>NC_044553.1:57415260-59815260 GCF_007565055.1 Rhinopithecus roxellana | reverse complement strand
AGCTTGGCACAAACATTAGTGTGCTGCCAAACCCCAATTCCTCTCCCACTCTTTTCTCACATAGCTCAGCTGGCAGCACCTTCATGGCTAAATAACCTGAGCTTTTGGAGATGCCCTGGCTCCCTTCTCTCTGCTCCTTATCACACAAAGTTCTAGGCAGCTGATGAGACAAAAAAAAAAAAAAAGAACCCTGCAAGAATGTGTGCCCATGTATGTGTGTGTTGGGAGTCGACATGACCTTGGAAATAATAGTGTTTGTATTTCCTCTGCCAGGTGACAAGGAGCCCTGTGCACATCCCAACTCTCGCTTTTGCGCCCCGGCTCGCCAGTGCCCTATCATGGACCCAGCCTGGGAGGCCCCAGAGGGTGTCCCCATTGACGCCATCATCTTTGGTGGCCGCAGACCCAAAGGTAAACAACATGTGAGCTCCATGTTCTTGGCAAAAGGGCTATGTCTGTATCAGGGTCTACCTCCTTCCCTCTGATCCAGAGCCTCGGCCTGCATCTTATCTGTAGTTGTCTGTTTCCAGAGTTCTCCCCTGGTGAATGCAAACTTGGGAGGAGGCAAAGGGTCTGAAAATGGGATAGCCAAGGTCCTGGGAGAGAGAGTACCAGTCAAGCTCACCAGAAGGGCTGGAGTGAGGGTCCAAAGAAAACGGCTGCCTGTGACTCTGTTCATTGGTGATCTAGGGGTACCCCTGGTATACGAGGCCTTCAACTGGCGTCATGGGGTGTTTGTGGGCAGTGCCATGCGCTCTGAGTCCACTGCTGCAGCAGAACACAAAGGTGAGCACCCTCGCCATTCCTCCCTCTCCTCTGTGCGCACACAGCACTTCCTCTCTCCCTTCCTGAGCCAGACCTTCCTTTTGTCCACCCCTGGAGTCTGATATGGCTCCACCTCTTCCCACTTCTATCTTTTCCCTATCCCTGAAGATATTCCAGAACCATGAGCCTTTCACAGCTTCTTCCAACTGGGTGCAGGGTGCCCTTCCCTTCCCCAGTGAGAAGGAAGACTCCTTACCCATCTTGCTCCCCTCCCTAGGGAAGATCATCATGCACGACCCATTTGCCATGCGGCCCTTTTTTGGCTACAACTTTGGGCACTACCTGGAACACTGGCTGAGCATGGAGGGGCGCAAGGGGGCCCAGCTGCCCCGTATCTTCCATGTCAACTGGTTCCGGCGTGACGAGGCAGGGCACTTCCTGTGGCCAGGCTTTGGGGAGAATGCTCGGGTGCTAGACTGGATCTGCCGGCGGTTAGAGGGGGAGGACAGTGCCCGAGAGACACCCATTGGGCTGGTGCCAAAGGAAGGAGCCTTGGATCTCAGTGGCCTCGGAGCTATAGACACCACTCAGCTGTTCTCCCTCCCCAAGGATTTCTGGGAACAGGAGGTTCGTGACATTCGGAGCTACCTGACAGAGCAGGTCAACCAGGACCTACCCAAAGAGGTGTTGGCTGAGCTTGAAGCCCTGGAAAGACGTGTGCACAAAATGTGACCTGAGGCTGTAGTCTAGCAAGAGGACATAGCACCCTCATCTGGGAATAGGGAAGTCACTTTGCAGAAAATACGAGCAATCTGATATTAACTAACATCTTCTATGTGCCATAGACCTTCCCACAAAGACTGTCCAATAATAAGAGATGCTGATCTATTTTACACAAGATTTGTGCTGTTTTCATTTCTCACCTATCTTCACAGGCTTCCCTCTAACACCAATCTCACAATCTTCCAGCCCCTGGAAGAAGCACAGCCCAGCACAATCAAAGATCTGTTTTACAGGCAGCTCTAGCACTGGGTCACAGACATAGGAATTGCTGGGAGAAGGCACTATCCACTCTATGTCCCGAGTTCTTAAAAGAAAAAAAAAAAGGTGAGGCTGGGTGCGGTGGCTCACACCTGTAATCCCAGCACTTTGGGAGGCTGAGGCGGGTGGATCACAAGGTCAGGGGATTGAGACCATCTTGGCTAACACGGTGAAACCCTGTAGCTACTAAAAATACCAAAAAAAAAAAAAAAATTAGCCAGGCGTGGTGGCGGGTGCCTGTAGTCCTAGCTACTTGGGAGGCTGAGGCAGGAGAATGGTGTGAACCCAGGAGGCAGAGCTTGCAGTGAGCCAAAATCGTGCCACTGCACACTCCAGCCTGGGCGACAGAGAGAGACTCCATCTCAAAAAAAAAAAAAAAAATGGTGAGGGCCTGAGCAAGCTGCTCAGTACAGCCCCCAGGCCTAAAATTCCTGATCTCCCACTTAGATTGCAGAAGCCTCTACAACCCCATTCTCCAGTGAAGTGGCTTCATTGTCAGTTCTCAAATTTGTTCTTCCCCCGCCTGACCTGGCACTGGGAGTTACACAGTATTCATGGAAGCATATTCAATATTAGGACAGCTAACAACACTTCTGTAGCACCTTCTATGTGCCAGGCACTGCTGAGGCCATCTCGGTCGGGGAGAGCCTAACCCAGTGGTGCTAGAGGAATTAAAGACACACACAGAGAAATATAGAGGTGTGGAATAGGAAATCAGTGGTCTCACAGCCTTGAGACCTGAGAGCCTCGAACAGAGATTTACCCACATATTTATTGACGGCAAGTCAGTGATAAGCATTGTTTTTATAGATTATAGATTAACTAATTTCCTTATGGAAAACAAACGGATGGGCCAAAATAAAGGGATGGGCTCTGGCTAGTTATCTGCAGCAGGAGCATGTCCTTAAGGCACAGATCACTCATGCTATTGTTTGTGGTTTAAGAACCCCTTTAAGCAGTTTTCCACCCTGGGTGGGCCAAGTGTTCCTTGCCCTCATTCCGTTAAACCCACAACCTTCCAGCGTGGGTGTCATGGCCATCACGAACATGTTGCAGTGCTGCAGAGATTTTGTTTATGGCCAGTTTTGGGTCCGGTTTATGGCCAGATTTTGGGGGCCTATTCCCAACATGTCCCCCTTATTTGATTTGCAAAGTGATAAAAACAAAGGCAGCTTTGTCAAGCTGAGCTACTTCTCGCAGGAGCTGCAGGAGTCAGGATCCGCATCTGCGGACTATACAAAGACAAATGACACAGATTAGAAGCACAATCATCATTGACATCACAGAGCTTCCAAGTGTTTTTATCCATTTTAATGGGTTACTAGCTGCTAATCTGTCTGCAGCTCCTTCAAGCACTCCGGTTCCTGGCATTAAGGTCAGGTGTGCCTGGGATGCCTCAAATGTTTGTTCTTTTAATAATAGTTTCCACAAATCCTTGTTTAGCTCCTACAACAGGCCACATCATTTGAGGTTGAGATGTCACTATACCACCACGGTTCCAGATAATAGGAACTCTTGCCGTACTTCTTATCATTTCTACCATCTGACCACTTTGTTCAGACCAGCTGAACATAGTGTGACCATGGCATGCAGACTGAGAGGTGCAATTCAAGCTAAAGATCCCCTTAGAGGACCAATTAATAATGACTCCATGGGAATCATAGAGCAGCACTTCTGCCTGTTCTGCAATGCAATCTTCCTAAACAAGTACGTTCATTTTTTCTAACTGAGGCAATCCTGTTTACAAATAGGTTTTTGAGGGCGGTATGCCTCAATTATAGGAGCAGATTTATTATGGTAAATACTGAGATCAGAAAGCATGTGTAACTGTATCATAGAGTGATTACATCCAGACATTATTGCCAGACAAGATTGATAAATATGCCCAATAAGTATAATTGTTCCCTGTGTTAGCCCTTGGTGAAGAAATACTCATGGCAATGGTGATCACCGCTATCATAGCTACCATTAAATTACTCATTGTGACTGGTTGTCCCACTTTGCTCAGGTTTTCTTCCGCCATCTGTGACTGCTTCTTGATCTGTCTCCAGGTGGGTGGCTGTGTTCGATGGGTGTTACTCGTGACAGTTGGGGTCCTCCTCTCTCAGCATCAGTCTCAACATGGCTGCAACCGGGGGGTTCTCGGGATCCTCCTGGAATCTCTTTCTCAGCATCTCACTCATGATAAGCTTTCAGGTGTCTTGATAGTATCCAAATTGGCTGTTGATTTTGGCCTGGAAAAACACAAACATAACCTCTACCCCAAGTTTATTATTTTACCTATTTCCCAACTTTTTGTTATCAGATCTCTCCACCAAACCAGTTGTTCAGCTTCTGTCTTTGCAGTTGGTTTCTGTAGATGCTGTTCAGCTGCTGATACCATCTGGCCTTTGGGCAGGCTCAAAAAATTTAAAGTTAATAATGCTAAATTCAGTTGCATCTGTAGTGTTCCATATTCCCTGTTTTCCTCCCTTTGCTTTTGCAACTGCCGTTTTAGGGAGAGATTCATTCTTTCCACTGTGGCTTGTCCTTGAGAATTATATGGGATACCAGTAATGTGTTTAATATTCCATACAGAGAAAAATGTAGCTAGAGATTGGCTAGTATAGCCTGGGACATTATCCGTTAACCATTTTAAAGGTATAGGTTCTGGAGGCTTAACAATGGCTGCCATCAAAAATGATATTCTAAACCTTGGTGGGAACTGTTGTCCTTTTGCTTGAAGCAGTTTTTTTAAACCTTGCAAATTTTGTCTAGTCCCATACCAGGGACATACCCCATTTCATGCATCATATGTTGACTTTGAGGGCTATATAAGTGTTCTGGAATTAGAAGTTGTGCTCCCCATTGTTGCAATAAATCTCTTCCCCATAAATTTATAGGTACAGAAGTTATAACTGGTTGAATAGTCCCAGGTTGTCCATTGGGCCCTTCACAGTGCAAAACATAACTACCTTGATATACTTCAGGGGCATTACCAACTCCAACTATGTTAAATTGAGCAGGTTGAATTGGCCAAGTGGGTGGCCAGTGCTGCAGAGAAATGACTGAAATGTCCGCTCCTGTATCTACCAAACCTTTAAATTTCTTTCACTGAATAGTTATTTCACAGGTAGGAGGTTTATCAGTAATTTGATTTACCCAATAAGCTGCTTTGCCTCGTTTTTTTGTGCTTCCAAATCCTCCTGTTGATTTAATTTCACTTTTCCCCCATTCCCGCATATGGCACAATCAGGAGCTGAGCTATACGCTCTCCTGGCTCTGCCTTCCAGGGAACAGAAGTAGATATAAGAATTTGAATTTCCCCATTGTAATCTGAATCAATGACTCCTGTTTATATTTGTACCCTTTTTAAACTTAAACTAGACCTTCCTAGAAGTAATCCTATTGTCCCCGCTGGCAAGGGTCCACAGACTCCTGCTGGGACCTTTTGTGGGGGTTCCCCAGGCAGAAGGCTCACAGCTTTTGTGCAGCATAAATCTACTGCAGCACTACCGGCTGGGGCAGGGGACAGACATTGTACAGGGGTGAGGGAATGGCCTGAGCCAGAAATGCCCCGGTTTGGAATGGCACCCAGGATGGGCCCCTCATAGCGTTTCCCAAAATCGGGTTCCCATCTTTATCAAACTTAGAGTGACACTGTTTAGTCCAATGTTTTCCTTTTTTACATTTTGGATATATTTCAGGTTCAGCAGTTTTCTTTTTTCCCCTATCTGGTGGCCTGACTTGCTGATTTTTTCTACATTCTTTTTTAGTATGACCATGCTTTCCACAGTTAAAACAAGCTCCAGGAAACAGAGTATTTCCTTTATCCACTCTTGGTCCTGCCATTGCCTGTGCCAACAAAGTAGCTTTATGCAGATTACCTCCGATACCATCACAGATCTTGATATAATCAACTAAATGTGCTTTCCCTCTAATAGGTCGCAGAGCAGCCTGGCAATCAGGCCTAGCACTGTCAAAAGCTAATAACCGTAACACTGTATCCTGAGCAGCCGAATCTGCAATCACCTGTTTAAGAGACTCCTGTAACCAAGCTATAAAATCTGCGTACAGTTCTTTTGGTCCCTGCTTTACAGCACTAAAGAAAGGGTATTGTTCTCCACCTGAAGTGATTTTTTCCCAAGCTCTAATGCACACTCCTCTAAGCTGTTCTATGGCATCATCCTGCATGACCACTTGTGCATCTAAACCAGCCCAGCCGCCAACCCCCAAAAGTTGGTCTGCAGTTATATTAATTTGAGGTTGGGCCTGGGCATTGCGAGCAGCCTGAATGGAAGTTTCATCTGCCCACCAAGTTTTAAATTGTAAGAACTGAGCAGGAGTTAGACAAGCTCGAGTAAGAGCATCCCAGTCAGTAGAAATCATCCGACTGGAAACAGCAACATTCTTTAACAGTCCCATTACAAAAGGAGAACCTGGTCCATACTGATTAACAGCTTGGTTAAATTCTTTGAGTAATTTAAAAGGAAAAGAGTCAAATGTAGCTATAATATTTCCCTGTTGATCTGGGGGGTGTATTCTAACAGGCAACTGCCAAGCCTCCAAACCACCCTCTCATCTAACTTGCTGAACTCCTGCCTGAATAGAACTGAGAGCAGTCGCTCAAGGCCCTGCTTGAACAGTCACTGAGGCAACTACTTTTTGCCCAGTGATCCTCCAGAAAAGAAAGATCTGGAGGGTCAGGCCACTCTTTTTCTTCAAAATAATAACGATGGGTGCAGAAGGGTAGGGATGAACCTCTCCCTACTTTGCCCCTTTAGCTTTAGCTGGCAAACAAACCTGCTCTGTTACTTCTTCTGTTACTTCATTATACTCTCATTCCTCCTCATCATCAGTGTGAAAAGGTTCCAAGGTGGAATGCACCAGAGCCCACACTTGTCCCACTGTTACCCTGCTGCTTCCGAGCTCCCCTTCTTATTCACCACGGGGATTGCTTTAAGAGTACTCAAGTGTCCTCCACCTTAGTTCCACATTCTCCAACTGTCGCTCTGGTGACCCTTTGACCTGAATTTGAGCACTCACATACGGGCACCACTTGCCACGACCAGCTCGGTCAGGGAGACCCTAACCCAGTGGCACCAGAGGAATTAAAGGCACACACACAGAAATATAGAAGTGTGGAGTGGGAAATCAGGGGTCTCACAGCCTTCAGAGCTGAGAGCCTCGAACAGAGATTTACCCACGTATTTATTGACAGCAAGTCAGTGATAAGCATTGCTTTTATAGATTATAGATTAACTAAAAGTATTCCTTATGGGAAACAAAGGGATGGGCCAAAATAAAGGGATGGGCTCTGGCTAGTTATCTGCAGCAGGAGCATGTCCTTAGGGCACAGATCGCTCATGCTATTGTTTATAGTTTAAGAACCCCTTTAAGCAGTTTTCCACCCTGGGTGGGCGAGGTTTCCTTGCCCTCATTCTGGTAAACCCACAACCTTCCAGTGTGGGCGACATGGTCATCACAAACATGTCACAGTGCTGCAGAGATTTTGCTTATGGCCAGTTTTGGGGCCAGTTTATGGCCAGATTTTGGGGGCCTATTCCCAACAAGGCACTGTTCTAAGCACATACATAACAACCCTTTGGGGGAATTACCATTTTACAGATGAAGTAACAAAGGCACAGAGAGGTCAAGTAATTTGTCCAAAGCTTCACCATTAGTAAACAATAGAGCTAAGGGTTAAAGTGATAAAACTCCACAGACATGTCTTTCATAGTAGTATAGACATCTAGAACTGTAAGGACCTTAGAAGTCACCTATTCCGCTGGGCGCAGTGGCTCATGCCTGTAATCCCAGCACTTTGGGAGGCTGAGGAGGGAGGATCACCTGAGGTCAGGAGTTCAAGACCAGCCTGGCCAACACGGTGAAACCCCTTCTCTACAAAAATACAAAAATTAGCCAGGCATGATGGCAAGCGCCTGTAATCCCAGCTATTCAGGAGAATCACTTGAACTCAGGAGGCAGAGGTTGCAGCGAGCCGAGATCGTGCCATTGCACTCCAGCCTGGGGGATAGAGCGAGACTCCGTCTCAAAAAATAATAGTAAAATAAAAAATAAAAAGTCACCTATTCCGTGTTTCTCAAACTTAAAAGTGCCTTTGAATCACCTGGAGATCTTGTTAAAATGCAGATTGTCACTCGGCAAGTGTGTAGTAGCCTGAAGATTTTGTTTTCCTTACAAGCTCCTGGGTAATGCTAATGCTGCCAGTCTGGGGACTACAGTTTTCAGTATCAAGGTCTTAGCCTAAATTCATCTGAAATCAACTTTGGAGAGTAATCAGGAAAAGGGTGCAATGATCTCACATAAGTCAGGGGCATCAGTTTAGGATAATTTCTGTGCAATCTGGATCAGGCTGAGGGAATTATAAACTAAGGTGGGTAGTATGGGAGTCTTTACCCAGAAAAAGGGAACAAACTTCAACAAATAAAATGGAATTATTGGGAACTCCCTCAAAGGAAAAACCTAGAAGAGGAAACACCAAGTGTTCTCATAGGAAATGCCAGTAACCAGCCAGAATGTGTAAAAATCTAAAGGTCAGAGTGGAACAGAGGTTAGAACAAAGTTAACAATGGAGTATACTGTACTTTAAAACACAGCCGGCCAGGCGCGGTGGTTCACACTTTGGGAGGCCGAGGTGGGCAGATCACCTAAGGTCAGGAGTTTGAGACCAGCCAGAACAACATGGTGAAACCCCATCTCTACTAAAAATACAAAAATTAGCCGGGCATGGTAGCACATACCTGTAATTCCAGCTACTCAGGAGGCTGAGGAGGGAGAATCACTTGAACCCAGGAGGCAGAGGTTGCAGTGAGCTGAGATCACACCACTGCACTCCAGCCTGGGCAACAGAGTGAGACTCTGTCTCAAAAAAAAATAAAATAAAATAAATAAAATTAAAAAATAATAAAAGACAGCCAAATTCTTAGCTTCATAAATAGCATATAACTGAATATCATCAGAAGCAGCATAGCACAGGTATTAAACACATAGTAGACTCAAGCCAGAGGTGCCTCTCAGTTGCTTCATCTGTAAAATGGAAATGCCTACACCTTACAATCTTGTTGGGAAGATTAAAAGAGTCCATGGAATAAAGCACTCAGAACTATTCCTGGCACTGAATAGCCATTTAATACATGTTAGCTATCATTACCTTTCCACTTTATAATGATTAGAGTAGGCCTGTAAGCGTATATTACATATTGCTGACTCTACAGTTTAAAAGGAACACGAGCAATGTAAATAAAATCTAGGAGAGAAAGAAAAGAGATTTAAAAATAAATCCCTTCAGCTAAGAGGCAGGGAACTGGAGTTCCAGACACCTTTCTGGCATCTAAATGCACAGGGACAAGAAAGTGTTAGCCTTAAAAATGATTTTTATTTTTTTTATTTTTATTTTTTTATTTCTTATTTTTTTTGAGACGGAGTCTCGCTCTGTTGCCCAGGCTGGAGTGCAGTGGCCGGATCTCAGCTCACTGCAAGCTCCGCCTCCCGGGCTCACGCCATTCTCCTGCCTCAGCCTCCCGAGTAGCTGGGACTACAGGCGCCTGCCACCTCGCCCGGCTAGTTTTTTGTAGTTTTTAGTAGAGACAAGGTTTCACCGTGTTAGCCAGGATGGTCTTGATCTCCTGACCTCGTGATCCGCCCATCTCGGCCTCCCAAAGTGCTGGGATTACAGGCTTGAGCCACCGCACCCGGCCAATGATTTTTATTAATTAGAATAAAATTGGGCTGCATGCCCTTCAGCTCCAGATAACTGATATAGTTAACACATTATAATCTTTTTATTTTAAAATAAAACACAGATAAAGAAAACCATCTAAAACAAAGGTAGGGCTGAATAAACTATCATTAAGTGAACACCTTTGGAACATCACCCAGGGAAAGAAACAGAACTTTGCCAGACACCAACCCTGCCCCGCCCCGACCCTGTTGCCCATCTCTATCATAGCCACCCCTTCCTGCCATAGGGGATACTATGGTGAGTAATAAATACATCTTTGCATTTTTTTATAGTTTGATCACCTAAATGTAGATCCTTAGACACTATAGTTTAGCTTTGCTCCCATTTAAAAAAAAAAATTTCGCATGTCTTTCAAGTCTCTATCAGTCTATGGATTCTAGATTCCCCCTCCATTCCTTTCTTTTCCTTCAATTAATCCATTAACGAATCCAGACCCAGATGTTCAGTGTCTAAATGCATTAACTCACTAGGGATTGCAAAACGGCCATATTTGAGTTGTCATAACAGTTGCAATAATTTTATAAAATAGACATTTATATTTCATCACCCTGTGGTATCATTTATACAGGAACAGCAAGATAACTGCTTAATTCTTTATCTTTATTTGCCATCTTCAAAATAATTATTTGATTTCCTATCATCCTTCGAAAAGGTAACCAGTTAGTTACACACAAACATTATGAACTCGTGGATTTAAACATACTTAGTGTTTATTAAATTGACCTTATTAAATGTTCAAATTGTCCCACATTTGGCTATGGAAGCTAGGCCAAAAACAGCTGAGTCCTTTTGACATGATACACACTCCTTGCTTCCCGGCTATATGGTGTAAGTTGCTCCATGCTCATCGTGTTCATTTCCTTCCCCAAACCTGGAATCAGCCATTTCTCTAAGAAGGTCTGGCTTCTTTCAGGGGGAAATGGCATTTTAAGACCACAATCTGGATGCTAGGAGTGTTCATTGATATTGGATTGGTCATTGTTTCTAGATCTTTTTGGTGGGTAGTGACAGAAGATAAAACCTCATGAATTCATACTGATATGTTCTATTCAAAATCAGGGCTAAAGGGGTTTCTGGTGTTTTCCTGGGACACGGTCTTGCTTTGTTGCCCAGGCTGTAATGCAGTAGTGTGGTCACAGCTCACTGCAGCCTCGGATTCCTGGACTCAAATGATCCTCTTGCCTCAGCCTCCTGAGTATCTACAGCAGCAAGCCACCACACCTGGCTAATTTTTATTTATTTATTTATTTTTAGAGATAGGGTCTCACTATATTGGCTAGGCTGGTCTTGAACCCCTGGTTTCAAGCAATCCACCTGCCTCAGCCTCCCAAAGTGCTGGGATTACAGGTGTGAGCCACTACCCTGGGCCACTAAAGGGTATTTACTTATATTACATCTGTAGCTCCTACCCTACACACAGAAAAGTCTGATTCTTACAGACACAAGACATGAGAGTATTAGAACATCCCATAATTACTTAGTGGCTTTCTAGTCAACACATTTTAAGTCCCTAGGTAAATTAGCACACTCTCCATTTCCATCGACACAGAGAATGCTACAAGGCAATGTTTAAACACCTGTATGAGCATCAGTCACTTCCAAAAATGGAACTGTCCCAGGAGCTCTGTGTGGTCACCAGGCTGGGGGCTGCAGTAGAGAAGAGGACAGGATTAGCTAGAGAATGAAAACGCTCCTTTCTTTCTCTCCTCACCAGCTCAGCCTGCCCTCTAGTGGAGATGCTAACGAGCAGGAAACAGGCCAAAACAGGTCATGCAGGAAGTCAACTAGCTGACATTTACTTAGCAATTACCAGAAATTGTCCTAAAATGGGTGCCGAAAGTAGAAAAACCTCTCTGTGGCTTTAAGTGACTTTAAGTGCAACTGGAGAGAGTAGAGGTTACTCAAATGAAAAGTGCTTCACAAACTGTAACCAAGCAACGTACCAAATTTCAAAATCAAGAGAGGGCAGGCAAAGTTGAGTATATCAAAACAACTTCACCATAATTATTTTTAAAGATATGCCATTTTATTTATTTCAATAGACACATTGTATACCCTAAGATATAACGTTCTTACACATTTTGAAAAACATTACAGGTCATAGTGAAATAATCAAGTTGCATAGGCTTAAAAATCTTTTGCACGTGGCCGGGCGTGGTGGCTCACGCCTATAATCCCAGCACTGTGGGAGGCCAAGGCGCGCAGATCATGAGGTCAGGAGATCATGACCATCCTGGCTACAAGGTGAAACCCCGTCTCTACTAAAAATACAAAAATTAGCCAGGTGTGGTGGCGGATGCCTGTAGTCCCAGCTACTTGGGAGGCTGAGGCAGAATGGCATGAACCCGGGAGGCAGAGCTTGCAGTGAGCCGAGAACAAGCCACTGCACTCCAGCCTGGGCGACAGAGCAAGACTCCATCTCAAAAAAAAAAAAAAAAATCTTTTATACGCAAAAAAATTAATCAATGAATCCAGTGATGAATCTTATATTCTTTCCCATTTGATGTGAAAGAGGATTCATTTTGGTCATAAAACCTCAGCTATTTTAACATTTACCATGACTTTTAAATGTTTTATTCAGTAATGTACAAGTTCCATATTACAAAAGCTTGAATTAAAAGATTTTATTCAGGTTTGAACTAATTTGTAAGAAGAAGAGAAAAGAGAATCAAAAAATGAATTGTTAAGGGGATAAATTTAACAGAAGTTTTTTGTTCGTTTTTCTGGACCTCAGGTGCTATAGCTGTATTAATCATAACCCTTTGCAGAAGCTACACCTTTGTCACCGGTTCATGCAAGCCTTCTCCACTTTGTTTAATGATGTAATGAGCTAGGTATTATTATCCCTTTTTTTTTTTTTCTTTGAGACAGGGTCTCATTCTCGCCCAGGCTGGATGAAGTGCAGTGGCACCATCATGGCTCAATGCAGCCTTGACCAGACTCAGTTGATCCTTCCACCTCAGCATCCTGGGTAGCCAAGACTACAGGCCCAGCTCAATTTTTTTTTTTTTTTTTTTTTGTATTTTTTGTAGAGACAGGGTTTCATCATGTTGCCCAGGCTGGTCTCAAACTCCTGGGGTCAAGTGATCTGCCTGCCTCAGCCTCCCAAAGTACTGGGATTACAGGCGTGAGCTACCACGTCTATTATACTTTTTAATGAAAAACTGAAACCACGTTGTTTTTGCATCTATTACATGTCACCAGAAGAAATGATTATCTTTTTTTTTTTTAACTTGACAATGTAGTTTGCACAATTTCCCATGGTATAAAAATGGAAGGCTACAACAAACCTGTACCAGGAATAAGTACCTTAAAAAAAAAAAAAATGAAGACTACAACACCATTTTAATAGCTACCTGGTATTTCTGTGTCTATACCACATGGACTATAATTCATTTAACCAATTCCATATTGCAAGATATTTAGATCTTTGTTTCCAGTGTTCTACTTTTATCAGGAATTGCTATGTAGAACATACATTTTTATGTAGGTCGGGGCTAGATTTCTGGAAGCAGTATTACTGAGTCAAAGTGCAAGACTGAGGAAGGGAGTTGGGTAGAGAGAGCTTCCCTCTGATAAGAAATTTTCCTGGGAAGCTGCAGAGGTAAAAATAAACAAGATATTTATTGGCATATTTGCTTGGCAGAATTATCAAAAAATGAGGTTACTAAATATAGACAACCAGGTTTGGAAGTCTATATTTGAAACAACGAACAATAGTGAGCCATTTGTTGGTTTTCTTTTTTTAGAGACAGGCTTTAGTTCTGTGCCCAGGCTGGAGTACAGTGGAGCAATCATGGCAGCTGGAGTACAGTGGAGCAATCATGGCTCACTGCAGCCTCCACCTCATGGGCTCAAGATTCCCTCCTTCAGCCTTCCCAAGTAAGTTGGGACCACCGGCACGCGCCATGATGGCCGGCTATTTTTTTTTCCTTTTGTAGACTGGGTCTCACTATGTTGCCCAGGCTGGCCTGGAACTCCTGGCCACAAATGATCCTCCTCCTCGGCCTCCCATGGTGCTGGAATTATAGTCGTGAGCCACCCCACCCGGCTCACTTGTGGGTTCTTAAGCACGAAACGCTGTTAGAGGATTCTTCAACAGATCAACTGGCGGAAGAGACATAGGTGTTTTCTTGTTTGTTTAGTTGGTTTTTTCTTGTTGTTGTTGTTTGTTGTTTGAGTTTCGCTTTTGTAGCCCAGGCTGGAGTGCAGTGGCGTGATCTCGGCTCACTGCAACCTCCGCCTCCCGGGTTCAAGCGATTCTCCTGCCTCATCCTCTCGAGTAGCTGGGATTACGGGCGCACACCACCACATCTGGCTTTTTTTTAAGTAGTGACAGGGTTTCACCGTGTTGGCCAGGCTGGTCTCGAATTCCTGACCTCAGTGGATCCACCCGCCTCAGCCTCTCAAAGTGCTGGGATTACAGGCGTGAGCCACCGCGCCCGGCCAATGTTTTAAAAAATGATTCCGTCACATTCTGAGAGAATGCAGGTAAGAATCAATCAATATATAACGATCCCCTCAAGCCTGTAATCCCAGCACTTTGGGAGGCCGAGACGGGCAGATCACGAGGTCAGGAGATCGAGACCATCCTGGCTAACACGGTGAAACCCCGTCTCTACTAAAAAAATACAAAACACTAGCCGGGCGAGGTGGCCGGCGCCTGTAGTCCCAGCTACTCGGGAGGCTGAGGCAGGAGAATGGCGTAAACCCGGGAGGCGGAGCTTGCAGTGCGCTGAGATCCGGCCACTGCACTCCAGCTTGGGGCGACAGAGCGAGACTCCGTCTCAAAAATAAATAAATAAATAAATAAATAAATAACGATCCTGATTTTCCAGGCTGGATAACCCAGAAACCACGGTATCTTAAAGTCTCAATAAACGTTAAAGCACAGATAGTAAGTAATCTGGCAATAGAGGATGGGCGCCCAGCATACCGCCTACAGACCGCCTACATAATCAGTGGAGTCCAGTGCAAGTTGAAAATGCCAGGCACTTGCTTTGAAATTATTGATAATTTCAAGACTGTTAACAGTAGAACATTAAACCAAGCATTCAGGACCCTTCTAAGCGCAGAGCCCATCAAAGCTAGTCCTGGTGACAAGCTCAGGCCTCCGGGTCTGGAGACTAGGAGACGTCGCCCGAAAGCTGGCCAAACCCTCGCCCTCACTGGGAGAGGCCCCAGGAGGGCCCAAGAAGGCCACGAGCCCTCGCTCCCATCGCTGCCCTCAGGAGCGGGCGGAGGGAAGCTCGCAGCTTTCCCAAGGGAGTGCAGGCTGCGGGGACTGAAGTTCAGCTCGGACCCTGGACCTCTGAGCCGGAGACAGCAAGGTCATTCAACCCCACACACTTCCCCACCCAGCCGGGCCGAGGTTCAGAGATATGGCAAGTCCCGGCCTTGGACTCATGCTTGTTACTCATAAACCCGCAAGAGAGGGCAGGAGGGGGCAGGAGGGGGCAAGAGGCGGCGCGCGTGCACCCTGGACGCGCGGCCGGGGAGGTAAAGGCACTGTGAGGACAGAGGGTCTAGGGAAGGTCTGCAAATCCCGGAGGGCCAAAGGAGCGTCTAAATGGACAGCGGAACCGGAAAAGCTTTGAGAGAAAGATGCGTGTATTAGGGAACGTCTGCAAAGACCGCGGCAGAAGACCAGGGATTGTCTTAAAAAATTGCCGAGCGGATAAAGGGAGGTCTAAAAGGGGGCCGTCTCAAGAGCAAGGCTTCGAAAAGCTAAGCCCGGAAGGACGGTGTGGAGGCCTACTGGGACGCCGGGCACTCCTTAGGGCAGGATCTACTGGAGCTGCAGCCAGCGACAGGAGAACGGCTCCAGCTCCACGGGGGAAGCAGTGGGCTTAAAGAGGAAGCCCCTGGGCACTGTCTGAAAAGTGCGATGCCAAATGATCTTTAGGGACCGACAGTAAATTGTATCCCTTGCTAAAATACCTCTCGGTAGCAAACCACCAATCGTTTCTTTTTTAAGCCCCGCCTCTCAGCCATTACGTCTAGTTCGGCTGTCTCTGATCCAGGAAGTTGTCAGTTCTCACTTACTCCTCCCCAACAAGCGCTAACAGCCCTCTTCGGGTGAGCACTTTCTCCTCCCCTCAGGCCCCTCGCGCATTCTCCCGCCTACCTATCAATCATCGTGCTCCGCTGTCCAGTTGGCGGGCCAAGGGGGCGGGGCCGTCGTGTGACGTTTGCAGCCCGCCGGCCGGGAAGCCGCGAGATGCGTGACGAGCCAGGCGCGTGACGGAGCAGCGGTTGGCCAACGCAGTGGCTGCAGTCGGTGTAACAAGGCCTCGCGCCGCTGCGCGTCCTGCGACCGCTCCTGGCTGGTGGGTGGTCTCTCGTGGGGCGGTAACCGCCGGCTTCAGTGGGAGGTGCTTCTCGGCTTCCTCCCCCTCTTGGCGTACACACCGCCGGCGCACCACGTGGGCGTGAGGCAAGAAAGGAGGGGTGTTAGGCCAAATTCTATTTTCATTGGCTGTTATTGCTGCCGGCTTTCGTAAGGAGGCGCTCTGATTGGTCGGTAAGGAGGGGTGCCGAGGGTCTTTGAGTCGTAAGGCTTCTAATTGGTTAGATGAGATAAGCTACTGAAGTGCTTTCTTCCGCGAGGGATTTCGATTGGTCTGTCAGAGAGGTTACCTGGGAATCCTACACCACCCAACACCCTCCCGCTCCCTTGTCCAGGGACTGCGATAGGTGAGTTTGGGGTGTAGAAAATAAATCTTTCTTCAGTTGGTGAGCTAGGGTAGCGCACTACGGTTCACTGTTGCTTTCTTTGCTTCACAGGATTGGGGAAGGTTTGTGTTCCCGACGCCTTGGTAGTTGGCATAGGCTAAATAAAAGGGATCTCAGCCCGGAGGAAGGGTCACCCTCCTAGAGATAGCTACTACCCCGTCTCAGGAGACCGTGGTATTTCTAGAGCACGCTTTGCTTTCACCAAACCCAAGGAGGTGACAGGCGGAGCCCTCGCACAGTACCTAAGGATGCTGTGACCAGAAGATGGGATCACGGAACAGCAGCAGTGCAGGATCCGGGTCCGGAGACCCCTCCGAGGGCTTGTCCCGAAGAGGGGCTGGCCTGCGTCGGAGTGAGGAAGAGGAAGAAGAGGATGAAGATGTGGATCTGGCCCAGGTACTGGCCTATCTCCTCCGCAGGTAACTTACCCTCTGGTGTGACCCTACCAGGTGCTACCACAATGCCTTGATCCCATCTCCAGGCAGGAAAATTACAGAGGTTAGGAAATAGGATTCGCTCAGGACAGCTGTTCTGTTTGAGCGGAACAGCCTTTCCCTGCTGGGCACCCATGGCACTCAGCTTCCTACCCAGTAAGAGTGGTTCTTACCTAGGGAGGGTCACCAAGAGGACCTGCTCATGTGTTTGAGAGGCTATTCAGGGGAGCCTCTCTCTGTGACTACACGAATATAATCTATTTTCCAAGTAAGTTTGAAAAAAAAAAGGGTGGAGGGAGGTTCCTGGTGGAAAAGAAGTGATGTAAGGGGTGAAGAGATGGAAACGGAGTGCTGAACTTTTTGGTAAGTCAGTTGACACGTGATATGAGGCCACTTCGATGAGGTCACTTCGATTTACTTGAAAAACAAGTTTAATTTGCCCTGACTCTAACCTGTTCTTGAGGAAAGAATGCCTTGAAGGGAGAGACCACCTGGAATTGACTGGAAAAGAGTGCAGCTGGCTTGCTTTCTTTGATTGTGGCTCTTTGAGGAGAAGATGAGCTTGGGGGTCCTATCTGAATATTGTATTCTTTTTTGTTTGTGTTTTGTGTTGTTTTTAGTAGACATAGACAGGGCTCACTGTGTTCCCCAGTCTGGAGAACAGTCTATTCACAGGTGTGATCACAGTGCACACCACAGCCTGCAACTCCTGGGCTCAAGCAATCCTTGCCTCCCAGGTAGCTAAGACTACAGTTACACACACCACCGCACCCAGCTTAGAATACTGTCTTCTGTGGTGGACTTCTCAGGCAGAGGCTCAGAAGAAAATGCTGTGAGAATGTTTAGCTCGTTGAGAAGTCAACTTAGTAGGTCATGTCCACAGCGTATTAGTCTTGCTCTTGCTCTAAGGAAATGCAGTTAGAATGTTTAGCTCTCTGGGAGGTCAACTTAGTAGGTCACGTCCACAGCATGTTGGTCTTACTCTTGCTGTAAGAGTAAGACTCACTTTCCTACTGTGTTTTATAGGAGACCAAAAAATAACAGCCAAGGTCTAATCAGCCTCCAGCCTCAAAATGAGTATCAAGTGGTCTAAGAGCTAGATAGCCATTTACTCTGAATTTGGTTGGTTTGGGGGAAGAAGTCCCCTCCTTTATAATGGGGGTCTCTCCACAGAGGCCAAGTGAGGTTGGTGCAGGGAGGAGGTGCAGCAAATTTACAATTCATTCAGGCCCTCTTGGACTCAGAGGAAGAGAATGACAGAGCTTGGGATGGTCGTCTTGGGGATCGATACAACCCACCTGGTAAGAGGAAAAGTCCCTAATGTTGGAAGACTTTTACTGGAAAACCTTTTAGTGATATTTTGAATGATAGGTTACATTGAAAGAAGGTACGATAATTTAAGGAATAAGGAGTCCTTACAGCCCCAGTATATTCAGCCACAGGGGTGGGCTTGGGTATAGTTCTGCTAACTGTCCTCTGAGGCTGGAAGACCTAGGATGAAACTTCTACTTGGTACTCACAGTGGATGCTACCCCTGACACCCGGGAGCTGGAATGCAATGAGATCAAGACACAAGTGGAACTGGCCACAGGGCAGCTGGGGCTTAGGCGGGCCGCCCAGGAGCACAGCTTTCCTCGAATGTTGCACCAGGTAGGCCTCTCCACCTCCCAGCCTGGCAGCAGGCCTGCCAAAGCAGCCAGAATCTCTGCCAGCCCCAGAGAAAAAGGAAATCAACTTTCTAAGGAAGAAGCCTCAAGGGCTGGGGCTGGAGAGTTAACCAGCCTCTGTTGGAGTTCTGTGGGACAGACTACGATGTGTTGTGTCCATTTTATAACAAGAGCAATGTCGTTGGAGGAGGGGGTTTGATATGGCTGAAGTGGCCCTCTATTTCTGCTAGCAATATTCCCCAATCCCTTCCATTTAGAGAGAACGGGGCCTCTGCCACCGGGGAAGCTTCTCCCTTGGAGAACAGTCTCGAGTGATATCTCAGTGAGTATGGGGCTCGGTGAAGATACTCTAAGGGCCAGATAGGTCTTATCTCCTAAACTTTGAAGGGGTAGGTGTTAAAGGAGCCTCAGAGATATTAAAGGTTAGGTTAAATGGGGTTGAAACTTTGAGAGTAAGCAAAGTGGAAAAGTGTAGAAAATTGTAGAAATTTAGAGGATGGTGGAATGATTGAAAGACGGGATTGCACTCACAGCCAAAAGGGAAGAATAACTGTTCTGATATTCCAGCTTTGTTAGGATTCTGCTAATTGGGACACTCCTTATCCTAAGCACCCCTTACCCTCACTTTCTCTCTCCTTCTCTAGCTTCTTACCCAATGATCTGGGCTTCACTGATAGCTACTCTCAGAAGGCTTTCTGTGGCATCTACAGCAAAGATGGTCAAATATTCATGTCTGCTTGCCAAGGTACCAGACCCTGAAAAACTGTCTTTTCCTGGAACGTGGAACGTTCCCCCTGACTGAGGCTAGAAAGCCACAGACGGGGAGCTCAGACCTGGCTTAAGGATCCTTAGCCAGAGCATGTTTCCCATGATAAAGGGAAGACTCCACAGGTACACTTAGTGGGGGACATCTAATCTAGGAAAGTTACAAGGAAAGTGTTCCATAATTCTGCCTAATCTCTACTTATACAGACCAGACAATCCGACTGTATGACTGCCGGTATGGCCGTTTCCGTAAATTCAAGAGCATCAAGGCCCGTGATGTAGGCTGGAGCGTCTTGGATGTGGCCTTCACCCCTGATGGGAACCACTTCCTCTACTCCAGCTGGTCTGATTACAGTGAGTATGCACCAGGCTTCCACTGACTCTCCAGCCTGGGACCTGAGGTTTCCATGCGCCTGTCCCCTCTGAGCCGGGATCCCTCACTTTATCCTGGGAAAATCACTCCCAAAGTGCTCCAGTACCCTTGTCCTCTGTTTGATCTCTTCCCTAGCTTCACTTCCACTCTCCTTCCCCCATCCCTGAAAGATTCTTGTTTTTTTTTGCTTCTCTTAGTTCATATCTGCAGTATCTATGGTGAGGGAGATACACACACTGCCCTGGATCTCAGGTACTGGCTTCCCTTTCTGGTCAGACTCATCAGAAACTTATCAAGGGAAGCTCTTCAGGAGCAAACCTCTTGAGTTGGAAGTTCTGCTTAGGGGAAAAAGTATACTGATGGGTCTGTGTGCATTCCTGGGAGGGAAGCACCATCTTGTCAGCCAGAGGACTGGGTAAAATAGATGCTTGCAGGATGATTTCTGGGTTTTCACTGAGGATCTGCATTGTAGTACATGTTAGCCAGACTTCTTTTTTCCCTTGGGGATGTGCCTTACAACCATTGTCAGATTCTATGTAAATTAACAAAAGCTGAAGGGAAGTCAACTTAACCCAGCTCCTTCTTTGCTTTCAGGCCAGATGAGCGTCGCTTTGCTGTCTTCTCCATTGCCGTCTCCTCAGATGGACGAGAAGTACTAGGAGGGTGAGTGCTTATGGGGTATGTTTCCCTCAGTAACAAGATGGGGGTTCTGCCAGAGATGAGCTCTGCTGTTACACAGATGGCACTGGCAGCTGCAGAGAACAACCAGACCTTCTCCAAGGTCAGGATTTACAAGTTACTTCACCCCTTGCTCTCCATTTTCCCAGCACAAGATGGGAGGTGTCAAGCCTCCTTGAAACACAGCTAACTTTTCCCCCACTTCCTGTATAAAAAGAGCAAAGGACTTGACCCAGAACAGGATTTCTCAGTGGAACTCTCTAGAGCATATACCATATTGGTCCTCTCGATCATGGCTCCAGGACCCTCCTTTATCCCTTCCCTTTCAGGGCCAATGATGGCTGCCTGTATGTCTTTGACCGAGAACAGAACCGACGCACCCTTCAGGTATGCCTCCTGAGAGAGAGCCTCTGCTTCCTGGTCTTTGGCTTATTATAAGAGGTAGAAAGAGGTCTTAAATACTGGCCTCCTTTTCGCCTAGATTGAGTCCCATGAGGATGATGTGAATGCAGTGGCCTTTGCTGATATAAGCTCCCAAATCCTGTTCTCTGGGGGAGACGATGCCATCTGCAAAGT
The DNA here is from genome assembly GCF_007565055.1 of Rhinopithecus roxellana. Taxonomy (NCBI): domain Eukaryota; kingdom Metazoa; phylum Chordata; class Mammalia; order Primates; family Cercopithecidae; genus Rhinopithecus; species Rhinopithecus roxellana. The sequence continues at coordinate 59,794,482 of NC_044553.1, read as the reverse complement.
GTGGGATCGACGCACCATGCGGGAGGATGACCCCAAGCCTGTGGGTGCACTGGCTGGACACCAGGATGGCATCACCTTCATTGACAGCAAGGTGGGCCAGAAGGCAGGACTGCACAGCCAGGCCACTAAGGTTCTGGTTGCCCAGGAGGGCATGAAAGTGGACTGGTGTGGGAATTTAACAAGCTCCTTGTTGACCAAGGTTTGTAAGAGTTGGAGTTTAGGGAAGGGGCTCAAGCCAGGGAACATGAATTCCATCTGTACTCACCAGTCCTCAAGGAGCAAGGCAGGGCTTTCCATACAAGAAAAATTGAAGACCGGCCAAGTATGGTGGCTCACACCTGTAATCCTAGCACTTTGGGAGGCCAAGGTGGAAGGATCACTTGAGCTCAGGAGCTCCGGACGAGCCTGCGAAACCTAGCAAGACCTCGTCTCTATTTATTTAAAAAAAAAAAAAAAAGTTAAGGCTGAGCGCTGTGGCTCACGCCTGTAATCCCAGCACTTTGGGAGGCTGAGGTGGGCGGATCACAAGGTCAGGAGATCGAGACCATCCTGGCTAACACGATGAAACCCCATCTCTACTGAAAATACAAAAACATTAGCTGGGCACGGTGGCGGGCACCTATAGTCCCATCTACCTGAGAGACTGAGGCAGGAGAATGGCGTGAACCCGGGAGGCGGAGCTTGCAGTAAGCCGAGATCGCGCCACTGCACTCCAGCCTGGATAATGCTAGAGCAAGACTCTGTCTCTTAAAAAAAAATTTAAAAAGGAAAAATGAAAGACAGTCTGATTCAGGCTAGAATAGAAAAGCCAGCCAGTACCCTGGGCAAGGAAAGAAAAACCTAGCTAGGTGGTAGGATCTGAGGCAGAATACTGAAAATGAGTTCGCTGGGATGAAGAGAGGCAAGCAAAACCAGAGGCTAGAGTTCTGCTCAACTAGAGAACAGGAACTAGACTGACAGGCGCCGACATTTGCAAGCTCTGATGCTTCACTATCCACCTTTGAATTCATAGGGTGATGCTCGATATCTTATCTCCAACTCTAAAGACCAGACCATCAAACTCTGGGATATCCGACGCTTTTCCAGCCGGGAAGGCATGGAAGCCTCACGCCAGGCTGCCACACAGCAAAACTGGGACTATCGCTGGCAGCAAGTGCCCAAAAAAGGTGAGAATGGAGGTACATGCACAGTGGATTTGTCTGTAGCCTTGGCACCCTGGAGGATCTCCCCCTCAGCCCTCTTTACCAGGCATTAACTCTTTATTTGCTAAATCACAGATGGAATGGCCAGAGGTTCCTAGGATTGGGGCCTCGGTGGGGGTCACTCAGAATCCACCAATACCGAAGTATTTAAGTATAATGATTAACCAGCAGGGCCATATTGGAGACTGTCCACTGACTATTAGGTGGAGAAAGAGCCGCCACTTGAAAGTTGGAAAGACATTTGTCTCTGGGCATCGATCCTTGCCCAGGACTGCTGGTACGAAACAATCCCAGAGCAGATTCCCTAACCTAGGGCTTACTCTGCATCCCTACCCAGCCTGGCGGAAGCTGAAGCTCCCAGGGGACAGCTCCTTGATGACCTACCGGGGCCACGGAGTGCTGCACACCCTCATCCGCTGCCGGTTCTCCCCCATTCACAGCACCGGCCAGCAGTTCATCTACAGTGGCTGCTCCACTGGCAAAGTGGTTGGTAAGGACTGTGTCAGAACAGGGGGCCTCAGGAAGGGCAGGAATGACTCCTTGCCGTTACACCTATAACGACCAGTGACCACCTTAAAAAAGCCCAGTGACAGCTACAGGTAAAATCTAACTTAGCTTGGAGGCTTAAACAGAGAAATAGAAACCATTCTATTTTTCAGTGTTTTAAATTAAGAAAAGGAACACAGAATTCTAGACAGTAAATATAATAGATTGCCAAAAATATAGCTGGTTCTGTTTTTCAGCCAGACAAGGAAAGAGGTTGCAGATGAAAGGTAGGAGGGAACAGAGACAAAATGACACAGGAAGATGGTAGCAAGTAGTAAAGGGACATGCAGTCGCTGAAGCAGAAAAGCACAGAAAGAAATAAGCTGGGCACAGTGGCTCATGCCTATAATCCCAGTGCTTTGGGAAGCCAATGAGTTCAGATCACTTGAGCCCAGGAGTTTGAGACCAGCCAGGGAAACATGGAGAAACCTCTTTACAAAAAATGGCTGGACGTAGTGGCACAGGCATGTAGTCCCAGCTACTTGGGAAGCAAGGGTGGGAGAATCACCTGAGCCCAGGAGGTCGAGCCTGCAGTGAGCCATGATTGTGCCACCGCACTTCAGCCTGGGTGACAGAGTGAGAAACTATCTCAAAAAAAAAAAAGGTCGGGCACAGTGACTCACACCTGTAATCCCAGCACTTTGGGAGGCCGAGGCTGGTGGATCACCTGAGCTTAGGGGTTTGAGACCAGCCTGGCCAACATGGTGAAGCCCTGTCTCTATTAAAAATACAAAAATTAGCCAGGGGTGATGGCAGGCGCCGGTAATCACAAGCTACTTGGGAGGCTGAGGCAGGAGAATCACTTGAACCTGGGAGGCAGAGGTTGCAGTGAGCCGAGATCGTGCCACTGCACTCCAGCCTGGGCAATAAGAGTGAGACTCCGTCTCAAAAAAAAAAAAAAAAGAAAAGGAAAGAAAAAAACCACAAGCACAGCTGCAGATATAAGGAGTCTAAGGCAGTGCTGTCCCCAAAGAGACACTCACAGAGCCATAACAAAAGAAAGATGCACCCTGTCCAGACAAGGTGCAGCAGGTGCACACTCCCCCAGACAGCTCGGTGTTCACTTTTGTGGTGCCTTCCATATCTTACTAAAATCTTTAAAGCCACTGCATTTTCTTAACTGTAGCCCCTATGAAATTTAGCTAAGGACCAGAAATACCCACACCCACACAAACCATACCCTCAACCCAAATTAGGGAAAGGAACAGGGATAGAAGCAGAAATAACACAGTCTGCTCGTGTGGGCTTTGCTCCCATGGGAACATGGGAAGTTGCCTGAGAGGTCAGTGGTGCTACTCACAGGGAGGTGAGGGATAGTTTAGAGGTCTTGTGGTGGTCCCTCTCCACTCTTTCCTGTCCTGGACAGTGTACGACCTTCTCAGTGGCCACATTGTAAAGAAGCTGACGAACCACAAGGCCTGTGTGCGTGATGTCAGTTGGCACCCCTTTGAAGAGAAGATTGTCAGCAGTTCGGTGAGGTTGCAAGGGTTGGGGGTGCTGGCACATGTCTGGGGCTTGGACTTGGGGTGGGGGCAGCACCTCCTGACTATTTGCCACCCTCTGCCCTGCAGTGGGACGGGAACCTGCGTCTGTGGCAGTACCGCCAGGCTGAGTACTTCCAGGATGACATGCCAGAATCCGAGGAATGTGCCAGCGCCCCTGCCCCAGTGCCCCACTCCTCTACAGCCTTTTCCTCACCCCAGTAGATCCGACCTCCAGCCCCATACAGGGTGAACCTCTTGATAAGCTCTCTGCCTCCTCCTCCCTTTCTCCCTTGTGGGGAATGTTTGGAGGAATCACTGGCATTGGATGGGGAGAAACAGAAGCCCGGGCTCTGAGCCTCAGCTGAGCCCTGGAAGATCCTTCCCATGGGGCAGAGTGGTCTCCTTACATGCTCACACCCAGTCAGCCTGGGTCCCTATCTCTGGCCAGAGTTTGGCGAGACTGCCATTATCTGGGTTGTGGCCTCTGCCAGCAAGAGAAGTGTCCTGGGTGTTTTTAATCATGTTTGAATGTTAGGGGTTGGATTCTAGGGTAGATGCCTGAGGCCACATCTGAACAGACCTGTCAGCCAGGCCTGTTGTCCAGGTCTTCACGTTGAGGATTCGACTGGCCAAACACAGGACAGGTGTCCTGGCCTTTCTTCCTGAGGTCTCTAGGGGAGGGGCATGGGTAAGGGTGTTTCCTCAGCACCCTCCTGGGGTGGGGATTATGTCTGCTCTCATGTCTGGGTCTTTGGGGTAGGACAGGCTGTGGTATGAGAGGTAGGAGTCTCTACAGGGCTCCATGTGGCCCCTCATAGGGCAGGCCCTGCCCTCTGAGAAGGTCCCTTCATGCTGGAGGCACATAGCTTTAAGGAAGTAGGATGAAGTAGGACTCCTTTGTCCTCTCACTGGCTTTGGCTCCCTCAATAAACTGCGTGGGAACCTGGCTCAGTGTCTCTCTCTCTCTCTCTCACTGTCTCTTTCCTATCTGAGATCTTTCATCTCACTTCGGGAAAACACAGTTTCAACAGAGTCTTCAGATGCGATCCTGTGTGGGAGAAAATACCCTTCTGATGCCCCATGAAAAAGGGAAATACCAAAACCATTTGTTCACTGAGCCTTGCAACAGGTGCTCCCTCACCAGTTTCAGAAGCTTCCCTACAAGTAGATATCGAGCGAGCACACTTTCCATTATAGCCTGATAATACCACATCACCTTTGCTCTGAGGCCGGGCCTGGAGCTGTGCAGTCTTTGGAAGAGGTAGCCCATGAACGCAGAGCCCGAGAGAAGCAAGTCGGCCCTGACGCCAGGCCCCAGTGGGCGCCTCACACTCAACCTCATACCCCAGAGCAAACCAAGAGTCAGGGAGAGGGCTAGAGCTCACACCCAGCTCTGAATAGATCTTGCCTGACAACATTTCATGCCCTCTAAGGCAGTTTTTAAATGACAGTACACATATCCAGGGATGTTCACAGGCTTTCCCAGCAAGGGTACCTATTTCATGGCAAAATAGGCAGTTTTAAAAGAATAAACAGGCTAGGTGTGGTGGCTCACACCTGTAATCCTAGCACTTTGGGAAGCCAAAGCTGATGGATCGCTTGAGCCCAGGAGTTTGAGACCTGCCTGGGCAACATAGCAAAACCCCATCTCTGCAAAAAGCACAGAAAGTAGGCCGGGCATGGTGGCTTACGCCTGTAATCCTAGCATTTTGGGAGGCTGAGGTATGTGGATCACCTGAAGTAAGGTGTTTGAGACCAGCCTGGCCAACATGGTGAAACCCCATATCTACTAAAAATACAAAAAAACTAGCTGGACGTGGTGGCGGGTACCTGTAATCTCAGCTACTCGGGAGGCTGAGGCAGGAGAATCACGTGAACCTGAGAGCAGAGGTCAGCCAAGTGCAGTGAGCCGAGATCATGCCATTGCACTCCAGCTTGGGCAACAAGAGCAAAACTCCGTCTCAAAAAAATAAAAAAATGAGCCAGATGTGGCGCATGCCTGTAGTCCTAGCTACTCAGGAGGCAGAGGTGGGAGGATCACCTGAGCCCAGGAGGTCGAGGCTGCAGTGAGCGGTGATTGTGCCACTGTACTCCAGCCTAGGTGACAGAGTGAGACCCTGTCTCAAAAATAAATAATAAATAAATAAATTGTCCAGATCCTTGGCTTCTGTGTTCTCATTCCTCAAATTGGTCTACCTAGTGTGAAACTCCCGTGCCAGATCTCCTTTCCCACCCACCTTTTCAGTCCCTGTCTGCCAAGTGATAAAGTTACCCAAGGTGCTATCCATCTCACCCAGAACCTGTGTTAGTTCCAGGGCACCAAATTAAGAGAGAAATTCAAATTGTTAGTATCCTTACAGCTTCATTAGATCAAAGCCCCATAGACCATCCATTCTCAGTAAGAGATGCATTTACAATACAATTTTATGTTAGCGAAATAATGTAAAATGTTTGTTGTACAGGCACCTAGGAGATACTGTGAGTTCATTTCCAGACCACTGCAATAAAGTGAATATTGCATAAGGCGAGTCAATTTTGTTGGTTTCCCAGTGCATATAGGTTATATTGTTTTTAGGCTGGGCATGGTGGCTGACGCTTATAATCCCAGCACTCTGGGAGGCCAACACAGGTGGATCACCTGAGGTCAGGAGTTCAAGACCAGCCTGGCCAACATGGTGAAACCTCATCTCTACTACAAATACAAAAATTAGCCAGGTGTGGTGGCAGGCACCTGTAGTCCCAGCTACTCAGAGGCTGAGGCAGGAGAATCGCTTGAACCCGGGAGGCGGAGGTTGCAGTGAGCTGAGATCATGCCACTGCACTCCAGCCTGGGCAACAGAGTGAGACGCCATCTGAAAAAAAAAAAGTTTTTTGTATTTTTTTTTTTTGTTTTTTTTTTTGTTTGTTTGTTTGTTTTTGTTGTTGTTGTTGTTTTTTGAGACAGGGTCTCACTCTGTTACCCAAGCTGGAGTGCAAAGGCATGATCTCAGCTCACTGCAGCCTGGACCTCTCCTGGCTCAAGCAATCCTCCCACCTCAGCCTCCTGAGTAGCTGGGACTACAGGTGCCCACCACTACACCTGGCTAATTTTTATGTTTTTTTGTAGAGGTGGGGTTTCGTCCTATTGCACGTGCTACTCTCAAACTCCTGGGCTCAAGCGATCCTCCCACTTCAGCCTCCCAAAGTGCTGGGATTATAGGCATAAGCCACTGTGCCTGGCCATGAGTGTTCTTAATGGCATCTGGAATGGTGAATCCTTTCCAGGTTTCCAATTGACTTTGTCTACAGCTATCAGAGGAATCACTATGGCAGCTGCAGTTTTATGAAATCTAATTTTTTTTTCTTGACACAGGGTCTTGCTGTGTCGCTCGGGCTGGTGTGCAGTGGTGCGATCTCAGCTTACTGCAACCTCTGCTTCCCCCTAGACTCAAGCGATCTTCCCACCTCAGCCTCCCAAGTAGCTGGGACTACCAGCACACACCACCACACCCGGCTCGTTTTTGTTATTTTTTGTAGAGCTGGGGTTCGAAATGTATTTCTTAAAGAGTAAGACTTGCAAGTCAAAATTACTCCTTGATCCATGGGCTGCAGAATGGATGTTGTGTTAGCAGGCATGAAAACATTAATCTCCCTGTACATCTCCAGAGTTTGTAGGTGACCAGGTGCATTGTCAATGAGCAGTAATATTTTGAAAGGAATCTTTATTTCTGAGGAGTAGATCTTAACAGTGAGCTTAAAATATTCTGTAACCCATGCTGCAGACATATGTGCTGTCATGCAGGTTTTGTTTTATTTATAGAGCACAGCAGAATACATTTAGCATAATTCCTAAGGCCCTAGGATTTTCAGAATGGTAAATGAGAATTGGTTTCCACCTAAAATCACCAGGTGCATTATCTCCTAATAAAAGAGTTAGTCTGTCCTTTGAGGCTCTGTAGCCAAGCCTTGACTTCTCTCTTGCTGTGAAACTCCTATATGGCATCTTCTTCCAATAGAAGACTGTTTTGTTTGCTTTGAAAATCTGTTGTTTGGTGTAGCCACCTTCATCAATGATCTTAGCTAGATCTTCTGGATAATTTGCTGCAGCTTCTATATCAGCCCTCGCTGCTTCACCTTGCATTTTTATGTTATGGAGGTGGCTTCTTTCCTTGAGCATTATGAACCAGCCTCTGCTAGCTTCCTCACCACTCTCAGTCTTTATAGTATTGAAGAGAATAGGCTGGGCTCAGTAGCTCACACCTATAATCCCAGCACTTTGGGAGGCCAAGATTGAAGGATCACTTGAGGCCAAGGGTTGGAGACCAGTGTGGGCAACATAGTGAGTGTTGTCATGCACATGTAGTCCCAGCTGTTTAGGAGGCAGAGCAGGAGGATTGCTTGAGCTCAGGAGTTTGAGACTGCAGTAAGACATGATCATGCCACTGCACTCCAGGCTGGGCAACTAAGCAAGACCCTATCTCTTTAAAAAAAAAAGAGAGAGTTGGGGCCTTGCTCTGGATTAGGCTTTGGTTTAAGGGAATGTTGTGGCTGCTTTGATCTTCTATCCAGACCACTAAAACTTTCTTGATGTCAGCAATAAGGCTATTTCACTTTTGTGTCATTCATGTGTTCACTGAAGTGTAGTACCTTTTAATTTCCTCCAACAACTTTTCCTTGACAGGTGCAGCGGCTCACTTCTGTAATCCCAGCACTTAAGGCAAAGACAGGAGGATCACTTGAGTCCAGGAGTTTAAGACCAGCCTGGGCAACATAGTGAGACCTCTGTCTCTAAAAAAAATTTAAAAATTAGCCAAACTTGGTGGCCTGCACCTGTAGTCCCAGCTCCAAGAGAGGAGGATCACTTGAACCAGGGAGGTCAAGGCTGCAGTGAGCTGCGATCACGCCACTGGACTAGGCTTTGGTTTAAGAGAATGTTGTGACTGCTTTAATCTTCTACCCAGACCACTAAAACTTTCTCCATGTCAGTAATAAGACTGTTTCACTTTCCTGACAGAAAGTGACCCTGTCTCAAAAAAACCCCAAAAACTAAGGTATTCATGTACTAATAATATATTTTAGACTACTAACAGTTATAATGAAAATAGAATCCATAGGGGAAAAAATTAACTCTTAGGGATTTATGGTCACAAGAAATTTCTATTTTATTTATTTTTATTTTTTGAGAGAGTCTTGCTCTGTTGCCCAGGCTGGAGTGCAGTGGTGTGATCGTTGCTCACTGCAACCTCAAATTCCTGGGCTCAAGTGATCTTCCCATCTCAGCCTCCTGAGTAGCTGGGTGGGTGCCACCATGCTTGGCTAATTTGTGTATATTTTTGTGTAGACAAAGTTTCACCATGTTGCTCAGGCTGGTCTAGAACTCCTGGGCTTAAGTGATCCTCCTGCCATGGTCTCCCAAAGGACTGGAATTGCAGGTGTGAGCCACCACACTGGGCCCAGAAATTATAAAAAATTAAATTCTTTGGCCGGGCACAGTGGCTCACGCCTGTAATCCCAGCACTTTGGGAGGCCGAGGCAGGTGAATCACTAGGTCAGGAGTTTGAGACCAGCCTGGCCAACATGGTGAAACCCCATCTTTACTAAAAATACAAAAAAAAAAAAAAGCTGGGTGTGGTGGTGGGAGCCTGTAATCCCAGCTACTTAGCAGGCTGAGGCAGGAGAATTGCTTGAACCCGGGAGGCGGAGGTTGCAGTGAGCCGAGATCGTGCCACTGCACTTCAGCCAGGACGACAGAGTGAGACTCCATCTCAAACAAAAAATTAAATGTTGCCGGGCGCGGTGGCTCAAGCCTGTAATCCCAGCACTTTGGGAGGCCGAGACGGGCGGATCACGAGGTCAGGAGATCGAGACCATCCTGGCTAACACGGTGAAACCCCGTCTCTACTAAAAAATACAAAAAACTAGCCGGGCGAGGTGGCGGGCGCCTGTAGTCCCAGCTACTCGGAGGCTGAGGCAGGAGAATGGCATAAACCCAGGAGGCGGAGCTTGCAGTGAGCTGAGAACCGGCCACTGCACTCCAGCCCAGGCAACAGAGCGAGACTCCATCTCAAAAAAAAAAAAAAAAAATTAAATGTTTTGAGTTATTTTTCTTGCAGAGCAATGTGATAAATGGTCAATAAAAGACTTTCAAGCGTAAAAACATATTAGAATAAATTCTATGAAGGAGTAGAATGGAAATATAATTTCTGATGTAAAATCTTGTCATGTCTTTTAATGGATAATGGTGAAGTATCTAATCACTGTAGTATTTAGATTTCATTGGATACATTTGAAACAGTGATATAATGGTTTTATTTTGAAATGTCAGTATATAATACACTAGAAATTATGTCCTTTGCAACTATTTTTTTTTTTTTTTTTTTTTTTTTGAGACGGAGTCTTGCTCTGCCGCCCAGGCTGGAGTGCAGTGGCCAGATCTCAGCTCACTGCAAGCTCCGCCTCCCGGGTTTACGCCATTCTCCGGCCTCAGCCTCCCGAGTAGCTGGGACTACAGGCGCCCCGCCTTGTCGCCCGGCTAGTTTTTTTTGTATTTTTTTAGTAGAGATGGGGGTTTCACCGTATTAGCCAGGATGGTCTCGATCTCCTGACCTCGTGATCCGCCCGTCTCGGCCTCCCAAACTGCTGGCATTACAGGCTTGAGCCACCGCGCCCGGCCCTTTGCAACTATTTAAAACCACAATGAGACCAGGCATAGTGGCTTATGCCTGTAATCCCACCACTTTGGGAGGCCAAGGTAGGAAGATCACCTGAGGCCAGGAGGTCAAGACCAGCCTGGTCAACTTAGTGAGACTTTGTCTCTACAAAATAAATATTGAAACAAGGTCTCACTCTGTTGCTTAGGCTTGGAGTGCAATGGTTTCATCATGACTCACTGCAGTGTCAACCTTCTGGGCCCAAGTGTTCCTCCCCTTTCAGCCTCCCAAATAGCTGGAATTACAGGCACGTGCCACTGTGCCCAGCTAATTTTTTTTTATTTTTGTAGAGATCGCGTCTCACTATGTGAGACCAGCTCAGTGTGGTCCCGAGCTCCTATGGCTTCTCAGGCTGGTCCCAAAATGCTGGGATTATAGGCATGAGCTACCACACCTGGCCAAAAAATAAAAAATATATTAACCAAGCATGGTGATGCATTCCTGTAGTTCTAGCTACTCAGGAGGCTAGAGCAGATGATCACTTGAGCCCAGGAGTTTGAGGCTGCAGTGAGCCATGATAGCACACTGCATTCCAGCCTGGGCAAGAATGAGACACTGTCTCAAAAAAATAAATAATAAAACTTTAATAAATAAAAATGAGGGGAGGGATTTTTTTTTTTTTTTTTAAGACGGAGTCTTGGCCGGGCGCGGTGGCTCAAGCCTGTAATCCCAGCACTTTGGGAGGCCGAGACGGGCGGATCACAAGGTCAGGAGATCGAGACCATCCTGGCTAACACGGTGAAACCCCGTCTCTACTAAAAAATACAAAAAACTAGCCGGGCGACGAGGCGGGCGCCTGTAGTCCCAACTACTCGGGAGGCTGAGACAGGAGAATGGCGTGAACCCGGGAGGCGGAGCTTGCAGTGAGCTGAGAGCCGGCCACTGCACTCCAGCCTTGGTGGCAGAGCAAGACTCCGTCTCAAAAAAAAAAAAAAAAAAAAAAAAAAAAAAAAAAAAAAAAAAGACGGAGTCTCACTCTTGTTGCCCAGGCTGGAGTGCAATGGCACAATCTCGGCTCACTGCAACTTCCACCTCCTGGGTTCAAGTGATTCTCCTGCCTCAGCCTCCAGAGTAGCTGGGATTACAGGCACCCACCACTGCGCCCAGCTAATTTTTTTATGTTTAGTAGAGATGGGGTTTCACTATGTTGGCCAAGCTGGTCTCGAACTCCTGACCTCAGGCGATCTACCTGCCTCAGCTTCCCAAAGTGCTGGGATTATAGGTGTGAGCCACCACGCCCGGCCTAGTTCAAAATTCTTTTGTAGGGTTCATTGAAGGTCACTATTCCAAGGTATGGGCTTTAGGATCTGGAAAGAATCTAATTGATTATCCAATCTGTCTTGACCAATTTATAAAGGAAATTGATTTACTGAGGACTGAAGAGGGTTCATTGGTTTTCCTGAAGTCACACAGTTGGGTCCAGAATTCGGGTGTCCTTGCTTGCTCATTCCTTTCACTACTTCCGCTGTGCTCTGAAATCCCACCACTGGTTTTGAGGAATGAGGAAGAAAGAAAAAGTGATCTCGAAATAGTTACTGACTAACAGGCACTCTCTGTGGGTAGGTGGCTCTCTACCCTGCTGCTGCCGCCTCAGCAGTCAGACTGGGAGGGCAGGCTTGCATGGAGAGCCCTGAAGTCCAGGCTAGTTGGTTGGAGGATGGAACTTAAGGTTTCAACTGACTCCTGTCTGGCAATTGCCCTTTTAGGGTCTCCTCTACCCCTGTCACCTGGGAGTAAACCTAATCTTTAGAGATCTGAGGGTCAACGTAATCAACAGATAAAACCGCCAGTTTACACAGCAGCCCTGGGCCAAACTAGTCCCTTAGAGACCCTCAATCCAGACAGGAACTAGGGCAGAGCCAAGCTGCTGGGGTCATAGAGCGCTGAAGTGGATACCCCTGCTGATCTGCCTCCCAAGGCCTAAGGTGGCCACAGTGCTGTGCACAGCCACCTGTGGCATCCTGCTGTTGGTAGGCTCTTGTGCTCAGAACCCCAGAAAAAGGGCTAGATCATACTGATGATAAGACTGATAGCTTTTTTTAAAAAACGACTTTCAAGGTTTGGTTAGTTTTATCTTCATGACCTCTGATTTCCCTGTGGAGCAAATGGTAAAGTAGGGGTGGGTGGAGAGGGACTTTGGCAGACCCTGGCAGACTGTGGACAAGGACAGCCCTGAACAGCTGGCCCTGAGACATGAACTGGAACATGGTTGGAGCCGAGGACACAGGACTAACAGGAAAGGACACAGACTGCTGTTAGGACACATGCTACCACACACCCGAGGCCAGGACCCTGCTGACGTGGCAGACCTCCACCCTGGCCCCTTACTGCCCCCCGCCCCTCTCCCCCGCCTGCCAGCTGCCAACAGGGCTCTGCGTTGTGTCTGCCACACCTGTCACTGCCTATCCTTGTCCGGGGGGGGCCCCATCAGCCCCTCCTCAGCTGCCCAGCAGAGCAAGCAGCTAGTGGGGAGGGGAGGGAACATGGAGCGGGGGCCGGTGGTGGGGGCAGGGCTGGGGGCCGGGGCCCGAATCCGGGCACTGCTGGGCTGCCTGGTCAAGGTGCTTCTCTGGGTGGCCTCTGCCTTGCTGTACTTTGGAAGCGAACAGGCCGCCCGCCTTCTGGGCAGCCCCTGCTTACGGCGCCTCTACCATGCCTGGCTGGCAGCAGTGGTCATCTTTGGGCCCCTTCTGCAGTTCCATGTCAACCCTCGGACTATCTTCGCCAGCCACGGCAACTTCTTCAACATGTGAGTCCACTCAAGGCTGTGGGAGCTGGGTCCCTGCACTCTGGGATCCTAGCTCCCTTCTCCAGGCTTCTGTTCTCCTGCCAGTCTGAACACTAAAAATAGGCTAGGAGGTTGAGGAGAAGGTCAGGGGAGGGGGAAGGGAACAGAACCCTGGGGTATAGGGGAACTTGGGAACAGGACCAAAGAGGAAATATGTACCCTGGAATGCTCAATGGTCCTCCAAGGAGATGGCAAAGTTTAAATGACTGGGGGCTGTAAAGGGTACGGCAAAGAGAGAACCAGTGGTGATGTGTAGGGTTGGGGAGAGTGTAGTGATGGGAGCACAGACCAGGGTGGGAGATGGCGCTTGGGGTCTCAATATTCTCCCCTCTTTGCCCACAGAAAATTTGTGAATTCAGCCTGGGGCTGGACATGCACCTTCCTAGGGGGCTTTGTGTTGCTGGTGGTGTTCCTGGCTACACGGCGCGTGGCAATAACTGCCAGACACCTGAGCCGACTGGTGGTGGGAGCAGCCGTGTGGCGGGGAGCCGGCCGAGCCTTCCTGCTCATCGAGGACCTGACTGGCTCCTGCTTCGAGCCACTGCCCCAGGGTCTGCTGCTCCACGAGCTGCCTGACCGCCGCAGCTGCCTGGCGGCCGGCCACCAGTGGCGGGGCTACACAGTCTCCTCCCACACCTTCCTGCTCACCTTCTGCTGTCTGCTTATGGCAGAGGAAGCAGCTGTGTTCGCCAAGTACCTGGCCCATGGGCTGCCTGCTGGCGCCCCCCTGCGCCTTGTCTTCCTGCTGAACGTGCTGCTACTGGGCCTCTGGAACTTCTTGCTGCTCTGTACTGTCATCTATTTCCACCAGTACACTCACAAGGTGGTGGGTGCCGCAGTGGGCACCTTCGCCTGGTACCTCACCTATGGCAGCTGGTATCATCAGCCGTGGTCTCCAGGGAGTCCAGGCCATGGGCTCTTCCCCCGTCCCCACTCCAGCCGCAAGCATAACTGAAAGAAATAAAAGCCATCGGGCCTGGCTCTGGCTCCTCTCATCATTTGGTTGGGTCCTTGAAAGGGTAGGAAGAGGGTCTGGTAGTCACTAGGGTTTCCCAGCCATTCCTTGCTCTCATCAACCTTGAATGTCCTTCCTTATGCTTGACCTCCATTCCTCCAGCTGTCCTTTCAGTCTCCTAGTTTTTGCAAACTTCAAGCTATCTGGGGACTGAGATATCCAGGAATGGTGCTTCTAACGCAGGTAATGGTGCCCTCAGGTGTGGGCATCATTCTTGCTGAGTAGTTGCTCCATCTCCAGCCTGTTTGATTGTTTTTCCTGCCTTCTCCACTGAATCTCCACTCTCCCTCTTCAGGGGCCTACCTATCTGGGCACTCCTCTCAGGGACTCTTCCTACCCTGTCTTCCCCATAGGGGGTCTGTATGTGCTCATCTATTTAACAAATGTTTATTGAGCTGAGCATAGTTCTATACCATGTAAATAAGACAAGATTTTTGCTGTTTGGAGGCATATGCGCTAACTGGGGAAGGCAGATAATAGACACACAAATAATAGCAAAACACTTGCACTGCGTTTACTCTGTGCCAGGCACTTTTCTAAGTGTCTGTAAGTTCTTCATAAAAGTTAACACATACGGCCGGGTGCGGTGGCTCACGCCTGTAATCCTAGGACTTTGGGAGGCCGAGGTGGGCAGATCACTTGAGGTCAGGAGTTCAAAACCAGCCTGACCAACATGGTGAAACTCCATCTCTACTAAAAATACAAAAAAAAAAAAAAAAAAAAAAATTAGGCGTGATGGCAGGTCCCTGTAATCCCAGCTACTTGGGAGGCTGAGTCAGGAGAATCGCTTGAACATGGGAGGCGATTCATGCACCACTGCACTCCCTCCTGGGCAACAAGAGCGAAACTCTTGTCTCAAAAAAAAAAAAAAAAGTTAACACATTTGGTCCACACAACAATAAAAGTATGAGGTAGGTTGTACTAATCTTGATTGGAAAAAAAAAAATTGAGATAGTAATGTTCCCATTGTGCAGTTGCAAACACTGAGACACAGAGGTTAAGTGACTTGTTCACAACTAATAAACAGAGGAGCCATGATTACAAAGCTAGGCAATATGAGTATATCATCTATCCTCTAAACCAGGAATTAGCAAACTTTGGCTAATTCCTCAAACTTTGGCTAAACCCTCCTGTGGCCAGTTTCTGTATGACCTGCAAGCTAATAATTAAATATTTTAGGCCGGGCGCGGTGGCTCAAGCCTGTAATCCCAGCACTTTGGGAGGCCGAGACGGGCGGATCACGAGGTCAGGAGATCGAGACCATCCTGGCTAACACGGTGAAACCCTGTCTCTACTAAAAAAAAATACAAAAAAAGCTAGCCAGGCGAGGTGGCTGGCGCCTGTAGTCCCAGCTACTCGGGAGGCTGAGGCAGGAGAATGGCGTAAACCTGGGAGGCGGAGCTTGCCGTGAGCTGAGATCCGGCCACTGCACTCCAGCCTGGGTGACAGAGCGAGACTCCGTCTCAAAAAAAAAAAAAAAAAAAAAAAAAAATATATATATATATATATATATATATATATATATATATATATATTTTTTTTTTTTTTTAAGGCAGGGACCTGACGGTGATAGCAGTGTAATCCCAGCACTTTGGGAGGCTGAGGCAAGAGGATCACTTGAGCCCAGGAGTTTGAGACTAGCCTGGGCAAGATGGTGAGACCCTGTCTCTACAAAAATTTTTTAAAAAGAAAAAGGTAAAACGTTGTTTACATTTTTATTATTATTATTTTGAGACAGAGTCTCACTCTGTTGCCCAGGCTGGAGTGCAGTTTTGGCTCACTGCAACCTCCACTTCCCAGGTTCAAGTGATCTCTTGCCTCAACCTCCCAAGTTGCTGGGATTACAGGCCCCCACCACCACACCTGTCTAGTGTTTGTATTTTTAGTAGGGACAGGGTTTCACCATGTTGGCCAGGCTGGTCTCGAACTCCTGACCTCAAGTGATTCTGCCCACTTTGGCCTCCCAAAGTGCTGGGATTACAGGCATGAGCCACTGTGCCTGGCCGTTTTTACATTTTTTAATGGTTGGAAAAGCAAAAGGAAAAGAATATTTTATTACAGGAAAAAATTCCATGAAATTCAAAGTCCAGTGTCTGTAAAGTTTTACTGATCTCACCATACTAATTCATTTACATATGGCAGCTTTCCTGCTACAATGGCAGAGTTGAGTAGACAGACACTGTAAGGCCCATAAAGCCTACAATTTACTCTCTGGCTCTTTATAGAAAAAGCTGGCCAGACGCAGTGGCTCATGCCTGTAATCCCAGCACTTTGGGAGGCCGAGGCAGGCGGATCACGAGGTCAGCATATCGAGTCCATCCTGGCTAACACGGTGAAACCCCATCTCCACTAAAAATACAAAAATAGCCAAGCGTGGTGGGACGCGCCTGTAGTCCCAGCTACTGCGAAGGCTGAACCAGGAGAATTGCTTGAACCCAGCAGGCGGAGGTTGCAGTAAGCTGAGATCGTGCCACTGCACTCCACCCTGGGCGACAGAGTGAGACTCTGTCCCCCAACACACACACACACACACACACACACACACACACACACACACACACACACGCAGTTTGCCAAAACCTGGTTTAAATCAGTGAATTATCCTGGAAAAAAAAAAAAAAAAACCGGGCTAATATCAGAGATAAATGCTATGAATGTACTAAAACAGGCTGATTTGTAATGCATTTGGAGGGAGGTTCCTTATAGAGGATGATGAAAATAGTTGTCTCTGAAGAGGTGACATCTAAACTGAGAACCGAATGACAACACCCAGGGTAAGGGTGTTTTAGACAAAGGGATTATTAGCAAGGGCAAAGGCCCTGAGGCAGGAATGAACATGACACATTTGGGAAACAAATAGCCCGAATATTTGCAAGTGTAATGAATGAAGGGGCAAGCAGTAGAAAGTGAATTTAAAGGGGAGACAGGTGCAACAGCCTTTTGGATTTCATTCTAAGGTCAACAGGCAGCTGAGAAAGGGTTTTAAGCCAGACAGAGGCATGAACCCGCTGCTCCGTGAGAGTGGGTTGTAGAATGGCATATGCCGCGGTGGTCCAGGAGAGAGCTGGTCCGGGCTTGGATTAGGGATGCTGTCGGCTCTGGTGCCGTGTTGCTACAGGTGCGGAGGATGTCGGCAGAGCCAGAGGCCCACGCTAGCAAGGCTAGGAAAGAGAGGCCAGGTCTTATTCCATCTCTGGGGAAAGACAGAAGAGCCCTAAATAAGGCTTATCTGTCCCAGGCGGAGCAGGGGAAGAAGAGAGCAGGTGGGGAGCCAGTTGGGAGGCGGGAGGTGGAGGGCGGGGCGCGGAGAGACTGGCTTAGACTAGGCGATGGGAGGACCCGGCGTCCTCAGATGGCGGGCGGCGGGTGGCGGGAGGCGGGAGGCGGGAGGCGGGAGGCGGGAGGCGGGGACGAGAGGAGGGCGGGGAGGCGGGGACCCAGTCGGCGGGGGTGGGAAGGCTGGAAACTGGCCCTCGCTAGGCAGGCTGTGCGCGCTAGGGGGAGCCGCACCCGCCGCCCTCCTCTGCGGCACTGCCCCTCTCCCTGGCAGGGCTGACCCCGCCTCCTCCAGCCCTCCCCGCCCCACTACCCAGGAAGGCCGTGAGTGGTGCGAGCGCCGCTTTCGCTTTCCCTTCGCGGTGCCCACTCCGCTCCTCGTGCGGCGCTAGGCCCCCCGTCCCGGTCATGGCCACGCTCAGGGTCCAGCCCGAGGCCCAAGCCAAGGTGAGCGCCGCGGGGTCTAGAAAGGGCCCACTGGGGAGGCGTGGCTCGAGCGGCCTGGGGCATCCCCGACCCGCCCCCCAGACTCCCACACAAGTGAGGGGCAGTCCGCCGAGCTGGCGCTCCCGGAGCACCTGCGCCCCGGGAGGGCGGTGACTGCTGCCTGCGAGAACAGGCGAGGCGGCCGTGGTTCTGTGGGGTGAGGTGAAGCGGAGGGCTGGCGTGGAGGGGAACTCCGCTGGCCTGGAGCCGGGGCCACACACAGACTGGATGCGGGACTGCCCCAGCTACCTCCTGGCCTTTCCCTCAGGGAGGGTCCCGGGGCCCACCCCGTCCTGTCCTGCTCGCAGAGGGCTCTCAGCATCCCTCCTCACACCTGCCAGGCGACCCCAGGGATCTGTTCTCACGTGAACCACTGGCCCTTCACCGCCGGGAATGTTCTCATTCCCCATATCCAGCCCTAGGGATACCCATTTCACTCTCCGTAGATCCAGGTCTGCAGAGTTCCACTCCTCCACCACCCCAGTCCACCCTACAGGCATCCATCTCGCTTTCTTCAGGTCTGGCCTTAGAGGGATCCCCTCCACCCTTCCCCAGGTCAGGCCCTACATAACCCTAAGGGAACTGTCCTCAAATGAACTGGCCTTAAAGCCAAGTTTCTGAAGGGATGCATGTACCCCACAGGTGGATGTGTTTCGTGAAGACCTCTGTACCAAGGTAAGACATGCCCCATCAGTGGCCCCACCCCTGCCCAACTCCTACTGCTCAACCCTGCCTCACCACCTAGGATGGGCATTTGATGCTGACTCCCATCCTCCTCCATCCCACCTCACACACAGACAGAGAACCTGCTCGGGAGCTATTTCCCCAAGAAGATTTCTGAGCTGGATGCATTTTTAAAGGTACCGTGGCTGGGCAGGGAGCTAGGGAGTGAAGGCCAAGAGAAGGGTCGGGGTTGTGAGAGTGAGGTGAGAGGAACCCCCTCACCTCCAGCCCTCCTCTCACCCTACACCAGGAGCCAGCTCTCAATGAAGCCAACTTGAGCAATCTGAAGGCCCCGTTGGACATCCCAGTGCCTGATCCAGTCAAGGAGAAAGAGAAAGAGGAACGGAAGAAACAGCAGGAGGCAAGCTGGGAAGACCTGGGAGAAGGGATCCAACCATGGGGGTAATCAACCTTAGTCCTGACTCTCATGAGCCCCTCTCTTTCTGCAGAAGGAAGACAAGGGTGAAAAGAAGAAGGGGGAGGATGAAGACAAAGGTACTTGAAACTACAATTGTGGGAAGAGACTTGAGTCCCACCCACAGGAGCTCCTCCTAAGGATTTCTTTCCACTCTCCCCTTCAACTCTCACACAGGCTCAATCATGTGACTGACCCATTGCTCACTCTCTAGGTCCTCCCTGTGGCCCAGTGAACTGCAATGAAAAGATCTTGGTCCTTCTGCAGCGCTTGAAGCCTGAGATCAAGGATGTCATTGAGCAGCTCAACCTGGTAGGCCCTCCCCCTTCAACTCTCAGGCTTTAAGTCAAACCATTGTCCTCTTAGTCCCTGCCATTTAGGGCTTGGCACATGCCAGGTTTTAGCAAGAGAGGGCACAGCAAGTGAAACCAGAAGTCCAGGCTCTGAGGCTCAGGAGAGACCTGGCATGCCTCCACCCAGTGTGGGGAGGGAAGCAAGTGAGAATATGAAACTGGGAATTGGGTAGAGGGCTGATGTGGCATTATGCCATTCCCTCTTCCCAGGTCACCACCTGGTTGCAGCTGCAGATACCTCGGATTGAGGATGGTAACAATTTTGGAGTGGCTGTCCAGGTGAGAGCGCTGCCCCACTTCCCTGCTCTTTCCTAGTCTGTGCTTCTTTCCACTTTCCCCCTTGCTTTTTTTCCCTAGGAGAAGGTGTTTGAGCTGATGACCAGCCTCCACACCAAGCTAGAAGGCTTCCACACTCAAATCTCTAAGTGAGTGACCACCCATGTACACACTGTCTGTTTTGGGACAGAGACCTCCTTCTTCTTCTACTCCATACACACTTCTTCTTCCACAGGTATTTCTCTGAGCGTGGTGATGCAGTAACTAAAGCAGCCAAGCAGCCCCATGTGGTAGGTGAGGCTCAGGTCAGGGTGCATGAGGGAAGGACTCATGTAAGGTCAGGCCTGACCCGAGCTTCCCACAGGGTGATTATCGGCAGCTGGTGCACGAGCTGGATGAGGCAGAATACCGGGACATCCGGCTGATGGTCATGGAGATCCGCAATGCTTATGTGAGGAGGCGAGGGCAGGGGTGGGCAGAGGCAGCTTTCCCAGGCCACGCACTCCCTGACCCTGCAGGCTGGGGGTTAAGGGTGACAAAGCTCAGCTTCTCCACAAGGCTAGAAATGGGGCACAGAGCCACTGGAGGCCTCTGACTGACCTCCACTCCTCCCTGTAGGCTGTGTTATATGACATCATCCTGAAGAACTTCGAGAAGCTCAAGAAGCCCAGGGGAGAAACAAAGGGAATGATCTATTGAGAGCCCTCTCTCCCATTCTGGGATGGGTACAGCAGAGACCTTCCTGCTTTTTACTGGGGACTCCAGATTTTCCCCAAACTTGCTTCTGTTGAGATTTTTCCCTCACCTTGCCTCCCAGGCACAATAAATATAGTTATACCACTGCCCATCAGCCCAAGTCTCTTTATTGGATGTGGACCCTGCCGGCCCTGGCTCAGGCATTTCCATTTCCATTAGTGGGACAAACCCACTGCGTGATTTGAGTGTTGAGCCGCTGGTTGGTCCAGTCCTGCCGGATGTCGTCAAGGTGGCAGTCAAAGTCCACAAGGTGCTGGTGGGCCCGATCTTCCAGTAGAGCTCCCACCATCTGCCGTGACTCTTCCCAGTCCCTCCACATCACTCTGAAATAGCAACCCCCATGGAGGTCAAACAGCAAGTAGTGGGGCCAGACACAGACTTGACAGAGATTGGGTCTAGAGAGAGACCCTTGGGGCAGGGCCGAGGACAGAGGAGACCCAGGAATCTTGGGCTTCTGAGAAGAGAGAGAGGGAGTGGGGTACTCACAAGTTCTTATCCTTAGGGACCCAGCGGAGACCTTGGTTCTCCAGGACGATGACCGGGGGCACACGAGGCTGAGGCACCAGTTTCTGATTATCCAACTGAGTGGACAAAGAAGGGCAAGTGAGAGTTTCAAGGGTCCCCCAACCCTACTTTCTTTTCACCTCCCCACCCAGAAACCCAAGTCTCACCATAATAAGTACTGCATCAGGGAAGAATTCTGCAATTCGCCCAGCAATTTTCAAGGCCAGGGGCCCAGGGCTGTGTAGAGGGAAGATCAGAGGAGTGAGGAGCCAACTGTGGACAAAACCCATCCGTTTGAGCTGGGCCTCCCAGGTCTCATAGATGTGGGCGCAGCTGTGGCCTTTCCCTGTAGGTGGCCTGCGGGGATCGGGCCTGCTGGATGCTTGATGTACGACTGCTTGATGCTTGAGTGCTGTGGGAAACAGGTGCTCAGATACTGCTGGTGAGAGTGGAAACCAAAGGTGGTCTTTTTGGAAGGTAATTTGGCATAACCATCCAAATTGAAACTGTATACATACTACATACTATACATATGCTAACCCAGAAATTCTACTTATAAAGAATTTATGGTAATAATAGGACAGTGTCTGTAATAAAACATTGGAAACAACCTCAATGTTTGAAGCATTAAATAAATTATAGTACATCCATATTCAGACTATAAGCTGTTAGGGAAAGGTAGATCTTGTTGTGGAAATGGGATGGTGTCAAGTATTTATTAAGTGAGGGAGAAACGCAAATTACAAAACAGTCTCTCTAATCTGCTTCATGTATATGATTTATATATATATATAATTGTCTTTTCCTATATATATAAGGAAACTGCCTTATTTTTGAAGTTGCTGGTTGGGATTTCTCTGTTCTTTCAGCACCTGGGGGACACCTCAGTTAAAGCAAGATCAGTCTGTTGGCCAGGAGTGGTGGCTCATGCCTGTAATCCCAGCACTTTGGGAGGCTGAAGCTCGTGGATCACCTGAGGTCAGGTTCTAGACCAGCCTGGCCAACATGGCGAAACCCCCTCTCTACTAAAAACAAAGAAATAAAAATAATAATTTAAAAAAAGCCAGGCATGGTGGCTCTCATCTGTGATCCCAGCTACTCGAGAGGCTGAGGCAGAAGAATCCTGAGTCCAGGAGGTGGAGGTTGCAGTGAGCCGAGATTGCGCCACTGCACTCCAGCCTGGGCGACAGAGCGAGACTCCGTCTCAAAAAAAAAAAAAAAAAAAAAAAAAAAAAAATTCAGTCTGTTGATACACAGTTGTCCTCCCCGCCCCAACAGCACTCCAGGGCAGGGCTCTGTCCTATTCATCTTTATATTTCCTCACTCCAGTACCCAGCATAGTGCCTGGTGTAAAAACCCTGCTCCTAAGCGTTTGATGAAGGAAAGATAGAAGGAATGACCTTGGTTCATCTTGTGCGCCTCCCTCCACCCACCGCCCCATGCATCCTCGCCCTCTATTCCTCCAACCCGCAACCCCCCATAATCCTTTCCTTCTTCCTCTGGCTACGCCACTCACCTCTGGTCGTCCACAGCTGCATTGGCATGGTAGTAACCAGCCACCACCAGACCGGCCTGTGCTCCCCACACATCCACCTGTCGTGGGAAAGGGGCCATCAGTAATTAAATTGTGCCGCTGGCTTTGTGGATGCGCACTGCTGCCAAGGGACCGGGGATTAACTTGGGCTGGGGTGCTGGGTGGGTTCGTGGTGGGGGATGGGCATCCAACGGAGGCACCTGGTTGAGGGCGACCTCCAACATGACGGACAGGGCCAGGTGGCTGTGGAAGAGGGGCACACAGTCGGTGAGGCACAGGCATTCTCCGGACCGCGGCGCTGGCGCCAGAAACAGCCCGTTGACTGCGGCATGTGGGTACCGGGCAGCATGCAGGCACATCTTCACGTAGGCCAGGGCCGAGATCTCCACCTCCCCCATGGCGAGCGGGGCCTGGCCGGGAAGCAGCAAGCCGGATTAGTGACGAATTAGGCGAGCCAGTGCCTAGCTCGCGTCCGTGAAGCTCCCTCCAGCGCTTCAGCACCCTCTTTGACCCTTCCCGGTGCCCTCTCACTTCGGTTCGGCGACAACGCTAACTCGACTCGCAGGTAGCCCGCCGGCTCCCGGTGCCCGGGGTCTGGGAGTCCGCCCGCGGCCCAGCCAAGGAGGAGGTCCCGACTGCATCCGAGCCCCGCCTTCCCGAGCCCCTAGCGGGCGGCTGCGACTCAGCGCCTGCCTGGGAGACAGGGCAAGCTGCAGTTCCCTGTAAAACTGGCACCTGGGGTCCCGCCCACGTGGTGCTCCTTGATAGGGCTAAAGGCTTTCAAATTGTCCAGTCAGCGGCCGCGCCCCAAGCTTGCCCCGCCTTTGTCTCCAGCTGACTGGAAAGAACCCACCATTGTGAAGCAAAGAAAATTGCCCGCACTCTTATTGGCTAGGTTCCCCGACTTCCGCTCTCGTTGCTGGTTGGCTTTGCCGGTTAACCTGTGTTGCCCACCACCACCTGCTCCGCCGAGCCCCGGGGATGGAGCGCTAGCCCGTAGCCGGGTGTTCCGAAGGGCTGCGGGCAAAGCAGACCGCCTTGCGCCTATTATAGGACGAGTGGATCTGTACTCTAGATCGGCTCTGTCACTAATGATCCGTGTTACCTTCGCGACTGCAGGTTTTCTTGCCCTTGGTTTATCTTTTGCCCATGTTCCTTTAAGGTTTTAATGAGATATGTATGGGGGCAGGCTTCCACCCTGTCCAGTGCTTCGCAGCACGTTCTTATCTCATATTTTATGACAGGATAAGGCCCTGAATTAAAGAACAATCCCATGGAGTTTATAGCAAGATCACAGCAAAGGAAGCCTTGTCTTCAGCCCAGGGCTGAATCTTGAAAAGCAGAGAGAAAGACAGTGATTTGCTGAAGGGGCTGTAGGGGAGGACAGGAAGAAAAACTTAACAGATTAATCATTCCCATAATGTCCTGCGGTGTATTTCCTTCACCACAATGCCCTTGGAAACATTATTTTTTTCCCTCCCAGCCCTTAAGAAGAAGTCCAGGCCAGGAGCAGTGGTTCACGCCTTGCAATGCCAGCACTTTGTGAGGCCGAGGTGGGTGGATCACCTGAGGTCAAGAGTTCGAGACCAGCCTGGCCAACATGGCGAAACCCCGTCTCTACTAAAAATACAAAAACTTAGTCAGGTGTGGTGGCACACGCCTGTACTTCCAGCTACTCGAGAGGCTGAGGCAGGAGAATTGCTTGAACCCGGGAGACAGAGGTTGCAGTAAGCCAAGATCATGCCATTGTACTCCAACTTGGGCGACAGAGCAAGACTCCATCTCAAAAAAAAAAAAAAAAAAAAGTCCAATCATTCATCCGTAGTTCTCCATAGTTCTCCCAGTGAAACCTCATTCTCCTTCTAGGCTTTTCCTAAACTGATAAGGATTCTTTCTTTCTTCATTCCTGATGTTGGCCACAGAACTTTCCCCTTGTCTATACAAAGCCTGATTATTCCCATAAGGGCTCTGTGCAAATGCCATCTCTTCCACTAATTCCTGAGACCTCTGGATGAAAATAATACTGTTACATTCCAAAATACAGGTTATCTGCATGGTTGTCATGGCATGTAACAATCCCCACCCTGTTCCTTTGGAGGACCTCTTAAGATTACAGTGGGCTGGCTGGGCACAGTGGCTCACGCCTGTAATTCCAGCACTTTGGGAGGCTGAGACGGCGGATCACGAGGTCAGGAGATCGAGATCATCCTGGCTAATACGGTGAAACCCCATCTCTACTAAAAATACAAAAAACTAGCCGGGCGTGGTGGCGGGCGCCTGTAATTCCAGCTACTCGGGAGGCTTAGGCAGGAGAATGGCGTGAACCCAGGAGGCAGAGCTTGCAGTGAGCCAAGATCGTGCCACTGCACTCCAGCCTGGGCGACAAAGCGAGACTCCATCTCAAAAAAAAAAAAAAAAAAAGATTACAGTGGGCATCTAAGTCATGACACCCACCCCTTCCCACAACATTCATCTTCAGTCTGGACACGGGTGCCACCTCAATAAATGCTTTTTGAATGAATGACACACGCAGGAAGGGAATCCATACAACATATAGATCATTTATTTTCCTTCTAGTCCTGGGTTCAGTACATAGATGGCTTCTCTTCACCCTTTGGGTTGACAATTTTCTCCAGGTTGCTGCTGATGATATGATAAAGCTCGGCCTGGGAGAAGGCCAGAGTGCAAGAGTCAGGTTCTTAGCCAATCCCCTGCCCGCCCCCACTCATCCACCTCCCCTAAGGCCTTACTCCAGACTCACATAGAAGGCCCTCAGGTCCAGCACCATGGCCCTCAGCTCCCCATAGGCTGCCTCATCTCGCTCATGCACCAAGGCCCGGTAATCCATCTGCAGTGTGGGAGGCAAAGCTGTGTCAGTCCCATGGGAGGCTGAGACATGAGTCTGGTTTCCTTTTATAGGAAACAAGTTAACTTGAGAATGAACCCCTTCTTAGCACCAAGAAATAGGATCCCAAGGGACTGAGCAGAGAAAAGGGTCAAAGTTGTTGAAGCCCTAATCGGTTTTTCTAGGTAATGCTTTTAGCTAAATATTCTACACATTGGGAAAGTCACAAACAAGACAAGGAGGACCTCTTCCTCCACACCTCCTCGTCCCACCCCCAGCTAAAAGGCTGGTGGACTATCCACTCACTACATGAGTCTCCTTGGAGGCCTTGGCCACAGCATCCCCACGTTCTGAGAAGTACCTGCCAGAAGCAAGGGAACACCACAGGAATGAGTGTTCAGGGAGATGTACTCCATCAGACTCTTCCCAAAGTCTCCCATCATCCTGATGGGGCTGCTTAGCTTTGGGGGTCCCAAAGAAATGCTGCTACTGCCCCCAATGCTGGTCTTCCAGCTGCCCTCACTTGGAAATGGTTGTCTGGAAAGCTTCCACTTTGGTCTTGACGGCATTCACCCTCTCCAGCACCTTCTCCTGTGGTGACACGGGAGGCAAAGACAACACTTCATGTCCTCCCCATTTCATACACTATCTTCCTCCTCCTCTTGGTTCATGTCTAGCTCACCCTCCGAGGCTCTCCCCACTCTAAGTGTCTTCAGTTACCCTTTTCTTACCTGGATTGCTACCCCAAAATCATTTCCATCTTCAATCTTGGGTATCAGGTGCTGGATCCATGTAATCACCTGTGTTAAGAGGTATCATGTAAGAATCATTCAACAAACATACTGAGTTTTTCCTATTACTGTCACTTCCTAAAAGAATAGTTATATTTAATTGGGTACTTATTACATACCAGACGCTGTGTCATGTATTTATTTCATTTAATCATGACAGCAACCGTCAGAGACACATATTTATTGTATCCATTTAACAGATGAAAAAACTGAGTCACAGAATGTCTAAGTGACTTACTTAAGGTTACCAGCTAGGTAACTGATAGAATCATGATTTGAACCTAAGCAGTCTCTCTCTAGGGTCCAATCTTTTAAAACAAGTCACTCACTATATCATACCACCTCTACTATGAACCCGATACAGCAGTAGGTTCTGAGGTTACAGAGTGGATACTGCATAGTCTCTAATTTTGGAGGTACCGTTGTGATAAGAGGTCTAACAGAATGAGGAGAACAAAGGAGATCTAAGCCCAAGGCACAGAAGGAATTTTTCTTTTTCAGGACTAGGTCTCTGTATGAAGAACTTGTATCTATGGAGGAGTCCAGGGCCTCACTTTGTGTGTCTTCTCTTTCCACCTCCCCCATTTCCCAGGCTTACCAGAATGCATTTCTCTTTGAGAGTCCAGACTTCTGGCTTAACCAGGGCAAGCAGGGACAGGACTTTCTCATTCCCAGGGAGAAATCCACACTTAGGGACTGTGAGAAAGAAGGGATTCAGGCCCTTTCTCATCCAGCAGCCAATGTGCCATCTCCCCTTCCCTAGTCACCTCTTATCTCTCTTACCTTCTTTCTTCTCCTGCTTATCTGTTTCCATCTAAGACAAAAAAGGGGGAAAGTAGCTTTGGAAAAGTCACAGAGGTTGAAGGGCTATCATCTCCATTGGGTTTATAGTCCAAGTCCTGCACCTTGAATGCCTCACCTCATCATCCTTGGGTGGAGGGTCTGGGATGGGGATGTCCAGTGGGGCCCGGAGGGAAGTCAGGTCAGCCACATTGAGGGAGTCCTCCTGCACAGAGCTCACTGTCAGGGGCTGCCCAGTCTCTTCCCTTCATCCTAGGTCACAGCCTTCCCTCCATACATCCCACTTGCCCTCTGCCTCCCAACCTAGGCTCATGCCTCACGCCATCCTAATATTCCCAATCCACTACTTGAAACTATTCTCTGCATGCTGAATCCAGTTGTTAGCTAGAGAGGGTGGGCAAAGGGGAGAGAGGACATGGGAAGGGGCAGGAGGGGCCCACACTACTCACTTGCAAGAGCTGATTCAGGTATATGATTTTCTGTGGCAAGAATCTGTAGAGGAATTCCTCAGCCTGTGGGTTACATTGCAAGGGAGGGGAATCACAGAATATGCTCAGTGAGATATCTGACAAATGGAACTGGAAGGGCCTTTGGAAATCACTGGGTCCAAGACTTGCAAATGAGGAAACTGAAGACCTGAAAATGAAAGGACTTGCCCAAGCTGGTAAGTGGCAGAACTAAGGTTAGGACTGTGATATTCCTGCTTTGGGAGCCATGGATTTTTTCCTCTACACCAAAAGAGAGGAGAAGTACCAGAAGTGGGGAGAGTCATAAGAAAGGTCAGATTAAAGGTAGCTATCAATAATTCCGGGGTTACTTTGGGTGAAGGCTTGGTAAGGGAAGTAGGGTTAAGTCTAGGGTGACTTGGGGGGGTCATTAGGAGAGGTTGTTATCCTCAAGTATTGGTCTGAGATTCTGGGTCAAATCGCTCAAATCCAGAGACTTACCTCCTGGAAAAGATTCTGCCTGAAGACCTCCACCTACACAGAGAGCAGTACCCGGATGTTGGTTAAGGGTCTGGGTTGTCAAAGGCTTCCACTCACAACAGGGTGCCCTCCAACTGTGGCTCAGGCCTTTCTCACCACAAGCCAGTTTCCCCTAGAAGCTCCTGCTCACTGCAGTCGGAGGGCAGGAATCTGGGAATCCCCGAGAAGTGAAGGCACTAGCGAGATTGGGGGAGTTATCTGGCACTGCTTTGGTCCCCTGAACCACCCAGCTTGGCCTCCCCCCAAGAGGGCTCTATGACCCCTTCCTGGCCTCCGATTCACCATTACCTGTTTGCGGGCTTCCCCGCTCAGGCGCACCCCACACGGCTTGGCCATGCTGCTTCAGTAGCTAGATCTCTGGTCTCCCGGCTAGTCGCCCGGGCTTTCGCTTTCACTCCCCAGGTCCAGGCCCGCCCCCCTCAACCCCGCCCCCTTTCTTCTTTCCGCCCCCCTCCTCCCCCTGGCAGGCCGCTAGCAGTAGGTAGCCCCTCAGCCATTCCCAGCCAGTTGCCACTAGGAGAGGCGGTGCTGGCTGGGTCACAAGCCCAGGGGCTGCCCGAGGGAGGGGCTGGGGTGAGTGGGACAGCGGAGACTGGAGCGGGGGCTGTCCCTTGGAGAGGGGCGGGGCTTATAGCTAGGGCCAACGGGAAGTCCAGGGTCGGGGTAAGAGAGATAGGAGTATGGCAAAGTGGGTATCCAGTGGCGGGGCTCCCCCAAGAAGGCTCGACCGCAAACAGCGGACGGAGAGAGATGAGAGCGAGTGGGAGGGGCAGCCAGAGGGAGCGCCTGGGGTGGAGAAGGGCTAGCCGCCCTTAGAAGGGAGAGGGCAGGGGCTGGGTGAGGGTCTTCCCTCAGCCTTCAGGACAGACCGGAGATGGGGCGGGACTCGCTCAAGAGGGGCTAGGGCCGGCCAGAGTCGGTTCCCCTGCAGGGTGGGACTTCCCCGGTGAGGCCCGGAGCGTAGCGGACTGGTCCAGCTAGAAAAAGGAAGGTTTTGAGCTGAATAGGATAACCCCGCGCCTGGGGCTATCCGGAAGGGGTGGAACCAGACTGGAGGAAGGCGGGGAAGAGCGCTTGACTGAGGGAAGATGCTGGGGCGCGCTGAGGGAGGAGCCAGGAGCCATTTGCCTTCTCATTGCTTGGGACCTGGCCCTCCCTCTTGGCCACGCCCCCTGGTTTCGGGACACCAGCTCCCACCTTAACCTTAAGCCCCGCCCGTTCCTCTGAAATTGGGTCGCTGTCCCGCCCTCTTTCCTAGTACTTCCTGTTCTCGGCCAACCCTGGCGCTGGGCCGGGGGTTGGAGAGTGACAGTGGTCTGAGTGACCTGGGGCGGCTGCGCGGGCCGGGGTGGGCCTCAAAGCCGGGCACCAGACGGGAGGGGCGGCGCTTGGGCCGCGCGCTGCCCGCGCCGGGTCCCGCCGGGCGGCAAGGCTGGGGCTGACTCCTGCCTCAGGATGCCGGGGGAGGAAGAGGAGCGGGCCTTCCTGGTGGCCCGCGAGGAGCTGGCGAGCGCCCTGAGGAGGGATTCCGGGCAGGCGTTTTCCCTGGAGCAGCTCCGGCCGCTACTAGCCAGCTCTCTGCCGCCAACCGCCCGCTACCTGCAGCTGGACGCCGCACGCCTGGTCCGCTGCAACGCCCATGGGGAGGTGAGGCCCGGCCCCTCTTGGAAGGGGGACACCAGGGCCTGAGGCCCGGGCTACGCTTACAACTCTCTGCTCTCATTGCTCCCAGCCCCGAAACTACCTCAGTACCCTGTCCACGGCCCTGAACATCCTGGAGAAATATGGCCGCAACCTTCTCAGCCCTCAGCGGCCCCGGTACTGGCGCGGCGTCAAGTTTAATAACCCTGTCTTTCGCAGCACGGTGGATGCTGTGCAGGTGAATCCCCTGGCCTTATGGGAGAGGGGGCTGGGCCTGGGCTGGGGTTTGGCTAGAAAAGGCCTGAGATTGTGCTGAATGGGGAGGGGTCCAGCCCTACTAGGCAGGAAACCTCCTGGGTGGTGACTGGTTGTGAATGTGTGGCAGGGGGGCCGAGATGTGCTGCGATTATATGGCTATACAGAGGAGCAGCCAGATGGGTTGAGCTTCCCCGAAGGGCAAGAGGAGCCAAATGAGCACCAGGTTGCTACAGTCACACTGGAAGTACTGCTGCTTCGGACAGAGCTCAGCCTGCTGTTGCAGGTGAGATGCTCCTCTAGTCTTGATGGACTTATGCACCAGGGCTGGGGAGCCCAGCCTAACTCAAGTAAGTCTGAGGACCCCTGTGCTGCTGAACTATGGGCATAGTTCAGCATTCTGGGAGCTCCGGGTACTGATTTTCCCTCTGTGAATGTTAAGGGACCAGGGTTTAGAGGGAGGGCTTTGTTCTAGGGGTCTAGGTGGAAACCTTTTTTATCTGTATTATTGCAGAATACTCATCCAAGACAGAAGGCACTGGAGCAGCTGTTGGAAGACAAGGTTGAAGATGATGTAAGGAAGGCAGGAAAGGGGCTGGTGTACAAAGGGAACAGGAATTGTGGGACTCTGTATCCCTAAACCCTTGTTCATTCCCTGCCCTTTCTTTTTCAGATGCTACAGCTTTCAGAATTTGACCCCCTATTGAGAGAGATTGCTCCTGGCCCCCTCACCACACCCTCTGCCCCAGGTATTATTGGTCCTAAATTGGGGACCAAGTAGGAAGCTATATTGATGGAAATTTGGGATGCTCCTCTGTCTTCTTGGTTATCTTCCTTTGTGTTTGTTTGTTTGTTTTGAGACAGAGTTTTGCTCTTGTTGCCCAGGCTGGAGTGCAATGGTGCGATCTCCGCTCACTGCAACCTCCGCCTCCCGGGTTCAAGGGATTCTCCTGCCTCAGCCTCCCAGGTAGCTGGGATTACAGGCATGCACCACCACACTCGGCTAATTTTGTATTTTTGGTAGATACGGGGTTTCTCCATGTTGGTCAGGCTGGTCTGGAACTCCCGACCTCAGGTGATCCACCCGCCTCAGCCTCCCAAAGTGTTGGGATTACTGGCGTGAACCACCGTGTCCGGCCTCTTTGTTTTTTAAAAGAGATTAAAATTGTTTCCTTGGGCCAGATGTGTTAAAAAGTAGTCTTGTGATTTGCCCCCATCCACAGCAGATTCAGATGTAACCTGGTCTTTTTTGGAAAGATGTTCTATCTCTCCTGCTCTCCAGGCTCCACTCCTGGTCCCTGCTTCCTCTGTGGTTCTGCCCCAGGCACACTGCACTGCCCATCCTGTAAACAGGCCCTGTGTCCAGCCTGTGACCACCTGTTCCATGGACACCCATCCCGTGCTCATCACCTCCGCCAGACCCTGCCTGGGGTCCTCCAGGGTGCCCACCTGAGCCCCAGGTGAGAGGGTTTCTCTTCTGGGTGAGAATGAAATTTAGAAAACTTAAGATCACTTGGTTATGGACTACCTGCCAGTTTCTGTGCTAAAGACTGTTTAATAGAGGAGAAGTAGCCAGTCAGAACCCTGAAGGAGATAATAGACATATACATCAAGCAAGTAGCAATTATAGTAACCCAGGTTGTTATGGTAGTAGGTGGTTTGCAACCTAGTCTGAAGGGTCAGCTGAATCAGGTGGCAATATTTTAAACATCTAGTGTAGGTCAGGCCGTGTATTAGCGGTGTCTACTAGGAAGAAGTGAGCTTTAAACTGTCATTTAAATGTTGCATAGGCTATGGGTATAGGAGTGTTCGAGACAGGGACAATATGTGCAAAGGCCAGAGACATGTGTTGTTACCCAGCAAATGGGGAATGCTTAGAGGTGAGGGATCCAGGCACCAGGTGCCACTTCAGTAGGCCATGTCTGCTTTTCCATTACAGTTTACCTGCCTCAGCCCAACCACGGCCCCAGTTGACCTCCCTGCTGGCACTAGGAGACAGCTCTCTTTCTTCCCCTAATCCTGCAAGTGCTCGTTTGCCCTGGCACTGTGCTGCCTGTGCCATGCTAAATGAGCCTTGGGCAGTGCTCTGTGTGGCCTGTGATCGGCCCCGAGGCTGTAAGGGGTTGGGGTTGGGAACTGAGGGTCCCCAAGGAACTGGAGGCCTAGAACCTGATCTTGCAAGGGGTCGGTGGGCCTGCCAGAGCTGTACCTTTGAGAATGAGGCAGCAGCTGTGCTGTGTTCCATATGTGAGCGACCTCGGCTGGCCCAGCCTCCCAGCTTGGTGGTGGATTCCCGAGATGCTGGCATTTGCCTGCAACCCCTTCAGGTAACCTGTTCCTGGCCTTCCCAGCTCTTTATTGTGTGTTACCTCAAGTCATTCTCTTCTTTTCTATCCCATGTTTTCCTTCAGTTCCTCCCAACTCCCTGTATTTCTGTTGTGAACCTCAGCCAGCCAGTCAAAGGGATAATTCTCTCTGCCTTCCCAGCAGGGGGATACTTTGCTGGCCTCTGCCCAGAGTCATGTCTGGTACTGTATTCACTGTACCTTCTGCAACTCGAGCCCTGGCTGGGTGTGTGTAATGTGCAACCGGACTAGTAGCCCCATTCCAGTACAACATACCCCCCGGCCCTATGCCAGCTCTTTGGAAAAGGGTCCCCCTAAGCTTGGGCCCCCACAACGCCTTAGTGCCTCCCTGCCCAGTTCCTGTGGAGACCCTGAGAAGCAGCGCCAAGACAAGATGCGGGAGGAAGGCCTCCAGCTAGTGAGCATGATCCGGGTAAGGACTGGGCCTGGGATGAGGTAGGGCTGAGCTGGTGTGGGAAAGGAGATGCTGCAGGTGGTTAATAGTTTTCTATGAATCTTGTCATTGTTAGCAGCAGCTCCCTGTTACTGAGGCAGTTACCATGCTGTGCACTGATGACATGATCCATATGTCTGAGCTGAGCCACTGTCACCATCTTAGATCAGGCTGAGGGTGGGTGAAGGGTGTGCCCTGCCTGATGGGCCTGATGGGCAGGACTGTGCCTTAGGAAGGGGAAGCCGCAGGTGCCTGTCCAGAGGAGATCTTCTCGGCTCTGCAGTACTCGGGCACTGAGGTGCCTCTGCAGTGGTTGCGCTCAGAACTGCCCTATGTGCTGGAGATGGTGGCTGAGCTGGCTGGACAGCAGGACCCTGGGCTGGGTGCCTTTTCCTGTCAGGAGGCCCGGAAAGCCTGGCTGGATCGTCATGGCAACCTTGATGAAGCTGTACAGGAGTGTGTGAGGACCAGGCGAAGGAAGGTATCACCTGTGCTGGGTATGGGATAGGGTTGAGAGTCTGCATCTCTCACACTCTCCCTTGCTTGCCTTCCCACTTCACTCCCTCTCACCCCTCCCATCTTGCAGGTGCAGGAGCTCCAGTCTCTAGGCTTTGGGCCTGAGGAGGGGTCTCTCCAGGCATTGTTCCAGCATGGAGGTGATGTGTCACGGGCCCTGACTGAGCTACAGCGCCAACGCCTAGAGCCCTTCCACCAGCGCCTCTGGGACAGTGGCCCTGAGCCCACCCCTTCCTGGGATGGGCCAGACAAGCAGGTGCTGGGAGGAGGCAAGAAACCCAAGGGTCCACCTAGAGGAGCAAGAGGGAGCTGAGGGGAAGGGTCCCTGGAGTCTGACAGCACCTCCCCCCTCCACCTGAATCACATTGCAGAGCCTGGTCAGGCGGCTTTTGGCAGTCTACGCACTCCCCAGCTGGGGCCGGGCAGAGCTGGCACTGTCACTGCTGCAGGAGACACCCAGGAACTATGAGTTGGGGGACGTGGTAGAAGCTGTAAGGCACAGCCAGGACCGGGCCTTCCTGCGCCGCTTGCTTGCCCAGGAGTGTGCTGTGTGTGGCTGGGCCCTGCCCCACAACCGGGTAAGTCCCTCCCCATAGTACCTGGTCCAAGAATTACTCTATTCTTTTGGACCCCCACCCTACCCCAGTCCCCATCTCTGATCCTGTCTTCTGCTCTTCAGTTGCCCATGTACCCCTAAAGGCTTCTGGGAGGGGGAGGTCAGGAATAGGCTTATCTCCTCCCTTGAAAAAAAATTCTATTATGGAAATTTTCAAATATGCAATAGTAGAAAAGTTGTACTACACTGTATAACAAATTCCCATATCCCCCCGCAACCCCTTCACTCCCAGTGTATTCATCATCAAGCTTCAGCAATTGTCAACAAACATGATCAGTCTTTAGTTCACATATATACACAGACGGTTATTTTAATATCAAATATCAGGCATAATATAGCTTATAAATGCTTCAGTATATATCTCTAAAATGTAAAACTTGATTTATTTACTTATTTATTTTTTTTTTTGAGCTGGAATTTCAGCCTTGACCCCAGGCTGGAGTACAGTGGCGCAATCTCAGCTCACTGTAACCTCCACCTCCTCCAAGCAATTCTCCTGCCTCAGCCTCCTGAGTAGCTGGGGTTACAGGCGCCCGCCACCACACTCGGCTAATTTTTGTATTTTTAGTAGAGATAGGGTTTTGCCATATTGGCCAGGCTGGTCTCGAACTCTTGACCTCTACAATTATTTTTAAAATACAGAGTAAAACCAAAACAAAACACATACAGAGCCAGTCTAACTGCTCTGACCTAGAGTATGTGGAGGCTTAGGAGCTAAGAAGGGCTTATTCCTATAAACTGGATATTTGCTGATACTAAAGAATTACTAGGCTGGGCGCGGTGGCTCATGCCTGTAATGCCAGCACTTTGGGAGGCCAAGGCAGGTAGATCACGAGGTCAGGAGATGGAAACCATCCTGGCTGACACGGTGAAACCCTGTCTCTACTAAAAATATAAAAAATTAGCCGAGTGTGGTGGCAGGCGCCTGTAGTCCCAGCTACTCGGGAGGCTGAGGCAGGAGAATGGCATGAACCCAGGAAGCGGAGCTTGCAGTGAGCAGAGATTGCACCACTGCACTCCAGCCTGGGCAACAGAGTGAGACTTTGTCTCAAAAAAAAAATTACTGTTCATTTGTGTGTGTGTGTGTGACAGCGCTACTGTGGATATGTTTTCAAAAAGAATTTTGCTGGGCATGATGCCTCATGCCTGTAATCTTAGCGCTTTGGGAGGCTGAGGTGGGAGAATTCCTTGAAGCCAGGAGTTAGAGACCAGCATGGGCAACATAATAAGACTCCCATCTCTAAAAAAATAAATAAAGGGCTGGGCGTGGTGGCTTATGCCTGTAATCCCTGCACTTTGGGAGACCAAGTGGGTTGATCACGAGGTCAAGAGATTTAGACCATCCTGGTCAACATGGTGAAACCCCGTCTCTACTAAAAATACAAAAATTAGCCAGGCATGGTGGCGTGTGCCTGTTATCCCAGCTACTCGGGAGGCTGAGGCAGGAAAATCGCTTGAACCTGGGAGGTGGAGGTTGCAGTGAGCCGAGATTGTGCCACTGCACTCCAGCCTGGGCAACAGAAAGAGATTCCATCTCAAAAAAAAAAAAAAAAAAAAAAGAAATTAAAAATAAATAAATAAATAAATAAATAAATAAATAAATAAATAAATAAATAAATAAATAAAGTTGGCCAGGCACAGTGGCTCACACCTGTAATCCTAGCACTTTGGGAGGCAAAGGTGGGTGGATCACCTGAGATCAGAAGTTTGAAACCAGCCTGACCAACATGGTGAAACCCTGTCTCTACAAAAAATACAAAAATTAGCTGGGTGTGGTAGTGGGTGCCTGTAATCCCAGCTACTTGGGAGGCTGAGGCAGGAAAATCTCTTGAACCTGGGAGACAGAGGTTGCAGTGAGCCAGGAGATTGTGCCACGGCACTCCAGTCTGAGCGACAGAGTAAGACTCTGTCTCAAAATCAATTAAATAAATAAATAATTGTAGAATCTACAGGAAGTTTCAAAAATAGTACATAGAGTCCTGTGTACTTTTCACTCACCTTCACCCAGTGATGACTTTATTTTTTTGAGACGGAGTCTCGCTCTGTCACCCTGACTGGAGCGCAGTGGCACAATTATGGCTCACTGCAATCCCCACCTCCCTGTTCAAGTGATTCCCCTGTCTCAGCCTCCCGAATAGCTGTGATTACAGGCATCTTCTACCACGCCTGGCTAATTTTTTTTTTTTTTTTTTTTTTTGAGACAGAGTTTTTCTCTTGTTGCCCAGGCTGGAGTGCAATGGTGCGATCTCGGCTCACTGCAGCCTCTGCCTCCCAGGTTCAAGCGATTCTCCTCCCTCAGCCTCCCGAGTAGCTGGGATTACAGACATGCGCCACCACACCTGCCTAATTTTGTATTTTTAGTAGAGACAGGGTTTCACAATGTTGGTCACGCTGGTGTGGAACTCCCGAACTCAGATGATCCGCCTGCCTCAACCTCCTAAAGTGCTGGGATTACGGGCATGAGCCATGGTGCCTGGCCCAATTTTTGTATTTTTAGTAGAGACAAGGTTTCACAATGTTGGCCAGGCTGGTCTCGAACTCCTGGCCTCAAGTGATCCACCCACCTTGGCTTCCCAAAGTATTGGGATTACAGGTGTGAGCCAGCATGCCCGACCCCCAGTGGTGATTTCTTATATAATTATAGTACAATATCAAGACCAAGAAATAGACATTGCTACAACGTTAGCTTTACTATAGGTCTTGTTCATTTTTCACATGGGTGTGCTGCTGTGTGTATGTGTGGTTCTGTGCAGTTCTGTCCCGTGTATAGATGCATATAACCACCACCATAATCAAGATACAGATTGTTTCATCACCACAAAGGAACTCCCTCATGTACCTCTTTAGTTATACCCTTCTGCCACCACTTCTAGTCACCCAGCAACCATGAATCTGTTCTCCACTTCTATAGTTTTGTCATTTCAAGCATGTTACTTGTATATTT
This sequence comes from Rhinopithecus roxellana, assembly GCF_007565055.1. Lineage (NCBI taxonomy): Eukaryota > Metazoa > Chordata > Mammalia > Primates > Cercopithecidae > Rhinopithecus > Rhinopithecus roxellana. The sequence goes on along the minus strand of NC_044553.1, from coordinate 59,758,241 downwards.
AATGGAATATGAATGTTTTTATAGGCACTTTTGTCTTTACCTTAGGTGTCACCATTGTCTATTTTCCTCCACCTGACTGTCTTCAGATGTTTAGGTTGCCTGCCTGGCCCCTGCTGGCACTTGAGGTTGTTAACCCTGCCTAGTTGTTAATTAGAGCCTGATTTCTTAGTGGACACCTGGCCACTGCCTCTTCCCTAGGCTGGCAGCTGTGGCTTCTGACGCCCTCCCCTCCAACCCCTCACCCTCCAGATGCAGGCCCTGACTTCCTGTGAGTGCACCATCTGTCCTGACTGCTTCCGCCAGCACTTCACCATCGCCTTGAAGGAAAAGCACATCACAGACATGGTGTGCCCTGCCTGTGGCCGCCCTGACCTCACCGATGACACACAGTTGCTCAGCTACTTCTCTACCCTTGACATCCAGGTACTGCAGCCCCCCTAGGACTCAGGTACCCTGAGCTTTGAATAGCAACCCTCCCACCCACCACCTCTGCATCCTGTCCCTAGCTTCGAGAGAGCCTAGAGCCAGATGCCTATGCATTGTTCCATAAGAAGCTGACCGAGGGTGTGCTGATGCGGGACCCCAAGTTCTTGTGGTGTGCCCAGGTAAGTGGCCTGCCCAGGGGAGCTACTGTGGAGGGACAGGGGATGGTTCCAGGTCAGGCCTTTGATAACTTTATGCTCTTTTACTTACAGTGTTCCTTTGGCTTCATATATGAGCGTGAGCAGCTGGAGGCGACTTGTCCCCAGTGTCACCAGACCTTCTGTGTGCGCTGTAAGCGCCAGGTGAGGCACATTCATCATTTCAGAAATACTTGCTGAGCTACTGCCAGGTACTGTGTTAGACTCAGGGGAGTTTGTATCCTGGAGAGCAAAATAGATATGAGCTCTGAGGTCAAAAGAGCTTACAGACTAGTCAGAAAGACTAGGCACAAGGAGAAAGGGAAGACAGCAGAGGGAGGGAGGAAATCGGGAGAGAAAGGAAAGGGGAGGAGGAAGGAAGGAAAGTAAGCCAGAGGAACTCAATTATACATAGGCGTAAGTTCTATGAAGAAAACAAACAGGAATCTGAGATCAGGGTAACAGAGTGGACCTACTTAGGGTAGAGAGGTCAGACAAGTCTTCTCTAAAATGGTTTAAGCTCAGGCCTAAACATTAAAAAGAAGCCAGCCACACAGAGAGCATTTGGGAGAGAAAAAACAACACATGGAAAGGGCCAGAGTCAGAAAAAAGTGTTGTGTGGGTGGAGCCTGGAAAGCAAGGTGGGAGTGGCAGGTGGTCAGAGAGAAGCCAGCTGCCAGGTCTGGAGAGCCCTGGAGGCCAAGTGAGGCAGGCATCCGTCTGCCTTCATTCTGAGAAAAAGCAAGGGTGATCTCATTTATCTTTCTCATTTATCTCATTTATCTTTCGTTTATTTATTTATTTATATATTTTTAGAGACAAGGACTCACTCTCACCCAGGCTGGGGTCCTCTGGTGCAGTCACAGCTCACTATAGCCTCCAACTTCTGGTCTCAAGTGATCCCTCACCTCAGCCTTCCAAAGTACTGGGATTACAGACATGAGCCACTATGCCCAGCCACATTTATCTTTTAAGAAGTGTAATATTTGGCTAGGCACGGTGGCTTCTGCCTGTAATCCCATCACTTTGGGAGGCCATGGTGGGTGGATCACTTGAGGTTGGGAATTCAAGACCAGCCTGCCCAATATGGTGAAACCCTGTCTCTACTAAAAATACGAAAATTAGCCGGGTGTGGTGGCATGTGCCTGTAATCCCAGCTACTCTGGAGGCTGGAGCAGGAGAATCACTTGAACCCAGAAGGTGGAGGCTGCAGTGAGCCGAGATCACGCCATTGCACTCCAGCCTGGGTGACAGAGCGAGACTCCATCTCAAAAAAAAAAAAAAATTCATCTGCATCATGTCTGAAACAAAGTGAACACCTGAGACTACCACAGAACCAAAAACACCACCAATACTGTGGAAGCTACCTGACTTACAATTTTGAAGTCTTTTTGACAGCCATGGGGAGAATTGATCCTAGGGGTGCAGGAATGGGAAACAGACTAGTAACCAAGGCAAGCAATTGAGGCAAGGGCTGATGGTGGCCTGGAGTAAAGTGCTAGCAGTAGGGATGAAGGAAAAGGGGATATGGTTGAGATGGTCTGTGGGGTAGAAACAAGGCAAAAGGAGTATGAGGCAGTAGGAGAAAATGGAAGAACCAAGGATAGCCTCTCATTTTTAGATCTGAGCAAATGGTAGGTGGCAGTGACATAAACCTAGCTGGGGACCACTGGATGTGAGTGGAGGGGCTAGGAAGAAGGGCCAGGGGATGGGATAGAGCTCCCACGTGAAGCCTACTTTCCTTCCGGCAGTGGGAGGAGCAGCACCGAGGTCGGAGCTGTGAGGACTTCCAGAACTGGAAACGCATGAACGACCCAGAATACCAGGCCCAGGGCCTAGCAATGTATCTTCAGGAAAACGGCATTGGTAAGGCTGCCCCACTTGGCCTGTTTGCTCAGAAGCCTGTCATTGCCAGCAGCTCTCTTCTTGAAGGCCTTGAGTTGCAGCGGCAGCTCCAGCCCTGACCTCTTGTCCTTTGCAGACTGCCCCAAATGCAAGTTCTCGTATGCCCTGGCCCGAGGAGGCTGCATGCACTTTCACTGTACCCAGTGCCGCCACCAGTTCTGCAGCGGCTGCTACAATGCCTTTTACGCCAAGAATGTGAGCCCAGAGAGTTGGCGAAGGGATGGAAGCGTGGGGGGCTCCACTGGGTTTGAGAGGCAGAGGCCATTGAGGAGTGGCCCTGGGGAAGAGAAGAGGTCAATGGGATGTCAAGCACAACTCTCCATCCCCTTACCCTTTGCTTGCTCCTCCAATGTGTCCATCTCCCCTCACCCATACACCCCTCACGCAGGGGTTCCTGAGAGGCCAGGACCCCAACAGTCTCCAACTTCCTCTCTCCCATCTGGGTTTCTGCCAGAAATGTCCAGACCCTAACTGCAGGGTGAAAAAGTCGCTGCACGGCCACCACCCTCGAGACTGTCTCTTCTACCTGCGGGACTGGACTGCTCCCCGGCTTCAGAAGCTGCTACAGGTCAGAGGTGGTCAGGAGAGAAGAAGACAGGGCCCAGGGTGGGCAAGAATGGAAAAGACTTCATGCTAGGAAATGCAACAGGGACTGGCATCAAGGGGAATTTAACACCCATCTGTCTCTCCTCCTCAGGACAATAACGTCATGTTTAATACAGAGCCTCCAGCTGGGGCCCGGGCAGTCCCTGGAGGTGAGTGTTAGGACAAGCCTTTGAGAAGAAGAGATGGTGTGCTGGGCTCCCACTGTATGATGGGTAAAGGGGAGGCTTGGGTCAGGGGCCACTTGTTGCACGCCCTTTGGCAAGTTAATTGAGACTCCAGGCCTTGTTTCTTCCGCTGTAAAATAGGGGTAGTATCTACCTTGCAGCTAAGCCATTTTATGTCAGACATCTTTAAAGAACCTGGTACCCAAGAAGGCATGAATACTAATTTTCTTCTCCCATTCCCAAATGATCATAATTCATTAATTAACCCAATGAGTGTTTAATGAGACCTGCTAGTTGCAGGGCACTGTTTTAGATTCCATGAGGGTAACAGAAAGGTGTTACATGTGGTTCTAATCTCTTTCACTTCTTACAGTGTAGACAGAGGTAAGTCTGCAGTCCATACCACCCTAAATGTGACTGATCTTTTCTGATCTTGGAGGCTAAGCAGGTTCGGGCCTAGTTAGTATTTGGATGAGAGATTGGCTGGGAATACCAGGTGCTGTAGGCTTTAAATTTTTTTTTTTTTTTTTTTTTTGAGACGGAGTCTCGCTCTGTTGCCCAGGCTGGAGTGCAGTGGCCAGATCTCAGCTCACTGCAAGCTCCGCCTCCCGGGTTCACGCTATTCTCCTGCCTCAGCCTCCGGAGTAGCTGGGACTACAGGCGCCCACCACCTTGCCCAGCTAGTTTTTTTTGTATTTTTTTAGTAGAGACGGGGTTTCACCGTGTTAGCCAGGATGGTCTCGATCTCCTGACCTCGTGATCCGCCCGTCTTGGCCTTCCAAAGTGCTGGGATTACAGGCTTGAGCCACCGCACCCGGCGCTTTAAATTTTTTTTAAAAAAATAGAGGTGGCCTGCCAGGTGCAGTGGCTCACGCCTGTAATCCCAACACTTTGGGAAGCCAAGGCGGGCAGATCATGAGGTCAGGAGATCGAGACCATCCTGGCTAACACGGTGAAACCCCATCTCTACTAAAAAATAGGAAAAATTAGCCAGGCGTGGTGGCAGGCGCCTGTAGTCCCAGCTGCTCGGGAGGCTGAGGCAGGAGAATGGCATGAACCTGGGAGGCAGAGCTTGCAGTGAGCCAAGATTGCACCACTGCACTCCAGCCTGGGCGACAGTGAGACTCTGTCTCAAAAAAAAAAAAAAAAAAGGCCGGGTGCGGTGGCTCAAGCCTGTAATCCCAGCACTTTGGGAGGCCGAGACGGGCGGATCACGAGGTCAGGAGATCGAGACCATCCTGGCTAACATGGTGAAACCCTGTCTCTACTAAAAAATACAAAAATCTAGCCGGGCGAGGTGGCGGGCGCCTGTAGTCCCAGCTACTCGGGAGGCTGAGGCAGGAGAATGGCGTAAACCCGGGAGGCGGAGCTTGCAGTGTGCTGAGATCTGGCCACTGCACTCCCGCCCGGGCGACAGAGCGAGACTCCGTCTCAAAAAAAAAAAAAACAAAAGAAGTGGCCAAGCGCAGTGGCTCACGCCTATAATCCCAGCACTTTGGGAGGCCAAGGCAGGTGGATCACCAGCCTGGCCAACAAGGTGAAACCCTGTCTGTACTAAAAATACAAAAAGAATTAGCCAGGTGTGGTGGCAGGCACCTGTAATCCCAGCTACCCGGGTGGCTGAGGCAGGAGAATCGCTTGAACCCAGGAGGAGGCGGAGATTGCAGTGACCCAAGATTGCGCCATTGCACTCCAGTCCAGCCTGGGCAACAAGGGTGAAACTCCATCTCAAAAAAAAAAAAAAAAACAGAGGTAGCCAGGAGTAGTGGCTCACACCCGTAATCCCAGCACTTTGGGAGGCTAAGGCCAGAGGATTACTTCAGCCCAGGAGTTTAAGACCAGCATGAACAACATAGTGAGACCCTGTCTCTATTTAAAAAAAAAAAAGAGGTAAGACCTTCACAGAATAAGTAAGTTAACTAGTCAAGAGATAAGTAACGACCAAAAAAAAAAAAAAAGCTATCTCAAGAGGGTATGTGTTTATGAGCCAAAAGCCTGCTTGGATAAAAGTAGGGACAAGTTCCTGCCTCTGTGTCAGATGGTCTGCCGCTGACGGCACCTCTGAGTACCCACCAGCGCCACTGGGAAAGCGGGAGTTGCTGTGCTCAGTCCCTTCCTTGGAGGCTGCCTTCCCTACCTTGTGAGTATCCCAGTTCTGGAGCTTTGTGGTTATTGGCCTCCCAACAGAGGCTCCCTTCTTCCCTCACCTTCAGGTGGCTGCCGAGTAATGGAGCAGAAGGAAGTTCCCAATGGGCTCAGGGATGAAGCTTGTGGCAAGGAAACTCCAGCTGGCTATGCTGGCCTGTGCCAGTGAGTGTCAGCAGGACATGGGCATGGTGTTGGGTGGTGGGTAGAAGTGGTGAGGGCATGTCCAGGCAGTAAAATGGGTCCCTGGGAGCAGTAGGTCTCGCAATGGGTGGAAGGGAGGAGGCTTTCTGGGCAAGGGCATGGATAGATAGTAGCAGGCAGTGTGGGCACAGGCAGGGGTTGTTAATCTTGTTCATCCAAGTGTCTCAGAGCCCAGCTATGTTAGACACACTCAGTTAATATTAGCCAACAGAACAAATATTCTGCTCCCTTTTCTCCCCAGGGCACACTACAAAGAGTATCTTGTGAGCCTCATCAATGCCCACTCGCTGGACCCAGCCACCCTGTATGAGGTGGAAGAGCTGGAGACAGCCACTGAGCGCTACCTACACGTACGCCCCCAGCCTTTGGCTGGAGAGGATCCCCCTGCCTACCAGGCCCGCTTGTTACAGGTATAGCCTCCACCCAGCCTCACCTCTGACCCCACCCTACAGAAGTCACCTGGTGCAGGCTGTGTTTGAGCTCCAGGCTCCTAATATCATTACCTTCTCTCTCCTGCAGAAGCTGACAGAAGAGGTACCCTTGGGACAGAGTATCCCCCGCAGGAGGAAGTAGCTGAGAGCAAGGGTCCTGATGAGGGTCCCATGGCCTACTCCCTCAGGAACAGCTCCAGCACCAATAAAGAGGCATCTTACCACCCAGGCTTCTTGGTGGTCCTTCTTCCTGGTGCCACCATCTAGGGGCACCAGGGAAAGAGTGGGGTGAACAGAGCTTTGCTGAAAAGGGCCCCCTGCAACCTAGTGCCTGATCCTCCCTGGACTCAGGACCAGGAAAGAGTTGACACCCTGGATGGTCAAGGGAGGCCCTCCCCATCTAGCCACCTGGCCTGGGCTCCCTCCCTCCCTGCCTCCTTTCTTCCTTTCATCGAATTCGACTGGTATTTGAAGTCACCCAGTATGTATCAGGTGTGCACTGTAGGGGAACACAGATGCACAGGTGTACACAGCAATCCAGAGGTCCCAGGCCTGACTCCAGGAAACTGGCCTCCCTGGGGAAGCCGCAGTGTCACCCAGAGAAGGTCAGATACAAGCAAGAGTGTCTGAGGGAGGAAGGGGAATGAGCCAGGCTGGAGCTGAGCGGGTAGAGCAGGGCCCACCTGCTGCCGCAGTGGCATCCTGATAGTGAGATGCTCAGATGCTGCTGCCCCCTGGTGGCCACCAGTTCCCTGCAACTCTGAGACCACGTGATTTCTGGGAAAAGGCCCTCCCTGGAGGAGAACCGAAACTTAGGGTGGGGACTGTAGAAAGGGGTGGAGAGATCAGCCGCCCAGCCAGGACTTAAGCTGAGGTCGTCTGAGCCCTGCAACAGTCTGGACAGCAACTCAGGTAAGATCAGCCAAGGATGGGAGTCAGCCTGGGATCTAGGGCTAGAAAGTCCAGCCAGATTGGGGGTAGGGGGTCCTAAGGGTCCCTCTGTTAGACTGCAGGATAGACGGAAGACCTCTAAGTCAGGAAGTGGGAGATTCAGCCTGAGAATGAGACTGACAAGGGCCAGCACCCCAGACCCTTGTAGGCAAAGGTCAGAAGGACCTACTGCTGGATTGTTCAGGGAAGAAGGCTCATTGCCCCAGCCTCAGTGGACCATTTGTTTCCTTGCCGTCTGGCCCTGCCCACTTGTGCTGCAGCTCCACCCCCACCCCTGCTTCCTGCCCCACCTACTCCTGGGGCTGGCAGAGGGGTGGGGGTCAGAGGCTAGGTTGTGTAGGCTGTGGGGCAGTGGGTGAAGGGCCTGATGCATCTCAGCAGAACCTGCCTCTGCTGATGCTCGGGAATCTAGACAGGGCCTCTCACCAGGAACGATCACCAAAGGAATTATTTCCTAAACAATACATTTCTGAAAAGTCCTAAAATTAAGACCAATGCCCAAGGTTTCCTTCCAGGTATCACAGCTTAGAATGCTAAAAACAATGTTTGGGTTTTTGTTTTGTTTTTGTTTTTTGTCATTGCTAGTGATGGCAGAAAGGAAACAATTCTGTCTCATAGAGTGTTGAAATGTGTCTAGAGCTAAAAGAAGATGGATGGGATCTCTGGGACCTGTTGCCAGAATCTAGTCTCAATGGCCAGGGTCTCAGGAGATGTTCCCTCCCAAAGTGTCAGTTCTGATGCTTCCTGCTCCTCTTATCCCCCAGGATGGCATCAGGCAGGGCACGCTGTACCCGAAAACTCCGGAACTGGGTGGTGGAGCAAGTGGAGAGCGGGCAGTTCCCCGGAGTGTGCTGGGATGATACAGCTAAGACCATGTTCCGGATTCCCTGGAAGCATGCAGGCAAGCAGGACTTCCGAGAGGACCAGGATGCTGCCTTCTTCAAGGTGAAAGGGCTTGGAAACCACTGTTCCTCTGTGTGAGAGATGGTATATACACTGGCACACTCACCCTCGAGCACTTGCGTCTGCCTGGGTTTCAGACAAGGGAGAGACTGGAGAGGAAAACTAGCTGCATCATTTGCAGAGTCCAGTACAAAATGAAAATGTGGAGGCCTTGTTCAAATATTCTAGGGATTTTGGCCAGGCGCAGTGGCTCACGCCTGTAATGCCAGCACTTTGGGAGGCCGAGGTGGGTGGATCACGAGGTCAAGAGATCAAGACCATCCTGGCCAACATGGTGAAACCCCGTCTCTACTAAAAATACAAAAATTACCTGGGCCTGGCGGCACATGCCTGTAGTCCCAGCTACTCAGGAGGCTGAGGCAGGACAATTGCTTGAACCAGGGAGGCAGAGGTTGTAGTGAGCCGAGATCGTACCACTGCACTCCAGCCTGGCGACAGCGTGAGACTCTGTCTCAAAAAAAAAAAAAAAAAATACTGGGGATTTCAAGATGGCAATGCAGAGCACAGACCCTGCATGATCCCTTCTGAGCTTAGAGCTGTACACCCATAAAGCCAGTCCTGTTGGAGGGGTAGCTGGAGCCTGTAACACACTGTCTCTTTTTCCCTTGCTTTCTTTCCTAGGCCTGGGCAATATTTAAGGGAAAGTATAAGGAAGGGGACACAGGAGGCCCCGCTGTCTGGAAGACTCGCCTGCGCTGTGCACTCAACAAGAGTACTGAATTTGAGGAGGTTCCTAAGAGGGGCCGCATGGATGTTGCTGAGCCCTACAAGGTGTATCGGCTGCTGCCACCAGGAACCTTCTCTGGTGGGTTTCCCCTTGCCCAACCACTCCTAGACTCAGCAGACTGGGGAGGAAGGATAGATGTGCAGGCTTCCCCCAGGCTTCTCATAGCTCTGCCTTGTCCGTGCCCTTGCAGGGCTGCTACCCAGGTTTCCCTTCCTAGGCCTGCCCATTCTTCACTGCCTCAGACCTCTCCCTTACCCTCTGTCCCTGCTCAAGACCCTGACCTTTCTGTCTCCCTCAACAATTCCACAGGCCAGCCAGGGACTCAGAAATCACCATCAAAGCGACAGCACAGTTCTGTGTCCTCTGAGAGGAAGGAGGAAGCGGGTGCCATACAGAACTGCACACTCAGTCCTTCTGTGCTCCAGGACTCCCTCAATAATGTAAGAGATGGAAAGGGAACTGGGTGGGCCTGAGGGCAGGACAGTAACTAGAGGGAGAGGTGGGCCAATGAAAGACACTGTGTCTTGGGAGGCCGAGGCGGGCAGATCACCTGAGGTCAGGAGTTCGAAACCAGCCTTGACCAACATGGTGAAACCCCGTCTCTACTAAAAATACAAAAGTTAGCTGGGTGTTGTGGCATCTGCCTGTAATCCCAGCTACTCAGGAGGCCGAGGCAGGAGAATCCCTTTAACCCAGGAGGCAGAGGTTGCAGTGAGCCGAGATTGCCCCATTGCACTCCAGCCTGGGCAACAAGAGCAAAACTCTGTCTCAAAAAAAGAAAAAAAAAAAAAAAAAGACACTGTGTCTGCAGGAGGAGGAGGGGGCCAGTGGGGGAGCAGTCCATTCAGACATCGGGAGCAGCAGCAGCAGCAGCCCTGAGCCACAGGAAGGTATCACCTGCCCTGCCTCTTGTGTCGTCCCCCATGCCACACCCTCTGGCCCGAGACTCCCCAGTCCCACTCTGAATGACCAGTGCCTTTGCTTCCCTTCCAGGTACAGACACAACTGAGGCCCCCTTTCAAGGGGATCAGAGGTCCCTGGAGTTTCTGCTTCCTCCAGAGTCAGGTACATGGCATTTCTGACTTTCTCCTGTGCCCTGTGCCCCAAGGTCTTCCACCTTTGACTGTGCATGCATTATCTAGTCGGTCAGGGCTTACAGCAAACTGTGCCCATATTACCATAGCCCAAGGCACTGGTTTCTAGGTGGCGAGAATTTCACATGCCTGGCCAGACTCCAAAAAGCTTGCTTCCCAAAAATATCACCCTATACACTCTCATGGAAATCTACATTGAGACATTGATTTCACTGGGCCAAACAGAGGCCCAATCTCAAGGGACTTTCTAGTAAACTACAAGCCCCTGGTCGTTAAACCCTGAGGCCTCATGGTCAATCACATACTAGCTACTTGCCTGAGTGACAGGAAAACCTGAGAGGAAGTCCCCTGGCTGGTGCAGGGAGGGAAGGTGGAACTATTCCCCTGGGGAGGTGCTGCTGCCAGCCTGCATGCTCCTCCAGCACCAGGTAGGGCTGTTCTATTCCCCAGACTACTCACTGCTGCTCACCTTCATCTACAACGGACGTGTGGTGGGCGAGGCCCAGGTGCAAAGCCTGGATTGCCGCCTTGTGGCTGAGCCCTCAGGCTCTGAGAGCAGCATGGAGCAGGTGCTGTTCCCCAAGCCTGGCCCACTGGAGCCCACGCAGCGCCTGCTGAGCCAGCTTGAGAGGGGCATCCTGGTGGCCAGCAACCCCCGAGGCCTCTTTGTGCAGCGCCTTTGCCCCATTCCCATCTCCTGGAATGCACCCCAGGCTCCCCCTGGGCCAGGCCCGCATCTGCTGCCCAGCAACGAGTGCGTGGAGCTCTTCAGAACCGCCTACTTCTGCAGAGGTGAGGCTGCTCTCTCTGGGCACCTGAGCTCCCACCCCCTACCTCTTAGTACCCCCTGGGCCCAACTTGGTGGGTCCTGCCACCTCCCTATCTGCCAGCAGATCCTCCATGTAGCCTATGCATGGCTCTTCTGCACTTGTGTGGTGCACATCCTGTGTGGCCATATGCCCAGCCTGGCAGCTACCTGGCAGCTCTCCTCCAGCCAAGACAATGGAAGAGGTGGTTCAGGTAGAGCCCAGCACAAGAGTGTCGTATCTTGAAGAATACCATCACAGTGAAGCATGCAGTCACTATGTGAAGGTGCACAGAAGAACTGGCACAGAGATTTTGAGCTTCGTGGCCTTCTCCTAGATACACAGATTTGGGAGAGCTGGCACACAGCACACACTCTGGCCCTGGCTGCACTGTCTCTACTACAGTCCAGGCATGCCTTAGGGTTGCACTTCTCTCCCATCCAATTCCAGCTCCTACTCAATTCTAAACCTGACCTTAAGAGTGGGACCAGGTGTACACGGGGTGCAGAGTGTGGGTGTTCCCAGCGCCATGGGTACCCTGGCACTGGAAGGGTGTGAGCAAGCAGCGAAGTTCTGGGCACATCTGTGTTAGCAGCCAGGGCTGCTGCCCGGGAGGACTCTAAACTCTCCCAGCAGAGAGCTTTTTCAGTTGTGCAGTGATCTACTTCTAAGCACTTATTTAAGGCAGGGGCACCCTTTCCCTATTTGCACATGGGTGAGTAGCATTTAGTTTCAAGTACTTCTGACCTTGCAGCTCCTGCTGTGGCAGGACCCCCTCCTACCTCTCTCCATCATGGGTTTCTCACTATTGCCTCCCTGCCTGTGGCCCTCTCTTCTTTTTGTTCTTCCAATTCTTGACCCTTTCTCTTTCAGACTTGGTCAAGTACTTCCAGGGCCTAGGCCCCCCACCGAAGTTCCAGGTAACACTGAATTTCTGGGAAGAGAGCCGTGGCCCCAGCCATACTCCACAGAATCTTATCACAGTGAAGGTGAGCTCAGAGCAGGGGCAGAGTACCCATCTAATGAGAGCGGGGGCAGTGGTACTCCAGGAGGCAAAGGGGGTTTCCTAGTGGGGAAGGAGCTCCTGGGGGTGGTGTCTGTCCCTGATGCACTGACTGAGACACTCTTCTCTATCTCTTCCAATACAGATGGAGCAGGCCTTTGCCCGATACTTGCTGGAGGAGACTCCAGAGCAGCAGGCAGCCATTCTGTCCCTGGTGTAGAACGTGGGGTACCCATCTTCCACCTCACCTCTTTGTTCTTCCTGTCTCCTTTGAAATAGACTCATTCTTCACACGATTGACCTGTCCTCTTTGTGATAATTCTCAATAGTTGTCTGTGATAACTGTATCCTGAAAATCCTCGCACACACTGGCTGGTGGAGCACTCAAGGCTAATTTTTTATCCTTTTTTTTTTTTTTTTTTAATTTTGACATATACACCCTCTTTCATCTGTAAGGGACTGGGAAATTCCAAATGGTGTGAACCCAGGGGGCATCTCCCTCTCCTTCTTCCCTGACTTCCCAACTCTAAAGATAAGCACTTTATATTTTCCTCTTAGATATTCACTAAGGATTTAAAATAAAATTTTATTGAAAGAGGAATCAGTATCTGATTTTCTGGGAGAAGAAGGTAGCAGTGATCACAGAGATGTAAACTTAAGAGTGGGGCATTGGGGTTCTCTTCCTGCTGACATCTCCAGCCTCTTTCCTCTCCTCTGCCCACAGGTTCTGGCTAATATGCTATCTGGGCCCTGTGGATCCTGGGCCTGGCACTCTACAGAGGTACCCTCTGGGCAGACAAGATTAGGGAGTGGGTTGGGATAGGCCATCGAAAGGGGCACCAAGCCTTCAGCCAGGCACTATAGCCACCAACTTCACATGGTAAAGTCTGGGCTTCATAGTTCTTGCTAGAAGGCCTCAACATCGGGCCTGAGGTTAGACTGGAGGTCTAAACGAAGAGGAGACACTTGAAGGTGACCTGAAACTATGGTCTGGAGGCCCTGAGGCCTGAGAACAGAGGAGTCAGAAAGAAGAGTTGCTAAACCTGTACCTGTTGTTACTGGCACCTCTTCCTCCAGCACAAATTTCACTGTCACCCCAGCAGGGTACTCCCAAACTGGATTCCTTGCTCTATCTAAGCCCCATAAAAGACACTCTGGCTGGCTGGGTGCGGTGGCTCACGCCTATAATCCCAGCACTTTGGGAGGCCAAGGTGGGTGGATCACTTGAGATCAGGAGTTCGAGACCAGCCTGGCCAACATGGTGAAACCCCATCTTCTAAAAATACAAAAATTAGCCAGGCATGGTGGCGGGCACCTGTAATCTCAGCTACTTGGGAGGCTGAGGCAGGAGAATCGCTTGAACCCGGGAGGCAGAGGTTGCAGTGAGCCAAGATTGTGCTATTGTACTCCAGCCTTGGCAATGAGCAAGACTGTGTCTCAAGAAAAAAACAATAAAAAAAAAAAGGCACTCCGGCCTAGACTGCCATGTCACAAACATGCTGTTCATGAGACTTGAGGGCTCCAAATTGGCTGACACTCCTTTCCCTTTCCCCCCTGTTCATTTTACTACCAAACTGGAAGTTTTTCCTTTACCACAAGGCCACTTGTCACCTACTTTTTTGTACACTCACTTCCAGCAAACTAGTTCCAACCCAGGCCACAGCTTCAGCTTCCTTCTTCCTGCATATGACACCAGCTTAGCTTTCCAGACTTCCTCCTGTCATTTCACTCTTCAGCCCTCAATGGCTCCTACACATGATCAAATCTGGATGCCTAAGTCTTCCTAGGACCTTCTTGCTGCCTCATTTGGCAAGCTTCAGTGCTGCCTTTGAGCCTCCCTGCCTCCATGGACCTTCCTTCTTCCCTTCAGTCTTGTCCATCATCCCCCTGGGAAGCCAAGTGCCTAGACAGGCTCTGCACTAGCAGTGAAGAAATGAGGTACTGAGTGCAGAGTTGTACAATCCCTGTTGTGCCCTCAATGTGATGCAATGTGATGAAATCCCTCCTGGACCTTCTTTGTACAAGGTCTAAATTATCTCCTTGACTTCCATTTTATTTTAATTCTTTTAATTTAAAAAAAATTGACTGGCCATTGAGGCTCACGCCTGTAATCCCAGTAATTTGAGAGGCCGAGGTGGGTGGATCACCTGAGGTCAGGAGTTTGTGACCAGGATGGCCAACATGGTGAAACCCTGTCCCTACTAAAAATACAAAAAATTAGCCAGGCGTGGTGGTGGACACCTGTAATCCCAGCTTCTTGGGAACCTGAGGCAGGAGAATCGCTTAAACCCAGGAGGTGGAGGTTGCAGTGAGCTGAGATCGCACCACTGCACTTGAGCCTGGGCAACAAGAGCAAAACTCCGTCTCAAAGAAAAAAAAAAAATTCTTTTTCAGCTGGGCGCGGTGGTTTACGCCTGTAATCCTGGCACTTTGGGAGATCGAAATGAGAAGACTGCCTTAGCCCAGGAGTTTGAGACTAGCCTGGGTGACATAGTGAAACCTACCTCTACAAAAAAATTCTTTCTTTTTTTTTTTTTTGAGACAGAGTCTCACTCTGTCGCCCGGGCTGGAGTACAGTAGTGCAATCTTGGCTCACTGCAACCTCTACCTCCTGGGTTCAAGTGATCCTCCTGCCTCAGCCTCCCGAGTATCTGGGATTACAGGTGCATGCCATGATGCCAGGCTAATTTTTATATGTTTAGTGGCAGAGTTTCACCATGTTGGTCAGGCTCGTCTTGAACTCCTGACTTCAGGTGATCTGCCCACCTCAGCTTCCCAAAGTGTTGGGATTACAGGTGTGAGCCACTGTGCCTGGCTCCCCAAAATTCTTAAAAATTAGTCAGGTGAGGCCAAGCACGGTCGCTCACACCTGTAATCATTGCACTTTGGAAGGCCGAGTTGGGTGGATCACTTGGGGTCAGAAGTTCAAGACCAGCCTGACCAACATGGTGAAACCCCGTCTCTACTAAAAATATTTTAAAAATTAGCTGTGCATGGTGGCACATGACTGTAATCCCAGCTACTTGGGAGGCTGAGGTAGGAGAATCGCTTGAACCCAGGAGGCAGAGGTTGCAGTGAGCCAAGATCGTGCCATTGCATTCCAAGCCTGGGCAACAAGAACGAAACTCCATCTCAAAAAAAAAAGTGAAAAAAAAAAAAGCTAGGTGTGGTGGTGTGCGCCTATACTCCCAGTCACTCAACCTCCCAAATGCTGGGATTACAGGTGTGAGCTACCATACCTGGCCTCCTTCCATTTTCTATCATACCCCACATCCAATTCATCAGCAAATCCTGTCGCTATTCCTTCAATATGTATCCAGGGTCTGACCACTTCTCTCTGTTTCCATCAGCAACACTTTGGAACAAACTACCACCATCTCTCATATCTTCTCCTCTGCTTCCTTCACATCTGTTTCCACTCGTGTCTACCTTAAGCTATTCTCAACACAGTAGAGATCCTTTTCACACATAATTCTGATCAAGTCACTCTTCTGCTCAGAACCTTCTATTGGGTCCCAAATCACCCAGGGTAAAAGCCCAAATCCCCATAACGACCTCTGAGGTCCTGTGATGTGACCCTGCCCCCCTCTTTCTCTCGCCCCTTGCCATTCTTCCCCTGTCGCTTTGCTTCAGGCTCCTTGAACCCACCAAACACATTTCTACCTCAGGATCTTTGCAGTTGCCGGTTCTTTTGTCTAAATTACTCTTCCTTCAAGTAAGCACGTGACTTACCCACTTTCTTCAAATTGTATCTCTTAAGAGAGGGGGCATGGCTTCCCTGAAATACCCTCCCTAAATAGCAGTCGTCATTATTCTATCCTCCTATGCTGCCTCATTTTCTTCATAGCACTTATGGCCACCTCGTGTATTTCTTTTTTTCTTTCTTTCTTTCTTTCTTTTTTTTTTTAAGACAATCACCCATGCTGGAGCGCACAGTAGTGCGATCATGGCCCACTGCAGCCTCGACCTTTGGCTCAATCGATCCTCCTATCTCAGCCTTCTAAGTAGCTGTGAGTATAGGCATGTAATTTGAGAGGCTGAGGTGGGTGTCACCTGAGGTCAGGAGTTCGAGACCAGCCTGGCCAACATGGTGAAACTCCGTCTCTACTAAAAATACAAAAAATTTAGCTGGGCGTAGTGGCACACGCCTGTAGTCCCAGCTACCCAGGAGGCTTAGGTAGGAGAATTGCTTGAACCCAGGAGGCAGAGATTTTAGTGAGCCGAGATGGTCCATTGTACTCCAGCCTGGGCGACAAGAGCAAAACTCCATCTCAGAAAAAAAAAAAAAAAAAGCTCCCAAATTGAAGGGAACTGTAAGAAGATAAGGTCAGCTCAGCTGCAGTAAGAGATAAGTCTTAGGAAGAAGTATGCCCTGGAGTCAAGGCAGAGAAGGACATTCTAGGCCAAAGAAATGGCTGTGCAAAGGTAGGAGGCATAGGGACAAGGGTTATTAGTTATTACAACCATACCTCTTAAATTTACACAAATAATTGTTTAAGAATATGGCTTTTCCAGGCTGGGAAGTATGTGCTGCATCCAACAAAGCTAAAGTCTATTTCAGCCGGGAGAACACTGGCAGCTGGGAAAGGACCACGTGGTGTGCCCATAACCTAAGTTGTTCAGATTTAGGAAGTGACCCCAGTAAGTCCTTTTGGAGTTTCGTGTAAGATTGACTTCTTCAGCTGGGGGCGGTGGCTCACACCTGCAATCCCAACACTTTGGGAGGCCAAGGCGGGCGGATCACCTGAGGTCAGGAGTTCGAGACCAGCCTGACCAATATGGTGAAACCCCTGTCTCTACTAAAAAATACAAAATCTGGCTGGGTGTGGTGGTGGGTGCCTGTAATCCCAGCTACTCGGGAGGCTGAGGCAGGAGAATCCCTTGCACTGGGGAGGCGGAGGTTGCAGTGAGCTGAGACCGCACCATTGCACTCCAGCCTGGGTGACAGAGTGAAACTCCATCTCAAAAAGAAAAGAAACAGCCTGACCAACATAGTGAAACCCCGTTTCTTCTAAAAATACAAAAATTAACTGGGTGTGGTGGAGGGCGCCTGTAATCCCAGCTACTCGGGAGGCTGAGACAGGAGAATCGCTTGAACCTGAGGGGATAGGGGGGCGGAGGATGCAGTGTGCCAGGATTGCAGAGATAGCGCCACTGCACTCCAGCCTAGGCAACAGTGAGAGACTCCATCTCAAAACAAAGCAAAACAAAACAAAAATGATTGACTTCTTCCTCATTGACCTGTGGGGGCTCCAAGACTATCATCTCACATCTTTTTTTTTTTTTTTTTTTTTTTTTGAGACGGAGTCTTGCTCTCTTGTCCAGGCTGGAGTGCAGTGGCACAATCTCGGCTCACTACAACCTCCGCCTCCCAGGTTCAAGCATTCTCCTGCCTCAGCCTCCTGAGTAGCTGGGATTACAGGCTTGTGCCACCACGAGCAGCTAATTTTGTATTTTTAGTAGAGATGGGGTTTCACCATGTTGATCAGGCTGGTCTCGAACTCCTGACCTCATGATCCGCCCTCCTGGGCCTCCCAAAGTGCTAGGATTACAGGCGTGAGCCACAGCTCCCGGCCTCATCTCACATCTTTCTACCTCTGCAGCACACGACACGCCCTAGTTGGAAACAAAGTCGGAGTTTGTGGACTGGGGGAAGGGCGGGGTCTAACCTCAGGTCAGGCGCGTTGCAAGGTACATCTTGGCACCCGGAAGAGGCCCAGCACAGTTGCCCCCGACGTGACCCGAACTCCCCTACCAACTGAGGCGCCCTTGTTGCCAGGCTAGAGGAGAGCGGGGGGTATGCGCTCATTGGTCAAGGAAGGAGCGCCTGTTACTAGAGTCAAGAACCAGAGCCCATTGGTCGGAACACCTCACAATGGACCCCTGCGGCACGCAGAGTCCTTATGATTGGTTTGCTGGCTGCCTCGGGAGACCCTGTTGCCTCGAGCCTAGGCTACTTGGCGCTCCCGACCCGACCCCCGTTCCCCATTGGCTGTCCTGGCAAAAACCGCCATCTAATGAGGAGTGAGGTGCTGGGCTCCGGAGCGCGCGCTTCCCGCGGTGCCATCTAGTCCTGCGGTAGGCAGCCCGGGCCCGCGGCCCAAGCCAGTGAAAGTCCCAGGGGCCTGACATCGCTCCCAGCGCTCGAGGACGGAGGCCTGCTGTGGAGGACATCGTGCTCCCTCGGGACCCGTTTTGGATTCCGGCCCGGGCGTCCCCTTGGAGCTCTGCATCTCCAACCTGGAACCCAAGCCAGAAGGCTCAAGTTCGACGCATCAGGTGGCGAGCGGATCCACTGAGGGTCCACAGAGAGGGGCGCCTATCTCCTGCGTCTCAGTTATCCCGGTAATCGTGTATACACCAATTGTTCATTGCCTCATTAACTTGGTTTTCTGGGTACACCCACCTTGCCACCAGAGAAGTCCAAATCCTGACTTCTCTCCAAGTTGTTGGGAATTCTGTGCCCTAAAGAATTCCGACTCAGATCCAAACGGGGATCTGGTGGAATCGAGGGTGAAAGGCCAGAGGGACGATGTTCTACTATCCCAACGTGCTTCAGCGCCACACCGGCTGCTTTGCCACCATCTGGTAAGGGTGGGGCCCGTGGGCGCGCGATGGGGGATGCTGGCCGGGATCCCAGCCTGACAGCTCCCCCTCCGTCCCCATTTTCCCACCTTCCCCACCCACTTCAGGCTGGCGGCGACGCGCGGCAGCCGGTTGGTGAAGCGCGAATACCTGAGGGTGAATGTGGTGAAGACCTGGTAAGGCCCAGAAAAGGGAAGGAGGGCCTGGGGCAGGGGGTGAGTTAGGGGATGGGGTGGGCAACGCTGTGGGCCCAGTCCTGGGCGCAGCGCTAATCAGGGCCCATTGTTCCCCAGCGAGGAAATACTCAATTACGTGCTGGTACGAGTGCAACCCCCGCAGCCCGGCCTGCCGCGGCCCCGCTTCTCCCTCTATCTCTCAGCCCAACTTCAGATCGGTGTGATCCGCGTCTATTCTCAACAATGCCAGTACCTCGTGGGTAAGGCTGGGAACCTCAGAGGTGGGGCGGGCTGAGCAGCTGTCTGCTAAGCTGGCTGTCTACCTCGCCCTCCCTGCCCACAGAGGACATCCAGCACATCTTGGAGCGCCTCCACCGTGCCCAGCTGCAGATCCGAATAGATATGGAGACTGAGCTGTGAGTGTTCCCTGGGCCTTTGATGGGACACCTGCCAATTTGGCCTCAGCCTAGCTCAGCCTCAGTCCCTGACGGCTTACATTCTCTCCCAGACCCAGCCTACTGCTTCCTAACCACCTGGCCATGATGGAGACCCTAGAAGATGCTCCAGATCCCTTTTTTGGGATGATGTCTGTGGATCCCAGACTTCCTAGTCCTTTCGATATCCCTCAGGTAGGGCTTATTCCCCCAGACTCGTGAACTGACAATGCAGAAGGGGAGTGCTGTCCCTGTGTCACTCTGATATTGGGGTTGGGGAAGGAAGCTTGCCACAGCTCTCTCCCACAGGAGGTGGTAACAGGGGGACTGCCAAGGTGGATCCATCCAGGCAAAGCCCCCTGTACTTATCTACTCCGGGCCAATCTGATCAGATGGTTCCCCCACTGGAGGCAGCTCTTGTCCCCAGTTGTCTCCACACTGTTTTCACTGCCGAGGCCCTAATCCAGGCTCTCATCTCTCTGTACTGGGCTTTCTTTTTTTTTTTTTTTTTTTTTTTGAGACAGAGTCTGGCTCTGTCGCCCAGGCTGGAGTGCAGTGGCTGGATCTCAGCTCACTGCAAGCTCCGCCTCTCGGATTTACGCCATTCTCCTGCCTCAGCCTCCCGAGTAGCTGGGACTACAGGCGCCCACCACCTCGCCCGGCTAGTTTTTTGTATTTTTTAGTAGAGACGGGGTTTCACCATGTTAGCCAAGATGGTCTCGATCTCCTGACCTCATGATCCGCCCGTCTCGGCCTCCCAAAGTGCTGGGATTACAGGCTTGAGCCACCGCGCCCAGCCTGTACTGGGCTTTCTTACCCCTGTCCTC
Source organism: Rhinopithecus roxellana (assembly GCF_007565055.1). Taxonomy (NCBI): domain Eukaryota; kingdom Metazoa; phylum Chordata; class Mammalia; order Primates; family Cercopithecidae; genus Rhinopithecus; species Rhinopithecus roxellana. The sequence continues at coordinate 59,738,600 of NC_044553.1, read as the reverse complement.
CTCCATCTATTCCCAATACTCCAACAGCTTAATGTCACCTCCTTCCTTAGTTCCCCATTTGAACAGTGGCTCCTGCTGCAAACAGATTACTAGCATTTGGGGCTCTCCATGCTCCAGTTTATTTTTTTTTATTTTATTACTATTATTATTATTATTTTTGAGACAGGATCTTGCTCTGTGGCCTAGGATGGAGTGCAGTGGCATGATCTCAGCTTACTGCAACCTCTGCCTCCCTGGTTCAAGTGATTTTCCTGCCTCAGCCTCCCAAGTAGCTGGGACTACAGGCATTCGCCACCATGCCCAACTGATTTTGTAATTTTAGTAGAGACAGGGTTTCACCATGCTGGCCAGGCTGGTTTCGAACCCCTGATCTCATGATCCACCCGCCTCATCCTCCCGAAGTGCTGGGATTACAGACATGAGCCACAGCACCTGGCCGATTTTTTTTTTAGTTTTAGTAGACATGGGGTTTCGCCATATTGGCCAGGCTGGTCTCGAACTCCTGACCTCAGGTGATCCACCCACCTTGGCTTTCCAAAGTGCTAGGATTACAGGTGTGAGCCACTGCGCCTGGCCTATTATTACTATTTTTTAAGATGGAGTCTCTATCACCCAGGCTGGAGTGCAGTGGTGTGATCTTGGCTCACTTCAACCTCCACTTCCTCTGGTCAAGCAATTCTCCTGCCTCAGCCTCCCAAGTAGCTGGGATTATAAGTGCCTGCCACCATACCTGGCTAATTTTTGTATCTTTAGTAGAGACCGGGTTTCACCATGTTGGTCAGGCTGGTCTTGAACTCCTGACCTCAGGCGATCCACCCGCCTCGGCCTCCCAAAGTGCTATGATTACAGGCGTGAACCACCATGCCCGGCACATACCCCGGTTTAGAACTAGTCATCTCCAGACTTTCTCAGTCCTCTGGGCATCTGTGGCTCCTAAACACTAGTTTGGCCCTTATGCCTCAATGATACCACATTCATGTCTTTGCTTGTGCTGTTTCCCTACCCCATAATGGTCACCCCTCATCCTCTACAAGTCGAGTTCTACATATTCTTACAGACCTGGCTTAAATGCTGCCCTTCTCTCTTTTTTTTTTTTTTTTTTTTTGAGACGGAGTTTCGCTCTGTCGCCCAGGCTGGAGTGCAGTGGCCAGATCTCAGCTCACTGCAAGCTCCGCCTCCCGGGTTTATGCCATTCTCCTGCCTCAGCCTCCCGAGTAGCTGGGACTACAGGCGCCCACCACCTCACCCGGCTACTTTTCTGTATTTTTTAGTAGAGACGGGGTTTCACCGTGTTAGCCAGGATGGTCTCGATCTCCTGACCTCGTGATCTGCCCGTCTCGGCCTCCCAAAGTGCTGGGATTATAGGCGTGAGCCACCGCGCCCGGCCAATGCTGCCCTTCTCTATGAAATATTTATCCCAGTCTTAGCTGGAACCAAATGCGGTTTGGGAACTCAGCACTTTGCTAGGGCCTTGTTTTACCCTTTGCCTTGACTCTTGTGGGGTTACATACAACCTTGTCTCCCCACTAGAATTCCTTAAGATCAAGAATCTTTTCTGTTCACCTCTGTCAACTGCAACAGTTGACAATGCACTGCTTCTTGCACAATTTTTTTTTTTTTTTTTTAAGACAGAGTTTTGCTCTGTCTCCCAGGTTGGAGTGCAGTGGAGCAATCTCAGCTCACTGCAACCTCCACTTCCTGAGTTCAAGCAATTCTCCTGTCTCCACCTTTCAAGTAGCTGGAATTACAGGCACCACCACCACACCCGGCTAATTTTTGTATTTTTAGTAGAAACGGGGGGGTTTCATGATGTTGGCCAGGCTAGTCTCGAACTCCTGACCTCAACTGATCCACCCACCTTGGCCTCCCAAAGTGCTGGGATTACAGACGTGAGCCACCGTGCCTGGCCTTCTTGCACAAATTGATGAGGGCTAGATAACTGGGGTTTGGGTTGGGAAGGGAGGTGAGAACAGGAACTGAGGAAAGGAGGCCAGATGGCGGGTGAGTTTACTGCAAGCTGATATCAGTGCAACAAGAATTAGGCATAAAAGGAGATTACTGTGCATTGTTGAAGAAGGTTGTGAAAGTGGGAAAGAAGGGGGCTGAAGATGAACCCTATCTGTTGTTTCCAATCCCTCCCCAAAGATTCGACACCTCTTAGAGGCTGCAATTCCAGAGAGAGTTGAAGAGATCCCTCCTGAAGTCCCTACAGAGCCCAGGAAGCCAGGTCAGCAGAGAGAACTTTCTTTCTGGTGAGAGGCATAAGCAGGCCCAAGAGCTGTAGAAATTACCATTTTTGAGCCTAAGAGCCTGGCCCTGTGAGGGGCCCTTTTTTTTTTTTTTTTTTTTTTGAGACAGAGTCTCACTTTGTCGCCCAGGCTGGAGTGCAGTGGTGCGATCTCGGCTCACTGCAAGCAATTCTCCCACCTCAGCCTCCCTAGTAGCTGGGATTACAGATGCGCAATACCATGCCTGGCGAAGTTTTATATTTTTAGTAGAGATAGGGTTTCATCACATTGGCCAGGCTGGTCTCAAACTCCTGACCTCAGGTGATCCGCCCGCCTTGGCCTTCCAAAGTGCTGGGATTACAGGCGTGAGCCACCGTGCCCCACAAGGGGCAGTTTATGTGTGTAACCTAATCAGTACCTCACAAGAGTCCTCTGAGGTCAGATTTCTTATCCTCTTTTTTTTTTTTTTTTTTTTTTTTGAGAGAGTATTACTCTGTAGCCCAGGCTGAAGTACAGTGGTGTACTTTAGGCTCACTGTAATCTTTGCCTCCCGGATTCAAGCAATTCTCCTCCCAAGCAGCTAGAATTATAGGCATGCACCACCACGCCCAACTAATTTTTGTATTTTTAGTAGAGATGGGTTTTCGCCATGTTGGCCAGGCTGGTCTCGAACTTCTGACCTCAGGTGATATACCCACCTCAGCCTCCCAAAGTGGTGGGATTACAGGAGTAAGCCACCACACTTGGCTTTTTTTTTTTCTTTTTTTCCCAGGCTGCAGTGCAATGGTATGATCATAGGTCACTGCAGCCTTGACCTCCTCCTCCAGGGCTCAAGCAGTCCTTCCACCTCAGCCTCCAGAGTTGCTGGGACCACAGGGATGAGCCACCACACCTGGCTAGTTTTTAAATTTTTTGTAGAGACAGAGTCTCGCTATGTTGCCCGGGCTGGCCTCAAACTCCTGGGCTCAAGCAATCCAAAGTGTTGGGATTACAGGTATGAGCCATTTTGCCCAGCCTCCCCACTTTACTGATGAGAAAAGCGAGGCTCACAGTGGTTAAGCAGTGTAGCCAGGGTCAGGATGCCAGAGATTAGCCTGGGTCTGATTAGAATCCAGGTTACCTTGACTTCAGAGTCCATGCTTTTGCCTGACTGCATGGCTGTGGGCATTTGGAAAGAAGCAGAGAGGCTGGTGACTCCCCTGTTCCTCCAGACAGGATTCTGGTCACTGTGCTGCCCCCTGAGGCCATCACACTCCGTGAGGCAGAGCCCATACGGATGCTGCGGATTGAGGTGAGTTGTTCCCTGCACACAGGGCCTGAGGTCCAGCCCCCTTGCATCTACTTCTCTCTGTCCCCAGAGTCCTGCCTTTTCTGTCTCCATTTCCCTATTCTCTGTCCCTGACACCTGAGCACCCAGTGGCTTCCTTGAACCTGGCCCTGTGGCATGCCTCTGGGATCCACTCTCCTGGATCCACTTGCCTTTTTCAGAAATGTTATTGAATCCCCTCCCCTTGCTCTTCTCTCTGGACAGGGTGAAGAGGAGCTCCCAGAGGTCAGCCGCCGAGACCTGGACCTGCTGATCGCAGAGGAAGATGAAGCTATCTTGTTAGAAAGTAGGTGTCTCTGGCAGCATAGGGCCTACCTGGAGCTGGATGGTCAGACCCCTGGCATGGGTAGTCTGGGACTGGACAATGTTCCCATTTCTCCTTTTCCATCCTCTGAACTCTGATTCTCTCTCCACAGAGCCAAGGGAGGAGCTCCGGGTCCCAGAGGGTGAAATTGTAGTCCCCCGGCTCTCACCTCCAGCTCCTGCAGAGTAAGGGCAGGAATTCCTAGACCAGGTAGGATGTTGGTGCTGGGAAGGGTCTCCTCATTTCTCTTGCCCATTTCCCTTCAGGGTGGAAGGAATAGCAGAGGCACTTCCAGTCCAGGTCCTGGGCCCTGAGGAGCTGAGGCCAATAGGCTGGGAGCCTGGGGCCCTACTCATGGGTGAGTGCCCACCACGCCCCAGGAGGCTTTTCTGGGACTACTTCTATACTGCTGCAGACAAGGGCTCTATATCCCAACTCGCTAAAGGGAGGACCCTGCAGTTTCTTGCCCTGGCATCTGCAAGGGGTAAGGGGCTTATGGGACAGAGCCACAACCTTGGGTGTTGTTGCAGAGGTGACCCCCCCAGAGGAACTGCGTCTGCCAGCCCCACCCAGCCCAGAGGTGAGTAGCATCCCTTCCAATCCTCCTCCTCCTCCTCTTTGCCCTCCCCCACCAGAGCTGCCTCCCCAAGCCCAGGGCCACTGCCAGCTTACAGGGGTCCTTAGTGCAGATGATAAAAGATGTCCCTTTCTATGCCCCATTGTGTCTGGCCTGCACTTCCCAGATGGGTACCCTTATGCAAGGTATGAGCTGCTCAAGTGTATGAAGACCCCACACAAGCCCTTCCCCAGGTTCCTCTAGGGGCGGGGTGTGGGGCCCTGTTAGCAGTCCACTAGAATGACAGGAAAAGGAGTAATGGGCAGCCTTGCCCCTACCTGCCCTCCCCACTCAGCGGAGGAGGCCCCCAGTCTTCCCACCTCCTCGCCGCCGTCGTCGCCAGTTACTGTTCTGGGACAAGGAGACTCAGATCTCCCGGAAGAAATTCCAGGAACAACTGCAAACCAGAGCCCACTGCTGGGAATGTGTGAGTACAGCCCAGGCTTTGCCGGGAGAGGGAAGAATCTTGGCAGGGATACCAGGGGCACATGCAGGCTGAGCCTTCTAAATTCCTCAGGAGGTTGGGGGTAGGATTGGGAACTTGATGAAAAATCCCCTCCATTCTCCAGAAAATGCAGGCGATGTGGGTTTGCACATGTACAACTCTTCATGGTCCTTTAGTGACCCCAACTGTCATACCCATGGGCACCAGTTTAAAAAGTCCTTCTTTTAGCAATGGCAGGGCAGGCAGGGTCACGAGCCCAAAAGCTGGGGAAGTCCAGAAGCCCCAGAACAATGCATTGCAAAGAGGCAAAGGGGACCTGAGGAGTGGCTGCTTCATAATGAGGCTTCTGACCTTTCCCCACCACACAGCCCAAGGTGCAGCCTCCTGAGAGGACCATCACAGGCCCTGCAGAGTTATTCAGAACCCCAACTCTCTGTAAGAATGGCAGGGGATGGGCACAAAGGATCCTTAAAACCAATTCCTCATTCCTGGTGCTCCTCACGCCTCAAACCCTGTGCCTACTGCCTTCTTGTCCACAGCTGGCTGGTTACCCCTTGAACTACTGGGTCTCTGGACCCGCTGTGCCCAGCCACCCCCAAGAGCACTCAGGCGAGAGCTGCCCGAGGAGGCCGAAGAGGAGGCTGCTGAGAGGGAGGCAGCTGCTGAGGAGGAAAGGAGAAAGGCTGAAGTTCCGAGTGAGATCGAGGTAACTGCACCACCTGTTGCCTGCATCGCCCCAGTGCCAGGGTCTGCCTGACCAACTGGCTGCCCCCCCCGCTCACTGGCCTTGTGCCTTCTGAGGCCCAAGTCCCAGATGCTTGGGGTCTTAGTTCTGCTTCTCCTGTCCCCAGGTCCCGAGGGAGGCCCAGGAGCCCAGTGGTCCCCTTATGATATCTTCAGGTAAACACCTAGAGAAGAGGGGCGGTGGGACCACCACCCGTACCACTGTCCCAGGAAACTAGTATCCCAACTGCTCAAGCTAATTCATGAGTGAAGGCGTGTGTGTGTGACATAAGGAAGCACAGACTGCTCCTCCTCTGCTCTCCCGTGTGCTTTTAACAAGTCACTGCATAGCTCTGCCATCTACTTATACCAGGTGGCCACAAGGCCCTAATTACCACCCAAGCAGACACCCCCCAGCGCCTTTCCTCCCCGAACAGAGCTCTCCCTTGAGGCAGCTGAAGAGGAGAAGCCCCGCATCAGCCTCATCCCACCAGAAGAACGGTGGTAAGCGGCCAGGCTCCATGGGAGCCAGGGCCCACAGCCTTTGGCCAGGTGATAGAATTGGCTGCTGGGATGGATATGCCCCTTGTCACTGTCACAGCTGCCACCTTCCCTGCTCTTACTCCCATGTTCTCCTAGGGCCTGGGCTGAGGTGGAACAGCCAGAACCTCCTGCATTGCCCGTGGTGCCTGAACTCCCCGAGGTGCCCATGGAGATGCCTTTGGTGCTGCCCCCAGAGCTCGAGCTGCTCTCCCTGGAAGCTGTGCACAGGTACCAGGGAGGTGGCACCTTGATGGGGTGGACCCGGGCTGAAGCCTCTGCTAATGGTTCTTGATCCCTATAGGGCAGTGGCAGTGGAGCTTCAGGCCAACAGGGAGCCCGACTTCAGCAGCCTGGTGTCACCTCTCAGCCCCCGCAGGATGGCCGCTCGGGTCTTCTACATGCTCCTGGGTGAGTGTATGCATGTGTGTGTGTGTATGTGGCGCAGGGACACACAGACCAGAGGCCCATACAGGGACTCCCCCAACCTACCCTCTCCTCCCCTCTTGACCAGTGCTCTCAGCGCAACAGATTCTTCGCGTGGAACAAGAAAAGCCATATGGTCGCCTCCTGATCCAGCCTGGGCCCAGATTCCACCGAGGTTAGAGTCCATTTACAAAGCTGCCAGGAAACCGGCCACTTCTAGTAAACCACGTCGTGGCTCACTGGGTCCTGCTTACTTCATTTCTGAATGTGCATTTCCAGCCTTCTTGCTCTCAGAGCTACTGTTCAAGCAGAAAACAAGCTGCTTTTATTACAGTATGATGTCATGACTCATTTGTAACAGATCCAGCCTCAGGGACAGCCCTGTAAGGCAGCAAGTGGGGCTGGCGCCAAATGGGTATGAGTCCCAGAATCTTTGGTAAGGCAGAACTGAACTGGGCTGAGAGGTGGTCTTAAGGCCTGGGCAGGCTCCTGTTCTCTCTGGACTGGCTGCAGCCTGCAGTCTAGGAGAGGCCCAGCACAGCCTGGAGCTCCTGAGCCTTGTCAACAGGCAGTGAGCCCAGAGCTGCCTGGAAGCTGTCAGCGTGCTGTTCGGCCAGGAATGTCAGGAGCAGCAACAGTGCGGCCTTGGTGTCTGGGTGCAGAGGGAGGGAGAAAGGTTGGGGCTCCTAAAGCCTCGCTGCCCCAGGTCCTCTGAGCTCTGCCACTCCCAGCCTCCCCCAAGCCCCTGCCCGTGACTCCTATCCTTACCTGGTGGGATATTGTTGTCAGCCATAATGAGGCTGCAGATACGCAAGAGCTCTGGAGCCACATCTATAACCTGTGAGGAAAGAGTGGCTGACTCAGGGGAGCAGCCCCGGACCCCAGGTCTAGGCGGGTGGTCAGGACCAAGGAGTGGCAGAGTCTCTTATTGGGGTGGTTGCACCTGGTACTGATTCACAGGCATCCAAGACAACTATGAACATGAGCAGGACCAATGAAACTTGGTGGTAATGACTTTTTTTGGAGGGAATGGGGGATGTGGAACAAGATGATTCAAGTCATAGCCTCAAGACCTAAAGAAACCCAGACACCCAGGAGCTCCACCTACACAACAATCTCTAAAGGTATAAAACAAGGATGACACAAACACTCTGACATGACTCCAAACCTAGCTACTTGGTACAGCCAAAATCTCTTCAGAGAGCAGAGCTGATCTAATTGAAATGTATGGTGTGGTGGCCCAGAGGTACCCAGGGCTCCACAGAGCACAGTTTGAAAGGGCCCTGGTTTAGGAAACCAGCTTGGGAAAACTGCAACTTCTGGCTCAGACCAAAGGGTAGAAATGGAGTTTCCTCAGGAAAAATGCTACGTGGAGGGAGGAAGTCCCTCCTGTCCCATCACAGGACTGGCTGCCAATCCTTGCAGACAAATAAGAAATGGTGCAGGGAGTATCAAAAGAACAGCTGAAACTGTCACCTTGCATCAGGTGCAACCGACAGCCTGGAGCTCCTGAGCCTCATCAGCAGACAGTGCCTATCACTGAGTGGAGCGGCACGCTCCCCTCTGAGGGCTGCCAGCCACAAGGTTACCTGGTCAGGGCTGCTCTGGTACAGGAAGCTGAAGAGGCGCCCAATGGTGACCCACTCCTCCAAGTCCTTCTTCAGTGGCAGGGCATGCAGTAGGGCAGCCAGCACCTGGGCACACAAATATCTCAGGCCAACGTGCCCTGCCCTCCACCACCCTCCCTCCTCAGCTTCCAGGCTCTGCCTGATGTCTCCCTCCCTCACCTGGGGCTCTGGTTTCCTGGTGGGACTGGCCATCAACAGGCGGGCAAGTGCCCCACAGATGTTGTCACGGACACGATCGTGTCTCTCCCGCGCCAGGAGGGGGAAAAGGAGCCCCAGCAACTTGGGGAAGTGTCTGATTCACAGTCAAGGAATGGCCACACACTCAGGTAGACCTTGCCCACCTGCAAGCCCTGGGGACACTCCCCCAACCCCCAGTCCCTCCCCTCCTGTGAGCCAAGGATACTCCTGGGCAGGGTGGCCCCCGTGCTCTGCCAGCACGCCCATCCCAAAGATGGCATTGCTTCGCACCTCAGGGTCTGCCTCTCGGGCGGTGCTCAACAGCACAGGGAGCAGCCGAGACACAAATTGGGCTGAGGCGGCACCCAGGCCCTGAATAGTCTCTGCCAAGGTCCCCACTGCAAAGGACTTCTCTGCCACTGTGCAGCCCTGCTTCTGATGGGGGAGAACAGGAAGGAGTACAGATCAGCCTGGGCCAAGGATAAAGGCTGAGGTGGGCACTGGGTGCACGAGGGGACTAGGGCTTAAAGCCAGAAGATGGACACTCACTGTCTTGCACACCAATAATGGCAGGAAACCAGCAAAGAATGGGGCAAAGGAGTCTCCCCCAGCCGCGGCTGCCAGGGCAGGGATGGCCTCTCCAGCGTGCTCCAGCAACATGGCATCGTATTCAGCCTGTGGAGCCAGGTCAGGGGCTGGAGCACCAGGGCCAGCTCAGTGACTGCACACATCCCTACCATGCTCTGCCACCAGCTGCAGGGGTCCCTGGGGCTGCCCTTGGTTGATAGGGCTGGTCCCTCTCAGACTGGGTGTTTTCATTGCCCAGCTTCTTCCCCTAGCTCTTCTGCTCCTGCCTATCGCTCTAAGCACACCCCAGTCCACACTGCTCTCCTTCCCTGAACTCCCACTGGCTTAATGGGATCAGGATTGTGTCTCTCTGACCATTACCAATCTCTTTTAGTGGCCCTGGCTGCCCCAGGCCAAGAACAAATACACTGTCCATCCCTGTCCCTGTGGAGACTGCCTGGACCACCTGGTCCCAGTTTTCATCCCTGGCACTCACCTGATCATCATCTTCCTCTTCCTCCTCCTCATCAGCATTCTGACAGGCTGTCTACAAGAAGAAGTAGTTCAACTTAACCAGAGCTTTCATGCCCCTTCTCTTTTCATCGGGGTATGGGAGTGGACTTGTAGCCAGTCCCCAGCCTGGGCCCGGCACCTCTCCTTCCCGAAGCCCACCTGCCCTGCTCACCTTCCTCTGCAGCACAGCCTTGAGCATGCTACAGAGCTCAGCCAGGCGCCCAGGGGGCTTCAGAGTGAGGGTCCCACAGCTGCGGAGCACCCCTGTCAGGGCCTCCAGCACGGCCATCACCACCTGGCGCTCCCGCTCCCTGTTCACTGCCTGCACGTAGGATGGCACCACTCGGGCCAGGGCAGCCTGCAAAGCTGGGGACATTATTGGCTGAAGCACTGGTCAGGTCCTGCCCCGCCCCAAGAACCCCCAGCCTGGCCCAGCCTCTCCTTCTCACCAGCAGTGTTGGGTTCCGAGGGGCAGCTTTGACAGGCCTTGTGCAGTGCACAGCAAAACTGACCCAGAGCCTCATGGGCTGCCTTCCGCACATTCAGGTGAGGGCACTGTAAGATGAGGAGGGGCAGGATGTGTCTGCTGTGTGCACTGTGAACACAGGGCCCCCAGCCTGAGAACCCCACCCACTCCACCCACTGGCCCACTCACCTCCAGCAGTTTAAATACTTCTTCAAAGACACTTTCCATGTATGGAAGGAAGGCCACACTACAGAGAGAGACACAGCCATGGGTAAGGGGCCCCCAGGCAGGATTTTCAGTGCCAGGGAAGGGCGAATGCTCACCTGGTGTTCACAGAGATCTCCCCTAGGGCAGCACAGGTGTCTTCCTTCTCATCAAAGAAGGCGTTCTCCACGCTGTACCTAGAGTAAGATGGGGAGGCAGTGGTGATCAGGCACCAAGAGGAGCAGATCCAGCACTAGTCCCCTGGTCTAAAACCAAAGTCTAGATTCCTGATCAGAAGAGCACTCCTCCGCACCCTGAGATCTCTGAGTCATCCTCTTCTTCCACATCCTCATCCATGAGCTCCTCCTCTTCTTCCCCATCACTCTCATCGTCAAACAGAAGGAAGGAGCTGCTCCCGTCACACTGAGGCTGGAGTGGAGGCATGGCAAGGACTTTGGCTCAGCTGGGCCCAGGAGATAAATCCCATTGCAGGGCTGGCCTGGCCCAGCCCACCCTCTGCTCACCACAATGCCCTCGGTAGAACGCAGTGACAGCAGCATGAGCATGGTGATCTGTTCCAAGTGGGGTGCCAAGCCCTCGCCCATCAGACCCGATAAGGCGGCAAATAGGCTGTACCTGGTCAAAGCAGGCAGAAGAAGCTGTATGGTCCTGCTTGCTACCACCAGACAGGATGGGGGAGCCCAGGAACACCTGGCTATGGTCCAAACCAAAGGACTAGAGTCTGGGGTGGGGATTCCAGTGGGTCCAGTGGGCAGAAAGGAGGGGTGGGGACAAGGGCAGAGGCAGGGTGAGGGATCACTCACGTGCAGCGCCGCAAGTCAGGGTCGTCTACCTGGTTGCAGAGGCCCAGACCCAGCTGGCAGCATTCCTCAGCCAGCGGCCTCATGGGCTCCCCCACCGCTCGTGCCAGCACTCCCAGTGTCTCTGTGGGAGCAAGGGCTCCATTAGCACCAGGAGGTGGAGGTGGGCTATAGGACCAAAGGTGGTAGCTGGGAGGGATTCAGAAATCCCCTCCTACCCCTTGGTACAAGGTGAAGAACAACCCCTTTGATGAGAAGGAAGACATCCGTGCTCCCATGGGGGCAATCTCTGTCAATACCAGGTAAGCATCGGCCCTTTGCTGGCACTGGGATCCCCACTTGGGAGCCTCTCACTCACCCAGGCTCTGGATCTGCACAGGTTGAAGGTCCTCACGGCCTGTTAACAGAAATTCCCGCAGGTGCTCCATGATGGCAGGGAAGTAGGGCAGCAGTGAGGCCTGGGCAGCTGTAGCTGCAGGATGGAAGGACAGAATCAGAGCTGGAAAGGGCAGGGACCACCAGCCACAGGGCCTTTGGGTGAACCCCACATCCCTGCCTCCTGCCTCTCTCCTCACCAATGGCTCCCAGGGCGCTCACAGCCAGCTCCTTGGCCCGGGGACTGCTGGGGTTCCTCAGAGGCTGCAGCATGCATTCCATAAGCTCCGGAAGGTAGGGCTGCACCTTGGGCCCTGTGGGAAAGGATGCTCCTCTGTCAACCAACCCAGATCTCCTACCTGCATGCCCACCTCCCTCCAGGCGGAAACCCCTTTGTGGCGCCATCACACACTTTCCTCCACCATAGGCAGCAATGCAGGAAGATGCACATCCTGCACATTCAGCCAAAGCCGCTGCCTCATCCCCCTCCCCCAAGCTCCCCACTGCCATCACTACCTAGGTTCTCCACGAAATTCTCCAGGGCATAGCAGGCCTTGGCTAGGTGGTGTGTGTGTCCAAGAGGCACCGACTTCAGGTAGGCGAGGAGCAGTGGCATTACCTCCCTTGAATAGCTGCTGATATGGGGCTGGGGGAGGGAGCAAGCAGGGCTTGAGTCAGGTTCACCTGCAGGGCACACACAAGAGTGTGACGGCAGCAGGGATGCTTGAAGAGATGAAAGGTGAGGGGAAGGGGACATTCAAGTGGTGGCTCCCACATTCAGCCTGGTTCACCTGTAGGTTTTCTGAGAACTGGCCCAGGGCAAATAGCGCAGCATTGCGTACAACTTGCGAGGGGTCCTCCAGGCCCTTGCACACGATCTGCAGCAGTGGGGGCAGCAGTCTGGATAGGGCAGGACAAGAGGACACAGGCTGAGGAGCTATACCTGACAGCCCTAGGCTGACCTGTTCTCTTCATTTTCCCTGGAAAAAACAAGGCTTTTCCTGTCACCAGAGGGTGGTCCCTATAGCTGGGAAGCCATGTCATTTATCTTCCAAGCCAGGACACTTTTGAGAATGGGGGAAAATGCTGTTGATAAATAAGCTTGAACAAACAACAAGCATAAACCATGACAGCCATGGTCCTCCCCGTGGGCAACCCTCACCCTGGGATAGGGGAATAGATACCTCTGCCTGATGTGGTCACCAGCTCCGTCAGACAGCACGGCCAGCACCAGGAGTCCAGCCTTGCGCTGGTATGGGCTCTCGCTCCGCAAGGCCTCTTCCAGCATGGGCATCTAGGGAAGCATGTGGCATGCTTCTGAAACCCTAGCAAGAGCCTGCCCATTCCTGTGGAAATAGACCTTCACACCTCCCAGAGTAAATGTCCTTGGCCTCAGGGGACTAGGCACACTTGGAGGTAGGGATACCAGAAGGACAGAGCCACACTTACCAGCTGGGGACAGAGCTTGTCGGGGGGCAGGTGTAGCGCCAGCATGTCCACAACCTAAGATAGGATGGGGAGACTTACTTTGCTCGACTCCATCTCTGCCTCCCCAACCTCCCATAGCCACCTAACACCTTCCCCCCGTCCTGCCCCACATCTCACCTGTACAGCAAAATGCTTGGGAGTCTCCCCCATCAGCTCAATCTCCAACTCTTCCTCTTCTGAATCCTGGTCCTCAGGATCCAACTGGCCTGGCAGGGGCTCAGCAGCCATAATGGGGAAAAGGGTGTGCAGCAAGGGTGGTAGGAGACGATTCTTCAGTAAGGCCTTGACAGAGAAGGTGGAACAGTGTCCCTAAGAATCTGCTCCCAGGATGGGCTCACATTAAAAATTCCAGTCTTCCAGGCCATAAGGGGTCCGACAGAAAATTTCCAATCTCCCAGGCAGGAGCTGGGGTAAGGCTAGGCCAAGGATTGAACTCCCACAGTACTTTAGATACCCTGAGATGAACCGAAAGTCCCAGGAGTGAGACTAAGGGTGGAGAGTGGGTGGGGTGATGTGTGTCAATGGGCACTCACTCACCTTGCTCTTGACTTTGACCAAGAAAGTGAGGCAGCAGAGAATACGTACGCGTATCGCATTGCCCAGGGCCACATTTCTAGCCACCTGTCCAGAGAATAGTAAGAATCAGAGACAGGGAAGGAAAGTCCCAGCAGAGCATGTAGCAGGGGCCATGTCCACTCCAGGCTCACCTCCAGGCAGAATGTGAGGACCTCAGAGAGGTTGGGGGTGATGATGGGCACCTCTGACTCCAACAGTTCATCCAAAACCTCAAGGGCCTCACAGGCCTTTGCCTGACAAACAAGGCACAAAGTTACCATGCTCTTCTTCAGTGGGCCAAGCTGGACACTTTTGCACTCTTCTTCCAACAGAGCTCCTGTCCACCTGTCCTCACCTCATCTATGGGGATCAGAGTCTGCACAGCCACGATCAGCTTGGGCACCAACATCCGAGCGAGAGGCTGAGGGACACATCACAGAGAGCATGATGCAGCCTAATCTCACACCCCAGCAGCTGACAGCTTCCTCATAGCCTGAATTGCGAGGAGGAGCCCAGGCATAATAGCCAGGCCCACCTACAGCATCCCCTCTCAATTGTCAGGAAGGGCCACAGGCAGGTAAAGAATCCAAAGCAGCTTTGTAACTTTTACAGGTGAGGACATGAAAGCCTGAGGAAAGGGAGTCAAAGATACGAGGGCCCACATCTCACCACGTCTTCAGTGCTGAGGTAGGGGGCCATGGCGGTCAGAGTGCGCAGGGAGTAGAAGAGCAGCCCAGGAGAGCCCACCTCACCAAGAGTCTCATTCAGAAGCCGAAGAAGCTCCCGGTGGTGGGGTTGGAAGGCCTCGGGCTGGGAGGTCACCACCACACTTAGCAGCAAAAGCCCCATCTGTCCAAGAATAGAGGATTGGAAAGCAAGCTTACATGGTCTATCCCGCCTCTTAGTCCCTCCCTCATGCCAACCATGTGATGGTACCTCTCTCTCTGGGCTGTGGGGGCTGTGGGTACTGTGCTGAAGAAGCTGCAAAAGCTGTGGCCAGGCCTCCAGGCCTTCCTTTCGAAAAATGGTGGCTGAAAGCTGGGCCAGGCTGAGGCTCACACAGTGCCTGCAAACAGGAGAGATCTCCTCTATCGCTTTCCAATACCTTCCTCTGCACATAGTGGCCAGGCACAATGGGGCAGCCAAGAGAGAAACTTTCAGGAGGTGTGGGCACAGGGTCTTTACCAAGTTGGGACACATGAAACAGCAGCTCAGAGGGAGCCCGGCAGCACTGCGGGCATGTAATCTGATAAGTTCAGTCTTACTAGCCTGAATTTCCGTCTTATTCTTCTGACCTGAGTTTGGCAGATCATAGTCACCCTTCCTCAAGAACTTCAGTCTTCAAAATAGCCTTAAAATTCTCACTCCACCTTGGGTCTAGAACTGAAGTCCCTGACCCACAAGTCCCAGCCTGGAACTGAAAGGGAAGGCAGAAACCCCGACAAGGTCGTCAGGATCCCGAGAAAAGGGGGTAGGTACTTACTCTGTTTCTCTCTGCAGGGCCGTCAGGATCAGGGACTTGAGGCTGGAACACAGAGGGCAGGTGTTTGGTACCCAGACTGCCCAGGAAAAGTCTCCGCCTGGCCCCGCCCCAACCCAGACCCAACCCACCTCTCCCGTTGCTCCGCCGCCAGCCGTCGCCAGCGGGTGTTCAGTCGTCTGCGGGTCAGCAGGGCCGCAAACTGGCGGATCTACGACGAGGAAACAAGCACGTGGGGGTCCGGGCAGGAGGGTGCTGAGCGGACCGCAGGGGGCGGATATTGGGGCTTGACCAGTGGCGTACAGTGGGAAGCTCGGAGGGGAGAGTCAGGGTTCTCACCTGGGGGTCGGCCGCCGAGGCAAGCAGGTCGCAGAGAGCCGGCAAAGCGGCGGGGGCCCGAAGAGCGATCTGGAGCTGTTCCGTGGCCTGGGGGGAAGCTAGGGGTGAGAGTCGGGTCTTTCCCGCAACCTCCCGCTCGCCCTGGCCGGGTTACGCCTACTCCCGTACCCGACGGATGCGTTCGGTGTCCGGCAGCAGCAGCTCCCGTAGGAGCTGCTCCAGGCCGGCGGGCTCCATGGCAGCAGCTGAGCCGCCGCTAATGGGCCGAAAAGGGGAGAGGGAGGGACAGCACGTGGAGGCTCTGACACCCACTTCCGGCGGAAAGGGCGTTGCCACTCCCCGAGGGTTGCCAAGGTGATTCAATTCACTTCCCACAAAGAGGTCCGACTCCTCCACTTCCGTTATGCTGAGCACCGGCTGAGTCGCGGAAACCCAGCTCTGGCAATGTGGGTTCCCCACGCCGGGAGTTCCCAAGTTGGGTTGAAGAACTCAAGCTTCGGGCATTCAGTGGCCAGCTCGGCTTTCTAAAGGACCGTGCCCTTAACCGCAGGCTGGAGTTCCTATATCCAGACCAAAACCTCCAACTACATGAGCCTTTTTCTTAACAAATTTTATTTTGATAATTGTAAAAAGAAAAATCAGGACCAAAACTAAAGGCAACTTAAAAATTTCAAATATATACTCCTTATGTAATAGAGATTTATAATTTCCAGGCCCTCTCTGGGGAAGGAAGGCCCAAAGGGCAAAGGGGAAGGCAACAATGCCATCACATAATTCAGTCAATCAGAAGAGAAGCTGGTAGGAGAGCTCAACGAGGCATGAAGAAAGGGAGAGAACAGCAATACTTCTGCCATACAGAACTCAGTCCATCTTGAGGTTAACATAGATATACCGGATGAACTTTAGGGAAGAAAAAAAGGAGATGGTGCCCAGCATGAGGAAGAAGACATAACCAGTGAGTAAGGAGTAGCCAAAGAACTCTACTGTCTGTACTGCCCCAGACATGTTGGAGCGCCGGGCATAATAGAAAACTGAGTAGAGGAAGATGAAGAGGCCAGTGGAGCCAACACTCAGCACAGATCGCCACCACCAGCGGTAATCCTCCCCAGACAACTGGAAGTAGGTGAGTGCAATGGAGATGCAAGCCCCCACACTCAGCAGGATGGCGAAGACAAAGAAGAGGATGCCGTACAAAGTGTACTGCTCCCGACCCCATACTGTGGCAAAGATGTAGTACAGCTCCACAGAGATGGCACTGTGAAGAAAAGAGATGATACACAGCATTAAAGGGCTGTGCACAGTGGCTGGGCTGAAATCCAGCCACCACCCTCTCCCATGTTGCTGGGTCATTGTGAAAAGTGAGTTCACTCCACTCTCTGCCCTAGATCTCCTGGCTTCATGGGGATTTTTTGCCTATGATTAGCTGTTCTCACTTCAAGAATATCTTCCCTAATAGATTAAGGGCAGGGATCTTGTCCGTTTTACTTTCCACTTCATTCTTTGCCTGGCACAAAGAGATATTCAACAAAGTAAATGGATCATCAAATGGGCTTTAAACCCCACATGATGTCCACAGACACTAAAGTCAGAAACCAGGAAGGTGAAGGGGGAGATGTCTCTGGAGGGCTTTATAAGTGAGACACTCTTATATCTGAACTGATTCAAGCTC
Source organism: Rhinopithecus roxellana (assembly GCF_007565055.1). NCBI lineage: Eukaryota > Metazoa > Chordata > Mammalia > Primates > Cercopithecidae > Rhinopithecus > Rhinopithecus roxellana. The sequence goes on along the minus strand of NC_044553.1, from coordinate 59,721,709 downwards.
AGTCCTGCTTGGGGATAGGAGGAACCATTTAATGATCTCTGAATGGTACCACTGAACCAGGGATCAGCAGGTTGGGTTAGGGTACTGGATGAGTAGGGACAGGAAAAGTTGAGGTCAGGAACCTGACAGTGATAGCCATGGAATAAAGGGAGGATACCTGAAAGGCAGGAAGCCTCCAACAGTCATGTGGATGACAGTAGACTTGTACCAGGGCTGGGGTGGAATCTCCCGGGCGATGTTCTTGGTGCGACAGGGTGCATCAAAGGGGCTGGCGTTGTTCTTCCCGAAGATTCCTCCAATGACAGTGAGGGGAAAGCCCACCAGCAGCCAAACCGTCAGAAGCAGCAGGATGGTTGTGGCTGGCAGAGCCTGTGTCGAACCATTGGCCCAGTGCACTGAGTTCACCACACTCCACGTCAGGAAGAAAGGCACTGCAGGGATGGCCCCCAGAGGCAGGGTCAACACTAGGAGCTACATCTCTAAGGGCACCCACTTATATCCAGGACCAAAAGGGGAGGGGGGGGGTGAAGCAGACTGCCACTCTTAACAGCAGACTCATGCTCCTGGATGTCCCTACAGAGTCAACTGCCTTCACCTCCACCCTTTCAGATCCCATTACTCTTTGCTCTTTTTTTTTTTTTTTTTTTTTTTTGAGATGGAGTCTCACTCTGTTGCCTAGGCTGGAGTGCAGTGGCGCGATCTCTGCTCACTGCAAGCTCTGCCTCCGGGTTCACGCCATTCTCCTGCCTCAGCCTCCTGAGTAGCTGGGATTACAGGCATGTGCCACCACACCCGGCTAATTTTTTTGTATTTTTAGTAGAGACGGGGTTTCACCGTGTTAGCCAGGATGGTCTCGATCTCCTGACCTCTTGATCCGCCCACCTCAGCCTCCCAAAGTGGTGGGATCACAGACCTGAGCCACCGCGCCCGGCCTCTTTGCTCTTAATCTTACCACCGCCCCCTCCACCCTGGTGTCATTAAGGATCCAGGTAGCTACTACATAATCTGAGAGTAACACAAATCCACCTGCCTCCAGGGGCCTGTCTTGCCTTGGAGTTGGTAATTCCTAGCATGAGACATTCCTTTGGATTAAGGCCCTGTTTTCAGAAAGCCTTGGTTCAAATATAAATGTGATGGGATATAAATCAGACACATAGGATTGAGAACAAGAAGGGATCAGAACAGGGACTACTACTGCCTTTGAAAGGGCAATCTGGTTTGAAAGCCTAGAGTGGGCCCACCTTCAAAATAAAAATTAAAGTGTGTTACTTTAGTATAACGGGTGAGAATACAAGTCAGACTGCTGAAACTTGGTTCACTACTTTTTAGGAGTGTAATCTCAGACAAGTTACTTAAGCAGCCTTTAGTTCAGTTTCCTCATCTGTGGAATAGAAATATTACCTACTTCACACAGTTATTGCTGAGTGCTTACCACACTGCCTAGGACATATTATTTATAAATAAACAAACAAAAATAAATTTTTGTTTGTTTTTTTATTTATTTTTATTTTTTTGAGACGGAGTCTCGCTCTGTCGCCCAGGCTGGAGTGCAGTGGCGCGATCTCGGCTCACTGCAAGCTCTGCCTCCCAGGTTCACGCCATTCTCCTGCCTCAGCCTCCCAAGTAGCTGGGACTACAGGCGCCTGCCACCACGCCCAGCTAATTTTTATTTTTGTATTTTTAGTAGAGACAGGGTTTCACCTTGTTAACCAGGATGGTCTTGATCTCCTGACCTCGTGATCTGCCCACGCTCAGCCTTCCATAGTGCTGGGATTACAGGCGTGAGCCACCGCGCCCTGCGAGGGCTTTATAATGTTAAACTATTCAAAAGAAGTGCATTCTTGTCTTTTTTGGTTTTCTTGTTTCTTTTACAATATTCCTTCCCTTCAAGCCTCATCCTGACTCTATCCCAAGTTCAATGATGTGTTCTTTTTTTTTTGAGACAGTCTCACTCTGTCACCCCAGCTAGAGTGCAGTGGTGCAATCATGGCTCACTGTAGCCTCAACCTCCCAGGCTCCCTAGACTCAAGCAATCCTCCTGCCTCAGCCTCCCAAGTAGCTGGAATTACAGATGTAAACCACCATGCCCGGCTAATTTTTTTTTTTTTTTTTTTTTTGAGACGGAGTCTGGCTCTGTCTCCCAGGCTGGAGTGCAGTGGCCAGATCTCAGCTCACTGCAAGCTCCGCCTCCAGGGTTTACACCATTCTCCTGCCTCAGCCTCCGGAGTAGCTGGGACTACAGGCGCCCGCCACCTCGCCCGGCTAGTTTTTTGTATTTTTAGTAGAGACGGGGTTTCACCGTGTTAGCCAAGATGGTCTCGATCTCCTGACCTCGTGATCCGCCCGTCTCGGCCTCCCAAAGTGCTGGGATTACAGGCTTGAGCCACCGCGCCGCCCGGCCCTAATTTTTTGTTATAGAGACAGGGTCTCACTATGTTGCCTAGGCCTGTCTCAAACTTTTGGACTCAAGTGGTCCTCCGGCCTCGGTCTCCCAAAGTGCTAGGATTACAGGTGTGAGCTACTGTGCCCAGCCACAATGTATTCTTAATTCCTAAGTCCAGAAAGGCCCACCAGGGAAAGGAAAGTCCTCACCAGAGAAGAGACTGGTGGTGAGAATGATGTTCCACACCCAACGCTCGCCTCCAATCTGCCGGTAGAAGTGGCTGGACACGTAGCCAGAGATGCAGCAGGTCAGGGCATACAACAAGATGGCTGCCGAGTTAATGGCCCCATGACGGTGCACATTGAACATGCCCAGCAGTGCCATGACAATAATGCCTGCAGGACGGTAGTGGAAAGCCCATGTTAGGCCTCACCTGTGTCTCTTCTAGCAATTTCAGAGGAATCAGCCCCCCCTTCTCCCAGACCCAGGGCCTCCAGCAAAACAATCTCCCCCAGTTTTGCTATCCAGAAAATCTACAATAGAATACGCACATCCTTGCTAGAGCCACCTTATCCCTTAGGTCTGCCCCTCTGGATAGAAGATCCACAGACCTTTTCTGAACAAACTCCATACCTAGTTCTACCCCATGAGATAAATCCCCAATTCATTTTTATCACCTCACCAGTGCCAAGGGCCAGGAACTGGGCGCCCACGCCAAGCACAGCACAGAGCAGACCACGGTATGGGGGGAAGCGGAAGACATCTGTATGGATAATTTTCCAGCCATTGTCACCTTGGTCAAAGTCATCACCAGAACCTGCAGAGGTGGTCTCCTCATCTAGGTTGTACCGAGCCAGGTCATTCCGAAGCACACGCATTAGAATGACAGCCACAAAACCCACCAGTAAAAACACAAGCACCATGGAGTTGATGATGGACAACCAATGGATTTCCAGTGTTCGAGGAAAGAAACCACCATCATCACCACGGCGCCTGTCACTCCGACGCTCTACTGAAGTCTCAGACCAGCGCACGCTATAAGTGTGGGTAAGGCCTAGGAACTCATCAGGTCGTAACCCATCCAAGCTGTGGGGCTTGACGTCCCGCACTGAAACATTGGCAAATATAATTCGGTCTCCATGGAATTCTAGGTGGAAGTCCAAATGGGTCCAGAGTCCTATCTTGTGGCTGTGTGGCAAGAAGCCGCTCTCCTCCATATAGCCCACAAAGCCTCGGATTGGCAAGTCATCTACCACAAATTCAAAGTAGTACAGTTCTTCGATGGCCTGGCGCAGCTGCTCCACCTATAAAGAGCAAGTCAGGAGTTGGTCACACAAGACCTCCCCAGGCACAGAGTTAGAGCAAAGTTTCTCACCTTCAGCATTACTGATATTTTGGGGTGGATTTTTTTTTTTTTTCGAGATGGAGTCTTGCTCTGTCACCCAGGCTGGAGTATAGTGGTGTAGTCTTGGTTTACTGCAGTCTCCGCCTCCTGGGTTCAAGCAATTCTCCTGCCCCAGCCTCCCGAGTAGCTGGGATTACAGGTACCCACCACCACACCCAGCTCATTTTTGTATTTTTAATAGAGACAGGGTTTCACTATGTTGGCCAGGCTGGTCTCAAACTCCTGACCTCATGATCCGCCCGCCTCAGCCTCCCAAAGTGCTGGGATTGGCCAGGTGCGGTGGCTCATGCCTGTAATCCCAGCACTTTGGGAGGCCAAGGCGGGCGGATCACAAGGTCAGGAGATGGAGACCATCCTGGCTGACATGGTGAAACCCCGTTTCTACTAAAAATACAAAAAATTAGCCGGGCATGGTGGCAGGCGCCTGTAGTCCCAGCTACTCGGGAGGCTGAGGCAGGAGAATGGCACGAACCCAGAAGGTGGAGCTTGCAGTAAGCCGAGATTCCACCACTGCACTCTAGCCTGGGTGACAGAGCAAGATCTGTCTCCAAAAAAAAAAAACGTGCTGGGATTACAAGCGTGATCCACCACACCCGGCCTGGGGTGGATAATTCTTTGTCATAGTGGGGTTGTCCCATGCACTGTAGGATGTAGCTTTCCTGGCCTCCTTCCCATTACATGCTGGTAGTACCCCCAGCTGTAACAATAAAAAATGTCTCCAGACATTGCTAAATGTCCCTTGGGGGACAAAACTGTTCCCCGTTGACAATCACTGGATTAGACTCCAGTATGTTGAGATTCTCCAAAAAAAAGAGCAAGTATGACTTGACAGGGTTAAAGCCTAGAAAAAGGAGAGTGGTAAAGTGTAAGGAAGTCTGGAGTGGACTAAGGAGAAGTACCAGGATTCACTAAAGAAAAAGCATGACAGGGAAGGTTAGGTAGAGACTACAGGAAAACAGTTAAGAAACAGCCAAGAGCCGGGCGCGGTGGCTCAAGCCTGTAATCCCAGCACTTTGGGAGGCTGAGACGGGCGGATCACGAGGTCAGGAGATCGAGACCATCCTGGCTAACACGGTGAAACCCCGTCTCTACTAAAAAACACAAAAAACTAGCCGGGCGAGGTGGTGGGCGCCTGTAGTCCCAGCTACTCGGAGGCTGAGGCAGGAGAATGGCATAAACCCGGGAGGCGGAGCTTGCAGTGAGCTGAGAACCGGCCACTGCACTCCAGCCCGGGCAACAGAGCGAGACTCCGTCTCAAAAAAAAAAAAAAAAAAAAACAAGAAACAGCCAAGAGGTAGGCATGGAAGGAAACAAATATGTAGGACTGATAGTTGGGACCTCATGACTAACAGAGAAGCTTGCAGTAAGAAACCGTGGGCTCTGATATCAGTTCTGCAATTCACTGTCAATGTAATCTTGAAAAAAGTAACTTCTAAGCAAGTTCGTAACTTAGTCAACTGAATTAGAATAGCATCACCTACCCTGCCTGCCACACTGGGTTGTACTGTAGTTAGAATCAAATCAGACAATTTCCATAAAGGTACCCTGAACCATATATGTAAGGCACTGTTAGTCTCTGGGAAGGAGGACTACGTGATAGCCAATGTGGAGAAGCTGACCTGTGCAGAACTGAGCTGCATGTGGCACAGAATTCTCTTCTCCACGTTTTCCCGAAAGCGGATCTCATACAAAGACTCAGCCATTCGGTCCCCATCCAGCACTTCACCCAGGCTAAGGCTTTTGTGACGTATCTTCTCAGGGCAGCAAACTGGAAGCTGATAGTAGTGGTAAGTTTCCTGAGGGTTATGGTAGGGTCCCACTTTGTTGACATATAGAATAACAGGGTCGCCGGCCTTGTAGTGTGTCACGCCTTCCACCCCTGGCCCATGGCCTGTGCCCAGCAACAGTATCAGGATTGGCAACCACTGGCAGCTCCAACTTCGAGGGTTCCCTACGACTGTCATCCTTAAGGCAGTGGAACCTGTTTGGGGGAATCCTGAGGTTACAGAAACCAGGGAGGTTACAGAAACCCCAGGTCAGGTGCCTCGAACTGAGGTCCCCTGGTTCCACTTGCTCCCATTGACCCCCTCCCCGCCCCCACCCTACCCCACTTCTCTCTATCCCAAAGACTCCTCTCCACTTCTGCTCTCTCATCCTCCCAACCTGGGGTCCATCCCTCCCGCAGCCCGTCCAGCCCGGAGCCTCTATTTCGCGCCCTGGACCGTTCCCATGACAACGCCGCGCGGTCTCGCACCTCGGGTCCCTTCCCGCCATAGCCCCGAGGTCCTCACCGCGCGGGAAGGGCTGGCCGAGGCGGCGCCAGCGGCCTCCGCGGCCCCGTAGCTGCCCTTGGGCTCCTGCCGGGGTCTCTACCAGAGCGGCGCGGTAGCGGCGCTTTGGAGAGGACCTGCCAACCGACCTCCACGGGGTTGCCCGCTGCTGCGCCTGACAGCGGCGGCTGCGGCTACACCGCGCTGGACACGGCTCTGGCTTATTCAAGAACTCCCCGCTGCGCCTTCTCCATCTGGAGGCCCGCCCCAGCTCCGGGGACCCCGTGAGGCTCGGCTCGCCCCGCCCCGCCTGTCCTGGGCAAGGCGGGGGTCCTCCCGGCGATCGGCGGCGCGGCCCAGGACACGTCAGTCTTACCACTTCCGCCCTCACCGGCGGGGACCTCAGCCTGGCGGAAAGCTCCTTGCATTGAATGTAGAGGGCCTTAGACGCTGCGGCCCCTGGGGACCCCTTCGCGACGGCTTCCCGGGGAGGGGGCTGAGGCCTGGCAGCCAGGACCCTGACGCCCCTTCGGGAGAGGAGTGGCCGCTAGGCCGCTCGCTTGCTCCGGGAAAGATTTGGGGTTTGAGAGCTCTTGGCCGGGAGGCTCGCGCTGGCCGAGGCCGGAGAGGTGTACCCGCGGGCAAGAGCCTAGCGAGGGCCGGGGAGATGGAGCGCAGGCGGCGGCTTTGTTCGAAGCACTTGCCGGCTGAACCACCAGCTGCTGAGCCCTGAGAGGCGGTTCGTGGCCCCCCCCAACCGGGGAAGGGGCTCTGGGCATCTGTCCCATGCAAGGGTCCCACCGTCTGAATCTCACCTCACTCCTCTCCCACCTGTCACGAATGTCCCGCGCCAAAGTAATAAATATGTAATAGGAATGTCTTCCAGAGGCTCTGCTGGAGACTTCCCTGGCCGCACAGTGAGCGTTCAGTGCCCCGCCATAAGCAAGCCAAAACCCGGTCTGGCGCAGAGGCGCGCAAGGAGAGAGGGTGTCTGTCCTTTCACTCTCTGAGTTGGGCAGCCTGACACGGTTATTGTTAATTGGTAAAGTATCTCGCGGTCCGTTAGTCTTCTATGTTTTTGTTCTTATTTATCACTGTGTATGTCTTTGGGCTTCTCTTAACTTTGAATGGCAGATTATTTTGAAAAAGTTTACCCTTGTGTTTGTCTCAGCGATTTTAAAGGGGATCTGCCGTCTAGGGAGTTCCCCTTGAAAATCGGACCTTTGAGTAGTGACTTCTGTTTTACCACCTGGGAGCAACATGTAAGGAAGTGGACTTAAGGTTCTCTCTCCCCAGGGGAAGAAGCACAGTGGAAAAATCACAAATGACTTCTGGCCTGAAAAGCCCTTAATTTACCTGCTTCTACAATTACTACCCTTTACGACCCAGTTCATCTCCCTGCAGACATAGGTGAGGGTCAAAGAAGTAGATGGTGGAGTTTTTTAGACAATCAGTGAATTTTGTAATTAGAAAAAGAACTGAGGTCGGGCACAGTGGGCTCACACCTGTAATCCCAATGTGTCCGAAATTGGTTGGTTCTTGGTCTCACTGACTTCAAGAAGGAAGCCGTGGACCCTCACAGTGAGTGTTACAGTTCTTACAGATGGTGTGTCTGGAGTTTGTTCCTTCAGACGTTCAGATGTGTCTGGAGCTTCTTCCTTCTGGTGGGTTTGTGGTCTTGCTGTCAGGAGTGAAGCTGTAGACCTTCGTGGTGAGTGTTACAGCTCTTAAAGGAAGCGCCTCAGGAGTTGTTTGTTCTTCCCGGTGGGTTTGTGGTCTGGCTGGCTTCAGGAATGAAGCTGCAGACCTTTGCCTTGAGTGTTACAGCTCATGGCAGCATGGACCCAAAGAGTGAGCAGCAGCAAGATTTATTACAGAGTGAAAGAACAAAGCCTCCACAGGGTGGAAGGGGACCCCAGCGGGTTGTCACTGCTGGCTCTGGCAGCCTGCTTTTATTCCCTATCTGGCCCCACCTACATCCTACTGATGGTCCATTTTACAGAGAGCTGATTGGTCCGATTTGACAGAGTGCTGATTGGTACGTTTACAATCCTTGAGCTAGACAGAGAGTCACAGAGTGCTAGTTAGCTAGATACAGTGTTAGCTAGATACAGAGTACCAATTGGTGTGTTTACAAACTTTGAGCTAGACACAGAGTACTGACTGGTGTATTTACAAACCTTGAGCTAGACACAGAGTGCCGATTGGTGCATTCACAATCCTTGAGCTAGACACAGAGTCAGAGCGCTAGTCCTCCAAGTCTCCACTCGGTTAGCTAGATACAGAGTACCAATTGGTGTATTCACAAACCCTGAGCTAGACACAGAGTGCTGATTGGTGCACATACGATCCTCCAGCTAGATATAAAAGTTCTCTACTTTTTTAAAATCAGGATTCTCAGGGGAGGGGTTGGTTACCTGGTCATCAGCATTTTCTTTTTTTTTTTTTTTTGAGACGGAGTCTCGCTCTGTCGCCCAGGCTGGAGTGCAGTGGCCTGATCTCAGCTCACTGCCAGCTCCGCCTCCCGGGTTTACGCCATTCTCCTGCCTCAGCCTCCCGAGTAGCTGGGACTACAGGCGCCCGCCACCTCGCCCGGCTAGTTTTTTGTATATTTTTTAGTAGACACGGGGTTTCATCGTGTTAGCCAGGATGGTCTCGATCTCCTGACCTCATGATCCGCCCGTCTCGGCCTCCCAAAGTGCTGAGATTACAGGCTTGAGCCACCGCACCCGGCCTCTTTTTTTTTTTCTTAAAGTAAGCACTGAGGCCGGGCTCAGTGGCTCACACCTGTAATCCCAGCACTTTGGGAGTCTGAGGTGGGTGGATCACCTGAGGTCAGGAGTTCGAGACCAGCCCGGCCAACATGGTGAACCCCTGTCTCTACTAAAAATACCAAAAAATTAGCCGGGCGTGGTGGCTCATGCCTAAAATCCCAGCTACTTGGGAGGCTGAGGCAGGAGAATCACTTGAACCCGGGAGACAGAGGTTGCAGTGATCTGAGACTGCACTATTGCACTCCAGCCTGGGCAACAAGAACCAAACTGTCTCAAAAAAGTAAGCACTGATTTTGTTTTCGTTTTTTTTTTTTTTTTTTTTTTTTTTGAGACGGAGTCTCGCTCTGCCACCCAGGCTGGAGTGCAGTGGCCAGATCTCAGCTCACTGCAAGCTCCACCTCCCAGGTTTACGCCATTCTCCTGCCTCAGCCTCCCGAGTAGCTGGGACTACAGGCACCCGCCTCGTCGCCCGGCTAGTTTTTTTTTTGTATTTTTAAGTAGAGACAGGGTTTCACCGTATTAGCCAGGATGGTCTCGATCTCCTGACCTCGTGATCCGCCCGTCTCGGCCTCCCAAAGTGCTGGGATTACAGGCTTGAGCCACCGTGCCCGGCCTTTTTTTTTTTTTTTTTTTTAAGACGGAGTCTCGCTCTGTCTCCCAGGCTGGAGTGCAGTGGCGCAATCTCAGCTCACTGCAGGCTCCGCCTCCCAGGTTCATGCTATTCTCCTGCCTCAGCCTCCCGAGTAGCTTGGACTACAGGCGCCCGCACCACGCCTGGCTAATTTTTTTGTATTTTTTAGTAGAGACAGGGTTTCACCGTGTTAGCCAGGATGGTCTTGATCTGCTGACCTCGTAATCCGCCTGCCTCGGCCTCCCAAAGTGCTGGGATTACAGGCGTGAGCCACCACGCCCGGCCAGCACTGATTTTGATGTGTACCCAGATTATATGAGCATACAAGGTAGAGTCAAAATAGCCTGGCATATGAGACCGCTCAGACCTGGATCCTAATTACTTCTCGAGGTACATTCCCCTTCTGGAATCCTATCCTGTATTCAAATAGAAATACTGAATATCCTATTCTCTCAAGCCTACAAGCCTCATATTGTTCCTCCTGCCTAAACCACCCAATCTCCTATTCCCTACTTACCCCCCCCCCTTTTTTTTTTTTTGAGACAGAGTCTTGCTCTGTCGCCCAGGCTGGAGTGCAGTGGCGTGATCTTGGCTCACCGCAAGCTCCGCCTCCTGGGTTCACACCATTCTCCCGCCTCAGCCTCCCAAGTGGCTGGGACTACAGGTGCCTGCCACCACGCCCGACTAATTTTTGTTTTTGTATTTTCAGTAGAGACAGGGTTTCACAGTGTTAGCCAGGATGGTCTCCATCTCCTGACCTTGTGATCTGCCTGCCTCCGCCTCCCAAAGTGCTGGGATTACAGGTGTGAGCCACCACACCTGGCCTTTTGTTTTTTTGGGACAGAGTCTCACTGTCAACCAGGCTGGAGTGCAGTGGTGTGATCTCAGCTCACTGCAGCCTCCACCTCCCGAGTTCAAGTGATTCTTCTGCGCCAGCCTCCCGAGTAGCTGGGACTACGGGTGCACACCACCACGCCTGGCTAATTTTTGTATTTTTTAGTAGAGACGAGATTTCACCATATTGGCCAGGCTGGACTCGAACTCCTGACTTTGTGATCCGCCCACCTCAACCTCCCAAAGTGCTGGGATTACAGGTGTAAGCCACCGCACTTGGCCTTATCCTTTTTTTTTTTTTTTTTTGAACAGTGCAAATCTCTATAAAGCCTTCCCTTACATCTCCTCCCAGGTTTGTTTATAGCGTATCTCACTGTACTGTTATTTTACTTCTTATGTGTCTTACTCCCTTGCTAATTTCAAACTCCTCACAGGAAGACTGTAATTTATTCATCTCTGTTTCTTCAGGACCTAGCAGTATTTTTGTATATATTAGGCAGCTTAATACATGATCCTTGCATGAACTGGTTTACCCCCTGTACATGATGAGAGACTAGAGTTGCCACCAAGTTACCTATTCAGGGGCCAGCCTGTGGGATCAGATGGCCAGGATTGGGTGGGCCCCCTTACCATGGTGTGCCCTGGAAAACTGCTCATCTTGCTAAATTGAGGATGTAGAGCTGGTTTCCAGCAGAACTTTGGAACCATCCTGCCAGCAAGGTCAGACTGTCAATAAATAGGAATTTATTGCTAACCTGTGGCATGTTCTGTTCTTGAAGTATTTGTTCTGTTTTGGAGGATGGAAGATACAAGAATTTGGATTCTTCCCTTGTTCTTTCCTCTGCCCCTCTGTCCCCCGCTGATATAGTTGGGATAGTTATCCCTGCCCGAATCTCATGTTGAAATGTAATCCCCAATGCTGTAGGTAGGTCCTGGTGGGAGGTTTTTGGATCATGGGGTTGGACCCCTCATGGTTTGGTGTAGTATTCACCCTATGAGTTCTCGCAAGATCTGGTTGTTTAAAAGTGTGTGGCACCTCCCCCACAACTCTCTGTCTCACACTCCCATTCTCACCGTGTGACGTCCCTGCTTCCACTTCACCTTCCGTTTTGATTGTAAGCTTTCTGAGGCCTCCCCATAAGCTGAGCCAGCACCACACTTCCAATACAGCCTGCAGAACGGTGAGCCAATTAAACCTCTTTTTTTTTTTTTTTTGAGACGGAGTCTTGCTGTGTCGCCGGGCTAGAGTGCAGTGGTGTGATCATGGCTCACTGCAACCTCCCCCTCCTGGGTTCAAGTGATTCTTCTGCCTCAGCCTCCCGAGTAGCTGGTACTACAGGCATGCACCACCATGCCCAGCTAATTTTTGTATTTTTAGTAGAGATGGGGTTTCACCATGTTGGCCAGGATGGTCTCAATCTCTTGACCTCGTCATCTGCCTGCCTAATTCAGCCTCCCAGAGTGTTGAGATTACAGGCGTGAGCCACTGCACCCAGCCTAAACCTCTTTTCTTTACAAACTACCCAGTCTCACGTTTTTGTTTGTTTTTGTTTTTGAGACAGGGTCTCACTTTGTCGCCCAGGCTGGAGTGCAGTGGTGCGATCTTGGTTCACTGCAACCTTCACCTGCCAGGCTCAAGTGATCCTCCTGAGTAGCTGAGACTGTAGGCACATGCCACCACACCTGGCTAATATTTGTATTTTTCATAGAAATGCGTCTTTGCTGTGTCGCCCAAGCTGGTCTTGAACTCCTGGGCTCAGGTAATCCACTTGCCTTGGCTTCCCAAAGTGTTGAGATTATAGGCATGAGCCACCATACCTGGCCTCAGGTATTTCTTTTTTTTTTTTTTTTTTTTTTTTTGAGACGGAGTGTCACTCTGTCACCAGACTGGAGTGCAGTGGTGCGATCTCGGCTCACTGCGACCTCCAACTCCCTGGTTCAAGTGATTCTTCTGCCTCAGCCTCCCGAGTACCTGGGATTACAGGCATGCACCACCACGCCCAGCTGATTTTTGTATCTTTAGTAGAGACGGGGTTTCACCATGTTGGCCAGGATGGTCTTGATATTCTGACCTTGTGATCTGTCCGCCTCAGCCTCCCAAAATGTTGGGATTACAAGTGTGAGCCACCACGCCTGGCCTGGTATTTCTTTATAGCAATGCAAGAACAGCCTAATACACCCACCACACAAAATCTTTTTTTTCCTTTTTTTTTTTTTTATTTATTTTGGATGGAGTCTCGCTCTGTTGTCCAGGCTACAGTGCAGTGGCGCGATCTTCCGGCATTTTTTTTTTTTTTTTTTTTTAGACAAAGTCTCACTCTGTAACCCAGGCTGGAGTACAGTGGCATGATCTCGGCTCACTGCAACCTCTGCCTCCTGGCTTCAAGAGATTCTCCTAACTCTACCTGCCAAGTAGCTGGGATTATAGGTGCCTGCCACCACACCCAGCTAATTTTTGTATTTTTAGTAGAGATGAGTTTCACCATGTTGGTTAGGCTGGTCTTGAACTCCTAACCTCAAGCAATCCACCAGCCTTGGCCTCCCAAAGTGTTGGGATTACAGGCGTGAGCCACTGCGCCTGGCTACAAAATCTTAAATCTAAGTAACTCCTCTGTGACCACAACCTCCTGTTCTTCTTATTCTCTCAATTCCTACCAAACTTGTTTTTCCATTCCAGTGACACCTGCAACTCCTCCCTCTGCCCCTTTGGCCAGTTTCTAGCTTGTCTTCTGTGTCAGCTGCCTTGTTATAAAGAAATACCTGAGACTGGGTAATTTATAAGAAAAGAGCTTTAATTGGCTTGTGGTTCTGCAGGCTGTACAGGAAACATAATGCTGGCATCTGCTTCTGGGGAGGCCTCAGGAAGCTTACAATCATGGCAGAAGGCAAAGGGGGAGCAAGCATCACACAGTGGGAGCAGGAGCAAGAGGGCAAAGGGGGAGGTGCTACACACTTTTTTAAATGACCACATCTCATGATAAGTCACTGCAAGAGGGTGGTGCTAAACATTCATCAGAAACCCACCTCCGTGATCCAATCACCTCCTACCAGGCCCCACCTCCAACACTGCAGATTACAATTGACCATGAGATTTGGGTGGGGACACAGATCCAAACCATATAATCTTCCTTACCCATGCAGCTTAGATTCCGCATTCCATCATTTCAGCCACATTCTTGCATATGTTCTTGATGCCCCTCTCCCACTGTTGTTTCATTGCAGCTGCCAAGCAAAACCCTAAATCACCCATCAGCATTCAAGTACCTCAGCATTCAAGTACCTATAACCAAGATGCTAAAAGAATCACAAAACTATAGTATGTATCTATGGACAAGTTGTTCTCCAACCTCAATTGGGCCAATGCTACTCATTTTCTTTTTTTTTTTTTTTTTTTTTTTGAGACGGAGTCTCGCTCTGTCGCCCAGGCTGGAGTGCAGTGGCCGGATCTCAGCTCACTGCAAGCTCCGCCTCCTGGGTTCACACCATTCTCCTGCTTCAGCCTCCTGAGTAGCTGGGACTACAGGCGCCCGCCACCTCGCCCGGCTAGTTTTTTGTATTTTTTTTAGTAGAGACAGGGTTTCACCGTGTTAGCCAGGATGGTCTCGATCTCCTGACCTTGTGATCCGCCTGTCTCGGCCTCCCAAAGTGCAGGGATTACAGGCTTGAGCCACCGCGCCCGGCCAATGCTACTCATTTTCTAAACCAGCTCTTTTCTGTTCTCCACAATTCATCTGTCTTCTCATCAGTTGACCTGCCTATATAGCTTAGTGGGAGATGAAGTAAGAGAAGCGATTACAGACACCATGTTAGGTGCTGTGACAGACAAAGTATTGGGTCTGTGGGAGCACCCAGGAAGAAGGAATATCTAACTGAAGCTTGAGCAGTCAGTTAAGGTTTCTTTAAAACAGCTCCGCTGGGCGTGGTGGCTCATGGCTGTGATCCCAGCACTTCGGGAGGCTGAGGGGGTGATCACCTGAGGTCGGGAGTTCGAGACCAGCCTGACCAACATGGAGAAACCCCGTCTCTACTAAAAAATAAAAATTAGCCTCGTGTGGTGGTGCATACCAGCTACGTGGGAGGCTGAGGCGGGAGAATGGCTTGAACCAAGGAGGCAGAGGTTGCTGTGAGTCAAGATCGCGCCATTGCACTCCAGCCTGGGCAACAAGAGCGAAACTCCATCTCAAAACAAAAACAAAAACAAAACAGCTCCTATGCCAAGTTCTCAAGGAGATCTGGAGTTTGCCACAAATACAGAAAAGCAGTTTTGGAGTATTATGTGTGTGTTAAAAAATAAAATTGGGGAGGTAAGCAGGATCAGACTTAAAGGTGTATGAAATAATTTGGATGGACTTGATCCTGAAGAGAATGTGGAGAAACAGAATTGTTCCAAATGGAAATAAAATCAGATTTATGCTTTGGACTTGGGATGGACCGACTGGAGGACAGCAGAAGGCTGGCTGGGGCCATCTGTTGGATGATGGAGGCATGAACTAAGGGAGTGGCAGTGGGCTCAGAAAGCCATGAGAATATTATCAAAGAGATAATCAGGAGGTAGAAGAGATAGGATTTGGTGATAGATTTAATGTAGGGACTGAGGCAGGAGAGTCTGGGATGACATTTGAGTGTCTCAATTAAGGGTGATTAGTGTACAACTCACAGAAAGGTCTGAGAGAAGAAAATAAGTTCAATTATTGATATGTTTAAGTTCGAGACGGATATGGTAAGTTCCATACCCGGGGCAGACATGGCCATGTAATACTGGCTGCTCTATCTGAACTCTAGAGATATATGGGATGGAGATGAAATTAGGAGCAGTCAGCATAAATGTAGTATTGACACCATGGGTATGGACAAGATTAAGGGAGGATGTGAAGGTTTGAGAAAATAAAGCTTGTGATAGAACACTTGGGATATGATTAAGGGATGGATGGAGAAAGATATAGCTTCAGTGAAGGCTGAGGAATGACCAGAAGGATGTGGAGGAAAACTAGAGAGTTCTGACTCATGAAATCTAAGAATGCATTTCAAGGTTAGATTTTCCTAGAACATGTTCAATACTTTTACTATTGCAATACTTTCATACTTGTATTTCTCATTTTCTCATGCTGCATTATAAGCTCTAGGATCATAGTGTCTCTGTTGGCCTTATTGAACTAAGGCGCTGCAATGGGCTTGGAAAGCCTTGAGTGTATCATTAAAAAGATAAGTAGGAGATAGCAGAGACAGAAGTTGATGAAAGGTTGTATGTAGGGATTGAGGAAGGAGGAAGGGTCTGGCATGACATTTGGGTGACATTTTATCCAAGTATTCAGCACACTGTCTGGTACTTAGTAGGTACTCATATATCAGTGAAAGGGCTAATCTTTAGGAGTTTCAGCAGACTGTGGAAGGTGCCTCTGGGAATGAGTATGTTTCCAACTGCACTTCATTCTCAAGTTTTGTGGCCAACGATGGATAGGAGGTGGATTGTGATGTATTCAGAACATGGGACCTTGAGGAGTTCCGTAACCAAAAGGACAAAGTAATAACAGCCAGTGGAGACAAAAAGAACTGCTTCTCTTTCTTTCCCCCTCCAACTTCCTAGTGGAGGGCTAAGCCCAGCATCCCAGACTTGTGTGACTATATAGGCAAACATTTGGAGACCTACTTCACTTTGATACCCTAGCCTTCGGGAGCTCAAGGTGTTGGCCTTTGGATAGGAAGCTTCCAAGTAGTAAAGCTCCCTGCTCTCAGCAAGCCCAACACCATGGGGAAGGGAGATGTCGTAGAGGCAGCACCAACCACCACAGCCTACCACTCCATCATGGATGAATATGGTTATGAGGTGGGCAAGGTCATTGGCAATGGCTCCTATGGGACAGTATATGAGGCTTTCTACACAAAGCAGAAGGTCATGGTGGCAGTCAAGATCATATCAAAGAAGAAGGCCTCTGATGACTATCTTAACAAGTTCCTGCCCCGTGAGATACAGGTTGGAAAGGGGGCTGGAAGAGGGAACTGGAGCTTGGTACTAAAGCTGCTTGAGGTTTCTCAGAAGGGGTATGGCCACGAGGGGTGGGGCCAGAAATCCCTAAACCAGAACTGAATGTCTCACTAGCAGCTAGGAAAATTTACGTAAGTTAAACCTCTTTCCCATCCACCCACTCACCTCCAGCCCCCCAAAAAGTAAAGGTGCAAAACATAGCATTTGACCACAGGCCACCAGTTCTCTGGGGTTGAGGGGTTGATCCTATTGCAAAGTTCTAAGTCAGTAGCTGAGGGCAGGAGATGGCTGGGAGTGCCGTCACGGTTCTCCCTTCCCAGGTTTGATGGGTCCTTCTTCTGGGGTCAGGTAATGAAAGTCTTGCGGCACAAGTACCTCATCAACTTCTATCAGGCCATTGAGACCACATCTCGAGTATACATCATTCTGGAGCTGGCTCAGGGTGGTGACGTCCTTGAATGGATCCAGCGCTACGGGGCCTGCTCTGAGCCCCTTGCTGGCAAGTGGTTCTCCCAGCTGACCCTGGGCATTGCCTACCTGCACAGCAAGAGCATCGTGCACCGGTGAGGGTGCTGCCACCCAGAATGGGTCCTTTGCCCTCAAGGGGGTTTTATGCACATCTCCCATTTCCTGCCCTTTTTTCCTTTCTCTAACTCCCTCCTCAATATCTAGGCCTATTCATGCACTCTATTTTAATCATATGGTCAAGGATACTGATAAAGTACTCACTGTATGCACAGCATTTTATGAAATACAATGGTGAGCTCCCAGTGGTCCTCAGATACCATCCTCTCTCTCTCTCTCCCTACTTTGGGCTCTGCTCACAACTCCATGGCTTTCCTTCCTCTCTACCTTGTGCCCTTATAATGGTTTCTACCTCCCACTTCTTCTTTCCTCATCTTTACCCTCTGACCCCTGGCCCTTCAGCTCCCAGTCTAAAACTAAGCCCTCTCCCCAGCCTGATGCCCAGCCTTTCTGCTGCTGGTAGGGACTTAAAGTTGGAGAATCTGTTGCTGGACAAGCGGGAGAATGTGAAGATATCAGACTTTGGCTTCGCCAAGATGGTGCCTTCTAACCAGCCTGTGGGTCGTAGCCCTTCTTACCGCCAAGTGAACTGCTTTTCCCACCTCAGCCAGACTTACTGTGGCAGCTTTGCTTATGCTTGCCCGGAGATCTTACTAGGCTTGCCCTACAACCCTTTCCTGTCTGACACCTGGAGCATGGGCGTCATCCTTTACACTCTAATGGTCGCCCATCTGCCCTTTGATGACACCAATCTGAAAAAGCTGCTGAGAGAGACTCAGAAGGAGGTCACTTTCCCAGCTAACCATACCATCTCCCAGGAGTGCAAGGTACTGGCTACCTAAGGAGGGGTGAGCCCTCAGGGATGACCAACAGGGAGGGGTGAATATCCAACCTACGTCACCCAACCTAGGCCTCCCAACCCTGGGGAAAGGCTCTTCCCACACCAGAGCCATCTCACACACTAGCTCCTGTCCTATAATAAACAGTATGGAAGGCATAAAGGACCAACCACTAGGCTCCAAACCTTGCTTGATACACAGGTTCCAGCTTCTGTCTCTTTAGGCCAGAAGAGAATTATGGAAAGCATTCCTCCCAAGGAACTTTTCCCTTCCCCTCCAGGGAGTTAACTGCCTGACTCTTCAAGATAAAATCAGAGCCACACCCACTTTGACCAGAGTGGTATGATGGGCTATCCTGCTTCTTTCTTAGGTCCAGCTGCTCATTGCCTGTGTGGCACAATGGAGAAAAACTCAGGCAAGACCTCTCTGTCCCCTGCTCTAGAACCTGATCCTCCAGATGCTACAGCAAGCCACTAAGCGTGCCACCATTCTGGACATCATCAAGGATCCCTGGGTGCTCAAGTTCCAGCATGAGCAACCCACCCATGAGATCAGGCTGCTAGAGACCATGTGCCAGCTCCACAACACCACTAAACATCACCAATCCTTGGAAATTACGACCTGAAAATGGCTGAAGGAGGGGGCTAAGAGAGGAGCAAGCAGGAGGTCTTGGGCCAAAAATCTTTTATACCAAAAATAAATCTAAGTCTGATTTAGTTTCATCAGCTAGGGTCAAAGACATTCTTTTCTTAAGGCAATCTTATAGCAGGGAACACTGCTGGGGTAAGAGACGATTTCTGCCCACAGCCTGTAACCAATAATCTTGACACTGTGTTAAATCAACAGTATAATTCATGATGTGGCTCACAGGGGATGGGGTGCTCAGATTAACACTCTATTTTGGGAAGCTTTATTATTCAACTCAATATATGCTCATTATTTTACATCTTTGTGCTGTTTAAATGCTCAAGCGGTGGGGCAGAAGCCCTGGTTGCTCCACTTTGATTATGGCTCTGCCTGTCTATAGTCCAAGATGATGGCACTGTTAGTTCTTTTAGAAATGGGTATTCGAGCTGGGTGCAGTGACTCACGCCTGTAATCCCAGCACTTTGGGGCACCGAGGTGGGCAGATCACTTGAGGTCAAGAGTTCGAGACCAGTCTGGCCAACTTGGCAAAACCCTGTCTCTACTAAAAATACAAAAATTAGCCGGGAATAGTGGCACCTGGCTGAGGTGTGAGAATCACTTGAACCGAGGAGGCAGGGATTGCAGTGAGCCGAGATTGCCCTACTGCACTCCAGCCTGGGTGACAAAGTGAGACTCTGTCTCAAAAAAAAAAAAAAAAGAAAAGAAAAGAAAAGAACAGAAAAGAAATGGGTATTTGGGTGTATGAAGGACCTTGGTTCCTTTTCCCTCTTCCAGTGTCACCTTAACCACTACTGACAGAATAGCAGGAAGACAAGGCTTCTCACACTGTTGTTCCCAGACACGGAATTCAAACCAAGCCTTGTAGTAGTGAAAGCTACTATGGGTTCTGGACAAACGAAAGCTACTTGCTCCTTCCATTCCAAGTAGCAAAGCTACTTGCTCCTTCCATGGTATTCTCCCTCCTTGTCCTTGAAAATGGGCTTTGTAAAATAAATTTGGGGTTGTCTTGGCAGAGGCACGACCAGGGGAAAGCAATGAGGGAAGACTTAGAGATGCCTACACATGGTTCTAAGTGGTAGATGGCAGTTTCTTCAATCACAGCAACTAGGCAACTCTAGGACAAACCGACTTGAAAGATGAAACAGTGTTTGTCTGGAACATAGGTTGAGATATTAGGAATGCCCATTTGTTCTATGTTCCAACCTCCCTTCTTTGCTGTAATTATTCATTGCTTGAAATAAGGCTCTTGAGGACAAGGCTCCAAGGGCCAGCGGAACAGTTTCAGGGGTAGACAAGGCAGTATAGACACTAGGATTCCATCTGCCCAGTTTTATTGGGAACAAGGGCATTATAACTGCTATCAAAGAGAAGGGAGCCCAAGGGCTCCTTCTGTAGCAAGATCTTCTTCAGAGTTGAGCCAGGGCTGGGAAGGCAAGAGACCCTTTTTTCAGGCAGGGTCATACTACCACCCTCAGCAGGCCTTCCCCAAAAAGTTATTCTCCTTTAGCTCAGCATTTGGCACTTAAGGAAAAAAGGACCAACAAAGGTAGCATTAGGAAGATAAGCCCAGATTTATCAGGATACCCACTCAGCCAACTGCTTTAGTGCTTCTTCATCTTCCTCCGCTTTGGGAGCTTTGAGGACAAAGATACCCAGAGAAAAGAAAGGAGAAGGATTAAGGTCTCAGCAACTCCAACCGTCCCTTGCTATGACATTCAGAGCCTGCTGAATTCTCTCTCCCCACAAAAAACCTAAAGGTGTGGTCCTTCTGCTTGCTAGACTGCTGTTCAATCCCACAGCACCTTTGTGCAAATTAGAAAAAAGGTGCCTCTTGCTCCTGCCATTTGTAGCCCTAAACCAGGGTACACAGCTTGCTGAGTGAAGCACAGGCTAGGTGGGTGCCCATATGCAGTCAACAACCTGCACAACTGCAGCAGCAGCCCTTTCTGTGTGGCTCCTTTGAGGCAGAATGGATGAGGAATAATCTTTCCCCACACCTCTCCTACCCTCTTAAGTCCTCAAGACAACAGAACAACCCTGCATACCTGGCTCTGCCGGCAGATGAGTAGAAGGTACACTAGGCAATTTGACTGGGGGTTCTTCCTCCTTGTCGCCCACACTTAACAACTCCTGGGCCAATTCCTCCTGTTCCAGCAACTCTAGCTCCTCCAGCAGTTCATCCTGTATAGGGAAGACAAGACCATTTAAGATGAAGAAAAAAACTTCTACCTCCAAAAACATACTGCTTTTGAAGTTCCCTCCCAAACTTGCCCCAAGAGCCTCTCTTGGGTGTTCCTTCTGGCCAGTCCCATACTTTCTCCAAAATGCCCTGACCCCTCACCACCAATCACCTCATCCACATCATCTCCAAAGCCCATAGGCCGAGAAATGGCATCTGAGATCTGCTGGGCCACCTCCTGTTGTTCTGTGATGTCAGTCATCAGTTCATCTACCTTGTCAATGTCCCTGAGAATGAGATAGACAGCTAAGAAATCAGGCAACAATGCCCCCTTGACTTCCTCATCTCACATGAATGAAACCCCTCCTGCCTTGTATTGTCACACTGATAAGCCCATAGCTATCAATCAGAAGAGATCCCTGGAAAACTGCAAAGATGCAAGTCTGGGCTAAGAAATAGCAAGAAGCCACACTGGAGAGGATAGGTTTCCTTCCCTTTCCTGAAGGATCTTTAAGAATTAGAAAAGGTAGCCGGGAGCGGTGGCTCATAGTTGTGATCCCAGCACTTTGGGAGGCCAAGGCAGGTGGATCACCTGAGGTCAGGAGTTCAAGACCAGCCTGGCCAAAATAGTGAAACTCCGTCTCCACTAAAAATACACAAATGAGCTGGGAACAGTAGTGCACAACTGTAATCCCAGCTACTCAGGAGGCTGAGGCAGGAGAATCACTTGAACCCAGGAGGCAGAGGTTGCAGTGAGCCAAGATTGTGCCACTGCACTCCAGCCTGGGCGACAGAGCGAGACTCTGTCTCAAAAAACAAAACAAAACAAAACAAAAAAAGAATTAGAGAAGGCATCTTTCCTCCCTAGAATGCCCCAGGCAGCGAAAGAATCTTATAGGAAGCAAGGGGCAGACAGAGGTCTAGCCATTACAAGTATCTATACTGCAAATCTACATTCTGAGAGGCTTTAAAGTTTAAAGTGTGAGGCCGGGCACGGTGGCTTACGCCTGTAATCCCAGCACTTTGGGAGGCCGAGGTGGGCAGATCATGAGGTCAGGAGATCGAGACCATCCTGGCTAACACAGTGAAACCCCGTCTCTACTAAAAATACAAAAAAAAAATTAGCCGGGCATAGTCGCGGGCGCCTGTAGCCCCAGCTACTCGGGAGGCTGAGGCAGGAGAATTGCGTGAACCCGGGAGGCGGAGCTTGCAGTGAGCCGAGATTGCGCCACTGCACTCCAGTCTGGGTCACAGAGCAAGACTCCGTCTCGAAAAAAAAAAAAAAAAAATTTAAAGTGTGATAGCAAGCCACTCTTCCCAGTTTTTGGGTCCCCTCCACCCCTTCCCCCATACCCACATGTCCTGGTAGGCTTTCTTCATGCCTTGGGCAGCAAGCTCCATGGTACGAAGGACTTCTGCATTGGTGGTGGCATTCTCAATGGCCTCACGCTGAAACTCCAGGGTGGATAATGTCCCGTCAGTTTGTGCCAGCTGCTGTTCGAATCTTTTCTTCCTCCGCAAAGCCTGTAGGGCAGCTGACCCAGCCGATACCCTTACCATCAAGGGTCAGAAGCACCTGCTTCCCATCCGGGCCCTCCCCATAGGCTTGTTTCCCTCATTACCTCTCTTATTCTTGGTCCCATACTTCTTGGCTGTTTGTAGCTCCTGTTGAATCTTCTGCTCCAAAAATTCCTGTTTCTTGATCAGAATCTTCTCTGTCTCCTTCAGTTTCTGTATTGCTTCTTCAGGGGTTGGCCCTTTCTCCTTCTTCCCTGAGGAGTCCAGTGGAGTAGGCCCAAATTTTGTGAAGGAAAAATATTAGCCACCAATCATTGAATACATAGTATGTGCTAGGGACCTGTGTTATTGTTAATCCCCAAATCTCTACAGTGAACGTGCTCTCTCTTCACTTAAAAATGTGAAAACAACCATAAAGATGTTAAAAATCACAACTAATAAGAGATTGTTCAAGAATCAAAATGTGGCAGTATGAGTTCTAAAACCAATATTCTTTTTACTATTCCTGGCTGCCTTTTTTTTTCTTTAGGCAAAGTTTTGGTCTTGTTGCCCAGGCTGGAACACAATGGCGTGATCTCGGCTCACCTCAACCTCCGCCTCCTGGGTTCAAGCGATTCTCCTGCCTCAGCCTCCCAAATAGCTGGAATTACAGGCATGTGCCACCACGCCTGGCTAATTTTTTGTATTTTTAGTAGAGACAGGGTTTCTCCATGTTGGTCAGGCTGGTGTCGAACTCCCAACCTCAGGTGATCCACCTGCCTTGGCCTCCCAAAGTGCTGGGATTACAGGCGTGAGCCACCGTGCCAGGCCTTCTTTTTTTTGAGAGGGAGTCTCACTCTGTTGCCCAGGTCAGAGTGCAGTGGCATGATCTAGGCTCATTGCAACCTCCGCCTCCTGTGTTCAAGTGATTCTCCTGCGTCAGCCTCCCTGCGTAGCTGGGACTACAGGCACACACCACCATGCACACCTAATTTTTGTATTTTTTTTTTTTCTTTTGAGATGGAATCTCCCTCTGTCACCCAGGATGGAGTGCAGTGGTGCAATCTTGGCTCACTGCAACCTTTGCCTCCTGGGTTCAAGCGATTCTCCTTCCTCAGCCTCCCTGAGTAGCTGGGACTACAGGCACGCACCACCACACCCAGCTAATTTTTTTTTTTTTTTTTTTTTTTTTTTTTTTTTGTATTTTTAGTAGAGACGAGGTTTCACCATGTTGGCCAGGCTGGTCTCGAACTGTTGACCTCAGGTGATCCACCCGCCTCGGCCTCCCAAAGTGCTGGGATTACAGGCGTGAGCCACCGCGCCCGGCCAGTTTTTGTATTTTTAGCAGAGACGGGGTTTCACCATATTGGCCACGCTGGTCTCAAACTCGTGACCTCATGATCCACCCACGTCGGCCTCCCAAAGTGTTGCGATTACAGGCGTGAGCCACCGCGCCCGGCCAAGAAGGCAGTCTTTCTTCTTCATCTTAGATCCCTCTTGCCCAGCACAAAGTATTATAGAACAAGGTTTTGAAAAGGGCTGAAGACAGCAGAAAACTCGTCTTCAAGCCTGAACAGTGAAAGCCAGCACAATCGCCACGCCCTCAACTCAAGTCCCTTCCCCGATCTTGAGTTCTTCCCTTAGAGAGTGAGGGAGGACGGCGGACGGGAACCAGGCGCCTTGACATGGTGTGCCTTTTGGCACCGGCGAAGAGCCTTGCTCCGCCATCGGCCGCCGGGGTTTTCCAGTCAGCCTGTCTCCTGATTCTCTTCCCCTGCCTGGCGCAGCCGTCCGGCCGAATCTCGCCGGGATCTCCTCTTCCCCTGCACCAGCCAGTGCCTCCTGGCTGGCCAGCCCCACCCCGGCTCACCCTTCCCGAAGAGCCTGCCGAGACCACTCATCGCGAGCTCGCCTCTCCCGCCTCCGCCCCTCGGCGTCCTCCAGACTTCCGCCTTGCTCCTGGGAGGGTGATGGTCTCATCACACAGGGACCAGCCTTGCCCAATCCCTCCTCAGTGCGCCGCCGCGACATCATCAAGAGGCGCAAACGAGACCACCGCTGTCACGTGACCCAAGCCACCAGTCCCAGACTGAGGTGCTCCTCTTAAAGCAGCCACATCGTTTTCTGTTACATAAAAAGGCAGTCCTGTCTCCACCCCAGAGTATGTGCTTGTTCTCCGGAAGGAAATGTGCAGTGTGATGGCACCTCAATGTATGGGGTCAGTGGGAAAACTCTTCATGCTCTTTACAGGGCTCAGGAAAGTTGGGGGGGGGCGGGTATAGGTTCAAGCACTTGGGGTTGCCCTAAGTTTAGATAGCAAACCTGATGCAGTCTAATGTCTCACATTCTGGTCTTTGCACGTCAGGACAACCAACCCCATTTCATCAGGCTAGAAAAATAGAAACTCCCCACACTGTGAGTAAAAATCTCTACTGTCACACACAGATGAACTTTAATAAATTACAAATGCACCTGAAAATGTCTTCTTGATTTCCTTTCAGTTTAGGCCTCAAATGGGCTTTCCTCAAGGCTGGACCTCAAGGCCCAGTTTGGGCCTTTGCAAATGTCTCTAACCCTTGACTTAGAGTTTGAAGATTCATTCCATTCTGGATATGAATGCAGGTAACACCTAGAAAGATAAGAAGTCACATTTCATCAGGCTTTCAGGGTTCTCCATTATTACTCTGACCTTTGTGGGTGCCACCTATAGGGCAAACTATCCATCCTGTATGTATCTACCTAATCCCTCCTAGGGACCCCAAATGGCTGTTGCTCGTCACTCAGTACCCAGTTTGCTGACGTCTACGATATTCCGCCTCTCATCATCGAAGAAGATCATCTGGGAGAAAGGAATTCCAGTCTTCTGCTGCAACCTGTGGAAGATAGGGCAAGGGTAACCAAGCTAGTATCTTGGTTTCCCAAGCCTCTCTGGTACTTTCTCACCCTGCTCCTCCCTTATATCCGCATACCTCTCAAAGTGTGTGACTTTGCTGCCTGGATAGATTTCCCGATGAACAAAGTACCTGATGAGGTCAAAGAGCTCCAGTAGCTGGTTGGCCCCTTCTATCTCACTTGTCCTGCAAAATGGTGTAAAAGATGGGATTACCAAAGTGAAGGGCCAGGGCTACGTTAACTTATTAAGCAAAGTTAATAAGTATAACCAGGGAAATCAACTTGCTGTTTTTCTGGGATGGACAGGCATCCTCAGCCTCTGTTTAACTCCATTGCCTTCCTGTTTGACGAAATTGGTGCTGGGCCAAAGTTTTAATTTTTGTTTTGAGATGGGGTCTAGCTCTGTCACCCAGACTAGAGTATAGTGGCCCAGTCATGGCTCACTGCGGTCACGACCTCCTGGGCTCAAGTGATCCTCCCACCTCAGCCTTCCAAGTAGCTGGGACTACAGGTGCACGCCACCACATTTTTTTTTTTGGTAGAGATGGGGTCTCCCTCTATTGCCTAGGCTGGTCTCAAATTGCTGGGCTCAAGTGATCCTCCCGCCTAGGACTCCCAAAGTGCTAAGATTACAGGTGTGAGTCACTGTGCCCAGCCTCACTTTTTTTTTTTTTTTTTTTTTTTTTTTTAGACATTGTCTCACTCTGTCACCCAGGCTAGAGGGCAGTGGCTCCATCTCAGCTCACTGCAACCTCTACATCCTGGGTTCTAGCGATTCTCCTGCCTCAGCCTCCCGAGTAGCTGGGATTACAGGCGCGCGCCACCATGCCCGGCTAATTTTTGTATTTTTAGTAGAGACGGGGTTTCACCACGTTGGTCAGACTGGTCTCGAACTCCTGATGTCGTGATCCGCCCGCCTTGGCCTCCCAAAGTGCTGCGATTACAGGAGTGAGCCACCGCATCCGGCTGCCGGCCCCACTTTTTAATAGTTAAAAGATACAGGAGATCGTTCAAGGAGAAAAAATTGCAAATACTTGCAAACTTGCACCGCCCCTATTTTTGTAGCCCAGGGGTTTCACTGTAAGTCTCTTGCATGCACCCTTCAGCATTACAGTATCAGTTGTCAGTCGCTCTTCTTACCTTGAAGCAGCCGCACCGGGCACCCCAAGACTCTGCAGTCGTTTTAGGACCTCAGGCACCTCTGGGTACAGTCGGACGTCTTGGCCCCGCCTATCTCGTACAGTTCCATCACTGGAGAGGGCAAGAGTGCGCTCAGCCCTGGCTGGGTCCCATCTCGCCCCAGTCCTCCCTGTCCCTACCTCACCTGCTCTTATGGAACGGAGGGTCTACGTGCGTGTCGACCCAGAAAGGCCAGAGAGTGTAATCTGAGAGAGGAAGGAGAGGGAAGGTTCAGCCTGGTGGCGGGGGACGCAGGGATTCGGGAGCTGCAGTTAGGGGTATGGAAAAGGAGGGCGCCTTACGAAATTCTCCTTCCCGTCCCTCACCCAAATCAAAGACTGCCAGCTTCGGTAGCCGCGCCATGACCCGCACCGCAGGCTGCGCGTAGCAGAGTTGGTGCTTCACCCAGGGCCGGTAGAGAGCGCGGCACCTCCGGCAGCTAAGGCGGCCACCCCGCCTGCCATAGACAAACGACGACTAGAGCGTCGCCACTCGGGGCGTCATCAGCCTAGATATGGCGCAAGAGGGTCATCTGATGCTGGGCGGGGAAGAGGATTGCAGCGAGGTACGAACACGACCGCCACACGCAACCACAGCAGTCAAGTATCTCCAAGGCATTGGCCACGGGCATCCTCCCTACTTCTCCACTCCACCCAGCCTTGCCCGATTCTATTACACTAAGAAGCCAGGGAAGAAGGAAAGCGTTTTCTAGCACCTGCCTCTTCTTGAGACCCAAGTGATACATTACAGTTTGTCACTCAATCTTTCTCCATTATCAACCTCTTGATAGTGCAGAACCCAAAGCCCTCAGTAATATTCCAGCCAGAGTGCAGTGTCAGCCAAACCCTTGAGGACGTTCTCCAACCAGACCTAAATGTCCAGTAAGGCCACATTCAGAGAGAATTCACTCTCCGAAGGTTTCCACCATCCATGTCAGCACTACACTGGTAGGTGTTTAACGACCAGTTTGTGGGGAGGAACTGATGTGTAGTGTTTGCCAGTTTTTGTAAATAATCCTACCATGGCCAATTTCAAGCTACCAACATGAAGTCACTTAAGAGATTTGGAAAGAGGTGCCAATAGTTGGCTCTCATTAGCCACTAGGAACTGGCTCCAGCACACCACTAAGTATGTTTTCCTAGAGTCTGATAATCCTTCTAAGAGCACCATCCCTTCCATTGTCCAATTCCTTCACCCTGCAATAACTGAGTGAGCATTAGGTCCATTTTTATTTCAGTCAACTTGTGCAACAGAAGAAAGATTCCAGGAGGCCAGGAAATATTTTATTGACAACCAGGGACACAGCCATAAGAGAGGGAAGCACACAGGACTGCAAACTAACACCCAATAGCCAGCAAGGGCCCTCTGGGCCAGGAATACTGAATCCTGGGGTCCTCACAGTCTCCCACCAGTAGATGTACAATACTGGGCATCCAGGGGAGGGGGCAGTGGCTCTGGTGTCCCAGAGAGTGAGAGGATATATGATGCCTCATTATGAGCGACACGGTACGGAGGTAAAATGGAGGGTCCATCACTGCCTAAGACCACCTCCTCCTCTCAGAGCCAACACCAGGTGAAGGACTGAACCACCTAAAATCTTGTAATCAGCTGCTGTCTTTTCATCATTCCTGCAGGAAAAGGAAGCCGAAAAAAAAGACTTAGGAGTTTTTTTTTTTTTTTTTTTTTTTTTTTTGACAGAGTCTCACTCTGTCATCTAGGCTGAAGTGCAGTGGCACGATCTCAGCTCACTGCAACCTCCGCCTCCCGGGTTCAAGCAATTCTCCTGCCTCAGCCTCCCGAGTGGCTGGGATTACAGGCGCCCACCACCACGCCCAGCTAATTTTTGTATTTTTAGTAAAGATGGGGTTTCACCATGTTGGCCAGGCTGGTCTCGAACTCCTGACCTCAGATGATCCACCCACCTCAGCCTCCCCAAGTGCTGGGATTACAGGCGTGAACCACTACGCCCAGCCAGAACAGGAGTTCTTGAGTTTCATGGATCTCTTTGGGGGTCTGCAAACTTGAATGAGAAAAAAAATCCCATCTTTATTTTTACTAACTCCCAACTGAAATTTAACATTTCTTCTAACTTTAAACAAAGCCCAAAAACCACAGTAGTATTAGCAATATAGGCAAATTGTTAACAATAGAAATTACTATTTTCTATCATGATCATTTATAGGTATCTGGAAAATATTTCAAAATTATGGTCATATTAGACCTACCATTAGATCTTATTAATAAAGAAGTACTTATATTACTATGTCACAAATTTGTTTTAGTATTTTAATAACTATTTCAACATAATTAGTTTTCTTTTAATTCTATATATTTTGTTTTATGCCTGAAAAAATCTTATTCTGAGAAGGGGCTTAGAGGCTTCACCAGATTGCCAAAGGGTCTAAGGCAGCAAAAACAAGAGGCACCCCCAATCCACCTCAGTACGTGCCCCCTCTCATCTTCTCATCTTCACATAAGATTGCCACGCTGTCATTCTCACTCCAAACTCACATCTGTTTGCCACTGTAGATGAGCCTCTGCTGTTGTGGGGGGATTCCCTCTTTCTCCTCCACACGCTCCTTGATCCGCTCCACCTTTAAAGAGACAAGTAGTCAGGGGCTGCTCAGGGGTAGGACCATGGAAATGGAAAGAACAAGGGCTATGCAGACAGCGTAAGAGCAAAAGGA
Organism: Rhinopithecus roxellana; assembly: GCF_007565055.1. Taxonomy (NCBI): domain Eukaryota; kingdom Metazoa; phylum Chordata; class Mammalia; order Primates; family Cercopithecidae; genus Rhinopithecus; species Rhinopithecus roxellana. Next base: position 59,692,983 of record NC_044553.1, on the reverse strand, counting down.
TCAAGTTCATAAGCATATGCAAACAAATATACATGGCAAGAAGTGCATGAAGAGGAGCTGGGCATGCATCACCTTGTCTGTAGGTTCAATGTCAATCTCAATCTCCTTTCCGGTCAGCGTCTGAAACAGGCAATGGTTTCATGAGTCCTTAAAGCCCAATGTACAATTTGTCTTCTAGGTAAAACATCCTATCTTGGTCTTTGGGATCTAATGCCTTCTAAAAGATGCATATTCTTAGCTTTGGAGAATGAGAAGGCTTTGAACATACCTTCATTTATCAAATATTTTTAGGCTGTGAACAACTTTGATAGGGCAAGATTCTTTGAACCATCGGATCTTCTTAATTCCATAAGTCATCTTCCAAAATCAGTCCCCCAAAATCAGTGAGAATATTGGCATTCTTTTGGATGATATGGCAATGAAAGGTATCTTTTATTTATTTATTTATTTATTTATTTATTTATTTATTTATTTATTTTTGAGATGGAGTTTTGCTCTTGTTGCCCAGGCTGGAGTGCAATGGCGCAATCTCAGCTCACCGCAACTTCCACCTCCCAGGTTCAAGCAATTCTCCTGCCTCAGCCTCCCGAGTAGCTGGGATTGCAGGCATGCGCTACCACACCCGGCTAATTTTGTATTTTTAGTAGAGACAGGGTTTCTCCATATTGATCAGGCTGGTCTCAAACTCCCAACCTCAGGTGATCCGCCTGCCTCGGCCTCTCAAAGTGCTGGAATTACAGGCGTAAGCCATTGCACCCAGCCTGAAAGGTATCTTTAAAAAAGTCAGAAGGACCTTGTTCTAAATATCAATACTAGAAATTAATATTCAGATAATTCAAAGAATTCTCAAGGACATCAGAAATCACCTCTGAGCAGTATTTTAAAAAATGGTAGAATTGGCTGGGCATGGTGGCTCACACCTGCAATCCCAACACCTTGGGAGACTGAGGCGGGAGGATCAGTTGAGCCTAGGAGTTCCAGAAGAGCCTGGACAACACGGCGAGACCCTGTCTCAACCAAAAAAAAAAATTAGCTGAGTGTAGTGGTGCATGCCTGTAGTACCAGCTATTTGGGAGGCTGAGGTGGGAAGATCGCTTGAGTCCAGAAATTAGAGGCAGCAGCAGTAAGCCACAATTGTGCCACTGTACTCCAGCCTGGGCAAGAGGAAGACCCTGGCAACACCCTCGTGAAAAAAAAAAAAAAAAGAAAAGAAAGAAAGAAAAAGAAAAAAGAGAAAAGAGGACTAGAAGTCAACATTACATCTCCCATATCGTTCCAGACTTCTACCTAAATCCTAAATTGCAGCTCTTGTCTTCTTGACTTCTTCCGTAAGTTAAGGGCTGGTGATACCCAAAACAAGAATTATACTGATTATGCAGTCATAAATGTTGTGTCATCTCCCATCTGTCCTTGCTCTAAAAGCTCCATCTGCATTAGCCTACAGTGATCCAGGCCACAAACACACCATGCTCAGTCTAATTTATGGGCATTTTTTTGCTTCCGTTGTTTTCCTTGTTGCAATATCCTCCCCTTCTCCTTCTCCAAACTTCAAGACCCCTTAAATAAAAGACAACCTCCTGGCAGGGTGCGGTGGCTCACGCCTGTAATCCCAGAACTTTGGGAGGCTGAGGTGGGTGGATTACTTGAGGTTGGGAGTTCAAGACCAGCCTGGCCAACATGGAGAAACCCTTCTCTACTAAAAAATACAAAATTAGCTAAGTGTGGTGGCGCATGCCTGTAATCCCAACTACTCGGGAGCTGAGGCAGGAGAATCGCTTGAACCCAGGAGGTGGAAGTTGCAGTGAGCCGAGATTGTGCCACTGTATTCCAGCAATGTACAAAACCTCCTGTATGATGTGCATACCTGTTCCCAGTGTACTTTAATACTTCCAATATTAATATACCAATTACAGCTAGTTGTTTGTGTTAAACTTTCCCAGTGTTCGACACATAAGCAGTCAATGAATATTTTTGAAGGGCTAAATATACTGATGATCATGTTATAATCACAGCTAACATTTACTGAAAACTATTTTTTTCTTTATTTTTTAAGGGTCTTGCTCTGTCACCCAGGCTGGAGTTCAGTGGTGTTATCCTGGCTCACTGTAGCCTTGACCTCCTGGGTTCAAACAACCCTCCCACCTCAGCCTCCTAAGTAGCAAGGATTATAGGGTGTGTGCACCACCACACTCAGCTATTTTTAAGATTTTTTTTTTTTTTTTTTTGTAGAGACGAGTTCTCTCTATGTTGCTCAGGCTGGTTTCAAACTCATGGGCTAAAGTGATCCTCCTGCCTCGGCTCCCAAAGAGCTGGGATTACAAGCATGAGTCACCTTGCCCAGCCACTGAACACTTTCTAAGGGTCAGTAACTATGATCAGCATCTTACACGCATCACATTTAATTCTCCCAGTATTTATGAGATATGGACTATCACTATTTCCATTTTATAGATGAGAAAAATAAGACTTAGGTTAAAAACATATCTACGCAATCAAAAGTAGAGCGTGGATCTAGATTCCCTGGTCCCAGAGCCTGTGCTTTTATTTCTGTATTCCGTCCTACCTGAGTCTGGCTGCTCTAGTATTGGGACCCAATGTACACTCTTATAGTAGCTCAGAAAATAACATATGGTTTCTCCTTATGGTATTCACATAGACCAGCATGAAAGAGAACTCAGAAAATTTCCCAAAAAGGAGAATTATTTAGTACTAGTATGTTTCCAAAAATACAAGAACAATTTCTTTGGATTAACCTGTTTGGATGTGAAAGAATAAATTACAGCAGTGATTCTCAAGCTTCTACCCCAACCTATGCTGGTCTGTGTGAAAATTTTCAATAGTCTATGGTAAAATGAGAAAAGCAGTGTTAACAGTGAAATTTTCATGAAACTAAATATATTCAGGTGTTAATGTCCTTTTAGAGAATGGTAGTGACAATTTGTGGTAACTTTAAAAAGACAAAATAAAAAGTTTGTAATTCTCTGTTGTCCACAAACTATTTCACTTTATTTATTTTTTGAGACAGGGTCTCAGTCTCACCCGGATGGAGTGCAGTGGCCTGATCATGGCTCACTGCACCTCAACATACTGGGCTCAGGTGATACCCACCTCAGCCTCTTAAGTAGCTGGCACCACAGGCGGGCACCACCATGCCTGATAACATTCTGTATTTTTAGTAGAGATGGGGTTTTGCCATGTTGCCCAGGCTGGTCTTGAACTCCTGACCTCAAGTGATCCACCTGTCTTGGCCTCCCATAGTGCTGGAATTACAGGTGTGAGCCACCGCGCCTGGCCGATAATACAATCATTTATTTATTTATTTATTTTATTTATTTATTTTGAGATGGAGTTTTACTCTTGTTGCCCAGGCTGGAGTACAATGGCACAATCTCAGCTCACCCTGCAACCTCTGCCTCCCAGGTCCAAGCGATTCTCCTGCCTCAGCCTCCCAAATGGCTGGGATTACAGGCATGCACCACCACAGCTGGGTAATTTTGTAGTTTGAGTAGAGAAGGTTTATCTCCATGTTGGTCAGGCTGGTCTCAAACTCCCGACCTCAGGTGATCTGCCTGCCTCAGTCTCTCAAAGTGCTGGGATTATAGGTGTGGGCCACTGCGCCCGACCACAAATTCTTTAAGAGTGAAAAAAGACTCTCGGAGAAGACCTAGAGCTGCTCTTCCAAGAGCAAAATGCTTGGACCTTATATTTTTAAAAAGAATTATTGGTTTCTAAATTCTAAAACTCTAGAGTTGGCCCTTTGTTTCTGAAATCCACTGTAGAGGCCCATAAATATATCTAGAGAGCAATTTGGCAATATAGTGTCCCAGCAACAAACTTCCAGGAAAATACTCATGACTATATCCAAAAGTATACCTACAATGGTTATTGCAACATTTTGATACTATAAAATTAGAAACACAATCTGAATATCAAACAGCTGAGGGTTAAATAAATTATGGTACAATCACAGACAAAAAATTACGAAGTCCTCAAACAATGTTTAGGATAACTTTGTAATGTATTAACAATATACTGATAATTTAACAAAAAAGTTATAGTATATAGAGTATAATAAAAATTTTGTAAAAACAACATATGTATCTATATGCTCTCCAAAAAGCCTGGAAGGGTATATACAGTATATTAATCCTTTAACTTGAGTAGTGGAATTATGGGTGATTTTAATTACATTATTATGCTTTTCTGTATTTTCCATTTTTTATGCCACAAATATGAATATGCTGTAATGATAAAAAATTATTTAAAAAACAATGTCCTTGGCCGGGCCTGTAATCCCAGCACTTTGGGAGGCCGAGACGGGCGGATCACGAGGTCAGGAGATCAAGACCATCCTGGCTAACACAGTGAAACCCCGTCTCTACTAAAACAAAATACAAAAAAAAAAAAAACTAGCTGGGCGAGGTGGCGGGCACCTGTAGTCCCAGCTACTCGGGAGGCTGAGGCAAGAGAATGGCATAAACCCGGGAGGCGGAGCTTGCAGTGAGCTAAGATCCGGCCACTGCGCTCTAGCCTGGGCGACAGAGCAAGACTCCGTCTCAAAAAAAAAAAAAAAACAACAACAACAACAACAACAACGTCCTTGATAAGGGTAAGATTTTGTAAAGCAGCACTGTCCAGTAGAAATGTAATACAAGCCATATATGCAATTTTTAAATTTACTAGTAGCCACATTGTCAAAGTTTTTTAAGAGGTAAAATTTTAATATTTTTAAACCCAACATAGCCAAAATATTATTCACATGTAATCAATATAAAAATTAATATATTTTGCCGGGCGCGGTGGCTCAAGCCTGTAATCCCAGCACTTTGGGAGGCCGAGACGGGCGGATCACGAGGTCAGGACATCAAGACCATCCTGGCTAACATGGTGAAACCCCGTCTCTACTAAAAATACAAAAAACTAGCCGGGCGACCTGGCGGGCGCCTGTAGTCCCAGCTACTCGGGAGGCTGAGGCAGGAGAATGGCGTGAACCCGGGAGGCGGAGCTTGCAGTGAGCTGAGATCCGGCCACTGCACTCCAGCCTGGGCGACAGAGCGAGACTCCGTCTCAAAAAAAAAAAAAAAAAAAAAAAAAAATTAATATATTTTATGTTCTTTTTTCCACCCAAATATTCAAAATCCTGTATTTCATATTTATATCACATGTAGAGATGGGGCCAGGCACGGTGGCTCATGCCTGTAATCCCAGCACTTTAGGAGGCCGAGGGGGCGGATCACGAAGTCAGGAGTTCGAGACCAGCCTGGCCAACATAGCGAAACCCCATCTCTACTAAAAATACAAAAATTAGCTGGGCATGGTGGCGCGGGCCTGTAGTCCCAGCTACCAAGGAGGCTGAGGCAGGAAAATTGCTTGAACCCGGGATGCAAAGGTTGCGGTGAGCTGAGATCATGCCACTGCACTCCAGCCTGGGCAACAGAGCAAGACTCCATCTCAAAAAAAAAGAAAAAAAAAAAATAGAGATGGTAGGCTGTGCATGGTAGCATATGCCTGTAATCTCAGCACTTTGGGAAGGGGACATGCGAGTACTGCTTGAGCCCTGGAATTTTGAGACCAGCCTGGGCAACATAGTGAGATCACCATCTCTACAATAAAATTAGCCAGGCATAGTGGCACAGACAGACCTGTACCAGCAACTGGGTACTCAGAAGGCTGAGGCAAGACTGCCCAAGCCCAGGAGTTCAAGGCTGTAGTGGGCTGATTGTGCCACTGCACTCCAGCTTGGGTGACAGAGTGAGACCCTATCTCAAAAACAAAAAAAAAAAAAAAAAAAAAATTCAAATGGTAAATTTTCATCTGAAATACATGACATATATTTAAATTTCATAATTTACAACAGAAAAAGTAGATTTATAAACCCAACAACATACTTAAACGTTTGTTTTTTTTTTTGAGATGGAGTCTTCCTCTGTTGCCCAGGCTGGAGTGTAGTGGTGCAATCCCAGCTCACAGCAAGCTCCGCCTCCCGAGTTCACACCATTCTCCTGCCTCAGCCTCCCAAGTAGCTGGGACTACAGGCGCCCGCCGCCACGCCCGGCTAATTTTTTGTATTTTTAGTAGAGACAGGGTTTCACCGTGTTAGCCAGGATGGTCTCAATCTCCTGACCTCATGATTCACCCACCTTGGCCTCCCAAAGTGCTGGGATTACAGGCGTGAGCCACTGCGCCCAGCCTGTTTTTTTTTTTTTAATTTTAGTTAATTAATTAATTAATTTATTGAGATGGGGTCTTGCTCTGTGTTCCAGGCTGGAACACAGTGGAGTAATCATGGCTCACTGCAGCCTCCAACTCCTGGGCTCAAAGTATCCTCCCACCTCAGCATTCTGAATAGCTGGGACTATAATAAGTACACACCACCATGCCTGGCTAATTTTTTTCTTTTTGAGACAGGGTCTCACTCTGTCACCCAGACTGGAGTGCTGTGGCATGATCTTGGCTCACCGCAACCTCCGCCTCCCAGGCTCAAGCGATTCTCCTGCCTCAGCCTCCCAAGTAGCTGGGATTACAGCCGCATGCCATTACGCCTGGCTAATTTTTGTATTTTTAGTAGAGATGGGGTTTTACCATGTTGGCCACGCAAACTCCTGACCTCAAATGATCTACCCACCTCGGCCTCCCAAAGTGTTGGGACTACAGGTGTGAGCCACCATGCCTGGCCTGAAAATTGTTTTGTAGAGATGGGGTCTCGAAATGTTATCCACTCTGGTCTCAAAACTTCTGGCCTCAAGTCATCTTCCCGCCTCAGCCTCCTAACTCACTGGAATTACAGGTGTGAACCACTGTACCCAGCTAAGTTTCAGTTTTTAAATTTAATTAAAATCAAGTACAATCAAAATTTCAATTCTTCAGTCTCTCTAGTTACATTTCAAGTGCTCAATAGCCAAATGTGGCTAATGGCTACCATTTTGGACACTTTTCAAATATTCCAGCTAATATATGAAGCAACAAGAATATTACAGCATTCCTAGTTTGTAACCCCCAATGAAACAATGGATGTAGGAAATGACTGATATCACAGAAAACAAAACAATCTGATGGAAGTACATACCACATCACCACCTATGAATTCGTCTCACATATGAACATACAAAGACTAATCAAGCCTCTAGATCTAATTACCAGCTGACAGGAAATACCAAGGAAAGAGGAATATGTTAAAAGACAACACGGGGGCCCGTAGCAGTGTCTCATGCCTGTAATCCCAGCAATTTGGGAGGCCGAGGCGGGCGGGTCGCTTGAGGCCAGGAATTTGAGACCAGCCTGGCCAACATGGCGAAACCCCATCTCTATGAAAAATACAAAACTTAGTCAGGCATGGTGGTGCACACCTGTAGTCCCAGCTACTCAAGAGGCTGAGGCACGAGAATACAAGAATCGCTTGAACTCTGGAGGCAGAGAAGTTGATGCAGTGAGCCAAGATTGCACTGCTGCACTCCAGCCTGGGTGACAGAGCAAGAGTCGTCTCAAAAAAAAAAAAAAAAAAGAAAAACATGGGAACGTAATCAGCAAAATTCAAACGGCAGGAAACTCTAGTTTACTCAACAAGGAAAAAATGGGAAAAAGGAGAATCTACAGATTTAAAGAAACTTAAAAACACATAAACCAATGGCAATGTATGGATCTTAACTGGATCCAGATTCAAACTATTAATAAAAAAAAAAGAGAGACAATAGGGTAATTTGATGATAGTAAGCATTCAGTTAAATTTTTAGATGTAATAATTACGGTTATGTTAGAAAAAAGCTTCTCTTTTACAGATAAACACTGAAATATGTGTGAATAACATATGCTATGCTATCTGGAATTTGCTTTAAAAAAACCAGGTAAAAGGAGTTGGTGAGTTTAAATTAAATAAGATTGACTATGAGATGATAATTTTTGAAGGTGGATGAAGGGTGCATACACCCTTCTCCTTCCTGATGTATGTGTTTGAAATTGTCCATAAAGTTGTTTTAAAGTAATTGAACAATTTTAGAAGATATTCTTGATATATCACACCACAGCCTGACAATACATTCAATGCTATTTAAACAAGTATAAGATGAGCCTAGGCCGGGCGTGGGGGCTCACGCCTGTAATCCCAGCACTTTGGGAGGCCAAGGCGGGCAGACTACCTGAGGTCTGGAGTTCGAGGTCAGCCTGGCTAACATGATGAAACCTCGTCTCTACTAAAAATACAAAAAAAATTAGCTGGGTGTGGTGGCACGCACCTGTAATCCCAGCTACGCAGGAGGCTGAGGAGGAGAACTGCTTGAACCCAGGAGGTGGAGGTTGCAGTGAGCTGGGATCACGCCACTGCACTCCAGTCTGGGTGACATGAGACTCCATCTCAAAAAACAAAACAAAACAAAAAAAAGATGAACCTAAACCTAACATACTGCTCTAGGCACTGGAGGAGATACAAAAGAAATATGATCCAGCCTTGCCAACAATCTTTATCAAGCAAAGATGTACAACTAAGAAACAATTAGACATAAAATTAATAGAATAAGGCTGTATACAAGGAAGTTCTGGCCGGGCGCAGTGGCTCACGCTTATAATCCCAGCACTTTGGGAGGCTGAGGCAGGTGGATCACTTGGGGTCAGGAGATCGAGACTAGCATGGCCAACATGGGGAAACCCTGTCTCTACCAAAAATAAAAAAACTTAGCTAGGCATGGTGGACACTTGAACAAAGGTGGAGGTTGCAGTGAGCCGAGATCATTCCACCACACTCCAGACTGGGCGACAGAGGGAGACTCTGTCTCAAAAAAAAAAAAAAAAAAAATTAAAAATTAAAAACAAATCAAAACAAAACAAAAGGAAGTGCTATATTGTCCAAACACAAGGGGCAATGACAAAGTGCTATGGTGAATGAAAATCAATGTTAATCAATTTAAGCCTTGAATGAGATAACATTATATAACACTATATATAGTGTCTTAATTTATATTATATAACATTATAACACTATAAGAGCCAAAATAAAAATGAATGACATCAGCATTTTTATGGTGCTACAAGGGTACCAGCTAGTAAGGGTACAGAGGAACTGGAATGCTCATACACTGCAGGTGGGAATATAAAATGGTACAACCCCTTAGTTTCTTTATAAAGTTACATGTATCTACCACATGACCTAGTAATTTCATTCTTGGGTATTTATCCAAAGGACATAAAAACACATGTTCACAAAAAGACTTGTATAACAATGTTCATAGAAGCCTTATTCATAGTAGCCAGAAACTGGAGATAACTCAAACACCCATCAACAGCAGAATGGATAAACAAATTATGATATAATCTGTCCAATGGAATACTATTCAGTATAGAAGGAATAAACCACAGATTACAATAGACATTACGCAGAATGAAAGAAGCCAGATACAAAAATCGTACATTGAATACTTCCATTTATATACAGTTCTAAAACAAGCAAAACTAATCTATGAAACTCTTGAGGGGTAGGGATACAAATGTTTAGATTTTGTAATTACATCAACTTATGCTATTGTTAAAAACTCACTGAACTAAACCCTTAAGAACTGTGCATTTTATTGTATGTTAAAAAACATGAATGAGAAAACTAGTTCACATAGTAAAGACAGTTGCCAAAGTAATCTACAATGAGGAAATCAATGAAGGATCTGGGTTTTGGGAGTAATATAATGCAAAAGAAGCTCAAGGAAGACCTGCACATTATGGTTTTGTACATCACATCTTGGTTTAGACTACACTTTAGAGGGGATATGATGGTAGGAAAACCTGGTTGGAAGTATTACAGAGAAATAAAGATATAAATGAGTAAGACCCCAGACCAGAATGAGGGTAATGGAAACAGAGGTTTTAAGTGAAAAATTAGGTCCTATAAAAGGACTATGTAATTTTAAATGACTCTAAAGAATTGTATTCCAGACACCTGAGTGACTGATGGGATTAATAAATGAGATGGGTATTGGGATATGGCTTATGACAGAAGATGATGCATTTAATTTCAGAACCAGAGAGACAAGGTAACAAGATTTAAATCGGGAAGAATTTAATTGTAAAATCTTACAGAAAAATATGGAAGTCAGCTACACAGAGACAGCAGTTGAAAATGAATTATTCGGCTGGGCACGGTGGCTCATGCCTGTAATCCCAGCACTTAGGGAGGCCAAGGCAGGTGGATCACTTGAGCTCAGGAGTTCAGGACCAGCCTGGGCAACATGGTGAAATGCCATCTCTACTAAAAATACAGAAAATCAGCCAGGTGTGGTGGCATGTACCTGTAGTCCCAGCAACTTGGAAGGCTGAGCTGGGAGCATCCCTTGAGCCTGGGAGGTGGAGGTTGCAGGGAGCCAAGATGATGCCACTGCACTCCAGCCTGGGTGACAGAGTGAGACTGTCTCAAAACAAAAACAAAATGAGGCCAGACGCAGTGGCTCACACCTGTAATCCCAGCACTTCAGGAGGCCGAGGTGGGTGGATCACCTGAGGTCAGGCATTCAAGACCAGCCTGGCAAACATGGCCAAACCCCGTCTCTACTAAAATATAAAAGTTAGCTGGGTGTGGTGGTGGGCACCTGTAGTCCCAGCTACTTGGGAGGCTGAGGCAGGAGCATCGCTTGTGAGGCGGAGGTTGCAGTGAGCCGAGATCACGCCACTGTACTCCAGCCTGAGCGACAAAGTGAGACTCCATCTCAAAAAAAAGAAGAAAGAATAATTCAAAAAGGGGTCCGACATGGTAGCTCACAGCTGTAATTCCAGCACTTTAGGAGGATGAGGTGGGAAGACCACTTGACCCCAGGAGTTTTAGACCAGCCTGGGCAATACAATGAGACTCCATCTCTACAAAAAATAAAACAATTGGCTGGGTATGGTGGTGGTACATGCCTGTAGTCCCAGCTACTCAGGAGGCTCAGATGGGAGGATTGCTTGGGCCTGAGAGGTCGAGGCTGCAGTAAGCCGTGATGGCACCACTGCACCCTAAGCCTGGGCGACAGAGTGAGAACCTGTCTCAAACAAGCAAACAAAAAAAACGGAACTGTAATAAAAATATGTCACTTACATGGTAATTAACAGCTATCTCTTTTTTTTCTCTTTTAAATTAATATTTTCTTCAGATGAGATTAACAGCTATCTCATGTATAACTGCTTTCCTATGTATTTAATAAAGAAATGCAACAAACAAGAGGGGATGGGGGAGGGGGGAGATAGAGATGGGGCACAGAGGCCTGTTTGAAGGCAGAAGGGTAAATGTTGTAGGAAAGAAGACCGGCAATTTTAGAGAAGTACCACATAAATATGAATTAAAAGGAAAAGAAAAAATCTAGAATTTTGCTATTCAAAGTGTAGTTCTCAGACATTCAATATCACCTGGGAGCTTGTGAGAAATGCAAAAACCTGTGCCCCATCCTAGACCCACAGAACCATAATCAGCATTTTAGCAAGACCACAGGTGATAGGATATTGTATTTTCTTTTCAAGCTTCCATACATAGCACTGAGTTTTTTGTTCAGTTGTTTTTTTTTTTTTTTTTTTTGAGACAGAGTCTCACTCTGTTGCCCAGGCTGGAGTACAATAGTACAGTCTTGGCTCACTGCAACCTCTGCCTCCCAGGTTCAAGCAATTCTCCCGCCTCAGCCTGTCGAGTGGCTGGGACTACAGGCACGTGCCACCACACCCGGCTAATTTTTGTATTTTTAGTAGAGACGGGGTTTCACCATGTTGCCCAGGCTGTTCTCAAACTCCTGACCTTATGATCCGCTCGCCTCAGCCTCCCAAAGTGCTGGGATTACAAGCATGAACCACTATGCCCAGCCTTTCAAACAGTATTTTTTAAACTGCAGGTCTCAACCCATCAGTGGATTATCAAATCAACTTAGAATTGAAAGTTTGAGAGCATATCACAAATAGCAAAATTTTTGTGTCTCTACGGGTTGTGACATAAAATTTCTTAGTGTGGGGTGAAATTTTCAAAAAGTATACAAAACACTCAACATTAGTAACTTAACTTCTTTGGACCTAGTGGACATGAGAATCCATATGCATTGAAAAGCCAATAAAAGTATTCAATAGGCCGGGCGCGGTGGCTCATGCCTGTAATCCCAACACTTTGGGAGGCCAAGGCGAGTGGATCACCAGGTCCAGAGATCGATACCATCCTGGCCAACATGGTGAAACTCCGTCTCTACTAAAAATACAAAATTAGCTGGGCGTGGTGGCATGCCCCATAGTCCCAGCTACTCAAGAAGCTGAGGCAGGAGAATCGCTCGAACCCGGGAGGCGGAGGTTGCAGTGAGCCGAGATCGCGCCACTGCACTCCAGCCTGGTGACAGAGTGAGACCCCGTCTCAAAAAAAAAAAAAGTATTCAACAGTGTTTCTCAAGATTTTGACAGTGATTCATACTAAAAAATAATATGAACTAGTAACACCCACTAGTAACAACCACTTATATAAAATAAAATAAAAAATTTCAGGCCTGGCAACGAGATTCTGTCTCAAAAAAAAAAAAAAAAAAATTAACAAAACAATATCCTTACCTAGCACTATACTGATGCTTCCTATTTTCTCCCCCCTCCTTCTTTTTTTTGGGGGGAGGATGGGGGAGACGGAGTTTCGCTCTTGTCGCCCAGGCTGTAGTGCAATGGCACCATCTCAGCTCACTGCAAACTCCGCCTGCCAGGTTCAAGCGATTCTTTTGCCTTAGCCTCCAGAGTAGCTGGGATTATAGGCGCCCACCACCAGGCTGGGCTAATTTTTGTACTGTTAGTAGGTGGGGTTTCACCATGTTGGCCAGGCTGGTCTTGAACTCCTGACCTTAGGTGATCCACCCACCTCGGCCTCCCAAAGTGCTGGGATTACAGGCATGAGCCACTGCGCCTGGCCTTTTTTTTCAGGCAGGGTCTGGAGTGCAGTGGTGCCATCACTGCTCACCGCGGCTTCGACATTCCAGGATCAATCAATCCTCCCATCTCAGCCTCCCGAATAGCTGGGCCTACAGGCATGCGCCCAGACCCTTGGCTAATTTTTTGTATTTATTGTAGAGACAGGGTTTCGCCATGTTGCCCAGGATGGTCTCCAACTCCTGGGCTCAAGGGATCGGGCCCACCTTGGTCTTCCAAAGTGCTGGGATTACAGGAGTGAGCCACCGCGCCCAGCTTATTTTCTCTTTTTAATGGTGCCAGTGACCCATTCACCTATTAAACTGATGTTACGACTCTTACATAGGTCGTTACTCAACGTTAAAAAAAAAAAAATCATCATTAATAGACTATTTTAATACTTGACCTCAAATCTTAGCTAAGAAGTAGTTTGGAAGGACGGGGGAAGAGAAGGTTAAGAATGACTATTCTGCACGGTAAACATGCTAAGAAGGTGATGAAATAATGATAGATTTACTTAGCTACAAAAAGGCCAAACTAGCATTAGACTTCATCACTTGTCAGCAGTTTTTTTTTTTTGGGGGGGGCGGGGGGATCTCTGTCTGACTGAAGGCACAAAAGAGGAAACAGCAGATAGGACTAATAATGAAGGCTGCAATTTGGTGAAGAACCACCACGGGAGTTGAGAGATGCAGATGAAGGAAACCATGGCTAGTACCAAGAACTAGGGCAGCGGTAACTAACCTGCCTCAGCCAAGGAAGTGAGGCTGGTCCAGGATGCCAGGCTCAGAAAGGCAGATGCTGACTGAACACATTCCCCGCTTTGGTTCCTGTAGGACGGGTGAGATACCACACCTTGGCAACCACCAGTAAAGGCTCGTAGTCTAGCCCCTGGGAGGCCCCGGTTTCCCCGGGCTAACGTTTTAGGGCTGTGCTCGGAGGTGACCTACGTTAGGGACTGGGAGAAACAGGTACCCTGGGAATGAAGAATGGAGAGCAGCGCTTATTCCAAGAATCTGAGAGACGAGGGAGTCAAGTCGCTGCTAGGCCTTCTCTATGACTGCAGGGGTTCGAATACAGTGAGACCCGACAAAAGCGACCCCATTCTGGGTGACAGCACAGTCCTGGCAAAAAAGCAGGGATGGCAAAAGACCCCAGGGTGGTCAGGTGGGACCTGAGCCCCGCTCTCAAAGCCCTTCTGCGTCCCCCTATTTCCCACCACTTTCCCACCACCCCTCGCGCGGAGCCCTGAGGCAGTAAGCGTCCTCCAGGCTGGGGAAAGGCGTGGTTTTCCTTCCCCACGTCTCCCGTAAGGCACGGTTGCCAGCCCAGTACTACTGCGTCTTGGCAAGGCTGAAGGTGCTCCCACCTTCACTTTAATTAGCATCTTCTTTCCAGTTTGGGGCTGCACACGGATAAATTGCTGCTCCTACCGCTCCGGTCGCCGCTGCCGCTCTCCAGCACTCTGCCTGCAAGGGCCACTTCTGCTTCCGGGTCACTGTCTGGCTCCACCCCACCCCCCCCTTTCCACAGGGTTCCGGAAAGGCTCGGGAGTGCTCCCGCGTTTCGGTTCAGTGACGTCGTAAATTAAAATGAGGCATCCAGTTTAGCTACAGCAGAGATGACGACTCTGCGATTGTGAGTCCCTAGCGAGCCCGGGCTAGCGAAAAGTGGGGCCAGAACGAACTACAACCCCCATCGTGCCAGGGGGCGGTCTCGCCCGTTTTCCCCTGGGAGTTGTAGTCTAACCGCCCTTGGATCCAACAGCAACCTCAGTGCGTGAACTCTGTTACCCAGAAGGCCTCGCCCCGCCGCCACCGAAGCTGGAATTCGTCGGCTAGTAGTTCTCGCCGGCTACTAGAGGAACCTGTTGGCGTGGCCCAGAAGGCTCAGCGGGATTGCAGAGGTTAGTTGCTAAGCAAGGTGGTCTTTGGTCAACTGCCGCCTGGACCAAGGCAACAGGAAGTGAGTACCCCTATTCCGGAAACTAGTTATGAACCCTCCCCGCCCCCCGTCGCCAACACTCCTTCGTCCACCTAGGTTAGCCTCTTGCCCCATTGCTCTTTGCAGGGGTGGAAGAAGGAAGTGTAGCGGGGTAAGGAATGCACCGTCAGGGTCTCTCACAACCCTTTCCCAGCTCTTCTCCTCAACAAACAGTACCTGGGATGGAGCCCTAGGGTAATCGCAGCCACGGGATGGGTCGAGGCGACAGGCCTCAGGGACCACACTTCGGCCTTTGCCCGACCTTCCACAGCTTAAGCGAGGAGAGCCCGCCAGCCGTAACAGGGCGTTAAAGCCCAGGGGAAGATTGGTCCTTATGACTTCCTGCCTTCCAGCCCTCAGATTCATCGCTACCCCGAGGCTAAGCGCCATGCCTCATATTGACAACGATGTGAAACTAGACTTCAAGGATGTCCTTTTGAGGCCCAAACGCAGTACCCTTAAGTCTCGAAGTGAGGTGAGCAAGCTTCTCTACATGCTGTTTCTTGACCCCACGCTCCCGATGGGCCACAACCAAGAAAGATGCCTGTCCTTGTCCTAATATGGTACGTTTTGTGGATTAATGAAATGCTCAATTTCCTGTTCATATCTGTAGGTGGATCTCACAAGATCCTTTTCCTTTCGGAACTCAAAGCTGACATACACTGGGGTTCCCATCATTGCTGCCAATATGGATACTGTGGGCACCTTTGAGATGGCCAAGGTTCTCTGTAAGGTAGGGCTTTCCTCATGCCTCATCCCTATTGGTGTCCAGTTAGCCCAGCTGACTGCAGAGGTGTTTGCATCCCCACGCCCATGCCCAGTCAGCTCTCTGGCAGTTAGCAGTCAGGATGCTCTGATTTACGGGTTTTTCCACTACTAAAGTCCCTTTTTCCGGTAAGTTCAAAAGGCTCTCTGAATTAGTGAGATTCAAAGCTAAGTTTTGCTCCCATATTACTGATATATGAACAGAATGTTCCCTTTTGTCCTGTCTAGCAGTTTGTACACCTTGCCAACTTTTCCCACCACCCAGGTCACCCCCTCCCAGTCACATGCATCCCTTCAGTTACACGATTGTCCACATTAAGCTTTCACTGTTTTAGTCCAGAAACTACAGTTGAAGCATTCAAAAATCCTAACTAGAAGATCCTAGTAGAAGCAGCTTATTAATTTTCTTTAATAAGAACAATTCATTAATAAAATAATACTTCTGCCATTCTTTTTTTTTTTAATCTTCCTCTTCTTTAAGTCCTAGGTTCCTGGGAGTTTCTGGGATGTGCCCCAAATGGGATGTGTTTTTCTTATATACAAGTTGTTCACTTTGAAATGGAAGATGCTGCTCCTATCAGTACTATTACCTGCCTCTATACTTGTTGCTGAGAAGGTAGAGAGTTATCTGGGCACTCTGAGAACATGCACTCTGCTGGTTGATCCATGTAGCCCTGGTTGATGAATTCTGCTACTGTTTGTGGCTCCATTAGTCTTAAGGACTTCATATCCTTTTTTCTATTTTTAATTGCTATGTCTTTGTGGAATGTCTTGTCATTTCTTTGAGGTTGATAGTTATGCAGTTTTGTTTTTACTTTATTTGTATTGCCATTCAGTAACTGCTTAGAAATCTTGCTGTTGCCCACTGTCCACCTGCCCTGACCAGTAGAATTCAGAAATGGTGACTCTGACTGCAGAGTTAACAGACATGCTATAATACATGAACCTTTTTGGGGACTGTCTTGGTGCTTTATGTGGAGCCTGGCTTTCAGTATTGCTGATGAAAGGTAAAGAAATCAGGTTTTAGAGATAAGAGCCAAGTCTCACTGTAATAAAAAGGTTGGATGAAAGCAAACATCTTTTTTTAAGCTTGGTATGTAATCTGATGTGCTCATCATGCCACACTGTGCCAGTATATCTCCAACGTCTGCTGACTTCCTATCCTATAGTGACTTTTCTTTGCTTATCAGTATGTTGATGATAGAATGTTTGTTGAGAAAGCAGAATTCGATACCAGCTTTAGCTAGACAGTGTTGATCTCTGAGTACGTATGTAGAGCACTTGCTTGTTGCTAGCTAATACATGACTTCCTTGGGTTTCTTGACAGTTGCAAGATTTGTGCTGTTTCAGCCAACTGCCGTCTCTTGTCTGTTTGCATGTAGACATGTAAAGCACAAACACCAGCATTCACAATGGCCTTTGAATGGCTTTCTCACAGTATTGGGATATTGTTTGCAATTTGTTGAGCTAGAGAATATGAGCTTGATGAGTCATTATATTTTTGAACTTTATTAAAATGGACTGAATGAAACAGATTTTTTAGCTTGATCCATGTCTCCAACTAGGAAATTTGTCCTTTTTTCCACTAGAGATGGAGACAGGATAGGGTAGCCCCTTATCAGCTCTCATCAACCTTAAGCCATTACTTTTGGTGAGCATCCAGACCTACTGAATTACTGCTGGTAAATGAACAAGGACATAACCAAAAATAGTTTAGTACTAGGATACCTTAGGAGGAGGGGCTGAGTCAGTGCAGAGAAACACAGGTTTCATCCAGCCTCTTCATGGTTCTTTCATGTCTGCTGTCTGTCCCACTGCACCAGCAGCTTGTCAGCTTTTAAGTCGGAAGCAGTGAATGTGCTGGCGGATGAAATCCAACCCAGATCACTCAGTACTTTGGTAGGAAATCTGACAAGTACTAGCTTATGGTAAAAAGCCCTACTGGTATTTGTAGAGAGAAGAAAGGTTGAACTCAAATCCCAGCTCAATCTGACTTCTTCGACTTGTTTCCTCCCCAACTTCAATCATGTCCTCCCTCAGATAGAATAGGTTTCTAGAAAAAAAGACCTTAAAGTTTTCTCCCTTTGATGCTTCTTTGTCTTCTCCCCAGTTCTCTCTCTTCACTGCTGTCCATAAGCATTACAGCCTTGATCAGTGGCAAGAGTTTGCTGGCCAGAATCCTGACTGTCTTGAGGTAACACTGGGCATACCCTGCTCCCTTCCTTATCCCAGTTTTTCAGCAATTATATTTTATCTTTCTGGGGACCAACCCTCACCACTGAGCCACTGGCTGACCACCAGATCATCTCTGATATGCCAATGGCTCTGTTTCTCCCACAGCATCTGGCTGCCAGCTCAGGCACAGGCTCTTCTGACTTTGAGCAGCTGGAACAGATCCTGGAAGCTATTCCCCAGGTGAAGTATATATGCCTGGATGTGGCAAATGGCTACTCTGAACACTTTGTTGAATTTGTAAAAGATGTACGGAAGCGCTTCCCCCAGCACACCATCATGGTATGTTTCTATTATAGTTGGTAACTTTTTATCTTTTCACTTTCCTGCCACTCCGTTTTGCTACATCAGTCCATTTCTCCTCTGCTGCATTATGATATTCCTAGTCCATTTAATCATGATACTGGATGATTATCCATAGTTCTAAGCTGAAAATGTCTATTTGGTCAGTGTAGTATGTCTGACCCTTGGTTCATAGTCTTTGTAAATCTAGTGTCCCTGATGTCACTCACCAAACCATGATGGAACATCTGTGCACTGTACATACCTGTGGTACATAGACATCTGCCCACTGAAATGGACACATACTACAATCACATAAAAGGGGTCACATGAACAATGATTTATTTTTTTTACAAGCTTGTAAGAGTGGCCCTCATTTTCTTCACAGCATTGAGGCGTGTGTCTACTGACCATCAAAAGCCAATACAACTGGTCAAATGGGTCTTTAGCCTTCCCTGAAGCCAGACAGGTTCTATGACAGAATGGCTTAAGGACAGTATATGTTTGGGTCTCTTGAGGAAGGGGAGCTAAATCTACTGTAAATCAGATGTGAGCCTGGTCCAATAGTTTCCTTTGCCTCACTGAATTCTCCTCCATGCCACTTCATGTGTCCCTGTTGATCATAGCACCTTGTTGCCTTAGAAAAGTGCATCATGGACCTCGGCTTTACCCTAGGTTCAATGGTGACATTGGCCACTCACCCCCTACCTTGGCTTGGTGTTGGGTGAATGGGTAGGGAGCAGGGTTCTCTGAAGTGGCTAGTGTAAAAGCCCTCAGAGGGCCCAGCAGAGGGGACCTAGGTATCCTTTCTTTTTAATAATGTTGGAAAGTCACGGTCCACACATACTGTATGTGACAATACATGACCTCCTGTTTCTGGCCTTAAGGATGCTGTATTTCAATTGCTCTGTCTCAGGCAGGGAATGTGGTAACAGGAGAGATGGTAGAAGAGCTAATCCTTTCTGGGGCTGACATCATCAAAGTGGGAATTGGGCCAGGTAAGCTGGTTCATTGGGGCCACTGGCTACCCCTTCAGTGGCAAACACCTGTGGAGCACGTCATTCTCAACCTTGTCATGTTCTTCCTAGGCTCTGTGTGTACTACTCGGAAGAAAACTGGAGTGGGGTATCCACAGCTCAGTGCAGTAATGGAGTGTGCAGATGCTGCTCATGGCCTCAAAGGCCACATCATTTCAGTAAGGCTCAAGGGCAGGGTAGGGTATGAGCTGGGTTTCTGCAGGGTATGGAGGTGGCAGAGATGGATTAGAATTCCTGGGTTTGGCCAGGCGCGGTGGCTCACGCCTGTAATCCCAGCACTTTGGGAGGCTGAGACAAGCAGATCATGAGGTCAGGAGATCAAGACCATACTGGCTAACATGGTGAAACCCCGTCTCTACTAAAAATACAAAAAAATTAGCCGAGCGTGTTGGCAGGCACCTGTACTCCCAGCTACTCGGGAGGCTGAGGCAGAAGAATGGCATGAACCGGGGAGGCGAACCTGGAGTGAGCCAAGATCGTGTAACTGCACTCCAGCCTGGGCGACGGAGCGAGACTCCACCTCAAAAAAAAAAATTCCAGGGTTCTTTGTTGGCTTTGAGTTGGGCTGTTGGGACATCGCTGAGGGCTTGGGAAATCCATGTTGTGTTCATAGTGCTCCTTACTTTGCAGGATGGAGGTTGCAGCTGTCCTGGGGATGTGGCCAAGGCTTTTGGTAAGAAGCTTGATGGCACGGAAGGATGATTCTGTACAAGAGGATGAGTCACCTCTGAGGGTCTAAGAGAGGCTCAAGAAGTCATTCAGATTATTTCATAATATGAATTAGTGACTCTGAAGTCTATGGTATCACCTGGGGCAGCCAGCAGGGTACATCTGAGATTCCAAGTGTGGGCCAGGGCCATCTGACCATCTCCTAGATTGCTGCACAGTGCAGACTCCTGAGCCCCAGCCATACCTAAAAATATTAGGTGCTGAGGAATGGGAAAGCACATCTGCATTTTTCATTTTGCACAGCTTCCCAGGAGACCATTACTCCCATTAAAGTTGGGGATCTTTGCTCTTGGGACACATGAAATGAGTCTTACTTAGCTGGGCACAGTAAAATGAAATGACCAGACGATGATGGTAAAAACAGCAAAAGGAGAAAGCGAAAGCCAGGCAAGGACTCTCCAGAAGCTCTTTTTTAAATCTTGGGGAAATCATACCCACTGAGGAATAGAGGCCAGAGCAGATCAGACCTGCATGGATTGTGGGTCAGCTAGGGAAGCAGAACGAGAAAGATGCTGGGATCATTGTCAGGATGGAGAATATGGTGTGAGTTGCTTTTGAGGGTGGCTATATGAACACCTTGGCCAGATTAATCTCTTTCCCTTCTCCATGATGGTGGCAGGGGCAGGAGCTGACTTCGTGATGCTGGGTGGCATGCTGGCTGGACACAGTGAGTCAGGTGGTGAGCTCATCGAGAGGGACGGCAAGAAGTACAAGCTCTTCTATGGAATGAGTTCTGAAATGGCCATGAAGAAGTATGCTGGGGGCGTGGCTGAGTACAGGTATGTGTGGAGGCCCAGGAGCTTAGTAATAGTATGGAGGCAGAACTCATGGCTGCTGAGAGGGGGATGGTATAGTTCTGAGGAGAAGCCAGGTGAACCAGGGCTCAATGCTAGGGTCTAGGGAAAAGTCCCTGGACTTAAGGAATCCAGAAGGAGAAGATAATAAAGTTTTTCCTACTTTAAGAGCCTCAGAGGGAAAGACAGTGGAAGTTCCTTTTAAAGGAGATGTGGAACATACCATCCGAGACATCCTAGGAGGGATCCGCTCTACGTGTACCTATGTGGGAGCAGCTAAGCTTAAAGAGTTGAGCAGAAGAACTACCTTCATCCGAGTCACCCAGCAGGTGAATCCAATCTTCAGTGAAGCGCGCTAGACCTGGGCAGTTCTACCCTCCCAAGGCACCAGTACTCTACCATGGGGCATCCCAAGTGGGCTCCTCACCCATCCCAGCTACTGCAGCTCTGTATTACTTTGTCATTTCCTGTTGTCTCACTCCTGAGGTCTCCTGCAGTAACTCTGTACTTCTCTATCTGCACACACAAAATGCCCAAGACACTCACTGGGGAGGAAGCAAGTAAGAAAATAGTGTGAGAAAATGACGCAAGATAATCAAATGGGAATCTGGCGACCCAACATCCTGAAGATTATTAAAAGGAAAAGATGCTGATTGGTACATAAGTCTCTTACATGGCCTTGGTCTAGAGGAGGTAGGCTTTTAGAATCATGTTTTGTTAATCTGCTTCACTAAATGGAACCTTCACATATCTAAAAAGCTCTGAAGTGTTTGTATATTTGAAATACCTCAATAAAGAGAGAGCTCATTGACTGTAAAGAGATGCTGAGGCTTTCTGTACAAGGCTAGCATCTGGATGCTGTTGCAGAGTGGGTGGTGGTAGGGTCAGCACTGACCCAGTGGGGTCAAGAACAATGAGTATTATTCCCATGAAGTATCCCCATTCTAGTGCCACCACCCCCAGATAATTTGGCAGCATGAGAATTTACAAAGTATATTCTAGCATTAGGACACATATTTCCAGAATACCAAAGGATATTTCTCTTCCAGGCGCTCAACCTTGCTAACCTTTTTAGGCACAGCTGAACAATACTTAGCAAGGGAAGTAAAAAAGGCAAAGGGATCCTTCCAGTTTGGAAGGGCCAGTTCTGTTTCTAAGGAATGGCCTATGCTGACCTTAGGGAAACCTTAATTCCCCTCCTTCACATCAAGGCAGTATTTTAACAAATCCAAAGTTTAATTATTAAGCATTACAAATATTTTTAGCAGTGCAGTCAGGCAATCCAAGCCTGGACTTCCACTTCATTCCTACTAAACGACTTGCAGAGCTGAGGAGGTAGGAGACAGGCAGAGTACAAAGGGCATTTTAGTTCTATCACAGGGGTCTAGAGCTGTCTCTACAGTCATAGGAAGGAACAGGCATGGCACCGTGGCCAGAAGAGGGTAGGTATTCACAGAAAGTGGGGATCAAGGTGTCAAACTTTGTCTTCTGATAGTTTTCCAGAGATTCCTGTACAGAAGGGAGCAGGGAGATCCTACCATCTGAAACCATTCCCTGAGCCCTCCGAATTCTGAAGCATGTGGATTTCTCAGTCTTGTTCTACCCATCCGCCTTCCCCAGGTTTCTGCTTCTTCCTACTCACCTTTCCTTCCCCCTGGCCATTTTCTTCCTCATCAGAGTCTAAAACCAAGTCCCCTATGGTAATGACGGAGCTGCACAGAGATGGAGGACACACTGTAGGAGGGAAACCAGAATCAAACTACTACTTCTAGATGAACACAGGCTCTTGAGAGTCTCCAAGAGGGGAGGCTGTTAATCCAATCCTGACTCAGACTACCTACCTGGCTTCCTGGCCCTAGGAGGTAATAATGATAGTCTCAGGGGGTCCATGTAGCAATCCAAGCAATTCCTGAGGTGAGAGCAAGCAAAGAGGATAGGATGAAGGGAAGGGAGGCAAAGAATGTGCTCCTAGTAAAGAGAAGCAACTCTGTTCCACTCACTCCTTTTGCTCTGTGGCAGGCAAGTCAACTGGGTTCTCCTTCAGAGCCCTTCCCCCCAGGGTCTGGCATGGACTCTTAGACTTCCCAGTGGAGGCTGCTCTTGTGCCCACGGCTAGGTCTGCTGTGTATATCGCATGTTCTTCCTTGCTCTCAGGCTTAGATATGACCTGGGTTGGTGAGCCCAGATTCCTAAAGGGAAACAGCATGACTGTGGGGCGCTCCTTATGGCCTCCCCTAGTGGACGCCCATTGGGACTGGACTCTTCTTCGGCCTAAAGGGGCCAGATTGAAGTGGCGGCCAGCTAGAGGTTCTAGGTGCGTCCTTGAAGATGGTCCCTGAGGAAGACATGGGCCAGGCTTGGCTTTTGGCAGAGGACTGTGGAGTGCTAGTCTTTGTTGCTGAGGAGGATTCTGTTCCATGGGCTCAGCCAGATTCACTGAGTCAGTAACAGAGCACTCTGAAAAAGAAAATGAGGCCCCTTATAAAGAGAACAGATAGTAACAGAATAACTGGTTTCTTATGCCTGGAGCCCATGGAACTATTCCAATGGACTGCCTTAAAAGGTCTCATGCTAAACACTACACCTCCAAATTCCCAATACCTGGAAGTGGCCACCCCATGTCCACACCATATTGTCTCCAGGCAAGAGAAGAGGTGATAGAGACTCCAGGCTGCATCCAACTCAGCACATCCTGAAGCTGTGGGCAGGGATAGAGGTATAAAGACCACAGTCCTTGATACAACCACCCCACACTCTGCTCTTACATGTTTTGCCCCAATGAAACCTGCTGTGCCTGCGGTGTAGGCAGTGCTTTCTCCAGCTGACACAAGTACTCAAAAAGCAGCTTTTCCATGGCAGCCAGAAAGGGTTCCCCATATTCTTGTTCAAGTTCCTGCAGCGGGGGAGAGTAGGAGATCAAAAGTGGGTTAGTGGCCAGGCATGGTGGCTCACGCCTGTAATCCTGGCACTTTGGGAGGCCGAGGTGGGAGGATCACTTGAGGTCAGGAGTTCGAGACCAGCCTGGCCAACATGGTGAAACCCCCATCTCTACTAAAATACAAAAATTAGCTGGGCATCTATAATACCAGTTATTCAGGAGGCTGAGGCAGGAGAACCGCTTGAACCTGGGAGGCAGAGGTTGCAGTGCGCTGAGACTGTGCCACCGCACTCCAGCCTGGGCGACAAAGCGAGACTCCCTCTCAAAAAAAAAGTGGGTTAGAGAAAATAGTCACATAATAGCCTTCAAACCAGTCTCACCTGCAGCTTCGAGGCCAAATCCACAGGAACCTCTGACAGCTGCTTCACCTGCTGGCAAAAAGTCTCCTGTGCCTCCAAAATCTTCCTCAGATCCTGCTTTGTCTGTTGAGGATACAGAAGAGAAGTTAACACCAACATCCAGTAGACAGGAGGAGCAACTTTGCTGCACCAAGTTGAACTGGGGTCAGGGCTTGTTCCGGGGATTACTCACAGCCTTGGGATCCCGCACTCTAGGTCCAGATTCTGGAAAGTGGTGATTCAGGGTTTTCAGGACTTGGGCCCAAGGCCGGCCCTGCAGGATCAGCTCCACCACCACCTGTACGGTACTGAATTCAGAATCCCCACTTCGGGGCAAGCTGACCTTTTCCAACTAGTCTCATCCCCAAGCTGTGGGCCCTTGTCAGGTGCTCGCATCCCGCCCCTTTCTTTCCCCTTCCAGGTCCTACTTGCTCCAATACCTTGGCCTTTAGGCCCATACAAAGGCGTTCGTGGTGCCGGTAGCGAACCAAGCCAGGGGCAACAGCGCGCAGAGATCGCAGAAACTCCAGTACTCGGGGAAAATGTTCCACACAGCGTCCGCGCACAACCTGCCAGCTAGCTGCGGCGGCGAAGCGTAGAGCTGCAGGACCGGCCCCCGGGGGCGTAGCCATGGTCGGCGGGCTCCGCCCTGAGGCGGTCCCTCCAGGTTCCTCACCCGGATGGGTGAGGCTTTCCGATCACTCCTAGGGGCGGGGCTTCTGGCAACACTCTGTGGCTCGGGTTTGTCGGCTCTGGGTACCTCGCGATCCGACTCGGCTCCCTTCCATAGGTCCCCAGAATTCTGGGGGAGGGGGTCTTCTGGCTTGGGCTGGAGGAGCCTGAGTGGAAAAGCTGGCCGTCCCAGTGGTACTGGGTCTCTCAGCTTTAAACGCCGCCTCTGTCTCGAGCCCGAGGGTGCCTCACTTCCGACTACGCTACTAGCTTCCCTTGCCCCGGAAAAGGCCGGTAAGAGGGAGCCAATGGGTGGCCACAGAGGGAACTGTGACGGTGCGTCAGAAGGCCACGCCCCAGCGGATCTGGCGCTGCCTGCTCTCTGCTCCCTGCGCCCTCTGCCGGTTGACTTGAATTGGCCGCTGAGGCTGTTGTGGCCGCTCGTCTGGGTCCTTCCAGCCTCGATTTCTTCTGCGGAGAAGCCCCGTCACTCCCCTGAGGCTCGACTTCCTAGTCTGTGAAACGAGGATTGTGCCACCGCCTCTTCCTACTGTCTTCACCCGGCGAAATTCAGTTCCTTAAATCCCAGACCCGAGCCGGCGTCTACAAAGCCTTCCCCTGCGCGCGTCGCTTCCAGTAGGAATTCGACTGTTCCTTTTATAAAACGGAAGAGGGCTCCCGCCCTTAAAAAGTAAAATACAGGCCGGGCGTGGTGGCTTGTGTCTAATCCCAGCGCTCTGAGAGGCCGAGTCAAGAGGGTCACTTAAGCCCAGGAGCTCCAGACCAGCCTGGGCGACATGGTGAATGAAACCCCGTCTCTGCTAAAAATACAAAAATTAGCCGGGCGTGGTGGCAGGCGCCTGTAAATCCCAGCTACTCGGGAGGCCAAGGCCAGGAGACGGGAGGTGGCAGTGAGCCGTGATCTTGCCTCTGCATTACAGCCTGGGGGACAGAGGGACAATCCCTCAAAAAAAAAAAAAAAAAGGAAGAAGAAATAGAATACAGGCTTGGGGGGCGGGGCACGGTGAGATTACACCTGTAATCCCAACACTTTGGGAGGCCTAGACGGGAGGATCGATCCGCTTGAGCCCAGGAGTTCCAGACCAGACTGGGTCACATGGTGAGACTCGACTGAAAATAAAAAAAACTAGCCGGGCGTAGTGGCACGTCTGTAGTCCCAGCTACTCAGGGGGCTGAGGTGGGAGGATTGTTTGAGCCAGGGAGGTTGAGACTTCAGTGACTGCACTCCAGCCTGAGTGATAGAGTGAGATGGGGTCTCACACACACACACACACACACACACACATATTACATGGTTTCTTGTTTTAGGATTCTGTTGTGCACTGAACTTGTCAGCCCCTTAATGTAATTGACTGCTCTCCTTGACTGTCTCTTTGTCATCATCCTTCCTGGTGCCTCTCATTTCCATCAGCAAGCACAGAACCTAACACACAGCTTACACTCCTTAGTTGTTGGCTGGATTAGTTGCCTGCCTTGACCACTTTACAAGGATTTAGTGAAACTGCTCCGTCTTTAGCCCATGTCTTCCATTCCCAGAGATAATGGTTCACACATCCTTGTCTCCGCCCCAGATGAGTCTCAGCTGATCCGCCCATTGACTGTGAAGGGGTGGCCTGCCCCTCCACACCTGTGGGTGTTTCTCGTTAGGTGGAACGAGAGACTTGAGAAAAGAAATAAGACACAGAGACAAAGTATAGAGAAAGAAAAGCGGGGCCCAGGGGACCAGCGCTCAGCTTACAGAGGACCCACGCCAGCCCGGTCTCTGAGTTCCCTTAGTATTTATTGATAATTATCTTTACCATCTAAAAGATAAGGGAGTAAATCAGCAGTAAGACATACAGATAAAGATCTCTGTGACCTGAATAAGTTCAAGGAAAATGCTGTGCCTTGAGATGCATATGCAAACCTCTCCATAAACCTTTTAGCAGTATTGCTCCAGCAAATCCCACCTTATTCCTAAAGGCGGTTTTCTCTTTGCTCAGTAAACAAAGCACACAATGGATTTTACACGGAGATGTTCCATTGCCCAGGGACGGGCAGGAGACAAATGTTTTTCTCCTACTTGAGATTTAAGAGAATGGTGATGACCTTTAACCACAAGCAGCCTTTAGGCACTTGTTTAACAAAGCACATTCTGTACAGCCCAAAATCCATTAAACCTTAAGTCACCACAGCACATGTCTCTTGCAAGGACAAGGTTGGGGGTAGGGTCACAGATTAACAGCATCTCAAATACAGAACCAAATGGAGTCTCTTAAATCTACTTCTTTCTATATAGACACAGTAACAGGCTGACCTCTGTTTTCCCCACAGACTGCCCAAGAAACACCCAGTCCCAAAGTACCCCAAATTGGATATATGTGAAATTCTAGTTATCTTCCTTTTTTCCTTTATTTATTCCTTCTCTAATGTTCTTTCTTATGTAGATCTGAACTTCTGACATGTCGTTTTCCTTTTTTTTTTTTTTGAGATGGAGTCTCACTCTGTCACCCAGGCTGGAGTGCAGTGGCGTGATCTCAGCTGACTGCAAGCTCCGTCTCCCGGGTTTACGCCATTCTCCTGCCTCAGCCTCCCGAGTAGCTGGGACTACAGGCGCCTGCCACCACGCCCGGCTTATTTTTTGTATTTTTAGTAGAGACGGGGTTTCACCGTGGTCTTGATCTCCTGACCTCGTGATCCGCCCGCCTCAGCCTCCCACAGTGCTGGGATTACAGGCGTGAGCCACCACGCCCGGCTTTTTTTTTTTATTTTTTGGAGGTGGGGAGACCGTCTTGCTCTGTTGCTCAGGCTGGAGTACAGTGATCTTGGCTCACTGCAACCTCTGCCTCCTGGGCTCAAGTGATCCTGCTGCCTTAGCCTCCCGAGTAGCTGGGGCTACAGGCATGCACCACCATGCCTGGCTCATTTTTTTCTATTTTTTTGTAGAGCCAAGTCTACGTTGTCCAGGCTGGTCTCGAATTCCTGGACTCAAGCCATCTTCCCACCTCGGCCTCCCAAAGTGTTGGGATCACAGACATGAGCCACTGCACGCAGTCCTCAGCTAATTTTTTAAAAAATATTTTTTGGGTGCTGACAAGTTGATGGGTGCAGCACACCAACATGGCACAAGTATACATATGTAACAAACCTGCACGTTGTGCACATGTACCCTAGAACTTAAAGTATAATTTAAAAAATATATATTTTTTGGTGGGTGTGGTGGCTCATGCCTGTAATCCCAGCACTTTGGGAGGCTGAAGTGGGAGGATCACTTGAGGCCAGGAGTTTGAGACCAGCCTGGGCCACACAGTGAGACCCTGACTCTACAAAATAAAAAGAAAAATGTGTATTGTAGAGAAGGGGTCTCTCTGTGTTGCCCAGCTTGGTCTATCTTCATTTTTTGTTTTTGGTGTTTATCCTGCTTGGTATTCTCTGAGGTTCCTGGATCTGTGTTTTGTGTCTATCATTAATTTGGGGAAATTCTCAGTCATTATTGCCACATTTCTTCCGTTCCTTTGTTTTTTTCTCTGCCATTCTGATTATGTGTATGCTACACCTTCTCTAATTGTCCTAGAATATCTTGGATATTCTGTTTTCTTTTTTTTTTTTCTCATTGCATTTCAGCTTTGGAAATTTCTGTTGACATTTCTTCAAGCGCACCATGTTCTTTGGATGTGTCCAGTCTATTTATGAGCCCATCACAGGCATTCTTCATTTCTGTTACAGTGGGTTTTTTTGTTTGTTTGTTTTTTGAGACAGTGTCTCGCTTTGTTGCTCAGGTTGGAGTGCAGTGGCTCAATATCAGCTCACTGCAAACTGTGCCTCCCAAGTTCAAGTGATTCTGGTGCCTCAGCCTCCCAAGTAGGTGGGACTACAGGTCATATGCCACCACGCCCGGCTAATTTTTGTTTTAGTACAGATGGGGTTTTGCCATGTTGCCCAGGCTGGTCTCGAACTCCTGACCTCAAGTGATCCACCTGCCATGGCCTCCCCAAGTGCTAGGATTACAGGTGTGAGCCACCATGCCTGGCTGAATTATTCATTTTCAGTTGCTGTCTCTGTGTAGCTGACTTATTGGGAGTCCAAGGCAGGTGGATTGCTTGAGTCCAGGAGTTTGAGACCAACCTGGGCAAAATGGCAAGACCCCCATCTCTACAAAAAAAATTTTTTTAAACTAGCCAGGGTTAGATATACACACCTATAACCCCAGTTACTCAGGAGGCTGATGTAGAAGGATTGCCTGAGCCCAGGAGGTTGAGGTTGCAGTGAGCTATAATCCAGCCTGGTTGCAAGGAACTGCACTCCAGCCTGGGCAACAGAGTGAGAACGAAGGCAATGGATGTATTTCAAAATGGCTACTTTCCTCTTCCCTCTGCCAGAATCACGGGGCGGGAGGTGGGGATGGGGTGGGGTGGGGCGGGGGGTTCTCCAGTTTTCACTGTGGGATCCTGGTAAAACTTGTGGCCATGTGCCATGGCTCACACCTAGGATTGCTTGAGGCTAGGAGTTCAAGACCAGTCAGGGCAACTTAGACCTTGTCTCTACAAATAAAAAAAATCTAAAAGCTAGCCAGGCGACCAGACGCAGTGGCTCACACCTGTAATCCCAGCACTTCGGGAGGCTGAGGTGGGTGGGTCACAAGGTCAAGAAATCAAGACCATCCTGGCTAACATGGTGAAACTCCGTCTCTACTAAAAATACAAAAATTAGCTGGGCATGGTGGCGCGCACCTGTAATCCCAGGTACTCAGGAGGCTGAGGCAGAAGAATCACTTGAACCTGGGAGGCAGAGGTTGCAGTGAGCCGAGATCGCGCCACTGCAAGATCTGCCTGGTGACAGAGTGAAACTCCATCTCAAAAAAAAAAAAAAAAAAAAAAAAAAGCCAGGCATGGGCTAAAGACACCTGTAGTCCTAGCTACTTGGGCTGAGGCAGGAGGATTGCTTGAGCCCAGGAGTTGGAGGCTGCAGTGAGCTGTGATTGCACCACTGCATTCCAGCCTGGGTAAAACAAAAACAAGAAACAAAAAATAAAAAACAAAAACCAAAAAAAGGGTAGGGTCCCCCTAAGAATGGGAGTGGGACCCCTAGATTTTTTCTTTTTCTTTTTTTTTTTTTTTGAGACAATCTCACTCTGTAGCCCAGGCTGGAGTGCAGTGTTGTGATCTCGGCTTACTGCAGCCTCAACCTCCCCAGGCTCAGGTGATCCACCTCAGCCTCCAGAGTAGCTGGCATTACAGGTATGTGCCACCACACCCGGCTACTTTTTGTCTTTTTTGTAGAAATCAGGTTTTGCCATGTTGCCCAAGCTGGTCTTGAACCCTTGAGCTCAGTGATCTGCTCGCCTCAGCCTCACGAAGTGCTGGGATTACAAGCATAAGCCACCATGCCCGGCCATTATAGAGTTTTTAGCTCACAAATTTTCCACCCTAAGCCTCCAGCTATGAGTCAATTATACTTTAAGTTTTCCTGCCCTGGTACTGGCTCCCCAGAAGTTTCTGTTTTTGGGCTTCTGCTGTTAAGTTGTGATTCTCTGTATCTGCTTTTTTGTCTCTCCAGTTTTAGGGGCAGGAGTTTGCCCTGTGCCCTCAATTCTCTGATAAATCCAACAAGAGTTATTAACTTTCAATTTGTTCAGCATTTTTCTTGTGAGGACAGGAGTGAGGACTCCCAAGCTTGTTACAGGCCGGACTAAAACCTCCACCTCCTGGGTTCAAGCAATTCTCCTGTCTCAGCCTCTCAAATAGCTGGGATTACAGGCATATGCCACCATGCCTGGCTGTTTTTTTGTTTTTTGTTTTTTTTTTTTTATTTTTAGTAGAGACAGGGTTTCACTATATTGGCCAGGCTGCTCTCGAACTCCTGACCTTGTGATTCGCCTGCCTTGGCCTCCCAAAGTGCTGAGATTATAGGCGTGAGCCACCATGCGCGGCCTATCTTCCCTTTTATAATATGGTCTTCCTCCTGGGCTTCGAATTTCTGTGCATGTCAACCTCTGTTCATGGCACCCATTAGTCAGAAATGCAGGCACCACCCTTATCTCTGCCCTCCCTCCTCTCCAAATTCAATCTATTACCAAGTCTCATCAGTTCTATTTCCTATACAACCTTCAAACCCACCCCCCCTTTTTTCCCCATTCGTACTACTTCTACCCTAATTCAGGTTCTCCTGTCTCTCATCCCAAGAGGACTCTAGTCTTCCTACCTCCAGCCCAACACTTCTAATTTCTTTTCTATGTTGCTTTCATCGTGAATCATGTGAAATGCAAAACTGATCATATCGTCCCTAATTGAAAGCTCCCCCTTACTTTCAGAAGGAAGTCCAAACTCCTAAATATGGCAAAAGGATTTTTAATGAACTGGCCCAAGCTTACCTCTTCAAGCACATCCCTTGCCACTTTGTACTCATCATGTACCCATATGCCAGTCCTCATCCAGCTGTCTGCATTTTCCAAATATGCTGTGTTGTCTCGCATGTCTGTGCTTTACACGTGGTGGGTGATTCCTCTGTCCTTTGCCTCTTGGACTTGACTTTTTCTCATCTTTCATGGGTCATCTGGTAATCACTTTCATGAAGCCTTTCTGTATCAGCCCAGGCAGAATCACAGTTCTCTGGGCCCCTCGGCATCCTGAACATCCCTCTACTACCATGCAGAACGTATCTCATAAGGTTGTTGTAAGGATTAAATGAATTCATAAATATAAAGTGCTTGAAGCCTGGCTCCTGGTAAGTGTGTCATATGCATTTACTGTATTTAGAATGTTTACATATCTGCCACCCCCACTGGACAGGAGCACCTTAAGGGAAGGGCTTGTTTCTTCTTGTGCATGTTACACTACTGATGCCTCAAGGTATGCACCTTGTTCATGTGTTTATAGCTAGTAGGAACAGCTCAATTTTAGCTCTCTTTTTCCTGGCCCATGAGCCCTTTGTCTTGAAGGCCTTCTAAACTTAAGGGTTCAAGAAGACATGTGTTCAGGACCAGAATATCAGGTACATGATTTCATGGCTACTCCTGGCCCAAGAAAAACGTAGGCAGTGGGAATGCAGAAAAAAGAACAACTGAAAAGAAAAATGAAAGGGCGTTGTTCTTGATCTTTAGTATACACAGGAGTCAAACTCTTGGTGAGTCTGTTCTGGGCCTCTGCCACAGGGATTCTGACACATGAAGTCTATGCTAGGGCTCATATATCTGGATTATTAATAAACATCTGAGTGATTGTAATAGAGGTGGTCTAGACACTACACTTGAAAAACCCTGAGGTAAAGGAACAGTTTCATTCAAACCAAAGCCAAAATCCTCTAAAACTCATCTACAGGAAAATTTCCAGGTAGAAGAGAGTTATACAAAGAATATCAACTCTGTCTTTCTGAGCCTCAACTTCCCTTGTGCTTCCCTCTCTCTGGTGAGGGATACCAGCCCTTGTCAGTGGATGATACAGAAAGGCCATGTGCAGCCCTGGGACAGACCATGGTTCCATCCGTCTTGGTGTGGCATGGACTGAAAGATGGACAGAGCAGCAGCTTCATTAAAAAACAGTTTATTAGCATCTGTGCCCCTAGTGCAAATGAAGACTGACTCCCTCTCCAGGAGCTCTGGACTCCCCACCTGAGCTCCTGGGGAGCTGCTCTGTAGTGTGCCCCCATCTTGGGGCAGTGTCCTTGCTCATCTGACTCCAGTCTGATTGCTCCTGACACAGGGCTAAGCTCCACCTCGAGATGCCATAGGGATGGTCTCTCCCAAGTGACTGTCACCTCCAGCATCTGAGAAGAAGCCCCTGGCCCCAGGGGCTGGGGCCACATCCACCTGGATGACACCATGCACCTGGGAGAGCTGCGGGCTGTCCAAGCTGGCAATGAGCTGGCGGGGGCCTGGTCGCACAGGCACAAACGTCTGGCGCAGTGTCACTGTTTCATTGCCTCCGATGTCCCTGTGGGCAGAGACAAGGTCATGGGCCTGGAGTAATTGGGGGTGGAGTGGGGAGTAAGAGCTGATCCAGGGCAGTCAGGAGGAAGAAGCAGGAGGTGGACCCATTCAGACAATTTCAGGCTAACCTGAAATTTCCACACCCAAGACCAGGAGCCCCAGGGCACCTCTGCATAGCCAGCTCAGCAGCCACCCACCAGCTGCCTGTGCTGGAACTCTCCCCATCGTCTGGGACTCCTTCCTCCCTACTCCCACATCCACCTGGACAAAGACTGCTGATGCCACCGCAGAGGCCTCTCATGCCATCCCCTCCATCACCACTGCTCCTGCCCCAGACAGAACATCCTCATCTCACCTGGGGTTTCCAAAACCAAGAAAACTTCAAAATGAGACTTTGGAGGCCCAACACAATATTTCCAAATACTTCCAGTTTTGACAAGAGCATAGGTTGAAGAAAAGTAATTATTCTCTGCTATGATCATCGTTCCAAAGAACAAAAGAGCATTTTCACACACAAAAACATTAAAAGGATGTTATCTTCGGAGAAAAAGGAAAATCCTCCCCAAGAACAGACAACAGACATCTTTAAATGGACATAAACCCTTGTGTGTGTGTGTGTGTGTGTGTGTGTGTGTGTGTGTGTGTGTGTGTGTCTGAGAGAGACAGGCGGGTGGACAAACCACACACACACACACATACGCACACACCAGTGTTTTCATTTTCTCCTTTCCACTTGGGCCTCTGAAAAATTGATTCCCAGACCTCCCCTGGGAATCATGATTTCACTTGTCCTCTAATGGGACTCCTTGCCTCCCATCCCACTTTTGTATTCTGTTCTGCTAACCACTAAGAGGTGAACTAAATCCTTCAAGAATTTAGTGC
The DNA here is from genome assembly GCF_007565055.1 of Rhinopithecus roxellana. Taxonomy (NCBI): domain Eukaryota; kingdom Metazoa; phylum Chordata; class Mammalia; order Primates; family Cercopithecidae; genus Rhinopithecus; species Rhinopithecus roxellana. Next base: position 59,659,543 of record NC_044553.1, on the reverse strand, counting down.
TCCTTTGGTGCTTGTGGCATGAGATCCTGGCCCTCTAACCTGACACACAGGCTCACTCTGACTCAGCCCCTGCTACTTGCACAGCCTCATCATCCCCCACCATTCCTCCTGCTGAGCAGCCCTACTGAATGCCGTCTTCCCCAGACTCACCTCCACAGTCATGCTTTGCAGTCTTCGCCTTGTGTGGAATGAGCACCCAGCTCTGCCTCCCCACCCTGGGCATCCTTGTGAAGGCCTAGTTTTCCTCCAAGGCCTGGCACACCACTTCCTCAGTGATGGCTCCCCTGAGCACCTCTTGCCTCTAGGAAAAGGAACCTCACCCTTCTCTGAGCTCCTCCAGCAATCTGAACATTTTCATTTTATACACCGAACATGATTGCATTTATATTGCATTTGCTCGTGCCTGTGGGAATTTGTCCTTCCTGCCTTTGCCTAAACCTCACCTCTGGTGCCCTATTCAACCCAAGCCTGCTGTTGGGGACCCTTTCCAGACACAGAACCTGTGCAGTCACTGTTGTCCTCTTAGAGAATGAGCTAACATCCCTAACTCCAAGGATGAGTTCTTTTCAGGGCAAAGCATTTGTCTTGGAGCCTGGTTCAGAGGGGTTTCCCGTGACTACTCTATGCCCTTTTCTACCACTTGTTAGCTGTGAGGCTTAGGAGAAGCTATTTAACTTCTCTGTTCTTCACTTTCCGGGTCATAAAATGGAAGTGAAAGTAAAAGGAGGAGTGGGATCTGATTATCCTGAAAGTGCTTCTGAACTCCCTGAAGGAGGGAGGCAGGGATATATAATTGAATGTAGTATGATAGGAAGTCTATAAATTAAGTCTATAATTTAATGGCTAGGCTATGTCCTGACTGCTTACAAATTTGCATTCTTAATTTTTGCTAACTTTTTCAAAGATACAAGATTCAAGGTTGTTCAAGCTCAGACCAGCCCTCAGAAGTCTATTTATACCTTAATTGAACTGTAATATTTCAGAAAGTAAACTTTACATTGCAATAACTGATTATTTTCAAGAGAAACTGTTTTCTAGGTGGAAATGTCAAGATCTCTCCCTCTCCTGGTCTCAGTGTGAGGTGAGGACTTTACCACACCTCTTTTGTGAGTTGAAGCTGAGTACAAGCCATCTGCTAAAGCTGGGATGTTCCTGAAACTGAGTGTGGGTCACGAAACCAACTCCCCGACAAGGATACCAGAACTTAGACATTGAAATGAGCATTGTCCAATTGTGTACTTGTTCAATCATATTGCCTAGGTTTGAAATATTTTTAAAACTCCTCCTGGACTCTTCTTCAGAGCCATTTAAACCATATGCACACACACGTGTGCTCAGTGACGCAACCGTCAGCCTGTCCTTCCTTCCACAGCATGCCTCGGTTCTGCTGGAAAAGGGCAGTTACCCACCTGTTCGCTTATCTTATTAATTAGTCTTAGCTCTTGATGACTTCAGGTCTCTCTGCAAAGTCAAATCTACCCCTAAGAAGGCAGACTGACCACTCTGAGGACATTCTAGAGAATATGATTCAGACTCTGAGGGAAATTCCCAGGAAGGGTTTGGAACAGACTTCCAGCCTCCCTGGTGACTGCTTTTGGTGGTGACAACAGCCATCTGGAGGAGTGAGTTCTGGAATGTTTATTAAGTGGCCAGTCACCACACTGGGGTGGCACACCTTATGCTGTAATGGGGTTCCATGCCACAGCCTTTGATGTGCAAATGAGAGGCAAAGTACACCCATCTTGGAATCTTATGTATCTGAACCAACAGCTCAGCGATGTCCCCCTGGAGGCTCCCAGTTGTACTGGAGGCTCAGTTCTGGACTCACAGCAGCTAAGGAGCCACAGACTGTCCAGGGAGGATCTGCCTTAAGAAAACATCATCCAACCCTATCTTTTACTGTAGGTAGACTCACACAAACTCTACAGGTAAAGACAGAAAGTGTCCCCCAACACTCAGCCCAGTGTCCCTTTCCTTACTTCCAGGCAGGGCCAAGAGGCAAAGGCCTGGTGGGGCTGCTGAGGCAAGTCCAGCTCTGGGGATGCCTTAGGACGAGGAAGTCCCCCCCCACCACCATGTGCGGGTGTGAGTAAGAGATGTCTGCCGGGCAAGACGAGCAAAGCAGGCTATCCGGGGGGTTCAGGCTCTGTTCACTGAGCTGCCAGAGACCCTGGTAGGGTGACATGAGGAAAGCCCTCCTTTGTGACACATCATAGCATTCCCAGGGGCCCAGGCTGGGGCAAAGATCAACATAGCTGCCTCCTCCGCTTTGGCCTAACAGCAAAGGTGGCGGCCACCACCAGGAGAGCTGCGAGGGAGGGGTGGGCAGGGGGTCCTCTGCTTTCTCCCCTCAGTTTCCCCACCACAAGCCATTGTTCTTTCTCAGGAGCTGTCTGTCTGAAGGTGAAGCCTGCCCCTATCCCAGAAGGCTGATCTAGAAGGCCAGGCTCTGGCCTGCTCTGCTTTCCCTCTGTGCTTTTCCTAGGGAGGGACAGGGCAGTACGTGTGAGTCTATATTGAAGACGACAGCCACAGGCCCAGGAACGCAGCATGTGTGTGCCCTCACTGCACCCAGGGGCTTGCCCAGCCCAGGATCAGGCCCAGACGGCTGGGTAAGGGCCTGAGGGATGGGATTCTCTCCTCTGGAATTGCTACTTGGCCCTCATGGAACAAAACAAGCAATGAGCTTGAGAGCCTATGCATGGTATGCACCACAGTGGGTAGAGCAGAGTTTGCCCCTTACGAGCTGTGAGACCACGTGAGACGTGACCGCCAGCTTCTCCATCTGGAAGTGGGGGTGATAATGGCAATAATAAAAATAATAACTACCAATGGAGCACTAACTTTGTGCCAAGCAATGCACTAAACAACCCTAGGTCCAGGGGCTATTGCTATCCCTGCTTTATAGATGAGCACACTGAGGCTTGAAGGAGAGAAACCGCTTGCCCAAGGGCATATAGCCAGTAAGTGCTAGAGCTGGGACCTGAACCCATATCCTTAGGGTTCCAAAACTTTGCTTGTGTGTGTGTGTGTGTGTGTGTGTGTGTGTGTGAGAGAGAGAGAGAGAGAGAGAGAGAGAGAGAGAGAGAGAGAGAGAGAGAGAGAGAGAGAAACAGAGACACATGGTCTCACTGTCGCCCAGGCTGGAGTGCAGTGGCACAAACATGGCTCACTTCAGCCTCAACCTCCCCAGGCTCAGGTGATCCTCCCACCTTAGACTCCCAAGCAGCTGGGACAACAGGCGCACATCACCACACCTGGTTAAGTTTTTAAAACTTTTTTGTAGAAACAGGGTTTCACCATGTTGCCCAGGCTAGTCTTCAACTCCTGGGCTCAAGTGATCCACTTACCTTGGCCTGCCAAAGTGCTGGGATTACAGGTGTGAGCCACCACACCTGGCCCAAAACTTTGCTTTTAATCATATGATGACCTTTAATTTTTCTTTGTTTTTGTTTTTGTTTTTTTTGACATGGAGTCTGCTTCTATCACCCAGGCTGGAATGCGGTGGCTCAATCTCAACTCACTGCAACCTATACTTCCTGGGTCCAAGCGGTTCTCCTGCCTCGGTCTCCCAAGTAGCTGGGATTACAGGTGCCTGCCACCAAACATGGCTAATTTTTTTACTTTAGTAGAGATGGAATTTTACCTTGGTGGCCAGGCTGGTCTCGAACTCCTGACCTCAAGTGATCTGCCTGCCTCAGTCTCCCAAAGTGCTGGGATTACAGGCGTGAGCCAGCGTACCTGGCCTTCTAATGTACTTAAAAGAGTTTTTGTGTCCAAAGGAGATAATATTCCTGAAAGTGCCTGGTCAGTTCTTCAGTGCTAGGCAAATATTAGCAATGAGTTACTAACGATTCCTATGTGGTGCTTTTGCTCCCTAATTAGATAGTGAGGCAGGGCAAGGACACAGCACAGCACCAGGTGCCCAGGAGGTCTCCCTAAAGGCTGGTGGGACTGAGCTGGGTAGGGAGGTATTGCTAGCTGGCCCCAACCTGCTTGTTTGGGTCCTGACAGAACATACTTGTCCAGACAGAGAGGAAGCAAAGCTAGGAGTCAGGACAGCCTGTAGGGAAGGCCAGAGTGGCAGCAGGGGCAGGAGGAGAGGCAAGACTCACCCAACGTTAAGGATCTTGGGCCTCTGTAACCCAGAGCCCTCGAGCCGGAAGACGACATTGGTGAGGGTGACGGGAAGGGGGTTCTTGAAGACAATCTGTACTTCACACTCCTGGCCAACCACTGCTGCTCCCAGTAACTGAGAGAAAAAGAGGCCCATCACCCATATCAGAGACCCTGGTCAAACACACGGGGACTGTACACTGCACCAGAGAGGGGAATCTGCTTAGAAGCAAAACCTCCCCGTGTCCCACATTTATCCTCCTGAGAGAAGACTCCCCAGAAGTCAGAGAAGAAACTCCAGCCTATTCCCCAACAAAGGCTGTCACAGAACCAGAGACATAAGATCCCATGCTACAGATGAGGAAACTGAGGCCCCAGAGCCAGTCCTTGACCTTCTCCTACAAAGGCTTATCAGGCCAGCCTGCTCCTGGCTTAGCGCCCGCCTCCAATGTCCTTATCCCCTGGCCTTCACTCTCTGACCACCCCTCACGCCCCAGCAAACTGCATTCACCGTGAGGGAGAGGTCTGGCGTACGCAGACGGAAGGTGTGCTGCTTGGCCAGCACCTGCCCGCTCTCCTTGACGTGGCCTGAGACGTTCAGCAGCATGGCCCCTTGGTCCACGAGGTGGGGCCGGTATTCCTTGTAGGCCACTGGCATGGTCACACGGTCCGCTGGTGAGAAGAGGCATGGCGTCACTGAGGCCTGCTTCCCCACATGCGGCTTCCCCCAGGGACTCCCCACTGCTCCTGGGGTTTCCATGTCCACAGCCCTGAGGTGCCCAGCCATCCAGGGGGCAGGGCTGGGTAAGGAGCACTTACAGGCCCCTGGTGCCAGCTCCACTTCCTTCTTGGTTTCCTTGAAGATGGTCCCAGTGACACCGGTATAGAAGGTGACTGAGAGGTAGAGGTGCAGTTTCACTGTGCGGCGGCTGCTGCTGTGATTGGTCAGCATGACCGAGACCATCAGATCCTGCCCCATCACCGCGTCCTGTGCCTCCACCTGCATGGCCACATCCTCCGCTGAGCCCCGGTTGGCGTACACATTGGGTTTGCTGCCGTGGGCTGTTGCTGTCTCTACTGCCTTCCGCTCCGCATCTGAACCTGGGGGTTGAAGGTCAAGGGTGAGGTCCAATTCCCACTTGGGTGGGCGAGCACTTGACAGGAACACTTGTCATGGGGCCCAGAGCTGGCTGGGTTGGGGGAATGGTACCTTCTGGGTGCTTATAGAGGTAGGTGATGTCCTCCCGCATGTTGGAGCCGATGGCCTTTGTGACAATGAGTGTGCCGATGGCCTTCTCCTCCACATACACAATCTTGAAGCTGCCATCGTCCTGCCGCTGCCAGTACACCTTGTCACTATTCACCTGTGGGAGGGGTGGGGATGAGCAGGAATGAGTGAGCCAGAGGGTCTGGGGGTGGCCTGACTCCCGGCCTCCTTCCCCTGATCCCAGGAGCTATGGAACAGGGCTTGGTCCCAAGGGTGGGAGCTTCCTGGCAGAGCCCAAGGGGAGACTTTCCAAGACGAGCCAGATGAGGCCTGAGTGCAGGGAAGAAGCTGGTCTGGGAAGCTCCTCTCAGAGCACTTTGGCAATAATAACAGTAATTCCTCACGCTCATTGGCTGATTTTACGACTAGTGAAGCAGTTTCATACCCATTATCTCTTTTGATCCTGAGTACAAGAAGCAAGGCAGCCTTGATTATCCCCTTTTACAGGTGAGGAAACTGACTTGAATAATGAGTGACTTGCCCAGGGTCGCACAGCTGGTCAGTCAGCGGTGAAGTCGGGACCAGAGAACCCACGACTGAAGCCCAAGAAGGCACCTGCAGCCCAGCCCTCACCTCAGCAAAAATGAAAGGCGTGTCATACTTCATGTAGACCAGGCCATTCTTGATGGACTCCACAGAGCAGGGGCCACAGCAGAAGATGCCTAGAGTGAGGTGGGACAAAGGCGAGAGATCTGAGAAGGCAGAGAGGGACCTTCAGATCCTGGGTGGGGTCCACACAGGGCCCCAGCCCCAGCCACTCAGGCCTGGTCCCACTGCCTGGTGGCCTCTGGAACAAGGCCATCAGCCCTCACCCAAACACTTGGGGGTCAGTTGACAGCCAGTGCAACACAGGTATGGAAAACAAAGAGAGAGTGGCTCCATTCGGCTGTCAATTCTCTTTCATCAGCCCAGGCTGCTCTGCTGGAGGACGGGGGCAAGGTACAGATGTGCAGACCAGCCTGCCTGATAACCAAGTCCCTGACACACTCTTTCATGGCTGACTGACACTGGATGTCCACCATCTGTGACCCCCAGAGGACAGGACCTCCTATCCTTTATCGGAACCAACCCAGAGTCTACAGTGGCCCTGCCTCATGGCCTTTGTGACAATGAGTGTGCTGATGGCCTTCTCCACATACACAATCTCGAAGCTGCCATCGTCCTGCCACTGCCAGTACACCTTGTCACTATTCACTTGTGGGGGGTGAATAGTGACACCACCGCCACCACCATTCCAGAGAGATGCAGAACAACCTTCAGCTCTGCAGCCTGCTGCCCTCTCTACTTGGGGGAGCTGGTACGAAAAAGAGTCTGCCCTTATCATACTCAGGAGGCTGCCTAGAAGAGATAGGCTGACAGGAGGAGGCCTGACAGGAGAGGACAGAGTGGGAAGTAAGTACCATCCAACAGGAAAGAATCTTAGACAACACCTAACACTACACACTCCTTTACAGACGGGGAAACAGCAAGGCGAAGTGCATGCCAGGATCTCACAAGACAGGAAGTGCAGGGAGAATGAAAGGAGCTAAGACTTTTTGAGTAGCTACTATGCTTCTGGCATGCTGCTGGTCCCTTCAGATAGAGAATTTCTCATTTAATCCTCCCAATCACCCTATGTGGTATCTATTATCCCCAAATTACATCCAAACCACCAAAGCCGTAAAGTGCGAGGTGCTTGCCCAAGTGCATACATCTGAGAAGTGATCAGGCTGGGATCAAGCCCCAGTCTGGCTGGCCCCAAGCCCCCTGCCTGATGTCCACCCCACCACTTCCCAGAGTTGGAGGCCAGAGCTCAGATCTGCCAGTGTCTGGGCCAGGCTGTTTCAGCATCAGAGGCATCACTGGGTTGCACAGCTCAGGGGGCTGTGTTCACGTACCTGAGTGAGAGGGAGGGCGCTGGGAAGAGGCCAGGGGAGGAATGTAGGCTAGGGAGGACTCTCTGACCTGGGGTGAGTAAGGGAGAGGCTGGATAGAAGGCAACTGGCAGGGCAGGCCTCATGGCCTGCGGCTGGTGTATCACGCTAGGAAGGGGTGGGAGTTTGTTTGAGAACAGAGTGTATGGTAGTTCTAATTTCTGCAGAAACACATGTATGTGGACATAGAAAAGAGACCCGTGGGTTATATCAATGGTAATCATGTATTAAGGCAGGGTCATAAGGGCTATTTTCTTCTTTGAACCTATCTGAGCCCTGACTTTTTTCTATACTGTATATATAATTCACAGTGAGCAATGGAACAGACAGGAAGGAACTTGGTGAAAGCAAGAATATGTGTTTAAAAGGACTGGACTTGTTCTGTTGCTGACCTACCACTCTGTGCCCCAGAGGACGTCACTCCATCTCTCTGGTCATCCTTTGGAGTGGGTCCCAAATCTGGCTGATCGTCAGAATCACCAGAAGAACTTTCAAAAATATACATTGTTAGCATCTATCCTTGGAAAGTCTAATGTATCAGGTTTGGGGTAGAACCTAGAAATTTACTTTAAAAAAATTTTTTTTTTTTGAGACGGAGTCTTGCTCTGTCACCCAGGCTGGAGTGCAGTGGCCGGATCTCAGCTCACTGCAAGCTCCGCCTCCCGGGTTCACACCATTCTCCTGCCTCAGCCTCCTGAGTAGCTGGGACTACAGGTGCCGCCACCTCTCCCGGCTAGTATTTTGTATTTTTAGTAGACATGGGGTTTCACCGTGTTAGCCAGGATGGTCTCGATCTCCTGACCTCGTGATCTGCCCGTCTTGGCCTCCCAAAGTGCTGGGATTACAAGCTTGAGCCACCGCACCCGGCTAAAAATATTTTTGAAAAAAAAACCCAAATACCTCCTGAGAGAGAATAGGGAACCTTTACATTTTGTGTTCTTCAATGCCACACTTTTTTTCCTTCCAAACATGTATTATTACTTATCAAAATGACTTTAAAAGGGTCCTTCAATTAATTATCTCCAGGATATGTAAGTTAAAAAGCAAGTAAGAATAGTGAATATGAATTCTCTTTCTCCAAATACTCTTACAGCTTTGAATTTTGAACCTCCCTTGTATATTAACCATTATAAATAAAATAAACCATTATAAATAAGTAAAATTTAGGCAAATAGAGCATTATACAGAAAGGTAAAAATAAACTAACATCCACATGGTGGTTCATCTGATAAACCCGTTTGAGAAGCCGTGGGGTTACAGGGCTTGGCTCTCCAGCCCAGCCCAGCACTGACACTCTGGACTGTGTTACTCAGCTGGGGGAGATGAGCAGGGGCATGGTAGGAAGTGGGGGGGCCCGGCTCACCACTGCTAGTCTCCTGGGGTGTGGCATCCACCACCTGCCACCCATCGAAGCCCGAGGGAAGATCTGGCCTCTTCATCCAGCAGTCGTTCCACACATGGAAGTTCCTGGATGGACATGGAGGAGGGGCTGGGTCTGAGCCCCAGGGTCAGGAGTCCATGGTTTCCCCAGCCTCCCCTGCCCACCCTCCACCTCCAAAGCTCAGGTCACCATTCTTCAGCACAGATGGGCAGTCCACCCCAGCTCACCAGACAGAATCATGGTTCAGGTGCTCTAGGGGCTTCATGTTCTCATCGAAGTAGATGTCCATGGTAAGGGATGTGTCTGTGTCATGGGCGGAGTTGAAGTTGGTGACAGTACGGGTGGCCAGACCCAGGCAGCGCAGCACTGTGGCAGAGCGAAGGTTGGGGTTCAAGGCACGGGTTGGGGGCAAGTGAGGCATTGTGTCAGGAATATCGGGGGAGAAGGGCAACTAGGATTGCCAAGCTGGGCACAGACTGCCAGGGTCAGGGTCACCGGGGCCAGAAGGCCTTTGGGCTACAGAGCACTTGGGGTCGGGGAAGCTAGGCCACCTGCCTGGCTCAGTGCCTACCTGTCCCTTCTCCCTCCTTTCCCTTAGGCCTTTCTCTGTTGTTAACACTAATTAATGATAATTAAGACCAGCCTATCATCCACCCCCGCCTGCACCCTGCACTGTAGCCACAGCTGGGCAGGGCTGGATAAGCCTGGCTTTCCTCCCTTCTCCCTGTAGGGCCCGTGCCACTCCTGTCCCAGTCCCTCCACTACCTGTAGTGGTCACGCCAGCAAAGACCCAGCACTGGCCATATGGGACGGAATAGCCGGTGCGTAGATAGCTAAGCAGGATCTCCACGCTGCCCACCCACGCTGATGGGTTGGTGCCTCGGGAGTAATCACCAGACCAGTTCCCAATCAGGACTCCATTGTCATCCAGGGAGTTCACCTGCCCAGGACAGGATAAGACGGGGCTGAGGTGGAGGAGGGGCTCAGGACCTGCCATGTGGTCCTTAGCCCAGCCCTGACCCTGCAACCACCCCTTACCCCTAAATGCCTCAGGATCCAGACATCAGCCCGAGCTCCATCCAGCCCTTTCCTGAGCCACCTGCCCCCCTCCCACCCAGGCTCTGACACAGGAATGTGAATCCTGGGTGTGCCAAGTTTTGGGTTTGGCCCTGCATTCCACAGGAGCTGGGACAGGAGCCAGGAAAGGCGGGCTGTGGGGCAGGCAAGAGAGAGAAGAGGAGGGATACCCCTTCCTGAAGTATCCTTTGCAAGGGCAGGGACAAGGCTGGGGGTCCTCAAGGAATCCAGAAAGGGCAGGATGAGGGTGGAGGTGTGGCGAGGCAGCAGGCAAACACACAGTAGGACTCAGAGACATGAGGGTGCTCACCATGGCAGAGATGACCCGGGAGACACTGACTGGGTCTCCACGGCCTCCATATGGCATCCCCCGCCGGTCCAGGATGTATAGGCAGGCATCCAGCACCCCATGGTCAAACTGGAAGGAGGGATGGAGGGCAGAAGTGACAGCCTGAACCCTAGGCCAGCACCCTGCTCCAATACCCCAGCCACCACACCCACCCCAGCTCCCCTGGGTGCATGTGACCCTGGCCAGCTACATCATACCTGGCCGTAGTTCCACGTCCGCTCGCCAATCTGTGCTTCGGTCCCATAGTAAATTCTCCCAGACTCATTAAGCACATACTCCTGCCGCCAATCCTCATGGTCCACGTACACAATGTCCTCTGTGTCCCCAGAACACACAAAACTGGTTCCCTCCAGTTCTCTCCCTGGGCCTCACCTACTCCTGGCCAGTTCTGCAGGACTCATGTCCACAGAAGAAAATGCGGGGATGCCCCTAGCCTGACAGGACTGCCGCAGGAGAACAGGGGTGGCATGACAGATGGTAGAGGAGATTGGTCTTTGCCAGGGGCCTTCACCAGGAGAGGTGTGGCTGGCTGTGTGATCCTGGGCTGGCCACCTTTCTGCACCAGGCCTCGGTCCTCTCATCTGCTCAATGGGAGGCTGGCTTCTCCTGGGGTCAGGCACCTAGGCACCCTGCTGCATCTGAGGACAGGAAGACCTTCTCTGTCCTTCCCTCCCATCTACCCTCTGCTCCAGATCCCAGCTGCTCACCTGGGCACCAGGGGTTGAAAAGGATGTAGATCTCGTTGCGAGGGTCAAAGGGCAACTGGAACTCCCCAGCGTCTGACTGTGTGCGGACTGTGAACTGAAACTTGCCGATGATGGCGTTGGGGGAAGTGTGGACCCGTAGGTTCAGAGTCTGCCCACTGGCCTTGGTCACCTGGGCTTTCCAGCCTCCACTGCCCCCCTTGCCCACTGGGATGATCACGTGCGTGCCCTTGCCCACCTCGGGGTTGTTTCCTAGAGTAGGAAATCAACAATTAGCTGGCGAGGCCTTCCTGAGGAGAGGGGATGGAACCTGGGACTTCTCCCAGCCCCACCCAAAATGTGTGTGAGCCACTGTGTATGTCCCTACATTGGGCCATCGTCTTATTCTCTGACAATCTCCCTCAGAGCAGCTCTGTCCCCACCCAATGCTTGCCCACATGTTAGGGCAGGGCCGCAGTCCAACATCCCAAATCTGTTCCCCTAACACTGAACTCTGAGGTGGGGAGGAGAGATGAGGGCTCTTGTCACCTTCTGCCTGCCTGTCACAGTGCCTGGGCCGGAGGGGCAGATCCACCTGCCCCGTATGAAAGGGCAGTCCTGATCCTGAAGGCCAACCCTACCTGCTCCCTGGGGCTGCAGGTTCTAGAGCCCAGGGCACCCCTGGTGAAGGTGGTAGGGGTTCCTGGGAAATTAGAGGGTGAGGTGGGCAAGGTGAGGCCCTAATCAAAGGGTAAAAGGAGTCGCCTGCCCCAGGCAGCAGCATAATCACCAGCCTGAGAAGTCAAGCTCCATCAAGCAACGCGGTGAGGGAGGCACCTGCCCTGGGTCATGGGGACAAAGGGACAGAGACAGAGGGAGACAGAATTGGCAGAGATGGGGGACGTGGAAGAAGAGAGGGAGAGAGAGAGAGAGAGAAGAGAGAACCAGCCGCATCCTGGGGAATGAGAACAGACGCAGAAAGGACAGAGCAGCAATGCCAAAGGAGGCACTGAGGCAGGCCTTGAAGAGGAGTACTCTGAGACCGATGCCCCAGGAGGCTTGAGGAGGATGGGCCTGGGAAAAACTGAAACACCAAGACCGTCTCTGAGACACACTCCCAGGGGCACACCCACACACTTGCACCTGCCTTATCTGGCAGAGGTGAGGAGTGGGGCAGGGAGGAGCCTAAAGACCTCTCTGACTCTAATGCCAGCCTCTCCCCACCAAACATAGGGCCTTCACCCTTCCCACTCCAAGTCCCACTGACCGATGAGTAACTCAAGGGTGATGCGATCAGAGGATTCATAGGTCCGGGACAGAAGGAGAAGCATGTGGAAAGGCTGCCCGCGACGTACTATCAGCTCATCGTATTCATACTCGTCTGTGTGGTGCTCTTGGCGGTTCTGGTCCGAGCGTGAGCTCAGCAAGTCCACACCGGTCACTACTAGCATGCCCTCTGCAAGGGCACAGCTCTGGGTCAGTGAAGGCCCATGGGGAGCCCAGGCCCTCATCATTAGCCTCCTATCCCCCCAGAAATGCCAGGATGAGTCTCTGGTCCCATTAAAGCCTTTCAGCTCTCAGCTGAGGAGGACAGACTGGCCTCACCTCGGATGGTGCCATCTCCAGCTGCATTGACACCACTGCCCCGGGAGCCAGGTCTTCGAGTCCCAGAGCTGGACCCTCGACCCCTGGAGTCAGAGGGTTCAGGTCCCCAGTCGTCATCTGCCACATTTCGACATGAACAGCAGCCACAGCAGCGAGCCCAGAAGGAACGGCCTCCTCCTCCTCTGCGAAAGCGTCTGTCTGGCTCTGGCTCTGGCTCTGGAGAAGGCGTGGTAGGGGGCTGCAAGGGGTTGCCACCCCAACGGCCAACGTCGGAACGTGGCCCGTCCATCATGCCTGTTGGGGGGGGGTGGGGGTGGCTCCTTAACCCAGGTAGCCCCAGCCAGCTGACCCAGAAACCCTCCATCCAGACAGCTGATTCGGTCCCAGCCCGATGACTGACACAATCCCACCTTGGCCCACAGATTCTCCAAAAACATCCAGAGACCCTCCCCGAAGACCATTCAGACTCACCCAGAGAAGCTTCTCACACTGCAGAGGAAAGCCTTCCCCTCACTCCCACCAAACCACATCCGAAAAACTGCCCAATGAAGAAACCCACTCAAGGATCTATCCCAGGAAATCCACATAGTTCCCTGCATGGACACTTGTCACAGCCTCAAGACCCAGCTGCACACACATCAGAGTGCTCCAGCATCCCTGGGCCTGGTCCCTCCACCTGCTGGCTCCACAGTCTAGAGGTGCACAATGCTGACAGCTTCTAGAACTCATTTGTTAGCAGAAATTTCCCAACTCAAGGTTCCTCACAAGACAGACAGGTGGCCCCAGGGTCTGGGGTCCTTGGCATTCCCAAGTCAGGGAAGACCCCACTTGGGGCTGCCAGAAGGGGTAGGGCATGGCAGGTGCCTGGAGCTGTGCCCAGTCCAGGGAAAGCAGAGCCTTGGTGTTGGGGAACAGCCTGGCTGGGCGGACAGGTACACAGTTGGCCCACACCCCACCTTGCTGGATCCCGGCACTGCCTCCGATAGTGTGGGCCGCCTGGGCTCAGCACCACAGTGCCTGTGGTGGCCCCTCACCTGGCAGCAGTGTTGGCAACCGCAGCACTGAGTCCCAGGGCTGAGATGGAACAGGTCAGGATGGATGGGACAGGCCTGGTAAGTGACTTATATGGGAGGGAGGGGCCAAACAGCTGTGAGGGGCGGAGGGAAGAGGCAAGGCCTCTGAGTGGGAAATGGGGAGAAGATGCTAGGGAGGGAGCAGGGGCGAGGTCTGTCTGGGCTTAGGCTGGGCTTTGGTGGGATCCACCTGTGTGATGGCCCCTGGCACCAGCCTGATTCCTGCCAGACTGGGCATGTGAGGAGCCCCTCCTCCCGGATGAAGAAGCTGCAAGGGCAGCGGGGCAGGCAGGTCCTTCCACCCACAGCCCTGTCTGGCCGACCTTCTGGTCCCAAGCTCAGGCTGCCTACCTCTGCTCTCACAGGCTCCTGCTACCGAGCTCCATGAAGCCCAAGCCAGGCTCAGCCCTATGAAACTGGCCCAGGGGCCTGGTGCTGGAACTCATCCTGCCCAGGGAGGTCCCGGGATACCAGGTTGCAGACTAGTGACATCAGCAGAGAGGCCTTCAGACTGGCTTTACCAGCTAACCCCTGACCTGCTGGCTCTACCAGATACTCTGACTCCCCGCACCCCCAAGTCTGTCCCTTCTTTCTCAGCTGCTCTACAGCCCCAGGCATGAGTGAGCTGCCCCTCAAGTTTGGGATTAGGGAGATCAGAGTAGGAGCAATCTCATTTCATGTCCCCCACCCCCACTGTAGCCTGGGGAGTTGGGGGAGGCTTACACCTTTCCACTCAGGCTTGGGTGGGAACTGAGACCCCCTTCCAGGGGTACAGAGTACCTTTCTCTCACTGAGAGGAGTCTCTGTTCATTTGGACTCGAGGATTCCCTTTTCTCCAACTTGGAATTCTTCCTGGGAATCCAGACCAACCGGCTCAGGCACCTGTGCTGTGTGCATCCTAACTCCACCCCGACACTGGGGAAACACCAAGGATGGCACAGAGGCGATCCCAAGGCAGAGAGGAGGAGGCTAGGCATCTTCAGGGAGGCTCTCCTTGGGTCTTGTCCTTGGGCCCGTCAGCCAGGGGCTTCTTCCTTCTTTCTTTCCTTCCCACTGGTGTCCCAGCTCTGCCCACGGGCCGCCGAGCAGAAGACAGTGAAAACAGGTTGACAAGAAGATACAAGGAAGCAGAATCCAGGAGGGGCTGTTTGGTGATGCATCAGGCAGGGAGGCGCCGTGGGGAGTGGGGACAGAGGCCCCAGGAACTGGCAGGGAGCCCTCCACACCCACACTGCCTTTTCTTGTCCAGCTCCAAGCACCAGAACCTGCCTGGGGGTGGGGGCAGGTGCCCCACCTCCAACAACCTCAGTAGACACACCATGGATATCAAACTTCCAGGCAGGTCAGCCAGAGGGCTTTGTGCAGGGGCTGGGTGTTTCTGCATCACTGCAGATACGGGAAGGGGCAGGGCCCTGGTTGTCCGGATGTGTGTGAGCACACGTGGACCCAGGCGGATCCCAGAGAACCAGGAGGATGCCTTTGTCACACTCTCTCCCTAGCTTTAATCAATCTTTCTCTCCCCACCCAGCCAGGTTTGAGTCAGTGCCCTAACCCCTGAGCCAGTCCCCTCCCCCCACCACCACTCAGGACTGTCTAGGTCAGGACAGGGTGTGTACATGGTATGTGTGGGGGGACACCATGGGAGCAGACACTCAGCTCAGGACCTCAAGGAGCTGAGGCCAGGCCGCTGCCCAACCATTCCTTAGTGATACAGAAGCAAGAATATGAGTCTAGAATCCTAGACCAAGGGTAGAGACAACTTTGGTTTCAGTGCTGAAGCGCTCTGGCCAAGAACCATGGGCAAGTCTCAACAGCAGTTTCCTCATCAGAACACTGGGCCTAATAATCTCATCCCTGAGACTCTGTGAGGATCAAATGGTATCAAGTATTCTCAAAGGTACTTCAACCGTAGAATGCTACTCATGGGGACCGATACTGTGATTCAGGCAGGGCGGAGCAAGAGCACCCTGGCCCACTCCTGGGAACATGGAGCCCCTGAGCCTCCCGAGCTATGGTGAATGGGGGCCAGGGCACAGAGAACATCTGGAAGGTGCAGGGGTCATGGGAAAAACTTGTATGATGCTTCTAGCTGGAGAAACTCACAGTTGCTCTGTTCAGGCTCTGCTCAGCCAGAAGCAGAACCTGATCCCAAGCCCTGTTCCTGCTTGGAATCTAGACCCAGTCCCAGCCCCAACCCCAAACCAGAAGGTAAACACAAGCTCAGCCCTCACCCTGAATTCTGCCCCAGACACTGAGGCCTTGGCTCTCCCGGAGAGGAAACAACAGGATGGCGCAGAAAGAATGAGCTGACAACACCCCATGTCTCTTCCCTTTCTTTTCCAAAAATAAATGGCTGTAGTGATGAAGGTAGTGGTGTAGTGGTAGCAGTGACAACAGGTTGGTAGCCTGAGAGGGCCTCTCCATTCTTTATTCAGTCCCAATAAATTAAAGGGCAAGGGTAGGGGGCAGGGCCTCTTAGGTGAGGACGCTGCTAACTGAAGGCAGCAGTTCAGCCAGGTGCTCCAAGATGCCCATCGCTTGGCACAGCGGGTTACCCTGCAGGTTGAGGAGGACCAGCCTGGGGCAGGAGGCAAGAGGCTGGAGCGCTGCAGGTTGCTGGAGGCCTTGTGCAGGAGAGTCAAGGAAAGCTTGGCAGGTTCCTCCCCATTCATTTGCTCCTGTGTACCCTCAAGAGCTGGGGACTGTTGCCTGGAAGTCTGTTTGATGGGCATCTCATGTGCTCCCTGGAGGGAGTCAGGCTCCAGGCAGGGACTGCAAACATCTGCCCACAGGGTCAGCCAAGAAAGAATGAGCCGCAACACCCCAAGCAGACTGGTGTAGTATCAGGGAGTGGTGCAGGGTATGATAAGGTGGAAATCCAGCCTGGTCCAAAGAGACATTTACTATTCAGCAATGACCAAGGGCTGCTGAGTGAAGATACCAGTGTAAGGTTGCTCTAACTTCCAATTTTTAAGAGGGGAATCAGAACTCTAGAAGTTTTTTAAAGTATGAAACTTCCTGATTTTCAAAAAACTACATGGACCTGAAGAACAGCTACAGGCTGCCCATTTGTGAACTCTGATTTAAGAAAGTCACTTACACTCTACCAAACTCCACCAGTGCAAGTCAGTGATAGCCCAACAGCCCCAGGCTCTCCCCCTTCAACTCACACTACAGAGCCCCGTCTCCTGCCCTGCCAGAGGGTGGCACATACCCTGCCTGCTGTCTGTCCCTCCCCAGGATGGCACCTCACCTTACCCACTGTCTGAAAGGCACCCAGAAGGAAGGATACGGTTGTTGCACAGTAGCAGCTCTTGCAGCCGGGGTAGGTTGGTGACGCCATCCAGGGACTCTATGGCATTATCACTGGCCTGCAGCACCTGGGGGCAGAGTGGGCAGGGAGGCAGGACAGGTGTTGTTAGCCGGGGATGGTTAGCAACTGAGGAGCTCAGAGGGGCTCACGGGGTCAGGCTGCGTGATGGAGGTGGAAGGCACGCAGTTACCTGTTTGAGGTGGAAGGTCCTGCACATCTCTTTGTAGGATGGGCAGACTTCTGAGGTAGAGGAAGAGGAAAAGAACCACCCATGACAGGGATAGAGACATGGGTACTTTACCTCAAGGCAGCGCAGGGCAGCCAGTGCAGGTGGCAGGGTTCGGAGACGATTGTGTGACAGGTCAAGATGGGTGACCAAGAGCAGCTGTTCCAGATGGCAGAGCACTGTCAGATCCTGGGGGGTGAAGGGAGGAAGGAGGTGATGGGCTTCCCAGGAGACCTGGGAGAGGGTCCTCAGCCAGCGTTTATTAGGCACATGCCCTCTGTGCCCCACAGACCCTTGGGGACCACAGCCAAGGAGAGGATGGGAGCACATGGAAAGCTGACCTTACAGTCCACAGCAGTACATGACATGGGACAGTGAGTGCTGTGAGTGGGGTAACCAGTGGGGTGGGTGAGGAGGAGGAGGCCTGGAGTTCAGAGGTACAGGGGCCAGTGGAGGGTGCTGGGTAAACAAAGACTGGTCCCCCATGGGGACTGGTCCTGATGAGGCAGAGATGAGTTTGGCAGGAATGGAGGTGGGCTGTGGTGATGTGATAAAACTAATGTGTTGGGAAGGACTAGGAAAAGTGGAGCCTGGACAACTTCTCAGGAATCTCTGGAAAGTATTTGGCCTTCAGGTATTGGGGGTTGCTCCAGGGTGAGATGTGCTGGAATGTGTGGGAGGAGTGGGCTAGGGGTCATTCTGAAGGAAGATGAAGCTGTGACCAGCCTGGGGAAGAAGCAACACAAGGAGGTCCTGGTGACTCAGGATTTGAAAGTGAGTGACAAGAAGAAGAATTGGCTGAGTGACAGAAAGGCCTGGAAGAGGAGAAAGCTGGGAGGGAGGGATGAACTCTATCTTGATTGGGAGGAAGTCCACGAAGGCACCTGAGACTGGGGGCAAAGTCAGGGATGTGGGGAGGCCAGCAGGATGAGGGCCAGGGGAAGGCGTGCGTGGTAGCTCATACCTTGTGAGCCAGGTGCAGCACACGCACCTCGGCATACTCCATCTTGAGCACGCTATTCTCCAGCAAGAACTTGCTGCGCAGGTCATCCAGATAGGCTGCCCGCATGGGGTCCACGGCCTGGAGTGGATGGGGTGGGCAGGGTATGCATGTCAGCCGCCTGCCTCCTGCCTGCTGGGCCTCCCCCTGGCCTGTTCTGCGGCCCAACTTGCCTTGAGGGTCTGGAAGTACTGCAGGGTCTCCTTCTCATACAGCAGGGGGTCCAGTGCCCGCATCAGCAGGATGATGGTAAGCAGGCACCCTGAGGAGAGGGCGGGGAAAAGGAGGGTTTCTCCTGGATCCTCCTCTGCTCCCACCCTCCTGGGGCCCTCCTGCTGTCCTCTCAGGGCCACACTGGAAAGGGGCTCCCTCAGCAGGCTCTGGGAGCAGACTCTCATGGAATGGGGCCTCACATTTATTCTCAGGCTCTAGCTCCTGCAGCTCCTTACAGGATTCCAGCTCAGACTGCAGCACTGTGGACTTCTCCACTGACAGCTCACACCTGAGGGTGGGCAGGGTAGGGAGGTGTTGAGACCCGCAGCCCTGAAGCACTGGTCAACATCCCCAGTATCTAGACTGAAACAGCTCCTTGAGGCCCCAACCTCCTGCCCTGGCTGCCTAATGCCCAGAGTCCAGAGCCCTTCTCCTTGTTTTGTGCTTCCCTATCACCACCTGAATAGCTGCTCATCCGTGGTGGAGTCCCGGCACCAGCCCTCCTGGCGGCCTGGGGAAAGAGTAGATGGTTGAAGGGTGCACCCTGGAGAGGAAAAGAGTGATGGGGACTGCTGCAAGGGGTGGAGGCTGCAGGTTCCATCACCTTTTAAAAGCACGCATTCTTTCTGGACATCACCTGCTGTCCAAATGACGCGAAATGTATGTTGGGGCAATTGGTCGTTGAGGGAGGCAGCAGGCAGGTCACAGAGCTGGGAGTACTGGGTCAAGGAAATGCCCCGGCCTAACTACTTTTTTGACTGTCCCACCCAGCCCTGCCCCAGATCCCACTTCTGCCCCACCAATCCTGGGATACCCAGACATGGCTGGGCCGGTTCCTGCCATCTGGGGTCCTCCACTCCACAATCAGGGGAGAATCATCAACCATGAGCAGCAAGATCTCCATCCTGGAGCCCACCTGGCACAAAGGACAAAGACAGACTTCAGCCCCATCAGCACCAGGCCCACAATCCCACAGTGCTCTTGACAAAAGCTGCAGGACTCACTAGGAGGGGCCGAGAGAAGGAGACAGTCAGACAGGCCTCATCCCGGCTCACATGCAGGCAGCGCAGTGCATCCTGGGGGTCAGCTGCAGGGAGACACAGTGTCAGATTTCCTTAAACCCTCTCCCATTCCTACTAAGCCCTAAACACCCAGCCCCTTTCCTCAGTGCTTACCTCGGCCTAGGAGCCAACGGTGATAAAACCAGGCACTCTGATCATTGGGGTCAGTGAAGAAGGCATTCTGCACCAGCTCCAGCTCTGCAGGGTTCCGGGAGGCACGGGACTGTGGTCAGGACACTGGTGGGCTCCTGGCCACTCCAACACCCTACCCCCTCTCCTTGGAGTACTTCCAGCCCCCAGTGTCACTTATATGCTGTCCTTGCACAGGGGCTACGTATGTTAGTTTTATCTTCCCCATCAGACACTTGAGCTCCCTGCAGTCAGGGACTGATTCTTAGGCACCCCTGGAGCCAGGCATGAAGTAGGTGCTCAATAAACCTGAGTGACAGGTTCAGGAACAGGGTCAGGCATGGGGACTAGAAGGGTGGCACTGCAGAGTTCTCCCTTTTGTAGGAAGGAGGACCCCTGACCCTGCTTACCTTTGAGCAGCACATCCTCAGGGAGGCGCCCCTGTGGTCCAGAATCCGGCTGGGGATGCAGCTGGGGCAAGAGACAGGAGCGGTAATGCCAGGACGAGTAGTTGGAGAAGTTTTGGGTGATGAGGCTGTCAGTGAAGGCTAGCTCTTCTGCAGGGGGCACGGCTGCCTGTGTGGCCACAAACCGCCGATAGTCCCAGCAGTGAACTGGAGGGAAGAGGTGACAGCATATCTTAGAGGCAGGGCAAAAGGAGCTACCTGGCTGGGACCCCTAGAGTCCCCTCAGAGAACCCCTAGAAACACTTCAGTGCACTCCAAAGAGGAGGCATTTGGCTCCAACATCCCTTTCAGCACCAGCTCAGTGGACCCATCCTGGATATCCCTCCCCATTCTGGGTCTTACTGAGGCCCCAGTACCAGAATGTGGGCAGGTGAGGGCTGTGGGGACAGAATCTGCAGGCACGTACAGTTCCGCTCATCCACCTCCAGGAAGCGGGCACAGAGCTCCAGCTCTCGGGCCCAGTTGGGCTCAGGCAGGCGGCCTAGCAGCCAGCATCGGTGGTGCCAGGTGCCATAAGACTTGGGGTTCACCCGCAAGCAGCTCTCCAGGAAGCCCAGTTCTGCCTTCACCAGAGCAGCCAACTCTTCAGGAGACCTGTAGCCCAAAGGGAAGGGGGGTCAGGGCTCTCCTACACTCAACCTCAGCTCACCCCTCACTTTCTGCACCCAGCCCCCTACTGTCCTCCATCTATGCCACTGGCTGCCCCATTTCTCCTCCACCCCTGGACCCACGCAGTGTAGGCACAGGGCCAGGGCAGTCTTCTGAGATCCTGAATCCCTACGCACTTCTGAGTCTCCAGCTGCTGGAGCACCTCTCGTCGGCAGTTCCAGAGGGTGGCAAAATCAGGGTTGGCTCCCAGAATCTGGCTTGTCAGTTCCAGCACTGACTCATCCAGCTCACCAGCCTGGCGCTGAGAAGATAGGTGGCAGGGTCAGAGATCATATCATTTTCCCACTACAGGACTAAATAATGTAAACTTAAAACCACCCAATATTCTGTGAATCCCACATTATACAACAGGTACTATGAACCATGCTTTATGGCCTTACAGGTATTCTCTCATTTAATCTTCACAACAGCCTTATGCAGTAGGTGCAATTATTAGCCCCATTTTACAGATGTGCAAACTGAGGCCCAAAGAGATCCAGCAACTTGCCCAAAGTCATACAGTTATAAGTGAGAGAACCCAGAACTGGATCTAGGCAGTCTGACTCTAGGGACCAGCTCTTGGCCTCTATACTGTACTAAAGGAGCTACTTGGGGTTGGGGCTACCTCTGAGGGCCCCACCTTCTGGAAGACGGCCTGGGTGGCTGACTGGTATAGCTTCAGCTTCTGCTCTCGTTCTAATCTTTTGGCCTCCGCCTGCTCTTCTGACGTCTTCACCTTCAGGCGTCCGTGCTATAAGGATGAACGGGTTGGAAGAGTGCAGGTTGTCTTGCAGGAGCTGACCTGCAAAAGCCCCACACTGTGGAGCCCTAGGTTCATACGGGGCAACCAAGTGCACGGCCACTGCGGGTGAGGGCGCGGGCGTGCGGAGATGAAGGGCTGGGCTCAGGGTTCTCACCATGGTGCCGGCTCAGGGTTCAAGACAGGGGAAGGGTCCAGTGGTAGCCCTCGAAGTCTGAGGAGAGAGGTGTCAATCATGTAGCCCCGCCCCTACTAGCTCCGCCCACAGCGGTGTCCCGGAAGCAGCAAGCGTGCCTGGGCAGAGACCCCCAGGGTGTAAAGAGGTCCTGGGACAGGCTTTGCACGTTCAGCAAGAAGCGAACACCCGGACTAGAACTTCCATCCGTATGGCCCTTCCTACAGCCCGATTCGCCCGGGCCAGAGCCCGAGCCGGGGCACCTGGACGTTAGGGACCACTCTGCGCCCCAAAGGTTACCGCTCCCCGCCAGTCCCACGGCTCCCGGGCACCACCGCCCCCCGCGGGCGGACCCACCTGCGCTGGGAGGAGGCGCGGGGGATGCGGAGCTGCGGCGCCCGCCACAGAGCCCAGGCGCTGGCTAGAGCGGCGCCACCTCCCGGCTCACCGAAACGCAGCGCCCTCTGCAGGCTTGGGGAGGGACTTGCGGCGGAGGAGGCCGGCTCGGAGGCGCGTGCGCGGGGGCTCTGCGTTGGCTGTCCGGAAACGCCTCGTACCTGTTAGCCACCTGGTGTGTACGAGTGCGCACGCGCGACTGTAGCGTGCATGTGAAATAGTGGGGGAGGACCATGCCAGTTGGCAACTCAAAATGTAGTGTAGTTAGTGGAAGAGGTTTCTCTAACAGCCAGAAACCCGCACCTTCACTACTCCTCTGACCTCACCCTGGCCACACCCTTCTATATGTCAAATCTAACAGGTGGAGTTTCCTGTCATTTTCTCTAACCTCCGAAGCATTTGACGCTACCCACTTCTTTATACTTGACACCCCCATCCTGGCTTCTCTTCCTGCACCTCTGCCTCTCTCTTCTCATCTGTTCACCTCCACCCCTAAATGTTGGTGATCTCCAGGGTCCTTTCCTCACCGCTTTTTCGCTTCACACACTGTTCCTGGGAGAATGTTTAAATCTAAGTGTTCAACTGCTTCGAGTTGGAGCTCCTCAGAGCTGTTTTGGCCCACAAATCTGGCATTACACTTTCTCTGGGTGAGTTCATTCACACTCATTGTTTTAATTACTACCGGTAAATTGATGACACCCAAATCTATATCTCCAGCCCAGATGTCTTGCAAGCTTAAATAACAATAAATAATACACATGCACATACATATTCAAACACCTATTGAATATCACCTGGTGTCCCAGAGACACCTCAAACTCCAAAAGCCAAAAGGTATAAATTTTCTCTCATCCATCCTCTCTAAACATTGGCCTTTATGTTTTCTATTGTAGTGAGTGGCACTATTTCCTCCTCACTTCTTAAACTCACTTAAATACTCTCTCTATTCCCACTGCCACTAGGAGTTCAAACTCCGAATTTCTTCTCCAGATTGTTGAAAGTCTTTTCCATGTTCTCCACTTCATCCCTTGTTATCAGTCCATCCTCTGTGCTGCTGAATCAGTTTTTCTAAAATGCAGATTTGATGTCATATCTCTGCCTGAAAGTGCTGAGTGGCTCCTTTTCAGGATAGAATTGTAATCTCTCAGCTTAGCACATCAGACCTACTGGCATTTGGGCTCTGCCTACTCTCTGGCTGTATGTCCTGCCTGACCCTGCCAAAAACTCTTCATGACAGCCTACAGAAATACTTGAAGTTTCCTAAATGTGTTAGACTGTTCCCTCTTCTTGACTCTCCTTTCTCTACACTCCTCCTTTGCTACAGTAAATCCTGTTTAAGATTTAACTTTTTGAACTCCACAGAACAAAGAAAAAAAATTTAACTCAATTGGCACCTCGAGGAAGTTCTCTAAAATGCTCGTCTGATCTGATAGACCTACATATGTACTTTCAAAGACTATGATTTTTTCTCTGTGCCTACTGTAAAGAAGGTTTTCTGGTGGAACCTTCATGAGATTCAGGGTGGCTAGTGAGTGTGTGTGCCCCACATGTACAGGTGTGTGATGTCTTTGTGAATAGTGTATCCATGTGGCATATGTGTGTTTATAACTCACACCTGGGTAAGAAGGTAGTGCTTTAAATATTTTTTTTCTTTTTTTTTTTGAGACAAGGTCTCACTCTGTCACCCAGGCAGCAGTGCAGTGGCACAATCTCTGCTTACTACAACCTCTGCCTCCTGGGTTCAAGCGATTTTCCTGCCTCAGCCTCCCAAGTAGCTGGGACTACAGGCGTGCACCACCACACCCAACTAATTTTTGTATTTTTAGAAGAGACAAGGTTTCACCACGTTGGCCAGGCTGGTCTCAAACTCCTGACCTCAGGTGATCTGCCCACCTTGGCCTCCCAAAGTGCTGGGATTACAGGTGTGAGCCACCATGCCTGGCCAGTGCTTTAAATCTTTATATATCCTCTCTCTCAGCCCCTGGAAATGTATGTAAAGTGTCCATTATATGCTTGTCCTTTCCTAGATCCTATAACAAATTACAGAGGAAAAGAGACATTTTTCCTATCCCTGTGTATTTGTAGTCCCAGTGAGTAAAGAGTTAAACCATTTATTGGGAGTTTTGCATATATATGAGGGATGTGCACACACACAGAATTACAGGTAGGAGGCAATAAGCAGAGTGATTAAGAACATGGATGCTAGAGCCAAACTGCCTGGCTACAAATCCTAGCTTTGCCACTTACTTGTCCCAGGGTGACCTGGGGCAAGTTACTCAACTTCTGTGTTGAGTTTGCTGTGTGTCTCAATTTCTTCAACAGTAACACAGGAAAAATATTATGTAGCTGCTGCAGTTGAAGTTAATCTGTTGAAGTTAAGCTGAAATAAAAGAATCTATGTAAAGTGCTTAGAACAGTGTCTGTACTAAGTAAGGGCTCAGTATAATAATAGGAAACTGAGGCTCAGAAAGATTAAGTAACTTGTTGAGGGCCACCCATGTAATAAGTGGCCAAATGGGACCTGTGTCTAGTCTGGTCCAGCCCTCCCACCTCACCACCAGCCTTTTTTTGTTGTTGGTCACCTCCTTCTCTAGCTTTCTGCTCTGCGCACGCTCGCAGGCACAACCAGATACTTGGGAACACAGATGCCCCCAAGTGCAGATTTGCCAGGTACAGCCTTGCATCATAGTCACTAATCACATTGTGATTAGCAATCTTGAAACTGGGAAGGGTGAGTCAAGCAGGCTTAAGAGAGGAAGTGAGTCTCATGAAAAAATCTGCATCAGAGAAGGCAGGGCCTGGGTTTTGGAAAGAGCGGGCAGGAAGGGTATTTCAGGTATGTAATATGACGTGAAGGTGGGGGAGAGAAAGCCAAACAAACTTAGCTGGCTGGCAGAGGGAGGCTGAGCCAGGTGCCTTTGGAGATAAGAGCAGTGGAACTGATGACAAGTCTCTTGCTTGAAGGCAAAAGGAGCTGTCAGGAGTTATATTTGGCCTCCTATGTGGGATAAGTGGGAACCATACAGGTGTCTGAGAGCCACAGTTTTTTTTTTTTTTTCCTGAGACGGAGTCTCGTTCTGTCACCCAGGCTGGAGTGCAGTGGCGTGGTCTCTGCTCACTGCCAGCTCCGCCTCCCAGGTTCACATCATTCTCCTGCCTCAGCCTCCCAAGTAGCTGGGACTACAGGCGCCCACCACCACGCCTGGCTAATTGTTTGTATTTTTAGTAGAGACAGGGTTTCACCTTGTTAGCCAGGATGGTCTCGATCTCCTGACCTCGTGATCTGCCTGTCTTGGCCTCCCAAAGTGCTAGGATTAAAGGCATGAGCCACCACGTCCGGCTTTTTTTTTTTTTTTTTTTGAGACAAGGTTTGCTCTTGTTGCCCAGGCTTAAATGCAATGGCACGATCTTGGCTCACTGCAACCTCCACCTCCCGGGTTCAACCAATTCTCCTGCCTTAGCCTCCTGAGTAGCTGGGATTACAGGCATAAGCCACCATGCCCAGCTAATTTTGTATTTTTAGTAGAGACAGGGTTTCTCCATGTTCGTCAGGCTGGTCTTGAACTCCTGAACTCAGGTGAGCTGCCTGCCTCGGACTCCCAAAGTGCTGGGATTATAAGCGTCAGCCACCGCACCCTGACAGCCACAATCTAAATGTTTGAAGAAGAGATTTTTACTGTCCTCTATGTATAGAAAGAAACAAACAATAATTGAGTATCAACACAGCCCCAGACATCTTATTTACTGCACTCACTACCTATATGAAGTAGGTGTTATTATCCATATTTTACAATATGGATAATTTTACATGTAAAATAATTCATTTTACAATGAAGCAACAGGGAATACAGTGGGTTTGCAGAGGTTAGTTTCTCGTCCAGAGTTACACATCTTCGAGATTCAGAATTCAGTTGGCTCTATAGGTGGGAGTGACCATTGCCAGAGGCCTGAACTTGAGTTTCTTGAGACCTGGAACGCCGGCGTCTTTTCACCCCTGCCAATTCATTCTTTACTCCTGCTCCCAACATACGTACATAGAAGCACACACACATAGTCACTTATAATGGCTCCAGGACTCTGAGCCCGTCACAGACCAGAGATAATTTGGAGGGAGAAAAGGGGGCCACGAGCCCTGGGTCAGGGCCTTGGGTCAAAGCTTGGCTAGAAGCCATGGTCTGAAGGCAGGGGGAGCAAGTGCAAGACAGGTAATGGAGGTATCGCTGGGCCGTGTGCAGTGTGTGGTAGCGTGTGCCTTCATTCAGTCCCTTGATGTTCAGCATCAGTGCTGGGCCTCACAGCATGTTGGGTGCCAGGGATCCAGTAATGGACCAGAAAGACAAGTCTCTGTCTTCCAGAGCTTATGGTGGAGTGTAGCACTGTCCAATATAACTTTCCATGACAATGGAAGTGTTTGGTATCTGTGTCATCCAGCACAGTTGACAGTAGCCCCGTGTGACTACTAAGCATTTGAAATGTGCCTAGTGCAATTGAGGCACTGAATTTTTCGTTTTGTTTCATTTGAATTAACTTAAAAAATTTTTTGGCCAGGGGCCAGCTGTAGTGCTATAGTCCCAGCACTTTGGGAGGCCAAGGCAGGCGGATCACTTGAGGTCAGGAGTTTGAGACCAGCCTGTCCAACATAGTGAAATGCCATCTCTACTAAAAATACAAAAATTAGCTGGGTGTGGTGGTACGTGCCTATAGTCCCAGCTACATGGGAGGCTGAGGCAGAAGAATCATTTGAGCCTAGGAGGTGGAGGTTGCAGTGAGCTGAGGTCGTGCCACTGCACTCTAGCCTGGGCAACAGAGCAAGACTCGGTCTCAAAAAAAAAAAAAAAAAAAAAGTAGGTGGGACTACAGGCACACACCCAGCTAATTTTAAAAAATTAGCCCATGCCTGGCAAATTAAAACAAAATTTGTTTAGAGACAGGATCTGTCTATATTGCCCAGGCTGGTCTCCAACTCTTGGCCTCTAAGCAGTCATCCTGCCTCAGCCTCCCAGAGTGCTGGGACTACAGGCATGAGCCACCACACCTGGCCTAATTTAAATGTAAATAACTGCGCGGGGCTAGCAGCTAGTATTGGACAGAGCAGATCTCTTGGGTGAGACACGTAAGATGGAGTAGGACAGGGGCCCATGAGGGCCCACAGAAGGGACACCTTACCCAGACTCAGGTTAAGAGGAACTTGTTTTAGATCTGGTGATTGTAATGGTTTACATTTTTTTCTGTTTAACTTTTGATGCTTATTTTTCTATAAAACTTGTCACTGAGGCATAACGTGTTATACTGAAAGTGCACAAATCACAAATATGCGGCTCTGATCCTCCTATTTTAAAACTCTCCCAGACACAGGTATGGGTAAAAGGTTTAGTGGGGGGATGGAAGACACAGAATGGAGGTAAATGTGGGGAAAGAGGTTAGAAAACCCCCTCCTCAGGGATAATTTGGCAGAACCTAGAATCCACATCAATGTCCCTGTGGCTGTGGGTGGGCAGTGGGCATTGAGAATGAGGATGGAGAAGGACTATTTCTGAGGACGATTCAGGGATGACGGGAACTTCGAGGAAGGCTTACAGTTGTAAAGCTGAGGACTTGAGAATTTGTGGTGTCCATAGAGGTCCCAGAACATGGGCGTGGGGAGGGATGGTTGCGTGAGAAGAGGAAGGGCTACTTCTCACATGTTTGATTTTGAGGTGGAGTTGTCCTGAGGCAGCAAGAAATCCTTGTCTGGAGAGAGGCTGAGAGGTCAAGGCAGAAGAAGTCAGCGTGGGTGTCAGGTGTACGCAGGTAGTAATTACACCCAGCAGAGAATGGGTACTCTGGGGAGAGGAGAGGTGAGGGGAACCCACAAACAAGCTTTGGTAGAGCGTGGTGAGAGCAGGGCTGAGGGTGTGAGGCGGAGAAGCCCCACAAACAAGCTTTGGTAGAGCGTGGTGAGAGCAGGGCTGAGGGTGTGAGGTGGAGAAGCCTCAGTGGAGGGCAAAACAAGAAATGGACAGCGAAGAGAGAAGAACTTCTGTGCTCTTGAAGCCATAATTAATGTGAAATTATAATGACTGAATACTTTATAGCTATGATGGGAAGAAACTGAAGCTCTGTCCGAGGCCACACAGCCAGAAGTGATAAAGCCTGGCCTGGTGCTCAGGCTGATTCCAGAAGATGCTCTCTTGCTGGCTTTCCCTCCAGTCTCACCCACCGTGCTTTGCTGGAGCTGGCCAGGGCCAGGAGTGTGGGAAGAGGGTGGAAGGAGGTGTCCAGAGACCTCTGGGAAGCTGGGGTAGGGGTGCTGGATGCTGGCCTTGTAGGGAAGGGGGGCCAGCAAGGGGAGGCAACTCAGGCCAGATGGTCTGGATCTAATCTTGGGACCCAGAGGAAATCAAATATTGGGAAATCTGAGTTCCAGCACAAGTTGGGGTCAAGAAAATGAAAGGAGAAGAGCAGTGCTGGGTGCCTGCCATGTGTCAATGACAGCAGAGTTGAAGCTTCCCCACGGCACAAGCAGAAGTGCTCAATTCTTATCTCTTGCAGCAGGGACCTTCCTCTGCCCCTAGCTTCCTGATTCTTTATAACCCTGACCATCACAGAGCAGAACGTAACAGTGAGACAGGGCTTGATGGATCCCCAGCAGCCCAGAGATACTCAGTGAAGTCACATACCCAGAGGTGGGGCCAGGTTTGGAAACCGGGTTTTCAAATGACTCTTAGTGGTTTTGCATCCATCAGCTCTATCTTAGGATATGTTGAGCAACAAAATGGTGAACTGTGGGTTTGCTGGTAGGATAGTAGATATGGTTGTAACAGGCAGGACACCCATCACCAAATAATATGAATTAATGTGTCTTTGGCAACCTGGAGGGAGGTCCCTAGTGGTGGCACATTTTCAGTGACATGCGGGATGAGCACAGATGCCACTCTCATAATCGAAGGTCACTTGCACATGATTGGGAGGAATAGGGGATGATGGCATCTGGCGAGATTGTTGGGCCAGATTTGTCACATGGTATTGAATAGGGACAGAATTACAGTCTGGTTCTTTGGTCTTCAGATAATCAGCTGCACAAGAGTAAGATACGTGAGGGGTGGAATAACAATAGTAAATGAAGACAGGAGGACTCTGAATGATAAGGGATTGGAAAGAATTGACTGTGATCTGCTTACCAAAAGCACTAACATGACTTTGGGATGCACTAAGAGAGCTTTAGTACCCAGAACAATGGGGCTCATAGGCCCCAGACTCTGTGAGAGTCAAACCCTGTCAGGAGTGTGTGGCCCATTTTGAGAGGGACAGAGACAAACTGTAGAGTCCAGAGGTAGAAATCAGGATGGTGAGAAGAGCCCATGACCAGAGGGAGGACATGAAGATACTGAACTGGGAGAGAAGAGTCAAGGGGCGGACGATAATAGTCTTTCTACTCCTGGATAGAAACCGAATTGAAGGCCGGGCGCGGTGGCTCAAGCCTGTAATCCCAGCACTTTGGGAGGCCGAGACGGGTGGATCACAAGGTCAGGAGATCGAGACCATCCTGGCTAACACGGTGAAACCCCGTCTCTACTAAAAATACAAAAACTAGCCGGGCAAGGTGGCGGGCGCCTGTAGTCCCAGCTACTCGGGAGGCTGAGGCAGGAGAATGGCGTAAACCCAGGAGGTGGAGCTTGCAGTGAGCTGAGATCCGGCCACTGCACTCCAGTCCGGGTGACAGAGCGAGACTCTGCCTCAAAAAAAAAAAAAAAAAGAAACTGAATTGATTCTGCGTATCTTGAGAACAAAAACAAAGACCAGAGAGTGGTTGCAGATCCTTTATGAGGGAGGACTTTCTAATAATTAAAGCTGCCCAAAGGTGGAATGGGCCTCAATGAGAGGTGGGAGGCATTCAAGCATATGTTGGTCAACCGCTTTGTCAGAATGTAGTAGTGGATATTCAGAGACCAGAGTCTCTCCACTCTGAAGTTCTGAAAGATTCTGATCCCTGGGATGGAGCAGGGGACTAGAGTAACTCAGCCCAAGAAGATCCTCTCCACTGCCCATTCCCCGCAACTGCCCATTCCTTGGACACTTGGTTTGAATGCTTGCATTCTTTCTCTTCTCCCTGCTCCCCAGTTCCTTCTGAGTCAGGCTGGGGAAATTCCTTGATGGCCCATGGGGGTTGCCATGTGCCTGTAGCACACTTCCTGGCTGGGGAAGAAGACAGAACAGTTTAGTCAGTGAGAAGAGAGGGCAGGTCCCCAAGGCTGCCCTAAAAGACAGAAGGGCCCCAAAGGGAAAGTCCCCACAAGAGCATTCTAACTCTCCCAGGGTGTGGTGGGTGCTGACTCATGTTGGCGTCTCTTGGGGAAGAGTTGAGGGAAAAGCAACCAATAACTGGTGCTGAAAAGCTGGAAAAACTTCTTGAGCCAGCCAGAACTGAAGCCTCTGTGACATGAGCCAGGCACTGCATGGTGACTGGTGACGATAATGACATGTTGGCTAAAAATTGCCCAGAGCACTAGTGGAGGTGGGAATGTAGCCAAGAAACTCACTGCCTGGCAAGGCTGCTGCCCAACTGCAGGGGGCACCATCACATTCGGTTTTGGGCATATATGATGTGAGTGGTACCAGGAGGCAGAAGCCCTGACATTCTATGTCAGGTGAGAAGCAGAAGCTGTGGAACAAAGTGACACTGTGGGTCCTGGGGAAGGATGGGATGCTGTTGCTGGTAGATGAACACAGGGGACAAAGGACAACAAAGGACATACTCCTCTGGGAGAGGAAAGAGGAACTGCTCCTTTTGGGGGAGGACTCAGGCCTCACCCTTTCCCTGTCCCATTTATCTGTCCAACAAATACTGCCTGAGAGCCCTGTGTGCCTGATCCACGCTAGGGTGGGGGCTATGACAGTGAGCAGAGCACAGACACAGTCCCTGCCTCACGGAGCATACAGGCTAGCCCTGGGTTGTTTAATCGAACTTTCTGGATGACAGAAATAATCACATAAGCAAATGTAGTACAACTCTGTTGACTGCTCTGCCTTTATGGAGAGGCATATGGTGCTGGGTGAGCACCTGATGGGGAGCTGCCTTGTCTGGGGATGGGGGTGGGCTTCCTAGAGGAAGTGTGTGGGAGCAGGGGCTGTAGGTGAGCAGAAGCCCTGGTTTGGGGTTCAGTCAATGCCTCTTCTGTGCCTCTCAGCACCAGGTCCTGTGGTGCCTGCATTATAGCTCATCCTGTGGGTGTGGCACCCCACTTCTGCTCCTGCTGTCAACTACCTACCCAAGGGGACTCATTCGACTGCATTTCCTCTCACCTAGCAAGGTGCCTGCACCGTGGTGGTTGCTCAGCTAACGTTAACATAATTTAGCCAGTCAATTATCAACCAACAATTATTGAGCACCAGTACAGCTCAATATACAGCGGTGACCAAGACAGACAAGGTCCCTGTCATCATAGGGCTTACATTATAGTTGGGGAGACAGTCCCTGTAGGAGTAGATACACACCAGACAATTTCAGGGAATCTAAGTGCCCCTGAGGGAAATGAAACAGGGTATTGAGACTAGTTGGGAAAGAATAAATGGTGAGCCATGGAGGCACCCACCCACTGGGCTGGGGTGGGAGATTAGGAGGAGGAGTTGGGGATCTTAAAGCCCAGGGCAGGGAGCTTGGTCGGGATGGCTACACTCCAGGCTGTAGGGCCAGGCCTCACAGCACTGGGAGGGAGTGGACAGGGAGTGGTTCCAAAGTTAAGAATTTAGTGTAAAGGAGAATGCCTAGAACTGCTGACAGGAGCAATGCTGTGTTCCCGAGTCCCCTGTGGGCCCAATCATGACTCAGACTTGAGCTCTGTGCCTGGCAAAGAACACTGAGGGGAAAAGGGGCATGGAGGACCTGGAGTAGCCCCGCAGAGGCATCCAAAGCTCCCACTGCTGGCAGCCCTGTTGGGAAATTGTCTCTTAGGACCCTGAGTAGACGTTTTGAGGCGGAGGTGTGGTGTGTGGGGCCGAGGCTAAGGACCGATGGATACTAGGGATCAGTGAGTCCTCAGAGGGTCAGTCCTGGAATACAGACACTGCCATGGCTGGCCTAGCATACCTCCTCCCGGGGAGGAAGGGTGGAGCCCTCACCACTGGGTCTCACTGGGCCTGTGAGCTCAGCCACACTCTGGGTTCGCCCCAGGTACTGTGCAGTTCTTTGCTGAAGGTTTCAAAGTTTCTGTGCATGGGGAAGGAGACAGCAGGGGAAGGGAGGATGAAGGGTCCAAGACCTAATCCCTAACTTTGAGAAGGAGTCATCCTTATCCAGGAAATGGATGAAGACATCTATGACTCGAACACTAGTCAAGAGCCAAGTGAATTTCATAGTAAGAGGTTCCCCAGAAGCGAGCAAAGCAAGGGTAGAAGACACCGGGAGAAACTTTTAGGAGGTTGAGATGGGCCTGGCTGAATGAATTCTGGCAGGCAAAATGGGGTTGGGGGCTGGGTGAAAGAAGAATGAGTGGTAATCCAGAGATCAGAACAGTTGGAGCAAAGGTACGGAGGAAAGGGAGTGTGGTCAAGTTTAGGTATGAGTAAGACTCAATGTGGCCAAGAGGAACTTAGGCTGGGTGAGCTTGGGAAAGCTTTCACCATTCTGCCCAGTCCCCAACCCTTCCTCTACCCAAAGTAGAAGGCCTCCAAAGTCAAAACCAAACCAGATGCTGGGCGCAGTGGCTCACGCCTGTAATCCCAGCACTTTGGGAGGCCAGGGCAGGTGGATCACTTGAGGCCAGGAGCTTGAGACCAGCCTGGGGAAATCCCGTCTCTACCAAAAATACAAAAATTAGCCAGGCATGGTGGCACACGCCTGTAATTCCAGCTACTGGGGAGGCTGAGACAGGAGAATTGCTTGAACCCAGGAGGCAGAGGTTGTAGTGAGCTGAGATAGCGCCACTGCACTCCAGCCTGGGCAACAGAGTGAGATCTGTCTCAAAAACCAAACCAAACCAAACCAAGCAAAACATAAAACAAAACAAAACAAAACCAGATACAAGGCAGCAGAAGCAGCATGATGTAGGGGAAAGACCTCACACTTTTATACAGTTATACAGATTTGGTCGAATCCAGACTCGCACTGTAAAGACTTACAATCCTGGATAAGTTACTTAGAATTTCTGAGCCTCAGTTTCCTCAGCTGTAAAAGAGTACTTGCCTCATGTGGCAGATGAAAAGAGTAGGGCCTGGGTAGAGTGTTTGGACATTGCAGGTGCCCAATAAACCTGAATTCTCTCAGCCCCTACAATAACACAGGTCTCTGATGATAGGGTGTTAATGTGACAGTGAAGGGCCAAAGCCAGGCACCTTTTCTCCCTCTTGCATGAGGCCCTCTAGGGACGCTCAGGCTGTGTCTGTTCTGGCTTTGCTCATTTCTTCTAGAACTGCCTCTCCAATAAGGAGGTAGCCCAGACCTCCTTACTCACCAATATGGGGCATATGTGTTGGTACTTGCTAACAGAAATTGCACAAAACCAGGCCCACTTCCTCCCTTTGCCACTTCCCAGCATTCCTCATGGGCTCCTCCATTCTCAAGGGTCTATGGAAGGGTCCTCATGTCCTCCAGATTCATCACTATCAAGCACAGGCAGCTTCTAGTTCCTCTCCACTGCTGGCATTTAAGTCCAGGCGGCTGGTGGTCCCTTGGCCTTGCTTCAAGCTGAGCCTGAGCCTGCACCTGGACTCTGGCTGAGGAAACTATTCACCCCCACGGCTGGCCCACTGCTGAGTTCCCTGGGAGGCTTGGAGCAGAGGGCAGTGGGCGGCGGCATCCCACTGGCTGCTAGAGAGAGAAATGCAGAACTCTCAGCACATGACAACTCTGTCCAAACCTCTGAACTAAGAGACTTGCCCAGACTCTAGATTGGCTTTTAGCAGCACAAGGCTGTATCCCTAGGGTGACCCCAGCCCCTCTTAAAGTGCCGGCTTTAGAAAGCTCAGTGCTGCCAGAAAAATTTATTATTTGTTCTAGCCAACACCTGATGATAGGCCCCCTGACCTCACTTTCTTAGAGCGTTTGGCTCAAAATGGCTTGCCGTTGTAAATATGTATCTTTTGCAACTCAGAAGCATCAGGTCTTCCTTTAAAATGTAGTCATCAAGGCCAGGCATGGTGACTCAATGCCTGTAACCCCAGCACTTTGGGAGGTGGAGGCAGGTGGATCACTTGAGGCCAGGAGTTCAAGACCAGCAACATGCCAAAACTCTGTCTCTACTAAAAATACAAAAAAAACCCAAAAAACAAAAAACAAAACAAAAAAAAACTTAACCAGGTGTGGTTGCACATTCCTATAGTCCCAGCTACTCAGGGGGCTGAGGTGGGAGGATCGCTTGAGCTGGGGAGGTACAGGTAGCAGTGAGCCGAGATCGTGCCACCCACTGAACTCCAGCTCACGCGACAGAGTGAGACCCTGCCTCAAAAAATAAAGGACAGAGCCCTAACTTAGATACATGCCAGCCAGAGACAGAGAGACAGCTGGCCTCATTCCATTCACTCTGAGGCTCTGCTAACCCCCTGCCTCCTCCCTTTAAAGCTCCCAGATCACCTCTGCACAAATCAGAATGGAGCTCAGCTCTTTCCCCTACTGTCAGTAGTTACTGAATAAAGCCTGCTTTCGCTGCTTTAACTAACATCTGCTATTTCTCTTTGATACCACCTGCAGAAGACCCAGCCCATGCTCCTCCTTAGCCCCTGCTCAGTCCTGAAGTGACTCCTGCCTCTTCTGCTGCTCAACATGAGGCCCATCAGCCTGGTCAAACCAGCAGCCACAGGGCTCTGAGGAGAACCCCGAGGCCAGGGCACCCATGGGCATGTGTGTTGGGGGAACTGAGTGCAGTGTCAGGCAGGGACTCAGGACACACTGAGGGGGCAAGGATGCCCTTGGTGGCCTGAAGGCAGGAGCTGAGACAGTGGTGAAGCTTGACAGAGAAAGGCAGGGATAAGAATGTTGTATCACCCCCAGGAAGGTGAAACCTGGATGAAACGAGAGTTGTGTCCAGCCTAGGGAGATGCCTGGCTGTGGCGACCCCTCCCGCTCCTTTGAGTCCCCACCCTGGGTCTTGCCATGGTTGCCTAATGTTTTCATGACACCAACTGGAAGCACTTTGAGAACTGGACCTTTGTCTCATGAGGCTTGCCTGTACCCGTCCACCCTGTCCTGCCCAGGATGGGCACACAGGAGGCTGCACAAATACCAGCTGACCAGGAGATGGAGGGTTAAAGATGGGATTAGAGCACAGGGGCCAGTGAGGACAGGCGGGTGATGGGCTGAGGGGTTGGGAGGAGCAGTGCAAGGAGGGGAAGCCTGAGAAGGTGGAGGCAGCAGGGCCCAGGGGAGTGCGCTTGGTGGAAAGGATGGGCCAAACGAGGGGAAGACCAGGGACTGGACATGATGGGGAGGGGCTGTGGCAAAGGACTTCTGAGGTCGTAGGTGGGGCTCTCCCCAGGGATGGGGAGGCCAAAAGCCTAAGGGACCAGATGCCTCAGCAGCAGTGCCAAGGCCTTTGGCGTGGGTGGTAGGTGACAGATGCCTCAGAGACAGTGCCAAGACCTTTGGCGGTCGTGGGTGGGTAGGAGCCAGGGTGAGAAAGGGAAAGGGCAGCCCTGGGCCCAGCCGCCTGCCTGGATTTTTCCACTGGGCCTGAGCTCCCATGGGGCCCTTATGCGTGCTCCTCACTCTCTGTGCCTGGATCGCACCCCACTGTCACTCACATCGCCTCCTCACTTCCCCGGCCTGCCAGAGACCTCCCCTCCTACTCATGGGCCCAAAGGGGTCTTCCTGAAGGAGGATGGAAACTCCTCCTCAGTGACTTGTCCGTAAATCTGGAGTCAGTTATCCCTTGGTCCAGCCCTGCACCCATCCTCTTCCTGTTTAATGTACCAGTTGGTCAAAGCTCACATCAGTGGAGACACCTGGAGATAAGAGGCTCCACAGTCAGCCTCATTTTGATACCTCACAGTCCTCGGGCGGTTGTTCTACAAAGAGGAATCTCCATGTGACATGCATCTCACAGCCATGTTTGGGTCCACTTCCTTGGAGGAGACCGGGGCTGGGCCAGGCTGCTCAGGCTGGTCTCTTCTAGGCATTCACACTGCTTCTCTGCTGTCATTAGTCTCTATTTAAGCTGTCACGCTTTCCTCTTACCCTCTCTGCTGGTGGGGTAGGGAAGTTTCTGGTGGTGGGAGCAGCTGCTTTAGGACCTGGGAAGGGGTTGGGGCTCTGAGTGCACTTAGAAGTGTTGGACACAAGGGCCAGAGTGGGCCTCAGACTGAAAATTATGATCCCTCTGCTGGAGAGAGAGGCCCAGATTTGCACGCAGCAAATCTCTTCTCTGAATATCCTAGACGTTTGCTTGTAAGGTATGGGCTTTCTCTGTGGCCACCCAAGAATGCAGTAGCACTAGCTGCCTCTGGGCTGAGGGCAGGGATGAGAAGGAGACTTTTCATTGTGCATCCTTCAATACCTTTTGGATTCTGAGCCATGTGAATGTGTTACCTCTGAAAAATATAAATCAACAGGCCAGGCACAGTGGCTTATGCCTGTAATCCTAGCACTTTGGGAGGCCGAGACAGGCAGATTGCCTCAGCTCAGAAGTTCGAGACCAGCCTGGGCAAGATGGTGAAACCCCGTCTCTACTAAAATACAAAAAATTAGCCAGGTGTGGTGGCTGGTGCCTGTAATCCCAGCTACTCAGGAGGCTGAAGCATGAGAATTGCTTGAACCTGGGAGGTGAAGGTGGCTATGAGTCAAGATCACGCCACTACATGCAGCCTGGGCAACAAAGAGAAACTCTGTCAAAAAAAAAAAAAAAAAAAAAAGTAACAATGCAAAACAAAAATCTCTTCTTCTCTCCCTGGGTTCCTTTGAGGAATTAAGCGTCTTCAGGGACCTGCCAAGAACCTTGACTTGCTCCAGTTGGGGCGGGCTGCATCTCGGTCAGGCCCTCAGTGCCCCACCAGTGCTATGTCTGGCAGACCGGCTTCTCCTTCACTGCTCAGGCACATTCTTTCTTTCTCTGTACCTGTTGCTGGTTTCATGGCATCCCTCAAGCCAGGGATACCACCACCACAGTCCCACAATAGTCCCAGGTGCCTGTTGACTCTGCCTCCTACAATGTCTCATCTGCTCACACTTTCACTGCATCACATCCCAGGGATACTGATAGCGGGCTAGCCTTCTGGCTACTCCTCTGGTGTCTGCCTCTCTCCTCCCACTAGTCCATCCTCCCTATACCTAAGCCCCAGTGAACTTCCAAAATTCAAATCTGATGATTTTATGCTTCTGCTTAATTCCTCCTGCAGCTGACAGTGTTAATGCTCTGCCCAGATCCCCCTTGAACTTTTTCATTTTTGTGCATGACACCTCACTCTGTCCTTTCTTTTTTTGTTTTTATGTTTATTTTTATTTTTAGACAGAGTCTCTCTCTGTTGCCCAGGCTGGAGTGTAGTGGCGTAATCTGGGCTCACTGCAACCTCTGCGTCCCGGGTTCAAGCGATCCTCCTGCCTCAGCTTCCTGAATAGCTGGGATTACAGGCACACGCCACCACACCAGGCTAATTTTTGTATTTTTAGTAGAGACAGGGTTTCACCATGTTGGCCAAGCTGGTGTGGAATGACTGACCTCAAGTGACCCACCCGCCTCTGCCTCCCAAAGTGCTGGGATTACAGGTGTGAGTCACTGTGCCCGGTCCCCACTCTGTGCTTTCAAGGCTGGCACCTGCAGCCCTTCTTGGAGGACTGCCTTTGGCCTCTTGGACTGCTTTGCCCTGGGTGGCAGTGTACCCAGTGACTGCTCCATGGTCACTGAGCACCATGTGCTGGTGGTAGTGTTGGTGGGAATAAAAGCCCAGAAAAACCTCGTCCCAGGCTGGAACTGCTCTGAGGCCTTACACGCCAAAGCTGTTCCCTTGCATCATGCCAAAGCTGCTTTCTGAAGCTGAGAAGGTGCTCGTGCTTGGCTTCACCAACGCTGCTTACTGGTCTCCCCAGGAGTACTTCATAAATCACTCAGGGTCTAAGGTGGATCCTCAGTGGAAACCTATCACCCACCATTTAAGTCTCAGTCATATATCTTTACTCCACTCTCTCTCTGAAAATGTATTCCATATCGAATCTAAATTTAAGCCACATCGAAATTCTAGCTGTTCTGCTACTTCTGTGTCTTAGTACCTGCCTTTAAAAAGCAAAAACAAGGCTGGGCGCTGTGGCTCACGCCTGTAATCCCAGCACTTTGGGAGGCTGAGGCGGGCGGATCACAAGGTCAGGAGATGGAGACCATCCTGGCTAACACAGTGAAACCCTGTCTCTACTAAAAATACAAAAACTTAGCCGGGCGTGGTGGCGGGGGCCTGTAGTCCCGGCTACTCAGGAGGCTGAGGCAGGAGAATAGCGTGAACCTGGGAGGCAGAGCTTGCAGTGAGCCAAGATGGCGCCACTGCACTCTGGCCTGGGCGGCAGAGTGAGACTCTGTCTCAAAAAAAAAAAAAAACCCACCACCACCCCCGGCCCATCCTTTACATGTCTGGTTAGTCTCGCCCCCTTCCTCAGTTCTCCAGGCATGCTGCTTCCTTCCTCCTGTGTCCTCAGGACACTCTGGGTAGTTTACTGTAGCTGTAGCACTCCTCTCGCCAAATTCAGCTAGTCTTCCCCGGTGTCTTGCACGGGGCTGGGCAGAGAGTTTCAAAAAACAAATGTTTTTGAATGAGTATTGATTCCCCAAAATGTCCTAGTGTTCTCTAGTGTCAGGCTTCTCACATCCTGAATCTCTTCTATCTTCAGTCAAAAGTGACTGTCCATGTGCCATTCCCTTGGGTGGTGTACTCTGTGGCTTATGTTTCTAAGATGAGTGAAACCTCGTCAGAGAGAAGCACAGTGGTCTGCTGTGAATAGCACTGTTCCTCCTGGTTTCTTGGGATACCAGGACCAAGGTCTTACTCCACATCTTATGGACTCTTGGGGTCCCAGTTCACTCGCTGCCTTCAATAAATGGAAGGTCTAGATGACTTCTAAAATCTCCATGGCTGAAATGAAAGTCTTCTGTGGGCGGGGGCCTGGTCTGTCTTGCTCTCTCTTCTATCCCGAAGCCAAGAATGGTGCCTGGTACAGAGCAGGCTGTTAGATTTATTTGTTGAGAGAAGGAATTGACAATTTCTTTTCTTTTTTTTTTTTGTTTGAGATGGAGTCTCACACTGTCGCCCAGGCTGGAGTGCAGTGGCGTGATCTCCGCTCACTGCAACCTCTGCCTCCCAGGTTCAAGCGATTCTCCTGCCTCAGCCTCCCAAATAGCTGGGATTAGAGAAATGCTCCATCATGCCCGGCTAACTTTTGTATTTTTATTAGAGACAGGGTTTCACCGTGTTGGCCAGGCCGGTCTCGAACTCCTGACCTCGTGATCCACCTGCGTCGGCCTCCCAAAGTGCTGGGATTATAGGCATGAGCCACCATGCCCAACCAGGAATTGACAATTTCAGTGGTTATGTATTGCTTGTGTGGGGAAAAGAACGAGAGATCAGCTTGTTACCATGTCTATATAGAAGGAAGTAGACATAAAAGACTCCATTTAGTTCTGTATTTGAGATGCTGTTAATCTGTGACCTTACCTTCAACTTTGTCCTTGCAAGAGACATGTGCGAAGGTGATTTAAGGTTAAAAGGATTTTGGGCTGTGCAGAATGTGCTTTGTTAAACAAGTGCCTAAAGGCTGCTTGTGGTTAAAAGTCATCACCATTCTCTTAAATCTCAAGAAAGAGAAAAACATTTGTCTCCTGCCCCTCCCTGGGCAATGGAACATCTCCGGGTAATACCCATTGTGTGCCTTGCTTACTGAGTGAGGAGAAACCACCTTTAGGAATAAGGTGGGACTTGCTGGAGCAATACTGCTAAAAGGTTTATGGAGATGTCGCATATACATCTCAAGGCACAGCATTTCCTTTAAACTTATTCATATTACAAGGATTTTTTCATATGTCTTACTGCCGATTTCCTCCCTACAATAATCCTATTGTCCAGCCACTCCCTTATCCTTTTAATGACTAAGATAATTCTCAATAAATACTAAGGGAACTCAGAGGCCGGTGCCAGCGTGGGTCCTCTGTAAGCTGAGCGCCGGTCCCCCGGGCCCCGCTTTTCTTTCTCTACACTTTGTCTCTGTGTTTTATTCCTTTTCTCAAGTCTTTCGTTTCCACCTAACGAGAAACACCCACAAGTGTGGAGGGGCAGGCCACCCCTTCATCTGGTGCCCAACGTGGAAGCTTTTCTCTAAGGTGAAGGTACGCTGGAGCGTGGTCATTGAGGACAAGTCGACGAGAGACTCCCGAGTACGTCTACAGTCAGCCTTGCGGTAAGCTTGTGCGCTCGGAAGAACCTAGGGTAAAATGGGGCAAACTAAAAGTAAATATGCCTCTTATCGCAGCTTTATAAAAATTCTCTTAAAAAGAGGGGGAGTTAAAGTGTCTACCAAAAATCTA
The DNA here is from genome assembly GCF_007565055.1 of Rhinopithecus roxellana. Lineage (NCBI taxonomy): Eukaryota > Metazoa > Chordata > Mammalia > Primates > Cercopithecidae > Rhinopithecus > Rhinopithecus roxellana. Next base: position 59,619,224 of record NC_044553.1, on the reverse strand, counting down.
AATACGCTCTTTCAAACAATAGAACAGTTTTGTCCGTGGTTTCCGGAACAGGGAACTTTAGATCTAAAAGATTGGGAAAAAATTGGCAAAGAATTAAAACAAGCAAGTAGGGAAGGTAAAATCATCCCACTTACAGTATGGAATGATTGGGTCATTATTAAAGTAGCTTTAGAACCGTTGCAAACAGAAGAAGATAGCGTTCCAGTTTCCGATGTCCCTAAAAGCTGTGCAGTAGATTGTGAAAAAGAGGCAGGGATAGAATCCCAGAAAAGAAAAGAAAGTTCACACTGTAAATGTGTAGCAGAGCCGGTAATGGCTCGGTCAATGCAAAATGTTGACAATAATCAATTGCAGGAGGTAATATATCCTGAAACGTTAAAATTAGAGGAAAAAGATCCAGAATTAGCAGAGCCATCAGAGTCTAAACCACGATGGCCAACTCCTCTTACAACAGCTCAGATGCCTGCAACCTTAGAACCTCAAATGCAGGTTAAACAAGTACAAACTCCAAAAAAAGATCAAATAGAAAAAGATAGAGTCTCTGTCACGGCAATGCCAATCCAAATACAGTGTCCACAATATCAGCAGGTAGAAAGTAAGATCCAGCCGCCAGTAGCCTATCAATACTGGCCGCCAGCTGAACTGCAGTATCTGCAGCCCCCAGAAAATCTGTATGGACAGCCAGGAGCACTTCCAGTGCCACAGGGCAGGGCGCCATATCCTCAGCCGCCCACCATGAGACTTAATCCTACAGCACCGCCTAGTACACAGGGTAGTGCAATACATAAAATTATTAATGAGGCAAGAAAACAGGGAGATATTGAGGTGTGGCAATTCCCAGTAATATTAGAAGCAAGACCACCTGGAGAAGGGGCCCAAGAGGGAGAGCCTCCTGTAGCTGAAGCCAGATATCAGTCCTTTTCTATAAAAATGCTAAAAGAAATGAAAGAAGGAGTAAAACAGTATGGACCCAACTCTCCTTACATGAGAACATTATTAGATTCCATTGCTCATGGACATAGACTCATTCCTTATGATTGGGAGATTCTGGCAAAATCATCACTTTCACCCTCTCAATTTTTACAATTTAAGACTTGGTGGATTGATGGGGCACAAGTACGGGTCCGAAGAAATAGGACTGCCTATCCTCCAATTAACATAGATGCAGATCAACTATTAGGAATAGGTCAAAATTGGAGCACTGTTGACCAACAGGCAATAATGCCAAATGAGGCCATTGAGCAAATCAGGGCTATCTGCCTTAGGGCCTGGGAGAAAATCCAAGACCCAGGAACCGCCTGCCCCTCCTTTAATACAATAAGACAAGGCTCTAAAGAGCCCTACCGTGATTTTGTAGCAAGACTTCAAGATGCTGCTCAAAAGTCAATTACCGATGAGAATGCCCGTAAGGTCATAGTGGAGTTAATGGCATATGAAAACGCCAATCCTGATTGTCAATCAGCCATTAAGCCATTAAAAGGAAGGGTTCCCGCAGGATCAGATGTAATCCCAGAGTACGTTAAAGCCTGCGATGGAATTGGAGGAGCTATGCATAAAGCTATGCTTATGGCTCAAGCAATCACAGGGGTTGCTTTAGGAGGACAAGTGAAAACATTTGGGGGAAAATGTTATAATTGTGGTCAAATTGGTCATCTAAAAAAGAATTGCCTAGTCACAAATAAACAAAATGTAACTACTCAAGTTACTACAACAACAGATAAAGGGCCACCTGGCCTATGTCCAAGATGTAAAAAGGGAAAACATTGGGGTAATCAATGTCATTCTAAATATGATAAAAATGGGCAACCACTGTTGGGAAACTAGAGGAGGGGCCAGCCTCAGGCCCCGCAACAAACTGGGGCATTCAAAATTCAACCTTTTGTTCCTCAGGGACAACAATCCCCACTGTTGCAAGTGTCTCAGGGAATAAGCCAGTTATCACAATACAGCAATTATCCCCCGCCACAAGTGGCAGTGCAGCAGTAGATCTATGTACTTTACAAGCAGTCTCTCTCCTTCCAGGGGAGCCTCCACAAAAAATCCCCACAGGGGTATATGGCCCATTGCCTGAGGGGACTGTAGGACTAATCTTAGGAAGATCAAGTTTAAATCTAAAAGGAGTTCAAATTCATACTGGTGTGGTTGATTCAGACTATAAAGGAGAAATTCAATTGGTTATTAGTTCCTCATTTCCTTGGAGTGCCAGTCCAGGAGACAGAATTGCTCAGTTATTACTCCTACCTTATATTAAAATTGGAAACAGTGAGATAAAAAGAACAGGAGGGTTCGGAAGCACTGATCTGGCAGGAAAGGCTGCATATTGGGCAAGTCTGGTCTCTGAGAGCAGACCTGTGTGTAAGGCCATTATTCAAGGAAAACAGTTTGAAGGGTTGGTAGACACAGGAGCAGATATCTCTGTCATTGCTTTAAATCAGTGGCCAAAAAATTGGCCTAAACAAAAGGCTGTTACAAGACTTGTCGGCGTAGGCACAGCCTCAGAAGTGTATGAAAGTACAATGGTTTTACATTGTTTAGGGCCAGATAATCAAGAAAGTACTGTTCAGCCAATGATTACTTCAATTCCCGTTAATCTATGGGGTCGAGATTTGTTACAACAATGGGGTGCAGAGATCATTTTGCCTGCTCCATTATACAGCCCCATAAGTCAAAAAATCATGACTAAGATGGGATATATACCAGGAAAGGGATTAGGAAAAAATGAAAATGGCATTAAAGTCCCAATTGAGACTGAGAAAAATCAAAAAGGAAAAGGAATAGGCTATCCTTTTTAGGGGCGGCCACTGTAGAGCCTTCTAAACCCATTTCATTAACTTGGAAAACAGAAAAACCGGTATGGGTAAATCAGTGGCCGCTACCAAAGCAAAAACTGGAGGCTTTACACTTATTAGCAAAGGAACAATTAGAAAAGGGACATATTGAGCCTTCATTCTCACCCTGGAATTCTCCTGTATTTGTAATTCAGAAAAAGTCAGGCAAATGGCGTATGTTAATGGACTAAAGTGCCGTGAATGCTGTAATTCAACCCATGGGGCCTCTCCAACCTGGATTGCCCTCTCTGGCCATGATCCCAAAACACTGGCCTTTAATTATAATTGATCTTAAGGATTGCTTTTTTACCATTCCTCTGGGAGAGCAAGATTGTGAAAAATTTGCCTTTACTATACCAGCCATAAATAATAAAGAACCAGCCACCAGGTTTCAGTGGAAAGTATTACCTCAGGGAATGCTTAATAGTCCAACTATTTGCCAGACTTTCATAGGTCAAGTCCTTCAACCAGTTAGAGACAAATTTTCAGATTGTTATATCATTCACTATATTGATGATATTTTATGTGCTGCAGAAACAAGAGACAAATTAATTGACTGTTACACATTTCTGCAAGCAGAGGTTGCCAATGCAGGACTAACAATAGCATTTGATAAGATCCAAACCTCTGATCCTTTTCATTATTTAGGGATGCAAATAGAAAATAGAAAAATTAAGCCACAAAAAATAGAAATAAGAAAAGACACATTAAAAACATTAAATGACTTTAAAAAATTGTTAGGCGATAATAATTGGATTCGGCCAACTCTAGGCATTCCTACTTATGCCATGTCAAATTTGTTCTCTATCCTAAGAGGAGATCCAGACTTAAATAGTAGAAGGATATTAACTCCAGAGGCAACAAAAGAAATTAAATTAGTGGAAGAAAAAATTCAGTCAGCACAAATAAGTAGAATAGATTCTTTAGCCCCACTCCAACTTTTGATTTTTGCCACTGCACATTCTCCAACAGGCATCATTGTTCAAAATACTGATCTTGTGGAGTGGTCATTCCTTCCTCACAGTACAATTAAGACTTTTACATTGTACTTGGACCAAATAGCTACATTAATTGGTCAGACAAGATTACGAATAATAAAATTGTGTGGTAATGACCCAGACAAAATAGTTGTTCCTTTAACCAAGGAACAAGTTAAACAAGCCTTTATCAATTCTGGTGCATGGCAGATTGGCCTTGCTGATTTTGTGGGAATTATTGATAATCATTACCCAAAAACAAAAATCTTCCAATTTTTAAAATTGACTACTTGGATCTTACCTAAAATTACCAGACATGAACCTTTAGAAAATGCTCTGACAGTATTTACTGATGGTTCCAGCAATGGAAAAGCGGCTTACACAGGGCCAAAGGAGGGAGTAATCAAAACTCAATATCAATCAGCTCAAAGGGCAGAGTTGGTTGCAGTCATTACAGTGTTAGCAGATTTTAATCAACCTGTTAATATTATATCAGATTCTGCATATGTAGTACAGGCTACAAGGGATGTTGAGACAGCTCTAATTAAATATAGCATGGATGATCAGTTAAACCAGCTGTTCAATTTGTTACAACAAACTGTAAGAAAAAGAAATTTCCCATTTTATATTACTCATATTCGAGCACATACTAATTTACCAGGACCTTTAACTAAAGCAAATGAAAAAGCTGACTTACTGGTACCCTCTGCATTCATAAAAGCACAAGAACTTCATGCTTTGACTCATGTAAATGCAGCAGGGTTAAAAAACAAATTTGATGTCACATGGAAACAGGCAAAAAATATTGTACAACATTGTACCCAGTGTCAAGTACTACACCTGCCCACTCAAGAGGCAGGAGTTAATCCCAGAGGTCTGTGTCCTAATGCATTATGGCAAATGGATGTTACCCATGTACCTTCATTTGGAAAATTATCATATGTTCATGTAACAGTTGATACTTATTCACATTTCATATGGGCAACATGCCAGACAGGAGAAAGTACTTCCCATGTTAAAAAACATTTATTATCTTGTTTTGCTGTGATGGGAGTTCCAGAAAAAATTAAAACTGACAATGGACCAGGTTATTGTAGTAAAGCTTTCCAAAAATTCTTAAATCAGTGGAATATTACACATACAACAGGAATTCCTTATAATTCCCAAGGACAGGCCATAGTTGGAAGAACTAATAGAACACTCAAAACTCAGTTAGTTAAACAAAAAGAAGGGGGAGACAGTAAGGAGTGTACCTCTCCTCAGATGCAGCTTAATCTAGCACTCTCTACTTTAAATTTTTTAAACATTTATAGAAATCAGACTACTACTTCTGCAGAACAACATCTTACTGGTAAAAAGAACAGTCCACATGAAGGAAAACTGATTTGGTGGAAAGACAACAAAAGTAGGACATGGGAAATAGGGAAGGTGATAACCTGGGGAAGAGGTTTTGCTTGTGTTTCACCAGGAGAAAATCAGCTTCCTGTTTGGGTACCCACTAGACATTTGAAGTTCTACAATGAACCCATCGGAGATGCAAAGAAAAGCGCCTCCACGGAGACGGAAACACCGCAATCGAGCACCATTGACTCGCATGATGAATCAAGTGGTGATATCAGAAAAATATAAAATATGAAGATTTCATGGACATTTTATTAGTTCTCCAAAATTTATACTTTTGTAATTTCCTGTATCTTTACTTTCATCTCTTAATCCCATCATCTTCTTTGTAAGCTGAGGAGGATATATGTCACCTCAGGACACTGATGATTGCCTTAACTGCACAAATTGTTTGTAGAGCACGTCTGTTTGAACAATACGAAAACTGGGCATCTTGTAAAAAGAACAGGATAACAGCGGTGTTCAGGAAACAAGGGAGGCAACCTTGAACTGGCCGCCGGTGAGCCGGACGGAACAGAGCCATATCTTTTCTCCTTTTGCACACAAATAGGAGAGATATCGCTGAATTCTTTTTCTCAGCAAGGAATATCCCTGAGAACGAGAATGTGCTCTGAGGGTAGGCCTATAAACGACCCCCTTGGAGGCGTGCCGCCTTTAACGGTTGAAGCCGAAGGGATGAAATAAGTCCCGGCCTCCTGTAGTGCTCCCAGGCTTATTAGGATGAGGAAATTCCCACCTAATAAATTTTGGTCAGTCAGGTTGTCTGCTCTCAAACCCTGTTTCCTGATAAAATGTTATCAATGACTATGCGTGCCCAAAATTTCGTTGGCAATTTTAATTTTAATTTTAACACCATCCTGTGATCTCGTCCAGTCTCCATTTGCTTTGTGATATTCTATTACCTTGTGAAGTATGTAATCTCGGTATCGTGATGACAATGGTGGTTTTGTTGAAAAGAAAAGGGGGAAATGTGGGGAAAAGAACGAGAGATCAGCTTGTTACCATGTCTATATAGAAGGAAGTAGACATAAAAGACTCCATTTAGTTCTGTATTTGAGATGCTGTTAATCTGTGACCTTACCTTCAACTTTGTCCTTGCAAGAGACATGTGCGAAGGTGATTTAAGGTTAAAAGGATTTTGGGCTGTGCAGAATGTGCTTTTTTAAACAAGTGCCTAAAGGCTGCTTATGGTTAAAAGTCATCACCATTCTCTTAAATCTCAAGAAAGAGAAAAACATTTGTCTCCTGCCCCTCCCTGGGCAATGGAACATCTCCGGGTAATACCCATTGTGTGCCTTGCTTACTGAGTGAGGAGAAACCACCTTTAGGAATAAGGTGGGACTTGCTGGAGCAATACTGCTAAAAGGTTTATGGAGATGTCACATATACATCTCAAGGCACAGCATTTTCCTTTAAACTTATTCATATTACAAGGATTTTTTCATATGTCTTACTGCCGATTTCCTCCCTACAATAATCCTATTGTCCAGCCACTCCCTTATCCTTTTAATGACTAAGATAATTCTCAATAAATACTAAGGGAACTCAGAGGCCGGTGCCAGCGTGGGTCCTCTGTAAGCTGAGCGCCGGTCCCCCGGGCCCCGCTTTTCTTTCTCTACACTTTGTCTCTGTGTTTTATTCCTTTTCTCAAGTCTTTCGTTTCCACCTAACGAGAAACACCCACAAGTGTGGAGGGGCAGGCCACCCCTTCAGCTTGGTGCCATACATATATATATATATATAATTTCATTTAATTCTCAAAGTGGTGGAGTCAGGATTTGCAAGACAGTTTATGAGTTTGAAGTCCATGCTTCCCTCATAGTATCTTGAGACTTCAGGAGACAATACCATCATGCAAGGTTTTGTTCCAATAGTGGTTTTGTTTGTTTTTTGTTTTTTTGAGACTGGGTCTCACTCTTGCTCAGGCTGGAGTGCAGTGGCGTGATCACACTCACCAAATCCTCCTACCTTAGCCTCCCAAGTAGCTGGGACCACAGGTGCATTCCACCACACCCAGCTAATTTTTTAAAAATCGTTTTGTAGAGATGGGGTACCCCTATGTTGCCCAGGCTGGTCTCAAACTTCTGGGCTCAAGCAATCCACCTTCCTCAACCTCCCAAAGGACTGACATTACAGGTGTAAACTACTACGCCCAGCCCCATTGGTGACTTTAATGATGGCTGTGCAAGGCTAGAGGTGGTCCTGAGGCGCATCTTCTTTTTATATCACATAGGCAACTGCCTTTGCCCCTCACCAGCCTCAGGGGATAACAGGAATTTAGGCTGGTAAGTGGAAGAGGGTGAACAGGTGCTGAGGAAATCTGATCACTGTGATCTTAATTAGCTGCCACAGCAAATGGTGGCATTTAGGTACACAGTTCCAAAGGTTCTATACCAGTCACGTACTGATAAGCCAGCCCTCTCTCTAAAAGAAAGCCTTGATTGGTAGCATTTGTGGACTTCCATGGGACATGTACGGTCGCCATGGCTGATTCAAGACACCACATGAAGTCACTGAATGAGGACTTAGAAGAGATGAGCATCAGCAGCTCTCACAAGCCGGTGAGTCACTCCACTCACTACTGGAACGGTAACCGGGGACGGTCTCCAGAAAGCCACAGGAAGAGTTCTGCCAACCTCATGGGCAGCCTGGGGAAGCCTCAGCTCTCACTCTGAAGATTTTGAATAAGTAAAATGATTTATGCTTCTCTGATTTATGGCAGCCATCCTATCACTTTGGATGGTTATCTAGGCTGTTGGGTGGAAGGATCCCTCAAAATAGCCCTTGGCTCCTCTTAGGAACATATCCCATTGCCTTGCTTCAGGCTAGGACAGCCTCCTGCATAGGCAAGGCAGCTCTATAGGGCTCATGCAATTAGTTCTGCAGAAAGCAATTCAGGCAGTACCATCCTGAGAGGAAGGATGAGAGTTGTCGGTGTCACAGCTATTCCTCTGTCCCTCACTTGGATTCAGGCAGTACCTTCTCCCCAAGTTCCAGGAAATCATAAACACCAAGGAATCTACCTTTGCTGGACTGGGCCTCAGTCAGAGATCAGGCCCAGCTAGAAGGTAGTAGGCATCTCTGAAGAGATGGTGGAATGGGGGTGGAAAACCAGTGTGGCTGGATGTGCCCGCTTCCAGCTGTGGAGTGACTCTGCTCCTCAGCTGGGGCATGGGAAATAGGTCTTGCAGGGCAGAGCAGGAACAGGTCTGGAGGAAAGGGGTCTTGTCCTGGGGCAGAACCCCTTGAGAAGCTTCACATTTATACATCTTTGAGTCCTTCTACCAAATAGGTAACATGTTGCCAAGTACAGAATCAGCAGCCAAAAACATATTGAAAGAGAAATGAGACTTTTATTAGCTCCCAGAGCATTTTTCAATACTAAGGCAAAAAGTAAAAAGAAAGGACCTAGGCAGACCCCAGAACTCACCACGGACACACAGCAGAGTCCTTCTTTTCATATCAAGGGTATGGGTAGGCAAGAAAGGCTGCTATTTCATTGAGATAGGACCAACCACCAAGCTCAAATGAGAAGACAAGTGGAGATGTGGTGTCAGACCAGGAGGGTTAGAACTTGCTAGTGTAGAGGGCAATAATCCACTTGGGCACACGGAGGAAGGAGGGCAAGTAGGAGGCCAGCCAGCCTATGCCGGACACGTGTGAGAGAACAGAGCTCAAAGACAAATAGTCTTGGACAGGGCGGCCTGGGAACAACAGGAGTAGGAGGATTAGATTCTCATTTCCCACTCCTCAGATACCCTCACCTTGGCTGGAGAGACCGAGGGAGGAGTGGGCAGGGAACAGAGGGAACAGCAGTCAAGGCTGGCTGCTGTGCCAGGGTCCTCACCGTCCACATCCTGAAGGCCATAGCGTCGAGCAAGGTCACAGGATGGTAGCACCTTACCACTCAGGCTCAGGATATTGGGATCTGCGGGCACAGAGACAGGTGGAGATGGCAGGCAGGGGAGCGTGCAGATGACAAGGTTTGGGCCCAGTTGGACAGGGTACTGCTGAGACAGACTCAGGAGCCCTGGAAAACTCTTTCTGTTCCTAGGAAGGCTCTTGGGCCTCGGATTTTTCCACACTTCCCAGGAGCCCACTCCTAAGGTTCCCAGACCTCAAACTGGGAATGCTGACCCCTTGGGCCTCAAAAAACAGAGAAAAGAACGACATGTTCCTCAATCAACTCCCGAGCCAGATCTGGGCACTGGATGCTACCACCCTACACATCCTCCATGCCCTTTCTTATTACCAGCTGCCCCCAAACTTCACCTGTTGCCAAAGCCACCACACATTTTCCACTCAATTCTGTGGTTTCTGCAGATGAGAAGACTGATTTGAACTGAAAAACAGGGGCAGAGAAGTGAAGGGTTAATTTCCAAGAGCACTGCCCAAGTCTCCCAGTTTCAACTTCTGTTCCAGGAGAAAGAGACCAAAGACCAAAGAGGCCAAAGACCTCAAGCAGGGCCTGTAGGATCCAAAGTATTGGCAGGTGCCAGAGCCACTCCTCCCCATATCCAGGTGAGCCCTGTTCCCTGGCACCAGGATCTGCTGTCTTTGCTAAGTGGAAGGATCTGGTAGTGCCAAATAGTGTTTGGACCTTCTAAGCTAGCTGGTGTGGGGGTCAAGCGCATGGGCTTTGGAGCTAGACAGCCTTTCCACTTAGGACATATGTGACTTTCAACAAGTTTTTGCCAGGCGCGGTGGCTCACACCTGTAATCCCAGCACTTTGGGAGGCCGAGGCAGGTCAATCACGAGGTCAGGGGTTCGAGACCAGCCTGACCAACATGGTGAAACCCTGTCTCTACTAAAAATACAAAAATTAGCTGGGCATGGTGGCGGGCACCTGTAATCCCAGCTACTCAGGAGGCTGAGGCAGGAAAATTGCTTGAACCCAGGAGGTGGAGGTTGCAGTGAGCTGAGATCGCACCACTTGCACTCCAGCCTGGGCAACAGAGTGAGACTCTGTCTCAAAAAAAAAAAACCAAAACAACAACAACAACAACAACAAAACCAAGTTTCTAAACCTCTCTGGGTTTCAGTTTTGCCATCTGTAGAATGGAGCTGGTATCTCCCTTACAGGATTAAAGGAAATAATGTGTGTCCCATGCTCAGCCCTGCACCTGCCACAGTAAGCAGCTGGTGAATGGGAGTATCGGCTCTTGTTATTGTCTTGTTATTGAGGATGGAGAGGCTGACTCCCCTGTGTTCTCTGCTTCCTTCGCTCTCCCCTTACCAACCTGCTTAAGCACAGGATCATTCAGGACCTCCTCTTTTGTCATATGCTCCTTCAGCAGTTCTGTCTGCACAATTCCTGGCCACAGAGACACATAGCTGACCCCATGGCGCCGCAGCTCGTGGGCACAGTCAGCAGCCAGCTTGTCACACTGTGGAGAGGTGGAAGGCAAGGTAAGAGCCACCTAGTCATGTCACTTTCCTGCCCTGCCCTCTCTGCTTCTACTGTGAATGCTCCACCAACCCTGCCCTTCCCAGGAGCCCCAAGGCTTCAGCTGCCCACCCTCCCCAGTGTGATGCCTACTCTAGCCAACCGAGAGGAGCACAAGCAAAGGAACTGTCCATGGATGAGGCAGAGGAGGAGCTGAGAGGAGCCAGCCTTACCATTCTGACCACTGGGGACTGTACCTTCTGAGCTATAAGTACCATCACTGTCTTTTACCTCCTCAGCTCCTATGCCACTGGGTCCTCACCGCAGCTTTGCCCACACCATAGGGGACGTTGAACATATACTGCAGGCTTCCAGGGGAGGAGATGACCACGATGAGCCCCCGGCCAGCTGGTACCATCAGCCGTGCCCCATACACAGAGCAAAAGTAGTGGCCTCTAGAAGGTGCGGCAAGGGAAGAAGGAATGAACCATGTTAGTGCTGGCCTGGGTGCCACAGCCTCCGGCAGCTTCCCCTGCCTTCTGGTGGTGGTTGTCCACTAGGAAGGCTACATAGGGCAGGGTAGCAACCTGAGGAATTAGGGGCTTGAGACCATATTCTGAGAGGAAAACTGGTCAAAATAACCACTGACAGGCCTGGGCATGGTGGCTCACGCCTGTAATCCCAGCATTTTGGGAGGCTGAGGTGGGAAGATCACAAGGTCAGGAGATTGAGACCATCCTGGCTAATACAGTGAAACCCGGTCTCTACTAAAAATGCAAAAAAAGAAGCCAGGCGTGGTGGCAGGCGCCTGTAGTCCCAGTTACTCGGGAGGCTGAGGCAGGAGAATGGCATGAACCCGGGAGGCGGAGCTTGCAGTGAGCCGAGATCATGCCACCACTGGACTCCAGCCTGGGCGACAGAGTGAGACTCCGTTTCAAAAAAAAAAAAAAACCACTGAAACAGATGAGAAACAGCAATCTTTAGAAGATGAAATAGAAGGCAAGAACCCTGTCACGGTAACAATTACAAACAAAATTGCCCAGGGGGAGAAAATTTAAGAAATATATAGTGTCTACATGGAAAAACTATAAAACCATGACAGAATAAGTACAGACAAAATCTTTCAAAGCTAAGAACTGACATGTAAATCATCATTTCTATGTAAATCAATCCATAGATTCAGTCATATTGGATTATATCTCAATAAGACCTTTTGGAGAAATTGATAAAATAATCTAAAGCTCAATGAGAATAATAAACATGTGAGAACAGCCAGAAAAGCTGGGCACAGTGGCTCATGCCTGCAATCCCAGCACTTTGGGAGGCCAGTGGGGCAGATCACTTGAGCTTAGGAGTTTGAGACCAGACTGGCCAACATGGTGAAACCCCATCTATACTAAAAATACAAAAATTAGCCAGGTGTGGTGATACGTGCCTGTAGTCCCAGCTACTCGGGAGCCTGAGGCAGGAGGATCTCTTGAGCCCAGGAGGCGGAGGTTGTGGTAAGCTGAGATTGTGCCACTGCACTCCAATCTGGATGACAGAGTGAGACCGTCTCAAAAAAAAAAAAAAAAAAAAAGAGAAAGGGAACAGCCAGGAAAATTCTGAAAAAAGGATTAATGTCTTGTGGGTGGGGGGATTGCTTTCCCTACCCCTGTTGTCACCCATATGAAAATGCACAGGGGCCAGGCATGCTGGCTTATGTCTATAATCCCAGCATTTTGGGAGACTGAGATGGGAGGATTGCTTGAGGTCAGGAGTTTGAGACCAGCCTGGCCAGCGCAGCAAGACCCCATCTCTAAAAAATAAAATAAAATAAATTAAAATGTACAAGACATAATAGTTAAAAGAATGCAGTACAAGTGTAACAACAGACTGATAAGTCAATGAAACAAAACAGTGAATAATTAGATACAAGTATATGTGAGAATGCAGTGTATTACAAAAGGAACCTGTCAAGTCAGTGGGGAAAGATGGATCATTTGGGACAACTGACCAGTTATTTGAGTTGGGGGAATTGGGTCTCTGTCTCATTTATTATTTTAAAATTAAGCCTAAAAGAATCAAATATTTAAATATAAAAAATAAAAGCACAGAAGTACTGAAAGAAACATGATCAAATGTGTTTATAAACTTGAGGTGGGGAAGGCTTTTCTTAGCACCACACCCAGATAGAAACTAAAAAAGACTGACAGATTTGACTTCTTAAAATTAAGACACACACACACATACACACACAAATACAAAGATACATGTATATTTCTGTATATACAAAGAGCAGGGCAGGACTGAGTGTGGTGGCTCATGCCTATAATCCCAACACTTTGGGAGGCTGAGGCCAGCAAGAGATGAGGGTGTGGAAGGCACCTCTCTTTGGAGGCTATGGCCATGAACACTGGCCAATTTCCAGCTCTTAGGGTGTTCCTTTCTTGCCTTTGGCCTGACCATCCTTCTCTGTCCTAATGATCTTCCTTCCACTTTGGAAATCACAATTGCATTCTAATCCTGCTTTCTTGGGATTGTCACCAGAGTACCAAAATTGGAGCAGTGGGTGTTCTTACATGCTTTAGTCACATATTTGCCGATAATCTGGTGGTTACTCCCACAGGTGACTGATCACATTCATCAGGCATGGCTTGATTACATGAGAGCGTAACATCATTCCAACAGTAACAGAGGCATAACTGGTGCACATTACGCTAGGTGAATTCTAAATGCTGTGTTTCATCTGACTCCTGGGCTAGATGACCCGGTGTGACCCAATGATATCCCTGCTCTCCCAACTCTGACCCGTGAGTGCCCTTGCCTGTGGGTATGGAGTTAGGATGTGGAGACTAAAGAGCATTGGTGTTCACTCCTTCTTCTTAAGCTTCTCCTGGTCTAAAACAAAACAATTTCTCCCTCTAACCATTTTGAAAGTATAGACTACAGGCTGTGTGCATTACTGAGAGGAGCAGGCTTTCTCCCTTCTGGGTATTTCATTTGGATGGGCAGAGAGTGAGGCAGAAGAGAGGCCAAGGGCTTGTTCTGATGAAAATTACTGACAAAAACAAGGCAAGAGTTGACATTCTCAGGAACAGACTCACCTGGATGGAACTTCTCCAGAGGTAAGTGGGACAAATGGAACAGAAGGGAGAAGAAAGAGATGGGGGAGGCCAGAGGGAAAAGGAGAGGGCATGTAAGGAAAGGCCTGGCTGTTGAGCTGGCTAAGTGAGTGAGGGAACACGGGCCCTGGCAGTGGAGCACCCACCTGAGTCCAGCGTTGTTGATATCATCCCACATGGAGGCAGGGGTTTCCCAGAATGCCTTATTCCTGGTGTTCAGGATCGTCTGGAAGGCACAGGGAGGGTGATGAATGATCTGAAGGCTGGGAGGTGTGAGGGGCTAGGTAATGGAAGGGACAATGAGTGGGGATGAAGATGCAGGGGTCAGAGGGGGAGGTCAGAAATGTGGAGCTGGGACCAAAGTTCAAAGGGTACCTGGACTCCTGCATAAGCGTTGTTGACCAGCACATCCAGATGCCCTTGCTGTTCCCGAGCCACTTGCTCAAACAGGCTTCGCACTTCACTCTCCTGGCTTGAATCACACACCACAGGCACACATCGGCCCCCGAGGGATTGTGCCTGGAGTAGGACAGGGGATATGAGCTTACATTCACACACGGGTGTAAGTCATGACAAAACTCCCTCAACCAAAAGTGGACTTGAGCACTGAGAAGACAATCCTAGGAGAGCCAGCTGCAGAAGCAACATGGCAGGCAACGCTGCCCTCTGGTGTCTGTTTGAGTAGTTCCAGGAATGATAGGCCTCCCCACCCCAGAACAAGGTGAACTGCAAAGTAAGTTTTAATAATCTACAAACATTTACTGAGGCCCACCATGTGGTGTGGAGTGAGGATGTAGAGACTAAAGAGCATTGGTGTTCACTCCTTCTTCTTAATGTACTTCTCAAAGTACAATGCAAGGCATTGTACTTTACAAGTAGAGGGTAAGAACAAGTGAGGCATGGAGTCTGTTCTTGAGAAATGAGTAGGCAACCTTTTCCTTTTTGTGGTCTTTTCTATCTCTCATGCCCTTAGCTCCCACCCTTCACCACTCACCTAGAACCTCTACTCAGTCCCAGCTCTCTTACCCTCACTCCACCAATGCTCCTGCTTGGTAACTGAAAAAACCAAAGCTATCAGCCATGAATGATTTCTACTTCCTGTTCTGTCTCACTCTCTACAAATGCCCACAAACCTCCAACTGCAGAGGAAGAAGAGTCCCTTATCCAAGAACAATCCTCCTATTCTCCAAATTTATGGATCTTCCCCTATTACCCTCCTTGCCTGAACTACTGCAATGCCTCCCAACTACTCACCTGACCTCTAGTCTGTCTGCCTCAAATTAATTCTTCATAATCCAGCCAGTACGAACCATCTAAAACACAAACCCTGTTCAAAATCTCCTAACTGGATCTCCATCTCTTAGAGAATGAAGCCTGAGTTCTCTTCTAGGGTCTTCCAAGACCTACTCTTTCCTCTCCAGCCTCTCACTCACTACTCTTCCCTTGCATTATCTCGACATCTACTCTTTCACACTGTCCCTATGCTTATGGAGCTCCCTCTGTTGGAAAGGTTTTCCTAACTTCCTTTACCTAACTCTTACCTTTCAAAACTCAGTTCAAGAACCACCTACCTCCTCCAGGATGCATTCCCAAACCACTTTCCCTAGCCACTCTCCTGTGGCATCCGGATGCTCCCCAACACGCCTAGAGTATTCTGTGCGTATCTCCCTCTTACAATTTACCATATTCACATTACATTGAAATGACTGTTTTCTGTACTTCATTTCCTGTTGGACTCTATCTTCATTTTTAATTTTAATGTTTTTTTTAGAGACAGGATCTCACTGTCACCCAGGCTGGAGTGCAGTGGTGCAATCATAGCTCACTGCAACCTCGAACTCCTGGGCTCAAACGATCCTCTTGCCTCAGCTTCCCAAGTAGGTGGTACTACAGGTGCAGGCCACCGTGCCCAGCTAATTATTCAAAAAATATTTTTTGTAGAGACTGGGTCTAGCTGTGTTGCCCAGACTGGTCTCCAAAAGGCTGCACATGTTCTTAATCTTCCTTCAGAAGCACAGAAGGCCCCAGCTCGGGAATGTAAGCCAGCTGATTCTGAAGTCCCTGAAACCTTTTTAAATTGCCTTCAGGACCTGACCTCCTCCTTTCTGAAGGACATTGCAGGTAAGTGATCTTGCTGCCTTGGCCTCCCAAAGGGCTGGGACTCCAGGCATGAGCCACTGTACTCCACCATGGACTGAATCTTTGAAGAGCAGAAATTAGATCTTATTAGTCTTGATAACTTCCGTGCTTTACCCAATGCCTAGCAAATCATGGATACTCAAATATTTATTTAACTGAAGTCTAGTAAATAAGCAAAAAATGTACAGTTCAATAAAGTCTTGCCTAAAATAGAGGAAAACACAGGTCCACAACCCTTTAGTTACAATTCCAAAATCTCTGCTCTCAAACACAAAGTTCTTTTCTTTTTCTTTCTTTCTTTTCTTTTCTTTTTTTTTTTTTTTAGACAGTGTCTCCCTCTGTCGTCTAGACTGGAGTGCAGTGGCGTGATCATGGCTCAACTCCTAGGCTCAAGCGATCCTCCTGCCTCAGCCTCCAGAGTAGCTGCTGGGACTATAGGCACATGCCACCATGCCTGGCTTAAACAAAGTTTTTTCATAAAACTCACTGGGCAGCAAAATTCTACCTTACCTGAAGTTATTTACGGGGTTTTAAATTTCCACTTTGAATAAATACTCACATCTTGTTGAGTAGTATTATAGTTTCAGGTAAGGGATTAGGAAAGGGAGCGGTTAAGTGGAAGGGCTCTCTTGGGTGGTTTCTGCAACTGTGGTCCCAGAGGAAGCACTCACCTCCTGAGCAGCAACGCGAAGGGTGTCTAGATGGCGGCCAGTGATGTAAACTGTGGCACCTGCTTTGCAGAGCTGCAAGGCAATGCCACGGCCAATACCCCTGGAGGCACCAGTCACCACACACACTTTGCCCTTCATGGGAGCTGCCATGACTCACAGGCAAAGGAGGAAGGTCTGTGGAAGCAAAGACTTGCTCTGAGGGAAGCCTGGAGACTGTGTGTGTGTTGGGGCGGGGGTCAGGGGGAGGGGAGAGCCTCACTAGGGGTGAGAGGAGGAGCCAAGGTAAGAATCCTTTGAGGGGAGAGGAGTCAGAGGCGGACAACTGGGTGCAGCCCTAAGGGTAAGGGAGTCAGAGGCGGACAACTGGGTGTGGGCCTGAGGACAAGGCTGACTGTCTTTTGGGACGCCCAGAGAGTGAAGAAGGGGCTGAGTGGGACTGTCCAGAGGTGGACAACTACTACGACCCTCTGAGTGTGGCTGCCTGGATGGGGGAATCTGGCGCGGCAGCCCCTCGGGGCGCGTCCAAGCAGAGTCCTGGGCTATCTGGAGCTCCGGTCCCTGGCCTGACCCAGTCCAGCTGAGCCAGAGGCGCAGCTTCCGGGCCGGGGATGAGCGGGAAGCCTGGAGATCCGAAACCCTAAATGTGAGGCGCGTGTGCCGCTTACCTGCCACCTGCGCTGCCGCTGAGGTCCTCGCGCTGACTAGCTCGCCGTACACGTATAGTTCGAGAACTTTAATTCTGGCCGTAGGGGCGGAACAAAGTGACTACGACTGGGGCAAATTGCGGGTCTGCGGTGGAAGTCTGGGTTCTGGCCCAGATTGAGCTGGCGACGTGGAGGTAGTGTTCAAGGACTGATTCTACAGTAGGACCCGGGACGATTCTGTGCTGGGATCGAAGGGCGGAGTCCTGGGTCAAAGTTAGAACCCGCGGATAGGGCGGAGCGATCTGGGGGACACACCCACCCCGCCCGGCTGGGGCCGCGCGTAACTATGACGTAGTAGTTGCGTCAGGAGCGCGCCCGCGTTTCTGAACTTGGTTTGGGCCAGGCACACGCTTGGCGACGTTGAAGGTTCGTCCACAGCTAAGGAAACTTTTGCAGCTGGAGAGGTCCCGAAACACACATGGGGCTGGGTCCGCGCTCTCCACACAAGGTGGGGCGCCGGTTCCCAGCTGGTGGCAAACGGGGGCGCGGGGCCAAGGGGTCGGGGCGCCCCTTACCCGGCAGTAAGCGGCAACCCTGGCCGCCTCCGGATAGGCGCTCGGAGCCGCCTCCAGATTCGCACCCGCACCTGAGCCCCGAAGCTCTGGGATATTTCCGCCGGGCGCTGTCAGCATTGAAAGAGGCTCCCGAGACTGGGGAAGAACGAGGTAGGAAGCAACTTCGGGGTTTAGACCAAGAGCATCAAATCCAGGGCAGGCAAGGAAACTTTCTCGGGTCGGCAGGGCGTGGGGACTTAGTTTCATTTCCCATGTCCTCTTCCTCGGTCTCCCACCCACGACCCTTGGTTAAGTGAGGGTACATAACCGTATTGTCTACTAAGTCTCTTCAAAGTGTGTTTTTCTTCACTTTTCCAGATCTGATGGTGCACAATATTATGAAGGAAGTAGAGACTCAGGCCCTAGCTTTGTCCACTAACAGGACTGGCAGTGAGATGCTGCAGGAACTGTTGGGATTCAGTCCCTTGAAACCGCTTTGTCGCGTATGGGCTGCTCTGCGCTCCAACTTGCGCACTGTGGCCTGTCACCGATGCGGGGTCCATGTATTGCAAAGTGCTTTGCTACAGCTCCCTCGATTGCTGGGGAGTGCTGCGGAGGAGGAGGAGGAGGAGGAGCAGGAAGGGGAGGATGGGAAGGATGGTCCCACGGAGACCCTGGAGGAGCTGGTCCTGGGACTAGCCGCTGAGGTGTGTGATGATTTTCTTTTCTACTGTGGAGACACACATGGCAGCTTCGTGGTCAGAACTCTGCTTCAGGTATTAGGAGGGACTATTCTGGAGTCTGAGAGAGCCAGGCCCCGTGGTTCCCAATCATCTGGTAAGTATTACAAGAGGAGAGTGGACCTAGGGGGAAGAAGAATTTAGAAAGTTCAGAAGGAGACAGTAAATAGAAGACTAAGTCTTCATCGGGGAGCTTGACCTGGAAGAATTAGCTTGACCTGTCCTAATCTGAACAGGGCTTTAGCAAGCCAAAGATTAGTGTGTGCAGAGGCCCAGAGGTAGGGATGTATAGTTGTGTTTGGGGGACGGCTATTAGAATGGACACAGGAGGAGAAATTTTTCTTTTTAAGCATGACTTAACATTTAAATGGACTTAAGCAAAAGTAACATACATACTGGACTCAAGCAAAAGTTCAGGAAAGAATACCCTTACTACATGCAGCCCACTCTGTTATTTTATTTTATTTTTTTCCTTTTCAAAACTTTATTCTGCTCTATTTCATTAAAAAAAAAGCTAGTTGAGACCGCCAACTTGATTTCATGATACAGTCTTGCGCTGTGATCCACATTTTGAAAAACTCTGGGAAATAAAGTTAGCGAGTTTAAATGAGGCTTAATTTTGGAATGCCTTGACTACCTGACTGAGGAGGTTGAACTGTCTTCTGTGGACCATGGGGAAGCTGGTTGAAGTTTCTTAGAAATATTAAGACAGAAATGTAGTCTCAGTTCTGTCATCCAGAAGAGACATTCAGTTGTACTACATCTGTTCTGCATCTCCAAGTGGAATCCTTGTCCATCTGTGGAATTTTTCTCTCCTGGGTGACAGTTTGTGATCTCCCCACTGCACATGTTCTTAATCTTCCTTCAGAAGCACAGAAGGCCCCAGCTCGGGAATGTAAGCCAGCTGATTTTGAAGTCCCTGAAACCTTTTTAAATCGCCTTCAGGACTTGACCTCCTCCTTTCTGAAGGACATTGCAGGTAAGGAGGGAAGTAGGAGGAGAGTCTCGTATCTACTTTTCTGGAGGTGATTTTACCACCAAGCAAGGCCCTCAGGTCAGGTTATTCCTCTTCTTTTCAAACCTGGTCTGGTTTGATGTTCAAAGCACTTCGTGTAGTCCCTTTGTGTCCATAGTGCCCTGTATCTTGTTGCCTAAAGTTTGAGGTTATGCAGGTTGTCTGGATTTTGAGAAAGCTGCTTTATTTCTGCCTTCTCTCCACAGTGTTTATCACTGATAAGATCTCCAGCTTCTGTCTTCAAGTGGCTTTACAGGTTTTACACCACAAACTTCCCCAGTTTTGCGCTTATCTCTGCAATGCTGTGATTGGCTACCTGAGTACTCGCAGTTCCTCAGTAGATGGCAGGTATGGTCAGGGCCTCAGGATCATTCAAAGTTGGTGGGGCTGTGTGAAATGAATGAGGTGATGTAGTGCAACTGTATTTTGCATGAAATAGAGTTAAGACTGCCTGATGCCCTTCTTGTCCCTAGTCCCCTACTGCTATTTCTCCGAGATCAGACAAGCTCTAGACTCCTGGAGCAGGTCCTGCTGGTGTTGGAGCCCCCAAGGCTCCAGAGCCTCTTTGAGGAGCACTTGCAGGGGCAGCTGCAGACCCTGGCTGCACATCCCATTGCCAACTTCCCTTTGCAGCGCTTACTGGATGCAGTCACTACCCCTGAGCTGGTGAGTTGGAAACCTGAGCTGGTTCTGTTTCTGCTAATTCTTGATCATTGGACCTTATTTTATGGTCTCTCTGCCTCTATATATTTTTGACATTGTGCTGGCCATTGCCCTTGAAAAGCTATTCCTTGAGGTTTTCCAGAGCTTAGGATAAATTTGCCCACCTTCCAGTGAGGATTTATTTTGACTTCTCTCAGGTATGAGGACCAGCAAGAGACAGGCTTCATTCAGGTTTACAGCTTGAGGTTCCATGGCCTACCCAGACTCTGGTACTTGGCTCTAAGCCCACATGAGTGCTAGAGCTGTTGCCATAGCTGCTCTTTTCCTTTGCTGCTTAGGACTAAGGTGGGCTTCCCTGTGGTCTCATGCATTGGGTGTTAGAGTGGAAGGGCAGGTTTAATTTTAGTGGCCCCTTGCCTCTAGTTCTCCCTTACACATAGGGAAGAGCCACTTAAAATTCCTTCCTGTGAGGTGGCACCTCTAAGACTGCCCCCTTGTCCTGGGCCTTATCTAGCCAAACAAAAGTCCTGATACTGGCAATGCTTTTTTGTTTTATCTAGCATTTTTAGTTGTTTTCACTGGGAAGGTTTCTCTGAATAATGTGGTCCACCATTACCAGAATGCCAAAGTTACATCCCATATTTCCCATCAGCTGTCCCCTGTGTTTGAGGAGCTGAGCCCTGTCCTGGAAGCTGTATTGGCCCAGGGCCACCCAGGGGTAGTCATTGCCCTGGTGGGGGCCTGTCGCAGAGTTGGGGCCTACCAAGCCAAGGTCCTACAGCTCTTGTTGGAGGTGAGTGGATATTACCCACAATCCGTTTATGCCCTCAGTCCAGCTTCTACCTCTTAGGACTTATCTAATCTTAAGTTGTTGTACCTCTGGACTCAGGAAGTCTAATGCCCAAGGAGTTCACAGGAATGGGGGCAAATGAGGCCTATAGGTGCCCGCCACCACTCCCGGCTAATTTTTTTTTTTTTTTTTTTTTTAGACAGAGTTTCGCTCTTGTTGCCCAGGCTGGAGTGCAATGGTGCAGTCTCAACTCACTGCGCCTGGCCGAGGCCAAATGCTATTTCACAGTCCTGGAACAAAACTTGTCTCCCAGAACTAAGAGAGAAGTTTATTTAAGGGATAAACGTTTATTAATCCCTGTATGTGATAGAGACTGGGGATACAGCAAGGCGTGATATCCTGCTCTCATGGAGCTCACATTCTTGTGGAGTTGGGGCTTCTTTCCTTTCCTGAAGGTGTTCCCTTAAAGTTGAGGTTAGGGATGGAGAAGTTCTCAGGTTCATCATATTTTGTCTTCTCCTTTAGGCATTCCACTGTGCAGAGCCCTCATCCCGGCAAGTGGCCTGTGTGCCTCTCTTTGCCACTTTGATGGCATATGAGGTGTATTATGGACTGATGGAGGAGGAGGGGGCAGTGCCTGCAGAGCACCAGGTGAGGTAGGGGAGAGGACAAGCCAGTGACTAATTGGGAGCCAGGCCTCCTAGGGTTTAGCAAGCCTCTGACTTCTGAGGTGAGAGTGGTGACTTCATCCAGGTGGAGGTGGCAGTGTTCTGGGGATGGGCTCATCCACCTGGCTTGTTGGTGCCTCCTAATTTCCTATCTCTGCGCTCCCAGGTGGAAATGGCCGCAGCCAGGGCCTTGGGGGACGTGACAGTCCTTGGGTCTCTACTGCTCCAGCATCTGCTGCACTTCTCCGCTCCTGGTCTTGTACTTCGAAGTCTGGGTGCCTTGACGGGACCACAACTTCTGGTCCTGGCCCAAAGTCCTGCTGGCTCTCATGTGCTGGATGCCATCCTGACCAGCCCTTCTGTGACACGCAAGCAGCGCCGCCGTGTGCTGCAGAACCTAAAGGTTAGATTTCTGGCTTCTGCCTTGATTCCCCACCATCATCCATTTAGAGAATATGAGCTTTCTCAGGACTGTACCTTCAGACTCCAAAAGGCTATGTAATTACTAGACTGTTTTAATTCAGCCCCTAAACTCTTCAGAAAATTCACTCCCCGCAAGCCCCCAAAATACACTTTTGTGGACTTTGCTAGGGAGACCTACTTTGCTTGTCTCAATACAGGGACAATATGTGGCTCTGGCCTGTAGTCGCCATGGCAGCCGTGTGCTAGATGCCATCTGGAGTGGAGCAGCCTTGGGGGCTCGGAAGGAAATTGCTGCTGAGCTGGGTGAGTACCAGCCCCTCTCTTTGATGTTTCCAGACTCTTCCCCTGTCTTACTCCAGATCACTGGGTGGCTGGGAAGTCTACTGAAATTCAACAGTCGTTAGTTCCAAAGGGTGGTCTTGCTCATGGGTTCTTAGCAGTCTGCTTTCCCCTTCCCTCCCGCTGACTGATTATGCAGTCCTCTGCCCTCACCCCTCCCCCTGACTTCTGTTCTTTGGAAAGTGAAGTGTTCGCTGTATCCCAGTGGGAGTCCCAGGGTCTGGGGGAAATGGAGGGACTTTTACCTCAGGTAGAGTCTATCTTTGAGCATGGTGGTACTAAACATGAGTGGTTCCCTTTGCAGGGGAGCAGAACCAGGAGCTGATAAGAGACCCGTTCGGCCACCATGTGGCTAGAAATGTGGCCTTGACTACCTTCTTAAAGCGACGAGAGGCTTGGGAACAGCAGCAGGGTGCGGTGGCCAAGCGGAGGCGGGCATTGAACTCCATACTTGAAGACTGAGGCTTTGGATCTGGGACTGCGTGTTGATGGGGGAGGGCAAAAGGGGTTATCCACCCCATCCCTTTCCTGGTTTAAATTGGAGTCAAAAGTCGTAGTGGTAAATATTTTATATTTTTATTGGAAATGTTTTTGTTAGTTTGGGGGGAAGGATATGAAGACATCTCAGGGTAAAGTCAGAGGGCTGTCATCAGTGTGCTGGGGAGTCTAGGGACAGGAGGCATTGGTAGGGGTTAGATGTAGCTGCAATCAGACTGGGATCAAGATGCCTGGGGGACAGGCTTGTGGCCTTTCAGGGCAAGTGGGAGGCCAGAAAGGTGGCTAGGAAGGGACAGCATTCTTCAGGTAAGGGTATAGACTTGGGACGTGAGGCATTATGCTGAAAGGTTCTCTCACAAGCGGATCAGAGGACAATGGGGAAATTGGGTGAGTTATCTAGCCTGTACTGTCTGCAGGTCCTGAAATTTGATGCTGTCATAGTCTTTGCAGTGTGTCTCTTGGAATGATTCTGAGGGCAGAAGCTCAGAGCCCCTTCTTAGTAGGAATGGAGGCGTCCCTTTTGCTGCCACTGCTCAGCCCCCTCCACTACATGACGAAGGGTGGAGGAAATTCCCAGCAACATGTGGCCCAGGCCTTGCAGCAGTGTGGAGGTCCAACGAAGGAGCTCCCTGAAGGGCAGAGACAAGAGGAAATCAGATGATTTGGGAAACCTGGGAGGAAGCCATCAAGCTGGGAGATGAGGACTTTCCACAAGCAAGAGCTAACTAGGGGTAGGTGGGTACAGGAGAAGGAATTATGGGGACTATCCAACTGTAGGGGATGGGGAAGTATGACATGTTGATTTCTGACCTGAGTACTTTCTTTGGGCCGAGTCCTTGAAAGTCACAACTCATAGAGTAGAGCCCGTAGAATGTGGCTTTGACATTCAGGCTGCCAAAGAGGTCTCGAGGGTTTTGCTTGTACACGTCAAAGGTGATGCGGGCGATGTCCTTGCTGTGCTTGGGCCTCTCCCGTCCCAGGCCATATGACAGGACTCCACTCTGTAGGACACCCTTGTCAGTGCAGTACATCCTCACACCAGACACCCACCACTAATCTCCATCGGCACTGTGTCAGACTCTCCCTTGCTTAGACTTTCTGTCCACTGTGTGACATCCTTGACAATTCCACAACTCCCTCTGCACCTGGTCCCCAGGATCAGGGTTAAGCTAGAGAGGAAGCCCGGGAAAGCTCTAAAGGACGGGCAGTGGAAGCAGCCCCAGTATAGGCCTCTTACCCTTGTGGGGCTCCAGCTCTGACCAGACTCCAACACCATCAGGCACGTGTCATCTTCCAGCAGCTGGAAGAAGTCCTCACTGTCCACTGCAGTTCCATCCTCCTCTAGCACCAGGGTTGGCACTCCATTCAGCAGTAGGGTCTCCAATGCCTGCCCAATGGCAAGAAGCAAGAAGGAAGGTATCCCATGCCCCTTCCCTCTTTAGCTGCCCAACATCCATCAGTTGGCTCTAGACATTGGTCGATGTCCCACCTTGACTTTCCGGCACTTTGATACCTCCTAAAGGCTGCAGCTCTCCGTGTTCTTCAGGTTTTGGGGGATCCTAGCTAGAGGCTGAGCTTTTTCCTCTTTGCTCCTACCATGTCATTGGCATCTCCCCTTGCTCCCCTCCAAGTCACTCCTGGTTTGGAATTGGAAAGCAAGCCATTTTCTCATGAAGTCCACCCTTCTGTCTTATCTACAATGCTGCACCTCACTTCCCACACCCTCAGAGTTCTCCAGAAGTGTTTTCAGTAATAGTGTTTAACCTTTTTGAGTCCTTACTCTGTGCCGGGTATGAGGACTTTACCTACATTATCCTCTTACTCCTTTCAACAACCCTAGGAGGTGATGTGTTATTATTGCCTTTTTATAGATGAAGAAACTTGAGGTTTTGATAGGTTGAACAACTTCCCAAGGTTTGACAGCCAGGAAGTGGCAGAATCAGAATTTGAACTTGATTTGTCATACAAATTGCTTTCCATACTGGCCTCTGAATTCCATCCCTCCAACTCTCCCTATCTCCTGCTAACCCCTGCTCCCATAGAAAAGCTCACTAGGTGGAAAATGAACAAACTGACCGGAGCTCATGAGGCCCACCCCACTGCTTTTAGCCCTCAGAGGGAGGGGCAGCTGTGTGACTTCAGCCCTCTCTGCTCCATCATCACAGTTGCCACTGTTGTGGAGCCCCTTGGCTTCCCCTGCTAAAGGAACCGCGGAACTTGGCCTACTTACTTTGGCTAGCAGCTCCTGGCGGGTGGCAGCTGTCAGGCCTTTCCGGATGGTCCGCTTGTGGTTACAGACACGGAAAGGTCGCTGGGGTGGTGAAGCTGAGGTCCAGACCCTCCGTCCAAACTCCGAGCTTATATTAGATACTGACCTGGTAGTTGAGAAGAAAAGTCAAGAAGGGGTGAGGAGGGGCTTAGTGAGTGTAAAGGGCATGATGGGGGTAGAGTGGCTAGAGGGCTAGGGAGGGAGAGATCTAGGTTTATAGATGGTAGAGATGAGGGAGAGACCATGGAGTACAGGTGGGGGTGGGTGGGTCAAGAGCTTGACAAGCCCACTATGGAGTGGGGAGCAGAAAAGGAAGGGGTACTGGTTAGTGTCCTAGGGGCTGAGTGGAGTGTTGTTGCCCTGCTTATAACCCCTAAAGGTAGAGGGCAGAGCAGAGGGTTAGCAGTCACCTGAGTAGGTCACTGGGGTTCAGAGCTGAGAGGTACTCCATGGTGGATGGGAGAGTTCCTTCCCTGGAACTTCTGGGCTGGGTGGTTCTCTCCTGTGCTGGGGCTTTAGTGGTGTTTTCTGTTACAAACCTGGGATCTCAGCCCAGGGCAACGTGGGAATGAGTCAAGCCTGGACTCTGGCCCCCCTGCCTGACCAGTAAGAAGGGCAAAGTCCAAGGGGAGGGATGAGGGAGGGGCCAGATGGGGTCCTGGAGGAAGAATTGCCTGGCAAAAGCCATTGGAGCTTGTATGTGTGCCTTTGGTAATGACATGTGTTGTGAGGGTAGATGGGAACCATGTAAAAGGATGAAACGTGACCTCTTGTGTTTTTTTATTTCTATGAGGGAATTTCTGGGGATGGGTTCTGGCTCTCAGACTCTGAGAAGCTGCATTTTATGTGAGTGGTTCTGTGTGTGCTGCCACCTACTGGAGTAGCCGTAAGCTTCAGCTTTAGGAAAAGGGATCCCGGGGTTGGAGTGTGGGGAAGCTGGATGGCAGCATGGCAGGGCTTTGGAAAATGAGAGGTGAGACTGTGTCCAGGAAGGGTGTAAGGAGAGGATGGATCCTGATCCATGGATTCAGGATCATTAGGGTCCTGTCTGGGACCCTGGCTTTCCTACTTACCTGCTCCTTCCTCCTTGGTCAAAGGAGGGGCTGGCTCATTGCTCTGACTTCGGTTTCCAGAACTGCCTGTGGAGTTCGGTCACACTTAGGTCATCTTCTCTCTCACCTTTCTGCTTTTGCCAACTAATGGACATGAAGGAGATGTGAATGGGGCAGGAATGTCCTTTGATGGCATCAAGACTTTAGCTTCTGGTGCACTGTGTCCCAGTCCTGATTTCAGTTGCAGCCGTGATGGACAGTTGCATGGAAGCTGAGACTCACTGACAGTGAAACCCTCAAATGAACACAATCCCTGCTTTCCTGCCCAGGATCCTTGTAGGGTCCCCCAGCTGCCCCACTTTTTTTCTGTGTCCTGACAAAGAAACAGAGTAACTTGATTGCCTTGTGACCTGGCCAGCTGCATTTCCCCTGGAGGCTTGAGCCCAAGCCAGAGCCTTGAAAAGGTATTCAGGTTGTTGCCCAAAACACAAAAAAACTGGCCCTGGCCCTGAACCAAATACCTTGAACCCTCATAATCTCCATACCCTGACCCCTTTGTTTTGGACATAGCGAGATAGAACAACTCTTTCTCTCACTGTCTGTTGTAAGGATATGCTGTAGCCCACTCATTAAGTACATTCTCCTAATAAATGCTTTGGACTGATCACCCTGCCAGTCTTTTGTCTTGGGCAATCTGTACTTTTCTTAGAGATTCCCAAGGCCTACTGAAGGGACTTAACACACTCTTCATGGTTTTCCCCTCTTGTTTTACCCTATGCCCTCACTTCCTGAGTTAACCTCCCAAATACAGGATTACTGGTACCTAGGCCCTTAGCTCAGACTCTGCTTTGGGAGGCCCCAACCTAAGACAGTGGTCCTGGTGCTCTGTCCAAGGAATCTCAAGTTCTGGCTGTTAACTTGGGCAGAGGCCTTTCTTTTCCCTTCCCCCAGCTCTATCCATCTGCCAGGCCCCCGTCAAATCTATTCATTTCCAAGTTTTGCTCGACTTTTCCAAGAAGAGAGGGCTGCTGCTTAGTATGTCCCTACTACTGCATCCTTTCCTTTCTTGTCTTGTATTCTTGTACAGCGTGGAAATGGGATCTCTTCGTGGTTGTGTGTCATGAGTCCCTAACCATTATGCCTCCATGCATCTCCTGTTCCTCCTGGAACCTGGCAGCATGCCGTACATGGAAAAGCTGCCACTGACAGCCCAGTGAGAGCCCTGAGGGTGGAGTGATTGGGGCAGGGCCCGAGGCAAGAGATGGGAGGAGGTAGGCCAGAAGCTGAAGAAAAGGGGCTCAGCCGGACCAGGAGACTGGAAAACAGGCAAAGATAGAGCAGATGGGGTACAGAGTTGTTTGGGTCACCTTCTCTGCAGACCAGAGAGGCCAAGCAACATACATGCTGCAGAAGGTAGGCTGGGAGGATTGGGGCCAGAGCTGGGGGAGGGATGAGAACAGAAGCGGGACCAGGGTCAGGATTCAGCAGAGTCCTCCTATTTCCTTCCACGGCCAGGGAATCTTACTGCCCCACTTCAGCTTATGCTGTTTCCTGGCAAGGCAGGCTCTCACACGCCCGGACACTTGGATACGTTGGTGATGGGAAGGAGTAGGGTGAGGGAGGGGCCCCAGGAGAGGCCCAGGATGAGCCTCATCTTGTCCGTCCCCATTCTTGCCTTACCCTCTGCAAATGTGATAGGCACAGGACAGGAGTAGGCACCTCGCCCACTGCTGCTTAACCTTTCAGCTTCTCCAGGCCCCCAATCGTGCTTGCTCCCACCTTGGTAAGTAGATCTGCGCAGGTCCCTTTATACCCCACCATCCACTTTTGCCCAGATGTGCTAGAATGGGGCTGGACAAAGAAGGAGGGGCCAGACTAGAGGAATGGTGGTAGAGATAGTGACAGCCTGGGGTGAGGACTTTATGCCTGTTTACCACTGAGCTCTGGGAAGGAGCCAGGAGTGGGGCAGGTCAGCTGACTGGGAGCAGGGGATCTGGGTTCCAAGAAGGAGTAGTGTTTGAGGTGGGGTCTGGGTCCTCGTAGAAGTCAGGACTCCCAGGCAGAAAAGAGGCAGGCTGCAGGGAAGTAAGGAGGAGGCATGGCCCCTTCTCATCGGTCATCACAGGTGGGGTTTTGCCCCACCCCTGAACGCCCTCTGTGGCGCCTTCCACCCACCTGTAGGCCCAGAAGGATGTCGGCCTGCTACCGTCCCCCAGGGAACGAGACACTGCTGAGCTGGAAGACTTCGCGGGCCACAGGCACAGCCTTCCTGCTCCTGGCGGCGCTGTTGGGGCTGCCCGGCAACGGCTTCGTGGTGTGGAGCTTGGCAGGCTGGCGGCCTGCACGGGGGCGACCGCTGGCAGCCACGCTTGTGCTGCACCTGGCTTTGGCCGACGGCGCGGTGCTGCTGCTCACGCCGCTCTTTGTGGCCTTCCTGACCGGGCAGGCCTGGCCGCTGGGCCAGGCGGGCTGCAAGGCGGTGTACTACGTGTGTGCGCTCAGCATGTACGCCAGTGTGCTGCTCACCGGCCTGCTCAGCCTGCAGCGCTGCCTCGCGGTCACCCGCCCCTTCCTGGCGCCCCGGCTGCGCAGCCCGGCCCTGGCCCGCCGCCTGCTGCTGGCCGTCTGGCTGGCCGCCCTCTTGCTCGCCATTCCGGCTGCCATCTACCGCCACCTGTGGAGGGACCACGTATGCCAGCTGTGCCACCCGTCGCCGGCCCACGCCGCTGCCCACCTGAGCCTGGAGACTCTGACTGCCTTCGTGCTTCCTTTCGGGTTGATGCTTGGCTGCTACAGCGTGACGCTGGCGCGGCTGCGGGGCGCCCGCTGGGGCTCCGGGCGGCATGGGGCACGGGTGGGCCGGCTGGTGAGCGCCATCGTGCTTGCCTTCGGCTTGCTCTGGGCTCCCTACCACGCGGTCAACCTTCTGCAGGCAGCCGCCGCGCTGGCTCCACCGGAAGGGACCTTGGCAAAGCTGGGCGGGGCTGGCCAGGCGGCGCGAGCAGGAACTACGGCTTTGGCCTTCTTCAGTTCTAGCGTCAACCCGGTGCTGTACGTCTTCACCGCTGGAGATCTGCTGCCCCGGGCAGGTCCCCGTTTCCTCGCGCGGCTCTTCGAAGGCTCCGGGGAGGCCCGAGGGGGCGGCCGCTCTAGGGAGGGGACCATGGAGCTCCGAACTACCCCTCAGCTGAAAGTGGTGGGGCAGGGCCGCGGCAATGGAGACCCGGGGGGTGGGATGGAGAAGGACGGTCCGGAATGGGACCTTTGACACCAAACCCTACAACCTGTTGCCCTTCCCTCTCCCTTTCCATCCTCTCACCCTCTGGAGCTCAGTGCTCTGGAACATTTGGGGACCCTTCTTTGACTAGAGTTTGGATCTGACTGGGTAGGATTACTATACACCTCAGGCAGGCCCAGGCTCCTGCATACTGAGGGATTATGAGGGTGGTGATGGTCCCTGTTAAGGACTATTGCGTGCTTGCAAGTTGGCATGTACCCATGTGCCAGGACTGCTTACTTGTTGCCAATAGCTGTTATTGTGAAATACACTGGGAAGCCATTAGATGATGACTTGTGTGCCTCCCCTGGTGGTTCTTCATGCCTGAGTTGTACTGAAGACACCTAGTTCCCTTCTGGGTCAAGCCAGGGCTGGGCAGTGCCGGCCTTCAGTGGCATCTTGACCTGCCCTCCTCAGTCCAGGTGCCCTGGTTCCACAGGCCAATCCATAGAACCACTCTGGAAATAAAGGAGAAAATGGAAGGAGAAGTATGGGAGCTTGGATGAGGGGTAGGAATGGGATCCATTCTCTGAGGCTTATAAAAGCCTCTGGGGGAGGAAATGGCTCTGAAGGGGAAACTGAATCTGTGGGGTTTGAAAGGAAAGTTTTCCTGCCTGTCTTGTGTTTGGTCCAGTGGGTGTGAGAGAGGCACACAAGGAGTGGACAGTGATGTAGGGGCCCTGGGAGTCTGAGACTTACCTTCCTCCCTGACCATCTGTTCCTCCCTGCAAAGGCCACCTGACGTGAAAAGGAGCCCAGGAGCAGGCACTCAGTCTGGGAAGTTTGGAGGTTGGCCATCAGGGGGTATGAGGAATGGCAGGAATATTTAGAGGACAGGAATAATTTTTCAGAAAAGTGCCACTTATTCTTTTTGCCAAGTCTGGGCTCCTTCCAGGATGCTGCTAGCTATTCCTGGCCCCTTCCCCAATACTTATCTGCCCCCACCTTTTGGAATCCATATCTAGGTCTAAAAACGGTTCTAGATCCTGACACCTTTGATTGGGGGATGTAGAATGGGATTCTTTTCAGGGGACATCCACAGGTACACACTCGTGGTCACTAAGGTGACCAGCTCATCCCAGTTGGCCCAGGACTTTCCCAGTTTTAGCACTGAAAATCCCTTGTCCCAGCCCTGTCGGTTTCCCAACAAACTGAAATGGTTGGCCCTTCAAGTGGCTACCCTGACCATCACCCCAGGCTCTACTTTAGTGACTGCTCATACCTCCCTGCCTCCCAGACAGAAGTTGAAACAGAGCAAAAGAAACCCAGTCCCCAGGATCATGCTGGGGCTACCAAAACTGGGATGAACTAGCATCTGTGAACTAGAACAGCAGGGAGTATGCTTAGAGTGCCTGGTCCTGGGTATGGGGAAGAAAGGCCATCAAGGTAGATGTGGGTGGGGAACAACTTGGGAGGGGAGGCAAGGACAACCCAGTTTCTGTCTGAAGGGACCTCTGGTTGACCCTGGAGCTTCTGTCCCCAAATATAGGCCTCACGGGATTCTTTCTGTCCTCGTGCGCTGGGCAGAGGTTCCCTAACTTCCTTTGTTGCATATTCCCCATCTCTGACACCCAGTGCGGTCAGAAAGCCCTTCCTTAACTCAGACTTCAGTTCTTGCTGCGGTTTCTGCCCATTGCTTTTCATCATATCCTCTGACAGCTACGAGGTCAACTCTGCTCTGGCTTTTCTCCAGGCAGAGCAAGTGGGGGCTCTGGAAAGGTTAAGGGATCTCAGTGACCACCATTACACTTTGCATCTTTCCTGAGAAGTGAGAGTTGAAAGGGAAACAGGAAGGCCCATGGTCAGATTGAAGGAAGGAATTTTTAGTTTCTTCTTTTCTTTTCTTTTTCTTTTTCTTGTTTTGAGATGGAGTCTCGCTCGGTCACTCAGCCTGGAGTGCAGTGGTATGATCTCAGCTCACTGCAGCCTCCACTACCTGAGTTCACGTGATTCTCCTGCCTCAGCCTCCCAAGTAGCTGAGACTACAGGCACATGCCACTACACCCAGCTAACTTTTGTATTTTTAGTAGAAACGGGGTTTCACCATGTTGGCCAGGCTGGTCTCAAATTACTGACATCAAGCAATCCGCTCCCCTCAGCCTCCCAAAGTGCTGGGATTACCAGTATGAACCACCACAACCCACCAGGAATTTTTAGTTCTTAGCTTTTGCAGGAGACTTCAAGGAAAGGAGATGTTCCTCTGTCCAGGAAATGGGGAAGGTGACCATTTTTGCATTCCTGGTTTCCCCTCTTGGCAGGGTAGGCATGAGGCATCACTGTTCCTGCTCTCTCACTCCTGCTCCTCATGCTCAGCCTGCCTAGCTCGGCCTCGACTTTCTCTGTGTGTCTAAAGTGGAACTGGATAGAAGGCTGTGGGAAGATAGGAAAGAGATGGTGCCAATCCCCTTGCCTAGATCTTAAATCCAGACTCAGCAAGGCAATCACATGGGCAAGCACAAGGCAGGGGTTTGGGGAAAGGGGAAGTAATTGGCATTCTCTGTGATACCAAGGAGACCATTTGGATTTTGGCTTCTACCAAAGAGAATGGAGAATTGGTTGACCTAAATGGAACCAATCCCTTTAAATAAGGCGAGGAAAGGGGGTGCTGGAAGATGGCCACACAACCTAGATCCTAGCTTGAACTGAAGCCAAGAGCAGAGTGCTGCCCCCTTTGGCAATTTACTGACATGCCCTCTTTAAATCATGATGTTATCTAACCCAAACCCAGACCCAGGACCTAGTCACAGCTCCAACCTACACTTCCTATTAATTAAAAAAAAAAAAAAGAAAAACTACATTATTAATGCAAAACAAACTAACAAACAAAGATATCAGCATTGTAGCCTCTCAATCTGAGCCCATTTCCCTTCTCTGGCTACCATACCTCTTTCTCCTATATGATACCATTCACTACTTTGTTTAATTCTCCAGTCTAGACCTGCATCTTGAGACCACACCCAGCCTACTCACTCCCCACACCCCTCTTTCCTCTCACTGCTCCTTCCTGGTCTCTTCTCATCTGGCTCCATCTCTGAGGAGTCCTCAGAGAAACCCTTCTGGGTTGCCCTGGAACACAGACTATCCCCCCTCCTAGTGAAGGGAGTGGGTAGGGGTTTCAGCCCCACCCTCAGGAAGATGCATCTTCCCTGTCCTCTGCTCTATGGTACTTCCTCTCTGGCTGACTTAGCAAACAGCACCTAGACTGGGGGCCAGGCCCTTGGCAGTGGGACAGATCCAGGGATAGGCTACAGCACCTTGCCCTGACCCTGGGATTGGCATCAGCTTCCAACCAGTTCCTGTCAAAGCTTGTAAGTAAGTATCCTGGGAACGGCAGTGGTTGTGGTGGTGGTGGGACGGTGTGCAGCCATGAAAGAAGGTGCAAAGGAATCTCCAAAGAAAGCCTGACCAGTGTAAAAGTTGGGAGGCTTTGTCCTTGTCACTTGTCCACTAACTCCTCCCCTCCCTGTTATTCCTGGTTGACCCTGGGCATCTCTGGGGACAGTAGGCAGGTGATTGGGAAAGTTAATGGGATTGAGGGGATGAGGGCCTGGCAGGGGGCAAGAAAGCTGGCCTTTCAAGGGGTGCAGCATTGGTAGGAACTCTCAGGTTGGTTCTGGGCTTTAGGGTCTCCTAAGGGGAGGAGACTGAAAAGGTCTGGAAATGCTGCTGCTGCTGCTGCTGCTGCTGCTGCTGCTGCTGTGGTCACTGTATATTTTGCAATTGGGTCTGGGCAGGAAGGGGCCCCATGACCCAGTTAGGAAACGAGTCTTTGTACTCAACCAGATCCCTTTAAGATGTCAGTCTGCAGCGATGGGGGCAGTATATTTCAGGGGGACCTCTGATGCTGCTGACCCTGGAGATAGACTAGAGTTCTCAGTCTAGGCGTGTCCATGGTGTCAGGAAACCCTTGGTCCTCTACTCTCATGCGTTTGTCCGCCCTCACTCTCCAGGTCCTCCCGACAGCCATGAACACTACATCTGCAGCACCCCCCTCACTAGCCAACTTTCTGTTGGCTATCATCCTGCTGTCAGTGGCGCTGGCTGTGGGGCTTCCCGGCAACAGCTTTGTGGTGTGGAGCATCTTGAAAAGGATGAAGAAGCGCTCTGTCACTGCCCTGTTGGTGCTGAACCTGGCCCTGGCCGACCTGGCCGTATTGCTCACTGCTCCCTTTTTCCTTCACTTCCTGGCCCAAGGCACCTGGAGTTTTGGATTGGCTGGTTGTCGCCTGTGCCACTATGTCTGTGGAGTCAGCATGTACGCCAGTGTCCTGCTTATCACAGCCATGAGTCTAGACCGCTCACTGGCAGTGGCCCTCCCCTTTGTGTCCCAGAAGCTACGCACCAAGGCGATGGCCCTGCGGGTGCTGGCAGGCATCTGGGTGGTGTCCTTTCTGCTGGCCACACCCGTCCTCGTGTACCGCACAGTAGTGGCCTCGAAAACGAACATGAGCCTGTGTTCTCCGAAGTACCCCAGCAAGAAGCACCAGGCCTTCCATCTAATCTTTGAGGCCGTCACGGGCTTCCTGCTGCCCTTCCTGGCTGTGGTGGCCAGCTACTCCGACATAGGGCGTCGGCTGCAGGCCCGGCGCTTCCGCCGCAGCCGCCGCACTGGTCGCCTGGTGGTGCTCATCATCCTGGCCTTCGCCGCCTTCTGGCTGCCCTACCACGTGGTGAACCTGGCCGAAGCCGCCCGTGCGCTGGCCGGCCAGGCCTCCGGGTCGGGGCTCGTGGGGCAGCGGCTGGCACTGGCCCGCAAGGTACTCATCGCGCTCGCCTTCCTGAGCAGCAGTGTGAACCCCGTGCTGTACGCCTGCGCCGGCGGCGGCCTGCTACGCTCAGCGGGCGTGGGCTTCGTCGCCAAGCTGCTGGAGGGCACGGGCTCCGAGGCGTCCAGTACCCGCCGCGGGGGCAGCCTGGGCCAGACCGTGAGGGGCGGCCCCGCCGCTCAGGAGCCTGGCCCTTCCGAGAGCCTCACTGCCTCCAGCCCTCTCGAGTTAAACGAACTGAACTAGGCCTGGTGGAAGGAGGCTCACTTTCTCCTGGCAGAATGCCAGCCCTGAGCCAGTTCTGTACCTGGAGGAGGAGTAGGGGCGTGGAGGGCGTGGGAGGCGGGAGTGGAGTGGAAGAAGAGGGAGAGGTGGAGCAAAGTGAGGGCTGAGTGAGAGAGTGCTCCATCCTGGCTCCCACAGGCAGCTTTAACCATTAAAACTGAAGTCTGAAATTGGGTCAACCTTGTGAGTGGGGTACGTGTGCTGTGGGCATCGGGGTGCTCGTGAGTGCCCTGGTGGGACCCCTTTTAGCAGCTGAGAGTCACCTCCTTTAGTTCCCCATGATTTACAATTTTGGAAAGGACACAAGGACAAACATAGATTGCCCCCATCCCAGGTGATTCCGAGTGCGCAGTCTGCAGACAATACTTAGCAAAACGCAGTCTACGGACTCCTAAAGCAGCTTGTCTAGGAAGACCACCCATGTGGGCCTATCACTCCAAGCTCTGTGACTCAGGGGACCTTCTGAGAAAACAGCACTGCTATGAAACATCTTCCCTGAAACCTGCGATAAGTCTCCTTGTTAGCATGACTCCAACTTCCTGACAATAATCTTTGTCCTCTCTGTAGGAGGTATTCTAGGGGATGCCTTCCTTCCTTCCATTTCACAAAGAGGTCAGACTTGAGGACTAAGTCATTAGATCTTATCCCTTAGAATTCTGCATATCAGCATCTGCTAACCTCCACAACACACCCTGGCACAGGGTGGGGCTGAGGGCCCCAGGAAACAAAGATTCCCAAAAGTGAGAGGGATGAGTCATTATTTCCTAGAGATGACTGTTGTTTTAGAGAACCTTGGTCCAACTCTGTTCTGACAAGGTTTTAGGAAGATGGCAACAACAGTGGCAGCAGTGTACTTTTTGGATCTTTCTCATAAAAAAACAAAAGAGCAAGTAAGAGAGTGAAACCAAATATTCACATGTAACACCCGCATCAAACCTAGTATGTCAAGGTATCTCCCATGGACCCCAAAGTATGAGCCAGTGAGAATGAGTCATCAATACCTCAAGACCCATATACCAGCATCTGTGCAGAAGGATACAGAAGGAAGCAAAGGGATGTTGGATGGATCTAAGAAGAGGAGACCCCCAAGCTGTCTACAGATCCTTACTGGAAAGCATGGTGTACCAATTTGAGAACAGCAGCTGAAACTGGGAGGGACCTAACAGAGTATTTCTCAGACCTCTCACCCATTCTGTATGGTGAACACATGATAGGTACTTGTTTAGTGTTTGTTGAATGAATAAAGTTCAAATGACATTTCCCTGGAGATTCTTCCGGTATTTGTGAGTAGGGGGCAGGAAAGGGCAAATCTTTGTTTTGAGCCATGTGGCTAAATTCTTTACGCTTCCAAGGTGTACAAAATGCTGGAATCAAGTTGGCAGAGAGGCTGAGGGAGTTCTCTTCCTGAGCTTGTGAAAACAATCACTCCCTTTCAACATGCTCAGTCTCACATGCATGCATGTGTGCACACATATGCACACACACACTTACACACACACACTTGCACTAAAATTGGCCTGGGAAGAATACTTCCCGCTGAAGGGCAAGGAGAAGGTGATGCCCAGCTATATTGGCATCTTCTGACATCAATGGGCTCCAGACACCCCAGAGTCTCTTTATTGAGGTTCTTAGAAGGGGAGTGCAATCTCAGCCTAGGGTAACTGAAGGAGGTCCACTTCGTGTCAAGTCTGTGTTCAGGAAGTAGGTGCAGAGCTGCCCTTTGCCTTTCACCTTGATGACCCCCCGGCTGTAGCAGGTGTAGCCCAGGGACTGTAGGGCCCAGGCTGTCTCCTCAGTCACCTACAATTGGAGGGGGGTGAGGGAATATAGAGGTGGCCCTATTCTTAGTTCCCCTCCCCCTATGCCTCCAATGTTGTTCACTCACTTGGATTTTGCCAAGGACTCCTGTACTCTCCATGCGGCTGGCCACGTTCACTGTGTTGCCCCAAATGTCATATTGTGGCTTCTGGGCCCCAATAACTCCAGCTACTACTGGTCCATGGTTCAACCCTAATAAGGGATGTGGTAATGACAGACTTGGAGAAGGAAGAGGGGAAGAGGAAGCACAAGGAACTAGAAGGAAGGGAGAAGAGCCTGGGGGGCCCTAGAGGAGAGGAGGGGTCTCTAAGGCTGGAGGAATGTAGCTTAAGAAAAAGAGTGGAAGAGCCTCATACCTCCTGGCCCAGCAGCTTCACACCCCATCCCAGGGAGTGAGTTAGGAAAGGGGCTTCAGGATGAACTGGGAGCAGCTAACAAAGGACTTGGACTGGGGCAAGCTCAGGAAGGTGAGGAGGTACCAGACTGCTGCAGCAGGGGAAGTCTCTCACCCACACGCAGGCGGAAGTTGTTGAATGAATGCTTGTTGATGACGTCCAGCTTAGACCCCAGGGCAACGGCAAATTCCACCATAGTGCCAAGGTGGCTGCAGCTCCGTTCAGCATCCTGGCAATGGGCCCACCCACCAGGGTGGGCCAGTGAGGGCACAGGAGTAAGTCCCACTAATGAGCCCATCAGTGAGAGACCAGAGGAGGGTGGTAGGTAAGGAAGGGTTGCTGTACCTGTTGTGCATCCTGTCCAGAGGTGGCATTTAATCCTGTGGCTGCCATGTAGGTGCTGCCAATGGTCTTGATCTTCTCCACCCCACTGAACTTGGGCTTGGAGAGCAGCTGTATATAGAGAAGAGTCCTGTCCCCAGTCTCTCTTACTCTCTCCATCCCCTCTCCCAGAAGCCCAGCCCCAAGCCTTTGGAGTTAAAGGATCAGGCTGTGGGAGTGAGGATGGTGTCAGGAAGGAGAGGGTTGGTGGTGGGCAATGTTGCTGGAGTGGGTAGATCTAGGGGATCAGAGGAGGTGAGGGAGTACTGTAGGGGGGAGGATTGACTTCATGGCCAGAAAAGCAAAGTGGAAGGAGGTACTGGGGGAAATTCTAGAATCTAGGACATAGGGTCTGGGAAACTCTTGGAATTTTCACCTCATCAAAATCAGCAATTATTTCATTGAGCAGCCTCAGACACTCTAGGCCCTCATGATTGATGTTGGATTCAGAGTAGAACTCCTTGAAGTCTGGGACTGAAGCGAAGAGGACACAAACGCATTCGTAGGACTGGTGGTAGAGATCCTGGGAGAGCAGGAGACTGGAGTGAGGGGTGCATGTCATGTTCCTCTCCTTTCTAGGTCTGCATGGGGCCCTCCTCCCCATGTCCACATTCCTGGTCTCCCTGTTTAAGAAGAATTGGGAAGGAGGGAGAGGAGTAGGGCCAGGCTACCCCAGGGAAGTGACTTAGGAGTCAAAGCTTGGATCTCATTGTAATTCTAGAAAAGACAGAAGTTTGGGGTCAGGATCACCTCATAGCAACACGAAGGGAATCACTCCTAGAACTGGGATCCTGTCAATGTGAATTATTTCTATATCCTATCCTATTGCTGAACGGTGTTTAAGTCAATTAAGTCAGCTACAAAACCAAAGGTAAAACGTGTTTAAGTGTTTAAGTCAGTTAAGACAGGTACAAAATGAAAGATAAAGTAAGCAACAATAGGGACTATGAGGCAAAGGGAAAATAAGAGTAAGATGATAAAGATGGAATCAGATCTGAGGGTGGTTCACAAAATGAGTGCCATGAAGTCCTATTTAGTCTTAGATTTTGGTTCTTAGCTTTCTAGCAGCCAAAGTGAAGAGAGAAAAGGATCGATTACAACATTCCCTGTGTCTATAAGAGAAGAAATCAGAACTGATCTTGGAGCAGGGAGCAGGCGGTGGGGGCATAAGGCTGTGAAAGAGCTCCTGAGCTGTTTCTTTTAACACCCCTCAATATGAGCCAAGAGCATTTCCATAGCAGAGGGCCAGCAGGTGATACAAATACGATGGTACAAATATGTGGGTGACTTTCTGATGGTTTGGCTCTAGCAAAATTTTTGAGGATCTAGAGCAGCAGCATCCAATAGAAATTTTTGCAATGGAAACATTCCCTATCTGCAGTGTTCAATAGGGTGGCCACTAGATACAAGTGGCTGTTGAGCCCTGGAAATGTGGCTGATGCAACTGAGGAACTGAATATTTTATTTTAATTC
Organism: Rhinopithecus roxellana; assembly: GCF_007565055.1. NCBI lineage: Eukaryota > Metazoa > Chordata > Mammalia > Primates > Cercopithecidae > Rhinopithecus > Rhinopithecus roxellana. The sequence continues at coordinate 59,580,667 of NC_044553.1, read as the reverse complement.
ATTAACCTTAAATTTTCATACTGCTAATGGCTACCATATTGGATAGTACATGTCTAGAGAGAGGGGTGGACTATATCCTCTAGACCAGCAGTCCCCAACCTTTTTGGCCCCAAGGATGGGTTTCATGGAAGACAAGTTTTCCACGCACCCAGGCTGTTGCGGGGGATGGTTTTGGGATGAAACTGTTCCACTTCAGATCATCAGGCATTAGTTATCAGATTGGTGCAAAATTAATTGCATTTTTTTTTTTTTTTTTTTTTTTTTTGCCATTAAAAGTAATTACTTTTAGGTCGGGTGCAGTGCACTTGTAATCTCAGCATTTTGGGAGGCCGAGGCAGGTGGATCACCTGAGATCAGAAGATCGAGACCAGCCTGGCCAACATGATGAAACCCTGTCTCTACTAAAAAAAAAAAAAGCAAAAATAATTAGCCAGGCATGGTGGCAGGCACCTGTAATCCCAGCTACCTGGGAGGCTGAGGCAGGAGAATCACTTGAACCCAGGAGGCAGAGGTTTCAGTGAGCTGAGATCGCACCATTACATGTACTCCAGCCTGAGGGACAAGAGTGAAACTCCGTCTCAAAAAAAAAAAAGTAATTACTTTTAATTATATTACTTTTAATGGCAAAAACTGCGATTAATTTTGTACCAGCCTAATACATTTTCATAAGAAGTGTACAAACTAGACCCCTTGCATGTGCAGTTCACAACAAGGTTCGAGTTTCTATGAGAATCTGACGTCGCTGCTGATCTGACAGGAGGCGGAGCTCAGGCGGTAGTGCTGGCTCACCGCTCACCTCACCTCTGCTGTGTAGCCAGTTCCCAACAGGCCATGGACCTGGGGCCTGGGGGCTGGGGACCCCTGCTCCAGACAGCTCCCATCAACCCTAAGCTTCTGGAATGTATGGAATGGTCATGAGTTAGATAAGACATGCCTTCCAAGTAAGAATTTGAAATGCAATTTTGTGCTAACCAAAGACAGAATCTAAGATCTTGTGAAAATGAAGACGCTTGACAAGCACTAGAGAGAACCGGCCATAGGTCAAGACTTTCATCCGAGATTAGGCCCTATGGCATCCGTGGCTCAGGAGTCAGGGGGTCAGGAGTCACCTCGTTGCGCCGGTTCTGGCCAATGAACTGGGGGGCCACGTGTGCAGGGAGCACATTCTCCAAGAGCAGCCGAGTCAGGTTCTCCATCGTCTCTGTCTCCTCCCGCTCCTGCCTCAGCTTCTTCTTCCACAGGAAGTCCAGGCGGCAGTAGTACTCATTCTGGGGAGGGTCACCAGGGGCCATGGGGAGACACAGAGCAGGGGAAGCCCAGCTTCTGCGTGTTCAGCCCCAACTCCATGATGCCTGAAACCACCCCCACCCCACCCCCAGTTTAGACGTAGGGCTTAAGGTGCAAGTATCCTTGGAGAAAGACTATCCTTGAAATTAGATTCAGACTAGGGATACAGAATTGGCAGCAGACTTTTTCTAAAGCATGGGCTTTCCCAGATAGGGGTGTGGGAGAAAGGAGGGACGGGGAGTGAAAGAGAAAGAAAGGAAGCAGGAAGGCTCGCTTAGAAGCTTCCAATGGGATTCAACCCTGGAGATTAGAAAGATCAAGTCACAAATATGGGGGCCACTCGTAGGTGGGCCCTGATGGGGCTGAGCTGGGTGACTTACCTGGCGAGCCAGGACAAGGAGGGTGAAGAAGAAGATGAAGAAGGAGATAGCACCCATGAGTTTGGGCTCCTTCAGCACTCCGGGCCTGAAGGGGCCATGGATCAGGGTTGCCCCTTGCTCTGCCCCTTCCTGGCCTTCTCCCTGCCCCCAGTGCCCATGTAGGCCTCCACTTCCCTCCCACTTTGCCCTGTGGGTGATTCAGGTCAGTGAGGCCAGGACAGCTCTGCTGTGTCCCATCTCACTCCCATCCCAGGGGGCCTGGCACCTCTGTCCAGCAGCTGTGCACACCTGGAGTCCAAGGGGCCCAGATAGAGGCGGACGATGAGGCAGTCGGACAGCCAGGCGTGGGAGTGTAGGAAGAGGGAGCAGGATGCCGCCAGCCACAGCAGGAGCAGCAGCAGCTTCAGCTCGAAGCTCATGTGCAGAAAGAGGGAGCAGGAGAGGAAGCCCAGCGTGCAGCAGTGCATGGAGTACTGTGGGGCCAGGCAGGGGTCAGGAGTGGGCATGTCCCACAGGCAGAGGGGGGACACCTGAGGGCTCCCTTCCTGTCCCTCCCAGGCCCAGGTCCTATCTGGGAGACAGGGGGCGTCATACACACTGATACACACTGGGTGTGACTTATGTCTGTTCTAACCCACAGAATGGAGTGTTCCTCCACTCAGGGGGCTGTGGACTTGGGCTGAGGAAGGGTCTGCAGAAGGAAATTAAGGGCATGTGGGAACACTCACTGGGACACTGATGAGAGGCAGAGACCCAGGGAGCTCCCAGGAGAGGTTGGAAATCATGGAGGACACATTGGGAGCTTGGAAAGGGCAGTCTGATGATGTTGGGAAGAAGAACTGCAGAGGAGATGAGGAGCTGAAGAGGCAGGTAGTTTCTTGGGCACAATGGTGGCTTGTGCTGGGTTTCAGCTGACCCAGAGATGAGTCAGGGCCAGACTCGTCCAAAGGGGTGGATTCTGCTATTTCTGGTAGGGAAGGGAACCTCAGCACTGGGGTCCTCACTGGGGGAGGAGTTATGTGAGGGGCATCAAGAGTACTTCTCTGACTCTGAGCCACTGTGTGAGCTCTTGCCAGCCACTTAGCCTCTCTGGGCCTTAGCTTCCTCTTCTGTAACTTGGCTGATGGGTGATTCCCAGGTGCCCTCCAGGAATAGAATTCTAGGAATGAGTCTAAATCCTGAAAAATCAGTCAAGTTATCTAAGTAATAAATAACTGCCTACACAGAAAAAAGATAAGAAGGACATTCACCAAAGTGTTATTAACAACTATTATGCCCAGATGGTAGATTGCTGGTGACTGTAATTTTTTTCTTTCTATTTGTACAACATTTCCAGCATCCCCTGGGCTTAGTCCAGCTGCCTGCCCAAATCCAGGGGTTGCCTTTTAGTCCCTGGCAGGTCCAACATGCCCTGATGGGGGTGGATAGGGCCCCCTCTGTCCTCACCAGGCTGGTAGTGGCCAGGGCAAAGACAAGGAGGATGGTGGCGGTGCTCAAGGCTATTCTCAGTCCTGGTCGTGTGGCCACCAAGCCAGACAGTGCAGGCAGCCAATGCAGCATCTTGGGGCCTTTCAGGGCACACCTCTGTGGAGGGAGCATGTGCGTCTTAGCCATGGGGCTGGGGCACCCTCTTCAGGACAGGTTGTGACCAGGGCTCTGGCATGCCACTTCCACCCCTCAGCCCACCTCACCATCAGGTCCTCTGAGAAGCAGACAAAAAGGAGGAGGAGGAAGAGGAGGAAGGTGATGCTATACGTGATGGCCAGAGCTGGGGGCCTAAAGGGAGACAAAATTGAGGCCTTGAAGTGCCAGAACAGGCTCCCTGTGTGCTATGAAGGTGCTAGTGAGTTGGGTGGGAGATGGGGGAAGTGGTTCCGGGGAATCTGGGTTGGCTGGCGGTGGGGTCCTGGCTGATAAAACACATTGCATTCTAATGATCTGGGTTGGTTGGCTTAAGGGTCTAGAGCAGTGTTGAGGTGGAACAGGGACCCATATGGTGGGGAGTGGGGGCTCACAAGAATGACCAAGGCTACAGCAGACTGATCTCTGGGTCTTTAGGCCAAAGCTCTTTAACCTGGCTGAGTTTTTTGTTTTTTGTTTTTCTTTTTTTTGAGACGGAGTCTCGCTCTGTTGCCCAGGCTGGAGTGCAGTGGTGTCATCTTGGCTCACTGCAAACTCTGCCTCCAGGGTTTGAGCGATTCTCCTACTGTCAGCCTCCCGCGAAGCTGGGATTACAGGCGTCTGCTGTCTCACCCAGCAAATTTTTGTACTTTTAGTAGAGACGGGGTTTCACCATGTTGGCCAGGCTGGTCTTGACTCCTGACCTTAGGTGATCCACCTGCCTTGGCCTCCCAGAGTGCTGGGATTACAGGCGTGAGACATTACACCCGGCCACGTGGCTGAGTTAACAAGTCCTCGTCCCTGCTAGCAGTGGACTAGGAATGAGGGCCTACTTTCTAAGCTCACACATTTGCTACCAGATTTGGGTTTCTCAATGGAAACAAACCCGCCTTCATGGAGATGTTGTTAGCACCAAAAGAGACACTCGTGGGAAAATGCTAGGGCTGTGTAGAAAGTCCACAGGATGTACAAGATAAAGTAAGGACTGCGCTTATAATTTTCTCCAGAAAACCCGTTTCCTCTGTGGGTAAGTGCCTGAAGCTAAGGGGAAGGGGTGAACGAAGAGAGTGTGGCCAGGGGTCATGAGGGCCAGGTGATCCGCTTATGACAGCCAGGGCCGCCTTCACCTGGGGCTCTCTCACCTGTTTGTCACTAGCATCTGGATGATGAAGTTGGAGAGAAAAACCAGGAAGGTGCAGGCTTCATAGTATTTGAAGGCGGGGATTGCAGAGAGTCGGTACTGAAAGTGAGGGGGCCGGAGGTAGAGACAGGGTCCAGTGCTGCCCATCACCTTGAAGGCATCACTCCCGGGCAAGGGATGGGCTCCTCAGCCTCACTGCCAAGCCTCCAGTTCAGTTCCATGTAGACCCTACCAGTTCTCCAAGGAGCTACCCTCCTTCCTCCCTCTACCATCCAGTAGCTCAGTCTACAGAGTGACTTTCCTTTAGAGAGAGGCACAAGCTCTTCACCCCTAGGATCACAAACTGAGCAGACCTGGGGAGGAGACCCAAGGGCTGACCCCTTCCCAGCGCCAAGGAACTAAAGTTGGGAAGTCGTTTGGTGCCATCCACTCCACAGCTCACCTCTTTCTCCATCTCCTTCTCTCTGAAGTACAGTGTCAGTGGGTTGAAGTCCTTCGACTGCTTCCACTGTCTGGTGGGAGGTGGGAGGGTGGGTGAAAGCACCAGAGAGCAGAGGGCAGAGAAGGGCAGGAAGAGGGCAGAGTGAGGGCAAGAGCGGTGGTCAGGTGAGTCTTCCTTCCAGTCCCTCAGGGAGCACCATCCCTTCTCCACCACACGACCTCAGGGCCTGTGGCCCTCCCAGCCCTCTTTGTTCTCCGTACTTCTGTGAGTTGAGCTGCTCAATGACCTGGAAGAACTTGGCATCCCCGGTGTCCAGTTCATCATCTAGTCCACGGGGGTTACGGCTTCTGCACAGTGAGAGCCAAGTACATCACCACAGAGACTCTCAGAGCATCTGGGCAAAGCAGGAGCAGACCCCCAGGGAGGACGTAGGGGGTCATCCAGACAGCCCCACTGGCAAAGACTTTGAGGCCTCCTCACCGATCTAGGCTCCACTGGGGGCTGAAGGAAGCCAGGGTCTTCTCCTGTTGGGAAAGCACAGTGGGAGGTGGGCATGGTGGGTGTTTTTCTTGTAGTGAGGTAGACCATGAGCCACACTGCATGCTCTATACATGTCCTTGACCTTGGGCATTTCACTGGGCTCTTTCCTCTGCCTCTAATGACCTCTCTCTCTCCTAAATCCCACCTGCCCTTGAAGAGGAGGTTTGAACCTCCTTAAAGTTTCCCCCTGACTCTCTAGACTCCCAGAATCTGTGTGTGTGTGTGTGTGTGTGTGTGTGACGGAATCTTGCTCTGTCACCAGGTTGGAGTGCAATGGCGCGATCTTGGCTCACCATAATCTCTGCCCCCTAGGTTAAAGCGATTTTCCTGCCTCAGCCTCCTGGGTAGCTGGGATTACAGGCATGTGCCACCACGCCTGGCTGATTTTTGCATTTTCAGTAGAGATGGGGTTTCACCATGTTGGTCAGGCTGGTCTCAAACTGCTGACCTCAGGTGATCTGCCTGCCTCTGCCTCTCAAAGTGCTGGGATTATAGGCATGAGCCACAACACCTGATTGGATTTCTTCTTTCTTTCTTTCTTTCTTTCTTTCTTTCTTTCTTTCTTTCTTTCTTTCTTTCTTTCTTTCTTTCTTTCTTTCTTTCTTTCTTTCTTTTTTTGAGATGGAGTTTCTCTCTTGTTGCTCAGGCTGGAGTGCAGTGGTGCAATCTCAGCTCACTGCAACCTCCACCTTCCAGGTTCAAGCAGTTCTCTTGCCTCAGCCTCGTGAATAGCTGGGATTACAGGCACGGACCACCACACCTGGCTAATTTTTGTATTTTTAGTAGAGATGGGGTTTCGCCATGTTGGCCAGGCTGGTCTCAAACTACTGACCTCAAGCTATCCCTCTGCCTCGGCCTTCCAAAGTGCTGGGATTACAGGTGTGGCCACTGTGCCTGGCAAGATTTCTGATATTTGACTGATCCCCTGGAACTTCAGGGGCTAAGTGGATTTCTGTGCTAGTGAAGGTCCTGCCTCAGGAGACACTCTTGAACAACAACCTTGCACCTAAGGTCATCTCATAGTCCCTGGGCTTCAGCAATCCCCACATACCACTCCACCCACCTTAGAGGTCTCATCCTCCAACAGTCAGCTGAGCCTCAGCTTCTTCCTTCCTCTTCCTCCTGCCAGCTTAACCCTCTGACCTCTCCCCTACCTCACGTTAACACTTGGAATTAAGTACTTCCTGCAACCACTGCTGCCAGTGTCCTTCTTCCACTCCCCAGTGTTGGGGGGACTGAAGAAGAGAGCATGCAGTTTCAGGAACTGAGTTAAACAGAGACATTTCCTGGTGCTATGGGTGCACAGCCCTACAATCAGAGACAGGAGGAAGTGGGGGTCCAACTGCCTATGTGGTGTCAGGCGAAGGCACTCTCCTGAGTAGAGGCTGGGGAGTTATGGACATGGTGTCTGTAGGGATCTTGGATCTTCTCTGAGGTGAGCTGGAGGGCCCTTTCTCTGGAAGGAGGGGCAAGGAAGGGCCTGAACCAGTGACTGGGGTGACCAGACAGTTCAAGACTTTGGGATATCACAAATCATTAAGTGGCTCACTGGTGGTGGGGGCAGAGAAGGCTGGGAGTGGGGCCTGAGGATACTGGGGGTGGATTTAACTAAGCTCTGGCTCAGGATGAAGGTGCACATACCTGGAGAGGGGTGGAGGTGGACACAGGGCTGTCTACGTGGCTCAGGTGGGCAAAAGGCTTGGCTGCACCCCAGGACTCCAGGTAACGGGTCATCAGCAGTGATGGACGCATCTTGGGGCCCTCAAGCGAGGAGAGCAAGCCTCCTGCAGTGCCCTTCTCATCCTCCTCCTCTGCCTGGGACACACGAGGGCTGAGAGTAAAGATGACAGACACTTCCTCGTTCTTCCTCCACCCCCCACTAGGATCCAGGAACTCAATCTCTGGCACAGAAGAGGTCAGGCCTGTTGACTGTGGGACAGTTTGTGTGGACCAACCCATGGGGTCTGCGCTGGGCTTTTACCCGTGGATCAATGACCAGATAAGTGGGCTCCCCTAGCTCCCGAAGGTAGGGATCCCGATGCTCCATGCCTGCGTCCTCCACAGCATAAGCCCCTGCCAGCAGGGCCAGGGTAGCCCCTGTGATGTGCACTCGCCTGGAAGGAGGGAGGCAGTAGGGGTCAGCAGGGAGGGCCTTCACATCTCCTATTTCCTGCCCCCTCACGCCCGTGGCTCCTAGAACTGACAAACATCTCATGTCTTTTAAAGATCATTCCTGGAGGTCTGACTTCAAGAAAGAGCCTGTGTTACAAGAGGTGCCTCCCAGCTCCCCTCCCCGTACCCTAAGATCTCCCAAGCCCCATATGGGACTCATCTTAAGGTACTCATCTTGTGCTTATCTTAAGGAACTAACGAAAAGATTGGCAGCCTGTGGTAGGCCTGGTTGGCCTTCTGCTGTAGCTGCCTAGGGCCATAGGTCTCACCCTGGTACACCGCCTGCCTCCATGTGGTTAGCCAGTGTAACATCATGGGACCAAACGTCATACTGCCACTTCTGCAGCCCGATGACTCCACAGAGTACACTGCCTGAGTGCACGCCCACACGCATGTTGATGTCCACGCCAGTGGCTGCCCGCAGTTTCCTGAGCAGAGAGAGTGTGGGGCAATCTGAGTCCTGCCCACAGCCCTGCCTATGAGACACCCCTGATTCTCACAAAGAGGACTTCTGTCAGCTGCCTGCTGCCCCCCACATCCACCCTCAGCATTCCTCCTGACCACCGCCTGAGCTGACCTGATGGCCCGGCACATGTCCAGCCCCATGCGCACACAGTTGATGGCATGGTCTGGCAGTGAGAGTGGCAGTCCGGAGACACAGTAGTAACAGTCCCCCAGGATCTTGATCCGCATGCATTCATGCTCCTGGGAGTGTGTATGTGGGTGTGTAGAGGAACCTGGTTAGAGGCCAGAAGGGTAGGAGGGAGTTGGGAAAAGCGGGGAGCGAGTGTGGTATTCCTGAAGAACTTCCAAGGTGGGGTAGTGTCTAGATCAGATCTAGGGACTCCTTTCACCTGATATGGGGCTAACTGTCTTCCATGCAGATCTCTTTCTCAGAAAGGTTTCCGCAAGGGCTGGATGGCTGTGGCTCTTTCCACTTTTGGCATGTGAAGGGGGTACCCAGAGTTGAGTATGTGGTAGTGGTCTCAGGATTGAGAGGTTGGGGGGAACCCAAGAATTGGTTGCTTGGAGGTATCCCTGGAGTCTAAGCAGGTTGCTGGGCTGAGGTTGCATAGGGCAGAAATTTCTCTTGGAAGGGCCTCCTAAGGTTAGAATATCAAAACGTCTCTATAGATTTGGTCACAGTGTCCAGAGACACATATGTTGGGGCTCTGAGCTTGTATGGGGCATTGTACTTGGGACATCTGTGGAGATATTGAGGGATCTCTGCAGGTTTCAGATGTGTGGTGAGCAGCTTCATGACTGGGAATGTTTGAGAGGGTTTCCTCTTTCCATTGGGATATCTGGGGGCCTGCATGCACTGAAGTGGGCCTGGGATCTTATAAGGTGGGAGTTTCCCTTGGAAGGGGCTACCCAGGATGGGAAATTTGAGGGTCCCTGGGTGGGGAGGGAAGCCTTCTCTGACCTTGGCGATCTGGTCAAACTTGCCAAAGAGCTCATTGAGCATGAGCACCAGCTCCTTAGGGGAACACTCGCTGGCCAGCCGCGTGAAGCCCACAATGTCAGCATACAGCACACTGCATAGGGCAGACTGTGTCAGTGGGGCCAGGGTCTTAGCCCACAGGCTCTTCCCCTCCGGCCATTCTTCATCATACCTGACTCCCTGGTGCCTCTTGACATAGAGGCTGTGGAAATTGTTGGTGCTTTCTGGCCGTGACCCCTGTCCTGCCTGCAGCCGTGCCATGATCTCTGCTTTCATCTCTCGGGCCAGGTAGGCAGGAAGGATGGACAAGAGAAGGTGTTCCTAGAAGAGGTCACTATGAGCACCAACTCCTCTGCATCCTAAAGCCGGGAGCCCCTGCCCCCCAAATCACTCAGGAGCCCACACTGCCCACCACACGTGCTCCCCAGGATGCTCCCCCAGGTCCTCCCTCTGCACACAGCAGGGCTCCAGCACCCCGTCCTACATTGATCACCTTTAGGGACTGAACTCCCAGTATCAACACCTGAATGAGAGTTCACTTAATATCATAATGCTCTAAAGTGCTTTTTATAGGCTTTGGTTTGTTTGAGCCTCACAACCTTCTAAGATGGGCAATACCCACGTTTTATACAAAAGAGGAAACAGGTCAAGAAACCTGCCCAGAGTCACTCAACTTGTGGAGGACCCCCGTTATGTAATCTAAGCAACTCCTCTCTGGGAGCGCTGGTCTGGCCTTCCTAGGCCAGGCTGACCTGGTGCTTCTTTTCGGTGTCCAGCCGCCGGCGCGAGTGCAAGGAGCTGAGTGCCTCCCGGAACGTGGCCCGCAGGGCGCGCTCCATCAGCGCCTTGTGGTACACTCCTGCCACGTTCCCGCACAGGAACAGCACTGCATTTGCTGCCAACTGTGGGCGAAGGCCAGCCTCAGAGGACACGGGACCCGGGTGGTTGTCATGTGTAGCTGGAATTGGTCTCAAAGACTGGCTGGGGGAAGACTGGGTTCTACAGTGAGGGACCTAACATACTGTGAGACAAGTGGTGCCACACTGTGGCATCCCTAGGGGCGTTTCCCTTCCCAGAAGCTCCCTGCTCCAGACTCTCCGCTGCTTCACCAACACGACCTCTTAGGTCTGGAACCTTTGCAGGTACATTTCCTCTGTTTGGAATACCACTCCACTGTCGCTACCCACTTCCGTGGCACAAAACTTTTTTTTTTTTTTACATTCTCTGTCAAGGTTTCATTAACCAACATCTGTTGTCCCCGGGCAAACCACGACACGACTCCCTTCCTTGAGACCTGGATCCCTCTTCTGGTAACAGCAGGCATTGCACCACACTGTTGCACCAGCTCTGCGAAAGCAAGGTTGGGTATCCTACTCCCAACGTTGCACCCTGCCTTGGAGTCACAGCTCCGCAACCCCACCAAAGGAGCCTACTAGCACGTGACAGAGCCGTCCTGAGCGCAGCCTGTGCTACTTGCGTGCTCACCTGCGGCAGCAGTGCAGGCCGTGAGTCCGGCTGTGGCCCAAGATACAGCCCCAGGACCAGTAGATGCGAGAGTGAGGAGGCGAGGCCCGCGACGGCGGCGTCCCGCATGCCCAAGGGCAGCATGGCATACACCGTGAAGATGACGAAGAGAAAATAGGACACCTGGGGGCAGGGCGCGGAAAGCCGAAGGCCTGAGTGAGGCTATTCAAGGCCTGGTGAGGGATCGAAGCCCGGGCCGTCCCCGCTGCCCTGCCTGCCGCCCCTCTCACCTGGTCCCAGGCGCTCACCACGCCCCCGGTGAACAGGAAGGCGTGGCCTAGCGCTAGCAGCGCGACCCACACCAAGCCGGACAGAGGACGCGTCCAGCGCTGCAGTCGCTGCTCGCGGGAAGCGAGGCCCAGCAGCAGCGAGAAGCCGCCCAGCGCGCACAGCACAGTGGTCAGGAAGCTCGGGTCTGAAGTCAGCTCCTGTGGGCAAGGGGTGTATGAGGGAAGATTGTGACAGGGAGAAGGAACGCACCTGATAAAGGAAGAGCCGGCAGCCCAGCCCCTCAGCCCAGTACTGAAAGATGTCTCAAGCCTAAATACGAAAAGGAGGCAAGGCATCTCCGCTTGCCATTCACTTTAGGTTGAACCATTTGAAATTGCTTGTGTCCTACTGTTTTTATCTAGACTCAGCAATCTCGTGTGGTTTTTGTTGGTTGGTTGGTTGGTTTTTTGAGACAGAGTCTTGCTCTGTCGCCCAGGCTGGAGTTCAGTGGCACGATCTCGGCTTACCGCAACCTCTGCCTCCAGGTTCAGGTGATTCTCGTGCCTCAGCCTCCAGAGTAGCTGGGATTACAGGCTCCCGCCACCACGCCCGGCTGATTTTTTTTTTTTTTTTTTGTAGTTTTAGTAGAAGACAGGATCGCGCCAAGTTGCCCAGGCTGGTCTCGAGCTTCTGGGCTCAAGCGATCTCCCGCCTCAGCCTCCCAAAGTGCTGGGATTACGGGCGTGAGCCACCGCGCCCAGCCTCTTGCGGTCCAACCTATTATCTTGCTGAGCCTGGGACAGCTACCTAGAAGATCTGGCTCCCATCCCTATTTGTGAATCCATGACTTTTCTGAGCCTCGGTTTTCTTATCTGTCAAACGGGAACCAAAGCTTCATGAAGCAAGTAAAAGATAGACCCTAGCTCACAAGAAGGCACTTCGGAATGAATGTCTCCAAATCTGGCCAATTTGCTCATGAGATTCCCGGCGGCGCCGGGACCGGCGGCTGGCAGCTCGGAGGGCGGTGCGAGGCAGCGCTCGAGCAGCAGGGGGCGCCAGGACCCACGGCGTCCCGCACCTTCCTGGCCGCCAGGGCTGCGATCTCGCCACCTGCCTCAACTCCTTGCAGAAGTTCCACCGCCGCCCCTGCGTTTTGTCCCCACCTCTTTCCGGATTTAGGCGTGGACCAGCAAGGATTGGCCGCGCCCGGTGATTTTCCCACCTTGCCTCCAAGGAGTGAAAAGAAAACCCGGGGCAGGCCATTTCTAGAATTGGATTGAAGACCCCCGTCCTTCCCAAACAAGAACTGAACATGGGTTTACTTCGGGACTCAGTGAGAGCCGGGTGGAGGGTGCCTTCTGGGAGTCTGTGGGCACAACTGCCCCACATCCCCTAAGAGGCAGAGAAAGGCAGGAAATGAATTCCTCAGGGGCCTCCTAGAATTTCCCTTTTGGAAAACTGGAAAATCCGGTGATGGATTTATTGTAGAACCCATAGACCACGGACGTTAATGAAGTCTGTCAGAACCCAGACAGAAACTAGAAGTATCCTGGACTCAGCTTTCTCCCTGCGCAGACCCAGAAGGGTAGAGTGACTTGCCCAGGGTCACTGCAGTTCTTAGCCAGGCTCAATGGTTCTTTCTTTCTCGGCTCCCAGCAACGAAACACATCGAAAAAAATACCCCACAAACCCCAACCCCGAAAATGCTACCCAGGCAGCGACCCTCCCGCAGCGGCGGCCCGGCTTACCCTGCCGCTGGCCCAGGCAACCGCGAGCAGCGCCGCGAGCGCACAGAGCACGATCCCCAGCAGCAGCAGCAGCAGCGGGTACTGCTGGCTCAGGCTGTAGTAGGTCTCGTAGAAGAGGTCTTCGCTGGGGGGTGGCCGGGGGCTGAAGAGGCGGGCCATGATCTCCCCCGCCCAGAGCCCCGAGGCTGGCTAGGGCCGGGCGCCGGATTACCTGCTTCGGCCCGGCGGGCCCCACCTGAGCTTTTCTAACCCGTTCCAAGCCGCTATCTCCCCGCGCCCCCAAACCTCGTGGCAATCCCGTCTCCTTTTTCAGACCCTCCCTGTGGCCTCCCAGCCCGCTCCCAGCTGGCTATGAGGGGATCCCTCAGTCCTTTCCTCCTCCTCCGTCATGCCGGGATTGTGGAGGTGCCCTAGCAAAGCCTCATCGCCAGGAGGGCAGGATTTGGGGTTGGTGCGAGGGAGCCCCGGGTTCCGTTGTCCCCCGAACTCACTGCCCGCGGAGCTGGCGCAGCGGAGTGGGCTAGGCCCAGGGAGGGAGCCGGGGACCTGATGGCGGAGTCACGCTCGCCGCTGCGCTCTGGCTCAGAGTCCGGGGCGACAGGCGCTTCCCTCCAGGCGCCGCGGCCCCCCTCCCACTTCCCCGACAGGACAGCCCGGCCCCTTCCTGTGCCGAAGCCGGACTCCCCTGGTCTCCTCCCGCACTTGGTTTTGTCTTTCCTAACACCATCGCCTTCCCGCCTCAGCCCCTTCAGGGAAGGGCAATGTGGACCCTGGGAGAGATGCGAAGGGGTGGCTGGGGTGGACCGAATAGGGTGTGTCGAAATGAGGGTGAACGTTTGGTAGTGGGGAGACTGAGGGCGGGGGGCTGAAGCCTGGCGAGAATGTAGGGAAGAATGTGGGTCCTGGTGGGGATCTAGGTCAGAGCTGGGGGCATTCATTCTCCTCCTCTCTCCGCCTGGCTGGCAACCACTACTACCAGGTTTGAACTGTTCCGTGGGAGGGGGTGTGCGTGTGTACAGCTTTAGGAGCCATAGCTTTCCACTTCCGAACAGCAGCTGGGAATCAAAAGGGAAACAATGTCTAGGAAGCAACCTGAGTGTGTGGTGGAGGCAGGTACGGGGCTTCATGATCTCTAAGAACCTGAGGGCACTGTGGGGGCCTGGTCTGTGATCTTGCACACCAACTCATCCCTTCCCAGAGCCCTGCAACTGAGTCTTGAGAACCCAGAAGAAAAGGGACCACAGCCTCTATCCCCAGAGTTTAGGGTTAGGGTGGGGTCGCCATCCTAAGCTTTAGAGGAAGCACTGCCCTGAGATTAGAGTGGTCTGTGGAACCAGGCCTCTGAGATTCCTTCCTGTTGTAGCCGGCTGTGCCCTGACCTTGTGTGCCAGGCCGTTGCCCACTCCCAGCCCCCAGCATCCCTGCTTCCTGTCATAGCAGAGTTGTGGTGCCTCCCTATCCCTCACTGGCAGTTTCCACCCCCATCCCAGTCCCTCCCTGCCCCTGGCTGAGCTCAGACTTTGGCTAGCATTCCATCATGTTTATTGACTCCTGGGGGACAAATCACAAAGTCAGTTTCTGGGCAGGCCAGACTGCCCTAGAAGGAAGTCAGGAGCCTCAAGGGGTGGCGCTCTTCCTTAACTCGTAACTCTTGGAGGCAAGCTCTGAAGGTGCTTTATTTTCCACTATGATTATACCAACCCTGTGGCCCGCTCCAGGCTTCAGGTTCTTTAGGACCTTCTTGCGAACCTGTTGGTGGGGGGTGCTGCCAGCCCCTCCCCGTGCCTGAAGGTGCCAGGCCCCCTGTGGGCACGGCAGTTGTCTGTTGCATAATCAAGCAGTTGTGTTCTCCAACTTGCACCCCAGAACAGTTGTGGAAGTTAATGAATGGTCGCCCTTTAAGAGAAATAGTGATGGTGGCAGGAGGGTTTAGCTGTCAGAAAGGCCAAGTTGGGGGTGGGTGGGGAGTTTGAGGTCTCCACCCCCAACTTGGCCTTGAGTGGAGTGGTCGCCCAAATGGCTGTGTCAAGGTGTGTCCTGTGCCGTTCCCTTCAGAGTTCCTCTCCAGAATTGGCTTAGCAGAAGCCCTAGAGAGTGGCAATTGACATTTGAGACCCTGATCTTTTTTGCTGGGAGGTCCTCTGGACTGCTGAAACAATGGAACTTAGGGGGCTCACAGAGCTGGTGCTGTGGAAAGTTAGAAAACTCAGGGACAAACTCAAGCTTTGTTGTGTGACCTCAGAGGGCTCCTTTCACAGGGGGTGTCAGTTTTCCCATTTATGAAATGAGGTGGAGTTAGATCATCTTCTCCCCTCCCCTCCACAAAGTACCCTGAATCTGGATATAGATCTGGAGGAGGAGTCTGGTGGAAGAATTGAACAGGGAAAAGAAAGAGGTGGAGAGTGGGTACCTGTTACTGGACTTGGCTCCGGGGTCCTGGAGGACCAGTTCATGCCATGTCTCTCAGTCCCCTGCAAATAGCACAGAGCATCCAGTTTTGTCCTGGAGCCTGGACCTCCCAGTGCACTCCTCTGTTTTCCCTGGCAAGGGGACAGCATTTATAGGATTCTTAGTGCATCCCCTAATCCTGCCAATGTCTCACCTGATTCCCCTGGGGTCCAGGACTTGGTGTTCCAGTTGATGTGGGGCTGGGCATCTGGTTTCTGAAAGTTGAGGTCTCTGGAGTCTGGGGAGGTTGGGCCATTGAATCCGAAGATGTCCCTGCTGTCCTGGCTTGCAGAACCTGCTCCTCTTGTGCCCTGCTCCTCTTGGTAAGGCTCGGGTATTTTTCAGGAACAGAGCTGGGAGACTCCTCTAGATTCAGTTTGTTTAGCAGCTCAGAAACCATGACATCATTACGAGAGTGTTGGTTTCCTGTGGTTCTCCTAAAGCCATCCATTTCTGTCCCTCCTTGGCCTGACTCTGGGGTAGAAAATCTCGGATTGCTGCTTCTGAGCTCAGACAGGAAATTCTTTACCTGCAGGGATGGGAGGAGTTTGCTGGGTATGACTTGGATGAGCTAGAGTAAACCCAAGGGAGTAGTTTCTTGGAACTCAGGGGTGGGCTGGGGAGGGTGGGGACAAAGGTCAAGGCATAAAAAAGCTGTGGTTAATGGTGAGTCATTGGATGGCCTGGTAGCCATGTTGTGCCATCCCTGACCAGCTCCTGGAGAGGGGTGATGTTGGCACTCACTGTGGAGACAGCAGCATTTATATTGTTCTCCACCATCTGGAAGGCTTCATCAGTTTTTGGTAGGCATTCTAGAGGGACAGCAGAGTGTGTTGCAGGTGAGCAAATCTTCTTTTCCTGAGAAAAGCCCCCTGCTGACAGACCCAAGCTTACCCCAGATCCAGCTAACTGGCCAGCTCACCCTGGAAGGAGGGTCTGTCCGTGGGCTCACTGCTCCAGCAGAGCTGCATTAGCTCCTTCAGTCCTTCTAAGCCGGGAGTCTCAGGCCCGGCTTGGGGCAGCTCAGTCAATGAGGGCCGGGTCTGCCTCTTGCACACTGCTCCATACACCAGTGATGCTTCTGTTGGCACTGGAGTAGGGGAGAAGGGTGAAAAGAGAAGGCATTCAGGGTAAAAGGGAATATCTGCTCCATCATGGAAAGAGGCAGGGAGTGTAATGTGGGGGCACGAGGAGGGAGGAGGGCAATCTTAGTAGGTGAGCAGGAAGGGGAAGCTTTGGGGCTTTCAAGAGAAGGGCACCTGGGGTTAAGGATCCCAGAATCCGCCTAAAGTCTTACACTCAGCTTCTCTTCCAGCAAGCACTGCCCACATTAGGATCCCGAAGCTGCAGGAGACACAAAGCTGAGGACCAGTCCAATCACTGGCAAGACTCCTTTCCTATACATCACCCCCTGGGAAGGCCTAGAGAAGTGTAGGAATCCCGGCTGTGTGTTTGGGCTGGGATCCTTACCTGTAGACATCACTGGCTGTGGAGGCCTTCCGGTTTACATTAACAAACAGTTCTGGGGCCAAGTAGCCCAGGGTGCCCCCTGGCTCCCTGGACGCTGTCCCTGACTGTGAGCCTCCCTGAAATGTGGACAGGCCAAAATCTGCCAGCTGCAAAGGAAGGAAAGAAGTGGGAGGTAGGGAAGACAAGGGGGCCAGGCAGCCACCAGAAACCCCCCTACCCCCAGAAGGTTCAGGTTCAGCTTTGTAAAGGGAGTGTGGAGGTCAAAGGAAGAGGTTCCCTTGGATAGTAGATCTAGGTGCCTGTGGTAAGGCTGGGTCAAGGTCTGAGTCTCCAGGGCTGGGTCAGCCATGACTCTTTGGAGGGGCTGATGGGGCAGCTGGTGGACATGACTAGTGTGGGTCGGGGCCTCTCTCACCTGGTATGGCAGGAGCTAAAACTCCTGGCTGGGCTTTGTCCCCTGGCAGCCCTGTGTCCAGAGGGAGAGGCTACCCCTATTCAATAGACAGGGCTCTGGAGGTCTAGTGTCCAGGGGCCCTGGCTGGAGCTGCTCTGGGGTGGGACTTTGTCCTGAGGCTGAGAGGGGTGTAGACCAGCTGACCTTGACGTGCAGCTCTGGGTCCAGCAGGACGTTGGATGGCTTGAGGTCCCGGTGCAGGAGCACCGGGTTCTGGTGGTGCAGGTAAAACATCCCAAGCACCACTTCTTTCAGCAGGCGGCAAAGGAGCGGCCAGGGCCTAGGGCACTGGGGCTGCAGCAGCCGGGACAGGGAGCCATTCTCCATGAATTTAGTCACCAGAGCCGGCTTGGGCACGTGGTCCCAGTTCACTTTCTCGATGACCCCTTCTAGGCGCAGCACGAATTCGTTATCCAGACTTGCCATGGCCTTGACCTCCCTGGATATCTCCTTCCTATACTCCAGGAGAGAGCTGGAGTCGCACCTGGGTCGTGGAAAAAATCCCTCCATTCCCCATTCAGGCCCCAGAGCACAGTGGCTCCACCTTTTTGGCCAGATTGCGGCCGGGGGGCAACCGGGGTCACTCACGAGTTTACGATCTTGACCGCCACATCGTAGCCCCACTTCCTATGTCGCGCCAGGAACACTGTGCCGAACCCGCCTTTGCCGATGAACTCCTGGTTTTCCAGTTCCTCGATGGACACCAAGGAGGCAGAGGCACCACTGGGCCTGAGACAGGGGTGTCGCCCACTAGCCGGCAGTGCCCTACTCCAGCGCTGCTCCCCGCGCCCCTGTGTTTCGGCGCTCTTGCTGCAATCCCCGGCCTCCCTCGCCGGCCCCCACCGTCTCCAGACTCAAAGGCGTTCTCTGAGCTAGTCCGTGGGGCGCTCTGGGTGTGAATGTCGGAGGCTGAGATTGACATGCCACTTCCTACTCACCATAACTTGACGCACGACATCAGGCTGGAAGGTGCGAGGGGGCCTCCGGAAATTGCGAGCAGTAGGAGATGGAGTGACTTCTGGGGCTGGGGTCTTTGGCAGAGAGGGGAAGGGATCTGTCTCTGCAGGGATCAGTCTCTAGACCAAGACGGTGACTCCACTTTCCGGTTGCTACCCGTATTCTGAGTTGACTGAACAACTTCCCTTCCGGGCCCCTCTACAGCCCCGCCCCTGGGGTGGGGCAGGGGGCAAACCGAAAGCTAGTGCCTTTCTCCCTGACTAGCGTTTCCTGAGTGCCTGCTGCGTGCAGCGGCCAGGTTAGGTGTGGCTGGGCGTTGAGGATGTTAGGGAATGGGTCCTCACCTTCCAGGAACCCACAATCAACGCACTCCTACAGTCAAAGCCTTCCCTTTTCCCACAGGATTTCCTGCTCCACCACCTGCCAGGCCATGAGTGGAGATGGTGCTTAGAAGGGTTTTATGGTTTTAGGGCTCAGCTCTCTCATAGCTGCCCTAAGATCATAGCCAACGCATATATAAAACTTATCATGCACCAGGTACATAGATTAGCTTATTTAATTCTCACACGGACCATAAGGGGATAGGTACTGCTTTTATTACCCTTCTATAGATGAGGAAGCTGAGACACTGAGAGTTTAAGTACCTTGCCTAAGCCCATATGGAAATAATGGCTCTGAACCATCAAGTTATCCTGTTTTCACATAGGTTTTCACATAGGTTTCACCTGTTTTCACATAGGTTGCAGGACCACTCAGCTGGTCCTGCAGGTGGCTGGGAAAGTTGTGAAGCATCCAACGATGTAGTGAAGGATCCCTATTTGTATTCCTTGGCATCGATAGGGACTTATATGCCCTATGAACAGGAGCTCCTTGAGCTGGCAGACCCCAAACCCACTCCAAGGGCATTGTGGTAAGGCTAGATATACCAGCCCATCCAGAGAGTTGGTGACGTTGTGGTGTACACTGCAGTGGAAACATTTCAGAGCTTTCCTGCCCTCTCCCTTGCATGACAACTCTTGCATGCAAATACCCTAATTAATGTTCCTGACAAGCACATGCTCTGGACACAGGCTTTTGATAACCCAGAAGCATGGAGAGTCTTAAAGATTTAGGGCAGGAAAAGCTGTCCATATTTTACCTTTTGGAGATCTGACCATGACTGGAGGTTATGGGAACCCGATAGGGCCAGCCCTGGGCACTCAGTCCTTCACGGGGATACTCAACCCTGTGGGTTGTGTGTTGGCTCTCACTAAAAGGTGCTCACCTTGGTACTTGCTTTCCATTTTGTTCAGTGGTCCATGGGCTCTTCTGGTTGAGGCAGAAGTGATCAGCAGTTTTTTCTAGAACAACTCCTGGAGAGCCACATCATGGCTTCTGATAGGGTCAGCTCATGCTATTTTGGAGCTATTTAGGGAATTGTTCAACCGTAGTCTCTTTAAAAGCCAATACATGGCAGATACCCAATAAATATTTGTTGAATTGAATGAATAAATGAACAACCAAAAATATTAAGCCTCTCTTAAGGCACTGATCATCCTAGATGGAGCTCCATACTCAGTAGGAGGAAAGAGGAGATTGGGTTCCTATAGGGACTGAGAGCTCTCACCTGCACAGTTCATGAAATCCGTCTGAAGTAGGCTTTAGTATAGAGATATGGTGGTGTCACACAGAATCCAAGAAGGCAAGAAGTGTAGCAGGTCCTCAGAAAAGCCTAGAGTCAGAAGCTGAGAACCATCAAAAGGGGTCGCCACTCCCTTTGTGATTCTTTTTAGAGAGAGTAACCCAGGCTCAGTATCTCCACTTGAAGGGAGCAGGCAAAAAGGAGTTGGAAAGGTGTTATAACTGGGTTTCTTCAGATTGGTACTAGACCCTGAGAATCAGGGATAAACCACTGTGAAGCACAAAGTTGGGTGTGGTCTCAGGGCTTATACAACTTTTTGACTCAAAATAAACAGCCCCTTTAAAAGAAGGAAGAGCAGGGAGAAGAATCTTAGAGTAAATGCCTAACAGGACCCTCAGCTTCCAGCAAGGGGGTGTGGGGGTGGACCTAGGCAGAGGTTGATTCTTGGAATTTGGAAACTCAGGGTTTGGAATAATCAGATAAAGAAATTAAAGAAGCTATTGTAAAATGTTTAAAGAAATAAAAATAGAGTAGAGAAATAAAAGAGCAAGGGATAAGAGATCATAAACAATGTCCAGATATACTTACAAAAAATAAAACATCAAGAAACAAAAAATGTATGTAACCATTAAAATTGAAATTGTAGATTTTGGTTAAACATAAGATATAGCTGAAGAACGAATTAGTGTACTGAAAGATGAATCTGCAGACATTCTCCAGAATGCAGCAAAGACGAGCAAATAGAAAAGTTAAGAGACAAAGAATGAGTAGGTCTAACATGTTAAATTGGAATCCCATGAGAAGAGAAGCGAAAAATTAAAAATGGGGCAAGGCAATATTTAAGGAGAAAATGACTGACAATTTTCAATAACTGATGAAAAGACAAGGATCCATCTGGGCACAGTGGCTGACACCTGTAATTCCAGTGCTTTGGGAGGCCAAGGTGGGAGGATAACTGGAGGACAGGAGTTCAAGACCAGCTTGAGCAACATAGTGAGACCCCCATCTCTACAACATAAAAATTAAAATAAAAGGTTGCCAGTTCTGGTAATCTTAGTTACTTGGGAGGCTGAGCTGGGAGGATTGCTTGAGCTCAGGAGTGGGAGGTTATGGTAAGTTATGATTGCACCATTGCACTCCGGCCTGGGCAACAGAGCAAGACCCTGTTTCTAAATAAATAAATAAGCAAATATAGAAAGTCAAATATACACAAATATAGGAAGCATAATTTGTGCCAAAAAGGATAAATATAAAGAAATTCACTCTAGTTATACCTCAGTGAAACTGCAGAACAGTGAACACAAATAAACAATATTAAAGGTTAAAAAGAAAGCATAGATCATCTACAAAGCAGCAGTAACTAAACTGGAAATACACTTCTCAACAGCCAAGTAAAAACCAGAAGACGTTGAAATAATTCAAGGTGCTCAAAGACAGGAAAAGTGTTCCTGAAAAAGATAATTTTGGTGTGTATACAATTTCATGTTTACAGACAGGTAAAAAAAAGAAAAAAAGACATTTTCAAATAAATGAAAACTGAGTTTACCACGAACAGACTCTTTCCTAAAGAAGTTTTTAATGGATGTGCACAAAGAAGATTAAAAAAAAAAAAAAATTATCCCGGAAGGAACGCGTGAGACGCAGGAAGAAACAGCAATTTCCCAGTAAGGTTAACCATGAAACTAATTAACATCGTATCAGACCCTTAGAAATGAGAGAGGGTGGCTCACTAATTTTTCTTTTCTTTTCTTTTCTTTTTCTTTTCTTTTTTCTTTTGAGAAAAAGTTTTTTTTTTTTTTGAGTTTCGCTCTTGTTGCCCAGGCTGGAGTGCAACGGCGCAATCTCGGCTCACCGAAACCTCCGCCTCCCGGGTTCAAGCCAATCTCCTGTCTCAGCCTCCCGAGTAGCTGAGATGACAGGCGCCCGCCATCACACCCAGCTAATTTTTTTGTGTTTTTAGTAGAGACGGGGTTTCACCATATTGGCGAGGCTGGTCTCGAACTCCTGACCTCAGGTGAGCCGCCCACTTTGGCCTCCCAAAATGCTGGGACTAATTTTTTTTTTTTTTTTTTTGAGACGGAATTTGGCTCTTGTTGCTCAGGCTGGAGTGCAATGGCACGATCTCGGCTCTCTGCAACCTCTGCCTCCCAGGTTTAAGCTATTCTCCTGCATCAGCCTCCCTAGTAGCTAGGATTACAGGCATGTGCCACCACGCTCGGCTAATTTTGTATTTTTAGCAGAGACAGGGTTTCTCCATGTTGGTCAAGCTGGTCTCAAATTCCCGACCTCAGGTGATCCGCCCACCTTGGCCTGCCAAAGGGCTGAGATTACAGGCGTGAGCCACCGCGCCTGGCCGGGACTAATTTTTTAGAAAAGACCTGCTACCAGTAATTCCACTCCTGAGTATATCCTAAAAGAATTGAGGCCGGCCCCAGTGGCTGATGCCTGTAATCCCAGCAGTTTGGAAGTCCGAGGCCGGCGGATGACTTGAGGTCAGGAGTTTGAGACCAGCCTGGCCAACATGTTGAAATCCCATCTCTACTAAAAATACAAAAATTAGCCGGGCATGGTGGCACGTGCGTGTAATCCCCCCTACTCAGGAGGCTGAGGCAGGAGAATCGCTTGAACTCAGGAGTCAGAGGTTACAGTGAGCGAAGATCACACCACTGTACTCCAGCCTGGGGGACAGAGCAAGACTCTGTCTCAAAAAAAAAAAAAAGAATAGGAAATATGGATTCAAATAGATAACTGTACACCAATGTTCATAGCAGCATTATTTGCAACAGCCAAAAGGTGAAAACAACCTAAATGTCCATCAGTAAGTGAATGGATCAGTCCAATACAAACTGTTGTATATACGTACCATACAATATAATTTGGCCTTAAAAATATGATTTGACCTTAATAAAATTCAGACACATGCTGTAATGTGGATGAATCTTGAAGATATTATGGTAAGTAAAATGAGCCAGTCACAAAAGGACACATATCATATGATTTCACTTGTATGAGGTACCTAGAATAGTCAAATTCATAGAGACGAAAGTAGAATGGTGGTTTGTAGGGGTTGAGGGAAGAGAATGGAGAGTTACTATTTAGTGGACACAGAGTTTTAGTTTGGGAAGACGAAAGGTTCTAGAGATGTAGTAATGGTTATACAATGAAGTCAATGTACCTGATGCCACAAAACTGTACTCTTAAATGGTTAAAATAATAAATTTTGTGCTATGTGTATTTTACCACAAAAAGGATCTGCTAAAAATTTGATTCTAGTATTAGAAAGGGACATATGAAAATTTATATTAATAAACATTTAGCTGTTTGATTTAACATCAAATTTCACTGCAAAGAAAGAAAGTATGTATGTATATGTATATATGCTTAGAAAAATATATGAATGGACAAATAGAAAAATGTTTAAAGGAACCATTCCCGGCTGATGGGCTTACAGGTGATTTTTATTTTCTTATATTTTATATTCATATCTTTTTCTTAGTGTATGTGCTGCTGAGGTGAGTACTTATAGTCTCATTTCTCTCTACATTTTCTAATTTTCCTGAAATGAGTTCATGAAATGAGTGTAGTAATTCTACAGTTTAGCTTCCTCTTCGTCCCCAGGACACGCCCAGAGATGTAGGAGCTTCCCTCTCCCACCTGCCCTAGCCCGTCAATCTATTATTTGCTGCTCCCTCCTGATTTCTTGTAACTGTAAGTAGCCTGCTGGTCACTTTGGTATTTAATGGATGTTATTGTGTCCTGGAGTTTCAATATAGTGAGTAAGATTTTTGACAGACATAACATGATAGAGGTGATTCCATTCAGAGATAATGTTCTGAGCCAAGGGTAAAGTCTACAGTGTGAATTTTTGTGAGTCCGACTGCCAGACTGGCTGAGTGGCCTTTCCCTCCCCGCTCCCACCGGCAACAATGATACAAACTAGTCTTTTCCACACTTGATGGTTCACAAAGCACTTTCACAGTAAATCCTCACAATCAAGGGAGGTTGGACTTACTGTCTAAGGTTTACAGAATAAAAAGGTCTCATTTTTTGTCTGGAGGTGAATAGCAAACATAGAGTGATAAGAAATCTCCCTCTCTCTCTTTTTTTTTTTTTTTTTTGAGACAAGGTCTCACTCTGTCATCCAGACTGGAGTGCAGTGGCGTGATCTTGGCTCACTGCAACCTCCACCTCCCAGGTTCAAGTGATTCTCCTGCCTCAGCCTCCTGAGTAGTTGAGATTTCAGGCGCGCACCACTACGCCCTGTTAATTTTTATACTTTTAGTAGTGACGGGGTTTCACCATGTTGGTCAGGCTGGTCTAGGACTCCTGACTTCGTGATCTGCCCGCCTCGGCCTCCCCAAATGCTGGGATTACAGGCGTGAGCCACCGCGCCTGGCGATAAGAAACTTTTTTTTTTTTTTTTTTTTTTTTTTTTTTTTTTTTTTTACTGGGGCAGTGCGGATTCCCGCCTGCCCTCTTCCCTCCACCCGCTGCCGACTCAGGGATGCTCCAGATCATGGGGGAACTCTTATTCCAGCTGCTGAAAACAAACCCTCCACACATGGGAAAAAGGTGCAACTATGGGCAAAAGAACTGTCACTTTTGGGGACTGAGCTATACTCAACTCAGGAAAGTCACAAAACAAACCCCAGGGTTTAAGAGAGAAGAGTAATGGGGAGAACTTTCCGCTTGTACCGGGACTCCATCCACCGTGGCGCCTGCCTCTCCCTATCCTTGGGATGCTTTCTTTTGGGGAGCCTCCTCCAGGGCCCAAGTATTGCTCTTCTCCTTTAGAATTCCAAGCAGGTCAGAAGCCCCCTTTTACTTGTTTTTCCTTAGGAGAGCTGAGGGGCTGATGCTTTCACAAAGAACCACGTCCTTTAGCTCTCCTATCCTACTTGTGCTCACTGTCCCAGCAAAACGGAATCCCCGTGCTTCATCTGTTTCCTCACAGAGCGCATTTTGGATCTGCGTCCCAGAGCGTCTCTTTGGCAGAACTTAAGGTACTTGTCTGTACCCTCAAGGAAAGAGAGGCTGGGCAGGGTAACTATTTTGATTCTACATTGCCATGGTGGTACCAAAAAGATTTTGGGCAGCTATAAGTTAAATGTCTACACACCTATTACCATAATGCCCCTTCTGTCAGTGTGGAGTCCTTCTCTCCTTCTTACTGTCTAGTTAATGTCAAAGATATAATTTCTGTGCTCTCCCAGCTCCTCTCACCCCAGTGGAGCAGGCCACTGCTTCATACTGCTTCCCCAGCTGGGTGTCCTGCCCTTCCTTCCTTCCTTCCTTCCTTTCTTCCTTTCTTCCTTTCTTCCTTTCTTCCTTTCTTCCTTTCTTCCTTTCTTCCTTTCTTCCTTTCTTCCTTTCTTTTTCTTTCTTTCTTTCTTTCTTTCTTGTCTTTTTCGTGACTTCTTTTCTTTCTTTCGGCCCGTTGAGTCCCGCACTCCTCCCCCGCTTGCTTGCTCGGCGTTACTGCCTTCCTTCCTTCCTCTCCTCCTTCCTTCTCTCTTCTTTCCTGCTTCCTTCCTTCTTTCCTTCTCTCCTTATCTTCCTTCTCTTTTCTTTCCCTCTTTCCCTCTTCTTCTCTTTCTCTCTCTCTCTCTCTCTCTCTCTCTCTTTCTTTCTTGACAGAGCTTCACTCTTGTTGCCCAGGCTGGGGTGCAATGGTGCGATCTCGGCTCACCGCAAACTCTACCTCCCGGGTTCAAGGGATCTTCCTGCCTCAACCTCCTGAGTAGCTGGGATTACAGGAATGTGCCACCATGCCCAGCTTTTGTGTGTGTGTGTGTGTGTATTTAGTAGAGAAAGGGTTTCTCCATGTTGGTCAGGCTGGTCTCGAGCTCCTGACCTCAGGTGAGTCCTGCTGTTTATTTACAGGGAATTAAGTATAGCCTAATGGTCAAGGGTATAAGCTCTGGAGTCAGGCTACCTGGGGATGATTTCTGCTCTGTCAATTACTGGCTGTTTGACCTTTAGCAAGTTACTCAACCTCTCTGAATTTTGGTTAATTATAGCACCTACTGGATTGGGTTGTTCTGAGGATGAAATGAAATGAGGGTGAAAGAACATAGCAAGGCTCAGCATGATAATAGGTTAGACCACAGGAGGCTGGGCATGGTGGCTCATACCTGTAATCCCAGCACTTTGGGAGGCCGAGGCAGTGGATCACGAGATCGGGAGTTCAAGACCAGCCTGGCCAATATACTGAAGCCCCGTCTCTACTAAAAATACAAAAAAAAAAAACAAAACCAAAAAACAAAAAACAAAAAACAAAAACAAAAAAACTGAGCGTGGTGGGTGGCTGTAGTCCCAGCTACTTGGGAAGCTGAGGCAGGAGAATCGCTTGGACCCGGGAGGCGGAGGTTGCAGTGAACCGAGATTGCACTACTGCACTCCAGCCTGGGTGACACAATGAGATCTGTCTCAAAAAAAAAAAAAAAAAAAAAAAAGAAGATAGCATAATTCCAGGCAAATATTATATGCTCAATAGGTGATAGGTATTATCACAATAAGCATTGCTATGTTTCTAGTCTGAGGAACATACCTAGTTCACAATTTATTTGTAGAGCAGAGAAAATGGATTTAACTACTATTCAATGAAATAACTTCCTCTCCCTTTTCCTGAAAATTTCCAGCCCCACCCCTTCATCCTAGGACCTTTTTAACAACTCACCCCTCAGGTCTCTCTCTTCTCTCCCAGACAACTGTTCTGAGGGAGTGACTGAGGAAGGCAGTGTGTCCCTCCCTGCCTGTGTTCTTGAGGAGAGAGGGCTTTAACCGAGGGTCTCTGGTTTCTCTGCTGAGAAGTATTGGATGTCTGTTGCCTGGTGCAAAGGTGCTCAACAAGGCTAAGAGGGTTATGTTGTTGACCCAAGGATGGGCTTTGGGCCTGAGGCAGCCACTTGGGGTGCATTGGGCTGTGTGTCCTCAGGCTGCCTCTGATTTGAGCTGCAGCTGTGGTGAGCCATCCCTTAACCCTGCCAGGATCCCATCCAAGAGGATTTGTCTCTGCCTTTCTCCCTCAGCCAAGAGAAGTGTGGGAGAGGAGCGGCGCATCAGTGCTCTGAGGGCAACCCTCAACCACTCGAGGGAACAAGCCAGTGCCCAGCCTCCTGTTCTTTCTGAGGTTCTGCAGTTCCTCAGGATCTGCTCTGAGCTCCACCTCAGTAGTTAGCTCAAAATGCACCTTTGTATTGGCATTTTCTCCTTCCCTGACTCATATTTTTTACTCCCTCCCTTCTGATCCCTGGGGTCACCCTTCCAGGAAGTTTCAAGTCCAGGTCTCAGGGGCACTGTTTTCAGGGAACACAACCCAAGACACACCCTTTGGCCTCTTTCCTCTTCATTGTTTCTCCCCTGAATGTCTTTGTAACTAGGATCCTGATCTGAAAGGAAAGAGGAAAAGAAGGGAAAGGAGGGGAACAGAAAGGAATCTAATCTCCTCAGAGATAGGGCCTGATCTGTACACACTGGAGCCTAGGATGTGCTAGGGACTCTCTCCCACCTATCATCTCATTCTAAGTTTAGCAACAAACCTGTGAGGCAGAATATCATTAGCCCCATTCAACGGATGAGAAATGGAAAAAGTCATGAGAATAACCAACCTGAGGTCACACAATGACTTTGTGGCAGAGCAGGGTTTTAAACCCTGATCTATGCTCTTTTTAGCTACCTTCCTTTTTGGGCAAAGTCCTTTGACAGAATCAGAAAGAAGAAGAACTTTGAATCAAGTAAGACTATTAGTTTTTTTAATTAAATATTTTAACTGTTTTATTGATGTGAATTGACATTCAATAAACTATACATATTAAAGGTGTACAATTTGGTAAAATTTGACACACTCATATAGCCGCAAAATCATCACCACAATTAAAGTAGTGAACATATTCATCTCCTGTTTTAGGCCATTTTTGCGTTACTGTAAAGGAATATCTGAGACTTGGTAATTTATAAAGAAAAGAGGTTTAATTAGCGCATGGTTCTGCAGGCTGTACAAGCATGGCGTCCCCATCTGCTCAGTCTCTGGTGAGGGCCTCAGGAAGCTTACAATCATGGCAGAAGGCAAAGGGAGAGAAGGCAAATTGCATGGTGAGAGTGGGAGCAAGAGAGGAGAGTAGTTCCAGACTCTTTTAAACAAGCAGATCTCACCTAAACTAACTAATCTAGAAAGAACTCACTCATCACCAAGAGGGTGGTGTTAAGTTACTCATGAGGGATCCACTCCCGTGATCCAATCACCTTCCACAAGGCCCTACCTCCAACATTGGGAATCACATTTCAACATGAGATTTGGAGGGGACAAACTTCCAAATCATGTCACTCCCAAAAGCTTCCTTGTGCTTTCAGTCCATCCCTTCTGCCCTTCTATGCCACTTATTCCCTCTTTCTTGGCAACCACCAGTCTGCCTGTTGTTACTTTAGATTGATTTGCATTTTCTATTTTATATAAATGGAATCAGATAGCATGTGTTCTTTTTTGTTTTGACTTCTTTCACTCTACATGATTATTTTGAGATTCATTCGTGTTATTGTGTGTATCAATAGTTCATTCCTTTTTATTGCTGAGTAGTGTTCCATTGTACAGATACATCACAATTTCTTCATCCATTTACTTGTTCATGATCAAAGTATTTTGGCAACAAATAAGGCTTCTATGAATATTCATGTAAAAGTCTATGACATAGGCTTTCAATCTTGGTAAATATCTTGGAGTGGAATGGTTTAATCATTTGGTAAGCATTTGTATTAGTCTGTTCTCATGCTGCTAATAGAGATATACCTAAGACTGAGCAATTCGTAAAGGAAAGAGGTTTAATTGACTCACAGTTCCACATGGCTGGGGAGGCCTCACAATCATGGTGGAAGAGCAAGAGATGTCTTACATGGCGGCAGTCAAGAGAGAGCTTGTGCAGGGAAACATCCCTTTTTAAAACCATCAGATCTCACTACCATGAGAACAGCATGAGAAAGACCTGCCCCCATGATTCAATTACCTCCCACCGGGTTTCTCCCATGACATGTGAGAATTGTGGGAGCTATAATTCAAGATGAGATTTGGTTGGGGACACACCCAATCCATATTAGCATATATTTAACTTTTACATAATTTACCAAATAGGCCACTGTGCAGTGGCTCACACCTTTAATCCCAGCATTTTGGGAGGCCAAGGTGGGTGGATCACTTGAGGTCAGGAGGTCAAGACTAGCTTGGCCAGCATGTTGAAACCTGGTATCTACTGAAAACACAAAAATTAGCCAGGTGTGGTGGTGTATGCCTTTAATTCGAGCTACTTGGGAGGCTGAGGCAGGAGAATCGCTTGAACCCGGGAGGTGGAAGCTAAAGTGAGCTGAGATCACACCACTACACTCCAGCCTGGAAGACAGAGTGAGACTCACCCAAAAAAAAAGAATTTGTGAAATAGTTTTTCAGAGTGGTTGTAGTATTTTATATTCTCACCAGAAATGAATGAGAACTCCGGTTCTTTCATATCTTTGCCAACATTTGTTATGTTCAAGTCCTGTTACTATTAGCTATTTGGATAGGTAGCTCATTGTGGTTTTAATTTGCATTTCCCCACTCACCAATAATATGAGCATGTTTTCATGTGCCTACTTGCCATCCATATATATATATATTTTTTTAATTGAGACAGGATCTCACTCTGTTGCCCAGGCTAGAGTGCAGTGGCGTGATCTCAGCTCACTGCAACCTCCACCGTCCAGGTTCAAGTGATTCTCGTGCCTCAGCCTCCTTAGTAGCTGGGACTACAGGCATATGCCACCACGCCTGGCTGATTTTTTTGTACTTTTAGTAGAGGCGGAGTTTTGCCATGTTCGCGCAGGCTGGTCTCAAACTCCTGACCTCAGGTGATCTGCCCACCTCGGTCTCCCAGGGCTGGGATTACAAGCGTGAGCCACTGCGCCCTACCACCATCTATATGTCTCCTTAGGTGAAGTGTCTGTTCAAATTTTTGGCTCATATTTTAATGGATTGTTTGTTTTATTATTACTGAGTTTTGAAAGTTCTTTATACATTCTGGATACAAGTTCTTTTTTAGATGTATAATTTAAAAATACTTTCTCCCTCCCTATGGCTTGTCTTTTCATTTTCTTAACAGTGTCTTTCAAAGAGCAAAAGTTTTACTTTTGACAAAATCCAACTTGTCAAGTTTTTCTTTTATAGACGATGCTTTTGGTGTAGTCTATAAAAAAGTTTTGCTTCATCCAAGGTTACAGTGATTTTCTCTTATGCTTCTTTCTAAGTTTTAGAGTTTGGGTTTTATATTTCTACCTGTTATGATTAAAAAAATAGATCTATTCATTTTTAAATGTTCAGATATTCCTGCTTATGGTGTGTGTGTGTGTGTGTGTGTGTGTGTGTGTGTGTGTGTGTGTGTGTGTATACTTCTTGGATTTTCTTTAGTTTTTAAGAAAGTTCATTTTGAAAGTGTAAGATTGACTCACCTTTGATAAGGGAACTACCAACAGGGAATTTGTGTAACTTAGACCAGGTTTTGGATGGAAGAAGGTGCCCTCCACAAACAGCTTTGGTGTGGAGGTAAAGAGGTGCCCCAAATGAGCAGTAAGGGTACATAAATGATCACAGTTCTCATTTGAATACATGCCTTCTCAAGTTCTTCTCTGCCAGGAACTGTGGCTTAAAAGGTTTTGCTTTGTTTTAATATCAGTAGTTATGGAATGGTCTTGAGCTATGTTGCAACATGATCAGATCTGTGACTTCGGAGGCTCAAGCCAGTGGCTACATGGGGCATGAATTGAGATGGGGAGAACTGGAGGCAGGAAAAACTGCAGGCTATAGTTAGAGCAATTCAAGTGAGAGGTGATGAGGACCTGAACCGAGTTAATGCCTGCAGGGATGGAGAGGAAGAAACTCAGCCTAGAAATAACTCTGAGGTATTAGTAGAAGAACCTGGGGATGAGAAGGAAGGAATATTCAAAGTTTCTATGCTGGGAAGTTGAGAGAATAGTAATGCCATGACACTGAGGTATGGAACATAGAAGAGATAAATTATGTGGGAATGGGCTATATTTGGATGTGGACATATTTGTGTGAGAGCCACATGCTGCAGCCTCAAGGGATCCCTAGCAGGCAGGAGAAGACAGGAGACCAGAGCAGGGAAGTGGTGAGAGTTATGCTGAAATGAACGACACCAACCGAGAGAGTCTATGGAGGAAGAAGGGAAGAAGGCAGAGGACAGAAAACACTACATCTCTAAAGTCAGACCAGCAGAGGAGAAACCAGAGAGAGAAACTGAGGTCAGAGAGGCTGGAGCAGAACCAGGATAGCCAAGGGAGGAGATACTCATCAGACTCAGCTGCTACTGAGAAGGCGTCTAAGTTTGGGTTTCCCAAAAAGAAGAGCCTGAGCTTGGATTTAACAGAGGTAGTGTTTTGGGGAGGGAATCCTAAGAAGCAGCAGCGAGGGAACAGAGTGTGAACTAGGGAAGGCAAGAAAGCCAATATGAGGATGTTTTATTGAGATTGTTATTGTAGGCAATGGAGGCTCCTTTCCAGTAGAGACTCCAAATTTAAAGAATGCCTCCCAGAATTGTCCATATGAAGGATGGGAGGCTGGAACATTCATCTGCCAGTGTCTGCACTCATTGGTTGAGGATTTCATCTGGAGGCACTAACTCTCTTGCACTTCTTGGCTGTGTTTGCATTGGAGCTGGAAAGGAGAGGGGTGGTGAGCAAGCTCCCATTGTATGGCAGAAGGACCTTGTGATGGTTACATTTTATGGGTCTGCTTGGAGGGTGCTTTTGGATGAGATTTAACATCTTAAAAAGTGAACTTTAGGCCGGGCGCGGTGGCTCATGTCTGTAATCCCAGAACTTTGGGAGGCTGAGGCAGGCAGACCACAAGGTCAGGAGTTCAAGACCAGCCTGGCCAACATGGTGAAACCCCATCTCTACTAAAAATACAAAAATTAGCTGGGCGTGGTGGCTGGCACCTGCAATCCCAGCTACTCGGGAGGCTGAGGCAGGAGAACTGCTTCAACCCGGGAGGTGGAGGTTGCAGCGAACCGAGATGGTGCCACTGGGCGACAGAGCAAGACTCTGTCTCAGAAAAGAAAAAAAAAAAAAAAAGTGAACTTTAGGCCATGTGCTGTGGCTCATGACTGTAATTCCAGCACTTTGGGAGGCTGAGGCAGGAAGACTGCTTGAGCCCAGAAGTTCGAGACTAGCCTGGGTCACATAGGGAGACTCTGATTCTGCAAAAATAAATATAAACAAATAAAAAAAGAAGAGGTTTAGTAGTGAAGGGAGAGAAAGAGATGGATGTTAGGTGAAGTATAAAGAGTGATCAAGGGAATTATCCATGCTGTCTACAATACCTGCCTGTTAGTCACTTAGTGGTGATATTGGTTATCAGATCAACTGTCCAGGTATGTCAGTGCTTGTGTTCAAGTAATCTTTATTTTACCTAATAATGGTCCCAAAGCAAAGAATAGTGATGCTAGCAATTTGGATATGCCAATAAGAAACCATAGGCCGGGCGCGGTGGCTCAAGCCTGTAATCCCAGCACTTTGGGAGGCCGAGACGGGCGGATCACGAGGTCAGGAGATCGAGACCATCCTTGCTAACACAGTGAAACCCCCATCTCTACTAAAAATACAAAAACTAGCCGGGCGAGGTGGCAGGCGCCTGTAGTCCCAGCTACTCCGGAGGCTGAGGCAGGAGAATGGCGTAAACCCGGGAGGCGGAGCTTGCAGTGAGCTGAGATCCGGCCACTGCACTCCAGTCCGGGTGACAGAGCGAGACTCCGTCTCAAAAAAAAAAAAAAAAGAAAAGAAAAAGAAACTATAAAGTGCTGCTTTAAGTGAAAACGTGTTAGCTGGGTGTGGTGGCATACACCTGTGGTCCCAG
This sequence comes from Rhinopithecus roxellana, assembly GCF_007565055.1. Taxonomy (NCBI): domain Eukaryota; kingdom Metazoa; phylum Chordata; class Mammalia; order Primates; family Cercopithecidae; genus Rhinopithecus; species Rhinopithecus roxellana. The sequence continues at coordinate 59,548,314 of NC_044553.1, read as the reverse complement.
CTGCTTGGGAGGCTGAGGTGGGAGGATCACTTGAACCCAGGAGATCAAAGCTACAAGGAGCTGTGATCCCACCACTGCCCTCCAGTCTGGGTGGCAGAGTGAGACCCTGTCTAATAAAAGAAAAGAAAATGTAACTTTGGCGTTCTTTGGCTGGGGTTTGGTGCTATCTGTGGTTTCGAGTCTCCACTGGGGGTGGAGCATATCCCTGCAGATAAGAGGGAATAGAGAGATCTCTTTTGCCAGCTGGCATAGTGTTAAGCACTGTCAGTAGTGGGTGTTGGAGGAACATGGGAGGAGGAAGAAGTCCATCTTCCTGGTTTTGGTTTGCTCCTTTGCCTTACTCCGGCAGCATGTGTAACTTCTTCAGTGTACACTCAGGCAGTGCAAAGTGGTCAGCAGTGCCTAGCAGCCAAAAGCTTCCCCTGGCACCTTTCTGGGTGGCTTCTCAGCCTGTTGCAACTGCTAAGGCACCTCCCCATGAATAACTTGCTTTGGCATCTGCTTGGCCAACTTCACAGCTATTTCAGTCCTAGGAGTAGTGGGGTTTTCTTATATTTGCTGGTCCTGTGTCCTTTAGAATTCTCATTTCTTCTTACTAGCTAATCCCTTAGTATGCCAATACCCTGTTAGAGTTAATGCTTCTTTATTTTATTTTTGCAAATAAAAATACGGGACACTCCATGAATTTGCATGTTATCCTTGTGCAGGGGCCATGCTAATCTTCTCTGTATCATTTTAGTACATGTGTTGCCAAAGTGAGCACAATACTTATTTATATTAAATGATCCCGTTTCAAATGACTGTGGTTTCTGTTTCCTGATTAAACCCTGATCAGTACAGCTTTAGTCCTAGAATATAGTTCTTCAGGGACCCTAATAACATTCTGTGTTGTTTAACAGGCCCTTCCTCCTTAACAGGCTCTAAATTCCTTTGTTTCCTCAGAACTGTAGACTACTGAAAGTTCTTCTCAGCCTCCTATCTCTTAGGCACTATCTCCTACTGAGTCTGGCTGCCTCTCACAAGTCAGTAAATATCCTCCATGGGACAGACCATGAAGAATGTTGGCCTCACCTCAACATGCTTCCCTTTCATCTGGGACCTTGGCCCTTCAGAGCCTCCTGCCTTGATGAATTTCCAGTGTCTTCAAACATATTTTAAAAAATTTGTACCCAGCTATGCAAAGGCATACAGAGTGCTATAATGGATTTCAGAGACTCAGATGTGGGAAGGGTGGGAGGGGGACGAGGAATAAAAAGCTACATATTGGGTACATTGTACACTATTTAGGTGACAGGTGCACTAAAATCTCAGACTTCACAATTATACAATTCATTCATGTAACCAAAAACCACTTGTACCCCCAAAGCTGCTGAAATAAAAACTTTTTAAATAATTGTACCCAGCTTTTGTAGGTGCTCTCAGAGGGTTGATCTGATGCAAATTAGTTGATCATGGTGAAGTCGGATAGAGATAATTACAGATGGATAAAATGTTTGTGGAGCAGCAGCAAGGGTGCAGCTGAAGGTAGAAAGCAGTGATTTATTATGGAATCAATCATCATGATTGTGAAACTTTCTCCAGACCAGGAGGCAGAGAAATGCATGCTTGGCTTACCTCGGTTTGGGAAGTGATGGAAAGTTAAGGGCTGAGGAAATCTTGATTGCTTGTGAAAACACTTTTGAAATGGCTCACATGGATCCCAGGTTGGACAGGCAGAGCACTAAAGCTGGAATAGGGGGTTGTTAGTCTAGGAGAACAACAAAGTAATGGAAATCAGAATTGGTGAGGAGAGAGCAGGGCACAGAAACTCAAGGTTTGGGACAAAAAGGGGAATTTCAAGGCTGGGCATGGTGGCTCACGCCTGTAATCTCAGGACTTTGGGAGGCCGATGTGGGTGGATCATGAGGTCAGAAGTTCACGACTAGCCTGGCCAAGATGGTGAAACCCCATCTCTACTAAAAATACCAAAATTAGCCGGGCGTGGTGGCACATGCCTGTAATCCCAGCACTCGGGAGGCTGAGGTAGAGAATTGCTTGAACCCAGGAGGCAGAGGTTGCAGTGAGCCAAGATCATACCACTGCACCCCAGCCTCGGTGACAAAGCGAGACTCTATCTCAAAAAAAAAAAAAAAAAAAGCGTGTAATTTCAGAGTTTGGTAGTAGGGAATGGAGCATTCCTAAACCCTGGTAAGTGGACAGTGTGTTGCATATTTAAATTATTGATGTAAGGGTCATTAGATTGAGGAACATAACCTGGAGTATTGGAATAGCCTTAGTCCCCAGGTGGCTGGTAGGGATGAGGAAGAGAGGCACCCTGAGCCAGGTGCCAAAGTCCACCAGAGAATTCCTTTAGGTTGTCAGGTGGCCATGATTCAGATAGTAACAGGGTGGCATGAATGAATGAAATGAATGGCACAGCCTTCAGAGGAGTTTCTAAGTGAAAATGATCAAGAGTGATTCTGAAAGCTGCTATGAGGCCATGGAGAGGAAAACTCCACTTTCTTCTCTGATATGTGGAAGGACGGCCTGTCTGTGCAAAGGTTATGAGAGAATGTCCAGGTCTCAGGTAAGGTGAGAGGGAGAAAGTTTTGAGTGAAAGGTTTGAAGAAACAAGAAGTTACACCAATAGAATAGGGACCCACAATTTTTTTTTTTTTTTTTTTTTTTTTTTTTTTTTTGAGACGGAGTCTCGCTCTGTGGCCCAGGCTGGAGTGCAGTGGCCGGATCTCAGCTCACTGCAAACTCCGCCTCCCGGGTTTATGCCATTCTCCTGCCTCAGCCTCCCGAGTAGCTGGGACTACAGGCGCCCGCCACCTCGCCCGGCTAGTTTTTTGTATTTTTTAGTAGAGACGGGGTTTCACTGTGTTAGCCAGGATGGTCTCGATCTCCTGACCTCGTGATCCGCCCGTCTCGGCCTCCCAAAGTGCTGGGATTACAGGCTTGAGCCACCGCGCCCGGCCAGGGACCCACAATTAGAAGGGGCAAGGTAAGAGGTTGAGATTGTTCCTGGGGAGAAGTAGGGATGGAGCAGAGAAGACAACAGGCTGCACTGATGGCAAATCATGCGGGAGAAGGAAGCATGTTAATATGAGCTATAAAGGAGGAATAGACCCCCTCCCTCCCTCCCTCCGTAGCTTCCTTGCTTCCTCCTTCCCTCCTCCCTCATTCAGCAAATATTTACTAACCACATGCAAAGTGCAAGGCACTCTGTTATGCAATAGGGAAAGACACAGATGAATCAGAAATGGATTCTGCCCTTAGTTTACATTCTGAGGGGTGACATGATTTTGTTTTAAAGACATAACCTCTTTTGCTTGTTTAGTTTGTAAGCTTCCTTTATATCTATTAATTCACATGATGTGAATCTCTGTGGGAATCTACCTTTCTTTAAGGAAGCCACACTAATTAACTCTTTATAATGGGGAGAAAATAGGAGAAAGAACAAAAGTTATGATTATTTCTATTTGAAACAAGAAGAGGAGGCCGGGTGTGGTGGCTCATGCCTATAATCCCAGCACTTTGGGAGGCTGAGGTGGGTGGATTACCTGAGGTCAGGAGTTCGAGACCAGCCTGGCCAACATGGGGAAGCCCTGTCTCTGCTAAAGCGTACAAAAAAATTAGCCCAGCATGGTGGCACACACCTGTAATCCCAGCTACTCAGGAGGCTGAGGTGGGAGGATCTCTCTCTCTCTTTTTTCTTTTCTTTTCTTTCTTTCTTTCTCTTTTTTTTGAGATAGAGTCTCACTCTGTCACCCAGGCTGCAGTGCAATGGCGCGATCTCAGCTCACTGCAACCTCCGCCTCCTGGGTTGAAGCAATTCTCCTGCCTCAGCCTCCCAATTCTCTAATCCTCAGAGATTACAGGCATGCACCACCATATCCAGCTAATTTTTGTATTTTTAGTAGAGACGGGGTTTCACCATGTTGGCCAGGCTGGTCTCGAACTCCTGACCTTAGGTAATTCACCCACCTCAGCCTCCCAAAGTGCTGGGATTGCAGGCTTTCCAGATGGCCAGGTAGGAGGATTTCTTGAGCCCAGGAGGTGGAGGTTGCAGTGAGCCAAGATTATGCCACTGTACTCCAGCCAGGGCAACAGAGTGAGATTCTGTCTCAATAAATAAATAAATAAGCAGGAAGAGGAAATGTAAGGGAAGGAGGTAATGCTTTATTCATTGGACATTCAAACAGAAAATAGAACGAAAGACACCACCCTCATGCCAGCCATTGGACAGGTTGGTAACTGGTAGTTTGCTTCTGTTTTGTTATCTTATACCTTGTCTTTGACCAGCCTCTTAGCTGACTGTTGTGTTTTGTTGTTGCTGTACTTAGCGGGGTGGCCCATCTTCATTCTGGAGTGTTTTGAGCACTTGATAGTCCTTCCTATGTAGGCTTGTAGCAATCTTCTGCTAACCCTCAGCAGTGGGCATTGTGGGAAGCACTCAGGGGAGTGCCTGGAGTTTCAGGCTTACCCTTTTGGGCTCTACTGCTTAGTAGTAACCTTTTTTCCCATGATGGTTGGGGTCGATCACAGTAGACCTAAACAATACTATGACATATTTTTGTTTTTGTTGTTTTGCCAGTTACTTAATTATTTAATCAAATTTATTTATTTATTTTTAATTTTATTTATTTATTTTGAGACGGGGTCTTGCTGTTGCCCAGGCTGGAGGGTGGTGGCATTACCATGGCTCACTGCAGCCTCAGCCTCCTGGCTGAGGCAATCCTTCTGCCTGAGCCTCCCAAGTAGCTGGGACTACAGGCATGTGCCACCACGTCTGGCTAATTTAAAAAGAAAATATTTTGTAGAGACAGGGTCTCACTACGTTGCCCAGGCTGGTCTTGAAATCCTGGGCTCAAATGATCCTCCCACTTCAGCCTCACAAAGTGCTAGGATTACAGGCATGCACCAGCATACCTGGCCTGCCGGTTCCTTTAATGGCACAAGGCTTAAAATGGGCAGTAGTAGGGGAATCACTCTTGAGTCCCCTGTGGAAGCAGTTATTCCTTGAATTGTAAAATCTCTAGAGAGTCATAGGGATTAGAAGCAAAACTGTGGAGATTGGGTGAGTGAGAGCATTTGTAGAGATGAGACCACCTCTTGTGTATTCCTTTCCTGTTGCTGCTGTAACAAATAACCACAAACTTAGTGGCTTAAAACAACACAAATATATTATCTTACAGTTCTGTAGGACAGAAGTTCAACACTGGCCTCACTGGGCCTCACAGGCATTGACAGGGCTGTGTTCCTTCTGGAGGCTTTAGCCAAGAACCTGTTTCCTTGTCTTTCCAGCTCTTAGAAGCTACCCAGATTCCTTCGCTCATGGCCTCTTCCTAGATTTTCAAAGCCAGCAACTCTGCATCTCTCTGTGACTTTTTTTTCCCACAGACACAGCTCCCCCTGACTCTCTGTTGCCTCCCATTCACTATCTTTTTTTTTTTTTTTTTTTTTTTTTGGAGATGGAGTCTCCAGGCTGTAGCACAGTGGCACGATCTCTGCTCACTGCAGCTTCTGCCTTCCAGGTTCAAGCGATTCTCTTGCCTCAGACTCCCAAGTAGCTGGGACTATAGGCACGAATCACTACGCCTGATTAATTTTTGTATTTTGGGTAGAGATGGGGTTTCACTATGTTTGCCAGGCTGGTCTTGATCTCATGACCTCAAATGATTCACCTGCCTCGGCCTCCCAAAGGGCTGGGATTATAGGTGTGAGCCACCGTCCCCCGTCTATCTTTTTTTTTTTTTTTTTTTTTTTTTTTTTTTTTAAAAGAGATGAGGTCGTGCTATGTCGACTAGGCTGGTCTTGAACTCCTGGTCCCAAACAATCCTCCTGCCCTGACCTCCTGAGTAGTTGGGATTACAGACATGAGCACCCAGTTTCCCCTTGTACTTTTTAGGACACTTGTGATTATATTAGGCCCATCCAGATAGCTCAAGATAATCCCCCATCTCAAGGCCCTTAACTTAATCACATCTACCAAAGTTCCTTTTGCCATGTAAGACGACATATTTATAGGTTTTTGGGAAATAAAACATGAATATCTAATAATTGGGGGTTGGGGGTGGGCCATTATTTTGTCTGCCAAATCTTATTTCTTAGAACCACGTATTCTGGTATTGGTTAAACAATCATATATATTAGTCACTAGATGAAAGTGCAATGCACATTTAACCTTGGTATAGTATCTCCCTGATGGTAAATTAAATGATTACTCAATTTTGCCACTCTATAGGTAGGACTGTATGCACCAAATATCAGAGGATATATGGGGCATTTGGAATTGGATATGGGGAAAAGATTGAGCTTTTGCCCAATGAGACTCCTTCCACATTCCATCAAGGAAAGCTAGATGAGATCCCGAAGGACCAGGTAGCAGTTCCTATAGAACACTTTAAAGATGATGAGGAATGTGGGATTCTAGGGTTGAATTTTTGTTTCCAACGGCATTGGATAGCTAAAGGTGAGAGAATAAAAATGTTAAACAAAGAATATCCACCTCAAAGCCCAGAAGAAAATAAAGCACCATTGCCTGGCATCCTTCTCTCTGCAGATATCAGCTAAAAACTGAATTCAGAAATTGATCTTGTACTCAATTTCAGCACTTTGGGATGCTGAGGCAGGAGGAACACTTGAGGTCAGGAGTTTGAGACCAGCCTGGCCAACATGGTGAAACCCCATCTCTATTACAAATATAAAATTCAGCCGGGCATGGTGGCAGGTGCCTATAGCCCCAGCTACTCAGGAGGCTGAGGCAGGAGGATTGCTTGAACCCAGGAGGCAGAGGCTGCAGTGAGCCGAGATTGTACCACTGCATCCAGCCTGGGTGACACAGCCAGACTCCGTCTCAAAAAAAAAAAAAAAAAAAAAAGAAATTATTGATCTTGCAAGTTGCTGAATTGCAGCGAAGTTTACAACCTCACCAGTTTTTTGCAGTGAAGGTAAGAATAATGATCCAGCACCAGGCGCGGGGCTCACGCCTGTAATCCCAGCGCTTTGGGAGGCCGAGGCGGGTGGATCACAAGGTCAGGAGTTCAAGACCAGCTTGGCCGAGAGGTGAAACCCCGTCTTTCCTAAAAATACAAAAAATTAGCTGGGCATGGTGGCGGGCACCTGTAATCCCAGCTACTTGGGAAGCTGAGGCAGAGAATTGCTTGAACCCGGGAGGCAGAGGTTACAGTGAGCTGAGATCGTGCCCCTGCACTCCAGCCTGGGCAACAGAGTGAGACAATAAACATAGTCCCCGTTGAAACAATTTTCACTGTTTTCTTCTTGCAGAGGAGAGAGCAAAATCTGCTTTGCTTTTATAGCTCAATTTCTTAGGCTCATCCTCTGACTAGGATGAACTAGAAGGTAGGAAGCAAAAACATCAAAATAAACAGGAATGATGCCCAGAAGGAGCCGTGGGAATTTTCTAAGGCAAAGTCTGGAGACTTCTATATGACCATGAACATGAATGTACGAGGTCATGAATCTAATTGGATCATGGATTTTATCCAAAAAGACAGAACATAATTTTAGAGTGGACCAAATTAATTGCACTATATTTTTGTATACAGTGCAATGTATATTTCAAGTGCTTGGCCCACAGCAAAGCTCAACATCTGCCCTTTTAAAAGTCTCAATGGGGCCGGGTGTGGTGGCTCACACTTGTAATCCCAGCACTTTAGGAGGCCGAGGAGGGCGGATCACTTGAGGTCAGGAGTTCGAGACCAGCCTGGCCAAAATGGCGAAACCTCAACTCTACTAAAAATAAAAAAATTAGCTGGGCATGGTAGCACACACCTGTAATCCCAACTACTTGGGAGACTGAGGCAGGAAAATCGTTTGAACCTGCGAGACAGAGGTTGCGGTGAGCCAAGATCGCACCAATGCACTCCAGCCTGGGCCACAGAATGAGACTCCATCTCCAAAATAAATAAATAAATAAAAATAAATAAATAAATAATAAAAATAAAAAAACTCAATGGTCTTGCCTTTTGCCTGATGATCCAGGAGAAGCATAGTTATTGCTGACACTAAGATATAAGAGAGGCCGGGCGCGGTGGCTCAAGCCTGTAATCCCAGCACTTTGGGAGGCCGAGACGGGTGGATCACGAGGTCAGGAGATCGAGACCATCCTGGCCTACACGGTGAAACCCCATCTCTACTAAAAAATACAAAAAACTAGCCAGGCGAGATGGCGGGCGCCTGTAGTCCCAGCTACTCCGGAGGCTGAGGCAGGAGAATGGCGTAAACCCGGGAGGCGGAGCTTGCAGTGAGCCGAGATTGCGCCACTGCACTCCAGCCTGGGCTACAGAGTGAGACTCCGTCTCAAAAAAAAAAAAAAGACCTAAGAGAAAAAGTGTCCCTTATCACAGAGTGAGCACTCTGAGTAGTTGCCGTAGATAACGATAAACAACATCTTTAAAATAGAATAACAGCGAATCTCACAGAGCTGTTTCTTTTTAACTTTGAAAAGAACTTGTTTTGTTCTGTGTAATGCATAATGAGGGTAATTACTTAGTAGGTCAAGAATATCCTGTAGTACACGTAACAAGCCTGCACATGTATTTCCTAAATCTAAAATAAACATTAAAATTATTAAAAAAAAAAAAAAAGAAGAAGAAAAAAGAATATCCTATAGTAGAAGAAAGAGACAAAAGAGAAAACATTGGTAACTGGAATCTATGGGTAATCCCCAAACCCCATTTACCTAGTTTGCAGAGGCTGCTAGTTGAGTCCAACAACCTTTCTCCCCATCTTCCTTAGTAATAGAACCTGTCATTTTTTAGCCAGACATATGTCCACTTGGAATAAATACATTTTCTGGCCTCTATTGCAGCTATATGTGGCCATGTGACTAACTTCTGGCCAACTGATAGTAAATATGGTGTGTGGGGGAAGAGAGTTTGCATTTTTCTGCTTTTTCTCTTCTTGTTCATTTAAACATGGAGGTGACGGCTGCACCGTAAGTGGTCCTCTCCCATGCAGTGGGATGCTAAGGATGGTGCAGCAGTAAGACAGGAGGAGCCTGGGGGCCTGTTGGTTGTGGAGCCACCATCCCAGGCCTTGAGTGCTGAGCTACAGAGCCTTTACATGAATGAGAAAAAAACTACCTCATTTAAGCCACTGAAATTTCAGGTTTTTATCTCATTACCTAGCCAAGTCTATTCTAATGGACGCATCTAGTTATTTAAACACCATCTCTTATCAACTTTTCAATCATCTAATCATGATCTTTATCAATCTTTGTATCCCAGAGCCTAGCATGGCACATAATAGATGTTCAATAAATGTAAGAGACTGAATATACAAATGGAAAATGGCCATGTATAAAAACAGAATCCTGACCCACAATCTGCCACAATTAGTCCAAGAAACTAACCCATTATCTATCTTGACCAGCCCAGGAAGCCAGCTGACTTAAAGTCATGCCTATAATCCCGGCCCTTTGGGAGGCCGAGGTGGCCAGATCACCTGAAGTCAGGAGTTCGAGACCAGCCTGGCCAACATGGTGAAACCCTGACTCTACTAAAAATACAAGAAATTAGCTGGGAGTGGTGGCATGCACCTGTAGTCCCAGCTACTCAGGAGGCTGAAACAGGAGAATTGCTTGAACCCAGGAGGCAGAGGTTGCAGTAAGCCAAGATTGTGCCACTGCAATTCAGCCTGGGTGACAAAGCCAGACTCTGTCTCAAAAAAAAAAAAAAAAAAAAAAAAAAGTCAGACTTGTGAAAAATCAGATCACTATCTCTAGCAACCAGCCCAGGAATCCAAACAATAAACCTTGCAAAAAATCTGCTCCAAACAGCCAGGACTTGATTAATAACTGACAGCTATGCATCCCTAACCCATCATATATGATGCATCACTTCTAATATTTTTTTCTTTACTCCATTTTGCGGATGAAATGATGCCCCACTTCTAGTTAGGCCATCCATGGCTACCCCATGCCACAGCCTCCAGTCAGGGCATACCTGAAGCCTTCCCTTTGCCCACTATAAAGCTTTCCCGCTCCTCTGCCTGCTTTTGAGTCTCTGCCAAAATGCAAGTGATGGTGGCTGACTCACTTGTGATAGAGAGCTCTGAATAAATAGTATTTGCCTGTTTTCATTGGTTAGCTTTCATTTATTTCCACAAGTATTTGCTAATTAGATCAATCAAAAAGTAAAGATGTAGGTAGAGAAATAAGACAAGGTACCTCTCATTAGAGAATTTACACTCTAGTTGGGTACTCAGACATTAAATAAGTACACAGTTATTTATTTGTTTGTTTGTTTGTTTTGAGACAGAGGCTCACTCTGTTACCCAGGCTGGAGTGCAATGGCATGACCTCAGCTCACTGTAACCTCTGCCTCCTGGGCTCAAGTGATCACCTGCCTCAACTTCCCAAGTAGCTGGGACTACATGTGTGCACCACCACACCTGGCTAATTTTTATATTTTTTGTAGAGATAGAGTTTTGCCACATTGCCCAGGCTGGTCTCAAACTCCTGAGCTCAGGTGATCTGCCTGCCTCAGCCTCCCAAAGTTCTGGGATTACAGTGTGAGCCACCGTGCTCAGCCTATGCAGTTATCTTATCATAACTGGGATGTGTGTTATGAAGATCTGAGATGGTAGTTGAGATACAGAGATGAGTAAAAGGTAGTCAGGCAAAGGGGGTTGGGTAGAAAGAGAGATCTGGGCAGGAAAAACAGCATCTGCTAAGTACTGGAAGCAGGAAGAACTTGGTACCTACCAGGAACTGAAAAAGCCCAGTACCATGCAAAGGCTGTGCATCAGGTCCTGTTGACTAGTTCCCTAGAACCACTCTGGTTCTCATTCGTCCTGAAGCCCGACTGATTCTCCTTTTCTTTGGTTCTGTGAGGTCTGCCTTCATAATATTCTTCTTTTGCTTAAGTTACAAGAAGTCAGTTTGTGTTGCTTCCAAGCAAACATCTCCTATTGATAGAATTGCTGTGTTACATCTCTTGACTTATTTTTGTTAAACTCTTTTATTATCATAAAACTTTTCATGTGTTTATGTCTTATCTCCCAATTAGATAGTATGTATCTTAATGGAGCCACTAAATTTTGGGGGTGATTTGTTATACAGCACTTGTTCACACTTGAGTTCCAGGATCTATGTGATGAGATCTAGGTTTTTGAGCCTGAGTTTGTTACCACAGTGGGATGAGGCTTCAGGGTCTCGTAGGGTGGGGATGAGTATGGGAGGAATGTGAACTGTTCTGACCAGAGGGCAGACTGTGATAGATTGTGTTTCCCAAAGATGGTCACAAGTGTATACCCCATTATCCACGCTCTTCGTACAGTATATCTGATACTGCCTCCACCTAGAGGTGGGAGTGTATGTTCTCACCCCTCCATTCTGGCCAGGGGCTGTTGTCTGACCAATGGAGTCCAGCTATGTGACTTTCAAGGCTAGGTCATAAAAAGGAGGTAGATTCTGCTTGGAGCTCTCTCTCTTTTTCTTGATACTTGCCATGTTGTAAGGAAGCCCAAGCCTCATGGAGCAGTCACATTTACATGGTACAGCCAGTTGCCCTAGCCAAAGTCTCAGTCAACAGCATCAACTGCTAGACATGGTGATACTAGCTCTCAGCCTTCAAGTTCTCCACCAGACATTGCTGAGCAGATAGAAGCCTTGCTCACTGCACCATCTGTATTTTTTACTCAGAGAAACCATGAGAGACAATGATCATTGTGGTTTAAAGCTATAAAGTTTTGGAAGTGATATGTTATGAAGCAATAAATAATACATTATGTGATAACTTGGAATGTTTGTGATTAAAATTTTTCAACTGAGACACTTGAAAGCTATTAGCTTCAATCCTGGAGAAAAAAAGACACATTGCAATTTCTGGAATTTATTGTGAAATGGGGCTTTTATGAATCTCATCAATCCTATCCTTAGGTTTAAGATTGTTTTCCCCTAAGGCCAGGCACAGTGGCTCACACATGTAATTCCAGCACTTTGGGAGGCTGAAGCCAGAGGATTGCTTGAGGCCAGGAGTTCAAGACAGCCGGGACAGTACAGGGAGACTGACTCAACAAAAATTAAGACACACCTATAGTCCTAGTTTCTCAAAAGGCTGAGGCAGGAGGATCACTTGAGCCCAGGAGTTCAAGGTTACAGTGAGCTATAATTGTGTCGCTGCACTCCAACCTGGGCCACAGAACAAGATGTTGTCTCAAAATATATATATATATTTTTTTTCTAGAAATTTATATATCTGTTACTTCATGGGAAAAAATTTTCAAAATTAAAATTAGCTTTCAGTCATAAAAAGGAATAAAGTACTGATACATAAAACAATATGGATGAACCCTGGAAACATTATGCTAAGTGAAAGAAGCCAGACACGAAAGGCCACGTATTGTATAATTCCACTTACATGAAATGTCGAGAACAGGCAAATCCATAGAGACAGAAAGTAGATTCGTGATGTTTAGGGGCTGGAGGAAAGGGAGAATGCAGAGTGACCACTAACTAATAGGTGTAAGATTTCCTTTTGGGATGATGAAAATGTCTTAGAATTAGATATGGTGATGATTGCACAACTTGGTGAATATACTAAAACCCACTGAATTGTACACTTAAGAGTCAATTTTATGGTATGTGAAAGGTATCTTGGTAAAAATTAAAATTGCTAAGTTTTCTTTGATCAACTAGGAGTGAGAGAGATCCACTAATCTGTCTATACGGTCTACTGAAGATATATACATGAAGACCTTTTTTTGTGACAGTCTTGCTCTGTCTCCCAGGTGGGAGTGCAGTGGTTCAATCTCAGTTAACTGCAACCTCCACCTCCCAGGCTCAAGCAATTCTTGGGTCTCAACCTCCTTAGTAGCTGAAATTTCAGGCACGTGCCACCAAGACTAGCTAATTTTTTGCATTTTTAGTAGAGACAAGGTTTCACCATGTTGGCCAGGCTGGTCTTGAACTCCTGGCCTCAAGTTGATCTGTGCTTGGCCTCCCAAAGTGCTAAAGATAAATTTTGATAAGGTCATTGACAACTTTGTAAAAGTTAAGACTCAAAACAGAATTTGTAATATTATTTTTCATCCCTGTGATCAACCAATATAAGATATGTCTTTCCTTTTTTAAAAGCAAAAAGTAGGCTGGGCTCAGTGGCTCACACCTGTAATCCCAGCACTTCGGGAGGCTGAGATGAGTGGATCACTTGAAGTCAGGAGTTTGAAACCAGACTGGACAACATGCTGAAACCCTGTCTCTACTAAAAATACAAAAATTAGCTGGGCGTGGGATTACAGATGCCTTAAACCCAGCTACTTGGGAGGCTGAGGCAGGAGAATCACTTGAACCTGGGAGGCAGAGGTTGCAGTGAGCCAAGATCATGCCACTGCACTCTAGCCTGGGCAACAAAGCCAAACTCCATCTCAAAAAAAAATCCCCAAAAGTATGTTAATATAACTGAAATTATTAACCCATTGCTTTTCCCCTTCTTTACTGTGTGCATATGTGTATATACACACAGTAAAGAAATTTTGTGTGTGTATATATATATACTGTGTATACATACATACTGTATATACACACTGTGTATATACTGTGTATACATATATACTATATGACTGTATATATATACACACTGTATATATACTTTATATACATGTATATCTGTGTATACATATATACAGATGTACAGATATATATGTATACATATACATATATATGTAGTATATCTGTGTATGTGCTATATAGCATAGTATGTAGCATATCTGTGTCTATGACCTCAGGCCATCCACATGCCTCAGCCTCCCAAAGTGCTGGGATTACAGGAGTGAGCCACTGTGCCTGGCCTTTTAAAATTATTTTTAGTAGAGACAAGGCTGGCCTCTTCTCTTCTATTACATTCTCTATGGCTCCACAGACGGTCTCAGTAGGATAATATTCCAGCTGCTCAGAGTGGTGACCTGTTCTGTAGCACACCCTTGGATTGGCTTTTCTTCTTTCCAGTTTCACTTTTTCCATTCTTCTCTTTCTGTTCCTTGTGATTGCTTTTCACTATAAACTACCTGCATCCAGTTCTTGTCTCAGGCTTTACTTACTGGAGGAGCCAAGCCTAAGACAGATTCATGTGTAAAATGTGATGGAATGAATTAGCAAACTTGACAAGGACCTGGCAGGCCTGGGTTCCAAATCAACTCTGTTACCTGATTTGTAAAAGTCACTTTATCTACTGAAGAGGTGGGCATTTTCATCATCATTTTCAGGTGGTATTATGGGAGAGGATCTTCAAACCGTTTGATAACTGGAAAAGCAAGAAAAATGTTTGTCACGCGCATAAAAAGAGCGTGTGTGTGTGTGTATATGTTAATAAAGGCATAGAAAATGGTGGACCATCACGGTTTACTACATATTTTTGTATAGCTTGAATTGTTTGCAAGAAGAATGCATATTAGTTAGCTTTATTTAGACCTCCGGGGAAAAAGAGAAGACTGCATCTTGTGTAATTAAAAAAAGAAATAAATAACGTCCACCTCCAAGGAAGTTGAATGATGCTTGTTAAAGTGCAGAGCAGAAGCCACCAACCAAGGTAAGAAAGCCAAGCTGTGGTCCTGTATGTGCGCTAGGAGGCAGCGGAGCTAAGAGCCAGGCCAGGCGGCGCAAGAAACCGCGAACCAAGGAAGGGCGGCTGGGTCTTTGTAGTCGCCAGGGGGCAGAAGTGCAGGGCAACCTAAATCTGCAACTACCCGCTGTTGCCCAGGCTCCAACGCCAGGCCGAACATTTCAGAAGTCATAAGTTCCATCTCTCTGCCGCAGCCGAGACAGATTGGAGGGTTTTCAGAGTCAAGGGGATGCCCCCCCGCCCCCCGCCTCAGAGAAGCTTGGCACACTGAGCAATCTCAACCACTCTCCCCTCTGCTCCTCCCTTCCCTATCCCCCAACACCCATGGAGGGGAAATTGAGTCACTGGGAGGAGAGGCCAGAGTCATCAGGGGAACCAGGGCCGACGCCAGCCCTCAGGGCCTTCCAGATGCTAGGAGGAGGAGGGTTCTCCAGGAAAACAAAGGGGGGTGAGAGGGGAAGGCGGTTGGCTGGGCAGAAGCTGAGCCAGACACATGGAGAAACGCTGCCCAGGATCAAAGGAAATATGACATTTGAAAAGAATGTGCGCGTCTGCATGTGCTGTGCGGGCGGGGAGGGGGCCCGGGGAGGGGCAGAGTCTGGGGGAACAGGGGCTGGGCCTCGGGGTCTCTATCCCTGCCTTTCTCGCCTCCGCTTCCCACCTCCCTTGTCCTCTTAGGTACAGGCTGGTTGATGGGTCGAGGTGTTCCTTGTCCTCCCTCCCCGTGTGTTTCTCCTTCCTTTATTTCCGAGATGAAGCTGGAAGGGAAATGTAACCTGAGGAGACCAACCAAAGGAAAAAAAAAAAAAAAAGAAGAAGAAAATCAAACCAGGCCGCCTCCCGCTCGGCCTCGGAACATTCTTCTCTCCCCGCCGGCCTGGCCTATTCTCCCCGCCCCTCCTGTGTTGCGGCCCTGGGCTCGGAGCCGGGGCAGCTCCGCACGTCACTGGGGTCCCCGGGGGTTGGGGGGGTCCCTTGGGCGGGCCCGAGGGAGGACCGAGGGGAGGAAGGGAAGCCGCCTCGGCTGCAGCGGAGCTCCGGC
This sequence comes from Rhinopithecus roxellana, assembly GCF_007565055.1. Classification (NCBI taxonomy): domain Eukaryota; kingdom Metazoa; phylum Chordata; class Mammalia; order Primates; family Cercopithecidae; genus Rhinopithecus; species Rhinopithecus roxellana. The sequence continues at coordinate 59,532,702 of NC_044553.1, read as the reverse complement.
CCGTCGGGCGAGCCCTCCCTTCTTTACCCAGTCCCGTAGAGCCTGTTTCTCATTAGAGTAACGGGCGCGGTCCCCGCCCGGCTTCTGAGTGTTTGTAAACGTCTGACCCGGGGCCGTAGCTTAACTGTTTTGTTGCTGGAATGGGGCGGGGTTGGGGGTGCGGCCCTGAACCGGAGGGATTTAGAGACTGGAGACGCTGCCGCTTCTTAGAGAGGTTTGAAACTGTGTGGGAGAAAATGATAACCACCCTCCCATCCCTCCTACCCACCAGCCTTGCCAGTATCTCCCACCGAGTCACGAATCTCCTAACTCCCTCTCACACAACCCAGGCCTCTCCAAGCCTGACTTTCCCGGAAACTCCAGTCCGGGTCTTCCTTCCTCCTCCAGCCCAGGTGACAGGTGTCCAGCCCGGGGCGGGGGGAGCGGGGGAGGGGGGAGCCCACAGGGTCCCGAGGTTTCAGGCCCCTAGTAAACCTGGCAAGGATTTTTAGAAGAGCCGGAGTGGGATGCTATTGGGTCAGAGATTCATTCCAAACTACAGTTCTAGGGAGGAGGGAGTCAACTTCCCGTGGAGGCTAATTCATGGCCCCTCTGGGTGGCTGGGACAAGGGCAGCGGCAAAGCCTGGCCTGGATCTACGCCCATCAAGGGCTGTGGGCCTAGGGACAGTTCTCAAAGACTCTTTGGGTCGGACTGCTCCCAGAGGCATCCAGGCTGGCTAAGCGTTCTTCATCTTTGGGGGTCCTTGAGGAATGGCTAATGGAGGCGCTGATTCGGCAGGGCAAAAGACTTCCAGAAGGCCCGGGCAGAGTAGCCCCAGGCAAGGGACCTGGAAGAATAGCTTTTTCCTCTTCCGAGCAGTTCGGTGCCACTCTGCCCCAGGACCCTCCTGGCGCCAGGCTTGGAGGGAAAGGGGAGGATAAGTGGTTCCGCCTTGCTAGGTGCTATCTACACAGTCTTCAGAACTTAAAAAAGGGTCTTCCATGGGCTCTCTACCCTGAGGGCCCAGGATGTGGCCCCTTTAAAGCTCTCGGACCCAGAACCTTGAACTGAGACTATGGGAGGTGGGGGCTGGGCTCCCTAAGGGAAATGATTGTCACAACGGCGGACCAATAGGCAACATTAGTATCACTCTTGAAGGACCGTTTTCCAATTCAGTTTTTTTTTTTTTTTTTTTTTTTTTTTTGAGGAGGAGGGACTGAAGAGCGGACAGAGGGAGGGCGGGTGGGGGAGGACGAGGGGCGCGTGGTTTTCCCATCTCATCCCTGGAGGAGGGGCTGGAGCATCCCCGGCAGCCAATCAGGGACAGGCTGGGGGGGCCGCTTTGAAGAAGTTTGGGGGAAAAAAGTTTGGAAAAGTTTCTATAATAACGAGGGGGCTTCTGGAGGGAGGTGGCAGCGACGAAGGAGGGGGCTTCTCAGAGAAAGGGAGGGAGGGAGCCACCCGGGTGAAGATACAGCAGCCTCCTGAGCTCCCCCCTCCCACCCAGGCCGGGACCTGGGGGCTCCTGCCGGATCCATGGGGGCGGCCAGCTGCGAGGATGAGGAGCTGGAATTTAAGCTGGTGTTCGGGGAGGAAAAGGAGGCCCCCCCGCTGGGCGCGGGGGGATTGGGGGAAGGTTAGTGCGGGGCTGGGAAGGGGTCTTGGGGTCAGTGAGAGGAGGGCCGGGGATCCTGAGTCTGGGGAATTTAAGGCAGGGAGCCTAGGGTGGGGGGTGAGGGAGTCAGAGGTCGAAGGGAGTCTGAGGAGCTTGTTGGCCTGCGGAAGTGAGGCTGGGGGCCCGGGCACCACTTTCTCCTTTTTAGGTCGTGACTGGGGTGGGGGTGGGGGTGCTGTTGGCTGTGCGCCGCCTCCCGGCTGGGCCGCCTGTCACTGAACTGGGGGGCGGGCGGGAACGGCGGCCCCAAGAGCACCAGGCGCCGCCAGGGAAAGGGGAGGTTCGGCGCTGGAGCTGGCGGCTGGCAGCCTGAGCCCTGGCCCGGCCGACTGGACGCCCGGGGCTGGGGGCACTGTCAGGCCTCGCCGGGGCGCCCCTCCCCCTCCCCCGTCTGGCCGCAATGAGAGGCAGATGGCGGGGACCGAGCCGGGGGCGGGGGCTGCCGCTCGCACGAATCCGCGCTGCCCGCTGCCCCCCTTCCCCCGGCTGGGCCCGGCACGCATCACCCCCTCGGCTGCACCTCCGCCCCCAGATGGCGGGGAGAGAAGGAGGAGCCACCTCCCCTCGTCACCACAGCCCTGACGCCCCCCTCCCCTCTGGCCACGGTTGCGATGGCAACTGGGGCTCCTGCCAGCGCCGTTTAGGGGTTTGGGAACCGCTGCTAATTGGGTTCATGTGTGAGTCGCCCCCAGTCCAGCCCAGTGCCTCAAGAAACACGCCTCCAGGCCCAGCCCCAGCTCCAGCCCCTCTGGACCCACCTCTCTCACCTTAAGACCCACCAGATCGAGTACCCTCGTTCCCAGGATCCAGGGGCCAGTGGGCAAAGGCCTGGCATGCCTGCTTCAATCTCCTCCATCTTCCCAGGTCCAACTCTGCTTTTGTCTTGTGGCTCAGAAGGTCTCCTTGCTGAGCATAGAAGGACTTGGGGCCTGGGGCCTGACCACTTAAGGAACCTAGCCATCTCACCTGCTTCTCTCTTTTCCCCTCTCCCTCTGCTCCTCTTTCCATTTTGACAGAACTGGACTCAGAGGATGCCCCGCCATGCTGCCGTCTGGCCTTGGGAGAGCCCCCTCCCTATGGCGCTGCACCTATCGGTATTCCCCGACCTCCACCCCCTCGGCCTGGCATGCATTCACCACCGCCGCGCCCAGCCCCCTCACCTGGTACCTGGGAGAGCCAGCCCGCCCGGTCGGTGAGGCTGGGAGGACCAGGAGGGGGTACTGGGGGTGCTGGGGGTGGCCGTGTTCTCGAGTGTCCCAGCATCCGCATCACCTCCATCTCTCCCACGCCGGAGCCGCCGGCGGCGCTGGAGGACAACCCTGATACCTGGGGGGACGGCTCTCCTAGAGATTACCCCCCACCAGAAGGCTTTGGAGGCTACCGAGAGGCAGGGGGCCAGGGTGGGGGGGCCTTCTTCAGCCCAAGCCCTGGCAGCAGCAGCCTGTCCTCCTGGAGCTTCTTCTCCGATGCCTCTGACGAGGCAGCCCTGTATGCAGCCTGCGACGAGGTGGAGTCTGAGCTAAATGAGGCGGCCTCCCGCTTTGGCCTGGGCTCCCCGCTGCCCTCGCCCAGGGCCTCCCCTCGGCCATGGACCCCCGAAGATCCCTGGAGCCTGTATGGTCCAAGCCCCGGAGGCCGAGGGCCAGAGGATAACTGGCTACTCCTCAGTGCTCCTGGGCCCACCCCAGCCTCCCCCAGGCCTGCCTCTCCATGTGGCAAGCGGCGCTATTCCAGCTCGGGAACCCCATCTTCAGCCTCCCCAGCTCTGTCCCGCCGTGGCAGCCTGGGGGAAGAGGGGTCTGAGCCACCTCCACCACCCCCATTGCCTCTGGCCCGGGATCCTGGCTCCCCTGGTCCCTTTGACTATGTGGGGGCCCCACCAGCTGAGAGCATCCCTCAGAAGACCCGGCGGACTTCCAGCGAGCAGGCGGTGGCTCTGCCTCGGTCTGAGGAGCCTGCCCCATGCAATGGGAAGCTGCCCTTGGGAGCAGAGGAGTCTGTGGCTCCTCCAGGAGGTCCCCGGAAGGAGGTGGCTGGCATGGACTACCTGGCAGTGCCCTCCCCACTCGCTTGGTCCAAGGCCCGGATTGGGGGACACAGCCCTATATTCAGGTGAGGGTTGCGCCTGGCACCACCGCTGTCTCCAGCCATTCCACTTGGGGAGCAGGAGGGTCAAGGGATGGATTTGAAGACATTAGTTTTATGCCTTCTGAATTTCAAAAGAGAATCTGCAACCACCTTAGCAGCTGCCAACTACCTGGTTTTAAAGAGAATTAGAAAAAAAGTGCACCTCTGGATGATTTACAAAAGGGCAACAGTTCCCTGTGGGCCAATTAGAAAAAGCCCATCAACCCTCCCACCCCCAGCTATTGTAGGAGGATCAACTAGGTTAAGGAGGTGTTCCTATAGCCTATAGAGTGCTCCCAAGACCAAGCTCTGCACTGGCATGTGGCTGAGTGTGGAACTTGGGCTGGATTTCAGCCTTCCACTCTGGCCCTTTCAATAGGTGCCAGACCTAAGCAGATTTTCACTCTGTTGCAGGAAATTCCCCTTCTCCATTCCTCAATTTCTAGAGCCTGACCTAGCGGCTTAAAAGTAGAGCTGCTAACTTGAATAAAATAGCAGATATTTGCAAGTCAAATAATTCATATTAAAACTTGCAGTTCTCTTCCTTCTACTCTCAGAGAATCTTGCCCATTTCAATAATCCTAAATCTTGAGCTGGTTCTGTCCAGAAACGTTTCTAGTGGAAAGAAATGTTAACACTGGTACCCCTGGGTTTCCCACAGGGCAAAGTTTCTCAACCTTAGCACTATTAATTCAGCATTACTATTTTGAGCAGGGTAATTCTTTGTTGTGTGGGGGTGTACTGGACATTGTAGGATGGTTTAGCAGCATCCCTGGCCTCTACTCATTAGATACTAGTAGCACCCACTCCCCTAGTTGGGAAAACCAAAAATGTCTTCAGACATTGCCAAATATCTGGGCAATTACTTGGGGGGCAATTACCAGTTGAGATCCAATGTCCTAGGGTATCAGGGAGCACAATACAGGATAAGTTGTCCCATCTGAAACCCTTAGCTCCCTGGAACTCCACCTATCAAGCCCCAACTAGTGGAAAGGGAGCTGGCTTGGAAGCAGAATGTACTCAGTCCTAGTTCTGTCAGTAGATGCTGGCTTCAGTTTCTTTTTTTTTTTTTTTTCTTTGAGACAGTGTCTTGCTCTGTCACCAAGACTGGAGTGCAGTGGTGTGATCTCAGCCTCGACCTCCTGGGCTCAAGCAATCCTCCTGCCTCAGCAGGAGTAGCTGGGACTACAGGAGCACCAACGCGCCCGGCTACTTTTTGCATTTTTTGTAGAGACGGGGTTTCACCATGTTGCCCAGGCTGGTCTCAAACTCCTGGGCTCAAGCCATATTCACAACGCCCCCACCCCTGCCTTGACCTCTCAAAGTGCTGGGATTATAGGTGTGAGCCAACGTGCCTCAATTTTTTAATTTGTAAAACAAAGGGTTCATATCTGAGGCCTTTTCTGGTCTGAAGCAGCAATTCTTTGTTCCTTCCATCCAGGTCTAGGGATTGAGATGGGCTTGAGAATTCTCGGTATCCAAGTGAAGCCTTCCCACCCCAACCCCTGGGCTCAGAGCTGGGAAGAAGGGAGTTTTAGGCCTGTTGTCACCTTTCACACTTCAAGAGGCTCTGTCCCCTACTTCCCCTTGCTTCTGGACTTTTGGATTTCTTCATTTCTTTGTACTTTTTATAGTTTTAAAAAAATTCTCTTTTCCCTTCTTTTCGCAAGTGTTGATGTACTTCTTTATTTCGTCTGTGCTTTCTTTTCTCTCAGACCCGTACGCCCTCCTCCCTCACAGATCCAGTGCGGGCCTGACTGGGGTCTGAGGCTGCACATGATCAATGCTCTTCTCTCCCACCCAGGACCTCTGCCCTACCCCCACTGGACTGGCCTCTGCCCAGCCAATATGAGCAGCTGGAGCTGAGGATCGAGGTACAGCCAAGAGCCCACCACCGGGCCCACTATGAGACAGAAGGCAGCCGTGGAGCTGTCAAAGCTGCCCCTGGCGGTCACCCCGTAGTCAAGGTAAAGGACAGAGAGCAGGCCTGATATCCTTTCTCCTCTCCCAGATGGGTTCCAGCTATGCAGACACATGGCACTGCCCTTTCCCACACTCCTTCTCAGCTCTGACCCTGCAGGCAGCCTGGGGGAGGGGCTGGAGTTGGGGGAGGAGGGGTGCAAGGACCCGGATATACTTTCTACTCCTCTGTTCTTCCACCCCCACTCAGCTCATCCCATGGGACATCAGCCTCATGTCTACTCTGGAAAATGGTGGCCTGCCAGATATGGGGGAGGGTTTAGGCTGAGGCCAAAAGTCACTGGGAGTTAAGTTTTCTCTATATTGAGTTGGGCCAGTCTCTTTGGAGGCTCTTCTGCCTTTGCCCAGCCCACTTTGGGCTTTATTCCAAGAAAAACACTGTGAACTCCAGGCCATGTTTTCTCCACAACGGGTGCCCAGTTCCCCAAGGGATTCCCTTGCAGGATATCCTTTATCTTTCACCATTCTCATCCCATTGTGGACTGAAAATCTAGGGATGAATAAAGGGTGAGGTGGTAGGGATTTCAGTGAAGTGGCCCCTCTCTCCCTCTGCCAGCTCCTAGGCTACAGTGAGAAGCCACTGACCCTACAGATGTTCATCGGCACTGCAGATGAAAGGAACCTGCGGCCTCATGCCTTCTATCAGGTGCACCGTATCACAGGCAAGATGGTGGCCACAGCCAGCTATGAAGCCGTAGTCAGTGGCACCAAGGTGTTGGAGATGACTCTGCTGCCTGAGAACAACATGGCGGCCAAGTAAGTCCCATGCAATTTCCCCTCAGTCTGCAGGCTTTATACTAGCTTTCTCCATTGGGCCTATGCTAGCCCACTTCTTCCTTTTCCCAGAAGAGGTAGACCTTATTCCTAGGAGCTGGCTTCAGGCCTACCCACCATCTGGAAGAGGACTTTTGGGGATGCGGGGGTACCCCAGAGAGGCCATCTCTGGGTTAGAAAATAACCTCCTAGGCACTCATTGAAAGTCATTCAGGGCTTTGGATGGTGGGCGGGAACTTCCCTCTTTAGGGATGTATCACCATTCTGGCTTCAGCTAGGAGGGCTTGCCATCCATCCTTTGCCTCCAGCATTGACTGTGCGGGAATCCTGAAGCTTCGGAATTCAGACATTGAGCTTCGGAAGGGTGAGACGGACATCGGGCGCAAAAATACACGTGTGCGACTGGTGTTCCGGGTACACGTGCCCCAGGGCGGCGGGAAGGTCGTCTCGGTACAGGCAGCGTCGGTGCCCATCGAGTGCTGTGAGCAAAGAGGCCCTGGGCCATCTCTCTGTCTCTTGCAACTGTTGTCTGTGTGTGTGTGTCTGTCTGCCCATTCCCTCTGCAGCGTCCTGTGCCCTGTCTGTCCTGGGTAGCCCTATAGAGGACTCAGGCTTTATTGCTATGCTAGTTTGCCCCTGCAACAGACTCTGTCTCTGGGGTGGCCCAGAGTGACCCTGGACCCTATCTGTTCCTCGGGTGCCCTGTGCCCTTGTTTGGGAAACTCCCTGGTCTACCCTGCTTAACCCTCTCTCTGCTCTGGGAGTGGCCCCTTACATGGTGTGTGTGACTCCATGGATATTACTGGTTTATTTGTGTGTCTACTGCTGAGGAGGGCTCCCTCAGAACCCTGTGGCAGTTTTTCCAAAGTGGGTGGGGGTAGAGGAGGCCACCTCTCCATGCCCAGCCCAGACAGTCCTCTTCCTTGCACTGCTCTGCAGCCCAGCGCTCAGCTCAGGAGCTGCCCCAGGTGGAGGCCTACAGCCCTAGTGCCTGCTCTGTGAGAGGAGGTGAGGAACTAGTACTGACTGGCTCGAACTTCCTGCCGGACTCCAAGGTGGTGTTCATTGAGAGGGGTCCTGGTGAGTACCTGCTGGGGAGGGGAGGGCAGGCAGGGAGAGCTTGGGAGTGGCAGGTGAAATATCTCTGGCATTGTCACTAAACTAGCCAGTGGAGCCTCAGTTTTTTTATTTGTAAAATGGGACAGACAGACTACCCTTTCTATTATACTGTCTGCTTTCCATGTGGGATGCATATGACAACAATCTAAAATATTGAGCATGCTGAACAAATGGAAGCGATGCACATTCTGTCTATTAAAGAGGAGTCTGCTTTGAGATAATTTACCCCATGTAGATAGGCTCCCCGCTGGGCCCCTCTTGAGTTATGGGCAGTGATTAACAGAGCCTGTTAGGTGCCCCGAGATGGAGCTGCAGGAGTGGAGGAAGGGAAGACTGAGGGTTCAAGTTGCCGGCACCAACCTGAGGCCTTTGCCCTCTCCAAACACTGCTCACCAAGAGCATCAGTCCCTACATCCTATTTTTTTTTTTTGTAGCAGGGTCTCACTTTGTCACCCAGGGGAGTGCAGTGATGCAATCACAGCTCACTGCAGCCTCAACCTCCTGGGCTCAAGCAATCCTCCAAAAATATTTGTGTAGAGATAGGGTCTCCCCATGTTGCCCAGGCTCAAACTCCTGGACTCAAGTGATCTTTCCACCTTGGCCTCCCAAGGTGGGAGTGGTGGGTGGTGTGATTTATAGGCATGAGCCACTGCATCTGGCCCCTATATCCAAATTTAGCATCCTAGGACCATGTCAGAGCTTCTCTAGAGATTCTGGGTCATGATACTTGAAGGTCTCATTGCCTTCTGTCAAGCTAGGACCCTTGCCTACCTTTGGTCTTTCTTCTCGGCATTATCATGGGAAAGAATGTTTGGAGTTGGGTGGGAGGGCTCAAGAGTTGCTTCTGTTACTGACTCCCTCTAGTTTCTGGGCTGGTCCTGCCATTTCCCTTGGTCTCAGTTTGCTTCCCTGTACCTTGAGGACAGTTTAAAACCCTACCTCTTCTACTCATATTAAGTTAACATGCAGTGAGCTCCTCTGTGTGTCAGATCTTCTAGGGCCTTCTGAATTTGGCCTTGGCTCTAACAGGAGGGGAAATGGCAGAGAACTAGGGCAGGGGGCAGGGGCGCTGGAGTTGGGCTGTAGCTCTCTGTTCCCTCTGGACAGATGGGAAGCTGCAATGGGAGGAGGAGGCCACAGTGAACCGACTGCAGAGCAACGAGGTACCAGTGTCACTAGGATACCTCCCGGGGGGGCGGGGTGGGAGAAGGCAGGGGATTCTCAGCTGGGTCCTCTTGTTCATGGGAGTGGACTTTTCTGGAAGAGGTAGACTGGCCATTCTGTAAGCAGGTGCATCTCTAGGGAATGAACTTTGCGTCTTAGGAAATGGAGAAAGCTAGGAGGTGGAGTCTGGGTCCCTGGAAAGGCTGGGCTAAGCCCAGATGCCTGAAGGCTCCCTGCCTCATTTTTACTCTTCCCTAGGTGACGCTGACCTTGACTGTCCCTGAGTACAGCAACAAGAGGGTGTCCCGGCCAGTTCAGGTCTACTTTTACGTCTCCAATGGGCGGAGGAAACGCAGTCCTACCCAAAGTTTCAAGTTTCTGCCTGGTGCGCTCTGGGACAGCCCATGGTGGGGGTATAGGGATATGGCGAGCTGGAGCAGGGGCAGAGGGAAGCAGTGTCCATCATGAGGGGCCAAGGGGTGAATGGAACCTGGGAGGAGCAGGCACCTGGAAGGTGTACAGTGTGGAGACTACCAGACCTCTCACCAGCATGTCCTCCCACTTCTTGTCTTCCCAGTGATCTGCAAAGAGGAGCCCCTACCGGACTCATCTCTGCGGGGCTTCCCTTCAGCATCGGCACCCCCCTTTGGCACTGACATGGACTTCTCACCACCCAGGCCCCCCTACCCCTCCTATCCCCATGAAGACCCTGCTTACGAAACTCCTTACCTATCAGAAGGCTTCGGCTATGGCATGCCCCCTCTGTACCCCCAGACGGGGCCCCCACCATCCTACAGACCGGGCCTGCGGATGTTCCCTGAGACTAGGGGTACCACAGGTTGTGCCCAACCACCTCCAGTCTCCTTCCTTCCCCGCCCCTTCCCTAGTGACCCCTATGGAGGGCGGGGCTCCTCTTTTCCCCTGGGGCTGCCATTCTCTCCTCCAGCCCCCTTTCGGCCTCCTCTTCCTGCATCCCCACCGCTTGAAGGCCCCTTCCCTTCCCAGAGTGATGTGCATCCCCTACCTGCTGAGGGATACAATAAGGTAGGGCCAGGCTATGGCCCTGGGGAGGGGGCTCCGGAGCAGGAGAAATCCAGGGGTGGCTACAGCAGCGGCTTCCGAGACAGTGTCCCTATCCAGGGTATCACGCTGGAGGAAGGTGGGTGTGGGACTGGGGGCTGTGAGTATGAGTGTGTGCAAGAGATTGCTGTGCATGTTTGCTGAGGGCTGGAGCTGGGCTTTTCAGAGATTGGGCATCCCTGGTCTCTCAGGGCCAGTTGGAGGTTCCCAGGTGGCATGTTCTTGATACCTGTGGCTGCCTGAATCCAATTAACTGAATTCTGAAGGGTGCATGGGGTAACTGTCTCAGCCTTTCTTCTGCCTCTGCCTCTGTCCTCTGCTCCAAATCATAAAATCTTAGAGCTAGAAGTACTTTCAAGATCATTCTATCCAGCTCACTCAATTTGCAAGTTCAGGCACTGAGTTCCAGAGAGGGGTGGTAGCTTGCTGAGGTCCCAAACACACTTGCATTGCCTCAGCTTTCCCCTAAACATGGTGTCTGTGGTCAGGGTTGGTGAGGAGGAGCTTTCCTGTTTTGCCTCTCCTTCCTCCCATTGGCTATACCCATCTCTGGCCCTACTGATACCGATTCCCCTGACATTTCAGGCTAAGCCAGCAGGAAAGGGCTAGGACAGGCGCCTGGGAGCCCACATGGAGGGAGTTGGGCAAGATTTGATTCGAAGCAGGTGTCAAGACACGTTGGGGAAACTGAGGCCCAGTGGAAGAGAAGCCAGTAGAGGAGGAATCTAGAGGCCTCCTAGATTAAGGCCTGCCTGGAATGGATTGGGGGTGGGTCTTTGGAAAAGGAGGGGACCCACCTCTAGCCCAGTCTCTCAACTGCCCCTCCTTTACAGTGAGTGAGATCATTGGCCGAGACCTGAGTGGCTTCCCTGCACCTCCTGGAGATGAGCCTCCTGCTTGAACCACCTGAACTGTCATCAAACGGCAACCCCAGCCCCAGCCTCAGCCCTACCCCCTTTTCCTCCTTCCTGGAGTGGTGGCTACAGAAGCTTGGGGCCAATCCTGGCTCCTCTTTCCCCAGCTTCTGTTTGTCTCACTGTCTTCCCTCCCCTCCCCCAGCTGAGGTGTGGCCCCCAGGCCTGGTGCTGCCTTGGAGGGCTGGGGGAAGTAGCTGTGGAGGAGGGAGGAGGGTGAGACTGAGGCTAGGTGCCAGAATGGACTGGAGTGAAGGCATGGCTAGAGTGTGGGCAGGCTGTTGTGCTGGGAAGCTGGGGACACGTTGATGGTAATAAACTGCTCAATGACCAGTGTTTCAGGCTCCAGAGCTCTTTGGAGAGACGGGTTGGGGCAGCTTACTCCAGCCCTGGCCCAAGGAGGCCCAGAAGTTGGAAAGAGATGGAATGTGGCTGGGAACATTGCATCCCAAAGAGCTCAGTGGAGGAGGCTGGGGAAGGCATGAGGGGGCTAGGAGGCTCCTTGACTGGGGCCAGGATTGGGGGCCAGGGCTTGAGTAGGCCTCTCCACTCTCCTCCTTAGGGGTCCAGATTCCTTAGGAACTTTGGGATGGGGCCCAGGAGGCTGCATTTTTCAAGCTCCTTAGTCTTGCCACCACACAGATGATTCTGATCCATAGCCAAGAAGAGGACACACTGATATAGTTGATCTCTCTCATTTACAAAGGAGGATTCTAAGGTTCAGAGAGGGAATCTTAGATAATGAGGTCACGTAGATAATCAGCAGCATGTTGAACTGCACTCCTGCACTCCTGGGCTCCTGTCCCCCGCCCTCATTCAGACACGCTGACTCAGGAGGTCCAAGCCTCTAAGGCTTCTCTCCCTGGAGTGAGGGTGGAGGTGAGGGAGAGCTAGCACAAGCTCTCCCTCTGGATCCTCCACTCCTGGGGATTATGAAGACATTCTGGAAAGATTTGTGCTTCAGAGGTAGACTGCAGAAAGTAAACAGTCTACCCAGCAGCTCTGAATGTCACCTGCCCTGGGAATCACAGCACTGTATGAGTTCCTGGCCTATCCTGCAAATATACCCATGCTGGCCTTCTAAATAGCTGGTACATCCATCACCACTGATGGGCCTGGGCTGGAAACCTGGTTTGTCCCCTGTCTTGATGGCCTACGAGAGGCCAAGTCCCATTGGGCTGGGGAAAGTCACTTTGTCTGTCTTGTTCACCTGGAACCTGACACACAGTAGGTACTGAGTACAAATACCTTGAGTTGGCTAGGCTTGGCTGCAGGGGGACATGCCTAAAAGACATTCAGGGTGTTTGCACTTGGGAAACTTGCCTCACCTTCAGGCTGGTGGGGCCTGTCTATGCCCAATGAGTCCAGGCAGTCCTAGCAAGTACTCAGGAGAGCAGGGGTGGGTGTGACAGAGGCTGGCTGTGGATTGGGGACAACAGAACCAGAGTAACTCCTCACCTGTTGCTGCTTTGCAATGAATTTCCTTTACCTTCATGGAACACAAGCTGCTGTGAACAAAATTGACATCAAGTGATTAGCTCCTGGGCCTTGGTTGCTTTTCAAAGATCCCCTTCAGCCCCTTGCCAGAGTCATTGTCCCATAATCACCATGTCAGAAGGAACCCTAGGGCATTCGTGTCCTATTTAGCAATCTTCAGCACCACCTCTAAGATCTCTGACAGAGGGTGGGTCAGCCTCTGTGTAAACAAAAAGCTGTTAGGACTTGTTGCCTCTCAAGGTGGACTGTTCTGTTTTCTGCCAGGACGCTGCCATTCATGCATTGTCAAGATATTTATTAAACAGCTGCAAAGTGCCAGCCAGTGGGTCCTGGAGGAATCTGTAGCCTCATGGGGCAAAAGTAAATAAACGGCTCATAACAATTCAAACTAAATATTTTTTGCAGAGAGTACATTAGACCTTGAGGAGTCAGTGAACAGTGTGTGTGTGTGTGTGTGTGTGTGTGTGTGTGTGTGTGTGTGTGTCAGAAAGAGAGACAGAGAGAGAGATAGGGTCTTGCTCTAGTGTCCAGGCTGGAGTGCAGTGGCAGGATCACAGCTCATTGCAGCCTCAAATTGCTGGGCTCAAGTTATCCTCTGGCATTAGCCTCCCAAAGTGCTGGGATTATAGGCATGAACCACTGTGCCTGCCTTCAGTGAACAACTTTTTTCTTTCCCTGCTTGCTCCTTCATCCACCACCCTCCTCCCGGGTAGTGGACTCCCTACCAAGGCACACAACCCCATGTCACTCCGTCCCACAGTGAACAATTTAAATATGAGATGTAGAGGGAACAGAGGAGAGGCATTCCGTCCAGCTGTAGGGGTTACAGGGAACTTCAGGGGGTGACTTCTAAACTGGGACCTGAAGAATGACTAGTAATTAACCAAGCTAAGAATAGGGGAAGGGCAGGCCAGGCAGAGGGACCAGAAGAGGCAAAGTCCTGGAGGGGAGCGGCAAGTAAGAAAGACAGACAGATCTTCAGGGCCTGGTATACCTGGAGAACTCCGAAAGGTTCTCCTTCGAGGGTGGGAAGGCAGGTGAAGTTCTGGAAGTCAGGGGCTATAAGAAGGGATTGCAGAGGGAAGCCAGGCTGAATTCTGAAGGACCTTATAGCCTGCCAGGGTATTTAGAGTTTTCTAAGGATGATGGGCATTCTCCCACTAGACTGTAGGCCTTCAGCTGTGAGTGATGTAATAGATTTGCCATAAAGTCCTTCCTCACCTTGAGCTCACGTCTGCTTCCTTGTGACCGCTCTGTAAAGGGCTCGTTATGCCCTCCGGGCCCACACTCTTCAGGCCTAACCCCTCTTCTCTTTGGAATCCTGATGTGGGTAGGCCTCCTGGCGCCTTTACGTGTAGTCGCTCTGAGACTGGGGTCATTGTCTCCTCCCAGGCTCTCTATAGACATGTAGCTTCCTGGGGCTGTAGTTAGGAGAGAGAAAAACGAGGCTGGGTCTCCAGATGGTGTCAGAAAAGACCTTCTTGGCCCAGGTCTGAGGATTACTTGTGTTTGAACCACTAAGGAGGTTTTTGTTTTTGTTTTGTTTTTAATACAGATTCCTAAGCAACCCTTAACCTACTTGGGAAGGAGGGCTGGACCCAGGTATCTGCGTATTAAAGAATACCTTCGGTGATTCTTCAGCACAGGAAATTTCAAGTACTAGAGTCACCTGCCAGTTGTCATTCCTTCCCATTCCAGATTCCAAAATAGCCCACTGCCCTGCTATCTAAATCTTGTCTAGGCTGCCCTGGGTAGAGAGTCACCTGGTGACGAGGAGGAGACAGGCACACACAGTCCTCTCATTGCAGTTCATCCTTCCCCTCACCTGGCTCTGTCCTGCTAGTTAGAGAATGTGAGGACAGTCTCAGGCACAGCCTGCAGTCCTGGTACAGGAGCATCTGCCCCTCAGAACTTACTGAGTCTCCTTCTTTGGCTGGAACTCTGGGCCTCCACGATGCTTGGGGAGCGGCGTGTTGCGTAGCTTTCCGTTGGGGTTTGGGATCTGCTTGGATTGAGTTCTGTGATGCCTTGGAACCCACTACTGGACTTTCTAAATTGTCATGGAGAGGAACTCCTGGAAATTCCAGATGCAGAAAGTGCACAGGGGTTTGGCTGCTTTTATAGGAGCCTGTTTTAATGGCCTCAGTGTCTTGATTGTTCAGGTAGCCAATTCCCCACAAAGTGCTGCAGGGCCCCTGCTCTGTGCCGAGCTTTGTGCTAGGCTCCAGGGACATGCATCTCACTGCAGCCTTGACCTGAAGGAGCAGACAATCTCATCACTAATGAGAGAGACCTTCCTGCCTAGAGATTGAGGTGAACAGAGCAATGAGTAATGGTGGGGAAGTCCCTGCGGCTTTGGGATGTCAGAGAAAGGGCACTGAGTCTGTCCTCTCTCGCTGCTTGTGTATCTCTTGTAGTAACAGTAGACAATTACGTTTTGAGATAACCCATGAGTCCATCCCTTATGGTGGGAACATTACATTCTCTGAAAGGAACAGATGTTCCCAATGTCCATTCTACTGGAATAAAGAGTGTCTGAGTCAGGAAATGGGGATTTGTTACTGAGGCCTTGGGTAGAGTTAGAGGAAGCATCTCTCTGTACTTCTCTCTCCTGGACCTGAACCCTGAGGGCATTAGTTAGGCCAGGCTGTTCCCAAGTAGCCCCCACCTTGGTGAGGCAGAATCCTGGCAGGGCTGGGAGCCAAGGGCCAAGGGGCAAGGAGGCAGCTCCATTGCTGGGTGGCACTCCACTTTTATGCTCCTCTGAGCAATTCCTTTCAGTTCTTCCTGGATGTCTTACTTTCCTAGGGCTGCTGAACCAAAGCATCACAAACTGGGTGGCATAAAACAACAGAAATTTATTGTCTCACAGTTCAGGAGGCCAGCAGACTGAAATCGAGCTGTTGGCAGGGTTGGTTTCTTGTGTAGGCCCTGAGGGAGGATCTGTTCCATGCCTGTCTCTTAGTTCCTGATGGTTGCTGGCAGGCTTTGATGTTCCTCGGCTTGTCGAAGCATCACTCCAATCTTGGCCTCTGTTGTAACATGGCTGTTCCCTATGGCTCCTCTGTGTCTCTGTGTCCAAATAAACCTCCTTTCTCTTATAAAAGACACTAATCATTGGATTTAGGGCCCACCCTAATCTACTCTGAGCTCGTCTTAACTTGAATACATCTGGAAAGACCATGTTTCCAAATAATGTCACATTTACAGGTACTGGAAGTTAGGACTTGAACATATCTCTTTTGGGGATATGTTTGGGAATTCTGGGGACCCAATTCAATTCCCTACACTGGGTTTCCTGCAAAGTTTTGTCAGTCATTATGATCTCAGTTTTGCTATGGAAGGTTAAGTAAAAGTGCCCGTGTTTGGGTCCATCCAAGTGGTGAAGGGGAGAATATTGTCTTGTGATTCCAGCTTGGTGGATGCAGCCATAATTCATGGGATTCCCAGGGGAAAGGTGACTTTTGAAGGAGGAAAAAGTAGGAATTTCCGGCCCAAAGCCTCAAGAGATTCTTCCTGTCCTGCTGCCCTTAGACAATCTTGGTGTTATTTTATTTGGGATGCTGGCCGATTGTAGGTTTACTTACAACTACATTTCCAAACTGGAAAGAGTTAATAAGATGAAAAAGAAGCAAGTCATTACATGAGGATGGGATTCTCCATGAGTATTGTATATTAAAAGCTCTGAGGAGTCCTCTGAGAAATCCCTTCAGCTATTTAATCCAGTGTTTCCCAAACTTACTTAATCATGTTGCTCTTTTCTGTAGGACAGTACTGTCCTACTCCCATGTAATTCATTAATTACTCCCATGTAACACATTACCCCAAAAATGTAGTGGCTTAAAACAACAATGAAAAGCTATTTCTTAAAGTTTCTGGGGATCAGAAACTTGGAAGTAGCTTGGCTGAGCAGTTTTGGCTTGGTGTCTTTCATGAGACTACAGTCATTGGAAGTGTCGCTAGAACTGGAGGATCCATATTTTAGGTGGCTCAGTCACAGGGCTGGCAAGTGGGTGTTGGCTGCTGGTGGGAGGCCTCAGTTCTTCACCTTCTGGGCTCTCCACAGGGCTGCTTGTGTGTCCTCATGACATGGCAGTTGGGGCTTACCCCACCGTGAGCTACCCAAGAAGCCAAGGTGGAAACTTCATAACCTTCCCTTGGAAGGAACTGTCACCTCCACCATACCCTATTAATCACACAGACCAGCCCTAATTCAGTGTGGGGACACCAGAAGGTGAAGGTCATATGGGGCCATCTTGGAGGCCGAGTTGCTACATTAATTAATTCACTCAACAAATATTAACTAGTATGTACGAGTGCCAGACACCGTTCTAGACACCGAGGATACAACAATGAACACAATAGACACACACTTGTCTCCATGGAGCTCACATTCTAGTGATACTTCATTCAGTGCTTGAGACAATTTGGGAAGTGCTGCTTCACAGGTATTTGGAAGAGTAAGTGAGAATTGCAAATACAGAATGATAAATGTGGCCAGGTGCGGTGGCTCACGCCTGTAATCCCATCACTTTTGGAGGCCAAGATGGGCAGATTGTTTGAGCCCAGGAGTTTGAGACCAGTCTGGGCAACATGGCAAAACCCTGTCCCTACAAAAAATACAAAACTTTGCCAGGTGTGGTAGTGCACGTCTGTAGTCCCAGCTACTTGGGAGGCTGAGGTAGGGGGATCACTTGAGCCTGGGAGGTAGAGGTTGTAGTGAGCCAAGATGGTGAAACTGCACTCTAGCCTGGGTGACAGAGTGAGGCCCTGTTTCAAAAAAAAAAAAAAAAAAAAAAAAAAAAAAAAAAAAAAGATAAATGCTAAAACAGGAGAGAAACTCACAATATCAAGGGAATGAGGTGTCCTGACATAGGCTTGGAGAGTGGTCAGAGATGGTTTCCTGAAAGAGGTAGACGCGTGAAGTTAGCCAATTAAAGGAGGAGTGGGAAGAGGAAAAGTGTTGCAAGCAGATGGAACAGCATGTACAATGCCCCAAAGCTTGATACAGTTGGAGAACGAAAGCAGCAGGAGCATATTATGTGTGTATATGTGTTATGTGTGTGCTCATGCATGTGTGTGCCTGCCCATGCACGCGGGGTGGGGAGAAGAGGTGAAAGATAAGGCTAGATGGGGTAATTGACTGTGGGAGGGGAGGCACAGAGATGCCAGTGATGGCATCCATGTTTCTGGAGTGAATCACAGCAATAGAGTATAGATGGGGAGAGAAAGGAGTGGAGAAAAGGAGTAAGAGAGGTTTGGGTTGGTTATAAAAGGAAGAACTCAGTTTTGTTCACATTGAGTACAAGCCACCTTTGGGGTTGTCAAGAACCTGTTACAGGTCAGCAATTCCACAACTGCTTTCTATGCATACCAGTGTTGAACAAATAAGTAAATAAATTGTCGCTAGTGGGAAGCAGGTTTCCCACTGTCACCGAAAGAAGAGGGGTGTTAGGATGGTGGTGGTGCTGGATTTGAGCTGGAGATATCAGTATGAATTCATGTGCATTTTAATACATATATGTACACTTAATAGTATAGAATATCTTTAATAGATCCATATAGGTATCTTTATCTAAGATCTTTATATAGATTTGTAATCCATAGATGTCTATATGTGTATGTATGTACACACAGAGAAATATAGATATTGTACATACATACACACACATATATATATGTTAATATATATACATATATTTGTTAGTTTTGTCTGCAAAGAAGGCCTAAAAGAAGTGATACCCCATTAGCAATAAGAATACTCAGCATCCAGACCTTGGTTTCTAAATAACATTCTCCAATAAATGAACCAGGGTTCCTTGGAAAAATGGTTAATTCTTGAGCTGGGACAGGGAACACATAAGATGATCCTGGAACAACATGTAGTGCCAGAAAATAAAGAAGTGCTAAAAAAAAAAAAAAAAAAAGGGCGGTAAGGGGCATATCAAAAGGACACAGGAGCCAACTTGAAAGAGCTCCCAATGGCCAAATCTGGAACAGTTTGAGCAATGGTAATAGATAATAATATTGGATTATAACTCCAAGAGTAAAATAAACCTTTATGAATCCATAGTGATGTAAATAAAGTATTGAATAAATAACTGAATGAGAGAGAAGGGATAAATCTTACTTGCAAAAGAATTCTAATTATAAATGTATAAGGAATAAGGAAAATACAAAATCACGATTAGATCATCACAATAATAATTGCTACAGGCAAGATCCATTGATGAATACTAAAGGCAGAAGATAATACTTTAAGGAAAAACAGGACATTTGCAAAACCTTCAAGTATCTGCCCCCAAATACACGAATACCTGAGTGGTTTTCACATACTATCACAAATTCTTTGATTTCCCTTTCTCCAGGAGGTGCAGCTGATTTCCTGTTGCCTTGAATGTGCTCTGGACTCGGGGACCTGCTTCTTACAGACTATGGAGAGAGAAAAAGAGTAACCTTGCAGTAGAGAAACCTCACAAACACCACCTGAACCGAATGGTCAAGATGAAGATCACCAGCAATAAATCATGTTGACATCATGTGCCCCCATATACCACAACGAGAAGGGCACATCACCTTTGTGCTACGCCTGCCAAAATCGACAACCTTAGTCTATTCATGAGAAAACACCAGACAATCCCAGATTGGGGGACATTCTACAAAATACTTAACCATGAGTCTTAAAAAGTGTTGAAATTTAAATTAAAGAAATGTTTTTTTCTTAAATAGGGTCTTACTCTGTTGCCCAGGCTGGAGTGCAGTGGCATGATCATTGCTCACTGCAGCCTTGGCCTCCCAGGCTCTAGCAATCCTTCCACCTCAGCCTCCAAGTAGCTGGGACTACAGGTGTGCACCACCACGCCTGGATTATTTTTGTATTTTTTGTAGAGACAGTGTTTTGCCATGTTGCCTAGGCTGGTCTCAAACCCCTAAACTCAAGTGATTCACCCACCTCACCTTCAAAGTGCTGGGATTACAGGTGTGAGCTACTATGGCCCACCCACTTTACATGTTTTAATTCTACATTTGCTGCATTCCTAAACCAAGGCTCAGAGCAATTGATTAAAAATAGCAGCAGCAGCAGCAGCAGCAGAAGAAGAAAACACGTTAAGGAGGCCGGGCATTGGGGCTCACGCCTGTAATCTCAGCACTTTGGGAGGCCGAGGTGGGTGGATCACTTGAGGTCAGGAGTTTGAGACCAGCCTGACCAACATGGTGAAACCCCATCTCCACTAAAATACAAAAATTAGCTGGGCATGGTGGCAGGCACCTGTAATCCCAGCTACTCGGGAGGCTGAGGCAGGAGAATCACTTGAACCCGGGAGGCGGAGGTTGCAGTGAGCTGAGATCATGCCACTGCACTCCAGCCTGGATGACAAAGAGAGACTCCACCTCAAAAAAACAAAAACAAAACAACAAAGAAAGAAAACACGTTAAGGAGTATTATCTGCTCCAGGAGGCTTGACAAGCCCTTTACATACATACAGCTCATCTTATTTAATCATCTCCCAACAATCCTGAAAAGTCTGTCCCGTTATTATTACCATCTCACAGGTCAGGAAACTGAGGCACGGAGGGCGTAAGTAATGTCTGGAGTTTCACAGCTTGCCAGAGATAGAACTAGGATTTGAAGGTCTATTTCCTAACTCCAGGTCCGGCGATCTTTTCCACAACACTGCAGCCAATTCCTTATCACATGGGTGAAATCAGATGAAAAGTAAACATCCAGAGCGGTCTTCAAATGAGGCAGCCAGACAGGCCAGAGATCGAACTTCAGACTTTTAACCAAAGGTTCTGGGATTCATGCTCCCAGTTGGACACTGTTTACTTCTTAAGTAGTAAAATGAATGGGGTTGGATTGATCCAAACAGTGTCTAAGATCCCTTCCAATTCTAACACTTAGGAGTTTATGTTCAAAAGAACAGCCTGCAGAGGAGCCTGCAGAAGGGGACCCCTCCCACTCAGGGTGGCCTGATAGAATATAGGACATGCATGTCCCACCCCCAGCCCTCTCTGCAAAAGTTAGAGTCAGGGAGAGGAATATGGGCTGAGTATTCGTAGAATGAGGCTGGTTTTTAGCCCCCACGCACTCCCTTTCCCTATTGCATTCTTTTTTTTTTTTTTTTTGAAAGATGCTGCTCAGCCTTCGAGTGAAGTCTTCTTCATCCATGATGGCAAAGGGCAGAGGAAGACAGATGCCCAAGGGCTCCATCAGGCTTGGTACTTTGTCAACCCCCAGTCCCTAGCATGAAAGATTTTTCCAAGACAGAGTAGGTAAATTTCAATTTTTTTTTTTTTTTTTTGACACAGAGTCTCACTCTGTTGCCCAAGCTGGAGTGCAGTGGCACAATCTCAGCTCACTGCAACCTCTGCCTCCCGGGTTCAAGTGATTCTCCTGCCTCAGCCTCCCTAGTAGCTGGGACTACAGGTGCATGCCACCATGCCTGGCTAATTTTTTTTGGTATTTTTAGTAGAGACGGGGTTTCACCATGTTGGCCAGGCTGGTCTTGAACTCCTGACCTCAGGTGATCAGCCCACCTTGGCCTCCTAAAGTTCTGGGATTACAGGCATGAACTGCTGTGCCCAGCCTCAATTTTATCTTGTGTTGTGTTTGTATTATTTTCTCCATTCTCAAAATTCAGACACTTGCTAACTTAGCACCCATTGGCTACTGCTCATAGTCCTGCCTGGTTTGGGGTTTCCCAATTTGGGGTGGATCTGGCTCCACTTCATTTTCTGCCTCCATCAAGACTCCCTATTGTTTCTTTGAGGTTGTATTAGGTCAAGGCAAACAATTCTCTTGTTCTCCCAAGATGTAGCAAAATGTCACAATTCTTTTTGGCTCCATTGTTCATTAGTCACTCCATTTTGTTATTCTATCTGCACTACTTTATCACTGAACACGCTTCTTTTTAATAAGGATTTGTGATGGTTAATTTTATGTGTCAATTTGACTGGGCTAAGTGATGCCCAGATAACTGGTAAAATATTATTTCTGGGTATGTCTGTGAGAGTGTTTCTGGAAGCGATTAGCATTTGAATTGGTAGACTAAATGAAGATCTTCCCTCATCAATGTGGGTCCACATCACCCAATACCTTGAGGACTTGAATAGAACAAAAAAGTAGAGGAAGGGCAAATTCTCTCTATTTGAGCCCAGTCATCCATCTTCTTTTACCCTCGAACATCAGAGCTGCAGGTTCTTGAGGGAAGGGCACACGTAGATTAGTGTTTTCTGCACAATCAGTTCACTCACTTCTGCTTGTCTGACCCATGAATGTGTCCGTATCTTTTGAGGTTCATTTGATTCAGATGCTACAGACACCGCCCTTCCCCAGGCTACTGAAATGACTTTCAAACTTGGACTGAATTACACTACTGACTTCCCTTGTTCTCTAGCTTGCAGTCAGCAGATTGTGGGGCTTCCTGACCTCCATAATCACATGAGCCAATTCCCATAATCAATCTCTCTCTCTCTCTCTCTCTCTCTCTCTCTCTGTTTCTCCTATTGGTTCTGTCTCTTTGGAGAACCCTAACACAGGATTATAGAAACTGTAGGAGAAAATGTTAGTGCCTATTGGGATTGGAAAGGCGCATATGATAAAGC
This sequence comes from Rhinopithecus roxellana, assembly GCF_007565055.1. Taxonomy (NCBI): domain Eukaryota; kingdom Metazoa; phylum Chordata; class Mammalia; order Primates; family Cercopithecidae; genus Rhinopithecus; species Rhinopithecus roxellana. The sequence goes on along the minus strand of NC_044553.1, from coordinate 59,510,785 downwards.
CCTATCCTCAAGGCTGTTGCAGCTGTGATAGGAGATTGTCTTATAGCTCCATTTATTTGTTCACAACGGATTTACTATGTATTAATTATCAGGCAATGGTAGGCACTCAGGATACCAAGATCAACAAGATATGATTCCTGTCCTCAAGCAGTTCACACCTAAGAGATCACTAACTGGTGACTGGAGTTGTTTGGTTGGAAAGATGCATTAATCATTTCTGTCTGTTATCTGTGGCTCATTTCTGTCTGTTATCTATGGCTGTGTAACAAATCACCCCAACTTAGTGGCTTAAAACCACAATGATTTACTTTTCCTCACAATTCTATGGCTTAACCTGATGATTCTCCTCCTGGTCTCACCTGGGCACACTCATGTGGTTGCATTCAGTTGGCAGTTTAGCTAGTTGGTCCTAGACAGCCTCATTCCCAAGTGTGAAGCCTCAGCTGGGGCGGCTGGAATGGCTGAGAAGAGTTTGCTTCTGTCTGCCCATGTGACTTCTTTCTGCCAGTATCTCAATTTCCTTCCTTCCGGCTATCCTGGGCCTCTCTACAGAAGAGCAGAGCATTCCAAGAGGGTCAAAGCCAAAGTTTCAAGACTTTTTGAGGTCTCAACTCAGTGTTACAAATGCTACGCCCGCTGCATCTTATTGGCCAACACAAGTCACAAGGCCCAGCTAGAATTGGGAGGAGGAGGAACAGAATTAATCTCTGATGGGGGAGCAGCAATGTCACATTGTAAAGGGTGGGCAGATAGAGATGGGAGGAATTTGTGGTCATATGTTGCACTCTACTACAGCTGCTACAGCAAAACAAAATTAGATTTCACATAAACATCAAGTTTACAATGTTTTTTCCTTAACAGTGGGGAGATTTGGCAACAAGCCACTGGAGCTGAGTAACTGCTGTGCCATTTAGACTGGACATTCTATCTCTATTCCATCGTAGTCTCTACCACTTCTTTTTTAAAGAGTTGGGTTCTTGTTCTGTTGTCCAGGCTGGAGTGCACTGGCATGATCATGACTCACCAAAGTCTCAACCGCCTAGGCTCAAATGATCCTCCAGCCTCAGCCTTCAAAGTATCTGGGATTACAGGCACACACCACTTCAGCTATTTTTTTTTTTTTTTTTTGGTAGAGGTGAGTTTTGCTTTGTTTTCCAGGCTGGTCTTGAATTCATGACCTCAAGTAATATCCTCCTGCCTTGGCCTCCCCACTACTGCTTTATTTATTTATTTTTTAAAGATGGAATCTTGCTCTGTTGCCCAGGCTGGAGTGTAGTGGTGCGATCTCAGCTCACTGCAACCTCCACCTCCCGGGTTCAAGTGATTCTCCTGCCTCAGCCTCCTGAGTAGCTGGGACTACAGGCATGAACCACCACACTCAGCTAATTTTGGTATTTTTAGTACAGACAGAGTTTCACCTTGTTGGCCAGGATGGTCTCAGTCTCTTGACCTCGTGATCTGCCTGGCTTGGCCTCCCAAAGTGCTGGGATTACAAGCGTGAGCCACCGTGCCCGGCCCCCTCTACCACTTTTTAAAGGTGAGGAAATTGGGATTTCCAGGGCTAGGATGTAGTAGTCTTTGGGCTACTGATATCAGAGCCTATGTTTTTAACCACTATATTCAACTGCCATCACCAAATGGGCTCTATGGATAATTACACGGGAAACCACTGGTGGGGAGTTACTGAAAAAGTTTGAGTAAGCTCATGTCACAGAACAAGTGATGCTCTTCAATTAACTAGGGCTCTGGATACAGAGCTGAATAGGGGTGAGGGAGGCGAATGGTCTGGTGGCTGCTAGATCAGTTTGAAAGTCATTTCAGTAGCCTGGGCCAGGGAGGTGTCTGTAGCATCTGAACCAAATGAAACTCAGAAGATAAGGACACATTCTTGGGTCAGACAAGGAGAAATGAGTGAACTGGTTGTGTAGAGAATACTAATCCAAGTGTGCCACTTCCCTCTGAGAAACTCTGTAGGCTCCCTCCTGCCTATACCTGCCAGTCTCAGTGGTAACACATTGTTATGTTAAAAAAAAAAAAAAAAAAAAGAGGCCCATAATGTAAGCTGTGACTTTGGTTGTTAATGTTGTGTCAACGTTGGTTCATCTATTCTAACAAAAGTATCACATTGGTGTAGGATGTTGATAGTGGGGGAGGCTGTGCACATGTGGGCACTAGAGGCATATGGGAAGTCTCCTTTACACTCAGCTTTCCTGTAAACTTAAAACCACTTTAGAGGCTGGGCGCGGTGGCTCAAGCCTGTAATCCCAGCACTTTGGGAGGCCGAGACGGGCGGATCACAAGGTCAGGAGATCGAGACCATCCTGGCTAACACAGTGAAACCCCGTCTCTAAAAAAAAATGCAAAAAGCTAGCCGGGCGAGGTGGTGGGCGCCTGCAGTCCCAGCTACTTGGGAGGCTGAGGCAGGAGAATGGCGTAAACCCAGGAGGCGGAGCTTGCAGTGAGCTGAGATCCGGCCACTGCACTCCAGCCTGGGCGACAGAGCGAGACTCCGTCTCAACAACAACAACAACAAAAAAAACCACTTTAGAAATAAATTCTATATACACGAAAAATGGAGGAGGAGGAGGATTTCTGAGGTAAGTTTAGGAAACTCAGGTAAGTAAAGTTGATTTTTAAAAAAACTGCAGGACTTACAGCATTGCTTTTACTTCATTACAATATAATCACAAAACATAATTATGCAATTGCTTTTTTCAACTTTAGACATAGGCTCTGTGACAGCAGGGCACATACTTATTGATGTATCGCCAGCACCTAGAATGGCTTGGCACATGGTGGACACTTCTTAGTACAAGGAAGAAGGGAGAAACAATCAACTCACAGGACTTAATGATTGACTGGCTGAGAGAAGTGGGGGGCGGTTAGCTTCAGAGTGGCTTTGGTTAGTCATACCCTTGCTAGAGACCCCGCAGAACTCCCACTCCCTGTCCTTCTCTGCTTGACTACTAATGGCCTGAGACCCCTCAGCCTCCACGGGACCAGCTTTTGCCCTCATCCTGCCATCAGTGGCTCCTAGGCATGTGCCCTTCATCCACTGTGCTCACTGACCCGCCTTCAGACTTCCAGCCTCCTGCAGATACTCCCCCAAAATGTCCCTTACACAGCTTGGAAGCCCAGCCCAACACTCTTCGAGCTCTGAAACCTTGTTGCTCCTGTTTTTCTCTTCATGAATCACCTAAAGCACAGCAGTGCCTCATCGTAGTAAATATGGGTAAGTGTGGGAACCACCAGGGTCCTCTGGTGTCCTTGGGCAGCCAAGGAGTAGATCCTCCTGAACCTGCCCCAAGGCTTGTTTTAAGAAGGGCTGGAAATATGCCAACACTGAGGCAAGGCAGAAATCACTGTATCTGGTGTGATGTCAGGGGCAGACTCTCTTTGCCAGCTCAAGCCAAGATAAACAGTAATTCTAAAGTCCCGGGGATAATGTTTGTTTCAGAAGCAAGTCCCAGAGAGAGGTGGGACCAGCCTTTTCATGTAAAGTTAGAACATTTCTGATAACAGAAGAAGAATTTCCCCTGTAAGTATTGATATAGTTGTGTAACAACAGGTGTACCTTCTTTCTGTTAATATTAAAAAATTATAATGATAGTATCTGCTTATTTTAAAAATTCTGGAAAAAATAAAGGACTCTGAAGCAGGAGGTGGAAGCCTCCTCTTGTACTCCCTACTCACTCTCATCTTAAAGGCATGCCATATATCTTGTTTTGCAGCCTGTGCCCTTGTGCTCCTCACCACCCCCCTCCTTTAGGAATTGCTCTATCCTCTACTTCATGATTTTTATTGGCCACATAATTTACCATGGTATGGGTGAACCACAATGCTGGAGAACAATCTAAGTGTGCACAGCCTTTAATGCAATTATTCTGCTTCTAGGAATCTGTCCTACAGAAACACCTGACACTAGCGTGAAACACTGTATGTACATAAATGTTCATGATAGGATTGTTTGCCAGTAGTGAAACACTAGAGACAATCTGTCCATTTTAATATAATTGAAGAGAGATGAGAAGCCAGTCACTAAGGTATATATGAGAAACTGACTTCCAGGACTCTGTAGGGGAGACAAAAGGCCACTATAAAGTACTGAACATGAGTTTTCTACCAACAAAAGTTTCCCTTTTGAGGGGGCAAACAGGGTAGTATCAGGTTACCTGTCCTCTAACCTGGACTCCAGTGATCTAAAACAATCGGAAGGACACTCCTGACAGTGGTAGTAGCTGTTGTTGTTCTCCTTCTCCTCCTCCTTTTCTCTCTCTCTCTGTTTTATAGAGATGAGGTCTTGCTATGTTGCCCAGGTCCCACCTTGGCCTCCCAAAGTGCTCGATTATGTGCATGAGTCACTGTGTCAGGTCTTTTTTTTTTTTTTTTAAAGACAAAGGTTAACATGGTATTCTCCATTTTGCTTTTTAATTTTTCATATAAAAAATAGAAAAATCAGCTGGGCACAGTGGCTCACACCTGTAATCCCAGCACTTTGGGAGGCTGAGGTGGGTGGATCACCTGAGGTCAGGAGTTTGAGACCAACCTGGCCAACATGGTGAAACCCCGTCTCTACTAAAAATGCAAAAATTAGCCAGGCATGGTGGCAGGTGCCTGTAATCCCAGCTACTCGAGAGGCTGAGGCCCTGAGGAGAATCACTTGAACCCAGGAGGTGGAGGTTGCAGTGAGCCGAGATTGTGCCATCGCACTCCAGCCTGGGGGACAAGAGCAAGACTTCGTCTCAAAAAAAAAGAAAAAAAAAAAAACAAACCAAGTTACACATTAAAAAAAAAAAAAAAAACTGATAAGTACCAAAAATACCCTAAATTCCAGAAAAATAACACGGTATTTAAAAAAAAATTAATAAACTTCCCGACATGCAGTTTTTGTGACCTCTACCTTTGTGTGGCCATCCCAGGTGAGGTGGCACAGTGGACAACAGGAATATATCTGAGAGGCTTTTCAGCACAGGATGGCAAACAATAAGTATGCATGGAAGTTACTGCAAACCATGTGAACACATCCCACTGAACCCACAGTGAATGTGTCTCTAACCTACCTTCCCTACAGCTAGGTCCCAGAAAAGCCTGTGGCTGCTCCAGTGTCACTTGACGCAAGGTGATATGTGACAGAGCGGAAGTTGGAAGAGAAAGACACTGTCATCTTGAACAACTGTGATTAAAATATCTTTTGCAAATTCTACAAAAGCACAGGACCATGTGAACACACTGCTGGGTCCCCTCCCAGGGTCTTGGCAGGGGCCTCTGCAAGTGACCTGAAACTTTAGCCTCCTTAGCAGACACTGTGCCTGGGGATGTGGGTGCTGTGGCATGAATAGGGGCAGCTAGCAGCAGAGAGTTTCCTCCAGCTCTCCCTCCTCACACTTGGCTTCAAGTTTACCTTTACATGTCTTAGAGATAGTCCCATATTAGGACAAATAGAGGTGCCTAATTCTACCCTGCTCCCCCACTTCTTTTGAGTGATAGTATTCCATTGTATGAACATCCACATTTAGATAATTTCCAACCTGCCATAGTGAATAATGCTGCAAAGAATATCCTTGCTCAAATGGATATTTAGCATTTGTGAGAATATATCTGTAAAATACATCTCAGAAGTGTGATTGCTGGGTCACAGAGTATGTCTAGTTAAAATTTTGATAGATATTGTCAGTTGCTGTCCTTGGAGGTTGTGAGAACATGCCAGCAGGGTGTGAGAGTGGGCAAGATTGTGTGTTAGCAAACATTGCTGATTCTTGCAGCATTTTTTTTTTTACCTCTGTAGGTTAAAAAAATAGTACTTTGCTGTAGTTTTAATCCGCATTTCTCTTATTAAAAGTGAAGTGGCACATGCTTTTATATTTTAAGAACCATATACAGTTTCCTTTTTGTGGACTCTTTTTATACTTTGTCCATTTTTCTATGGGTTAATCTTCTTTTTCTTTATTTGTAAGAGTTGTTTAAATACTTAGGAAATTAGCTATTCATCTGTGGTATAATTGGCAAATATATTCTCCTAGCTTTTATGTATCTGTTGACTCTGTTTATGGTGCTTATGTTTCCATGGGAAATCATTCTATATTTATGTAACTAAAAGTATTAAACAGTTTTAAAATGACTTCTGATATGGGTATCATTCTTAGAAAGGCCTGCCAATCCCAACTGTAATAATATAAAAATTATTCCATGGTTTATTGTAGTATTTTTATGATTTCATTTTTAGTATTTAAGTGTTTGATCTTTCAGAAATTTGTTTTTCTGTGCGGTGTTAGCTATGAATATTTTATTTTATCTCAGAAGGCTACCCTATTGTCCCAATATCATTTATTGAAAAATAGATGTTATCTCCACTGATTAAAAAACTATCTTGATTAGAGGAGAATACCTCCTGGCAAAAAACAAACAAAAACGATCTTGGTCATATACTAAATTTCAGTATATAGTTGGTCTTATTTTCTAGATTTTTAGTCTGTTCCATTGAACAGTTTATTTATGCACCAATTGTTCACAGTACCTTTAACATATGTTTTGATTTTGGGGCCTCTAGCCTCTAGAACTGGGCAAGAATAAATTTCTCTTATTTTATGCCACTCAGTTTGTGGTAACTTATGACAGCAGCCTAGGAAACTGCTATAGTGACAGAGCTGGGATTTTAACCCAAGTCTTTGACTCTGAGTCCTGTGTTCTGAATGGGAGCACAGGATTATTCATTTCTGTTCCTAAGAGAGTGTTTATGAGGGGAAGAGTAGGGGAAATTAGTATAACTTAGTTTCCTTAATCCTCCCCAGCCTGTAGGCATTAAGAGATGGAGTGTACTGAATATTCTATATGTACTCTTCACTCTTCTCCATCCTGCTCTGTGTTCAGGAGGTTGACCTCAAGGGACAGCTTAGCCTTCCAAGGCCTTGCCATTTGGCTTCTGGTTGGGTTTGTCCACTGCTGGGCATTTGCAAGCCGCAGGAAGGTGGCTCCCTCCATGCTGGGTGGCAGCCTGCTGGTGGCTGCGATCGTTACCCAGGCCGATAGCTTCTGTCTTGTGGCCTATGGCTCCAGCTCTTGCCCAGTGGTTGCAGTAACCACTTCTGCCTTTTCCCTTTCAGGCCTACTGGTGGTAACAGCTTCCTGCTGATACCTAGCCCTCAAGAACTGCACCCATCTCTTACTGGTTTTCCTTAACCCCACTCAAATCCCCATGAAAGAGCCATTCTTTAAATTTCCCTCAGTCCTCTCATTTGCAAGTACCGTGTTTCCTACTGAGATCCTGACCACTCTGGGGACCATATTGCGTGACACACAGAGAGTAACTCTGGTTTCCTTGACTCTAGCCCTCAGTGCTTATTTGGAGCCACCTTAAGTCCTGACCATTCCAAATGCCTCTGGGAGGGCAATTCTGCTTTGCGGCTCTGAAGGAATGCAAGTTGCTAAGGGACAATGGCAAAGTCAGGGAGAAGCCTGTCTCCTCTCTGGGCTACTCCTACACAAAGGTCCCAAGCAGGGCTGCCTGGGTTCCAGGGCTCCCTGCCCCATCTCCAGGACTTGGATAGGTGTGGATCTGGGCCAGGTATTTGAGTGACAGAACTGCCTCTCTCTCTGGAGCTATGGAGGGATAAGGATCTATTACTCTGTCAGGCTCACAGGGCAGGCCCTTCCTTTAAGCAAGATGAGCTTTCTTCTTGGAGGTTTTTCACTCCTCATGCAAACAGACTCGTGACAGGGTGTGCTCCCCTGTTGCCAGACATGCCTAGACATATCGAATTCTACTTACACTTAAGCTGGGATCCTTTTATATAAGGTTAGGAGAGTAAATGAGGGCCAGGTTGCAGAAGGCCTCCAACACATCAAACCAGTTTTAACCTAATATTGTAGGCAAGGAATCACTGAATGTATTTGAGATAAGGAGAGCCTTGGATCAAGAACTGCTAAGAGCTTAGCTTGGTTGCCATCTCGGTGCCCATATTCTTGCTCTCCCTCTAGTTGAAACATCCCCTCAGCAGAGAGGCCTCATGGAGGCATTCTCCATCACGGTACATTGCCTTATTTCCTGGAGAATAGTTCTCTTTCTCTGAAATCACACTCTTTCCTTCTTCTTTTTCCATATTCCATGGGGGGCAAGGAGATCTCCATCTTACTCAATGCCATACTCTTAGGGCATGGCTTATAGTAGATACTCAGTGAATACGTGTTAAATTTGTTGAATGAGTGAATGAATTTGGTCCTATGAGTGAATTTAGATGAGGGAGCCCAGAGAGTTCAAGGGAGTTAGTGACCTGCCTGGGTCCACATTAACTCATTAACTCATCCAGAACTGAGCATAGCTGGGATTAAAACCAGGCTACCTAACCAAACTTTTCTTTCTTTTTTTTTTTTTTTTTTTTGAGACGGAGTCTAGCTCTGTCGCCCAGGCTGGAGTGCAGTGGCCAGATCTCAGCTCACTGCAAGCTCCGCCTCCCGGGTTTACGCCATTCTCCTGCCTCAGCCTCCCGAGTAGCTGGGACTACAGGCGCCCGCCACCTCGCCCGGCTAGTTTTTTGTATTTTTTTTTTTTTAGTAGAGACGGGGTTTCACCGTGTTAGCCAGGATGGTCTCCATCTCCTGACCTCGTGATCCGCCCGTCTCGGCCTCCCAAAGACCTAACCAAATTTCTACCCCCAGGAGAGGGAGGAGCTAGGGGATGGGTTAGTAGGAAGGGTGAGGAGAGGATTTCTATGAAGGTGTGCTGAAGCCTTTGTGCTGGGGATGTGACCAGAGCCTGGGTGTGACACATTGGCTAGAACTGAGGTTGGGGAGAAGAGATAAGCTCTTGAAGGGGGGAACTAACATATATTGGGTATCTACTCTGTGCCAGCTCTCCTGTGTGGTCTGATTTCTACCCTCTGCTGTATGTATTATCATCATCCCAGTTTTCATGAGTTAAAGAAATAGGGATGCAAGAGTTTAAATAAATTGTCTGCTTTTGTCCATTTATACATAACTTGACTCTTAAGCTTGACCTCTTCTGACCCTCAACATGGCCTCTTTAAACATAGAATTAAACCCAGGAGTTCTCCATGAAGATGGCCACCATGCTTGGGGTTCACAATCAGATAGAGGAGGGCAACAAGAGTTAAGTATTCATTCAGGGAAAGTGCAGGGAAGAGGGGTATGTAACTCTCACCTTGCTTTGTAACAGAAACTGAAGCACAATAAGGCAGGAGCCTCTTTTGATAAAAGGAGAGCAGTCAGAGGTGGAAAGAGGACCAGAGATGGAGATTCACCCCAAAGGCCTTCTGCTTCAAGGTACTGTAGAGGGGCAGGACAGGGGGACCAGGCAGGACGGAGCAGAAGGCTTTGGAGCCAGAAGTAACACAGATGACTTTTTCCTTTTCTGGATTCCGATCTAGGGAGGAGAATCAGGGATGAAGCGGGGTGTGGTGGGCTGAGTCCAGTCCAGACCAGGAGTAGCATGAGCCCCTCCCTGCCCCAAGTTGGGCCCCTTCCTTGCAGTGGGGTGCTCCTGCTCCCTTGCCTGCACACAAACATATGATGACCCTGCAGCCCAGATGTTCCAGGGCAGGCCTAATTTAAAGTCTGATGCCTTTTGACCCCATAGGTATACTTGTGTCTATCAGACTGTGGCTCTTCGTTTTAATCTGGAAAATAAGGTCACTGAGGCTGAAACATAGGCCCTGCCCTCCATAGGGCCAGGTTCTGTTCAGGCCTAGGGCTGTATAAGGTGTTCTTTGTGCTGGGGATGTGACCAGAGCCTGGGTGTTGAAGGTGGCCCCCTAGCCCAGGGCTACTCCCAGAGCACTCATGCCAATTGGCTGGCTGGTCAGGTGTTGCAGGAGACCTCGGAGGTTACATTACTGCCTAGACCCTCTATCTCCTTCCCCTCACAGCATAACTCAAACGTGCTAAAAAGGGCTTTCATAAACAACTCAAGTCTGAAAACTCTGGCAGCTTTCCCGCCCCTCCAGCCCTGGGGGGCTTCAGGAGGGTCTGGGCTGCCCGCCAGCTCCAGGCTGTCCCTAGACTTCAGTGGGGGGTGGGGAGTCAGTGCTGTTACCCTTTCCTTCCTGCTTGGTCTCCAGCCCAGAGTTTCCTTAGGCCCCGGCCTCCCTGGGCTCCCCACCCTACTCTACCTTAACCCTTTCCTCCCAGGGAAGGAGTGGCCGAGGTCCCCGTTCTCTTGGGACGCCTGGGAGAGGCGGTTGGGGGTTCGGGGGAGAAGGTGAGGGTAAAAGGGAGAGATCCCTGTTCCAAATCTCAAAAAAGGGTCCCGGAAACCAATCTTCCCCTCCTTCCTCTTCCCCCGTCCTTCCACTAGCAAGAGGGGAACGTGGAAGGAAACTAACTTTGACCCCTGGATTCTGGCTGTGGGCCCAAAACTTGGGTGGAAGGCAGAGGCCTCCGGGACCCTCCCCGCCCCCTCCTCCCCGCCCCGGCTACCCCTCCCTCTTCTCCGCTCCCCTTTAAGCTATCTAGCAGACGGAGACAGAGTTGATCCAGGAGGGGCTGGCGGAGTGCTGGAGGGGGAAGGCTGGGGGAGGAGGGAAGGGCGGCAGGAGCCCGACCGGTCCCACCCCTCCTACAACCCCGGGCAGGAAGAGCTCGTCGCGCGAGCGGCGGTCGAAGGGGACCAAGCTCCAGAGGGCGGGCGCCCGAGCCGTGCCGGGTGGGTCCGGCAGCCTGGAGGAAGGAGGCCGTGCGGGGGGCGCGCCGCGGGAGGAGGGGGCGTGGCTTAGGCGCCTGGGACTGGGGGCTGGGGCGCCTGCCGCGCCGAGACCCGGGTGACACTATCGTCTCGTTAGTTCCAGGAGCAGGCGGGGCAGCCATGCTCCTGTCTGGGGGCGATCCTCCGGCGCAGGAATGGTTCATGGTGCAGACAAAATCGAAGTCTCGGGTGCAGCGGCAGCGGCTGCAAGTGCAGCGCATCTTTAGGGTCAAGCTGAACGCCTTCCAGAGCCGCCCGGACACCCCCTACTTCTGGCTACAGCTCGAGGGGCCCCGAGAGAACATGGGCAAAGCCAAGGTAAACAGCTTCTCCCCACCCCCACCCATCTCTTCCACCCAGATCACTCTCTCCCCTTCCCCTGGGGAAGTGGTGGTCCTCAGAGGCACCACCCACCCTGCACCCGCCTGGATTTGGCAGTGTGGCGGGCAGGTACTGGGCCTTCCTCCTGCCTCGCCAGATCAGCTTGCGCTCCTTCCATACCCTCTCTTTCCCTCTGGTTCCTTCCTTTCCTGCCCCACCCCTTCCCTACGTGTCACCTCTGTCCCTCAAGTGCACTGAGAGCACCTCCTCGGTGTGTGTCCCCCCATGAGACTTCCCTGGCTAGGGCCCCAGCATCCGCAGCCCCACTTTTCCATCTGGGCAGCAACTCAAGGCGCTGTATTTCTGTGGCCTCTGCAACACACCTCTTTGTTCTCCACCAGGACTGAAAGGCCCAGGTCCTTCTGTCTCCTCTTAAGTCTCATTAAATCCTGGGCGGCCCCTTGGAGCCTCTGAGTACTAGGACTGGAGGGGCCTTTAGAGATCCTTCTAGAGTGATACTGGCATTTTACAGATGAGGTACTGGTGGCCAGAGAGGGTAAGGGGTCTGGCTGAGTGCTCAGAGTCAGGTAGGTGAGGTGGTGGGGGTTGGACCAGAAGCCAGGGCTCTGGGCTCCTTACCCCACACTCTTGATGCCACTTAGCCTCTTGCAGGGGTCCTGAGTGAGGTGCAGCCCTCTTCCCAGATTCCCAGCCCTTGGAGATGGGTGGAAATCTGGGAGGAGGGCTGTGGGCTTTCAGATGAAAGGGCTTGCTATGTGGGGCTGGATCTTGGACAGGCCAGATCACAGTGCGCTTCTCTTGCAATCTCCCTGGCTTCTCACAAGCTTTTCCTCCCCTTGGGCCTGTTAGATTCCCCTGTCCCCCAAGGTTTACCTCTTCCCTTAGATTCCTTTATCTTACTTCTTTGTAGAAATGCGACAGTCTCCCTCTGCCCCAGACCACCACCACCTTCCCCTTCAACACACACACCTACTGCAGCTGGGTCTATACCTATATCTTAATTGGTCAAGGCCTTGGGTAGAGAGGCCCAGAACTCGGCTAGCCAGGCTGGTAGGCATGCAGGCTGGGAAGTTCCTCCCTTAACCCCTCTGTGCAGCTGCTGGGTCAGCAGTTTTTCCAATTTTGACAGAGGTGCTAGGAGAGGGAAGTTCAGGGTGGGTGTCTTCCCAGAGAACAGATGTGCAGGAGGCCTTGAGAGGAAGATGTTTCAGAAGCCTGTGTAGGGTACGCTAACAAGAGGAGCGTTTTGGGTTCTTTGGGTTCTTAATCTCTTTGTTACTTTGAAAGGCAGCAGCTCACCCTCTTAGGGGACCCGCACTTTCTTTTTCTCTTTCTTTTCCTTCCTTCCTTCCTTCCTTCCTTCCTTCCTTCCTTCCTTCCTTCCTTCCTTCCTTCCTTCCTTCCCTCCCTCCCTCCCTCCCTCTTTTCTTCCTTCCTTTCTTCCTTCCTTCTTTCCTTCCTTCTTTCTCTCTCTCTCTTTCTTTTCTCTCTTTCTTTCTTTCTTTCTTTCTTTCTTTCTTTCTTTCTTTCTTTCTTTCTTTCTTTCTTTCTTTCTTTCTTTCTTTCTTTCTTTCTTTTTCTTCCTTTCCTTTCCTTTCTTTCCTTTCTTTCCTTTCTTTCTTCTTTTTCACTCTGTTGCCCAGGCTGAAGTGCAATGGTGTGGTTTTGGCTCACTGCAACCTCTACCTCCACCTCTCATGTTCAAGTGATTCTCCTGCCTCAGCCTCCCGAGTAGCTGGGATTACAGGCACCTGCCACCATCACCAGCTAATTTTTGTATTTTAGTAGAGATGAGATTTCACCATGTTGGCCAGGCTGGTCTTGAACTCTTGACCTCAGGTGATCCACCTGTCTTGGCCTCCCAAAGTGCTGGGATTACAGGCATGAAACACTGTTCTAGGCCAGGACTCACACTTTCGGAGGTGCCCCACAACCCCCTCCTTGCTCAAATCCTGGATTGGCTTCTCCAGGCCTACCTGCTCCGTCTCCCTCTGCTGCTTCAGGGTTCTTCAGGCCACAGATCTCACACCTCAGGCTCCCACTCTAGGCCCTGCTAATGGAGTCAGTGGCTCCCTTGATTCCTAGCCCTGTTCCTCCACTTCCTTTTGTCTTCCCTTTGGGAAAGGCATTGTTGAAAAGTGGGAACCCAGCATGTGGGGATTCTGGGTAGCTCCCTGACGTATTGTACACAATGAGCAGAAGGGAAACTTTGTCGGCAATTTGGAGGAGGACGAAGGGAAGGTGGGGGGGATAAAGTTTTGTCTCAGGGGTTAGGGGATCTGGGTTTGATATGCTGTCACCAAGTTACAACCAACATAGGAAGGGTATGGTGAGGAGAGTATGAGACTGGGGTTTGCTACCTGTTAGCTGGGTGACCAGATCAAATAATTTATCCTCTCTTGAGCCATTTCCCTTATCTGTGGAACAGACTATAATACCTGATTCATGAAGAGGTTGTGACAGTCTGCGGAAATCATGCATGTTACAGTACTTTCATAAAATGTGGAGAGCTATAGAGTATAGATGTTAGCTACTATTGTTTTTAACTAGCTGCATGACTTTGAGCAAGTCCTTTTCCCTCTCTGAGTCTTGATCTCCCTGTTTGTAAAGTGGAAGTCTTGGATTAAATGCTATCTAAGGTCCAGCGATCTGACACATGAACATTTCCCAAGTGTAAGGATCTCTTGTGGTTCTCATAGGGAGGTAGTATGGCTGGCCCCAATCTCAGCTGTAGGGTCTCAGAATTATGCACTTTGTTAATGGCCTACTGAACATAGGCCAACAGGCAGAGAGGACTCTGGGAGATCACAGGTTGCAGGATGCTGGGAGGGCTGACGGTGAGGGTGGCTTGCTGGGGTCTAAGGGGAGGAGGGATCGAGGATACAGGCTCATCTGGAGAAGGGCCTGAGTGTGTTTCTACGTGGTTGGTTTCTCAGGAAAATCTCTGTAAAACTTGAGTGCTTTAAATTGTTTTGTTTGGTGGGATTAAAAAACATTGAAGACATTACTGTGAAACACATTCCCAGGCAGCAAAACAAACACTGGGGAGTACTCTGTGAGGTGAAATCAGTGAGTGGGGAGGCGGGTTTTAGTAATGATCAGAAGAGGCCCAGGACAAGCCCTGCTCCGCCCTTCTGCCCTTTGGCAATGAGGTGAGGATGGGGTGGGCGGCAGAGAAGAGAGGTGACCACCGCAGGAGGTGATGGGGAGGGAGCCTAAAGGCAGTGGTAGTGGGCAAGAGTACCTTCTGGAGACTGGGTTCTGGAGCTCTGGGACAGGGTGTGGCCTGCTGACATTTGGCTTGGCTGTCAGATGGAAGTTGAACTATCTTTGCTGCACACTAACTGTGAGAAGTACCCTGAGAGTTGGTTGTGGTCAGTGCCTGCAGTTGGCTCCTATGGACCCACTGTTAAAATTTCGGGAATTGTGCAAGGGAGTGGAGGAGTATTTACAGCCATGGTGGGAATATTTATGCCATAAAAATTGGCAAATGTGACAAATCAAGGTTACCCCCCACCCCCAGCTGATTGTTAAACATTTACCAGGACACCTACTTGTGTTTGGGCACTGAATGCTTCTTTTTCTTTAAACTTAAATTTTCTTTTATCAAAGTAATACACATTTGGAAAGTCCAATTATTACCAAAAGGCTTAGAAGAGCACACAGTGGTTCCCTGCCCTGGCCCTCCCAATTCCTCCTTCAACAACCATCCCCATTGACAGTATTTGCTCTGGCATTTATGCATCTCCACATTTCTAAAAGAATATGTAGGCACTGTTGTCTTTTAATTAATCAATTTTTGGTGTTATCTTTTTTTGGTCCCATTATTGTATGTGAGGATTTAGCTCCCTTTCCCTGCCAATCCCTTTTCTCAAGATAGTTCTGTTTCAATTATCTGCTAAATCTACATTTAGCATTGCCTCATTATGCCTGTGCACATAGCGTTCACATTGAAGCACTGAAGTGTACTATGATTTTGTTTTCCTTCTTACTTTTTGGTTTCACTGAGGTCATTGAGGTTAAGTACTCCTTGTTTTTCAATTTGCCTTTCTTTGTACCTATTGTTAATTCTTACCACTTCCAGTAGCCTCTCAGTACAGTTTTCTACAAGGTCAGTCTATCAGTTCAAGGTGTTCTTTTGGTTCTAAATGTTTTCTTGGCGCCATCTCTCCTGTCTGGTCAGTTGCTTTCCAGGCTGACACAGCTGTCGTTCTTGGCATCCTTTGCCTTTTTTCTTTGCTAAATACTCATGTCCTGGACCTTGAAACTTTTTCTTTCTTGGGTTGATGGAACACATCCATCTGTAGCCTCAAGTTAAAAAGATGGTGCAGCAGCAAAGTGTACGCAGATGCCAGCTTTCAACATACCTGCTTTCAACATGCCTGTTTCTTGATTGATACCCTCCAATCTGAACTAGTTGTCCTGTGTAGTGACCATTGTCACCCTAAAACAGTGCCTGGCATGTAGTGAAGAATGATTTATCAAATGGATGAATAAATTCTGAGATTTCTCTTCACCGTCATCCTGGAGATGGTCTTTGCTTCTTTCCTATTTGGTTTGCTGGAAAACTGCTCTCCAGTGGCTTCCTGGGAAAGGTGTTACAGAAGGAAAAATGCTGAGGTTGCATGTCTACGTTGCATAGCCAAAGGATACTTGATTGATAGCTTGGCTGATATCGAATTATAAAAGGAAAATTATTTTCCTTCAGAAATGTGAGGGTTGTGCTCCATTTGGAGGAGCCTGAAGCTATTCTGGTCCCTGGTCATTTGCGTGAGATGTTTTTTTCTCTCTGGAAGTTGTCAGTTTTCCCCGGTGTTCTGCAGTCTCCCAGTGAGGCCCCTTTGTGTGGGTCTGTTTTCCTCCATTGTCAGGCACTCTTGTTGTACTTAGGGGGCCTTCTATCTGGACACTCATGTTCCTCAGATCCGGGAAATGTGGGGGAAATATTTAGTGGATGATTTCCTCTCCTGTGCTGTCTCTGTCTTCTCTTTCTGGAAGTCCTCTACTTTTCTTATGTTTTCTCCTCTTTATCAACTTCTTGTTCTGCTTTCTGAAGATTTCCTTATTTTTATCTTTGAAGCCTTTTCTTGGGTCTTTCATTTCTGCCATCAAATTTTTAACATCTAGAAGTCACTTATATTCTGTCTGTTAAAAAGCAGTATCCTATGCTTTTTAAATAAAATTTGAAACTTATGTATTCTATTCTTGTTTAGCGTGTACCATATTCTCTGTTATCTCTCTGAGGAGAGAAATGGCAGTAAGCTTTTTGAAGTTTTCTTCTCCCCACCTAGTTTCTCTTCTTTCAGGTTGCTTTTTTTTTTTTTCTCCTGTATGGTTTGGTCCCTGTGTTTCACCTTAGAAGTTTTTCTCATAAGCCTGATAATCCTTGCATGATAAAGAGTGAAGGACAAAAAGCTGATTGGGAGTGGAGGCTGTGGGCAAGACTTGTTGATTTTGAACTTGATTGTACAGAGATTTGCAGGTGCTGTCGGTTAGGGACCCCTGTTTTGTGATCTTTAAGTCTTTGCTCTTGGGCTGGCCAGGTTTTCCAGAATGTATGCCTCTCTTCTCTGGCCTGGAGGGTCAGGGTCTGGCTGCCAAGTGAATCTCTGAGTGGGCAGAATGAGTGTCTCTGCATTTAGCTTGCATTGTATACATCAATCTTTGGCCGTCCTCAGTCCCTCCATGTTTTTTGTGTGATACTCACACCGTTGATTATGCTGATCAACCTCTACTCCTAAGACCTTGTTTTGCACTCCCTGGAGAACAGCCCTCCAGTGAGCGGGAAGGTACTTGCCAAGCCTATGTGTGTGTGTGTGTGTGTGTGTGAATGTCAGTGTGTGTGAATGTGTGTGTGTGTGTGTGTGTGTGTGTGTGTTGGGAGTGGTTGGGCTCCCAGGTCTAACTGCTCCTCAAAGAACCTGGTTTTTCATGTTCCCCTTCACTTCCAATTCCAGAGTTTCTTGTTGTTTTTTCTGAGTCTTTTGAGTATCCTGCAGTGTAAATTGGGGTGGTTCTGGAAAGTAGACAGTGAATGATAACTGACTTATGAGAAAGGAGAACCCTAAGTTAGGTGTTAAGTAATAAAGCACCTTGACAAGTATAGAATAGTATTAAAATAGGTCATATAAATGCTTTTATTTAACTTACAAGTTGACTAACGACCTGCCGGTATTGGACAATATATTCTTACAAATACAGTGCACTTTTTCTGTGCCCTTTTCTATTCATCCGTATCATCTTTCTACCTAGTTGTTAGTTGTTCCTGCCTCTTCTTCTCTACTTTTTCTCCTCTTGGAGGAAGACGGTCTGGGTTGGCTTTAGGCAGGAAAGCTGTTCAGGTATTTTCAGGCTGTAAATGCCTGTTGTTTCCTTATCTTCTCTCCCTCTACAGTATAGACGGCATCATGGTGAAGACCCCCGACTGTGGAGCTAGAGTGCCTGAGTATCCCAGCCTACTAACTGTGTGATCTTGGACATATGGCCTTCCTTGCTCATCTAAAATGGGGATAATAGTGTTTCCTTAAAGGGCAGAAAGAGGAATAAATAAGATAATGTGTGCAAAGTGCCTGACACATAATAAGCTCTCACTAAATATTAGTTCAGATTTATTATTTTAAAAATTATCACAGTTTCTATATATTTCTTAATTTTAAAATATCGGGCCCGGCACAGTGGCTCACACTTGTAATCCCAGCACTTTAGGAGGCCGAGGAGGGTGGATCACATGAGGCCAGGAGTTCGAGACCAGCCTGACCAACATGGCGAAACCCCATCTCTACTAAAAATACAAAAATTAGCAGGGTGTGGTGGTGCACGTCTGTAGTCCCAGCTACTCGGGAGGCTGAGGCAGGAGAATTGCTTGAACCTGGGAGGCAGAGGCTGCAGTGAGCCAAGATCGTGCCACTGTACTCCAGCCTGGGTGACAGAGTGAGACTCTGTCTCAAAAAATAAAATAAAATAAAATAAAATAAAATAAAATAAAATAAAATAAAATGAAATATTGAACAGTTGATGGAACCATAACTATTCTAAGCTCTCTGCAGAAAGAGAAAGAAGCCTCCTATAATCTTCTTCCCCAGCACATCTCTCCATGTTTCATGTTGTTTTCAGGTCATTGAAATGGGGGTGCATGGGGTGGGGAATATTTGTTAAGGTCTGAGACAGCCCACACCTGCTCAGATTTAACCTTGCTAGGCAGTGGGACCAGATGAGGTTGGGATAGGAGGGGTTGGCTTGGTATGTCCATCAGGTTTTGAGCTGGTTTTGGACTGACTGAAAAGGGATTAGACATGTATTTCAGGCTCTGAGGAAGACGTTGCAGGTCTGTGGCCTTGGCCAGGTGGAAGAGGGACACGTAGACCCGGGCAGGGAAGGATGGCCCGGGAACTGAGGAGAGGCACCTGGGTGGTCTTCAGGATGGCTGTTGGAGATCTAAAATGGAGTATGGGACTGTCAGGGGAAAGCAGGAAGAGGGATGAGAGGGATGACTGTCAAAGAAAGGAGATGTGGAGGGGCATGGGGGCATATGAAGTCCACATGGGGTGGCTGATCGGAGAGAGAGCTCATGGGACCACACTGATGGAACTCAGCCAGAGTGGAGGAACCCCAACCTCACCCACCCAGCCACTGCTAAAGATGGCGAGTGTGTGCCCTGTGAGCTCTCTGAACTCTAGGACTTGGTCTGCCCAGAAAGCCAGAGGTCTTCCTTCTGGTTAGCTATTGCGTGTATGTGCGGGTGCAGGGGTTCCCCTGGACACTGGCCCAGTGGCTTATCTCCTCCTCTGTCCCCTCTGGGCAACACAGTTACTATGATTAGGGGTACAGGTTGTGCTAGAGGCATTCTGGAGGGGGATGAAGCTTGAGTCTCACATGATTACCCTGTAGTCACTGTGGTCAGCCAGAGGAGGTAGAAAAAACTCTGGTATCAGAGCCTCTAGCTATGTGCCCTTGGATAAGCTGCATAGTTCTTCTTAGCCTGCAAAATGGGAACAGGCTGTGCCAGGTGTCATCCTCAGTACTTTCTGCATATTAATTCACTGAAGCTTCACAGTGGCCCAGTGAGGCAGGAACTATTACTGTTCCCATTTTACAGATGAGGAACCGCAGGCATGGGGGCAGGCATGTTGTGTGATTAATAACTGGCCCCACATTGCATCAGTTCCTAGCTTATGGAGGGTGCTCAGAAGTGTGCAGCCACTTTCCCCCCAGCTGTCACACTATTCAGGAATGCCAGACTGGGACTAGACCTCAGGAGCATCCAGTTCAATCTTCCTTTTTCTCGGTGAAGAGACTGAGATGCTGAGAAGGTGATAAATGCCCCACAATTAACCTAATCAGTTGAAGTTGAGCTGGAGCTGCAACCTGGGTTCTTTCCCTCCTCCCTCTCAGGCTTCCCTGTTCTGTTGGTGTTCCCTGGAAAGAAATGGGTGTGTGAGGGTGCAGGACCAGGGAAAGAGTGGCTGGCCATGGTGGAGTCATTTGGCTCATGATGGATGGGGCGTGGTAGTGGTGGGGCCACATGGTTAGTGAGGGACTGGCCTTTTGGGTGGCGAGGGCAGATCCCAGAACAGACCCCTAACGGGCTGACTTCATTGTGTTCTCCCCACTGTGCCCAGGAATACCTGAAGGGCCTGTGCAACCCGGAGCTGTGGAAGGAGGTTCGCTACCCACCGATCCTGCACTGTGCCTTCCTTGGGGCCCAAGGCCTCTTCCTGGACTGCCTCTGCTGGAGCACCCTGGCCTACCTGGTGCCTGGCCCCCCTGGCTCTCTGATGGTAGGCGGGCTGACTGAGTCTTTCATCATGACACAGAACTGGCTGGAGGAGCTGGTGGGGCGACTGCGCTGGGGCCCTGCCCCTCTGCTGACACCCCGGGGGATCTGGGAGGCTGAGGTGACCCGGGCCTTTGGGGCCCTGGTTTGGATTCGTGGTGACCAGCATGCAGGGGACCTACTGCAGCTGCCTCCAGCAGTCCAGGAGCTACTGCTGAGCCTGGTGCGGGATGCTGCAGGCAAGGAAGACATCATCGAGTGGCTCAGCCGCTTCGGCATATCTGACTCCCACTCTGATCCGGAGGTTCTAATCTGCCCTCCCCAGCAGCAGAAGGCAGCCCCAGCCCTGGTGTCTGTGGGAGAGAGTCCTGGACCCTTTGTGGACATGGGGACCCTCCAGAACAGGGTCCCAGAAAATTCAAAGAGATTATCTAGCCTGGGAGCCACTGGGTCCCTGATCCCAGCCCAGAGTACATCGCAGGAGGCAGCAAACCAGCTGGTACGGTAAGTTCTGGAGAATGAGCCTGACTTCTCTGATCCTACCCCTGCTCCCCTACCCCAAGGAAATAGTAGTAGTTTGGGACCAAACTGGCCTTCCACCTTTTCAATGAACTTGGGCTTCCTCCAGGGTCGGTTCCAACAGCCAAGGTGGTATGGACAGTGCTCAAGAGGAAGGGCCAGTGCAAGCCACCAGCAGCCAGGACTCCACGAACCACACACAAGCCTTGTTGAAGCAAAAGCAGGTCCAGAGGATAGAAGATAAACTCCTCTTCCAACCTGCAGTATCAGCCCTGGGTGTGTGCCCATCCTGGAAGGCCTGGACCCCGGGGCCAGCCTTTGGGCCATTGTGGCCGGGGGCTATTGCTGCAACCTTCTGGAGGATCAATGAGCTGCATTCTCTCCATCTGGCCTGGCTCCTGTCCCAGGCATGCTTCAATTTCCCCTTCTGGCAGAGGCCTCTGGGCCCCATTCAGTTGAAGCTGCCAGGGCAGAATCCTTTGCCCTTAAATCTGGAGTGGAAGCAGAAGGAGCTGGCTCCTCTGCCCAGTGCAGAAAGCCCAGCTGGTAGACCAGATGGGGGGCTGGGAGGAGAAGCAGCCCTGCAGAATTGCCCAAGGCCAGAGATTCCCCCAAAAGTTACGAGTTTATTGGTGGTCCCTGGGAGTTCAGATGTAAAAGACAAAGTCAGCTCAGATCTTCCACAGATAGGGCCACCCTTGACCTCTACATCCCAAGTACAGGCTGGAGGTGAGTCGGGAGATCAAGGGAATATACAGTTGGATTGTAAGGGACTGGAAGAGGGACCCGCTCCAGTGCTGCCAACAGGGCAAGGGAAGCCCATGGCTCAAGGGGGACTGACAGATCAGTCAGTACCTGGAGCTCAAACAGTGCCTGAAACTCTCAAAGTGCCCATGGCTGCAGCAGTGCCCAAAGCTGAAAATCCCCCCAGAACTCAAGTGCCACCTGCAGCTCCCAAAGTGCCTACATCCCAAATGATGCCGGCAGTGCACACAGAGTCTGCAGCTCCCAAAGTGCCTTCGGCTCCTACGAAGCCAGCAGCTCAATTGATGGCCACAGCTCAAAAAACAGTTGTGAATCAACCAGTGTTGGCAGCTCAAGTGGAACCCACAACTCCAAAAACTCCCCAGGCTCAGAAGATGCCTGTAGCGAAAACATCACCTGCAGGTCCCAAAACACCCAAAGCTCAAGCCGGGCCTGCAGCTACAGTTTCCAAAGCACCTGCAGCTTCCAAAGCACCTGCAGCTCCCAAAGTACCTGTGACCCCCAAAGTTTCCAGAGCTCCCAAAACGCCTGCAGCTCAGAAGGTGCCCATGGATGCAGGGCCAACCTTGGATGTAGCCAAACTTCTGAGTGAGGTCCAACCTACATCAAGGGCTAGTGCCTCCTTACCGAAGGGCCAGGGGCAGGCTGGAAGGCAGGGTCCCCAGCCCAGCGGCACCTTGGCCCTCAGCAGTAAGCACCAGTTTCAGATGGAGGGGCTCCTGGGGGCTTGGGAGGGGGCCCCAAGGCAGCCGCCTCGCCACCTGCAAGCGAACAACACAGTGACCAGCTTCCAGAGGTACCACGAGGCCCTGAATACACCCTTCGAGCTGAACCTGTCAGGGGAACCTGGAAACCAAGGGTTGCGGCGAGTGGTCATTGATGGCAGCAGCGTGGCCATGGTGTGAGTAGTCATGGGCATGGGGTGGGCTGGGGATGCTGTGGAGCTGGGGCAGGACATCCCGGGGGGACAGAATGTGGGCATCCCCTCCCATCTTTCTGATGGGTGACATGGGGAAGAAATGGGAGGGAAGTGGTCCATGTTGAATGGCTCCTGCATACCAGGCAGTGTGCGTGGAATCCTCACCGCAGCCCTCAAGGGCAGGTTTCTGGTTTCCCTCTCTGATAGATGCTGAAACAGGCTCAGAGGTGGGAAATCCTGCCCAAGGTCCCTGAGCCAGCAAGGGGTCCAGCTGGCCTTTTGGCTCAAATGTGTCCACTGCCAAGGTCTATGCCCTTCCTGGGCCAGCTTTTAAACTTTTAGCCCAAACTTCAAGGCCCAGCATAGACCTCTGGTGTGAAGCTTTTCCTGACCTTGCTGGCCCTTAGCGATTGCCCTTCCTGCACAGCACTTACTGCTGTAGAGGTGTTAGCATAAACACGTGCATGCCACTTAATTTGCCACATGATAGAGTAGTTATCTGTGCAGAGCACACTCCCAGCACACAGTCGGTGGCCAGGGAATTTTCGTTTGCTTTAAGCTCTCAACTGAGCTCTCTGAGTGGAGGGGCTGCCTTCTTCCTCTTGCCCTCAATGTCCCTACACACATGCTTGCACACAAGTACATGCACACAAGTATATGCACACACACACATGCACACACACACATGTGTGCACACACACATAGAGTTTCTGGCAGTGCCCCGCACCCAGTAGGTGCTCAGAGAATGTCTGAGTATGGAGGGGAAGGGGAGAGGGCATCATTAGTGTCCTTGGTGCTGGCATTGCCTGCTTGCTGCCCCAGGGCTGGCTCTGAGGGAGGAGTGGTGAGGCAGGGTGTTTCCTTGTCCCACGACCCCACAGGCACGGCCTCCAGCACTTCTTCTCCTGCCGAGGCATTGCCATGGCAGTGCAGTTTTTTTGGAACCGGGGACACCGAGAGGTCACTGTGTTTGTACCCACCTGGCAGCTGAAGAAGAACCGGAGGGTGAGAGGTGAGGTGTCCCCTGCCTGCCCAACTTCCGCAGTGTCACTAGGCTTTCTTCTCTCTGCCTTGCTGCCCCCACCCTCCACCACTCCAGAGTGACTATTTCCACTTAGCCCTCCCTTGACCATTTCTGTCTTCTGCCTTTTGTCCCCAGAAAGCCACTTTCTGACGAAGCTACACTCGCTCAAGATGCTTTCAATCACGCCCTCCCAGCTGGAGAACGGCAAGAAAATCACCACCTACGATTACAGGTGTGCCGGTCCCCAGGCCTGCCCTCCTGGGCTCAGGGAGTTGGGCCTGGCTGGTGTGTCAGGTGGAGTCCCGCCTGTCTCCTCTGGGGAAGTGGAGGCAAATATGTTGGGGGTGCAGGTCGTGCAGAGGGTGGGGTGGAGCACGGGCCCCTGTTGGCAGAGGGATGGTCACAGTGAGGAAAGGGCTGGAGGTTGGTTCTCTCCAAGCCCGGAGTTGTTCCTGACTTTGGGACTCTGGAGTCCATCTGCCTTAGCTAACAGCCATTCTTCCCCCATGACCTGTGAACATCAGAGGTTCCCCAGGGTTTTGGGTGCCCGTTTCGGTTGAGGCTTATGTCTCCAGACTGCTTTAGTCTTTTCCTCCCTCGGAGCCCTGGCACTGGTGGAGGTCTATGCATGGCTGATGTGGATAGAGCCCTGGGCAGGGCTCTGAAAAAGGAAAGCCCTGAATGCATAAACCCCGAATACTTGCCTGCTTGTCAATCCTAAGTGCCCACTCTTCGGCATGGCTGCAGGACCACTGTATTCAGGGGAAGCCTGTGACCCCACCTCTCTTAGGGCAGGGAAGGCCCTGGCATAGTCACTGGTCCTGGGTTGGAGTTGATGCTGGGCAGACAGAGACCTTGGTTTCACATAGTCAACTCTCACGCCAGGCAGGGAGAAGTTCTGTTTCTCCACACTTTTCCCAAGACATGGCACCCAACCAGGCCTGGGAAGGGCTGGGCAGAGAGCCTGGCGCATCCCTCCTTGTAGAGCTAGTCCCCTCCCTAGTCTTTAAGTACCTCTAAGTTCAGGCGTAGGTTTGAGGGAAGATGCCTTTTGTGCAGACAGTCCCTCTGCTGGGCACTTGTGGAATAGCATGCTCTGGGAAGCAGGAATGGAAAGTTTCAGGGAATACTGAGAAGTAGGTAGCCTTTGCTTTCTTTACTGGTCACAGCCCTCTTTAGAGGACAGGTGATCCTTGGAAAAGTGGATTTGTTTATTCAGGTATGTGTGCTTATATGTGTTAGCGTATATATGTATGTATGTCTTGGCATGTATATGAATATTGTGCATTGGTGAAGCATTATAATGGAATATGTGTGTGTTTGCTGTGTGGCGGGCACTTACCTAGACACTTAAAAGCATTATCTCGTTCAGTTTAATCCTCACAGCAGCATGTGGTAGGTATTTTGTCTTTTTTTTTTTTTTTTTTTTTTTTGAGACGGAGTCTCTCTCTGTTGCCCAGGCTGGAGTGCAATGGCACAATCTCCTCTCACTGCAAGCTCCACCTCCCGGGTTCACACCATTCTCCTGCCTCAGCCTCCCGAGTAGCTGGGACTACAGGCGCCCACCACCACGCCCAGCTAATTTTTTGTATTTTTAGTAGAGACGGGGGTCTCTGTTTTACAGATGCAAAAATGGAAGAAGTAAAAATACATGTGTGAATGTGGATGAATGTGAGTTTCTGTGTCTGTGCATGTGTACATATGTGCCTATGTGTATAACGGGTGCGTGTTTGTATATACAGCTGGGAGTGTGTGCATCCAAGGTCACCCTTGGATGACCTCGATCCCTATCAGTGATCTCACATGGCTGCATAGAGGAGGGGATGGGCTGGGGGGTCCTGGATTTCTGAGTAAGGAGGGCAGTGCCTTTGTCTGACACACCTCAATGTGAAGCTGCAAGTTCATTTTCCCAGATGACCCAGTAAGTAAAGGGGCTAGTTACTGGATCATTAGTGACTCCCCCTCTCCCTGCAGGTTCATGGTAAAGCTGGCAGAGGAGACAGATGGCATCATTGTTACCAATGAGCAGATTCACATCCTGATGAATAATTCCAAGAAACTGATGGTCAAAGATCGGTAAGATGGCTCCCCAGAGACTTAAGCCATTCCTTCCCCTTGGATGTCAGGCAGCCCCTGGCATGGGAGAGGTTAGGGCAGGAAGAGAGGCCTTGGAGTAGTGCCCACCAGCACCTGCCAGGATGTGGGTCTCAGCCCCGTGGAGAAGCCAGGCGACAACAGGGTGTGGGTGGGTCAAGGGCTCACAGTGACTGTGCCTCTTCTCCTCCTGGGCCCAGCTTGCTGCCTTTCACCTTTGCGGGGAATCTCTTCATGGTGCCTGATGACCCCCTGGGCCGTGATGGCCCCACCTTGGATGAATTTCTGAAGAAGCCAAACAGGTAATGGGTCAGGCCTCCCCAGCCTCCCAGGCCCTCCTGGGGCTGATCAGAAACTTCCCCTTAGTGTTGGCCAACATCTAGTGTGTAATAATGATCGGAGTGATCGGACTTTTTCATGTCTTTATACTTGTGCCACATTTATGTGTTCATAAACCACTTACAGTAGGTTTTAATACAGACATGAACGCACATATGTAGAATGTAGTTTTAACATTCTATATGCATCCTTTAATACTATATGTATCTTTCCAAACTGGCATTTGTACTCAATGATTTATTAGTTTTTTCAGATGAATCCTATGCTAATTCATGTAGCTCTGTTTAATGGTCATATAGTATTCCATTACATGAGTACCCAATAGATTTTTCTGTTTTCTTGTTGAGGGCCATTTGGCCATTTCCATTATATGCTGTTGGGTCCAAGGCTGCAGTGAATAGCCTTGCTCTTATTCTTTGTATCCAAGGGAAACTGTGTCTAGAATATTCACCAAGTAGGATTTTTTCTATGTTTATTATCTCATTCAATCCACACAACTTGAGTTATACATAAATGACCACTGTCCTCATTTTATAGATGAGGAATCTGTGACTCAAGTGACTTTTCCAAGGTCACGTTGCTGATGCCAGCAGAACTGGTTTGCAGTAACTTGGATCCTCAGCTGCCCACCTGCCAGTTCCCTAGGCCCGGCAGGGGACCTTGGTCAGAATCTTCTGGGCAGAGCACTGCTTCCTGGGGCCAGATCCCCCAGTCTCACTTTGCCAGTTTGGAAAAAGTGATGTGGATGAGGTTTGTCTGCTGTGTCCTCACAAGTCCCTTGTCAGGCTCTCCTTTACTTTGGTGACCCCTCCACTCCCCCACCTTTTCCAGGATTGCTCATCCTGGGTTAGGCTGGAAGCCACCAGTCATCTCTTACCAAACCGTTGGCTTACAGCTAGTTTAAATGTTACTTGGTCAGTGAAGTTTTGATTGGATGAGCCTTTAAGGCACAGATGAACTTCTAATATTGGGGGTCTGGCCCATGCAGGAGGTAGAGGAAGTGTTTATAGGCAGGGGCCCAATTGTGCCTATGCCATGCAAGTTGTTGGCACTTGGCCCAGCCTCAGGACACTTTGGAATGGGGTTTCCACAGAGGTGCTTTCCCTTTGGAGGATTGCTCAGAATGGGGCTGCCCTCCCTCTTCCATCTGTTTTGGTGTAGGTTGGACACTGACATTGGCAACTTCCTGAAGGTGTGGAAGACCCTTCCTCCCAGCTCAGCCAGTGTCACTGAGCTGAGTGATGACGCTGACTCTGGGCCCCTGGAGAGTCCGCCGAATATGGAAGAAGTCAGGGAAGAGAAGGAGGAGAGGCAGGATGAGGAGCAGAGACAGGGGCAGGGCACGCAGAAGGCGGCTGAGGAGGACGACCTTGACTCTTCGCTGGCATCAGTGTTCAGAGTGGAGTGCCCATCCCTTTCAGAGGAGATCCTGCGGTGCCTCAGCCTTCATGATCCCCCTGATGGGGCCCTGGACATTGACCTCCTGCCGGGGGCAGCTTCTCCCTACCTGGGCATCCCCTGGGATGGAAAGGCTCCCTGCCAGCAGGTTCTTGCCCACCTGGCCCAGCTCACCATCCCCAGCAACTTCACCGCACTCTCCTTCTTCATGGGCTTCATGGACTCCCACAGGGATGCCATCCCTGACTATGAAGCCCTTGTGGGCCCCCTGCACAGGCTCCTCAAGCAGAAGCCTGACTGGCAGTGGGACCAGGAGCATGAGGAGGCCTTCCTGGCCCTGAAGCGAGCCCTGGTGTCTGCCCTCTGCCTGACGGCCCCCAACTCCCAGCTGCCCTTCCGCCTGGAGGTGACCGTTAGCCATGTGGCCCTGACGGCCATCCTCCATCAGGAGCACTCAGGGAGGAAGCACCCCATAGCCTATACCTCAAAACCCCTCCTCCCTGACGAGGACAGCCAGGGCCCCCAGTCAGGGGGAGACAGCCCCTATGCCGTGGCCTGGGCCCTCAAGCATTTTTCCCGCTGCATCGGAGACACCCCTGTGGTCTTGGACCTTTCCTATGCCTCCCGGACCACTGTGGACCCTGAGGTGCGGGAGGGCCGCAGGGTTTCCAAAGCTTGGTTGATCCGATGGTCCCTCTTGGTTCAGGACAAAGGCAAGAGGGCCCTGGAATTGGCCCTCCTCCAGGGCCTGCTGGGGGAGAATCGCCTGCTGACCCCTGCGGCTTCCATGCCTCGCTTCTTCCAGGTTCTGCCGCCTTTCTCTGACCTGTCCACGTTTGTCTGCATCCACATGTCGGGCTACTGCTTCTACCGTGAGGATGAGTGGTGTGCTGGCTTTGGTCTCTATGTTCTATCACCCACCAGTCCCCCTGTCTCCCTTTCCTTCTCCTGCTCCCCTTACACACCAACCTATGCCCACCTGGCAGCCGTGGCCTGTGGCCTGGAACGCTTTGGCCAGTCCCCACTCCCAGTAGTTTTCCTCACTCACTGCAACTGGATCTTCAGCCTTCTGTGGGAGCTTCTGCCCCTCTGGAGGGCTCGGGGCTTCCTGTCCTCCGATGGGGCTCCACTCCCTCACCCAAGCCTGCTCTCCTACATTATATCCCTCACCTCTGGCCTCTTATCCCTTCCGTTTATCTACCGAACCTCCTACCGGGGCTCTCTGTTTGCTGTGACAGTGGACACCCTGGCCAAGCAGGGTGCCCAGGGGGGTGGGCAGTGGTGGAGTTTGCCAAAGGATGTGCCAGCCCCTATAGTGACTCCCCATGCCATGGGCAAGAGGCCCAATTTGCTGGCATTACAGCTGAGCGACAGCACCCTGGCCGATATCATTGCCAGGCTGCAGGCTGGGCAGAAACTGTCCGGCTCCTCACCGTTTAGTTCTGCCTTTAACTCACTCAGCCTCGACAAGGAGAGTGGCCTGCTTATGTTCAAGGGAGATAAGAAGCCCAGGGTCTGGGTAGTCCCGACGCAACTCCGGAGGGATCTGATTTTCTCTGTGCATGACATTCCCTTGGGGGCCCACCAGAGGCCCGAAGAGACCTACAAGAAGTTGCGTTTGCTGGGGTGGTGGCCCGGGATGCAGGAGCATGTGAGAGATTACTGCAGGAGCTGCTTGTTCTGCATCCCTCGAAATCTCATAGGCAGCGAGTTGAAGGTTATTGAGTCTCCATGGCCACTCAGGTCGACCGCCCCCTGGTCGAACCTGCAGATCGAGGTGGTGGGCCCGGTCACCATAAGTGAGGAGGGCCATAAGCATGTGCTTATTGTGGCAGACCCGAACACCAGGTGGGTGGAGGCATTCCCCCTGAAGCCCTACACACACACAGCTGTGGCCCAGGTGCTGCTTCAGCATGTGTTTGCAAGGTGGGGTGTTCCTGTGAGGCTGGAGGCAGCCCAGGGGCCCCAGTTTGCCCGGCACGTCCTTGTGAGCTGTGGGCTGGCCCTGGGAGCCCAAGTAGCCTCCCTGAGTAGGGACCTCCAGTTCCCCTGCCTGACGAGCTCAGGGGCCTACTGGGAATTCAAGAGGGCCCTCAAGGAGTTCATCTTCCTGCATGGGAAGAAGTGGGCGGCCTCCCTGCCCTTGCTGCACCTGGCCTTTAGGGCCTCCTCCACTGACGCCACACCATTCAAGGTCCTGACTGGGGGTGAGTCAAGGCTCACAGAGCCCCTATGGTGGGAGATGAGCTCTGCAAACATTGAAGGGCTCAAGATGGACGTCTTCCTGCTACAGCTGGTAGGGGAGCTGCTGGACCTCCATTGGAGGGTGGCTGACAAGGCAAGTGAAAAGGCCGAGAACAGGCGTTTCAAGCGGGAGAGCCAGGAGAAGGAGTGGAATGTGGGTGACCAGGTGCTTTTGCTGTCCCTCCCCAGGAATGGCAGCAGTGCCAAATGGGTGGGTCCCTTCTATATTGGGGACCGTCTGAGCCTGTCACTCTATAGGATATGGGGCTTCCCAACTCCAGAGAAGCTGGGGTGCATCTATCCCAGCAGTCTGATGAAGGCCTTTGCCAAGAGTGGCACCCCCCTGTCCTTCAAGGTCTTGGAGCAGTGAGCGGGAACAGTGGGGGTGCCCCCTGCCCCAGGGCCCTGGGTTTCTGCTGCTAGGCCTCCCCCGTCCCAGCAGTTCTCTCAGTCCACTGGGAGCCCTCAGTTGTGCCTTTTGTAGAGAAGTTGCTTCATAAAGCTTTGCTGAATTGCCTTGAACTAGGGACCAGCATCCCCATGGAAACATCCCTAGTTTGGGGTACTTGGAGAATTTGCCAAAGGCTGTCAGATATGAGTCCCTGGCAGTTTTACACTGGGAAGTAGAGTGCTCCTCTAGGATATACCAGGCTCCGTGTCTTTTCCCCAAGTATCCTCTTTCCCCTTCACATGTCGGTGTGTGGTGGTGTGCATACACACTCACCCCAGAATCTTACTATCTTGGCCATGAAACTGTGGCTGTGGGCCTCAGAATTGGAACCACAGTCCTTTCCCATACGGAAACCCCAAATGAGGGCTCCTCCCTCCAACCTGTTCTTTTGGGAACCCTTTACCCTTAGAGCTGTCACAGCTGACATAAACCTGGGCAGGCTGTGGGGAGGCTGCTGCCTCCTAGCCTCACAGTCAGCTTTCTTTTTTTTTTTTTTTTTTTGAGACGGAGTCTTGCTCTGTCTCCCAGGCTGGAGTGCAGTGGCCGGATCTCAGCTCACTGCAAGCTCCTCCTCCCGGGTTTACGCCATTCTCTAGCCTCAGCCTCCCGAGTAGCTGGGACTACAGGCGCCCGCCACATCGCCCGGCTAAGTTTTTGTATTTCTTTAGTAGAGACGGGGTTTCACCGTGTTAGCCAGGATGGTCTCGATCTCCTGACCTCGTGATCCGCCCGTCTCGGCCTCCCAAAGTGCTGGGATTATAGGCTTGAGCCACCGCACCCGGCCCACAGTCAGCTTTCTTAAGCCAGGTGTGGCCTACTCAGCTGTTAGGGCAGAGCTGGCCATCCTCCCAGGCCTCAAGGACAGTGTCATGGAGTGGGAGAATGGCCAGCCACAAGCCACCGGCTTGTCAGCACGGGAAGGGCAAGAGGGAAATGGGTTGGCCTACCTCATTTGACTCCAGCCAATGGAGACAATTCCTGACCCCTGCTTTGATGGTGTTGACCCCACAGGAATCAAGGATATTGATGCCAAGTGTGGCAACTCTACCTGAAGAGCTGCTTCTGTTAGACCCAGGGGCCCCGGCCTCTGGTTTAATCGAGAAGGGTGTCTGCAACGAGAGTGGCACACGGCGAAGTGCTGGCGTGGCTCTACCTCCCAACCTCTCCCAACCCCATCCCAAAGCCCACAGCCCTCTGCTCCTTCCACCTCCACTGTACCCTGCATCCCAGACCCTACAGATTGTGTGATTACTTCATCTGTATCACCCCCCAGTCATGTGGACTTGCCTTCTGTGTAGAGTAAAACCCAGGCTCCCTCACAGCCATTCTTTGCAGAGAGCACCCTTGCAGTAAGAGTGAGTTCCTCGCAGGTGTGTGCGCGTACACTCACCCTCTGAATTGCTGCCACTGCCAAGGAAGTGGGCTCCAGGTGAAGGCCAGTGCCACGTCACTCTGGCTGGCCTTCTGAGTAGTTTCATTTCTCTGGAAGCTGAGCCAGTCTCCTGGTCTAGCCCAGGTTGCCAGAAGGCTTGGTGTTGCAGAGTGCTAGAGCCAGTACAGAACTTGCCGACTTGATTGTTTTACAGCAGAGGAAAGAGGATCACAGAGGGAAAGTGATTCACCCAAAGTCACACAGCGAGTTCATGACTGAGCTGAGACCAGGATTAAGCTTCCTGACTCCCAGTTCACCATGAAAAGGGTTCTGGTAATAGGTTCAAGCTGGAGAATCCTTCAAAATCCTACACCCACGTTTGCTGCAACTCCTCATCTCTCTGATCTTCCAGACAAACTACCTGGATGTTGCCTTAAACCATTTCTAGCTGTTAACCCTGTCCAGAAAAATGATTGAGTGATAGCTGAGAAGTGGAAAGTGTGGGATTTTTGGCAGGTGCTCTCTTTCCTCCGCTCCCCGTGCCATTGTTTCTCTTCCTCCTCTCTGTGATGGTATGTCCAGCCTCACTCTCCCTCCCTGGTGCTGTATGCGTTCCCCCTGTTAGCTACATTTGTGATCACATACCCTTCTTTTAAGTGAATTTTTTTTTTCATTTGATTTGTCAATAAACGAATCAAACTGGAGCTGATGTCCAGTTTTTTGTTTAGCTTCAGTCTCAATTGTGGGAATGAGGAGTGCAGGGGCAGTCATGGGGTATGGCTGCTATATTTTTCCCGGATAGACTTGCAGATTTGAAGACCTGGATAGTACCTTTTCCAGATCATCTGCCCTAAGCTCCTACTGTACAGATGAGGAGACCAGGGCCCAGAGTGTGATATGCTTAAGGCCCCATAGCTGGTTCATGGCAGGGATAGAAGGAGAGTCCCACCTTTGGCCTTCCAAGCTGGTACCCTTGGCAGTTAATATCTTGGAAGTGGGCAGGGTGGGAATGAAAACAAATGATGAGGCAGGGCACGGTGGCTCATGCCTGTTATCCTAGCACTTTGGGAGGCCAAGGCGGGTGGATCGCTTGAGGCCAGGAGTTCAAGACCAGCCTGGCCAATGTGGCGAAATCCGTCTCTACTAAAAATACAAAAATCAGCTGGGTGTGTTATCAGGCGTCTGTAATCCCAGCTACTTGGGAGGCTGAGGCAGGAGAATTGCTTGAACCCAGGAGGCAGAGGTTGCAGTGAGCCGAGATCACACCACTGCACTCCAGCGAGACTCCGTCTCAAAAAGAAAAGAAAAGATGAAAAGAAAATTTATAAATGAATGATGAGAGAATGGTGTTAGTGCTGAAACAGCTTCATTGTGCTGGAAAAATTATAGACCTAGGTTTGTGTCTATATTTGCTACCTATGGCAGGCTGTTTCCTGGGGCCTCAGTTTCCCCATCTGTAAAACGCAGGGTTAAGAATTCCTAATTTATGAGATGGTTCAAGGATTACATGAAATAATCTGTTTGAAGAGGCTAGTATGGCTTGGGATGGAATAGCATTCATCACATGTAGCTAACATTACTCTTCTTGCTGCCCTGGGAACTCTTGCTGTTCTCTCCCCTTAGGGTCAGAGACCTTCTTAACCCAGGCCAAGCTTTGTGACTTTAGGCCTTTGCTTTTTGCTGCCTTTCTCACCTGCCCAGGGTTCTGCTTAGCACTGGCTGGCATATGGGTGGGGGTGGGAACCATCCTTCCGGAGAACTCCCCAGCTCATGTGCATACCATTGTTCATTCAGTATTTATAGGACACCTACTATATGCCAGGCTCTGCCTAGGTGTGGGATGACTAACAGGTAACAGGAGTGACACGGTCTCTGCCTCTTTGCAGCCTACAGTCAGGTGAGGGAGACAGACAATCCAACAAACAAATACAGTTCAGGGTGGTAAGGGAAACAATGTGGCTTAGGAGCCCATGGTGCAGGGGTCTGGGGTCTTCAGCCCACATGACAGTCAGAGAGGTCTTGCCTGAGCCCCTTCGTCAAAAGTAATAAATTGTTTGCAGCACAGGTCAGCAAGGGAAAGGGTCAGCACTCTAAAGTGGAAGGCTGACTGGAAAGGTGGCTTGGCAAAATCCTATTATTTTTTACTCTAGATGACTTTAAGCAAGAATTAGATTTTACTCACACTGACTTCTAAGTCCTCTGACAGTGAGGTTTTTCTTCTTTGCTGTTCAACAATCTACCAGGTCTGAACAGAAGTTTGAGATTCCTCCTATTTTTGGAGGGGTGAATTAAAGAGTTTTGTCCATAGTAAAGAACCATAGACACTCTAGGCAACCAGTCAGTGCTTCTCTGGTTTACACCATCACAATTATTCCTTCTTATTTGGGCCCTGGCAGGAGGGCTTCCCTAAGTCTCTAACAGAGAAATTACGAAGTTGCCAGTATCCAGACAATCCCATGACATAAGCAAACAATAAAAATAAAGAATATCCCTATCTCCTGCCCTTGTTAAAACTTACATAAACTATCTGGTGAGGTTGGGACCACCTAAGACTTGCTATACCATGTTTTCCTAGCAACTATTTACTAAGTCCATGTGTTTGTGAATGAAAGTGAACACACCTGGAAGACAAAATCCTTGTAACAGGTAAATGGCTACAATAAATCAAAAATCCTACCTGCTTTTAAAAGATTGTCCAAGAATCCCTGGGACAGGCCCAAGTTTTAACTTGTTTACTAAGTCGTCTGGTAACAGTAACTTACATATACTGAGTACTTGCTTTGTGTTGGGTACCGTTCTAAATGCTTTCCAACCCTGTGGGGTGCGTACAATTAATATCTCCATTTTATAGATGAAGAAAATGAGGCGCGGAGGGGTGAAGCAACTCACTGAAAGTCATGTACAGCCACTGAGAGGCTGGATTTGAGCACTGACCCCTGTGCTGACCATCTTTTTCTTTCCTTTTTTTTGCAACAGAGTTTTGCTCATGTTGCCCAGGCTGGAGTGCAATGGTGCGATCTCGGCTCACTGCAACCTCCACCTCCCGGGTTCAAGCGATTCTCATGCCTCAGCCTCCCGAGTAGTTGGGATTACAGGCGCTTGCCACCATGCCCGGCTAATTTTTGTACTTTTATTAGAGACGGGGTTTCACCATGTTGGCCAGGCTGGTCTCGAACTCCTGACCTCAGGTGATCCACCTGCCTCGGTCTCCCAAAGTGCTGAGATTACAGGCATGAGCCACCGTGCCCGGCCTCTGTGCTCACCATCTTAACCACTATACTACTGCCTCTGACACAAGTACATTCATTTTGTTGTTAGAATTAGTCTCCCTTCACTTAATTTATGGTCTCTCCATCTGTTATTAATGCACTACATAGTGTCCGCTAAGATGCCTCCATTAAAGTTTGGTCCTCAGTAAGATGATTCATAAACTAAAGCGGATTTACCTCCGTTGAGTCCAAGAACTATTCTCTTGGTCCTGATAAGTTTTGACTGAAATGCTGTACTCTCTTTTTCCAAAGAGGGCCGTTTCCCCTCAGCTAATAAGTGGCACTATTTCTTAGCTCTGTACATTCTTGTAGATGGTGAAAAATGAAGTAGTGGAGATTCTGGGAGATGAATTGCGAGGGATCTCGAAAACCATGGTAAGAAATATGGATTTCATTCTGAGGCCCACCTGGAGCCCCCAAAGGGCCTTAGACAGTGAAGTTTATTTACACAGATCACTAAGGCAACCGCAGTCTGGAGAATTGAAGGGAAAAACCAGAGACCACAGGACCAGTTAAGAGGCTTTCATAGAAATCTAGCTAAAAGATTGTTAGTTTGAGCCAGGGCAGATGGAAAGAAATGAATGGAACTGATGGATGTGAATGACTAGATATGAGGGTTATGGGAAAGGGAAGAATTAAGGATAATGGCCATTTTTGGTTTGGGCAACAGGGAAGTTCCATTTACAGATATAGAAAACAAGGGCAAGAGAACAGATTTAGGGAGGAAAGACTATAATTTCAGGTTTCAGTATGTAGACTTGAAAGTGGAATATTCAATGTATGAGTCTGAGTTTTAGAAAGGGCGATCCTGGATAGAGACAACATTGTCAGCATATGGATGGTCATTTGTGCCTTTGAGAGTGTCTTAGGACCAAAGAATGCTAGGGCAGAACCTTGACGAAAATCAACACTTAAGAGTCGCAGGGCACAGGAAGAGAGGTGGAGGAAAACCAGGGAGTGCACAGTCAGGGAAGTCAGGGCAGAGAGTGCTTTTAGAAGGAGGGCATAGTCAGCAGGGTCAAGTTAGGGAGAGTCTGAGTGACAGGAGGACTAGGAAGTGTTCACCAGCTTCAGTAACACGGAAGTTATGAGCCATGGCTGAGGGCAGTTCAGGTGGAGCAGTGGAGGCCATAGTTCACTGGTGATTACGAGGTGTAATGGAGAGTGTAGGCATTTGTACTATGATATTTTGCTTTAAAGAGGAGATTAGCTGATGCTAACTACCTGCAGGAATAGATAGAGCTGAGGATAGCTATATCTAGATCTACAACTACTCCATGCCTATTTTCTCTTTTAGATTTAAGAGACTTGAGCTCTTAAACTTTAAAGCTGCTGAAGGGAAGGAGTGAGTAGAAAGGAGAGTGATAGATGGCAGGATGTCTGCAGGAAACTGGATCCAAGACTGGTGGATAAGGATAGCAGCCTTGACAGGAGGAAGAACTCGTCTCCCATCAAGACAGACAGGAGGAAGCAGAGATGGTGAGGAAGGTGAGTTTATAAGTGTGGTGGTGGTCAGGGTCCTGCTTGGAGTTTCTG
This sequence comes from Rhinopithecus roxellana, assembly GCF_007565055.1. NCBI lineage: Eukaryota > Metazoa > Chordata > Mammalia > Primates > Cercopithecidae > Rhinopithecus > Rhinopithecus roxellana. Next base: position 59,475,047 of record NC_044553.1, on the reverse strand, counting down.
TGTGCTCAGTGAGGTGAAAAGTGAGGCTGTCTGCCACTGACCATGGGCCATAGGAGCAGAACCGGTGGGGCAAAAGGCTTAAGGAGTGAACAGAAGCTGGCAGTGGATTCTGGGGAAGATGAGGGGCAGCGGGCAAAGGAAACCAGTAGAGTCAGAGGACTGAGGATTACAGGATTGAGGACCAGATGTGGCTGGAGGCCATGGATTTAGATCCACGTTGAATCCTTCCTCAGTGGGACTTCTCTGTAGGAATCAGCTGCCAGGCCATGGACATAGGGAAGGTGAACAGTTGGAGTCTGCTGTTAGGATCCTTAAAGTCTGAGGAGCTTTTGGTACCTGAAGAGGATCACTCACCATCACCTGTGCTTTATTTATTGTTTAATCTATTCACAAACCTACTGGAGGAAAAATGGTCTAAATATTTGAACACAATTTCTATAACCAGCAAATCAAAATCTCTACATTTAACAAGTAAAATTATTTAAACATTGATTAAAAACAATCAAATCCTCCTAAATATTTCAATTGAATCACTAACATCAGTTTCTCTAAAAGCTTCATTTTGATAAAGGACACACACCATTATAAGGATTATAAAGTTTATGATATCTATGCTTAAATCCACTATAAAAATGGGCTGTAGACCTGAGAGACATTATCTCAGCTCAGGCCAATTTTTGAATTTAGATATCTAAAATAAAAATATATCTCAATGTAGATCAAGTTTTGGATTATTAATCAATGAATTTTTGGTTGGGACCTGGGAATTGGTTCACTTTCTAAAATGATTAAAATCTGAACTGATATTTATCTTGTATATATCATGGGAAATTTTCAAGCCCATACGTTTTCCATGCAGCGGTATTGTAGCTGGATGCCTTTTCTCTACATGATGCCATCTTTAAGTTTAGTGACTCTGATATGCAGATGTCCCGAAGATGTCCATACCTTAATCCCTGGAACCTATGAATATGTTATGTTACATGGCAAAACAAACTTCAAATATGCAATTCAGGTTGTGGACCTCAAAATAGGGAGATTATCCTGGCTTATCTGGGTGGGCCCAATCTAATCACATGAGTCCTTTAACTTAGAGAACTTTGTCCACTGAAGTCAGAGAGAGATGGTAGAAAGGTAGGCCTGAGAGATTCAAAGTGTGAGAAGCACCTGGCTTGCCATTGTTGGCTTGAGAATGGAGGGGGCCAGGACCTAAGTCCTACAACCATAAGGAACTGAACTTTAAATGAGTTTAGAAGTGAATTCCTCCCCTCCAGTAAAGAAGGCCACCCTGCTTATACTTTGCTTTTGACCTTGTGAAACCCTGAGCAGAGAAGCCAGGGTAATAAATAGTTGCTTTAAGCCACCAAGTTGGTAGTACTTTGTGGCCAGATGTGGTAGCTCACACCTGTAATTGGATCACGTGAGGCCAGGAGTTTGAGACCAGCCTGGACAACATGGCAAAACCCCATCTTTACTGACAATACAAAAAATTAGCTGGGCCTGGTGGCGCACAACTGTAATCCCAGCTACTCATGAGGCTAAGGCATGATAATTGCTTGAATCCAGGAGGCGGAGGTTGCAGTGAGCTGAAATTGCGCCACTGCACTCTGGCCTGGTTGACAGAGCGTGACTCTGTCTCAAAAAACAACAACAAAGAACAACTGCTAGTTGTCTTCCTCGATAGCTAATCTCCCCTTCTTCTTTATTATAAAACTCCCAACTTCTAGCTGGACATGGCTGCCTGGAATAAACCCTATAGCTCCTAGCCTCTCTCCCTGGCTTGGTGAGCCCAGGTGACTAAATTCTGCTGAGACACAATCAGACATATTGGTGCACCTTTCAGAAAGCTTCTTTCAAGGAAAGAGATGTGCTGTTTCTTCCTTCCTCCTTCCTGTTAGGCTGATGTAATGGCTGGAGCTCAGGGAGCCGTCTTGGGTCATGAGGTGGCAAGCTAAGGATGGTAGAACAGCAAGACAGGAGACTGGGCTTTCAAATGATCATAAGGCTGCCATCCATCCCTGGACTTTTATTTACAGATTCTTCTATGTGAGACAGAAATGATTTCCTATTTTGTTTAAGCTATTCTTATTTTGGGTTTTACTGTTACAGCCAAACCTACTCTTAATCATTTTGCCTAATTAATATCTCATTATAATGAGTGGGGTAATACAGAGGATCCATTTTCCGGGAGATGAACAATCAAGCCTGAGCAGTGAACAGTTGTCTTGGACATTTGACTAATCCATTGTCTTATAACACACCATTAGACTGTTTTTCTTCTTAGTTGCAAAATATGCCCAAATAGTATCTTTCATTCTTGGCACAGTGCCAGATCTTCCTGGAATTACTCACAGTTCTCTGTACTCACCCCTCCCTACTTACACAGATAAAGAAAAACAAACGTACCTTGCAAATAGGCAAAATGTCTACTATATTTATGTTCTACTTATCGCGACTCACTAAAAATAGCCTATTATGTTCACTCTTTTTCACTCAGTATATTAACTACCTTTTGGCACACTTTATAGTGACTTCTTTCTTTTTGAATATCATTATAGATGCATGGATTTTAAAAAATTCACCTTGTTCCAATTAGCTATATTATTTTCCTTTTGATAATCAAATTGTCAAAGCATGTTAAGTGGGAGTCTCTTTAAATTGATTCCTTTGCCTTTTCAGCTTTACTTTATACATTTAAAAAGTATCTTTGCTTTCTGTCATCAACAACATTTTCTGGGCCTGGAGTTACTTAAGGTGTGCAGCTATTCTTCAAGGAACCTGAGGGTTTTTTGGTATTTTTTTTTTTAATGGTGACTAATATTTGAAGCAAAGATCCAGTTTCTAAGAATGGATATCAGATTGTTCTTGATGTCGTTTTTAGTATCAGTGACAGTTCACAAAGTTATTTCTTTTTAAAACCACAAATTCACCTTGGTATTTCCTTAACTCGAACATTATTCAACTTTTAAAATGTAACTTTAGTATACAGTTTAATATTTATTTTCCTCTGCAACATACCTACTTGTACCTGTAACACCCGATCCAAACTCCAGAGGCATCTTCTCTTTAGTGATCCTATAGTGTCTCACTGACCACCATTCTCTAGTTGTTTTATTGATAGATTTATCCAGGCTGGGCCAATGGGACAGCAGGATAAGAAACAGAGAGGGAGGGTTTAGCATACTGGCAGGAGAGGGTCTGAAGGAATGAATCATGGAATCCCAGGTAATAGGAGGCCTAAGGAGGAGAATAAGACAGCACAGATCAGGAGAAAGAGAGATGGTGTAGATAGGCTGGAACAGGTACAGTGAAGATAACTCAGTGAGAGAGCTGGGAGGAAGGAGGCAGCAGTCAGAGTGTGGAGGGACTGACGTTCAAACTTCAAAGATGGAGCAGTTTCAGGAGGTGGCCAAGCAAGAGGATGCATGGTTATCGATGTTTTCCATGGTCCACCTCCAGCTCTGTATACCTGCTCTCAGCTCTGCTCTCAGCCAGAGCAAACACACTCACCCTAGTCTCAGGTGGGGAGGTAAGGGCCAGAGTCTATCTGGGATCTGGCATAGAAGGACATCCAGGATTGCTGCCTGCTGGCTGCTCTGCTATACATGCAGAATGTGTACCATGTTCAGACTAGACAATACACCCTCCTTCCTTCCTCACCAGCTACAGACTCCAGGCTCTTCCCACACTTCTGCCTGTGGCTGAGCTTCCCACCCTAGCCCATACGGTGCTGGTTCAGCTTCTGACGGTGCTGGCTGAGATCTCTGATGCTGGCATTCCTCACAGGAAGAAGCCTGCAGGGTATGCTGAGGCTTGTCCATCTGGGCTCCTGTGGGGGCCTGTGAGGCTCACCTGTGCCACCTGTTCCTGAACAGCATTGAGCAGGAAGCTGGGGTGGGAGAACAGGAGGAGCAGAGGCTGCAAAGTAGTGCAGATCTTCCTTCTTGCCAAACCTTGCCCTGATTCTAGGGCTGCAGGCAGGAACAGATGCAGCAGGTGGCTGGGAGGGGAACTGGTGGTGGGTAGGTGGAAAGACCAGGTCTGGAGATGCCACAGCTCTACTCTTCTCTTAAACTTGGGTGTTTGGCACAGGGTCCCATGCAAGGAGGTGGGATCTAGGCAGCGAGAGGGGGGTCTCTCTCCTGTCTCTGCTGTTTCTGGGGCAAGAGAGGGCAGAAGAAAGTTGCCAGGGGCTGGATTCTTGTGCTTGAAAGGCTTGGGTCCTCAGAGAGGGAAAATGAGGAAGCCAGAGAAACTTGAGTATTTCCAGCCACCCAGTAGATTCCCCCGACGCAGGCGCAGAGACACTCGGTCCCCGGGGTCCAAGGGCAGTAGCACAGAGCTGGTGGCTGCCTCCCGGGTCACATCAGGGTCATTGGCAAAGGCTGAGATGACAGGCCACGTGTTCAGCATCAGGCTCACCTGGGGAGGGGAGCCCAGTTAGCCTCCATTCCCCAGTCCTTAGCTCAGGACCCCCACTTTCCTAGGGGCTTCCTCTTGGGAAGCTGGGTCTTAATGGGCTCTCCCCGGGGGGCTGAGGGGTGGCCAGCATTGGACTCTGCACATCCTCCACATTCAATGCAAGGCAGGCCCATTCCTCCCCTGGTCCTGGCCTCCAGGACACATGTCCATGGAGGGTCCACCTGGAGGTCAGCTGGGCTCCACTTCTTCCCCCTCCCTCCCCTCCTGAGCCAGGGATGGGGGCCAGTGCTGAGGTCACCTGGACAGTTTGGCGGTTGTACACCTTCACCACATGGAACCGGAAGCTGTAGACACCCCGGACAGGGGCTACGAAGGAGCCGGAGGCCCGGTCAAAGCCACCGCCCTCGTTCACCAGGACCTGGGGGAAGCAGAGCCTGCTGAGTGGGGCTCAGGAAATGCCCATGGCACAGGGGTACCATGGGGACTGGGCAGGGGCAGTGAGTAATGAATAGAAGGAGTGGCAAGTAGGAGTTAATAGGCATGAACAGATTCAAAAGAAATGGTGAGAAGGGGCAAGGAGGGGCTGCGTATGGGTGGAGGGAGGGGAAACCATCGGTGGGGTGAAGCGGCAACAGGCCAGATTAGGCAAAGATGTAGGAAGCTGTTTTCTTAAAGCCTCAGGGACAGCAAAGTGGGCTTGGACAGTTGCTTCCAGGTCCTTGCAGGGTCCTTCCAGGTCCCATGGACAGGGGTCGGGGGATTACCTGGTCAAAGTAGATGGCCCCACTGGTGCCATTGCCGGTTTCCCCTGCTGGCTCATGGTGGTGGCTTCTGACCGCAGCAAATGCCACTCGCCCAGGGGGCGCCTCTCCCAGGGCTGCTCCTCCGGGCCCCCCTGCGGCAGCTCGCCCAGGCTCACAGACCACAAGGCACTCCCCCTCCAGCAAGACGGGCTCTGACCCCTCCTGGGCCCACCCGGCCCCCAGGGCCAGAAGCATCAGAGCCAAGGGAAGCCCAGGACTGTGTAGGGGACCTGGTAGCCAGTGTGGCTTGGCTCCCAACATGGCTGAGGGGCTCTGCAACCCACAAGTGCCCCTGTCTTCTGTTCCTCTTCTGTTTCCGCTCCTCTCCCTGGACTCTCACCACCAGCACCCTGATCATCTGCCCTCTCTAGGCTCGCTACACCCCCTCTCCATACCTGTGTCCCGGCTCTGTCCTGGCTCCCACTCTTACTCCTGCTGTCACTGCAGTTCCCTCCTCCTTGGCAGAGCATGCAGTGACAGCAGTTGGGCTTTGGGAGAGAGAGGAGGGATGAAGCCGCCAGCCCGCTGGACGGGAGGGCTGCAGCCAGAGCTTCAGGGCAGCCCTGCTGGACGGGACTGCACTGAAGGCTGGACCTGGGGGGATGGAGAACACGGTATGTTTGTGTGTGAGGGGTGCGAGAGAATGTGTGCGTGTGTGCATATGCCAGAGGCAGCCCCTCAACCCCTTCCTCCCATTCCTCCTCTCTTCAAAATCCCCCACAAATCAACAGCCCTTTTTCGTGGCATCTTTCCATTTGTTGGAAGAAAGGGGTATTCCACCCGGGGTATCCCCCTCCCTCGCCTCCGCCACGATTGCTTTGGTAGAAAGTGCTTGGGCCTAGAGCACCAGTGGAGCCAGTCACGCTGCCTCTTTGGTTGGCCACATCTTTATTCGCGGGAAACAACTTTGAACGCATGGTTCCACTTTCCGAGAAATAACTGCGCAGAATGCGCGAGCACCCCGAGGGCCGGGAGACAGACTGGAGAAGAGCGAAGAGCGAGCCCTGGAGCCGCCGAAGGGACTAGGCCGAGCGGGCCCGTCGGGGCCGCTGGGCGAGGCGGCGGGCTTGGGAGGAGGGCGCGCAGCCGGGAGGAGCTGGGCTGACTCCGCCCCAGGCCAGGAAGTGACTCAAGAAACAGTTTGCGTGCGATGTGGACAAGAGAGGTCCCCGCTGGGTGAGGAACCCGGGAAGGACCGCCCAGATTCGGGCCCCCTGCCCTTGTCCCCTAGGCTAGGGGCGCGGGCAAGGCGGGGGCCCGGCGGGCGCTGAGAGGACCCGAGGCCGGCGCGGGCGGCGGAGGCGGTAGGCGCGCCCCTCCCCCGCGCCCGGGAGAGGGGAGCGGGGGCCATGGTGCGGAGTAGGCCTGGCCCAGGGTGGCTGTCCCAGTCCTCGGTGGGCGGGCCCGGCCCGGCCCCTGGGCCCTGGGCGGCGCTCGTGGCGTGACGGAGAGGGGCAGCAGACGGCTGGGGGAGGGGTGGGAGTGGCTTGAACCTTGGAAATGGCAGACCAGGGCCCCCAGAGGACAGCCTAGTTCAAACCCCTGCTGAGGATTCGTCTTTAAGAAGCTGCAGAGTCCCCCAGGAGACTCCTTCTGGCCTCCAGGCCGAGAGCTGAAGCCCCCCACCCTTCTTGCTCAGGACTGTGGTCTTCGTTTTCCAAAGCCCAGACGCCCACTCTCGATAGACAGCCTTGTTTACCGGGACTTCCTCTCCGGAAAGGCCTGCATGACATACTCCCTCCCTACCTCCAGTGGACTCAGATGCTTGTCACCTACTGGGGCTGTTTACCAGAGCCTTAACTAGGTGCGACCTGTTGATAGCTGGTGTAGTCCCAGAAACCAGGATTTGGATTGAGGGTGCAGTGAGGCTCTGAGCTGCCTTCTCCCCTTCCAGGGCTGGGGGCAGCAGCCATGCCTACCTGGGAGGCCCGCCCCGCGTCCCCAGACCGCTTTGCAGTGTCTGCGGAGGCTGAGAACAAGGTTCGGGAACAGCAGCCTCATGTGAAGCGCATCTTCAGCGTGGGGGTGAGTGTCCTTCCGAAGGACTGTCCGGACAACCCCCACATCTGGCTGCAGCTGGAGGGCCCTAAGGAAAACGCCAGCAGAGCCAAGGTGAACTCCTTCTCTCCCCCATCCCTCCAGGCACCAAGGACGCTTTCCCCCAGGGCGGAGGAGAGCAGGGAAGAGGAGGGGCCTGGGGAGGATCTCGATTTTCTTGGTTGTCTCACTGGCAACCTCAGTGCCCCTGAGTTTTGAGGGACTTTCCAACTGTATATTTGTTTTCAGTTTCAGCTTAATTTCTTCTGTGATAGCCCAGGCTCGCAAAAATCATTCTGTGCTCGTTGATAGAGTAGAGATATCTGGCTGAACAAGTTGGCCCCACCAAGGAATGCACTGTGGGGTGGGAGGCTGGGCCACATTGCTTCCTTTGGGATTAGGCTGGGGTTCCAGGATGGCTCAGTTTTGTGATGGGAGTCTCAGTTTCCTTATTTCTAAAATGGGAATAACATCATGTGGATACTTCAGACATCCTGGAGCTCAGGAGCGAGCAAGGAGCCAGGAGAGGTGACCCAGGCCAGTTAGGATTCCAGCAGTTTACTTTTCCTGACCTTCCCTTCCTCCCAACCAGGAGTACCTGAAGGGCCTCTGCAGCCCAGAACTGCAGGATGAAATCCACTACCCGCCCAAACTGCACTGCATCTTTCTGGGAGCCCAGGGCTTCTTCCTTGACTGTCTGGCCTGGAGCACATCAGCCCATCTGGTGCCCAGGGCGCCCGGCTCACTGATGATCAGTGGCCTGACTGAGGCTTTTGTCATGGCTCAGAGCCGGGTAGAAGAGCTGACAGAGCGGCTGAACTGGGACTTCATGCCAGGACCGTCTTCCGGAGCCTCTCAGTGTACTGGAGTGCTGAGAGACTTCTCTGCCCTGCTTCAGTCGCCGGGGGATGCCCATAGAGAGGCTCTGCTGCAGTTGCCCCTGGCTGTCCAGGAGGAGCTGCTGAGTCTGGTGCAGGAGGCGTCCAGTGGGCAGGGGCCAGGAGCTCTGGCTTCTTGGGAGGGGCGGAGCTCAGGCTTGCTGGGTGCTCAGTGCCAAGAAGAGAGAGCTCCCCCTAGTGACGGCAGGGAGTCCCTGGACACTGGATCTGTGGGACCCAGAGATTCCAGGGGAGCAAGGGGAGACAATTATGCTGTGGGGAAGGAGGGAGGGAAACAGGGTGGTCCCAGGGAGATGGATTTGGGGTGGAAGGAGTTGCCTGGGGAAGAGGCCTGGGAGAGAGAAGTGGCCCTCAGGCCACAGTCAGTGGGTGGAGGGTTAAGGGAGTCAGCACTCCTGAAAGGGAAGGCCCTGGGGAAGGAGGAGGTAACTCAGGGAGGAGGAGGGCTCTGTGTCCACCGTGAGCCTCCTGGTGCCCATGGCTCCTGTCACAGGGCAGCTCAGTCCCGAGGAGCCTCCCTCCTCCAGCGGCTCCATAATGGGAATGCCTCTCCTCCAAGGGTGCCCAGCCCTCCGCCTGCACCGGAACCCCCATGGCACTGTGGAGACCGGGGTGACTGGGGAGACCGGGGAGACGGTGGGGACAGGGGAGACAAGCAGCAGGGCATGGCACGGGGTCGGGGGCCTCAATGGAAACGAGGTGCCCGAGGGGGCAACTTGGTGACTGGAACACAGCGTTTCAAGGAGGCCCTGCAGGATCCTTTCACACTGTGCCTTGCCAATGTGCCTGGCCAGCCAGACCTCCGCCATATTGTCATTGACGGCAGCAACGTGGCCATGGTGTGAGTACCTGGTGGGGCTAAGGGCCTGGGGGAGGGAGGATATGTCCTGTGGGGCTGGCATTGTAGCCAGGGTGCCAAGCTCCCCCTCTGGCCAACCCCCTCCCACTGCAGGCATGGCCTTCAGCACTACTTCTCCAGCCGGGGCATTGCCATTGCTGTGCAGTACTTCTGGGACCGTGGCCACCGAGACATAACTGTCTTTGTGCCTCAGTGGCGCTTCAGTAAGGATTCCAAAGTCAGAGGTGAGTTGGGCCTGGTCTTCAGTGTCCCAGGGCAGGCTCTGTTTCCACCTTGAGGAGAACCCTATTATGTTCTTTTTTTAATAGAGAGTCACTTCCTGCAAAAGCTATATTCCCTCAGCCTGCTCTCCCTCACACCCTCACGAGTCATGGATGGCAAGAGGATCTCCTCCTATGATGACAGGTACTTGCTCCTCTCCTGGCCCCAGTCTTGATATTCAAGGAGCCGTGTGGAAGATTGAGGGAGAGAGAAAAGCTCTTGGTGGTTTACACTGTTTCCAAGCCTTGGTGGTGGGTAAGGGCCAGTTACTCCTCTGTGTGCCTTATGATCGGGTAGGTAAACCTGCCCTGCAGGTGTGATGAGATGAACTGTAGACAACCATGTTTGCCTATTCATCATTCATCAAACAAAATGATACCTCGTATTTATATAGTGCCTTACTGTCTAGAAAATACTGGTTTAGTGGAAAGGTGGGAAAGCTGGTTACATAAATAGCTGACAGATGTCTTCTTATTACCTGAATTTCCAAACATGCAGAGAAACTTCCCTAACATTCTGGAAAAACCAGAGTAAAGATCAAAATAACAAGTAAAATGAAGAAACAACCCACGAATAATAGGACTGTACAAAACATGGTGTAATAGAAAGATCACTGGATTTAGAATTGGAAGATCTGAATTTGAGCCTCATGTAGCACTACTCATTGACTTTGACTGTGGAACTTTTCTTGGTGAATTAACCTCTTTGTCTCAGGGTCCTTCTCCATTCATTTACCCTCCTTGTGAATGTACGAAAAAGATGAGGTTTGTGCTTGCCTTGCTCAAGGTCCTGGGTAAGAGTACAGTGGAGTTCCCTCGTAACTTTGCACAGACCTACTCAAGTGTAGCAGCGGGTATATCTCCAATCTACAGTTGTGGAGGCAGAGCGTCAGAGTGGTTACCTGTCTTAGCAAAGGGAAATTAGACCTCAAAGCTGCCAGATGGTTTGAATGAAAATACAAGGCACACTTCTACCATAGTCTGCATAGGTGGTGTGAGAAATGAGCAGATTTTAGAAAGCCAAGTTAAAAAATTTACAAGTTCTTTATTCTCTAGGGCATTATTCAGTTTTTAAAAATTAGTTTCCAAACCATAGTGATATATACTTTGTCTTTTCAAACACTTACCTTCTATTCCTTAACAAGTAAATGGTATTCTACAAAAAAGCAGTTTACTTTCTCCCAATGTTATTCTATTTATGTCTAGATTTCACAGATTACCCAAGATATGGAACCTTCTTTCCACACCTGCATTGAAACAGAATTGAAACTGAAGATTGAGTTTGTTTTAATGAATGTTAAAAGCATGTGTCTGCCCAGTTGTGTGGGACCTGGTTGGCAGATAACATAATATAAATTGGGAATTTGCCCAATAACAGTGAATAAACACAGTGGTGCACAGCACAGGCATACTGAACGAATGTTGCTGAACAACATACTCTGTAATTCGATCATAGTAAAATATGCTTAACTGGAAAATACCATTTGCATACCATAAGTGTACCATATACTTTTTTTTTTTTTTTTTTTTGAGACAGAGCCTTGCTCTGTCCCCATGCTGGAGTGCAGTGGCATGATCTCGGCTCACTGCAACCTCCGCCTCCTGGGTTCAAGTGATTCCCCTACCTCAGCCTCCCGAGTAGCTGGGACTTCAGGTGCATGCCACCATGCCTGGCTAATTTTTAGCATTTTAGTAGAGATGGGGTTTCACCATGTTGGCCAGGGTGGTCTTGATTTCCTGACCTCGTGATCTGCCCACCTCGGCCTCCCAAAGTGCTGGGATTACAGGCATGAGCCACCAAGTCCGGTCAAGTGTACCATAGACATTTATATGTCATTCCCTGAATTTGTTTCCCAGACAGAAGCTCAGAGCCTGATATCTGTCATATCTAATCCTGACTCCCAGTTCCCCCTATACCACACTATCTTTCAAATACTGACTGCTCACTTAGTACTAGGTGCATGGCCTGCAGGAGGAGGTGGGAACACTGGGAACAAGATCTGATTCTTGACTAGAGAGCCGAAAGAAACCATAAACCAAACACTACAGGAATGCTCCCTTCCGGCTGGAGTTTTGTGGGAAAGGAGAGATTTTTGAGTTTTTGTGTTGAGAAGACTGGGATGGTTTGGATCTCTTGGTTTCTAAATCTGTTAAAAAGACCACCACCCACCACCTCGTGAGTCCTATCCTGTCTTGTGGAATCAAAATTACTGAAGTGGAGCCCAGGCATTTTTTTAAAGAGTTCCCTTGGTGATTCTTTTCCTCAGCAAGTCTTGGGAAGTGCCTTCCAGATAGAGGAAATAGTTGGAGAAATATGGAAGTCAGCATAAGACATATGTGGAGAGCAGAGTGTAATCTGATTATTGATTTTAGCTGGAGTTGGGAGTGGATTAGGGAATATTGGGAGAGAGAAGTCTGTAAGGGTGATTTGAGCTGGCCTGTAGAAGGCCTTAGCTACCAGGCCTGGGCGTGTAGACTTTATTTGGTAAATAAAGGGCAAGTGTGGAAGAGTTTTGTGTAGGGGATAAGCATGCTTTCTTGTGGCAGGGCAGGGGAGACTCGAGGGTGGGTGAGTGGTCAGAGGCGGGGACCCCCTTGTTAGGAAGTGATGCATGATCTCAGTTGCAATATTTGAATTACTAGGGTGGTAATGGTGGGCCTGGGAAGGAAGGGAGCAGAGCACAAAGGCTTTTCAAAGGAAGGGCATGTTGGATTTGCGAGGGATTGGTTGGGCAGGGTGGAAGACAGTCAGAGCTAGATCTTACTGTTTACTAATGAGGCACAAAGTGTTGGGTAAAGGACTATGGTGAGCAGATAGGATACTACTGGGAGACCACCTTGGAGTCGTCTTTGTTTCCTCTCTAGCCCGTGGCAGTTATATCTAGTCAGTTGCCTGTAGCTGGGTCAAGTGAGGTAGGGGGCCAGATCTCCACCATCAGAAGTGACTCATGGGAGTCAGTAAAACTTCTGGGGTTGGGGCCTTGGAGAGTCTCAAATGGTTGCTGTGGTTTTTACTCTTATTTTTATAGATTTGGGGGATACCAGTACAGTTTTGCTACATGGATACAATGCATAGTGGTAAAGTCTAGGCTTTTAATGTAACCATGATCCAAATAGTGAACATTGTACCCAGTAGGTAATTTTTCAACCCTCTCTCGGTTGCTGTGGTTTTGGAGACAGGTTCATGGTGAAGCTGGCTGAAGAGACAGATGGGATAATTGTCTCCAATGACCAGTTCCGGGACCTGGCGGAAGAGTCTGAGAAGTGGATGGCAATCATCAGAGAACGGTGAGGGAGCCCTCCTGCTGAGAATTGGGCACAGATGCAGATGTTTTTCTAAAGCCAGCTCTGCTCTGGCCATGGGGTGAAAACTCTGGGAAGGAGGTGAAGTTTTCTTGAAGGATGGAGCCAGCAGCTTCTGGTGATACTGGTCTCAGTTGTCTGGGAGGTAGGCCAGGGCCCCCTCTGTGACCACATATCTTTCGCCATCCAGCCTGCTGCCCTTTACCTTTGTGGGAAACCTCTTCATGGTACCTGATGACCCACTGGGACGAAACGGCCCCACCCTGGATGAATTTCTGAAGAAGCCAGCCAGGTAATCCTTCCCCTAGACTACTTGCAGGCAGCCCCCACCCCTGGCCCTCTCTCAGCAGGCCCAGAGACTTGGGTGGAAGTGTGATCTCAGTTTGGGCAAAATTAAGTGTGATCTTAATTTTGCAGTGGTTTGAGTTGCCTTGGCCTTTATAAGCTTCCCAGGGGATCCTGACATAGAACCTCCTTGCTGGGAGGGAAACACCTGCTTCCTGTTTCTCTTAATCAGCATGTTTGATGGAGTTATTTGGAAAACGGTTGCTTATACTGAGAGCCAGTTGTATTCAGCATGCCTTCTACTGACCATTACATAAGCGATTCATTTAGGACTAGAACTAGATCATAATAGTGGCAGAGTTCACCCTGGTTCCAAAAGAACGGCCCAGCTCCCCTTCAGAAGTGGGTTGATACTGCCACTCAGTGGTCAGCTTCAGGAACTTCAGGGTTTCTCCCCCAAAGCCAAGAATACGCAGGACGATAATTAAGAGAGGGGTAGCCCACTAAGATCTAATTTCCCCCCCAGGATGCTCATCGGCTCTTTTTGATCTGTTTCTTCCTAGGACGCAGGGGTCTTCTAAGGCTCAGCATCCTTCCAGGAGCTTTGCAGAACATGGTAAACAGCAGCACGGGAGAGAAGAGGAAAAAGGTAGTGGTGGCATTCGGAAGACCCGGGAAACAGAGCGGCTCCGGCGGCAGCTGCTGGAGGTGTTTTGGGGTCAGGATCACAAGGTGGACTTCATCCTGCAGCGGGAGCCATACTGCCGGGACATTAACCAACTGTCTGAGGCCCTGCTCAGTCTTAACTTTTGAGCCTCACCTGCTTGAGTGGTTGCCGCCCTGTCAGCTCCAGCCGCCTCCAGCGCAGCCCTTTCTGTGAGAGTCCCTCTGCTGCTCACACTCTGATCCAGAGGCACCCTGAGTTGATGCTTTGGATCAGGGAAGCCACTTTGGGACAGGTCCATAAAGTGACCTGATCTTACCGAGTCAGGACCTCAGCCAGCTCTCAAGAGGTTCTGCTCAGCCTTAACTTCTCAACTTTGCCTTAGCACAGGGTTTCTATAGGGAGTAGGGGCTGCTGGAGAGGATTAGTTCTGGAGACTGAGACTGTTGGCTCCACCTCCAAGCTGAGCTGGGGTGGAGGGCAGGGTGGGCGGGAACTGACAGGAAGTTAAGCTGTTCCTCTCTCTGGCTGCTGCTGTGGATGGCCAGAGGACAAGATACTCCCTGGCTGAGCTCCTGGGAGTGTGGAAGGAGACGCTGGGCCCTGGAAGGGTCACAGCGTTATGTGGATGGGGCCACGATAGGATGGAGTGAGCTAGTGAAGAAGGCAGAGGGAGACTTGGCTTCTGGTCTCAGCTATGCCTGTTTGTGACCTTGATTGAGTTGCTTGGGCTTTACTTCCGCCTACAAATCAGTGGTAAAAATACCTGTTGGGAGGAGAAATGAGAACATAGAGGAAAGCTTCTTGGAGAAAAGGTGCTTGGACCAAGTCTCAGGTGTGTCTGCCTGTGGCTGCACAGGCTCTCTAACCAAAACCTCATTTTCAGAGAGATGTGGGTCCTTTGTCTTCAGGGTCCACACCCTAGATTTTAACACTGCATTCTCACTATAACATGCCCTATAATGGCTGCATCCCTTTTGAGCAACCTCCAAAATCCACATTTACACAATAGGTAAATTAGGGATGACTGCATTATCAGAATACTCTCAGGGTTCCTATAAATGGCAGCTCTCCTGTTGTATTCAAGTGTTTGTTTACAGACTAACAAATTTGTTGGCAAATCCCTGGTTAGATGCACTTGCTGGTGTTGAGATGAACACATCGATTTTTCACCAAATCGATGAAGCCATGCTCTGCAATGACAATATTAATGTGATCCAACCCTAACATTTTCTCTATGGAAGACATATGTTGCATAAAGCGAGGCACACTTCTGCTTTATGTATGTGTGTATGGGGATGGGAGGACTTAACGGAAGTTGAACCAGTTGGTTCTAGATGAACCAATTATCTGGAAAATGAAAGAACCAGAGTTGGAAGGCACTTGACTGGCCACCAGACCAACTCTGCTGTCACTAACATGCTCTCTCCACCCTGATTCCTACAGGTCATTGCCCTGGGTCTGCTTGAAGTCCTCTTGTGCCAGGGAATTTACTATCTCCAAGGTAGCACATTCCCTGTGTAGATGGTATTAATCAGTACTCCTTCTTTTAGTGCAGCCTAAAGTATGCTTTTCTGTTACGTCTACCTTTGAGGCTGGTCATACCCCCAGGAACAATACAGAGCCAGTCAACTTCCTGGAATCCAAGACCAGATAAAGAAGTAGGACATGTGCCCCTGGATTCTGTTCTATGTGGGCCCTGTGGTGAGTCTCTGGTTAAGATCTTTTCCAGGCCCTGACTTTTGCCTCCCTCTGAATGGCACAGGGAGTTGAATACTGCATGGAGAATGTAATGATGACGGGGAGGGTCCTTGGGTCCTTGTGTCCTCACCCCTCCCTTTTTGGTGATTTACACCACTGTACCATACTGACCCAGGCTGGGGGCAGGTGTGTTGGAGACAGGCTGGTCAAGGAGGTGACAATGATTCAGAGATAACCCAGAGTCCCTGAGAAGAAGAGACTGGTTAATATGGCCTGAACTGGTGGCTGGGGGAACTGTATCTGATTAAGTTATGGCGGATGTCACAGCTTTAGGTAGGTAAAAAGGGTCCTAGATGAAAACTTGGGAGTTTTATTTTTTTCCAGATAGGGTTGTTTATAGTTCTTGATTGGTATCTTGCCCTTTTCACTTTCAGTGATGGTGGGTGTACAGTAGACCAAAAGTAACTTCTGCCCTTTTGTGCTAACGGCCCTGGTTGACTGAGTGGCCCCAGTCAGATGAGAGGCAAGTCCTAAGCTTCTTATAGACAGGGATGTTGGCTTTGTTCTGCTGCAGCCTGATAAACTGGGACCACTGTATGGTTAGTAATGCACTTGCCATTTGGTGACACAGACTGAAGTCTGTCCTACACCTGGGCCTCACCTCTTCCTCTATTGGCATTCTAATGGCACTTGGACAGCATCCAGGGTGACTACAGGGCCCACTGGAAGTGGATCATCATTCTCTCTTCTAGTGCCTACCTTTATCATAACCTGATGTCCCAAACTTGTGACAAATTCTTTTGGAAACTGAAGGACCAAGAAGGGAGAAGGTGATGAGAGAGACTGCGCATTATAACTTTCAAAACCCCGTCTTGGGGGAAGAATCATCTAGGGTGACATTCCTTGAAGTAAATCGTAGGAGAATCTAGGCCAGAGAGATGAGCCAAGGTTAGTGAGATAATTTATCTTTATTGCCTAAACTGCAGAGCATTTTCTACACAGCATAAAGGAGAAGTGGGGCAGCTGCAGGACATGTAGAGAAACTCAACTGGGAAATCTTACAAGGAGTTGAAAAGATTAATGTCCCAACCTGATGAGATTACAGCCTTGAGACAATAAGGTGGAGCAACAGAACAATGGGAAAGAGGACTGGGGGAGGAATCTAAGAACCAGATGGCTTCAGCTCTCTAGAGGAGCTGAGCCTATTCACAGTGCCTAACCTGGAAGCCTATGAGGGACAGGCCTCAGGCCCTTGCCATGACCTACTTAGGCTACAATTTCCTTTAAGGCAGCCCCTAGCTCTGGGAAGGAGTACTGGTAGCCAGTAGCCAGTGTTCGTCGTGGGATCACCTTCTGGCCCTCCAACAGCATGATGGCACGCTCTCGCCCAAAGACAGCTTGCACCATAGTGCTGGGGAGAGGGATGAAGGCTCGGTGGCCCAGGGCAGCACCCAACGTCTGGGCAAACTCAGCATTAGTGGCGGAGGATGGAGCCACTCCATTCAGGACCCCGTGCACGTGGTTTGCTTCAAGGGCATGGGTCAGGATTCCTGCCAGGTCCCCGATGTGTATCCAGGGGAAGAATTGGTGGCCTGAGCCGATGGGGCCCCCCAGGCCCAGCCGAAAGGGCAGCAGCATGTGGCCGATGGCACCACCCCCACGGCCCAGTACAACCCCTACAGCAGGCAAGAGGGAAGGTACAGAGGTCCTCTCAGCCTTGAAGCAGCCCCACTGCTCCTCCTGATTTCTGTTTCCCCTTTCCCACTCTCCCCATGCTGACTTGGCTCTGTAACAGAAGTGAGTGGTATGGCTGTCTAAGACTTCACACCTTCTCATCTGCAGGTTGGCTAGAAGTCGTGGCATCCTCTCACTCTGTAATCTCAGCTCTCCTAATCCCATCAGCTCTCCTAATCCCATCACTTCCTCAGCCCAGAGAAGACATTCCAACCCTGTCTGATACACAGGCCCCTGTTTCTCACCCGAGCGCACCACCACCTGGCGTGTAGAATCTCCAGGAAGCCTGGCTGCAGCTTCCCATTTGGTTACGAGGTTGGAGAAAAAGTCAAAGTCCCCTCCTGGGCTGTCTTCATCATACTCTGCAGTCAGACTGGGCTGGTAGTAAGCTGCCGGTGAAACACACTCATTTGCCCTGGGTGTCCTTGGTCCTGCCTGGCTCTCTGTAGTGGAGGCTTCCCTTGGCCTCACCTTCTTTGGCCCTTAGGATCTCCCCATTTGGAGACAGAGCCATTTGGATATTTCCCCCTTGAACTTCTCCAGGACCTGAAGTGTTCCTTCCCTGGAGGAACTCTGGTTGCAGGGCTAAACTTAGAGGCTGCTAGAGTGTAGTGGTTAAGAACAGGAACTTGGGTACCAGACTGCCTGAGTTTTAATCACCTCCCTCATTTATTAACTCTGTGACTTGATGCAAGTTACTTAACCTCTCTGTATAGAATTTTCACATCTTTAAAATGGGAATAATAGTACCTACCTCATAGGGTTGTTGTAAGGAATAAATCATAATAAGCATAAAACACTTCAAATAGTGGTTGGTGTGGGCATTATAATTGTTTGCAATTACTTGGTCCCAGAGGTGACCAGGAACTCTGTTCCTAAAGAACTATGGTGTGAGAAGTAAGGGACTTTGGAATAGGTGGACTCTTCCCTGGCACTAAGAGTGATGCCACTCCTCACTCTTTTTCAGGGTCTCAGTTTCTTAGTGAAAGTACACAAAGGTTAGGAGAAACATGCATGGATTAAGGGACTAGGAAGTCATTTTGCCTGGAAAAGACCAGTGCTCTGGTGTGTGCACAGCTACAGAGGTCTGAGTTACCCCCTTCCCATAGCTAATATGAGGGGCTGGTGATTTAGGGGGCATACCTACACCTGTGACTAAGACCCACGCCTTGGGGGGTTGTAGGGCTTTGGTGATGGCTTTAGCCAGCAATTGGGTGGTCTCTAGGCGGCTGCGGAGAACCTCTTTTTGGAAGGTTTCATTCCATCTGCAGGAGAAACATGGGAAATAAAAAGCCGCTAAATACATAGGTGCACATATCCCTCTATCTTTTCCTGGGAACTATTTCATACCCATTTCTAGTAAAGCCCTGAATTTTGGCTTAACAGAAACAGTCAATGTCTCCTATAGAGGGAAAGGGCATACATTTTCTGGGCATCCTGAGTTATACCTGAGGACTTAAGCCAATTGGCTGACTGGGTGGAAGAGTGGAGCAGAATGAGTAGTCTGGGATATCGGTTTAGTTCAGAATCTGGGAGCTCCATTACCCCTAGCTCACAGATTCTCATCAGTGGTACACTGTCCTCCCTGTGCTCTAGTGGGTATCAGCTTTAGGCCCAGGCTGACCTTCGGAGAGGGTTGAGGATGTTCTCTCCGGCCAGGTTGACGGCGGCATCGCAGCTCGGCAGCCCAGATGCAGCGAGCTCATCCTGTTGGAGAGAGCACACAGTGCCCCTGCCCCGCCCTGCACCGCCCAACTCTGCCCTCCCACCCGCTTCCAGAGGATGGACTTACCCACGTGATCCGGCCGGGCCCAGGCTGTCGGGAGACCAACGTCACTTCGTGGCCTCTGGCATTCAGCAGCTGGCTTAGGGCTGTCCCAATGAAGCCAGTCCCGCCACCTGATCGGAAAATACAAATTGCTTACATTCCCGGGAAGTCGGGGTGGGGATGCCTTTCGAAGAGGGTGTGGCCCCCCTCTTCCGGCGCCAGCCCATCTGACACCAGACTGCTCCCCACTTCTCCCCCTCCCCGCGATGCAGAGGTGACACAGGTCACAGGGATTAGGGAGATTCGGCTTCTCGGGCTAGGAGGCCAAGGCCAGGTTACCAGTGCACTAGACAGTGCCCTCCCGGAAGCGGATTTCCAGCCCTCAATCTCCGACTAAGCCCGCCCGGCACTCTCCCTTTCTGTGGTCCCTCACCCACAAGCACACGCATAGCGACTAGGACCTAACGCGCCTGCGTAAGGTTTAGAGTTTACCTCACTTCAAACGCGACTACGACCTCTCTGCGCATGTGCCTTTCGGGAAGCGGGTTCCAATCGAGGTCGCAATCCAGTGCGTGGCCCTTCTCGGCGACCTGGTAAAACTTGTAAATATAGGCTGTGTGTTTCTCTAGCAAGCGAGGTGGGAGGGATTAGACCGATGGACCCAGAAAGGGCGGAGGAGGAAAGGCTTTAGTGTAGAAAACTAGCCAAACCAAACTCAACCAACAAAACCCTTCACTTAAAACCCGAAGCTACCCAGACCTCAGAATTCTGGATGTCTATTAAGTTGGCGGGTCGGTAATGCAAGAGAACCCTTCCACTGGTAGTCTGGATTTCTTTCCACTCGGCCAGTTTTTTCTTCTCTCTCTTCCCGCTGGCTCCTTTCTATCCGCATTTAAACATTCCAAAGGTCCCTTCATATTAAAATAACCCTTCTCCAGACCTGTTTTTCCTCCAGCTAATACTCTTTTTTTTTTTTTTTTTGCCTTCATAGCCAAACTTCCCAAAAGTGTGGTTGCCATTTTCTACTTCTTACTTCACTCCTATAGGGTTTGTGCCTTTATCATTCATTTCCTCACTCTCCAAGAACAAGTTTCCCATGTGTCAACAAATCTAATCCCTAGTTTTCAGTTAGTTTTCTTGACCTCTCTGTATCATTGGGCAGCTGATGATTCTGTCCTCCCTTTGAAAATGTTTGGCCTCGGTGAAAGACATTCTCTTCTGGGTCTTTCTCCTACCTTTTTTCAGTCTCTGATGCTTGCTCCACCTCTGCTAAGTTCTTAAAATATTGGTATTCCTCAGAGCTGGGTCCTAGGACCTTCTCTTCCCACTCCGCACTTTACACCAGGCATCTATGCCTTGAATTCAGTTACCAGGCTTTAACAGAAGACATCCCAAATCTCCTATGCAACTCGGATCTCTCATCTGAGCTCCTAACCCCTATAAAAACTTTTCACTACACATCTCTTCTTGGACATCTGAAACCCTATTGATTTTAAATACGGAATCTCTCCCAGGTTTATCTAAGAGGGGTCTTTGAAAAGTTCATGGAAAATGTGTATTATGCTAAAAACTACATAGGTTTCCAAATTTTTGTACACCAAAATAAACTTGTATTGACTTGTTATATAACATGTCTGAACAGGATCTGAGGCACTAAGACGGTTAAGACAGTTTGAAAAGAGCCCCTATTAAAGCAATCTGAATTCTGCCAAGATTGAAGCAAGAACAAACACGGAATTTGTGGTGAAGAATGATGAAATTGATGCTTTATGAAAAATTTATGAGGACAATGCCCCAAATAAATCAGCAGTCTACAAGTGCATAACTCATTTTAAGAAACGAGGAGACGTCCAAGCATGGTGGCTCATGCCTGTAATCCCAGCACTTTGGGAGGATTATGCATGAGGCTCTCTCAAGTCCAGGAGTTTGAGACCAGCCTGGGTAACATAGCAAGACCTCATCTGTACTAAAAATTTAAAAATTAGCCAGGTGTGGTGGTGTACACCTGTAGTCCCAGTGTCTTGGGAGGCTGAGGCAGGAGGATTGCTTGAGCCCAGCAGTTCAAGGTTGCAGTGAGCTATGATTGAGCCACTGTGGTCCAGCCTGGGCAACAGAGTGAGACCCCATCTCAACAAAATGGGGAGGAGATGATGTTGAAGATATAGATAGTGGCAGAGTATCCACATCACTTTGTGAGGAAAAAAATTCATCTTGTTTGTGCCCTAATTGAAGAGAACAGCAGAAACAATAGCCAGCACAAGAAACATCTCATTTGGTTCAGTTTACACAATCCTGACTGAAAAATTACAGTGGAGCAAACTTTCCACTCGATGGGTGACAAAACTGTTGTACTCAGATCTGCTACAGATAAGAGCAGAGCTTTCAGTGGAAAGTTTAAACAAGTGGGGTCAAGATCCTTGATATGACTTTGTGATCTCACCCAAATCTCATCTTTAATTGTAATCCCCAGCTATTGAGGGAAAGACCTGGTGGGAGCTGATTGGATCATCGGGGCAGTTTCCCCCATGCTGTCTTCATGATAGTGAGGGTGTTCCCATGAGATCTGATGGTTTTATAAACAGCAGTTTCCTCTGGGCTTTTCACTCACTCTTTGCTACCACCATGTGAAGAAGGGCTTTGCTTCCCCTTTGCCTTCCACCATGATTTTAAGTTTCCTGAGGCCTCCTGAGACATGCAGAACCGTGACTCAATTAAACCTATTTTGTTTATAAATTACTCAGTTCCTGGCAGTTCTTTATAGCAGTGTGAAAACAGACTAATACAATCCTGAAGCATTTCATCAAAGAATTGTAGCAGGAGATGAAACATAGCTTCACTAGTATGATCCTGAAGAAAAAGCGCAAGCAAAGCAATGGCTATCAAGAGGAGGAAGTCAAAGCAAAGCAGACCAGTCAAGAGCAAAGGTAGTGGCAACAGTTTTTTTTGGGATAGTCAAGGTATTTTTCTTGTTGACTTTGTGGAGGACCAAAGAATGATAACATTAATTTGCCTATTGAGAGTGTTTTGAGAAAGTTAGCCAAAGCTTTAGCAGAAAAACACCTGAGAAAGCTTCACCAGACAGTTCTTCTCCACTGTGACAATGCTTCTGCTCATGTCTCTCATCAAACAAGAACAATTTTGTTAGTGTTTCAATGGGAAATCATTAGGCATCCACCTGATTTGGCCCCTTCTGACTTCTTTTTGTTTCCTAATCTTAAAAACATCTGTGAAGGGCACACAGTTTTCTTCAGTTAATAATGTAAAAAGGACTGTATTGACATGGTTAAGTCTCCAGGACTCTCAGTTCTTTAGGGTGTACTAAATGGCTGGTGTCATTTCTTACAAAAGTGTCTTGAACTTGGTGGAACTTATGTTGAGAAATAGTTTATATTTTATATTTTTTATCTTTTAATTCATTTTTTCCACAAACATTTTGAAATTTCCTCATATTTCCCTCTGTCTCTGCCATCACAATCCTCTTATGAGTTATTCTGTCTTGTGTAAATATCTGCAATAGTCTCCTAGTAGGTCGTCCTGCTTTTGCATGTTTCTCCTTTCCAAACTATTTCACACATTGCAAGCTGAGTGACCTTTGAAAACCATATGAGGGGAACATTATAGTGGCACATATAGTTTAAAAAACTCCCAGTTTAAAATTCCTGGATATGCTGGATAAAATTAAACATACCTCCATTTAAATGTATTGCCAATTTAGCTAGAAAAATAAAAAAATCCCAGAGGCCAAAAAATGAAATGTGTCTTGGGACTGAGGTTAAGACAAAGATTATTTGCTTGGCCAAACTTTAGTCAGGCTTCTGAACCTTCTAGGCTTATTTGTACACCTCTTTGTAAAATCCAGTTTTCGCAAAGAGCCTTGCTAAGTCAGTTTAGCAAGAACCCCCTCACCCTTGATATCTGATCATTCTCAATCTCTGATCAGGTCCCTCATCCTTCACCATCCCCTAGGTGATGTCTGATCACCTTGGCCTATCTTCACAATCTTCACATGAATCCTATTAGTTTGGGTTAGCCAGAATCACTCTTACCCTTGATATTTTTCTCTTATTTATTGTTCATCTACAGAGTTGAGCCCAATCTCTCCCACTGCAAGACCACATTGTAGTGGTACCTATACTTATTGTGATGGAAAATCTTCCTTACCTTACTCTATGAAATGTCACTGAATAATTGTCTTTAACAGGTATTTTGTGGCTTTTAATTTCAGTAACCCAGAGGCTTGGGTGGCAGGAGACAATGCCTGAGATTGAAGCAAATTTGGGACTGAGGCCCTTGCGTAAAGCCCTTGGGCTGTGTTCTCAGAGAAAAAGTAAACTTTAGAAGTCCACCTGGTATCAAAGAACATGGCCTGGAAACTTGTTTCTCTAGGCTTTGCTCTTGTCTAGGATTGGTTGTAAAAAAAAAATTACTATTCTATGAGAAGTTTTATCTATTTCCTCTCCTCCATCATATTTGTGGTTTGCATTAATTGTTACCTACTTGGCCTAGGAGGCTCTAACCCAAAAATTTAAATTAAGTGTCCCAGATAGAAGACATAAATCTTCCCTTGGTTTGGTTTCACAGGATTTCAATAGATAAAGTCCTGTCAAACATAAACATACAATCCAAAATTACAAAACACACAAGTAAACAAAGCACTCTGAAGAAGTGTCAAAACAACAACAACAACAAACAGCAGAATTACACAATCAAGGATTTAAAATGTTAGAATTTAGAGATATAGAATATAAAATTACTAAGTTTCAAATGTTTAAGAAAGAGAAGAAATTAAAAACATGAGAAAGGGACAAGATGCTATCAAAAAATACCAGCAGAATTGATAAAGAACCAACCTGAACTTTGAAAAATAAAAATGTGACAATTCAAATTTTTTTATTATACTTCAAGTTCTAGAGTACGTGAGCATAACGTGCAGGTTTGTTACATATGTATACAAGTGCCATGTTGGGGTGCTGCACCCATTAACTCATCATTTACATTAGGTATTCCTTCTAATGCTATCCCTCTCCCCTCCCCCCACTCCATGACAGGCCCTGGTGTGTGATGTTCCCCACCCTGTGTCCAAGTGTTCTCATTGTTCAGTTCCTACCTATGAGTGAGAACATGCGGTGTTTGGTTTTCTGTCCTTGCAGTAGTTTGCTCAGAATGATGGTTACCAGCTTCATCCATGTCCCTACAAAGGACATGTACTCATCCTTTTTTATGGCTGCATAGTATTCCATGGTGTATGTGTGCCATATTTTCTTTTTTTTTTCTCTTTATTTTTTTTGAGACAGAGTCTCACACTGTCGCCCAGGTTGGAGTGCAGTGGCGTGATCTCGGCTCACTGCAAACTCTGTCCCCTGGGCTCATACCATTCTCCTGCCTCAGCCTCCCATGTAGCTGGGACTACAGGCACCCGCCACTATGCCTGGCTAATTTATTGTATTTTTAGTAGAGACAGTGTTTCACCGTGTTAGCCAGGATGGTCTTGATCTCCTGACCTCATGATCTGCCTGTGTCAGCTTCCCAAAGTGCTGGGATTACAGGCATGAACCACTGCGCCTGGCCATGCCACATTTTCTTAATCCAGTCTATTGTTGATGGACATTTGGGTTGGTTCCAAGTTTTTGCTATTGTGAATAGTGCTGCAATAAACATACGTGTGCATGTGTCTTTATAGTAGCATGATTTATAATTCTTTGGGTATATACCTAGTAATGGGATGGCTGGGTCACATGGTATTTCTAGTTCTAGATCCTTGAGGAATCACCACACTGTTTTCTACAATGATTGAACTAGTTTACACTCCCACCAACAGTGTAAAAGTGTTCCTATTTCTCCACATCCTCTCCAGCATCTGTGGTTTCCTGACTTTTTAATGATCGCCATTCTAACTGGTGTGAGATGGTATCTCATTGTGGTTTTGATTTGCATTTCTCTGATGGCCAGTGATGATGAGCATTTTTTCATGGGTCTGTTGGCTGCATAAATGTATTCTTTTGAGAAGCGTCTGTTTATATCCTTCGCCCACTTTTTGGTGGGGTTGTTTTTTTTCTTGTAAATTTGTTTTAGTTCTTTGTAGATTCTAGTGTCCCAGAAGAGAGGAGTCAGAGAAGAGGACAGAGAAAATATTTGATGAAACAATAGCTGATTGTTTTCTAGAATTAAAGAAAGATATGAATCCTCAGATTCAGTAAACAAAATGAGTTTCAAGTAGGATAAATAAAAACAAAACTATACCTAGTTTCATCATAGTAAAACTAGAAAAACAAAGAGAACTATTAAAAGTAGTCAGAAAGAAGACAGATTATCTATAAAGAAATGCCTTTTTTTTTTTTTTTTTTTTTTTTTTTTTAAGATGGAGTCTCTCTGTCGCTTAGGGTGGAGTGCAGTGGCAGGATCTCAGCTCACTGCAACCTCCACCTCCTGGATTCAAGAGATTCTCCTGCCTCAGCTTCCTGAGTACCTGGGATTATGGGCGTGTGCCACCACAGCCAGCTAATTTTTATATTTTTAGTAGAGATGGGTTTTGCCATGTTGGCCAGTATGGTCTCCAACTCCTGACCTCAATTGGTCCACCCACCTTGGCCTTCCAAAGTGCTGAGGTTATAGGCGTGAGCTACTGTGCCCGACCTAAGAAATGACCATTAGAAAGACACCTGACACCTCAGCTGCAACAACACAATCTAGTGGAATAATATCTCAAGCGTGAACAGAAAATAATTACCAACCTAGAACTGCTTATCAACAAATTATTCAAGAGTGAAGGTGTTGGAACCAGCTGGGTCATGGAGACCCTAACCCAGCGGGCACTAGAGGAATTAAAGACACACACACAGAAATAGTGGGAAATCAGGGGTCTCACAGCCTTCAGAGCTGAGAGCCCTGAACAGAGATTTACCCTCATATTTATTGACAACAAGCCAGTGATAAGCATTGTTTCTATAGATTATAGATTTACTAAAAGTATTCCTTATGGGAAACAAAGGGATGGGCTGAAACAAAGAGATGGGCTCTGGCTAGCTGTCTAGCTAGTTATGCAGCAGAAACATGTCCTTAAGGCACAGATCGCTCATGCTATTTTTTGTGGTTTAGGAATGCCTTTAAGCGGTTTTCTGCCCTGGGTGGGCCAGGGGTTCCTTGCCCTAATTCCGGTAAACCCACAACCTGCAGCGTGGGTGTCATGGCCATCATGAACTGTTTATGATGATTTGGAAGCTTGTTCCCAACATGAAGGTAAAACAAGGATACTTTTTAGACAAGCAAAAACTGAGAGCATCTGCCATCATCAGACTTAATATACCTTGTCAGGAAAAAAGGATCTCAAAAGGAAAATGTAAGATACAGGAAAATAGTGATCAAAGGCATTGATAAAGTTGATAAATATAAATATTTACTATGTTAAGCAACAACAAAAATGTTTAATTTGTGGGTAAAAATTAAAAATATTAGTCACAAGTAATAGGTAGTAAGAGAAATATTTGATTGGAGTTGAATTGTTATGAAAAATATAGCAATACTGAATAATGTTAAACTTTGTTAAATGTAAATTTAAAAAGGCTAAATCTTGCATATTAGAAGTAAAGTGTGCACTTCTAAATCAGTAGAGGGAAACAATTGAATAAGATAATCTAATCAATTTAAAAGTTATTAGGAAAAGATAAAAAGAGGATGCTTAGAAAAAACTAGAAAGGCCAAAATAAGATAATAGAAATAATCAGTAACCATAATAAATTTAAATGGAGTAAGAAATTAAATTAACTAGATGTAACTGGAATTACAAATTTCAAGAGAAGCGAATCTCACAACTATAATGTTAAACAAAAAAGAAGTTGCAGAAAAGTACCTACAATGCAATGCTATTTACCTACAGATTAAAAGTATGCAAAATAATACTTTTTTTACATTGAGGGGCTAAATATATTTGCAGTTAAAGTAAAAAGAAATGCAAGGGAATGATGATGATAAAAGTACTGTGATCAGGGAGGAGTACCCAGGGAAATTTAACTTCTTATTTCTTAGGCTGTATTCATTTTATCTTTTGTATATCTGAAATATTTTACAATATACAAAAATGTGTAGTGGATTTAAGACGTGCTGTCATATTTCAGATGTATGGAAAGATAACTATTTTCTGTAATTGAACAGAACTTGCTCATAAACATTTCTCCTTGGAAGTGGTATAAACTTAAACTCACCCAACAAAATTAATTATCATTTCTAGTTTAAAACTGCTCACATACTCAATTTTCTTTGGATAAATTCTTAGTCTTTCAGCGTGCCTTGTCCCTTTTCTCCTTTCCTTCTCCTAGCTAGACATCCGGGTGTAGCAGGCCCTTTGGCAGGCACTATTATCTAGTCCTCATTGCCTGCTTGGAAGGGTCTCATCTCTTTTGGCCTTTGGATCTTGCCTCCTGAGATCGGCTAAGGTGCAGCTGGTTAGGCCAGACCTCTGGGCAGTATTTTGGTCACTGCTTCTGATACCCATGGCTCTTGCCTTGATATCAGGGTTCCACAGCATCTGCTGGAGGATGAAGAAACACTTGGCTTGCCCCTGGCCAACAGAATGGAATGCATGGGCCTTGCTGAGTGTCCCTTCAGGCTCATCTCTTGGTAATTTTTCACAGTCCTTACTGCTCAATCACCTTATTGTGATCTAGCACTGAGTCAGTTATATGTTGCTGTTAACAAATTATCTTAAAACTTAGTGGTTTGAAAACCTCAATAGTGTTTATTATCTTATACAGTCTTGTGGGTTCGGAATATGGTAGCAGTTTAGCTCGGTGATTGTGGGGTGTGGCTCAGGGTCTCTCCTGAGGTTATGCTCAAGATATCACCTAGGGCTGCAATCATCTGAAGACTGGGGCTGGAAGATTCTCTTTCAAGAAGGCTCATACACACTGTTGCAGGAGGCTTCATTCCTTGCTGATTGTTTCTTGCCATGTGGACCTCTTCACATTGCTGCTTGAGTATCCTTATGACATGGCAGCTGACTTCCCTGGAGTGAGTGATTCAAGAGAGTGAGAAGGAGGAGAAAGCTTCAATACCTTTAATGACTAATCTAATCTCAGTGTAACATACAGTTAATTTTATCACAATCTATTTGTTATATGTGAGTCACTGAGTCCAAGGGGAGAGAAATTTAGCTCTAAAACTTTTAAAGGGAAGAGAGTCAAATAATTTGTTTGCACATTTTAAAACCAACACAAGCTCTGTGTTGAATTTAGGGTGGCTTCTCTGAGATCCTTGTAGACTCTCTCAATTGTGCCTGGGAATTGTGGTACGATCCCTGTTATTTTCAGATGCCTCTTTTACCTCTCTAGGTTTTCAAGCATCTCTCCTTACCTGCCTAAATAGGCTCCTTCTCAGAGGGTTCAGGCAGCATTTATAATCTAGTTATGTTCTCTCCAAATCTTTTAGCTTCTTCCCTAAGCCCAGGGAAAGCTAGGTAATGGGCAACTGCTCTGACATCATAGCCAGTTTCTTTCCTACCCTCTGATTTATAGAACAAATTCCATGCTTGGACTTCTCTGAACAAAACCCTTGCTCTTGAATTTCCTCCTTTCCAGGCTATTAGATATGTAATAAAACAACTTGCTTTTGAGAGTCAAAACTAAGGCTTGCTGGATTTGTTCCCTTACACAGCAAAGAGAAAAGGAAGTACTGAGAGGGAAAATACATTGGGTAATACTGCAAAGCAAACTGGCTTCATACATGGCTAGATCCAGGTGCTTACATAATGTCATCAAGAATCCACATCTTTTTAATTCTCAGCTTTTATTTTTTGATGGTTGACTTCATTCTTAGGAAGATTTTCTCCTTTTAGAGTGAGGATGAATTCTTGGCTTCTATTTCCAGCAGAAAAACTGTTTCTCTTAGTTCCATAAAGAATATCAGAACTAACTCTCCTTGGACTGTTATGGGTCTTGTGCCATCTCTGAACCAACTATTGTGACCAAGTGTGGAGTGTTCTGCCTGGCCAGGCCTGAGTCATGTGTCTACTGCTGGACCAGGGGTGGGGTAGCCCCACTCACTGTCCTCCACTGTGGAAACCCAGCTGAGCCCCTGAGGTGTTAAGGAACTCCTCATCTCTTCAACAACGTTGACAATCCTTCCTTTCTCTCCTGGCTATGTCTTTCCTTCCAGTGAGCTGAGGGTTGCAGTATAGAAGGTGAGAGGTGAGTGGGAGGGTTCCACTAAATTAGATACCTTTTAGTGTATAGATTTAGGAGGGTGGATGTCCATCAATATCCTCAAGGAGATGAGATGGAAACCTCCTGCAGAGCTTTACACCTCTTGTGAAGAGGAGGTACATAGGGGCAGAGCTCTGATTGCAGCAGCCAGACCCTCATCTCCAGGGAGGCTGATGGAGAGTAGGCTCTGTCTGAGTGTGTTCCATCTTTCCCTCCAGCCTCCTTAAAGTTGTTGTTCTTCTGGGTTCTGGGGATAGGTGGGTCAACTTCTCTTATCCTCCTCAGCATCTCCTTTAGCAACTGAACTATTTTAGTTAAACTTTTTGCAGCTCTCAGAGTTCATCTGTCACTTTGGAGGTAAAACATTCAAACCTTAGACAACAAGACATGAGAAATTTTCATCTGCACATCTGGGCATAGGGGTGAGTGCAGCTGGCTTTCCCTTTGGGAAGAAAAGACTTCTTCCTGGGTCTGCAGCAATCACAAGGACTTTGTTCATTGAAACAGGACTGTTTTCCTCACAGCTGCTTCCTGAAACAACAAAAGGAGCTGAGCTCAGTCAATGTCTGGGACATCCGGCCAGCCCTGCAGGGCAGGATAAAAAGTCAGAGAGGGATCCTGGCTGCTTCCTCAGCTTAGGCAGAGGCAGAGCGGGATGGGGGATTTGCTGGTGACAAGTGCCCTGCTCCTTCCCAATGCCACCTGTGTGAATGTTCCCTGCTTCATTTTGTTTGAATAGATTTTTGTGACTTCTCTCAGGCTCTGAGATGTTACTTGCTAAATGCTATTCACATAACCATTTTATATGTTTCTATTACTACATGGTAGAACCAACCAACCAACCAACCAACAGACCAAAGTCCTAATTCTGGAGACACATTAGATAAAGGATCCTAAAACTCTCCCTTCCTTTTTATAAGATACTCTGTTCTGACCTCAGGGTCTGGGGCCATAGGAACAACATTCCTGAGCCTCGGCATCTGTGGAGATGCCAGGTCTGCTCCAGGGGCTGCACCTTGTCTTCTCCTTTCTCCCTTCCGCTAAGACTTTTAGATGCCCCCATCGCTAGTCTGAACCCTAACCAGACATCTGTTCCCAGTGGGACCTTTTGTAGGAGCTGACCAGCCTCCAGCATCAGCTCCATACCCTCCATTGTTGGCCAGGACCTGCTATGGAGAACAAGTCCCTTGAGATCTCTCTGCTCTTAGTTTCCAGGGCAGTGAATGAGAAATACCCTCTTACACACTTTGACAGTGCTGGGTAGAGAAAGATAGATGGATAGATTGATAGATAGATAGAGAATGATGTTAGTTTTTGGCGAGGCCAGACCTGAGGGGAACTATTTAGCATGAGCAGCTCTTCTTGCACCACCAGAGGCTTCACCAGCCCAGAAATTCCATTTCCTACTCACTCAGAGGAAGGGCTACTGGCTGCAGGCTCTTGCCACTGTCTGGCTCTGTGCTGTAAAATGGCCATTGGGAGGCTTCTCCTGGGTCTGTTTTCCCCTGGCCCCAGCACAGGCCCCTCTGAAATTAATCTATGGAGAATGTATTTCCCCATCTCCAGTGTGGCTGTGGCCCTTTCCCTACAGTCTACTCAGCACTACATGAGATGGGGGTAGTGGGAGGCTGGGCCCTGGGGAAGGGACCCAGGGAGACATGATAAGGTACTTGCAGGGAAGGTCAGTTTTCTCCAACTCCTTTCTCATGGCAGACACTCAATTAGAGGGCCTCCCAGGTGCTGGATAGCTCTGTGCTGGCAGAATGCTACTTCTCATACCCCTCTGCACAGCAGAGATGATGAGGGCTGGGCCTGCTTTTCTCCCTGCACTCTGATATAATAAAGGTGTTGTCACTAGGACCTATTAAATAAGACACTCATGGTAGTAAATGTAGAGACCAGGCAGCTTGGAAATCCTCAGGCACATGTGCATGTGGATGCGTGTGTGTGTCATGAGGATACAGGATAAAGTCTGTTGTCTGTGGCCCTGGGGGGTTGAGGCAGTGATCACCAGAGCTGGCTTTATCTTTGTGCTCATGCATCTTCTGCCCATTCAGCTCACATTTCGTTATACAGTTCAGCAGTTGGCAACCTGAGGGGTTTCTAGGGAGGGAGATGTAGGCTAGTCTATCTTCTCCTCCATGGATCAACATAGGCCAGACCCAGCTACAGGAGGCTCGACCATAACCAACATGGAATTTTTACTGAGTTTAGAGAGAAGGTCACTATGTCACTGAGGTATCTCACTGAAGACTTGATTAGATAGAGGAGATGATGGAGAAGAAAGAAAGATGACAGGAGAAGAGAAAGAGGTGGCCATGACAACAGAGGAAGAGAGAGGACTCAGAGGGTGTCCCCAAAGCTTAGACTCTAAATAATTAAGAGACAGCCCTGGGCTCAGTATCCAGTTTAGATCTGTGTAGGATCCCTAGGGCACTGAAGTTGAAGATGTAACTACTGGCTTGAAGGTGGAGTTGAGAGGTTCAGTGTGCCTGGTGTGGATTGTGGGGAAGAAGGTTACAACTAGGATCTTTTATGGACTGTTCACAGGACTCCACATCCAGGCAAAGGCCAGAGTATTGATTCTTAGATGAAATGCTGTTACACAGCATGGGGACTTCATTTTTTTGAGATTGAAGAACTTTGAGGGGAAATAAAATCTCTGAAAAGAAGCTAGGTTCCATCTACAGAGGCAGCATGGCTTAGTGCCTCTTCTCCATTCTGTTGAAACAGCTCCTGTCAGTGACCTCTATGTTGCTAAATTCACTGATCTCAGATCACCACATACTTTGCCTCTCTGCAACATTTGTGTCAGTGAA
This sequence comes from Rhinopithecus roxellana, assembly GCF_007565055.1. NCBI lineage: Eukaryota > Metazoa > Chordata > Mammalia > Primates > Cercopithecidae > Rhinopithecus > Rhinopithecus roxellana. Next base: position 59,443,300 of record NC_044553.1, on the reverse strand, counting down.
AACACTTTCTCCACTGGTTTCCAGGACATGATTTGTCCTCCTCTTACCTCACTAGCCACTGCTCAGTCCCTTTGGCTGGCTTTGACTGTCACCTAATCTCTGAACATTGGCACACTGCAATCTTTGTCTTTGGGCCTCTTCTCCATGTAGGCTGTCTCCTTAGTATGAATCTCAGGTTTTTGAATAGTATCTAATGAATCCCAAGTTTCTGACTCCAGCCTGAACATTTTTCCTGAATTCTAGGTTTAAATATCAAACTACCTACTCAATGTTTGTATGTGGATGACTAACAGCCATCTAAACTTAACACGCCCCATACCACTCTCTTGATTTCCATGGCCCCAAACTTGTCCCTTTGCTGGTTCTCCCAGTCTCATCTAATGGCAGTGTAGTTTTCCCATTTGCTCAGGGCAAAATAAAAAACTTGAAGTCATCATTAACTCCCCTAATCCATGAGCAGGAATGGTTGGATTTATCTCTAGAAGAAATCCATACATGCAATAAACCCATAATTAGGTATCTCACCATATCCACCACAGCTACCATCTGGTTCAAGTTAATTTCATCTTTGTCTGGATCATCATAAGGGCCTCCTTACTGGTTTTTCTGCTCTAATTCTTACTCCCTTACAATTTATTCTTCACTTGGTAGATGGAGTTATCCCTATAAAAACTTAAATCAATCATGCCACTCCTCTGCTCAAAGTCTTCCAATGGATTCTGGTTTCAGAGTAAAAACCAAAGATCTTTCAAGATCTTGGGGACCGTTGAGACCCCCAGCGATTTGGTTCTCACTTGTCTATATGACTTCACCTCCTGCCTGTCCTGCCCAAGTCACACTGGCTTTTCAGTATAGCGACAAACTTGCTTCTGCCCCAGGGCCTCTTTGCTAGTCCCCTGCTTGAAATGCCATGCCTCCAAATAGCCACATGGCTCTCCCAGACCTCACTTCCTTCAGGTCACGAATCAAATGTCTTATTAGACATTATTTCACCAGCATATTTAAAATCAGTTTTCTTCCTCACCTTGGGAACTTCCTTTTGCCTTCATCCTGTCTTATGTTTCATATCACTTATTACCATCTGATGTATTGTATATTTACTTGTTTGTTTCTCACCTGTCTCCTCTCACTAGAATTCAGACTCCACAAGAGCAGGGATTTTATCTGCTTTATTCACTCTTCACCCCTGAATTTTGGAGAGTACCTTCATTTTGTAGATGCTCAATTAGTATTTATTGAGTAAATGAAACAATGTGGTTGAGAGTGCAGGTCCTGGAAAAAGGTTCCCTGAGTTCAAATTCCAGATCTTCTCTTTAACAACTGTATGACTTTGGGGAAGTTTCTTAACCTCTCTGTACCTTAGTTTCCTTACAGTAATTGAGGATAACAAGTACCTGCCTCATATAATTGCTGTGAAGACTAAGTTAATACATTTAAATCTCAGATCAGTCCACAGCACATAGATCTGATAGATCATCATCATCATCATCATCATCATCATCACATGAAATTATTAGCTGGGGCGTTAGAAATATAAGAAAAGACAGAATTTTGAAAATCTGGGAGAAGTGAGAGGATGCGGAACATACGGATGGGATTGGTGGAAGCTTTGTGTGGCAGATTGTATTTTTCAGAGATGGCCGCAACAATATCTCAGTTTCACATGCTATTCTGGAAAGTTTTCACTCCCCATCAAAAGGTAGAGTGTATGTACTTTCCCTTCAAGTCCAGATGGGTATTTATGACTGCCTCAAGTGATGTAACTTCCAAGACTAGGTTATAAAAATGCCACACACTTCAACCTTATTTTCTTGAAATGTTCACTTTTAGAACCACCCATCATGCTATGAGAAAGTCCAAACTAGCTCATGTAGACAGACTACATAGAGAGGCCATATGGGTGTTCCTGCTGATAGCCCAGCTGAGGTCCTTGCTAACAGCCAGCAACAATTGCCAGATGTGTGAATGAAGATACCTCTAGATGACTTCAGTCCCTGTTGAGTCCCCCGCAGTCTTCAAGTATTCCCACATGAAGCACCAGGCTTCATGGAGCATAGACCAGGTGTCTCTGCTGTGCTCTGAAATTCCTGGACCAGGCAATCCATGAGAATAATCCTATGGTTGTTTTATGGCACTAAATTATGGAGCAGTTTGTAGTGCAGCAACAGCAATAGGGTACACAGGTTCAACTGTCAAGAGACCAGTCAACAGTGTAGCAAATAGATAACAGGCAAGAAAGCCACACAAAAGCAGGTGCGAGAAGTGGTCCTATTTCATTGCTGGGTCACGGATTACTAAACAGGAGATTTGAAACCCTTAACAGCATATCTGATCAGCAGGGGTTTAATGGGGAGAAGATGACTGGAACGCAATTCCAGAGTAAAAGAAAGATATGTGAACAGGCAGATGAGGGTAAAGTGGTCCCGTATGTGAGGAAGGCACAAGTAATTTTAAAGCAAAACTTTATAAAATATCTATGGGAGGAAATTACATTTTCATGTGAATCTGAAAATCACACTCACATATAATAAAACATTTGTGACTTTATGATGCAATATACTCTTGGAGGTTGCTTGAAAAGGCAGATTGTCGGATGAATTAAACTTATGTATTTATTGGCTTACTAGAACATATTTCGCATCCTTTTTGGGAACCACTGAGTGAGTGAATGGGGTGGTAAAGTATACTTTTATTTTTCAAGATTGAATGGATAAAACAGTGAAACATGAGTGTAAAAAAGTGGAGGCACTCTTTTTTTCTTTTTTCTCTTCATATATATGTATCTTTTTTTTTCCTTTTTCTTTTTCACACGTGGTGAACAGAAAGTAGAGGTACTCCTTCTTGTAGATCACCTGACTTGTCCAAAAGACTGAGTAAAAAATGAGATTTTAGAAGCTGTTAATTGAATACAAACAGTACTACTTGATGAAACAAATGGTGGAAAATGCCTTATTATGATGGAAATTAAAGGTGATGTTTTTAAGATTTGGGGATATAAAAATAGACTGGCATATAAACCAGGTCAGGTGTTGGCTATAATTCTTTTTTTTTTTTTTTTTTTTTTTTTTTTTTTTTGAGACGGAGTCTCGCTCTGTAGCCCAGGCTGGAGTGCAGTGGCGCAATCTCGGCTCACTGCAAGCTCCGCCTCCCGGGTTCAGGCCATTCTCCTGCCTCAGCCTCCCGAGTAGCTGGGACTACAGGCACCCACCACCACCGCGCCCGGCTAATTTTTTTGTATTTTTAGTAGAGACAGGGTTTCACTGTGTCAGCCAGGATGCTCTCGATCGCCTGACCTCGTGATCCACCCGCCTCAGCCTTCCAAAGTACTGGGATTACAGGCGTGAGCCACCGCGCCCTGCCTGGCTATAATTCTTTTAGCAATAGTGTTTATGCCCAATTAAATTCAATATCCTCATGGGAAAAGGGAGAAAACGGAGATAAAATAGGAAAATTAGTTAGTGAAAAATTGAAAGATAGAATATGAAAAGGTAATAACCCCTAAGAGCCAGGAAAATTAGAGACACAGTGGAAGTTCAAGAAATAACAATTTCTGGATCAGTATTTTCGTGTATTTAATATTTTTTCCTTGGTGATTAATAGCGTAATCAAAGAGGCTGTTATGGATAAAAATATGCCTCCTAATATATGGTAAAATTGAGAAGGTGAGGAAAAAATGAGGTCACTGAAAAGTGTTAATTGTAAATTAGGAAACCAAAAGTTCTCACAGGGACTGAAAGCCAACTTAAAACAAAAACAGACCCAACATACCAAACTTTTTTATTTTTATTTTTTTTGAGACAAGGTCTCTATTGCCTAGGCTAGAGTGCAGTGGCAAGATCACAGCTCACTGCAACCTTGACCTCCTGGGCTCAGTCGACCCTCCCACCTCAGCCTTCTGAGTGCCTGGGACTACAGATGCACCCCAGCATGGCCGGCTAATTTTTGTATTTTTTTTTTGTAGAGATGGGGTTTCACCATGTTGCCCAGGCTGGTCTCAAACACCTGGTCTCAAACAATCTATCCTCTTCGGCCTGGCAAGGTGCTGGAACTCCGGGCATGAGCTACCATGCCCAGCCCAAACCAAACTTTTAATTGCAGCATGGTGCTCTACTAATATAACTCAGCAATCACAAAGCGAACATGTCCTTGTTACCACCACCCTAATCAGGAAATAGGACATCACCAACACTTCAGAGGCCCCCCCAACAACCACGTGCCTTATCCTAATTCTTACCATCTCCACCCTCACCAAATGTGACTGCCATCTTGACTTTTAACACCAAAGATTGGTTTTGTTTGTTTCTGTTCTTTTTATAGGTGTACTGACACAATAGGTCTCTTTTTAAATTTAGCTTTTGCTCCCCTTAACATTATGCTTGTGAGATTCATCGGTGTCATTGTAATAGCAGTTAATTTTCGTTGCTGGGGAGTATCCCATTGTATGACTGTTCCATAATTGTATTTATTCATTCTGCTGTTGAAGGACTTTTGGGCTGTTTCACATATCACGTTGTAATGAACATTCTTGTTCATGCTTTATGATGCAGAGATTTCTTTTGAGTGTATTCTTAGGCATTGAATTGATGTCATAGGATATGTGCATTTTCAGTTTCTCAGCTGATACTGAGAAAGTGAAAAGTGATGGAGCTGTTAACTGGCACTTCCTCTAATAGTGTAGGCGAGTTCCAGTTGCTCTGCTTGTCAATATTTGATATTATCAATCTTTCTAATTTTAGCTATTCTAATGAGTGCATGCTGCTCTTGCTCTGTGGTTTTAATTTATATTTTTCTAGTTACTAATGAGGTTAGTACCTTTCATATATTTATAGGTCAGTTGGTTATCTTACTTTTGTTAACTTTCTGTTCAAGTCTCTTATCTGTGTTTCATTAAGTTGTCTGAATTTTTTTTCTTATTGATTGATAGGCACAACTTGTAAGTTCTGCCTGTGAGCCCTTTGTTGATATATGTGATGCAAGGATCTTCTCTCATTCTACGGTTTGCCTTTTTCGCTCTCTTTAAGGTGTCTTTTCATGAGCAAAAGTCCTTCTTGTAGTCTCATTTTTAAAATCATTTTTCCTTCAAGGCAATGATTCTCAACGATGGGGTGAGTATTTTTCAGGCAGTATTTGGGACATACTGAGTATCTATCATCTATCTATCTATGATATCTGCCTATCTATCTAATCTATCTAAGATATCTATCTATTTATATGGTTTTTTCCTTGTTGTTTATCTGAGATTCTAATTGAATTTGGCATCTTGCTTTTTTCCTCCTAAATCTGGTAACCATACCCCCAGGGCACATTGGAGAATGTATTGCAGAAACTTTGGTTGTCATAACTGGAGAGTGGTGGTGGGGAATCTATTGACATCTCGTGGGTAGAGGTCAGAGATGCTGCTGAACATCCTACAATGCACAGAACAGCTCCCCACACCAAAATTGTATTCAGTTTGAAATGTCAATAATGCGAGGTTGAGAAGCTTGCTTTAAAATTAGTGCTTTTTTATGTGCCTTGAAGAAATCTATCTAAACTCCAAAGTATTAAATATATTTTTCTGTTGTATCATCTCAAAGTTTTATTGTTTTGCCTTTCCCATGTGTATCACCTGGAATTAATTTTTGTGTGTCTATGAGATAGGGGTCAAATTTCATTTTTCCTTCCAGATATTCACTTGACCCAGCAATATTGATTGAAATGACCATCCTTCCCACTTCTCTACAGTTCCTCCTTTGTCATAAACCAAGTGTTTGTGGATAAAGGTGTTTGTTTCTGATCTCTATTCTGTTGTATTGCTTTAATTGATTGTGTTTGCATTCACACCATATTTTACTGATTATAGTAGTTTTAAATAAATCTTGGTATCTGAAAGTATCTTTTTTTGGTCTTTAAAACATTTATATAAATGTCTGGGGTGCAAGTGCATTTCATTGCATGCATAAATTGCATAATGGCCAACTCAGAGCTTTTAGGGTATCCAGTACCCTAATAACCTACATTGTACCCATTAAGTAATTTATCATCACGGGAGTATCTTGACTGGATTTCCTCAGAAACAGACCCTGATACAAAAATTTGAGTGCAAATAGTTTATTTGTGAAGTGATTCCTGGAAGCACTGATGGGTGAGTGAAGAAGTGAAACAGAGAAGGAAAGAAGGAAAGAAAATACAGGGTGTTTTAATGAGCAAATTACCTCTGTGGGCACCTGGGGATTTATCTCATCCAGGACTTTTGGAAGATGGTGTGGTACATGTCTCAGCACTGTTCCACCAGAAGGAACATGAATGAAATAATGAAACTGGGTTATTTATCCAGCAATTCTCATCCACAATGGGTTAAGGCAACTTTAGAGTCATTAACTCCCTGACGTTTCTGGTCTACTGTTGTACTCTGGCTAAGCATGCTCCTGTGGTCTGAGAAAGCTTTTGGGGAGAGTTGTGGATGATTGGCATAAGCAGCCTTCTGTAGAGGCTCACTTTGGTGAGCATTGATGATGCATTGGCAGGACACCAACAGTATCAGCTACCCTCCACCTTTTAAAATGGTCTGATCCAGTACCTCACATTGAGTTCATTTCATCTTGTCACTGATCGTTCAAGGGAGTAGCCATTTCAATTTATAATAAAAAAGTCTTATAAAGGGAAGTGTATTACTCAGGTTCTCTAGAGAAACCGACCCAATAAGATAGATATTATTTGTAATTGAGAGACAGAGAGACTGAGAGAGAGAGAGAGAGAGAGGAGAGAGAGGAGAGAGAGAGAGAGAGAGAGAGAGAGAGAGAGAGGAAGAGAGAGAGATTAAAGAATTGGCTCATGCTGTAAAAGCTAGCAAGTCTGAAATCTGTAGGGCAAACCAGCAGGTTGGAAATTCAGATAAGAGTTCAAGAGTTGATGCTGGAGTCTTGAGTCTGAATAGCTCAGGGCAGCAGGCTGGAAACTCAGGAAGTATTTCTATGTTGCAGTCTTGAGGAGAATTCTTTCTACTTTGGGGAACCTCAGTCTTTGCTTTTCAGGTCCTCAACTGATTGGATAAGGCCCGTTTACATTTTGGAGGATAATTTGCTTTACTTAAAGTCTACCAATTTAAATGTTAATCACACAGTTTCAATGCAATCCCTACAAAAATGCCAGTGACATTTTTCACACAAATAGAAAAAAATCCTAAAATTTGTATGGAACCACAAAAGACCTCAAATAGCCAAAGTAATCCTGAACAAAAGCACAAAGGTGGAGGCATCACACTACTAGACTTCAAAATATACTGCAAAGTTGAAGCAACCAAAATAGCATGGTACTGGCATAAACAACAGACACATTGACTGATGGAACAGCAATGAGAGCCAAGAAATTAATCCACATAACTACAGCCAACTAATTTTTGACAAAGGCATCAAGAACACTCATTAGTGAAAGGACAACCTCTTCAATAAATGGTGCTCAAAAAACCCAATATCCATATGCAGAAGAATGAAAATAGACTCCCACCTCTCACCCTATATAAAAATCAACTCAGAGGCCGGGCGCGGTGGCTCAAGCCTGTAATCCCAGCACTTTGGGAGGCCGAGACGGGCGGATCACGAGGTCAGGAGATCGAGACCATCCTGGCTAATACGGTGAAACCCCGTCTCTACTAAAAAATACAAAAAAAAACTAGCCGGGCGACGAGGCGGGCGCCTGTAGTCCCAGCTACTCGGGAGGCTGAGACAGGAGAATGGCGTGAACCCGGGAGGCGGAGCTTGCAGTGAGCTGAGATCCGGCCACTGCACTCCAGCCTGGGTGGCAGAGCAAGACTCCGTCTCAAAAAAAAAAAAAAAAAAAAAAAAAAAAAAAAATCAACTCAGAGTGGATCAAAGATCTAAATATAAGACATGAAACTGCAAAACTACTAGAAGAAAACATAGTGGAAACACTTCAGGACATTGGTCTGTGAAAAGATTTTATGAATAAGACCTCAAAAGCACAGACAACAAAAGCAAAATAAACAAGTGGGATTATATCAAACTAAAAAGCTTCTGTACAGCAAAGGGAATCCTACACAAAAGGAAAAGACAACAGAATAAAAATACATCCTACAGCATGGGGGGAAATTTTTGTAAACAATTCATCTGACAGAGAAGTAATATCCAGAATATACAAGGAACTAAAAAGCTCAACAGCATAAAAAAAAAACCCACTCAAAAATGATTAAAACATGGGCAAATGATCTGAACAGACATTTCTTAAAAGAAGACAAACAAATGGTCAACAAATATTTAAAAAATAGTCAACATTACTGGTCACCAGGGAAAGGCAAATCAAAACCACAAAGAGGTATCATCTCACCCCAGTTAGAATGGCTATTACCAAAAAGACAAAAACTAACAAATGCTGGTGAGGATGTGGAGAAAAGGGAACTCATATACACTGTCGGTGGGAATGTGAACTAGTACAGCCACTATGGAGAAAAGTATGGAGGTTCCTCAAGAAACTACAAACAGAACTACCACATGATCTAACAATCTCACTACTGGGCATTTATCCAAGGAAAGGAAATCAATATATTGAAGAAACATGTGCACCCCCAAGTTTATTGCAGCACTATTCACAATAAGCCAAGATATATAATCAACCTAGGTGTCCAACAACAGATGAATGGATAAAGAAAATGTGGTGTATGTACACAATGGAATAAATTCATCCAGCCACACTCAGCCATAACAAAGAATGAAATCCTTTCATTTGCAATGGCATGGATGGAACTAGAGGACATTATGTTAAGTGAAATAAGCCAGGAATAGAAAATTAAACACCACACGTTCTCACTCATATGGGAAGCTAAAGAAAAGTTGATCTCAAAGAAGTAAAAAGCAGAACAAGAGGATACTAGATACTAGAGAAGGGGGTGGGGAGAGGAGGAGATTTGTTAAAGGATACAAAATTAGAGCTAGATAGCAAGAATGAATTCTAGGGTTCTATAGCACTGTAGGATGACTATAGTAAACAATAATATATAGTTTCAAACAACTAGAAGGAGGATATTGACTGTCCTCGACACAAAGAAATGATGTTTTAGATGATGGATATGCTAATTACCCTGACCTGATCACTATACATTTTATGCATCAAAACATCACTATGTATGTACTCCATAAATATGTATAATTTTATATCAATAGCAAAATTTAAAAATGAAAATGTCATACAAATATTAATAACCTCTTAAAATATTTTTATAGGGACAAGCTATAGTCCATACTGTTTTTCATAATTTTATTTTATTTTTATTATACTTTAAGTTCTAGGGTACATGTGCGCAATGTGTAGGTTTGTTACGTAGGTATACATGTGCCATGTTGGTTTGCTGCACCAATTAATTGGTCATTTACATTAGTTATTTCTCCTAATCCTATCCCTCCCCATGCTCCTCACCCCATGACAGGCCCCCGTGTGTGATGTTCCCTGCCCTGTGTCCAGGTGTTCTCATTGTTCAATTCCCACCTATGAGTGAGAACATGCGGTGTTTGGTTTTCTGTCCTTGTGATAGTTTGCTGAGAATGACGGTTTCCAGCTTCATCCATGTCCCTGCAAAAGGACACGAACTCATCCTTTTTTATGGCTGCGTAGTGTTCCATGGTGTATACATGCCACATTTTCTTAATTCAGTCTATCATTGATGGACATTTGGATTGGTTCCAAGTTTTTGCTATTATGAAGTGCTGCAATAAACACACGTGTGCATGTGTCTTTATAGTAGCATGATTCATAATCCTTTGGGTATATACCCAGTAATGGGATCACTGGGTCAAATGGTATTTCTAGTTCTAGATCCTTGAGGAATCGCCACACTATCTTCCACAAAGGTTGAACTAGTTTTGGCTCCCACCAACAGTGTAAAGGCGTTCCTATTTCTCCACATCCTCTCTAGCATCTGTTGTTTCCTGACTTTTTAATGATTGCCATTCTAATTGGTGCGAGATGGAATCTCATTGTGGTTTTGATTTGCATTTTTCTGATGACCAGTGATGATGAATATTTTTTCATGTGTTGACTGCATAAATGTCTTCTTTTGAGAAGTGTCTGTTCATATCCTTTGCCCACTTTTTTGATGGGGTTGTTTGTTTTTTTCTTGTAAATTTGTTTAAGTTCTTTGTAGATTCTGGATATTAGCTCTTTGTCAGATGGGTAGATTGCAAACATTTTCTTCCATTCACTACAGTCCATACTTTTACAGTCAGTCCTGAGGTCATTATTAACAGTCATTATCTTCCTTTAGCACATTTTCTGCTTTCCCCACCCTAACTCCCTGGCAAGCACTTCTGATGGTTTAGGTTGTTTATTCAATAAGGCAACTCAGATCTTTATCTCTAAGGTTAACATGCCATTGTTAAAGTAGGATTGCTGCAATTGTGTGTTATAGTTATCACTGGGTAGAAGCATCAAGAAGTGTCTTGTACTGCTTCCTGGGCCATGATTGCATTGTTGTGCGGCAACAACTTGATCTCTTCATGGTAACCAGGGTCATTTGGTAACTTCACTGTTGCCTAGAGATCTACTGTCAAGGGAAGCTTGACATGACAGTTGGCAGCCATAACTCTATTTTTTAGTGAAACCGTTATTGTATTCCTGGCCCTGGTGAAAGCAAATCCCCCACTCTGTGATTGGAAACAAGGACCTTTAATTAAGTGGCACCTAAAGTTGTGGGGACAGAAAAGCCAAACTCACCAGGTTGGTCAATAGGAGTGCTTGCCTTATACTATGACTTGGTGGTTCTGATATGATTCAGCTCATGATGGACAGCTGTGATCACACAGTCACCCTTATGTCCCATGATCAGATACTCATTGTCTGCTAGGGCCCAGTTCTCTGGTAAATAGGGTAAATAGTTCTCTGCTACATATGGGATAACCTTACTATGGAACCCTAGAGGTCTGTGCTATAATTCATTTATGAGGGCTTCTCAGTCATTTCACAGGTGCCCACCCTTATCTGTCATGGCTACCTTTAGCACCCATGAAATCTGCTGGGTCATATGATTAAGTGCCAGGGCTACTCATACAGCAGTCTGAACGTGCTGCAGGACTCTCTTGTTTTGGGAGATCCTCTAAAATGCTGACAGCAGCCTTCTGAGAAACCCAATAAATGGGCTGGAGCAGTATTCCCAAGAGTGTTATATGTTATCTGCAAAATCCAAAGAGGCCTGCCTGGCACTGCGCCTCTTTGTGGTCCATGTCATCAATATAGTGGATCTGTCTGATGTTCTGTAGAATGTCCAGATGCAAAGGTCTCTGGACTGTGTTGAGAGAGAACCAGAGGTTTAATATAGTGCTGAGATGAGACTGCTTTCCATCCTGGGTGAATGCAAACTGTTCTGATCCTTCCTCCTGATGGGAACTAAAAGAACATATTTGCCTTATCAAAAGTCACATATCAAATACTAGAGGCTGTGTTGCTCTATTCTAGTGAAGACACAACATACAAAACTGCAGTAACCGCTGGGCCACCACTTGGTAGAGTAGTCTGCTATTATCTGCCAGGGTGTATTTGGTTTTCCAGGTGACCATATCTGCATCATTTAAATCTTTGAGGCTACCACCAAATTCTGCCATTTTACCCAGAATGTTGTATTGTTTCTGATTTGTCATGTTGGGTAGGTTGTGGACAACTACAACTTTTGTTTTTTTTTGTTACCATAATACCTCTTATTTTATAAGTCAGGGAATCATGAGAGTTCCATCAGTGTTTAAGTGCTGCCTATACATTAAAAGTATGCACTCAGGGACCATGGTATTTACCAAAGGGTAGGTTCAAGGACCCAACTGGCCCACTGTGGGATGGATTTAGGATAGGGCTGCTTTTATCATTTGGCGCCTTTCAAGTGCAACTCTAACAGATGGACCACAACATATTTTGGGTTCCCTAGTATTAGTACCAGCTCAGATCCTATACACAAGACCCCTCAAAAGTGCTGCATATTTTGTAGGTTCCTTTGGCAAAGGATTGGAACAGTATCTTCTGAAGGTCAGATGAAGTGTAATGGAAGGACCCAAAGTCACCAGTTCTCTCAGATGCAACTGGGGCAGTGAGAAACTAAAGAAAATATTTATAAAATGGTATACAAATAGGGGCAACACACAAGGCAGAAGAGATGTCAAATGTTTGCTCTCCTGAAGCTGTTGGCTGAGCTTTGATGAGTGTCACTCCATGTCTCCTTGTGTAGGTGAGGGTTCCCTCTCTGTGAAAGGATGGTGGGATCCAGGTTACATCCTTGTTCCTAGGAGCCAGGGTTAGGAGTTAATTGTTACGGAGTGATCAAAAGATGTTTCTCTGGCTCCTGCAATACCTCCGACCCCCTTGGTGGCCTCTGTTACATAGGGATTGGAAGACTCCCTCTTGAGGGGTGTGACTTCAAAAAAGAACATTTCCTATCTCCAGGAACTGGAGACATAACAGTATAGTTTTTGGCCTGCTTGTTTTTCTTTACCAAAAATTATTTTAGAGAAAGCTTGAGAATATCTAAGGCTCAGTGATTTGACTTTTTCCTTTTTCTTCTGTCCTTGAAGAGGAAGAGTTGAGGAACCTCCTTGGATAGAAGGGGTATAGCTTATTTTAGGACTTCAACCAAAGGCACGGGAGAGGAGAACAGGCCAAAGGACTGTAAGGAAGGTTACCTCAGGACTGGGATCTGGCAGGAAAAAGGCTCCAGGTCATTATTCTCCACTTACCCCTCCAGGACAGCTCCTCACCCTGCTCTGGGTCCTACTTTTGTGGGTGACTTCAAAAGCCATTCTGTGCTCTGGCTGGCAGTTGGAGTTGGCCAGTGGAAGCACTGGCAGGAGGTGGAGGCAGGAGGAGAGTGAGGTGATGGAATTTGTTCACACAGTCTCTTCCTGCCAGACCACCAGTTGGCTGTGGGTCCTTCCTCTATTGCAGCCCACAGCTCCTGCCTTATAGCTGCAACTGGCACCATAGAGGTAGAACTTCAACTCTCTTCCCAGGTTTCAAGAACCACTTCTTCTCCAGGCCCCTTCCTGCTGCTAGGCAGTGGTGGCTTCTCACTCTTGCTAGCTCTGGGGCACATCACCATGCCCTACTGGTTTCCTGTAACTCTGTTTCTTTTGCAAATATTCCCTCTGTTGAACTTTCCCCACATTACCCTGTGTGATTGTGCCATCGGCTACTACTGGGATGTGACAGAAAGGCCATTTGAAGATAAAGGACCAAAGAACAGGTCAGTGTGATTATTTCAGAGCCTGAGGTGGGGTTGATTACAGAAAATTCACAGCTGGTCACGGTGCACTTTTCAGAGCCAGGGGGCCCAGCAAAGATATGGTCATATACTAGATGAAAATCAGAGAAGATTTTCATCAGGAAAACTACCATGAAAATTAACAAAGATCTTAGCTTCCTGGCTACCCCTACCTAATGATATTATTGATGAGAAAATGAACCCAAAGTAATGCTGCCAACTCCTCTTCTGGGGAGTGGGAGCATTTAATTGCACTAAAGCCACGTAACAAAAACAACAGCAAAACACCCAAACACTTAAACCATCCAAACAAATTGAAAGTGTTGAAAAGTTGAGTGAGGACAGAAGCCTTTCATCATCTAATCCAAAACATAGACTCACTAAATAATAACCCCAGCCACAAATCATGTAATCTAGAGAGAGATCTATGAGCTTTTTCTCTGTCTCTCTCTGGCCTGGCAGGCTGAGAGATCCAGTGCACAGAAGGGCAGCCTCAGATGGTTTGCGTGGGGAGTGCTTAGTCTTGGGATATTCAAAAGGAGAAGAGGAAAAGTCCAGGGCTTTTCCCAGAAAAACCAGGCTTGCCTTAGAACCTTCATACTGACACACCCTTTAATTACATATATTGTGCTGTATATTGACATGTAGTCAGTATTCAGTGTTTTTATGGAGTTGTTTTTTGCTTTTTTTGTCTTTAGAGACAGAGTCTCGCTCTGTTGCCCAGGCTGGAATACAGTGGCACAATCACAGCTCACTGTAGCCTCAAAATCCTGGGCTCAAGCCATCTTCCTGCCTTGGCCTCCTGTGTATCTAGGATTACAGACCCACACTACTGGGCCTGACCAGCAGCGTGTTTTGACTTGAGCAGTGTTGGCTTCTTTCTGTTTCCCTCAGCAGAGGGGACTCAAGTTGGCCAGTGCTTGTGTTGGGCAAACCTGGGGCATCCCCTTCTCATGGGTTGGGTGAAGCCTCTAGCACTGAACGAGAAAGCTCACACAACTCCCCACTTTTGGCTCTTAGCACCAGCCAGACAGGAGCAAGCACCGGGAACAACTCCCAGCATCTCAGAATCAAATCTCCACTGCTGGATGCTCTAGTCTTTCCTGATTACAGGCCCACATGGAGCTTATTTGAAGGGGTCACTGCCATGGGCTGAGTCAGGGCATTGAAGCCTGGATGTCAGGGCTCAGCAGTGTCCAGTTTCCAGGCCTCATTTCAGCTGCTCCCATGAAGGGTTCCCCTAGCACTGGGCCTGGAGAGTTATGAGTCTCTCCTGTACTTTTTGCTCTGGGGACCTGTTTCCACAATCTTCTGGGAAGGTCTTTCTGCTGTATGTGCTCTGTTTAAGTTTACATTCTGGACTCCTATGAAGATATTTCAGCAAAGTCTTTTGCTCCTTTGTGTTTTATGTTTACTTATGTCTATTGTAAAAAAATCAAGGTAATAACTTTAAAATTAATTAAAAAAAACCCAGTCACTTCTAATCTCACAAACAAGTGTGCACCTATTATCATATTGTTGGAGATATGGTACATATACATTTTTTTTCTTTGCCTCAACATTGCATTATATTAAGACTAAAGGCTGGACAATGGCTCCATGTGGAGGAGGGAGGGATTTCAGAGGCCTGACCCTTATCTTGTCTTTTTTTTTTTTTTTTTGAGACCAGGTCTTGGTTTGTTACTCAGGCTGGAATTCAGTGGTGTGAACACAGCTTACTGCAGCCTCAGTCTCCTGGGTTTAGCAATTCTCCCACCTCAGCCTCCTGAGTAGGGTAGCTGAGACTATAGGCATGTGCCACCATGCCCAGCTAGTTTTTGTATTTTTTGTAGAGATGGCATCTCACCATGTTACCCAGGTTGGTCTCAAACTCCTGAGCTCAAATGATCCTCCTGCCTCAGCCTCCTAAAGTGCTGGATTACAGGCGTGAGTCACTGTACCAGCCTCCTCTTGTTTTATACAAGGGAAGAATCCTATTTCAAAGTGAAAGGAGGAGTTCATCTTCTTGTACCAGATCCTGTGTCAGAAATATTTTAAAAATATTTTATTATAAAAGTTTTTGAATGCATACAAAAGTAGGAAGGATTGTATAGTGAACTCAATGTATCGGTTCCTCAGCTTGCATCATAATCAATACATGGCCAATTTAATTTCCTTTACACCTTCCATTCCTTGCTTTATGCCAACCTCCCCAACCCCTCAGATTATTTTGAAGCAAATCCAAGACATCAACAAATACTTTTGTCAGCTACACCATGAGTATGGGTCTCGAGTTAGGCAAGTGATCTGGTTCTAATTTGTATACTTGGCTTGCCCCACTCCTCCAGTGGCCTGAAGAGTCATGGGTAGGGCAGGGGGCCTTGCCTCCTGCTCTTGCATGTAGTCTTTCACAACAGCTGAACATATGGGAGACCTGTCCCAGGAAAGCATCAACCCTGGACCTTGAGGGATATGTCCAGAGAAGTGAGGAGGTTGGAGGAATGAGAGCTATTAGTCAGATAAAGAAAAGACCTGGAGAGGTATGACCATTGTCTTTAAACGATTGGAGGGTGGTCTTGGATTTGAAGTGTTAGATTTGTTTGACTTGTTCTGGTGTGAACACAGAATGCAAATGAAGGCCCTCTGGGCAGAAATAACCGGGAGGCAGATTTTTAGTTCAAGAACTTTCTAATCATTTGAGTGTCAAAAAGTGGAGTAGGTCACCCGGGCTTGGGGATCACCAAGGTGAGATTGAGGTAGGAGAATTTAAGCAATGGGTTAAGGTGGTACATGAGTAAATTAAGTTCCTTTAAATGAATTTTCCAGTTTCTAAGAGAATCAATGACACACTTCATTAAGAGTTAAGAACTTTGTGTGACCACAGAAGTCCTTTTACCTTATTGGGTCCTACTCATACAATTAGGGTTTTGGATTATGTGATAGCAATAATAGCTAACTATGTTGAGCCCTTATGTGTTTTAAGTAAGTATTAACTTGCTTTCAATAATGACATAAGATAGTGTATTAGTCCAATCTCATACTGTTAATAAAGACATCCCCAAGATTGGGTAATTTATAAAGGAGAAAGTTTTAATTGACTCAAAGCTCAGCATGACTGGGCAGGCCTCAGGAAACTTAACAATCACTGCAGAAGGGGAAGCAAACATGCCCTCTTCACATGGTGGCAGGAAGGAGATGTGCCAAGCGAAAGTGGGAAAAGCCTCTTATAAAAACATCAGGTCTCTTGAGAACTCATTCACTTTCACAAAAACAGCAGCATAGGGGTAACTGCCCCCATGATTCAATTACTTCCCACTGGGTTCCTCCCATGACATGTGGGAATTATAGGCACTACAATTCAAGATGAGATTTGGGTGGGGACACAGCCAAACCTTATAATTCCACCACTGGCTCCACCCAAATCTCATGTCCTCACATTTCAGATCATAATCATGCCCTCCCAACAGTCCCCCAAAGGCTTAACTCATTCCAGCATTAACTCAAAAGTCTAAGTCTAAAGTCTCATCTGAAAAAGGCAAGTCCTGCCTGCCTATGAGTCTGTAAAATCAAAAGTAAGTTAATTCCTAGATACAGTGGAGGTACAGACATTGGGTAAATACACTCATTTCAAATGGGAGAAATTGGCCAAAATGAAGGGGCTACAAGCCCCATGCAAGTCCAAATTCCAATAGAGCAGTCATTAAACCTTAAAGTTCCAAAATGATCTCTTTTGACTTCATGTCTCATATCCAGGTCACACTGATGCAAGAGGTTGGTTTTCACAGTCTTGGGGAGCCCTGCCCCTTGGCTTTGCAGGGTACAGCCCCAACTTCTAGCTGCTTTCACAGGCTGACATTGAGTGTTTGTGGCTGCACATGATGCAAGCTGCTGCTGGGTCTACCATTCTGGGGTCTGAGGACAGTGGCCCTCTTCTCACAACTCCACTAGGCAGTGCTCCAGTGTGGACTCTGTGTGGGGCTCCCATCCCACATTTCCTTTCCACACTGCCCTAGCAGAGCTTCTCCATGAGGGCTCTGCCCCTGCAGCAAACTTCTGCCTGAGCATCCAGACATTTCCATACATCCTTTGAAATCTAAGCAGAGGTTCCCAAATCTCACTTCTTGATTTCTCTGCACCTGCAGGCCCAATGCCATGTGTAAACCACCATGGCTTGGGACTTGCACCCTCTGAAGCAAAAGCCTGAGCTGTCCATTGGCCTCTTTTGGCCATAGCTGGGACACAGGGCACCAAGTCCCAAGACTGCACAAAGCAGAAAGGCCCTGGGCACAACCCATGAAGCTATTTTTTTCTCCTAAGCCTCCAAGCCTGTGATGGGAGGGACTGCTGTAAAGACCTCTGACATGCCCTGGAGACATTTTCCCCATTGTCTTCAGAATTGACATTTGGCTCCTCATTACTTATGCAAATTTCTGCAGCTGGCTTGAATTTCTCCTCAGAAAATGGGTTTTTCTTTTCTAGCACATCACCAGGCTGCAAATTTTCTGAACTTTCATGCTCTGCTTCCCTTTTAAACATGAGTTCCAATTCCAAACCATATCTTCATGAAAGAATAAAACTGTGTGTTTTTAAGAGCACCTAAGTCACATCTTGAATGCTTTGCTCCTTAGAAATTTCTTCTGCCAGACACCCTGAATCATCTCTCTCAAGTTCAAAGTTCCACAGATCTCTGGGGTAGGGGCAAAAAGCCACCAGTCTCTGTGCTAAAGCATAGCAAGAGTTACCTTTGTTTATTTCCCAAGAAGTTCCTCATCTCCATCTAAGACCGTCTCAGCCTGGACTTTATTGTCCATATCACTATCAGCATTTTGGTCAAAGCCATTCAACAAGTCTACAGGAATTTCCAAACTTTCCCACATTTTTCTGTCTTCTTCTGAGCCCTCCAAACTGTTCCAACATCTGCCCGGTACCCAGTTCCAAGGTCGCTTCCATGTTTTTGGGTATCTTTACAGCAGTGCCCCACTACCTGGTACCAATTTACTGTATTAGTCCATTCTCACACTGCTAATCAAGACATACCCAAGACTGGGTAATTTATAAAGGAAAGATGTTTAATTGATTCACAGTTCTCCAGGGCTGGGGAGACCTCAGGAAACTTACAATCATGGCACAAGGGGAAACAAACACGTCCTTTTTCCTTCTTCACATGGTGGCAGGAAGGAGAAGTGCTAAGCAAAAGGGGGAAAAGCCCCTTATAAAACCTTCAGATCTTGTGAGAATTCACTCACTATCATGAGAACAGCCTCATGGGGTAACCGCCTCCATGATTCAATTACCTCCCACTGGGTTCCTCCCATGACATGTGGGGATTATGAGAACTACAATTCAAGATGAGATTTGGGTGGGGACACAGCAAAAC
Organism: Rhinopithecus roxellana; assembly: GCF_007565055.1. NCBI lineage: Eukaryota > Metazoa > Chordata > Mammalia > Primates > Cercopithecidae > Rhinopithecus > Rhinopithecus roxellana. Next base: position 59,424,719 of record NC_044553.1, on the reverse strand, counting down.
TGTATCAGATAGGTACTATAATTATCTGTATTTTGGATATGGAGAAACTGAGGCACAGAGACAGTATGTATTTTGTTCAAAGTCACACAGCTATCATATGATAGAGCTGGGATTGGAACCCAGGCAGTTGGTTTCAGTGCTAGCATGCTTAACCACTATGGCACAGTACATTTCAAAGGTAAGTTTGAGTGTTTCAGCTGTAATCATACAGTGATTCTAGGATGAAGTGAGACAATATATGTGACCTTGCATTATTCTATACAAATGACACCCCTTCACATCTTATATTTTTCTCAAAACAAGGTTATTACAATTTATTTTCCCCAACCAGATCTTGGACAAGCTGTGCTCCTCTGAGACAGTAACATCAGGCACAAGTCTCATAGACCGTGGTCTCTGATAGGGCGAGTACTGAACCAGGCATATTCACTTTTGTAAGCCTGGGACGATGTAGGCCCTCAGGAGGATTTGTTTATTGATGGATGGCAGGGCTGTGGCCCAGAAACATTTTCACTCGAAAGGTGCCATGCTCCAGGTGGCCAGCTGGGGGAGCCTCAGCCCAAAGGCAGGGCAGGCTGAAAGTAGCAGAGGCTGCGTTGTGATTGGCGGTCAGCGGTCTGGAGTCCACCAAGTGCTGGGCTGGATGTGAAGGGTTGAGTTTCCTGTGAGGAGAGGTCTTGCCTGCTGCAGAGGCCTGGTCCCGCTCAGCCAGGGCATGGGACATTGGAAATGCCCCGCTGGAACCTGGGAGGAAGTTGCGCGGGTCAAGACGGTCTTAGGGGACAGGAGCTGGTGGCGGGAGGAGGGGAGACAGCACTCTGAGCAACCTCAGCGTGCCTGGAGGGGGACAGGCATCCGGGACGCAAGCGGCTGAGCTGGGTTCTGGGCACTGGCAGGTCAGCAGGGCAGGGAAGAAAGGGGCATGGACGGTGGGCCTGGGGGCTTCCCATCAGCCAGCCCCTGTGACTGGGAGAAAGTCCTGCCCCTGGGCGGAAAGGCCCCCATCTCTCCCTAGGGGTGAGAGGGTAGGACCCCAAAGGGGCCCCAAGCCGTGCCTCTCAGTGTGCGCCTCCTTCAGGCGATTTCCCACCCCATCCCCGTCTTCTCTGCCATTCAGAGGGTTAAGGGTGTGTAGGAGACAAGGTAGGGAGATTCCTCTCTCCCGAGGAGCCCTGGCAGAGGGGCCTGGCACTGCAGGGGTGCATGCAAGAAGTGGGTGCACGTCCGCAGAGCTTGGGTGGGCAGCAATGGGGGGGCTTGGTTGGGCAAAAAGAGAAGACAGGGGCCGCTTGCTCTCATCTTGTTTCAACCCCACAGAATGTGACTCAACCACGAGATGACTTGCTGAGGCTGGGCGAATGCTCTGCTCCCATTTTACCCAGGGAAGCCAGATAGAGACCTGAGAGAAGATAGGAGGAAGAACCCGGAACCCCACTCTCATGGGAAGTGAACTCGGACCACAGACCTTCCTCTTCTTTATGTTTTATTTTATTTTATGTTTTTAGAGACAGGGTCTCACTCTGTTGCCCAGGCTGGAGTGTAGTAGCACCATCACAGCTCACTGCAGCCTCAACCTCCTGGGCTCAAGCAATCTTCCTGCCTCAGCCTCCTGAGTAACTGGGACCACAGGTGTGCACCACCATGCCCCACTAATTAATTTTTTTTGATGGAGGTGGGATCTAACCATGTTGCCCAGACTGGTCTCAAACTCCTGGCCTTAAGTGATCCTCCCAGTTCAACCTCCCAAAGTGCTGGGATTACAGGTGTGAACCACTGTGCCTAGTTCCTCCTTTTTTGACTCTACTTCTTCTTCCCCAAGGAAGGGGCTGAAGGAGAGGCCTCTGTTAGCTGCTAGTGTGAGGTTAAGCTGGGAGGATGGCCAGAGGCTGAGTCATAACTCTCGAGGCCCCTTTAGGTGCTGTGGTTCCAGTAGTCCAGCCTCCTACCCTCTTTAGGCCACTTCAGCCCCAGGTGCTAGCACCTTCACCCTGGTGCCTTTCCCTCCCAGGGAGTCTCATGAACTATTTCCTTTGGGGAGGGTGAAGAAAGTCCACAGTTTAGCTTGGAGGGGACCATCTCTACTACTGAATGCCCCACTAGAAGACTTCCCAGCTTCATCTCAAAATTTCTAATTCTTGGCACTTGTGGGTAAAGTCTAATTCTAGAGCTCCCCAGAGTCACTTTATCTCCTGGGGCAGTAAAAATGGCACTGATCTTGGAGGAGACCTCTTATCTTCAGGGACACCGCATCTGCTGGAGGTAGCAGAGGCCCTTCTGTCGTTCCTTTCCGCCTGTGAGCTGCAGCACCTTTTTCTGGGCTGGTCTGGAGAACCCCTCTACCCACACTGCAGGCTGGAGGTTGCCTTGCATGCTCCAGCTCCTAGGCTGGGTGAGCCTTAGAGCCTTTGGGCAAACCCCTGTTTTAGCAGCTTAGAAAGGCAAATCCTGGCTCCTCTTTCTCCCCTCACTTGCTAGGACTCAGAGCAGAGAGAGGACGGCTTTTCTCCAGTCCTTCTCCCTTTTCGGACAGTCGGCACAGCTAGAGAAATTTGTAAAGATCAGGGGAAGCCTGTTTTGCATAGTGAGAGTCTTGCATGCTTGGGACATCAGGACAGCCTCCAGGGGTTCTAAGAGTGTGTGGACTAATCTCAGGGAAGAAATGCTGGAGGGCCTTGGGCTGACATTCTAGCTCCTCCACACTGCTCTTGACATCCTAGAATAAAGAGGGAAGGCCAAGGTCACCTTTAGGGCGTTCTTTGAACATGGCTGGCCTGGGACTGGAATGGGAGAATATAGTACGGTCCTGGCTCTGAAAAACCACAGTTACTCTGGGTCTGTGCCTTAAAGCTGTGGTTTCATGAGGTCAGATTTCCCTCAACAGCCATGAGTAATCAAGATAAAGAACCATTTAGGCTTGTTCCTTCCTATATGTCAACAGCTATTCTGTCCCAGGGCTCAGGATTTAGAGCTAGTGTCCTGTTCCCTTTAGCAGAACTGACTCCTCTCTCCTCTGTGCCTCTGTGTGATTGCTGACCTGGCCTTAAGCACCGCCTCAGTGGTTAAGTTTTGCAGAGAGGGCTGGTTACTTCCCTGGTACCTCTCTTTTGTTATTGAAGCCTAGTTTCCTGTTGCATATCTGTCTTTTCTTCATTTACTCCTTATTTTGTGATGTCTAGCTCCCAGCAGCTTTCTGAGAAAGGGTACTTGGAAAGCCATTTTTTTGAGACTTTCAAAGATGGAAATAGATTTTTTCATTCCTCACAGTTGATTGATAAACTGGCTGCTTAAGCATTTCAAGGATCAAATTATGTTTTCTGGTATTAGTAGTAACTGTGAGCTGTGAGAGATCTTTCTGTTTCATGATAAACAGGTACAATGTGATGGACTCTTGGAGAAATCGCTGGTCACAAGGGAAGTAGGTGAGGTCTCTGATGACCCTCCCGAAGTACACATAACCAATAAGCCAAATCATATCTGAGCCCAGTATACTGGAGCTGTGGATTGGGGTGGCCAAGAGCTTTGTCACATGTATGGTAATAGCTTATAAGTATTTATTCCCAAATGGCTAAGAAACTAACCCAGCACCCTTTATTTTACCACGGTTTCTGTGTTTACTATATACCAAATGTTTTCTATAGGCTAAAGCCATTATCTGAGCTCTCTGGTCATTTTCATGGATCTATCTGGTCAATTCTTGTAGCATCATATATATTTTAAAGTTTCTCTTCTCTTTATGTATTTATTTTATTTATCAGGTGTCTTAAGAAGCAATCTCAAACTGTCAAAAGACTCTGATTTTGTTCTTGGGCTACCTAGTTCTTTCGACAACCTTGGAGATGCAATGGAAAGCACACACACACACACACACACACACACACACACGCATAGAGTCTCATTGGGATTACAGGGATTACACGCACTTGCCACCATGCCCAGCTAATTTTTGTATTTTTAGTAGAGATGGGATTTCACCACATTGGCCAGGCTGGTCTCGAACTCCTGACCTGAGGTAATCCGCCTGCTTTGGACTCCCAAAGTGCTGAGATTACAGGCATGAGCCACTGCACCTGGCCTATATGTATGTACTTAAAGGATAGACATAGAGTCTCTCATTTGGTTTAAAGACCAACTGCACAAGAATAAAAATGAGTAAGGATGCCTTAACAGTTGCATATGTCAAGAACACACGGGGTTTCACTTGGATGCAAAGTCAGCTTGAGGCTGCTCTACTCTGATCAGGTAAAATACCTACAGGAACCAGGATGGTAACTGCACTAGTGCAGTGAGCTGTTAATTTAACTGTATTACATTATATTTAATTTAATATGTCCACATTAAATTAATGTGTAACTTTATTTACATATTAAACATTAAACCCATAGGAAGAATCTTTATTCCTACAAAGCCATGTGTGCTCTCCCCACTTTTTTGAAGCACATGGCCAGCTCTCTCAATCTGCATTTATCATTCTCCATGTTCAATACAGAAAAATGTCAAGAAAAATTTCATTTTTCTCCTAACTGCAAGAAAAGCAACAGCATAACAGCAATGATACATGGAAACTGACACTCTGTGCTGGGGAAGCAAATAAGGGGAGGTTGGATTTCCTGTGTGGGAATTAGATGGTTGCGTGCTCCTTCTAAACTGAGCGGCCTTCAGCTCCAACTGATTCTTGCTGTACGGGAATGTAGGTCAATGATTGCCAGACCTGATGTTCAGGAGATGCCAGCAATCTGGATTTTCCCATGAGATTTCCTGATTTTAAAAATTTTGGCAACCATGTTCTTAAAACCTTGTGCAGGACAGGCTCAACGAGCAGGATGCTGGATTGTGCTGTCTTAAACATTGTAGCCAGCTCTAAGTACTTTATTTTATTTTTTTTTGAGGTGGAGTTTTGCTCTGTCACCCCGGCTGGAGTGCAGTGGGGCGATCTCAACTCCCTGCAACCTCTGCCTCCTGGGTTCAAGCAGTTCTGCCTCAGCCTCCTGAGCAGCTGGGATTACAGGCATGCAACACCGTGGCCAGTTAGTTTTTGTATTTTTCGTGGAGATGGTGTTTCACTGTGTTGACCAGGCTGGTCTTGAACTCCTGACCTCAGATGATCCACTGGCCTTGGCCTCCCAAAGTGCTGGGATTATAGGCCTGAGCCACCATGTCTGGCCAGCCCTGAGTACTTCAAAGTAACAGTGACAAACTAGAGCACATTAAAATTGTGAGAGAAACTAGAAGCTTGGGAAAAGGGTGGAAGACTCAGGGATGATGCTTCTGAGAAAAGAAAGCTCAGCTGAGATTTGATACCAGACTTCTGGTTGCATATGCACTTCTCTATTAGGGACAGAGCATGTTTTTTTACTGGAGACAGGAGGAGGGATGGGATCAGGTCTAGGGTTGGAAGGTATTTTGGAAGCAGCTGTGAGATCTATATAAGCAGAACTAACAATCAGCTACTTTACGATATCAGGACATATCTGCCTGGGGAAAAGCAGTGAGTTTCCATCATTGGAGATGTTCAAGCAGAGTCTTCAACCAGTTGGGGACATCATAAAGAGTACTGAAACACTGGAGGAGGGCATCATGCCCAGTCTTGATGGTCCTGTTCATCCCTAAGGGATTATGATTCCAATCTTCTTTAGCTACTGTGGAGCATTTGGGCTTTTCCTTTCCCTAAGCTCCCATGCAAGTTGTACCATTCTTTTGGCCATTTAAGGCATGCAGTAGGCAATAATTCAATGTATGGGGCTCCAATCCTGGGTGCCCTGGCTTTTGCCCTTGGCAAGGCTTTATAGCTTCTCTTAGCCTTACTTTATTTATAAAAATATGAGTGAATACAAAATATCAGTGTAAAGATTCATATGGCCCATGCAGCTCCTGTGAGAGGTCATGGAGATTGTGACTGTCCAATGGCCTTTTAAAAAAATTAATCCAATGGCCTTTTAAAAAAATAGGTCTTTAAAAAAAATTTAGCTCTGCTGAAGGGGGAGGTTCCAAAATGGCTGAATAGGAACAGCTCCAGTCTACAGCTCCCAGTATGAGCGACGCAGAAGACTGGTGATTTCTGCATTTCCAACTGAGGTACCAGGTTCATCTCACTGGAGCTTGTCAGACAGTGCAGGACAGTGGGTACAGGACAGTGGGTGCAACCCACGGACTGTGAGCCGAAGCAGGGTGAGGCATCGCCTCACCCAGGAAGCACAAGGGGTCGGGGAATTCCCTTTCCTAGCCAAGGGAAGTCGTAACAGATGGCACCTGGAAAATTGGGGTCACTCCCACCCTAATACTGAGCTTTTCTTTTCTTTTTTGAGATGGAGTCTCGCTTTGTCACCCAGGCTGGAGTGCAGTAGCATGATCTCGGCTCACTGCAAGCTCCGCCTCCCGGGTTCACGCCATTCTCCTGCCTCAGCCTCTGAGTAGCTGGGACTACAGGCGTGCACCACCAGGCCCCGCTAAGTTTTTCTATTTTTAGTAGAGACAGGGTTTCACTGTGTTAGCCAGGATGGTCTCGATCTCCTGACCTCGTGGTCCGCCCGCCTTGGCCTCCCAAAGTGCTGGGATTACAGGCGTGAGCCACCACGCCTGGCGTAATACTGTGCTTTTCAAATGGTCTTAGCAAATGGCACACCAGGAGATTATATCCTACGCCTGGCTCAGAGGGTCCCATGCCCACAAAGCCTTGTTCACTGCTAGCGCAACACTCTGAGATTGAACTGCAAGGCAGCAGCAAGGCTGGGGGAGTCACACCCGCCATTGCTGAGGCTTGAGTAGGTAAACAAAGCAGCTGGGAAGCTCGAACTGGGTGGAGCCCATCGCACCTCAAGGAGGCCTGCCTGCCTCTGTAGACTCCACCTCTGGGGGCAGGGCATAGCTGAACAAAAGGTAGCAGAAACTTCTGCAGACTTAAACGTCCCTGTCTGACAACTTTAAAGAGAGTAGTGGTTCTCCAAGCACGGAGCTTGAGATCTGAGAACGGACAGACTGCCTCCTCAAGTGGGTCTCTGACCCTCCAGTAGCCAAACTGGGAGGCACCTCCCAGATGGGGCTGACTGACACCTCATATGGCTGGGTGCCTCTCTGAGATGGAGCTTCCAGAGGAACAATCAGGCAGCAACGTTTGCTGTTCTGCAATATTTGCAGTTCTGCAGCCTCCGGTGGTGATACCCAGGCAAACAGGTTTGGAATGGACCTCCAGGAAACTCCAACAGACCTGCACCTGAGGGTCCTGACTGTTAGAAGGAAAACTAACAAACAGAAAGGACATCCACAACAAAACCCTGTCACTATGTTACCATCATCAAAGACCAAAGGTAGATAAAACCACAAAGATGGGGAGAAACCAGAGCAGAAAAGCTGAAAATTCTAAAAATCAGAGCACCTCTTCTCCTCCAAAGGAATGCAGCTCCTCGCCCACAACGGAACAAAGCTGAACGGAGAATATCTTTGACGAGTTGAGAGAAGAAGGCTTCAGAAGATCGGTAATAACAAACTTCTCTGAGCTAAAGGAGGATGTTTGAACCCATCTCAAAGAAGCTAAAAGCCTTGAAAAAAGATTAGACAAATGGCTAACTAGAATAAACAGCATAGAGAAGACCTTAAATGACGTGATGGAGCTGAAAACCATGGCATGAGAACTACGTGACGCATGCACAAGCGTCAGTAGCTGATTTGATCAAGTGGAAGAAAGGGTATCAGTGATTGAAGATCAAATGAATGAAATGAAGTGAGAAGAGAAATTTAGAGAAAAAAGAGTTAAAAAAAGCCTCCAAGAAGTATGGGACTATGTGAAAAGACCAAAGCTACGTCTGATTCAGGTACCTGAAAATGATGGGGAGAATGGAACCAAGTTGGAAAACACTCTGCAGGATATTATCCAGGAGAACTTCCCCAACCTAGCAAGGCAGGCCAACATTCAAATTCAGGAAATACAGAGAATGCCACAAAGATACTCCTCAAGAAGAGCAACTCCAAGACACATAACTGTCAGATTCACCAAAGTTAAAATGAAGGAAAAAATGTTAAGGGCAGCCAGAGAGAAAGGTCGGGTTACCCACAAAAGGAAGCCCATCAGATTAACAGCAGATCTCTCAGCAGAAACTCTACAAGCCAGAAGAGAGTGGGGGCCAATATTCAACATTCTTAAAGAAAAGAATTTTCAACCCAGAATTTCATATCCAGCCAATCTAAGCTTCATAAGTGAAGGAGAAATAAAATACGTTACAGACAAGCAAATGCTTAGAGATTTTGTCACCACCAGGCCTGCCTTACAAGAGCTCCTGAAGGAAGCACTAAACATGGAAAGGAACAACCAGTACCAGCCACTGCAAAAACATGCCAAATTGTAAAGACCATCGAGGCTAGGAAGAAACTGCATCAACTAATGAGCAAAATAACCAGCTAACATCATAATGATGGGATCAAATTCACACATAACAATATTAACCTTAAATGTAAATGGGCTAAATGCCTCAATTAAAAGACACAGACTGGCAAATTGGATAAAGAGTCAAGACCCATCAGTGTGCTGTATTCAGGAGACCATCTCACATGCAGAGACACACATAGGCTCAAAATAAAGGGATGGAAGAAGATCTACCAAGCAAATGGAAAACAAAAACAAGCGGGGTTGCAATCCTAGTCCCTGATAAAATAGACTTTAAACCAACAAAGATCAAAAGAGATAAAGAAGGCCATTACATAATGGTAAAGTGATCAATTCAACAAGAAGAGCTAACTATCCTAAATATATATGCACCCAACACAGGAGCACCCAGATTGATAAAGTGAGTCCTTAGAGACCTACAAAGAGACTTAGACTCACACACAATAATAATGGGAGATTTTAACACCCCACTATCAACATTAGACAGATCAATGAGACAGAAAGTTAACAAGGACGTCCAGGATTGAACTGAGCTCTGCACAAAGTGGAGCTAATAGACATCTACAGAACTCTACACCCCAAATCAACAGAATATACATTCTTCTCAGCATCACATCGCACTTATTCCAAAATTGACCACATAGTTGGAAGTAAAGCACTTCTCAGCAAAAGTAGAAGAAGAGAAATTATTATAAACTGTGTCAGACCACAGTGCAACCAAACTAGAACTCAGGATTAAGAAACTCACTCAAAACTGCTCAACTACATGGAAACTGAACAACCTGTTCCTGAATGACTATTGGGTACATAACAAAATGAAGGCAGAAATAAAGATGTTCTTTGAAACCAATGAGAACAAAGACACAACATGCCAGAATCTCTGGGAAACATTTAAAGCAATGTGTAGAGGGAAATTTGTAGCACCAAGTGCCCACAAGAGAAAGCAGGAAAGATCTAAAATTGACACCCTAACATCACAATTAAAAGAACTAGAGAAGCAAGAGCAAACACATTCAAAAGCTAGCAGAAGGCAAGAAATAACTAAGATCAGAGCGGAACTGAAGGAGATAGAGACACAAAAAACCCTTCAAAAATTAATGAATCCAGGAGCTGGTTTTTTGAAAAAATCAACAAAATACATAGACCACTAGCAAGACGAATAAAGAAGAAAAGAGAGAAGAATCAAATAGATGCAATAAAAAATGATAAAGGGGATATCACCCCTGATCCTACAGAGATACAAACTATCATCAGAATATACTATAAACACCTCTATGCAAATAAACTAGAAAATCTAGAAGAAACGGATAAATTCCAGAACACATATACCCTCCCAAGTCTAAACAGGAAGAAGTTGAATCCCTGAATAGACCAATAACAGGCTCTGAAATTGAGGCAATAATGAAGAGCCTACCAACCAAAAAAAGTCCAGGACCAGATGGATTCACAGTCGAATTCTAACAGAGATACAAAAAGGAGCTGCTACCATTCCTTCTGAAACTAGTCCAATCCATAGAAAAAGAGGGAATCCTCCCTAACTCATTTTGTGAGGCCAGCATCATCCTAATACCAAAGCCTGGCAGAGACACAACAAAAAAAGAGAATTTTAGACCAATATCTCTGATGAACATCAATGCAAAAATCCTCAATAAAATACCAGCAAACCAAATCCAGCAGCACATCAAAAAGCTTGTCTACCATGATCAAATTGGTTTCATCCCTGGGATGCAAGGTTGGTTCAACATATGCAAATCAGTAAATGTAATCCGTCATATAAACAGAACCAAAGACAAAAACAACATGATTATCTCAATAGATGCAGAAAAGACCTTCTAAAAAATTCAACAGCCCTTCATGCTGAAAACTCCCAATAAATTAGGTATTGATGGGATGTATCTCAAGATAATAATAAGAGCTATTTATGACAAACCCACAGCTAATATCGTACTGAATGGGCAAAAATTGGAAGGATTCCCTTTGAAAACTGGCACAAGACAGGGATACCCTCTCTCACCACTCCTATTCAACATAGTGTTGGAAGTTCTGGCCAGGGCAATCAGTTAGGAGAAAGAAATAAAGGGTATTCAATCAGGAAAAGAAGAAGTCAAATTGTCCCTGTTTGCAGATGACATGATTGTTTAGAAAACCCCATTGTCTCAGCCCCAAATCTCCTTAAGCTGATAAGCAACTTCAGCAAAGTCTCAGGATACAAAATCAATGTGCAAAAATCACAAGCATTTCGATACACCAATAACAGACAGACAGAGAGCCAAATCATGAATGAACTCCCATTCACAATTGCTTCAAAGAGAATAAAATACCTAGGAATCCAACTTACAAGGGATGTGAAGGACCTCTTCAAGGAGAATTACAAACCACTGCTCCACGAAATAAAAGAGGACAGAAATAAATGGAAGAACATTCCATGTTCATGGATAGGGAGAATCAATATCACAAAAATGGCCATACTGCCCAAGGTAATTTATAGATTCAATACCATCCCCATCAAGCTACCAATGACTTTCTTCACAGAATTGGAAAAAACTACTTTAAAGTTCATATGGAACCAAAAAAGAGGCCGCATTGCCAAGACAATCCTAAGCCAAAAGAGCAAAGCTGGAGTCATCACACTACCTGACTTCAAACTATACTACAAGGTTATAGTAACCAAAACAGCATGGTACTCGTACCAAAACAGAGATATAGACCAATGGAACAGAACAGAGTCCTCAGAAATAATACCACACATCTACAACCATCTGATCTTTGACAAACCTGACAATAACAAGCAATGGGGAAAGGATTCCCTATTTAATAAATGATGCTGGGAAAACTGGCTAGCCATATGTAGAAAGCTGAAACTGGATCTGTTCCTTACACCTTATACAAAAATTAATTCAAGGTGGATTAAAGACTTAAATATCAGACCTAAAACCATAAAAACCCTAGGTGAAAACCTAGGCAATATCATTCAACATATAGGCATCGGCAAGGACTTCATCTCTAAAACACCAAAAGTAACAGCAACAGAAGCTGAAATTGAGAAATGGGATCTAATTAAACTAAAGAGCTTCTGCACAGCAAAAGAAACAACCATCAGAGTGAACAGGCAACCTACAGTATGGAGAAAGTTTTTGCAATCTACCCATCTGACAAAGGGCCAATATCCAGAATCTACAAAGAACTTAAACAAATTTACAAGAAAAAATCAAACAACCCCATCAAAAAGTGGGCAAAGGATATGAACAGACATTTCTCAAAAGAAGACATTTATGCAGCCAACAGACACATGAAAAAATGCTCATCATCACTGGCCATGGGGTGGAGTGGGGTGAGGGGGGAGGGATAGCATTAGGAGATATGCCTATATAAATGAAGAGTTAATGGGTGCAGCACACCAACATGGCACATGTATAGATAAGTAACAAACCTGCACATTGTGCACATGTACCCTAGAACTTAAAGTATAATAAAAAAAATTTAAATTTTTTTTCAAATTTTAATTTTTCCAGTTTTATTTATTTATTACTATTACTATTTATTTATTTATTTATTTATTTATTATTTTTTGAGACTGAATCTTGCCCTTGTGTCCAGTGGCACAATCTCAGCTCACTGCAGCCTTCACCTCCTGTGTTCAAGTGATTCTTATGCTTCAGCCTCCCAAGTACCTGGGACCGCAGGCACACGACACCATGTCCGGCCAATTTTTGTATTTTTAGTGGAGACAGGATTTCACCATATTGGCTAGGCTGGTCTCGAACTCCTGACTTCAAGTGATCTGCCAGCCTCGGCCTCCCAAAGTGCTGAGATTACAGGCATGAGCCACTACACCCAGCCAATATTAATTTTTAAATTGACAAATACAAATTGTACATATTTACAGTGTACAACACGATGTTTTGATACACATATGCATTGTGGAATGACTAAATCAAGCTAATGAACATATTCAATGCCTCACATGCTTATCTTTTTTTGTGCTGAGAACACTTAAAATTTATTCTCTTCATGATTTTCAATTCTCAAAATGCATTGTTATTAACCGTAACCAGCATGTTGTACAATAGGTCTCTTGAAATAGACCTTTAGTGTTGTTAAATTCCTTCCTTTAGTTATGTTTTGCTCATAAAACTTTTTCACAGGTAAATGATGAGTTTGCCCATTGAGTCGAAACCCTTGTCAGGGAAGGTCAGGAGTGCACATATCACATGTTTTAGACCTCTGCCATGACACCAGTGAATTACAGGTGTGCAGTTTGCAGGCCCTCACTATGTCCTGCTTTACACACAGGTGGTTTTCATCCTGATTTTATTCTGCTTCACCCACAGGTTTGCTGAGCTCTCTTTACCTAGGTTGTTGAAGACTAGATAAATCATTTTTTATTTGACTATCAAATGGCCATGAGGAGACAAATCTCCATTTATAAGAACGTATATGTTTGCAAGAACTTTTCTTAGGGAGGGGCAGAAGCTGAGAAGAATTCAAGTGTGTTGGGCTGTGTGCGGAGAGAAGAGTGCTATGAAGCTGTCAGAGCACAATATTTACAAGCATCAGATGTTCCTGAACATTCTGGAGCTGTACTCTATACAAGCTCTTACAGTAGGATAAGCCTTCTTTGTTTCTCTTTTCAATTTTATTTTGTTATCATTTACTATATAACCACTTTAAAATAATTTGACACATATAAGGGAAATCTGTTTCTCTATTACCCCTTGCTCTATATCAAGTGGGATTGTGAGTGTACGAAGTAGTTAAGGGAATGGTGGAATGGAGGGAGGGGAACAGTTTGCAGTACCTTAGGTGAAGGCACAGCTTTGGATCAGGGTCAGGGTCGGGAGTTGGGGGTGTCCGTGTTTGGCCTCCTTACCTCTGTCTCTGCCTTTTCTGCAGAACCCAGGGAAACTGGGCTGTTTTGGACGATAATTGTCCAGTGTTTGTGTTGGGCAGGTCCCTTCCCATTGCATGGAGGAAAAACCCCTCATATCTAGGCTGAATCTGCAGATGCTGAAACATTTTTCTTCCCCTTATCAGATCCTAGCCTCTGTTAACACAGTCAGCGTCACTCTCTGAATCACTGAATCAAATCTGTAATGATGGTTGATCTTGTCTTTTATGGATGGGCTGGCTGAAGAGGCCAGTGTGGCACCAACAGCTCTTTCCACATTCCTTGCCCAAGAGGGACTTGTCTTCTTTGGGTTCACACTACAGGGCAGACCCAGCCACTGGCCTCAGGGCATCCTTAAAGATTTTCCTAGGTAGTTTCTCCCAGCTCAGGCTCTGGATGATCCTGAGTATGTCCTCCTCACTCCCCATCTTCTGCCCGGGGCGACAGGGTACCATGTCCTGTGGTTTCCCTGCTTCCTGGGGAATGTGCTCTGTATGGGAAAAACAGAAAATAAGACCATTTGCTGAGCATCTAAGCAAACGTTTGAGAAAGGCCCCCTGCATTTTTGTGTTTGTTCATTTTTTTTGTAATTTGTGAAAATAAAAACAATTTTAAGGGAATAAAAAAGTAAAAATAAGAATAAATAAATAAATAAGCCATCCTTTAAGTTACAATTTTGAGAAAACTACCTCTATATTTGAAGGATACTTTCCACTTTTCCCTAAAATGTATAGTTTTCTGTACTGTTGTAATCAAAGTATATGTACATTTTTGAAGATTATTTTTTCTTCAATTCACACTATATTGCACTTATAACTAGATTTGGAGTTGAGATTCCCAAGCTCTGAGGCAAGCAGGGAGGGAGCTGTTGGAGGCCCCTTGATGTTTGCGCCTTTGGAGTAGGATGGTTGTGACAGCAGTAGAAGGACTTCAGAACCAGGAAGGTCATCTACTCCTGTACCTCTCCCCTACCCCAGGCTCTGGTAACCACCGTTCTACTTATTTCTATGAGTTTGGCTTTTAAGAGTATATGACTGAGATTATGCAGTATTTCTCTTTCTGTGCTTGGTTTATTTCACTTAGCGTAATGTCTTCCTGGTTCATCCACTGTGTGTGTGTGTGTGTGTGTGTGTGTGTGTATGTATGTATGTATTCTTTATCCATTCATCCAGTGATGGACACCTAGGTTGATTCCATATCTTAGTTATTATGAATAAACATGGGAGTGCAGATATCTCTTGGACATACTGATTTTAGTTCCTTTAAATATATATCCAGTAATGGGATTGCTTGATCATATGGCAATTGTATTTTTAATTTTTGGGTAAAGCTCCATATATTTTTCCATAATGGCTATACTAATTTACGTTGCCATCAACAGTGTACAAGTGTTCTCTTTTCTCTACATCTTCTTTATCAGTTATCTTTTATTTTTTGATAATTGCCATTTTAATAGGTGGTATCTCATTGTGGTTTAATTTGCATTTCCATGGTGATCAGTGATGTTGAGCATTTTTTCATATACCTATTGGCTATTTGTATTTCTTTTTTTGAGAGATGTCATTAGGTTCTTTGCCCATTTTAAAATTGGGCTATTTGCTTTCTTGCTATTGAGATGACTTCTTTATTTATTTTGAATATTAACCCCTTATTAGATGTGTGATTTGCAAATATTTTCTCCCATTCTATTGATTGTTACTTCACTCTGTTGATTGTTTCCTTGGTTGTGCAGAAGACTTTTAGTTAGATGCAATCCCATTTGTCTATTTTTGCTTTGTTGCCTGTGTTTTTGGGATATATCCAAAAATTTATTGCCCAGAGCAATGTCATGGAGTTTTCCCCTATGTTTTCTCCTAGTAGTTTTACAATTTCAGGATTTATATTTAAGTCTTTAATCCATTTTGAGTTTATTTTTGTATATGGTGTGAGGCAAGGGTCTAATTTCATTCTTTTGCATGTGGACATCCAGTTTTCCCAACACCATCTATTGATAGACTGTTCTTGCCCTATCGTGTGTCCTTGGCAGCCATGTCAAAAATCAATTTGGGCATCTATTTTGTGTGGAGAGAAGTGGCTCAGGGAAAGGATATATATGAACTCATGGACATGGATATTGGTTGATGGCTATCACTCACAACAGCTGGGGAATGGGTGCATCACCTGCTTAAGAGGTCCTGGGAAGGGCATCAACAATGTCTACTAAAATCCATTCCTTGCACTGTTCAGATTCACTTGTTTCTGGCTTTCAGGTGGGCAGTTTTTATTTTCTCATCCACCATTGGTGTTACCTCCTCAACCCCCTCCTTCACTCACTCTAATAGATGACATTTATATACATAATTAGGTCCACTGTTTGACAATATACTTTGCTCAGAATGATCTAATTATCAGCAGAATAAAGGTGAGCTTGTTTTTGGAGGGTCCCAACTACATCTCTAGGTAAGGACCAGTGCACCTGGTCCAGTTTATACACCATCTCAGCTCCCCTGGATTCCACTTGTGTTGACTGCTTGCTTTGCTTTTAGATTGGAGTGACTCTAGTGACAACTCACTCTGTTCTCATGGTCATAAATCCCTGCTCATTGCTGCCACTGCTGCTGGCACCACAGACCAAGAACTCCAGTTGCACAGTGCTGTCTGCTAAGGAGAAGTTGCTCAGGCAAGCACCAGACCACAGGGACGCACAGAGACTCCCAACCAGGTAAAGGGGTGATATGGCTTGTGGATGTCAGCCACATTCTCTTCTTTATCACCTCGCTGCTGGAACAATGGGCCATGATCAGAGTAGAGTGGTCATGGAGATTGAATGGAGGCTATTCATGGGTCCAAGAACATGGACACTCTCTTTCACCAAAATCAATTTGGGTCTTGCCACTATTAACCACCCAACTTGCCAGCAGCAGAGACTATCGCTGAGTCTTTGAGATGGCACTGCTTTTGGAGAGATCAGGTGCCTATCTAGTGGGAGGTTGACCCCTCTACTTTGGGGGTGATGGACATTCATCTTTATCACCATTGATACCTGCTCTAGACATGAGTTTTCCTTCTCTATCTGAAATCCTTCTGCCACTACCACCATATGAGGGCTTACAGATTTCCCAATCCATCAACCTGATTCTCACACATGTTACCTCAGAGCAAAGGACTCATTTTATGGCAAATAATGTAAAATTATGGGCTCATTGGTCTTATTATATACCATGCCACCCAGAAGCAGTCAACCTAGTGGAGTTATGAGCTGGCCTGTTGAAAGCTCAGCTAAGGTGCCAGCTCAGAGATGACACCCTGTAGGGTTGGAAGTTGGAGCACTGCTTTCCAGGATGTGATACATATGCTGAATCAATAACTAATTTATGGTTCAGTGTCCCACATAGCTAGAATATATGAGTCCAGGAACCAAGGGATAGAAGTAGAATTGATCCCTTTAGTTATCACTCCCAGGGACTTACTTGTGGAATTTGTATCTTCCTGTTCCTGCAAACTCAAATTCTGCCAGTTTAGAGGTCTAAGTTTCCAGGAAGAAAATGCTTTTTCCAGTGCAGGTAGGAAAGGCTCCAGTGAACTGGAAGTTGTGACTATCACTCAGCTGTTTGAGACTCCTCATAACAGTGGACCAGCAGGCAAAGGAAAGAGTTGTCTTATGGCTAGAATAATTGGCCTTAATTACCATGAGAAGCTAGGGTTGCTGCAATGCAATGGGAGAAGATAAGAGTATGACTGCAACCGAGGGGATTCCCTGGAAGTATCCCCTATACTTTTGTGCTCACTGATAATTGTAAATGGGCAGTTACAACAACCCAAACCTAACAAGTGCAAAGCAACTAACAACTCAGTCCCCTCAGGGTTGAGCTCTGGGTCACTCCATCAGACTACAGCTCAGACTTACTAAACTGCTAGATGGTTGTGGAGGGGCACCTAGAGTGGGTGGTGGAAGTGAGATGCAAAATATCAATTAGGACTCTGGGACCAGCTGTGGCAGTGGAGATTTTCAGGAGATTGCAATTGACCATTGACACCAATTACCAGGAAAGACTACTCACTAACCTGAGGGAACCTGTAGGACTTAGCTTCTGTGGTAGCTTCCTGAATGGGCTGAGTGACGCACCTGAAAATGGAAGGATGCTTTGTTCCCATGCAGAAAATCCTGACCAATGGGATTCTGAAGATGGATATATGCATTTATCCACTGGTGGAGCCATGAGTAGTGCTGCATCCTCAATAGTTAGAATACAAGGATGGGACTTGGAGCCAGCATAAAGACAAAATCAGAATAGCTATTAATCCCATCATGTAGAGATAACCCCCATAATTATTTTGATGTAATTACTTCCAATTTTTTCCTGTGCATATATAAAACATATAGCTACAAAACTGAGATTCTACTATAGGAAGATTTTTCATATTGCTTTGTAAAAACATTACATTATATTGAATATATTGAATTTTCTTGAATTTTTCCATATTAAATGTTTTTAACACAAAGTTTATGAATTCAAAATATTCATTCATATCTCTGTTTTGGTACCAGTACCATGCTGTTTTGGTTACTGTAGCCTTGTAGTATAGTTTGAAGTCAGGTAGCATGACGCCTCCAGCTTTGTCCTTTTGACTTAGGATTGTCTTGGCAATGCGGGCTCTTTTTTGGTTCCATATGAACTTTAAAGCAGTTTTTTCCAATTCTGTGAAGAAACTCATTGGTAGCTTGATGGGGATGGCATTGAATCTATAAATAACCTTGGGCAGTATGGCCATTTTCACGATATTGATTCTTCCTATCCATGAGCATGGTATGAACAGAACAGAGTCCTCAGAAATAATACCGCACATCTACAGCCATCTGATCTTTGACAAACTTGAGAGAAACAAGAAATGGGGAAAGGATTCCCTATTTAATAAATGGTGCTGGGAAAATTGGCTAGCCATAAGTAGAAAGCTGAAACTGGATCCTTTCCTTACCCCTTATACGAAGATTAATTCAAGATGGATTAGAGACTTAAATGTTAGACCTAATACCATAAAAACCCTAGAAGAAAATCTAGGTAGTACCATTCAGGACATAGGCATGGGCAAGGACTTCATGTCTAAAACACCAAAAGCAACGGCAGCAAAAGCCAAAATTGACAAATGGGATCTAATTAAACTTAAGAGCTTTTGCACAGCAAAAGAAACTACCATCAGAGTGAACAGGCAACCTACAGAATGGGAGAAAATTTTTGCAACCTACTCATCTGACAAAGGGCTAATATCCAGAATCTACAAAGAACTCAAACAAATATACGAGAAAAAAACAAACAACCCCATCAAAAAGTGGGGAAAGGATATGAACAGACATTTCTCAAAAGAAGATATTCATACAGCCAACAGACACATGAAAAAATGCTCATCATCACTGGCCATCAGAGAAATGCAAATCAAAACCACAATGAGATACCATCTCACACCAGTTAGAATGGCAATCATTAAGAAGTCAGGAAACAACAGGTGTTGGAGAGGATGTGGAGAAATAGGAACACTTTTACACTGTTGGTGGGATTGTAAACTAGTTCAACCATTATGGAAAACAGTATGGCAATTCCTCAAGGATCTAGAACTAGATGTACCATATGACCCAGCCATCCCACTACTGGGTATATACCCAAAGGATTATAAATTAGTCTACTACAAAGACACATGTACACGTATGTTTATTGCGGCACTATTCACAATAGCAAAGACTTGGAATCAACCCAAATGTCCATCTGTGACAGACTGGATTAAGAAAATGTGGCACATATACACCATGGAATACTATGCAGCCATAAAAAAGGATGAGTTTGCGTCCTTTGTAGGGACATGGATGCAGCTGGAAACCATCATTCTTAGCAAACTATCACAAGAAGAGAAAACCAAACACCGCATGTTCTCACTCATAGGTGGGAACTGAACAATGAGATCACTTGGACTCGGGAAGGGGAACATCACACACTGGGGTCTATCATGGGGAGGGGGGAGGGGGGAGGAGGGAGGGATTGCATTGGGGAGTTATACATGATATAAATGATGAATTGATGGGTGCTGACGAGTTGATGGGTGCAGCACACCAACATGGCATAAGTATACATATGTAACAAACCTGCACGTTATGCACATGTACCCTAGAACTTAAAGTATAAAAAAAAAAAAAAAAAAAAAAAAAAAAAAAAACAAAATATTCATTCATACAAGTTTGTCATAGAAGCTTTCCTCCATGTCTGGGATTCCAGATTTTTGTTACTAAAAATGCTGCAATTAAAATTTTTATGAATGAATCTTTGTGTATGTCTTTGATTTTTTCTTAAAGAAAATTCCTAGCAATAGTTCACTTGGCCAAAGGTGTTCAGCACACCCTCAGAAGTGAGGGGTGTTGCCAGCCTCAGGCTCTGGCTGTCCTGTCCCTGTCCTGCCCTGTTTTCTCTCCTCCAGTCAGTCTCCCCTGACAAGGGTTTGTGTTGAGCCGGCTCTAGGTTGTGGACTTCCTGCTGGTTTGGGTAAAGCCATTTGTGGATGGGTGTTGCTCATACAGACCTTGTGATGCTGTCTCTCCTCTAATCTGTTCTCAGTATCTGTTTTGTAACAATAAGTGAGTGGGAGGCAATCTTCTCTGCATATCAGATGAAAGCTTCACAGAGGGAAGATCTTTTCTTATCAATGTGGGCTATGAAGAGGGCCCTGTGTGGTATCAACTGCCTTCTTTATATCATGTATCTAAACCAGCGGTCTTCAACAAGAGAGCGATCTTTCTTTCCTCCTCCCTCCCTCTCCTGGGGATATTTAGCAATGCCTGGAGACATTTTGGTTGTCACAACTTTGCAGTGGAGAAGGGGGTGTTGCAACTGGCATCTAGTAGGAAGATGCCAGGGATGCTGTAAACATCTTATATCTTGTTTATAATTCAAAATGTTCTTAGTGATTCTGAATATTACTAAAGGTAAATCAGAACAGGTATAGCGTTGATAATTAAGGCAGGGAAGGATTTGGTGTCATTTCTTATGCTGGAAATATGGATCCCGCCTTTCCAGGGAAAATCTCTTCTTTTTCCTCAATTTTTTCTTCATTATTTCCTATTTCTCTCTCTCTCTCTCTCTTTCTTTCTCTTTCTGTCTCTCTCTCTCTCTCATACACACATACACACAGACATACACACACACACACACACAGACACACCCCCTTCCAAATCCTTGTGTGCTTGGACTGGGAATCAGGTTGCTGTGTGCAAGGAGAAGAGAGCAGCAGAGAGGGGACACACAGTCGTGACTAGAAGCTGTGTCTTCACTGAGGTTTATTGAGAGTTCTGTGACCCGTAGGATACTTCTGGAGGCTCAGGGTTGTGGCCGAGGGACCAAGGGCAGGCCAGAATGAGTGGCACACACTTTGCTGCTCAGGTCCAGTTCCAGGTTCCCTTTAAGGCTGGCTCAGGATCCAGGGTTAATTTGCCTTCAGGATCTTGTTGATCCAGGGCCGGTAATGGGAGATTCGGGTGAAGACAGCGGGGGGCTTTGCATCCAACCGTCCATAGGATACGATGCCCTGGGCCACCCCAGCACACAGAAGAGGGCCCCCAGAGTCTCCCTGGAGGGGTAGGAGAGAGAGAGAGAGAAGAAGGTAAGCCCGGGAAGTCCTCCACGCCTGTCTGCCAGTCGGCTTGGAGTCACAGTGAGACCCAAAGTCAGACCCGGAAGCTGGGGCTCCTCAGTTACAGATCTAGTTCTGATGCCCCTTCTTCCTTTCTTGGGACAGTGACCCACATTCTTCATGTCACCCCATGCCCCCAGTGCAGTAGGCTGGAATGGATGGTCAGAGGCTGTCTTGGGCCATGGGAGGACAGACAATCCCTGTGATGCCAACTCTGTCACTGGCTGACAACCTTCTGACCCAATCTCCTTCTAAGAGCATTCTGGTCCCTGAACAGTGAGTTTTGGAGAAGAAACCTAGTTGGAGGATCACCTTAAATGCAGATTTTGTCTTCCTGGGATTGCCCACACACAGCTGAAGATTGTGGTCAAAGTATCTGAAGTGGCTGCAGGCCTGGGGATCCATGAGTCTCAGCTTCACCTCTTGCAGAGTGTCTGAGCCCGGCTTCAACACACCTGTTCTTCCCCAGCCAGCCACCCGGCACATTCTCCCAGGTGGGACAAAGTTGAATTGGGATGGGAAGGGGAGTGTCCCCACGGCCAGGGTCAGGCTGGCTTTCACCTTCAACTGTGAAGGGAATGAAGGACTGTCAGTCCTCGAAATGAGTTCTGGACAGTTGGAGGTGATCAGGGAGGGACAGGGTGAGTAGCTTCATGTTAGAGTCAAGTCCTAAGAAAAATTCAGGGCAACGAGGACCTGAAGGAGAAGGTTAGGAGAATGGGAAGTGGAAAAGGAGAAGAGAGGTGTTGTCACCTTTAGTAACATGATATCGTGGTGAAGAGTAGAAGTGTTATATTTTGGATGACGGAATTTCTTTATAACCTCAAGCTTCTGCCATGTGTCTTCTTTCTCTGTTATGTTATGGGCTCCAAGGGTGACTGTTATAGACCTGTTGTGAGGAAGAAGGAAGGAAAAGGAGCGATAGGGATGGCTTGGGGTTTCTCCTGAGGTGAGCTCATTCTGAGAAAAGGGGACTAAAGTCTCTCACTGGGTCGCCGGACTCTACCCATCTCCCTTTTCATGGGCCACTTGTGGCGTTTAGGGGCTCAGGTTTTACTCATGAAAGAGCTTTCTCAGGGAAGAGACACAATTTCTAGGACCCCTGGAATTACTGGGGAATGAACAGACCATGGAGGACTCAGGGGACAGGGTTCACACTTCCTGATTCAGGGAACCCTGAATGAGGGTCAGCCCCCTGAAGCAGGAGATATCAGTTAAAGGGGAAAGTGAGGGTCTCATGTGGACCCTGTTCTCTGCCTCCCATAAAATGATGTATTCAGGAACCTGAGAACTAGAGGCCAGTGTTCTTGAAAAAGCCATAGAGGAAGTGGCCCTGAGCCTGGGTGGGGCCCTGAAAAGTGAACCGTGTGCCTTGAGTTCGGTAGGGGTGAGGGGTGCTACTGCTGCAAGAGGGACCTTGGACAGGGCCTCCTTCTCCTCCGAAGGGGAGCTTAGCTCACAGTGACTGAGGCTCAAGGAAGCTATTCAATCACAGACTAAAGTCTTTCAGCCCAAGTCTTCACTCTCCTGAAAGTTGACCAGACCCAGGACCCCCTCTTCAGGCCCCAGTGCAGGTGTATCCCTGGTTGCTACTCTGGTTGTTCACCTCCCATTTGGAGATAAATGGACCCTGTTGTCTCACCTTCCTGCACAATGAGCAGCTGTCAGCACAAAGTTCCGTCTTATCAGGAAACCACCACAAGATTTTGAGGCACCGTTGGAAGTGACAATTTCCAGGTAGGCCATGTAGGGGCGGGAGTGTGGCTTGCATTCTGTGCCCCCGATGATCTCCCCTGGAACAGAGCACCCCAGGGTTTAAACACGGTGATTGATACTCTCTCCAATGAATGGACAAACTGGGTTAAAGCTGAGCGAGGCTTCCCTGGAATCTCATTCTTACCCTGTGTTCTGCCCATCTTCCCTTGCCTGTCTCCTATAGTTCGCATCTTTCCCACTCATAACCTTCCAGGTGAAATTTCATTCTTTCCTCCAGGTGCAACAGCTGGTCCTGCCTCTGCTCCATTCAGATGTTTTCACCTCAGATTTCCCCCACTCCCACCTTGCCCTGGCCCACCCTCCTCTCTCTCTGTGTAGGACCCGCTGTCCAGGTTCCTGTTTTAGATTTCTCCACAGCTCATGAGCATGGTCACAGAGTCAGCAAATAACAAGGGAATGGGTAGCCCTGATGCTCAGAAGATTAAGAGGACATGTCTGTTTTCCTGGGGATACCCCTTTTCCTTCCACTTGCTCTGGGTTTTTCCACAATTGAGGTAAAATTCCTTGTTCCTAGGAGCTGTCCTGGGCTGTAGAGAATGGCAGTGGGTGGAGTGGCGTGCATCCCAAGTGGAAACTTCCCTTTGGGACTCTTGAAGAGAGATCTTGGAACGCTGTTCAAGAGTCAGCTATTTTCAGACTAAACATTTGTTTCAGGAGCTGATACTGCAGATTTCAGAGGGAAGAACCCCAATACTCACCAGCTTCAGCTCTGGAGCACAAGAGAAAGAGCAGTAGGGGGAGAGGAAGAAGCAGCATCTTCCCAGAGAGGTTGCCTGAGCAAATGCTGGTTTTCCTTTCCAGTCTTGGGTTTTATAATACCCAGCAGGCAAGAGAGGGGCAGGGCTGGTAACCACAGGAACTGCGTGGTCATGTTTTCTTTTCTCACTCTGAATTGGCTGTATTTATGATCAGAAGTTCCCCCAGAATCACCCTGTGTTTTTCTAGAGAGGAACTTGAGCCCTGAACTCCCAAGTGCTGGCTTCTCAGATGTACCCTCAACCATGGTGCTTTTTCTGGAGTTGGGGGCAGGAAATGGAGGGACCATGTTTTTCTTTCCCAGTTAGGGCAGCTTGTGAAAGGCCCACTGAATGTTCAGTGCAAAGATTTTTATAGCTATGATCCATAGTCAGAAATGCATGTTGCCGAGTCCCAATGCATGCACACATGTATGTGTGAGTACGTAAGCAAAAATCAAAGGTTTCAGAAAACAATCTTTATCTTAACCTTGTGCGATGTTCTCTGTTAGTTTCCATTCCACTCCACTCCACTCCATTCCACTACATGTCAAAACTTGAGCAACAATGCCACTTAAAGGGATAATTCCTTGTAATTTGACAAGCATTGACCTGGATCTCTCTCCTCTGAACCACATGTTTTTGGCAGAAGAGAGATCCAAGGAGGCTAGATGTGGGAAAGGAACAGACCCTAGGACAGAAATTTATGCAAAGAGGAATTGGGATTGGAATTAGCATTTTCTGGGAGTCTAGGCATATCATATATTGGCACAACTCTTAGATATATTATTACTTTCATAGCAACCCTATCAATATATATTACCATTATGATCATTATCATGTCATGATAGTCAAATTTTTAAATCAGCTATCATAGCTTATGGTTCAGAATTAGGTTTTTCTGATTCCAAATCAAGGGCCCTTTCTGCTCTAGCACTAGAGAGAAATAGAGGCATAGAGTCCTGCCAATGTGGAGGGGAAGTAAAGATATAGAAGGGTGTTTGCTCCAGAGAGGTTGGGGTTTCCTACTGTCACATTAAGAATCAAGCTTTCCACAACAACCTGGGGGCACACCATTACTGTCACTTTACAATTGTAGAATTGAGACTCAGACACATTAACATGACCAAGACCACACACCTTATAATATCAGAAGTGGGTTTCAAGCACATAGCTGTTATTTTCCCTGGACTTAGAGAAGGCAGTCCACATGGTGGACTGTCATTTCTCTTGGAGATTTACAAGGCATTTAGTTCAAAAGATGGGGATGTGTATAAGTGCCTTTTCCAAATCATCTTGCTATGCCCTTGGTCTCAGCTTGGGCTTGTGACCAGAGTGATCCACTCCTTAGTATATATTGGCCAGGCCCTCTGTTGCTTTTAACTTAATTTCCCAAGTTCTACCTACAGCCCTAACTCTCTCTAGAATAAGGCATTTACACACATTCCTAATGTCTTTTCAAATCTGGTCTTCTTAGGTGTTCTTATACCACTTTCTTCACTCTCTCAAGTGTTGCCAGAGAATATTCAGAATGCCCAGTTAAATTTATATTTCAGATGAACAACAAAGCATTTTTTAGTTAAGTATGTCCAAATATTGAATGAGACATACAAATACTACAAAACTGTTGTTTATCTAGAATTTGAATTTAGCTGGGAATCCTGTATTTTTTATTTGCTAGAGTTGGCAACCCTACTCTGGGCATTCCACCATTAGCAGAACAGAAGAGAATCCAGAGCTGGAGAAGTCTTGTCCTGTGGTCTTACATCAGTTAGACCAAAAAAGCAGAGGCTTAAACAAATCAAAGGTGTTTGTTTTCCCTGATACAATGAGAAATTGAGAGGTAGGTAGTCTGGGACTAGTCTGACAGCTCCACAGTATCAAGATTCAGATCCACCAAGACTTAAGTTTTGTTCCACCTGCCTGGCTGAGAGTGAGGAAATGGAATAGGTATAGCCCCAGTCAGGGGACCAATCTCAGCAATGAGGACTGCACTATCTGCTCACATTTTCTTCTTTTCTCTGTCATATGTATACCTGTGTATTTTAAGGTATTTCCTTTTTCTCATTCTTCTTCGAAGCCCTTTTGGTTATTTTATATATAGCATGTTGGTAGTGAACTTTATGGATTAGTGTACAGTTATCAAATTGGGAGACTAGAGAATATCCAATTGAAAATGTGACCAAACTATTGTTGGAGCATGTATCACCTCTCTAGGTACTCTAGGTACTTCACAGTACTTGAAGTTAAAAGCAGTAACTGTTGACACTGGGTTATTTCAGTTCTGCTGAGTCAAGCTTGATTTTCCTTTATATAAAAGATAGTAAAGATTACGTTCAGTGGGATAATTTTTGTTCTTGGAAACTTTAAGTATGGCAAAAGAATGAATGTTGATGTTGGGCAGCCAAATGATGGATTGTAGTAGACGCTTTCCATTTATGTGGCTCCTAATGTCTCTGGAACACCCTTCTTGTATTAGAGGAATTCCCAATGATAATTTTTGCCTTACTAAGGTGGAATCCACAAACCTCCATTCCCAGTTTCTCTTGCATTTAGGTCATGTGACTTACACTCTGTTTATCAGATAAAGGGGTGTACAATTTGACTTAGAAGGGAGTAATATGAGGGAGCTATTATCATGTAGAATTAATTCTTCTAGTGAGGGTGAGTGGCAGAGGGGTAAGGGTTTGTGGAAATAATTGATGATTCAGATGTCCAGTGCTGCCTAGAATGTTTGGGCCAACCAAGGGGTAGTGGGACCTTTGCTGCACAGTGTAATGGTGTATTTTGGACATTGCTTCTGGCTAGTTTGACTCTAGACATAATCCTACAGCATCTTGGGAAGCAGCTATTGAGTATGTATAGAAAGAACTTACTAACAATCTGTTGTTACAAAATAAATATATGGTCAGTGGAGGTAAGTGATTTCTCATTGTGGCAGATACTCAAGTAGAGGTTGAATTGAGTCTTGATTAACAGTTAGTAGGACAGAAAATTTGGGCCTGATGTAGAAGCACTGGCGTTTAAATAATGGCAATGATTCCTTAGTAACTATAATGCAGAGGGATCATCCCTTCTCTGAGTTCCCAAAGCATGTATTAACTGTGCTATTATTCACTTTGACATTTAAGGCATGCAGTTTGCTCTGCGGTTAGATGGGGTGAATTTGAATCTTGGTTCTGCCACTTAGCTATGTGTCTGAACTTAGGAAAATTTTTAAAGTTCTCAACCTTAGTTACTGCATCCATAAAATATGAAGAATGTACAGTACAAGGCTGTTTTTGAGAATTAAATATGATGCTCAAAATGAAATGCCACATGATTGGTTCTTAATAAATGTTGATTTTATTCCTTTGTGTTTTGCCTTGTGCTGCCATATCACCACTTGATGGATAATTGATAGATGTGCCCTCACTGGCTATATTTTTTTTGATGAAAGAAGAAATCTTATACTTCCTCTAAATTCTCCTAAACACATTACAGATTAACATCCGTTATGGACTTTGGTTATTCCATGCTTTGTATATAACATCTTTTTTCTTTCTTTCTTTTTTTTTTTTTTTTGAAATATCAAATGCTTATTTTATTTTATTTTATTATTTATTTATTTTATTTATTATTATACTTTAAGTTCTAGGGTACATGTGCATAACGTGCAGGTTTGTTACGTATGTATACTTGTGCCATGTTGGTGTGCTGCACCTATCAACTCGTCAGCACCCATCAACTCGTCATTTACATCAGGTATAACTCCCCATGCAATCCCTCCCTCCTCCCCCCTCCCCGTGATAGGCCCCAGTGTGTGATGTTCCCCTTCCCGAGTCCAAGTGATCTCATTGTTCAGTTCCCACCTATGAGTGAGAACATGCGGTGTTTGGTTTTCTGTTCTTGCGATAGTTTGCTGAGAATGATGGTTTCCAGCTGCATCCATGTCCCTACAAAGGACTCAAACTCATCCTTTTTTGTGGCTGCATAGTATTCCATGGTGTATATGTGCCACATTTTCTTAATCCAGTCTGTCACTGATGGACATTTGGGTTGATTCCAAGTCTTTGCTATTGTGAATAGTGCCGCAATAAACATACGTGTGCATGTGTCTTTATAGCAGCATGATTTGTAATCCTTTGGGTATATACCCAGTAACGGGATGGCTGGGTCATATGGTACTTCTAGTTCTAGATCCTTGAGGAATCGCCATACTGTTTTCCATAATGGTTGAACTAGTTTACAATCCCACCAACAGTGTAAAAGTGTCCCTATTTCTCCACATCCTCTCCAGCACCTGTTGTTTCCTGACTTTTTAATGATTGCCATTCTAACTGGTGTGAGATGGTATCTCATTGTGGTTTTGATTTGCATTTCTCTGATGGCCAGTGATGCTGAGCATTTTTTCATGTGTCTGTTGGCTGTATGAATGTCTTCTTTTGAGAAATGTCTGTTCATATCCTTTGCCCACTTTTTGATGAGGTTGTTTGTTTTTTTCTTGTAAATTTGTTTGAGTTCTTTGTAGGTTCTGGATATTAGCCCTTTGTCAGATGAGTAGATTGCAAAAATTTTCTCCCATTCTGTAGGTTGCCTGTTCACTCTGATGGTAGTTTCTTTTGCTGTGCAGAAGCTGTTTAGTTTAATGAGATCCCATTTGTCAATTTTGGCTTTTGTTGCCGTTGCTTTTGGTGTTTTAGACATGAAGTCCTTGCCCATGCCTATGTCCTGAATGGTATTCCCTAGGTTTTCTTCTAGGGTTTTTATGGTATTAGGTCTAACATTTAAGTCTCTAATCCATCTTGAATTAATTTTCGTGTAAGAAGTAAGGAAAGGATCCAGTTTCAGCTTTCTACGTATGGCTAGCCAATTTTCCCAGCACCATTTATTAAATAGGGAATCCTTTCCCCATTTCTTGTTTCTCTCAGGTTTGTCAAAGATCAGATGGCTGTAGATGTGTGGTATTATTTCTGAGGACTCTGTTCTGTTCCATTGGTCTATATCTCTGTTTTGGTACCAGTACCATGCTGTTTTGGTTACTGTAGCCTTGTAGTATAGTTTGAAGTCAGGTAGTGTGATGCCTCCAGCTTTGTTCTTTTGACTTAGGATTGTCTTGGAAATGCGGGCTCTTTTTTGGTTCCATATGAACTTTAAAGCAGTTTTTTCCAATTCTGTGAAATATAACATCTTTTTTCTATTCATTCATGTGCTGCCAGGCTGTTTACTGTTCTTTGAGTAATGACTGTGTCTTTCTTGATTGAACATTTCTATGCAAATTGGTTTAACCCTCAAGGTGGCAGGTATAAAACACCTAGAAACTTTCATAAATGTTACAGTCTCTTGTAAAGAACTCCTGTGGGTCAGGGACAGCTGATGGCATGGGCTCAGACCGAATAGTAGTGCAGTGGAGCAGACAGAGTACATCCTTTATGGCACTGGCAGATTTTCTTGAAGCAGGCTGGAGCTCACTTCGTGTTTGCCCTTGCAATAAGTCCTGCCTGTTTCTATAGTTTCTGAATGACTAAGTTTTTCTGAATTTAAGGTTTATATTTAACAGCTACTAGCTTACATTAAACATCTATAAAGCAATTTAAGAGAATTACTTTCAAATTGATTTACTATATTGCCTTCACTCTTAACACAATAGTTCACTTTTGAATTACTGCACTCTGCACAATATTTCTGAGTGAACAGAGTATCCAGGAGAATGAGATATGGAGAGATCCTGGGAGATTATTCCCAGTGTTGGGGCAGGAGGAAGATTTCTCAGTGTGTGCGTCCTTATTTCTTTTCCAGGCTCTTTAGCACAAACCTAAAAACATTTTGTTCTTTTGGGGGGTTCTTCATAAGATTTCTCTTTCCATTCACCATTTCTGAAATGGGCTAGTATTACAGTAGGGAGAGTCTGAGGGTGTCCTTTATCATAAGTTTGGGCAAAGCTCTTTTATGTGGATGGTTTCTGCTGTAGTCTCTGAGATGCTACCGCTCCCCTTATCACTCTCAGTTTCAGTTAAGCAGGCCTACTTCTTGGGCCATCATCTTCTGTAACATTGTAGCCATGATGATTTTATCTTTTCTGGGTGGGCTGTGGGGGAGGCTGATAAGGCAACAGCTATTCTTTCCATCCCAGGGGTCCACGTGATGCTTGTTTAATCTGTGGTTGGTGGCAGTGGTGGAGCTGGTGCTCACAGGCTCAGCCCTGATCTTCATCATCTTCACTTCTGCTTCCTGTGAGCCAAGATGTTAGAGTATTGTTCCTGGATTGAAAGGAACTATACTCTAGTTGTATTCTAGATGGTCCTGCAATGGCTTGATAGCTCCTTATTGAGATTACTATATTGTGGGATTTCTATATTGTGTTGGGGCCTTAAAGTGTGTCTCATTGGTCTAGTCATTCTTGGTTGCAAGGAGATTCCTTAGTTTCTTAAAGGGCAGATGCTGCCCAGGATGCAGGTATGGTTTTGGTAAGGCTGATGGGGTAGATAGTGTGAAAGGGCAAATTATGTGAGACTCTTGAGACCGGTGGTATCAACAGCATGTGTCCATGGCCACAGGGTAGAGCCAACCCTGCAGGGGTCGTTTAGGGATTTTTCAATGGTGTTTCTTTCCAACCACAGTTGGAAGGAAAGGCAGAGGGAGCAAATCAGGACAACAGACAGCTCCCAGCCCTTCACTTTTTTTTCTGGGAAATGCCAGGTTGTTCAAAGAAAATGAGTTGTCCTCTGGGGCAAGGTAAGGAGGATGGAAATGCAGGTCAAGAACAGCAAGATACAGGTGGAGTGCACATGGAGAGATGTATAAATAAACTTGCATATTGATTATGTATTAACCGGGATCCCTGTTAGGAAACTCCTCTCCCCCAACCTTTTTTCCCCCCTGAAACTTGAAGTTCTTCTTCATAATTTCAAACATTCCCTTTAATGATCTTTAATACTACCAAAGGTGGAGAAATCAATATTTCACTATCAGTTAATGACTAAAGTAAGGAAGGGGCACTGGCTGCTCAGGGAATGGGTCAGTGCACAGTAGAAATGGCAGTCACAAACAGGCCTTCAATGTGTGTTTTTAAGGGGATTTTCTGGACACACCCCATCACCTAAGTGCATCCCTAAAGGCTGGTGAGGAGCACAGGTCTTCTGTATGACATGGCTACAGAAAAAAATGGCTTCTCTCTGGTTATGGTCCATGTTAATTTTTTTTAAAACTGAGAATCATAACATACATACTTAAGAGTGAAAAAAATATTTTTCTTTAAATCAATAATTATAAATTAAACATTCACGGAATCATTACCTAGCTTGATTTGTCATTTCCTTTAGACATTTCATCATGTCCTTATCCTGCCCTCCTCAATACGAGAGAAGGGCTGTGGATAAGAATCGGGGGCATTTTGAACAAAATAGGTTAAGGGAAACTTCCAAAGCCAGTTTCTAATTCTTTCTCCACCCTAGTCTTCTTGTCCATGGGACACTCGCATCAACTGCAGGAAAGAATATGACTCTTCTAGGTAGAGATCTCCCTTTGGAACACAAGCAAAGATATCCTGCAGCATTATTTTAGGCTCTTCTCTGACCCAGGTTAAAGATTTTGGAATAGGGGCTGAGGACCTAGAGGAGAGGAAGTTACACCCTAGACTCACTAGATCTGGCTTCAGGAGGCAAGAGGAAGACCAGCAAAATGATCAGGGCCTGCATTTTCCCTGTGACACTGCCCATGCTGACCATGGTTAGTTCTTCTGTCACCCCTTCACTGGGCCCTGCTTTTATAGCCCTAGAAGTAGAAGAAAGGGGAGGGCTTGAAGCCACAGAAACCACCTGATCTCGTTTCTGTCTTTCATACTGGCATGGTTATCTTCCTCATCAGAAATTCTTATGACTCTACTCTCTGCTCTGGTGGTGTAGAAGTTGCGGTCAGTTCCCAAGAGTACTAGGATGAGGGATGCACACTTGTCATTCAGAGCAGCTCTCTAGAAGTAGATAGTGGAACACATGGAGGCGGGAGTTTTAGGTGCTGTAGCACCCATTCTAAGCAGGGATTAGGGACCTTTTCTGTAGATCACCAGGTAGGAAGTACTTTCAACTTTGAGAGCCAAATGGTCTCTGTGGCAACTATTCAACTGTGCTGTGTGGCACAAAAGCAAACACAGACAATTTGTAAACTCTGGATGTGAACGTGTTGCAGTAAAACTTCATTTACAAAAGAAAGTGGGAGGCTGATTTGGCCTGCAGACCATAGTTTGCCAGACCGTAATCTAGGTATCAGCCCTTCTTTCAATTCTAACGATCAGAAGAAAGGAATGTGGTGGTGTAAGGAGGAAGGAAAAAGGGAGAATTTATTTTTTAATTTTTTCTTTCTATATTTTTTTGAAATGTAATTCATATACCATAAAATTACCCTTTGAAAATATACAATTCAGTGCCTTTTAGTAAACTCACAAGGTTGCGCAATCATCAACACTATTTAATCTAGAACATTTTCATCACCCCATAAAGAAACCTGTATTCATGAATAGTCACTCCCATTGTCCACCTCCCCACAACCCCTGGCAACAAATAATCTACTTTCTGTCTCTATGTATTTTGCCTATTCTGGACATAAATGGAATTATATAATATTTGGCTTATTATGTCTAGATTCTTTCACCAAAAGTAAAGGGTGAATTTACAATGTGTTTGGCACTGCTAGGACTTTCCATGTATCTTCTCATTTAATCTTTATTAGCAGTCTTTTGGGGTTAGTATTATTATACACAATTACATGGCACTCAGTGGAAGTTCAGAATGTCACATAGCGGCAGAGCCAAAACTTAATTTGTCTGGTTCTGAAGCTCATACTTTTTCCATTCCACTAATATGAGTAATAGGGGTTGTGGGAGGAAGAGTTAGTCCAATGAATGGAGAAAAAAATGGAATGTATAAAGGAGAAAATTTGTGTTCTCTGGAGGGGCTGGGGTTACCACTTGCACATTGAGAGTCACACTTGGCTTGAGAATAAATTGATATCTGCAGCTGTCATTATTTGAAGTTACCCTGGACTCTCATTATTTTATGTGCCACTGAGGAAGAATAAAATTGTTCTAAATTAAACAATAATGTGTCATTAATTACCAGGTTCATTTCTGTTGTGAAGAAATTAAAATGAGAAATATTGTGCATCTTTTAACCTATGACGTATGGGAGAGTTCAGATGTGTGCTTTTTCTCATTCACCCTCAAATCAACCCTGAGAAGTATTATTGTTTTTATTTTACAGATGAAGAAACTAAGTCTTAGATAATTTGAATCACTTGACAAAATTTTGTAAGCGTAAACATAACTAGGTATCGAACTTATATCCAATTGCACGATCTTTCCTTACATCATCCTGCTGTCCTGGACTGTAGAAGCAGAGCAAAACCAATAACAAACAATTTCTCTCAATTTTATAAGGCATGATCTGTATTATTATGATTTTTAACATTATTTTTATTTCATTTTAGATTCAGTGGGTACATGTGCAGGTTTGTTACATGGATATATTGTGTAACGATGAGGTTTGGGCTTCTAGTGAAATATTGTACTCAATATGTAATTTTTCAATCCCTCTGCTTTGGAGTTCCTGGTGTCTCTTGTTTTCATCTCCATGTCCATGTGTACCCATTGTTTAGCTCCCACTTATAAAAGGGAACATGCAGAATTTGATTTTCTGTTTCTGAGTTACTGCACTCAGGATAATGGCTTCCAGGCCCATCAATATTGTTGCAATGGGCATGATTTCATTCTTTTTTATGGTTGCATAGTATTCCATGGTGTGTGTGTGTGTGTGTGTGTGTGTGTGTGTATGTGTGTGTGGTTAGATATTTTCTTTATCCAGTCAGCCATTGATGGACACTTAGGTTGATTTTATGACTTTGCTATTGTGAATAGTGTTGTGATAACCATACAAGTGCAGGAATCTTTGAGATATAATGATATCTTTTCCTTTGGGTAGATATCTAGTAGTGAGATTGCTGGGTTGAATGCTAGTTCTATTTTTTGTTCTTTCAGAAACTCCATACTGTTTTTTGTAGGAAATTTACACTCCTACCTACAGTGAATAAGTATTCCCTTTTCTCTGCATCCTTGCCAACATCGGCTTTTTTTTTTTTTTTTTTGACTTTTTATTAGTAGCCTTTCTGACTAGTGTGAGATGGTAACTCATTTTGGTTTTGATTGACATTTCTCTCATGATTAGTGATGAGTTTTTTCATATGTTTGTTGGCTGTTTGTCTTCTTTTCAGAAATGTCTGTTAATGTCCTTTGCTCTTTTTTTTTTTGAGACAAAGTCTCACTCTTTCGCCCAGGCTGGAGTGCAGTGGCGCTTGGCTCACTGCAGCCTCTGCCTCCCAGGTTCAAGTGATTTTCCTGCCTTGGCCTCCCAAGTGGCTGGGATTACTGGCACCCACAATCACTCCCAGCTATTTTTTGTATTTTTTGTAGAAACAGGGTTTCATCACGTTGACCAGGCTGGTCTCAAACTCCTGATCTCAAGTGATCCGCTCACCTCAGCCTCCTAAAATACTGGGATTACAGGCATGAGCCACTGTGCATGGTTTTTGCCCATTTTTAAGATGAGGTTATTTGTATTTTTTTCTTGTTGATTTGTTTGAGTTTCTTATATATTAGTCCTTTATTGAATGTATAGTTTGCAAGTATTTTCTCTCACTCTATATGTTGTCTGTACGTAGGTCTGTCTCATTCTGTAGCTTCTCTCATTCTGTAGGTTGATTGTTTTGCTGTGCTGAAGCTCTTTAGTTTAATTAAGTCCCATTTTTCTAATTTTGTTTTTGTTGCATTTGTTTTTGAGGTCTTATTCATGAATTCTTTACGTAGGCCAATGTCCAAAAGAGTTTTTTCTAGATTTTCTTCTAGGATTTTTATAGTCTCAGGCCTCACAGGCGAGGCCTCCCAAGTAGCTGGGAGTATAGGTGCGCACCACCATGCCTGGCTAGTTTTTTGAACTTTTAGTAGAGACTGGGTTTTGCCACATTGGTCAGGCTGGTCTCAAACTCCTGACCTCAAGTGATCTGCCCACCTTGGCTTCCCAAAGTGGTGGGATTACAGGAGTGAGCCACTGCACTCGACCCTTTTGCTTTCTTGCTTCTGTTGCGGATTCATTGCAGACCCGAGAACAGTTGGGTTTATGTTGTTTCCTGCTCTGTCTTACTTCCTTTCACCAGTCTCCTTCAGTGTTCATTCTAAGCAGTCCTTAAACTGTCCCTTTCCCATGGGTTTGGGTAGAGACCCTTAAATCTGGGATGCTTCTCTCATTAAACCTTGTGATGCTGCCCTTCCCTCTATCAGTTTTCAGCATTGGCAAGGCCAGCAACGGAAAGTTCTCTGCATCTTAGAATCAAATCTATCAATGGTGATCTCATATCTGGTGAGATTTAGAAGAGGTCTGTAATGTCACAAACTGTCCTTTTCACATGCCTACATGAAACTCATTTGATTTGTGGTTGTTGCCAGGAATGGAGGCAGCCTACTCAGGAGTCCTGAGTAGTCCTGGATTTAGCCCTCCAGGATCTGAAATCAGTGTTGTCCCAGATAATGATTCTGCCTTTCATTTGCTCTTTGTTCCTGTATTTCCTTGTCTCTTAACACATACATGGAGGAAAAACTTTCTCCTTCCCTTAGAAGTTATGCATGACTGACACAGTTCTGAACATTTGGCTAGTCTATTGATGCTGCCATAGGGAAGTGCTCTAAATATCAAGACCTCTTCTGAAAGACTGATTTTTCAGTGCCTGTAAGGGGAATGTCATAAGGAGAAAGGAGCGGTGAATTTCTCAGGACAAATGTTCTTGATTAACAGCAAAGATCACATTGTCGAGACTTGGGAAAGGGTACATCTTTTTCCTACAAAAGCCTTATTCACACCATGCATTTGGGAATGAGGTAAAGTAAGTATTAACTACATAGTTAAGAGCTCTGGAATCAGACTGCGTTGGAATCCTGGTAGCACCCTTTACTAGCTTTGTGACTTTGGGTGCGTTTCTTTATCTCTCTTAGCTCCCCACTTCCACATCTATAAAATGGGCGTAATGATAATGAGGATTAAAATTGTTTTGGGAAAGTATCAGGCTTAGTAAGTACTCAAAGTTAGTTATCAGTATTGACATTATTGGCCCCAGGATCACTAACCTCTTCCAAGAGTTTGTGAACCAAAATTGTCTTCCTTTAAGTTACGCCAGTACTCTAAAAGGCCAAAGAAATAAAAAGAGGACCTCTCAACACTTGGAACAGTCTTCCACCTGCCCCAATCCTATCACAGCATCTGAGGGATTCTGGGAGCCACCACTCTGTTCCCAGCCCCTACTCTCAGGAGCAGTGGTTCTGTGTCCTGGGGTTTCCCAGCCTTGTGAGAATGATAACATCCTTTCTATGTTATGCTGGGGCAGTTAGGTGCATCCTCATTTTGTGTTGTGGGACCTCACGTGCCACTATTTCCGTGCATTCTTGCAGTTGCTCAGCTTCCCCTAATTTTTATAACCTTTTCTGTATGTCCTGGGTTCCTTGAGAACCACCTGATACATGACTGGCACTATCTCACCCAGCCTCAACCTTCTATTCTTTTTCTTCTGCTGTCTTATGAGTTCTTTCAATGACAATATTTGTGTCAGCCTGGCTATCAAAATTCACTATTCCTCCCAACCTCTGGGGTTCTAATAAAATGCCACTCACTCACTCACTGACTGACTTTACCAGTGAGAAAGTAGATGGATGAGCACTTCCTAGATACCAGACCCTGGTGAGACAAAGGAGATCACAATCTGCAAGCTCATAACTATAGCACAAATAGCCATTTGCTTCAGTGAGAGATGTATAATGTGCTGTGGGGTGGTTAGAGAAGCTCTCGAGTCTG
This sequence comes from Rhinopithecus roxellana, assembly GCF_007565055.1. Taxonomy (NCBI): domain Eukaryota; kingdom Metazoa; phylum Chordata; class Mammalia; order Primates; family Cercopithecidae; genus Rhinopithecus; species Rhinopithecus roxellana. The sequence continues at coordinate 59,388,434 of NC_044553.1, read as the reverse complement.
TCCTGGGAAAGCAGTGTCAGCCTCATTTAAGCTGAGATCTCAAGGATAGGTTAGATTTATCATTGGACACTTTGAGACAGGGCTTTCTGTGCAGAAGTAGTAACCTACGCAAAGAGGGCAAGAGAAAGGACGGGTGTTTGTGGAACTACATAAAGTATCCAGTAGAAAGTTGAGTGAAAAAGGGCAGGAATGGCGGAAGATGAGGCTGGAGAAGAGCTGGGTTAGGAAGGGCTTATGTGCCATAAAAGTGTAGAGTTTGTCCTATAGGTCAGTTTTTAAAAATTGTGGTAAAAAACACATAAAATCATGGTAAAAACCATATAATTTACAAACTCAACCGTGTTTAAATGTACAGTACAGTAGTGTTAACTATATGCACCCTGCCGTGCAGCAGATCTCTAGAACTCTCTCATCTTGCACAATTGAAACTCTATACCCATTGAATAATTCCCCATTTCCCCCTTCCCCAGCCACCATTCTGCTTTCTGTTTCTATGAGTATTGTCTACTTGAAATACCTGATGTAAGAGGAACTATGCAGTTTAAAAATTTTTTTGCTTGTGTGTGATTGGCTTACGCCACCTAACACAATGTCTTCAAGTTTCATCCATGTTTTAACATATGACAGGATTTCCTAATTTTTTAAGGCTGAATAATATTTCATAGTATGTATATAGCACATTTGCTTTATTCATTCATCCATGGTCATTTAGATTGCTCCTCCCTCCTGTCTTTTTTTTTTTGGGCAGGGTACAGGGTCTTACTCTGTCACTCAGGCTGGAGTGTAGTGGCACATTCGTAGCACACTGCAACCTTGAACTCTTGGGGTCAAGCAATCCTCCTCCCTCAGCCTCCTGAGTAGCTAGGACTACAGGTGTTCATCACTATGCCTGGCTTATTTTTTGTTTTTAAATTGTGAAATGTATCACCTATACAGAAAGGACTTACAGTGTACCTGTCAGTTTAAAGAATGATTATAGAGCAGATGCTTGTATTACCATTACCTAGGTTAAGAAATAGAAACATAGACAGCTCTCAGAAGCCCTGTATGCTTCCCAATCACAATTCTATACCTCCACTAGAGGTAACTGTTAGCCTGACTTCTGTGGTAATTTCTTACTTTTTTGAATCTATTTGGCTCCTGAGTTTGGAAAAGTGAAATAGTTATATTTTTACCATCTATATATGTACCTCTATAAAATATGGTTTAGTCTATTTTGAATACTGTATAAATGGGATAATATGTATGTATTATTTTGTAACTAGCTTCTTTCACTTAATATTATGTATGTGGGATCTACTTACGTTGTTGTGTGTAGGTCATTGTTTCCATTGTGTGAATACCACAATTTAACTATCAATTTTATAGATGATGGACATTCTCTTCGGTCTCGTTTCTTTAAATTATGCATCTAATACCGGGAAAAGCATTCTTGAACATGTATCCTGGGGCACATTTGAACATGTCTTTATGGCCTGTTATCTAGGAATACAATCACTTGGTCAAGGCATACACACAGCTTCAACTTTAATAAGGAATGCCAAACTGTTTCCAAAATCATTGTACCAATTTATGCTCTTTCCAGCAGCTTATGAGACTTCTTTTTGCACTACAGCTACACAAACATATGTTGTTTTCAGGCAGTTTAAAATGAACTTTTTATTGAAGAATGACACAAGCATACCAAAGTGTACAAATCTTAGGTGTAGTTCCTAATGTTTTGTTACAAAGTGACACACTTATGAAACTGCAATGTAGATCAGACAATAGACCATTGCCAGCATCTCAGAATTCCTTCTGAGACACTGCCTTTCTTTTCCTGAAACGTAACCTCTACTTTGACTCCTGTTACCTGTTTGTTTTAAAACTTTATGTAAATAGGATCAATCAGTTTTGTGTCTGGTTCCTTTTGTTTAACATTATTATTGTAAAGATTCATCCATGTGTTTGTGTGAAATGGTATTCCTTAATTCTGATTGATGATTACTCTTCCATTAAATGATTATACTATAATTTATATATTAATCCTACTGGATATTGAAATTTGTCTTATTTCTAATTTAGTTGTTGCTATTGGGAATAGATCTGCTCTGAACTTTGTTATTCGTATCTTTGGTACGTAGACGTACGCATTTCTGTTGCATGTATCTTTAGAAAGGAATTGCCGTGCTCAACATAAGCATACATTGAACAAAACATTTTTTCTTCAAAGTGATTGTACCACTCCCATCAGTAGTGTACAAAAGTTTTGGTATTGTTGGTTTACTTTGCTGACACTTAGTATGTCAAAACTTTTTATGGTAGGCACTCTGGAGGTTGGGTAATGGTATCTTATTGTGGTTTTAAATTTGCATTTATCTAAAGACCAATAGGGTTGAAAAATGTTTTACATATATATTGGCCATCTCAATATCTATTGTGCTAAGTGTGTATTTAAAATTTTGTTCATTAAAAATTGCATTGTCTGTATTTTTCTTACTGATTTGTAGTTCTTTGTGTATTCTGGATATGAGTCTTTTGTCAAATACATGCATTGCAAATGTTTTCTTCAATTTTGTGGTTTGCCTTTTCACCCTCTTATCTTTTGATGAACAAAAATTCTTAATTTTCAGATTAATTCACTTGTACGTATAGATTTTGTGCATATATCAAAATAAATGAGAACATTTTTGCAAGTGTTCCATATAGAGGCAGCAGAGACATTCCAGGTCAGAAAGTGAGAGATGCATAATGCAGTGGAGGCGAGGTGCCGTCCAGTTGCATTGTGGGGAGCTGATTGCTATGGCAATGACTGGAGTAAAAATGTGGGCCAAGAGAATGTGAGACAGGGCACAAGAGGTGTTCAGTATGCATGTAGATATTTTAATCTGCCTGTATATCAATAGAGATGCCTGTTGTACAAATAGAGATGTGTTAAAACATTCCACTATGTTTGAGGATTTGTTTCGTTGACTATTGCTTTATATATTCTGAAGTTATGTTATTAGATGCACATGGTTTAGAATTATTATGTCTTCTCAATGAGTTGACTTTTTAACATGATTAAATGTCTTCTAAAATCTCTAGTAATATTCCTGTCTTTAAAGTTTTCTTTGTGAAGTTAGATCAGCTTTACTTTTTGGTTAGTGTTTGCAAGCGATCTATTTTTTCATCTTTTTACTTTCAACTTTTCTATATTATTATATTTAAGGCATTTTCCTAGTAAGTAGTATATAGCTGTTTTTCAATCCAATATGATCATTTTGTCTTTTAATAGATTATTTTTGGGGTGCATTTTAGGTGCATTTTTAAAATGATATCTCATATTCATTGAGCACTTACTATACATTGTACTAGGCACTGCATTAAATGCTTTTCATACGCTCTGCCATTCATTTCTTATCGCAACTCTATTTAGGTAGTAATTGATATAGTTGATGTAAAATCTACTACCTTACTACCTGTTTTCTATTTGTTTCACCTGTTATATGTCCTTTTTCTTTCTATTCTTTTTTTTTTTTGGGACGGAGTCTTGCTTTGTCACCCAGGCTGGAGTGCAGTGGCTGGATCTCAGCTCACTGCAAGCTCCGCCTCCCAGGTTCACGCTATTCTCCTACCTCAGCCTCCCGAGTAGCTGGGACTACAGGCGCCCATCACCTCGTCCGGCTAGTTTATTGTCTTTTTTAGTAGAGACGGGGTTTCACCGTGTTAGCCAGGATGGTCTCGATCTCCTGACCTCGTGATCCACCCGTCTCGGCCTCCCAAAGTGCTGGGATTACAGGCTTGAGCCACCGCGCCTGGCCTTTCTTTCTATTCTTATCTTCTTCTGGATTAATTTCTTAATCTTTAATTTGGCTTCTCTTTCCGCTTGCTAATTATATGTTATTTTTCTATTCTTTTAATAGTTACCCTGGAGATGAAAAAATAAAGTCTTGACTTATTAAATGTAGTCTAAGTTAGTACTCTTTCCACTTCCTGGAGAATTCAAGAACATTAAAAGATTTTAACTTAATTAGTTTCGTTTAATTGCTTATGTTATCATTGCCACATATTTAAAACCTTACTAAGACATTATTGTTATTGCTTTACATAGATAATATTTATTTAGATTTACTCATATATTTATCATTTCTTTGCATTTGATTCATTCTTACATTTGAGTAATTTTGCTGAAAACATATTTTGTTAGTTCGAATAACTTTGTATAAATATTTTTCTAGTTTTTTTTGGGCAAATAATTCTGTCAGTTTTCTATTTATTTGGAAATATTATTATTTCACCTTCAGCATTAAAGAATATGTTCTTTAGATATAGAATACTAAGTTGGTAACTATTTAAAAAAACACTATACATATATGTTCAGCACCTTAAAGTATATTATATTGTCTTATGGCTTCCATTGTTTTTATAATAAGAAGCCAGGTGCCAGTCATATTGTTCCTTTTTTACTTTACTAAAATGTTTTCAGCATTTTACTATAATATGGCAAGGTGTGTTTTTCATTTTTCTTTTTAAAATGTATACTTTAAAAATTCTGTAGCTTGATATAGTTTACCAGTTTGAAAATTTCTTGGTCTTCAGAACTTCAAATATTGTTTCTGTTTTATATTCTCTTTCTTCCCCTCTTTTTTTTTTTGAAGCGGAGTCTCGCTCTGTCCCCCGGACTGGAGTGCAGTGGCCGGATCTCAGCTCACTGCAAGCTCTGCCTCCCGGGTTTACGCCATTCTCCTGCCTCAGCCTCCCGAGTAGCTGGGACTACAGGCGCCCGCCACCTCGCCCGGCTAGTTTTTGTATTTTTAGTAGAGACGGGGTTTCACAGTGTTAGCCAGGATGGTCTCGATCTCCTGACCTCGTGATCCGCCCGTCTCGGCCTCCCAAAGTGCTGGGATTACAGGCTTGAGCCACCGCGCCCAGCCTCTCTTCCCCTCTTAAGACTCGAATTTCATTTTACGTTAGAACTTCTTACTATTTTCCACGTGGCTCTTCACATCTTTTTCTATTTTACATATTTTTCTTTCTATGATTTCTCAACCATAATAAGTTCAGAAGAAAATTGGGAAACATATAGTAATCGCTGGTCCATAACAATGATGAAATCCGACTGGGCAAATGTTACAAGCATAAATCTATTAGCTCCTGTATCTTCACCCAGGGAAGGGCTTCCCAATGTATTGTTCTATAGGATCAGATTCAGATGCCTTAGCCTGCCCTGTAAAGGGCTTCACAAAAGAAATCCAGCCCCCTTCTCCAGTCTCATCTTCAGTCTCTTTCCTTTAGGTCCTTCAGTACACTTCCTCTTCCTCTCCCACATCACGCTCTTCTGTCATTTTTGGACCAAGGCTCGTACTTTCTTCTGTATGAAAGGGCCCTCCCCTCTTGAGGATTTTGGAAAGCTCTTCATCATTCTGCACAACTCAGCTCGACTATAGCTTTCCCCTGACATTCATCTGCCTTCTTCCTTCACTAAGACAGTGAAGGAATGTATGTTCTAACAGCAATTTACACCTACATCTATTGTACCTTTTACTGTATTGTCATAGATAACCCTCTGTGTATCCACTGCTTCTACGATAATTTGGGTGTCTGAATCAAGGACTTTATCTTATTTATCTTTGAATCTCTAGAACCTAGCAGAGTACTTTATACATGGGGAGCCCTCTCTGACTGTGGTTGAATTGCACTGCTGAGTTTATACCTATAGAAGCTGCCTCTGACCATGCAATGTAGGACCCCTGCACAATCTTCTCATGACCTGAACTGGATTGTGTGAGGTTGAGAGGTGATGAGAGTTAGTAAGAAAATCATTCCTGAAGACTTAGGAGATTAATATGGCTGTTGAGGTGTGTTAACTGTATTTTGCCAAGTTCAGAACATAAGGATGGGAAATACAGAGGAAGGCAGTAGGGCTATGGTAAGAGGTTAGGAACCAGGCCCCAGTTCTCCAAAACAGTGTCCAGAATATGTTGGGTAATGGGGACATATGGTGATATAAACAAGACATAGATAGGAGTTCTAGCTTTCAGGGCTCCTGAGCAGATCCGTACCCAGGTAAAAGAAGGCTTTGTGAAGGCTTTGTTAAGGGAGCTACCATGATGGTAGTGGAGTAACTCATTTAACTCCACATCTGCTTTTCTTTTCTGTTGTTTTGGGCTTCCACAATGTAAATGAAATACTCTTTAAACGTGCCTCTAAGCTGCGTAGCTAGTGGGGATGGATGTGTGAAGTCTGGACATCTTTTAAGGTGCAGTTTTTGAGGAGTTCTTAGTTCCGGTGAGCCTTGGGGGAAATCGTTACTAGTCTTATTTGCATTTAACACATTTCTGGGTGGAAGTCATCAGCTTTCTCCAGGGTTCTTCTTGAAGCGGGGGAAATCCTGGGAGTCACTTGGAATTAGATGAAAACCAGATAGGAATGTTGGTTGTTTCAAGTTCATCACTTTCTATTTATCAGCTTCATCAAGGTCATGGAAGGTTCTAAATTGGATGGAAGTGATCCTTTTTCTATCCTGTCAGTCAGCTGTTTCAGAGAACTGATAAAAGAAGTCATGCTTTCCCCCAAAGGAAACATAAAACAGTCCCAAGATAAGGATGACACCCCAGGCCTGAGACTCCTGTGCCTACCCTTTTTTTTTATTCAGAGTTCACTGCATAAGAAGAATGGTGGCCATATTAGGAAGATTGGCCCCTAGCTCATTCTTGGGCTGGATCCTCATTTGAGCTCTCACTGGGGTATAGAACATGCCTTTCTCCCAGTGATGATCTTTGCTACATTGTTTGTCATGTTATGTCACTATCACCTGCACAAAATCTGAGAGGATCTCATCCTAGAACTTCGTCCGTAAGCTCTGGGGAGAGTTTCCAGAGGAGAAGGTCTTGTGTGGTAAATGTACTCCCAACTGTCTCATAGTGGTGACCAGTGAAAAATAGAGGGGTGGAGAGTAGAGGTGTCTAACTTAGAACTCAGAATTTCCTTGCATTGGGGATGGGGGAAAGTGTGTGTGACAACTGTCTTTAAGCATTATACAGACCATTAGATGGCACATGTGTTCTTTGTACACATGGTTTTATGTAGGGTGTAAAAAGAAAATGGTTGAATTCTGTATATTATCTGTCCAGGTTTGCATCTGAGTAGCCAGATGTTTGCTTGACCAGGGTGGTTGGGATGTAAACTATTGGGGAAGGAGGTGGTTAAGTGAGTTTGAAGGCTACTTGCTCCTCTAAAAAGTCACATCTCTGGGCTGGAAGAGCACTGGCACTGCAGTTGGGAGACCAAAGTTTCAAACCTGGCTTTGTGGGTAACTCAATAAATGGCCGTCTGGGGTCACTTTCCTTTCTCTGCCTTGGTTTCTTTATATCCCAAAGGAGGAAGTTGTTCTCCATCAGTGGGTTTCAAAGCTTTTTCCTTTTTTAAAAAGTAAAAGGGATCTCCTTTTCAAAGGAAATTTCACACTATGCCTATACCTAAAAGAGATAGAGACATGCTCTTCTGATTGAAGTGAAGGACTGTGGGGCTGGGAATAGTTAACCGATTGCTTTTCTCTTCCTTCCCACTTCCTGTAGCTCCACAGAGCACAGTAGTGGAACAAGGTGATAACTAAGCAAACAATCCTTTATTCTAGTGCCAATAAGATATATTTCTAGGATCAATGAGGTGATTTAAGCTTTAAGTATAGTGTTCTTTACAAATGAGAGGCATGGTAATTGTTCTGAAATTAGAAGGTTTTACATTCTGGTAGACATCTAATGAGGTCTAGGACATATAGGACTCAGAAAATGGGAAATGAAACTGTGGCTTTCAGATCCAGGACACCTTAAATGTTAACTGTTAGTGAGAGCAGGGAGTGTTTACTCTGTGCAACACTGGATTTCCGTGTCTAACACAGTGCTGGGCATATGCTAGTTGCATATAAAATTTATTTGATAACTAATGGTAGGAGCATAGCCTTCCAGTTATTCCACAGAAAAAATCTCCTGTAACTCAAGAGGGGCTGGCAAGAGAGTCTTATTCTGGGAGCCAGGCTGTGGGCTAAGACTAAGGAACAATAGGCTGTAAGGGGCTAAGGCCACTGAGTGGCCAGGAAGCCAGTAGTCCCTGATCCCATGGAGGATGCTGGGCTGGACATGAGAGCTGAGTTGACTGTGCTTCAGTGGACAGTGTGTCTGGGGCTCTAGGGACATTTCTTCTGCTCAATTGTCCAGGGACTTCTTGGTACAGGCAGTGGACTCCTTTAGGATAGCCCTGGTCTAAGGGAAGTAAGGGACGGGCTTTAAGAATTTTCTGGTAGAGACAAGGCCCTGAGGGTCCCATGCCTTGGCCTTGAATCTCCAGGGCTCCTCAGGTCCTTCTCTCATCCAAGTTATTATGGCCCTTTGGTTGAGGGTGATGATGGGGGAGAGGAGATACTCTGGACTGACCTAATGTAGGAGGCACAGGCTTTTTTGGCAGGTGCATCTAATGGTTTCAGCTTCCTCTGGAAAGAATGATTAATGTGTACCTGTATCTTTAAAAATTATTAATAGTTTGCTGTAGAGTAAGATTTGATTTGTGCAGGTCTGTTTTATAAATTTAACTATTTCTGTTATCACACTGACCTCATTCTGTCACCACAAACTAACAGAATTTGACAGTAAAAAAGCTAGGTATATTCCACCCCTCCCACATCATACATTCATAAATTTTATCTTATTCTTATTATGTGTCCACTGCTCTTTTGTTGCTTCTGTATGAAATATTTTGGTCTTGTGGCAGAGTGAAAAACAAACAGGCAAGTCATGTGGTGGCTGACAGAGCTGCTTTGCAGAAGTGGAATAAGTCACTATGCTCACATGGCAATGGTCAAAATGAGTCACATGCCCCAGCTTGGCCTTACTGCTGTGGGGACATACAATCTTTTCTTAAGGAGGCGTACTGTGGAGAGGAACAGCACATATTTTGAAATATAATGTAATCTACTACAATAATTTGATTGTTTTTGTGGGTTTATAAGACATGTATTGATTTTTATATTTTGACCTTTTATCTATCAGTTTTGCTGAGCTCTCTTATATGTGGATTGCTATCTAAAGACAGCAGTTGTTTCTACTTGAAATAGCAACTTATGTCTTCCTTTTCAATTTCCAAATCCTTATTTTTGTTGTTGCATTACTTAGGAAATCCATACAATATCAAATAGAAATAGTAATAGACATTTAAAAATGTTTCTTACTGAATGTAAATGCTTTAAAATATTACGCTTATGGAAGATACAATTGATATGATTTAGACAGTTTCCTTTTAATTTTGTCTTCCAAAAGACTTAAAAAATTAATCATTGAGTGTTAAACATATAGAAGTCACCATGTTACAATGTGGTTGTCAGTCAGCTTTCCCTAGCTTATGCTGTGGGGAAGAAACAACTCCCAAATTACAGTGCTTTCGACAACAATAAAAATATTTATTTCTTGCTTCTATTACATGTTGACTGCAGATCTGCTGAGGCTACATTCTAGCTGGTTTTCTACTCTATGACTTCATAATTTTGGGATTTAGGGAATTATTTTATTTATAAAATGAAGTCTTTTTCTTCCAGTGTGACAATCATAGCCTTTTAATTGGAGTATTTAGACTATTTATTTGTAACATAATTATTAATATCATTGTGTTTAAATCTACCATCTTATTATTTTTTTTCTATTGTCTCACATGCTTTTTGTTCCACCTCCCCATTTTCTTGACTTTTTGGAATTTAGTTTTTTTTTTTTTTTTTTTTTTTGAGACAAGGTCTTGCTTTATCACTCAGACTGGAATGCAGTGGCACAAACATGGCTCACTGCAGCTTCAAACTTCCAGGCTCAAGCTATCCTCCTGTCTCAGCTCCCAAAGTAGCTGAAACTCCAGGCACCTGCCACTGTGCCAGGCTAATTTTGTAGGGATGGGGTGTCACCATGTTGCCCAGGATTGTCTTGAACTGTTGAGCTCAAGCAATCCACTCATGTCAGCCTCCCAAAATGCTGGGATTACAGACATGACCCATGGTGCCTGGTCTAATTTAGTATTGTTATGATCCTGTGTAATCATCACAAGTGGCTCGCAAACTATACCTCTTTGTTTTATTCTTGGGACATTCTAATCAATTTTTTTAAAGAGACAAAGTCTCACTGAGTTGCCCAGGCTGGACTCAAACTCCTGGGCTCAAGTGGTCCCCTAGCCTCAACCTCTCATGTATCTGAGACTACAGGCATGTACCACTGTTTTATTAAACTCATTAAACACTGAGTCCTGCTGTTTTATTCTTCTAAAATGGTTGCTCTAGGCACTACCCTTGCTGCCAGTGTGAATGTGCATGTGAAGGCCACAAGCCCTGTGCCTGCCAGTACTCTACCCTAGCTGATGAGCATGCATTTTATTGTGCTACCACTGCTGCTGGCACATGCCAACAAGCATGAATCCCACTGCCACTGCCCAATGAAGCCCTTTGGCTAGCACTACCCGTTGGAGTATTGTGACCAGAGGTATGGGAACACCTTGACCCCTCCAGCGTAGCAGGTTCCTAACCTCTAGGGACCAGAAAACAAAGCCAGAGCCTAATATCAGCCCTCTAGAGTCAGTGCATGCAGCCCAGAAGTGCTGAGCTGAGCCTTGGTCTCCTAAAATCTTCCAGAAATGAGGCCAGTTGACTGAACCCACCATCAAATCTCCAAGGACATCGAGGAAGATAAAAGCAAAATTAAAAAAAAACCCATCCAAAGGACAGCAGCTTCAAAGACTGAAGGAACATCAGCCCACACAGTTGAAAAGAACCAGTGCAAGAACTGTGGCAACGCAAAAACCAGAGTCTGTACCTCCAGATGACTGTACTAGTTCCCTGGCAATGTTTTTTTAACCAGGATAAAATGACAGAAGTAAAATTCAGAAAGTATGGATAGGAATGAAGATCATTGAGATTCAGGAGAAAGTTGACACTCAATCCAAGGATTCTAAGGAATACGATAGAATGATACAGGAGATGAAAGGTGAAATGACCATTTTAAGAAAGAACCAAAGTGATTTGATAGAGCTGAAAAACTCACTTCGAGAATTTCAGAATATAATTGCAAGTGTTAACAGCATAATTGAACAAGCTGGGCAAAGAATCTCAGAGCTTGAAGACCAGTTCTCCAAAATAACTCAGTCAGAAAAAATAAAGAAAAACACTCTGAAGGGAGTGCTAAATATGGAAAGGAAAGACTGTTATCAGCCCCTACAAAAACACATTTAAGTACATAGACTAGCAACACTGTACAGCAGTCACATCAACAAGCCTGCATAATAACCAGCTAACAACATGATGACAGGATCAAATCTGCACATATCAGTACTGACCTTAAATGTAAATGGACTAAATGCCCCAATTAAGAGGCACAGAGTGGCAAGTTGGATAAAGAAGCAAAACCTAATGTTATGCTGTCTTCCAGAGACCCATCTCACATGCAACAACACTCATAGGCTCAAAGTAAAGGTGTGGAGAAAAATCTACCAAGCAAATTTAAAACACAAAAAGGCAGGGAGTGCTATTCTAATTTCAGTCAAAACAGACTTTAAGCCAACAAAGATAAAAAAAGACAAAGAAGGGCATTATGTAATGGTAAAGGGCTCAATTCAACAAGAAGATCTAACTATCCTAAATATATATGCACCCAACACAGGAGCACCCAGATTCACAAAGCAAGTTCTTAGAGACCAACAAAGAGACTTAGATAAGCACACAATAATAGTGGGAGTCCTCAACACTCCACTGATTGTATTAGACAGATCTTTGAGGCAGAAAACTAGCAAAGATATTCAGGACCTAAACTCGACGCTTGACCAAATGGACCTAGTAGACATCTACAGAATTCTCTACCCCCAAACAACACAATATACATTGTTCTTATCTATACATGGCACATACTCTAAAATCAACCACACAATCATACATAAAACAATTCTCAGCAAATTGAAAAAACTCTAAATCATATCAACCACCTTCTTGGACCACAGTGCAATAAAAATAGAAATCAATACTAAGAATATTGCTCAAAACCATGTAATTACATGGAAATTAAACAACATGGTCCTGAATGACTTTTGGGTAAATAACAAAATTGAGATTTAAATCAATAATTCTTTGAAACCAATGAGAACAAAGATACGACATATCAGAATCTCTGGGATACAGCTAAAGTATTATTAAGAGGGACGTTTATAGCACTAAACACCCACATCAAAAAGTTATAAAGATATCACAGGAACAACTTGTCATCCCAACTAGAAGAACTGAGAACCAAGGGCAAACCAACCCCAAACCTAGCAGAAGACAATAAATAACCAAAATCCTAGCTGAACTGAAGGAAATTGACACAAATAAACATACAAAAGATGAATGAATGCAGGAGTTTGTTTTTTTGAAAGAATTAGTAAGACAGACTGCTAGTGAGGCTAATAAAGAAAAAAGAGAGAAGATCCAAATAAACACAGTCTGAAGTGACAAACAGGATGTTACCACCGACCTCACAGAAATACAAAAAACCTCTCAGAAACTGGGACAAACAACAAACACCTTTATGCACACAAGCTAGAAAACCTAGAAGAAATGAATACATTCCCAGAAACATATAAGCTCTCAAGATTGAACCAGCAAGAAATGGAATCCCTAAAGAAACCAATAATGAGTTCAGAAATATAATCAGTAATAAAAGCCTGCTAACAAGAAAAAGCCCAGAGGCAGATGAATTCACAGCCAAAGTCTATCAGAAAAAAGAGCTTTTACCTTTCCTACTGAAACCATTCCAAAAAAAATGAGGAGAAGGGAGTCCTTTCCAGCTCATCTTATGAGGCCAGCATCTTCCTGATACCAAAACCTGGCAGAGACACAACAATAAAAGAAAACTTCAGGCCAATATTTTTGATAAACATAGATGCAAAGATCCTTGACAAAATACTAGAAAACCAAATCTAGCAACACATGAAAAAGCAAATCCACTATAATCAAGTAGGCTTTATCCCTGGGATGCAAGGTTGGTTCAAGATACTCAAATCAATAACTGTGATTCATCACATAAACAGAACTGAAAACAAAAACCACAGAGTATTTCCGTAGATGCAGAAAAGGCTTTTGATAAAATTCAATGTCCCTTCATGTTAAAAATCCACAACAAACTAGGAATTTAAGGAACATAGCTCAAAACAATAAGAGCCATGTATGAAAAACCCACAGCCAATATCATAGGAAATGGGCAAAAGCTGGAAGCATTACCCTTGAAAACCAGAACAAGCTAAGATGTCCTCTCTCACTACTCCTACTTAATGTATTATGGAAGTCTTGACTAGAACAATCTGTTAAGAGAAAGAAATGAAAGTCATCCAAATAGGAAGAGAAGGAGTCAAACTATCCCAGTTTGCAGATGATATGATTCTATACCGAGAAACCCCCGTAGTCTCTTCCTAAAAGCTCTTTGGTCTGATAAACAACTTTAGCAAAGTTTCAGGATATGAAATCAATGTACACAAAACAGTAGCATTCCTATGCACTGCCAACATCCAAGCTGAGAGCTGAATCAAGAACACAATCCTATTCACAATAGTCATGAAAAGAATAAAATACCTAGGAATACAGCCAACCAGGGAGTAAAAGATCTCTACAATGAGAATTACAAAACACTGCTCAAAGAATCAGAGATGACACAAACAAATGGAAAAGCATTCCATGATAGTTGGATAGCCATATGCTGAAGATTGAAACTGAACCCCTTCCTTACACCACATACAAAACCCAACTCAAGGTGGATTAAAGACTTGAATGTAAAAACCTGAAACTGTAAAAACCCTGGAAGATAATCTAGAAAATACCATTCTGGATATAGGATCTGGTAAAGATTTTGTCATGAAGAGCCAGAGCAATTGCAACAAAAACAGAAATTGATAAATGGGACCTAATTAAACTAAAGAGCTTCTGCACAGCAAAAAGACTATTAACAGAGCAAACAGACAACCTACAGAATGGGAGAGAATATTTGCAAACTATTTACCCAACAAAGGTCTAATAACCAGAATCTATAAGCAACATGAACAGATGCTTTTAAAAAGAAGATATACACATGGCCAACAAGCATATGAAAAAATGTTCAACATCACTAAACGTTAGAGAAATGCAGATCAAAACCACAGTGAGATACCATCTCACAACAGTCAGAATGGCTATTACTAAAAAGTAAAAAAATAACAGATGCCAGTGAGATTGTGGAGTACGGGGAAGACTTATATACTGCTGGTGGAAATGTACATTAGTCTGACCATCATGGAAAGCAGTTTGGCAATTTCTCAAAGAATTCAAATCAGAATTGCTATCTGATCCACCAACCCCATTATTGGTTATATATCTGAAGGAATGTAAATTGTTCTACCAAAAAGACACATGCATGCATATGTTCCTCACAGCACTATTCACAATAGCAAAGACATGGAATCAACCTAAATGCCCATCAATGGTGGACTGAATAAAGAAAATGTAGCACAGGTACACCGTGGAATACTGTGCAGCCATAAAAAAGAATTAGATCATGTCCTTTGCAGCAATACAGATGGAGCTGGAGGCCATTATCCTAAGCAAACTAATATGGGAACAGAAAACCAAATACCAAATGTTCTCATTTATAAATGGGAGCTAAACATTGAGTACACATGGACACAAAGAAGAGAACAAGAAACACCAGGGTGTACTTAACGGTGGAGGGAGGGTGAAGAGTGAGGATCAAAAAACTACCTTTTGGGTACTATACTTAACACCTGGGCAATGAAATCATCCGTATGCAAAACCCCCATGACACACAATTTACCTATATAACAAACCTGCACATGTACACCTGAACCTAAAAGTTAAAAAAGACATAAAAATTCAAAAAGTTTGTTCCAGAGTTTACAACATACATCTTTAACTTATCACAGTCTGCCTTCAAGGAATATTATACCAATTCATATCACGTAAGACCCTTATAGCAGTGTATTTCTATTTTCCCTTTCCATCCTTGTGCTATCTAATGATAGTACATGATACAGATACATTACATTTGAAGTATCATTATGTTTTCTTATACGTATGTTCTGAACCTCGTAACTCTTTGTTTTTATTTTTTACTTTAAGCAATCATGTTTTAAAGAAGTAAAAAGTTTACGTTTACCCAATAGTTATAATTTCTGGTGCTCTTCATTCTTTTTTATAAACTTGAGGTTTTATCTGAAGTTTTTTTTTTCCTGAAAAATTTTCTTTAACATTTTTTATAGTGCAATTGTACTGGTCATAAGTTCTTTCAATTTTCATTTGTGTAAAAACATGTTTACACATGTTTTGGATGATAGGGCAATTGGTAAGCCAAGAGAATTCCCTGGACATGAATCTGTTGCTACATTTAGTCATGAATAGTGATATAGTTTGGATGTCCTATTTCAATCTCATATTGAGATGTAATCCCCAGTGTTGCGGGTGGGGCCTGGTGGGAGGTGTTTGGGACATGGGAGCATAGCCCTCATAGCTTGGTGGTGTCCTTGCAATAGTGAGTGAGTTCTTGTGGGATCTGGTTATTTTAAAGTGTGTGGCACCTCCCTCCCGCATCTCTCTTGTTTCTGCTCTCACCACGTGACCTGCCTGCTCTTACTTCACCTTCTACCACAAGTAAAAGCTCTGTGAGAGTTCCCCAGAAGCTGAGCAGATGCTAATGGCATGCTTGTACAGTGTGCAGAACTGTGAGCCAAGTAAGCCTCTTTTCCTTAGAAAATTTCCAGTCTCAGGTATTTCTTTATAGCAATGGAAGAATGGCCGAGCAGAATTTTTTCCCCCTCTAAACCCTGTCTTTTATTTTACCAACCAGACCCCAAGGGTGATTCCTAATCCATACCCTTTTTTTTTTCAGCACCATCTATAAAATTCTAGCACTTTATAGATGAATTAATACTTGTTAAGATCCTTTATTTCACACAAACACTAGTACAGGAAGTGCATTTGTTTCTCCTGTGGTTCCTCATATGAGAAGCTGGTCAGAATCGGAACTAAGTTGATTTATAATGTGGATGTACTATAAAAATTGTGCTTTCAAGTTTGCATGGTATTTCCAAGTTGGTCTGATTTCTTTCATTGCAAATATTTATACTTAGCAAAACAAAGTCCCTCTTTCATGTAAAAACACTATGTGAGACTCTTGATTTCTTCCAAATTAAAGAGATACAGATTTAAGTAGCACTAAATCTTCCCAACATTTTGAGATTTAGTTCATTTTAAAATTTAACCACTTGTTAAAAAAGCCTAGGTTGATGCTAGGGAACAATGTTGCTGACTATCAGATGGGCAATTTTAAGTTACCTAGTTAATTTCTTATGATTCTGATTTAGCTCTCAATTAGGAAGACATTTGTTATAGTTTATATATTTCCCCTCTCAAGGCACATGTGTGTCTACAAAATGTCCACTGAACCTCATCTTAACCCAAGGTTGGTTCCTTAGGTCTTCCTTTATAAAAATTTTTGTGGGTCACAGTAGGTGTATATATTTGTGGAGTACATGAGATATTTTGATACAGACCTGCAATGTGAAATAAGCACATCATGGAGAATGGGGTATCCATCCCACTCAAGCATTTATCCTTGGAGTTACAAACAATGCAATTATTCTTTAAGTTATTTAAAAATGCACAATAAAGTTATTATTGACTGTAGTCACCCTATTGCATTATCAAATAGCAGGTCTTATTTATTCTTTCTATGTTTTTGGTACATTAACCATCCCCAACTCCTCCCTGTCCCCTCTTCTCAGTCTCTGATAATCATCTTTCTTTTTTCTATGTCCATGAGTTCAGTTGTTTTGATTTTTAGACCCTACAAATAAATGAGAACATGTGATGTTTATCTTTCTGTACCTGACTTATTTCACTTAATGATCTCTGGTTCCATCCATGTCATTGCAAATGACTAAATTTCATTCCTTTTTATGGCGGAATAGTACTTCATTGTGTATGTGTATCACATTTTCTTTATCCATTCATCTGCTGGTGGACACTTAGGTTGCTTCCAAATCTTATCTGTTGTGAACAGCGCTGCAACAAACATGGGAATGCAGATATCTCTTCATTATAATGATTCTTTTCTGTTTTTTTTTTTTTTTTTTTTTTTTTGAGTATATATCCAGCAGTGGGATTGTTGGATCATGGTAGCTCAATTTTTAGGTTTTTGAGGGACTTCCAAACTGTTCTCCATAGTGGTTATACTAATTTGCATTCTCACCAACAGTATACAAGGGTTCCTTTTTCTCCACATCCTCACCAGCATTTGTTATTGCCTTTTTGTTATAAGCCATTTTAATTGGAGTGAGATGATATCTCATTGTACTTTTTATTTGCATTTATGTGATGATCAATAACATTGAACACCTCTTCATATACCTGTTTGCCATTTGTATGTCTTCTTTTGAGAAATGTCTATTCAAACTTATGCCCACTTTTTTGATCAGATTGTTAGATATTTTCCTATAGAGTTATTTGAGCTCCTTATATATTCTGGTTATTCATCCCCAGTCAGATGGGTAGTTTGCAAATATTTTCTCCCATTTTGTGGGTTGTCTCTTCACTTTGTTGATTGTATCCCTTGCTGTGCAGAAGCTTTTTAACTTGATATGATCCCATTTGTACATTTTTGCTTTGGTTGCCTGTGCTTGTGGGGTATTGCTCAAGAAATTTTTGCCCAGACCAATGTCCTGGATACTTTCTGCAATGTTTTCTTATAGTAGTTTTATAGTTTAAGGTCTTAGATTTAAGTCTTTAATTCATTTTGATTTTATTTTTGTATATGGTGAGAGACAGGGGTCTAATTTTATTATTTTGCATATGGATATTCAATTTTCCCAGCACCATTTATTGAAGAGACTGTCTTTTCTCTAGTGTGTGTTCTTGGTACCTTTGTTGAAAATGAGTTCACTGTAGGTGTGTGGATTTGTTTCTGGGTTCTCTAGTCTCATCCATTGGTCTATGTGCATATTTTAATGCCAGTACCATGCTGTTTTGGTTACTATAGCGCTGTAGTCTAATTTGAAGTCAGGTAATGTGATTCCTCCAGTTTTGTTCTTTTGGCTTAGGATAACTTTGGCTATTTGGGGTCTTTTTTGGTTCTTCATAAATTTTGGGATTGATTTTTCTATTTCTGTGATGAATGTCATTGGTATTTTGACAGGGATTGCATTGAATCTGTATAATGCTTTGGGTAGTATGGACCTTTTAACAACATTGATTATTCTAATCTATAACATGGAATATTTTTCCAATTTTGTGTCCTTTTCGATTTCCTTCATCAATGTTTTATAGTTTCTATTATAGAGATCCTTCACTTCCTTGGTTAAGTTAATACTTAGATATTTAATTTTTTGTGTGGCTATTGTAAATGGGATTACTTTTTAATTTTTTTTTCAGATTGTTCACTGTTGTCATAAAGAAATACTACTAATTTTTGTAGGTTGATTTTGTATCCTGCAACTTTACTGAACTTATCAGCTGTAATAGTTTTCTGGTAGAGTCTTTAGGTTTTTCCAAATATAAGATTGTATCATCTGCAAATGAGGATAATTTGACTTTTTCCTTTCTGATTTGGATGCCTTTTGTCTTTGTCGTGTCTAATTGCTCTAGCTAGGACTTCCAGCACTATGTTGAATAACAATGGTGGAAATAAGCATCCTTGTTATGTTACAGATCTTAGAAGAAAGACTTTCAGTTTTTCCTCATTCAGTATGATACTAACTGTGGGTTTGTCGTATATGGCTTTTATTATGTTGAGGTATGTTTCTTCTATCCCACTTTCTTGGGTGTTTTTCTATCATGAAGAGATGTTAGATTTTATCAAATGCTTTTTTTAAAGCATCAGTTGAAAAGATTATATGGTTTTTATCCTTCATTTTGTTGATGTGATGTCATATTGATTGATTTGTGTATGTTAACCATCCTTGCATCCCAGGGATAAATTGCACTTCATTGTGATGAATGGATCTTTCTAATATATTTTTGAATATATTTTTGATTTAGTATATTTTGCTGAGAATTTTTTATTCTTTTTTTTTTTTTTTTTTTTTTTTTTTTTTTTTTTTGAGACGGAGTCTCGCTCTGTCGCCCAGGCTGGAGTGCAGTGGCTTGATCTCAGCTCACTGCAAGCTCCGCCTCCCGGGTTTACGCCATTCTCGTGCCTCAGCCTCCCGAGTAGCTGGGACTACAGGCGCCCGCCACCTCGCCCAGCTAGTTTCTTGTATTTTTTAGTAGAGACGGGGTTTCACCATGTTAGCCAGGATGGTCTCGATCTCCTGACCTCATGATCCACCCGTCTCAGCCTCCCAAAGTGCTGGGATTACAGGCTTGAGCCACCGCGCCCGGCCGAGAATTTTTTATATCAATATTTGTATTAGTCCATCTTCACACTGCTAATAAAGATATACCCAAGACTGGGCAATTTACAAAAGAAAGTGGTTTAACGGAATTAAGAGATCCAGATGGCTAGAGAGGCCTCACCATCATGGCAGAAGGCAAGGAGGAGCACCTCACATCTCATGTGGATGGTAGCAGGCAAAGAGAGCTTATGCAGGGACATTTCCCTTTATATAATCATCAACTCTCATGAGACTTATTCACTATCACATGACAACACAGGAAAGACCTGCCCCCATGATTCAGTTACCTCCCACTGGGTCCCTCCCACAACGCATGGAAATTCAAGATGAGATTTGGATGGGAACACAACCAAGCCATATCATTCTGCCCCTGGCACCTCCCAAATCTCGTGTCCTCACACTTCAAAACAATCATGCCTTCCCAACAGTCCCCCAAAGTCTTAACTCGTTTCACTCATTTCAGCATTAACTCAGAAGTCCACAGTCCAAAGTCTCATCTGAGACAAGGCAAGTCCCTTCTGCCTATGAGGCTGTAAAATCAAAAGCAAGTTAGTTACTTCCTAGATACAATGGGAGTACAGTCTTTGGGTAAATATAGCCATTCCAAATGGGAGAAATTGGCCAAAACAAAGGGGCTACAGGCCCTATGCAAGTCCAAAATCCAGCTGGGTGGTCAAATCTTAAAGCTCTAAAATGTTCTTCTTTGACTCCATGTCTCTCATTCAGGTCACCTTGATGCAAGAGATGGGATCCCATGGCCTTGGGCAGCTCTTCCCCTGTGGCTTTGCAGGGCATAGCCCCCAATCATGGCTGATTTCATGGGCTGGCATTGAGTGTCTGCAGCTTTTCCAGGCACACAGTGCAAGCTGTCAGTTGATCTACCATTCTGGGGTCTGGAGGACAGTGGTCCTCTTCTCACAGCTCCACTAAGTGGTGTCCCAGTAGGGAGTCTGTGTGGGGACCCTAATCCCATCTTTCCTTTCTCCATGCACTAGCAGAGGTTCTTCATGAGTGCCCTGCCCCTGCAACGATTTTCTGCCTGGACATCCAGGTGTTTCCATACATCTTTTGAAACCTAGGTAGAGGTTCCCAAACCTCAGTTCTTGAGTTCTGTGCACTTGCAGGCCCAACACCACATGGAATCTGCCAAGGCTTGAGGCTTGCACCCTCTGAAGCCACAGCACAAGCTCTGTGTTGACCTGTTTCAGCGATGCTGGAGCAGCTGGGATGGAGGGCACCAAGTCCTTAGGTTGCACACAGCATGGGGACTCTGGGCCTTGTTCACAAAACCACTTTTTCCTCCTAGGCCTCTGGGCCTGTGATTAGAAGGGTTGCTGTGAAGACCTTGGACATGCCTGGGATACATTTTCCTCATTGTCTTGGGGATTAACATTTGGTTCTTCATTACTTATGCAAATTTCTGCCACTGGCTTGAATTTCTCCTCAGAAAATGGGATTTTCTTTTATATTGCATTGTCAGGCTACAATTTTTAAAAACTTTTATGCTCTTTTCCCTTTTAAAACTGAATGCCTTTAACAGCACCCAAGTCACTTCTTGAATGCTTTGCTGCTTAGAAATTTCTTCTACTAGATACCCTAAACCATCTCTCTCAAGCTCAAAGTTCCACAGATCTCTAGGGCAGGGACAAAATGCTACCAGTCTCTTTGCTAAAACATAACAAGAGTTGCCTTTGCTCCAGTTCCCAACAAGTTCCTCATCTCCATTTGGGAGCACCTCAGCCTGGATTTCATTGTCTATAACATTATCAGCATTTTTGTCAAAGACATTCAACGAGAAGCTAGGGAATTCCAAACTTTCCCACATTTTCCCATCTTCTGAGCCTTCCAAACTGTTCTAACCTCTGCCTATTACCCAGTTACAAAGTTGCCTCCACATTTTTGGGTATCTTCTCATCAGCACCCCATTCCTGGTACCAATTTACTATATTTGTCCATTTTCACACTGCTGATAAAGACATAACCGAGACTGGGAAATTTACAAAAGAAAGAAGTTTAATGGACTTACAGTTCCACATGGCTGGGGAGGCTTTACAATCATGGTGGAAGGCAAGGAGGAGCAAGTCACATCTTACATGGATGGTGGCAGGCAAAAAGAGCTTGTGCAGGGAAAATCCCCCTTATATAATAATCGGATCACATGAGACTTATTCACTATTATGAGAACAGCACAGGAAAGACCTGCCCTCATGATTCAATTACCCCTCACCGGGTACCTCCCACAACATGTGGGAATTCAAGATGAGATTTGGGTGGGGACATAGCCAAACCATATCAATATTCATTAGAGATATTGGCCTGTAGTTTTCTCCTTTTGATCTATATTTGTCTGGTTTTGGTATCGGGGTAATACTGGCCTCATAGAATAAGTTTGGAAGTATTCCCTACTCCTCTATTTTTAGGAATAGTTTGATTAAGATTGGTATTAGTTCTTACATAAATGTTGGTACAATTCAGCAGTGAAGCCATTGGGTCCCAGGCTCTTCTTTATGAAGACTTTTTGTTATGGCTTCGATCTTGTGACTTGTTATTGGTCTGTTCACATTTTGGATTTCTTCCTGATTCACTCTTGGTGGTGGTACATGTCTAGGAATTTGTCCATTTCTTCCAGATTTTCAAATTTATTGACATACAGTTGCTTATAGTAGCCATTAATGATCCTTTGAATTTCTGTGGTATCAGCTGTAATGTCTCTTTTTCTTTTCTGATTTTATTTATTTGAATCTTCTCTCATGTTTTTCTTGTCAACCTGGCTAAGAATTCTTCAATTTTGTTTAACTTTTTTAAAAAACAGCTTTTTGTTTCACTGGTGTTTTGTATCGTTGCTTCATTTTAATTTCATTTATTTCTGCTCTGATCTTTATTATTTCTTTTCGTTTACTGATTTCGGATTTGGTTTGCTCTTACTTTTCTAATTCTTTTTTTTTTTTTGCAAGACATTTTCATTTTGTTTTACTTCTTTTAAAATTTCTTAGTGTTTTATTTTGGAATCCTGTCAGATTTATGGAAAAGTCTAAAACTTCAGTTTTCCTTAATGCTAATATCTTATGTAACCACAACACAAATACAAAAACTAGGACATTAATGTTGGTATATTGTCATTTAACAGACATTCTTAAAAATTGCCAGCTGTCCCACTGGTATCCTTTTTCTGCTCCAGGAAACCCACAGCACAGGATTGTTATGTCTTGCTTGTCTCCTTCATCCTGTTCTTTACACTTCTTTTTATTTTTTTCTATGACTTAAATACTTTTTTTAACTTTTTTTTAAAATTTATTTTTTATTATTCAGTTATTATTATTATACTTTAAGTTCTAGGGTACATGTGCACAATGTGCAGGTTTGTAACATATGTATACATGTGCTGTGTTGGTGTGCTGCACCCATTAACTCATCATTTACATTAGGTATATCTCCTAATACTATACCTCCCACCTCCCCCCTCCCCACAATAAGACCCAGTGTGTGATGTTCACCTTCCTGTGTCCAAGTGATCTCATTGTTCAATTCCCACCGATGAGTGAGAACATGCTGTATTTGGTTTTCTGTTCTTGTGATAGTTTGCTGAGAATGATGGTTTCCAGCTGCATCCATGTCCCTACAAAGGACACGAACTCATCCTTTTTTATGGCTGCATAGTATTCCATGGTGTATATGTGCCACACTTTCTTAATCCAGTCTGTCACTGATGGACATTTGGGTTGATTCCAAGTCTTTGCTATTGTGAATAGTGCCACAATAAACATACGTGTCCATGTGTCTTTATAGCAGCATGACTTATAATCCTTTGGGAATATACCCAGTAATGGGATGGCTGGGTCAAATGGTATTTCTAGTTCTAGATCCTTGAGGAATCGCCACACTGTTTTCCACAATGGTTGAACTAGTTTACAGTCCCACCAACAGTGTAAAAGTGTTCCTATTTCTCCACATCCTCTCCAGCACCTGTTGTTTCCTGATTTTTTAGTGATTGCCATTCTCACTGGTGTGAGACGGTATCTCATTGTGGTTTTGATTTGCATTTCTCTGATGGCCAGTGATGATGAGCATTTTTTCATGTGTCTGTTGGCTGTATGAATGTCTTCTTTTGAGAAGTGTCTGTTCATATCCTTTGCCCACTTCTTGATGGGGTTGTTTGTTTTTTTCTTGTAAATTTGATTGAGTTCTTCAGAGGTTCCGGATATTAGCCCTTTGTCAGATGAGTAGATTGCAAAAATTTTCTCCCATTCTGTAGGTTGCCTGTTCACTCTCATGGTAGTTTCTTTTGCTGTGCATAAGCTCTTTAGTTTAATTAGATGCCATTTGTCGATTTTGGCTTTTGTTGCTGTTGCTTTTGGTGTTTTAGACATGAAGTCCTTGCCCATGCCTATGTCCTGAGTGGTATTACCTAGGTTTTCTTCTAGGGTTTTTATGGCTTTAGGTCTAACATTTAAGTCTCTAATCCATCTTGAACTAATTTTTGTATAAGGAGTAAGGAAAGGATCCAGTTTCAGCTTTGTATTTATGGCTGGTCAATTTTCCCAGCACCATTTATTAAATAAGGAATCCTTTCCCCATTTCTTGTTTTTGTCAGGTTTGTCAAAGATCAGATAGCTGTAGATGTGTGATATTATTTCTGAGGGCTCTGTTCTGTTCCATTGATCTATATCTCTGTTTTGGTACCAATACCATGCTGTTTTGGTTACTGTAGCCTTGTAGTATAGTTTGAAGTCAGGTAGCGTGATGCCTCCAGCTTTGTTCTTTTGACTTAGGATTGTCTTGGCAACGCGGAGTCTTTTTTGGTTCCATAGGAACTTTAAAGCAGTTTTTTTCCAATTCTGTGAAGAAAGTCATTGGTAGCTTAATGGGGATGGCATTGAATCTATAAATGACCTTGGGCAGTATGGCCATTTTCACAATATTGATTCTTCCTATCCATGAGCATGGTATGTTCTTCCATTTGTTTGTGTCTTCTTTTATTTCACTGAGCAGTGGTTTGTAGTTCTCCTTGAAGAGGTCCTTTACATTCCTTGTAAGTTGGATTCCTAGGTATTTTATTCTCTTTGAAGCTATTGTGAATGGGAGTTCATTCATGATTTGGCTCTCTGTTTGTCTGTAACAGGTGTATAAGAATGCTTGTGATTTTTGCACATTGATTTTGTATCCTGAGACTTTGCTGAAGTTGCTTATCAGCTTAAGGAGCTATTGGGCTGAGATGATGGGGTTTTCTGAATATACAATCATGTCATCTGCAAACAGGGACAATTAGACTTCTTCTTTTCCTAACTGAATACGCTTTATTTCTTTCTCTTGCCTGATTGCCCTAGACAGAATTTCCAACACCATGTTGAATAGGAGTGGTGAGAGAGGGCATCCCTGTCTTGTGCCAGTTTTCAAAGGGAATGCTTCCAGTTTTTGCCCATTCAGTATGATATTGGTTGTGGGTTTGTCATAAATAGCTCTTTTTATTTTGAGATACGTTCCATCAATACCGAATTTATTGAAAGTTTTTAGCGTGAAGGACTGTTGAATTTTGTCAAAGGCCTTTTCTGCATCTATTGTGATAATCATATGGTTTTTGTCTTTAGTTCTGTTTATATGCTGGATTACGTTTATTGATTTGTGTATGTTGAACCAGGCTTGCATCCCAGGGATGAAGCCCACTTGATCATGGTGGATAAGCTTTTTGATGTGCTGCTGGATTCGGTTTGCTGGTATTTCATTGAGGATTTTTGCATCGATGTTCATCGGGGATATTGCTCTAAAATTGTCTTTTTTTGTTGTATCTCTGTCAGGCTTTGGTATCAGGATGATGTTGGCCTCATAAAATGAGTCAGGGAGGATTTCCTCTTTTTCTATTGATTGGAATAGTTTCAGAAGGAATGGTACAAACTTCTTTTTGTAACTCTGGTAGAATTTGGCTGTGAATCCATCTGGTCCTGGACTTTTTTTGGTTGGTAGGTGAAGGGGTGGCCTGCCCCTCCACACCTGTGGGTGCTTCTCGTTAGGTGGAACGAGAGACTTGAGAAAAAGAATAATACACAGAGACAAAGTATAGAGAAAGAAAAGCGGGGCCTAGGGGACCGGTGCTGTGCTTACAGAGGACCCACACCGGCACCGGTCCCTGAGTTCCCTCAGTATTTATTGCTCAAAAGATAAGGGAGTAAATCAGCAGTAAGACATACAGATACACGGAGATGTTCCATTTGCCCCGGGACGGGCAGGAGACAGATGTTTTTCTTTTACTGAGATTTAAGAGAATGGTACTGACCTTCAACCACAAGCAGGCTTTAAGCATTTGCCTAACAAAGCACATTCCTTACAGCCCAAAATCTTTTCAACCTTAATTACCACAGCGATATCTCTAGCAAGGACAGGATTGGGGGTAGAGTCACAGATTAACAGCATCGCAAATACAGAGCCAAATGGAGTCTCTTAAATTTACTTCTTTCTATATAAACACACTAACAAGCCGACCTCTGTTTTCCCCACAGGTAGGCTATTAATTATTGCCTCAATTTCAGAGCCTGCTATTGGTCTATTCAGGGATTCAACTCCTTCCTGGTTTAGTCTTGGCAGAGTGTAATTGTCCAGGAAATTATCCATTTCTTCTAGGTTTTCTAGTTTATTTGTGTAGAGATGTTTATAGTATTTTCTGATGGTAGTTTGTATTTCTGTGGGGTCGGTGGTGATATCCCCTTTATCATTTTTTATTGCGTCTATTTGATTCTTCTCTCTTTTCTTCTTTATTAGTCTTGCTAGCGGTCTATCAATTTTGTTGATCTTTTCAAAAAACCAGCTCCTGGATTCAGTGATTCTTTGGAGGGTTTTTTGTGTCTCTATCTCCTTCAGTTCCGCTCTGAACTTAGTTATTTCTTGCCTTCTGCTAGCTTTTGAATGTGTTTGCTCTTGCTTCTCTAGTTCTTTTAATTATGATGTTAGGGTGTCAATTTTAGATCTTTCCTGCTTTTTGTTGTGGGCATTTAGTGCTATAAATTTTCCTCACACACTGCTTTAAATGTGTCCCAGAGATTCTGGTATGTTGTATCTTTGCTCTCACTGGTTTCAAAGAACATCTTTATTTCTGCCTTCATTTCGCTATGTACCCAGTAGTCATTCAGGAGCAGGTTGTTCAGTTTCCATGTAGTTGAGCGGTTTTGATTGAGTTTCTTAGTCCTGAGTTCTAGTTTGATTGCACTGTGGTCTGAGAGACAGTTTGTTATAATTTCTGTTCTTTTACATTTGCTGAGGAGTGCTTTACTTCTGACTATGTGGTCAGTTTTGGAATAAGTGCGATGTGGTGCTGAGAAAAATTCATATTCTATTGATTTGGGGTGGAGAGCTCTGTAGATGTCTGTTAGGTCCGCTTGGTGCAGAATTGAGTTCAATTCCTGGATGTTGTTGTTAACTTTCTGTCTCGTTGATCTGTCTAATGTTGACAGTGGGGTGTTAAAGTCTCCTGTTATTACTGTATTGGAGTCTAAGTCTCTTTGTAAGTTTCTAAGGACTTGCTTTATGAATCTGGGTTCTCCTGTATTGGGTGCATATATATTTAGGATAGTTAGCTCTTCCTGATGAATTGATCCCTTTACCATTATGTAATGGTCTTCTTTGTCTCTTTTGATCTTTAATGGTTTAAAGTGCATTTTATAAGAAGTGATGCTTAACCTCCTTTATGCTATAATTATATAGGTATATATTATTAATATGTCTTCCAGAAATGCATAAAATTCCTGGAAATTTGATATGTCCTTGTATAAGTCATAATTCTAGTTATCTTAAAATGATATGTCACAAAAATAAAAAAAATTAACGTCCATTTTATCAGAGACTGGGATTGCAACCCCTGGTTTTTTTTGTTTTCCATTTGCTTGGTAGATCTTCCTCCATCCCTTTATTTTGAGCCTATGTGTGTCTCTGCATGTGAGATGGGTCTCCTGAATACAGCAAACTGATGTGTCTTGACTCTTTATCAAATTTGCCAGTCTGTGTCTTTTAATTGGACCATTTAGTCCATATACATTCATGGTTAATATTGTTATGTGTGAACTTGATCATGTCATTATGATATTAGCTGGGTATTTTGCTCGCTAGTTGATGCAGTTTCTTCCTAGCATTGATGAACTTTACATTTTGACATGTTTTTGCAATGGCTGGTACCTGTTGTTCCTTTTCATGTTTAGTGCTTACTTCAGGATCTCTTGTAGGGCAGACCTGGTGGTGACAAAATCTCTAAGCATTTACTTGTCTGTAAAGGATTTTATTTCTCCTTCACTTATGAAACTTAGTTTGGCTAGATATGAAATTCTGGGTTGAAAATTCCTTTCTTTAAGGATGTTGAATATTGGCCCCCACTGTCTTCTGGCTTGGATAGTTTCTGCCAAGAGATCTGCTGTTAGTCTGATGGGCTTCCCTTTGTGTGTAACCCGACCTTTCTCTCTGGCTATCCTTAACATTTTTTCCTTCATTTCAACTTTGGTGAATCTGATAATTATGTGTCTTGGAGTTGCTCTTCTCGAGGAGTATCTTTGTGGCAATCTCTGTATTTCCTGAATTTGAATGTTGGCCTGCCTTACTAGGTTGGGGAAGTTCTCCTGGATGATATCCTGCAGAGTGTTTTCCAATTTGGTTCCATTTTCCCCCTCACTTTCAAGCACACCAATCAGACGTAGATTTGGTCTTTTCACGTAATCCCATATTTCTTGGAGGCTTTGTTCATTTCTTTTTACTGTTTTTTTTCTCTACACTTCTCTTCTTGCTTCATTTCATTCATTTAATCTTCAATCGCTGTTACACTTTCTTCCAGTTGATGGAGTCAGTTACTGAAGCTTGTGCATTTGTCATGTAGTTCTTGTGTTATGGTTTTCATCTCTATCAGTTCTTTTAAGGACTTCTCTACATTGGTTATTCTAGTTAGCCATTCATCAAATCTTTTTGAAGGTTTTTAGTTTCTTTGCACTGGTTACGTACTTCCTCCTTTAGCTCTGAGAAGTTTGATTGACTGAAGCCTTTTTCTCTCGACTTGTGAAAGTCATTTTCCGTCCAGCTTTGTTTCTTTGCTGGCGATGAGCTGCGTTCCTTTGGAGGGGGAGATGTGCTCTGATTTTTTGAATTTCCAGCTTTTCTGCACTGCTTTTTCCCCGTCTTTGTGGTTTTATCTGCCTTTGGTCTTTAATGATGGTGACGTACTGATGGGGTTTTGGTGTGGGTGTCCTTTCTGTTTGTTAATTTTCCTTCTAACATCCAGGACCTTCAGCTGTAGGTCTGTTGGAGTTTGCTTAAGGTCCACTCCAGACCCTTTTGCCTGGATATCAGCAGTGGAGGCTGCAGAAGATAGAATATTGCTGCACAGCAAGTGTTGCTGTCTGATTCTTGCTCTGGAAGTTTCATCTCAGGGGTGTACCCCACCGTGTGAGGTGTGAGGTGTCATTCTGCACCTAGTGGGGGATGTCTCCCAGTTAGGCTACTCAGGGGTCAGGGACCCACTTGAGCAGACAGTCTGTCTGTTCTCAGATGTCAACCTCCTTGCTGGGAGATCCACTGCTCTCTTCAAAGCTGTCAGACGGGGGCATTTACCTCTGCTGAGGTTTCTGCTGCTTTTTGTTTAACTATGCCCTGTCCCCAGAGAAGGAATCTACAGAGGCAGGCCGGCCTCCTTGAGCTGTGGTGGGCTCCACCCAATTCGAACTTCCTGGAGGCTTTGTTTACCTACTTAAGCCTCAGCAATGGTGGGCGCCCCTCCCCCAGCCTCACTGCCACCTTGCAGTTAGATCTCAGACTGCTGTGCTAGCAATGAGGGAGGCTTGGTGGGCGTGGGTCCCTCCGGGCCAGGTGTGGGATGTAATCTCCTGGTGTGCTGTTTGCTAAGACCCTTGGTAAAGCGCATTATTAGGGTGGGAGTTACCTGATTTTCCAGGTGTTGTGTGTCTCAAGTTCTTTTGGCTAGGAAAAGGAATTCCCTTCCCCCTTGCACTTCCCAGGTGAGGTGATGCCTCGCCCTGCTTCAGCTCTTGCTGGTTGGGCTGCACCTGCAGACCAGTGCCAACTGTCGGACATGCCCCAGTGAGATGAACCTGATACCTCAGTTGAAACTGCAGAAATCACCCATCTTCTATGTCGCTCACGCTGGGAACTGGAGGCTAGAGCTGTTCCTATTTGGCCATCTTGGGCACGCCTCCCACAGGCATTCTTATACACCTGTAACAGACAAACAGAGAGCCAAATCATGAATGAACTCCCATTCACAATAGCTTCAAAGAGAATAAGATACCTAGGAATCCAACTTATACGGGATGTAAAGGACCTCTTCAAGGAGAACTACAAACCACTGCTCAGTGAAATAAAAGAAGACACAAACAAATGGAAGAACATACCATGCTCATGGATAGGAAGAATCAATATTGTGAAAATGGCCATACTGCCCAAGGTCATTTATAGATTCAATGCCATCCCCACTAAGCTACCAATGATTTTCTTCACAGAATTGGAAAAAAACTGCTTTAAAGTTCCTATGGAACCAAAAAAGACTCCGCATTGCCAAGACAATCCTAAGTCAAAAGAACAAAGCTGGAGGCATCACGCTACCTGACTTCAAACTATACTACAAGGCTACAGTAACCAAAACAGCATGGTATTGGTACCAAAACAGAGATATAGATCAATGGAACAGAACAGAGCCCTCAGAAATAATATCACACATCTACAGCTATCTGATCTTTGACAAACCTGAGAGAAACAAGAAATGGGGAAAGGATTCCTTATTTAATAAATGGTGCTGGGAAAATTGACCAGCCATAAATACAAAGCTGAAACTGGATCCTTTCCTTACTCCTTACACGAAAATTAATTCAAGATGGATTAGAGACTTAAATGTTAGACCTAAAGCCATAAAAACCCTAGAAGAAAACCTAGGTAATACCACTCAGGACATAGGCATGGGCAAGGACATCATGTCTAAAACACCAAAAGCAACAGCAACAAAAGCCAAAATTGACAAATGGCATCTAATTAAACTAAAGAGCTTATGCACAGCAAAAGAAACTACCATGAGAGTGAACAGGCAACCTACAGAATGGGAGAAAATTTTTGCAGTCTACTCATCTGACAAAGGGCTAATATCCGGAACCTCTGAAGAACTCAATCAAATTTACAAGAAAAAAACAAACAACCCCATCAAGAAGTGGGCAAAGGATATGAACAGACACTTCTCAAAAGAAGACATTCATACAGCCAACAGACACATGAAAAAATGCTCATCATCACTGGCCATCAGAGAAATGCAAATCAAAACCACAATGAGATACCATCTCACACCAGTTAGAATGGCAATCATTAAAAAATCAGGAAACAACAGTGCTGGAGAGGATGTGGAGAAATAGGAACACTTTTACACTGTTGCTGGGACTGTAAACTAGTTCAACCATTGTGGAAAACAGTGTGGCGATTCCTCAACGATCTAGAACTAGAAATATCATTTGACCTAGCCATCCCATTACTGGGTATATTCCCAAAGGATTATAAGTCATGCTGCTATAAAGACACATGGACACGTATGTTTATTGTGGCACTATTCACAATAACAAAGACTTGGAATCAACCCAAATGTCCATCAGTGACAGACTGGATTAAGAAAGTGTGGCACATATACACCATGGAATACTATGCAGCCATGAAAAAGGATGAGTTCGTGTCCTTTGTAGGGACATGGATGCAGCTGGAAACCATCATTCTCAGCAAACTATCACAAGAACAGAAAACCAAATACAGCATGTTCTCACTCATCGGTGGGAACTGAACAATGAGATCACTTGGACACAGGAAGGGGAACATCACACACCAGATCCTATTGTGGGGATGGGGGAGGGGGTAGGGATAGCGTTAGGTGATATACCTAATGTAAATGACGAGTTAATGGGTGCAGCACACCAACATGGCCCATGTATATATATGTAACAAACCTGCACATTGTGCACTTGTACCCTAGAACTTAAAGTATAATAAAAAAAGTTGATACATAGATCAATGGAACAGAATAGAGAACCCAGAAGTAAAGTCACATACCAACAACGAACTGATGCTTGACGCAACCAACAAAAATATATACTAGAGAAATAGATATTGTTTTCAGTAAATGATGCTGGAAAAATTGAATAATTATATGCAGAAGAATGAAACAGGATCCATCTTGAGTTACCATTTGCAAAAGGTAACTCAAGATGGATTTAAGTCCTAAGTGTAATATCTGAAATCATAAAAATCCTAGAAGAAAACGAGAAAAATACTCTTCTGGACATTGAACAAAGCAATGAATTTATGATCAAGTCCACAAAAACAAATGCAACAGAAGTAAGAATAGACATATAGGTCTTCATTAAACTAAAAACCTTCTCTGAACAGCAAAAGAAACAATAAACAGAGTAAACAGACAACCTACACAAATGCGAAAAAATATTTGAAAACTATGCATTTGTTAAAGTGCTAATATCCAGAATTTACCAGGAACTCAACCAGCTCAACAAGAAAAAAATCAAATAACCCTTTAAAAAGTGTGTAAAAGACGTGAAGAAACATTTTTCAAAAGAAGACATACAAGAGGCAAACAAACATATGAAGAAATGCTCAACATTACTAATCAGAGAAATGCAAATTAAAACCAAAATAAGATATCATCATACATCATTCAGAATGGCTATTATTAAAAAGTCATAAAACAACATATGTTGAGGAGGATGCAGAGATAATGGAATGTGTATACACTGTTGGTGGGAATGCAAATTAGTACATCTCTATGGAAAACAGTATGAAGATTTCCAAAAGAACTAAAAGTAGAACTACCATTTGATCTTGCAATCCCACTATTGAATAGTACTGAACCAAAGAGAAATAAATCATTATATAAAAATGGTAAGTGTACTTATATATTTATTGCAGCATTATTTACAATAGCAAAGTCATTGAATCAGCGTAAGAGCCCATTAGCAGAGAACTGGATAAAGAAAATATATATACCATGGAATACTACTCAACCATAAAAAAGAATGAAATCATGGCTTCTGCAACAACATGGATGGAACTGGAGGCCGTTATCTTAAGTGAAATAGATCAGAAACGAAAGTAAAAAACTGCACGTGTTTTTACTTATAGGTGTAAGCTAAAGAACGGATATACATGGACATACAGCATAGAATAATAGACATTGGAGACTACAAAAGGTGGGAAGTTAGGAATGGGATGAGAGTTGAAACACTGCCTATTGGGTACAGTGCTCACTATTCAGGTGATGGATAAGCTAAAAGCCTGGATTCACCACTATGCAACATAGATAGGCATGTAAGAAATCTGCACTTGTAGTTCCCAGATATATTTTAAAAATTCAATTAGGTAAGTCATCATTTTAATAACATAATGCAGTAAAATCATATGATCATTTCAATAGTAGCCTCCCCTGCCACCCAGCCCCTCCCATACCTTTCAATCCTGCATCCCATATTTGTTTTGAGCCAGCTTGGAGATTCTCAGATACATCCTTATTAGCCATTGGCTCCACACTCAGGGACTTTCCTGGGCTATTGTTTCTTGGACGGTGCTAGGAATTCCCAGGAAATCCAGGACCAGTTGTTGCTCCTTACATTCCATGAGAGTGAGCTACTGTCAGCACAAAGTTGTCTTATACCAGGAAACCCCCATACCTCATCCTGTCTGGTTTGTTTTTCTAGAACTTTCCATTGCCATGCAGGATGAGGAGTGTGGATTGGCTTCTTCACCCCATTTGATCTCCCCCAAAACACAAATTTTATCTCTGTGTCCACAGAACACAAAAGACAGAAATTCCCTGTGGCCTGAAAAATTGGTCATTAAAAGGTTGGAATGGTCTTTATCAGTCTTCAGGGAATCCGGCATACTGAGATTGAGGCTCCTGGCTTCTATGGGCATCATGGCAGGCTTAGAGCATGACCTGACTCCTTGCCTAGTTATCAATCTCTTTCTGTAGATACGAAGGAGCTCAGTAATTGCTCTGGGTCAAATATACTTCAAATACATATTAAGGGAAAGGCATCTATCTTCAGAATAGACCATCCTAGAAAATCTGGAAAACACTCTGACCTACCATGGTTGCTACTTTGTTCAAAGTTTTTCAGACCCCATGTCCTGCTCACTTCCAGGATAGGGCTGTCTTTTAATACCTAAACATGATACACTGTTTGGGCAGAATACTCTGGCTTCTTTCTCCCTTATCCTGAGTCAGGCATGTAATAAATACTCTACAAATGTTTATTGGATACACAAATGAACAGTCCCAAGGTGTGCTGTGTGTTCCGCAGCTGGAGAAGAGAGTTTCTAATGGAATCTGAACACCAGGACAGATTTATCTTCCTAAGGCACTCAGCCTTTGGGATAAAGAGGAGAGAGGACAAAGGACTGCAGATCAGAGTGAGATGGGGCAATGGGCTGGAAGTGGCCTTGTTGGGGCTCATCTCCATCAGGCCAGGAAGCAGTGATGAGGCAACACTTTGCTGGTTCAGTTAGGGTCTGGCTTCTGCCGTAGTAGAGCTAAGTAGTTTAGCAGAACAGAGACAAGGTGAAGGTGATGTCTAGGAATCTGAGTATAAGATGTCTCTTCTAGCCTTAATCCAGATGATAGCTCCTGGGCTAGAGCTGCCCGCTCTTGGGTTTGGAGAATGGGGATTTATAGCCCTTATTTTCAGATGTACTTTTCTACCAGAATCATGTGCCACCTTAATTAGAAATCACTTTTCTGGTCAAGGTGGATGAGTCATGAAAAGGATATGACTCATCATTGCCCTTTGGGAGAAATTTTTATTTCTGTCTTTTCAGAGTATTATCTCTGCAATGGAGCTGGAGTACAGCAAATTCCTGGGTATGACTGAAGTAAGGTGGATCACAGAGGTAGCCTGATTAGTACACTGTGGAAGTACCAATCTTCCACATGTCAAGCCTCTGAGGGTGGGGATGGTCAGTTACCTACATTAGCCCCAGAGGGAAGAGGAAAATCTAAGAGGATCAGGAACATCAGCATATTTTCTATAGGCTGCTTAGTTTAGGAGTGACCTGTGCCTCCTTCTTCCAGGTTTTTCAACCCAACAGGTAAAGTGAGGAAGGGCAGGCTCAGTGACCATCAGTTTCCACCTGGTCTATTGGTTCTCAAGATGTAAACTTTCACCATGTGCCTCCTCCCTCCCACAGGAATGTCTATGGTGAGGGTGTTGCAAAAAACATGTTCTTAGGCAGTTGCTGAGTCGACATGACCACATTTACCAGAAGGAAGTCCTGGACTTGCAGATGGGATGAATGGGGTTCTCAGGGACTTTGGTGTTAATCAGAAGTAGTGTTCTCTTATGTGGTTGAATTCTGGGTCTTCACAGAGCCTGAACATCATACCACATTGCCTTGCATTTGTGATTAGCACCTGCCTACTTTCTGAAATATCACCACCTGACCCAATTCTTTTCCTTTAAGTTTTTTAAACTTAAAGTCTCTTTTAAACTAAAAGTCTCTAGAACTTTTTTGTTTAAAATAAATGCAAGAGGGTCAAACACTGGTCTCACCAAAACACACTGGCAAGAATCTAGTCATCCATGTCCTTCTTTGTACTGTTGAGTAGCAGTTTCAGGCAACTGCAGAACCTTGTGGAGCAACACTTGAGATTCTGGAGTAGAGAGAGATTTCTCATTTACATGTACATGTCAGACACAGTCCTGGCCTTGTAGGTGGGACCTCTGAAGGCTCCACATGGAATGGGAAGAGGCAGGGCTCAACTTAGAATCTTCAGATTTTCCATCTACACAGACTCTTTTTCCTCTGCTCCCCTCTTCTCTGGCCTTTGGTTGTTTGAAAAGGAAAATGGCTTAGTGTGGGTTAATGCATGTGTGTGTGTGTGTGTGTGTGTGTGTGTGTGAAAGAGAAAGAGAGAGAGAGAGAAAGAGAGAGAGAGAGAGAGAGAGAGAGAGGAGAAAGACTTTCTCTTTCTGACATATCATCATCTGACCCAATCCTTCTCCTTTTTGCCTTAGCTGTTGGGCTGGGGGAGAAGTTCCCAGTGAGGTTTCTGTGCCTGAGCTTACCATAATTTTATGACTTTCCATTCAAATTGGTAAGGCTTCTAATGCGCAAAATCTGCACGTGGAAAAAGAAAGAATTGTGTTCTTTTGCATTGGTTTTCATTGTGCAAAACACTTTCTTGCCAAAGTTCTGCTCATGAGGTTTACTCAATAGGGAAGAGTGCAGATTTGTTAGAAGTGGTGGGTCTGGCTTCTGGGATGGTCATATGGAGGTGAGTACCCTGGGGTCTGTAGAGACCTTTTCAGCAGGGCAGCAGAGACAAAGAGCTGCCTTGGAAGTACTGACTGGCAGAGGAAGACCTGAAGATGAGATGAATGCCGTTGGGGCTTCCTGGGGACTGAGTCCTGAGACTGGGCAGTGCTCTGAGGCTCTAAGTAAATGCCACAGGGAGGAAGGGCTGAATGGGGGCTTTTCTACTACTGCTCCCTCCTTCTTTCTCTTCACCAGCAAGTATTCTTTCCATGTGTCAGTGCAAACATTTAATAATGAGACTGTTACCCCCAGAGCATGCCAGTAATAGATAATTCCTATGAGTAGGCAGTTAGTAAATACAGAGAGAATGACTGAGGATTGTTAAAGATGTATTATTGATTAAAATTTTGTTGATAAATGGCTTACACTGAATATTAGACAAATGACTTTCTGATAAGAGATACACATAAAATAATGGTCTAATTCACCAAAGCATTTTCGTATATAGCCTGTTAGATTTGATAAAATGTCTGTTCAGGGATTATTTCATTTAAGATTATGAAAGCTGCAAAAGTTTGGATGGTAAATGTCACACAGAAAGGAGTAATTAACATTTCTACTTATCCAGGAAAACTTCCTGGCTGATTCTGTGTAGTTACTTTCAGAAGGTGTTTAAAGCTTAATTTTAAATTATGTGATTTCAGTAATCTTTTGTTTGAATATAATATTGATGTAGACAGTCATGGGCTAATCTTCAGGGCAAATGTATTGCTATTTTGGTCAACATTTTGTGAGATGTTTTATATACCTTCAGAGTATCAAAAATTCTGAGACAGATCTTCATCACATTGGTGAGGAAAATGCTGGCTTATAAGTACAGTGGGGTTGGTATAGTGTAAGGAAGGGTTATAAACCACAAAGTGACAGAGATAGGTCTCAGTCTAACAGAAGTTTATTTAGTCAAGGTTGAAGATGCACCAGGGGAAAAAATATAAGCCACAGGAGCATCTATGACCTGTGCTTTTGCCTAAAGGGTTTTAGGAACTTCAGTATTTAAAGGGGAAAGGGCAAGCAGGAAGGTAAAAACGGGAGAGAGAGTAGGACATGAGGCAGATGGTTATATTCTTGTGAGGTTCTAATTAGCCTCAGTAAATCTACATCTTACACAAGATAAAGTAAACATGTGGAAAAGGAAGTAGAGGAAATGAGGTGATGCCACAGGATTATGAATTATAGCTGTTTGGAAATAAATAGAAAGTGGTTTTTTTTTTTTTTTTTTTTTTTACCATGGGTCAGTTCCCAAGCTTAACTTTCCCTTTGGAATAGTGAGGTTTGGGTCCTGAGAGTCTATTTTCTTTCACAAGGTTTAGGACAAGTATACTGGCTGGTGATGGATGCTGGGGTTCTTCCATCCTCGGCTATTGTGGTTAGTGCTGTTATGAACATGGGTGCTCATTAGCTATTTTTAAAGAACCAAATCTCTTTACTTTTTCTTTATTCCAGTGCTTGTATGGTTTAATGCTTTTGCATTTAGATCTGTGATCCATTTGAGGTTTATTTTGAAGTATGGTGTGAGGAATGGATCCAATTATACCTTCCATCCCCTCCAAATATCTATCTAGTTGTTCTAATGCTACTTATTGAAAATCCATTGTTTCCCAGTGATTTGAGATGCCACCTTTTTTCATACACTAAAGTAGGTCTATTTTTGGAATTTCAGTTCTGTCTTTTTGGCCTGCCAGTCTTTTTTTTTTTTCTTGGGATGGGGTCTTGCTCTGTCGCTCAGGCTGTAGTGCATGGTTCACTGCAGCCTCAACCTCGTGGGTTCAAGTAATCCTTCCACTTTAGCCTCCCTAGTAGCTGGGACTACAGGCACTTGCCACCATGCCTGGCTAATTTTAAAATTTTGTGTAGAGACAGTGTTTCCCTATGTTTCCCAGACCTAATCCCCAATGTGATGGCATTAGGTGGGGCCTTTGGGATGTGATTACATCGTAAGAGCTGAGCTCTTTGAATGGGACTAGGTCCTTTGTAAAAGAGACATCAGAGAATTCCTTTGCCCCTTTACTATATGAGGACATAGGGAGACGACGATTGTCTGTGAACCAGAAAACGGGCCCTTATTAGACACTGAATCAGCTAGTGACTTGATCTTAGACTTCTTAGCCTCTAAACCTGTGAGAAATAAATTTGTTATTTATAGGCCACCCAATTTGTGCTATTTTGTTGTAGCAATCCAAACAAGCTAAGTACTGAATGACGTTTAATGAACAAATGAGGAATTGGTTATTTATACTCTGGGGACGTTTATTAAGGCTCTGGCAACCCTGTGGAGCTGGTCTGTGTCCCCGAGAAGAAGAGTCAGTCACAAGGGCATCTGCATCTGATCCAGCTGTTTGAAGCTTCTCATTGTTCTCCTTATCCAGGGCAGGAAACTTGAGATCCTGGTGAAGACTTCTGGAGGAATCCCTGACTGTCTTCCATAGGAGACGATGCCGTGGGCCACATTGTTACACAGCAGGGGGCCTCCGGAGTCCCCCTGTAGGTAGAGAGGGGAAGGGAGACTGAGACAGGCCTCCTTGCTCCTGCTGCCCTGAGCTCCCGGCTCTCAGAGAAGACAGGGGTGGGTGGGCCCCTTCAATTACTGGGTGCGTGTGAGATGGAAGATTGGTGGGGTGCAGAGCCAAGCCTCTGGACCCTTTTGGTCGCTGGACTTCAGCTCCGTCTGAGTTACTGTCTCCAGCCCAATCCGAGTCAAGGTACCTCCCCCTTCTCCAGGAGAATGTTGCCTATGTATATGTTGTGGGTCTTCCTCCTATTCCCCCAGAGACCAGGTTGATGGGGAAATCAGTCCCCAGCTCACCCTGGTCTGGCCCCCAGGCTGAGGCTGTGGGGATGGAATTTGTTCGTACTGCCCTGGCTCTGCATGGGCCCCTCTATCCCGGGGTGTGTTGGCCAATGCCCATGCGTTACCCTGAAGGCAGCCTTCCGTTCCCGCCGGTCCCCCACACAAATCTGCCTTCGGCCGTCATAGGAACGGAAGAGGCGGAGGCACTGCCTATCCCTCTGCACTCTCAGCTGCACCTCTCGGAGTGTGTCTGTTCTCCTCGTCTGGCTGACCAAGCCCCAGCCAGCCACAGTGCACTGCGTCCCGGGTCTCAGTCTCTCCTGGGTGCTAGGCAGAGCCACTGGTCTCACATTTTGATTCCGTCTGACTCTTCGGCTCAGCTGGAGGAAGAATGTAGGCATTCCCGCTCAGCTGGGGCCTCCAGCCAAGGCTCAGGGGTCGCTGGTGCAGTACACGTCCCATACCCTCCCCGCTACCCTGAAGCCTTGCCCTCACTTCCTCCTCCATTGTTCCTGGACACACTAGGAAGGAGGCAGAGGGCCAGGTAGGTGGTACCTGCAATAACATGATGTCATTCTGGATGGTCTGCTGATTATATTGAGGGTGGCGGATGGCTCTGCGCACAGTGATGTGTTGCTGGGTGTTTTCCCGTCTCCGAATGTTGTGGGCGCCCAGGGTGACATTTATAGAGCTGCAAAAGCAAGAGGTAGGTCTGGGCTGCAGGAGCTATGGTCCACCAGCTCTGCAGGGTAGGCGGACAGCACCGGGAGGGCAAGACTGCAGCTAACCAGAATCGAGAGGATGGGTGGGCCCAGGGGCTCAGCTGTATCCTCTTTCTCAGCAGCTCTGAGCTAGGGATGACAGGGTGGTAGTTGCCTTCAGGTTTGCTGCCCCAGATTAAATTGATAAATAGCCTGAGTTTATATTTTGAGCCCCAATATGTGTCTTCCATCTCTTCCTCTTGCTCTTTTTGATCATATCCTACTTTCCTCATCATTTACACTGGCCTGTTCCCTCCTGCAAAGACTCACTTGGTCTCTCTTTCACCCTTTCGTTGCTACAACCCTTCTTTCAGATGGCTGCTCCGAAGAGCTCCCCAGGGCTGTGTTCCTGGCTGCCCAGGAAGCTCCTTAACTCCTCACCTTCCCCAGCAGTGAGCTGCTGTCAGCACAAAGTTGTCTCGCACCAGGAACCCTCCGCAGCTGCTCAGACCTTCTGGAGACTGGATCTGAAGATAGGCCATGTAGGGGCGGGAGTGGGGCCTGGTCTCCCGGCCTCCGATGATCTCCCCTGGAAGGAAGCATTTGGCACTTAACTCTATGCTTGCTGAACCTGCAGTGTGGGTACCAGATTGGTGGCTCCAGAAAGGCTGGAAGATGGGGATGGCAGGAGAGAGGGTGCAGGAGAGGGAGGAGATGGTGCTGAGGGTTGGAGTCTATGGGGCACCAGATTGGGAGGGGGCTCCTGGGTTCTACAGGAAACACTGCTGTCTTGAAAGGAGCTCTTTTCCCCATCCTAGGCCTCAGCTCCCTTCTCCTCTCCAAAAGAGGGAGAACAACCCTTGTTCCAGGCAAGCCCAGCTTCAGCCTCAGGTATTGAGGAGATGCTTTGCTGTTAAGTACAGGATTGTTCCTGAAGTTCCCTTATACTTTTATCCTCATGGAGCTTCCCAGAGCCCTCTGAGTCCAATTCAAGACCAGGTGGGACTGGTGTTTAAAAATCTAGACATGAGCTGATGGTACTGTTACTGCTGTATTCTTACCTCCTAGGTAAGCTCTGACACATGCTGCCGAATTATTTATACAAAGCAAGTTTTTATAGCACTCACAGTGTGCGGGCAATTCCAAGACATTTAAATACTCTAACTTATTTAACTCTCATGGCAACTCCACAAGGTCGGTATTAATATTATTCTCATTTTATAGATGAGGAAACTGAGGAAATACGAATTCAAATAACTTGCTCAACAGTACAGAATTGGGTTATACAAGGCACTTTGGCTCAAGAATCTATGGGATGGTGTCAGGCCTCTGAGGGTGGGGACGGTCACTCACCTGCCTTGGCCCCAGTGGGTAGGAGAAAGACCAGCAGAAGCAGGAGTGGCTGCATCTTTCCTGAAAGACTGCCCAGTCAGTTGCTACTGTGCTTCCTTCTGCTAGACTTTAAGGCCCTGAGAGAGGAAGGAAGGGGTGGGGATAGGGGATTGAGAATTCACAGTCCCATTCTCCTGCTACCACGATAGGTTTCATCACCCAAGGCTGCTCAGGAGGTTTGCCCGCAAACTGCTGGAGATCTGGGTGAGAGGGTGTAATCCAAGCCAACATGGCGAGCTCTTGTGCAGCTGCTGAGTCAGTGCTGAGAACAGAAATAGGAATCCAGCACAAGGAAGGGGCTTTGGGCATTGTGTCCAGAACCCTCAATCCATCAAATTCCAGAATACTCCAGCAAAGCAAGAAAGCTGGCAGCTGCCCAATTCCTGTTTTCTACTCCTCTGGGATTAGAGCATCAGTCCTTTTGAATTTCTGGGTTTCTCTTAATGAATGCAAGTTCCCTGGATTGCTTATCTGTATATACTTAATAAGTCTGGGACAAGGATGAATGAAAGGGTGTGGTGTGGTGTGGTGAGGGATGTGGGTAAGAACATCAGGAAAAAGTTGAAAGGGGCAGAAGAGGAAAGGGTAAGCCTGCCTGCTTTCACTGTTTGGCCCAAGACCACCCTGCTGAGACCCCTGTTGCCCCAATTTCTTTCTAGAAGTTGTCAAGTCAGATTGCGTAGGCACTCTCCTGAGTAGGTGAAGCGTGCTGCTGGAGAAAGAAAAGGAAGAACAAGGCTCTGACACTCACAATTACTTTCTCAGGTCACTGGAGGCCTCAGTGAAAGTTATGACACAATTGAAGACTTCTACTTGCCTGCTTCCTACCCAAGGTTAAAGTCTTTATG
The DNA here is from genome assembly GCF_007565055.1 of Rhinopithecus roxellana. Lineage (NCBI taxonomy): Eukaryota > Metazoa > Chordata > Mammalia > Primates > Cercopithecidae > Rhinopithecus > Rhinopithecus roxellana. Next base: position 59,346,993 of record NC_044553.1, on the reverse strand, counting down.
TTCCAGATGGCTCCTTGCTTGCAGAAAAGGTTTAGTGACTTGATTTTATTGGGAGCTGTCATATCCTAGCTGGAAAATATCTGAGATTCCATTTCATTGGTGACATTAAAGGCCCATCAACCTAATCCCAGGAGCAAAAGCTTCTCAGAAGGAGGTACATTCATTGCTGTGCTACCTATAAGGGAATCAGAGCCACATATTCAACAATGGGAGAAAAGAACAGCAAATTACTACAGAGTAACACAGTGGATTATTAAAAACACTTAAAAATATTTAGAAGATTCTGTGTATGCACAGAAAACCGTTATAATCCAGTATAATTTTTGCAGAAATAGCAGAATTGAAGACTAATACAATTCCCAATCTCTTTTTTTTGTCTTTTATTTTTAAAATCTTTTACTTATGTATTTATTTTTAACTTTTATTTTAGGTTTGGGGGTACATGTGAAGGTTTGTTACATAGGTAAACACACGTTATGGAGGTTTGTTGTATGTATTTATCACCCAGATATTAAGACCAGCACTCAATAGTTATCTTTTCCGCTCCTCTCACTCTTCTTACCCCACTGTCTGTTGTTTTCTTCTTTGTGTTCGTAAGTTCTTATCATTTCGTAAGCTCCCATGTATAAGTGAGAACATGTACTCTTTGGTTTCCTGTGTTAGTTTGCTAAGGATAATAGCCTCCAGTTCCATCCATGTCTCTGCAAAGGTCATGAGTCCATTCTTTTTTATGACTGCATATGTATATGTACCACGATGTATATATACCACATTTTCTTTAGTCTATTGATGGGCAGTTAGATTGTTTCCACGTCTTTGCTATTGTGAACAGTGCTGCAGTGAACATCTGTGTGCATGTGTCTTTATGGTAGAATGATTTATATTTCTCTGGGCAAATATCCAGTAATGGGATTGCTGGGTCAAATGGTAGTTCTGTTTTTAGCTCTTTGAAGAATCACCATACTGCTTTCCGCAACGGTTTAACTGCTCCCACCAACAGTGTGTAAATGTTCTCTTTTGTCTGCAACTTTGCCAGCATCTGTTATTTTCTGACTTTTTAGTCATAGCCATTCTAATTGGTGTGAGATACAATTCCCACTCTTTATGGAGTATAATAGGCCCTCTTGAAAATCTCATGAATGTTAGCGTTCCTTTCCTTATACATAAATATATAATTTTTTCACTTGTTTTTATAGCTGCATAGAGCTTAACCTCTTCTCTTGTACAGGCTCTATAAAATATCTTTATGCATCTGAAAAGTAACGTGAAGAAGAAGGGAACAAAGAGAGAATAGTATAGCACCTTTATTAGTGCCTTAGCATTTGGCATAATTTAATTTATTAAAATTTTTCAACATTTTGTTTTGTTTTAAAAATGTTAGTTTAACTTAAAAATAGAAGAACGGGATAAAGAAAAACCTGCACATGTGAAAAAAGAGGAGTAAAATATATGCATTCAGTCATGTAATAAATATTGATTAGGAAATTTCATTAATAGTGACCTAGAATTTCATGCAGTCTTCTTGTTAAAAGGAATCAAAGTTGTTTAAGATATCTAAAAACTTTACAAACCTCAAAGAACTACCAGCCTTGAAGTGACTATCAGATCAAGTTGAAGGAATAATGAGAGTCTAGTTAGGAAGCTACTGTTGTTCCAAGGAATGTGCTGAATCCACAAAATTTCAACTTTTTTTTTGATGGTCACATTAAGGAATAATCTATAGAAAATATTTACAGAATGCTATATGGTTTCTTCTGAAGAATGAATGCTACCCTTCCCTTTATGGGACTAGCATAACCTCCATGCCAAACCCAATAAAGACAATATAGAAATGAAACATTATAGCTCAATATAACTTTTGAATATTGATGCAAACCAAATCAATCAATAAGCAAATAGATATTAATATATCATAAGTAACTTGGGTTTATCCTAGGAACACATAGTTGACTTTTCATTTGAAAAGCAAAATTGCTATAACACATCATATGAACTGATTAAAGAAGAAACATCATGTGATTATTTAAGTGAAACAACGAAGTCCTCAAACATTTTCTAAAATTTATCCTTATTTACTTAAAAAATATTCTTAGCAGACTAGGAATAAAAAGAAATATCTTTAATCTGATAGAAGTTATCCACAAAATTCCCACAGCAATCAATCATTATACTTAATGGAAAAGTGTTAAAACCTTTTTTTTTGAGAGCAAAACATTACAAGAATGCCGGAATACAAATTATTATCAGTTCTGTTCAACAGTACACTAGCGGTTTTAGCCAGTGCAGTTAGGTAGGAAATGGAAATGAAAGGTATAAAGACAGGAAAAGAGAAAACAAAATTGTAATGATATGAGGAAATGGTAGTATACGTAGACAATCCAAAAGCATCTACAGGTAAATTACCATAATTAATAAGAGTTTTACAGATTTGCTAGAAAAAATCAATTTAAAACAATTATATTTCTACATGTACTGCAATACTGTTAGAAATTTTTAGAAAGTAATACTTAAATGGCATGGAAATGATCAAATAACTAAATATAAATCTTAAAGAATATGTGAAAGACCTCTTTAGTGAAAATTATAAAACTGAATGAAGAGACATTCAAGAAGACCTAAACGTGGAGAGATTCCATGTTCATAGATTGGAAGAAGACTAAATATTGTAAAATGTCAGCTCTCCCAAAATTGATCTATATAGATTCATTGCAATGAGAGGGATTTTATAGAACTTAACAGATTGTAAGTATATTTGGAAAACAAATGGCTAATGATAGCCAGGACACCATTAAAGAATGAGAATAAGATGGAAGACTTGTTTTATCAAACAAAGCCATGGGAATGAAGATAGTGTGTTACTGATGAGGCATAGAAACATAGACTAATGGACCAGAAATAAGGACTCCACATGCATGTGGACACTGACATACACATGGATGGATTGATTTATGATGAATGTTACATCTTTATAAAACTTGATCTTCTTCCCCCAAAATATCAAAAAACCTATTCTAGGTAGATTATGGATCCAAGTAGGAATAATGATTTGAATATATAATGGAAGAATATCTTCATGATAGGTAAAGATTTTAGTACTGTATATAAGGTACTAATAATGAAGAAAAGGACTGATGAATTTGACACATCAAAATTGAGAGAAACAAAAGACAATTCATAGAGTAGGCAAAGATGCTTGAAATACACATTATCAAAAAAGGGCTTATATTCAAATTATATAAAGAACTTGTATAAATCTGGCCAGTTGCAGTGGCTCACCCGTGCCCCAGCACCTTGGGAGACCAAGGCGGGCAGATCACTTGAGGTCAGGAGTTGAAGACCAGCCTGATCAACATGGTGAAAACCTGTCTCTACTAAGAATATACACAAAAAAATTAGCCAGGATGGTGGCACATACTTGTAACCTCAGCTGCTTGGGTGGCTGAGGTAGGAGAATTGCTTGGGGAACTGGGGAGGTTGAGGTTGCTGTAAGCCGAGATTACCTCACTGGGCAACAAAGCGAGACTGTCTCAAAACAAAACAAAACAAAAAAAACTTGCAATGAAGAAGACAATTAACTTAATAAAACAGTAGCCAAAAGACTTGAAGAGTTTTATCTCAAAACAGGAAATCGAAGTGGTCAGTAAACATGAAAACATGTTACTCTGACTAGATATTAGAGAAGCACTCATTTGAGCATAATGAAGGCCACGTATGGTGGCTTATGCCTGTAATTCCAGGACTTTGGGAGGCCAAGGTGAGGGGATCACTTGAGCCCAGGAGTTAGAGACTGGGTGTGATGGCATGTGCCTGTAGTCCCAGCTACTTGGAAGGCTGTAGTGGGAGTTGAGGCTGCAGTGAGCCATGATTGTGCCATTGCATTCCAGCCTGGGTGACAAGGCAAGACCCTGTCTCAAGGAAAGAAAAAAGAAAAAAGTGTAATACCAGTTACAGCTACCATGTTGGCTCTTTTTTCCAATCCTAGGTATATACCCTAGAGAAACATTGGGTGCAAATTTCTACCACACACGTGTCCAAGAAGGTCATAGCAGCATGTTCATGATAGCCTCAAACTGGAAACACTTGGAAGGTCCACCAATAGCACTATGAATAATCAAATTGTAGTATATTCATATAATGGAATATTGCTTAGCCATAAAAATAAAACTTCCTTCATGCAGCTATGCAAATGAATCTTACAAGCATAATGTTAAAAGAACCCAAGAAGACTACTTTAATTTTATTTATATAAAGTTCAAAACTAGGCAAAATGAAAGTATATTGGATAGCAATATATATATATATGGGGTAAATGTATGATGAAAAGCAAGGAAATAGTTATCACCAAAGTCAGAAAAGTAGTTAACTCTGGAATTGGAGGGCAGAAAGGGCATTTTGAGTAGGAAGAGACATATGGCAGATTTCAGTAGTGTTGAACAAACCCAATTTCCTGACATAAAAATGTAGTGTTTACCTTATAATTACTTTTTTTTTTTTTTTTTTTTTGAGACGGAGTTTCGCTCTGTCACCCAGGCTGGAGTACAGTGGCCGGATCTCAGCTCACTGCAAGCTCCACCTCCCGGGTTTATGCCATTCTCCTGCCTCAGCCTCCCGAGTAGCTGGGACTACAGGCTCCCGCCACCTCGCCCGGCTAGTTTTTTGTATTTTTTAGTAGAGACGGGGTTTCACCGTGTTAGCCAGGATGGTCTCGATCTCCTGACCTCGTGATCCGCCCGTCTCGGCCTCCCAAAGTGCTGGGATTACAGGCTTGAGCCACCGCGCCCGGCCTTTAAACTCTCAATTTATGTTTTATGAACTCGTGTGTGTACATTTTGTAATACATTTAAAAAAAAATCTGATTGCCAGAGGATGGGGATTAGAGAGAACATTCAGATAGAGAGGGGAATATATGAGTAGAGTGGGGCACATACTTTTAATTTATTTTTTATCTTAATAAAAATTATAATATTTGAACAAAAAGACCAATATGTTTCACAATAGCTATAACTGGTTACATCTGCTTTTGACTGTTTTATTACATTTCCGTCAGTTATAATTTTTTTTCTCCTCTGGGATGTTGGGACATTAATGTAGAGTATTTTCCACCTCCTCCCTGGGCCCCATAAGCCACTGACAATGCAAATCGTCTGAGAAGGCAGTTGCCAGTTGTTGCTGGGTCAAATCCCCCTCCTTTCCTCTGATGCTACTCTAGTCAGTAACCAATTTAGTTCCTCTTGGCTTTATAGGAGACCAGCATAGTACTGAATCGCTCCAGACCCTCAGGGCTACCTTAAAATCACTCTTAAAAGGACGTTTTGGAAGCTCCTTGGGAAGTTCCCACTGATGAACTTGTGATTGCTTTATTAAGGGTCAGTGCTGAGAGAGGGGTGTGCCAGAGTCATTGTCTTCCAACCACAGTTGTCTTCAGGGAGCCAGATGCTTTCTTGCCAAGAACTGGCCTGTGTTGTCATTCTTGTAGGAAAGAAAAGGTGACAAAGAAAAGAGTGAGCCCCTCAGAGGGTCCTGAAATACATAATTTGCTGTAGCAAAATCACTGGGAGTTGCTTAAAATCTTCTCATCAGAGTAGTCAGAGGGAAACAGGCAAGCAGAAGCCCTGGCTATGGCAGAGAAAGATTTGAAAAAAGATTCAAGGTCCTTCATGTTTCCTGGTAGAAAGGCTTACTTCTAAGATTGAGCAGTGCCTCTGCGATCCTGGGTAGATGTGAGAAAGACATAAAGGTGATGTGTGTGTGTGTTTATATATGTGTGTGTGTATATATATATATGTAATTTTTTTCCTTGTCGATTCATCCATTGGTGAATATTTAGCTTGATTACATATCTTTGCTATTGTGGGTAGTGCTGCATAAACACGGAAGTGCAGGTATCCCTTTGGTATACTGATTTCCTTTCATTTCAATAAATACCCAGTAGTGGAAATGCTGGATCATGTGGTAGCTCTATTTATTTCTTTATTTATTTTTTTGTGAAACCTCCATACTGTTTTCCATAATTGCTATGCTAATTTATATTCTCACCAACAGTGGATAAGTTTCCTTTTCTCTGCATCCTCGCCAGCATTCCTTATATTTTGTCTTTTTGATAATAGCATTATAACTGAAGTCAGATGATACCTCATGGTGGTTTTGATTTGCATTTTCCTGGTAATGAATGATGTTGAACACTTTTTCATATCTCTGTTGGCCATTTTCTTTTAAGAAATGTCTATTCCTATTCTTTGCCCTTTTTCATAGGATTATTATTATTATTATTTTGCTGTTGAATTTTTGAGTTCCTTGTATATTCTGGATATTAGTTCCTTGCTGGATGAATAGTTTGCAAATATTTTCTCCCATTTTACAGGTTGTCTCTTTATTCTGTTGCTTCCTTTGCTGTGCAGAGCTTTTATTTTAATATAGTCTATTTTGTCTATGTTTGTTTTTGTTGCCTGTGCTTTTGAGGTCTTAACCATGAAATCTTTGCCTGGATTGAAGTCCTAAAGCATTACTCCTATGTTTTTTTCTAGTAGTTTCATATTTTTGGGTCTTACATTTAAGACTTTAATACATTTCAAGTTGGTTTTTGTATATGGAAAGAGATAGGGATCTAGTTTCATTCTTCTGCATATAGATAGCTGGTTTTGGCAGAATCATTCATTGAAGAGGGTGTCCTTTTCCCAATGTATGCTCGTGGCAACTGTCAAAAATCAGCTGGCTGTAAATACATGGATTTATTTCTGGGTTCTCTATTATGTTCCATTAGTTTAAATGTCTATTTAAATTCCAGTGCCATGCTGATTTTGTTACTATAGCTTTGTAGTATATTTGAAGTCAAGTAGTGTGATGCCTCCAGCTTTGTTCTTTTTGCTCAGGATTGCTTTGGCTATTCAGGATCTTTTTTGGTTCCATATAAATTTTAGGATTTTTTTCTATACCTGTGAAGAATGTCATTGACATTTTGATAGGAATTGCATGGAATTCATAGATAGGGATTGCTTTGGGTAATTTGGTTATTTTTCACAATATTAATTCTTCTTTTTCCTGAGCATGAGATGTCTTTTCATTTTATTTTATTTTTTATTTTTCCATAAGTTATTGGGGTACTGGTGGTATTTGGTTGCATGAGTAATTTCTCTAGTGGTGATTTGTGAGATTCTGGTGTACTCTTCACCTGAGCAGTATACACTACACCATATTTGTAGTGTTTATCCCTCCTCCCACTTCTCCTCCCAAGTCCCCAAAGTCCATTGTATCATTCTTATACCTTTGCATCCTCATAGCTTAACTCCTGCATATCAGTGAGAACATCAGTGCTTGGTTTTCCATTTCTGAGTTACTTCACTTAGAATAATAGTCTCCAATCTCATCCAGGTCACTGTGAATGCCATTAATTAATTCCTTTTTATGGCTAAGTAGTATTCCATTGTATAAATATACCAGTTTCTTTTTTTTTCCTGAGGAAGGATTTTATTTCTTTTACAATTTTTTTTAGATATTATAAAATAGGAATAATCTGACTGTAATTAGTCTAATTACAGATTACTTATTTACATATCTGATATTATATACTAAGCTGTGAGCTATTTATGGATACTTTTTTTTATTATACTTTAAGTTCTAGGATACATGTGCACAACGTGCAGGTTTGTTACATATGTATACATGTGCCGTGTTGGTGTGCTGCACCGATTAACTTGTCATTTACATTAGGTATATCTCCTAATGCTATCCCTCCCCTCTACCCCCTCCCCACAATAGGACCCATTGTGTGATGCTCCCCTTCCTGTGTCCAAGTAATCTCACTGTTCAGTTCCCACCTATGAGTGAGAACATGTGGTATTTGGTTTTCTGTTCTTGCGATTGTTTGCTGAGAATGATGGTTTCCAGCTGCATCCATCTCCCTACAAAGGACACGAACTCATCCTTTTTTATGGTTGCATAGCATTCCATGGTGTATATGTGTCACATTTTCTTAATCTAGTCTGTCACTGATGGACATTTGGGTTGATTCCAAGTCTTTGCTATTGTGAATAATGCTGCAATAAACATACGGGTGCATATGTCTTTATAGCAGCATGGCTTATAATTCTTTGGGTATATACCCAGTAATGGGATGGCTGGGTCAAATGGTATTTCTAGTTCTAGATCCTCGAGGAATCGCCACACTGTTTTCCACAATGGTTGAACTAGTTTACAGTCCCACCAACAGTGTAAAGTGTTCCTATTTCTCCACATCCTCTCCAGCACCTGTTGTTTCCTGATTTTTTAATGATTGCCATTCCAGCAGGTGTGAGATGGTATCTCATTGTGGTTTTGATTTGCATTTCTCTGATGGCAAGTGATGATGAGCCTTTTTTCATGTGTCTGTTGGCTGTATGAATGTCTTCTTTTGAGAAGTGTCTGTTCATATCCTTTGCCCACTTTTTGATGGGGTTGTTTGTTTTTCTCTTGTAAATTTGACTGAGTTCTTTATAGGTTCTGGATATTAGCCCTTTGTCAGATGAGTAGATTGCAAAAATTTTCTCCCATTCTGTAGGTTGCCTGTTCACTCTGATGGTAGTTTCTTTTGCTGTGCAGAAGCGCTTTCGTTTAATTAGATCCCATTTGTCAATTTTGGCTTTTGTTGCCATTGCTTTTGGTGTTTTAGACATGAAGTCCTTGCCCATGTCTATGTCCTGAATGGTATTACCTACGTTTTCTTCCAGGGTTTTTATGGTTTTAGGTCTAATATTTAAGTCTCTAATCCATCTTGAATTAATTTTCCTGTAAGGAGTAAGGAAAGGATCCGGTTTCAGCTTTCTACTTATGGCTAGTCAATTTTCCCAGCACCATTTATTCAATAGAGAATCCTTTCCCCATTTCTTGTTTTTGTCAGGTTTGTCAAAGATCAGATGGCTGTAGATGTATGGTATTATTTCTGAGGGCTCTGTTCAGTTCCATTGGTCTATATCTCTGTTTGGGTACCAATACCATGCTGTTTTGGTTACTGTAGCCTTGTAGTATAGTTTGAAGTCAGGTAGCGTGATGCCTCCAGCTTTGTTCATTTGGCTTAGGATTGTCTTGGCAATGTGGGGTCTTTTTTGGTTCCATATGAACTTTAAAGCAGTATTTTCCAATTCTGTGAAGAAAGTCATTGGTAGCTTGATGGGAATGGCATTGAATCTATAAATGACCTTGGGGAGTATGGCCATTTTCACGATATTGATTCTTCCTATCCATGAGCATGGTATGTTCTTCCATTTGTTTGTGTCCTCTTTTATTTCACTGAGCAGTGGTTTGTAGTTCTCCTTGAAGAGGTCCTTTACATTCCTTGTAAGTTGGATTCCTAGGTATTTTATTCTCTTTGAAGCTATTGTGAATGGGAGTTCATTCATGATTTGGCTCTCTGTTTGTCTTTTACAGGTGTATAATAATGCTTGTGATTTTTGCACATTGATTTTGTATCCTGAGACTTTGCTGAAGTTGCTTATCAGCTTAAGGAGATTTTGGGCTGAGACAATGGGGTTTTCTAAATATACAACCATGTCATCTGCGAACAGGAACAATTTGACTTCTTCTTTTCCTTACTGAATACCCTTTATTTCTTTCTCTTGCCTGATTGCCCTAGCCAGAACTTCCAACACCATGGTGAATAGGAATGGTGAGAGAGGGCATCCCTGTCTTGTGCCAGTTTTCAAAGGGAATGCTTCCAGTTTCCACCCATTCAGTATGATATTGGCTGTGGGTTTGTCATAAATAGCTCTTATTATTTTGAGATACATTCCATCAATACTGAATTTATTGAGAGTTTTTAGCATGAAGGGTTGTTGAATTTTGTCAAAGGCCTTTTCTGCATCTATTGAGATAATCATGTGGTTTTTGTCTTTGGTTCTGTTTATATGCTGGATTACGTTTATTTATTTGTGTATGTTGAACCAGGCTTGCATCCCAGGGATGAAGCCCACTTGATCATGGTGGATAAGCTTCTTGATGTGCTGCTGGATTCCGTTTGCCGGTATTTCATTGAGGATTTTTGCATTGATGTTCATCGGGGATATTGCTCTAAAATTGTCTTTTTTTATTGTATCTCTGTCAGGCTTTGGTATCAGGATGATGTTGGCCTTCTAAAATGAGTTAGGGAGGATTCCCTCTTTTTCTAGTGATTGGAATAGTTTCAGAAGGAATGGTACCAACTCCTCCTTGTACCTCTGGTAGAATTTGGCTGTGAATCCATCTGGTCCTGGACTTTTTTTGGTTGGTAGGCTATTAATTATTGCCTCAATTTCAGAGCCTACTATTGGTCTATTCAGGGATTCAACTTCTTCCTGGTTCAGTCTTGGGAGAGTGTAAGTGTCCAGGAAATTATCCATTTCTTCTAGGTTTTCTAGTTTATTTGCATAGAGGTGTTTATAGTATTCTCTGATGGTAGCTTGTATTTCTGTGGGGTCAGTGGTGATATCCCCTTTATCATTTTTTATTGTATCTATATGATTCTTCTCTCTTTTCTTCTTTATTAGTCTTGCTGGTGGTCTATCAATTTTGTTGATCTTTTCAAAAAACCAGCTCCTGGAGTCATTGATATTTTGGAGGGTTTTTGGTGTCTCTATCTCCTTCAATTCTGCTCTGATCTTAGCTATTTCTTGCCTTCTGCTAGCTTTTGAATGTGTTTGCTCTTGCTTCTCTAGTTCTTTTAATTGTGATGATAGGGTGTCAATTTTAGATCTTTCCTGCTTTCTCTTGTGGGCGTTTAGTGCTATAAATTTCCCTCACACACTGCTTTAAATGTGTCCCAGAGATTCTGGTATGTTGTATCTTTGTTCTCATTCATTTCAAAGTACATCTTTATTTCTGCCTTCATCCCGTTATGTACCCAGTAGTCATTCAGGTGCAGGTTGTTCAGTTTCCATGTAGTTGAGTGGTTTTGATTGAGTTTCTTAGTCCTGAGTTCTAGTTTGATTGCACTGTGGTCTGAGAGACAGTTTGTTATAATTTCTGTTCTTTTACATTTGCTGAGGAGTGCTTTACTTACAACTATGTGGCCAGTTTTGGAATAAGTGTGATATGGTGCTGAGAAGAATGTATATTCTGTTGATTTGGGGTGTAGAGTTCTGTAGATGTCTATTAGGTCCGCTTGGTGCAGAGTTGAGTTCAATTCCTGGATATCCTTGTTAACTTTCTGCCTCGTTGATCTGTCTAATGTTGACAGTGGGGTGTTAAAGTCTCCCATTATTATTGTATGGGAATCTAAGTCTCTTTGTAAGTCTCTAAGGACTTGCTTTACGAATCTGGGTACTCCTGTATTGGGTGCATATATATTTAGGACAGTTAGCTCTTCCTGATGAATTGATCCCTTTACCATTATATAATGGCCTTCTTTGTCTCTTTTGATCTTTGATGGTTTAAAATCTGTTTTATCAGAGACTAGGATTGCAACTCCTGCTTTTTTTTTTTGTTTTCCATTTGCTTGGTAGATCTTCCTCCATCCCTTTATTTTGAGCCTATGTGTGTCTCTGCATGTGAGATGGGTCTCCTGAATACAGCAAACTGATGTGTCTTGACTCTTTATCCAATTAGCCAGTCTGTGTCTTTTAATTGGACCATGTAGTCCATTTACATTTAAGGTTAATATTGTTATGTGTGAACTTGATCCTGTCATTATGATGTTAGCTGGTTATTTTGCTCGCTAGTTGATGCAGTTTCTTCCTAGCATTGATGGACTTTACATTTTGACATGTTTTTGCAATGGCTGGTACCTGTTGTTCCTTTTCATGTTTAGTGCTTACTTCAGGATATATTGTAGGGCAGGCCTTGCGGTGCCAAAATCTCTAAGCATTTGCTTGTCTGTAACGGATTTTATTTCTCTTTCACTTATGAAACTTAGTTTGGCTGGATATGAAATTCTGGGTTGAAAATTCTTTTCTTTAAGAATGTTGAATATTGGCCCCCACTGTCTTCTGGCTTGGAGAGTTTCTGCTGAGAGATCTGCTGTTAGTCTGATGGGCTTCCCTTTGTGTGTAACCTGACCTTCCTCTCTGGTTGCCGTTAACATTTTTTTCTTCTTTTCAACTTTGGTGAATCTGACAATTGTGTATCTTGTAGTTGCTCTTCTCAAGGAGTATCTTTGTGGTGTTCTCTGTGTTTCCTGAATTTGGGTGTTGGCCTGCCTTACTAGATTGTGGAAGTTCTCCTGGATGATATCCTGCAGAGTGTTTTCCAATTTGGTTCCATTTTCCCCATCACTTTCAGTCACACCACTCAGATATAGATTTGGTCTTTTCACGTAATCCCATACTTCTTGGAGCCTTTGTTCATTTCTTTTTACACTTTTTTCTCCACACTTCTCTTCTTGCTCCATTTTATTCAATTGATCTTCAATCACTGATGCTCTTTCTTCCAGTTGATCAAGTTGGTTACTGAAGCTTGTGCATATGTCTTGTGTTTCTCATGTTATGGTTTTCATCTCTGTCAGTTCTTTTAAGGTCTTCTCTGCATTGATTATTCTAGTTATCCTTTCATCCGTTCTTTTTTCAAGGTTTTTAGTTTCTTTGCGCTGGTTATGTAGTTCCTCCTTTAGCTCTGAGAAGTTTGATTGACTGAAGCCTTCTTCTCTCAACTCATCAAAGTCATTCTCCGTCCAGCTTCGTTCCGTTGCTGGCGATGAGCTGCGTTCCTTTGGAGGGGGAGATGCGCTCTGATTTTTTGAATTTCCAGCTTTTCTGCACTGCTTTTTCCCCATCTTTGTGGTTTTATCTGCCTTTGGTCTTTGGCGATGGTGATGTACTGATGGGGTTTTGGTGTGGGTGTCCTTTCTGTTTGTTAGTTTTCCTTCTAACAGTCAGGACCCTCAACCGTAGGTCTGTTGGAGTTTGCTTGAGGTCCACTCCAGACCCTGTTTGCCTGGGCATCAGCAGTGGAGGCTGCAGAAGTTAGAATATTGCTGCACAGCGAGTGTTGCTGTCTGATTCTTGCTCTGGAAGCTTCATCTCAGGTGTGTACCCCGCCGTGTGAGGTGTGAGGTGTCGTTCTGCACCTAGTGGGGGATGTCTCCCCATTAGGCTACTCAGGGGTCAGGGACCCATTTGAGCAGACAGTCTGTCCATTCTCAGATCTCAACCTCCGTGCTGGGAGATCCACTGCTCTCTTCAAAGCTATCAGACAGGGGCATTTACTTCTGCCGAGGTAAATGAGACTCCCAGAGGAGGAGTCTAAATATATGGACCTAACACTGGAGCTCCTCCCAGAGGAGGGTCTCAAGGGGTGTGTGGGACTCAGCATGAACTCCCTTTTCGGAACAATGCCATCACATGGATTCCAGGCAGCTCCCTATACTAGTCTAAGAGCCCATAAGCATTCGAAGGTTCTCCTGTGGCTAGGGTTGCAGAAGTCCATGGTGGCAATTGCACTCCTGTTTGTCTCTCACTTACCTCTTCCCTGCACTGTGGAGTTTCTCCTGGCTTCAACCTGACCCCAGCCAGGCTGGCTGCTTCACTTTCCACTCCTTCCATGATTTGGAGGTTTCCCGTCACTTTCCTGCGAATTCTTACGTTCTGTCTTAGAAATACTCTTTGGGCCAGGCTCAGTGGCTCAAGCCTGTAATCCCAGCACTTTGGGAGGCCGAGACGGGCGGATCGCGAGGTCAGGAGATTGAGACCATCTTGGCTAACATGGTGAAACCCCGTCTCTACGAAAACATACAAAAAAACTAGCCGGGCATGGTGGCGGGCGCCTGTAGTCCCAGCTACTTGGGAGGCTGAGGCAGGAGAATGGCGTGAACCCGGGAGGCGGAGCTTGCAGTCAGCCGAGATCCGGCCACTGCACTCCAGCCTGGGTGACAGAGCGAGACTCCATCTCAAAAAAAAAAAAAAAAAAAAAAAAAAAAAAAAGAAATACTATTTGATATGTGATTATCTACCTACTGTTTTGGTCCTTCTTTGTGGAGGAAGTGAGTGCTTCTGGCTAGTGCCGCTAGCCAGCTATCTTCTATTACCTAATATTAAATGGAAAAAGTAGAACATAAAACTGTGTACAATTTGACACAAATTTGACAGAATTGTGGGAAAAGGGCAATAATCAGAACAACAATTTTATGTGATTCTTATTTTCATCTTTATATTATTGATTTTTCTATAATGGATATGTGTTCGTTTCGTAAGCAGGAAACGAAATGTAGAGCACATGATCCTTATAAACAGTACACACCATTAAGCATTTTGATAGAGACAAGCTGGCAGTTTGGCAAAATAATTTCCTTTTCTTCTGAGGGAAGAAATGCAGTTCATTTCATTGATGAGCTGCATTGTCCGGCCTCGCTTGGGATTAGGTGTGGCCGTGCGATTGTTGCAATAAATGGATGTGAGTGGAAATGATGTGGGCACCTTCCAGACCTGGCCCAGAACACACTCCTATGCCTGATCATCTAGGCTTTTCCTCTTCCACGGTTTGATGCAGAAGAAGTTGGGGAAGCATCTTTAGAGAACTGAGCCTGGATCTCTTGATACTGGGCTGACTATGTAATTTGTTGGCCAAACTGGAACACGTGAGAATAAAAGGATACAACTGTTCACTGGGAATATTCAGTTTGTACTGTGTGTGGACAAGAAATCAACTTCTGTTGTGCTAGTCACTGAAATTCTGAAGCTTATTTGTTATAATAGGATTATCTTAACTGACACGTGTACAAACTTAAGCCAACCTTTTTCTCATATGGAATATTGTTAAAAAATAAAGTTAATGTAATAGTCATAAAATTTAAAAAGTTAAATACATTACAAAATAGAAAGATGAATCATGTCAGCCTTAATCCTACCACCCAACTGACCGTTAACAGAGATGTATTTTCACCCAGATTGTTTCTTTGTATATTTTTACATAGATGTGACTAAAATATATTTATTTTTGAATCATATATTTTAAATTAACACATTTTCCTCATTTTATTAAAAATGTATTAGTGAATATCATTTTAAAATGTCATTCATATCTAATAAACAGACTTAATTTACTACTAAATAATACGTAAAAGTTATAGAAAAATTAAGAAAATAGATATGTAGGAAGCAAAAATCCTACAGGAAAAATGTGTATATAAGCACCACCAGCTGTGATGGCTCACACCTGTAATACCAGCACTTTGGGAGGCCGAGGCAGGTGGATCACCTAAGGTCAGGAGTTTGAGACCAGCCTGGCCAACATGGTGAAACCCCTTCTTTACTAAAAATACAAAAAATTGGCTGGACGTGGTAGCACATGTCTGTAATCTCAGCTACTTGGGAGTCTGAGGCAGGAGAATCACTTGAACCACAGTGACCCGAGATCATGCCACTATACTTCTGCCTGGGTGACAGAGCGTGAGACTCTGTCTCAGGAAAAAAAAAAAAAAGAAGAAAAAATGTGTATATAAGCACAAATTTAATCGTAGTATATACCAATCTATAATCTACTTTTAACATAAACATACATGGTTAATATTCTTCCATGTGACAAAATGTAGTTGTATATCATAACTTCAGGGATTCCATAGTGTTTAATAATATGCAGCTTTAAAAAACGAATCCCTCAATTAGTGCTGGATATTTGCATTGTTTCTAAGATTTTAGTTGTGTACCAAGGTTGTTATAATGAACAACTGTGTTCAGTTTTCTTGGTGTGGTTGATGGCTAGGTCAAATACTTCTTTTTTTCCACATAAAATCCAGCTTCTGCAGGACAAAGAATCTCTTTTCTTTTATTGGATCTTTGTGTACAAGCTGTGAAAATACCATTTTCTCAATGCTCATGCTGAATCTGAATATCATCGTTTTTGTAAATCCTTCCCAATCAGATAAGCAAAAAGTATTACTATTTTAATTTGTATCAATTAGTTATTGAACGTTTACTTTTTCCAAATGTTTATTAGTGTTTTTTTTTTTTAAAACAAACTTGCCTATTAATGTTGTTAGCCTAGTTTTTTATAGCTGTGGATAATGTAGATGTTAATGGCTGCAAAATGGATATGTTGAATGCATGATATTTTACCATTTCCCTATTTAGGACATTAATGCTGATTCTAATTTGGGACCTATTATTAAATAATGTTGCAATGAACATATTTATGAATAACCTTCACACACACACACACACACACACACACACACACACACACACACACACACACTTCAGATCTTACATAAGATAAAATCCCATGCTCAATGTCAAGTGTTTCTGTCAGATCTAAGAGGGAAGACTGACCCACCAGGCACTCTCCTGCCAGGATCCTTTGGAGCTGGTGGCAGAAATCTTTGGTCACTTTGCTGCTGTCTGACTTACACCCTGGGACTCCACAGAGCTCTGCTTGGCTGGCTTTTTGGGGTCTTTGTGTTTCTTCTATGTGATGGCCCCCTGACTCCTACGTGTGCTGCTGGTCACTTGCTTATCTCTGCATGTGTTTACGCCTTTCTCACCTGCGCTGCTGCCAGTGCTGCTTCCCAGGGAAAGGCTTGGGAGATGGACATCAGGACAGCCTTATGTGAAAAATAAATCTATTTGTTTTTCCTCCTATTTTTCAATGTGCTGGATTTTTTCCCTGTGTGTAGGTGATTTATTTGTTATTCTTTTCAGTGAAGTTTCTATTTTTTTCCGTGTTGGTCCCATTTGATTCAGTGTTTGCCAGCTATTGTGAGTTTATAGTGTTCTGTCACATTTAACTCATTAGCGGTACTATTTGAGAGCTCAGGATCTTAAATAAAGTCAGCAGGGTCACTATTATATTAACTGTCTCACACTTGAACTGTAGCATTTCTTAGGTTTGTGGACTGAGGTTAATATCTTCTATATGCAGAATAAGCAAAGCTAAGGCTGTTCTGGTTGTCTTCTTCCTTCCTGATATAATTTGGCTCCGTATCCACGCCCAAATCTCACCTTGAATTGTAATAATCCCACATGTCTTGGGAGGGACCTGGTGGGAAGTTATTGAATCAAGGGGGCCAGTTTTTCCTGTGCTGTTCTCATGATAGTGAATAAGTCTCATGAGAGCTGATGGTTTTATAAAGGGGAGTTCCCCCGCACCAGTTCTCTTGCCTGCTACCACGTAAGACATAACTTTGCTTCTAATTCACCTTCTGCCATGATTGTGAGGCCTCTCCAGCCATGTGGAATTGTGAGTCAACTAGACTTCTTTCCTTTATAAATTACCCAATCTCAGGTATGTTCTTATTAGCAGTGTGAGAACAGACTAATATATTTCCACACCTCTGGACACAGACTCCACTGAGCATAGATTAAAAACTTTAGGACCTGAGAATCTCCAAGTCTCTTCTAATTTCACACACTGTCTTTCTGGGATCAAACCAGATCATGCATGTGAGGCTGTAATGAACACTACAGGTAGAATATAGATAATTTAATTATTTTTAAAACACGATTTCCTGTGGATCATAAATACAGATCCATTTATGCCAAACTGACCTGCCTGGTAGAAGCAGAGGAACCAGGAGAATTGAGGTGAAATTTTTTATCATTGTAAAATTTCCAAAAGCAGAGACAGGGCCTATTATATGCCCGGCACAAAGAGAGAGATCAATCAGCAAGTATTCGTCTGTTGATAAATGGCATAGTGTTACTTCCAGCCCAGTGGCCCTGGAGCCCTCTGGGGCACAGCTGCCATAACCCCAGATTGCCAACAGGGGGAGTCTGGGTCTGAGGCCAGGCTAGGCTGAAAGATGTTGAGGCTGCTGAGTGGCTCCACAGAAAGTGATGCCTGAGCCCCTGGGGAAAGCTGCGCTGGACTGAGGGCCTCAGCCAGCCTTGCCCAGGTGGAAGGTGAGAGCTGGCTCCTCTGATCAGCATCAGGTGGGCTGGCAGCCCAGGTCTGGTTGGAACAAGCAGTAGAGAAGAGTTCACACAGAGCTGGGAACTCTGTTAGTGAGATGAGAGAGAGACTGGCTTCAGAACAGGGTGAGCTAGAAGGGAAAGAAACTGGTAGCCAGGGCACTTGGGTGAAAAACACTTGGGAGCTGGGAAGGCCAGCCAGGAAGGAATAAGGTTGACCGAGCTTAGGGCTGGGCCTGGGGCAGGCAAATGGGACCTAGGTGCAGAGGAGCATCTCAAACTCCTAAGCTGCAGGCAGACCTGGCTGTGGGAGAAGCCTGCCCCCGCTGGAGAGACAGGAAATAGGAAAAAGGAAACTGGGTACTCACGGCGTAGTTTCCTGGAAATGGGAAACTGGGTACTCACGGCATGGCCCCTGGCCTTCCGGGTCCCTGGAGTTATTTCCTTTCCACTGCCCTGCTCCATTCTCTGCTCCGTTGTTAGGGGAGTAGGTGGTTGGTTTAGAGATGGTAAGAAATTCCTAAGTTCCAGAGATGTTTATTTATTTATTTTTTGTGAGGGGAGGGGGGTGAAGATTGTTTGCAATGGAGTTCAAACCAGCTCTGACAGAGGGTTCAGTATCAAAGACATGTGATTGAGAAATTGGTGAAAACACTGTACAGCATGGAGTTTAGGGAGGAAGGAGGGCTGGGGGAGAAAGGAAGAAGCAAAAGCCAGAACTGTCAGCAGATGGCTGCCTGGAGCAGTGTTGTGGCATATTGAAGATGGTTCAGTGAATAAATAAGACTTCAGTCATATTTACGCTAGAGATCCATTTATTACAGTCCTGCAACCCCAACCGCCCACCCCTTGGGGATTCTTGCCTCTGTCCCAGAGATGGTCAGGCCCAGAGGAAGGTTAGTCTCATGCCTGCTGTTAGAGGCACTTCATTGTTCTCTTTATCCAGGGCAGGAAGTATGAGATCTTCATGTAGACTCCTGGAGGTGTCCCCTGTTTGTTTCCATGGGAGAAAATACCTTGGGCCACACCCTTACACACGAGGGGCCCCCCGGAGTCCCCCTGTGAACAGAGAGAGGAAAGACTGAGCTGGCCTTTCCTGGGATGGGTGGTCTCTGTTACGGATTTTGTGTGACGTCAGTGCCAGGCAGGCCTTGTCACCTCCCTCAGTCCTGGGTCTCCAGCATGGCCCTGGCTGTGCTTTCTAGCTCTCCCCAGACCAAGCCTTTCTCTGCAATTCTCACGGACGCTTCGGTGATAAGTGACTGTGGGATGACAAATCCCTCCCCTCCAGCCACCCCAATCCACCCAAGGAGTGGACTAAAGCCACCTCAATCCACCCAAGGAGTGGACACAGGCTGTCCAAGCTCTGAGCTGAGAGCATAAGGATCTGGCCACTGCCATACCCCAGAAATCCCTCAAGTTCTTCTCTCCCTGTGGTCTTTCTGGGTAGGGGCTGGAAATCCAACCTTGAAACCGGTCTTTGTCATCTTTGGATCCCCCACACAAATCTCAGTGGCTTTGATGTAATTGCCATGGAAGAGACGTTCACACTCCCAGTCCTTCTGCACTGTCAGCAACACTTCCTGCAGTGTGGTTGCTAAAGTGTCCTTTGAGACACAACCCCAGCCGGCCACACTGCACACCTGCCCTGGCTTCACCTGGACCTTGCTGCTAGGTAACCTGAGGGGCCGTACAGCTGTGGTCCGCCTGGCCTTTCTCTCCAGCTGGTAGGGAAGAAGCAAGAAAGTCCAGGTCAAGCAATGGCCTTCTGGGCCCCGAAACAGTGATGGGGCTGCACAATCTTCCCTCTCCTCTAAGGCATAGGAACTGGCCAAGAGGTCAGGATGGAAAGGAGGGAAGAGCTCGTGTCACAGTGGCCACAGTGGGAGTGGAACCAACTGGACCAAGAAGAGCAAGAGTGGCAGGAGTGTGCCTCACCTGCAGTAGCATGATGTCGTTGGATAAGTTCTCAGGATTATAGGCTGGGTGGGGGATGGCTCTTTTCACAGGGATAAACTGCTGGGTCCGCTCCTGTTCCTTGATATTATGGGCCCCCAAGGTGACATTTATGGAGCTGCACAGAGAGCAGAGTGAGGATGGGGGTGGAGTCACAGAGGATACAGCCCAGCAGTAGTAAAGAGCAGATGACAGCTAGGGCAGGGTGGGGCTGCAGCTGAGGGGAAGTTGAGGGGACAGGAGGGCTCCAGGGCTGAGTGACTGTGCCCTCTGCTTCACAAAGACATGAAGAGTAGGGCTTCCGGGGGCTCTCTCTTGCCTTCAGGAAATATCATGAAATTGCTCGAGTTTGCATTTTGATCCTTAATGCATGAATTCAACCTTTACCACTGCTTTATTTGGCCAGTGTGTGAAACCATGCCACTTGCTCTGACCTCTGACCCTCTGACCCTGTCCTATTTCTCATCCTCTCCTCATCCTAGTCCTATTCCCAGGTGGCTGCTCCAATGAGCTTTCATGGGCTTGCATTACCAGGAACTCTGGAAGCTCCCCTGGGCTGCAGTCCCCAGAAGAAAACAAGGGTCCCTGTTGGGGGGGGGGGGGCTCAGAAGGTGAGCTGGTGTTGCTCCTTACCTTCCCAGGCAGTGAGCAGCTGTCAGCACAAAGTCCTTTCTCACTAGGATGCCGCCACACCTCTTCTTACTCTTCTCATCCAGAAACTGAACAAAGGCCATGTAGGGGCGGGAGTGGGGCTTGGCCTCATGGCCCCCAATGATCTCCTCTGAAAGGAAAGGCTGGAAGATAAAGTAGCTGGGGATGGTTGCGGTCAGGAGAGAAGGCTTAGGATGACAGTGATTGATGGTGAAGTCTTTTGTGTGCTGCAGACAGTGAGGGAGGGTCCTCCTGAGCTCTGCAGGCAGCACTCCTTGCAGGCAGAGTAAGCTTTTCTGAACTTTAAGTCTCAGAACCTTCTCTCAGAAAGAATGGACAGTGCTTGACTTCTGCATCCTACTGCAGAAACATACATGGAGGAAGAAAGATCTATTTTCACAACGGTAGAGCCCCAGAGGATCCTGGACCGTACTTCCCAGGCTCCTCCTTTTTAGTGAGTCTCTCTGATCCCTCTGAGCCTCTGCTGTCCTCCGGATTGGTGCCATTTTCTAATGATCTACCCATGAGCTTCTGGAGTTGGATTTTCTAAAATTCTCGTGTGCCAGGGCCTAACATATTCTACGTTCTCAGTAAGTGTTGTTTGGTGCGTAAATGAATAGCCTCCAATTAGCCTTTGGCTGAGGTTTAGTGGGGGTAGGTCTGGTGGGATTCAGGACCTCAGGGATGTTAGAGGGGGGTACCACCAGGTCAGTGGAGTAGCCGAGGGCCTGGAAAGACAGAAGGAAGTGGAGAAACCAACTAAAAATGAATTGCAAAGCCTAGGTGGAGCCAAGGTATTGGGAGAGCTATGGACACAGTCATCTTGCCACCTCTGAGATAAGTTGTACCATGGACTTCTCTCCTGGGCAGGGGTGATTGGGTGGGGGCACTGAATAATTTAAGTGGTTCTTAAGCTGGGTCCAGTGATAACTCCCACGACTGCAACTTGGTGTCTGAGCTCCTCTTTCCTGGGTTTGAGTGTAGAATAATAATTACTTATCTTTTTCAGCTTCACATTCCCCACCAAATGCCTTTCTAAGAACAATCCATATTCCAGGTCATAAAGGAGAGGTCTAGGGAGAGGCTAACACCTATTAAACCTTTTAGGGAACACCCTTCATTTTTCCATCTTTGCTGAGTCTCTATCTAGCCTCAGATTTATAAGTCTGGGTGTGGAATAGGAGCTGGGCTCAGATTGAAGAAAATTCCTGACCAGTGCTCATAGGTACAAGGTATCTTATAAGATGGGTTCAGGCCTCTAGAATAGGGATAGTCACTTACCTGTCCCAGCCCCAGGGGTCAGAAGAAAGGCCAACAGGAGCAGAAATGGCTGCATTTTCTCAGGAAGGCTGCCCAGGTCAGAGCTGTTGGTGTTGACTCCTTTCAGAAACAAAATGCTGGAGGGGGATGAAGGAGGGATGGGTACAGTAACCTCAGAGACCTCCTAGGCTTGTCCTCTTCTGGTTTTGATGGGTGTCATTATAAGGGTGGTTTATTAAAATTCTCTCATTTGGTTTAAGTCGACACGGCACTGTCACCACATTTACACCCCTGCTGCTGAGTAACAAGGTGAAAGCAAGAATAAAGAACAAGGAGGTGGAACTGTTGAAGCTGTGGCTGGAGCTAGCAGAAAGGCTGGTACTGCGGAAGCTCCTCAGTGACTGAGAAGAACCAAGAATTTCTCCTTTTCTCAGTTCTTGGCTCTTTTTCTACTCAGATAAAATCATGAATAATTATTTAGCAAGCCAGATCCAGGGATATGAGAGACATGACTCTTGCCATTGAAGAGCTGATGGTTAGCAAGAGTAGACTGAAAATCTGTGGTTAGAGCACAAGATGGTAAGGGCCATGGTGGGGAAATATGCTTGTTGGTGTGAGATGGAGGCTGGACTTGCCTTACCAGTATGCAGAGTTGCACACACCGAACAAATACTCCAAAAGGCAACCCATTCCTATCTTACCACTATCTCGGATTCATATTTTTGGAATATTTAGAATCCCCTCTTTAAATATAAATATTCTGTGACAAAGATAACTTTTGTATTCCACAGTTCTACACAAAAGTTCTGGACTTGATATTTATTGAACCAAAATTAGTCATCATTGCGTCCACTGAAGTGTAGTGCTTTATGCTTTGGTTATTTAGCCCTCCTTAAGTGGAGGTAGGGACTGTTCCACTCCATCCGTGCTGCTTATGAATGAGGAGGGGATTTCCCTTGAGAAATGCTAGTTGTTGTTACCAGATGATGAAAAAACGGATGCTGATCATCCTGATAATAACTATCCACTAAGGCCGGGCACGGTGGCTCACGTCTATAATCCCAGCACTTTGGGAGACTGAGATGGGTGGATCACGAGGTCAGGAGATTGAGACCATCCTGGCTAACATGGTGAAACCCTGTCTCTACTAAAAATACAAAAAAATTAGCCGGGCGTGGTGACGGGTGTCTGTAGTCCCAGCTACTCTGGAGGCTGAGGCAGGAGAATGGCTTGAACCCGGGAGGCAGAGCTTGCAGTGAGCCGAGATCGCACCACTGCACTCCAGCCTGGGTGACAGAGTGAGACTCTGTCTCAAAAAACAAACAAACAAACAAAAAAACTGTCCACTAAGTATTCTCTCAGTTTCCAGAGAGCCATGTCTCTGATGTCCCTTGGCTCACAGTCATGGGCTGTCCATAAACAAAAATGTGTATATATATATATATATATATATGTTTGTATATTTATATATATATATATATATAACATATATATATATGTTTGTATATTTATGTATATGTATATATATATAAATATATATGTATAGTTAAGTAGAGAACGTGTAAATGATAACATTAAAATTACTGAGAATTCTACCACAAGAGATCATTATTAATGCTTAAGCATGTTTCCTTCTACTATTTTTCCAGGTATTTATAAGGTGCTATTCCTGCTATTACTTTAACTGAATTGGGATAGGACTTTAGGTGATAATCTTTTTTGTGATGAATTTTCCAGCTGTTCTTTGAGCTTCTTGTATTTGGATATCTAGATATCTAGCGAGGCCAGGGGAGTTTTCCTCAACTATTTCCCCAAATAAGTTTTTCAAGCTTTTAGATTTCTCTTCTTCCTCAGGAACACCAATTATTCTTAGGTTTGGCTGTTTAACATAATCCCACATTTCTTGGAGGCTTTGTTCATTTTTTTAAAATTATTTTTTCTTTGTCTTTGTCTGGTTGGGTTAACTTGAAAGCATTGTCTTTGAGCTCTGAAGTTTTTTCTTCCGCTTGTTCTAGTCTATTGTTGAAACTTTCCAGTGCATTTTGTGTTTCTCTAATGGCTTTCATTTCTAGAAGTTGTGATGATATTTTCTTTATGATATCTATTTCTCTGGAGAATTTTTCACCCATATCCTATATATATATGTGTGTGTGTATATATATATATACACATATATATATGTTAATTTTTAAAGTTGTTTTTCACCTTTCTCTGGTATCCCCTTGAGTAGCTTAATAATTCTTTGAATTGTTTATCTGGCAATTCAGAGATTTCTTCTTGGTTTGGATCCATTGCTGGGGAGCTAGTGTGATCTTTTGGGGATGATATAGAACTCTGTTTTGTCATATTACCAGAATTACCTTTTTGGTTCTTTATCATTTGGGTAGACTATTTCAGTGGAAAGGTCTGGAACTCAAGGCCAGCTGTTCAGATTCTGTTATCCCATGGGGTGATCCTTTGATGTGGTGCTCTCCCCCTTCCCCTAGGGGTGGAACTTTCTGACAGCTGGACTGCATTGGCTGTTATTGCTCTTCTGGGTCTAGGCTCCCAGTGGGGCTCCCAGGTTCCAGCTGGTGCTGTGGAATGTCTGCGAAGAGTCCTGTGATGTGATCTGTCTTCAGGTCTCCCAGCCATGGATATCAGTACCTGCTCTGGTGGAGGTGGCAGGGGAGTGAAGTAGACTCTGTGGGAGTCCTTGGTTGTAGATATGTTTAGTGTGCTGGGTTTCTTGAATGCTGGCTATGCTAGCAGTAAAGTTTTCATGTGGACACACTCAGGACCTCTGGTTAGCCAGGATGTTGCAGGCATTGGAATTAGGTGTTATCTTCTCCTTCCTGGGTTCAGGGTTAAGAGGTGGTGCTTTCAAGAGAGCACCAGCTGCGGTGGTAGTAGAGGGATCTAGGCTTGCCCTAAGTTGGCCAGGGTAAGAAACCAAAGTTTCTCAGATCATGGGTGGGGCCTTGAAGCTCCCAAGAGTTTCTATCTTTTGTGTTTGGTTACCAGGGTGAGTAAAGAAATACCATCATGTTGGGGTCTGGGCTCAGAGTCTCCTTGGATGGGGTTTGTTGTGGCCACTGTGGGGGATGTGGGGGTGGTTCTTAGGCCAGTGGGGTTATTTCCCAGAGGGGATCTTGGCTACCTCTGCTGTGTCATATAATTCACCAGGGAAGTGGGGGAAAGCTGGTAGCGAGAGACCTCACCCAGCTCCCACACAGTTGGTGAGGCCAGTCTCACTCCCAAAGTGCCCCACTCAGATCTTGCCCAAAGCTGTGAGCTTTCCCACTGAGAAAGCAAGCATGACTTTCAGATATCACCCCTCCCCATCTGCCCACTTCAATGGGAGGGACTTCTTTGCTTCTGAGTTCATGTGCTCATATTGCCAAAGCTCCCACTCGTCCCCTAGACTCCACCAAAGAAAATTTGTGTCCAATTGAAACCATTACCCGTTTCAGTTGGAAGCTTCCTTCACCTGGTGACCCCTCCCCAATTCCACTGGCTGCCTTCCCTGAGAGCTCCTGTGACATATAGTCAGGAATGGCTTCCCTGGGCTCAAGCTGAAGACTGGAAGTGCCTGCAAGGCACTCCCCCTGATACTTCTACTTTTATATTTTGTGTGACTGTCTACATTCGTTTTAGTTCTAGGTAAGGTTAAATTCTCCCTTGATCTGGATTTTCAGATTCCCCAGTGGGGATGTGTATTCAGAGGCAGGTTTTCTAACTCTCACACTTTGGGAACTTACAGTTTTTCACCTGTTTTGCAAAATTTGCTGCAGTGTCCCGTTTCTTTCAAAGGATCTGTGAATTCCTTTGGTTTTCCTGGTGTGTTCCTGTGGTGGTTCTTGGAGCAAAAGATCACAGTGTGAGTCTTCACATACTGTTGTGTCCATCTAAGTGGGAGTTGCATGTGCCTTTAAAGAAACCTGACTCATGAAGGACTTCCCATTTTTTGTACTGCCATGATCATCAACGCATTATTACTGTCTCACACTGTTTCTTCATAGTGTCTCTCATCCTTCAGATCTCACCTTGTACTGGTATTATTATGGATCCTAGTAATTTATTTAAAAAACAGCAAAAGCTTAAACTCTCTTCCTTTGAGTCTCGTGGGGTTGGAGTGAAGTTGTTGGTTTGGATCCTTGCCCAGGTAGCTTTCAGATCCAGCCCTCATCTTCCTGCTGTTCTCTGTGACACAATCTACATCACACAGATTTCTCTGTCTGGCAGCTCTGTCTTGTTGGGCCAACCATTGGTGCTGATGAATGAGGGTCTTTTTCCTTCCCACTCTTTCTTCTTAGCTTGAGGACTATTTCAGGATGACTCCTCTGCTCTCCTCCTGGGTCCAGCTCTCACCTGGCAGGCTAGATATGGTTTCATATTCTGCCAGGTGATCAGGTCCTGGCAACACTACTTGCTCCCTCCATGCCTCCAGCTAGGTGTGGTAGTGGCTTCCTGTTATTGCTAATCTCTGGGTTGATTCATTTTACCCTCTTTGGCTTCTCTCATGTAATTAGTTCCCTGTAATAAACTCCTTCTGTTTGCAAATATTTGGAGTGGTTTCTGTTTTCTTGGACCCTCACTAAGACACTCTAGGGTATTGTATTAATTTCTTAGTGCTGTTATAACAAAGTATTACAAACTGGTGGCAGCAGACGACAGAAATTGATTCTTTCACTGTTCTGGAGGCCAGAAGCCCGAAATCAAATATCAGCAGAGTTGGTTCTTTCTGGAAGTGTCTGGCAAAGTCTGTCCCATGCTTCTCCTAGCTTCTAGAGGTATCTAGCGATCCTTGCCACTCTTTGGCTTGTAGATGCATTGCTCCAATCTCTGTATCTGTTGTTGGGTGATATTCTCTGTGTGTCTGTGTCCACATTTACCTGTTTTAAAGTGATGCCAGTCATTTCATTAGGGTCCCTCTTAATCAAGTATGACCTTATTTTAACTTAGTTACATCTGCAAAAAGCCTACTTCCAAATGGTGTCACATTCATAGGTGGTGGGTGAACATAAATTTGGGGGGACACTATTCAACCCAATACAGTTGGATTTTAGTTTGAGTCTTTCGTTCAAAAAACAAACCAAGGATTTAGTTAGAGGTAATTAATTTTTTTCTGAGATAATTCCAAGAGACTGGAGCAAGGAAGTAGGAAGAATGAGACAGGGAAAATAAGGAGAGCTAACCATGAGTGCATTACCGAGCTACCTATTGCTGTGGGCATCTGGAGCTGAATCCTGCTGGAGACTCTTTGAGAATCCATAAAGAATGGATGTCAGCATTGTCTTTCCAAAATTCAGGAGGCTGGGTCATTTGCCTGATAAGTCCCATTCCCAGTTGGTTGAGTGTTTTCTCTAGGAGCATTAATTCTTTCTCACTTGAGGGCTAAGGCTGCTCTTTGACAGAGCAAATTTTTACAGCTCCAGAGAACATCCTGAGAGAAAAGCTGAGAGGTGCTTGGGTGCCTGGGCACTTGAGGGGCAGCCCAAGGCACAGTGGGCCAAAGTGATGTGATGCAAGGGAAATGATATCTATTTCCAGGGCTATCTATGACCATCCTTATTATCCAGGTCTGGCCTGTGTCTCATGGAGGAGAGGAACTCTCTGTAATCAGTTTACTAAGGTTTCTTCTTTTTGCTTGTCACTGCTTCAGTGTTCTGAAGAGGCAAGGTCCCTCCTCTGGGGCTCCTGCCACTCTCATTCACTCTTTCCAGTGTGGCCGCTCTCTTCTACATCTTCACCTCCTCTGATGATGGAAGAAGACTTGACTCATTGGCTCTGAAGGAAAGTTAAAAACAAGTCATGTTTTATGTTTCTTTTCTCTTTCTTTTTTAAATTTATAGGTTCTATTATTGACAGTACCTGTTATGTGTTTGTTGTGTTAGTGATGTTTCCACACTCATCTGATTTAGAATTTGTACAGCCGCCTTAGACTGGTGGTTTTGTTTCTGGTCCACTCACCTAGTGGCTGGCTGATGGAAATAACATCCTGAGGTAACTGGTCTGGGTCCCCAGGAACTGTGTGTGGTGTACTAGATGATACTGGCTAAGCTGGCTCACTCCACCTGCTGAGTATAGGTACCAGGGAGAGATTATGTATATAGTTTGTCATTTGGGGTCAGATCAGGGGGTCTAATGGCAGTCAGGGCCGGGTCACAGGGTCAGAAGAACACAGATGTGCAAAACATGTGAGCTGGGATACATTTTCTCTAATATTTTGAGGAGAGCTCGTGCCTGTAAGCTGGGAGATATCAGAGCTTATCACATTTC
Source organism: Rhinopithecus roxellana (assembly GCF_007565055.1). Lineage (NCBI taxonomy): Eukaryota > Metazoa > Chordata > Mammalia > Primates > Cercopithecidae > Rhinopithecus > Rhinopithecus roxellana. The sequence goes on along the minus strand of NC_044553.1, from coordinate 59,319,085 downwards.
TAACTGGCCTGCCTAACTATACAATCAATAAGCAACTGAAGATTGTGGGCAAATTAAATATTGTTATTGTTTTAAATGACTAAAACAATAAACTGTCATAAAATAATGGCCAAAAAATCTATGACTTGATTATGTTAAAGTTGATTGAAATGAAACACAGTAACAAGTGCAAGAAAAAAACTTAAAACGTACCTTATAAAGAGTACATGGCTAATTCGTTTGCTGAATAAATGAGAAAATACTCTATATCATAACAACGAGAATTTACTGAGTTCTTACATTTTTAAGTACTTTATGTTCATTCTATCATAGAATTATCCCAGCAATTATGTAAAGTAGGTATTGATACTATCTCTATTTTTACATGAAAAAGTTGTGATCAAGAGAAGTTAAGAAACTTGCTCAATCTCACACTGTGAGGAGGGAGTAGCCAGGGTTTGAGCATCACAGTTTGATTCCAGAGCATCTGATATTAACCACTACACCACCAAATTCCCTGGAATCTGGAAAAAAAGAGGGTCAAAGATTTTTCTAGAGCTCTTATGGGGCCCTTTTCTGTGTAAGACTTACGGATACTGGAGATGAGATTCCTTGGCTCTGGTGGAGGAGACAAAAACACTAGTGATTAGGTAAGGATGGTGAAGGCCATGCTTAAGGGAATGGAAAGAATGGTGTGGAGAAATGCAGAAGAAGGTGTGCTTCAACACGAAAGATTTTAGTCATTTAAAACAATAACAATATTTACTTTGCCCACAAGCCTGCAATTTGATCAGGGTTGGTGTCGATGGCTTGTTACTGCTCCCCTCCATGTCAGCAGGGGTGACTTGAAGCCTGGAGGCTGTAATCATTTGAAGGTTCACTCATTCACAGGTTCAGCAGCAGATGCTGGGAGCTTCATATCTTCTCCATGACAGCCTCCCTATGTTGCTTCACTGCACAGGATTGTTTCTCACAACCTGATGGCTGGCTTTCCCAGAGTGATCATCCTCCCAAAAAGTGAGCCAGGCAGAAGCTGTGTCCTTTTTGTTACCTAGACTTTGAAGTCATATGGTATCCATTCTACAATATTCCATTGCTTGGAGCAATTTAAAGCCCCCTCCCAGATTTAAAAGAAAGGGACATAGGCTTTGCCTCTCAGTGAGAGGAGTGTTGAAGTCATGTAAGAAGAGCTGGTGGGATGGGAGATGTGCAGTGGCAGTCATTACAGAAAGTACAATCTGCCATATTGCTTTAGGTGCATGAAGGATTTGTCAGAGAAGAGTTGAAGCTACTATGATTGGTATAAGCCTTGGGCATAGTTTTTTGATAGACTGAGGTCTGCTTTGTCTATTGTCTAAACTTTGTGTACTATGAATGGAAGGAGGGTTTGTTTTTCAGAAAGACAATCTCTTTAGTGAATTACTAATTCCATGTGAAGTAAAAACTGATGCCAGGGAGCCAAATAGTATCCTCACATTTCTGTCTAGGACACATTTCTGATATCCTTGTACAATAGTCTTCCTTTGTCTGTGGTTTCAATTTCTGCAGTTTTGGTTACCCATGGTCAACAGTGCTCTGAAAACAGTAAGATATTTTAAGAGAGAAACCAGATTTACATAACGTTTATTGGAGTATATTGTTATAATTGTTCTAGTTTTTAAATTTTCCTTTAAGTTCTGGGATACATGTGCTGAACGTACAGGTTTGTTGCATAGGTATACATGTGCCATGGTGGTTTGCTGCACCTATCAATCCATCATCTAGATTTTAAGCCCCACATGCATTAGGTATTTGTCCTAATGCTCTCCCTCCTCTTGCCCCCCACCCCCCGATAGGCCCCGGTGTGTAATGTCCCCCTCCTTGTGTCCATGTGTTCTCATTGTTTAACTCCCACTTAGGAGTGAGAACATGTGGTGTTTGGTTTTCTGTTTCCATGTTTGCTGAGAGTGATGGTTTCCAGCTTCATCCATGTCCCTGCAAAGGACGTGAACTCATTCTTTTTAATGGTTGCATAGTATTCCATGGTGTATATGTGCCACATTTTCTTTATCCCATATATCATTGATGGGCATTTGGGTTGGTTCCAAGCCTTTGCTATTGTAAATAGTGCTGCAGTAAACATACGTGTGCATGTATCTTTATAGTAGAATGATTTCTAATCCTTTGGGTATATACCCAGTAATGGGATTGCTGGGTTAAATGGTATTTCTGGTTCTAGATGCTTGAGGAGTCACCACACTGTCTTCCATAATAGTTGACCTAATTTACACTCCCACCAACAGTGTAAAGATATTTGTCCTCATCCTCATCAGCATCGGTTGTTTCCTGACATTTTAATAATTGCCATTCTAACTGGCGTGAGATGCTATCTCATTGTGGTTTTGATTTGCATTTCTCTAATGACCAGTGATGATGAGTTTTTTTTTTTTTTTTGCATGTTCGTTGACTGCATAAATGTCTTCTTTTGAGAAGTGTCTGTTCATATCCTTTGCTCATTTTTGATGGGATTGTTTGTTTTTTTCTTGTAAATTCGTTTAAGTTCTGTGTAGATTCTGGATATTAACCCTCTGTCAGATGGATGGATTGCAACATTTTTCTCCCATTCTGTAGGTTGTCTGTTTGCTCTGATGATAGTTTCTTTTGCTGTGCAGAAGCTCTTTAGTTTAATTAGATCCCATTTGTCAATTTGGTTTTTGTTGCCATTGATTTTGGTGTTTTTGTCATAAAGTCTTTGCCTATGCCTATGTCCTGAATGGTATTGCCTAGGTTTTCTTCTAGGGTTTTTATGCTTTTAGGTTTTATGTTTAAGTCTTTAATCCATCTTGAGTTAATTTTTGTATAAGGTGTAAGGAAGGGGTCCAGCTCCAGTTTTCTGCATATGACTAGCCAGTTTTCCTAGCACCATTTATTAAATAAGGAATCCTTTCCCCATTTCTTTTTTTTGTCAGGTTTGTCAGATGGTTGTAGATGTGTGGTGTTATTTCTGAGGCGTCTGTTCTGTTCCATCAGTCTATGTGTCTGTTTTGGCTACTGTAGCCTTGTAGTATAGTTTGAAGTCAGGTTGCGTGATGCCTCCAGCTTTGTTCTTTTTGCTTAGGATTGTCTTGCCTATATGGACAATGTTTTGGTTCTATATGAAATTTAAAGTAGTTTTTTTCTAGTTCTGTGAGGAAAGTCTACCATTGACTTTCCTGGTGTCTTGCTGGTGGTTTGATGGGAATAGCATTGAATCTATAAATTACTTTGGGCACTATGGCCATTTTAATGATACTGATTTTTCATATCAATGAGCATGGAATTTTATTCCATTTGTTTGTGTCCTCTCTTGTTTCCTTGAGTAGTGGTTTGTAGTTCTCCTTGAAGAGGTCCTTCACGTCCTTTGTAAGTTGTATTCCTAGGTATTTTATTTTCTTTGTAGCAATTGTGAATAGGAGTTCACTCATGATTTGACTCTTGGCTTGACTATTATTGGTGTACAGGAATGCTTTTGATTTTTGCACATTTATTTTGTATCCTGAAACTTTGCTGAAGTTGTTTATCAGCTTAAGGAGTTTTTGGGCTGAGATCATGGGATTTTCTAAATATACAGTCATGTCATCTGCAAACAGACAATTTGATTTCCTTTCTTCATATTTGAATATGCTTTTTTTCTTTATCTTGCCTGATTGCCCTGGCTAGAACTTCCAATACTGTATTGAATAGGAGTGGTGAGAGAGGGCATCCTTGTCTTGTGCCAATTTTCAAAGGGAATGTTTCCAGCTTCTGCCCATTGAGTATGATATTGGCTATAGGTTTGTTATAAATAGCTCTTATTATTTTGAGATATGTTTAATCAATACCTAGTTCATTGAGAGATTTTAACATGAAGAGGTGTTGAATTTTATTGAAGGCCTTTTCTGCATCTATTGAGATGATCATGTGGTTTTTGTCATTGGTTCTGTTTACATGATGGATTATGTTTATTGATTTGTGTATATTGCACCAGCCTTGCCTCCCAGAAATGAAGCCGACTTGATCATGATGGATAAGCTTTTTGGTGTGCTGCTGGATTTGGTTTGCCAGTATTTTATTGAGGATTTTTGCATCTATGTTCATCAGGGGTATTGGTCTGAATTTTTTTTTTGTTATATCTCTGTCAGGTTTTGGAATCAGGATGATCCTGGCTTCATAAAATGAGTTAGGGAGGAATCCCTCTTTTTCTGTTGATTGGAATAGTTTCAGAAGGAATGGTACCAGCTCCTCTTTGTACCTCTGGTAGAAATCAGCTGTGAATCCATCTGGTCCTGGGCTTTTTCTTGGTTGGTAGGCTATTAATTACTGCCTCAATTTCAGAATTTGTTACTGGCCTATTCAGGGATTTGACTTCTTCCTGGTTTAGTCTTGGGAGGATGTATGTGTCCCGGAATTTAACCATTTCTACTAGATTTTCTAGTTTATTTGCATAGAGGTGTTTATAGTATTCTCTGATGGTAGTTTGTATTTATATGGAATCAGTGGTGATATTCTGTTTATCATTTTTTTAATGTGTCTATTTGATTCTTCTCTCTTTTCTCCTTTATTAGTCTGGCTAGTGGTCTATCCATTTTGTTGGTCTTTCAAAAAAGCAACCCCTGGATTCATTGATTTTTTGTCTCTATCTCCTTCAGTTTTGCTCTGATGTTAGTTATTTCTTGTCTTTTGTTAGCTTTTGAATTTGTTTGCTCTTGGTTCTCTAGTTCTTTTAATAGTGATGTTAGGGTGTCAATTTTAGATCTTTCTTGCTTTCTGATGTGGGCATTTAGTGCTATAAATTTCCCTCTTAACACTGCCTTAGCTGTGTCCCAGAGATTCTGGTATGTTGTTTCTTTGTTCTCATTGGTTTTAAAGAACTTATTTCTGCCTTAATTTTGTTATTTACCCAGTAGTCATTCAGGAGCAGGTTGTTAAGTTTCCATGGAGTTGCATGGTTTTGAGTGAGTTTCTTAATCCTGAGTTCTAATTTGATTGCACTGTGGTCTGAGAGACTGTTTTTTATGATTTCATTTCTTTTGCATTTGCTGAGGAGTGTTTTACTTCCAATTATGTGATTGATTTTAGAATAAGTGCGATGTGGGGATGAGAAGAATGTATATTCTGTTGATTTGGGGTGGGGAGTTCTGTAGATATCTATTAGGTCTGCTTGGTCCAGATATGTCTAATATTGACAGTGAGGTGTTAAAGTCTCTCACTGTTATTGTGTGGGAGTCTAAGTCTCTTTGTAGGTCTCTAAGGACTTGCTTTATGAATTTGGGTGCTCCTGTATTGGGTGCATATATATTTAAGATAGTTAGCTCTTCTTGTTGAATTGATCCCTTTACCAGTATGTGATGGCTTTCTTTGTCTCTTTTGATCTTTGTTGGTTTAAAGTCTGTTTTATCAGAGAACAGGATTGCAACCCCTGCTTTTTTTGCTTTCCATTTGCCTGGTAAATATTCCTCCATCTCTTTGTTTTGAGCCTATGTGTGTCTTTGCTTGTGAGATGAGTCTTATGAATAAAGCACAGCGATAGGTCTTGATAGTTTATCCAATTTGCCAGTCTGTGCCTCTTAATTGGGGCATTTAGCCCATTTACATTTAAGGTTGATATTGTTATGTGTGAATTTGATCCTGTCATCATTTTGCTAACTAGTTATTTTGCACATTAGTTGATGGAGTTTCTTCATAATGTCATTGGTCTTTATATTTTGGTGTGTTTTTGCAGTGGCTGGTACTGGTTTTTCCTTTCCATATTTAGTGCTTTCTTCAGGAGGTCTTGTAAGACAGGCCTGGTGGTGACAAAATCTCTCCGCATTTGCTTGTCTGTAAAGGATTTTATTTCTCTTTCGCTTATGAAACTCTATTTGGCTGGATATGAAATTCTGGGTTGAAAATTCTTTTCTTTAAGAATGTTGAATATTGGTCCCCACTCTCTTCTGGCTTGTGGAGTTTCTGCAGAGATCAGCAGTTAGTCTCATGGGCTTCCCTTTGTAGGTAACCCGACCTTTCTCTCTGGCTGCCTTAACATTTTTCCTTCATTTCAACCTTGCAGAATCTGACGATTATGTGTCCTGTGGTTGCTCTTCCTGAGGAGTATCTTAGTGGTGTTCTCTGTATTTCCTGAACTTGAATGTTGGTCTGCCTTGCTAGGTTGGGGAAGTTCTCCAGATTAATATCCTGAAGTGTGTTTTCCAGCTTGTTCCATTCTCCCCATCACTTTCAGGGACCAATCAATCATAGGTTTGGTCTTTTCACATAGTCCCATATTTCTTGGAGGCTTTGTTCTTTCCTTTTTATTTTTTTTCTCTAATCTTGTCTTCACACCGTATTTCAGTAAGTTGATCTTCAGTCTCTCATATCCTTTCTTCTGCTTGATCGATTCTGCTGTTGATACTTGTGTTAGCTTCATAAGTTCTCATGCTGTGTTTTTCAGCTCCATCAGGTCATGTATGTTCTTCTCTAAACTGGTTATTCTAGTTAGCAATTAGTCTAATCTTTTTTCAAGTTTCTTAGTTTCTTCGCATTGGGTTAGAACATGATCCTTTAGCTCAGAGGAATTTGTTATTACCCACCTTCTGAAGCCTACTTCTGCCAATTTTTCAAACTCATTCTCTGTCCAGTTTTGTATCCTTGCTGGAGAGGAATTGTGATCATTTGGAGGAGAAGAGACATTCTGGTTTTTGGAATTTTTAGCATTTTTACACTGCTTTTTCTTCATCTTTGTGGATTCACTTTGGATGGGCTGTGTGTGTGTGTGTGTGTGTGTGTGTGTGTGTGGTTCCTTTTTGTTGATGTTGATGTTATTGCTGTTTGTTAGTTTTTCTTCTCACAGTCAGTCTTCTCTCTGCAGGTCTGCTGCAGTTTGCTGGAGGTCCACTCCAGATCCTATTTACCTGGATATCACCAGTGGAGGCTGCAGAATAGCAAAGGTTGCTTCCTGGTCCTTCCTCTGGAAGCTTCATCCCAGAAGGGCACTTGCCTGAGGTCAGCTAGAGCTCTCCTGTATGAGGTATCTGTCACCTCCTTTTGGGAGATCTGTCCCAGTCAGGAACTCACTTGAGAAAGCAGTCTGTCCCTTAGCAGTGCTTGAGTGCTGTGCTGGGAGAACCCTCTTTGTCAGGATCTGCTGCTCTCTTCAGAGCCAGCAGGCAGGAGTGTTTAAGTCCGCTGAGGCTGTGCCCACAGCCATCCCTCCCCCCAGTTGCTCTGTCCCAGGGAGATGGGAGTTTTATCTATAAGCCCCTGACTGGGGCTGCTGCCTTTCTTTCAGAGATGCCCTGCCCAGTGAAGAGGAATCTAGAGAGGCAGTCTGGTCACAGCCACTTTGCCAGACTGTGGTGAATTCTGCCCAGTCCAACTTTCCTGGCCTCCTAAGCACTGTCAAGGGAAAACCGCCTACTCAAACCTCAGTAATGATGGGCACCCCTTAATCCACCAAGCTCGATCTTCCCAGGTTGATTTCAGACTGCTGTGCTGGCAGTGAGAATTTCAAGCCAGTGGTTCTTAGCTTGCTGGACTCTGTGAGAGTGGGATCCACTGAGCATGACCACTTGGCTCCCTGGCTTCAGCCCTCTTTCCAGGGGAGTGAACAGTTCTGTCTCATTGGGGTTCCAGGTGCCACCGGGGTACAAAAACAAAAACAAAAAACTCCTGCTGCTAGCTTGGTGTCTGCCCAAACAGCTGCCCAGTTTTGTGCTTGAAACCCAGAGTCCTGGTTGTGTAGGCACACAAGGGAAGCTCCTGGTCTGCGGATTGCAAAAACCATGGGAAAAGTGTAGTATCTGGACTGGATAGCACAGTTCCTCATGGCTTCCCTTGACTGGGAAAGGGAGGCACCCCAATTCCTTGCACTTTCTGAGTGAGGCAACACCCCACCCTGCTTCTGCTCACCCTTCATGGCCTGCACCCATGCCTAACAAGTCCCAATGAGGTGAACAGGATACCTCAGTTGGAAATGGAGAAATCACCTGCTTTCTGCATTGGTCTCACTGGGAACTGAAGACCAGAGCTGTTCTTATTCTGCCATCTTGCCACATCTCCATTCTACTTTATTATTAGTTACTATTGTTAACCTCTTACTATGCCTAATTTATAAATTAATCACAGGTATGTATATATAAGAGAAAGCATAGTATACAGTATATAGGTTTCAGTACTACCTGTGGTTTCTCACATCCACTGAGGGTCTTAATGCTTATTCCTGGCAGATAGGGGAGGACTACTGTACTGTTTGCTTAACAAATTTTCCTGGTTATACCCCCATAATGCAAGAAAAAAGAAGGGTCATGACCTTGAAAATCTTGTTGATTTTAAGTATCTTGATTCCAGTTCTTTTAAAAAGCAACAAAACTTTTGTGAAAGAAAGAAAGCACAGTGTCAACAGTGACCTTGGCAGGGTGGGTAGCCACAGCAATCTAGAGTGGGGTGCCTAGATCTGTGTGGGGTGGGGAATGCACTCACACCAGGCCTTCTTCCAATGTGGTCACACTCCTAACCCCACATGGGCTTGGACACCCTGCACTAAGCAACCCCAGTGGGCTTGGGATGTCAGAATACATGTAAGGTGAGGAGGCCCTTCCTGTGGGAGGGCAGTCTAGCAGTGGAAGTGGAAGCCACTTGTAGTGAGGAAGACATTCATGCAAGGGGGTGATCTAGTACGTGGTATCCAAGCTCAAGTGGGGTGACAGGAGCCTTCACAGATGCTTAGGTAATCATATAGAAAACTTCAGAAATTTAAGCCTATGACAACAGTTTCTCACCAAAAATATGGTGATTTGGTTGTATGCATAATTTTCTAATCTTGGCTCATGTAAGTCCAGCCTAACATATGGCTCTGATCTTGATGTGATGATGAAATTTTCTGAGTCTGAAAGTTTGAAAATGAATGGTTTGTGTAAATTTAATATGGCAATGCAACCCTGTGAGTCTGTTAGGAGCCAACCCTCAAGGCATTTCCAGCAGCACATACACGGAGATATGGCTTTGTGACTGCCACACCTCATGGAGGTTGCTCAAGGACAGCCAAATATGTAAAAAAATTATAATAGCCAAGGCAATCTTGAGTAAAAAGAATAAAGCTGGAAGCTTTGTTTGGAGAAAGTATTTGTGAGCCTTAAATCTAATTGGGGATTTATATCCAAAATATATAAGGAATTCAAACAACTCAATAGCAAGAAACCAAAAATCCCAATTTAAAAATGGGCAAAGACATTTTTCTAAAGAAGACATGCAACTGGCCAACAGATATATGAAAAAATTCTCAACATTACTAATCATCAAAAAATGCAAATTAAAACTACAATGAGCTATCACTTTATACCTGTCAGAATGGCTATTATCAAAAAGAGAAAAAATAATAAGTTTTGGTGAGGATGTAGAGAAAAGGAAATCATTGTACACTGTTGATGAGAATGTAATTAGTATGGTCATATGGAAAGCTGTATGGAGTTCCTCAAAAGACTAAAAGTAGAATTATCATATGATCCTGCAATCTCACTTCTGAGATACATCCGAAGGATTCGAAATCAGTATGTCAAAGAGATAGCTGCACTCTCATGTTCACTGTGGCACTATTTACAATAGCCAATATATGGAATCAACAACCTAAGTGTCCATCAGTGGATGAATGGATAAGGAAAATGTGGTATACATACCCAATGGAATAGTATTCAGCCTTAACAAAGAATGAGATTCTGTTATTTGCCACAACATGGACTAACCTGTAAGACATCATGCTAAGCAAGATAAGCCAGGCACAGAAAGCCAAATGCTGCATGATCTCATTTATTATGTGGAGTCTAAAGCAACTGGACTCATAGAAGCAGAGTCTGTAATGGTGATTACCAGAGGCTGGGAAGTGAGCAAATGGAAAGATGTTGGTCAAAGAGTACAAAGTTTCAGTTAGGCAGGAAGAATAAGTTTTTAAAGATCTGTTGTACATCATGGTGGCTATAGTTAATAATAATAATGTATTGTATGTTTTGAAATTGCTAAGAGAGTAAATTTCAAATGTTCTCACTACAAAAAATGTTAAGTATTGAGGTGGTAACATGTTATTTGACTTGATTTAATCACTGTACTTTGTGTATATATATATACCATAACATCACTTTTTACCCCACAAATATATACAATAACAAATTTTAAAAACTAAATTTAAAGCTGTCATTTGGTAGCAGATTTAGTTTTTAAAACATGTATAAATCCTGGCATGGAAAAAATAGCAAAGGGAGAAGGTAAAGGGAGGTAAATTTATTCATTATTTACCATGATCCAGAGGACACATTAGTTACTTTACATTTGTTATGTTATTTAAAAATTCTAAATGGGAGCTATTATTAGCATTTTAAAAGAAACATTAGTACACCAAGGAGAATGGAATCCCTCAGAACACACTTGTATCCAAATGCAACTTTTCCACTATTTTGTCTTGTAAATAGTGAAGGTCATATGTAGGCAGATCTCAGCTCAGCTGTCATGGCACACAAGTCTGAAGACCTCAGGATCTCTCTCTAAGGAGGTATCTGAGTAAAAGTTGGAAGGACCCATGGCCAAGGAGGCTGGGAATTCATTATGTGGATGGGTGTTATACCATCTCTGAGAAGCTGTGCAGAAGACTTTATCTCAAGAAGCCTATCTGGTATGATTCTTTGTCTGGCGCAGTGACTCAAAAGTTCCTTTTAAAGGGTCTCAGGATTTGAAAGCAAGATGGCTGAATAGGAGCAGTTCCAGCCTCCAGCTCCCAGCACGAGTGACACAGAGGACGGGTGATTTCTGCATTTTCAACTGAGGTACCGGGTTCATCTCATTGGGGAGTGCTGGACAATCGGGGCTGGTCAGCTGGTGCAACCCGACCAGTGCGATCTGAAGCAGGGCGAGCCATCGCCACACCTGGGAAGCGCAAGGTGGAAGGGATTCCCTTTTCCTAGCCAAGGGAAACTGAGACACACAACACCTGGAAAATTGGGTAACTCCCACCCTAATACTGCACTTTACCAAGGGTCTTAGCAAACGACACACCAGGAGATTATATCCCACACCTGGATGGGAGGGTCCCACGCCTACGGAGCCTCCCTCATTGCTAGCACAGCAGTCTGAGATCTAACTGCAAGGCAGCAGTGAGGCTGAGGGAGGGGCACCCACCATTGCTGAGGCTTAAGTAGGTAAACAAAGCTGCTGGCAAGCTTGAACTGGGTGGAGCCCACTGCAGCTCAAGGGGGCCTGCCTGTCTCTGTAGACTCCATCTCTGGGGACAGGGCATAGCTAAACAAAAAGCAGCAGAAACCTCGGCAGAGGTAAATGACCCTGTCTGATGGCTTTGAAGAGAGCAGTGGCTCTCCCAGCACGGAGGGTGAGATCTGAGAATGGACAGACTGCCTGCTCAAGTGGGTCCCTGACCCCTGAGTAGCCTAACTGGGAGACATCCCCCACTAGGTGCAGAATGACACCTCACACCTCACACGGCAGGGTACACCCCTGAGACAAAGCTTCCAGAGCAGGAATCAGACAGCAACACTCATTGTTCAGCAATATTCTATCTTCTGCAGACTCCGCTGCTGATACCCAGGCAAACAGCATCTGGAGTGGACCTCAAGCAAACTCCAACAGACCTACAGCTAAGGGTCCTGAGTGTTAGAAGGAAAACTAACAAACAGAAAGGACACCCACACCAAAACCTCATCAGTTCATCACCGTCATCAAAGACCAAAGGCAGATAAAACCACAAAGATGGGAAAAAAGCAGGGCAGAAAAGCTGGAAATTCAAAAATTCAGAGCGCATCTCCCCCTCCAAAGGAATGCAGCTCATCGCCAGCAACGGAACAAAACTGGACGGAGAATGACTTTGACGAGTTGAGAGAAGAAGGCTTCAGTCAATCAAACTTCTCAGACCTAAAGGAGGAACTACGTAATCAGTGCAAAGAAACTAAAGATCTTGAAAAAAGAATGGAAGAATGGATAACTAGAATAATCAATGCAGAGAAGGCCATAAACGAACTGACAGAGATAAAAACCATGACATGAGAAATATGTGACAAATGCACAAGCTTCAGTAACTGACTCGATCAACTGGAAGAAAGAGTATCAATGATTGAAGATCAAATGAATGAAATGAAGTGAGAAGAGAAGTCTAGAGAAAAAAGAGGAAAAAGGAATGAACAAAGCCTCCAAGAAATATGGGATTATGTGAAAAGACCAAATCTACGTCTGATCCATGTGCCTAAAAATGAGGGGGAAAATGGAACCAAGTTGGAAAACACTCTTCAGGATATCATCCAGGAGAACTTCCCCAACCTAGTAAGGCAGGCCAACATTCAAATTCAGGAAATACAGAGAACGCCACAAAGATACTCCTCAAGAAGAGCAACTCCAAGACACATAATTGTCAGGTTCACCAAAGTTGAAATGAAGGAAAAAATGTTAAGGACAGCCAGAGAGAAAGATCGGGTTACACACAAAGGGAAGCCCATCAGACTAACAGCAGATCTCTCAGCATAAACTCTCCAAGCCAGAAGAGAGTGGGGGCCAGTATTCAACATTCTTAAAAGAGTTTTCAACTCAGAATTTCATATCCGGCCAACTAAGTTTCATAAGTGAAGGAGAAATAAAATCCTTTACAGACAAGCAAATGCTTAGAGACTTTGTCACCACCAGGCCTGCCCTACAACAGATCCTGAAGGAAGCACTAAACATGGAAAGGAACAACTGGTATCAGCCATTGAAAAAACATGCCAAAATGTAAAGACTATTGATGTTAGGAAAAACTGCATCAACTAATGAGCAAAATAACCAGCTAATATCACAATGACAGGATCAAGTACACACATAACAATATTAATCTTAATGTAAATGGACTAAATGCTCCAATTAAAAGACACAGACTGGCAAACTGGATAAAGAGTCAAGACCCATCAGTCTGCTGTATTCAGGAGACCCATCTCACATGCAGAGACACACATAGGCTCAAAATAAAGGGATGGAGGAAGATCTACCAAGCAAATGGAGAACAAAAAAAAAAAAAAAAAAAAAAAAAAAAAAAAAAAAAAAAAAAGCAGGGGTTGCAATCCTAGTCTCTGATAAAACAGACTTTAAACCATCAGAGATCAAAAGAAACAAAGAAGGCCATTACCTAATGGTAAAGGGATCAATTCATCAGGAAGAGCTAACTATCCTAAATATATATGCACCCAATACAGGAGCACTCAGATTCATAAAGCAAGTCCTTAGAGACTTACAAAGAGACTTAGACTACCATACAATAATAATGGGAGACTTCAACACCCCACTGTCAACATTAGACAGATCAACGAGACAGGAAGTTAACAAGGATATCCAGGAATTGAACTGAACTCTGTACCAAGCCAACCTAATAGACATCTACAGAACTCTCCACCCCAAATCAACAGAATATACATTCTTCTCAGCACCACATCACACTTATTCCAAAATTGACCACATAGTTGGAAGTAAAGCACTCCTCAGCAAATTTAAAAGAACAGAAATTATGACAAACTGTCTCTCAGACCAGAGTGCAATCAAACTAGAACTTAGGACTAAGAAACTCAATCAAAACCACTCAACTATATGGAAACTGAAAAACCTGCTCCTGAATGACTACTGGGTATATAACGAAATGAAGGCAGAAATAAAGATGTTCTTTGAAACCAATGAGAACAAAGATACAACATACCAGAATCTCCGGGACACAGTTAAAGCAGTGTGTAGAGGGAAATTTATAGCACTAAATGCCCACAAGAGAAAGCTGGAAAGATTTAAAATTGACACCCTATCATCACAATTAAAAGAACTAGAGGAGGAAGAGCAAACACATTCAAAAGCTAGCAGAAAGCAAGAAATAACTAAGATCAAAGCAGAACTGAAGGAGATAGAGACACAAAAAACCCTCCAAAAAATCAATGAATCCAGGAGCTGGCTTTTTGAAACGGTCAACAAAATTGATAGACCACCAGCAAGACTAATAAAGAAGAAAAGAGAGAAGAATCAAGTAGATGAAATAAAAAATGATAAAGGGGATATCACCACCGACCCCACAGAAATACAAACTACCATCAGAGAATACTATAAACACCTCTACACAAATAAACTAGAAAACCTAGAAGAAATGGATAATTTCCTGGACACTTACACTCTCCCAAGACTAAACCAGGAAGAAATTGAATCTCTGAATAGACCAATAGCAGGTTCTGAAATTGAGGCAATAATTAAGAGCCTACAAACCAAAAAAAGTCCAGGACCAGATGGATTCACAGCTGAATTCTACCAGAGGTGCAAGGAGGAGTTGGTACCATTCCTTCTGAAACTATTCCAATCACTAGAAAAAGAGGGAATCCTCCCTAACTCATTTTATGAGGCCAACATCATCCTGATACCAAAGCCTGACAGAGACACAACAAAAAAAGAGAATTTTAGACCAATATCCCCGATGAACATCTATGCAAAAATCCTCAATAAAATACTGGCAAACCGAATTCAGCAGCACATCAAAAAGCTTATCCACAATGATCAAGTGGGCTTCATCCCTGGGATGCAAGGCTGGTTCAACATACGCAAATCAATAAACAATCCAGCATATAAGCAGAACTAAAGACAAAAACCACATGATTATCTCAATAGATGCAGAAAAGCCCTTTGACAAAATTCAACAACCCTTCATGCTAAAAACTATCAATAAATTCGGTATCGATGGAATGTATCTCAAAATAATAAGAGCTATTTATGACAAACCCACAACCAATATCATACTGAATGGGCAAAAACTGGAAGCATTCCCTTTGAAAACTGGCACAAGACAGGGATGCCCTCTCTCACCATTCCTATTCAACATAGTGTTGGAAGTTCTGGCTAGGGCAATCAGGCAAGAGAAAGAAATCAAGGGTATTCAGTTAGGAAAAGAAGAAGTCAAATTGTCCCTGTTTGCAGATGACATGGTTGTATATTTAGAAAACCCCATCATCTCAGCCCAAAATCTCCTTAAGCTGATAAGCAACTTCAGCAAAGTCTCAGGATACAAAATTAATGTGCAGAAATCACAAGCATTCTTATACACCAGTAACAGACAAACAGAGAGCCAAATCATGAATGAACTTTCATTCATAATTGCTTCAAAGAGAAGAAAATACCTTGGAATCCAACTTACAAGGGATGTAAAGGACCTCTTCAAGGAGAACTACAAACCACTGTTCAGTGAAATAAAAGAGGACACAAACAAATGGAAGAACATACCATGCTCATGGATAGGAAGAATCAATATCATGAAAATGGCCATACTGTCCAAGGTAATTTATAGATTCAATGCCATCCCCATTAAGCTACCAACTACTTTCTTCACAGAATTGGAAAAAACTGCTTTAAAGTTCCTATGGAACCAAAAAAGACCCCGCATTGCCAAGACAATCCTAAGTCAAAAGAACAAAGCTGGAGGCATCACGCTACCTGACTTCAAACTATACTACAAGGCTACAGTAACCAAAACAGCATGGTGCTGGTACCCAAACAGAGATATAGACCAATGGAACAGAACAGAGCCCTCAGAAATAATACCACACATCTGCAGCCATCTGATCTTTGATAAACCTGAGAAAAATAAGAAATGGGGAAAGGATTCCCTATTGAATAAATGGTGCTGGGAAAATTGACTAGCCATAAGTAGAAAGCTGAAACTGGATCCTTTCCTTACTCCTTACAGGAAAATTAATTCAAGATGGATTAGAGACTTAAATGTTAGACCTAAAACCATAAAAACCCTAGAAGAAAACCTAGGTAATACCATTCAGGTCATAGACATGGGCAAGGACTTCATGTCTAAAACACCAAAAGCAATGGCAACAAAAGCCAAAATTGACACATGGGATCTAATTAAACTAAAGAGCTTCTGCACAGCAAAAGAAACTACCATCAAAGTGAACAGGCAACCTACAGAATGGGAGAAAATTTTTGCAATCTACTCATCTGTCAAAGGGCTAATATCCAGAACTTAACAAATTTACAAGAATAAAACAAACAACCCCATCAAAAAGTGGACAAAGGATATGAACAGACATTTCTCAAAAGAAGACATTCATACAGCCAACAGACACATGAAAAAATGCTCGTCATCACTGGCCATCAGAGAAATGCAAATCAAAACCACAATGAGATACCATCTTACACCAGTTAGGATGGCAACCATTAAAAAGTCAGGAAACCACAGGTGCTGGAGAGGATGTGGAGAAATAGGAACACTTTTACACTGTTGGTGTGATTGTAAACTAGTTCAACCATTGTGGAAAACAGTATGGCGATTCCTCAAAGATCTAGAACTAGAAATACCATATGACCCAGCCATCGCATTACTAGGTATATACCCAAAGGATTATAAATCGTGCTGCTATAAAGACACATGCACACGTTTGTTTATTGTGCACTATTCACAATAGCAAAGACTTGGAATCAACCCAAACGTCCATCAGTGACAGACTGGGTTAAGAAAATGTGGCACATATACACCATGGAATACTATGCAGTCATAAAAAAGGATGAGTTCGTGTCCTTTGTAGGGACATGGGTGCAGCTGCAAACCATCATTCTCAGCAAACTTTCGCAAGAACAGAAAACAAAACACCGCATGCTCTCACTCATAGGTGGGAATTGACCAATGAGATTACTTGGACATGGGAAGGGGAACGTCACACACCTGGGCCTATTATAGGGAGGGGAGAGGAGGGAGGGATGGCATTGGGAGTTATAACTGATGTAAATGACGAGTTGATGGGTGCTGACGAGTTGATGGGTGCAGTACACCAACGTGGCACATGTATACATATGCAACAAACCTGCATGTTGTGCACATGTACCCTAGAACTTAAAGTATAATAAAAAAAAATAAAGGGTCTTAGTAGTCTTATCTTATTGGGCTACACTAGTCTTCCAATGACCTTCACTAATGGTCATGGAAATATTAAGAAGTATCTCAGTGAATCCCATCTTCCCATGGCAATCAGGATTAATCACCCAGCTACTAAAGTAACCTACTTATCTGACTGTTGATTTCACTCTCAGGAATTGAGACCTCTAGACTAGCAAAGCTCAAGATTATGAAGACAGAAGCAAAAACTCTAAATGTGGCTCATTAGGTTTAATAACCAGGGGGGTAACTCCTAATCAGAGGGGCAAGGAATGTTTGGAAATGTTCTTTGTTTCCAAAACCATGTATTCTAGCTATGAAAGAACCGACACTATATATTTATTACTGCTTAAAAGCATATGCTACATTCTGTAGCACAGCATCCCAATCTTGCAGGTAGCTGTTTCTCAGCTGTCATTATTTTCAGTCTTCAGTAAGCTATTCTGCAATTCTCTCAGGTCAACTGCTTCTAAGTGATATGGTACATTGCTGCCATGGTGACATATGTTAGTTGGTCAAAAGCAATCTTTTGTGGGTTACCAAGATAAGAAGTAAACCCTATAAGTTGTGTAAGTTCACAAAGAGTGGGACTGGGAGAAGCATGGTGGTGGGCTGGGAAAGCAGTCATAACAATACATATTCCCAGAAACAAATTAACAAGATTTTGCTTTCTTTGGAGTCTATATCCTCCACGAGCCCACTTGGCAGTTCTCTCCCTGGCTGTGCTGGGACCTGATTCTTCCTGTGGCCCTGGAGAAAAAGAAGCATGGTGGGAGTGGATCTCAGTGGGCTGAGGCATTTCCTTTCCTAGAGTCAGTAGGGACACTATAGAGATTTTAAGCAAGGGAAAGATTATTTCTTCATATGGTAGGGGTTGGGGGCAAACTTCCACAGACCAAGGAGATTTGAAGGAGTCAGCATGTTTAAAGTACTTACCTGCCTCTGAGTCCACCTAAATACACCTGTGGACAGATTTCAGCTTACCAAAGGGAATTGCTTTGAATATTTCTCACTAAATAGCTGCTGGAGAAGCCCACAGTCTTTCTCTCCAGGGAGGTATCTGAGCACAAGCTTAATTATTGTCTGGAGATTCCAGAAAGTCACCTTGGGGTGAGCATTAGAAGACTTTTAAAGCTAGTTTCTGGCCTGGTCATCAGGGGGCCTGGGCTCTGTTCAGGCTCTGTCCTAACTTCTGTGATATCTTCAGTCAGTCACTACCCTTTCCTGAAAGTTTGTTTCTTTCTTCTTGCTCAGAAGTGGATAAAGGCCTACAACAACGTGGTTTTCAAACTTGTTTTAAACCACAGAACCATTTCCCCAAAGTAAGTATCATACCTAAACTGATTATGGACGTGACCAGGCAACTTTAAAAAATACTATTATTTTGTTTTGCTTTCTGCGTTTTCCTTTTCCAATGAAGGAGCCAAGTCATTAGTATTTCTTAGGTGCAGGGATTTTTTTTTTTTCAAGTTCCAAATCAGAAACTGTGTGACACCCACTTATTTTATAAAAGTGCCCAAGATTAAGAGATTGAGTTGCGGCTGGGTGTGGTGACTCACACCTGTAATCTCAGCATTTTGGGAGGCCGAGGTGGGCAGATCACTTGAGGTCAGGAGTTCAAGACCAGCCTGGCTAACATGGTAAAACCCTGTCTTTACTAAAAATATAAAAATTTGTCGGGTGTGATGGTGCACGCCTGTAATCTCAGCTACTCAGGAGGCTAAGGTAGGATAATCGCTTGAACCCAGGGGGCACAGGTTGCAGTGAGCTGAGATTGCGCCACTGCACTCCAGCATGGCTGATCAGAGTGAAACTCTGTCAAAAAAACAAACAAACAAACAAAAAAAACAAAAAAAAAAGGGGTTGTATTGCAGCATGCTTAGTGCACACTGAGATGAGAAAGGGCATGACCTTGATAGTTACATGATCCTAGAGGGAGATTTTACTCCACGCCACAATAGTGTAGTGCTGTGTATATTTGGGACAGGGAGGCACTAACCTAGAGCTAGTACTTCTGTTCAACTCCCAGGCAGTACTCTATATTAGCGGCAAGACCTTGGAAAGGTGACTGCTGGGAGTGTTTAGCAGGGTGAGCTTAACACAGGGCAACTCTCATTCAACAAAATGTCATATACTCTATCGGTGACCTCCAAGCCAAGAACTTCCTAACATTCACAAGTCCAGGTAGTTTTGGAAACTACAAATGTAGCAGTAATCAGGTGGCCTAAACAATAGAGGCATTGCTTCATTTTCCCAGCCTGCGTGAGCCTTCCTGATTCTAGTTTCATTCTGTACAGGCAGGAGCTTGTGTAATGACGGGGATTATGCTTCTGGTGGTCCAATCAAATGGGTGTTTTTCCTACAATTTGAATCTTTATAATAACGTTCATCCTTGCTACTTTTTAAACAAATGAAAATAAGCCTGCCCTAGTTGTCTTCTTCCCGCCCTGCTACACTTCCCCTAGGTGAAGACGATGCTCCATTGAACAGTTTGACAACTTCATGTCTGGAAAGTAAATGATTAAAGTCGTTTTCAAATCCCATACATTGCTGTTCTGGAGTCGCACATGACAATATTCATACAAACTGTATGAATATCTGGCCTCTTCTTCATATCTTCCCACTTAGGATACCCAGAGACCCATGTGGTTCCATAAGGGCCTTGCTACTGAGATGCCAGGCCACCGCATGCCCTGACAGAGAGGGGCCTCAGAAAAACCAGAAATAAAAATAAGATACAAATACTTTAATCGCATGGATTTCCGTATACCTCTCGATCTTGTGAACTAATCTGAAGGATAGAAAGGGAGTGAAACAATTTGGATGGAAATTCTCAACATTGTCAGTTTCACTTGGGTTCAGATGATAGAGTCTGTTATTGTGTTCTCTTACTATCCTCTATGCCTGGTACATAGTAAGTGCTCAATGAGTATTTGTTTGTTGATTCATAGAAAAGATTGTGCTTTCCAGTCCTTCTGCAGAAAGGAGTCCTTTTGAACCCAAGGGGCTGATGTAGCCCAGGTGGCTAGCAGGGAATCTTAGCCTAGAGGGCAGCAGTGACAAAGAGGAACAGGTTTAAAGAGGCTCAGCCTGCTGACTGCCCAGGTGGGCAGTGAACCTTGAGTGTATGGGAGGACATTGGGCTGGATGGGAGGGGTTGAGCTGGCCCTACCTAGGGGAGAGATGGAGCCAAGAGTTGGAGAGAGACCTTGCCAGCCTTGTCCTCCATGGATCTTATCTGGTGCCACACAGGCCTGGTTTTTCTGAGGCCCCTCTCTGCCAGGGCATGAGATGAGCTGCCATCTCAGTGGCAAGGCCCTTATGGAACCACATAGGGTCTCTGGGTATCTTAGGTGGGTAGATATGAGGAAGGGCCCAGATCAGGTCAGCGTGGACTGGAGAGGACAAAAGTTGGTGGATTCTGAGAACACTCAGCAGGGATGAAGAGAAGGGGCAGCCAAGAGGCTGGAGGATGAGTTGAGCTTTGAGCTCAGAGGAGGGTAGAGAAACTAAGCCCAGGGGAGAATGAGGAGCCCCAGTGGGGGATGAGGAGTTAGGTCCCATGGTATTATCCCTTTTTTCTCTGTCATGTAACACTGGAGAAGGAGGTAAGAAGTTTTCGCTAAGCCCCAGGACCAAAGTGGTCCATGTTGTCTCCTGATGGTGCTCAGCTTCAGCCCTGGCAGAAGGGCAGGCCCTGGAGAAACTGGTGTGGATAGGAAAGAGCTGAATATCAGCTTTGCATGGGGGTTTGGGGAGGTGGCAAGGGGTGAGGGGAGAGGAGAAAGCAGAAGACAGCAAAATTGTGTCACTGGCCTGCATAGCACAGAACTGGTGCCTGCGAATGAGGGTCAATGAATAAACAAGAAACCAGCCTTTGCACTCAACCAAGAGGTATTTATTCAGTTGCTGGCACCTCTCTCAGTGTAAATCTGGACTCGGCTCCGAGGAGGTGGTTCATCACAGCGGGGGCTTAGTTTGCTTTCTGTAGTTAGTGGCATTTCATGGTTTTCTTTATCCAGCGTACAAAGCTTGAGACTTTGGTGCAGGCTCGTGGAGGCTTGCCATTGCTTTGTCCATAGGAGACAATGCCCTGGGCCACCTTGTTACACACAAGGGGGCCTCCAGAGTCCCCCTGTGAATAGAGAGTGGAAGGACTGAGCTGATGCTCCTCTGGGTCCTGCCCTCTCTGCCATCTCAAGCTCCCGCTTAGAAAAGGCCAACTTGCACAGCGTGCATGTGGGAGATGAGAGGGCAGGGCAGGCTGCTGGTGGCCCCTAGCTGCCAAGCTCTGGCTCTGGACATTGTTACTGCTTCACCTCATCCCAGCGGCCAGCCTCCGTCATCTCCCCTAGGAGATGGGATTGCAGGAATGTGGGACCGTTGGCTGTTTAAGGACCCAGAAGCGGGCAAGGAGGGCTGACATCCACCATGGAGGACCAGCCCATTAACCACGTTGGGTACTGGCCTCTGAAGACACACCTGGTTATAATTACTGCACTCCCAGTGGGCACAGTTTCCTGATATCTGTGACCTGGAGTGGGTAGAGTATTGCAAATTCATCCTTCCAAAGGAGCACCATCCACTATAAGCCTCCTCGTAAGTTTGCAGAGGCCCTAATTTCTACCCAGCTCTGTCTAGTCCCCTTTTCTCTTTCCAGAGAGAAAGATCACAGTTTAGTGGGTGAAGGAGTCCCCCACTACTTAGGTCTGCATGTCTCAGATCTTCCCCAAACATCTTTCTCCCCAGAGCCAATCCAGGCAGATGCATAGTCTCACCTTAAAGGAAGCCTTTTGAATCTTTGGGTCCCCCACGCACAACTCAACAGTACTGTCGTAATAATGGCCTAAGTGGGATTTGCACGTTTGATCTTTCTCCACTGTCAACTTCACCTCCAGCAGTGTGTTTGAGTATTTTCCCATGGGGGCCGTCTGTCCCCAGCCGGCCACACTGCACGCCTGCCCTGGCTTCACCTGGGCCTTGTTCCTAGGTAGCCCGAGGGGCTGCACAGCTGAGGTCCGCTTGGCCTTTCTCTCCAGCTGGTGGGGAAGAGGCAAGAAAGTCCAGGTCAGCCAACGAACTTCTGGGCCCTGACACAGTGATGGGACTATGCTGTCTTCCCTCTCCTCTGAGGCACAGGAATTAACCAAAAGGCCAGGAAGGAAAGGAGGGAAGGGCCTGCATCACAGTGGGAGTGGAACCAACTGGACTAGGCAAGAGTGGCAAGAGTGTGCCTCACCTGTAGTAGCATGATGTCACTGGAAATTTTCTCAGGATTATAGGCTGGGTGGGGGATGGCTCTTTTCACAGGGATAATCTGCTGGGTCCGCTCCTGTTTCTCGATATTGTGGGCCCCCAAGGTGACATTTATGGAGCTGCACAGAGAGCAGAGTGAGGATGGGGGCGGAGTCACAGGGGATACAGCCCAGAGACAGTGAAGAGCAGGTGACAGCTGGGGCAGGGCTGCAGCTGAGGGGAAATTAAGGGGACAGTCTGTCCCCAGGAATTGGAATTCTGGTAATTACACCATGTTTCTCAGGGATTGGTTCCCCCTTGAAACACAGGTGGAATTGCTTCAGTTTGTATTCTTATGCCAAAGTATGCCCCCAGTTCTAAATATGGCAGGCTTGGTCACTCTGCTGTTTCTTACTTCAGCAGCGCCTCTGGAACCAACCTTCCCCCCTCTCCACAAACTTACCTGCCCTTTTCTCACCCTCTAAGGAGCCCTCCTGGCATATGTGTTCCCAGGAGCCCAAGGAGCTCCTTGGGAAGAAGGCAGGGGTCTCTGTGGAGTGTTTCCAGGAAGGTGTGGGCTGTTTTCTGCTCCTCACCTTCCCCAACAGTGAGCAGCTGTCAGCACGAAGTCCTCTCGTATCAGGAATCCACCACACCTCTTCAGAGACTTCTGATCCCAGATCATAAGATGAGCCATGTAGGGGCGGGAGTGGGGCTTGACCTCATGTCCCCCGATGATCTCCCCTGAAGGAAAAGTCTCTCTGCTTGTGTGCACCCATGGAATCTGCTGGGTGGGCACCTGCTTGATGGCTCCAGAATTCCTGGGCATTTGGGAACCTGGGATAGCCTGGAGTTGGGAGGGGCCTGGAGGAAGGGGTTTCAATTTCCTGCTCTGTAAAAGGGAAGAACAGCAGACTTTGGTCTGTAAATCTTTCTTCCTTATGTAGTCGAAGGCAAGCGTATCTGTCTTAGGGACAGTGAAATCCCAGAGGCTCCTGATCATTCCTTTCCTGACTTTGCTTTATTTCAGGTGAGTTTCCAAGACCCTATGAGTCCCATGGTTTCTAGGATAGTGCTGCTTTCTAATGGCCAAGGCATAAGTGGAGGGCTCTAGATACTGTCATATCCTATTTCCTAGAGCCTGACATGTAGTGGGTGCCCAATAAATGTTCATGGCTGCATGATGGACTGGCTCCAGTTAGCCTCTGGATGAGGGCTGACAGAGCAGTGCTGGTGGAATTCTAGAAAACAGGGAGGGAAGTTCGGGCTTGCCATAGTGCCTCATTCTTGGAAAGAGGGGAGCCACCAAAGGCCAGGGAAGAAAAGCAGAGTTGGAGAATGGGACTGAGCAAACACATTAACAGTGTTCTGAGGACAGTGATTGCACCAGTTCTGCTGTCAGCTGAGCTCTGGGTTTCTCTCCTAAGTAGACGGTGAGAGAAGGACCTGTGTTATCCCAGAAACAGAAGCCAGGCCTACTCTAGAATAATTTAATATTTCTCTTTTCTAGTTTCCCATCCTCTGCCATTTACTTCTAGGAAAGTCCTGCTCTCCAGGTGACAAAGGTGGGCTCTGGAGAGGGGATAGTACCCACTGGCTCTTCTTGAGAACGGCCTTCTGCTCTGCCATTCCTGCTGATAGCTTATCCAGCATCACACCTGGGGGGTCTTGGTACAATGGGAGCTGGAGTTCAGAACATTCCTGGTAGATAGATGGATCAGGAATGTGGAGAAAGGGCAGGAGACCTATGGGATGGGGTTGGGCCCCCGAGGGTGGAGACGATCACTCACCTGCATCTGTCCTGGGCAGCAGGAGGAAGGCCAGCAGGAGCAGGATTGGTTGCATCTTCTCAGAAAGGCTGTCCTGGTTGGAGCTGCTGTTGTTTCCTCCTTGCTCTCTTTTAGCTCTTGGGAGAGGAAAGAGGTGGAGCAGGCTCAGTGACTTCATGTTCCCCTCTGGTTTTGTGGTGTCTCATCACAGATTTTCTGTGAATGCTGCCCACCCCCACTGCTTCTGCCTGATGACGTCCTCTGGGTGCTTGTGTGAAAATCGTGCAGTGACCACATCAGCACCCACAGCTGATGACTCAGAGTAGACTACCTATTCAGCCCAGAGCAGGAACCCAAGCATATGAAGTGAACTGTAGGATATGGTATCAGCCAGTAGATGTACTGAAGCACCAGAAACCTGAGTTCCCAGTGATAGAACCCCAATGCCTTAAGGCCAGGCTGCTAAATCTATCAGAATAGTTTCTTTAGCAGTTTGTGCTAGAACCAAGCATGTTGGAGATGTGTCTCCTTCCCTTAGAGAGCTGACCATCTGGTTGAAGAGACAAATGCCAGGAGCCAGAGTACAGTTTGGGGAGGGCTATGGTAGAGCAATACACAAGGTAGTAACAAAGTATGGCCACCATCTACTAGACCCATCTAGCAACCCATTTATTATCATAGCTTCCTTTCTAGGGAATTTCTAACATCCTTTATTTAGTTACAAATGTTTAGTGTGAGAGTTCACCTCTTTTCTGAACGCTTTCAATAAAAGTCCTGTACTTGACATTTTATTGGGCTGGATTAACGAATTGCTAGGAGTTGAATCCACTTTGGGTAGGCTGGGGTCAGTCCACTCAAGCCACTAGAACCAAGAATGAGAAAGGGCTGGTTCTCTAAAGGACGTTTGTAATGCTAAACTGCTGATACCATGTGAAGTGAGGAAGCATGCCAGGCAGCCAAAGATAAGTAGTTGTCTTTTTTAGTATTCTATCTCCTGTCCAGAGAGCCACACTTCTTACATAGCAGGCTTAGCACATAATAGGCACACAGTAAACATTTGCTAAACAGACTACACTAATGCTATCATTATGATGGATATGAAAGATGGTTGTTTCTAAACAGCCTGTGCCCAATTCTATTAAAAAAACAACTAAATCTCTCTACGTGGTTTGATTATTGTGATTTGTTTCCATCTTCGTATTTTCTGTATTTTACAATTTTTCTGTGAAGAATGGTATATCTCAAAATATAGAATTCCAGTGTAAATGTCTTCCTTGTCAATAGTGAGCCAACTACATTTATCATACTTCTGTTTTTTGAACATAGCTTGCCCCATAGTAGACGTTTTAAAAATATATTTTTTTCTGATTATAGTCATAACATATGTTTATTAAGAAAATTTGGAAAGTAGGAAGGGAAAATATCACTTATTAATCTGTCTCCCACAGATTGACTGTTACCATAAGCAGTATGTTTTAAATACTTGGGATCACATTGTACAGACAATGCAATTTATTTTATCCTTGCTTAACCCTACAAATTAAGCATTTTCCCCATGCTTGTAGAAATCTATTAGTCAATACAACTATAGTCTTTCTTTCCTAGGCATTAAAAAATTTAACATGCAAGTAATTTTTAAATAATTTGAGCAAAGAGAAAATAATTAAAGTTACCTAATTTCTCATAATTCACTGATAACCATCTTTAATGTCTTGAAGTATGCTCTAGCACATTTTTTCTCATGTAATATCTATCTATCTTTTTTAAAATTAAAAGGGGATTATGCTAAACATAAGTTTGTGACCCATTTAAAAAATTGAGGTAAAATTCACATAACCTACAATTAACCATTTTAAAATATTCAATTCAGTGACATTTAGCACATTCAAAATCTGCAGCCACCACCTCTGGATATTTCATATAAACAGAATCACACAATACATGACCTGTTGTCGCTGGGCTACATTCACTTGTAATAATGTTTTTGAGATTCATACAAGCTGTAGCACATGCCAGTATTCATTTTTTTAGTGGCAAAATAATGTTCCCATTATGTTTATACCACAAGTTATTTGTTCATCTGTCAATGGACATTTGGATTGTTTCCATCTTTTGGCTATTGTAGCCAATGCAGCAATAAACATTTGTGTACAGATTTCTGCGTGAACAATATGTGTTCAGTTCTTTTGAATATATACATAGAAGTGGAGTTTCTGAGTTATGTAATAATCTTATTTTTAATTTTTTAAGGAACCACAAGACTGTTTTCCACAGTGGTTGTACCCTTTTATACTCCTATCAGCAACATAGGAAAGTTCCTATTTCTCTGCATCCTTGCTGACACTTGTTATTTTAAAATGACTATCTTCATTCTAATGGGTGTAAAGTAGTATGCCACGTGGTTTTGATTTACATTTCCTTTATGACTAATGATGTTGAGCATCATTTCATGTGTTTGCTGGTCATTCGAGTATCTTCTTTGGGGAAATGTTGATTCAACTCCTTTGCCCATTCTTAAAATTGCATTGTTTTTGTTTTCATTGTTGAGTTGGAAGAGTTCGTTATATATTCTGGATACTAAGTCCTTATCAGATATGTGGCTTGTAAATATTTTCTCCCATTCTGCAGATTGTGTTTTCATTTTCTTGATATTGTCATGTGCAAATTTAAAGAAATTTATGAATTCAAATTTATCAATTTTATCTTTTTTTCTTGTGCTTTTGGTGTGAAATCTAAGAATCCATTGACAAATCAGAAACCTTGAAGATTACTCCTGATTTCTTCTAATAATTTTATGGTTTTGGCCCTTATATTTAGAGTTGATTTATTTTAATTATTGTATGTGACATGAGATAGGAGTCCACTAGACTATTTTGCACGTGGCTATCCAAATTGTTCCAGCACCATTTGTTGAAGATATTATTCTTTCCCAACTGAATGTTCAAGACCCCCTTGACAATCCTTATCAAAAATCAAATGGTCATAAATGTTGAATTTATTTCTGGACTCTGAATCTATTCTATTGATCCATATGTCTATCCTTATGCCTTTGCCATGCTGTTTTAATTACTGTAGCTTGTAGTAAGTTTTGAAATTGAGAAGTGTAAGTACTTCAACTTTGTTTTTCTATTTCAATATTAGTTTTGCTTTTTTGGATCCTATGGAATTACATATGAATTTTAGGATTGGCTCTCCATTTCAGCAAAGAAGTCCATTTTAAATTTTGACAGAGATTGCACTGAATCTATAGATTGCTTTGGGAAGTATTGCCATTTAACAATATTAAGTATTCCTATCCGTGAACATGGGACATCTTTCCATTTAATCAGCAATTATTTGTGGTTTCTAGTGTACAATTCTTTCACTTCCTTGGTTAAATTTAGTACCATGTATTTTATTCTTTGGGATGTTATTATAAATGAAATTGTTTTCTTAGTTTCTTTTTTTAATTGTTCATTGTGGGTTTGTGTATAGAAACACAACTGATTTTGTACCCTGAAATGTGTTGAATTTGCTTATTAACTCTACTAGTTTTTGTGTAGATTATTGGGGATTTTCTTTATATACAGTCATGTCATCTGCAAATAGAAATAGTTTTACTTCTTCCTTCATAATTGGATACCTTTTATTTCATTTTCTTACCTAATTGCTCTGTTTAGGAATTCCAGTGCAATATTGAATAGCAGTGATGGAAGTGAGAATCTGGTCGGATTTTCTATTTCTTTTTGAGTTTTTTTTTTTTTTTGGCAGTTTCTGTGTTTCTAGTAATTTGTCCATTTCATCTAGACTATCTAATTTGTTGGTGTACAAATGCAGATAGTATTCTTGTATAGTCCTTTTAATTTCTCTAAGTTTGGTAGTAATGTCTCCACTTTTATTTCTTTTTTGTTTTTTTTTGAGACGGAGTCTCACTCTGTCGCCGGGGCTGGAGTGCAGTGGCCGGATCTCAGCTCACTGCAAGCTCCGCCTCCCGGGTTCACGCCATTCTCCTGCCTCAGCCTCCCAAGTAGCTGGGACCACAGGCGCCCGCCACCTCGCCCGGCTAGTTTTTTTTTTGTATTTTTTAGTAGAGACGGGGTTTCACCGTGTTAGCCAGGATGGTCTCGATCTCCTGACCTCGTGATCCGCCCGTCTCGGCCTCCCAAAGTGCTGGGATTACAGGCTTGAGCCACCACGCCCGGCCCTCCACTTTTATTTCTAATCTTAGTAATATAAGTCTTCTCCAAACTTCACCATCTCCTATATTTTTCAGGGCCCTGGGGAGAAAAATTAAGGAGGGGTTGAAGAATAAAAGTCTTTTGTCTATATCTCTGATGTTAGATTCTGAATCTGTCAGAAGAGAGAGGTACCTCAGTGGCTACCATATGGTGATGGAAAAGTTTATTCAGATTACACACTCTCTTCGCTTTTATTCCTTATTTCCTGATGCTCTTTCTCAATCTGTAGAAGAATGTCATGCCTTGTCCATGAAAGGAAATACTCTTGGGTATTAGCCTTTCACTGAACCACAGCTAATCCGTTTTGGAAGTGGCCAAGGCCAATCCTTATAGGTAAATGAGAACAGCACAATGACATGACATTCCCACACTCATACATGACATTTGATTCTGATGTTGTGGCCTGATTTCCCTGAGCTTGATCATTCTTTTAAGTCATGGCAAAATCAGAACCTATAGGCATAAAGAGCCAGAAGTTGGCCCCAGATTTCATTTGACCATGAGACTCAGCTATGTTGTAGAGAATAAATTCTGTTTTTTTTTTGAGATGGCATCTCGCTCTGTCACCCAGGCTGGAGTGCATTGGTCCGATCTTGGCTCACTGCAGCCTCCACTTTCTGGGCTCAAGCGATTTCGTGCCTCAGCCTCCAGAGTAGCTGGGATTACAGGTGTGTACCACCATGCCTAACTAGTTTTTGTACTTTTAGTAGAGACAGGATTTTACCATGTTTCCCAGACTAGTCTTGAACTCCTGGCCTCAAGTGATCTACCCACTTTGGCCTCCTGAAGTACTTACTGGTATTGCATGGGATTGCATCACACTTGTCCTGTAGAGAAGAAATTCTTGTCTCAGTTAAAAGTTATCTCTGCATTCCTATTAGAATAGGATGCTAGTCAGAATTTCTGGGATATGTACATAAAATAAAAAATAATTTGATATAAAAAAATCTGTCAGCAAAGAAGAACTTAGGTAATGTATTAGAGTGGAGAATGTGGTATTTCCATTTTGCCTCTGTGGTAGTAAGGATTGGGAAGAGGGCAGAGATGGGAAGAGAAAATTGTTTCTAGGACAGACATACATCTATTATTTTTCTGGAGTTTGAGTATCCACTAGAACACCCTTTAATTTTCCCTTATTGCCTATTCTTATCATTGCCCAGCCACCATCACAAACAAAAAAGGATGGAGAAGAACAAGGTCTGGATGTTGGGTTGGGGATCATTCAGTAAAACTCTGGAGTGGGTAAAGGTCTAGTGTGGATGAAAAGAGGCCTATGGAAGAAGGAGGAGTAGAAGTGGGTTTGAGTGAGAACAGTGTGCCCACCCCCACCAGGAGCAAGTGTGACAGTACAGACTCAGAAAAGTAAATTGGCGTGGACTGCACTTCTGGGTGGGAGCAAGCTGAAAGACAGCAATTTCTGGGCTGTGATGTCACTTTCGATGTGACCTTGGGCCATTCTCAAGACCCCCCCACATCCCCCTAACCTGGGGGTTTTTATGTTCCCAGGGTCTTTGCCCACCAGGGCCACTGCCCTTTCCCAAAGCATCTTGTTTCCACAGAGTCTAAAGTTCACACCCTAATGTTCTGGAGTGATGGACTCTGTCTTAAATATCTTGTTTACAGCCTCATGCTGTGCATTTTTTTTTTTTTTTTTACCATGTCTGCATGGGATATGGCAAAGGGTTTGGTTTAGTGTAGGTAAAAAGAATGCTGCAGAATCATTCACTAGAACCTTTAGCATATGATTGCAAAGTTGGTGGGTCTTTCTCTTTTTCTCTCTATCTCAAAGTTCAGGGCAAGTATAATAATAAGTTATTGTGTTTGGAAACAAATTCATGCTTAAGCATTCTTATGTTATATCCCCTATCTGTTCTCCAGTTGTGGTATGACATCTACTTGTGGACACACTCTGCTTTCTGGTTTTTCTGTTTCTGATTAGAAACTCAAGAACAATATGAGAAACATACCTGAAAAAAGCGGAAGATCTGGATCATTCCAGCCAGCACTTCAAAGTCTGCCAATGGGAAATCAAGTCTTGTAGAAACCTACAGGGCCTCTCAGAGCATTTTACCAGTGGAACTGTGGCAGGATGATTGATTGTGGAACCAATGACTACATTATTCTCTCTGTATTCTCTATGCTGAATCATTTGCCAGAACTTCCAATATATGATTGCAAAACTAGGCTTTTTTAAAAATGTTATCTTGTCTCAGATTTCTAAGCCTGAAAGATTGAGGCTGTTACTGAAAGATGCTTAATTAACCAAGGCATTGAGCTCCAACCATGAGGCTTTGAGGAGTTTGATATCTAGCTCCTTTTGGCATCATATGCTAAGACTGGCTGTGAGGCTTTGAGAATCTTAAATACCTGCACACTGTTCATAAGTGGTACTCTAAAACTCCTGAGGAAATAACGGAGACTGGAATTAGTGGGATTAGCTTGTGTCCTTTGGCTTAGCCTCTTTCTCTCTAGAAATTTCACTTTTGGTTCAGTTCTCACAGGGAAAAAAGTCTTGTCCAAAGATGGTGTCTACCCTGGGCTCCACTGTGTATCCCAGAGGAAAGTGTCTTTACTGTGGAATGGACTTCCAGTTGACTCATGTTGGGAAAAGGTGAGCTGGGGCACAGGCATCTCATACCTAGCTTCAAATAATCTGAGGCTCTCATTTGGTAGCAGAATTAGTTATTTTGAGCATGACTCTGGTGAAGGAGAAATCAAGGAAGAGGGAAAAAAAGGACATTAATATGAATTCCTATCTTGTGTTACAAAGCATATAAAAGGGGGTTTGTATATGTTATCTCATATTCTGTACATGCCGTATGGCAGTTAACTTTGATCACATTTTAAAATGAAAGACTCAGAGATATTAAGTGATGTGCTCCAGGTCACATGGTCACATGGTTACAAAAAGTGTGCATGCACACACACACACACACACACTACATGTGTGGAAAGCTGCAAATTTTCCTCTCTATCAGTCTTAGCAGTGGGGAAGCTATTTCTAAGTTGGCAATTTCAACTCAGAAAAGCAAAGTACCCTCACAGTTAGAGTTCTCATGGGAATGGCTGTTCTGGTGAACCCAAGTACTTTCTCTTCAGGGAGTTGTTGCAACAGTGGCTGGAAAACATCTTGGGGCAACTGGGAAGTTATCATAAGCATGCACATAAGATCGTTTAAGACCTCTTGCAGCTGTGAGCATTTGTCTCTCAGCTGGAAGATATCTGATCTGGGATTCGATTGCCAATTTCTGGGCCTTTTACCATCATGTATCAAAAGAGGATATTGACTACAATAGAAGTTTAAAAATGTTTTTAACTATAGAATCCTTTCTTCAAATGGATTATGTATGTGTTAAGGTAGCTTTTAGAAAGCGTATGTCTATATTTATCTATATTCTGTATACCTAAACCTAAACCTATATCTCTATCTTTACATAAGTATTTACACATAGATATACTTAAATATACATAATTATCTATATTCATTTTATATATAATTACAAACACACAACACATGGGTATACGTGTGTGACATATATATGCATGTTCATATATATGTGTTTGTGTTTGTCTGTTTAGTCGTTGTATATTTTTGTTTGTTTTGATTGCTTCATTTCCTTTTCCAAGCATGATCTTGGTACATTTATCTCAGGAGTATTTTCAGCACTCGAACAGAAGGTGTGAAGTCAACTACTCTCCCCTTATTATGCAAGTGGCCAAGATAATTAAGATATTCTGCTTGAGATTTTGAAATTACCTGGCACATATTTCATGCAAACTTGAAGATAACTGGAGGGAATAAGAGAATATGAAGTGTCATAATAGATATGATAAAGAACCAAATAGACCTTCCAAAAATAAAAAGTGAAATAAAATTAAACACTAAATGAATAGGTTTTCTTGCAGATTGAAGACCAACAGAAGAGAGAATTATCAACTGAAAGAACAATCAGAATAAATTATTAGAGTACAACACATAGGAAACAAAACTAGCCCAGTAACTAGAAACTACTAAAGGAAAATGAACACTTTTTATATAGGATGATAATCACAATTCCTATCGGCATTCAAAAAAACAATATAGAATTAAAATGCAAAAATGTTGGGAGACGATAAATGAGGTTAAAAGTCCTAAGTTTCTTGTATTTTCAGGGAGGAGGGTAAACTATGGGTGAAATTTAGTTTTGATAGGTTTAACAAAATATGCTGTAATTTTGCCTTTTATTTTTAGTTTACATGTAATTAATTATACATATTTATGGGATACAGAGTGATATTTCAAATACATATATACAATGTGTAATGATAAAATCAGGGTAACTAGCATATCTGTCACCTGAAACATTTATTATTTTTTTGTGTTGTGAACCTTCAACATCCTCTTTTCTAGTTCTTTGAAAATATACTATAAATTATTGTTGCCTATATTCACTCTACAGGGCTATAGAGCAGTAGAACTCATTCCTCTTATCTAACGGTAACTTGTATGCATTAGCCAACCTCTCCTTCCCTTCCTCCATCCCTTTCCCAGCTTATAATAATTCTACTCTCTACTTCCACAATTCTACTCTCTACTTCTATGACCTCATTTTTTTTTTTTTTTTGAGATGGAGTCTCACTCTGTTGCCCAGGTTGGAGTGCAATGGTGTGATCTCGGCTCACTGCAACCTCCACCTCTCTGCAACCTCCGCTTCCCAGGTTCAAGCGATTCTCTGGCCTCAGCCTCCTGAGCAGCTGAGATTACAGGCGCCCACCACTGCACCTGGCTAATTTTTGTATTTTTAGTAGAGACAGGGTTTCGCCATGTTGGCCTGGCTGGTTTTGAACTCCTGACCTCAGGTAATCCACCCACCTTGGCCTCCCAAAGTGCTGGGATTACAGGCGTAAGCCACCGCGCCCGGCCTATGACCTGTTTTCTTCTTTTAGCTTCTATATATGAGTTAGAAAGTGATATTTATGTTTCTGTGCCTGAATTATTTCACTTAGAATAATGACCTCCAGTTCCATCCATGTTGCTGCAAATGACAGGATTTTCTTCTTTTCATGGCTGAATAGTACTCCATTCTGTCTATATACTACATTTTCTTTAGCCATTCATCTGTTGATAGTCACTTAAATGATTTCATATTTTGGCTATTGTGAATAGTGCTGTGATAGTTTTCTTTTCCAAGGTGGTAGATTGAAGTTATTGTTAGCATGCTGCTCCTATTTGGAAAGACAAAATAGTGTGTAGAGATTCATGCTGTGAACTTTTTTTCCAGGAAGCAACATGGGAGCTTAAGAGGAAAATTGAAAGAAACCACAGACCCTTTGAAAGAAGTAGCAAACTGGAGCTTACACTATGAGCCAGGCAGAAAACTCTGAGTCCTCAGACTGTGAAAGGAAGAGAAACTGCCTCTGGGATATGCACTTCCACTGGGGAACCTGGCAATCCAGGCCATGGGGAAGACCTTAATCAGTGCTGGAGCTGACTTAATGAGCTGAGGGGAGTATATGAGAAGGAGCAGCTTCAGGATGTGCTTTGCTTGCACTCCCAGACTCTACTGGGGACGGAGGGAAGCCATTCCTGATCCTACCTCACAGAGGACCATGCAGAAGTCTGCCAGTTAGCTCAGCTGGTGGTCACGGGCTGAGAGAAGTGAGAAGCTCCCAACTGAGATTCACAATATAATCTCTAGCAGGGATGAACCTCCTTGACCAGACCTGAGGGGCAAGTGGGAAGTGTGCTGTGCCCACAGGTGTAGGAGCTGGGTGCCCCTGATTTGCTAGCAGACCAGGAGGGGCATGGCCTGAGCAGTTTTTGTCTTGGCAGCCAGAGAAGGCTTATGGCCTGGTTAGTTTTGAGCTCTGAGCGCAGCCCGCTTGCAACCTAGCTAGCCACTGCTAGTGGAACACTGTGGGTCTGGGACCTGTCTTGCCAAGTGCATAGGAGCTGAGTGGGGCTTACTGCCACCTGTACTCCCCACTTCCTGTGTGGGCTCTTCTGTGTAGCAGGGGCAACTGCACTCCTCCCTGAAACATTACCCCAGCATTCAGAGAACTGCCCTCTGATCCCCATGGGGGCCACTGATTGCACCTGCATGTGGATAGCCAGAGTGTGAACTTGCCTGACTCAGCACCAACCCGGTTTGCCTTTTTACCCACTCTGGTAGCTTAACACAAAGGACAGAAACTTCTGGGAGCTTTGTGGACCTGCCCATTGCTTGAGACACCAGAGTACCTCCCCTGGTCACATAAGCCAAGCACAAATTCCACCACTACTACTGTAGTCAGTGCTCTTTTGCACCAACTGCTCCTCCTTGCTATAGGTCAATCAACATAGTCCATTACAACATCTGTAGGCAGAATAACACAACACCGGGAAGGAGAAAACTTTTGCATGACTACAGCTACCACCATTGCCTGTATCACTCTGGCTAACCAGGAGGTCTTGAGTCTGCTCATGTGACCAGATCATTACTACTACAACTGAAATTAGAGAAAGCCAACACACTAAGGCTATTTGTAACCAAAGAATCTCACAGAGTTTACATTACTCCTCTGCTAGCCCCATCAGACTTGGTGCTGGTACCCACTGCTGGGAGACTTGAGGATAAGTCACATCAATGAATCCTTTGCAGACATTCCCTAACACCAGCCTGGAATGTAGCAGCCCCACTGGGTGGCCAGATCCAGAGCAGCAGCAGCAATCGTAGTAGTCTGGCATTCAGGAACTCCTAATTCTAGGGTAAGCAGGAGTGCACCACATCAAGGGAGCACCCTGTGGGACAAAGGAATTCAGATTGCAGGCCTTGAGTCTCAGAACTCTACCCTTGTGGGAAGTTTCTTTAAGCAGAGGCACAGGTGCAGTGCTGGGCTCAGTGGGGAAAGTCTGTGGCTCTACCACAACAGTCAGGCAGCCCTAGTGCTTGCAAAGGGTCTTGGAGAAGAGAACTTCTCCCCCTCATGCACCACTGCTGACACAGCTGGGGTTTCTCACAAAGGAACTCGGCCTGGGTGCACCTGTAGACAGCCTTTCTGGAACACTTCAGGTGACTGCATTCCCATGGGACAAGGGCCCTCCAGGCTCAGGCTTGTATGAGAGGTGGAGTCACAATTCATCTCTACATTCTTGCAGCTGAAAAGATGTGTCTGTCTGAAGGTCTAACATCCAGTATCTGTAAGGAACTTAAATAAATTTGCAAAAAAACCCCCCCAAAAAAAACAAAAAAACAAAACAACACACACACACACACACACACACACACACAACCCCTAAACCACCCCATTACAAAGTAGGCAAAGGATATAAACAGACACTTCTCAAAAGAAGTCATACATGCTGCCAACAGTCACATGAATAAAAGCTCAGCATCACTGATCATCAGAGAAATGCAAATCAAAACCACAATGAGATACCACTTCACACCAGAGTGGCTATTACTAAAAGTCAAAAATAACAGATGCTAGTGAGGTTGTGGAGAAAAAGGAATGCTTTCACACTTTTGGTGGAGTGTAAATTAGTTCAACCATTGTGGAAGACAGTATGGCAACTTCTCAAAGACCTAAAGTCAGAACTACCATTTCATCCAGCAATCCCGTTACTGGATATATACCCAAAGGAATATAAATTGTTCTATTATAAAGACACAGGCATGTTTATGCTTATTGCAGCACTATTTACAATAGAAAAGA
Organism: Rhinopithecus roxellana; assembly: GCF_007565055.1. NCBI lineage: Eukaryota > Metazoa > Chordata > Mammalia > Primates > Cercopithecidae > Rhinopithecus > Rhinopithecus roxellana. The sequence continues at coordinate 59,283,317 of NC_044553.1, read as the reverse complement.
CAGGGATCAGCCCAAATGCCTGTCAGTGATAGACTGGATAAAGAAAGTGTGGTATATATACACCATGGAATAGTACACAGTCACAGAAACAATGAGATCATGTCCTTTACAGGGACATGGATGGAGCTGGAGGCCATTATCCTTAGCAAACTAATGCAGGAACAGAAAACCAAATACTGCTTTTTCTCACTTACGAGTGTGAGCTAAATGATGAGAACACACAGACACACAGAGGGGAACAACACGCACTGGGGCCTTTCAGAGGGTAGAGGGTGGGAGGAGGGAGAGAAGCTAGAAAAATAACTGGTGGATACTAGGCTTAATACCTCGGTGATGAAATAATCTTTACAACCAACCCGCCTGACACATGTTTACCTATGTAACAAATTTGCACATCCTGCACATCTACCCCTTCACTTCAAAGTGAAAAAAAAGAAAAGAGGTACCTGTCCGATCTGAATAGCTAGAACACTGGGTCAGGAATGTGACTGGGAGACAGATTGCTTTCCTGCTGTCCTGTCAGGGGATCTGAGGTGGATCCCTCCCTTCCACCTGAAAAGACCTCAGTGAGTTTCACTGAGCACTCCCCTAGCCACCTCTGTGAAGGCTGGTACTTTCGCCCACCGTTGGTTATTGCGTTTACCGACCAGCTTCAGCCACAGCCAGTTTTTGCCTGTGGCCACCTCCTACTGGCCTGAAGCCTGAACTGTTCAAACCAGTGAATAAAATGCTGGATAACTAAATAAATAAGTAAATGAGTGAACACCACTGGGGAATGAGATAAGCTTCAAGAGATCTCTGCCATTCCAACTCCACAGGAGACAGTAAACTTGCTCACACACCAAGCACACTGCTACTGTAACCAGCATCTGAGGAAGCCATCATACAAAGAGTCTCTATAACCAAGGAGCTCATACAGAATCTTCACCCCTGAAAGCACCCAGAGCCAAATTAGGTTACAATAACTTATAAACATTAAAGTCACATCCTCAAGGGGAAAAAAAGAAACAAACAACAACAAAAAACACAGTCAAATAAAAAGTGAGCCAGAAATAAATTCAAAAATAATTAGAAGAAGTAGTCTACCCGAAAGAGAAGAAAACAGAAAAATAATTCTGGCAATGTGACAAAACAGGACTCTATAACAACTTCAAAAGATCACAGCAACTCTCCAGCAATGGATCCAAACCAAGACGAAATCTTTGAAATACCACCAGCCTGGCCAACATGGTGAGACTCCATCTCTACTAAAAATACAAGAAAAAGAAAGAAAGAAAGAAAGAAAAATTAGCTGGGTATGGTGGCGTGCACCTCTAGTCCCAGCTACTCAGGAAGCTGAGGCAGGAGGACTGCTTGAACCTGGGAGGCAGGGGTTGCAGTGAGCTGAGATCAAACCACTGCACTCCAGCCTGGGTGACAGAGTGAGACTCCATCTCAAAAAAAAATTCTTTGAAATACTAAAGAATTCAAAAGGTTATTAAGTTACTCAGGGAGATATAAGAGAAAGGTGAAAACCAACATAAAGAAATGAAAATAATTTAGAATATGAGTGGAAAATTTTCTAAAGAGGTAGATATTTTAAGGAAAAACCAGTTGGAACTTCTGGAAATGAAAAATATATTTAGAGAATTACAAAATGCAGTGGAATGTTTTAACAATAGACTAAACCAAGGAGAAGAAGAATTTAAAAGTCAAGGCTTTTAAATTAACCTAATCAGACAAAAATAAATAAAAAAATTTCAAAGAAATGAACAAAGTCTACAATAAATATGGGATTATGTAAAATGGTGAAACCTAAGAATTACTGGTGTTCCTGAGGGAGAAGAAAATGCAAAAAGTTCAGGAAACTTATTCGAAGAAATAATTGAGGAAAACCTCCATGGCCTTGCTAGAGATTTAGTCATCCAAATACAAGAAATCCAAAGAACTTCTGGGAGATTTATTGCAAAAAGGACATTACAAAGGCATATAGTCATCAGGCTATCTAAATTTGATGGGAAGGAAATATTTTTAAGAGCAGTGAGACAAAGGCATCAGGTAACCTATACAGGAAAACCTATCAGACTTTTCAGCAGAAACCTTATAAACTAGAAGGGACTGGGGTCCTATCTTTAGCCTCCTTAAACAGAATAACTGTCAGCCAAGAGTTTTGTATCCAGCAAAATTATGTTTTATAAATAAAGGAAAAATATTTTTTAGACAACCAAATGCTAAGGGAATTTGTTACTACCAGGCCAGCCCTAAAAGCAATGCTAAAAGGAATTCTAAATCTTGAAACAAAAGGTTGATATGCACCAGAACAGAACCTTTTGAAAGTATAAAATTCACAGGGCCTATGAAACAATAACACCTGTTCATGCTGATGATAGTTTCTTTTGCCGTGCAGAAGCTCTTTAGTTTAATTAGATCAAAGTTGTCAATTTTGGCTTTTGTTGCCATTGCTTTTGGTGTTTTAGTCATGAAGTTTTTGCCCATGCCTATGTCCTAAACGGTATTGCCTAGGTTTTCTTCTAGGGTTTTTATGGTTTTAGGTCTTATGTTTAAGTCTTTAATCCATCTTGAGTTAATTTTTATATAAGGTGTAAGGAAGGGGTCCAGTTTCAGTTTTCTGCATATGGCTAGCCAGTTTTCCCAATATCATTTATTAAATATCATTAGAGCGAACAGGCAACCTACAGAATGGGAGAAAATTTTTGCTATCTATCCATCTGACAAAGGGCTAGTATCCAGAATCTACAAGGAACTTCAACAAATTTACAAGAAGAAAACAACCCCATCAAAAAGTGCGCAAAGGATATGAACAGACACTTCTCAAAAGAAGACATTTAAGTGGCCAACAAACATATGAAAAAAAACCCTCATCATCCCTGGTCATTAGAAAAATGCAAATCAAAGCCACAATGAGATACCATCTCATGCCAGTTAGAATGGTGATCATTAAAAAGTCAGGAAACAACAGATGCTGGAGAGGATGTGGAGAAATAGGAATGCTTTTACACTGTTGGTGGGAGTGTAAAGTAGTTCAACCATTGCAGAAGACAGTGTGGCGATTCCTCAAGGATCTAGAACCAGAAATACCATTTGACCCAGCACTGGATATATACCCAAAGGATTATAAATCATTGTACTATAAAGACACATGCACGTGTATGTTTATTTTTTTTTTTTATTTTTTATTTTTGAAAGTATTTTTATTTTTATAAAGAGTACATTTTATATGTTTTTTTTTTTTTATTATACTTTAAGTTCTAGGGTACATGTGCATAACGTGCAGGTTTGTTACATATGTATACTTATGCCATGTTGGTGTGCTGCACCCATCAACTCGTCAGCACCCATCAATTCATCATTTATATCTTGTATAACTCCCCAATGCAAGCCCTCCCTCCTCCCCCCTCCCCCCTCCCCATGATAGGCCCCAGTGCGTGATGTTCCCCTTCCCGAGTCCAAGTGATCTCATTGTTCAGTTCCCACCTATGAGTGAGAACATGCGGTGTTTGGTTTTCTGTTCTTGTGATAGTTTGCTAAGAATGATGGTTTCCAGCTGCATCCATGTCCCTACAAAGGACGCAAACTCATCCTTTTTTATGGCTGCATAGTATTCCATGGTGTATATGTGCCACATTTTCTTAATCCAGTCTGTCACAGATGGACATTTGGGTTGATTCCAAGTCTTTGCTATTGTGAATAGTGCCGCAATAAACATACGTGTACATGTGTCTTTGTAGTAGAATAATTTATAATCCTTTGGGTATATACCCAGTAGTGGGATGGCTGGGTCATATGGTACATCTAGTTCTAGATCCTTGAGGAATTGCCATACTGTTTTCCATAATGGTTGAACTAGTTTACAATCCCACCAACAGTGTAAAAGTGTTCCTATTTCTCCACATCCTCTCCAACACCTGTTGTTTCCTGACTTCTTAATGATTGCCATTCTAACTGGTGTGAGATGGTATCTCATTGTGGTTTTGATTTGCATTTCTCTGATGGCCAGTGATGATGAGCATTTTTTCATGTGTCTGTTGGCTGTATGAATATCTTCTTTTGAGAAATGTCTGTTCATATCCTTTCCCCACTTTTTGATGGGGTTGTTTGTTTTTTTCTCGTATATTTGTTTGAGTTCTTTGTAGATTCTGGATATTAGCCCTTTGTCAGATGAGTAGGTTGCAAAAATTTTCTCCCATTCTGTAGGTTGCCTGTTCACTCTGATGGTAGTTTCTTTTGCTGTGCAAAAGCTCTTTAGTTTAATTAGATCCCATTTGTCAATTTTTGCTTTTGCTGCCGTTGCTTTTGGTGTTTTAGACATGAAGTCCTTGCCCATGCCTATGTCCTGAATGGTACTACCTAGATTTTCTTCTAGGGTTTTTATGGTATTAGGTCTAACATTTAAGTCTCTAATCCATCTTGAATTAATCTTCGTATAAGGGGTAAGGAAAGGATCCAGTTTCAGCTTTCTACTTATGGCTAGCCAATTTTCCCAGCACCATTTATTAAATAGGGAATCCTTTCCCCATTTCTTGTTTCTCTCAGGTTTGTCAAAGATCAGATGGCTGTAGATGTGTGGTATTATTTCTGAGGACTCTGTTCTGTTCCATTGATCTATATTTCTGTTTTGGTACCAGTACCATGCTGTTTTGGTTACTGTAGCCTTGTAGTATAGTTTGAAGTCAGGTAGCGTGACGCCTCCAGCTTTGTCCTTTTGACTTAGGATTGTCTTGGCAATGCGGGCCCTTTTTTGGTTCCATATGAACTTTAAAGCAGTTTTTTCCAATTCTGTGAAGAAACTCATTGGTAGCTTGATGGGGATGGCATTGAATCTATAAATAACCTTGGGGAGTATGGCCATTTTCACGATATTGATTCTTCCTATCCATGAGCATGGTATGTTCTTCCATTTGTTTGTGTCCTCTTTTATTTCGCTGAGCAGTGGTTTGTAGTTCTCCTTGAAGAGGTCCTTTACATCCCTTGTAAGCTGGATTCCTAGGTATTTTATTCTCTTTGAAGCAATTGTGAATGGAAGTTCATTCCTGATTTGGCTCTCTGCTTGTCTGTTACTGGTGTATAAGAATGCTTGTGATTTTTGCACATTAATTTTGTATCCTGAGACTTTGCTGAAGTTGCTTATCAGCTTAAGGAGATTTTGGGCTGAGACGATGGGGTTTTCTAAATATACAATCATGTCATCTGCAAACAGGGACAATTTGACTTCTTCTTTTCCTAACTGGATACCTTGATTTCTTTCTCTTGCCTGATTGCCCTAGCCAGAACTTCCAAGACTATGTTGAATAGGAGTGGTGAGAGAGGGCATCCCTGTCTTGTGCCAGTTTTCAAAGGGAATTTTTCCAGTTTTTGCCCATTCAGTATGATATTAGCTGTGGGTTTGTCATAAATAGCTCTTATTATTTTGAGGTACGTTCCATCAATACCGAATTTATTGAGCGTTTTTAGCATGAAGGGCTGTTGAATTTTGTCAAAAGCCTTTTCTGCATCTATTGAGACAATCATGTGGTTCTTGTCTTTGGTTCTGTTTATATGCTGGATTACGTTTATTGATTTGCGAATGTTGAACCAGCCTTGCATCCCAGGGATGAAGCCCACTTGATCATGGTGGATAAGCTTTTTGATGTGCTGCTGAATCCGATTTGCCAGTATTTTATTGAGAATTTTTGCATCAATGTTCATCAGGGATATTGGTCTAAAATTCTCTTTTTTTGATGTGTCTCTGCCAGGCTTTGGTATCAGGATGATGTTGGCCTCATAAAATGAGTTAGGGAGGATTCCCTCTTTTTCTATTGATTGGAATAGTTTCAGAAGGAATGGTACCAGCTCCTCCTTGTACCTCTGGTAGAATTCAGCTGTGAATCCATCTGGTCCTGGACTTTTTTTGGTGGGTAGGCTATTAATTGTTGCCTCAATTTCAGAGCCTACTATTGGTCTATTCAGGGATTCAACTTCTTCCTGGTTTAGCCTTGGGAGAGTGTAAGTGTCCAGGAATTTATCCATTTCTTCTAGATTTTCTAGTTGATTTGCGTAGAGGCGTTTATAGTATTCTCTGATGGTAGTTTGTATTTCTGTGGGGTCAGTGGTGATATCCCCTTTATCATTTTTTATTGCATCTATTTGATTCCTCTCTCTTTTCTTCTTTATTAGCCTTGCTAGCGGTCTGTCAATTTTGTTGATCTTTTCAAAAAACCAACTCCTGGATTCATTGATTTTTTGGAGGGTTTTTTGTGTCTCTATCTCCTTCAGTTCGGCTCTGATCTTAGTTATTTCTTGCCTTCTGCTAGCTTTTGAATGTGTTTGCTCTTGCCTCTCTAGTTCTTTTAATTGTGATGTTAGAGTGTCAATTTTAGATCTTTCCTGCTTTCTCTTGTGGGCATTTAGTGCTATAAATTTCCCTCTACACACTGCTTTAAATGTGTCCCAGAGATTCTGGTATGTTGTATCTTTGTTCTCATTGGTTTCAAAGAACATCTTTATTTCCACTTTCATTTCGTTATGTACCCAGTAGTCATTCAGGAGCAGGTTGTTCAGTTTCCATGTAGTTGAGCGGTTTTGATTGAGTTTCTTAGTCCTGAGTTCTAGTTTGATTGCACTGTGGTCTGAGAGACAGTTTGTTATAATTTCTGTTCTTTTACATTTGCTGAGGAGTGCTTTACTTCCAATTATGTGGTCAATTTTGGAATAAGTGCGATGTGGTGCTGAGAAGAATGTATATTCTGTTGATTTGGGGTGGAGAGTTCTATAGATGTCTATTAGGTCCGCTTGGTGCAGAGATGAATTCAATTCCTGGATATCCTTGTTAACTTTCTGTCTCGTTGATCTGTCTAATGTTGACAGCGGAGTGTTGAAGTCTCCCATTATTATTGTATGGGAGTCTAAGTCTCTTTGTAAGTCTCTAAGGACTTGCTTTATGAATCTGGGTGCTCCTGTATTGGGTGCATATATATTTAGGAGAGTTAGCTCTTCCTGTTGAATTGATCCCTTTACCATTATGTAATGGCCTTCTTTGTCTCTTTTGATCTTTGATGGTTTAAAGTCTGTTTTATCAGAGACAAGGATTGCAACCCCTGCTTTTTTTTGTTCTCCATTTGCTTGGTAGATCTTCCTCCATCCCTTTATTTTGAGCCTATGTATGTCTCTGCATGTGAGATGGGTCTCCTGAATACAGCAGACTGATGTGTCTTGACTCTTTATCCAGTTTGCCAGTCTGTGTCTTTTAATTGGAGCATTTAGTCCATTAACATTTAAGGTTAATATTGTTATGTGTGAACTTGATCCTGCCATTATGATATTAACTGGTTATTTTGCTCGTTAGTCGGTGCAGTTTCTTTCTAGCCTCGATGGTCTTTACATTTTGGCATGTTTTTGTGATGGCTGGTACCGGTTGTTCCTTTCCATGTTTAGGGCTTCCTTCAGGGTCTCTTGTAAGGCAGGCCTGGTGGTGACAAAATCTCTAAGCATTTGCTTATCTGTAAAGGATTTTATTTCTCCTTCACTTATGAAACTTAGTTTGGCTGGATATGAAATTCTGGGTTTAAAATTCTTTTCTTTAAGAACGTTGAATATTGGCCCCCACTCTCTTCTGGCTTGTAGAGTTTCTGCCGAGAGATCTGCTGTTAGTCTGATGGGCTTCCCTTTGTGGGTAACCCGACCTTTCTCTCTGGCTGCCCTTAAGATTTTTTCCTTCATTTCAACTTTGGTGAATCTGGCAATGATGTGTCTTGGAGTTGCTCTTCTGGAGGAGTATCTTTGTGGCGTTCTCTGTATTTCCTGAATTTGAATGTTGTCCTGCCCTACTAGGTTGGGGAAGTTCTCCTGGATGATATCCTGAAGAGTGTTTTCCAACTTGGTTCCATTTTCCCCCTCACTTTCAGGCACCCCAATCAGACGTAGATTTGGTCTTTTTACGTAATCCCATACTTCTTGCAGGCTTTGCTCATTTCTTTTTCTTCTTTTTTCTTTTGGTTTCTCTTCTCGCTTCATTTCATTCATTTGATCTTCAATCGCTGATACTCTTTCTTCCAGTTGATCGAGTCGGTTACTGAAGCTTGTGCATTTGTCACGTATTTCTCGTGTCATGGTTTTCATCTCTGTCATTTCGTTTATGATCTTCTCTGCATTAATTAGTCTAGCTGTCAATTCTTCCACTCTTTTTTCAAGATTTTTAGTTTCTTTGCGCTGGGTACGTAATTCCTCCTTTAGCTCTGATAAGTTTGATGGACTGAAGCCTTCTTCTCTCCTCTCGTCCAAGTCATTCTCTGACCAGCTTTGATCCGTTGCTGGCGATGGGCTGCGCTCCTTCGCAGGGGGAGATGCGCTCTTATTTTTTGAATTTCCAGCTTTTCTGCCCTGCTTCTTCCCCATCTTTGTGGTTTTATCTGTCTCTGGTCTTTGATGGTGGTGACGTACTGATGGGGTTTTGGTATAGGTGTCCTTCCTGTTTGATAGTTTTCCTTCTGACAGTCAGAAGGACTGTCTGTTGGTCTGTTGGAGATTGCTTGAGGTCCACTTCAGACCCTGTTTGCCTGGGTATCAGCAGCAGAGGTTGCCGAAGATAGAATATTGCTGAACAGCGAGTGTACCTGTCTGATTCTTCCTTTGGAAGTTTCCTCTCAGGGGTGTACTCCACCCTGTGAGGTGTGGGGTGTCAGACTGCCCCTAGTGGGGGATTTCTCCCAGCTAGGCTACTCAGGGGTCAGAGACACACCTGAGCAGGCAGTCTGTCCGTTCTCAGATCTCAACCTCCGCGTTGGGAGATCCACGGCTCTCCCCAAAGCTGTCAGACAGAGTCGTTCGCGTCTGCACCGGCTCCTGCTACTTCCCCTGTTGGTCTTCAGCTGTGCGCTGTCCCCAGAGGTGGAGACTACAGAGACAGGCAGGCTTCCTTGAGCTGCTGTGAGCTCCACCCAGTTCGAGCTTCCCAGCGGCTTTGTTTACCTAGTTAAGCCTCAGCAATGGCGGGCGCCCCTCCCCCAGCCTCGCTGCTGCCTTGCGGATAGATTGCGGCAGACTGCTGTGTTAGCAGTGAGGGAGGCTTCGTGGGCGTGGGACCCTCCCGGCCAGGATTGGGATATATTCTCCTGGTGTGCCTGTATGCTTACAGCGCAGTATTGGGGTGGGAGTTACCCGATTTTCCAGGTGTTGTGTGTCTCAGTTCCCCTGGCTAGGAAAACGGATCCCCTTCCCCCTTGCGCTTCCAGGTGAGGCGATGCCTTGCCCTGCTTCAGCTCTCGCTGGTCAGGCTGCAGCAGCTGACCAGCACCGATTGTCCGGCACTCCCTAGTGAGATGACCCCAGTACCTCAGTTGAAAATGCAGAAATCACCGGTCTTCTGTGTCGCTCGCGCTGGGAGTTGGAGACTGGAGCTGTTCCTATTCGGCCATCTTGCTCCGCCCCCCCGACGTGTATGTTTATTGCAGCACTATTCACAATAGCAAAGACTTGGAATCAATCCAAATGCCCATCAATGATAGACGGGATAAAGAAAATGTGGCACATATACACCATGGAATACCATGCAGCCATAAAAAGGATGAATTCATGTCCTTTGCAAGGACATGGATGAAGCTGGAAACCATCATTTTTAGCAAACTAACACAGAAACACAAAACCAAATACCACATGTTCTCACACATAAGTGGGAGTTGAACAATGACAATACATGGACACAGGGAGGGGAACATCACACACCGTGGCCTGTCAGTGGGTGGGGATGTAGGGGAGGGATAGCATTAGGACAAATACCTAATGTAGATGACGGGTTGATGGGTGCAGCAAACCACCATGGCACATGTATACCTATGTAACAAATCTGCACGTTCTGGATGTGTATCTCAGAACTTAAAGTAAAAAACGAAAAACAATAACACCATGAAGAAAACAAAGTAACAAGGTAACAATCAATATGATGATGAGGACAGTACTTCACATCTCAATACTAACACTGAATGTAAAGGGTATAAATGCTCTACTTAAAAGATACGGATTGGCATAATGGATAAAAAAATTACACAGCAAATATCTTCTGTCTTCTAGAGATACATCTAACACAGAAGGATTCTTCTAGACTCAAAGCAAATGAGTGGAAAAAGATATTCCATGCAAATGAAAATCAAAACTGAGCAGGAATAGGCTGGGCACGGTGGCTCACACCTGTAATCTCAGCACTTTGGGAGGCTGAGACGGGCGGATCACAAGGTCAGGAGATCAAGACCATCCTGGCTAACATGGTGAAACTCCGTCTCTACTACAAATACAAAAAATTAGCTGGGTGTGGTGGTGGGTGCCTGTAGTCCCAGCTACTTGTGAGGCTGAGGCAGGAGAATGACGTGAACCTGGGAGGTGGAGCTTGCAGTGAGCCGAGATCACACCACTGCACTTCATCCAGCCTAGGCGACAGAGTGAGACTCCATCTCAAGCAAAGCAAAACAAAACAAAACAAAACAAACAAACAAAAAAAACTGAGCAGGAGTAACCTTTTTTATATCAAATAAAAGAGTTTTAAACAACAGTAAAAAAAAAAAAAAGACAAAGAAGATCGTTATATAATGATAAAAGGATCAATCCAACAAGAAGATATTACAATCTTAAATATATATGCACCTAACTCTGGAGCTCCCACATTCATAAAACAATTGCTACTACACCCAAGAAAAGACATAAGAGCAACACAACAATAGTGGAGGACTTCAACACTCTGCTGATAGCACTAGACAGGACATCAAGACAGAAAGTCAACCAAAAACACTGGACTTAAGTTGCACTCTAGAACAAATGGACCTAACAGATATTTACAGAACGTTTTCCCCAAGAGCTACAGAATATACATTCTTCTCATCAGCACATGGAACATCCTCCAAGATAGACCACATGATAGGCCACAAAATATGTCTCAACAAATTAATAACCATTGAAATCATATCACGTATCTTCTCAGAACACATTGGAATAAAAACTAGAAATCAATTCCAAAAAGACCCTCAAAACTATACAAATGCATGGAGATTAAACAATCTGCTCCTGAATAATTTTGGGTTAACAATAAATTCAAAATGGAAATTAAAAAATTATTTGAAATGCATGATAATGTGACACAACTCATCATAATCTGTGGGATACAGCAGAAGCAGTGCTAAGAAGAAAGTTATAGCACTAAACGCTTTTATCAAAAAGTCTGAAAGATAACAAACTGACAACATAATGTTACACTTCAAGGAACTAGAGAAACAAGAAAAAATCAAACCCAAAGCTAGCAGAAGAAAATAAATAGCGAAGATCAGAGCAGAACCAAATGAAACTGAAACCAAAAATTCATACAAAAGGTCAATGAAACAAAAGTTGGTTCTCTGAAAAGATAAACAAAACTGATAGATCATTAGCTAGACTAACCAAGAAGAGTGAAGATTCAAATAAGCTCAATTTGAAATGAAAATGGAGACATTACAACCAACACCGCAGAAATAGAAAAGATCATTCGAGATTGCTATGAACACCTCTATGTATACGTCTAGAGGAAACAGATAAATATCTGGAAACATACAATCCTCCTAGCTTGAATCAGGAAGAAACAGAAATTCTGAACAGACCAATAACAAGTGGTGAAATTGAATGAGTAATAAAAAAATTGCCAACAACAACAACAAGAACAAAAAACTCAGAGCCAGATGGATTCACAGCTGAATTCTACCAGCCATTTAAAGAAAAATTGGTACCAGTCCTACTGAAATTATTCCAAAAGACTGATAAGAGGGAATCACCTCAAATTATTCTGTGAAGCCGGTATCACCCTGATACCAAAGCCAGGAAAGGACATAACAACAAAAAAGAAAACTACAGACCAATATCCCTGATTAACATAGATGTAAAAATTCTCAACAAAATATTAGCAAACCAAATCCAACAGAAAATCAAAAAGATAATTCATTATGATCAAAAGACTTTCATCCCAGGGATGTAGGAATGGTTCAACATACTCAAGTCAATAAATGTGATTCATCACATAAACATAATCAAATACAAAAACTACACGATCATTTCAATCAACACAGATCAAGAGTTTGATAAAATACAGCATTGCTTTATGATAAAACTCTCAACAAACTAGGCGTAAAAGGAACATACTTCAAAATAATAAAAGCCATATATGGCATACCCACAGCCATCTTCATATTGAATGGGAAAAATTTGAAAGCATTCCCCCTAAGAACTGGAAGAAGACAAGGATGCCCACTTTCACCACTTCTATTCAACATAGTACTGGAAGTCCCAGCCAGAGCAATGTGGCAAGAGAAAGAAATAAAAGGGTATCCAAATTGGAAAAGAGGAAGTCAAACTATCTGTGTTTGCCAATGGTATTATTGTATGCCTAGAAAACCCCAAAAATTCCTACAAAAGACTCCTAGGTTGGTAAATGAATTCAAAAAGTCTCAGGTTGCAAAATCAATGCACACAAATGAGTAGCACTGCTATACACCGACAATGACAAAGTTGAGAATCAAATGAAAAGCTTAATTCCTTTTATGATGCCTGCAAGGAAAAAAAAACACGACTATCTAGGAATATCTAGGAATATCTGCAAGGAAAAAAAAAAAAAACACGAAAATCTAGGAAGGATGTGAAATATCTCCGTGAGGAGAAGTATAGAACACTGCTGAAGGAAATCATAGATGACACAAGCAAATGGAAATACATCTTATGCTCATGAATTGGAAGAATCGATATCATTAAAATGACCATACTGCCCAAGGCAATCTACAGATACAATGCAGTTCCTATCAAAACACCAATATTGTTTTTCATGAAATTAGAAAAAATATTAAAATTCATATGAAACCAAAAAAGAGCCTGAATAGCCAAAACAATCCTAAGCAAAGAGAACAAGTCTGGAAGCATCACATTACCTGATTTCATGTTATACTACAAGGATATGGTAACCAAAACAGCAGAGTACTGGTATAAAGGTAGGTACATACAGCAATGGAACCACATACAGAATCCAGAAATAAAGCCAAATACTTACAATCAACTTATCTTCGAGAAAGCACACAAAAACATGAATTGGGAAAAGGACACCCTATTCAATAAATGGTGCTGGGAAAACTGGCTAACTACATGTAGAAAAATGAGACTGGATCCCTATCTCTGACCATATACAAAAATCAACTGAACATGGGATACAGACTTAAATCTAATACTTGAAATCATAAAAATTCTAGAAGAAAACCTAGGAAAAACTCTTCTGGACATTGGCCTAGGGAAATAATTTATGACTAAGACCCCAAAAGCAAATGTAACAAAAACAAATATAAAGAAATGGAATCTAATTAAAGTAAAAAGCCTCCACACAGCAAAAGAAATAATCATTACAGTGAACAGGATGGGAGAAAATGTTTGCAAACTATGCATCTGACAAAGGACTAATATCCAGAATCTACAAGGAATTCAAACAAATCAGCAAGAAAAAAACAAATAATCCTATCAAAAAGTGGGCAAATGACATGAACAGACATTTCTCTAAAGAAGATATACATATGACCAACAAACATATGAAAAAATTCTCAACATCACTAACCATGAGGGAAATGCAAGTTAAAACCACAACTTGATACCACCCCAGCTTGAATTGCCATTATTAAAACGTCAAAATATAACATATGTTGGCATGGATGTGATGAAAGGGGAATGCTTATACACTGTTGGTGGCAAGGTAAATGAGTATACTCTATGGAAAACAGTGTGAAGATTCCTCAAAGAACAAAAGCAGTTCTACCATTTGACTTAGCAATCCCACTACTGGGCATCTACCCAAAGGAAAAGAACTCATTATATAAAAAAGATACATGCACACATATGTTTGTTGCAGCACTATTCACAATTGCAGAAACATAGAACCAACCTAAGTGCCCATCGGACCATGAGTGGATAAATAAAATGTGGTGTATATACACTATGAAATACCACTCATCCATAAAAGGAATGAAATAATGTCTTTTGCAGCAACTTGGATGGAATTGGAGGCCATTTTTCCAAGTGAAGTAACTTAGGAATGGAAAGCCAAATACCATCTATTTTCACTTACAAGTGAGAGTTTAACTATGGGTACACAAAGGCATAAAGAGTGGTACAATGGACAGTGGAGACTCAGAGGAAGGGAGGATGGCAGGTGAGTGACAGATTAAAAAACTATATATTGGGTACAAAGTACATTACTTGAGATTAGTTGAGTGACCGGTACACTAAAATCTGACTTCATGACTATACAATTCATCCATGTAACCAAAAACCACTTGTACCCTTAAAGCTACTGAAATTTAAAAATAAAGGAAGGAAAGAAGGAGAAAGCAAGAAAGCAAGCAAGCAAGCAAGAAAATAGTGCTGTGGTAAACTTGAGGGTACAGGTACCCCTTTGATATACTGATTTCCTTTCCTTTGGATACACACCCAGTAGTGAGATTGCTAGATCTTATAGTAGTTCTATTTTTAGTTTTATTTAGAAACCTCCATACTGCTTTCCCTAATGGTTGTACTAATTTACATTCCCACTAACAGTGTGTAAAAGTGTCCTTTTCCCTCGTCCTTGCCAGCATTTATTTTTTGTCTTTTTGATAATAGCCATTCCAAATTAGGTGAGATGACGTCTCATCGTGGTTTTGATTTGCATTTCCCTGATGGCTAGTGATGCTGAGCATTTTAAAATACATTTATTGGCCACTTGTATGTCTTTTGTAGTGGAAAATGTCTATTCAGATACCTTGAACATTTAAAACATCAAATTACTAGTTTTTTTTGCTATTGAGTTCCCTGTATATACTGGACATTTGTTTCTTATTGGATGCATAGTTTGCAAATTTTCTTCCATTCTGTAGGTTGCCTTTTCTCTCTTGATTGTTTTCTTTGCTGTGTAAAAGCTTTGTAGTTTGATATAGTCCCATTGTCTATTTTTTTATTGCTCATGCTTTTGAAGTCCTACCCATAAAGTCTTTGACTAGACCAATGCCCTGAAGAGATTTTGCTACGTATCGTTCTCGTAGTTTTATAGTTTTTGGTCTCTCATTTAAGTCTTTAGTCCACTTTCCTTTGATTTTTGTGTATGGTGAGAGATAGGGGTCTAGTTTCATTCTTCTGCATATGGATATCCAGATTTCCCAGCATCAGTTATTGAAGGGGATGTCCTTTTCTCAATATATGTTCTTGGTGCCTTTGCTGAAAATCAGTTGGCTCTAAATTCATATATTTAATTTGGGATTCTCTATTCTGTTCCACTGGTCTGTGTATCTGGTTTGTTTATTGATACATAATAATTATATATATTTATGGAGTACATGTAATATTTTGATCCATGCATACAATATATAATGATCAAATCAGGATAATCGATCACTATAATCACCTCAAACATTTATCACTTCTTTGTTTTGACAACATTCCACATCTTTCCTTCTAGTTATTTTGAAATATAAAATAAATTATTGATAACTATAGTCACTCTATTGTGCGCACACAGTAGAAATTATTCCTAATATTTTACTGTATTTCTAAAATATTAACCAACCTCTCTTTATCGCAGCCTCTGGTAATCACCATTTTACTCTCCGCCTCCATGAGATCAACTTTTTTAGCTCCCACATATAAGTGGGAACATGCAACATTTGTCTTTCTGTGCCTGGCTTATTTCACTTAACATAACGTCTTCTAGGCTCATCCATGCTGCTGCAAATGATAGGATTTTACTCTTGTTTGTGGATGAAATAATATCCCATTGTGTATATATACAACAGTTTATCCATCCATCCATTGGTGAACACTGAAGCTGATTTTTCTTTTAAAGAAGAAATAACACAAATGCTTCTCAAACTATTCCAAAACATTGAAGAAGACTAAATTCTTTCTAATTTATTCTATGAGGCTAGCTTATTCTGATACAAAAATGAGGCAAGGTCACAAGCGAAAAAGAAAACTATAGGTCAATAACTGATGAACATAAATACAAGACTCCTCACAAATACTGGAAAATTGAATCTAACATCACATCAAAAAGATAATGCACCATGATCGAGTGAGATTTATCCCTGTAATGCAAAGATAGTCCAACATGCACAAAGAAAGAAATGTGATATATCACATCAACAGAATGGAGGACAAAAACCATATGATAATCTCAACAGATACAGAAAAGGCATTGATAAAATTCACATTCCTTTCTGATAAAAACCGTCAACAAATTAGGCATAGAAGAAACATAGCTTAACACAATAAAGGCTGTATACGACAAACACATAGCTGATATCATACTGAAGATATTCTCTAAGAACTGTAACAAGATAAGGATATCCACTTTCAAAACTCTTATTTAAGATAGTACTGGAAATCCTAGCCAGAGTAATCAGGCAAGAGAAGAAAATAAGAGACATCCAAGTTGGAAAAGAGAAAGACAAATTGTCCCTCTTTGCAGATGACATGATCGAATATATTAAAGAACCTAAAGACTCCACCAAAAATCTGCTAGAATGGAGAAACAAATTCAGTAAAGTTGCAGGCTATGAAATCAACATAGAAAAATCACTAGTGTTTCTATACACCAGTAACAAAATAGCTGAAAAAGGAGTCAAGAAAGCAACCCATTTATAATAGTTATCCAAAAAACAAACAAAACAACAACAACAACAAACAACTTGGTATAAATTTAAGCAAGGAGATGAAGGATCTTTACAATGAAAACAACACAACACTGGTGATGAGTTTCTTGTAGGCAGTATAGAATAGGATATCTCTCTCTCTCTCTCGTTTTTTTTTTTTTTTTTCCTTTTGAGACAGAGTCTTACTCTGTCACCCAGGCTGAAGTGCAGTGGTGTAAAGTCGGATCACTGCAACCTCTGCCTCCTGAGTTCAAGGGATTCTCATACCTCAGCCACCCGAATAGCTGGGATTACAGCTGCGTACCACCATACCTGGCTAATTTTCATATTTTTAATAGAGACAGGGTTTTGCCATGTTGGCCAGGCTGGTCTCGAACTCCTGACCTCATGTGATCCGCCTGCCACGGCCTCTCAAAGTGCTGGGATTACAGGTGTGAGCCATTGTGCCCAGCCTGGATCTCTTTTTAAAATCTGTCCAGCTAGTCTATATACTTTAATTGAGGGAATTTAAAACATTTACATTCAAGGTTGTTATTGATAGATGAGAACTTACTTTGATCTTTAAAAAATTGTCTTCTGATTGTTTTGTATATCCTTTGTTCTTTTATTACTCTCTAATTATTTATATTTGCAGTTTGGTGGTCTCCTATAGACATAACATTTGATTCCTTTCTCTTTCTCTTTTGTGTATCTGCTCTATTAGTGACTTTTACACTTACACGTGTTTTCATTTTGGTATATATTATTCTTTTGTTTCCAGATATAGGCCTCCCTCGAGCATTTCTTGTAGAGCCAGTCTAGTGATGACAAATTCTCCAAGTTTGTATTTGTCTGGGAAAGATTTTATTTCTCCTTCATTTTGGAGGAAAGCTTTTGTGGGTATGGTACTCCTGATGGAATTTTTTTTTTCTTTTCTTCAGTACTTTGAATATATCATCCTATTTTCTCCTGGCCTGTAAGGTTTCTGCTGAAAAATTCACTGTTAGACTGATGGGGATTCCCTTATACATGACTTGATGATTTCCCCTTGCTATTTTTAGAATTCTCTCTTTGATTTTGACTTTTGAAAGTTTAATAATTTGCCTCAAACATATATGTTTGGATTGAATATATTTGGGAATCTTGAGTCTCATGTATTTGGGTGTGTATATTTCTTCTAAGACTTAGGAAGTTTCAGCTATTATTTCATTTAATATATTTCTACACCTTTTGCCATCTCTTGTCTAATTCCCACAATGCAAATATTTTTTCACTTAATGGTATCCTATATATCACATGGGTTTTTTTTCATTCATTTTAACTTTAATTTTGTCTGACTGGGTTATTTCAAAAGACCCTTAAAAATATGAAACACTTCATGAGTTTGCATGTCAACATTGTGCAGGTGCCATTTATTGTTTCAATTTTAGTATATGTACTGCTGAAGTGGGCACTGTCTTTTTATGTAACCACTAAATTAATATAAACAGGGTGTATACCTTTCATATTAGTGGAAGGGAGGAAAGGAAAGGTAAAAAGTAACATGTCCGAGAAAAGGCAAGAGAGAAGAGAATGAAAGAGAGAAAGAAAAAAAAAAAAAAACAAATTATCAAGCCATTAAGAGTCATGGAGGACTTTAAATGCATATCATTACATGAAAAAAGCCAATCTGAAAAGCCCACATACTATATTATTCCAACTATATGACATTCTGGAAAAGGCGAAAGTATGGAAACTATAAAATGTTCAGTGGTTGCCAGGGGTTGTGAGTGGGGACAGATAAATAGTTGGATCACAGAGGACTTTTATGGCATTGAAACTGTGCTGTATGACACTATTAATGATGAATGCACATCATTATACATTTGTGCAAACCCATAGAATGTATAACACCAGGAGTGAACCCTAATGTAAACTATGGATTTTGAGTGATTATGTTCTGCCAATGTAGGCTCATCAATTGTAGCAAACGTATTACTCAGAAGGAGAATGTTGATAATGGGGGAGGCTATGCATGTGAGGAGTCAGTGGGTATATGAGAAATCTGTGCATCATCCTCTCAATTTTTCTGTGAACCTAAATCTACTCTAAAAACATCTTAAAACAACAACAACCATCTCATCCCCAATAGAATAGTTGAGGCAGATATGAAGTATAAATTAAGTGTAGAGTTAAAAGCAAATATACCAGGCTTGGTGTGGTGGCTTATAGACGTAATCCTAGCTCTCGGGGAGGCTGAGGTGGGAGGATCACTTGTGGCCAGGAGTTTGAGACCAGCTTGGCAACGTAGCAAGACTCTGTCTCTACAAAAAACAAACAAACAAACCATAACAACAAAAAATTAGCCAGGCATGGTGACACATGTCTGTAGTCATATTTACTAGGGGGCACTGAGATGGGAGGATTACTTAAGCTCAGGAATTTAAGGTTGCAGTAAGCTATGATCATGCTACTGCACCCTACCTGGGTGACAGAGCAAGACCCTTTCAAAAACAAAAACAAGTTATATATATATATATCAGACAAGTTATAAAAACAAAACATAAATATGTGTGCAGTGCAACAGATTTTTAAAAACTGAAAGTAAAAGAAAGGAAGCATGTTTGCCATATTTATAGTAACCAAAAGAAAACCATCATAGGAGCATTAATACCAGATAAAATTGACAAACAAAAATTGAAAGAACTCCATGAATAAATAAATCCATCAGTATTTCAGGAATTGGCACAATAAAGATGATTTAAACAGGTCATTTAATAAACTAAACCTGAGTTCTATAACACTGTGCCCACCCACTGCAGAATATATATTTTTGTAAGTTCACAAAAAACTTTGCCAAAATCAATCACTTACTGGGCTGTAAAGCAACTCTTGAGAAATTTCAAAGATGTATTTTTTTTTCAAATATTGTCTAGTCACAACATAATCAAACAAGAAATCAATAAAATAACTATAAAAAACTCAACAATATTAGAAAAAGAGAAATAAACTTTTAAATAATGCATAAGTCCAAATAAAATTTATTAAAAATGAAGAGTTTAGAACTGAATAATAACAATAATAGCACTTATTAAAACTGTGGAATGCAGCAATAGCAGGTAGAGGATTTTTTTAGTCTTAAAACTCTTAAATCACAACAAACTGAAATTATTGAACTGATCACTTATCTCAGGGAGTTAGAGATTAATAAGTGAGATAAACTCAATGAAGTAGGAGGAAGAAATAATAAGAGACAACAGAAGTTAATAAAATAACAGGGAAACATACAATAGAGAGATTTAATACAGCAGAGATTAACTATTTGAAAAGACTAATAAAGTTAACAAATCTTTGGAGAAACTAACAAAAAACAGAGAAGGCGCAAATGTTTAATATCAGCAACTCAGAATAGAATACTTTTACAAATGCTGTGGACCTTTAAAAGATAAGCCAAGAATATTATAAAAACATTTGTGCTAATAAATTTGAAATTTTAGACAAAATAGAAATATCATCACCTAACATGGACTTAAAAAGAATTTGCAAAGTTGAGTAATACTAGAACAATCAAAGAAATTGTGCCAGCAGTCAAAAATTTTTCTACATAGAGAACTGACCTAGATGATTTTACTGTTAATTTCTACTGAAACTGAAGAAAGAAAGATTTTTATTATTCTAAAAACTTTTCCAAAGAGATAAAGGAACACTAGCCATCTCAATTTATAAGGTTGGCACCACCTTGATACAAAGAACAGAATAAGGAAGGAAATGTAAAGGTCAATCTCATTCATGATTCACTGAATCAAAGCCCTACACAAAGTATTAACTCTCAAAATTAGTCCACCAATATGCAAAATGTTGATACATCATGAGCAAGTTAGGTTTGCAGATCTAAGAATGCAGATCTCATTTAACCTTAGATCAATTAACATAATTTGCCACACATATTTAAGAGAACAATCCTAAAATCAGCTCAATAAACATAAGAGCTTTTGATAAAATTTAACATCTCCTCATAACAAAAATATCCTTTTTTTTCCAAAAATGGAAAAAATTTCCTTACCCTAATAAACAATATTCGTAAAACCTACAGAAACCATTTAATCCATCCTTCCTCTAGTAAGAAGACCGAGGTTTCCATCTTTCCTACAAGAATACATGAAAGCCCTTCTCTCCAGGTTGCTTTTCACACAAGCCTGTGATTCTGGTATTCTGCTACCAGCTCTCTTCCTTGAGCAGGCTTGAGTTTGGAAGTGGTCCCCAGTGGGATGCTGTTAGGGAAATCTTTGGAGATTAAAAAGAGAGGATGTGAATAGACTAAAGAGAGAAGCAGAGCTAGATCACAGATGGGGAGAGTCAGAGCGCTAGCAGGTCTTTTTCTACTTTTAATCCCAGCTCCCTGGACCAGATGCTCTACTCTGACATGTGTTCTGGTGTTTGGAGACCTGGGGTTCCCTTGTTCAGGGGAGATCACCAGGGCACGGAAACCAAGCTCTACTCCTTCCCTGATAGGGCATACCTGCAAATTACTGTTATGTAGTGGATCCAGGTGTGGTAAATCCCTGGCAAGAGGGATCATTGTAATGTTCTTTCATGAGTTGCACAGTGAAAAGGCTTTGGCTTCTTCATGTTTTAGGTAAAATCAGAATCAGATGTTTATGGAGGGCAGTATGGGGGTAGTAGTTTGGGGTCAAGAGTTCCATTCATTTTTGAAGGAAAACTGAGAAAGAAGAGGAACTGAGATTCCTAGTAATTCTGGGATATTATTCCCTATAGATAATCCCCACTTTGGTCCCCTCATCAAGAAAGGTTTGTGCCTTAGTCTTCACAGTCCAGGGCCAGGCTAAGTCATCTGCTAACTTAATGTTCTATGACTAAACAAGCAGTACTATTTCTTTCTTTTTTCTTCCTCTCAGTTGGTGCTCCATCTACACCAGGTTGCTGCTCCATGTGTGGACTTGGATGAGACAGCATACTATGAGGCATGAAACCTGGCTTCCTGAGTGGCAGCTGAGGGGAGAGATGTAGCCGAACCAATCAGCTACAACCTCATTCCAGTGTCCATACTTACATAGTGGAAAATACTCTAAAGCCCACTTCTGAGAGCCCACTAATTTCTAGATTTCACATTTCCCAAATCCTGTATAAGATTAGTTCTTGCTTTGTTCAGAGGCACTATTTTACAAGTATTGTTCTCCCTTGCCTAGCGAGCAATAAATTTAGCTTTTTGTTTCAGACACTGAATGCTATTCTTTCCTGTGACACTCTTTGAAATTGTTCTAGAGAAGTAAGTCCCACATGCTGAATGTCTGAGCTTGTTAAGCAACTTGCCTTGTCTCTTAGCAGCTTGTTGTGAAGTAGTGGGCAGCTATGGTACTGTAACACCAAATTGCATTGCATCTTTACTTGATTCATTCTTTTTCCTCACTATCATTGCACTGAATTTGTACCTCCCAAACAAATTGTTATCATTTTTATCCTTGATTCAGGCT
This sequence comes from Rhinopithecus roxellana, assembly GCF_007565055.1. Lineage (NCBI taxonomy): Eukaryota > Metazoa > Chordata > Mammalia > Primates > Cercopithecidae > Rhinopithecus > Rhinopithecus roxellana. The sequence continues at coordinate 59,261,227 of NC_044553.1, read as the reverse complement.
CTGCTTTTATAGGAGTCCGGATAGGACAAAGTGGGAAAGTACGATTTTTGATACTTCTTCCTTTGTCTCAGGCTGGAAGTTAAAGGTAAGAGAGAATCTTCTCATAAATTAAAACAAGATAATTTCCTTGGATATCATGCCATTAATTTTTTTTTTCTCAGCTGAGTGAGGTGGTATGTCCTATAATACCAGCTATTCAAGAAGCTGAGACAGGAGGATTGCTTGAGTCTGGGTGTTTGAGGCTATAGTGTACTATGATCATGCCTGTGAATAGCCACTGCACAACATAGCGAGACCTTATCTCTGAAAGAAAAAGAAAAAGTATTTTATCTCCTGGAACTCTTTAAATATTTCTCCCCTCTATTTAACCAAGGTTTGTGATGGAGGGTCTTTTCTTTTTCCCTTTTACACTACGTTTCTGGGAGACTGACCAGGAATTTCACCTAAATGCTTCCCATTGGTAGAGTAAAGCCAGCATTGCAACCTTATAAAGAACATTCTGAGATTCTCAGCCCAAGTGAGGGAAGGAAGACTATCTTGTGCTTTGATGTGGTTTGGCTCTGTGTACCTTGTAAGTTTCCTGAGGCCTCCTCAGCCATGCGGAACTGTGAGTCAATTAAACTTCTTTTCTTTATAAATTACCCAGTCTCGGGTATTCTTCATAGCAATGTGAGAATGGACTCACACATGTCTTCTACAAGCAAAGTGTCTCATTGGGAAAATGAGATGTCTACATTGGCAAATAATTTAGTGACAAAGGAAGAGTTGTGGCTCAGTCCTCCAGAAGAAACTGCTGGCCTCAAAAGAGACTGTCTTTTCTTTCACTCTTCCATATACTTCATTATTCTTGTATTACACTTATGTGATTATCCAACCAGACAGTGATGGCAACAACAGCTAAAGAATAATTGAATGTGTACTATGGTGTGCTCAATGACAGCCTTCAGGACAATGGAGAGTTTTTACGTTGCCAGGGAATGATGCAGATGATAGGAAATGATGCAAAATACACAAGATGTGGATGTTAAGGCATGGGATGAGTATGGAGTCATAAGGAGAGAGGTAGTGAGAAACTGATAGTTTGTAAGTTACTTAGAAGATAGAAGACTGTTGAAGGATAAGTGATAGAATAAAAGAGTGACTTTCCAGTAGCTTCTTGGGATCTCCAGTGAATCAGGCTTGGAGGAAACTTAGAATGAATTAATTATCTGCAAGTGAATTTTTGCATTTTTCTCAGTTTATGCAACATACCCATGCAACTTTTTATGTCTCTCCACAGATTATTTGATTTCTGACATTTGATCTCATCCCCTTTGTCTGTTTTAATGGTTACTTTTAAATTGAGTGATGTTCAGGCCCCTTCCTGCATACCTCTACCTTCCACCATTAAGGCTCCTTTCTAGGAACATGACATTCTAAAAGCGAGGACTAATTGTGTATCCTCAGTGTTGCCTTTTTATATAAAGAATAGATTTTCATCTTTAGGAATGCCACTAAGTCTATTTTGTGTGATTTCCATGCCAGTTTTTTTTAAATTTATTATAAAGATTTCTTAGCCAGGTGTGGTGGCTTACACCTGTAATCCCAGCACTTTGGGAGGCTGAGGTGGGTGGATCACGAGGTCAGGAGTTCAAGACCAACCTGGCCAAGATGGTGAAACCCTGCCTACTAAAAATACAAAAATATTAGCTGGGCATGGTGGTGGGCGCCTGTAATCTCAGCTATTCAGGAGGCTGAGGCAGAGAATTTCTTGAACCCAGGAGGCAGAGGTTGCACTGAGTCGAGATTGTGCCACTGTACTCCAGTCTGGGTGACAGAGTGAGACTCCATCTCAAAAAAAAAAAAAAAAAAAAAGGTTTCTTTATTATAAAACGATTGCACACTACATGCCCGATGCTCTACCTCAATGTTTGCCTCTGGCATCTTACTTCTAACCTGAACTCTGACCAGATGGAAGGGAGGAGGGCACAAATGATACACTTGGGGAAACCTGCAACAGGCAGACACCAGGAGCATGGTGGGTGGAATCCATGTGTGAAAACCCTCTCTGCTATGGCTTTCAGATGGATGGTAGACATTCCAATGTGGCCTGAGTCAGTCATGATAAAAAACCTTGGCGACATTTTCAGTGCCCTAAATTTGATAAAAACAAGATAATACCTTGAAGAAATCTCACAGAAAAATGAAAAATATTGAGGGAATGAGTTAGGGCTGAGAACGTATTGTGATTACTCAATAACCACAGATTTGCAATTAACTGCTGTAACCACAAATCATCCTTCTAGGGTTCGCTGTGTAGAAAGAGCCGTTGACTTTTTATAGTCATTGTAGCCACAGCTGGAACCTCATAAAGAGTTCACGGTGGGCCTTCGATCAAAGCTGGAGATATTATTTCTTGCAGATTATGAATCTTTCTGTTGCTGTGAGCTGATATAGGGGAGAGCCAAATTATAGCAACATTGGAGAATCAGTCCCTAGCACAGGGTTTTTGCATAATATGGATGAAGACAGAATGTCTCAAGTCCGGGAAATTCTTTCATTCAAAAAAGATGTAATAAGTACTTACCCTGTAAGTGTTCCTGTCACAGCGCTAGGAATCATATGGTGAACACTAACGGATTTAGTTTCTAATCTTGAGGAGTGAGACATAATTAACCAATGAGAACTTACTTATATGATTATAAATGGCAGCAAGTAATCTGAAGGAAAAAATTATCAGAGAGTATGATAGGCTAATATGATATTATATAGGGATCAGGAAAGACGGCCAGTAATGCAAACATACAGCTGATGATGAAAAGTGTTCTCTTGCCTGTCAAAGAAATAATCTTGAGGCTCATATGTCTAGAGTTTCTGGAGTGTTCTGAGAAATAATGATAAATTATGCTCAAAATTAATTTCTTCTATTTTCCATCAATATGTGGAATTCAAAGGTAATTGGAAGAAATCGATACATTGAAGTCTTTGAAAATGTAAATCTACTGTTCAACCAAAGGTATCATGAAGTGCAAAAACAACTCTGGATTGGGAAATAATATTTATAATGATTTACCAGATGAAAATTTATATCATAGAGTTGCTTCACAGAGTTTCCAGAATGAGATTTTCATTTTAAAATCTGGTTAATGAGACTTACTTCTAAAAGCTGTTTAATATTTTCAAATTTCATATCAGATAAAACCTAAGTTTCTTAAATGCCAAAAGGGAGAGTGCGGTTGGGGTGTGGGAAGACCTCAACCAGCTCAGTCTTGTCCGAATCACTAACCCTTCCATTTGGTAACAGACAATACAGAATTACTTGAGGTTATCAGGAAATGCCCAGTTTCGACTTTCCAAGCTGCATTTACATGGGCTGTTTGGCACACTCAGAGTGCCTTGAGTGTGTCTCCCTTTGGTCGAATCTCTGTTCGAACAGTACCATCTCTAGGAGCCTCCCTTCATGCCCATGATGTTTAGGAGGGGTTTCCACTATACTTCTATGTCTTTCTAACTTCATTATACAACTTATGATGACTTAGGACTGCATTGTCATAACTTACTGGCAGATAGTACATCTCCTTTAGACTATAAACATTTTAAAGGCAGGAGGTATGCCATTTAACCTTTGGATTCTGAGCCCATAAATGTTCCAGATGGTAGAAGCTGTTTGTTTCTGGGTCTATGCTTGCAATGCTGAGGCATTATGAGGTTCCAGGAAAGAGAAGGGCTTAGGATCATTTCACTACAAACCCTTCTCAAAGGGGACAGGACTCTCAGATGCAGCACTAAAGGGCAGCTCTAATCCTGCAAAGAGGTCAGGAAGACATTTTTGCCACTAGGGCAGACAGTGTACAGACAGTGGTCAGAATCTAGAGAGGGGAAACCCAAGCGACTTAACCTCCAGACTGAGGGATGGACAGCCTGTCTGTCTGTGGAGAGATCAGAAACCCAGGGTGGGGTACTAACTAATGAAGAAAAAAAAAAAACCCTTTATTTTATATCTTGACTTTTTTTTTATTATTCCCCAAATGAGTAAAAGTCCAGAAAAGTCTTTATAAGAATAAAAGACAAAATAGTAAATGGTAACATAGCTAACATTTATCTATGGGTGTTAGCAGGGGCCTGGCTTTTTTCAAAGTGCTTTATGTGTATTAACCCTTTTAATTCTTAAAACAAGCTCTTGAGTGGGTACCATTATGAGAAAACCAGAGCAGAGGTGTGTAAATATCTAGCACAGTGTCTCAGAGCTAGAGGCAGAGCTGGGTATCAAACCCAGCTGTGGCTGTGGAGTCCATGCTTGTAACTGCTATGCTCAAATGCCACTTATGAGTGAATCCTTAATCTTGTATGTGTTGTTTCAATCTGAGGTCTTTTTGATTTGCATTTGAGCCATTGTTACCAGAGACTGTGATTGAAGAGGAAAACATCTCCCTGTATTCTTAAAAGTTGGTATATTGGGTACTTGGAGCACACCGGTACTTTCATATGAGACAGTTAATGATGACCCAGGCTGGGAGCTTTAAATAGAAGTCTAGATGCTATTTTCCACCAATTTCAAGCCTGTAGAGATGACAGCTGAATGGAGGAAAGCAGGTATCACTGTGTTTATATAAGGAGCACATTACATAGAATGCTTTTCTACAGGAAAAGAGAAAGGGTGGCAGTATATATAGCACAAAATAGTCACGCTGAAGGGTAAAAGGGAATGCAGTTACAGAGACTGTTCTGGGAAGTTAGCCTCACTTCCTTACTACTCCCTTCTCTAGTTTCCTGACATTCTATCAGTTGAAATCCCCCAAGGTGGGGCTGGCCTCACTTTGGCAGCTTCTGTGCATAGGAAGTTGACAGGGAACCCAGGCCAACTTTGTTGAGAATTCGAGGAGGTCTAATCTGAGGTGGCTCTGATTGGGTCCAGTCACATCTGTGGTGGCTTCTAGGGTGAAATAGACCTTCTATTCCTTTGTGGTCTCCTGCTGCAGAGTGGAGATCCTCATTCTAATGTTATGCTTTCTGCAGAGGGCACAGTTTATGAGAGGCGGTTACTACAGATGTAGTGTTGAGGTGGGTTGGGGCAAATGGTTGTCATACACAAGTGGAGCTCCAGTCCGAGAGGTTTCCATGGGCAGGAGGACCACAGGGCCTCTGCTGGCCCACATGGTGCCATTATACAAATTAGAAAAAGGCACCTTTTTTTCTGAGATTTTTTACTTCCATCTATCAGAAAATTATCACAGTATACTGGCTGAGTTAGAAAAGGGCAGTTTGCTAAAATCTGTTGTTGAATTTGTCATAATAAATATAAAAATTAGCTGATGCCTCCAGTGTGAATGATCACCCTGTCAGGTGTCTAAGGCCTGTTCTCTTTTAGTTCTGCTCTCAAGGAAGAGAGAACCCATCTTTCCCTTGGGTCCCTCCAACCGGAGGATAAGACCTAAACTTTAATAATCGCTTGACAGTCTCTCAGATCACTAACCCAGTCTTCCCCCTCATTATTAAGTCCCTCTTCTTTGCCTTCTGCTAGTCTAGACTTTTCCTTATCACTGGAAGCTGAATCAGGCTTCATATTTCTTGGAGGAACCCATGAGAATAAAATACTCTTTTTCTTACAGGGTCCACTGAATGACCTGACTTTCCACTGATGTCTTGTGGTCCCTAAATCCTGGTCTCCCCTGACCTCCCAGGTCAAATCTAGGTGAACATTGGCCTGCCCACAGGTCCACCTGCTCTTGTTTCTACCAAGGCCTCTGTGCCTTCTGATTGGATCAGTGTTCACTCCCTTAGTGTCTGAGCCTTTGAGGTAATCTTGAACCTGATCCAGAGAAGGTCTAATGTCATAGGAGGGAGATATCCCAAACTGAACTCTTCAACTGACCCTGAACTGCCTCCTGCCCATTTTTCTCAATTGTCAGCCTTGAACTTCATGGCATTTGTGGTAGGCAGAATCCTAAAATGACCCCCAGTGATCTTCACCCTTCTATAATCCCTCCCCTCTGAGTGTGATTGGAACCTGTGAATAGGCTGGAATCTGTGGCTAGGATGATTATGTCATATTGTACAGCAAAATGGGGGTTGTCTGGGTGGGTCCAATCTAATCATATGAGCCCTTCAAAATCAGAGGATGTTCACAGCTGGCTGCAGCAGAGAAAGTCATACATAGAGGTACAAAATTTGAGAAGGATTTGAGGTACTCCAGCTGGCTTGAAGATCCTGGGGTTCCTGTGCTGAGGACTGAGAGTAGCCTCTAGGAGCCGAGTGCTGTTCTCTACCAAGGGCAGCAAGAAAATGGGTCTGCAGTCCTACAACTGCAAGGGATGGAATCCCGTCAACAACCCAAATGAGTTTGGAAGCTAATTCTTCCCCAGAGCCTCCAGATGCAAGCTCAGCCTGGCTGACACCTTGATTTTGGCTCTCTGGGATCTGGGCAGAGAACTCAGTTGTGCCTGCCCAGACTTTTGGCCTACAGAACTATGAGATATTAGGTGTTATAATAAGCTGATGAATTTGTGGTAGTTTGTTACACAAGAATAGAAAATGAATAAGCATTAATCAGAGATAGTCCGCCTAAAAGAATCTTGATATGTTCTCAGGGTTAAGCAAGAAAAGAGGAGGAGAAAAAAGAAGACAACAACAATTTCACCTGGAATGTGACCTAAAGAAATAAAAAACGACCTTTCTTTTATGTTTTTTGTTTTCTAAGTTAACTTACCCTGCCTCATCTGAATCTTTTCATTTTCCCCTTTTCCATTTCCTCTAACCCTAACTTTCATCTCATAGCTAAATTGAGACTGTGTGTGTGTGACTGTGTGTGGAGTGCGTGGGAGTGCATGAATAAGAGGCGTGGGATAATAACCAGCAGGTATTTATTGAGCATCTATTCTGCATTTAGTAATATTTTAAGTGATTTATATAAATTCACTTCACCTATGGGAGTCCTGGGAGGCTATGCTAATATTGTGATTATTTTGTAGCTGAAACCGAGGGATAGCCACGTTAAGCCAAGTCTGTGTATTTAGGCAATGGTGGAACCAGGATTGAGTTCTAGGCAGTATGGCTGTAGAGTTTGCAGACTTAACTACTACACAGAAAATCCTTATCAAAGTTAAACTTCCTTTCGGTATAACAATATATCCCATGTGTGAAGGTGAATTCCAAGCCCCCTTGAAACTTCCCTGCACCATCTGCGTAGCGACTGCTCCCGGGTCCCCTTAGGGGCCTCCTGATATACAGATAAGGTCAGATCTCCTGCACCTCCTAAGGGTGGTGATGGTGGGGAGTGGTCTTGTGATTTTCTTGCATCAGGAGTATTCTTGAGCAGATTTCTGAGTTAAATTGAGAGGGAAAATTTGAGAGAGAAGGTTTTATAGTTCACCTGGGCCCCAGCTAGGCTAGGTCAGGAAGGGGAAATATCAGATCAAGGACTGAAAGAGAAAGTGCCAAAGTGGTAGAGTCTGAGGATCATGGAGTCTCGCCCCTGCATGGCCCTGCTTCCTGAGATTCCAAGGGAGAGTGCTCCTGCCACAGTCTATGTGCACACAGTCATCAACTCTGCCCAGGCAGGGAGCCCAAAGAGACCTCTGCCCCATCCCTAGTCTGATTAAAAAAACATCTGGTGGTTTCAGAATGAATTTCCTGTCACTGGCTGGGGAAGATTCTGTAAGACCAAAGGTGTTTTGGACACAACAATGAACAGGAAACATAGGTTTGTGGGTTTTCCCACTAACCTTTACTTCAGCTGCACCAACACGAAGACATGGTGAGATAGGGTGGGCCAATTTTTTTTCCCATGCACTATCACAGGTCTGGTTGCATGAGTCCCCTCCATAGTGACTGATCAACCACATCTAAATGTCTCTTACAGCTGCAAGCTATATCAGGGTCCCTTATATCTGGGCTGCCAATCTGAAGTACACAGTTTCATTACAGAGTCCAAATCTGTCTTCCCTGGGAGATGAGTTTTATTAAGATCCCTCCAAGCATCCCCAAGATTTTCATGGTTCATGTTTGTGGAGAAGGCTGTAAGATTCAGTGGTTTTACTTTTAAAATGGGGATATTATTTGTGGCTGACATTGATGGTTGCCTGCCCAATACCTATCTCCTCTTCTTCCTTACTAAAGAACTCAAATTTTTCTCTAGTGGTAATGTATCCAGCTAAAAATATTCAAGTCTCCCAGACTCCTTTACATGTAAGAATTTACAAGTGATACAATTCTAGCTAATGAAAGTCAACAAGCAAGGTTTCAGGAGATATTTTTTTAAAGGGTGTCTTCTCTTAAGTCTTTTGTTCCTTTCTTATCCTGCTTGGAACTTGAACACTCTGCCTAGAGAAGGAGGAGTCATCTTATGACTATAAGATGATAAGATTGAGGACTTCTCTCTCCCTCTTTCTCTTTCTTTTACTAGTTGGCTTTCTTCTTTTATCTCCATCACAATGTCTTGTTTACAATCTAAATTTTCTGCTCATGGAATAGCTGGTGATGCTCTGGTGAAGCACTTTATTGAATTCACTACTCCGTATGGTTTCTAGAAGATGTCACCTTCTCTACAGAATGTTCAATAATATCTCATTCATATGGAGATGTGGGTCTGGAAACATGCATCTGGAAGTGAGAGGGGTAAGCTCATTACGAAGACCACAGGGCCCATACATTGTCCTAATAAAATGTGACAATTCTCTGATCTCATGGAAAGAAGCCTTCTTACTAAGGGAAGATAACAATAAATGCCAAATGTTCTTAGCTTAAAATAAAAAAAAAAAATCAAAGAGGCAAGAAGAAGAGAGAAAAAGGAGAAAGAAGAATAAGGAAAGAAACAAAAGAGAGGGAAAGGAATAAAGATGAAAAGCAGCCAGAAGCAATAGAAAGTAGCAGTGGAGGTGGAAACCTGCGAAGGGCTCCCAGAAGTGCAAAAAACCCTGAAGTGCAAAAAAGAGAGGCCCTTGACAGAAGAAAGCTGGATCATCTCTGAAAGCTTAGGGGCAGAGCACACCTGACTTCAAGAACCCTCCAAAAGCAGTACTGCACCACAGTTATTAAAGATACATAAAATATTGGCAGTTTTCAGGGACATTTAGATACAAGGCAAGCTATTGGAAGTCTCTGTAAAAGCTTCTGAGGCATGCCGATTGCTCAGCAAGTAGACTGTGAAAGATTCTCTGCAGTACAGCAGAAGCCAAAGCACAGCACAGTAGAGTTTTTATTCCCAGAAAGTAGTGTGAATACAAGCAGGACTACAGAAATGGACATGTTGACAAAGTTATTCTGTTATGAATGTCAACATTTTTCAATTAAAGGCAAAAAATTAAAATAAGTAATAGTAAAGAAGAAAAAACTTGGAAGAGGTAAGCATACAAAATTGTTGTCAAATCAGCTCAAAATTTCCTCATGGAGGTTATGTGATAGCAATTCTCAGAAATGAGGGATGATTGAGTTCTTCGTAGAGTATGAGTATCTTTAAGATTTCAGCACCATTTTATGTAGCCAGCAGGATATAAACGTTGATGATTAAGACATATTAAATTTGGAAATGTAAATGTTTTATTTTTCTTCCTTCAAGAGAAGGAAGAAACTAGAAACTCCTGAACTAGAAAGATGGAAAGAAATACTTCTCTCCAAATTTTCTTAGGGTTTGAAAAATTAAGCCTGGATTCTGGGTTTGGGAGTTTGTGAAAGCCTATTGGGAAAGGAAAAAGGAAGGATAGAGTTTAGGGGAGAAAGCTATGTGACTTGAAGAATCAGGAGGTGGGCAGGGGTTTTCCTTAGTCTAGAAAAAGATATCCCTTGCCTGGGGGTTGGGTGAGGGCTGTGCATTCTGAGACCTCTGAGACTTTCTCATACTCTTTGGAGGCAAAGACAGATGAGATAGCTAGATTTCATGGGAGTGGCAGAAAAAATGGAGTACTGGACTTACGGCTATTAGTTTCCATCGAAATTCCTGTCATCCTAATGGGTGTGAACACTGCAGAGAGTCACAGAATAGTAGGAGACCCTGCTCAGAGAGAACAAATGTGTTATCAGTAAACCTCCTGGATTGGTGTCATGTGGCCAGGGAGAGAACTTGCAAGCCTGTCAGCCTTGGTGTTAAGACCTTGGAACTATGACTTGCCCTTAGGTTGAAGTAAGTCTCAAGAATGGCTAACTAAGGTTAAATTCCTTGCCAGCTCAAAATGCATGGCATGCTTGAGTCAAAATTGCATCAGTTTATAGAAAATAAAAGATGTGTTATCATTCAAATTTTGTAATTTTAGACTTTACACATGTATGTTGATAATTTTGAGTGCCGTGTTTTATACAAATGAAATGCTTATTTGTGAAAAGATAATTGAACAACCTAACAAAATCTACAAACTAATAAAAAGTTCAACAGGGTTGCTGGATACAAGATAAATATCAGCATCAATTAAGTTCTAGACACAAAAATTATGACATAATTTAAAAAAGAATTTTATTTACAGTAGAAACAAAGTCTCTAAGGTATCTAAAAATAAATAAGTAATAGGTACCTGAGGCTTTTATGGAGAAAGTTATTTTTTTAAAAAAGAAAAGTAAACAGTGAAACATACTTTATCTTTGGATGAGAAGACTCAACATTTCTAAAGATGTCAGTTCTCCCAAAATTAATTAACATGTGATACCATTCTCATCAAAATCCCAATAGAAGTTTTCAAGGAAATTATGTTGCTTTTAAAATTTGACTAGAAAACCAAAAGGCCTAGAATAATCCAGAAAAAATTTAGAGAAGAATATGGGAGCTTACCTTATGAAATATGAATATTTGTTACAAGACTATAATTATTAGGACAGTGCAGCATTTATACAGAAATTTAAAAACAAAACTAGTAGAAGAAAGTAGAAAGTTCACAAACTGACCTCCTCATCTATGAACTCAATATACTACAAAGCATGAGCAACTAATAGGGAAAAAAATGGAGCCTGATCAGTGGTGCTGGATGATTCATGATTCACGTGGGGGAAAAATTAAATTACACCTTTAATTTACACCATTACCACATAGAAGTTAAAGACAGTTATAGACCTGAATGTAAGAAACATGTTTACACGTTTAAAAGAAAAGATAGAATATCCTATGACTTTAGGGTGGAGATAGAGTATCTTGTGACTTTAGGGTAGAGAAGTTTCCTTAACTAAACACAAAAAGCACAGACCACAAAAGAAAATGTTAATATATTTGTCTAAGTGAAAAAGATCTGTACACTAAAAGAAACCATAAACAAAGTTAAAAGATATGAATTCCAGAGCAATCTAGTCCCATGAAGCGTGTTCTTTTGGCAAGATATAGGTTTGGCAACAGATTGACACAAGTTTGAATATTAGCTTGACCACTTACTAACTTTGTGACTTCAGACCAAGTTATTTGAACTCTTTGAGCTGTTTCCATATACATTAAAAAATATCAGCACACAGGACTGCTAAAATGATTAAATGAGATAAGGTATGTAAAATACCATGCCCAGAGCTTGGCACATGGTAGGTACCAACCATAAACCAATTTAATGGTGTCATTTTACCCAGGTAAATGCTGGTGAACTTTACATCTTCATTGTGAGCCAAATACATAAAGCTGACCTAGTTTGCAGATTTTAACCCTATGATTTCCCCCACATATGCCAGCTATTTAGAAATAGTTGAACAACTCTTATGCTGCCCTTAATTATTTTTTTAAAGAGGGCTATCTGTCTTTAATTTTCTATTTTTCTGAGATTATTTCAATCTTCTTATCCATGTCAAATTTTATCTTCACTTCTTATTGACCCAATGAATGTTAACCATTTTCATACTCTGCAACATTCTTTATGGTAACCTAAGTGTAGGCTATTATTTAGAATAGGAAACCATCATCAAACTGGTTTATTCTGGAGACACTAGTCATGTATGAAACCTCCTTAGTACCTGGAACAAAAATGATATTTAATAAACTTGTGTGGAATATAAGTCATTATAATGTTAAAGATTCTATTAAAAATTACAAATATTTCAACATATGGCAATCATTAAAAAGTCAGGAAACAACAGGTGTTGGAGAGGATGTGGAGAAATAGGAACACTTTTACACTGTTGGTGGGATTGTAAACTAGTTCAACCATTATGGAAAACAGTATGGCAATTCCTCAAGGATCTAGAACTAGATGTACCATATGACCCAGCCATCCCACTACTGAGTATATACCCAAAGGATTATAAATTTTTTTTTTTTTTTTTTTTTTTTTGAGACAGAGTCTTGCTCTGTCGCCCAGGCTGGAGTGCAGTGGCCGGATCTCAGCTCACTGCAAGCTCCGCCTCCCGGGTTCACGCCATTCTCCTGCCTCAGCCTCCCCAGTAGCTGGGACTACAGGCGCCCGCCAGGTCGCCCGGCTAGTTTTTTGTATTTTTAGTAGAGACGGGGTTTCACCATGTTAGCCAGGATGGTCTTGATCTCCTGACCTCGTGATCCGCCCGTCTCGGCCTCCCAAAGTGCTGGGATTACAGGCTTGAGCCACCGCGCCCGGCCAGGATTATAAATTATTCTACTACAAAGACACATGCACACGTATGTTTATTGCGGCACTATTCACAATAGCAAAGACTTGGAATCAACCCAAATGTCCATCTGTGACAGACTGGATTAAGAAAATGTGGCACATATACACCATGGAATACTATGCAGCCATAAAAAAGGATGAGTTTGCGTCCTTTGTAGGGACATGGATGCAGCTGGAAACCATCATTCTTAGCAAACTATCACAAGAACAGAAAACCAAACACCGCATGTTCTCACTCATAGGTGGGAACTGAACAATGAGATCACTTGGACTCGGGAAGGGGAACATCACACACCGGGGCCTATCATGGGGAGGGGGGAGGGGGGAGGGATTGCATTGGGGAGTTATACATGATATAAATGATGAATTGATGGGTGCTGACGAGTTGATGGGTGCAGCACACCAACATGGCACAAATATACATATGTAACAAACCTGCACGTTATGCACATGTACCCTAGAACTTAAAGTATAAAAAAAAAAAAAATGGAGAAAATAGTACAGTAATACCCATGCACTCATCATCCAGATTAAACAGTTATCAAGGCTTACCATATTTAAAAAAATGCTTCTTTAAGTATTGCACACTGAAACCTGTTCTGAGTCAAACATTAGAAAAGATTTGGAAAAAAGTGACTTGGTATTACCTCAGCCATGGCATCACATCCCTTCTTGTGACACATAAGTCATGGGTGGGCTCTCCAATAAGCTCACCACAAACACCTGGGATTGAATGCCGGGAAAGGTGAGGGAGGACACTCCTTCACACTTCAGGCACACAGAGATGAAAGTTGATGAAGAGATGACTGCGGTTGATTGTTCCGGTAATGTGCAAATCATAGGTCAGGCCTTTTAAATACTATTCTGTCATGTCAAATGAATCCGGTGATATTACAGCGAAGGCTTTTCTGGAAGGTGAAAAATGTACATGCCATATTCCACTTTAATTAAAAACAATGAATGAATGTAAAGTCCACATCGACAAGGAAATTTTTCCTGGAAAAATGACAGGGTTTTTCCATGGGGCCTGTACTCCACTTCATTTGTGTTAGGAACCTCTGAGGAGAATCCACACCCACATGTGTAGATTGAATTTCCATTATCCACCTGATGATTCTCAAATATAGAGGTCCAGTCCAGAATTCTCTCCCTAGCTCAAGACTGATAATCCTAATTGACTTCTGGTACCTTCAGTTGGATTCTTTATGGGACATATCAAACTCAAGGTACAAAACTGGGCTAATTATTTCCTCTCCCTTTCCAAACGGAATCTTCTGGAACACCTCAGTATTCTTGAGTTTAACTTTCACAAACTACTCTTACTTTTAGAAAATTGAAGTAAAATCCACATGACATAAAATTAACCATTTTAAAGTGCACAGTCCAGTAGCATTTAGTACATTCATAATGTTTTGAAATCATTCTCTATGTAGTTCCAAGACATTTTCATCACCCCATGAGGAAACTTCTGTACCCACGAAACAATCACACTCCATTCTTCCATTTCCCCCAGCCCCCGAAAAACACAGTCTATATCTATGGATTCGTCTATTCTAGATATTTAATATAAATGGAGTCATGCAATATGCAACCTTTTATGTTTGGCTTCTTTAAATCAATGTAATGTCTTCAAGGTTCACCCATGTTGTAGCATGAATCAGTACTTCATTCCTTTTAAGGCTGAATAATATTCTACTGTATAGATATATCACATTTTGTTATCAATTCATCAGTTGATAGACATTACCCACTTTTTAGCTATTGTGTACAGTGCTACTGTGTTGAGCAACTGTCAAACTGTTCATCATTTTACATTTACATTCTACATTTTACATTCCTGCAGCAACATACAAGGATTCTAATTTCTCCACATTCTTGCCTACACTGGCTTTCCTTTAAAACATTAATTTTTTTTAAGCTATCCTAGCAGGTATGAAATGGTATCTCATTGTGGTTCTGATTCCTGTTTCCCTAATGTCTGATGATATTGAACCTCCCTCTCCCTATCTGCTTATGTCTAGTCATGTGACATTAGGAAGAGGCAAATTTATAGCTCATTTTAGAAACACAACTGAAGTTTAGGGCAATGCATTCTTGAATACCAACCTTAATCCTGGCTTCATTTATATTAGCACCCCTACTTCCTCTTTATTTTTAACTCTTCATTTGAAATTTTTATATATTATGTGGTACAAAATTTTTGCAAGCTGCCTTGTTTGTTTTTTAAAATCCAGAGTATAAGTAAATTTAAAAGTCCTATGTCATTTACCTCTTATCCTTTTTTAAAAAGCAAAACAAAGAACTTTTATTGTTTTCTTTAAACACACATAAACTAAATGTTTGTTTTGGAAAGTTAGAAATTAGACTCAACAAGTAAAAAAGTAAAAAGAGTAAAATAAAAATCTTCCATAAACACACCACTAACCATGGTTAGTATTTTGGCATTATTTTTTCAGTCGTTACCTATCAACCCATATATCATCTGTCTAGCCACACTATTTTTTAAAAATGATATTATATTATAAATTCTTTTTTGTAACATACTATTTTCATCTAATAATATATCATGATCATTTTACCTCATAATTAACTATACTGCCATGATTGTAAATTTTTAAACTTTGATTTGCATTATCACTGGATTACCTATTAAAATAAAGATTCCAAGTCTACTCCCAGTGCTTTTGATTCCATCATTGGGATCTACATCCAGAAATCTGTACTTTTTACAAGCTTCTGAGTGATTCCAATGTGGGCCATCCTCGGGCTCTTTCAGATTACTTCCACACCACTAATTTCAACTATTGCTGAATTCTTCATTGTGTGGATACAGCACTATTTATTCAACCAGTTACTTATTTGGGGTCATTTAGATTATTCATATTTTTTCATTATTTTATTAACACATCTGCTGTAAAAATCCTTATTCCTACAGGTTTACTGTCATCCATGACTGAGCACTTGTTGTTTATACCCCAACTGTGTGGTATGTTACAGTGACGGGGCTTGGTGAGCGGTCCTCTCATCATTGAATGGGATTTGAGATGCAGATGCTGGAGAAAGCCTCTCAAAAAGCCACATCAGGCCCTGAAGCATGATTGAGAGGATTTAGGGTTTCACAGGAGAAGTGGAAAGGGGAAGCAGCTCGGTGTGTGAGGAAGTGAGATTCAAATTCCATGTGCTTGAACCTGGAAGCCAGAAGAGCTTATACACCTGGGGCCCAGACAGCAGTTTCTTATTTCTCTAGAAACTAGGAGAGGGACTAAAATAATCCCTTTTGTTGAAAATTTCAAAGTGGGGCATCGGCCTTGGGTCAAAAGGAAGGAATAATGGGAGGAGAGAGAGCACAATAAGACAGCACAGCTTTCTGTCCCAGCACAGCTCATGGAAGAGAGGCCACTCAAAATGAAAGCATTCTTTGCACTAAAAATTTCTGAGAGACACCAAGGCGCAAATAGAATTGCTTTGGTGTTGAAATGTCAAAAGAGGTGTAGCCACCATTTAGGGATGTGACACATTGAGGTTTGGGTGCTTTAAATAACTTCAAAGAAAACGCAGCATCTTTTTGGGTCTTGATGGCCGGTGCTCATTCAAGGAACATTAGAGGAGATGATGGCTCAGTGGTGTCACCACAGATAGTGCTGAGGTGCTTTGATGTAGCTTTGCGGGCTGTATCAGCCTCAGCAGGAAAGAGGGTGAGTCAATGTCGAAGAAGGGAAAACCTAGAGTTCCGGGGACTGGCCAAGGACTTGCGTGTGAGAACTTGCAATGCATCTCCTTTGAGGAATTATGTGGAAGGAGGGAAAAGGTGAGGATGTGAGTAATGTACCTGGAACCCCAAAATTCTACATTAGGAATGGAGACAAAAGCCAGAAAAATTCAGGTCACTCATGGACCAGAGCTACAAGGGCAGTGCCCACCTAAGAAGTTGTGGGGGGGCAGTGTGTGCCTGGAAAGGATTGCTCATGTCCACGTGGAGTGTGTGATCACAGGAGTGGGTGAGAGAGAGGGTATCCTCTGAATCATTTATCAGAAGCCCCTCAGGAGAGACCAGAACCCCTGGGTTATTTCTTAGCAAACTCAGCCTCTTTTCTCATTTTGAGGTGGGTGAGGAAAACCAATTTTCCTCTCCACCCCCATTGCCCCTGCTCCCCACCCTAAGCTCACTGAGAGTGAATGTTTGCCCCGAAATAGAATCAGCTCTAAGAAAACTCCCTCATACTGCTCCATGTCAAAACAGAACATGACTGTAGGTGGGGGAATGGAAAGAGGGGTGGTCTGGGGCTCAGGTCATTGCTGAGGCTGGGCTGTCCCTGTGCAAAAGGAGCTTATGGAGTGGCCCCGTGGAAGAAGCAGGTACATGCAGTAAGTAAAGCACACAACCTCTACGTGTCTGTGTTGGTCCCCACAAAAGCCTGAGTGCCCAGAACCGGATGTAGCAGCTTCCTGTTTGCTGTTTCACACAACTCTGCGAAGAGCAACAAGGTTTTTCAGCCAGATCCAGATTGCACTTGTCTACCTGAATTTATTAATTAATCTGGGGAGAATTACCATTTTTAAAACTGTGTGTGTTCCCATCTGTAACATTCAGCAATATTTTTGATTCAAGTGAGAGAAACCTGACATAGCAGTGCAAACAATAACAGTTTCTCTTTCTTATGTGACAAGCGGTCTGGAGATGAGCAGTCCAGGGCTGCTGAAGTGAGTGTGTAATGTTTCTCATCAGTGTCTTGGACTTGCGTTTGTATATGTTGACTTTCCCCTTATGCTTGTTCCTTCCTTGCCACAAGATGGTTGCAGCTACTCCAGGCATCAAGTCAGATTTCTATCAGGAAAAAGGAAGAAGAAAGAGGGTTGATGCCTCATTCAAAAAGCAAAAGAAAGAAATAAAATAACAATAAAATAGAAATGATCTCAGACTTCTGTTTACCTTTCATTGGTCAGAACTTTGTAAAAAATTATGCCTATCTGAAAGAAAATTTAGCAAAGACACATTTCATACTCCTCTCTCCCTAAATTTTGAATTTTGTTAGCAAAATACGTGATGACAAGATTTCATGTAGATAACTTGTAGCTCTGCTACACCATCCATCAATATTGTATATCTTTTCAATTTATTAAGTCTTCTTTTATGTTCTTTATAAGCTTTTATTATTTTAGTCTGTACATATCTTATGTATCTCTTGGATTTGTTTCTAGACATCTTGTACTTTTATTACTGTTACCTTTAAAAATACGTATTTTCATTGGTTGTTGTATAGAAATTGGTTTTTGTATATTGATCTCATTGAGTATAATTAGTTGTACTACTCTGTAGTTTCTCTTGGGTCATCTATGTAGAGATAGACAGGCATATCATCTGTAAACATTACTACTTTATTTTATTTCCCAATCCTTACATTTACTTCCTTTTCTTATCTTATTGATAAGTTGGGACCTCAAATACAAGCCCAATTAAAAGGAATACTAGAAAGGTAAAAAAATTCTAAGATTATACCATTGAGATATTTGCTATTTTTTTATTGTTTATTTTTGTAATTCATGCAAGAGGGATGGTTTGTATTAGGGTAGTGACAGTAGAGAAAAATAGAAGTGACTATGTTGTTGAGGTATTTAGGAAATGGAATCACAGGGACTTGGTGATTGATACATTTGTGGGATAAGGAAAAGGATGAAGCCAGTTAAAAAAACATTGTATTTTGACATAATTTCAGGATTACAGAAAAGTTGCAATAATAAGACAAATAATTTCTGGACACCCTTTACCAAGATTCAAAATGTCAACATTTTCTACATTTCTCACTCTTTCTCTCTCTTTCTTCTTCTTCTTCTTATACTTTAAGTTCTGGGATACATGTGCAGAACGTGCAGGTTTGTTACATAGGTATACACGTGCCGTGGTGGTTTGCTGCACCCATCAACTTGTCATTGACTAATTAGGTATTTCTCCTAACGCTACCCCTCCCCTAGCCTCCCACCCCCTGACAGGTCCTGGTGTATGATGTTCCCCTCCCTGTGTCCATGTGTTCTCATTGTTCAACTCCCATTTATGAGTGAGAATATGCGGTGTTTGGTTTTCTGTTCCTGTGTTAGATTGCTGAGAATGATGGTTTCCAGCTTCAGCCATGTCCCTGCAAAGCACATGAACTTATTCTTTTTTATGGCTGCATAGTATTCTATAGTGTATATGTGCCATATTTTCTTTATCCAGCATTTATGCAGCCAAAAAACATATGAAAAAAAGCTCATCATCACTGGTCATTAGAGAAATGCAAATCAAAACCTCAATGAGATACCATCTCATGCCAGTTAGAATGGCAAACATTAAAAAGTCAGGAAACAACAGATGCTGAAGAGGATATGGAGAAATAGGAATGCTTTTACACTGTTGGTGGGAGTGTAAATTAGTTCAACCATTGTGGAAGATAGTGTGATGATTCCTCAAGGATCTAGAACCAGGAATGCCATTTGACCCAGCAATCCCATTACTGGGTATATGCCCAAAGGATTATAAACCATTCTCTTTCTTTTTTTCTCTCTTTTCTCTCTCTCTTCCATTTAAAAGTAATTTGCAGGTATATTGTCTTTCTACAACTAAATTCTTCAGTGTGTTTTTCCAAAAGCAATAATTTCTCTTTTAAACCTTGACCATTATTAAAATCCAAAGTTAATACTGCTATATGCTATTATTTAATCTACAGAATATTTTCATATTTTTCCAATCTTTCTAATAATGTCCCTTATAGCAAAAGAAAATTCAAGGTCATGCATAGCACTTTGTTGTCTTTCTTTCTTTAGTTTCCTTTAATCTGGAGCAGTTTCTGAGTCTTTCTATGTATTTCATGGCTTTGACAATTTTTAAGAGGACAGGCCATTGTTTCGTAGAATGGTCTTCAGTTTGGGTTTGTCTGATGTTCCACGTGACCACATCCAGATTATGGACTTTGGCAGGGATCTCACAGAAGCAATGCTGAGTTTCTGCATCACATCAGGAGGCTCTGCTGTCAGCGAGTTCCATTATTGGAAATGTCACATTCCATCAACTGGTTAAAATTAAACCTGCTTGGTTTCTCCAGTAAAATAGTACATATACCAATTTACCTTTTGTAATCAATTAAATATCTTGTGGGGAGATACTCCTTAAATGTTCTCCTACTAGTTGCAATCATCTTGCCTAAAATAATTATTATTAGGATGACTGACAAATTATTTTCTGATATTGTCATTCCTTCTACATTTATTATTATCTGACTTTCTTCTGTAAAGAAAAGCCTTCCCTTCTCTCCTACTTAATTGTTTATACATTCATTTATTTATATCAGTGTGGACTTTGGAATTCTTACTTTATTCAATAGGTTATAATGCTATTATTTATTTTGATGTTCAAATTGTCCCATGTTTGAGGACGTAGTTGATTTTAATTTTCAGGTGTTTGGCTTAGACAACTGATTGAGTGAGCCTGCTTTTAACTGAAATAAGAAACCAAGGAGGAGGAGAAAAATGTTTCCCATTGTTGTTTTACTTTGCATCCTTTGACTACTTGTGAACTTTAATTCACATGTGTTTATCTCCTTCATGAATAATTTATTCATATCCTGTGTCCATTTCCCTATGTGTTGTCAGAATCTTATATTGTTTAAGGATATCAGTTTTTCTCTGACATGAACATTACAAATTGCTTATTGAGAGGTACAATGAACTAGAAGCTTTACCAACAATCTTATTTAACCCTCACAACAATCCTCTGACATAGTACTATTATTATTTTCATTTTATAGATGAGGGCTTAGAACTACTGCTCCAAATC
Organism: Rhinopithecus roxellana; assembly: GCF_007565055.1. Taxonomy (NCBI): domain Eukaryota; kingdom Metazoa; phylum Chordata; class Mammalia; order Primates; family Cercopithecidae; genus Rhinopithecus; species Rhinopithecus roxellana. The sequence continues at coordinate 59,240,905 of NC_044553.1, read as the reverse complement.
ATGGGCTAGCAACCACTGAAAGCCAGGATTTAAACCCATATCTGTGATACGAAAACTTTGATTCTTCATCTGTAATTTTGCATGCTGTGCAGGCTGCAAAGCTTTTTTAATCTTTTAAGAATTCTGGGAAATTGAATGTCATCCCCACAGCCCTTTTAAAGTTGCAACCACAAGGCCAATTATTGTAATTACGTCTTAAATGCAGATTTATTGTATCTAGCATGTCAGTATGGTTGTGTCATCATATTTATGCCATAGCAGCAGTCTACATTTGTATTTGACAGTTCATTTGGGACTCAGCAAAATAAATATGTGAAGTCAGTGGGTGCTCACATTAAGGCTTGTTGAGAATGAAGTGACATCTAGCAGATACCTGGTAAGGTTCATAAACTTTGTGAAGATGACATGGTAGGGAAATGAAGACCACTGACTGAGAGCACAGCAACCCTGGAAGCACCTTAACTCCAGGAAGCACTTCAGCCTTTTATCTGGGAAACAGAAGTTCAATAAAAATGGTCTTTGGACAGGACGTGGTGGCTCACACCTGTAATCCCAGCACTTTGGGAGGCCAACGCGGGTTTATTTCCTGAGCCCAGGAGCTCCAGACCAGCCTGGGAAATATGGTGAAACTCCTTCTCTACAAAAAATACAAAAATTAGGTGTGGTGGTGTGCACCTGTAATCCCAGCTACTTGGGAGGCTGAGGGTGGTCGTTGGGGTGAGCTGTGATCATGCCACTGCACTCCAGCCTGGGTGTCACAGCGAGACCCTGACTTAAGGAAAAAAAAAAAGTCTCTAAGGCCCCTTCTGGCCCTGACTTTCTGGAATTCTCCCATTCTTCTATAATAGGCACTTCTTGGTTTCTCTCGTTTTTGCTTACTTTATTTTTCTTTCTCTTTCTCCTTCACATGTCCTCTCTCCTTAACTTCCTTTTTCTCCTCTGATGTGCCTTAAATCTGCCAGGGGCTCCCTTTGGAAAAACCCTGCCTGGCCCTATTAGCCCCATGATCAAAATGGTCACACGTTGGTGGCCTGGGGGCTGCCCTCCTTGACTCATAATGCCAGGACCCCTGATTTACAGAGCAGGAGAGGGAGGGATCGGCCAACTCCTAAACTGACGCCTTTCAGTTCCTGCGGCTGCTCTGACTGTCTGCATTGCGCCCTCTAGTGTCCAGACTGAGTTCTTTTACTGTCTAGACCGGGTAGTCCAGGGCAGATTCTGTTACCCTCCACGTGAGGGAGCAATTCAGAGAAAGTAAACCTATTAGTAAAAGACATTATTTTATTTTCAAGTAATCGTAATTTTACTGAGTTCCAAGAAAAATGTACACTCTTAAAATTTATACTGTAAAACTTATTGAATAGATGATCACTTAGAATATGGGAAGAAAGGTTTGGTTTCTAAAATATTAATAAGCATGTTTGACATAGCAACCCAGGGGAAGTATCTAGTCACTTATTCCTTATGTTCATACAGTCCTGTCCTTTAGAGATCCCCAAGAATGTGCATGTGTTTGATCTAAGTTTAGCACCGAAATAGCTGGAAGGAGCTATCTCTAGCCCTGACCTTTCCATGAAGTCAAGATGGCCGGCTCAGCTCTCCACATGTACCCGACAGACAAAACAAATGCAATTGTGTGCAAAGCAGAACTCTGGATTCCTCCCCTCCCGACCCTGCTCCACTCCATTCCCCCTTGGCACCGCCAACCACTTATTCCCATAGGCCCAAAGCCTAGGAGTCATTCTTGACTTCTCTCTTTCCCACACCTTGCATCCAGTTCACTGGTCATTCCTGTTAGCTTCACTTTCAAAATATATTCCACATATAACCACTTCTTGGCACGGGCACCGCTACTATCTTAGTCCAAGTCCCCATTATCTTTCTTCTGATGACAGCAGTAACATTCTAAGTGGTCTGCCTTGTTCTCCGCTCCCCCTGCCCTCATTTGCTTCATTTAAACAACCACAGCAGTCTTAGAAAAATGTATCACATCTGTGTTCAGAACTCTGCAATAACTTCCTGTCTCATTTAGAATTAAACTGCAAAGTCCTTCCCATGGCTTACTCTCTGATCTTGCCCTCCTACTCTTTTCCCACTGCTCACTCCTTTCCAGCTGCAGGAACATCCTTTCTGAAATGCTCTATTCCCAGATCTTTATTTTCTTCTTTGCTTTCTTCGGGTCTCTACTCGAATGTCATCCCCTCCAAAAAGACTCTCTTAGCCACCCTGTCACAGGTAGCCACCTCCACACTCTCTAGTCCCATTCCTGATGTATTTTTCTTTCAGCATTTACCCCTGAGAGAAGATTCCCTGTCTCTGTGTGTTCATACTCTGCCCTTCTCTGACTAAGATGTAACTAAGATGTCAGATGCATGGCCAGAGCATTTGTTTTGCTTCTTGATGAATTCTCAGCTTTAAGCATATAGTGGCCACTCATTGATGGATGAAGGAATAAATTAATTATTAGTTTGAACTTTGTGAAATTGTTGACTTTCTAAAAATTCTGGCCCATAACAATAGCAGTTCCAAAAGTTAATCTTCATAATATAATATCATCAGCATTTTTTACCTAGGGAAACTGAAACTCAGTAAGTCAAGTGACTTCCCCAAGTGAAATAAAGAAAGAATGAGGGGCAGACTTAGAGCTTTTCATTTCATTCATGCAACACTGAATTGTGTTCTAGACACTGCTAGGTTTGGGAGCCATTGAGGAGAAGGGCTTGCCCCATCTCCTAACTCAGCTACTCTGCCTTTGTGGCTAAAGGATCTCTTAGCTCTGGCTGGCAGGAATGGGCAGGGCTACGTGTGAACCCAGGGCAACCACCACCTCTCTGCCGAAGAGCCAGTGTCAGGGCAGTGTGGACTGATCCCCACTGCTTCTGTGACCTCAGGCACCCAGGGCTCCTGCCTGGTGGGCCTTGACCCTATTCCTTCTGTCCTAGAGGAAATGTAGAACTGCTTCTGCATAGTGCCACTCCTCCATCTATCCCCAATCTCCTCTTCAACATTGTGAAGCTGGAAAGGACACACACAGGCCACCCTCTTGACTGCTGCTCCCTATGCATTGCTGACTCTCATAGGAGAGCCTGGATGGGAAACCGCACTAATCCTCCAATACTTCTATTCTCAACAAGCCATATATGAGTTGGAAAGGAATTCAGAAATGCGGAAGGGGGCAGGTCGACCTATTTTGTTTTCACAGCAAAGGATGTGTAGTGTCAGGGTCACATTCAGGGTTGATTATTAGGTTGGTGCAAAAGTTATTGTGGTTTTTGCCATTACTTTTGCACCAACCTAAAAAACGTGTCAAATTTTCCCCCCAGATGGCTGGCCCTCTGAATCACAGTGGGAGTATGTAACAGGAGGGGAGAAGAAAAGGAAAAAGCCACACAATTGTCTCTTTCTTTGAGCTCTTTTCCAAGCTCTCCTTAAATTTTCAGTTTCTCCTCTTGGTCATTTTCCCCAACCAGTGTTTTTTTTCAGAATTATTAATAACTGGAAAAGTTCTGTTTTCTTTTCTCTTTAACTGGCGTTTTGCTTATCCTATGGCTTATTGAGCCCTAGGGAATTTATGCCCTATAAATAAATAGGACAATTATTACTATGTAGCTGTATTCAGAGCATTAGTTGAAAGGGAGAAGTGACATTTTTCTTTATTTGCTTTAGAAATGTGTTGCAGTCACAATAGCTCTCCTTCTGCCTGGGATTAATGGCATAATTATTCACACCAGGCAACAGAGATGGAATGAGTTTGAACTTGGCATGAATTAACACACCAAAATATGCCTCTTGTTCTCGCTCCCTGCCTAATTAATTCTGAATTATGAAATTCTCTGTGAGCTACCCAAAAAGCGTGGTCACTGGATTCCGGTGCAATTATTCTTTCTTTGCAATAAAAATCAAGTGATTTGATAGTTATGGGCTGTTTGGAAAGAGAATGTCCATTTGAATATCCTGGGAAGGAAGAAGCAGACTTCATAAGGGATTTTTCTAGAGGTTTTATAGTAAATAACCTGTATATGATGGACGTGCAAGGGCCCCCAGAGGAGACTGAACTTTACATGAACCAGCTTTACTACTAGAGAAGTAAAGGACTTAGAAGTACTGTGCCTTGATGTCTAGAATTTACACTATAGAAGGCCATGCCTTTGAATTAGGATATTTTGTTCAGAGGTTCCCAGTTAAATATGAATGAGTTGTCCATGGAGAATAGCACAATCACCTACAAACTCCTAACATAGAGTAAGGAGAACTTGCCACTGCATGACCAACTTTACTCACACTTTGCTAGCTTTTGCTAACTTCTCTTCCGGGGATGAAGAATCATGTGAATTATTGGAACTCAGGATGTTGAGTATATGAGCAGTTTCTTATTGTGGCGTAAGAAACACAAACACAGCTCCTGCTCCCTTGCTCTCTCTTTCATCCCATGGGAGTATGAAAGTGAATTCAGGACTGATTACTCTCTTCAGCTGACCTTTCTGCAGTTACCTAGAGAGGATAAAATCCCATTAATTGGATTCAGGACTTGGACAAGAAGGTTGAGCTGTAGGGTCTTAGTCAACCATTATTAGGACTTTGACTTGGAGTTTTGGGGCACTTGTACACCATCAGTACAGGATATTTTAATTCTTATTTGTTATTTTTTATGGGTGCTCCTCCCACAGTCCTTGGAGAACTGAAGGGGAGAGAATAATTGGCATGACAGTATTTTAATATCTTTCTTTGTGTTTTTTTGCCAATAATGTGATCTAACACTATCAATATAAAAATTCTAATATTGAATATGGCATATTCATTGCTCATCTGAGCATCAATTAGTGCATCACCTTACCTTGAAATGATGGCCTTCTACTGGATTTCCCCATCCACATGTACACATCCTATGTTATCTCTCATTGGGAAAACAAAACAAGACAGAAGTGTGTAAACTTCATTCCCTCCAGGTACTTCTTCATGTCTTTGCTTCCCTTTAACGAACATTTATAAAAAACATCATGTGTATTTTTGTCTTCATGTTCTCAACTTATATTATACTCAATTCTCAATTCTCGCCAATCTATGTTTCCCACCGATTAATGGAAATCATGGAAATCATCTTTGTTAAAGTCATTGATATCCTCCTTCTTGCTAAATTTAGTATCATTTCTGTATCTTTTTCTTTTCCCCAGCAGTATTTGACATCACGGACTATGCCCTCTTTCATAAAGCCTTTTTTTTTTTTTTTTTAATTGGCCTCTCATCTGGTTCTTTCCTGCTTCCTTCTGACATCTTTGTCCATGGTTTCTCAGTCTGTTTTCCTGGAGTCTCCTCTTCCCAGGCTCAGTCTGTTTCTTTATCTATACTTATTCCCTCTGTGATCTCATTGAGTGCCATGGCCTTAAATACATTAGCCATATATAGATGACTCCTGTATTAACTAACTATTGTCACAGAAGCAGATAGCCCCAATATCTCACTGCCTTACAAAAACGATTGATTTCTTGACCATTTACACTAAGGTTGTGGGTCAGCTGTGGCTCTGCTTAGCTTTGCTAAACTCAGTGTGACTTCTCCTAGATTGAAGAGCCCTTTTCTGGAATACGTTGTCTTATTATGGAGAACGGAGCAAGAGAGTTCAACACAAACCATGAAATCATATTTAAAGCTTTTTCTCTGATATGTGCATGTCCTCACATCTTATTGACTGAATCATTTCATGTATCCTAATACGTGAGGTGGAGACACATTGTCCCTCCAAAGGGGGGAAGGCAACTCACATGACAGAAACTGAGTGAGGATAAATCATCCTATTAGACTATGGGAAGAAATAATTGGGAATAATAATTCCATCTACCATGATCCAACATTGAACATATACATATTCTTCCCTCAGAATACATCATATTCTTGCCCATAAAAACTTAGCCTAAGGGCTGGCTAACACCTGTGATTCCAGCACTTTGGGAGGTTGAGGCAGGAGGATCACTTGAGCCCAGGAGGTTGAGGTTGCTGTGAGCTGTGATCACACCACTGCACTCCAGCCTGTGCGACAGAACAAGACCCTGTCTCTAAAGTCATTTAAAAGAAAATTAGCCTAAGGGCAAGCTTTGCTTTTCAAATAGTCACAGACTGGTAACACGTTTGACAACCTAACTCTCTCAAACAGTTTGTTGTATTGTTTTAATCTATTTGGTACCGGTTGGATCCATGTTTCAACAGACGCAATCATTACTCATTTCAAGAAAGAGTTTCTCTAAACTCAGTTATGGGTGTGTGAGTATATCATGCTTTTATAGGAACATACTCTTGATCTCTTTTCCCTGAGCCATTTTGTCCAATGGTGGAAAAAAAGTTTCTGCAAGTCTCCTTAATTCAACCAGAAATCTTAACATAGGCCTGATGATGACATCTTTGGTTCTGTCTTTGCCCTGAGATGGAGTATTAAAAGGTCTTTCTATTCCAAGGAATATTTAAATTTTATATTTTATAGGTGGGAGGTGAGAAGGATTTTATTTCCCAACCTTGAAGACCCAGAATTTCTTTATTGCCTATTTTCCATTTCATTACTGAAACAGGTGAATTCTTTCTGAGCTCACCTCTTATTCGTATTACCATCATGCTCTCTTTCAATTTTTTAATCCTTCTATATTTGTCCATATGCAACAAGTCCATTAGGAACATTATCTGGCTTCCAAGTTTAGAAGACACAGTTTGACCAAACTTTTCACTACTGCATATCATGAATCTTACTTGTCCAGCCTCCTGGAAGAATTCCCTTTCTACCTAGTCCTAAAGTTAATGCCTCATATTTTATATTTTTAGATATGGTAGCACTTCTGTTACCAATTTTTCTATTATTTGGCCTTTACCGAGGTTGCAAATAACTCCAATACATCAGTATTTAACAACAATAAACATTTATTGATTTCTTGTTCATGTTACATGAGGGCTGAGGGATTATCTGTGACTCCGCTCAGCTTAACTGTGTTCAAGTCCATGTGTCTTTTTATTTCAGGACCCAGACTGATGCAGCTACCCTTATCTTGGACATATTGTTCTTAGAGTGGAGAGCAGGAACCATAGGAACAGAAGTAAACCAGATAATCACATCAGAAACTTCTAGTTTGACATAGGAAACTCACATCCGGGTGGCCAGAACATGCTCACAAATTCCATGAGGGGCCGGGCGCGGTGGCTCAAGCCTGTAATCCCAGCACTTTGGGAGGCCGAGACGGGCGGATCACGAGGTCAGGAGATCGAGACCATCTCTGGCTAACACGGTGAAACCCCGTCTCTACTAAAAATACAAAAAAAAAAAAAAAAGCTACCCGGGCGAGGTGGTGGCGCCTGTAGTCCCAGCTACTCGGGAGGCTGAGGCAGGAGAATGGCGTGAACCCGGGAGGCGGAGCTTGCAGTGAGCTGAGATCTGGCCACTGCACTCCAGCCTGGGTGACAGAGCGAGACTCCATCTCAAAACAAACAAACAAACAAACAAAAAAAAAAAACAAAAAAAAAAAACAAATTCCATGAGGAAGGAAGGTATAGTCATCCCTGGAACAAAAAGTCACATGGCCAGAAAGAGAGCAAATAGCTGGGGTCAATAATACAATCTTCTAAGACTCCCAGATGTATGTCTTTAGCACTGGCATCTCTTCCTTTTGAGCACCAAACATATATTTCATATATATATCACATAGATATTGAGATGTCCAATAAGCATCTCAGATTTAATATGCCTTAAACAAAACTCCTGAGTGCTCTGTTCACTCCAACCCGTTATACCCTGTCTTCCCTACCTCAATAAATACCATCAATATTCTCCCAGGTAATCAGGAGGAAACCTCCAAGTTTTCTTTGATTCGCTTTTCCCTTTCATATCCAATGCATGAGTAAATTCTGCTGGTTCTACCTTCAATATACATCCTGATTTCTTACCATCACCAGCACCATCATCCTAATAATCTCCTAACTTGTCTTCCTGCTTCTATTCTTGCCTCCCTAGAATAAATTCCTCATACAGAAGACAGAGAGATCTTTGAAGCATGCAAATTATGTCGTGTTAGTCCCTGCCCCAAACCCTGCAATGTCCTAGTTACTACACAGACACTGGGTTTCTATTCTATATGGTCAAGTGTCAATAGTAGGCTCAGAGTGACAGAAAGATCAGTATCAGAAATTTGTACACTTGGGTAAATCAAAAGAAATCTACTTCTCTAAAGGATAGTAAAAGCCCCTGTAGACTACATATCAAATGTATTAGCAACATTTTTCTGGACAAGTGGTGATTGTAAACTTTTTGATCTCAAAATGCTTCAGCAGCTAGCCACAAGTTACAGTTAGCAATGTCTGAGTGAGTGAGTGTCACATCAGAACGTTTGGAAGCTCAACCATCTCATTTTAGGTTCATTAAAATATTTGTATAAATTTAAGGAGTACAAAGTGCAGTGTTGTTACATGGATATATTGCATAGTGGTCAATTCTGGGCTTTCATCACCCCAATAATGTACATTGTACCCATTAAGTAATTTATTGTCCCTCACCTCACTTCCACCCTCACCACTTTATAGTCTCCAATGTGTAGCCTTCCACACTCTATGTCCATGTGTCCACATTATTTATTTCCCACTTAAGTGAAAGCAAGTGGTATTTGACTTTCTGTTTCTGTGGAGTTTCACTTAAGATAATGACCTCCAGTTGCTGCATGTTCCATGTTGCTGTCCCTGTCTCTACTAAAAATACAAAAATTAGCTGGGCATGATGGCACGTGCCTGTTGTACCAGCTACTCGGGAGGCTGAGGCAAGAGAATCACTTGAACCCAGGATGTGGAGCTTGCAGTGAGCTGGGATTGTGTCACTGCACTCCAACCTGGTGACAGAATGAGACTCTATCTCAAATAAAACAAAGCAAAACAAACAAACAAACAAAAAACAACAACTGTGATTTCATTCTTTTTTTATGGTTTGAATAGTACAAGGATGAAAGAGTTCTGTGTGTCTGTTGGTATGGACTGTGTTCGGAGCCCAACTCTGCTGAATCAGGTACCTTCAGGGCTATCCAATATCTGAGATCACTGGAGAGAACAGCATGCCACCATAGGTTTAGATGCAAATACAGCCCTCACTTGACATCCCATCTTCTCCAGGCTGGCAAAGCCTCATCCAAGTGATTCCTGAATGCAGTGATGTAGATCTAGGCTCTGGTATCCAGGAGTCCCTGAGGGTCATGCAAACTGGCCTTCAATGTGGTTCTAGTCCTCTCCTGCAATTCTCCAGCATACTTCAAATAAAACCCGAAGTCCCGAAAATGTTTTTAAGGCCCAAGATAATCTGGTTACTGCTTAACTTATTTCTTCTGCTGTGGCTACATTGACTTCTTACTGGTCCTAGAATATGCCAGGCTCATTTCGGCTTCAGAAATTTCATATGTATGGTCCCTTGGATGGATGCTCTTCATAAATCCCTCAGATGCCTTCTCTCATCATTTCATTCAGGTCTCTATCTGCACGTCACCCCTCAACAAGCACTTTTGGTCACTCAATCCAAAATAGCTCCTGCTGTCATTCATACCACTTTATATTGCCTTTTTATATCTATAATACTGACCACTCATCACTTGACATATATGTTTATTTGTTTCCTTTTTGTCTTCCCCACTAGGACATAAAATCCACAAGGGCAAGCACTTTGACTGTATTGGTTCCTTTCATGTTCCCATCAATCAGAACAGCATTTAAAGCATTAACAATGCTTAATAAATATTTGTAGAATAAAAATACAATGCACGAGTGAATAAATGAGACAAAAGAATTTGAAGAGAAATAAAGAAAATGTCTAGATGATGAAAATACTTCTGACAACACCACACAGAAACACAGTATTGTGTTATTGATGAGGAAACTGAGGCTTAGTTATCTTCCCCACAGTTGGTAAGGGGTAGAGTCAAGGCTCATTCCCAAATCAGTCCGATGCCAATGACATAAATGCAGACCTTATGTCATGCACGCATCCAGGGGGAGCATGAGATGAAACTTGGGTGTGGCAGGAAAATGAAGATGTCTATTTTTAATCTTTATAAACTTATGTAATTTTAATTTCTATTTTTATAATGTATGCAATCATATAGTATACCACTAATGCATGTATATTTTATTAGTAAATATTCACATATAGGGAATATGTGCTCTAAAAACATTTGGAGGTCACTTATCTGGGTTGCCATCTGTTTCTAGGAAGTTCTGAGCAAGGTGGGGTAGTGGGTGTCCATGGTGATAAGGAACACAGAGGAAGTGGAAATGGAAGGGAATAAAACATTGACACCTTCAGCCTGAGTCTGTGGGTAGGGCAAATATGTAAGTGTGACTGTAAGGGTGAGTTTTCTCAGATGTGTCTGGGGAGAATCCCCAACTTGCCACCACCATAGCGAATAATGGTCTGAATTAGTTTCAGGACAGGACTGGGCATGTAACCAATGGAGACTAATGTCTCTAAAGACATACTTATCCATCCAAATTCAGGAGAAGGCCAGGTTTGGAATTGCTTCCTCATTCCTTTCCTTCCTGCTCTCCTCCATCTTTTCACATGCATTTGCAACTGTGTGCTCTTGTATGCACATCCAGCACAGATACACACTTCTGCACTTAGAATTTCTCACCAGCTCAGAGGAAGACCTGGCTTGAAATGGAGACCTTAAGAAAGAAACTGAAGAGGCAGAAGAAATGATCCATTCTAGATCTCTCATTCTGTAGATCAGGAAACCAAGACTCAGAGACAGAAAACACAGTAGTCCTGGCAGAACTAGGATTAAGTTCTCTCAGTCTCTTGACTTCCAGTCTCTGGAATGCCCACCCTTCCATGGAAGCCATTTTACCTCATTTATGCCCATTTTCTTACAGGGTAGCTTTCATGCAGAAGGCTGGCCACATTCTCACAATACTAGGTCTTTAGAGCACTGCAACCTGGGAGGCCTTCAATAAGGAGGGTACACAGAGACGCGCCTTCCACATGAAGCATCTGCTTTCCCTTCAGTTTCCTATGATGTGATCCTGTGAAATATATTCCAGGAAGCACTGAATGCTTATTTCATCTTTATTTATAAACCTCTCTGAGTCCTCCCAGCCTGTCCTCCAACTAGCAGGTCCTCACTGCCTTACAGAGCAGGAACCCAAGCAAGTGCTTGAAGCTTAATTGATCTGGATGTTTAGAATCAAACTTCATTAGCTGAAATTACTGCAGTTTGCCTAATTTGTTTCTCTCTGTGAGCTCTGATAAGGTTGGTTTAACATCTTCTAAACTGTGGTGTTTATCATCATCAATGCCTACTCAGATTACCCCTGCAGAGTAATGGGCCAGGAGAAAAATGGTTTAAAAGGTATAGCTATTTTGTGTGGATATTTCTACATATACCATACACAGTATGTGGTGTCCAAGTCCCTACAAAAAAGCACTTATTTCCACAGGGCAACTCCACTTTTTAAAAACAAAACACTGCCAGAAAAATCCTGTCAATCATCAATATTAAAACATTTTTGGTGTTAGAAATACTATACATTTTGATATTTTTTTTTAGGCAGGGATAAACCCTTTGTTTTGTTATTTTTCCAGTCTGCTAGAGACTTTTGACTAACCTGTGTGTGTGTATGTGTTTGCAAATACATATATTTGTGTTTGTGAGTTAAACATCAATTTAAAAGAGGTTTGTCTCTAAGGATGGCTCTATTGATCTATCCCAAATGCAAATAAACTTTTAGCATGATTGAAAGTCGTATTGAGTCTCCAGAAGGAACAATGGCTGCTTACAGAAGCAATAGTTGCTTGTATAAGGAACAATGGTTGCTTCTGTAAGGAGGGGCACTGTGAGGGAAACTTTCTCCTGTGAACCCATTTATCTATGTTGAATTGCACATGTTATCTTCTCCAATAATTAAAAACAAAAAAATGCATTGTCAGTAACAATAATCCCAGATAATTATTTTTCCATAATACTACTACCAGTTAGTTGTGCTGTATATATAGCTTATATTATTATCTATATACAAATACATCATTTCAGTGTGTTCTGGCAGTAGCCAGGTAGGTGTTTGAGAGTTGTGTTGACAGTCTATCCATTGGTTGTTGCTTTAAAGTGGAAATTTAATGTGAGGAAGCATGGCCAACACTGAGAATATAGAGACTTATTTTAACATCATCACACCTACCTCAGTATTTTGTTTCTCTCTGTTTCTCTCTCATCCTCTCCTAGGATGAATGAACATTTCATTCATTCATGCTGACAGAAGCTCTGGTTTCAAAAGGGACCAGTCACCATCAGATTTGTAAGAAGTGTGTCTTAATAAAGCAAAATTTGTCTTTCTTATTTGTTAAGTTATCTACATGATTGTATCAATCCTTGACTTAAATACCATGCATCCCTGGACTGACTGCGTGGGAGTACAAATGATGTAGGGAGTAATCGTAGTCACACTGGCATGTGTATTTAGGTTTCACTTGACAGTTCTCACCAGGGGAAACGTGAGGCACCTGGCCCCTTGTCCCTTTTCAAGGTCTCCCTCACATCTGTTATTTTAAGGAGCCCTCCAGGGGTCACTCTTCACTTAAGAGTCACTCTAGAACACCTCTGAACTGCTTCTTACTCCTCTGGCGGCTTGTGCTTTGCTGTTGTTCACTTGCAAGCCTCTTTCCAGGTGCTTCCTCCAGGTTAACACAACACCACTGGAGCTGCCCACCTGGCTCAAGAAATGCCACCTGCCCTGTGCGTGGGCCCTTGCTGCTGCCATCCACTTGCCAACGGAGAGGGAAATAGCCACCATCTTCGTTGGGTCTGACCCTCTTACCGGGATCTCACCACCAGGTTTCGTGGCCCAGAGTTGCTCCAGTGCTTCTGCTTTTTAAGAAAACAGCTATATTCAGATAATCACATACGATACAACTCGCCCGTTTTAAAGTGTACAAATCAGTGTTTATTGGTATATTGTGTTATTAATTTTTAAAAATTGTAAACTGTATACAACAGAACATTTACTGTTTCAACCACTTTTAAGTGTACAATTCAATGGCATTAATTACATTCATGATGTTGTGCAAACATCACTATTTCCAAAACTTTTTCATTATCCCAAACAGAAACTCTCAACCGTTAAAAAATAACTCCTTATTTCTCTCTCCTCCAACACCTGGCAACTTCTAATCTATTTTTTACCTATGCATTTGCCACATTTTAAGTACCTCATATATGTAGAATCATAAAATACTTATCCTTTTATTTTGGTATATGTCATTTAGCGTAATGTCTTCTGATTCATTCATGTTGTAGCATGCATCAGAACTTCATGACTTAATGGCTGAATAATATCTCATATGGCTATACCACATTTTGTTTTTACCTGTTCATCTTTTGATGGACATTTGGATGGTTTCCACCTATTGGCTATTGTGAATAATGCTGCTATGAAAATTGGTTTGTAAGTGTCTATTTGAGTCTCTGCTTTCAATTCTTCTGAGTATATACCTAGGAGTGCAATTGTTGGATCATATGGCAATTCTGTGTGTAACTTTTTGAGGAATTGCCAAACTGTTTTCCACAGCAGCTGCACCATGGAGCATTCCCACTAGCAATGTGTGAAGGTCAACGCTTTTACTTTTACACAAATACCACATTTTCCCCCAAGGCAGGTAAACACTGACAGGGCTGCTTGGAAGGGACAGTTTCAGTTCACAAGTGGATGCTCAGAGGTACATAGTGCCTCATTCAAATCTGGCTTATCTTTGCTCCTTCAGTTGTATGCTAGTCATACTTGTTCATGCCTGGCCCCCAGTTATTAATACAAGTTGAGTTCTAGTCCCCGAAGCTTTTAAAGCCTTAATGCAAATTAGTCAAAAAACACAGATACAAGAAAGGGGACCCACTGCTAGTTCCAGAACCAAATCTCTACTTTGGTTTAGCTGGGTGAAATTTTTAATACTGTTTTCACCTAGAGACTGACCTGGTGGCTCTGCCTGAAAAGGCTAAACAATTTAGTGAAAAAAAAAGTCAGTCATTCATTCGATGAATTATGACTGGTTAATAAGCCACGTGAGTCCAGGCCCTCCAAGAAGCAGGCACCAAGATGGGATGAAGTCTGGACATGGTGGCTCATGCCTATAATCCCAGCACTTTGGGAGGCTGAGGCAGGAGGATTATTTGAACCCAGGAGTTTGAGATCAGCCTGGGCGACATAGGTAGACTCTGCCGCCACAAAAAGTAAAAAAAAAAAAAAAGAAAAAAAGAATTAGCTAGGCACTGTGGTGCACACTTGTGGTCCCAGTTACTTGAGAGGCTGAAGTGGGAGGATGGCTTGAGCCCAGGAAGTTGAGGTTGCAGTGAGCCACGATCACACCACTGTGTTCTAGCCTAGGCGACAGAGCAAGACCCTGTCTCTCTCTCTCTCTCTGTCTCTTGAAATGTCATATATAATTAAATATATAGAAGTTATAATACATTATAATATAATTTAATTATAAATTTTAAACAATTTAATTATAATTTAATTCCTATATATTTAATTATAACATATAATTATATAAATTATATATAAATTTATAAATTATAAAAATATATAAATATAAATAATATATATTTATATTTGTATATATTTAATAGAAAAAGAAGGAAAAAGAAAAGAAAAAGAGATGGGATAAGATGTGCAAGAGATCTCTTTGGAAAATGTCTGAGGTAGGCAGGAAGTCAAAGGGGCCAAGAGAGTGATCAGTTTGAGACACAGGTCTAACTCCTAGTCAAAGTTGGGCATCAGGGGAGGCCCTTCTTTCCCAGGAAAGGGCCTGCCTCAGTCCCGGTCATGCTCAGTTTTGATCTGGAAGCAGCCCTGGGGAGGTAAGGTCTCAGCACAAACACAGCGATGGGTTTCAGACAATAGCTGGGGCCGCAGTCAAACTTCTGAAAGGTGCAGTTCCATTGAGATGATCAAGTGGGTTCGTGCATAGTGACATTTAGAGCGATTCTTAGGAAGTTTCTGGGAAAAAAAATCTACTGGGAGGGTCTTTTGGCATTTCCTGTTAGAGGCCTTCTCTTCTGACAGCCCTCTAGAAATTTCACACTGTACTCTATTTACTTATCACAGCAATCTGACAATGTCTCACCTTCCAAAGTGCTTGGGGTCTGTGGTCAGCTATGTGTTAACTTTTTGATCAAAGTGGGGAGTTCTAACTAGAACACCTTTAATAGAAAGTAATTTGACACTGAATCTGCTGAATGACTATAGCTTTGAGTGCTTTGACAGCTATGAAACCACTCTATTTTGATTAAGTCTCTTATCCAAATGGCTCAAGTGGTGGGGTCAGAACTGGAAAACAGAGCTCCTGATGCCCAATCCAATGTTTCTCTCAGTATTTTTTAATGGTATTTTATTTTCCCCTTAAGTTCTCCTTCATTGTTAGAGATAGTTTGGACCCTTGATGACTTCACCCCGGCTTGCCAATCCCCTGGGACCTGTGGGCATCTAAGAGGGATGTTTTGCTCAATGTGGTGGGAGGACTTCATGTTATGCCATCTCACCTTACCTTTGATGCCTGCATTTACTATTTCTTCCTCATTAAAATCTTCACTCAATTATCCTTTGTCTCCCAGCATCCTCTCTCAGTTCCAGCCACAAACCTTGGCTGTGTTATCCCTGTTGCATCTGGCTCTCCTCTCTTGACTCAGAGTCCCACTGGTGGATCAACGAGGAGATGTCTACACATTGGACATAGCTTGGGGCCTTCCCACCCTTGTGTTAAGGGACTACATCCAGGAAGGTTGGCACCTGCAGCTTGGTCACACATCAAGGAGTGAATTACTGATGTCATGGAATCGGCTTTTGAATTCAGCAGACCTAAGATTACTTCCCACCCTCAGAATCTGTAAACTTTTAGAAATCTATTCATAGCAGGAATGTAGTCTTCTCTGTGGCACTGAACTAAATTAGAGAAAATGCATTGACTGCAGACAGGGCAGGGAGTTTGATTAATTAGGGCCTATCCCAGGCATGGCAGCAAACTTTCACTGTTCCTGCTGTTGCTGTACATTAGCATTCAGCTGTTGCTGAGTTTTAAATAGTACCTCTCCCCCAAAGGAAAACTTCAAGGTCCATCCATTTACTAAAACCTACACATTTTCCCAGGGGATCAAATGCTAGCCTGTCAGCCCTAGGGTCAGGGAGGCTGTGCTTACATGGTTCAAGGAGAGCCTAGGGAAGGTTTCTTTTCCCTGCTTTCTCTGCATGCTCCTGGGCGGGGAGTCTTGTGTTTGCTACACTGTCTTTCTCTGTTGGGAATGGGGGCAGAGCAGTTTTTGCTGTCTGGAAAAAACATTTTTATATATAAGACAATGGGGTTTACAATTCTGTTTTCATTTCACTCTTATTAAAAACAAAATGGGGGCACTGAGACATTTTGGTCAAGAAAAATACAAGTCAAGTCAAGGCTGGGAAGTACAAATAGAGACAGTAGGACCCCATGTTTGTAGAGCCTAACGCAAGTTACAATGCCTTTCATACTCAGAAACTGATTTCATCTTACATACATCTTGAAGGGTTGATGGGGCAAATGCTGTTATCTCCATTTTATGTGAAAAATATTCATTCTTTTAGCAAGCAAGCAAGTATTTAGTGTCTACTAAGGTTTCCTTCCTAATATTTATTGAGTGCCAGGCACAAGCTATTTGCTATCTAATCTAGCTCAGAGTGACCTGTGAAATAGTTGCTATTGTTAACCCCATTTGGCAGATGGGTAAATGAAACCACAGAGGGGTGATATGGATGGCAGAGTTAGGATCTGAGTTTGTGCTGTCTGACTTCAGAACCAGTGTTCTGGACTGTTCTGTGGTACCCACAAGCAGTCTATTAACCACTTCATGAAACAATGACTCAGTTCCAGTGGATAAATGCTGTGAGGGAAAAGTGCAATGTGCCACAAGAAAATAGAACAAGTGTCCTAACAATCTAGAGATTGAGGAGAGGCTTCTCTAAGAAGATAACAATTAAACTGAGGCCTGAAGAAGGGGTAGGAACAAGACAGGGGAGTGGGGTGAGGGTGAGAAGAGTGTGCTAGAGAAAGAGAACAGTACAGACAAAGTCTGAGTGATACAAGGAGGCCACACTGTGAAGGACTTGAAATAAGCTTATCTCTTTGCTCTCTAGAGAGCATGGGAGACAGAGGGAGATGAGGTTGAAGAGATAGGCAAGGTAAGGCTTGAAGGTTCATATTAGGAATTGACTCAAAGCACTGGTAATCCACTGGAGGGAAGATTTCAGCCCATGGAGATGCATGTGGCTGCTGTGAAGCAAGAGTATCAAAGGAGGCAAAAGCAGAACTGGAGAGAGTGGCCAGGAGACCATGACAGGAAGTGGACATGGAGAGAAAGTAGCAAGTTGGCTGATGTTGAGAAGATAAAGTTGACATGATCTGGTGACTGCTGTGAGCTGGGAAGAAGGAAAAGCAGACAACATCCAGATGCGTGGCAAAACCCCTCAGTTGACAATGATGCCATTTCCCCAGAGCAAACACCAGAGAAAAGTCAGGTTGGTAATGTGGGGAATAAATAGAACACAAGTGAAATTTTGAACAAGTTGAATTACAGATGTCAGGGAAATATGCAGAGAAGTGCATGAATCTGGAGCTCACAAGGGAGTTCTGTGCTAAATACACACACCCATGAGTCACTGAGACGAGCCCCAGGGAAGAGTAAAGATGAGGCCTAGATTATAACCCAGCACACTACCATATTTCAAGGTACTGTAAAGAACGGAGACCCATAAAAGAACAAGGAGGAAAAATCGGTGAGAAAAAAACAGAAAAATGGAGTAATGAAAAGACAGAGCGAGAAAAAAGGGGGACTATGTAACTAAAGTGAAGACATCAGGTAAAATGAGGGCTGAAAAGTGATTTAGGTTCTCAAGGCCATGAGTGGCCTTAGCAGGGGCCATTTCAGTGCTGTGGTGGGTACAGACATTATGTTACAGTGAGTGAAGGAGTGAGGGAGTATAGAGTCAGTGAGTGGCAGAATGAGTGGACAATGAGTGAGCGAAAAGAAAGTGCATGGAAGAGTGAATGAGTGGAGGAGCAAGTGAGTGGAAAGTGAGTGAGATGAGGAGTCAGTGAGTGGAAGGTGAGTGAGTGGAGGAGTGAGTGAGTGGAGGAGTGAGTGTGTGGAGTGAGTGAGTGGAGGAGTGAGAGAGTGTAAGAGTGAGTGGAGGAGTGAGAGAGTGGATGGTGAGAGAGTGGAAGGTGAGTGAGTGGGGGAGTGAGGGAGTGGAAGGTGAGTGAGTGGAAGGTGAGTGAGTGGAGGAGTGAGCCAGTGGAAAGTGAGTGAGTGGAAAGTGAGTGACTGGAGGAGTAAGTGGAAGGTGAGTAAGCGGAAGAAGTGAGTGGAGATAAAGATTGCTGACAAGAAGTCACAGTATTTCGCTGTGTTGTGAGGGGTCTCCATGCTGAGAAAGATGTAGTGTCCCATGTGGGCTGCCTGGTAAGCCATGGTTTCAGGCAGGTGCACAGTTGTGCCTGGTGGAGGGTAGTGGTTTTTCAGCTACCAGTAGGGACTGATTCTTCGGTAACAAAACTTGCTCCTGTTGACTCCTACGCTGTGTTAATGTTTAAAAGTTTCCCTAATGACTGTTGAATGAGTAATAATCTGGGTCAGATTTTTTTTTTTTTGGACAGAGTCTCGCTCAGTCACCCAGGTTGGAGTGCAGCGGCACCATCTAGGCTCACTGCAAGCTCCGCCTCCTGGGTTCAAGCCCTTCTCCTTCCTTAGCCTCCTGAGTAGCTGGGACTACAGGCACCCACCACCATGCCCGGCTAATTTTTTGTATTTTTGGTAGAGGCGGGTTTTCACCGTGTTAGCCAGGATGGTCTCGATCTCCTGACCTCATCATCTGCCCACCTTGGCCTTCCAAAGTGCTGGGATTACAGGCATGAGCCACCACGCCTGGCCCTATTCTGGGTCAGATTTTACAATTTTTCTTCGGGTTGGACCTGTCTGTCTTATACATAGCTAGTTTTGGCTCCCTATAATAATGTAGAATTCATGCCTATATTTCTGTTTCAGGCCTTTTGGTCTATGCATAAGGAAATTTGTTGTCTTAGATAAGTGAAGTGAAGACTATTCTCAGGTTATGTGTGTGCATTTAACTAATGTGTAGTGTCCTGTTTTGTGAAAAAGCCACATGAAGAGGAGGGTATTTTATGAAATCTAAGACTGAGCACTGGTTTGTCCATGGCCTGTGGCTTTGACAAAGCCCTCTTCCACATTTCGGGTCACATGCAAATCAAAGTGAGAAGTAGGCAGCATTTTTGTGTGCTCAGCTACAAACCCTAGGAGTCCTGATGGACATTTCATCATGATGCACAATGCAGAAGTCTTGATGAATGTCAGGGAGGATAGATTGTAATGCTACATTTGTACAAGGCACTCCTTTGCCAGTTATTCCCATCCAAGAGTTAATCATTTTTTATATAAGAATGATATTAAATTATAACAAGAATGAAAGGTGAGCTAAGAAATCTTATTGCCCACATAAATCTTCCCTTCTGGTACCATCATTCTTCAAAAGAAAGAAGACACATTCTCCCATACTTGTAGAGGCCCTGCTTCTGAGGGGCCTAAGGACCCTGTAGACATCTGGAGGACAGAGCAAAAAAGGAAAGAAGCTTTCTAATTGGTGCGTGTGTGTGTGTGTGTGTGTGTGTTTGCGTGTGTGTATGCGTTTGGAGCCAGTTTGTAAATTTAGATCACAAAATCCCTGAAGAAGTTCAAAGTAGTGTTTCTAGAATGTTGCAACGCTCCATGTGAAAGGAAAAAGTCAACTGTTTACCTGGACTTAAAGAGTGTGTTTGCAAAAACATAACCTGGATTTACTAGATATTTTGCCATTGAGTAAATGTAACCTGGTCTAAATTTCATCCTAACTTGGCACCCATAGATTGCTCTGACCACCAGTTGTTATTATATCCTGGCTAATGGTAAAGTGGGTCATTATTTCTAATTTCTCAGTAGACTCATGTCTCAGGTTGTTTTGAGCACTTCCTTCTATATGGTAAATCATTAGCTGCAGTTCCCAGAACTCTGTTTCCTCTTTCTATCTTCTTCATGTGGTAGCAATAACAGTATAGAATAAAGCTAAATAGCACATTCATCTATGAAATGCCATCACATTCAAATGAAACTCACCTGTTTGAGGCTTTTGAGTCTGCAAAGTAACTACTTATTTGATGAACCAAAAAAGAAGGCAAGCCATTTGACTTAAGAGACAAGACCAGGGGGTTTCAGGGTTTTTGTCACAAAGCTCTTGCTTCTTGAATGGTATTGTCCCCGGCCTGGAAAGCAACTGACTTCTGAGACAAGTGCAGTTTGCCTCAAGCCTCACTGCATTGTGCCATTAGACAGAACCTAAGTGAGACCCAAAGATGATCAAACTGTGTAGCCTACCTGACTTCTTGAAATTCCTTTGTTGAAAGAATCCTTAATTGTGAAATTTCTCCAAGACATTTACTTTGCTCAATTTCTTAATAAATCTTCCTTAATTTCTCAGTGGACCATGCAGACAATATTTACTTGATTTGAATAAATGGCTAACAATATGGATAAGGAAACTTTTCTTTAAAGTGTATCAATTGATTAATGACTTGGGTAAGATTCACTTTACAGCTCTTGGTTGTATTATTAGTCATTTTATAATAATGAGTTTTTGTCACTTGAAAATTCAACTTTCTTTGTGGAAACCCAGTTATAGTCACATGTGTTTGGTGCTGTTAGCTAGGGAGGATGTGACCATACTTACCCCGTGACAATTCAATAACTTTGACTCTGAAGGAAAAATTTACTAAGGTTTTGATAGTGCACCCTTGAAGAATACTGCCCAATAATATGGAGAATCACAAAGTTGGACAGACCCTTAGATCTCTTCCAGCCAGAGCCCCCGATTTACAGAAAAGTAAACTGAGGTACAGAGCCGACCACAGGTTACCTGTATTGTTAGGCTGCCCACCCTAGATCAATACAAGTTTCTCATGTGCTTCTGCTATTAGGAAATACATAGGGTTTTGTTCCAAATTTACCCTCTAGCTGGGGAGGTAAAACTGGTACATGTAAACATTTAAAGATAGCACACAGCAAGATATCAAGTATAACCAGATGTAGCCCGTACTCAATGTAACAAGCTGCATTTTATAGCCATACTGCATATTAGGACCAGTCCATAGTTCATGTTAGAAAACAAAGCAAATTTTGAGGCAGAGCAGAGCAGAGATAACCGTCATTCTGTGGTACAACATAAACCTGGGCCACCTGCTGCTTTGGTCTGGGTTACGTGTGGCAAAACTGTCGAGTGATCAGCCAGAGGGGCTCCAGGATGCAGATAATCCAGCTTAGAACCCCTATGACAGGAAAATCAGAAAAGCCTGAAGCTCTTGTCCCATGGGAATTTCTCCCATCTAATTCTGGCCGTGTCTCCCAAATAGGAGGCCAATCTAGTACAGGAGCTAATAGCACAGATTCTAGAGCCAGATGGACCTGGATAGGTCCCAGTCCTACTAGTATGTCATTGTGTGACTTTGAGCACATTGTTTTACTCAAGTTTCATTTCCTCATCTGTAAAATGAGGATATAATTAATGCCTGCCTCACTAATTCTGTGAAGATCAATTGAGATAATGCATGGAAGTAAAACATCCAGCAGTTTCTGACATAGAACAATGCTTATTGCAAAGATCTATTGTTAATATACTCAAATCAACCATGCTATTAGCAATGAGAGAGAGTGTGTATGTGGGGGTGCTGTGTGTGTGTATGTGTTTCCATATACCATGTTCTGGTTGTTTTAGCCATCAAGGAGAGATTTGAATTACGGAATCCAATTGGTTGTACAATCAATAGCCATTTAATGGCCGGAAACAACAAATGATGTTAAGGTGGAATCATCAGGAACAGCTCATTTGTAAGTGGTCCTGTGAATTGTTAGATGTTTATCAATGGGATTCTTTTTAAAAGGCACAAAGGAAGACTACATTTCCCAGGCTGCCTCACAGTCAGGTTCAGGCCATTTGACTGCATTATGACCAATAAGATGTGAGAAGAATTCATGTGCACCACTTCCATGTTGAATGTAAACCCACTTGATGATTCTCTACACTTGCCACTCTTTCTTCTCCTTCCACGGCCACATGTTCCAGATGGAGTAACTACTACGTGGAACAAGCACATATCCCTTAGTTATTGCTGGTAGTAGAGCCAAGAAGTGCAATTACCCACACGTTATAAAATATTGCATGAGAAAGAAAGAAATTTTTAGTGTCTTAAGTCTCTGATTGTAGATACTATAATAATATTAGAATAATAATTTGGAGATTATTATGGAAACTAGTGTTAATTATCCTAATGCCTAATTAGGCAAACTAGCTGACTAGAACTGTTCAAATGCAAAGAAAATAAAGATAACAAAAAAGTCCATATTGAAATAATTCAAAGAGCAAGTTTAATAATAGTCAATTGTATTAATAAGACATACAAGCCATTTTTTAACGTCATCCCCAAAATTACATTATTGGGTTGAGTTTACTTTTGATTTTGCTGTTAACCAAATAGTTTTTTTTTTTTTTTTGAATAATACCCCAAAAGGCGACATTCTGACTCAGGACTGAAAACAGGGTGTATGTTTAGTTGTTGCCTGAAAATGCCCTTCGCTATATGCTGCTGACTGAAAAACAGAAGCATGTTTCAAAAAAGTATAGATTGACTTCATTGAAGACAAAAACAATTACAGTGTCTACAGTGATGTTTCTCATGGCAGTGGGGTTATAAATAGTCAAGTAATTTTTCCCATGTACTTTATTATATTTTCTACATCTTCCACAAAAGCACGTATGACTTGTAAACACGAAGATAGTAAAATGCCGTCTTTAAAGTATTCTTTAAATATTATTTTATTATTTAAAGTCCTTTATTCTTTTACAGATAAATAATCCCTGAAATTACTAAAATAGAACAACAACAACAAAATCG
Source organism: Rhinopithecus roxellana (assembly GCF_007565055.1). Taxonomy (NCBI): domain Eukaryota; kingdom Metazoa; phylum Chordata; class Mammalia; order Primates; family Cercopithecidae; genus Rhinopithecus; species Rhinopithecus roxellana. The sequence goes on along the minus strand of NC_044553.1, from coordinate 59,217,897 downwards.
ACTATTCATATAGATTTTGATAGCAAAATCTTGCTTAAAAAAGATTTGTATCTTTGAGCTTATGGGCTTGAGCAAGTCAAGTCACATCATTAGTTGCAGGTTGTGGGAGGAAGTGCCACAGCTGAGGTGGCGGTACCGAGGTGATTTTCAAAAGGAGGGATTTTTAAGCTGAAATAGCAGAAAGACCAGAACATTGACCTGAAATACCTATGCATGGAAAAATATCAGCAAGAAAGAGTTCACCGTAAGAAAGACATTTCTGGTGAAGTTTCTTTAAGAGTCTTCTAGTGGCCTAAGTTTTTTATTTTTTTTAAACTGCTTCATTGAAGTATAACTGATATATGAATAAAACTCTCCCGTATTTAATGTATATAATTTAATGTTAGGCCATAAGCATACACCTGTGAAACCATCACCACAATCAAGGTGGTAAACGTATCTATTACCCCCAAAGATTTCCTGGTATCCGTCCCTTCTTTTTGCAGGTAAGAACACAACATGAGATAGACTCTCTTAAATTTTTTAATTGCACGATACAATGCAGTGTCATTAACTGTAGAAACTATGTTGCACAGCAGATCTCAGGAAGTTATTCATCTTGAATAAGTGAAAGTTTACACCTACACAACAACAACTTCCTACCTATCCCTGCCCGAGATCTTCCCCCAATCACCATTCTCTGCTTCTATGACTTTGACTATTTTAGATAACTCACATGAGTGAAATCAGGCAGTATTGCCCTTCTCTGAGTAGCTGATTTCCCTTCACATACTGTCCTCCAGATTCATCTGTGTTGTCACATATGGGAGGATTTCCCTTTTTCCAATGCTGAATAATATTCAATTGAATGTATATACTGCATTTTCTTCAATTCATTTATCCATCAATACATTTTAGATTGTTTCCATATCTAGAATATTGTGAATAATGCTGCAATGAACATGGAGTGCAGATATCTCTTTGAGATTCTGATTTAAATTTTTTGGATCTATAACCTGAAGTGGGATTAATGGGTTATACGGCAGTTCTATTTTTAATTTTTGGGGGAATCTCCATACTGTCTTTCATAGTGGCTGCACCATTTTACATTCCCACCAACAGTATACAAGGGTTTAAATTTCTCCACATATTCACCAACTTACCTTTTGACTTTTTGATAACAGCCACCCTAACAGGTATACAATTGTTATTGTATACACATGGCATCATACACCATGACCTAGTGGGATTTATCCCTAGCATGCAAGAATGGTTCAACATGTGGAATTCAATGAATGTGAATTCTGTGTCCCTTCTGTGACATCTCATCCCCTCCTATGTGACTAGGTCCTGGTGGGAGAACCAAGATCTCTCTTGCCAAAATTCCTTATCTTAGAGCTCGCAGATATCCTTGTTGCCCAACCATGCCCCAGTGCAGCATGAGCCTGCCATGGGTGCCGATGGCTAGGAACTAGGGTAGTCAGAGACAACTGAAGAGATGGGCTTTTCTCCACTTGGACCAAATTCTGGACAGTGACACTAGTTTCTTCTCTGTAATAGCTTGACCCTTTTGCCTTGGGTTAGGTTTGGTTTTCTCACACCCCACTTATATCCAGCTGAAGCTTAGTCTTCACAAACCTTCCTGAGAAAGTGTCTGAACTCCAACACACAGATGCAGAACCTTCACTGAGCATTTGTTAAGTGCTAGCATCGAGTTAGGCCTGATGACCCACTCAGACTTTGTCGTAATACCTGTATAGTACCACTGCATGTTACTCACACTGGAGAAAACTCAAGCTCAAATGGCTGCCTAGGTGTTCTTTCTTAGATTATTTTTAAGGATGCCAAAGTCAGTCTGGTAGGTAGACTGGAGATGGACATCGTTTCCCCTACTGACTTGATTTGTTATTTAAATTATTAGGATGATAGTGGAGGGCATTGAAGTGGGGTTCTGATGGAAAAACCTCCAGCTAGCTTGTATATTGCAGTTCCCTCTGTCACAGGTACTTGGAGCCAATGCAGGCATAGACAATGAAGCAGGTCTCCGTTTGACATCCAGAAGACACAAGCTTTATTTTTTCTCACTTCAGGATGAGAGGAGAGAAAAAGAATGTTTCTTAAAAGTTTTTTCCTCTATGGACATCTGCACCTAACATGACTTTGCTGGGGTGCCTGGCTGCAGGTGCAGTATGTGGCATTGCTGTATCAGTTTATACTTCCCCCCAGCCAGAATATGTCATTTGCTTGCCCTGAAACTGTAACCCAAATCCTCATACAGTCTCTTCCTTTGGCTTAGATATGTAAACAAAAACAAATAAAAATCCCGTTAAATTGTGTCTTACCTCCAAAGCCACCTTATCATTCAATGGATGATTATTACATTACTGAAGGAACCCAGAATATACTTCCTAGATTACTTATTTGCAATGAATCATGGTCTGTCATCCAGTGGCATTCTTCCTAGCTCTGTTAACTTTTCCTCTATTTGTGTCTGCCAATGAATATTCCAATTCCTCAAGAGTAAGGATTTTCCCTTGCTTCTTTTTCTTATCGTCTGTAGTGACCCAGAATTCTTTAAGGTAGGTGCTGAGTGGATATTTTCATTGGGGCTAAATAGCAATTTGCTGCTGCTATACATTTATTTCTTAACTCAGTTTAGATTTAGAAATGATTGGAGTTGATGCTAAAGACTGTTTTATCCAATCCTCCAAACCCACTTCGCCAGGATTGTGTAAATGAGAAAACTGCAATAGTTATGAATTGCCTAGGATAACATAGCTCATTAGTGGAAGCATCAGGACATGGCTTTTCAGTTCAATGCTCTGTCTAATATAAAGTGCTGCATCCAGGCATCTAATGGGGCCAGGAGGAAATGGGACATAAAATAGGCAAGTTCTGTAAAGGAGGAAGCACCAGGAAGTGACAGGAGAGTGAGGTAGAATCTGAGGCTGGGAAAGGGGAGGCTGCCAGGGATCATGGTGAAATCTAAAGGTAAGAACAACAAAAAAGGGGAGAAACATGGGGCAGATCTACAGGAATGGAGAGGCAAGCTTCATCTAACGGCTCTCTTGCCAAGGTCTGAGCCAGCTGAGGGCAGGTACCACGTTCCAAAAATGGCTGCCAACAATGCCTCAGGTCCCATGAGCTCCTCTACAGCAGGTCCTTACCACGTCCCCAGCAGGAGATGTGTCTAGTTCTTTTCCCTTGAACCTGGACTGGCCTATGACTTTCTAGTAACCAGGAGAATGTGGCTAAAGGGGCATATGTGACTTCTGAGTCTAAATGTAAGAAGGCATTCAGTTATTGTCTGGTTCTCTTGGAACACTTGCAGGGGGTGGGGGTGGGGAGCAGTGGGGGCAGCCAGCTGCTATGTAACACGTCCAGCTACCCTGAGACCGTCGTGCTGGAGAGGTTGCAGGTGGGCACTCCAGTAGACAGTCCCAACTGAGCCCAGCTTTCCAGTTTTCCCTGCCATGTGAATAACCCCACCTGCGACTCTCTAGACCAGCCAGCCCATCTGCCGTCTGAACACCACCGAGTGACCTCACTGATGCCTTCGGGGTAAGAGGAGGAGGACAGAAGAATTGCTCAGTCAAGCCTGACTGAATTCCTGATGTACACAACCTGTGAAATATAGTAAAAAATGTTTTAGAGCACTAAGTTTTGGGGGGTAGTTTATTAGATAGTAACAATTAGTGGAATACCAGCTTCTCCTATACTTATAAACATACCACTCAGGTCTTTCTCATTGAGAGAATCTCATTTGCTTTGCCCTCGCACATAAGAGAAAAGTTGCATGCCCAAGTATGAGCAGGCTTGAGCCCCGGGGGCCTGTGGGTGGCAGTCAGCTCCACCTTCTGTTTGTGGGTGGACGTTGAATGGTGTTATAAGTCATGGCATAGCTCAATGTAAAATCCATGCTTAGTTCAGTATGCAAACAGGAACTGATTCTATTTGAAAAAGGGAATTTAAAATACCCCACATGGGTACTGCAGTGCAAAGGAGAAGGTTAATCGTGGAAGAAAGATGATGCCAAAGCACATGGTCCCAGAATGCTCAGCCCAGAGAGACAAAGAATTGCACTCTTTCACAGTCATTTTCATAATATATTAGAAAGCATGTTCCCTGAAGTCTACTGAAGCAAAGTCTTTCTGTCCAAAATCCCTTCTGGATATAGAAAGGCACATGAGTCTCATTTTTGTGCAGAGGTTCTGGAAATTAGGGCTGGGCACGGAGATGGCATGGGTGTGTCAGGGTGTATGGAATATTGTATTTCCAAAGATAGCTTCAGCAATATCTCCTCTCTCACATGCCACTCTTCCATCAAGAGGGGAGTGTATTCTTTCTCCCTTTGAATCTGTGCCGACCTTGTGATTCTTCTGAGCAATGAAACGTGGGGAAAGAGATGTTTTGGGACTTTGAGAAGCCTGGCAGCTTACACTTTCGCTTGCGGGAGGAAGCCAGCTTCCATGTAAGAAGTCCAACTCTCTTGGGACGGCCATGCCATGAGAAGCCCAACCCTGCCATATGGAGAGACCTCGGGGAAGGGAGCTCAAGGCCTCAGCTGACAGCCCCTGCTGAATCCCAGCCGCCAGCCAACACCAACTTGCCAACTACGTGAGGAATGCTAACATGGTAGTGGATCCTCCAATTCCAGTCAAGCTGACCCAGCTGACTGCATATGAACAGAGGTGAGCTATGCCTGCTAAGACCTGCTCAAACAACCAAATCAAACAAATAAATGTTTCTGTTGTCCTGGGCCATGAAATTTGGAGGTGGTTTGTTATGTAGTCATAGCTAATCAAAATAGGAGGAAACAGCATAGAGCTGGCCTACACTCGTGGAGGTAGAGCGAAGTGGGTGTGAAAGCAAGTTCCAGGACAAAGGCCTGGGAATCCAGGGACAGGCCACAGCATTGGTTTTAAAAGGGGCGGCTGAGAGTCATCAAACAGATCCCAGATGGAGAGTCTGCATCAGAAATTCAAGAAAGTTGAGAGTCATCAAACAGATCCCAGATGGAGAGTCTGCATCAGAAATTCAAGAAAGTAGAAGAAGAGGGGACAGATAAAAGGAGAGGATACCGAGACAACGGTTCATTAAGTTTTGTGGGTTTTTTAAAAGCGTCAGATCAAGAAGGATTTTTGAGGGATTTTCTATGACCCCCTTCATAGAAATTGCTTAAAGAATACAACTAAAGTAAATATAAAACAAACATTTCTGAAATTTGATTTTAATAGGGCCTTGAAGCAAGTGTACATCCCCCGTCCCATGGCAGGGGCAAGAGCCGTATGAGACACAGCAAAGAAAGGTCACCATTCCATCCTTACCTGTGCCAGGTAGCATCCCATGCAGTCCTGATGGGGGCTGAGGCAGGACGGGGTCAGGATTCACTGCAATGCATTGCTATTATATAGTAAATTTTGTATAAGTCTAATTTCTTACAAGGGCCCTGTTATCTTCATAAAGCCTTGACTTAAATAACTCTTCTAGGTACTATTATATAAATACACATTCAGGAGGGACCTTGTGGATATGAAGATTCTAGCACTCAGAATCTGTAAAAAGCTAGGTAAGCACCACCATTTCCCGAATTCTATCTTCACTGTGTCTACTTACAACTGTGTACCCTATGTGGTACATTAGCATAGATCATAACTGATGCATTATCACCTTAAATTGGACTTATTATTCTCTCTCTTCCTTCAATCACATTCAGAATGTTCTAAATTTCTAGTGTCTCAGCAAAAGCTATGCTGAGGATAATGTTAGTCCCACCCCTTAACAGAGCTTAACCTAAGCTAAATTATGGAAGATTCCAAGGTTGCTTCCTGTTTCTCTTTTGTAATATATTGTTCCTTTCCCCAGGGGAGACAGGAACACTATGTCCTCTAATAACTAACCTCGGTCCTAGGGTGCTCACAGAGGCCTGCCCCTCTCATGTCCTTTATGCTTCTGACCTGCCCCTTCTTCCAAGAACACTTACTCATTTTGATGATGAAATATGTGGGTCTTTTTGAATAATTTTTGACACAGTAACATGTTCATAATGTTGTTTGCTTGAAAAAAATACAAAACCATATGATATATACAGCATTAAAAATGTAATAGGGGCATACATTTCATTATTTTAACTACTAATAGCAACTTTCCTTTTAGGGGGAAACTGTTCTGCTTTTGAAAATAACTTGATAGGCCAGGGTGCGGTGGCTGACGCCTGTAATCCCAGCACTTTGGGAGGCCAAGGCGGGTGGATCAGGAGGTCAGGAGATTGAGACCATCCTGGCTAACATAGTGAAACCCCGTCTGTACTAAAAATACAAAAAAAATTAGCCAGGCGTGGTGGCGGGCACCTGTAGTCCCAGCTGCTCAGGAGGCTGAGGCAAGAGAATGGTGTGAACTGGGGAGGTGGAGCTTGCAGTGAGCCGAGATGGCGCCACTGCACTCCAGCCTGGGTGAAAGAACGAGACTCCGTCTCAAACAAAAAAAAAAAAAAAAAAAAAAAAAAAAAAAAAAAAAAAAAAAATCTGATAGAGGCACTTGACTTAGAAGGAGAGGCCTGAGGGTGAAGAGTTGGTAGGAGTATAAGAAAGAGCAGGCAGTGGCTAAATTGCTCTGCATGAGCCCAGAATCAGGGAAAGAGCCCAGAGGTATTCCCAGGCTCAGGACAGTAGGGCATACGGTGGCTGGTGGGGATTCTCGGGCTGTGGGGATGGCCAAAGGACATTGTGAGGAAGGCCTGGCTGATGTTTTATTTGAAGCTGTATGCTGCAATGTACACTTTTACTCTCTGGTCATCAGCCTACCACAGGCACAAATATGAACTTCGTGTGTGTGTGTGTGCGTGTGTGTGTGTATGTACATGTGTGCTTGTGCACGCACTCACACATGCACAAGTGTGTGCACTGGGCAAGGGGGCAGACCTGGTAATAAGCAGAGTAACATTTATGGAGGCAGAAGCTGGAATCAAAAACTGACTATGAAAAAATAAACTCCTCATCCATCTGCAGAAATTTAGGGGAGGGCTTTTGGGCTTTTACAAGAAGAGAACTGAGGTTTGCATCATTTTATCCAGACCTCAAAGTCCATGCAACTTCAGCTGACCTATTGATTATAGATAAATCTATCATTATGTAGCTGGAAAGAAGAATCAAATGTTAAGATTAGTTGTCTCATGGTGGTGGGGATGATTTTCTTCTTTAGGGTTTTCTCTATTATGTTTTCTACAATGAGCATTTAGTATTTTTAAAATTAGAAAAAGTTATTTTAAAAATGCACTCATCCTGAACGTCCCTGAATTTAGCTAGCCATCAAGTTAGGAAGGAATTAACAAATTAATCTCATACCTGGTGTTAATGACTAATCACATCTGAAGAATGAAGAGTAATAAACACGTCCAAGAACATGTGTGTCTAGCAGGGGCCTCCTGGAGACTGTAATTCTGAAAGGCAAAGGAATAGAATTTTAAGCAGAGGAAGACAACATGACTCACGTGAAGTAGCTCCAGATTTGACTTACTTTGAGAAAAGGAGAAGTTCTCAAGGCATCCAGAAACATACCTGTGGAAATTCTCTCTCTGTTTGGGAAAATTGGCACTAATATTTCCTAGTGGGCTCTTGAGCTATCATAAATTGTTTTCTCTTGGATTTTTAAAAACATACATTGGGAGCTTTACTCTTCTTTGCCCTCCCGTATGGATAAAATCCCTAACAGCTTGAAGCCCAGGATTTGTGGATATATATTTTACGAGGGCAGGGGCCATGCCTGTCTTCCCAACTGCCTCCCGAGGACCTAGGACAAAGCCTGAGACAGAGAAGGATACAATAACGACTGATAATAACTTATTTTATTAAGTGTTTACTGTGTGAAAGGTCTTGTTCAAAGTACCTTAAATGTACTCCAAGCATCTCATGCATCCTTAGAACATGCCTATGAGGTAGGTAAAATTTTTATCCCTATTTTATAGATTTGAAAACCTGGAACACAGGGAGATTAAGTCACATACTCTAATCTGCACAAATGGCAAATTGTGAAGCCAGCCTGTGAACTCAGACTGCCTGTACCCATATTCTGACGGCTATGCTTTGATAGCTGCTCAATAAATAGAAGAGAGCTAGAGGAAGGGAGACAGGGAGGAAAGTGTCAGTCATTTCGAGTATTTTTCTTCCCTCTTGGCAAGAGGATGCTGTAGAGGTCAATAATTCCCTTATTTCAGGTGGGGTCCCTTTGAAAATGAGCGACAGAAAATTTTGTGTTTCTCTATCACGGGAATAGGAATTTGACTCCCAGAACCCCCATCTCAACCCCTTATGTTGAATGAGTTATCTGGGGTCAGCCTTGCGTTTTTTAGCTTTCCGTTGGTAACAAACTAGTCGGCCAAGCAGTTTCCCAAAGAGGTTGCGCCCATCCCTAAACACTAGAGGGCAGTATTTCAACAGGCCTGAGAATTTTGAACGCATCATAACGTATGCTTTCATTATTTTCAGGAAAAAAAAAAAAAAGCCTGTTGGACTGATTATTTCAGCTCAAGAATTTGAGAGTCCAGAGGAAGATGCATTTTAATGACTCCAGGGAACGGATCAAATTAAACACATTATCCAGGATTTTCTTCCCTGGCCTCCTCTCACCCGCCATCTCAGCGCTTCTGTCTGCGCTGCGTGAGCTGCAGCCTTGTGCCCTGAGTCATCCCCCTTGCACAGAAGCAGCCCTTGCCGAAGAACCCAGGGCCAGAAAAGGTCTCAGCAGCTTGTCTTGGCGCAGATCCTCCAAGGTCACCTTCCAGCAAGACAAACGTAAAAACCGTTGAAAGTTGTGTGCCTAGCCGGCATGCCTGCAGCTGGACAGGATGGCCCTTGACATGGAAAAACCAACCCAGTCCTGGCGGCTGCCACATCCTTGAAGACCTAGAGCTACACACTCGGCTGGGAGCTTTACATATGTGATCTCTAATCTTCTCAAAAACCTTGCAAGGAAAATAGTTTTACCATTTTGCAAACAAAGAAACAAATACAGAGAGGTTAAAAAAATGTGTCCACAGTGAAAAAGCCATCAAGTACAGGACTGGGACTCACACCAGAATGTCCAACCCAGAGCCTAGGATACACATGGCATCTCCAATAGCTACTGCCCCTCCTTCTCTTATCCCTTAAATTACAGCTATAATTGGCCAGAACATTAAGTGGATAGACTACATGATTTCCCGAGGGGAGGATGGACAGAGATGCAGGCATCTACTTTGGACCCTATGCACGTAAACTTCCAAGTTCTATTCTCCTCCATCCCCTGCAGCTCCTGGAATAAACTGGCATTTAATGGTTGCTCAGTGCTGTAAAGCTGGACTTCATTTCACTTAATAATAGTCTGTGTTGTCCGGGCGCTGTGGCTTGCACCTGGAAATCCTAGCACTTTGGGAGGCCAAGGCAGGGGGATTATGAGGTCAGGAGACCGAGACCATCCTGGCTAACAGGGTGAAACCTCGTCTCTACTAAAAATACAAAGGGCGTGGTGGCATGCTCCTGTAATCCCAGCTACTTGGGAGGCTGAGGCAGGAGAATTACTTGAACCTGGGAGGCAGAAGTTGCAGTGAGCCGAGATTGCACCAATGGCACTCCAGCCTGGGCAACAGAGTGAGACTCCATCTCAAAAAAAAAAAAAAAAATTATGTGTCTCCTTGGGTTAGTTGACAGATTTACTGATAATTGTGAAGAAGTTTGTTTCTGCTTCACTTTTATATAGGAGCTGTTTCTGCTCAGCTTCTTGTTAAAACACCCTTAGAAACCCGTAAGTAAATGTTGTAATTGCATTCTTAGCTTTATTCTCACTGATAAGAGACATAAGTGATTTTTAAAAGGCAGAACTAACTAATCAATCAAAACAAGCAGCTGTAATCTGATTTTAGAGCAATCTGCATGATAAGAGTTGGCCAAGGAGAAATAATTTCCTATCACAGTGGGATAATGTGCAAATGAAATATAAACTCCAGGCTCCCTCACATCACAGAATGTCAGAGAAGTGCCAAGCAGAATGTGTTTGTGAATGGGAAAGCCAATGGTGTTATATTTTCTCTCAGGTTATTCTCAATCTCATTTTCAGAAGGGACAAAATAGCTCTAAACATTTCTAAATATTTTGCTCCATATGGTCCAAATCCCAAACTTAAAAATATCCACCAACTGTCCACAGAAAAGGTGTTTTAAAGAAAAATAAAGAATCAATTTAATTGGAAATCTCCTTAGAAAAGTTTTCTCAGCAGTAAAATAGTGGCTGCCTGCCCTGTGGTGTTGGATTCATTAACCATGTCATGAAAAGTGGTGGAACAGTTGGTGGAACGTTGATCTAGGTGACCCTGGGGGAGGTTTCACTCACTCTAAAATTCTTGAAAATGAAGCACATAAATGGTGATTGTCTTTAATCTTAATAAAGTCTACCCTATTATCTTGCAAAGAACCAGGACCAGTGATCTCAGCCTCTTGCAGTGTCAGAAGGCTTGTCAACTTTCCCCACGCCCATCTTTCAACTCCTGCCATCAGGACAGGGCACTGGCTATGGATACACTTCAAAGAAAAGCAAAGAAATCATCATTAAAAATGAGTGAGGACACAGTTGCAATACCTAAAATGAGAAAGTTCTGTGGCTGTCCTCACTATCTTGAAAACCAGCTGGTACATGACGGTTGTGGCGATCAGCCCAAATCCTATATTATTTTCTTTCAACTCTGGACCCAACATGGAAGCCCTGGTGAGAGAACGGCTTTGCTAATGCCCTGGTGTGCTCCCCTGAGGCCTGCAGCATGCCTGTGTGTGTGTGTGTGCTTCCTTATGGACGAATGGAGCAGCTGGCCTCCCCACTCAGCAGCCTCGGACAATCCACCCACCACCGTCCTTTCTTCAGCTCTCTAACACACATTTCTTGAGTGTCTAATGTGTACCAGGTGTGGCTCTGGGTGCTTGGACCATAGCAGTGAGCAAGTAAGCCAGAGTTCCTGCTCCCAGAGGACTTACATTTTTCTGGGGAGAAAGACAGGAAGAGAATGGACAAATCAGAAAATAATAGAAATACTTGCTTGGAAGAAAATAAGACATAGAGGAGGGAAGGGGAAAGCCTGAGGAACTCCTTTAGGATGTCTGGTGAGGGAGGCTTCTGAAGAGTGGCCTGAATGATGAGAGAATGCCATCTACACACAGATCCGGACAAGAGCATTCCAGAAAGGGCAAATGACAAGTTCAAAGGCTCTCTGGTGGAAATGCCTGTGGCATGCATGAGAAACACCAAAAACACCAGTGGGGCTGGAGTGTCATCTTTGCAAAGATTGCGGTATGAGCTGCGGATGGGGGAGAAGTGGCTGTGCTGTAACTGGAGAGTGACTGAATCCTGACTGCACCTCGAGCCATGTAGATCCATCCTCAGTCACTGGATAAAGGACATTTCAGGACAACCACAGTTTCTGATCCTATTCAAGGTACTGTTTAGCATCCAGCCATAATTACAGTTGGCAGAGATGGCCAAAATTCCCTCAGAACGACTCCCCATGTGAGCCTTGAATCTGAAAAGTCAGCTGGGGAATAAAACAACAACCACTCTTGCCCATCATCAACTTTGAAAAATCCATCAAACATTCATTTTTTTCTGGGATTGTAAGTGCAAGGCCAATATTGCAAAACATCCCAAGCGCCGGTAATTTTTCCCATTGTATCTTTGACTCGCCCAAGAGTTTACCTTAGAGTCCCATCAAAACAGCACTCTCTCTGCTGATCTGAACAATTTTTAAAACATCATATTGTTACAGCCAACTAGACTTATTGTTCCCCAGAAGGGGAATGACATCGATGGCTGGGATTTTAGTGTGTGCTGCAACCTCAAGCTCTGCCACACATCGCACACAGTTCCCTCTCATCTAGGAGCTGTATTCTTCTCCCCTAAATTTTCTGTTACATTTATATTCTATTTATAAAGGTAGGTGGAAAACTCTTGGTCTCAGAAAGCAGCTTTGAATGAGAAACAATTAAAAGGCATCTAAAAAGAACCCCACTGAGACTTGGTTCATCTGGAGAAAGGTGTCCAGATCCCAGCTCACCAACACGTGAACAAAATAGGCCTAGATTCCTCCTGCTCTTCCTCTCCTCTCCTTCCCTGTGGCAATTTTATTTCAGAAGTTAGCATCCTCTTACTTTGGCCTCCACCTGTATCTCAGTCTTGCTCTGGCCTTACTGCCAACTAATCCTATGGAGTCACCCCAGGTGAGAGTGCAGTGTATTGGACTAAACCTGAGCTGCCTGAAGTTGAGTCCCAGCCCTGATCTTAACAAGCATGTGTCTGGGTGCCACCTCACCTCTCCCAGCCACAGCACCTTAACTTGTAAGGCCTGCCAACTAAAGCAACTACCGGGACTGTCATTTGACTAGACTCTGATGGTTAATGGCTTTCCTTGGGTGGGACAACTCTAATGGGATGGGCAGCCGATGAGCATCTTTGGAGGGACTCTGAGACCCTTTTGGTGCAGTGTGGGCAAATCTCTGTACTGACATAGAGTTCTGAAAAATTAATCGCTGTGCTCTTCACACTTTCTTATACCTCTTAGACCCTTCTGTCAGTCAGTCAGAACATCTGGATGGAAAGAGAAAGAAACAGTTCCCATCTGGTTTATTTTCTTTGGTTTGACTTCCAAACTAGGCCTCTAAGAATCAATAAGAATCAAAAGGGATGACTCTGAGGGGAACAGAACATAGAGATACCATAATAAAGATTAATAAAAGACAGAGGAGAGGCCAATGGTCATGCCTTCCTCCCTGACTAGAGATTAGGAGGGCCGTCTGGGATGGAGGTGAGGGGAAGGCAGAGGAGAGGCATGAATAAGGGCCATCAGTACCTAGAGAGACAGAGCACCATGCAGACCGCTGCCCCTGCCCACTGCCTGTGGCTCATCCGGCAGAGGGACACCTGTTGAAATCCTAACATGGCTGAGCTGCCTCTTAAGCTGTCCTGTATGGGATGTTTACTACTCTTGTCACTGCCCCAGGATACTAGTCAGCTCTTCCCTTATGAAATAGAGCAAGGGACATTGAGAAGAGTGGGTAGTGTAGAAAGACAAACACCACCACCTGAAACCTATGTGGGGCTGGGTGTGGGGGAAATGAGCCTTATTGCATATCTCTGTGACCAATTATGATGATTGGCATTGGCACAGGAGGATGATAGAGTTTGAAGGAGTCCAGCAAATAGCATTCTTTTCCCCATCATTTGGAATACTAGCCAGGAACCTTGAGAGACACATGAGCAGTAGTATTTGGAGAGCCAAAACACAAGCTTTTGATGGCATTAAGCCTTAGGTGGAGTAAGCATGGGTTGCAAGATTTTTTTTTTTTTTTTTTTTTTTACTTTGGAGATTTGTAGGGCTTGGACATGCCACATAGCTGATTTTTACAGTTGTGTGATTGGCTTTTGACTGATGGAACTGTGATGGCAGCTTTGGGCCTTAGGTATTAGTAAGCATAGTCTGATGGGATTTTGACCTTGTAGCGAATCTAAATGTTATCCACAGGCAAGTAGCTGTTTTTATACAGATGGGGCAGAAAGGGCCAGCCCTACAAACATGCAAGAGCTTCTCTGGGGTCAGTACACAAAGGGAGCCAAGGCAAGGCTGTGATTAGAGGAAAAAGAGAATGTTTTCATATGTCAGTCTTTTAAGTGTAGGAGATGGAACAATTTCTTCATTGCTTGGCTGCAATAAATGGTCTAAGACTTTATAAAGCAGAAGAAAATTTATTTTATGTATTCTACAAACAATTTATATGTGAAGTACTACCTTTAAAATGATGAGCCAGGCTAGATCAACCCCCCAGTTTCTGGTCCTCTTTTTTAATATTTGGAAAACTCAACAAAGACTATTGCCAGGAATAGACAGAGACATTATATAAGAAGACAAAGTGGTCAATTCACCAAGAGGACATAACTATTCTAAATGGACATAGATACCATATCCATTACCTAGTAATAGAGCTTCAAAATCCATGAGGCAAAAACTTATAGAACCAAAAGAAGAAAAAGGCAAATTTACAATTATACGTGAAGATTTCAACACACCTCTCCAAGTAATTGATAGAAAAAGGAGACAGAAAATGAGTAAAGAAGTCTTAAACAACATTATCAGTCAAATTGGCCTAATAGAATGCTTTGCTTTGAAACAACAGAACGCATGCTTTGTCCATGTGAATTTGGAATCTTCAAGATTCTGAGTCATAAAACAAGTCTCAATCTCAATAAATTTAAAAGGATCAAAACATACAGGAGAATTAAACTAGCTCACAATGGAATTAGAAATCAAGAGAAATGTATCCAGAAAATAACAAATTAACACATATTTTTTAATATAACATGTGGATCAAAAAATACCTAACAAAATTGATAATTTTGGGTTGAATGAAATTAAAACACAATATATCAAAATTATTGAGATGTAGCTAAAACTGTATTTAGAGAGAAATCTATAGTATTAAGTGTTTTTATAAAAAAGAAGAAATATTTCAAATCAAAGATCTAAACTTTCACCTTAATAAAATAGAAAAAGAGAGTAAATTAAGTCTAAAGCAAAAAAGAAGGAAGAAAATAACAGAGACAACATTGGATATTAGTAAAATAGGAAACTGAGCAAACAAAAGAGTGAAACAATAGAATCAAAAGCTGATAGTAGTAGGCTGGATGATGGTCCCCCAAAGATGTCCATGTCCTAATCTCTGGGACCTGGAAACATGTTACCGTATATGATGAAAAGAACTTTGCAGGTGTGATTACTTAAAGAGTTAAGGGTTTTATCCAGGTGGGTCCTCCAGTGTAATCACAAGCATGCTTATAAACAGAGGTAGTAGCAGGAGATGTGATGAAAGTTGGAAAATGCAGGGCAGGATCATGAGCCAAGGAATGCAGGTGACCTCTAGAAACTAAAAAAGGCATAAAAATGGATGCAGACTTCAGAGTCCCCAGAAGGAATCAGTCCTGCTGACAGCTTGACTTCAACCCCATGAGACTCATTTTAGACTTTTGACCTTCAGAACTGTAAAATAATAAATTTGTGTTGTTTTTGGCCACTAAGTTTGTAGTAATTTACTGAAGCAGCAATAGGAAACTATTTCATCAATCCTTTGAAAAGATCAGTTAAATAAATAAACCTGTAGTCTGACTTATAAGGAAAACAAGAAAGAAAAAACAAAAAAGAAAATATAGCAATAACAAATGGGTATCACTTCAGATTTTCCAGAGGGTAGAAGAAAATTATGAACAACATGGTGTCAATGAATTCTACAGCTTAAATGAAATGGACAAATTCCTTACAAGACACAAATTACTATAGCTCTGTCAAAATGAAAGCAGGAACCCACGAGGTTGATATATATCCTTTTGAAAGCATAGAAACCTAAAGAAAGAAAATAGATAACTTAAAAATTATAGATAAATAATCTATATCTATCAAAGGAATTTAATCCATAATTGAAAGCTTCCAACAAACAAGCAAACTTCAAGCCCAGATGGCTTTACTGTGAATTATTCCAAGTATTTAAAGAAGAAATAATAACAATTCTAGTTGTTATTAATAATTCCATAAATTAGAAAAAGAAGTAACATTTCCCAGCTCACTTATGGGGTCAGCATTATCTGGGTGCCAAAACCAGACAAAAATATTACAAGAGAAGAAAACTACAGACCAATATTTCTCGTGAATACAGATTTAAAGTTCTCAAAGCAATTTTAGCCAATTAAATCCAAAAACATATAAAAAGGATAATATATAATGACCAAGAGGGGCTTGTTTCAGAAATGCAAATTTGATTTAATACTAGAAGTCAATTAGTATAACTCATCATATTAACAGATGAATAAAGAAAAATGATAAGACTCATGCATGAGGATAAACAACTGGAAACTAAAATTTAAAAATATCATTTGTGGTCACATTTGAAAAACATGAAACTCTTAAGATAAGTTTAACAAAATATGTGAGAGACTTGTACACTAAATTGCAAAATACTGCTGAGACAAAAATATTAAAGACTCAATAGCGAGATATATCATATTCATAGATTAAGAGACTCAATATTGTTTCTTTCCAAATTGATCTATAGGTCCGAAGCAATCTCAACATAAATTCTTGTAGAAGTTTGTAGAAGTTGGCAAAGTGATTCTAAAATTCATATGATGCTGCAAAGGACTAGAATAGACAAACTAATTCTAAAAAAGTACAAAGAGAACTCACCCTAATTTTAAGACTTCCTATAAAGTTACGTTTGATGACAATGGGTTATAGACATAAGAACACACATACTTATTAGTGGATCAGAATGGAGAATTCAGAAAGAGACCCACGCATAGACAATCAATTGATTTTTGAAAAAAGTACCAAGGTAATTCAACAAAGTGGGGATAGTCTTTAAATGCAGCTAGAACAAACACTATGAGGGAAAAAAATACTTTGATTTTTACCACATACAATATACAAAAATTAACTTGAAAAGAACCATGGACGAAAATGCAATGGCCAAACTACAACAATTCTGGGGGAAAAAAGGGGAAAAAAATCTTTGTGACCTTTAGGTAGATAAACGTTTCTTAGGTACAGTTTTGAACATTAAAATTAAAACTAAAATTAAAAAATTCTACTTTTAGACAGCATTGTTTAAAAAATGCAAGCGCAAACCATAGCCTGGGGAAAAAAACATTTGTAAAACATGTATTCTGCAAAAAGATTTGTTTTCAAAGTATACAAATAATTCAATAGCAAGAAGAGACAACTTAATTTAAAAAAACAGGCAAAATGTTTAAATAAGCACTTCACTAAGGAAGATAGAAGCTTGAGCAAAAGCACGTGAAAGATGCTCAACACCAGTAGTCATTAGGAAAATGCAAATGAGACAGTGCTACACATCCACCAGGGTGGCTAACGTTACAAAAACTGTCAAAACATTGAAAGACAAAATAGTAAACATTTTGACATTTTAAAATAGGAAAAGACTTCCCCCAAAATGAGAAGATTGTGGAGCAACTGGAACCCTCATACGTTGCTGGTGGGAACACAAAATGATCCAACCTCTTTGGAAAACAATTTGGCAGTTTCTTTCAAGTTAAATACACACTTACAATATGGCCCAGCAATATATATATGTCGCTCTTAGGTATTTCTCTAAGAGAATTTAAAAAATGTTTTCATGGAAAGACTTGTAAATGTATGCTCATAGCAGTGTTATTCATAATTGCCCAAAACTAGAAACTACCCAAATGTTCACTACTGGTAATTGGACAAAGAAATTCTGGTATATCCATACTATGGGTATTACTCAGGGATAAAAGTGAACTACTCCTGATACATGCAGAAACATCACCGAATCTCAAAACATATGATAAGTGTATGACCCAGACCTTTAAGACTATACACTGCACGATTCACTCATATAAAATTTTAAAAGAGGTGAAATATAGTGACAGAGAACTAATCAGTGAATCCGCTGAGCTGTGGGTGGGGGAGGGTGTTGACTTCCAAGAGACACAACATAATTTTGGGGAGTGATGAAAACGTTCCATGTCTTGATTGTCATGGTGGCTCCATGATGATGTACATTTGTTAAAGCTCATCAAACTGTATACTTTAAAATAGCGAGTTCAATCGTATGTCAATTATACTTTGATGAAGCTGATTAAAGTAAAATTTACTGAATTTTTTAGAAAATAAGAGAACTGAGGGAATAGAGCATTAACGCCATATTCCACTTATACAGAATAAGATGCAGTTCAAAGGAAGGCTACTCAGAAATGGGGCCTTTCAAAAGCTGAGGGCAGACAGGTCTTGAGGAACACCTGGCAGAAGTCTTGTTTCTCCCGGGACCGCAGGGCACAAGCTTCAGAAGCATCAGCAGCTTCCCTTCAGGAATCTGCTGAGAGTGATTCAACATGAGAGCAAAATCTTCCCTGAGAGGCAGGCTTCCTGGGTCTGAGTGATTTCAGAAAAACAAAAACAAAAACAAAAACAACAAACAAACAAAAAACAGTGACAAGCACCACTGTGGCATAGGCCTGAGCGTTCCTTTTTAAAGAGATAGTGGAGACTAAGTCACTAGACAGAACCCACGTTCACTTCAGCAGTGCGGTGGCAGAAACACAGTCCTCAAAGGCAAATGGAATTACTTTTCAACATGCTGGATTGGAAAAAAAGGAACCACAAAATAAAGCCCTGTGACTGGAATGATCACCACTGCAAATTTCTAAATTTTGTTAGAAGGTAGCCATGTCTCAAAATCCACCCTCTAATTGCCAAGACAGTATGCACAGGTGGCCTTCTTGTTCCCTCTCTCTAATATGGTGCAAATAGTGCATAATTAGCCTCTAGTTGGGAGACATTATTCAAATTTTGGGTTCAAAGTCATGTTCTCCAAAAAAAGACATAGAATGACAATCATCATGGCAAAATTGAAACTAATAATTCTGTCTTATTTAGGTTTATCAGTCTCTTTGTCAGATATCACTGGGTCTCCACTATAGTCATTGGCAATAATAAGGAGAAGGTTTTGGGAATATAAATTTGCCTGGGATATCTTCTAACTGCTAAGGATTGACATGTTTTCTAAAACTAGTGGGTGTGAGACTGGACTTGAATAATCTTTAGTGTTCTCCTTATCTCCTCCAAAGTGAGGCACATATGAGTACAGCTGAACTTTTAAGATCCTAAGAGAGCTATACTTATTCCAGTGGAAGAGAATTCCACCGCAGCTGCTAAAAGAATGATAATTCTACCTAGATATAAAAAGTGTCTCTCTTATAGGCTCAGAAGAATAAGAATCTGGAGAGGATGAAATTTGGGTCTTTGATTTCTTTTGGCTTTTAACACAAAGGCAAGATAATTTGATTTTAGACTTTAATATTCAGAGGATTTAATTTTGGAGTTATAATTTCAGCCTCAGAAATTCATGGTGGAAGACGGTTTATACTCTTTATACTCAAATTTGGAACATCTTATCATTGACATTTTATTGGAATATCTTAGTATCATTTGATTTCACTGCAGAATCTCTAATGAGCTATTTTGGATAATGTGGCTGGGTGTTAATTCAGGATAAGAAATAGAACAGGGAATGCTTGAGTCCAGTATTGTCTTTGAGTTAATTTATGTTCTAATTGATTTTATAGCTTTCTGGGGACAAAAATCATCTCTGTCCATTAGCAGTCTCGTGAAAGACTAGTGGTCAATATTGGAGAAGCCTCATGAAGTGGGAGCTACACGATTCTGACAGACTGCTGATTCTTTCCCCTGGAGGGAGTGCCACAACCCTGCTAAACTTTGTAGAAGTTGGCAAGGTGATTCTAAAATTGGATTAAGGGTTAAGCCTTATGGGTTAAAAGGGAAAAAAAGCTGAGGAATGATAGGAGGAGACACTCACTCCTCTCTCCTCGTGATTCCAGTATTTGTCAAGGTTGAGAACCATTGCATAAGAGCAGTGATTCAGCATCACTTAGGAACATGTTAGAAATGGACATTCTCAGGCCTCACTCAGACCTACTGCACCAGAAACTCTTCAGTGGGCCCAGAAATCTGCATTTATAGCAAGCCTTCCCAGTGATTCTGATACACATCAAGTTTGAGAGCCACTGCCATGGAGTGACTCTGCTGGCCATCTGCTGCCCACTTGCTTATCCCTGGTGAGTGGGAAAAGGTGTGAGTACTGATGAGAGAAGAAACTGAGCATGTGAGACACTTCTGGGACTTCTTCCTTTAGTGTCTTGTGGTTTCTCTTTCTTTGGGAACTGCCTGCAGATGGAAACTATGCTGTTTGGGTCTATTATCCCGACTATGTGGCAAGACTGAAGGGCAGGCACTTCCCCTCCCAGAGAGGCTGGAAGTGAAAGTGGGGGAAGTTAATTTAGGCAACAGTAATAAGTCCATTTGCTTCTCATCCAAGCCAGTTTCCCAAGAGCTCTATCAGCAATAGTTGATTTCCACCCGTCTGCTCCCTCTGTTTGTTACTCAGTTGGTTCTGAACTTGGGCAGGAAAGAGGAATGTCCTCAACAGTGCCATGCAGGGAGCTATGGCACACGTGGATTGGGCCAGTTAGGATGGTCTGACCAGTGCCCTACTCTGTTAAGGCACTTTGGTGTATGGATAAGACACGGGAAACAAATAGAAATTATTTACCAGGTTTGGCTGTCAGAAGACCCAGAACATTCCTAAACACCTCTATTACCATGAATTTATTTGTTTTTAAGGAACAAAGTCAAGGAGAAGACTATTATTAATAATATAGGTTGAGGGCTCTCTGTCAGAAATTAGTCAAGAACAGGAAGCAATGAAGACTCAGATTAGTTCATTGTGTTGCTTGTTAGACTCAGATTACTTTCACTAGTAATTGTTCATGTTAACTTTTGGATTCTGTATGGACTGTGCATGTTCAACTTAGCACTGTCCATTCATGATCACAGATAATCAAGAGTCATTCAAACTTGAGGGAGATCTAAAATGGAAGACACTTCCAGAATTGGATGGAGGCAAGCTGCTAGGAAACTTCTTCAACCTGATTTTAAAATTTTATGTTTGCAAACATGTATGTTTCCTCTCTTGTGACAATATTTTGTGATTAACTGTACATTTTCTTTTCTTTTTAGTCTCTGGATCTCTAAGATTAAATTAGCTGTGTGTCAATAAACTCTACATTTTTATCATTTCAACAAAACTGTGCTACTTCCTAAGATTAATTATTGAAGTTCAGACGAAGACCCAGCCACAGGGAGGAAGATATAATAGAATGGTAGTTAAGTGCAGGTTTTTGTGTCTTGCTGAGTATTTTTCCCTGTGGATTAGTCTCCTAATTTTTTCCCTTAAGTAAGGATTTAATCAGAATCAGATGTTATACAGACACTTCTCAAAGAAGACATAAAAACAGCCAACAAACATGAAAAAATGCTCACCATCACTAATCATTAAGGAAACACAAATCAAAGCCACAGTGAGATAGCATCTCACACCAGTCAGAATGGCTATTACTAAAAAGTCAGAAATAACGGATGTTGGCAAGATTGTGGCAAAAAGGGAACTTTATACACTGTTGATAGGATTATAAATTAGATCAGCTGTGTGGAAAGCAGTTTGGAGATTTCGCAAAGAACTAAAAATAGAATTACCATTTGACCCAGTAGTCCCATTACTGGGTATATACCCAAAGGAAAAGAAATCATTCCATCAAAAAGACACCTGCACTCTCATGTTCATTGCAGCACTATTCACAATAGCAATGACATGGAATAACTTAGGTGCCCATCAACAGTGAATTGGATTTTTAAAAAATGTGGTTACATATACACCATGGACTACTATGCTGCCATAATAAAGAATTAAATCATAAACTTTGCAGCAACACGGATGGAGCTGGAGGCCATTATCCTAAGTGAATTAACACCGAAACAACAAAATACTATGTATTCTCACTTATAAGTTGGAGCTAAACATTGGGTACACAGGGACATAAAGACGGGAACAATAGACTCTGGGGGCTCCCAAAGTGGGGAGGGACAGAAAGGGAAAAATGTTGAAAAATGATCTATTGCATACTATGCTCACTGGTTGTGTGACCGGTTCAATTAAAGCCCAAACCTCAGTATCATGCAATATATCCATGTAACAAACTTGCACAGGTATCCCCTGAATCTAAAGAAAAAAAAAGAGAGAGAAACAAATGTTATAATTATTAGCATGCAGAACATGGAAACACAAATAACCAAGCATGATTTCCCACCAGGATTCTGTGCAACTTGGCCCAGTACTGAGACTCACCTTTAGGAAGGATAAAATTAAGTAAAGGGCCACATGTGATAGCAAGATTTATCAAAGGTTAGCACCCAGAAAGAAAATCAAATCAGAATTATACTACAGCCTATCCTTGGCTTATAAATATGTTACACTGATTGTACTCTAAAATTTCATTTACTGTCAATTGTTTAGAGCTATAAATGCTTGAAGGTCATCTTATTAACAAAGATTAGGTCCCTGTCTAATCCACAAGAGCATTTAATCCATAATTTGACTACACATTTACAATGAAACACTATATATTTGCAATAGAGTAATATTATTATGGATAGCCAGAGAGATTCAGCCAAACAAAAGAAATAATGAATATTAAATAGCTGTTGTTTATTTTGAATGTTTTAGAGGATAAAAGATAGAAAAATGATTCTGATAAAATTTTAAACAGGCTTTCTATGACATTCAACTGTTCTGGAATTTGATGACACTGAAACTTTAAAGGTAGTTTTTTCTTACCTAAAATTTCTAGGGAATTTTGACTAATTGCTTCCCTTTCTTCAAGATAAAGTACCTTTTAAGAAGAAAAGAATAGTTTTCAAAGAAAGAGGAGAAGGAGGGATGGGATTAAGGTGAGTGTATGTCTTGATTTAACAAATAGAGTTGCTTAGATAGAATAAACTGAGCTCTGAAAACTGGCAAGGCTAAGGAATAGTAGGGAGGGTGGCGTGGGGGGTCCCTTGAAGCAACTCACGAGAGAGAAAAAAAATGTGTTTGAATGAGATAGATGCATTGTTTCTTAGATGGTGTTCACCCAGAACTTTGTTGCTTCTTGACTTCGAGGACAACTTGAGTAGTCTCCGGGAACCTGGGTGTACGTGCTTTACAAATGTCCATTTGTGCATATGGAAGCTCCTAGGGTGAACGCTCATGATGGGAGTCCTGTAGGCAAATTGATTTGCCTAGCAGTTAGCATGACTAAATTAGCCATGCCAGTTCCACGTACCCTTGGGTATTACTCAGAAGCAAATCAGTGGCTTCTAGATCCTTACAGTGCATTGGAACCACTGCTGAATTCCTGGCCTGAATTGATATTCCCCTCTTTGTCTGGGCTCAGCCAGCATCTCAGTGGTGGGGCAGTGAAAGCACTCAGGGGAAGAACTCCTGCCCTTTACAAATTGCTCATGAATTTTCAAGTCTGCCTGTTGGCCGCTGATAATAGCAGCTTCCTTAGACCTCCTGCTGGATAATACTTTTGGACACAGTTGCTAGAGAGGCAGCAAATGAACTGAACTCCTTGTCCAGCACGTCAGATCAAAAGCAAACAGGCAGGGCTATGCCAAGTTTAATTCACAAAAACGGCCCCAAGGAAATGAATGCAAGTGTAAGCTGGGCTGTTCTCTACAAGGATAGTCAGTCCTATCTGTTGTGTGAAGGCATCTCTGCTGCAGAGCAGAGTGCCCCAGAGCTGAAAACCAATTTGAGGAAAGGCAGATATGGAGAAGTCAAGTGCTCAGGTAGGAGCTCTCTGCTGTAGCAAAGTGTCAGAGAGGACCTCAGCTGACAAAAGACCAGAACCACCATAGGATTAATTTCTGAATTGCAAAGAGATGAGTAAATGCATATATGTTTTTTAGGACTTCATAATTAGCAAATTCCATTTGTAAACAGAATGTTGCATTCCTCTCTGCAATGCTGTAAGTGGCTTTTGATAACCAGTCTCACAGAGTGGGTTAATTCTGAGTCACTCTTAGCAAATGAGTTTCCCGAGACATTCAGAGGAAAGCCCTGAATCAAGCTGAAAGAGGGACAAGCATGTTTAAATGGAAACTCTGATCCTCTTGTCTGATAGCATCTGGTATTCCATTTGGGCTTACTTACTTGCAAATTAAATTTTCTATAAAAATCTTATGGGGTGGGGTGCAAAATGACCAACTAGAAGCAGCATCTTTTGGAGGCTCCCACTGAAAAAACCATAATAAGCATGTGAATCCTTCACTGGCAACCAAGGTATCCAGGTTGTCTCATCAAAATTGACTAGAAGGCTGGTGTGACCCACAGAGAGAAGGAAGAGCAGTGTGGTGCAGTGGCTCACCTGAAGCCACAAGGGGAAGAGGAACCCCCTCCTCCCAGCCAAGGGAGGTGGTGACTGAGTGTGTTACCCAGCCAGGGAAACTGTGCCTTTTCCATGGAACTGTGCAACCCACAGACTGGAAGATCCCACTTGTGAACACACGCCACCAGGGCCTAGCGTCCCAACCCCGGAATGCGCAGATTCTTACGGCCTCTCAGGTGGAATCTGCCTAAGCCTATGGAACTCCCCGGGGGGAGGGAAGACCAGCACTGGCTGCCCCTGCCTGCTGTCTAAGCCGTTTGAGCTCCTTGGGGGGAGAGGCAGCAGCCAGCACTGGGACTCACAACTGCCTAACATGCTAAGCTCCCTGGGCAGGAGAAGGGTGGCACCCATTTCTATAGCTCCAGGCTGTGCTTTTCCCCTGCTGGAGCCAGGGAGGATGGATGGCTTGGTCCCAAGACTTGTCCCCACAGTCCAACTGTAGCAGTTTGCGGTCAGAGTGCCTTTTTAGGTCTAATCCTGACCCATCCTTCCTCAGTGGGCTGGGATTCTCTGCAGGATCTCCAATAACTCCAGCCAGAGGCTCAGGGAGAGAATTGGGATCTACCTGGGCCTGAGCCCCTAGTGGGAGGGGTAGCCACAGTCTCTGTGGACCAGCAGACTTAGCCTCTCCTCCTGGTAGTTCTGAGGAATCCAGGCAACCCAGATGAGTGGGATTCCCCCTAGTGAAACCCACACCCTCCACCAAAGGACAAAGTACTTCATTAAACAGGTCCTACTCCCTGTGCTATCCAACTGGTTGAGACCCTCCAACAAGGGTTGTCAGACATCCTATACAGGAGTGATCCTACTAGCATCAGGTTGGTGTCTTTTGCAGTCAGAGGTCCCAGAAAAAGGAAGAGGCACCCATCTTTGCTGTTCTCTAGCCTTCTTGAGTGACATCTCCAGGCACGGGAGTGAATTAGATGAATAAGGCCTGAAGTAAACTCCCAGGAAATTGTAGCAGCCCTACAGAAGAGGGACTTGACAATTGAAAGAAAAACAAACAAAAAGAAAGTGACAACAACAGCATCAATGACAACACAAAAGGCCCCCACAAAGACCCCATCCAAGGGTCAGGAGCCTGAAAGACCAAAAGTAGACAAACTCACGAAGATGAGAAAGAATCAACAAAAAAATTGCTGAAAACCCAAAAGGCCAGAGTGCCTCTTTTCCAAATGATTGCAATGTCTCCCCATCAGGGGCACAGAACTGGATGAAAGATCAGATGGATGAATTGACAGAAGTAGGCTTCAGAAGATGGGTAATAAAAAACTACGATGAGCTAAAAGAGCATGTTCTAATGCAATGCAAAGAAGCTAAGAACCTTGATAAAAGGTTAGAGGAATTGCTAACTAGAATAATCAGTTTAGAGAGGAACGTGAACTACCTGATGGAGCAAAAAACAGCACAAGAACATCGTGAACCATACACAAGTATCAACAGCTGAATCAACCAAGTGGAAGAAAGGATATCAGAGTTTGAAGTCCACCTTACTGAAATAAGACATGCAGACAGGAATAGAGAAAAAAGAATGAAAGGAATGAACAAAGCCTTCAAGAAATATGGGACTTCATGAAAAGACCAAACCTATGATTGACTGGAGTACCAGAATTAGGTGGAGAGAATGGAAACAAATTGGAAAACACACTTCAGGATATTATGCAGGAGAACTTCCCCAACCTAGCAAGACAGGCCAACATGGAAATTCAGGAAATACAGAGAACACCATTAAGATACTATGTGAGGGCCGGGCGTGGTGGTTCACACATGTAATCCCAGCAGTTTGGGAGGCCAAGGCAGGTGGATCACGAGGTCAGGAGTTTAAGACCATCCTGGCCAAGATGGTGAAACTCTGTCTCTACCAAAAATACAAAAATTAGCCAGGCGTGGTGGTGGGCACTTGTAATCCCAGCTACTCGGGAGGCTGAGGCAGAGAATTGCTTGAACCTAGGAGGTGAAGTTTGCAGTGAGCAGAGATCGTGCCACTGTACTCCAGCCTGGGGGACAGAGTGAGACTCCATCTCAAAAAAAAGGCAAAACCAAACCAAAACAAAAAAATACTACATGAGAAGATCAGCTCCAAGACACATAATCATCAGATTCTCCAAGGTTGAAATGAAAGAAAAACTATTAAGGGCGGCCAAAGAGAAAGTCATGTTACCTGCAAAGAGAAGCCCATCAGACTAACAGAAACTTACAGAAACTCTACAAGCCAGAAGAGGCTGGGGGCCAATATTCAACATTCTTAAAGAAAAGAATTTTCAACCCAGAATTTCATATCCAGCCAAACAGCTTCATAAGTGAAGGAGAAATAAAATCCTTTACAGACAAGCAAATGCTGAGGGATTTTGTTACCCCCAGGCCTGCCCTGAAAGAGCTCCTAAAAGAAGCACTAAATATGGAAAGGAAAAATTGGTAACAGCCATTGCAAAAACACCAAAATAGAAAGACCAATAACACTATGAAGAAACTGCATCAACTAGTGTGCAAAATAATGACATAACATCATGATGACAGGATCAAATTCACACATAACAATACTAACCTTAAATGTAAATGGGCTAAATGCCCCAATTAAAAGACACAGACTGGCAAATTGGATAAAGAGCCAAGACCCATTGGTGTGCTGTATTCAGGAGATCCATATTATGTGCAAAGACACTCACAGGCTCAAAATAAAGGGATGGAGGAAAATTTACCAAGCAAATGGAAAGAAAAAAAAAAAAGCAAGGGTTTTAATCCTAGTCTCTGAAAAAACAGATCTTTAAACCAACACAGATCAAAAAAGACAAGGGCACTACATAATGGTAAAGGGAATAATTCAACAAGAAGAGCTAACTCTTCTGAATATGTATGCATGCAACACAGGAGCACACAGATTCATAAAACAAGTTCTTAGAGACTTAGACTCCCACAATAACAGTGGGAGACTTTTACATCCCACTGTCAGTATTAGACAGATCAATAAGACAGAAAATTAACAAGGATTTTCAGGACTTGAACTCAGCTCTGGATCAAGGGGACACAGTAGATGTCTACAGAACTCTTTACCCCAAATCAACAGAATATACATTCTTCTTGGTGCCACATGGCACTTATTCTAAAATTGACCACATAATTGGAAGTAAAACACTCCTCAGCAAATGCAAAAGGGCTGAAATCATAACAGTCTCTCAGACCACAGTGCAATCAAATTAGAACTCAGGATTAAGAAACACACTGAAAAACACACAATTTCCTGGAAATTGAACAATCTGCTGTTGAATGAATCCTGGGTAAATAATGAAATCAAGGCAGAAATCAAGAAGTTCTTCAAAACTAATGAGAACAAAGAGACAACATACCAGAATCCCTGGGACACAGCTAAAGCAGTGTTGAGGGAAATTTATAGCACTAAATACTCATATCAGAAAGCTAGAAAGATCTCAAATCGACATCCGAATATCACAATTAGAAGAGCTAGAGAGGCAAGAGCAAACTAATCCAAAAGCTAGTACAAGACAAGAAATAACTAAGATCAGAGAAGAATTGAAGGAGATAGAGACATGAAAAATCCTCCAAAAAAATCAGTGAATCTAGGAGATGGGATTTTGAAAAGATTAACAAAATGGATAGACCACTAGCTAGACTAATAAAGAGGAAGACAGAGGAGAATCAAAGTGACAAAATAAAAAATGATAAAGTACCAAACTACCATCAGAGAATACTATGAACATTTATATGCAAATAAACTAGAAAGTTTAGAATAAATGGATAAATTCCTGGATGCATACACCCTACCAAGACTAAACCAGGAAGAAGTTGAGTCCCTGAATAGACCAGTAACAAACTTTGAAATTAATAGAGCAGTAATTGATAGCCTAATAGAAAGTAGTAATTAATAGCCTACCAACCAAAAAAAGCCCAGAACCAGACGGATTCACAGCTGAATTCTGCCAGAAATACAAAGAGGAGCTGATACCATTCCTTCTGAAACTATTTCAAAGAATTGAAAAGGAGGGACTCCTCTTTAACTTATTTTATGAAGCTAGCATCATACTGATGCCAAAACCGGGAAGAGACACAACAAAAAACAAAACTTCAGGCCAATATCCCTGAAGGATATTGATGTGAAAATCCTCAATAAAATACTGGCAAACTAAATACAGCAGCACATCAAAAAACTTATCCACCATGATCAAGTTGGCTTCATCTCTGGGATGCAAGACTGGTTCAACATACACATATCAATAAATGTAATCCATCACATAAACAGAACCAAAGACAAAAACCACATGATTATCTCAATAGATGCAGAAAAGGTCTTTGATAAAATTCAACATCATTTCATGTTAAAAACTCTCAATAAAATAGGTATTGATGGAGCATATCTCAAAATAATAAGAGCCATTTATGACAAACCCCTAGCCAATATCATATTGAATGTGCAAAAGCTGGAAGCATTCCCTTTGAAAAATGGTACAAGACAAGAATGCCCTCTCTCACCACTCCTATTCAACATAGTAATGGAAGTTCTGGCCAGGGCAATCAGGCAAGAGAAAGAAATAAAGGCTATTCAAAAAGGAAGACTCTTATTCAACATAGTAATGGACATTCTGGCCAGGGCAATCAGGCAAGAGAAAGAAATAAAGGGTATCCAAAAAGGAAGAGAGGAAGTCAAGTTGTCTCTGTTTGCAGACAACATGATTTTATATTTACAAAACCCCATCATCTCAGCCCCAAAACTTCTTGAACTGTTAAGCAACTTCAGCAAAGTCTCAAGATACAAAAATCAATGGGAAAAATCACGAGCATTCCTTTACATCAAAAATACGCAAGTAGAGAGCCAAATCAGGAATGAACTTCCATTCACAATCACTACAAAGAGAATAAAATACCTAGGAATACTGATAACCAGGGATGTGAAGGACCTCTTCAAGGAGAATACAAACCATTGCTCAAGGAACTGGGAGAGGTCACAAACAAATGGAAAAACATTCCATCCTCATGGATCGAAGAATGAATATCGTAAAAATGGCCATACTGCCCAAAGTAATTTACAGATTCAATGCTATTCCCATCAAACTGCCATCAACATTCTCCATGGAATTAGGAAAAAACAATTTTAAATTTCATATTGAATCAAAGAAGACCGCATATAGCCAAGACAATAGTAAGCAAAAAGAACAAAGGTGGAGGCAATCATGCTACCTGATTTCAAACTATTACAAGGCTGTAATAACCAAAACAACATGGTACTAGTACCAAAACAGACATGTAGACCAGTGGAGCAAAAGAGGCCTCAGAAATAACACCACACATCTAAAACCATCTTCAACAAACCTGATAAAAACAAGCAATGGAAAAAAGATCTCCTATTCAGTAAATGGTGCTAATAAAACTGGCTAGCTATATTGATAACTGAAACTGGACCCCTTCCTTACATCTTATACAAAAATTGGACTCAAGATGGATTAAAGATTTAATGTAAAACCCAAAACCATAAAAACCCTGGAAGAAAACCTAGGCAATACCATTCAGGACATAGGCATGGGCAAATACTTCATGACAAAAATGCCAAAAGCAATTGAAACAAAAGTCAAAATTGACAAATGGGACATAATTAAACGAAAGAGCTTCTGCACAGCAAAAGAAGCTATCATCAGCGTGAACGGGCAACCTACAGATGGGAGAAAAGTTTTGTAATCTACCCATCTGACAAAGGTCTAATATCCAGAGTTTACAAAGAACTTAAACATACTTACAAAAACAAACAAACAAACAAGCAACTCATCAAAAAGCGGGCAAAGGATATGAACAGACACTTCTCAAGACAAGACATTTACGTGGCCAAAAAACATATAAAAAAATCTCGACGTCACTGATCATCAGAGAAATGCAAATCAAAATCACAATGAGATACTATCTCACACCAGTCAGAATGGTTATTAAAAAGTTAGGAAACAATAGATGCTGGTGTGGCTGTGGAGAAATAGGAATGCTATTACACTGTTGGTGGGAATGTAAATTAGTTTAACCATTGTGGAAGATGATGTGGTGATTCCTCAAGGATCTAGAACCAGAAATGCCATTTGACCCCGGAATCCCATTACTGGGTATATACCCAAAGGAGTATGAATCATTCTACTATAAAGACACATCCACACATATGTTTATTGCAGCACCATTTACAATAGCAAAGACATGGAACCAGCCCAAATGCCCATCAGTGATAGACTGGATAAAGAAAATGTGGCACATATACGCCATGAAATACTATGCAGCCATAAAAAGGAATGAAATCAGGTCCTTTGCAGGGACATGGATGGATAAAGCTGGAAGCCGTCATCTTCAGCAAACTAACACAGTAACAGAAAATCGAACACCACATGTTCTCACTCATAAGTGGGAACTGATCACTGAGAACACATGGACACAGTGGAACAACACATACTGGGGCCTATTGGGGGAGGGAACGTAGAGGATGGGTAAATAGGTGAAGCAAATCACCATGGCACATGTATATCTATGTTACAAACCTACATGTTTGGCACATGTATCCTGTTTTTTTTAATAAATAAAAAAAAATCTTACGGAGAAGCTCAACAATAAGCTTTTATTATTTTCCTGTGAATACTAGCAGTGGTAAAAAGCATTACTCCAAAATTACAAAGAGGAGCTGTCCTGATTAATAACTTTGAGTACCCACAAAGCCCCAAACAAGTTTATGAAACTTTGAGATCAAGTTGGCTTCATCTCTGGGATGCAAGACTGGTTCAACATACGCATATCAACAAATGTAATCCGTCACACGAACGGAACCAAAGGCAAAAGCCACATGATTATCTCAATAGATGCAGAAAAGGTCTTTGATAAAATTCAACATCTGTATACTACAGGCCTCATATTTTGCTGCAGTCTGATTCTAATTTTCCCTGTTGGGGTCAGGGTTTTGGGACACTACAATGCCACTTTTTTATGAAGGTAAATTGTTAGCATTGCCTTCACATTTAGGGATAGTATCCATTTTGATCCTCTTCCTTATCTTCTCCTTCTCCTTTGCCTTTTGCATTATGATTCTGCCTTCCCTTCTCAAGCTTAGAAAGTAGACTTTCCGATCCACTCCAGTGATTAGTAGATGATTGGCGGGGCCTATCCGTTTGAGGATTATTTTGTCTTCCTTTCCATCAAATCCCCTTAGGCTCCAAATCATAGGCCTAGGGACAATATTCTCACTCCCTGTTCTTTATCCTCTCTAAACATCTCTGGCATCTAGCTTTGCACAAAAGCTAACACAAAATCAGTATAATCACATTGTAAAACCTTTTGGCAGCATCTGCGAAAGTTGATTGTATGCACGTACTATGTCCTGTGACCCAGCTATTATACCACTTGGCATATACCTAACAAAAAAGGGTATATGTGCACGCAAAACAAATGCGTATAGATGCTCATACCAGCACAATTCAGAACGGTAGCTGGAATAGTAACTGGAATCAACTCATCAAAATAATCAATTAAAAATTGTGGTACATTTATTAATAAAATACAGCAATGAGAATAAATTGCAACTAACAACATGAATTTCCCTCACAAAAATAATGTTGAGCAAAAGAAGCTAGACACGGAAGAGCATATATTCATGTATGTGTATGTGTGTATATTATAAAAATAGGCAAAATTCATGTACGGTGTTAGAAGTTAGGATAGCAGGGATGGGGCTGAGGTGAATGACAGGAAGGAGACACAAAGAGGGCTTCTGGGTGCTGGAATGATCTGTTTCTTCATCTGAGTCCTGGTTACAGAGTTGTATTCACTTTGTATACCTTTCCGTTTGCATGTTATAATGCAATGAAATTTTACTTTAAAAGAAAAAAATCAACACTGAAAACCACTCAGAGACACATTCATCTTTTCCCAAAAGATACAGCCATTTCTGTGCAAAATATAGCCACACAGCAAGCTCAATTCTACCACTGAACAAGCTACTTTTGATTATCATCTTAGCAGTCATGATTATTAGTGTCAGTGGTAAAGCTCTGTACTTAGCTACAAGCTTTTCTAGGAGAGGTAAGCATGATACCTGCAGAAATTTACAAAATGTTTGAGAGCCTAGTATGAGTTCAGGTATTGAGTCAGTTGCTGTGGTGAGAACAATGAGTCCCTGGCCTCAGAGGACTCCTTGACTATTTCTTGACTGTCTCACTCCCCTGCCTTTCTCCCCCTCGGCCCCACTCCACACACTCTGCTGAGTCTACCATGTTGTGCCATCTCCCTCTCTTTTCTCCTGTGAATACATCAACTTCCTGTTTGTGAGACCATCCTGTAATGCAGTTGGAGGGCAATGGGGCAAGAAGTCAACTGAGAATTGGATTTCAGATATCCCTAGTCATGTACCTATGTATGCCACCTCTCAGATTACATCTCTACCTCTACTCAGCTATTCATTGCTGTTGCTAACCTATTAGCTGAAAACCTAGGCCACGATATGGCCAGTTAACACACCAAAATAATTTGAAGAATTATATCCAAGTAACAGGAAACATTTAGCGATCATCAAGAAGTGGTTACTAGTAAAGTAAGAATATGTCAAAAGTATGCCTATTGTTTAAGTACTGAGACAGACATTCTGACTCAATGGTTCAAACCCTGGGGCCCCTGGATCTCTGTGTAGGAACCAGGTCCTTAAGTTATATGCAATATTTTAAAAAGTCTCACAGAAATTGCACACTTACCAACAATATTTTACAGGCTACGTAAAGTATGAACTTTTATGTTGACTAGAAATACATAACCTTTGTGTAGTAAGCTTGGTTATTGCATGTTCGTCACAAGGTCTGATTGGCAGTTTTCTATGGCTTTAATAAATGCAAACTGATAGACTAATAAATACATAATAGACAGAGTTTTTGAAAGAAAAAAATTCAAAATGTGATGTCTCTGGAGTTAATAAAATAATAAAATGGCTTTTGGGTAGTGAACAATCTGGCAAGTACTGATGTAGTTTCAGGCATCTTGCCCTTCTACAGGACCAGCAGAGGGTGCTGGAATTAAATTTTTCCCTTGATCCATTCTTGTTTCAAGGGCACAAGAAAAAAAGGTGGGGATGATTAGAATGAGGCAGTCATGGGAAGATGCAAGAGTAACAACACACTGGGCTGGCAAGTCCATTTCATGTAATAACTTCTAAGGAATAGGAGGGGTAGCATGCAATGAGGAACAGTTTTTTTGATGGCAGTTGTGTTTTTATTATAGTCAATAATTGCTCACAACTGTTTAGAACTAGGCCCTCCCTACTGTACATTCATTCAGGACATAGCTGAAAGAATAAACCTACCTCTGACCCTCTGAAGTGTCGTTTCATCAAAAGAGGCAGCTGTGAGTGTGTTAAAACAGTGACGTCTTAGCATTACTAGACTTGATTCCTCCTCCTCTTTCCACTGTTCCTCCAAGGATGACCCTGGAGGAATTATTTCAGGCATTAGTAAGTAGGAAAGTGAGGTTCTCTTTAACGGGGGTTACAAATCTCTGCTTTTTTCTCACCCAGCAGGTATTGGGAAAGTGCACCCTGCCCTGCTCTCCCAAAGAGAAACCCTGCCCCAGGGAACAGTCAGGACAGTATGGACTCTATCATTTCATTCCTTCCACACGACTAATTGCTTGTTTCTAGAGAAACTGAACATGGGTCATCTTGTTTCACTGCTTTTGGTAACTACACATTCCAGTGATTACTATTCTACATATTAACACAGAGTTTCTTTAAGGCACATAACCTACATAATTATAAGAATTCTTGTATTCATCATTTCTTCACATCTTAAATGGTCCTACAGTTTTCAACTTGCTTGCTCAACCTGGATACTAGGCTTCCAAATTAATTTTATTTATTTGAACATGTTTTTATTTTATTCTTTAATTGACATATAATGATTGTACATATTCATGGGGTATGTAGGGATGTTTTGAGACACCTAGTGTATAGTGATCTGATTGGGGCAACTAGCATATCTATCATCTCAAATACTTGTTATTTCTTTGTGTTGGGAACATTCTTCTAGCTGTTTAAGACTATATATTATTATTAAGTGTAGTTATGCTACAGTGGTAGAGAATACTGGAACTTATTCTTTCTATCTAGTTGTAACTTTATATGTAATTTTATATCCTTTAACAAATCTCTCCCTGTCCCTCCCTGACCCCTACCCTTCCCAAGTTCTACTATCCTCTGTTTAAATTTTTATTTCTATGACATCTACTTGTTTTTAGCTTCCACATAAGAGAACATGTAGTGTTTAAATTTCTGTTTCTGGCTTATTTCACTTAACATAATACCCCCCAGTTTCATCCATGGTGCCTCAAATGAAAGGATTTCTTTCTTTTTATGGTTGAATCATATCCCATTGTGTATATAGACTACATTTAAAAAGCCTTCCATCTGTTGTTGGACATCTAGGCTGACGTAATATCTTGGCTATTGTCAATAGAGCTGCAATAAACATGAGGATACAGATGTCTCTTCAATGTACAGATTTACTCTTTTTATTAGTCTGCATTCATGCTGCTGATAAAGACATACCTGAGGCTGGGCAATTTATAAAAGAAAGAAGTTTACTGGACTCAGTTCCACATGGCTGGGGAGGCCTCACAATCATGGGGGAAGGTGAAAGGCATTTCTTACATGGTGGTGGCAAGAGGGAAGAGCTTGTACAGGGAAACTGTTTTTAAAACCATCAGCTCTCGTAAGACCCATTCATGAGAATGGGAACAGCACAGGAAAGACTTGTCCCCATGATTCAGTTACCTCTCACCAGGTCCCTCCAACAACACATGGGAATTCAAGATGAGATGAGTGAGGACACAGCCAAACCACATCATTCTGCCCCTGGCCCCTCCCAAATCTCATGTCCTCACATTTCAAAACCAATCATGCCTTCCCAACAGTCCCCCAAAGTCTCAATTCATTTCAGCTTTAAATAAAAAATCCACAATCCAAAGTCTCATCCAAGACAAGGCAAGTCCCTTCCTCCTATGAACCTGTAAAATCAAAAGCAAGTTAATTACTTCCTGGACACAACGGGGGTACAGATATTGGGTAAATGCAGCCATTCCAAATGGGAGAAATTGGCTAAAACAAAGGGGCTACAGGCCTCATGCAAGTTCAAAATCCAGCTGGGCTGTCAAATCTTCCAGCTCCAAAATGATCTCCTTTGACTCCATGTCTCACATCCAGGTCGTGCTGATGCAAGAGGTGGGTTCCCATGGTCTTGGGCAGCTCTACAGCTGCACCTCTGCAGGGGTATATCTCCCTCCCAGTTTCTTTCACAGGCTGGTGTTGAGTGTCTGTGGCTTTTCCAGGCACACAGTGCAAGCTGTCAGTGGATCTATCATTCTGGGGTCTGGAGGATAGTGACCCTCTTCTCACAGCTCCATTAGGCAATGCCCCAGTAGGGACTCTGTGTGGGGGTTCTGACCCCACATTTTCCTTCTACACTGCCCTAGCAGAGGTTCTTTATGAAATCCCTGCCCCAGCAGTATTCTTCTGCCTGGGCATCCAGGCGTTTCCGTACATCTTCTGAAATCTAGGGAGAGGTTCCCAAACCTCAGTTCTTGACTTCTGTGGACTAGCAGGCTCAACACCACCTGGAAGCTGCCAAGGCTTGGGGCTTGCATCCTCTGAAGCTATGGCCTGAGCTGTATATTGGCCCCTTTCGGCCATGGCTGAAAAAGCTGGGATGCAGGCCACCAAGTCCCTAGGCTGCACACAGCATGGGGACCCTGGGCCCAGCCTATGAACCTACTTTTTCCTCCTAGGTCTCCAGGCATGTGATGGGAGGGGCTGCCATGAAGAACTCTGACATGCCCGGGAGACATTTTCCCCATTGTCTTGGGGATTAACGTTCGGTTCTTTGTTACTTATGCTCATTTCTGCAGCCAGATCGAATTTCTCCTCAGAAAATGGGGTTTTCTTTTCTATCACATTGTCAGGCTAAGAATTTTCTGAACTTTTATGCTCTGCTTAAAACTGAGTGCATTTAACAGCACCCAAGTCACCTCTTGCATGGTTTGCTGCTTAGAAGTTTCTTCTGCCAGATACTCTAAATCATCTCTCTCAAGTTCAAAGGTCCACAAATCTCTAGGGCAGGGGCAAAATGCCACCAGTCTCTTTGCTAAAATGTAACAAGAGTCACCTTTGCTCCAGTTCCCAACAAGTTCCTCATCTGCATCTGAGACCACGTCAGCCCAGACCTTATTGTTTTGTATCACTATCAGCATTTTTGTCAAAGCCATTCAACAAGTCTCTAGGAAGTTCCAAACTTTCCCACATTTTCCTGTCTTCTTCTGAGCCCTCCAAACTGTTCCAACCTCTGCCTGTTACACAGTTAAAAAGTCGCTTCCACATTTTTGGGTATCTTTTCAGCAATGCCCCACTGTATTAGTACAATTGACTGTATTAGTCCCCTTTCATGCTGCTGATAAAGACATACCTGAGAGTGGGCAATTTACAAACGAAAGAAGTTTATTGGACTCACAATTCCACGTGGCTGGGGAGGCCTCACAATCATGGCAGAAGGTGAAAGGCAGTGGAACAAGAGAAGAGCTTGCACAGGGAAACTCCCATTTTTAAAACCATCAGATCTCATGAGACTTATTCACCATCACGAGAACAACATGAAAAAGACTTGCCTCCGTGATTCAGTTACCTCCCACCTGGTCCCTCCCACAACACTGGGAATTCAAGATGAGATTTGGGTGGAGACACAGCCAAACCATATCACCTTCCTTTGGATAAATGCCCAGCAGTAGGATTGCTGGATCATATAACAGTTCTATTTGTAGGACCCTCCATGCAATAATGACTGTACTAGTTTATATTTCCACCAATAGTACATGAGTTCTGCTTTATCCTCATCCTCATTAGCATTTGTTATTCTTTGTCTTTTTGATAATAGCCATCCTAACTGAGGTTAAATAATACCTTGTTGGGGTTTTGATTTACATTTCCCTGTGGATTAGTAATGCTGAGCAGTTTTTCATATATTTGGTGGCCTTTTTATGTCTTCTTTGGGGAAATGTCTGTTCAGATAATTTGCTCATTTTTAAATTGGATTGTTCATTTTCTGTTGAGATGTTTGAGTTCCTTGTATATTCTGGACATAGCCAAAGCAATCCTGAGCAAAAAGAACAAAGCCGGAGTCATCACACTACCAGACTTCAAAATACTACAAAGCTGTAGTCACCAAAGCATCATGGTCCTGGCATAAAAACAGACATATAGATCCATGGAATAGTATAGAAAACTCAGAAATTAATCCACATATCCACAGCCAACTGATTCCTGACAAAGGCACCAAGAATGCTCACTTGGAAAAGGACAACCTCTTCAATAAATGGTGCTGAAGAAAACTGGATATCCCTATGCAGGAGAATGAAGCCAGACCTTCCCCACCTTTTATCCTATACAAAAATCAACTTAAAATGCATCAAACACCTAAATATAAGACCCAACATTATAAAACTACCTGAAAGAATCATAGGGGAAATGCTTCATTCAGTACATTCGTCCAGGAAAAATTTGTATGAGTAAGATCTTAAAAGCACAGGCAACAAAGGCAAAAATAAACAAATGGGATTATATCAAACTAAAAACTTCTGTACAGCAAAGGAAATAATCAACAGAGTGAAAAGGTAACCTATAGAATGGGAGAAAATATTTGAAAACTATCTGAACTTTTAAAGATGTGTTTTTCTTCTTTCCTTTTATTTTGAATCAGTGCTTATGTGACTGGAATTATAACCCTCATGTTGTGAGTCCACATAGGAGAACTCTAGAGTGGCTCAGCAAGGCCTTTGAAAGTAATCTACAACCCCTTACATGGCAATCCTAACAGCTCAGTCATTTTCCTCAACCGGAAATACTTCCAATGATAGTGGGAGGATGCTCTAACTCTTGGGGCAGAATTTCAGAGCGGTTCTGATGTTCAATAGAAATCTACTTCTTTGACTTGTTCAACAATAGATCCAAGTTATGATCTTCCTGTCAACTGACCTTGGATTTTTGAAAGCCACTATGTAGTTTCCCCTCCATTTTTTCTTTCTCTAAGACTAAACATCTCCAAGATCTTTACTAATGTCTCATATGCCATAAAATTGTTTTCTCTCCTTTGTCATCATGATCAAAATTTCTCTATTTGTCTGTATCTCTTAAAATAAACTCTGTCTATAGTCCTCTCCCAGGTTCTTCAAGATTCAAGGAGCTTAGTCTAGTATAGAGGGGAGTCTGGACTGATCACAGGGCTGCCATGCTTACAGCCAAGAGAAAGCCAAAAGGCAGGGTCTTCAGGCCAATCTGGGACTGAAGGCCAACAGATAATTCAAGCATAGTATTTGAATCTAAAATAACTGCAGCAAGAAGCAGAAATTGGCTAAGAGATCTGTTTGGAGCAGAGCACAGACTTCTTGAGGCAACAGGACAGCTCCTGCTGCATCTCCCTAAGGTGAGGGAGGGCTTTATACTCTTACTAATTTCTATCATTGTGTCCACATCAGTTTGACTAGCCTCCTTTAGCTCCAACTAATCACATCTTCTAAAGATATGACTAATAGTTGCTGATGTCCTAAATAATAGATAGCTGGTGATAAAAGTTTGCTTTTAATGATGAGATATTTGTTGAGCTCAGTAAAGATTTTATGGCTTTTATTAGAGGGGTGTGGATGCTGATTCTTCTGACACCACTTTTGATACCAAATGTGTGAATTTTTTTCATGCCAATTCTCCAATTCTATGACACCAACTTGGTGTCCAACAATTCAATTCAATTCTGACACTATGAAGTGTTAGTGTGGACCCCACAAATTAATGGCTTAGTTCCATAAGACTGCTGCACCTCAGATGCCTGCAAAGGGGTGCCAATACTACCCACATTTCTGCTCACATGGATTCCCATGACCTCTAGCTTTAGTAATTTGCTAGAATGACTCACAAAGCTCAGAAAACAATTTATTATAAAGCATACAGCTCAGAACCAGACATATGGCAAGATATGGGGGGTGTAGTAATGCCCAGTTTCCACACCCACTCTGGGCCTGCCATCTTCCTAGAACATCAATGTGTTTGGCAGTCTGGAAGCTTTCTGAATCTTGTTCATGAGTGTTTATAACCCAACCTCTAGCCCCTCTCTTCTCCCACATGTTGGGGTATGGTGGGGTTGAAAGTTCCCACCCTCTAATCACATGTTTGGTCTTTCTGGTGACCAGTCCCTATCCTAAAACTGTCCAATCCCGCCACCCCCACTCCCACTCCAAGTTACCTCATTAGCATAAACTCAGATGTGGTCAAAAGGGACTCATTATGAGTAACAAAATATACTCCTGTCATTTAGGAAATCCCAAGGGTTTTAGGAGCTCTGTGCCAGGAATCAGAGACAAAGATCAAATATATTTTTTATTATACCACAGAGTGACAGTGAAGCAGCCTGCAATCCTGAAGTTCAGGTTTCCCATTAAGAATGCACATATACACCATGGAATACTATGCAGCCATAAAAAAGGATGAGTTTGCGTCCTTTGTAGGGACATGGATGCAGCTGGAAACCATCATTCTTAGCAAACTATCACAAGAACAGAAAACCAAACACCGCATGTTCTCACTCATAGGTGGGAACTGAACAATGAGATCACTTGGACTCGGGAAGGGGAACATCACACACTGGGGCCTATCATGGGGAGGGGGGAGGGAAGAGGGATTGCATTGGGAGTTATACATGATATAAATGATGAATTGATGGGTGCTGACGAGTTGATGGGTGCAGCACACCAACATGGCACAAGTATACATATGTAACAAACCTGCATGTTATGCACATGTACCCTAGAACTTAAAGTATAATTAAAAAAAAAAAAAGAATGAGATTAGAAATATCAAACGTTTGATGAATCAGATTAGCTCCAATACTTTAGGGAAAAATCTGGAAGTGAAATGTGTGATGGGTAGTTTTCAAGAGCACTTGAGCTCTAAAAATGTTAACCCATGTTCAGTCCCTGGAATATACGTCAACATTTACAGGTCTGAAGTTGTAACTTCATCAGTGCATGCAATGAAATTGAAAAATATAAAGGTGATTAAAAAGAAAGATTATAGATATTCTGTGGGATAGAAAAAAGTAAGTGTATGACAGTTGTTTGGCACAGGCAGGGGAGAGAAAAAAACCTGGTTGTAGGAGAAGTTAGCATCTGAATTATTCCAGAGATTTTCTCCATTGTGGAGAAGGGATGACTCATCAGACCTTTGTGTGTTTGGATGAAGTATTTCTTATGACTCCATTTTCTTGTGGTTGAATTCCATGCTTACCAAGCAAGACACTAATTGTGGTTAAGCTTTTCAGGTTCTTTCAGTCTAAGAAGAAGGAACTGTAGCTAGTAGATGTGGTTAATCTGGCCACTGGCAAGTGTAAACCAAAATAAAATTCTGAGAGCCACTAAGCACCTAAACGAACCCATTTTCTCAGCCAACAGCATCCCAAAGTTAAGCTAAAAAACCAGTTCAGGCCATGATGGGAAGGGGGAGTCAAACATGTCTCATTATATCTTCCTCCCTTTTGGATTTACTGATAGAACAAACTTTAAGCCTGGTAAGAAATATTTACAATATATTCTCTCTGAAGATTGCTACCTGGAGGCTTCTTCTCTATGATAAAACTTTGGTCTCCACACCTTTTATCTTAAACCAGACATTCCTTTCCATTGATGCTAAGTCTTTAGACAATAACTTAACTCTTTCAATCAATTGTCAATCAGAAAATCTTTGCATCTACCTATGACCTGGAGGCTCTTGCATCCATTTGCCTTGCCTTTCTAGTTTGAACCGATGTACACCTTACATGTATTCATTGATATCTTATGTCTTCCTAAAATGTATAAAACCAACTTGTAGTTCAACCACCTTGGGCACATGTTCTCAAGATCTCTCACGGGCCATTGGTCACTCATATTTGGCTCAGAATAAATCTCTTCAAATATTTTACAGAGTTTGACTCTTTTCATTGATGAAAGGAATATGGCAAATTGATAAATTAGTGTATTTTTACTCCCCTTCATGTGTAGAAAAATTATGGTTTGTGTTCAATAATTAGTAGCAGACTAATGACTACCTAATGTATAATCTCTGGCCAGCCCTCTCTTGATAAATACAGCAAACTGCCTAATGCATTATCACTAGGGCACATCAGTAACTTGCACTCAACCTGTCCAAAACTGAACTCAACAAACTGTGAGTTTCTCCCACCAATCTCCTTGAATGTCCCTACTTGAGTGAATGACACCATCATCCACCTAGTTGCCCATGGCAGAAGGCTGAGAGATATCCTATTCCCCCACCACAGGTTGCCTTCCCTTTTGGAATTAATTACCAAGTGCTGTCCATTCCATTTCCTCCTCTCCAATCTGACCCCTTCTTTTCAAGATCATCGCCTTTGCTCTGGCCTCATGGCCCCAACCACGATGGCTGCAATTTCTTTCTCAGACTCAGGCTGGTCTTCTGTTCTTCATTATGACCCTGCTGCCAGGTGGTGGTGCTAAGATGTGAATCAGCTCATGTTAATTTTATGCTTAAAATTCTTAAATAGGTTCCATGATTCCAGATCCCTCCCCTTAGCCCCAGGGCCCTCCAAGATTTGATGCTTACCTTGTCTCAAGTCCCTTCCCAAAAGACATCCTGATTTCCAGACTACCTTATAATTCCATGGATGCATCATGCAGTTTCACACCTAGATTACCTGATACAAGTTGTTTCCTCTGTATATTCTCATCTTCTGGGGTGGCTCCTCCCTTATTGTGCTAGCATCAACTGTCTTTCTCCAGAAAGCCATCTCTACAGACTCCCTTGAACCCATTCCACTCATTTGAAGGCTCTTGATTTTACCTCAAATGACATTAGGGAATTGTCTATCCCATATCCCATGCTATCATATACTGCACTTTACACCCAAGATCTCTCGGAGGGCAGGGATCTAATGTCATTAAATGAGTAAATATATAAGTAGAATAACTCTTATCAAATGTTTGAAGATCTTTTATTCATTCAATAAATTAATAATTCATCCCAAGACCCTGAGGAAAGAGTGAATACTAGACAGCAAAAATTAGATGGAGGCCAAATTTGATTATTTTTAAGAAGGTGCTTCTTTCAAATTAAGTCAAGTGTTTATGAGACAGGGAGCTTGCAGTCACAAAAGTTTAGATGAAGGTTGGAGCTCTTTGTGGGATGTTTCTGGGAGACTCAAACATCAAATAGGGCCTGGGCTCCATGGTTGTCATTAGTTTGGTTACCAATATTCTGCTTCCCTCAGCATGCCCTCAGTAGGATTATACTTTCCACCTCTTTGAAGCTAAGCATTGATGTGTGATTGATTTGGGCCAAAGGAATATGAGGAGAGGTGATGTGTGTCACTTCCAAGCAGATGCTATGTTAGTCATCATGGGAGCAATGTCAAGGTGATGCTTCTGTTAGCCTGAGATCCTGAGGGAACCCAGGGAACACAGTTGACCTGATCAGACTTGTAGTGTGAATGAGACATGAGTTTTGTTGTGTTAAGTCCCTGAGATTTAGGGTTCATTTGTTTCTGAAGCATACCCTATCTTGACTGGAACTACCACTATGGTCCTATCCAAGCCTGTAATTCTGTACATCTGTGAGGGGAAATAGAGGGATTGGAGAACTCATTGTCTGGGAAAGGTAGAGTGGGTCCTTGCAGTGGGGCTTCTGGAAGGCGATGGCCTGTGAAGATCTTAAGGGACACTGGAGAGGAAGACCAAGACAGATTGTAGTTTCTTAACACTTTTGTCTTGGACCAGGCCCGTGACCTTATAACTGCTAACTCTTCTCTTCTTTGGAAAGCAAATAGGAATTTTTTCTGTTTCAGAACGTTGTGGTAAAGAGATCTCCTTATGAACTTGAGACCAGTAGAATATGCTCAGTGAGGCACCATGTGCCAGGCAAAGGCAGTTGATTAGAGATTGATGAAGGTGCAGGTTTCTGCCTTTCAAAGTATAACTTGAGAACTAATGTAAAGAAACCTGGGGTCAGAGGAGGCCAGGTGTGTGACTTTTGACTGGCCCCTTAACTTGGCTGAACC
Source organism: Rhinopithecus roxellana (assembly GCF_007565055.1). Lineage (NCBI taxonomy): Eukaryota > Metazoa > Chordata > Mammalia > Primates > Cercopithecidae > Rhinopithecus > Rhinopithecus roxellana. The sequence goes on along the minus strand of NC_044553.1, from coordinate 59,174,927 downwards.
TCAGGTTCCTCAGAAGAGAAAGAGAGATAAGAAAAACACCTTTCCTGCCTTGTGAGAATTTTATGGCAATCCAGAGATAATGTGCCTAGAAGTGCTTTGTAAATTGAAAATCACTCATCGGATATCAAAGACTATTGCTCATATTCTTCCATTTGTATTATCAGGTTCTGCTTGCTTTGCCTGATTTTCCTTCTCTTACATGCCTTAGGTGATGTTCTTTATATAGAAGGTAGAAATTGTATTGGCAAGTGCCTTCATTTTATAGTGTTTTCACATGTACAGGCCTACCCTGTATACCCCAGTTACCAATGTCCTAGCAGAAATTTTCCTCTTGGATTTATTACCCAAACTTCACAAAACATACATATTCCTCGATAGTTTTTTGTTTGTTTATTTTCTCTATTATCTCTTCTTCATTTCTGAGTGACTCAATAGTTTTTTGGCTGATGTTTACATTTTAAAAATGTATATTATATCCCCCCATATCAATGAACTGTGTTAACAAAACAGCATAAGAGAGAAGTACTGAATTAGCTTTTCTAATACTATTGGTTATCTTATCTCATTTTATGTTGTTATAACATAATACCACAGACTGGGCAATTTATAATGAAAAGTAATTGATTTGGCTTACAGTTCTGGAGGATGGGAAATCCAAGAGCATGCTGCCAGCATCTGGCAAGGGTCTTCATTCTGCATTATCCTGTGGCAGAAGGTGGAAGAGCAAGAGAGCATACACGTGAGTGTGCATGCTTATTGGAAGTTAGGGCTTCAACATAAGAATTTGAGAAGGACACAAACATGAAATCCATAACATCCTGGGACAGGTTTTTGTCTCCACAAATAGCAACTGAACTCTATTTAGTAGCATTTTCTCTAGCCTTTACTGGATGTGCAGGCCCGAGTTCTCAAATTAATTAGTCATTGGAAAATAGTAGAAATTACTCAGAAATCACATTAGCCAGAACAGTGAAATGTATTTTAGAGAATGATTGATTTCAGGAAAAAGAAACAAAATCAACCAATTTAAACAAAAACAACCAGAAAAATGGAAGATTGTTGGAAAGATAACATGATAGCCACAGAACTCACGGGCTGGAAGTGTTGCCAGGGCTCTCAATGGATCCAAAGCAGAACCCACTGGCAAGGCAGAAGCTGCCATCTATGTTACTTTGGGCCACATAGCTGCTCACCTCTGCCTGCTTCTGGGTAAAGGCTCCTTTCACTCTTCTCTTTGCTACCACCCGTTTCTGTTCCACTTGAACTCAGGTTAAGTATGGCCCCTTGAGCCCTAGCTTTAAAAATTCCCAGCAGAGTAATAATGGCTTTTGAGTATCAATTCCAAATTCTTGGAAGGCAGAATCTAACTGATGTTACTTGAATCAGATGGTCACCCTTTATCTTAATTTGATCAGTTATCACTATATAAGGGGTTAGGGATATATAGGTATTCAGGGGCCCACTGTCAGGAGGTGGAGAGGCACACAGGACTTACAGAAGCGATATTGGTTGGCAATTTCCAAAACCAAAAATCAGTTACAGATAGATTTCATATTACCCTCCTTGTTCAAAGGGGAAATGGGAATAGGAAAAAAACTGGAAAAAAAAAAAAAAGCCAGATATGGTGGTTCACGCCTCTAGTCTTAGCTACTCAGGAAGCCAAGGCCGGAGGATCATTTGAGCCCAGGAGTTAAAGTCCAACCTGGGCAACATAGTGAGACTTTCTCTCTGAAAATAAAAATAAATGAATGAATGAATGAATAAATAAATAGATAAATATACATATAGCCTTTAATCATTGTGTATGTGTGTGTGTATGTATTTGTATATGCACACTTGCATAAACCTCTCTAGACCATCAGGGGTGGTGTTTTTAAATAAGTAAATCATTTCCCACCCCTCACCTTTGCCCGTTGTTTGTTACTTTCCTACCGTCTAAGGGAGAAGGGTCCTTCAGGGCTGAGGCCAGCAGGGAATATACCAGTTTCTTGGAACCTAGTTGACCCCAGATGAGGGGGGTACACAATGTCCAAACTCAAAGTAAAATAGGGCAAGGGGTGAGGTCCAAAAGGCATCATCTGCCTTGTTCACTTCACTGCTGTGTGTCTGCAGCACCAGAATTGGGCCTGGCTCATAATGGGCACTCAATAATTATTAATGAATGAATGGAACCTCAACTCTTTATTACAACAAGGAAGAGTCTAGGAATGTATAACCAGAGCTAAAATCGGAACACCAGGGCAGAGAGACTAAAGAATGACAAAAGAAGAAGGTGATCAAGGAAGCAGCCTAACAGTCACTCTGTGCTGTCTATTTGTTTTCTTTTTGCCATATCTGAGGCTAAACTGAAGGAAGGCATGAGGAAAGATCGCCTTTATAGCAATAGGAGCAGGGCAGATGTGATGATGACATCTTTAATCTTGTATCAGGTTACCTTTACATTTCATTTCCTCTTTCATTTGTAAACTTCTTGAGAACAAGAGCAGTGTCTGATTTATCTATCTATCCTCTCAGCCCTATATAATAACATTCAGCGAATACTGATTGAATGAATTATGAATTCAAATTTTAGAAAACCAAAAAATAGTTCTCAGTTGATTTAGATATATGATTTTTAGTGCAGAAAGTAGAATTTAACAAACATTTTTGTGCTCAAGGGCAAATGCTTGTCAAAGTTGTAAGCATGTTGGGGTTGCCAGGCATGGCTCACGCCTGGAATCCCAACACTTTGTGAGGCTGAGATGGGAGAATTGCTTCAGTCCAGGAGTTTGAGACCAGCCTGGGCAACATGGTGAGACCCAGTCTCTACAAAAAATTAAAAAAAAAAATTAGCCAGGCGAGGTAGTGTGTACCTATTGTCCCACTTACTCAGGAGACTGAGGTGGGAGGCTTACTTAAACTTGTGAGGTCAAGGCTGCAGTGAGCCATGATCATGCCACTGCACTCCAGCCTGGGTAACAGAGTGATACCTTGTCGCAAAAATAAATAAATAAATAAATAAATAAATAAATAAATAAATAAATAAAAAGAATGTTGGGCGAGAATTACTTAATTTTTATTCTCTTTGCTTTTTGAAGAAAAATAATTATTTCCACAAACAACTATGCTTCTTGAAAATTGATTTACAGGCCAGGCATGGTGGCTCATGCCTGTAATCTCAGAACTTTGGGAGGCCGAGGTGGGCGGATCACGAGGTCAGGAGATCAAGACCATCCTGGCCAACATGGTGAAACTCCGTCTCTACTAAAAATACAAAAATTAGCTGGGCATGGTGGCAGGTGCCTGTAGTCCCAGCTACTTGGGAGGCTGAGGCAGGAGAATTGCTTGAACCTGGGAGGTGGCAGTTGCAGTGAGCAGAGATCGTGCCACTGCACTCCAACCTGGGTGACAAGAGGAAAAATTCCGTCTCAAAAAAAAAAAAAAAAAAAAGAAAAGAAAAGAAAAGAAAATTTATTTATAACTGACTTTTAACACCTTATGTTGAATGACAGCATCTTTCAGCTTAATTTCCACTTGCAATATTTACTGTATATTTTGTGTACTATACATTCAATCAAACAATATGAATACTATCTAAATGATATTGTTTCTATACATGTTTTTTCATTGTAGTCATTATACAAAATAACCTGGATCTAATATCTGGAGTGATTGATTTTTTAATATCAACCTTGTGTCCTGTAACCTTGCTAAGTGCATTAACTTTTATAGCTCTTTTATAGTTCCTGAATATTTTAAATATACAATCATGTCACCTGTGCATAAAAGCAATTTAACTGTCTGCCAGAAAAAGACAAACACTCTTTAAAGGAATACAGCAAATCCAGCACTCAACAACACAAACTTAATGTTCAGCATCCAGTGAAAAGTTATTAGATATTCAAAGAAGCAGGGAGTGACATATACCAGTAGAAAAATCAGTCAATAGAAACAGACCCAGAAATACTAGGAAATGATTGAATAAGCAGACAAGGACTTTAGAGTAGTGATTATACAGCCTCAAGAGTTTTAAGGAAAACCTAAACACAATGAGGGGAAACATAGAAGATACAGAAAAGAATTAAATGGAACTTCTAGAGATGAAAAATATGATATCTCAAATTTAAAAAAATTAATGGGTGGATTAATACAGGTATTCTTCTGGCCTGTGTCCCCTTAGAAACTTAGAAGTCCACTTACTTTCCTTTGAATTGTCTTTATCGTCTTTGAACCAAACAGACTCAGGCATGACTCTCTCCATCCTAGAATTCAGGAGGCAAAGACAGAAGATTGGGCTGCTGTGAATCCCACCATTTACAATGTTCTGTGATGATCTTTCATTCTGAAACATTTGGGGCCCCTCTCTCCTCTACATTTGGGAGGGGAGGGGAGATTACTTAGCTGATTATTTGTATAATGTGCTTTATGTGATCTCTTTTCTTGGTACTATTTATGTTTAGCAGTTTCAAAGGTTATTAAGCTGCTATTTCATTGTCCTCAGTCATTTTTCCTCTAAAATATATATGGTAGATTCAACGACAGGAGACTTCAGGACTCCTGGTCTCTAGTTGGAGGCTGCTCAAATTCTCTTTCTTCACAGATTTTTATGTAAAATATAACCATTTGCCCTTTGCTCTTAGAACCAGTGCATTCAGGATGTTGATTTTAGAGAAAAATGTTGAAAATGATCTTAGGCTCTCCCACTGTTATAGGCATACACAGAGAGGATGAAAACTAGACCATAAAATCTATTTCCCAATTTTCAAAAAAGTTCTTCCAGCATCTCCACAAAGAGCTTGTGTGACTAATAGGCTATAAATAAATATAACTTTGATGCGTTATGCAGCATGTATTCTGACTGGAACTGAGAGAAATAAGGCAAATAGATGCCCTATTCAAAATCATAGGAATATTTAAAGTTCAGCTGAAGTGAAGCATATGTGCTTTTTTCTAAGCCTAATCACATGCGAATGAAGTACTTTTAGATAACCCTTATGTGCAGAAGTTAAAGTTTTTATGTGCAGAAATAAAAGTATTTTTATCTCTTCCTTTGGTAATACATGATAAAAATTTCAAATTTCTAAGAACACCAAATAAAATTAGGAAGCATCCTAAAAATGTACTATTGGGGGGGTCCCCTTGAGTTACTTGTATCTGTCCCTTTTTTGTTTGCTATTATTTTAATTTAGTTTTAATAGATAATTATGATGGTTAACATTATATGTCAACCTGATTCGGCTAAGAGACTCAGATAGCTGGTAAAACGTTTCTGGGTGTGTCTGTGAGGGTGTTTCTGCAAGAGATTAGCATTTGAATTGGTAGACTGAGTAAATATTGCTCTCATCAATGTGAGTGGGCATAAGCCAATTTGTTGTAGACCTGAATAGAACTAACAGGTGGAAAAAGGGTGAATTGGCCCCCTCTGCTCAAACTAGGACATCCATCTTCTCTTGCCCTTGGACCTCAGCGCTCCTGCTTCCTGGACCTTTGGACTCAAACCATAGCTTAGACCATTGGCTCCCATGGTTCTCAGGTCTTGGGGTTAAGACTAGAACTACACCACTGGCTTTCCTGAGCCTCCAACTTAGACAGCAGGTCTCAGCCTATGTAAGTACATATGAAATTCTTTATAATAAACCTATCTATATATTTATCTATCATCTATCATCTATCTCTATATATATCATATTATTCTGCTTCTCTGGAGAATACTGACTAATACGATAACACACTTGCATGATTCAAAAATTACATATAGATGTAATACATGTGTGTACATGTATGTATGCATGCAAATGTGTGTATATGCATGTGCAGTAAACTTTCTAACTGTTTCCCATCTGCTCAGATTCATACCACCACCTGCACCACTATTATTAATTGCTTGTTTATCTATTCAACATGTTCGTTGAGATTCAGGCTGATATCAATATATGTTCTCATTTTCCTACTTTTTTACCCAAATCGTTACATCCTATACAACTGTTGTGTACCATTGGCATGCTAAGGATATCCTACTGGTTCTGTTTCTCTAAGAAACCTTGACTAGTACAGCATAAAAGAATAAGGTGTTATTCTTTTAATTTTATTCTGGGTCTGTTTGCAAATGCTGTTTTTTGGTATTTAGGTATTGATATAGGTAAGTGAAACTGTCTATACATTTTGTCCATTTGAGCTACCATTGTCAAGCTTTGGTATCAAAATTATACTCAAATCATGAAAATAATTTGGAAATTCTATGTTTTTCTTATGCTCTGGAATAGCTGCAATATTATTAGGATTATCTATTTTTTAAGGATGCAGTAGAATTCCCCTGTGAAGCTATTTGGGACTGATATTTTTTGGGCAATGCTTTTTCTGATGTTTGGGGTAAGTTTATTTTCCTAGAGAGTAATCTATCTCATCTGAGTTTTAAAATTTGTTTGCACAGAATTTAGCAAAGTAATCCTTATGACTCTTATTTTTCTCTCTTTGGGAAGATATATCCGTTTATTATTTTTGTGTTTGCACTTTCTCCATATGGGCTCTCTTATCCTCCTTTGCATTTCTTTACTTCCTCCTGAACAGCTTCCTCATTTATTACCTTTGAAGGATGCTAGTAGATTAATTCATTATTATGATAAGTGGAAATAAAGGGAAGATCCAGGCATTTATCTTGCCTATTTTCTACGAACTCAGGGTACCTCAGGGTAACCAAGTAGTTGCCGAGGGAAATTTTTTCTTTATGGAGTTATTCCAGCGAATAAATAGAAAAAAAATGATAGTCTCAGAATATCCCCTTCTTCAAGCCCCAGAGGATTAATGATTCTGGGCAATGTTAATCAATGACTGCCAACATTACAAAAAAGGACACAGCAAACATTATGTGGCTTTTATAAGATATGCAAAACATGAAGTGGCCTTGGCAAAATAGTGAATCTGAATCTGATCAAGCCTATACATCTAACTATCAATTTATAGGAAATACAGATGAAAGTAAAGGATAAACAAAAATACTGCTTCCTTGTGGAAAATTGAAACTTGGCTTAGCTTTGTTTTCTTGAAACCTGGACATTGCTATGGTAAAACTGACTCCTAATTGATTAAACTTTGGCTGTACTGGGAAGACTGTGAATAAGCTGTAAATACTTGCTGGGAAGCCATAGCCCTGGGCTTCCCTGAGTGTGGTGACTCGTGTAATAGGCTTATTTCTTGCTGAACCTTAGAAGCTGTGCATATGGCATTGTGGGAGACAATACTTTTTTGGAACATGGAGTTTCTAGGGCATGGGGTCTCTCACATCTATCATGTGATCAAGTACAAGAGGCATTCTCTCTTTTTTTAAAAATAATTATAGTTTAGGTTCTAGGTACATGTGAGCAACGTGCAGGTTTGTTACATACGTATACATGTGCATGTTGGTTTGCTGCACCCATTAACTCATCATTTACATTAGGTATTTCTCCTAATGCTATCCCTCTCCCTGCCCCCCACCCCATGACAGACTCATTTGTGTGATGTTCCCCACCCTGTGTCCAAGTGTTCTCATTGTTCAGTTTCCACCTATGAGTGAGAACATGCGGTGTTTGGTTTTCTGTTCTTGTGATAGTTTGTTAAGAATGATGGTTTCCAGCTGCATCTATATCCCTACAAAGGACGCAAACTCATCCTTTTTTATGGCTGCATAGTATTCCATGGTGTATATGTGCCACATTTTCTTAATCCAGTCTGTCACAGATGGACATTTGGGTTGATTCCAAGTCTTTGCTATTGTGAATAGTGCCTCAATAAACATACTTGTGCATGTGTCTTTATAGCAGCATGATTTATAATCCTCTGGGTATATACCCAGCAATGGGATGGCTGGGTCAAATGGTATTTCAAGTTCTAGATCCTTGAGGAATCGCCACACTGTTTTCCACAATGGTTGAGATAGTTTACAGTCCTGCCAACAATGTAAAAGTGTTCCTATTTCTCCACATCCTCTCCAGCACCTGTTGTTTCCTGACTTTTTAATGATCGTCATTCTAACCAGTGTGGGATGGTATCTCATTGTGGTTTTGATTTGCATTTCTCTGATGGCCAGTGATGATGAGCATTTTTTCATGTGTCTGTTGGCTGCATACATGTCTTCTTCTTTTGAGGAGTGTCTGTTCATATCCTTTGCTCACTTTTTGATGGGGTTGTTTGACTTTTTCTTGTAAATTTGTTTATGTTCTCTGTAGATTCTGGATATTAGACCTTTGTCAGATGGATAGATTACAAAAATTTTCTTCCATTCTGTAGGTTGCCTGTTCACTCTGATGGTAGTTTGTTTTGCTGTGCAGAAGCTCTTTAGTTTAATTAGATCCCATTTGTCAATTTTGGCTTTTGTTGCCATTGCTTTTGGTGTTTTAGTCATGAAGTCCTTGCCCATGCCTATGTCCTGAATGGTATTGGTTAAGTTTTCTTCTAGGGTTTTATGGTTTTAGGTCTAACATTTAAGTCTTTAATCCATCTTGAGTTAATTTTTGCACCACGTGTAAGGAAGGGATCTAGTTTCAAATTTCTACATATGGCTATTCAGTTTTCGCAGGACCATTTATTAAATAGGGAATCTTTTCCCCATTTCTTGTTTTTGTCAGGTTTGTTAAAGATCAGATGGTTGTAGACGTGTGGTGTTATTTATGAGGTCTCTCTTCTGTTTCATTGGTCTATCTCTTTGTTTTGGTACCAGTACCATGCTGTTTTGATTACTGTAGCCTTGTAGCATAGTTTGAAGTCAGGCAGTGTGATGCCTCCAGCTTTGTTCTTTTGGCTTAGGATTGTCTTGGCGATGTGGGCTCTTTTTTGATTCCATATGAACTTTAGATTTTTTTTCCAATTCTGTGAAGACAGTCAATGGTAGCTTGATGGAGACAGCATTGAATCTGTAAATTACCTTCAGCAGTATGGCCATTTTCACGATATTGATTCTTCCTATCCATGAGCATGGAATGTTCTTCCATTTGTTTGTTCCCTTTTATTTCATTGAGCAGGGGTTCGTAGTTCTCCTTGAAGAGGTCCTTCACATCCTTTGTAAGTTGGATTCCTAGGTATTTTATTCTCTTTGTAGCAATTGTGAATGGGAGTTAATTCATGATTTGGCTCTCTGTTTACCTGTTATTGGTGTATAAGAATGCTTGTGATTTTTGCACATTGATTTTGTATCCTGAGACTTTGCTGAATTTACTTATCAGATTCAGGAGATTTTGGGCTGAGACAATGGGGTTTTCTAAATATATAATCATGTCATCTGCAAACAGGGACAATTTGACTTCCTCCTTTCCTCTTTAAATATACTTTATTTCTTTCTCTTGCCTGATTGCCTTGGCCAGAACTTCCAACACTATGTTGAATAGGAGTGGTAAGAGAGGGCATCCCTGTCTTGTGCCAGTTTTCAAAGGGAATGCTTCCAGATTTTACCCATTCAGTATGATATTGGCTATGGGTTTGTCATAAATAGCTCTTATTATTTTGAGATACGTTCGTTCAATGCCTAGTTTATTGAGAGTTTTAAGCATGAAGGGCTGTTGAATTTTGTCAAAGGCCTTTTCTGCATCTATTGAGATAGTCATGTGGTTTTTGTCTTTGGTTCTGTTTATGTGATGGATTACATTTATTGATTTGTGTATATTGAACCAGGTTTGCATCCCTGGGATGAAGCCCACTTGATCATGGTGGATAAGCTTTTTGATGTGCTGCTGAATTCAGTTTGCCAGTATTTTAAAATTATAACTCAGGATTAAGAAACTCAGTCAAAACCACACAACTACACGGAAACTGAACAGCCTGCTCCTGAATGACTACTGGGTACATAACAAAATGACAGCAGAAATAAAGATGTTCTTTGAAACCAATGAGAACAAGGACACAACGTCCAAGAATCTCTGGGACACATTTAAAGCAGTGTGCAGAGGGAAATTTATAGCACTAAATGCCCACAAGAGAAAGCAGGAAAGATCTAAAACTGACACCCTAACATCACAATTAAAAGAACTAGAGAAGCAAGAGCAAACACATTCAAAAGCTAGCAGAAGACAAGAAATAACCAAGATCAGAGCAAAACTGAAGGAGATAGAGACACAAAAAACTCTTCAAAAAAATCAATGAATCCAGGAGCTAGTTTTTTGAAAAGATCAACAAAATTGATAGACCGCTAGCAAGACTAATAAAGAAGAAAAGAAAGAGAAATTAAATAGATGAAATAAAAAATGATAAAGGGGATATCACCACCGATCTCACATAAATACAAACTATCATCAGAGAATACTATAAACACCTCTATGCAAATAAACTAGAAAATCTAGAAGAAATGGATAAATTCCTGGACACATATACCCTCCCAAGACTAAACCACTCTCTGAATAGACCAATATCAGGCTCTGAAATTGAGGCAATAATTAATAGCCTACCAACCAAAAAAGTCCAGGACCAAATGGATTCACAGCCAAATTCTACCGGAGGTATAAAGAGGAGCTGTTACCATTCTTTCTGAAACAATTCCAATCAATAGAAAAAGATGTATACTTCCCTAACTCATTTTACTAGGCCAGCATCATCCTGATACCAAAGCCTGGGAGAGACACACAAAAAAAGAGAATTTTAGACCAATATCGCTGATGAACATTGGTGCAAAAATCCTAAATAAAATAAAGAGGCATTCTCTTGCACTTGAGCTGCCTCTTGAGGGGCAAAAAGATTAGTCATGGACAGCTGAAGGGAAATGCCCTGAGCTAGCATGCTGTAACCCCTGTCCTTGCATCTTTTTAAGTGATTTTCAATGCTAAGTGTGGTCTTTTTGTGGTTGACTCAGTCTATTTGTCCAGTTGAGATTGAGAAGAGCCCTGGAATAGAAGCTGACAGCAGAAAACAGAGTAACATGGTAAAGGGCACCAAGGTGATGCAACCAGCAAATCAACACTATGAAACCTTCTACACGACAAATGACCCAGGTTTCCTCAACAGATAAACTGCAGAGAAAAGAAAGAGATAGAGAATGACCTATGGATTAAAAGGAGTTTAAAATAAATATCAAACATTGCAATGTGTGAGCCTTATTTGGATCTTAAGTCAAACATACTATAAAAATAATATGAGACAATGAAGGAAATTTGAGCACTGATTGGATATTTCACGGTATTCTGCAAATATTATCTGAGTTGTTACAATTTTATTGTGGTTATTTCTTTAAAAATATTTTTTCAGAAAAATGTACTAAAATATTTATGGATGAAATGATGATGATGTCTGAGGTTCGCATCTAAATAACTGAGCAGGGATTAGGGGAATGTAATAATCACCCAGCTTCAACAATTATCAACACGTGATGGTTATGTGGTAGCTCATCAAGCTCTTCCCTCTTCTTTCATATATGCTTGAGATTTCCCCTAATGGAAAGTAAAATACCAGTACGACTACTACTAAATATCATGAACAACATTATTCCAACAAAATTATTCCAACAACGTGAGAACCATTCAATTAAAAAAATAAATTAATACAATTCACCACATTAATTATTCTAAGATGAAAAACCATAGAATCACTTTCACAGATGCTGAAAAGGCTTTTGACAAAATTCAACATCCATTTCTGATGAAAACATGTAGCAAAATAGCAAGCAAAGAATGATTACTTACTATAAACACACATATATATTCTTTTTATTTTTACTTTTTTAGTAACTCCTAGATAATATTATACACGTGGCTCATGTTGTATCTATTAGATAGTGCTACTTCAGGTCTATTTTATAGGAAAATAGAGGTTTATGGGAAATAGAGGATGGAGAAATAGGTTAAGTGACTACATAAGGAAGCATTTAGCCAAATGAAAAAATCAGGATATCAACTGGACTAAAGTTTCAAGAAGTCAGTGTTATTAAAGAAAAGATAAAGTGTGAAAATTATTGTATATTAAAAGGGTCCCCAGAGACATGGCAACCAAATGCAATATGGGAAGCTTAACTGGATGTTGGGTATCAGGACAAAAACAGATATTTTGAGGACAATTTAGAAATATCAATATAGATTAGATAGGTTTCAGGTGACATTATGAAGTTTTGCCACCTGAAATGTTCTTAGCTATAATAATGACAATGTGGTTTTACAGGATAATGTCCCTATTCTTAGGATATGCCAGCTGAAATATTTAAAGTTCGTGACTGCAACTCATTTTCAAAGAGTTCAGTGCAAAAGTGGCAAAATATTACCAGTTGTTGATTATATTTGGAAGTTTGTTATATCATTCTTTAAACTTTTCTGTATCTTTGACATGAAGTAAATGGTTAAAGATAAAAACACATAGAAATCAATTTGAAGTCCCCAGTAGTTTAAGATAAGATCATTTGAGCATCAAAAATAATGATGAATGCAAGTTTTTGGAACACTCTTGAATATATAAAAATTCACGAGTTCATAGGAATACTCCAAACAAACAAATCAGCATCTCATTGCTCACCATTAGATTTTGCTATCATTCTAACTTGTTATTTTGGAGAATGATAAAGAAAAGAGTAGATATTTCTTCCTATGCAAACTGTATTTCAAGGCACCAGATACTGGATGTGGAAAATACTTCTTTATGGAAAAATTACCACAATAAATGCAGAATGAATGATAGGATTGAAAAATCACAGATATGAAAGAATATTTCTCTAATGAAATAAAGGACCTAAGTAATGGCCCTCATGGCTGCTAAACCCATTATATTAAGGCTTAATGAGGAACTTTATAATGGATATCAGAACCTGATGGACTTTTATATCACTTAAAACATAGAGATATCATGCCGCTATGTAATAAGCAGACATAGTGCCACTTACAAAGTTTTGTTGCTAAAAATACTTTACTTTAATCTTATCAAGCTTCCAGGTCTAACAACCAGTGTACAGGACATACACTAGAAAACTGAAGACCATAGACATAAATTGAATTTTTCAAAGTCATTTGTCTGGTAAGGAACAGATGTAGGATTTGAACTTGGGTCTTTCAACTCCAAAGTCCATGCTCGTGCCAAAACAGCATGCTGTTAAGGAAGAGGAACAAGTTAAACAATGTCAAGAGGAAGCAATCAGTGAAGTCTAGAATGTAGAATACCCTACAGAAAAGATCACTTGCTTTTTACAATAAGTATGTGTAGAAAAGCAAAAAGAGGGATAGATTAAAAGGGACTGAAATGATCTAACAAGCAAATGTAATGTGTGACCTCATTTGGATGCTGATTAGAGTGAATCTAACATGGAAATACATTTTTAAGATAATCAGAAAAGGTTGCTATGTTGACTCCTAAAAGATATAAAATTTTCCCTGAAATCCAATTTCTTGTTGAGAGACAAATTTATCCAATATTTGGAATTTCAAAGAAACTTGTTTATTCACCCATTATGAGTTTATTCATCTATAAGATTTATTCTGAGTCCATGCTATGTGTGCAGCACTATGAAGAAAGAAAAAGTGTACAACATGGAGCCTGCCCTATAAGAGCTTACAATGCTGGGGGAGGTAGGATGTGTGTCTGTCATGTCAATGCAAGGCATTCTGGAAGTACACTGTGTGAGGAATGGGCCTCACTATAGAATGGAAGCTCAGGGAAGGGGAAATTCTTTTGGTTGGAGGTATCAGGGAAGCCTTCCAAGAAAAGTGGTGAGCTGAGCCTTAAATTTTGGTAGGCTTGTTGGGTAGAGATTGAGGAAGCTGTCTTTATTGTTATCACAAAATATTTATCTTGTTTTTTCGTCTTGGTCATATAGCAATGAACTCATAAATTTTGTCCCAATTCTCACCTCTTTCCCCCATGCCATTCTGCTTTTCAGTGGACACAAAGATGAACACCCTTTATTTCCTGTTCTTCCTCGGGCAATTATTTTTTTAGAATGCCTGGAAAAGTAAGTTCCTACCTTGGCTTATCCTTTCCACAATTATTCACTGAGCATTCACTAAGCCTAGCTAAATAAATACACGAGCTTTTCTCTCACCACAAATATGAGGGGCCGGGTCTTAAGGTAACTCCATTCTGGAAAGATCAGACTAGCCAATTGTTGGGTTTTCAGAATATTTTCTTTCTTTCTGGTTAATAACAAGCCCAGGCTCTATTACTCCCATAGGGTAAAATGGCATCCATTTCCAGGGACCCCTGGGAAAACATTACCTAATGGAATTGCATGAGCTCTCTAAGCTCAAGTCTTTTTCTGAAACTCTTTCCCTCTGTGCCCGTAAAGTCTGCAGAGTAAATCCTTATTACGCTGATAGCTATTATTCAAAACAGCTCACATTTCAGAGCAATTACTATTCCCCAGCCAACTAAATGCCCAATTAGTCTTCAATAAAAACAGCACCTAGTACGGTGCCCAGTGGAGAAAGGTATTTAACAAATCTTTCATTGCCCAATCTATTTAACTCAGGTGACCTAAATAACATCTATACATTTGTTTTTTTCTAAAATAAATACTACCCACGGGTTGACTATAAAGAAATTATTTTGAATAACTCTCTTGTTCTAAAGAATACTAACCTACATCTGGAAAGGCTTACGCATTATTCTTTTTGTCCTTACATTATCCTTGTCAAGAACAGGACAACTGATCATTATTATTTTTTTAACATAGCCTCAGTCTAGGGCAACAGTTATGCAAGTTTCCTTTCTCTGTCCCTAATCACCCTCTTCTCTTCATGGTGTGTGGGCATGCCGACAGGCAGGGATAATGGTCCTCCCTGAGCATCAGCACAAGGAACCTCCAAATGGTGAACTCCACCTGGGACATGACCCCAACACTGTTGTACTCATGGGTCCTTAAAGTATAATTATAACAAAGAGAGTTTTTCTTTAAAGCGAACTATCAATATGGATAATCTTAAATGGATTTAGTGGATTCCTCAAATAAACATTTCAACTACGTTGAGCTTAATTTTGACTACCAGTTCCTCCCACCAGACAGCAGGCAGTAGCTAATTACCTGGAGCATCCAGATGCAATATCCATGTCCTGCCTATCTACCATTATGTGTTGATATGTTTTGTTCTCTTTACGTTGTAGACTCAGAAGATTAGCTCTTCAAAGTATTCAGTGTACAACTCTTCAGTTAAAAGGGATTTGCAAAGAAAATCTCAAACCAAACCAAACAAACAAACAAAAAAGCGAGGGAGAAAGATTTGGTATGCTTGCTACAAATTGATAAGGATTTATTTTTTTTTCCTGCACAATCTAAATGACCTGTGCTGCCTTCCTCTCACTTTTACTGTTTGCCTTGAGCTTGAATAGTGCTCTCTGTTTGCTGTTTATCCCTCAGGTGCCCCCGTGTGTGTATTTGCATTGGAACAGTCTCTGAAATCTATTGTCCATTTTGAGCTCTCTGTCTCTGTAGAAGCGAAGGCTATTTGTCTTTAAGAAGCAGCATACTGTTTTGGCACAAGCATGGACTTTGGTGTTGAAAGACCCAAGTTCAAATCCTACATCTGTTGCTTACCAGACAAATGACTTTGAAAAATTCAATTAATGTGTATGATCTTCAGTTTTCTAATGTATGAAATAGGAATAATAATATTATCAGCTTTGTGGAATTTTGTGATGATTGAGGCAATGTATAATATTTCCAATGTATAGTCTGTGCTTAATGTTGTATTTCATTAACATTGAGACACAACTGATTATAAAACACAGCATTATGAGTTGCTAATATTTTGTGGGAGAGGATTTTAACATCAGAAGGATATGTACCACATGAACCTGTGCATCTGAGGAAAGTGGTGATTTGAAGTGGACAAAGACACAAACAGGGAAACGAAGGGTTCTGAGGGAAAAATCTAACCTGATTCTGTTTGGCCCAGCTATAAACCTTCAAACAGAAAAGGGATAAAAATTTATAATTCTTCTGAACCATGTTTTGGCTACTTGTGATTTCTGGCTCTATTTGATAAGACTATTTTGACCGCCAGTGAAAGGAAAAAAAGAGCTTTCAAGCATAATTCACAAAATTCAAGGTGAAATCAGATGGTCTGGGGCTGCTGCTCTGGCCTGGGACGCCTGTGTGGGTGGCTGCTTACCAGCTCTGCTCCAGATGTTGGACCAAAGCTCTGTGCTCTCTCTCCAATGTATGTACTGCTTCTTGCTTATACACAAAAGTAGGGAGGGGTATGTAAAGAGCTGAGACTTGGGGGTGGGCCTAAGGGAAAGGGACTCAGTTCTACTTTGCATCAGGCCCTAGATCTGTCTCTAAACTGGACAGAGAAATTCCCTGGCCACAAAGAGACAGCATGGGCTTGGAGGTAGATCACTGAGTATAGGATTTCTGCTTCCTGACCTTGTTCAATGCCTTTCCATTTACAACAACTCATGTACCTACCTGCATGGAAGGAGGGAAAGAAGTGGGGTGAGTGGGAGGAATGAAAAATAGTGAAATTAGGAACTTCAGTAGCAAAAAGGGATGGAAACAGAATCTTTTACTCCAAGACATCTAGAACATCTGAGATAAATATGTTCTGTCCCTTAGTTGAAGACATGTTGACCCTACTTTCTCCCCCATTATCTTTTTTCATCCCTCCAGCAATACTTCTCCTTATTCTAATTCCATTAAACATCCAAAGATGTTTCAGATGGCATAGCAGAAATTCTAGGCATAAATTATTTTCCAGCCTTGGTAGAACAAATCACCTCAGGGGGTGGCCAAGAGAACCTTTGGGGTGAACATCCATCAAACTATTTATATCCATCAAACATGCACTGAAATATTTTCGCATCCATCAAATCATTGACCACGAAGCAGCTTCTGGCTTCTCTCACCATGGGGACCTGAGTCAAGAAAAGGGGAGAAGCATGGGTATCAAGGCCAGCGGCTGTTCAGTCTTGCCTCAGATGGTAGTTCTTGAAGCAGCAGCTTCGTACCTCATGAGGAAAGCCTGATGTCCAGTTGTTGTTGGGCTGCTTTTAGGAGGGAAGGAAACAGGTAGGCACAGTGAAGGATGTCCTGAATGCATGGACTTAGGCCTGGGCAAGGGGTTTCACAACTTAAATGTCAGCATGACATCAGAATAAGGTCCTTCCTTTATAAGGTCAAGCTCAATAAGTGTATCCTGAAGCCAAGGGAATCCCAATGGGCATGAGATTCTTTGGGTACAAATAAAATTATTTCTCTACTTTTTGCTCTAAGCTCTAAACACTTCCAGCTTGCACACAAACTGCTTGCTGTCTTGTGTGTTTGCTGATGCAGAAGAACAGCACTTCCCTATAGCCTACCACCAGATGGTAATTGGATTCTAATAATAGAACAAAATACAGAGAATTCCCACTGCTTGGCTGGGTTTTAACTGATGTGACAGCGGAGAGTCAGCCCCTCTGCTGTGTGCCTGTGCGGGGAGTGAGCTGTGAAGATTCTGGCCAGCTTGGATCTCTGGATCTGGTAGAAACACAGGGTCGGGAGGAGTTATACAGTTACTGGCTGGGGTGGCCCTAGGGGCTTCAGCTTTCTCCCTCTGGGTGGAGTCTAGAAAGTGCTAGACTCCTTGTCTGCTCCTTGTCACTGCATTTTCAGAAATCCCCAAAGGAGTTTGGGCTTTTGCGTTTGAAGGTAGCTCTACTCCCTTGTCAGCCATCCTCAGTGGGAGCTAGCCTTCTGGAACTAGAGCTTCCACCCCAGGGAGGAGGCAATTTCTTTCTTTTTCTTTTTCTTTTTCTTTTTTTTTTTTTTTGAGACGGAGTCCCACTCTGTCGCCCAGGCTGGAGTGCGGTGGCACTATCTCGGCTCACTGTAAGCTCCACCTCTGGGGTTCACGCCATTCTCCTGCCTCAGCCTCCCAAGTAGCGGGGACTACATGCACCCGCCACCATGCCCGGCTATTTTTTGTATTTATTTATTTATTTTTTTAGTAGAGACGGGGTTTCACTGTGTTAGCCAGTATGGTCTCAATCTCCTGACTTCGTGATCCACCCGCCTTGGCCTCCCAAAGTGCTGGGATTACAGGCGTGAGCCCCCGCCCCCGGCCGAGGCAATTTCTTTATTTCCCACCTTTGGACCACATCCAAGTAGTGACTCACAGGAAGGTGTTTGCCATAAAACATAAAATACTTTGGATAAAATGGATTTTTTCCACAGGGTTTTGATTCTAACTTCTGGAAAATGGAAATGACATAATTTAGGCACAGGAAAAACAACCTGCAGCACCTCTCAATTTATCTATAGTTACCTAGAGGACATTTTCTCAGGGAAGCTACTCATCACAAATGAATCATCAGAAACTTGGACTCCCCTGAAAAAACAGGGTTAACTGACTAATATAACTTCTGTTTTCAGAGATAATTTCTGAAAATATGCCCATGATCTGGCAATCCACTAGATCAGAGTCCATCTACTAAGGAATCAGGACTACAAAGCACCTAAGATAATCACTGATTCCTTGATTAATCCAACAATACCAAGCCCCAATATTTGCTCACAGTGCTATAGGAGCCACAAATCAATCAATCAATCAATCAATCAATCAATCAATCAATCAGTATATGGGGGCCCAGATCTAAAGGTATTTGCAACATCAATCATAGACTGAGCCTCAAAAATCACCTAGCCCAGACTTTTTTTTTTTTTTTTTGGTAGATGAGGAAGACTGGGGTCAGAGGAGCAAAGTGATTGGTTTAAAGTAATGAAATGAAATGATTAAAGAGCCAGGATTGGCATGCCACATACAACACACATCCATAATACTGTTGCCAATGCAGAAAAAATTATTTTTATATCTAAACTATTTTGTAAGTTGAAATAAATTGGAAAAGGAAAGGGGGTATCTGTAAAGTAGGGGGACATTCAGAACTTAAATGTCTTGACTTCAAGCTTTGGGATTAGTCTTGTGAAGGACTATAGATAGCCTAGTAGGCAGTCTGCAGAACCTGAATGCAGACACTCACATAAAAAGGAGCAAATACTGCATGTGTGAGGCTTTTACAGTCTCTGTGCTATGTAGGTTCAGAGAGGTTGCTTTGGACTGATCAACAAGGGAAGGGTCTCTGGGAGGTAGGGACATAAGAACTGAATTTTAAAGGATGGCTACAATTCAGGAAACGAGCAAGAAGAAGACCCTAGGCTACTCAGAACCAAAAAGTGCAGTCCTAGACATATGTAGTAGTGCTGTGTGGGAATAATAGTGGGCATAAGATGGCCGAATAGGAACAGTTCTGGTGTGCAGTTCCCAGGAAGATCTATGCAGGAGGCAGATGGCTTCTGCATTTCTAACTGAGGTACCCGGCTCATCTCACTGGGACTCGTTAGACAGTGGGTGCAGCCCACGGAGGGTGAGCCGAAGCAGGGTGGGGTGTCGCCTCACCCGGGAAGCACAAGAGGTCAGGGAACTCCCTACCCTAGCCAAGGGAAGCCATGAGGGACTGTACTGTGAGGAATGGTGCACTCTGGCCCAGACACTACACTTTTCCCATGGTCTTTGCAACCCACAGACCAGCAAATTCCCTCAGGTGCTTATACCACCAGGGCCCTTGGTTTCAAGCACAAAACTGGACAGCCATTTGGGCAGACACCAAGCTAGCTGCAGGAGTTTTTTCATACCCCAGTGGTGCCTGGAATACCAGCAAGACAGAACCATTCACTCCCCTGGAAACGGGGCTGAAGCCAGGGAGCCAAGTGGTCTTGCTCAGCAGATCCCATCCCCATGGAGCCCAGAAACTAAGACCCACTGGCTTGAAATTCTCACTGCCAGCACAACAGTCTGAAGTCGACCTGGGATGCTCCAGCTTGGTTGGGGGAGAGGGGTCCACCATTACTGAGGCTTGAGCAGACGGTTTTTCTCCTCACAGTGTAAACAAAGACACCTGGAAGTTCGAACAGGGACCACTGCTGCTCAGCAAAGCCACTGTAGCCAGACTGCCTCTCTAGAATCCTTGTCTCTAGGCAGGGCATCTCTGAAAGAAAGACAGCAGGTCCAGTCAGGGGCTTATAGATAAAACTCCTATCTCCCTGGGACAGAGCACCTTGGGGAAGGGGCAGCTGTGGGCACAGCTTCAGCAGACTTAAATGTCCCTGCCTGACAGTTCTGAAGAGAGCAGCGGATCTCCCAGCATAGCACTCAAGCTCTGCTAAGGGACAGACTGCCTCCTCACGTGGGTCCCTGACCCCCGTGCCTCCTGACTGAGAGACACCTCCCAGCAGGGGACAACAGGCACCTCATACAGGAGAGCTCTGGCTGGCATCTGGCAGGTGCCCCTCTGGTATGAAGCTTCCAGAGGAAGGAACAGGCAGCAATCTTTGCTGTTCTGCAGCCTCTTTTGATGATAACCAGGCAAAAAGGGTCTGGAGGGGACCTGCAGCAAACTCCAGCAGACCTATAGCAGAGGGGCCTGACTGTTAGAAGAAAAACTAACAAACATAAAGGAATAGCATCAACATCAACAAAAAGCGTGTCCACACAGAAACCCCATCATCATCAAACCCCATCACCAACATCAAAGACCAAAGGTAGGCAAATCCATGAAGATGAGGAAAAACCAGCGCAAAAATGCTGAAAAATTCCAAAAACCAGAACACCTCTTCTATTCTAAAGGATCACAACTCCTCGCCAGCAAGGGAACAAAACTAAATGGAGCATGAGTTTGACAAATTGACAGAAGTAGACTTCAGAAGGTGGGCAATAACAAACTCCCCCTAGCTAAAGGAGCATGTTCTAACCCAATGCAAGGAAGCTAAGAACCTTGAAAACAGGTTAGAGAAATAGCTGACTAGAATAACCAGTTTAGAGAAGAACATAAATGACCTGATGGGGTTGAAAAACACAGCATGAGAACTTTGGGAAGCATACACAAGCATCAATAGCCGACGTGATCGAGTAAAAGAAAGGATATCAGAGACTGAAGATCAACTTAATAAATAAAGTGTGAAGACAAGATTTGAGAAAAATGAATGAAAAGGAAAGAACAAAGCCTCCAAGAAATAAGGGACTGCGTTAAAAGACCAAATCTATGTTTGATTAGTGTACCTGAAAGTGATGGGGAGAATGGAACCAAGTTAGGAAACACTCTTCAGGATATTATCCAGAAAAACTTCCCTGACCTAGCAAGACAGGCCAACATTCAAATTCAGGAAATACAGAGAACACCACAAAGATACTCCTTGAAAAGAGCAAACCCAAGACACATAATCCTCAGATTCTCCAAGGTTGAAATCAAGGAAAAAATGTTAAGGGCAGCCAGAGAGAAATGTTGGGTTACCCACAAAGGGAAACCCATCAGATTAACAGCAGGTCTCTCTGCAGAAAGCCTACCAGCCAGAAGAGACTGGGGGCCAATATTCAACATTCTTAAAGAAAAAAATTTTCAACCCAGAATTTTATATCTAGCCAAATAAAGTTTCATAAGCAAAAGAGAAATAAAATCCTTTACAGACAAGCAAATTCTGAGAGATTTTGTCACCACCAGGGCTCCTGAAGGAAGCACTAAATATGAAAAGGAAAAATCGGTACCAGCCACTGCAAAAACATACCAAATTGAAAAGACCATTGACACTATGAAGAAACTGCATCAACTAACGGACAAAATAATCAGCTAGCATCATAATGACAGGATCAAATTCACACATAACAATATTAACCTTAAAATGTAAATGGGCTAAATACCCCAATTAAAAGACACAGACTGGCAAATTGGATCAAGAGTCAAGACCCATTGGTGTGCTGTATTCAGAAGACCCATATCATGTGCAAAGACACACACAGGCTTAAAATAAAGGGATGGAGGAATATTTACCAAGCAAATGGAAAGCAAAAAAAAGCAGGGGTTGCAACCCTAGTCTCTGATAAAACAGATTTTAAACCAACAAAGATCAAAAAAGACAAGGAAGGGCATTACATAATGATAAAGGGATCAATGTAACAAGAACAGCTAATCGTCCTAAATATATATGCACCAATACAGGAACACCAGATTCCTAAAGCAAGTTCTTAGAGACCCACAAAGACACTTAGACTCCCGCACAATAATAGTGGGAGACTTTAACACCGCACTGTCAATATTAAACAGATCAACGAGACAGAAAATTAACAAGGATATTCAGGACTTGAACTCAGCTCTGGACCAAGCAGACCTAATAGATATCTAAAGAACTGTCCACTCCAAATTAACAGAATATACATTCTTCTCAGCACCACGTCACACTTATTCTAAAATTGACCACATAATTGGAAGGAAAACACTCTTCAGCAATTGCAAAAGAACAGATATCATAACAAAGAGTCTCTCAGACCACAGTTCAACCAAATTAGAACTCAGAATTAAGAAACTCACCTAAAACCACACAACTGCATGGAAACTAAACAACCTGCACCTGAATGACTTACTGGGTAAATAACCAAATTAAGGGAGAAATAAATAGTTCTTTGAAACCAATGAGAACAAAGACAATGTACCAGAATCTCTGGGACACAGCTGAAGCAGTGTTTAAAGGGAAATTTATAGCACTAAATGCCCACATCAGAAAGCAAGAAAGATCTAAAATCGACACCCCAACATCACAATTAAAAGAACTAGAGAAGCAAGAGAAAACAAATTCAAAAGCTAGCAGAAGACAAGAAATAACTAAGATCAGAGCAGAACTGAAGGAGGTAGAGACAAGAAAAACCCTTCAAAAAATCAGTGAATACAGGAGCTGATTTTTTTAAAAAGATTAACAAAATAGATGAACTGTTAGTTAGACCAATAAAGAAGAGAAAAGAATCAAATGGACACAATAAAAAAATGATAAAGGGGATATCACCATGGATCCCACATAAATACAAACTACCATCAGAGAATACTAGAAACACCTTTATGCAAATAAACTAGAAAATCTACAAGAAATAGATACATTCCTGGACACATACACCCTCCCAATACTAGACCAGGAAGAAGTTAATTCCCTAAATAGACCAATAACAAGTTCTGAAATTGAGGCAGTAATTAATAGTTTATCAATCAAAAAAAAGCCCAGGACCATATGGATTCACAGTCGAATTTTACCAGAGGTACAATGAGGAGCTGGTACCATTCCTTCTGAAACTATTCCAAAAAATAGAAAGAGAGGGACTCCTCCCTAACTCATTTTATGAGACCAGCATCATCCTGATATCAAAACCTGGCAGAGACAAAACAAAAAAAGAAAATTTCAGGCCAATATCCCTGATGAACATCGATGCAAAAATACTCAATAAAAAACTAGCAAACTGAATCCAGCAGCACATCAAAAAGATTATGCATCATGATCAAGTCGGGTTCATCCTGGGGATGCAAGACTGGTTCAACATACGCAAATTGAAAAATGTAATCCATCACGTAAATAGAACCAATTACAAAAACCACATGATTATCTCAACAGATGGAGAAAAGGCCTTTGATAAAATTCAACAGCCCATCATGCTAAAAACTCCCAATAAACTAGGTACTGATGGAACATATCTCAAAATAATAAGAGCTATTTAGGACAAACCCACAGCCAACATCATATTGATTGGGCAAAAACTGGAAGCATTCACTTTGAAAACTGGCACAGGACAAGGATGTTCTCTCTCAGCACTCCTATTCAACATAATATTGGAAGTTCTGGCCAAGACAATCAGGCAAGAGAAAGAAATAAAGTATATTTAAAGAAGAAAGGAGGAAGTCAAATAACCTGTTTGCAGATGATATGATCGTAGATTTAGAAAACCCCATAGTCTCAGCCCAAAATCTCCTTAAGCTGATAAGCAACTTCAGCAAAGTCGCAGGATACAAAATCAATGTGCAAAAATCACAAGCATTCCTATATGCCAATAATAGACAAACAGAGAGCCAAATCATGAGTGAATTCCCATTCACAATTGCTACAAAGTGAATAGAATATCTGTACAACTTATAAGGGATGTGAAGGACCTCTTCAAGGAGAACTACAAACCACTGTTCAAGGAAATAAAAGAGGACACAAACAAATGGAAAAAACATTCCATGTTCATGGATAGGAAGAATCAATATTGTGAAAATGGCCATACTGCCCAAAGTAATTTATAGATTCAATGCTATCTCCATCAAGCTATCACTGACTTTCTTCACAGAATTAGAAAAAACTACTTTAAATTTCATACAGAACCAAAAAAGATCTCATATAGCCAAGACAATCCTAAGCAAAAAGAACAAAGCTGGAGGCATCACACTGCCTGACTTCAAACTATACAAGTTTACAGTAACCAAAAGAGCATAGTTCTGGTACCAAAACAGACATATAGAACAATAGAACAGAACAGAGGCCTCAGAAATAACACCACACATCTACAATCATCTGATCTTTGGAAAAACTAAAAGCAAGCAATGGGGAAAGGATTTCCTATTTAATAAATGGTGTTGGGAAAACTGGCGAGCCATATGCAGAAAACTGAAACTGGACCTCTTCTTTACGCCTTATATGAAAATTAACTCAAGATGGATTAAAGACTTAAATGTAAGACCTAAAACCACAAAAACCCTAGAAGAAAACCTAAGCAATACCATTCAGTACATAGGTATGGGCAAAGACTTCATGAATAAAACACCAAAAGCAATGGCAACAAAAGCCAAAACTGAGAAATGGTATCTATTTAAACTAAAGAGCTTCTGCACAGAAAAAGAAATTATCATCAGAGTGAACAGGCAACCTACAGAATGGGAGAAAATCTTCATAATCTATCCATCTGACAAAGGGCTAATATCCAGAATCAAAAGGAACCTAAACAAATTTACAAGAAATAAACAACCCACCAAAAAGTTGGCAAAGGATATGAACAGACACTTCTCAAAAGAAGACCTTTATATGACCAACAAACATGAAAAAAAGCGAATTGTCACTGGTCATTAGAGAAATGTAAATCAAAACCACAATGAGATATCATCTCATGCCAGTTAGAATGGTGATCATTAAAAAGTCAGGAAACAACAGATGCTGGAGAGGATGTGGAGAAATAAGAGCACATTTACACTGTTGGTGGGAATGTAAATTATTTCAACCATTGTAGAAGATAGTGTGGTGATTCCTCAAGGATCTAGAACCAGAAATACCATTTGACCTAGCAATCCCATTACTCGGTAAATACCCAAAGGATTATGAATCATTCCGCTATAAAAACACATGCACACGTATATTTATTGCAGTGCTGTTCACAATAGCGAAGACTTGGAACTAACCTTAATGCCCATCAATGATAGACTGGATAAAGAAAATGTGGCAAATATACACCATGGAACACTATGCAGCCTTACAAGAGGATGAGTTCATGTCCTTTGCAGTGACATGGAATAAGGTAGAAACCATCATTCTCAGCAAACTAACACAGGAACAGAAAATCAAACACCACATGTTCTCACTGATAAGTGGGAGTTGAACAATGAGAACACATGGATGCAGGGAGGGGAACATCACACACCAGGACCTCTTGGGGGATGGGGGGCTAGGGGTGGGATAGCATTAGGAGAAATACTTAATGTAGATGATAGGTTGATGGGTGCAGCAAACCACCATGTCACATGTATACCTATGTAACAAACTTGCACATTCTGCACATGTATCCCAGAACTTAAAGTGTAATAGTGATAAAATAAAAAAAAAAACAGTGCTGTGTGGCTAGAGAGAGATCTAGATGCCTGTATTATTTAGGAAAACTGTTAAAAATGCTCAAACAACGAGGGATTAAATATCAATGTTAAGAAGGAGAAAAGGAAGGACTCAAAAATGTTGCCTGTTATAAGGTCAATTTTAGCTCTGAGTCTGGATGTTTATATGTATGTGAGTATGTATAGAGATCCATTTTTGCAGATGGTCAATAAACTTTAAAGACTGATAAGATAACAAAAAATCCTGTGTTGATTTTGGGGATTGAATATGAGCCAGAAGGAAATACCTGGTGAAGAGGAGAGGTCAGCACTCATGGAGCTAGATGTTCGTTGGGGCTAGGATTAGTGAATAAGTTACTTCGGAAATTACATACACAGATGTTTCCTGCCTAGATGGTGACCTAATATGTGATGCTGGCTCCTTCCTCTGAACCAGCCCCAAAGCTGTCACATAAACAAGTTGGATGCATCTAATAACATGGCATAAAATCCCCACAAAAGGTAAAAAGATACTGGTGAGGCAAATGGTGATTGGGTCTCAGGGTATGTAATGACGGGGCAGGGGTGGGGGCAGTGAGTATAGAAAGGGGTAGAGGATCTGGTGCCAAGATTGGGAACAGACTACAGAAAAGAGTGTTCTGGTTATATCTTGATCATTCTCTCACATTGCTACAAGCAGAAAATTTCTTGCCAGGCAGAAAAACAGTCCTGCTGGCTTAGCAGCAGCTAGAAGCATCAGGGTAATGTCAGGGCAGTGTTGGAGTGCACCTGGGTGGAGAGCAGATAAAACTGGGTCAGGCAGAAGTCCTGACACCTTCAGAGCCTGTGCTCTTCATCTTTATACTATGGAATGGGAAGGGCTGGAGAAAGGGGGACCCTCCCTCACACACTCACTATCAGCCAAGGCGGTTGATATTCTCAGGTCCCTCTTCTCCAACCCTCCCCACTCCATAGTATAAAGATTAAGAACATGGGCTCTGAAGCTAGACTGTCTAGATTTCAATCCTGTCCCCATCATTTACTTTTCTGTGACTTCAGGAAAGTTACTTTCTCTCTGTCTCTGTTTCTCATCTCTAAAGTGGACATAATATTACCCACCTCTTAGGTGGTTTAAAAGATGCAATACATGTAAAAGTACTTAAAACTGATAGATACTAAGTGCTCAAGCAGTCTTAGCTACTATTCTGAAAACTGGAGGATGTAGTTTGAGGTTCAAGGTAACTTATTTGGGAGTTGAGGCGTATCTAGGAAATGGTACCCAGAGATTTTGTGTGTTTTTTTTTGCACCATGCCAGCTCCCTAACTCACTAGGGACCTGAGCCTTGGGCCCCGTGCAAGGACTCTTTCTTTCATATGCTCACTATCAGCCAAGGCAGTTGATATTCTCAGGGTAATACGAGTCTTAGAGAAAAGGTGACAATATATCTGTACCCTCAAGTAAAGCAACAAAGGGAAACCAGAAAGCAAAGACTCAAACTTAATAAACCAGACAGAAACAAATTTAAAATAAGTATAGGAAGTACTCTATACTAGGATAATAGGGTATAAGATAATACCCTTTACTAGGGTAAAGGAGGATTCTGGAGACAGGAAGCAAACACAGTCAAAGAAAAACTGACTGAAGATGCTAGGCATGAAAAATATAATTGTTAACATAAGGAACACAACAGATCACTTGAGAACAAATCAGAATGTATGTAGTCACAAAATGAACACGTAAAGTAAATAATCAGGTCAAGAACCCTCCCACAGAGATGAAAACAGTTAAACTATCCAAGTAAAAGTTAAGAGAGATGAAGGAGAAAAATGGAAGTTAATATTTCTATGTTAGGGATCTCGGAGAGAGCAAAAGTCAGTGTCGGTGAGAAAATACTTGGAAATGTCATCAAGATTTTTTCAGAATTAAAGGATGATGTGACAGATTTTGCAAAAAGGGTCCCCATGTTGTTTTACCTCCCTATAGCCATGCCCGTTGGCTCTCCCAGACCGCACCCTAGGCGTAGTCAGGTGATTTGTTTTAGCCAACGAGAAAAGAACAAAATTGATGCCAGCAGAGATTTGAAAAGTGTGGCACACTGGGACTTACCATCTTTCGTTGCTTTTTGAACTGAGCCACTCTGTGAGTGAGCCCAAGCTAGCCAGACGGATGATGAGAAACACATGGCCCAGTGGCCCTCATTATTCTATTATTCGCTGACTGTCAATTGACACTAGAAGCAGAGCCATTTATCTGATAAGTGGCTGTGAAGAGCCACCAGCAGAACCCAGCCCAAATTGCTAACCCGTAGAATCACAAATAAAGAAAAGGTTGCTTGTTAAGCCACCAAGTTCTGGCATGTTTATTATACAGCAATGGAAAGCTGATATACAATATGTTAATATCTCAGTCTGAAAGGGCTTGTAGAGTGTTAAACAAGATATAATTTTAAAATCCATACACATTTAGAAGAAGAACACAAAAGATGAAGAAAAAATTCTAAAACCTTTTGGCTAGAAGAAAAAAGCAGATCATCTTCAAAGGAAAAATAATCAGATTGACATCAGAAGTCTCAGTAACCCTGGATATAGCACAACCGATGATATTTTTCAAGTATTAAAAAGAAAAGGAACTTCAAAACCAGGATTTTTTTTGTTTTGTTTTTTGGTTAATGGCTGTTGGTTCGAACAAATCCAGATGTTTGGTTAGATATAAAAGTCCAGGTTTGTTTGAACCAATCATTTAAATAGGATGGTGAAATAAAGATATTCTCAGGCATACCAGGCCCCAAAAGTTTTATCATATAAAACACTGCTTAAATATTTATTAAAATAATTACTCCAGCAAGAAGAAAAATTAAAACCAAAGCTAGGGATATAAAATGAGAAAATAAGTTAGCAAATTCAAGTTATATCTAAATAAGTACTGAAAAAAGGAAGAAAGAGTGGGGGGAAGAAAGGGAATGTTGGGTATATTCTTAGTAATCAGAGAGAAAATCCTGAGTGATAATAATTGGGGAAATGCTAAATGACATTGTAGTTAAGCAGTAGGACTCTAGAGACGAACACTTTGGGTCTAAATCATGGCTCAATAATTCTGGCTGGATTGCCTTCAATAAGTTATTTAACTTCTCTGAGCCTCAGTGTCTCACTTGCTTAAAAAGGGGCTTGATGAAATGGAACTCATATCACAGGCTTATTTTGAGCATTAAAGGAGTCCAGTTGTAAATCCCTTGGATTCATACAGTAAGCTTTCAATAAATGTTTGATGTTATTATTAATATGGGGAGAAGCTAAAGGAAGGTGGGAAATAAGTAATCAAAATCACTGAACCACATTAATTTAGATATAAATAAATACTTTAAAGATAATAATGAATATGCTAGGAATGGGGATGATGTATTAGGTGGTCAGGAAAGGCCTCCCTGCAGAAGTGACTTCTCAGCTGCAACTGGAATGATAGGAGGATCAGGATGAAAATTGCCAAGGACAGAACCCCATTCCCTTAAACCATTCCAGGGAGAGAGCAAGTCCTCAGTGAGGAATGGCTCATGCTTTCCAGGAGGCACACCCTAGATGCAGGGCTTGCAGGTGCAAACGTTCCTGAAAGCACATATGATGTTGCAGCGAGTCTCCCATTTTCATGGAGCTATAGGAGCTTGAAATATGACCAGGGACCAGTTGCTAGGGGCCTTCCTAAATAGGCTGTTCTGCAGAGGAATTTCAGGACTTTTGTATATCCTGGGGAGATGGCAGAGAGGAGAGAACACTCTAACAATGACTAAAATTGAATTTCCCATCAATTCAGAGGGATGGGGATCTCAAAGCCAGCTTCATTAAAGAACATGTGACATTTCTCACAAATCCTAGTTTGTGCAGTAAGATTCACATGTTTACTATAAAAGCGGTTCTTTGGCTTACTTGTTTCTTCTACATTCCTTTCTCGTCCTTCAACTCAACCTTGTATTAGTCATATTTGAAGTTCCTTTAGGAAGGAATGCATATTCATTTGATGAAGTTGGGGAAATGGTGTCAATTACTAGAGCCCCTGTAACCACAGTTGAGGCTTTTTACAAAAATTTTTGTTTGGTTTACTTTATTTTATTTGTTTGTTTTTTTATTTTTATTTATTTATTTATCTATTTTTATTATACTTTAAGTTCTAGGGTACATGTGCACAATGTGCAGATTTGTTACATATGTATACATGTGCCATGTTGGTGTGCTGCACCCATTAACTTGTCATTTACATTAGGTATATCTCCTAATGCTTTCCCTGCCCCCTACCCCCTCCCCACAATAGGACCCAGTGTGTGATGTTCCCCTTCCTGTGTCCAAGTGATCTCACTGCTCAATTCCCACCTATGAGTGAGAACATGCAGTGTGTGGTTTTCTGTTCTTGCGATAGTTTCCTGAGAATGATGGTTTCCAGCTGCATCCATGTGCCTACAAAGAACACGAACTCATCCTTTTTTATGGCTGCATAGTATTCAATAGTGTATATGTGCCACATTTTCTTAATCCAGTCTGTCACTGATGGACATTTGGGTTGATTCCAAGTCTTTGCTATTGTAAATACTGCTGCAATAAACACAGGTGTGCATGTGCCTTTGTGACTTATAATCCTTTGGGTATATCCCCACTAATGGGATTGCTGGGTCAAATGGTATTTCTAGTTCTAGATCCTTGAGGAATCGCCACACTGTTTTCCACGGTGGTTGAATTAGTTTACAGTCCCACCAATAGTTTAAAAGTGTTCCTATTTCTCCACATCCTCTCCAGCACCTGTTGTTTTCTGACTTTTTAATGATTGCCATTCTAACTGGTGTGAGATGGTATCTCATTGTGGTTTTGATTTGCATTTCTCTGATGGCCAGTGATGACGAGTATTTTTTCATGTGTCTGTTGGCTGTATGAATGTCTTCTTTTGAGGTGTCTGTTCATATCCTTTGCCCACTTTTTGATGGGGTTGTTTGTTTTTTTCTTGTAAATTTCATTGAGTTCTTTATAGGTTCTGGACATTAGCCCTTTGTCAGATGAGTAGATTGCAAAATTTTCTCTCATTCTTAGGTTGCCTGTTCACTCTGATGGTAGTTTCTTTTGCTGTGCAGAAGCTCTTTAGTTTAATTAGATCCCATTTGTCAATTTTGTCTTTTGTTGTTGTTGCCTTTGGTGTTTTAGTCATGAAGTCCTTGCCCATGCCTATGTCCTGAATAGTATTACCTAGGTTTTCTTCTAGAGTTTTTATGGTTTTAGGTCTAACATTTAAGTCTCTAATCCATCTTGAATTAATTTTCGTATAAGTAGTAAGGGAAGAATCCAGTTTCAGCTTTCTACTTATGACTAGCCAATTTTCCCAGCACCATTTATTAAATAGGGAATCCTTTCTCCATTTCTTGTTTTTGTCAGGTTTGTCAAAGATCACATGGCTGTGGATGTGTGCTATTATTTCTGAGGGCTCTGTTCTGTTCCATTGGTCTATATCTCTGTTTTGGTTCCAGTACCATGCTGTTTCAGTTACTGTAGCCTTGTGGTATAGTTTGAAGTCAGGTAACGTGATGTCTCCAGCTTTGTTCTTTTGGCTTAGGATTGTCTTGGCAATGCGGGGTCTTTTTTCATTCCATATGAACTTTAAAGCAGTTTTTTTCCAGTTCTGTGTAGAGAGTCATTGGTAGCTTAATGGGGATGGCATTGAATCTATAGATTACCTTGGGTAGTATGACCATTTTCACAATATTGATTCTTCCTATCCATGAGCATGGTATGTTC
Organism: Rhinopithecus roxellana; assembly: GCF_007565055.1. Classification (NCBI taxonomy): domain Eukaryota; kingdom Metazoa; phylum Chordata; class Mammalia; order Primates; family Cercopithecidae; genus Rhinopithecus; species Rhinopithecus roxellana. Next base: position 59,143,628 of record NC_044553.1, on the reverse strand, counting down.
TTCTGTTTGTTTGTGTCCTCTTTGATTTCACTGAGCAGTGGTTTGTATTTCTCCTTGAAGAGGTCCTTGACATCCCTTGTAAGTTGGATTCCTAGGTATTTTATTCTCTTTGAAGCTACTGTGAATGGGAGTTCATTCATGATTTGGCTCTCTGTCTGTTACTGGTGTATAACAATACTTGTGATTTTTGCACATTGATTTTGTATCCTGAGACTTTGCTGAAGTTGCTTATCAGCTTAAGGAGATTTTGGGCTGAGACGATGGGGTTTTCTAAATATACAATCATGTCATCTGCAAACAGGGACAATTTAACTTCTTCTTTTCCTAACTGAATACCCTTTATTTCTTTCTCTTGCCTGATTGCCCTAGCCAGAACTTCCAACACTATGTTGAATAGGAGTGGTGAGAGAGGGCATCTCTGTCTTGTGCCAATTTTCAAAGGGAATGCTTCCAGTTTTTGCCCACTCAGTGTTATATTGGCTGTCGGTTTGTCCTAAATAGCTCTTATTATTTTGAAAAACGTTCCGTCAATACCGAATTTATTAAGAGTTTTTAGCATGAAGGCTGTTGAATTTTGTCAAAGGCCTTTTCTGCATCTTCTGAGATAATCATGTGGTTTTTGTCTTTGGTTCTGTTTATATGCTGGATTATGTTTATTGATTTGTGTATGTTGAACCAGGTTTGCATCCCAGGGATGAAGCCCACTTGATCTTGGTGGAAAAGCTTTTTGATGTGCTGCTGGATTCGGTTTGACAGCATTTTATTGTGGATTTTTTGCATCAATCTTCATCATGGATATTGGTCTAAAATTCTCTTTTTTTGTTGTGTCTCTGCCAGGCTTTGGTATCAGGATGATGTTGGCCTCATAAAATGAGTTAGGGAGGATTCCCTTTTTCTATTGATTGGACTAGTTTCAGAAGGAATGGTACCAACTCCTCCTTGTACCTCTGGTAGAATTTGGCTGTGAATCCAACTGGTCTTGGACTTTTTTTGGTTGGTAGGCTATTAATTATTGCCTCAATTTCACAGCCTGCTATTGGTCTATTCAAGGATTCAACTTCTTCCTAGTTTTAGTCTTGGCAGAGTGTAAGTGTCCAGGAAATTATCCGTTTCTTCTAGGTTTTCTAGTTTATTTATGTAGAGGTGTTTATAATATTCTCTGATGGTAGTTTGTATTTCTGTGGAGTCGGTGGTGATATCCCCTTTATCATTTTTTATTGCATCTATTTGGTTCTTCTCTCTTTTCTTCTTTATTAGTCTTGCTGTTGGTCTATCAATTTTGTTGATCATTTCAAAAAACCAGCTCCTGGATTCATTGATTTTTTGGAGGGTTTTTTTTGGTGTCTCTATCTCCTTCAGTTCTGCTCTGATCTTAGTTATTTCTTGCCTTCTGCTAGCTTTTGAATGTGTTTGCTCTTGCTTCTCTAGTTCTTTTAATTGTGATGTTAGGGTGTCAGTTTTAGATCTTTCCTGCTTTCTCTTGTGGGGCATTTAGTGCTATAAATTTCCCTCTACACACTGCTTTAAATGTGTCCCAGAGATTCTGGTATGTTGTATCTTTGTTCTCATTGGTTTCAAAGAACATCTTTATTTCTGCCTTCATTTCGTTATGTACCCAGCAGTCATTCAGCAGCAGGTTGTTCAGTTTCCATGTAGTTGAGCGGTTTTGAATGAGTTTCTTAGTCCTGAGTTCTAGTTTGATTGCACTGTGGTCTGAGAGACAGTTTGTTATAATTTCTGTTCTTTTACATTTGCTGAGGAGTGCTTTACTTCCAACTACGTGGTCAATTTTGGAATAAGTGTGATGTGGTGCTGAGAAGAATGTATATTCTGTTGATTTGGGGTGGAGAGTTCTGTAGTTGTCTATTAGGCCTGCTTGGTGCAGGGTTTAGTTCAATTCCTAGATATCCTTGTTAACTTTCTGTCTCGTTGATCTGTCTAATGTTGACAGTGGGGTGTTAAAGTCTCCCCTTATTATTGTATTGGAGTCTAAGTCTCTTTGTAAATCTCTAAGGACTTGCTTTATGAATCTGGGTGCCCCTGTATTGGGTGCATATATTTTTAGGATAGTTAGCTCTTCCTGATGAATTCATCCCTTTACCGTTATGTAATGGCCTTCTTTGTCTCTTTTGATCTTTGATGGTTTAAAGTCTGTTTTATCAGAGACTAGGATTGCAATCCCTGTTTTTTTTGTTCGTTTGTTTTCCATTTGCTTGGTAGATCTTCCTCCATCCCTTTATTTTGAGCCTATGTGTGTCTCTGCATGTGAGATGGGTCTCCTGAATACAGCAAACTGATGGGTCTTGACTCTTTATCCAATTTGCCAGTCTGTATCTTTTAATTGGAGCATTTAGTCCATTTACATTTAAGGTTAATATTGTTATGCGTGAACTTGATCCTGTCATTATGATATTACCTGGTTATTTTGCTCCTTAGTTGATGCAGTTTCTTCCTAGCATCAATGGACTTTACATTTTGGCATGTTTTTTCAGTGGCTGGTACCTGTTGTTCCTTTCCATGTTTAGTGCTTCCTTCAGGAGCTCTTGTAGGGCAGGCCTGGTGGTGACAAAATCTCTAAGCATTTGCTGTCTGTAAAGGATTTTATTTTTCCTTCACTTATGAAACTTAGTTTGGCTGGATATGAAATTCTGGGTTGAAAATTCTCTCTTTAAGAATGTTGAATATTGGCTCCCACTCTCTTCTGGCTTGTAGAGTTTCTGCCAAGAGATCTGCTGTTAGTCTGATGGGCTTCCCTTTGTGTGTAACCCGACCTTTCTCTCTGGCTGCCCTTAACATTTTTTCCTTCATTTCAACTTTGGTGAATCTGACAATTATATGTCTTGGAGTTGCTCTTCCCAAGGAGTATCTTTGTGGCATTCTCTGTATTTCCTGAATTTGAATGTTGGTCTGCCTTACTAGGTTGGGGAAATTCTCCTGGTTGATATCCTGCAGAGTGTTTTCCAACTTGGTTCCATTTTCCCTGTCACTTTCAGGCACACCAATCAGACGTAGATTTGGTCTTTTCACATAATCCCATATTTCTTGGAGGCTTTGTTCATTTCTTTTTACCCTTTTTTCTCTACATTTCTCTTCTTGCTTCATTTCATTCATTTGATCTTCAGTCTCTGATACTCTTTCTTCCAGTTGATCAAGTCGGTTACTGAAGCTGGTGCATTTGTCACCTATTTCTCGTGATATGGTTTTCATCTCTATCATTTCTTATAAGGACTTCTCTACATTCGTTATTCTAATTAGCCATTTGTCAAATCTTTTTTCAAGGTTTTTAGTATCTTTGCGCTGGTTACATAGTTCCTCCTTTAGCTCTGAGAAGTTTGATTGACTCAAGCCTTCTTCTCTCAACTCATCAAAGTCATTCTCCATCCAGCTTTGTTCCATTGCTGGTGATGAGCTGCATTCCTTTGGAGGGGGAGATGCGCTCTGATTTTTTGAATTTCCAGCTTTTCTGCACTGCTTTTTCTCCATCTTTGTGGTTTTATCTGCCTTTGGTCTTTGATGATGGTGACATACTGATGAGGTTTTGGTGTGGGTGTCCTTTCTGTTTGTTAGTTTTCCTTCTAACAGTCAGGACCCTCAGCTGCAGGTCTGTTGGAGTTTGCTTGAGGTCCACTCCAGACCCTGTTTGCCTGGGTATCAGCAGTGGAGGCTGCAGAAGATAGTATATTGCTGCACAGTGAGTGTTGCTGTCTGATTCTTGCTCTGGAAGCTTTGTCTCAGGGGTGTACCCACTGTGTGTGGTGTGAGGTGTTGTTCTGCACCTAGTGGGGGATGTCTCCCAGTTAGGCTACTCAGGGGTCAGGGACCCACTTGAGCAGGCAGTCTGTTCATTCTCAGATCTCAGCCTCCATGCTGGGAGATCCACTGCTCTCTTCAAAGCTCTCAGACAGGGACATTTACCTCTGCTGAGGTTTCTGCTGCTTTTTGTTTAGCTATGACCTGTCCCCAGAGGTGGAGTTTACAGAGGCAGGCAGGCCTCCTTGAGCTGTGGTGGGCTCCACCCTATTCCAGCTTCCTGGAGGCTTTGTTTACCTACTTAAGCCTCAGCAATGGCGGGCGCCCCTCCCCCAGCCTCGCTGCCGCCTTGTAGTTATATCTCAGACTGCTGTGCTAGCAATGAGGGAGGCTCTGTGGGTGTGGGACCCTCTGGGCAAGGTGTGGGATATAATCTCCTTGTGTACCATTTGCTAAGACCCTTGGTAAAGCGCAGTATTAGGGTGGGGGTCACCCGATTTTCCAGGTGTTGTGTGTCTCAATTTCCTTTGGCTAGGAAAAGGAATTCCCTTCCCCCTTGTGCTTCCCAGGGGAGGCAATGCCTCACCCTGCTTCAGCTGTTACTGGTTGGGCTGCACCCGTGGTCCAGCACCAACTGTTCGACACGCCCCAGTGAGATGAACCTGGTACCTCAGAAAATGCAGAAATCACCCATCTTCTGTGTTGCTCATGCTGGGAGCTGGAGGCTGGAGCTGTTCCTATTCAGCCATCTTGGGCGTGCCCCCCAGTTGAGCCTTTTAATCACAGCATTGTCCACATGGGGCCCTGCTCAGTTAGCATCATGAGGCTCAAGTCAGAATCTCTTTGAAGTGAAAAATTGTTTCTGAATAGTAACTTTGTTGTCAGATAAGAGAACGTTTCTAGGTCTTAGCTCAGTAGGAAAGGTAACTAACATCAGAATTCCAGACCATCTTTCATAGCTTCTTGAAGAGGTGACAATCACTACCACCACCATCATTCCTCTGGCCCTACATGTGACTCAGAACCAGTTCTGATATTTTGACAATGCCCATTGGCACCGAACACTTCCCTCCCATGTTCCTAGTTTCACTAGTGACTTTATGTCTCTGAACACTCAGACTGTCATGGTGGTATTTTTGACCATCACTAGGATAGAATGGCTATGGTTTTGGGGAGATGCTGATTCACTCTAATCTCCCAGTGGGCTCTCAAATGTATTATCATGGAAAAGCATTACCCTACTGGTTAATTTCACAAAGATATCCTGGTTCTTAAGGTCTATGACATGACAAATCTTATTGCATGGCCTTGGGCAAGTTACTTAACCTCTCTGAGACTCAGTCACTTTATCTGTAAAGTGGAGGAAATAATAGGATTGATCTTGAAAGGTTATGATGAGGAGTAAGTGAGATAATACATGTAAAGCACTAGGTCATAATAGCTTATAGTAAGTGCTTAACACATTTTTGCTATACATGGTATTGGTGACAAGAGAGAGGTTTATATCAAATAGGATCCAGTCTGTAAAATAGAAGCCATGCTATGCATCCCAAGAATTATAAGTTTTGACATAGAGAACTAGGGGTTTACACAACTACTGGAGAAGCTGGGGGAGCCAAGCATCAGAGAAACCATTTCTCAAATCTCAGCCTGAAGCTCTGGATTGGGTGCTCCTCGTGAGCTCCCCAGAAATCACTAAAATTTCTAGCAATTTCTGGGGAGCCTCCACCAACAATCTCAGTCTGAGTGATGATGAGAGTGCAACACATCCAAAGCTTGCTGAGACAGGCTATAACTGTCAGTCTGCCTGCCTCTGGTTGCCACTGTCATTCCCCACCTCTTCACCTCGAGTAAGGCCTCAACTTCTATACTGCTTGCATGTCTCAAGTGGGTACCCCTCAGTGGTAGACTGCAATCAGGAACCATATGGTGGTGGAGGCGGGGGTAGCAGGGGATGATATAGTTCCCAGCTCCTTGTTTGCATCTCCTTCTCATACCAAAGCATTAACCACTATTTCTCTTAAGGAGCAAACTGAACGGGTTAGATTTCCTCATCTATTTCTACTCTCGACAGAGATGCTAAAGAGCAGGGGAAGAGTTCAGAGTCAAAAAGCAACCTGGGTAATTGAGTGAGTAATCCTGGAATAACTGAGGTTGTTCTGTGACCCATATTTTTTTTTAGAAAGAACTCTTCATATATCCCCAGGGTATATTTCTTATTAAAATAACAACTATATGAAATTACATAACATCTTTTAGTTTGTAAAGAATTTCTATGATCATTATCTTCATTTTTATTCTCACAACAGCCCCATGAGGTATATATTACTCTAGGGTCACAAGTGTGAAAACCAAGGCTCCAAGACTCTCCCAGCCTAAATATAGACCTCCTAAGCCAGCCCTACCATCGTCTTCCTTAGTGTAATAAATATAGAAGTAAATAAATCAATAAGCAAGTATCTGAGAGCCTGTCCATGCCAAAAGTAAAAATAATCCAAGCACAACATTTAAAAACTATGTTATTGATGTTAAAAATATTCCAACTATATAATACAAATCATAAGGGTCTTTTGATGAGTCATAATTAGACCAACAGAATATTAAATTCAGACAGGACCTTTACAGCCTAGTCTCCTTGTTCCAGAAGGCTAAACCACTTACCGGAGACATATGACTTGATAATAATGGATTTAGAATGGGAGTTTATGTTGCTGAACTCCAAGACCCACTGGTGATTATTTTCATGTTGACATGGACTTGGTACATTACAATGTCAGTTTTAGTTCTAGAGATTACCTCTCGTTTTTAGTACTGTTCTTTCCCCACTGCCTATAGAAATTATGAATATCAGAAGTTTTATACTAGACAGTAAGTCTTTGATTAAACTTGGGAGGCCCAAGCACAAAGTTTTGACTGACAATAATGTAATCCAGGGCAGGAAGCAAGCCTGAAATGGGTTCTAAGGAAGATAGTTCCGATATGCCTCAAGCATGCTGAAGACAGCTGCACCAATTAAAAGGCAATTAAATGCGTAATAAATGGAAATTCTACAAAATTGTTCCATAAAAAACTCCAAGTGGGAACTGCTGGGGTGTACTTGCTGAGTGAGAAATGTGTGCCAAGATGAAGGTTACCCATTTTTTAGCTGATGTGCTGCTCTGCAATGCCAGCAAGACATCGTTAAAAGCGACAACTCAGAAACAGTTCTTTTTGGAGTTCCACTTCAGCATGTGAGAATGGTACAATTTCTGCTGGCTCCATGCATGAGAGAAAAAGGAATGCAAAGCACACAAATGAGGGTGGGCGGGAGATAGAGGGAAACAGGGAGAGTGAAAGCGCTTGGCAGTTCTGCCATGGCCTGGAATCTGTGAATCTGAGCATTCTGTGATACGAGGGGCAGCACAGAATAGGACGAACATGACAATGATGTTCTGAGCCAGTAAGATGAGCTAATGAGCTGTATAGACTCTAGCAGCCACTATGCTTCCTTTGGGATAAGGGTCACCCCATCTTTTCTGTCTGATTTCAAGCCACTCCACGGTCCAGAAAAAAAGATGCCAGGGTTGAATCCTGATATAACAAATATTTATCATCTAGTCCTATATTACAGGCCTCTCGGGTACCAGGTAACAGGGTGAATCATAATCATGGTCAATTGGGGAAACATAATCATTATTTGTCATGGGATAAGGAGTTTCACATAGGAATTAGACCTAGCTCAATTATGAGAGGAGCTGGGAAGATGACGGTGGAGGAGGGAAGTGGGAGGATCAGAGTAGTCAACATCCAGTGTGACTGAGAAGCCAAGAATGTCCAGCATCCAAGATGGGACTTTGCAGACAAGAGGGTCACAGGAGGCCTCTGTGGGTGACTGTGCCTCTGCAGGTCTGCAGACAAGCATCTGAAGTAGGACCCGGGGCTCTCCTTGGTCAACTGGATGAAAGGTGGGGAAGAACTGGAAGCAGTGAGAAGGAGAGTGAGGACAAACTGGATGGAGCTCCCTGATACCTTGGCATTTTTTGGTCACTGCATCTAACCTTGATGACCTTCAGCCAGAAACCACTGCTGCCTCACTTTTGCCTTCTATATCGCATACAAGTACCCTTTTGGCTAACTCTCAACCAGAAACATACAAGGATGGGGATCTTAGGAGGTGACTTACTGGATTTGGCACAGGACAAACTACCCACCCAGGGTGAGTAGTGATGACTGGAATGATCTGGGTTGAAGCTGAGATTCAGATTAGCATGCAAGGTAAAGGAAGAAGAGAGAAGGTGGGGACCCAGAACCAGCTTAAGAACTGAAAAGACAGGGCATGGGAAAGTTCTGTGGTCTGAACAAATACATTTCAGGGAAAATAAAACTGGCTTTATTTCACCTTGGGTGCTGAAGCCATGCTCATATTAAGCACTCAATGGACTAGACTTGAAGGTGGGCATAAGGCTCCTGAATTTTAAAAGGATTCTCATTTATTCGAACATTTCTTAATCTGGTCTGCATAATCAAGACTAGTCTTGTTCAAAGCACCAGGACAGGAACCCACATACATAGTTGGCTGCAGCCACCCAAATTCAAGTATTTCTCCTTAACGGAAATGTTATCTACTTCAAGTTTTAGGGTGACAGTAAAAGAAGCTGCTTAGAAGGACTCAGTTACATTCTAGATGAATTTTGTACAGGCCTACCAAGATAGGTAGGTAGTTATAAAGACTTACAGATAAAATAAGCTGTCTACAAAATAAAACTACATCAAGGATCAATTTTTCCTAAATCAGATGTTAATTACTAACTCAGGTTACATTCCAGAAGAATTTTATACAGGCCTACCGAAATAGGTAGGTAGATATAAAGACTTAGAGATACTTAAAATAAGTACTCTACAAATAAAACTACAATGTGTTTATCAACAACCACTTTTTCCTAAATCAGGTATTAATTACTAACTCAGGTTATGTTAGTAACTTGAGTGTGGATATATACTTGCCCAGGAATGGATAAAGAAATATCTTTATAGGGGTTTCCTGGATCTTGCAGGTAATAAATAAGAACACCAAACCCACATGAAGGTAGGCCTAAGGTTACAATTTCTTACACGAAACATTTTACAAAATTTCCAACCAGAATTCATGTAAAAATAGGCCAGCTTCCTTATTTCCCTTTGCTGGTGAGTTGATTTTTTTTTTTTTCTATTGTGCCTTTTTCTAGGCATAGGCCTTTGAGGGATCTGAATTTCTGTGGGGCCTCCCACTGCTCAATTTGTAGGGCTCAAGGCCTTGTCTCCTTCCTTCAGCACTGCCATTGATTCACACCCAAACCTCTTGGTTCCCGAAATTGGTTCCTGTTTTGGCTTGCAGCTCCACTTGTAGCAGCCTGTTCATCTCCTGTTCTTCTCCGGTTCCTTGAAATTCCCTTATTTTCTTCTGAATCCAACCATGCATTTAAAATTACTTGTTATATTTTATGCTAGATTTCTTGTGTTTTGTATCAGAGTTGTTCAGTGGTTTTAGAATCCAGATTTAAGGAAAAGGAAGTTGCCAAGAGGATCACTAAAATTCCTTCTGGTCAACAATGTGCTACACACTGTAGCACTGTCAGACTAGAATTCTCAGTATTACCCAGAATCCAAGAAAAGCAGCCCTGGCCAAGAAAGGTTTCCTCGTCTTGTCTTCTAGGAGTCTAGGGGTGGGAGAGTACGCCCATCCCATTATCCTACACTCATTATATTGTTGGAGTTCTTTGAAATAGTGAAAGAAGTCTTTTCTTCTCGGACTTTTATGTTCTTTATGTTCATGGATGGCGAGAAACCCTAATCATTACCAATCTCTTTAAAGGCAAAGGTGTCTTAGTGCTCAGTTGCGATTTTGAAGCTCCAAATTAATGATCTATTGAATAATGGAGATAAAATCCCAGGAATTCCTAGATCCAACAAACCATCTGCTCTTCTCTTTGGTGCACTGAAGATAACTCAAACTCACAAGTCAATGTGCCTTTTTCAGATTAAGAACCAGTAAGTACCTGGAATAAAGGAAGAAAAGTAGAAAATAAATGTTTTTTTTTTTTTTTTCACTTCTAGTTGGAAACATTAAAAGAGAGACTTGGATTTGTTTTCTTTTTCAATTATTTGGATGCTGCTTCAAGGAAAGTTGTAAGTATTTCTTACCTGAGAGAAAGTATTAGAGTGTAGATAAAATTTGTTCACTCAATATATATTTACTGTGCAGCTTCTATGTCAGTATTAGGTATGGAAAGGGAGGCCTTCTAAAACAGTGAGAAGATCAGGGCCACAGTGTGGGCTGCAGAAACCCACAAGTCACCTCAGCAGAAACTAGACAACCAGGCATCTTTTATTAAAGGAGAGATAATGGCAGATAACGGGCTACTCTGGATCTATATTTGCTAATTGGGGTAGATGTGGCTCACAGATAGGACTGAGTGCCCCTACTGAGTGCACTCTTGCATATGTGCAGCTTCAGAGAGTTGGGACAGGTATGCAGAGATGGGGAGGCAAGACTGATGGGCTCTCCCAGGACAGTCAAAAGACTGTTTGGCTGGAAACCTCAGGTCACAGTCAAAAGCACATGCACTCAGGTAATGTGTGAAATAAAAGTCATAATTCTATTCATTCTATGACAGCATAAGGAAATCAAGTCTTCATAAGGATAGAAAATAAATACAAATGACATAAATACAAAGCAGATAGAAAAGAAATACAAAGAAAGAGGAATCTTGTTCTTTTAAGTTATAACTCTCATTTTTTTCTTACCATTTTTCTTCCCTAGATGTTTGACTGGTGGGTTAGTATAGACTTCTCATTTCTCCCATGCTGTGACACTAGCTCCTGTCTCCCAACCATCCCAATGGCATCATCCACTCTCCTTTTTAACTCTGTCATCTTTGCTTCCATATGTGCTCAAGCAATGGTAGGTATTGTAACAAAATTCTTGGGAGTACAGACCTTTCATATTGAAGGGTTCGAGAACACTGTTTTTTCTCCTAAGAAAGCAGTACTTATGAGTAGAAACAACATCAGATTAAGCAATAGTTAGGGTATGATCTTCATAAGGGCAGAAACATATTATTTTGTTCATTGCTGTATTTCCAGGACTGTATTTCAGTGTCTGAAAGTAATAGCTGTTCGATAATACCTGTTGCTACATAAATGAATAAATGAGGGCATGAGTGAGGAAAGGAGGAGAATTGAAAAAATGTCTTTTGCAGAGAAATCTGTGGGAGTCCCAGCCAAGAGAAATTTCTCCCCGAAGTGGGCTGTTTAGGAGTAGATACCTTACTTAGGGTATGGATCTGCTGCCTGCTAAAGACCGATGAAGCTCTTCCAAGTCCCTGATACCTGAGAATAGCTGGACATAATCTCAGGCCCTAAAAACTATGAACATTAAAGAAGAAAAGGAATTAAAGCTGGCAAGAAGTTAAAAACAGTGAATGGTTATCAATGTATCTTCCTGCAATGTCATCAGCATCATCAGTGGTCTTAGCGGCAGCAGTACCACAAGGCAAAATGTTTGAAAAGTTTATGTATTGGACTATTGTGCTGAATATTGCAGAAAGGAAAAGTGACTGGCACTACCAGTCTTTCCTTCTGGAAACTGGGAGAGTGCCTCTGTCATTCCACTTGATATGGACTACAAACTCATCATCCAGAGCTGTGCCTGCACTTGCCAACCCCTTTAAGAGGTATTGCCAGCCCTCTCCCTTTCCTAGATCTCAATTAAATTGTAAGTTAGATCTGGCTGAAATTTATAACAGATAAATACATATAATTTACATATATAAAAACAATATAAAAATACAAAACATAAAGAGACAAACATATAAGTCATCCCTCCATATGGAGAGGGATTCTTTCCAGGACCCCCATGGATGCAAAATTCTGCAGATATTCAAGTTCCTGATATAAAATGGCATAGTATTTCCATATAACCTACACACATCCCCCCTTATACTTTAAATCATTTCAGATTACTTATAATATCTCACACAACATAAATGCTGTGTAAATATTTGTCATGCTATATATTTTTTAAATTTATACATTTTTTATTGTTGCATTGTTATTTTTTACCATTTTTTTTCCAGAATATTTTTGATCCACATTTGGTTGAAACTGCATTACAGAATCTGGGGATATGGAGAACCAACTGTATATAGTTTTGTATCCAGACAAACAAATATTTTCCAGCTGCAGAGGTGGGAGACAGGAGTGGTTTGGGGATGGGGAGATGGAAAGGAAGAAAAGTCTCTAATACAGTAGGAGTTAGGAAACACAGAACTGAATAAAATTTGCCCAGTCATAAAATTCCCTAATGCTGGGCTCTTTGAAATATCCCCATTAACAAAGATAAAGAGCCTACAGATGTTCAGCCAGTCTAAGCAGTTGACTAGCAGAACATCTAAATGCCTTCACTACGAAAAGTGATACTGACTCATTCAGAAGAAATAATGAGCTATTTCTTATTGATTCCCCTGGGGGAGAATCTAGAGGACTTCAATATTTTTTCCCTCTATGTGTTATTGAATGTTAAAGTGAAAAGTTAAATGTTAATGCTAAAAGTTAAAGAGAAGCCCATTCACCTCTGTCCACCTACCCACTTAATGGCTGAGGTGGCTTCTGTGCCGACCTCCCATAAATTCTCACTTCCATAAATTCCTCACCTTACTACAGTCTGACTTGTCTTGATCAGTTACCTCATGAAACTGTTTTAAGATATACTAAATTGTTTTTAAGATTATTATGACCCTAACACTCACCAAATACAAAAAACCACAACACATTATTTTGAACCTCTCTACAGAATTTAACATTTCTCATTTAAATTCCTCCTGTCTTGGCTCTGTCAAATCACTTCTTTTGCTACCTCAGATAATTTCATGTGACTCCTTTCAGAGGGTCTTCCTTTGCTGGCCCTTAAATATTGCTCTTCCCAGGTGCCATACTTGACCTCTTTTTTTCTCATGCTGTTCACTGTCTTCAGGTGGTCTCATCCACTCCCATTTACTCAGTCACCATCACCATATTAGGTACTCCCACAAATTCAGCATCACAAACCCAACTGTCATATTGTTATTTTAAGCTCAAACTCAAGGTATATAAAAATATGTACCATCATATTCTTTCCTAAGCTGGTTCTCCTTCCAGTATTTGCTCTCATTTTTTTTAACCTCCATCCATCCAGCCAGCCAAACTAGAATTGTGGTAGGCAACTTTGGTTCTTCCCTCTCACTGTCCATCTAGCGGTCATTTTCCTGCTTTCCACGTATACAATCAGTATATACATGGCACCTGGTACTTGGTAGAATCCCAACAGTTGTTCCTTGAAACTAATTCCCCCTCCACATAACATAGAAAATAAAAAATATTCTTTTTCATGGGAGAGATTAGTACCACTCTTAAAGAACTATAGAATGCAGGGTTAATGGACCCAATTTAATTCACCAGTATGGCTTTGACACACATATAAAAAAAGACAGTTATTAGATGCATGAGTACTGCAAATTCAATGAAGCGGTACGCTATAATTGCTACCATGCTGGGTGAGATGTGGTACCTTTGCTATCTAAATAGCATATTAACACAGCTTTAGCACAAGTTTTGTGTCCATTGATCTGGCAGTGTGCTGTTTTCCATCCCAGTCAGGAAGGAGAACCAGAAACTTCACATTCACATGGTATGGACAACAGTACACGTTTATACTGACATATTCATTCCCCCAACTCTCAATAAACCACCTGTATACAAATCTCTGTCTCTGTCTCAGAATTTGTTTCCCATGAAATCCCATTCATGACAAACACTGAACCATTGGCATGACACCCACATGCATCACTGTTTATTTCTTCAGTGCTTTCTTCTGTGTAGAAAACAAATATAGCTACCTCCTTGTGACAGAAGCTGGTTTATTATAATCAGAAGCTGATTCATTGCCCAGATTCCCCTCAGGAATGAAGGACTGATTTCTCCAGCACCCACTGCTGGAAAATAACCCTTAGCTGTCAGCCTTCTTTGGAAGAAAATGGCAAACCCTAAGTCACACCTCTTTCCAGGGGCAGCCCTCATTTGGTGACTGACCGTCAAGGTGGTATAATAGCCAGGCTCCCTCATTCCTACTTGGAAAAACTCTGAACGGGCCACCTCAGCTGTAACCTCTCACAAGATTGGTTGAGGCCTTTGAACTGTATTACAGCTCAATTCCTCCTTCACTCCAATCCTGTGTCCTTTCACTCCCAAGAGCATTTCTTAATAAATGTCTGTGTGCTAATATCCTTTTTAGAATCTGTTTCTTAATGAAACCAACCTGCAATGTCTTTCTCTCCCAAGATAATTCTTTCTTATCCTTTAAGAACTCAGCTCAGAGGTCCCCACCTCTGGAACCTCCCCCAGGCATGTCCCATACCCAATCTCCTCTTCCAGTCTCAGTTAGTTTTCCTTTGATAGTGTTTTCATAACCTCCTGTATATGCTTCCATCGCGTCTGTCATAGCAGTTCTCACTTTCTTTTAATATTCATCTACATATGTGGTTTTCTCCTGCACTGAACTGTATGCTTTTTGTGTTGCCCAACTGATCATCCCAGGGATGGAAGAAAGAGCACTGAAGCATGCTTCAGAAATCTGAATTTTAGTCTGAGTTCTTCTAGTTTTCTATATGTCCTTACCTCTTCATGTGTCAATTTGCATAACAGTAAAATGGAAACGGTAATCTCCGTCTTTTTTTCTTTACTCAGTGAGTTTAAAATCTGTCATTATAGCTGTGGTTTGGGAAACCCCCAGCAGTACTCCCTCAGAGATGCTTAAATATACTCTCCACTTAATCATGTCCACCTATTTAATCTTCCACAGGGTCAATGTAAGAGCTAGCTGCCTGTAAGGAGACTGGTGCAGAATAGGAGTTTTGGTTCTCAGGCTGGGAATACTAATGTGAACATAGCCCTGGGAATTTCTGGGGCAGCCTCAATATAATTTTTTAATCAAGATAATTATTTAACCATATTTAAATATAATTAACATTTATGCATTTATAGCACTTTGCATATGAGCAAATTCCTAAGCCATGAAAAGAAATCCTTTATTAGGGCATGTGACCCAATTCAGGTTTGAGAAATCATTATTCTATATAAATACTAAATCAAAGTAGTAAATTGGCATTGTGATTTATATGAATGCCTCTTATGAGTTTGATTAGCTGAATCAATTCCCCAGACTCCTGGTCATACCTACGAAATGAAATTTAGTTGCCAAAATTTGAAAGCTGAGGCTCTGAACTTCTTGGAGTGCTCAGCATTGTAAAGCCACTTCCTAAGGCCCAGCTTACAATGATAATATGTAGGGACAATTTATTGAGCTCCTAGGATGGGTAGGCTTTGTTTTGGCCACTTTGCAGTTATTGCTTTAATCTTAAAAATGACCCTACAGGGTACTTTGTCCTTTTTGTACAGATGAAGAAGCTGGGAATCACAGCCAGGGATGTGCTAGAGCCTGCTTATATGGGTTATGAGAGCCAATAGTACCAGTCTCTTCCCAACTTTGCATTCTGCCACATCACATGGTAGCTCGAAATCAGCCATGGTGGGAGTATTTGCATCACAGAAATTGGCACATGTTATAAATGAGGGCTTTCTTTATATATTTTGAGATCTTTGTGTTTAGCCATTTGCTGGAACAACACAGCTTACAGCTAATAACCAGGCCAAGATTCAAACTAAGGTCTGTCAGTCTCCAAATTCTTGCCTGTCCTCCTGTGTTCGAAGAAGCTAGAGGCTGAGTTTCAGAGCTCAGCACTTTCATAAGACTCTGCAGCTCTCTGCCCAGAGCCCCACTCCCTGCCCCACCTTCCCCAACTAAATTCTGCTAACTCAAAATAGGAAGCAAAGTTCAGCCAAGGGCCATCCCCTTTATTCAGTTTCAACTCTTGCCAAAAGACAAGTCAAAAGATGAAGCTGTTAAAGAAAAACCAAAAAAAAAAAAAAAAAAAAAAGGCAAAGACAACTTGGCTCCTGTTTGTTTAGCATCCGTGAATAAATGCAAAGGAGAGACTGAATAAACCATTAGTTCCCAAATGCTTTGAGGAGCCCCACTGGAGAGCTCTTTCACTTGGCAGTGAGGAGAAGGACCCCATGGAAGCCTTAATTGACACCATCTAATTACAGGAGATGGAGTTAATCTCTGGGCCAAGTGTCCATCTGCTTCTCATTTCCAATCAGTTAGCACACATTAAAAGTGAATACAACATAAACTCAGAACAACCTCAGTGATGCATTACATTTCCAAGACAGGAGTAAGACAAGAAATAACTTCAAGGAAAATAACAGCAGAATGGGCCAACTGCCCTACTAAAATCTGGCATGGACTAGAGTCAGATATTGAGAAAATAGCCTTTAACAAATAATTTAGTTTTTAATGACCCTGGACTCCCCACTGGCTGTGATGACATTATCAATCCTGAAGCAATATTTAATAGCCTTGCATATTCATTTTGCACACATTTTACAGTTCTTTTCTTTCTATATTTGTTTCATCTTTGGTTTTTAACTGTTAATACTTTGGGGACAGAGATAATATCTATGAAGTCTTTATGATATGGAATGGTGGTATTTACCCAATGCCTGTACTCCCATTGTATCTAGGAAGAAAGTAACTTGCTTTTGATTTTACAGGCACATAGGCAGAAGGGACTTGGCCCGTCTCAGATGATACTTTGGACTTCGGACTTTTGAGTTAATATTGAAATGAGTTAACACTTTGGGGGACTGTTGGCAAGACTTGATTGGTTTTGAAGTGTGAGGTCATGAGATTTGGGAGGAGTCAGGGGCAGAATAATATGGTTTGGCTCTGTGTCCCCACCCAAATCTCATCTTGAATTGTACTCCCATAATTCCCACTTTTGTAGGAGGGACCCAGTGGGAAAAAATTGAATCATGGGGGTGGTTTCTCCCATACTATTCTCGTGGTAGTGAATATGTCTCACAAGATCTGATGGTTTGATAAGGGAAAACCTGTTTTGCTTGGTTCTCATTCTCTCTCTTGCTACCGCCACGTATGAAGTGCCTTTCACCTTCTGCCATGATTGTGAAGCCTACCTAGCCACATGGAACTGGAAGTCCATTAAACTTCTTTTTCTTCCCACTCTCAGGTATGTCTTTATCAGCAAAGTATAAGTGAACTAATACAACAACTATCAAAAAATTAAAAGGTAACAAGTGTTGGCAAGGAAGTAGAGAGAAAAAGAACACTTACACACTGCTGGTAGGAATATAAATTAGTGTAGCCATTATGGAAAACAGTATGGAGGTTCCTCAACAAATTAAAACTGGAACTACCATATGATCCAACAATTCCACTACTGGGTATATATCCAAAGGAAATTAAATTAGTATGTCAAAGAGATATTTGTACTTTTATGGTTATTCTGGCACTATTCACAATAGCCAAGATATGGAATCAACCTAAATGTCCATCAATGCATTAATGGATAAAGACAATGTAGTATATATACAGAATGAAATGTTATTCATTCATAGATAAAATCCTGTTATTTGTGGCAACACAGATAAACCTGGAGGATATTATGTTAAGTGAAATAAGCCCAGCACAGAAAGACAAATACCACATGATCTCGCTCATATATGGAGGCTACAAAATTGTTCTCATACAAGTAGAGAGAAGAGAATCATGGTTACCAGGGGATGGGTAGGGTAAGGGGGAAAAGGGGATTGTGACAGATTGGTCAATGGGTACAAAGCTACAGTTAGATAGGAGGAATATGTTTGGGTGGTCTATTGCATAGTAGGATGATTAGAGTTAATAATAACACATTGTATATTTCAAAATTGCTAGAAGAGAGGTTTTTGGATGTCCTCATCACAAGGAAATAATAAATGTTTAAAGTGATGGATATACTCATTACCCTGATTTGATAATTACACAATTTATACATGTATAGAAACATCATGTTGTACCCCATTAGTATGTGCAATGGTTTTGTATCAAGTATAAATTTAAAAAATGAAAAAAATGAAGGGATTGCACTAAAGCACTAGAAGGTCTAACCTTCTATGGTTCTAAGGAAAACTGCAGGAGAGAGCCAGGATGGTGGGAGCTGTCCTTCCCAGTGGGTCTCAGAGACACATTTTTGGTGGTGGTGGTGGGAAACAGAACAACTACTTCTGTCAAGAGACTTTAAGCCAATTAAAGCTAAGCTCTTTTTAAATTTTTTTGAATACTAAGGAGATTTTTAGGTGGTCTAGCTCTCTTGGAATACAAACTACAATCTATTTTCTTTGGCTGCCTCTTCACCTCTTGTAAGTCAATGAGAGGATTAATGGTAAAAGGCTTTGTTTCTGATCTTTGGAGGACAAGGGAAAGCTAAACAGGATAACTACATCAATACAGCACTGTTTCTGCTCAAAAGGACTTAGAATCACAGGGCATTAAATATGAGAGCCTTCAGTGTCACCTGGGCCAAGTTTCATATTTTATAGCTAGAAGTACTAAGGGTCACTCACACCACTAGTTAGAGGGAGCACAGGGGTTAGAATCCAGCTGCTTTTTTTTTGCAGGATTTTAAACTTTTCTGTGTAGAAAGAGGAGTACTTTCTTGGGTCTGTGAAAACTAAAATTTGAAAAATCATTTCTGCTTTTAGGGTAAACAACTTTGGAGGTATCTGCCTTGCTCAAGAATTAATCCTTCTCCCCTTTTTCCACAAGGCTGCAGTATGGCAGTGTGGTGAGAGGTGGGACAACCATCTTAGCCAACCTGATGATCTCCCCTGGGGATTGGGAATCAGGACTAAGTAATTCCAGCTCAGCCAGGTCTTCTCTCTAACCTTAGAGCTATACTCGGGCTGTCTTCCATCAGCTGTGTGGGCTAAGTGACCCAGAAGGATGGTCTTCAGGAGAATAAGAGATGGGAGATGTAAAGGGGGCACTCTGTGGCTTCAGGGACTTTCCATAACCTGGGCTAGTCCAGCTGTCCTGCCCAGTTCTGGGAATGACCCACTGGGCAGAACAGCTCCTGCCATCTTGGCTCTGTTGCCTTCCATCTCTAGAGTCTATGACACACCTGCATGTTAATATGTAGCACCTTCCTATTCTCCAGCCCCACAAGCTAGTTTCAGTTGAATTGTTGCTGTTACATGAAACTAACAATTTTAACTAACAAGATTCCCTCTTTTCTTAGAAGAGTCATCTTCAGGAGTTGAACACATTTATTTCAATTTACTTTAATGGACACTCTGTCACATTCTTTTCAACTCTTTCTGAAGCCAACACATTAGAGCTGTTCTTCTCTCCCATCCAATCAGTTGCTAAGTCAGGACAGATTTTTTTTTTTTTTGTCATGGAGACTCTCAAATCTATCATTCTTACCCATATCTAATGCCATTAAATTTAAGACCTTATTTCTTCATGTTGGTCATTTGCAATAATCTCCCAATTCGTTGGCTTGACGCTCATCTTTCATTTTTCATCCATTATCCCTTCAAATCTAATCCTGAAGCTTGCCTTGACTATGACCCTGCCTAAGTGCTAAAGTGTCAGACTTTGAACCACAAAACAGCAGGTGCGGAGAAGGGTCTAAAATATGGTATTACTTTTCCATTGTTGCACAACCAATTACCACAAATTCAACATCTTAAAAAAACACCAGTTTATAGTCTCACGGTTCTGTAGGTCAGAAGTCCAGCAGACTTGGCTGGTTTCTATGCTCAGGGTCTCTGAAGGCCAAAATCAATGTGTTGGCCAGACTAGACTTTTAACTGGAGGTTTTGGAGAAGCTATTCAGGTTGTTGGCAGGATTCAGTGCCTTGCAGCTGTAGGGCTGAAGTCTCTGCTTTCTTGCTGGCCATCAGCTGGAGGTCTCTCTGCTCTCAGTGTCTTCCCACGTTCCTTCCCACCTGATCTCCTTCACCTTCAAAGCAGCATCGGTGCATCAAGTCCTTCTCATGCTGTAACCTCCCTGACTTGCCCTTCTGCCACCAGCTGGAGAAAGCTCTCTGCTTTGAAGAGCTCCTGTGATTGGAATAGGCCTACACTGACTGATTAATAGTTTGACATACATGTGCAGGATCTCTTTTGCCACATAATAACATAGCATCATCATGGGAATAGTATCTCATCATATTCGCAGGTTCTGCCTACACTCAAGGTGGGGAAATTATATGAGACTGAGGGTCACTGGGGTCGTCCTTAGATTTTGCCTGCCACAAGCAGGGCTATGTATGGGATTACTCACCTAAGCAACGTGGAAGAGGTCAGAGGTACAAATTCAGGCATGTGTAGTGTAATGGACTGTTGCATGGTCTGTGACTTGAGTTCAAGGCAGCAGCAGGGCCAAAGCTGAACATAGCAAGGAGACTTCTGCCGTGTATGTTTATGGGGTGGGAAATGCAGTGTGAGAAAGGAGAGTAGTGAACGGGGACCATGCCACAGGGGAAGGTGGTGGTGAGTTGTTTGTTACTGTATCAGCCTTAGGAATAAAGGGCCAGATGTGTCTATAAACAGTATTTCCTTTCTTGGAGCAGCCAGAGCTCCCAGTCACTTCCCTACCCCAAATACTCAGGAGCTTCCTCTTTTGCTTCAGTCTGGCATTTAAAGCCTTACCTTTACAGGCTCACACTTACATTCCAGCCTTTATTATTATTGTTATTATTACTATTATTATTATTATTTTACAAATTCTTCTGATGCATCTTCTGCTAAAGTTTTAGTAGAACTGGTATTTAGTGAAATCGATACTATAGTGAAAAGATTGACGCCAGCCAATTGTTTCTCAAGAGGTGTCAGGGGTGGTGCTGTCACCTTGGTGAATATTCAGTGATCTGAGGTCTCTCTGCAGTCTTCAGGTTCGGAAACTTGATTTTGTCAGCATGTCAAAAGCAGGCCCCTTCCTGGCGTAGTGCTTTAATGGATCCTAATAATATTTGCTGTCTGTATTTTCTTTGCTGAATGGTCTGATCTTTGTCTTCTCCACTTGCTGATCTCTGTTAACTGTGGGCTTTCCAGCCTCTTAACTTTGGTTCAGAAAGTACTCCTTCCTAAGCCCTCAGCAGTTCTATACTTTTCCGACAGTTGAAGTAGAACCAGCTATATAATTTGTGGAATTCAGTGCAAAATGAAGGGCTCTTGTTTAAACATGTTTAATTATTTCAAGACGGTGACTGCAGAGTGTGAAAGGGAACATGGGTCCCGGGTCACTGCGCAGGTTAATGCTCATAAAGCCAGCCCTCCTTTGTGAGATCTCTCCATTTCTCCCCACTCTCAATCCTTTTCACATCCACATAGTGAATTCTCAAAAATTGCTTTTGAATGACAACCAGGGATCTCAGATGTACTGAAAAGATATGGAGCTCTTAAAGGCTCTCTAAATCCATACACATTGCATTAAGAGGAAGCCTTTGGATTAATGCATGCTATAAACATGATAACAGAAGTGTATGGCGCTTTACGTAGAAAATGGCAATGGGATATTGGAACAGTCATCCAGTCTTTGAAATAAATACTGATGGGCCAGAGTCATGGAAGTGGTGAGTAGTAGAAAGATGAGGGGCCTCTTTTTGAATGTGCAAGAGGGAAAGAGGACAGATTGAAAATATTAAAACAAACAACAAACAAAACAAACAAACAAAAAACCCCTCCACCTAGCAAACATTAAGGCTTTCAGACTTTGGAGATCTGCTTTTTCTAAGGGCGTCAAAGGTATTCCTGAAAGCACTTTGTGGGAGGGGGTTGGCACATTGGGGCTGGAGGGGAAGCACAGGACAGGGGTAGGATAGGGGAATCGTCTCAAAAAACGACAATCTAATGAGCTTCAATAATTAGCAAGGCTGCATTCTGCCTTCCCATCCTGGCCTGACAGGACAGTGAGAGTTATGAAATGGCTGCCAGCAGATGAATGGGGTTGCCTCCACCATCTGTCTTCCAAATGATCCTGTAGGTACAGCTATTATTTCAGTCAGACACTGGCAGGCGAGCAATTGTTCACAGGCTCTGTGAAGAATAGCTGTTGTCAAGGGTTTGGTGAGTGTTACGACTTCCCACAGACCCGTTTTCGGCTTGTCTGAGACATTAAAACATGGAAGCGACAAAGGACCTGTGACTGACAGGAATCCTTAGTGGTGTTATCCCCTCACCTAGGTCACTCTACGCTCCTTCCCTCCCTTCCCCCTGCAACCCCTCTCCTTCACGTTGTACCCCTCCCCACTCCTCCTTGTGCCCCTCACCTCAGGCTTCCTTCCTCATTAGTTGTTCCTCCTTTCTTTTTTATTCTTCCTCTTACAAAACTACACAAATGTCTTATGAGAAAAGTGAGGAGGAAGCGAAAGGAAAGAGAGTGTTGAGGTAGGGTGTGCAAAGCAAAGGGAACTGGACTAAAATCACCTGCAGGCTCAACCAGAGGGCAGCCCGGGAGTCACCAGTGGTATTATCCCAGGGAAGGAGAGATATAAGGAGGAATTAAAAAAGAAAAAAGAGGAGATGCCCAAAAAAGACATCCAGCATTAAATGTGGTATTAATACTGGTTAATAAGTTGGTCGGAAGATTAGAAAAAACAGCTAGAAGACGGAATCTCATTTAAATCTCCCAAAGGTAGGTGTGAACTTGAGCAGATTAAATAGCTTTCAATAACTTGATGTGCTCATTTTGTCAGCATTTTAATTCTCATCCCTTTATGGACTAATTTGAGTGACATAACTCAGCCCACACCTGGTTTGACGTGACAGATGGATTCGAAGCACCACACATTATTCTCATCTTTACGCTCCTAAGAAACCTACTAGAACAGATTCAGAGTTGAGTGAGTTGCACTCCACTCTTTAACCTCCCACCCAGAGCATGACATGTCTTTGAAAGGACAGCACTTTGAGAATCAAGTTCAGGGGCAGAATCAGTGATTGCTCTTCAAGCCTAGTAAATATGACAAGATATCTAGCACTGTCTTTTCTTTTCTCTTCAACCCTGCTTATATTCTTATATTCTTTCTCTTAAACTCTTCCTCTTCTTTTCTTCTCCAACCCTCTACCCACTACCACCATCCTGCTCATAAGCATTGCTTAGAAACCAAACCAAACAAAACCAAACCAAAGCAAACCAAAGGTTTTCTCTCCAGCTGCTTCAGTTGTAGGAGGTGTCGTGTATTAAAACTGCTGTATCTCATTAGGTAATGTAATTTAAGTTTCCTCACGTCAACTTGCCAGTAAGAGAATCTAAGAACTGTATGCCAATGCTATGGTTTAAATGTGTTCCCCAAAATTCATGTGTTGAAAACTTAACTCCAAATGCAGCAGTGTTGGGAGGTGGGGCCTAATGACAGAGCCCCCATGAATGGATTAATGCCATTGGCTGGGGAGTGGATTTTTTACAGTGGGAGTGGTTTTGTTATAAAAGTGAATTTGGCCCCCTCTTGCTCTCTTTCTCCCTTTCCCTTCCTTTATCTCCCCTCCCTTCACTTGTCCTCCCTTCTTGTCCCTTCTCCTCTCCTCACCTCCTTTCACCTCCCCCCTTCCCCCTCATTTTTTCTTGCCTTTCCACTCTTCTGTGATAGAATGATGCAGCCAGATACAGTGCCTCAGTCTTAGACTTCCCAGCCTCCAGAACCATGAGCCAAATTAATTTGTGTTTATTGTAAATTATCCACTCTCAGATATTCTCTTATGGCAACAAAAAACAGACTAAGACAGTCAAGTATTATTGAAATGTCTGTTTTACTCATAATCTACTGAAAGTGTTTCGTCCTGAGACTTCAGTGACACAAAAACTTGGGGATCATTTTTGATACTGGATTGAAATTCAAACTCAAAGCTCTTCCTAACAGGGCATGGTGAATCTAGTGGCTTCCTGTCTAATGCCCTATCAGAGTGACCGTGTGGTTTACCATGAAGCCAGGTACTTTTGAGAATGAAAGGAATCACTACTCATGATTGCACCAAGACAATTGATATAAACCTAAACTGTCCTTTACAAACATGATGCACAGTCCCATGCCTATTGTGGAAAGGCTAAATATGAGGAGCAGCATTTCCTTGCAGTCATGCATGGCTCCATTCTCTGAATGCCTAAAGTCCTAGATGAAGTTGTCACTCTTTTGGAATTTAGCATAGTTTGTCTTAAAATTTTATTTTTCTTTATAAGAATCTATCCTTGAGATTGAGGTCTGAATTCACATTTCCATTTCCAGGAGAGATCCACAAATCCTCAATACATGTTTGTTGATCATGACCAAGGTTGGCCTAAGAGGGGCTATTGGTTCTCCCTGGTTTTGAGGGGATACCACTACCCCACAGCTTGTGAGCGAGTCCTCCTGAACGCTTATGCACTTCCCCTTGAGGGTTAAGGAATGTATTGGTTTCCTATTGCTTTTGTAACAGCTTAGTACAAACTTAGTGGGTTAAACCAACAATTTATTATCTGATAGTTCTGGACATGAGAAGTACTAAAACTAAGGTGTGAGTAAGGCTGCCATCAAGTCAGTTAAAGAAGAAAACATAAATTCTTCCCAAGTGGCTTAGACCTTCACCTGCTGGGGTTGCCTACTTCCTGTCAAGGTTTCTTCTGGCTCTTGGCTAGCACACCTTGGGGAAACTACATGCATGACCCACATACATACATCTCCTGAGAAGAGTCTAGGAGGAAACCTTCAGCATACAATTGAGATATCTGGAATGTAAGAGTTCATCGCTGGTACCCTTTCCCAGGTCCAAGTCTTCTAAAGGACCAGGTGTGTTCTTCCCATTCTCTGCCCCAGTTCCCCCGAGCTGCACTCCACCTGACAGTAAGGAGGTAGTAGTTGTGCTGCTGGCATCTGCCAAAAAAAAAAAAAAAAAAAAAAAAAAAAAAAAAGAGAGAGAGAGAGAGAAGAAAATCTGCCATACTTGTATCAGCTACTACCACACAAAGTTTCACTGGTCAAAACTGTTGGTGTCACTTCTGTCTTAGGCTCTCACTCACACCATGTAATGGCCTTCTGTTCCAGGGAGGTTATGCTTTCACCTTCTTTCTTCTTCATGACCAGTTAATGCATTGGCATAGGTCATAGGGGACTATATTTTCAATTGTCTTTCAAATTTATTTCATTCTGAAAATGAAGACTTCAGCTTTCTCATAGCCAAACATACATATAACCACCATGATCAAGTTAACATGCATTGAATGCCTGCAGTATGCAAAGTATTAACAAGTCACCATGTTAATACTTTGTACCTACTGTCTCATTGAATCCTTACAGCAGCCCTATGAAATAAGAATAATTTCTAATGTTATTAGTGAGGAAACTAAGGTTTAGAGAAACGTCTTATCTAACATGCGCATGCACACACACACACACATACACATACACACATTTCTCAGTAGAGTTTAGGCTCAAGAGAAAAAACATCAAAATTAATACATAAATGGAAGCAGTAAAATGATGTTAAAGAGAAAAATAAAGTTGATCTTTTCTTTGGTTGGGGGTATCTTAGTTCACTTAGTATTGTAACAGAACATTTGAGGCTGGGTAATTTATAAAGAAAAGAGTTTTACTTGGTGTATGATTGTGCAGGCTGGAAGGTTCAATATTGGGCAGCTGCATGTGGTGAGGGCCTCAAGCTGTTTCCACTAGTGGTGGAAAGTGAAAAGGGAGTGGGCATGTACAAAATGATTGCATGGTGAGAGAGGAAGCGAGAGAGAAAAACTGAGGAAGCCACACTCTTTAACAAGCCATTCTCACGGGAACTAATCCACTTGAGAGCAAAAACTCACTCACCCCTGCAGGAGGATGTTAATCTATTCATAAGGACTCCACCCCCGTGATCCAAATGCCTCCCTTTAGGCCCCACTTCCCAACACCACCACGTTGGGGATCAAATTTCTTTCTTCTTCTTCTTCTTTTTTTTTTTTTTTATTATACTTTAAGTTCTAGGGTACATGTGCACAACGTGCAGGTTTGTTACATATGTATGCATGTGCCACGTTGGTGTGCTGCACCCATTAACTCGTCATTTACATTAGGTATATCTCCTAATGCTATCCTTTCTTCCTACCCCCTCCCCACATTGGCCTCGGTGTGTGATGTTCCCCTTCCAGTGTCCAAGTGATCTCATTGTTCAATTCCCATGTATGAGTGAGAACATGCGGTGTTTGGTTTTCTGTTCTTGCGATAGTTTGCTGATAATGATGGTTTCCAGCTGCATCCATGTCCCTACAAAGGACACGAACTCATCCTTTTTTATGGCTGCATAATATTCCATGGTGTGTATGTGCCACATTTTCTTAATCCAATCTGTCACTGATGGTCATTTGGGTTGATTCCAAGTCTTTGCTGTTGTGAATAGTGCCGCAGTAAACATACGTGTGCATGTGTCTTTATAGCAGCATGATTTATAATCTTTTGGGTATATACCCAGTAATGGGATGGCTGGGTCAAATGGTATTTCTAGTTCTAGATCCTTGAGGAATCGCCACACTGTTTTCCACAATGGTTGAACTAGTTTACAGTCCCACCAACAGTGTAAAAGTGTTCCTATTTGTCCACATCCTCTCCAGCACCTGTTGATTCCTGATTTTTTAATGATTGCCATTCTAACTGGTGTGAGATGGTATCTCATTGTGGTTTTGATTTGCGTTTCTCTGATGGTGTGTGATAATGAGCATTATTTCATGTGTCTGTTGGCTGTATAAATGTCCTCTTTTGAGAAGTGTCTGTTCCTATCCTTTGCCCACTTTTTGATGGCGTTGTTTGTTTTTTTCTTGTAAATTTGATTGAGTTCTTTATAGGTTCTGGATACCAGCCCTTTGTCAGATGAGTAGATTGCAAAAATTTTCTCCCGTTCTGTAGGTTGCCTGTTCACTCTGATGGTAGTTTCTTTTGCTGTGCAGAAGCTCTTTAGTTTAATTAGATCCCATTTGTCAATTTTGGCTTCTGTTGCTGTTGCTTTTGGTGTTTTAGACATGAAGTCCTTGCCCATGCCTATGTCCTGAATAGTATTACCTAGGTTTTCTTCTAGGGTTTTTATGGTTTTAGGTCTAACATTTAAGTCTCTATTCCATCTTGAATTAATTTTTGTGTAAGGAGAAAGGAAAGGATCCAGTTTCAGCTTTCTATTTATGGCTAGCCAATTTTCCCAGCACCATTTATTCACTAAGGAATCCTTTCCCCATTTCTTGTTTTTGTCAGGTTTGTCAAAGATCAGATGGCTGTAGAGGTGTGGTATTATTTCTGAGGACTCTGTTCTGTTCCATTGATCTATATCTCTGTTTTGGTACCAGTACCATGCTGTTTTGGTTACTGTAGCCTTGTGGTATAGTTTGAAGTCAGGTAGTGTGATGCCTCCAGCTTTGCTCTTTTGGCTTAGGATTATCTTGGCAATGAGGGTTCTTTTTTGGTTCCATATGAACTTTAAAGCAGTTTTTTCCAATTCTGTGAAGAAAGTCATTGGTAGCTTAATGGGGATGGCATTGAATCTATAAATTACCTTGGGTAGTATGATCATTTTCATAATATTGATTCTTCCTATCCATGAGCATAGTATGTTCTTCCATTTGTTTGTGTTCTCTTTTATTTCGCTGAGCAGTGGTTTGTAGTTCTCCTTGAAGAGGTCCTTCACATCCCTTGTAAGTTGGATTCCTAGGCATTTTATTCTCTTTGAAGCAATTGTGAATGGGAGTTCATTCATGATTTGGCTCTCTGTTTGTCTGTTACTGGTGTATAAGAATGCTTGTGATTTTTGCACATTGATTTTGCATCCTGAGACTTTGCTGAAGTTGCTTATCAGCTTAAGGAGATTTTGGGCTGAGACAGTGGGGTTTTCTAAATATACAATCATGTCATCTGCAAACAGGGACAAGCTGACTTCTTTTTTTCCTAATTAAATAGCCTTTATTTCTTTCTCTTGCCTGATTGCCCTAGCCAGGACTTCCAACACTATGTTGAATAGGAGTGGTGAGAGAGGGCATCCCTGTCTTGTGCCAGTTTTCAAAGGGAATGCTTCCAGTTTTTGCCCATTCAGTATGATAATGGCTGTGGGTTTTTCTTAAATACCTCTTACCATTTTGAGATATGTTCCATCAATACCGAATTTATTGAGAGTTTTTAGCATGAAGGGCTGTTGAATTTTTTTAACGGCCTTTTCTGCATCTATTGAGATAATCATGTGGTTTTTGTCTTTGGTTCTGTTTATATGCTGGATTATGTTTATTGATTTGAGTATGTTGAACCAGCCTTGCATCCCAGGGATGAAGCCCACTTGATCATGGTGGATAAGCTTTTTGATGTGCTGCTGGATTCGGTTTGCCAATATTTTATTGAGGATTTTTTGCATCGATGTTCATCATGGATATTGGTCTAAAATTCTATTTTTTGTTGTGTCTCTGTCAGGCTTTGGTATCAGGATGATGTTGGCCTCGTAAAATGAGTTAGGGAGGATTCCCTCTTTTTCTATTGATTGGAATAGTTTCAGAATGAATGGTACCAACTCCTCCTTGAGTTTTGTTTGACAGGAACAAGCTGCATCCAAACCAAAGCAGGAGGGAAGAACTGATAAACCACGATGGTAGCAGGTTGCCATCCATGCATTCATTGAATCAATGAACACATATTTATCGCGTTTCTACTAATGTGTGCCCTTAGACACACAGACATAATTGAGATTTAGTCTTAGTTCTCTATGAGCCACCTGTTTAGTAAGAAGACAGATCTCATCTGTGATATACAGCAGAATGTTCTAGAGTGCCAAGAAAGGCAATGAGTATGAATAGTAAGAGGTAAGTGATTACTTCAGCCTGGCAGAAAATCAGGGAGAATTTTGTGGGAAGAAGAAGTACTGAGTGGAGCCCTGTAAGGTAAGTAGAATTTGAATGAGTCTGTGGGGGAAAGCGGCCCAGGCCCAGCATCCAGTGTGACTCAAGACATGAAGGTAGGAAAAGTGGTGCCTTCTTAGAGCAGATTTATTTATTTATTGAGACACAGTCTCATTCTGTCATTCAGGCTGTAGTGCAGTGGTGCCATCTCAGCTCACTGCAACCTCCACCTCCTGGGTTCAAGTGATCTTCCTACCTCAGCCTCTCGAATAGCTGAGACCACAGATGCACGCCACCACCCCTGGCTAATTTTGTGTTTTTGTAGAGATGAGGTCTTTTGTAGAGATGAGACTACTCAGGCTAGTCTCAAATTCCTGGGCTCAAGTGATCTTCCCAAGTGCTGTAATCCCAGCACTTTCTGCTTCCCAAAGTGCTGGGATTACATGTTTGGGCCCCTGCACCTGGCTCCTCAGGGTAGAATTATGATTGAGCTATCAGGTGTGAAAGTGAGGAGTGAGTTGGGAAGGTGGCTGGGGTTAGATCATGTAGGAATTTGCATGTTAGCCTATGGAATTCACATACTATTTTGTAGATAATGAGAATGCCCTAAAGGTTTTTGAGCAAGAAAGTGACATAAACGAGGGGTTCCAAACAGGCAGCCAAAGGACCAGATGTTATCTACTGATGTGTTTTTTTAGTTAAGATGGTACATTTCATGTAAAAAATATCTATCTTGGCTTCTCTTTTAAAAAGTTGGAGGGTCTGGTGGCACTGGCCTGCTTCCC
Organism: Rhinopithecus roxellana; assembly: GCF_007565055.1. Classification (NCBI taxonomy): domain Eukaryota; kingdom Metazoa; phylum Chordata; class Mammalia; order Primates; family Cercopithecidae; genus Rhinopithecus; species Rhinopithecus roxellana. The sequence continues at coordinate 59,114,314 of NC_044553.1, read as the reverse complement.
TATTGCCACCCACGATGTCTGAAACGGAGCAGAATGTCTTTTTAGGACACACACAGGCAATTTCAGTTTGCCACAGTCTACGCCATTCCTAATTGCCTTCTACAAACCTATTTTACTTTGTTTGATACCCTGTTTGGGCTCTGCTGGGAGAAAATTTGTGAGCTCTGACATAAATGATCGGACTGTTTTTCTGAAGTTGGACCTGATATACTTGCAAGCAGATTTGCATAGGGGAGGTGAGAGAATGCTACTGAAATCTCTAATCTCTGGTACAGTCCTCATTTTAGTTACATTGTATTTCTACCACAATAGAAAATAGGAATATTCAGACTGGGATGAATGACTTTAGTATCCCTGTTTCCTGGGAATATTCTCACAAGAGTACGTACAAAACACATTGCCTACAGTAGATTATTGATAAAAGTTGAGCAATTTGAGTAGTTCAGCTAAACATTGGTGAGATTAGAGTTAGATCAGTCACCATGATGAAAAAACACACATAGAAAAACTGTATCTAAGAAATAGAATTGACAGGCTTGCAACTACTCAAATGGCTGATATTAATGAAAAAATAACTCTCCTAATGACTTTACAACAAAATTTTGGCCCTACACAATCTCTTGAGATATGTGCAACTATTCCCACTTTATAGTTGAGGAAAGGGAGAGAGCTTAGGTTTAAGCTGATGTAGAATGTTAAGAGAGGGATAATAGTCCTGTAACAAGAGAAAACGAATTCAGATTTGAACATACTGAGCTATATGGAAATTTCCAGCAGCAAAGTCAGAAATTCAGTTCCGGAGTTCAGGAGAAAGGTCAAGGCCAGAGCAGTATTGTTGTATAAAAGTTAAAAATATCAGCTTGTGGAATAAATTCACTGACTTGCAAAAAGTATATAAAAACAGAAGAGGGGCAGGGTGGCATTATTGAGGAAATGTGCTCTTAGGGACTGGGGAGAAGGCAAGTCAGAGAGCTAGAGTTTAGAAGCTTCTGGTGCTACTGCAGGGAACTGGCCACTGGATGTTTGATTGGGACATCCCGAGAGAGCAGTCACAGCAGTGTGACTGGGAAGGACACCAACGTGTAAGGGCTAGGGAGTCAGCACCATTCTCTCATGGTGTTTTTTTTGTGCAGAGATGGTGAGAAGATGGTGTGTTAAAGATTTCACAATGGAGGAGACAAGCATAGACCAAAGACACAAGGAAAGCGGGGCTCTTGTTGATGGAACAAGGTACTGGAAGCAGTAGGAAGAGAAGGGGATGAAGGGCTCTAGAAGAGGAGTCCTCCTCACTGTGGGCAGTTATTACAGTTGGGCATGTAGAGATCCAAAATAACTTAGACAAGAAAGGAAGGGAAAGTGAAATGATTTTGAGTGGCATAGTCCTGATCTTAGCAAAGTAGAAAATTAGATCATTTGCCAAAAGTAAGGGATTTGCCAAAAGATGCTCTGGAGAATGGTAAAGCTCTGGCACAGGGGCTACGCCAAGTTGACTGAGCATCTACTGAGAAGGTGTATCAGGCAGGGCCAGGCAGGACTAGGAAACCATGCCAGTTGTGTAAACAGGAAGATTTTAATATGAGGAATTGTTAATTAGTAAAAAGTAGTTAACCTTTAGAAGCAGCAGGTGCAATGTTCACAGAGTCCAGCTCCAGCATAACACAGCAGGGCAAAGAAGGGCAGATCTGAAACTGGGAATGGTAAAATGATAACCGGCATAAATGAATAAAAAGATCACCCAATACAGGAAGTAACTTTGCAGTTTAGAAATCCATTATTTCTTCTTTTCTCCCAGATTTAGAATCCCAGAGAAAAGGAAAGTCCTGAAGAATCAGGAAAATGTATGGCTGCAGAAGTTGAATGGGAGCAGTGGAAGAACCTGCCAATATCAAATATGAAACAGGACAACAACAAGCAGGGTTTGTTTATTTATTTATTTATTTGTCTTGGGGAATTAAGTGCCCTCTGATGGCTGCTTTCTGCCTTCCAGAGGTTGGAGAAACTTGCTGTCATGGAGTCGCCCTAATGAGGGTGAGCTTGGTAGCAGCGCGCTGTGTGGCAGGCAGTGCTGAGCGGCGGGAGAGGCTGGCGGCTGGAGACCCGCAGAGTGCAGACCCGGAAAAGGGCTGAGTCGGGAGGGCAGTCACAGGCAATTTGAAGCCTGAAAAGTGTTGATGGTTTCAAATGTTTTGCCTTCTAAAATGTGGTCTCAATTTATCCTCCCATTCAATAGCATTTGATTGTCAAGTGTAATCAAGCTTTTGAAAGCTACCTTTGACAAAATTTGCATTTCTCTGTGAGTGAGGCTGAATATCGTTTCATATGTTTAGTTACTTGGGGTTTTTTTTTTTTTTTTTTTTTCCTGTAACTCCCATTTGTGCCCCTTCTGTGTGGGGGCTTTAGCATAGGGCAGGTTTGTTCATTTAAAAAGAATCTATTAAGTGCCTGATAAATCTTAGCAGCCTGGTGAACAAAATAGACATGGTTCCTGGCCTCTCAGAGCTTAATGTATCATGGACAAAACAATAAAGAAGTAGACAAATGTACAAACACGCATTTCCTTAGGTTCTGTGGAAAGAAAGAAGGGCAGGTCATGAGAAGGGAAAGCCATGAGGTCTACTTTAGATGTGATGGTCAGGGGAGGCCTTTCTGAGGAGACATTTAAGTGGAGACTTGATAGTCCAGAAATGATCAGCCGTGTGAAGGGTCAGGGAAAGAAGTCTTCCTCACACAGTCACAGCCGTGCGAAGGTTTTCAGGTGTGAAAGTCTCGCATGTTTGGAGAACTGAAAGACGGCCAGGCCAAGTAAGGGCTAGTGAGTAATGGGATGGTGTTTGTTTACGGTCCTGATTGAACTCAGGGGTGTGGGAGGGGCATGGATATCTCTCTCTAGGCCTAAGCAAACCTGAGAACCATAATTTAAGACTTTTTTTTTTTTTCCCTAAAGAAAACCCCACGATAAAAAATTAGGCCAGCTGGGCGCTGTGGCTCATGCCTGTAATCCCAGCACTTTAGAAGGCCAAGGTGTGGCAGATCACTTGAGGCCAGGAGTTTGAGACCAGCCTGGACATCATGGTGAAACTCCGTCTCTACTAAAAATACGAAAATAAGCTGGGCGTGGTGGCGGATGCCTGTAATCCCAGCTACTAGGGAGACTGAGGCAGGAGAATTGCTTGAACCCGGGAAGCAGAGGTTGCAGTGAGCTGAGATTGCACAATTGCACTCCAGCCTGGGTGACAGAGTAAGACTCTGTCTCAAGAAAAATAAAAAAAAACAAAAAATAAAAAAATAAAAATTTAGATCAGTGTCTCTTGTGGGTTTCCTTATGGAATTAAGGCCTGTGGGAAGCGCTGGAAGCCGTCATCTGTTGACAGACTGTTGGACGGGTTTGAATGGCTTCTGAAGTAGATTCAGCAATTTCCCCTCCTTGCCCTTTCCTGCCGCTCATGCTTTGTAAGGATAGCGTTTGTTAGAGCTCCCTCTACCCCTCATGTGGAAACCTCAGCCTCCTTCTGCCTTCCTTCCCCTCATCCCACCTCTGCAGAGAGGAATTGAACAAAGGGAAAAGCAGGACAGGGACCTGCGGGAAGCCTTGTTGGGGCGGGGGGCTTCTGGCTCACACTCCTTCCACCTGTGGTGTCCACATCCAGCAGATTGGGTGGGTGGTAGGTGCACAAGGGCAACTTTATATAGGGAGGGTGGCTCAGCCACCATGGAGGATCATGGAGGAGCCAGAGGAGCAGAAGCATGAAGTAGACGGCTTAGACCAGCTCAGCATCAGGCTGAGGGGAGACAGTTACACCTTCTTCCCGTCCTTCCTTCTGCTGTTTCCATGAGGAAAGTAAGGCCAGGCCGGGCACCCTCACAAGGCAGCAGAGAGCTGGTGGCTGGGTCTTCCCTAGTCAGGATGACAGTGCTGCCCTCAGGGAGTGGTGTTTAGGTGAGCCGAGTCTTTATCGGAAAGGATAGCCTTGGACTGCATCTTTCCATGAGTATCCTGTCTCCCTGGGATAACTGAGTCACCATTCCTTCCACTTTTACCCAGTGAATTCCCAAGACTTTGGCCATTGGTGTGGCCCCCTCTATGTGACTCTCACATTAGATGACCAGATGTAAGGACCTGAGTGTGCCTCAGTTCAGTCCCCATGCTGGGGGAGAGGAGGTCCACTCTTCCTGGCTGCTTTCTAAAATTGTATAGTTTGTTTTCAATAAGTCTTCCCAAGTGGGTAGAGATCAGTTTCTCCAACAGTATATCAGACTCTGAAGAGTTGTCAGTGACTCTGGGGTGGACTGCCTACAGGCTGTCTGGCACCACACTCTCCCTCAGTCCCTGGAATGCTCTGAATCTCTCCCTCCCCGGGATGGTCTCCAGTCCAGCTGTCTCCTTCCCCAAGCAGGTTGTAACTGTCTTCTACTATTGCTTTTGTTCTACTTCCCATGATGGCAAATAGAGTCCAAGTGTCAGAAGGTTTTTTTCCTTTGAGGGGGAGAAGGAAGTCATGATACCATCTAGTACTTCAGGGATGAGCTTGTAGGGGAAGGGGTAGTGGTAGACAAGAGATTCCTCTAAATGTTGAGTGGGACCAGTGAAAGATCCAGGTTTTAGTGAGTAATGCACACCTCTTCAGCACTCTGGACTTATCAGAGGTCTTTCATATTCCACAATCCACTTTACTCACCAGGCCTCCAAGGCATGCAGGGTGGGGACGATTTTCCTGTGCAACATAAAGATCCAGATCCAGATTAAACTGTATCATTTGCTTAAGAACACAAAGCTAGTGACAAAGCCAGGAGGCTCTCTGCTAGAAAGGATCCTAGTTAGTTTACTTTTTCAAAAGGAAATTTGCAAACTGGTTGCAATGGCTCATGCCTATAATCCCAGCACTTTGGAATGGGAAGCAGCAGGATCACTTGAGGCCAGGCATGAGCGTAACGCACAGTGCAATATTTAGAGGAGTAGAGTTTGATATTTTGGTTGGGGCAGGTCCACTATTATAAGTAGCATGATTCCTCTTGCTTGGACTGTCCTTTCCAAATGACCTAATAATAATGTTGGTCATTAATAGCATCACGGCAACTATGGGAGAACATGGTATGCTGACAACATAGTATTTCTGAGACCTTTTTTTTTTTTTTTTTTTTTTTTTTTTTTTGAGACGGAATCTCGCTCTGTCGCCCAGGCTGGACTGCAGTGGCCGGATCTCAGCTCACTGCAAGCTCCGCCTCCCAGGTTTACGCCATTCTCCTGCCTCAGCCTCCCGAGTAGCTGGGACTACAGGCGCCTGCCACCTCGCCCAGCTAGTTTTTTGTATTTTTTAGTAGAGACGGGGTTTCAGCGTGTTAGCCAGGATGGTCTCGATATCCTGACCTTGTGATCCACCCGTCTCGGCCTCCCAAAGTGCTGGGATTACAGGCTTGAGCCACCGCGCCCGACCTGAGACCTTCCTTTTAACTGAACGCCTCAAGATGCTTCCATAAAAGGTATGTTATTACAAATTTACACATTAGTGAGATGTTAGTCACTTCCTTTTTTCTCTTAGAGCTATTTTCACTCTAGACCCAGGTTCAATTTGTGGAGTAAATGGTTCTCTTTAAATTACTGTCAACTTAAGTCATTTGGGAGTGGCTTATTTTTGAGAAAGGCCTTCCAGCATCCTTGGAATCACACCAATATATCTGTAGAACAACCGTAAACATTGCTTTTCAAGGGGAGTATGAATTATTGTCCAAAAGACATATCCAATCATCTCCCAGATCATAAAACCATTCATTTCCATCCCGCTGATGACAGACATGGAGGCCAATTTGTCTCACTTCTCTCTCTTGCAAATTTAGCCTTTTTGGAAATTTTTTTTTTTCCCAGAAAGTGCCCAACACTACAGGACTGCTTGTAGTTCAGGAGTCTCTTCTTTATCCCAGAGTGGGCATCTATGGGATGTCAAGGGTTCTTCATCCCTGGGCCATAAAAATGAGTGTACCTCGGTACAATAATGTCTGCCCCGTGTGTCCTATGCTAACAGGAATTTAAGGAAGGTTTGTCTATTCTGCCAGCCAGCAGCACAGTGTGGCAAGCATCCAGGCCTGTAAAGTTTACTGCTTTGTTCTGGGTCCATTACAGGGAAGTAGCCCACAGCCAAGCTGATATACATGGAGCCCTTATGTGTCAGGCACGGGGCTAAAGGTTTTACATTCATTATTTCATCAATCCTTATAATGATCACCCCCATTTTAAAGAAAACAGGCACAGAGAGAGTCAGTAACTTACTCAAGGCCTAACATGTGATAAAACTGGAGCTGGATTTTAGAGCAGGGCAGATGAACCTAGGTCCTCATCTTAAATACGATGCAATGCTGCCTCCAGGAAATCACCACAAGGGGGCTCCCTGTCCTCATCCACGCCTGTTAAAAGGCGATGCGTTTTATTTTTCCACCCCAGGAGGTGCCAGGGAGGGCACAATTCATACATTCTTATTTCCCTCATTTTCCTTCTGTCCAAATGCCAAGGCTCCTTCAGTATTGGAAGGTTTCGGACCAATGTAAATGTGTTTACCAGTGTCAGTCACTGTATCTCCAGTTCCAAAACCACAAAACATCCCCTGAAAGAAGCCACTGTACTATGAATAAAATGACATTTAATAGTAGAAACCGGATTTATCTTCCTGGGGCAGTAAAAGAAAGGAATTGTTTTAAGGAAAGCTAACAGAAGGCTTGAGGCTTCAAACACTAAGGATGCAGTGTTACAATTAAGGGATTTTCTTCAGATACTATGGGTCATCCAAGCCGTGTTTTAAATCACAGGGTTAAGCTCAGAGAACTCATGGGCTCATTTTTCTTCTTTCCATGTCATCAAAGTGGCAAAGCATTGTGATACAATGTCATGGGACAAAGGCTCCATATCTAGTGTTGACAAGTGACACCTGGGACTTGCAGGACTAGAAATTCCTGTCCAGCTCTTGACACATCTAAGTCTGGATGTGTGATGAGGCTGGGAGCCATAGAAACAGGCATCCTTGGGCTGGCTGAGTATGCAAAAGACAGGAAAATAATGTACAAAAATATCTCCACTTTATCTGAGAAAATCAGTAGCATTTAAAATGTCTAACAGACAAAATGTGAGAGCAATAATAATATACATCGGCAAACAACTCAGCATCATGTAGGTCTGTCCATTTGTCCCTGTGGGCTGAAGGAGGCAAGGCAGCTTTGCCTCATCGAACTACGTCCATCAGTGGCCAGTGAGATGGACCACGGGGGCAGACACTGTTATGCCCAGGTTCATGACTCGTGAGCAGAAAGAAGAAATGTGTCAGAAAACTTTAGGGGAGGGAGAGAGGTGGGAAGTGAAAATAACAACTCTGGAAATCCTGAGGTTCCAGATGAGGCTTAAGGGAGAAAATAAAATGGGGGTTAAGGCAGGTTACACTATAGTAGCAATACAGCTTAAATGCACATTATATATAATTTTCTCGATAGTTTTTTTTTTTTTTTTTTTTTTTTTTGACAAGGTCTTGCTCTGTCACCCAGGCTGGAGTGTAGTGGCACAATCATGGCTCACTGCAGCCTCAACATCCCAGGCTCAAGTGATCCTCCCACCTCAGCCTCCTCAGTAGCTGGGACTATAGGTGTGCACAACCACGCTTGGCTATTTTTTGTATTTTTTGTAGAGATGGGGTTTCACCATGTTGCCCAGGCTGATCTCGAACTCTTGGGCTCAAGTGTTCTGTCCACCTCAGCCTCTCAAAGTGCTGGGATTACAGGCATGAGCCTGGCCCTCAACAGCTTTAATTTGCTGGTTTAAAATCTAGTAAACATCTGGGGAAGCCAGGTGCCTGATCATCCCAGACCTGCTGGAATTTTTTTTTTTGTTTGTTTTTGTTTTCCCTTTAGAAAACACAACATGACCAAGGACATCAAAATGGCAAATTTGGGAGTAAAATGTGTTTATTTCTAAAAGCTCCCCAATTGGTTGTGGCAGGCAGCCGGGGTGGAGGAACTGCTCTAAGAAGCCACTGTAAACCAATACTTTATTTACGGGTAACGCCTTAGGGAGAGCTAAAGCAGGATTTAAGAAGGGCCAGGAAGCAAGGAGGGTATGAACAGGAGAAAGAAGACTGTTCAAAAGGTTGGGGCGAAGGTATAAATGAAGGCAAATTTAGCATCAGGTTGGTTGCATCAGGTTGAAAATACATTTTAGATGTATTTTCTAGATTTTAAGAAAGCAAACCACAAGAAAACCCGTCCTTTGCACCATCTTGTTAAAGAGGACTGTTAGTGCATTCACGTTTAGAGAACGTGAGACTTGCCTTGTGGGTGGGATGTGTCCTTTTTCCGTGTCTCTTACATCTTTGCTTGTCTTCATGCTCTGATAATGGTCCACCTGTAGCACTGCCACAATTTCACTGGCACTAGGAAGTACTGTCCCCTGCCCACCCGTGCCAAGATGGGCAGGAAGCTGGCATAGAGTGTCTCAGGGGGCCATGCAGGAGCAGCGCACAGCTCTCTTCTCCACGCCTGCTGAGAGTGCTTAGGTGAACATGCATACATGCTTCCGGCTACCACACGTTAGCCTATGAAAGGCACACAGAATGGGTAGCAACAGAAAACAATACTCAGACATTTGCATCTTGAAATTTATTTCTGGTGTTTTCCACCGCGCCTCCCCTTGTTTCCCCACATCTGCCCCAATCTGCTTGTTGAGGCAGATGATGATTATGATAAGTCAATCGTTTTTCCTAAGTATGTTCTCATTGATGCAGGGGAAAAGGTACCACCGATTTCTTATATTAATCCTCCCATAAAATTTGAGTTGGTTGTGGTACAATCGCTAATAAAAATTATATTAAAAAAGGATAATCTTTGCAGGGCAATCGGCTTATAATTTAGTTCACAAGAGCAAGTGCCTTTAAATGCATAATTCACTTAAGGCTGGGTCCTCATCTATCCAAACCATCTCTCTACTCATTCTTCTCTGAAAAGTGAAGATTGCAGTCTTTCCTTTCCACCTGCACTCCTCCCAGGAAATATCTCCAAGTTCTCCTTGCTTTATCGAGCATCCATGCCAACCCAGAGACAGCTGTTCTGCTGCAGTGGTCGCCCAAATCACTTCCCTTGAAAACAAATGGGGTGATGCAGTATGTTGCATTTGCTTTTCCATAAAAATAAATTGACACAATACAAGCAAGTCTTCTTTCCAATTTAACAGGGCATGAAACTAGTTCGCTGAATGAGGGCACATGCTATAATATGAACTCGAATGGCGCACATCACTAATATCAGGAGAAAGGTAATTATTAATCAGCTTAATTGCTTCACCCAGGAGAAGGAAAAAAGAAACTTGCTGAATAGATTTCCATTGTCTAAATTAAGGTTAGCTCTTTAGTCTTTATTACATTCCAAGCTCTTCCATTAGAACATATGTAATGACATTTTATCATCATGCTAATACTACTTCTGAGGTTTCCCCTTAGGCACATAAGATTTTCCTATTAGTATAAAAAATGTGGTGACATTTACTTATCTGGTAGTGTTTTATAGATTTCATAAATAACTGCAAGAAACAAATTTCATCACAGAGTTAAAATATTTAATGACAAAATTAGGGTTTGCTGTAACAGTGAATCAATAGAGCAGGTGTTACTTATCTCTGAATTAAACAAAAATTATATTTGACATCTCAGAGAACTTCTGAAGAATTAATAACTGTACGACAGACATCAGTAGTGTCACAATTTCTAAAATTAAGAGCTAAACCTATCTTTAATGCCCTTTATTTAGGGCATCCTGTAAATAATTTTAAATAGATACACAACCTTTGCTAGCCACAAAAGTAGTATTAAAACAGATTTCACTGTAATTTAAGTCTAACACGTAATTTGAACTTCTTCAGAGCTTGAAAAAAGGTAACTACTGATCATGTTACATTTTACAAATACATTCTTTAATATGAAACATTAACCTGAATAACTGCATACTTTCTGTACACAGGTATCTAATAATACTAGTGAGAAATACTATAGCTATATTCCAGGAAGAAGTGGTAATACTGGAAAGTTTTTTTCCCTTATGAGTTGTCCATACAGTAAGTCCTTCACAGAAATATAGTATCCCAAAATTCATAGAGAAGTGCAGAAATGAAAGAAACAAATGAAATGTCTTCTGACAAGCTCAGCCAAACAAGCTGGTCCCAAATGATGAGAGTTATTTTGTCTAAGTTCGACTGTATGAATACTTTGTACTGCAGCACCTTCTACAAAAGGATAGCAAAGAACTTCACATGTGTTATCACTGGGCTCCTCTGCAAGAGGCTGGGAGGTAAAGGAGGAGCAGGGATTGCTGTTGCAGCCCTCTCTGTTGTGGGGAGGCCTAGGTAGGACTTTGACACTGAGAGGTCAAAGGTATGAACACAGCCTGGAAACTAATCATTAGAGGGGGCTAATAAAGATTCAGGTGGGCTTTCTTCTAATTCAGGCTATTTCCAATGAGACTTAGGTCTAAAAGGATAAGCAGAGAGTGAGGAAAGAGGGCAACTCATGGAATAGTTACATGTATCAACAGTAACTATTATAATTCTACCAGGGAAGAAGAATCTTGGGTTTCACAGTATGCTTATGACCTCATCCTCAGCTACTTTAGAAGCAGCTTCCCAAACACTGTTGTTAGAGAGTTGGCAACTAATTCTGTTCTTGAATTTGGCGGATTGTCAGGGGGTTTTAGATTTATCCTTTCAATTATTTATACCAACTCTCTCTCTCTGAAACCAGAATCCCATTTGGAAAGATAAATACCTCTCTCTCTCTCTCTCTCCCCCCCGCCATCTCTCTCTGTGTGTGTGTATTCTGAACTGAGGTCTGCAAAGTCTATTTGGAGTGATATTTGGGGCTTTTCCTAGAAATAAAAATAGCTTCCAACGGTACTCACCAAATGGCATGTTCCTCGCTTCTTTAAACTTTTAAGACACCAAAAAGAAAGTATAAAATATTATAGTTAACTTATATAGTTTATTAAATTTTATAGAGGGTTTTCTTGAGTTGGATCATCTAAAAGGCTTCTGAAATTTGTCTCCAACAAATCTCATCTCCCTTTTAATGTGCACCGTCTAATATTTTTTCCCCCAACAGACAAACTTTCTCTCTCCTTGGGAATGATTAGTTAGGAGAACTTAAGCTATTTAAATCAGTATTAACAATCCAAAAATCATCTTATGCTCCTATGTAAGAGGCTGCAATACACATCGACTCAACTGGCAAAATGGATAGGACGGAATAGATAGGGGTCCTGAAGATTCAGGCAGCTTAAAAATCAATGCGCTGCGGTGGTAGGCTTACAATATGTCTGAGATGTGCAGCTTGTCTCCTTGTTTCATAAAAAAGCACAACTTTTTTTATGTTTAGCATTTTAACCCTCTAGGAAACAAAACTTCCAGACTCCAAGCCCCTTATTATCTTGAGTAATTGAAAATCACGAGGTGTGTAACTGTATTGAAACTGACTGCAATGTAAAGGTTTGTGATTGTGGTGTTTTATATCAGACCAGGCAAGGTGCAACTGCCATGAAATGCAATTTGTCAAGAAACTCACATGTTAAATTACATTAAATAAATAGATAGCAAAAACAGCATCAAAACCTCCAAAATCCAGATACCAAGAAACTAAAGGCCCTTTCCCAAGGACATTATGAAGGTGTCTCTAAAATAGGCGTGACTGTAAAAAGACAAGACAAATATTTTAAATGTACTACTTGTTCACATTATCATTGACACAGACTTTTATCCGGACAAATCAATTTTTTGATAAAAATATAAGCGCTTTTCCATACCAGCGACCATCACTATGACAATGACAAGAGAGACATCTGTGAATACACAGAGGGTTTTAGGCAGGCTTTTCTTTAGGCCTTTACTCTCAAATTTTTATCCTTCATATGATAATTCCAAATAAACACCCTGGATACAAGTGGCAAGAGTATTTAAGCTGTAACTCAGGAAAGATATTTCTATCTGTGATTCTGATTTTTTATTTTTGAATGCAGGTGATGGTTCATGCAAAAGATAACTACACAAGGAGCAAAATCTAAGACTGCTGTTTTCCCCAATAAATCCAATTGTTTTCTACAATGTAGAATTTTAATCTTCAAATTAAGTGTAGCTAGGACAGTGAGTGAAACTAATCACTGCTTGACTTTCATTTTCATCTAGGAAAAATAACATCTGATGTCACCACATTAAAATGTCTTCCTGCTTAATGTCAGAGAAAAAAACACACGTTGCCAGTTTAGACCCAGCGCAGCTTATCATTTGGTCCCAATTTCATATTCAAACTACAAAAAATATTTTTTAATAAAGAAAACATATTCAAAACATATATACACACATACATACACACAGTGGGGGGAGGGAAAAACCCAAAATGAAGCTGATGCTATTGTAGTATTTATTAGCAAGATCATTAGGGAAATGTAAAAATGCAACACCCCTTCTTTCACATCAACATCTGAAAAGAAAAAACAACAACCACGCTAAGTGTCCAAATATTGGAAAAAAAGAAGCAAGCGGAGGTCCCGAATTCTTGTAAAAACTGCTGAACAAACTCTTCAGTTTCTCTTAAGAAGGGTCACCAGGATAGGCAGTTTCTCAACATTTGTGCTTCATGGCAAGCTAAGGAGAGAGGAATGAGAAAAGTAAGACTTTCTTAGCAGGTATTAGCAGGGAGATTTCACTGTGCTGCTCCCTCTCCACCTCCACAATGTGAAGCAACACAAAATTCTACTCTCTGTGGCAGATCACCATTACTAATTACAGTAGCACCTTTAAATGTGCAACATTTTCTCAAATAGTTCCTGGGACATTTCATTTGTTACTCTTCCTCATGACAGCTTTGCTGGTGTATGCATCCAGGCGGGAGGGAGTGCTGTGTGGTGTTCTTTCATCACAGTGAAGGAACAAATGAAAAAACCAATGGACAGGCAGAATGAGTGAATTACCCTAGGAACAGCTGGGGTTCCCAGCTATCCAGGAGAACTGACATCCCTGAATTGTATTTACTGGCATCTCATGAAGTATTAAAAATCAACAGCTTTTAGTGAGACAATCTACAACCATCTATTTAATATGCAGCCTGGACATTCAACCAAGTCCACAGCCCTTCACAATTTAATTGTGTTATTCACGAGGGCCAAAACACACCAGATCCTGACTTTGATTTATGCCTTTCCCATTGGTGTTTGTAAAACATAGTCTATTGAAATACTAGGTCTTTTAAATGGGAATATAAACTACCACAGTATCAGTCAATATTTTCCCAAGCCCAGCCAGCCCACGATAATGTATTTAAGGAAATGATATGCAGGTACAGAACATAAAATTAAATTTGTCTTCACTTTTCTTAGCCAGATCTTTCCCAAGGAGTCCATACAGTGATGTGAACCAGAAGGCAGAACAGAGGCTGAACTGTAACTCCTCATGTATCCAGAGTTTGGTATCAGGGACTAATTCCTGTGGCTGGGGCTGGGAACAACTGGGGTTAGGGTTCTGTGGCTCAGAAATCCTTTGAGCAAAGAACAGGTGATTCTCTGCAGGCAATAACTTTGCAGAAAGCCCTGTCATCTGCATCCTGACCAGGCTTTCTGCCTTTTAAGAATTAGTAAGGCCGATCCTACTGATTTCACCCAGTGGTGCTCTGCATCATTTTGGAAGATGTCACTAATCCATTTCTCCAGCAAAAGCCAGGGCAACCCGAGTCTTCTCTTTCTCTTCTTGACATCTTCAACAAGTAAGTTATAACCCTGGGGCTGCCATCTCAGCTAAGCCACCAGGAAAGGCAGGGTCAACACTCACAAGCAGTGTCCCCAGCCAGGTTTGCATGTGATAGAGGGGACCTTTGGACCAGTCTTCATGTTGATAAGTTAATCTCTGCTTGGGAAACCAGCTGAAAGAGCTCCTAGTACCTCTCTCTGGTGATGCCGGTGAAGACCTCCACAGATGTTCTGCAATGCTGACACTGACAGTCAGTCAACTGTCAGACACACGGTTTGGGAAGTTCCGAATGTGCCCAGGCTGTTGTGCTCAGTGATGTGGGTTCTTGCCAAGAAGGGTAGAGGTCTCTAAGTACTCCTGACCTCGAAGAGTTTATAGTCCAGGAAACATATAGTCCAGGTTGGGGCAAATGGCAGAGCCAGGGCTCTAGCTCAGATCTGTCCCACTTCCTGGCCACACTCTGAACCTCATCACTGTATGGCCTCTATTTCTTGCTCTGCTTCTAGTTTTTATACATTATTCAGCAACATGGACCATCACATCAACACAGAGCGGTTAAGTGTTGTGCATAATAAATACTGACCATAAATATTTGATCAGTGCTCCTGTCCTGGTATTCAATGAGCTGTTAACTTTCAACTAATGGGCTTGTGACAATTTACCCACAACCATTAATCTTCAGCACTGTGATTGTGCTGCTGTTCAAACCAGACCCTGGTAACCAGGACAGTGCATCTGGAATGGAGCTAAGGGGAGCCCCTGGCCCACGACCAGCTGAGATTTGCAGAAATACAGTTACTGGACATTTTGCTATTTGAGTATTGCCATGGTCCAAATGTTTGTGTTTCCCCAAAATTCTTATGTTGAAACCTAACCCCCAAGGTGATACTATTAGAAGGTGGAACCTTTGAGAGGCAGTTAGGTCACGAGGGCAGAGCACTCATGAATGAGATTAGTGTCCTTATAAAGTGGCTGAAGCGAGACCCCTCACCGCTTCCACCATGTGAGGACATGACGAGAAGGTGCCATGTATGAATCAAACAACGGGCCCTCACCAGACAGAGGATTTGCCAGTACCTTGATCTTTGACTTCCCAGCCTCCCGAATTGTAAGAAATAAATTTCTGTTGTATATAAATCACCCAGTTGATGATATTTTGTTACAGCAGCCTGAATGTACTAAGAAAGTAGTATCATTTTAGTTTTTGTTTAAAAATTCCCTAGGAATTAGGAGTGTTAGAATATGGAAGGCAGGGAGGTAAAGCAGAAAGAGCACTGCATGAAATGAGGTCAGGATACCTGCTGCTACAAATCTGCTGTATGACCTTGAGCTCTAAAGTCACAGCTGCTCCACACCTCAGCCTCCTCTTATGTCTATAAAAAAGTCTCCAACTCTAAATGCCAATGGATAAATTTAGGTGTCAGAGTTATTAAAATTTAAAATTTCCTTTTGATATATTTTGTGTTCTTAATATCTCATGGAAAGAGTTCTCTTTCAACGCTACACATGTAACCTACTCAACCTAAAAAATGATAATAATAAAATCGTGACTGATACCAGGGAGATATAGTATCAGTATATCTCCCTGGTATCAGTCACGATTTTATTATTTATCAACAAAAATAAATAATAAAATGATGTATTTTATTTTTATAATACTATTATGATACAATAGTATTATATTAAAATAATATAATAGTATAATACTATATATTATAAGACCTGTGCTCCTAAGACCCAGACCTGAGCTCCTTAAGTAGTAAGGATAGAGGCAGCCATTCCCTCCCAGTGAGAGATATGCCACACACCCTTTCTTCCTTCACACACGTAGGCTAGTGCAAAACAGGGTGGGTCAATGTTTTTCTCTGCAAGAAATGTCATCTGAGGATGCCTGAATGTGGGTAATGCTCTTGTCTACTGACTCACTGCCTATGGTGGGGCCGTCAAAGCACTGCACCTGCTGCAACATGTGCTTTTCGGCAAGGGAAAGTGAGCAGATCTGATTCTGTGACTGTGGTCATTTTCCTAAGGTTAACTTTGCATGAAGTCGGGAGCTCAAGAAAGAACCATACTTCCTCAAACCAGGCTCACCAGAGTGGAGGTAGGGGAGTCAGTCTGGGGAGGCGGAGGGGAAAGGATCATTTTCTATCTGCACTGTAGACGACGAACACCTGCATATTTTGAAGTCAGGGTTGTACAAAAGTGATTCATTCACTCTTGCACCTGGGTCATTGCAGGAGTCCTGGAACAAGTTAGAAGGCCAAAGACCGTTTTCTACTGGACTCTACAAAGGTGTGCCAAACTCTCCAGCTGGGGTTGGGTGTCCTTATTCAGCTGGGAGCTCTAGGAGCTGCCACCTGGCATTGCCATTTTCTGCTCAGGACTCTGCCATGTGTTCTGGCCCCTACTTGTAAGCACAACTTACTCCTTCTGAGTCAACAGAGCCATGCTTGTCTAGGGGGTAGAATGCCTGGGTTCCATCTCTGAACTCTCCCCTTACCAGCAGGCCTGGCTGTGGCTTGTCCAGTAAAATGATGTCTTCATGGTCAGCCTGTCCTAGCAGGTCCAAATCAAGAGTCCTAGGCCCTGGGAAAATAGCCACACCTTATCTAGAGAGGTCAGTCTGCTCGTTAGGAATACTGCCAGTGCCAGTGATTCATAGGCACACATCCCAGTTTCAGACAACTGCAAGTCTGGCCATGACACTCTCAAACTCACACACATTAACAGACACTAGTAATCCCTCCTCTTCCCCCCGAGATTACCTAAGGGAGGGGAAACCAAAATAAACACAAGCTGTCCATGCCTCACACCTCCTGAGTGAAAGCAGGTAACTGCTAGGCATACATTTTCCCACTGGTCAAGCCAGAGACTCCTTTGCCTTTGGTGGCTGCATTAGTTTCTATCCTGATAGGTCCTGTTTCAAGGGCTGATCTGTGTTTAGATAGTATCAACATTTAGCAGGAGGCCCTCCCATACCCTTTTCCCTTTGGGTTTGGGAGGCACAAAATCTTCTCCTCCATTCCTTCCCTGTCCCTGTGTTGAGGATCCTCAATTACCAGTATCAATTCTCCAATCCCTCAACCATGCTCATTATGTGACTGAATAGGGCAGGGTCACTTAAAAAAAAAATATATATATATATATATTCATATATATATTTCATATATATATGAAAATGATTACAAATAATAGTAATTTAGATTTATATGTGCTACATACTGTGCTAATAGCTTTGAACTCATTCAATTCTCTGAACACTCTAAGAGGTAGGTACCATTCTCATAAAGAATAGTGCTCTATTTTACTGATGAGAAAACTGAGGCTTAGAGAAATGAAGCATTTGCCCAAGGTCACCAAGATGGTAAATGACACAGCTATATTCAAACACAAGATGTTAACTACGATTCCATATTGCTTTCCCAACTACCTAGCAAACTTGGCCACAGTATCAGGGAAACAGGGCTACCAGGGTCAAGAATTCAGGCCATCTGGTTAGGTGATCCAATCCAGTGTTTGTACAGCCCCCTCTGGGAGGGACGCCTGCGTGGATGACATCCAGGTATTGTCTACTCCGCCTTAGGAAGAGCAATTTCACAATCTTCCTTGGTAACCTGGTTCATGGTTTAATCATTAACCTAAATTCTTGTTTTAGCAGAATTTTATCAGCGCACTATTGATTGCTCTATTCTGTGTGGGAAGACATGAAAGATAAATGCCTGTACTATCACCCTTCCTAGAACTGAAGACTGTCATAAAGTTATTCCCTTTAGCCTTCTCTACACAACTCAATAACTTAAATGTTTCCCCAGATTTCCACTATCCGTTCTCCCATTGAAATCACGGAAGCTGCTGCTGTTGTTAAACAAGCTGACGCTGTAACGCCAGCATTTCCATGTCATCATTATCTCTGTGTCACAGAGACTGGAGAAGGGAGGAAGGAACTAGGGAGACCTTAAATCCAAGTTCACTCTCTCTGCATCTGCACCAACAGCGGCAATCTGAGGCTCTGGCCTCCAGCAGGGCTGTCTGCATTTTCAGGCAGATCTGGCCAATTCTCCTTGAAGGAACTCGAAATGGGCCCCACAGGCAACAGTGCATTAAGACCCTGTCACGAAAGAGAATGAATAAGATGACAAGACAGGGTTGCACAAAGGGGATGCAGGAAGAGAAGGCAGGAGTCATCCACTCAGAGCTGGTTCCCCAGCTGGACCTGAGCGTGAGCCTCCAGAAGAAGTCACCGCAACTCAGCTGGGGATATTTTTCTCATTGCTTTTTAGGCTATCTATCCATCCTTGTTTCCTCAGCAGAAGTGGGGTTTCTGTTAAAGCCAGTTATTTTTTTTTCCCCAAAAGGTCACCTGAAAAGTGTATTTTAAGGGCCAGATGGTATAAGTCTGACATGCCAACACAAGTCATCAGCAGATGTTGTTTCTGGAAGCCTAAATTCAAACCACTAACCAGAAAAAAACTGCCCTTTGATCTGAAACACAAGAACAGTAATAAATCCTCTTTATCACCTGACCAACAGGGCCTCTCTTTCCTTTGGTTTATGACTGCCTTAGATAGCTGGCTGCCAATAAAAACTGCCCCTTTCCCTTCTAAAAGACGCAGTTCTCAGCCAGTATGAGAATGTGCAGTGCGCACTCAGTCAAGCAGGAAATGCCCTTCTCTGGATTCAGGGGCAGCAGAGAGTATTGCTGGCAGCTCAGCGCTGGTCAGGTCAAGCTCAGAGCCCCAGAATTGAGGCCCTGAAATAACAACCCACCCCTCTCAGAGGGAAAACTAGCCCCGAGGTGCATAGTTCCCTGGGACTAGGGCTTGCTTTGTGTCTGGTGAAGAGATAAGGACACAATGGCAGACTCAGGATGAGAAAGGGACAGGATGGAAAAGCAAGCACGAGCAGCCTCATGTCCTCTATGTGTTGGCTAAGTTGGGCAGGGATATTCGAAGACCTGATCTCTTCTCCCCCACCCGCTATTCTGTGCCTCGATACCTGAGCCCTAAACTTCTGAGCAGGAACTAAAGATGGTCCATAGTTCCTAAAGATCCAAGGTCAGAAGGTCAGAGAAATGGATGAGGACATCAGAAAAGAGCCAAAGAAACCAGGTACAAGAAGAAATTTTCCACGACTCAGGTGTTTAGTAAGTAGCAGATGGGAATTACATAAAGGGGAAATAAAAATCTTAATTTTGTATCTCATGACAGGAAAATACTGAAATAAAGTTTCTTGGCACTGTAGCTCCCCAACACCCCAGAGCTGAGAAGCCCGCCCCTCTCTTGGCCCACCTTGTGCGCAGTTTCTGCAAACTGCTGGGCACTGTTCTTCAGGTCTTCTGTCTTCTCCTCTGCTCGGCCTAATCTCTCTCCGCGCTCATTCAAGGCCTGGCTTGCCTTCTGCACTGCGCTGGTCACGCTGTCGGCAGCTGAATGGAGGATGCTGTTTCCTGAAAGGAGGAGAGCAGGAGCATCAGAAGCTGGCTCGGCTGACCCACAGTGACCAGACTCCTGCAGGGTGAGTACCCTGTAAGAGGAAGGCAGGTCACACTGCAGAAAGGCCACTCGTCTAGTGTCTAGGAAACAGGCCGACGACATTTCTTTTGATTGGGTTTGACTGATACACTTGTAGCAAGAACAGCCATTGACTCCAGGACCTAGGAAAATCCTAAATGCTTCTTTATAATCCCATCACTAACACGCCAGTAATTTCCATTCTGCCAGTATCTGATGAGGCTCAAAAGGATGGGGCCTGTCTGGATTTACAACTTGGTTTGCAAAGATAAGTGAAAATATTGACAAGTTCACAGAATTAGGCAAGTTCAGTGAGACATATCTGGATCTTATGTTACTTCCTTTTGACCCGTGGTTTCGGTGAATAACCATAGGAAAACTGGGACCACAGAACTTTTCTAGACAGAATGTTCTATATTCCTTCCAACTCTTCTTCTTCATTTTACCCCTTCATCCAGCAAGTAAAGAACATCCCAAAATGTACAGCTTCATGTACGAGCTATGATCCAGTCTCAAAGCTCAGAGTAGATGTGTCTGCTCCCAACCTTGAATTCTGTACCATGGCTCGGATGGTTGGGACTCCTTGCCTCTGATCTCTAGTATGTGAAACACGGAGCCTCAGGACCATACTTAGCCAGCAGGTACAAAACAGTGATAGAAACCAGCGCTAGAAGAAACTTGGTACTTCCAAACTCAGGAGTGGTGATACCAAGAAAGTTGAAAGCCATTGCATCTCAAAGGGTCACGCATTCCTGACATCCCATTTGCCAGGACTGGGCAGCAAAATTCAATAGTGAAGAACTTGCCGATGCATTAATCACTGAGAAATAGCAACTTGCAAAATGACAACCAAAGGAAATTTATAGCTGTATTTTGTTAACATTGAGTGTGAGATATTTAATGGCATTTTATATAATGGCTTTATGTCTTTGAATACGTTTATTACATCATTTAACTTTGTACCTGGGATGGATACATCCAGCCACAGACAGCTTTTAATAGAAATGCAATTTGCACTGGTCTCAGCGGCAAAGGTTTCTTAATTTCTCCTCTTTGGGCACAGTCTGTGGTTTGTGGAAAAGGATCTCAGGCAAAGAAAGTGCCTGGACTGGAGGAAGCACTTAGTAAATGTTTTTCCATTTTTCTTCTTTAATGATGGATTTCAAGGGATTCAATTATGCACTAAGGGGAGGAGAATGGGGTTAACTCAGTGTTACTCAGTTGCATCAAGCACTACATGAACCAAGATAAATCAGCACAGATAAACAGGGAGCAGAGGAAGTGCAGGTTCTAGGTAAATCTGGTTGAATGCAAGGTTGGAATGAAAGGTCTGGGTCTTCAGAACAGATTTAGGAGGAGAAATCTCGGTCCCCTTTGCTTTCATATCATACTCATAACTATGGTAATAACCTATCCATATGCTCAACCCTTGAATACACTTTGCAATCATACGGCAACTTCACAAATATTATCTCACTTGATTGTCACAATTCTACTGATAGGATTGAGACTAGCAGAGGTTAAGAGGCTTGCATGAGACTGTATCACTAGGGAAGTGACATGGATAGAACTTGAGTCTGGTTTTCCAGTGACTTTTCCTTATTCTCTACCTTGTTCTTTGCAGATACGATGTTGGTCCAGAGAAGCAATCACTAAGACAGAATTGTGGGCAGACTGGTATACAGATAGGTTTTGACAGGTTATTTCCCAAGGTAACACCTGACTGTTTCCGTCCTCAAGGTACTCCTCTTGGTAAATTAAGAGTTATTACCCATGCCACATCGAAAGTCAAGTTTTCTCAAAAAAGGAAGAGGCCAATGGGGTGGAACAGGAAGATGGAGAAGGGCGCAGAGGAGTTGAGAGAGGGCACAAGAAAATCTCCTTTTTCTGCTTCCTTCCATTTATTCACAGCTTAGCCACCAGGGGACTGGGAAAAGATAGGGCAGGGAAGCTGCAACTTCACCACTAGGAATAGCTGCCTTAAATCAAAAGGATTTTAGAATTAGCTACTATAAAATTAAGAGGGTATATAACCAAGACTTGCCTTTTCCCACTGGAATTGACCTGCATGATCTTCACATTGTGTTTCTGGATTGAACCCACTATACATAAGCCTTGCTGCTTTGTTATTTGAAATTAATCTTGCACATGATGTCAGGTAACATCACACTCAGTTTTATATGATACTGTTTAGCAGGAGTCATTATAACTCATAGAGAACTAGATGCTGTCTTCACTGTTGAAAGATGACATTGCTGACTACTGCCAATAGGAAATCCACCTTCAGTTATTTTTAGGCATCAGGATGAATTTGAACAAATTTCATTTCCTCAGTTGAAATAACCTCTTCCAGTTTCAATTCTGCCCACATTTGAGGCCCAGTGAAGTCCCATCACCTTTATTAAGCTTCAGGTCAATTCCAATCTCTCCCTCCACTCAAATCCCTAAATAATATCTATATCCTTCTTGGTTACTTAATTAAGTACAATCACGGGCAACTCTTCTCCTACTTGACTTTTTCACCTGTAGATGCAATGACTTCCCAGCTGGATTACAAATTCTGAGTACATCATTTTGCTCTGTTGACAATTCCCTAAATCTTTAATATTTCTCTTCTATTGACCTAGATCTTCTGCTGACTTATTTTCTTCTATCTGGGATCCTCTTGCTCAAACTGTAATCCCAGGGTTCTTCCCCTCACTCTCTTCTCTTTTGCACTCTACAGACTCTCTCTCGAGCAATCTCATCCAGCTCTTGACTTCCATAACCAAATCCTTATCTTTCACTAGGTCATGCTGCTGAGTTCCAGGCCCATAGGTTTTCTTATGGAAAACTCCAACAGAATGACCCAAAGTTATCTTGAGTTCAGTAAGTCAAAACCTCATCTCATTATCTTTTCCCTTCACACCTACTTTTCCTTTGGGTCCCCCGCTTAGCAAACAACCCCAATATCTGCTCAGGTCCTTAATCCAGCCAGAAATCTGGGAGTCTAGTCTAGGCACCTTCCTCACAACTAAAGGTCACCTCCTATACAGCTCTCTACACTCTGCCTCTTTACCAACCTCCTGCCTCACATATACACACAATCTTTACCACATCTATGACAATTACTAGAAATAAAATTGCTGGTTCAAAGCACATATAGGCTCTTGGTGTATGTTGAAAATTGCTTCCCTGAAAGATTTATTCAACATTCAAAACCATTCATGAAGTACATACTATGTGCCAGGCACTATTATGTTGACACAATTGGCAGAATGACTTTAAGGGAGTGATTTAACTTGTCTGATCTGTAAAATGTGGGTTGTACCATTTACCTCACGTGTCTACTGTGGAGATGAAGATGTACATGCAGTGTCTGCAGGTACTCAATGGAAGTTTGTCCCTCCACCCCCCTTAAGACTACATCTTCTACGTAACTTTGAAAAAAAAAATGGCACATCACACTCAATTCCATTGCATGTCACTCTCTCTTCTCTACTATCTTGGGGCTAAGTGTTTTGAAGCTTGCAGAAGATACTCCTTACATACCTTTGTATATCCTGCTATGTGTAGCACAGCATGTTGCTCAGAGAGGGAGTTGAACACATACTTATTAAATCACGCATGTTTTGTAAATAGGACGCCTAACTCAAAAGTTGGGACTCATCATATTGTGCTGAATTAAATCTGGAAATAAAGCAGCCTCCTGAGGCAGACGGCATAGTAATTCTTTCTAAATAGACAGGAAGCATATTAATACTCAAATTTATTCAAGCAGTCTGAGAAGCTGTCAACCATGGCAAATAAAGTCAACTACTTTTGGAATTAGTCTCTGGAGAGTAGAGCTGAGCCCAATCTAGCTTCATTGATCTTGCCTTCATATCAGTTCCACTTAACGTGTGCTTTTAAAAAAATATATACGCTGACATCTTTTACTTTAAGTGATTTAGAAGACTTCATTGAGAGAGCAACTGGAGATAAAGCTATAGCATTGTGTTCAGTCACTGAGAATACAATGAAAAGAAATTTAAATGTATAGAAAAATGAGAGAAAAGAGTAAAGTATATTGAGAAGTGATAGGTGAAGAGAAAGGAGGAAACTTTTTAAGAAGTACATAAAATACACCAACAGTTCAATTATCAACATAATTTCATTTGATCATGCTACACATCAGGGTGTATCTTGGTAATTAAAATCCTTAATTCTATTGCTAGTAAAAGGCAATTTCAACAGAATTTTCAGCAGCTACTTCTATGAAATACACATAGAGATATTTGAAATGTAAAATATTCATCCTGTTTGGAAAATAAGGCAGCAGAAAAATAATCTAAAATATAAATAATATATGCCCATCTATACTCAGTGCTGAGTCAACATGCTCATTTAAGAACACTCTTTTAAAACAGAGATTTCTTAATAGTTTTGCTTGAACTACTTCTATTCCATAATCAATTTAACCACTTAAGAATAACTATCCAATAAACCCCACTTATCTAAACTAACTTAGAGGAAAACTAATTTGAATTTTGGGAAAATATGTATGTATGAAATAGATAAGAGTTCTAACAAACACAAAAATTGGCAGGGAGACCTATTATATTTAATCTGTTTATAGGCCAGGAACATTGGTGACTCTCATATAATCTGCCAAAAGTATTCAATAATAATTTATTCTCTGCGTAGATGAAGTAGGCCCTATTCTATTCACATCTAGAGTTATTTTTCTTAGCAAAGTTATTTTCATGGGTAGTACCTAAGGTACAATTAACTCTTGTTCAGTATAAGTGACATGTAAATTAATTTCACAGGATACAAAAAGGTAGGATTCACCTGAGATGGTGTTTTTTTCTTTCTTCTGCTTTCACTCTGTGACAATTTTATTGCTCAGTGTTTCTACCACTAGAACACATATTAGCAAAAGAAAAGTTACATAGAGATCTGGCTCCCTGAGAGCCTGGTCTCCTTTCAGTCCCAAAGTCACTCAGTGCCACTTAGACACCGTTCTGCTTCCTGTGATGAGTGGCTCTACTTCTGCCCCATCCTTGGTAATTCAGTTGCATGATAATCATGATGCTTCAAAGGAGGCTCTGTTTAGTACTGTGACTGTCACTAAATATTTTATAGATGAATAGTAATTTAAATAATAATGACGATACTAGCTTTTACTTCTATGAACAGAGTGATTAAATGCAAAGGCCTACCCGGTGATAGAAGTTGGTTCTTAATCCACAAAGTCCATTAATTATCTGTGAACTTAGGCAATACCAAGCTCTTTCTATATTACACTGACTAATCAATACTAAATCACACTGAGAGGTGACAACGTGCTAGCAGCCTTCGCTCACTCTCGGTGCCTCCGCGGCCTCAGTGTCCACTCTGGCCACGCTTGAGGAGTCCTTCAGCCCACTGCTGCACTGTGGGAGCCCCACTCTGGGCAGGCCAAGGCCAGAGCTGGCTCCCTCTGCTTGCAGGGAGGTGTGGAGAGAGAGGTGCCAGCGGGAACCAGGGTGTTCGTGGTCTAGCCTGAGTTCTGGGTGGGCACAGGCTTGGCGGCCCCGCACTTGGAGTGGCTGGCAAGTGCCACAGGCCCCAGGCAGTGAGGGGCTTAGCACTCAGGGCCAGCAGCTGCGGAGGGTTTGCTGGGTCCCCCAGCACTGCTGGCCCGCCCCTGCCCTGCTCGAATTCTCGCCACCTCAGCTGCCTGCCTGTGGGGCAGGGCTTGGGACCTGTAGCACACCATGCCCAAGCCCCTCCACTGGTGGGCGCTGGTGAGGCCTGAGCCTCCCCAACGGGTGCCATCCCCTGCTCTGTCACAACCTCCCACAGGCTGAGGAGTGTGGGGGCGCAGCACCGGACTGGCGGGCAGCTCCGCCCACGGTCCTGGAGCAGGATCCACTAGGGGAAGCCAGCTAGGTTCCTGAATTGGGTGGGGACTTGGAGAACTTTTATGGTCAGCTAAAGGATTGTAAATGCACCAATCAGCACTCTGTGTCTAGCTCAAGGTTTGTAAATGCACCAATCAGTGCTCTGTGTCTAGCTAACCTAATGGGGACTTCCAGAACTTTTCTGTCTAGCACTCTGGGTCTAGCTAAAGGATTGTAAATGCACCAATCAGCACTGTGTCTAGCTAAAGGTTTGTAAACGCACCAATCAGCACCCTGTCAAAATGGACCAATCAGCTCTCTGTAAAACGGACCAATCTGTAAAACGGACCAATCAGCTCTCTGTAAAATGAACCAATCAGCAGGATGTGGGTGGGGTCAGATAAGGGACTAAAAGCAGGCTGCCCCAGCCAGCAATGGCAACTGGCTCCGGTACCCTTCCATGCTGTGGAAGTTTTGTTCTTTTGCTCTTTGCAATAAATCTTGCTGTTGCTCACTCTTTGGGTCCGCACTGCCTTTATGAGCTGTAACACTCACCACGAAGGTCTGCAGCTTCACTCCTGGAGCCAGCAGTGGCAACCTGCTCGGGTCCCCTTCCACGCTGTGGAAGCTTTGTTCTTTTGTTCTTTGCAATAAATCTTGCCGATGCTTACTCTTTGGGTCCGTGCTGCCTTTATGAGCTGTAACACTCACCGTGAAGGTCTGCAGCTTCACTCCTGAAGCCAGCGAGACCACGAACCCACTGGGAGGGACAAACAACTCCGGACGGGAGGAATGAACAACTCCAGACGCGCTGCCCTTAAGAGCTATAACACTCACCGCGAATGTCTGCAGCTTCATTCCTGAAGCCAGCGAGACCACGAACCCACCAGAAGGAAGAAACTCTGGACACATCTGAACATGTGAAGGAACAAACTCTGGACACACCATCTTTAGGAACTGTAACACTCACCGTGAGGGTCCATGGCTTCATTCTTGAAGTCAGCAAGACCAAGAACCCACCAATTCTGGACACAACATCACTGCATTTCAATGTTGGACAACCTCTACTATCCTCTTTTAAGATGGAGATTCTTCCAAAAAGTTAAATTTCATCCATACTTTTGTGGTAATGACTAACCAGAAAAATTCTTTAAAAAATTCTGGTTACATCAAGCCTTTCCAAAAGGAAGAGCTGTTAACCCAAGCTGGGCAGGATACAGTGTGAACATTGGTCAATCACAATCACAGAACAGCTACCATACTAGGTGGCAGGTACTATGGTAAGATGTTACATTCCTCGAAGGGAGATACTCTTACCCTTATGTTATAGTTAAGGAAACACATGCACGGGGAGGTGAAGTAGCTTACCCAAGATTAGCCACAAATTGACTCCAAAGCTCTTAACATCTATGTCAGCATTTGCCGAAATGGTTCTGTGAGTTATAGTGTTCCAAGAAAAGCTCAGTTCTATGACAAAATGACTTCGTGAAATGAGATCTAGCCACGTTCCTTTATTGCAGAACTTTGGAAAATCTTTAATGTGTTAATGTAAACTGAATGAAAAGGAGGCAGGGGTGAGAGCAGGAGAAGTATGGTATGCAGAGCTTCCCAAACATATTTACTCATAGGGTTTTTTTGGCCAAGTATCTTAGTAGGGTGAAATTCTGCAGAACTTGCACTCAGAAATGCTACAATAGACTACACTGACTCCTAAGTTAAAGGAGGAAAAATAAATTCAGGCTGTCCTCATCAATTTAGTAATAGGTCATGTAATTACATTAAAAAGGCTTGCTTTATAGAGGATACAGAACAGATAGCGTGCTCAACGGCGGTTTCAGAATTATCTTTTGTCTCAAGTTGGCTAATTTCAAGGACCAAGAAACTTACTTGTTTGTTGCCTGGAGCTGGATGACAAAGAAAAATGGACTCAGTGCTCAGGAATACTTTGTAAGCCCATAAACGCAAAAGCCTACTTGAAGGACACCTTGGAATTATCGATTGCTGTTGTTACCAAGCGAAGAATGGACCATTCTATTAGGTCTTCTTTTAGCATTGTGAAGGTAATGCAGTGGAACCCCAGCCTATTCCCAAGTCACAAGCATATCTGCCCCAGAGGCTAACTAAAGCCTCAGAAAAAAGCCCAATGCCCCCTCCCTGTCATATAGACAACTATGAGCTCATACAATCCTCTCAATTCACTGTTTCAATATTCTCATTGACAGAGGTCAAACATTTAGAATTTTATTCAGGTATCTTTAAACAATTAAATTCAGGAAATGCATAAACACTCACGGGTATCTTCAGGATTTACTTAACCTTGGTTCTTATGAATAGTTACAGGGTATCAGGAGAATGAATTCAATAATACTTCTTTTGCATCTGTTTTGTTCAGAGATTATCAGACTCTCAAAAAACAGGCAACCCTTGTTCTGAGGTTAAAAACCTAACGTGGCTCTAAATTTGGTAAAATGGATTTTGTTCTGTCTTGGGTTATGTTTGCTGACAAACCAGCTATGATGTACAGGTCTCTACTTTTATTACAGTTGGAAGCTAGGGACTTTTACTCTAATACTCTAATAACTGTAATTTCAAGTCCTTATACATACAAATTGAAAACTCTCTACACAATGCTACTGGTTAACAAGCAAATTCTGTTCAACATACTTGCTACTTACCAGCTGTGTTACCTCGAACAAATTACTTACCCTTTTGTGCTTCAGTTTTCTCACCTGTCCTAGGGATTGGTCTAGTATCTATCTCATGAGGTTGCTGTGAGGAATGAGGTGAAGTGCAAATGGGGCATTTAGAACAGTGTTTGGCCCATAGACACTGAACCTTAGCCATTACTAATGAGATAAACTTGTTATCTGGCACTGGAGAGTCTTTCTGTTAAGCTCTCTACTTAGCTCATCTTTCTTTCCCTACTCTCATCACCATGAACATTCATGAAGGAGGAGTCTCCCCTATTGTTACTCTCATATGTCACAATTGTTTTGAACCTCCAGTGGACTACCCCACCCCATGCTAACAACACTGTTCTCTCAAACTCACCAATGACCTATCAAGTCCATTGCCTATTTTAAGTTTCCTCCAGTTGGCCATGGGACCACAAACTGACTGACTACTTCTGAAAGCTGTTCTTTCTGTTGGCTTCTAAAACACATTATTTCTTGATCCATTCCCCAACCCCTATCACTCTGATTCTTCCTTCATTACCTTCCTGATTAGAGATACAAAGTCAGAAAGGTCTAGGCTTGAGCCTGACTTTGCCAAATATCAACTATGTGGCCTCAGATAAGTTACTTAATCTCTATGAGCCTATGCTTTTTCATTGGTTTAATGTCAATAAAAAACAGTACCTATTTTTGGCCGGGTGTGGTGACTCATGCCTGTAATCTCAGCACTTTGGGAGGCCCAGGTGGGTGGATCACTTTAGCTCAGGAGTTTTGAGATCAGCCTGGACAACATGGGGAAACCCCATCTCTGTAAGAAATACAAAAACTAGCTGGGCTTGGTGGTGCATGCCTATAGTCCCAGTTACTGCAGAGGCTGAGGTGGGAAGATGGCTTGAGCCTGGGAGGCAGAGGTTTCTGTGAGCTAAGATGGAGCCGCTGCACTCCAGCCTGGACAATAGAGCCAGACCTTGTCATAAACAAACAAACAAAAAACCAGTATTTATTTTTCATATGAACTAGTGTGAGAAGTAAATGAAATACATATTTAGCATAGGGCTAATAACATAGTATGAGCTCAATGTACTCTGTATCATTAGCAATAACTGATTCATTCAGCTCACTTATTATAGAACAAACATGTGCCAGACACTGTCTATATTTGTCTGCTTCACAAATTAAAAACCTTCATATTAGCCCAATCTTTTCCTTCCTGCCCTTCTTCTGACCTCCTCCTAAATTCATTGTGTCAGTTAATGGCTCCTCTGTTCACCTAGTCTTCTACTCTCAACTGACCTGACTCTTAACTTCTCCATCATATCCCACATCAAAATGCTCAGAGAATCCAGGACATTCTCTCTCAGCAAGGGCTCTTCACTTAGTCCTCCACATTATTTCTAGCCCCCATGGTACTTTAGGTTCTATTTCAGTCGTACTGGACAAAGACAGCTGCCTGGATGGTGTTCCTGCCACTAGTCTCTAAGTCCTCTAGTACCTGATCCTCTTTCTATACTGGTAACCTGATCATGCCACTTTCTCATTTCCATGCTTTGCTGCTCACCCCTAATACAACACAACCAAGAAGGCCTTTCCTAATCTAGTTCCAGGCTATTCGCTTGCCACCTCTGCAGGACCCCCAACAATTATCTACTGCCTCAATGTTTCTTGACAGATTATAGAAAATCCTTAAAGTTTTATCAGTTTCTTACTATGTAGAACATATAATAAATGAATTTGAAAACAAATCCATGTGAACAAAAAGCTTAACAAAGAACACTGCATCCAGCTCTGTCCCTAAGGGTGTTCCAACATCAGCAGTAGCACATTTTTTTTATTTGTTTGTTTTCAGCATCGGTATTGAAATGCAAGCCTCACACTCAGATTTAGGTGTCTAGCAATATTTTCTGCTAGAAGAAAGCAAACTTCTTTGGGAAGCAGCAGATTCCAAACCTTTGGGCAAGGAAAACTCAAATAGGCCTAAAATACCTCATTATTGCCAGACAGCAAGGATACCTCTAAAGATGATAGGGACAGTGCTAAAATGAAAAAGAAACCAGTTTAAAGGAGATCACTGGGCAAGATCACTGATGTGATATTTAGAACATCAATAGTAATAAAAGTTATCACAATAAAGATAATTACAGTAATTGTATATGACTTTGTGGAAGCCATAATTTCTTAATGATACATTAACAAGAGAGTTAACATAAAATGTACAAAAATGAAGCTGAAATACAAAATAAAATTGATTATAATTGGATGTTTTATTGATTTTAATTAGTAAAAAGTATTAAAATATCTGGGTATTTTAAGTATTTATCTACCTACAAATGTATGTATTTGTCTCTATCTGTGTGAGTAGCAATGGGCAAATACAGAAAACTATGAGTAAGCCAAATAATTTCAGAAAGAGTAGAAAGTTACAGAAAGCACTAATGAGCATTAATGGTCAAATATATCCACTAGGTAGAAAGAATGACAATGATGCATTCCAAAGTAGTGAATGCGTTCTCCTCTTTAGAAATTCGGCTATCTGTTCAGATCCAATTGCATCTTCCAGAGGAAGAAACTTCTAGACAACGTGACAAATTATAATAAGATACTAATAAGGCATCTGTATGTTCACAATAATGCTACTATACCAGAGCGACACACAAGAATGACATAGAGGATTATGTAATGCTGGCCAAGCAACGTAAAAGATGCACCATTTTGGGAGAAAGCCCATCAAGTTGAAATCACTGGGCGGATGTGAAGAATACAGCTTAAACGGTGCTACCGAGGTGAAACATGAGGTTCACATGAAGACCCAGTGAGATATTCAGGGACTCAAGTTTGAATCGCCTTAGAAGAATAAACCAGGCAGTGTGCCCCCACTAAAAATCAACTGATTACCAACTCAATCCTCTACACTCAGGAAATATGGAAATAAGCACTTTGATTGGAGAAGAAAATAAATAATGAAGACAGAAATTAAACCTATGGTGTTGCTAGTTCATTACAGGTTAAATATGATATTCCTTTAAGTACTGTAATTATTATTTTTGCATATGCCTTGTCTGTTTAAAGTATCTAGTCAAAATAATCAGTCCTATTAAACTGTGATTGCAGTTTAAATTGTTTAACTTCATCAACTAAGTTTCATAAACAATGTTTATAAAAGTTTAAGAAAATTTGGCTTTTCAAATTGTTCAGTAGAAATATTTAATAAACTGACCATGAAACAAAGTGCAAATAAAAGTGTTTCCTTTCCATGCATATAATCTCATCAGTCTCCAAGGAATAAAATCAGCATCTTAACAGATACATCTCTTTTCTTGCCTCTGAGACTTTGCAGACACTGGTTACTCAACCACTGATCTACTTTCCTTCCATAATCACCTGGTAATTCATACTCATCAGATGTCATTCCACCTTTTACATTTCCCTGCAGGTTTGTTTATTTATTGAATTATTTTTTTGTTTTTTTTTTTGGTTACCTATTATTTGCATTAGGCACAGCAGTAGGCTGGGAACACAGTTGTAGGCAAAATAGACATACTCTCCACACACATTGTCCCCACCCCATGCCCAGCAAGGAGGTTATGGTCTAGAAATAGGAGGCAGGATGTGTATGGTTAAAAAAATACGTGTAGGGGTGTGTATGTATAAAAATATGTTATAATAAAAAATTCAATTGCTGAAACACAGTAATTTTCCAGGCTGTTAACAAACACCGTGCTGTGATAGTTTATTCAAGGGAAGAGGGACTGACTTAGAATCAGTCTGAAAGCTGCATCTGAAGACGTAAGCTGTGTGCAAGGAGATAAGCTGGGGAAAAGTACATGTGCAAAGGCTTGAAAGGGGAAAACCCCTTTATGTGTTCTAGAAAGTGAAAGACCACCGGTGTGGCCATAGAAGGGGAAAAGTGGCTTGAGAAGAGACTGGAGAGCTAAGCAACAGACAGATTAGATAGGGGCTTATAGACCACGCTAATGAGAGCTCTTAAGTGCAAGCAGAAGCCATTGTAGTGTTTTAAAATGGGGATAATCTGGACCAAGATCATTTTTGAAATTATGACGCTGGTGGTAGTTTGGGAATAGGAGAAAGAAAAGAAAAAGAACAGTTAAGAAGCCATTGCAGTAATTCAGGTAAGAGATAAGGGTGGCCTGTATTAGGATGATGTCAGTGGAGATGAGATGTAGGGAAAGATTTGAGATACATATTAATGGGCTGAATATGAGAGGTGAAGGAAAAGGAAGAATACTGAGTGAATCCCAGGCTTCTGGTGTGAGCAACTGGGTAGATAATAGTGGTGCAATTTACAAGATAAAAAAAGCTGTCAGAAAAACAAATTTTCTTGGAGGGTGAACAGACAGGAGAATCAAGTATTACATTTTGGATAAAGTTATGTATGCTTCAGTTGTTTATGAGACATGCAAGTGGAGTCAATAAGTCAAATAGATATTCCTGTAAGAAGCTCTGCAGAGAAGTCTGGGGATGGAGATAAAATTTCTAAGTCATTAGCATAGAGAGAGAATGGGAATGGATCATCTGTAGGGAGCATCACAAAAGACAGAAGGGAAGGGATTTGCAAATCCTATCTTTAAGAATCTTAACATTTAGAGTAAGGTGAAGGTAAAGGAACCTGCTAAGGAAACTGAAAAAGTAAAGTGAATTTGGCACAATGGAAGTTAAGTCAGGACAATATATCAAAGAGGCAGCTATAAGAGTGTTAAGACAATTTAATGGGAAAAAAATTGTCTTTTCAACAAATGGTACTGGGACAACTAACTGCATATCCACATGCAAAAGAGTGAGGTTGGACTCCTACGTTACACCATATACAACTTTAACTCAAAATAGATCAAAGACTTGAACAGATGAGCTAAACTGTAACCTCTTAGAAGAAAGCATAGGTGTAAATCTTCATGATCTTAGTTTAAGCAATAGTTTCTTAGATATGATACCTAAAGTATAAGAAACAAAAGAAGAGATAAACTTCATCAAAATTTAAAAAGAAGTTTGTGCTTCCTCATTTCCTTGGAACTTTGTTCATGTTTCTATTACTACATTTAATACATTATATTTTAATTATCAGTTTAAGGGTCTTTTTAGCCAGTTAGACAGTTAATTTTAAAAATTTCCTTCACTGTGTCTCATCCCCATTTGAATACTTGGTACCAAGCAGAGTACAGGACCATACATTACATGCATTACGTGGCTGGTATGTGAAAGTAACAAAGTTTTTAAAAATAAGAAATAAAAAGGGTGGAAAATACAGAGAGTGCTTGCCAAGGAGAAAAAGTTCACCAAGACTAATTTATTAAAACAGGATGGAAAATTAAATGGTTTTGTGTTAAGACAATAAGATGTTAAGTTGTTTGAACCTCTAGGAGTAAGGAATGAGGTATGAGGCTTACTATCCTTTACAGCATGAAAAAGTGAATTTATTGTACTCTTTGACTTAAGAAAATATGTATGGAACATTTAGGATGTGTCTAGCCCAAATTGGTTCTTAGAGAAGTTTTACCTCAAACAAATTCAAATTCTATCTGAAACCTATTGTCATGAAGTTCTCTGGGAGTGCAGCATGATTTCCTCCTGTAAAATAAACCCACATCCCCATTGTTTTAGATTGGAAAGCAACTTAGGGGTCATCAAGTTCCTCGACAGAAAACTGTGGTCAGAGGGGCAAATGAAGGATTTGCTCAAGGTCACACCCCAGGTAATAGGAGAGCTGGCCTAGAAGCCACGTTTGCTAAATTAGAGCTCAGTGAGGTTTTCAACTTACTCTAGGTCTTCAAGCCTTTTGCTTGAATATTCTCTAAAATTAAAAAACAAATACATGGAAGCTGAGGGTCTGGCAGTTAATTTCCTTAAAAACCATCTGTGCTTATTTTCCCTTTGAAGGCACTATGCTTATTTTTTGGAGAACTTCGCCCCAGTGAGCATGTACACATGTACCAGTTTATGATTTCAATATACAATACTACCTAGCTTTGGTTTCATTATCACGAAATCTATAAATTTCAAAGTTTGGGTCAATTATTGCTTTAGACATTGTCATCAAGGGCAACAGAATTCAGCAGACAGCTGAACTATAGCTTCTCTTTCTGACTGTCTTGTGCTGGCATCCAGATGAGCCTGAGCATCACTTAATTTCTTGTTTTAATTTGGTGAATGTAAAATTGAGCATCTCACCTCATAGACAGATTGGGTATTTGGTGTGAATGAGTGGCTATGCTAACACAAATCCAATTTCTGTCGAGGCTAATAGCTGTAGGGGAATTTTTACCATCTCTCTGGTGTCAATTTTGAAATTGATACAAAATCCCAATGGATATCATGACTATTCATTAGTCATTCTATGGTCTTAATGTATCTTGTTTGGTTACTAATGAATTCCTGTGACACATTTTACTTCCCAAGAAGGATGCTCTAAAAACTCCTGCCAACTGGTCATTAAAATCCACTACAATTATCATCAATGGAATCAAATTACTATCAATTACGTAGAGGAGTTAATCCACACTGAATAATTTTAAACACAAACATTTTCAATTCATATTAACAAGACACAAACCAAAGGAAAGAATGACCAACCAACTGTATATCTGGTGTCTATTAGCAAGGTTGCAAATGCAACCCATTTCCATTTGTACTATTATTAGAAACTATGATTTGCTAAGTGCTTACCATGTGCCAGAAATGATGCTAAATACTTTTCATTCATTATTCTATTACTCTCAATGGCTACTCTACAAGATAGATACTGTTATTTCTCTCTTAAAATGATGAAACCCAGAAACACACTTAAAATTACACTGCCAGTGATAGAAATCTTGATTTGAATTCCAGTCTGGTTGACTCCAAACATCAGTCTTCTCTTATGTACCGTGAGAATTTCCATGGTTTCTTAGAGGTTCACCCTGTGAGGTGAAATCTGAAAGCACAGGGAGTGGATATGCACTCATGACATTGCAGTTACACTGGGGATATAAGCACGGCATCTGCACGCTCCTTTCCTCTGCCTGATGTCTCTTTCCCTTTCATGAGCTTGGTTACCTAAGTCACAGTTCCTCTTGGAGGAATCTGGTTCTGATTCCCTGAGGTGGAAGAGAGGTATTCTACTTATGTTTCCCTAGCACCCTTTGCATTTCTCTAATGGAGCATTTATTATAATGCATCAAAATTGTTGCTTGACTTATTTGTACAGCTCATTAAACTAGGAGCTGCTTGATTACAGGAGTAACCCCTTCATTTTTTGCATTTTTTGTTATCCCCAGGCACAACATCTACAAATTAGTAAGTGTACAATAGTGGCATGTTGAATGGCTAGTGAACTGATAAAGAATGGAAGATATATTTGGTTTTATAAGGACGTGATGAGATTACTATTTATACCTAAATCCTTATTTTCATTGGCATTCATCTTGGGTTGTGCTACTGTAATCAGCATACAGAAAGGATCAACTTCTGGACATGGTGAATAAAATTGCAGTTATGCAGCATTTTCTTTTAATTTGGGGGGATTTAAAACAAATTCTGTCAAAGATATAATCATGTACAAAATATATCAAGTTGTGGATATTTGATTAATATGGAAAAAACTGTTGTCAATAAAAACACCACTATTTCCAAAATTGTTGTTATGGTCTAGTGTGAAAAAGATGACATACAAAATGAGTAAAAAAACCAAAACAGATTTTGGTTCTTCCTGTGTTTATTCCATTTAGAATATAGAGGAAGGCACGTTTTTCACACCTCCTCTGTTTACCACTTGGAAAAAATGATCCATAAGTAAAAACTCGTTTTTTTTTTTCTTTTTGAGGTAGGATCTTGCTCTGTTGCCCAGGCTGGAGTGCAGTGGCACGATCATGGCTCACTGAAGCCTTGACCTACTGGGCTCAAGGGATCCTTCCATCTCAGCCTCTTGAGTACCTGGGACCGCAGATGTGCACCACCATAACCGGCTAATTTTTTAAATTTTGTAGAGACGAGGTCTTGCTATGTTGCCCAGGCTAGTCGTAAACTCCTGGGCTCAAGCAATTCTGCCA
Source organism: Rhinopithecus roxellana (assembly GCF_007565055.1). Taxonomy (NCBI): domain Eukaryota; kingdom Metazoa; phylum Chordata; class Mammalia; order Primates; family Cercopithecidae; genus Rhinopithecus; species Rhinopithecus roxellana. The sequence goes on along the minus strand of NC_044553.1, from coordinate 59,078,500 downwards.
TCTCAGACTCCCAAAGTGCTGGATTATAGGTGTAAGCCATTGCACCCAGCCTAAGAGAATAAACTTTTAGTATATTCTGTCTCTAGCCAACTTACAGGTTCAAATGTTAACAGAATCACACCTAAAAGATAAATATTTCTGCCAATTTAAAAACATTTAGTGTTCCACTCGGGTTTTCAATTATAAATGGCATTATAAGCCATTTATAACCCTTGTTTTAGGAAAGATCCTTAGATATTGAGGAATGAAATCCTTGTTGTGGGAAAGATCCTTAGATATTGAGGAATAAATAATACCCACACTTTTAAGGTATGTGACTCTTAGACACCATACAATTCAGAAGCTAATGCTCTTGGGAACTTACAAAGTGGAGAGGCCACACAGTGCTGAAGATACAATGATGATCTGGTTGGGGTGGGAATAATGAGAGGAATTAAGTTACTAGTGATTAGACCATTGTAAATATTCTATGAAAAGATGAGAATGGCCTGAACTATGAGAGTCAAGATACGAATGGAAAAGAAGAGTTTTAAGAGATACTGAGGGAGACCCTGGGGGAGAAGGGCTTGGTAGAGATGACTTGTTTGCAGACTGTGTATTATGGATTTCTAAAGGGGGAAAGGCAGAGTCTGATGATAAGATCAGATTCAAGTTATCTGATTTGAGATTGGGAATTTCAAAAAGTGCTTCTCAAGAGTTTTCCTCCATGATACACATGAAAGGTTTGGCAGAACTAGTGCTAGGTATTCACAAAATTGTGCCTTGCTTTTCCTCCTGAATACATAGAAGGTTATATATTTAAGACCTCCTTGCAGTTAGATTGGTCATATGGCCAGTGGGCTCTAAGCAGAGGCAATGAGTGCTACTTCTAGGTTGAGGTAATAGAAGACCCTGGGTAGCCTTCCAGCTTTCTTCTTCCCTGTTTAATTTGAATCTGGAAGGCATGTGTCAAGATGTTGAAATGACAACGATGCAAGCAAACTGGATCCCTGAATCACCACTTACAAGCTGCTCTTGAGAGGCACTAAACTCACAGATCTTCTTGGAGTGAAAAGTAATGTTTTATTTGTTAAGCCACTGAGACCTGGAGTGTTTGTGATTGCACCATAACTGAGTGTTGTTTTGACCAGCAAAAGAGGTGGTATTTTAAATTTCAACACATTCTCAGGACAGTACCCAGATTTAGAAGACACTTTTGAAAATGTTTTATTTAACAAAAACAAATCAAGTCAATGACAGTTGTTTTTGTATATGAGGGTGAGAGGGGTGGAATTTCATACATGCATCCTAGAAGTATGTAATAAATAAAATTAGCCACTTAAAAGTTTTTAGAAAATTGTTTTAATAGCAAAATTAAACATAGATCATCTAATTTTAAAAAATGGAATATTATTTTTTAAGAAGTTCTTTCCTCCTCACCTCTGTAAGAACAAAAAAGTAGGTGCTATTAAAAAATAGGCACTATCAAATCTAATTTTGTGGTTTGGAATAAAAAAAGTAGACTGTGCAGATTAATATACTAATATAAATATCCAATTTTCTGCTTTGGACTTGTAACCATAGCTACGCTTAATAACAATATCCATAGTACCATTTTCCTTCTCTCTTACCTAAAAGAGGTATCCATCTTTGTGGATGGAGACACCCATTTTCTACTTCCCTTCGTTTTAAAAATGTATCTATGGGTAAACGAAAAGAACAAGAAGGCAGTAAGGTAAACGCTGTAGGAAACCAGCATGACTGCACACTGTAGTCACCATGACTATTAGGGGGACCAGAAATAGCTGCAGGGAGAAGCAGGGCAGTAGATCTCATTTCACTCTTTTCACTGCTGCTCAAGGTAGCCAGTGGCAACACTAGTTAATGAGCAATAGCCTTCAGGGTGTGTATGAAATCATACTCACACTTTGGTACTTTACTGAGTTTTAATACGATGATTGGCAATATACCTTTAATGCTGGTAATACTTGATTCAGTACAGAAAGATACTTTGTAAGTGTAAAATATTTATTTTGGACTCAAGACCTGGTCAAACTACTAAAGATAAACAGCATTTGAAAATTTACAACTAGAAGTGAAAATCAGACTGCGTGTGATGGCTCACGCCTGCAATCCTAGCACTTTGGGAGGTCGAGGTGAATGGAACACCTGAGGTTAGCAGCTCAAGACCAGTCTGGCCAACATGGTGAAAACCCCATCTCTACTAAAAATACAAAAATTAGCCTGGCGTGGTGGCGGGCGCCTGTAATCCCAGCTACTCGGGAGGCTGAGTCAGGGAGAATTGCTTGAACCCAGGGGGCAGAGACTGCAATGAGCTGAGTTCACACCACTGCACTCCAACTTGGGTGACAGAGCAAGACTCCCTCTCAAAAAAAAAAAAAAAAAAAAAAAAAAAGCGAAAAATCACCACTCAAAAGGGTAGCTATTGACAGACTAAATTTTCCTTATGTTCGTCCTCGTAATAGGAAGAAAGTAGGGTAGCAGGATGGATAAAAATCAACAAAAGAAAAAGAAAAATGAATGGAAAAAGACTTTTTTTCTTAATTCTTTAAATCTTCAGTAAAAATCCTGCTTCAAGTAAAATTTTACATGAGTCTAATTAAGCACTTTTACGGCAGGATAGATCTATAATTGAAGCCTTACCTTATATGGCTTACTAACTTGCAGCTGCAAGCTAAATGTTTTAACATATCATCAAATTGGCATTAGTTTGACAAAATGTAGTAATCATTTCCTTTTGTGGACTAAAAGACACCAAGAACATGAATATTTTAATTCATATGTTAGCTGATACGACATAATTATTAGAGGTTACAGAGTAGATATGGCATTGCAATTTTTTCTATTCCTTTTTCAAGTAATTGAATGCTTTGCTTAGTTTGAATAAATGTAACTTGACACAAATGATCTAAAACAAGGGGCAGAAACAGCAGGGAGGATGAAAGAAAATAGGACAAATTCCTAAGTTCTGTGGAACATAGGAAAATTTGTATTTTTAAAGATGAAAAGTTGTCTAAGAACTATGCAAACTTGAAGGTCAACCAGACAACTATTTTCATCAAAATATTTAAATTCTTACTCTTGTTAAGAAGCTAGTAGCATCTATCTTTCTCTTACTTAAGTTTGGGGGTAGAATCATATCCATTATTTGAAATCTGAAATTGCTACCTAACTATATTCTCAAACTGCATAATCACAAGTTCAGTTCTTCCTGTGGACACATTTGTGTATATGCTTCAATCAAAAGCAGGGGGAAAAAAGCCAGCCAAATGTTGCTCTGTGGTTTTCGGAGTGATGGGCAGGAGGAACTGTGTGAGCAAGTTGGAACTCTCAGGTCCCAGGACTTCAGGGCTGAGTACACATAGAACACCTAACACCACAGTCAAGTTAGAGCTCTGCTACAGGAACTTGTGCTCATTTCAGCAAAGGCTAGGACAGAATTAATCTCTGCAAAATTAAAAATTAAGAGTCAATAAATAGGGCATATAATACCATTATTAATTAAAAGGGTCTACGATACAGCTCTAACACAACGAGCTGTATGACCATCTCTCAGACTTTCCCATCCTTAGAGATGTCTGCCAGACTGAGTCATCTCTAGGGAGGGTAAGTGTCAGAGATGCCCTGGTGAGCTGTGGATGGCTGGAAATAACAACTGGAAAGGAAGAACAACAGCTAACAATCTCCTGGAGTTTGGCTGCCAAAAAGAATCTTTCCTTCTTATTAAATTCTGATCAAAGATCTAGATTCAGTTTCCCAACTGAGGGCTTTGCCAGCTTTATTTTTATTTTTATTTTTTGAGAAAGAGTTTCATTCAGTTGCTTAGGCTGGAGTGCAGTGGCACAATCTCAGTGCATAGCAATGATCCTCCCACCTCAGCCTCCCAAGTAGCTGGGATTATAGGTGCATGCCACTCCTCCTGGCTAATTTTTGTACTTTTTGTAGAGACGAGGTTTTGTACATTGCCCAGGTTGGTCTGGAACTCCTGGGCTCAAGAGATCTATCCAACTCAGCCTCCCGAAATGCTGGGATTATTGGTGTGTGCCACTATGCCCAGCAAGCTTCACTGGTTTTTAAACAAGCATCAACATATCTGCTGTGGTCTGTAACTGCGGAATTGAAGGAAATATGGACATTTAAAAAAAATGACCAGGCCGGGCGCGGTGGATCATGCCTGTAATCCCAGCACTTTGGGAGGCCCAGGCCGGTGGAATATGAGGTCAGGAGTTCGAGACCAGTCTGGCCAATATGGTGATACCCCATCTCTACTAAAAATACAAAAATTAGCTGGGCGTGGTGGCGCGTGCCCATAGTCCCATCTACTCAGGAGGCTGAGGCAGAAGGATCGCTTGAACTCAGGAGATGGAGGTTGCAGTGAGCCGAGATCGTACCACTGCACTCCAGCCTGGGTGACAGATCGAGATCCTGTCTCAAAAAAAAAAAAAAAGGAAAAAAAAAAAAAAAAAAAAAAAAGAAAAAATGGCCAGTAACTTAAGGGCCCTTTCATGTCTTATTAAGCACCTAGAGGCTAATTCCTTTTAGAAATGTTCTGAGGGAGAGTGAGCAAGATTGAGCATAAACAGCTATATTCATGGACAATTCAACTGCCCTTCCTTATATAATTCCTGCTACTTCTTATCCATTTAAAAATTTCTAAGAGATTTAAATTGTGATGCTTTCTATAGGCTGAGATTAAAAAGTCAACCAGGCTAAAGAAAACGAAATAATAATAATAATAATAATAATAAAAAAATCGTAAACCATTAAAAAAGAAGGGTAAAAGAAAGTCCAGATCACACAAAGTCCAACAGGCCATAAAAATGAAGGCTGGAAACGTTACAAAATCTCCCTTCTCAACTGGGAGCCTGGCCAAACAACTACACGGGAGTTGAGTTCTGTGATTGTGAGTGAAAGTTGCATTGTCTGTCCCCGCCTGCCCTCCTTCTGTTCTGATCTCTAATTTTAGACATATCTGTGTTGACAGCATCCCTCAACAAAAAGATCAGCAGCAAGCTGTTCAAGTCCTAATCTGACATTTCCCACACTAAGAGAAAGGAACGGAATTCCTTTCTCTTTTGTAGATCTTTGCTCTGGGGTTGTAACTAATAAGTTATCACAACTGGCTGGTACTAGCACATCACCAATTAATACAACACATGCTGTTCATTTACCTTAAAAAAGGACTATCCATGAGCAAAAGAGAATTTGGTCCATGATCTATAGATACACGATCCCATAGTCACCAAATTAAAATTTAGAATATACAGTTGAGCAACAGGATACTATACCCTATGTCTTGAAAAAAATATTCAGTCAAATTTTGATTCTATATTTGAATAATCACATCTCCGAGGTGACTGTCCCTAAAAAGCCAAAAAGTATAGCAATCTTGTATATTGTGTGACTTGTCATTCTTGAAAAATGAAAGTACTAATAGCTAATATGTACTGTATTTACTCAGTGCCGGGCACTGTTCAAAGTTCAAAGTGCTCTGTGACTACTCATTTAATCCTCCAAACAACTTTGTGAGATAGGTACTATTATTATCCCTTCTTTACAAATGAGAAAACTGAGGGTCAGATAAACAATTTGGCTGAAATCATAATGGTAGGCAATAAAAGAGGTAGGATTTGAACTAGAATTCTTGCTACTGAATCTGTGTTCTTAACCACTGCTTTCTAGAGAGGAAGAAGACAAGGAAGGCAAGTCAGTTCTCAGCCCTGAGAATTCCACCTGGCTGATCTTTGTCGAAGAGTAAATATTTACTGACTCCTTATCATGTGACATGTTTTAGGTATATTACGCCTAGTGTTTTAGGCATGCCTAGTGTTTTAGGTATATTATGTTATTTAATCCTCCCCACAGTACTATATGGGAGGAACTATTACTCTATTTTACAAAAACAAAAACCCTGGCTTAGGAAGGTTATGAATTGCCCAAGGACATACTTGCGTTAAGTGATGGGACCGCCTCTGCTGGTTCCATTGGGATTATCGGTGATTTGAAAATAAGGTGAACAGCTATTGGCAGGAGATTCATGTTACTGAGGAGGGAAGAGAACTACTTTCCAGGCTAGCTGGCATTCTCCTTACGATGCAGGGCTGTGTATGTGACAAGAGGCCTCTTGAGCCTTTACTTTTCCTCAACAAGATGCGTACCACAGGATTGCTCGGAATTCAGATTCTTTCCTCCACTGTAGCCCATCAACAGATTAATTCCTGACAGTATGGCTTTAACAGTGTGATTCTTTGTTTAGCCTTCTTTCCTTGCTTGTCCCAGCACTGTGCCAATTTGGGCCCCTTACTCCCAGAGCTTTCCTGGCTTCTGCTCCATTGTTCCAAAGAAGGGATTACTGACACACACTTTGGATCATTTCATTCTGAGGGCTTTGGGCTTTACCTGAGACTGCAGGTATGAGAGTTGTCTCATGGGAATCTACCTTCACCTTTACTGCATTTGTCAACCCTTCCTTATATACAGAAGTTTGTAATTAGAGACAGACACACAATTCATCAGAGATAGAGTTTGCACTCCTCGATTCTCTGAGGTGGTTTTGGATAATTTTCAAGAAAAGAGGGGAATATACTTTTTTTATTCTATCATTTTAAAACTAGAAGTCTAACAAATGTAACTGTTTTTTTTTTTCCCTGTCAAATTAATTCAGTAGCTATCCTTCTTGGAATGAACTCCAGCATGGATTAACTATCCATTGAACATAGAGCATATATTCCTTATTACCTCTGTTTAGAATTTTAGCTCCAGTTATTTCAAGAAAACATTCCAAATAATTTTAAAATAATCATTAGACAATTAAGTTTGGCAGTGCATTTTTACCACGTTTGCAATCATTACTGTTTCTTACACTCCACTCCTACCCTTTGGGTTCACTGTGCTTCATGTTGAAGTACATCATTTAATACTTCTATCAGCAAGGGTCTGGAGGTGGTGAATAATCAATCTTTGCTTTTCTGAATACATCTTTGTATTTCTCTTACATCTATATTACAGTCTAGCTGGATATAGAATTCTAGATTGACAGTTATTTCTGGAACTTTGAAGATATTAATGTATTGACTTTTGGCATCTCTTATTGCTGGGAACAAGCCATCAGTTTATCCTTCCACAGCAGGAAAACTGTATTTTTAATAGCTTTTAATATTTTCCCTTTGTCCCAAGTGTTCTATTTCATTATGTTTTTCTCTAGATAAAGCTTTGTTTTATTTTCAAGCATGGTACTTGGTGATATTCTTAATCTCAGTCTTCAATTCAGCAAGTTTTAGCCATCATCTTTTCAAATATTGATTTTCTGCCATTCTTAAACCTTCTTTAAAAATTCCTATGAGATGAATGGTAGAACCTCTTGTTCTATCTTCCACGTACAACTCATTCTTTATATTATTCATTGTTGTGTACTGTATTATGGGTGAATTTCCCACAATTATCTTACAGTTCATTAATTCTGTCTTTGAACCTACCCAGTCTAGAGTTTATTCTATCAAATGAGTCTATTTCAGAGACTACATTTTTCATTTCCAGAATTATTTTTTCTATTACTTTGTCTTCTCATTTTAGTTCCTGTGTTACAACATCTTAAAGTTTTTTCTAATTTCTTCCTTTATCTTTTGAGTATCATAAATATACTTAAAGTCATTATCGGATTTCACTGTTACTTTCATTTCATTTGGGGTGAATTCAATTCTCATTTGTTATTTTTGTTGGCTTTCTCATGTAGAATTTTGGTGTGCACAATATTCTTCAGTGGGAGATTTTAATTTCTTCCTGCTTCTCCTCATTGCCTTGACCTTTTCTTCCTATGTGACAGTTTTATTATTTCCTGTGCTGGCCCCTGATACAACAGGATTTAAAGTAATGGTCTGAGGCTCTTGTTCTGGGTGACATGTGGGATATGGCAGAGTCAGTCCCAGGCTAGTGGCCAGTTGGATCCAGGTCTTGGGTGGGAGACTATGTTTGTTTTCTCTTGACTCTCTGGAACACAGGTTCTTATAAGCCACTGCCCTAGGGAGCGGTTGGTCACAGCATACCTGTAAACTCCTTTCTTGGACTAAGACGACTTCGTACCAAGCAGCAAATCTAGCTCCTATATCCATGCTTTGCATGAGTGCACCTGTAGTCCCTACAGTAGCATGGAATTCACATTTCTTCCTTCTAGACCTGGAATCCAGTAGACAACAGCTTTAATCCTACTAATTGCTTTGTGATTCTGTTATGTTTCTGGTTTATTGATATACTTATGTTTTCTTTTTCCTGAAAATGGCTATTTCTTTTTAATTTCCTCTATTTTGCATGTGATAGAGCTGAAGGAGCCTCAAAATACAACTTTACAATGCCAAACTGCTCCAATATTCAATTTCCCAAACATTCATTTTTATCAACAAAACAATCCAAAAATTCTACGTTGTCGAGCAAAGGTAATACTTTTCTCTCTCTCTCTTTTTTTCACCAGCAAACAAAGGAAAAGATGATTATGTCTTACTGACAGATTTTCTTATTGACTCACTACCCCAAATCAGATAGCCCCAAATGATAAATTTTAATTTACTTTTTTTAACAGGAGGAAAAAAAAGGGTCGAGAAGAAGTAACAATTCAGTGGCCATATCTATTATTATCTGCATTACAGCTTAAAATCTCTGCAGTTTTACTTAATGTTAATCAGAGAGAAATCCAGCTATTTGTGCATGCATTTATTCAGCTTTTAATGGATAAAGCTGGGAAGTATAATAGGCCCAAAAGAGGGGAGTCATAATTTTGGAATTATTTTCTTAATGACCACTGAAGAAAGTTTTGTCACATTTATCCAGGACTTTTATTTCCAAAGAGGAGATTTACACATATTCTATTTCTGAAGGCTGCCTTACCTACGTCTCCATTTTACTTATCCACTCATGTTGCTGGCCTGTAAGTGTTATTATGCACAAGAGTTGAGGAATATAAATGTACCACACTTCACATAACATGTGTATTACTGAATATTTATGTATACATTGAATTTCAACAAATCAAATTGCATTTCACTTTTGAATTGTAATATACTTTAAAATGTATTTCTAGAGGAAAAGAAAATAGATTGAAACATCGTAAGACAGGGCAGAACTAGGAAAGTGAATTTAACAGTCAAGCGCTTAACTGGAAAATAACTTAATAATGATAAGGAAGTGTATTTCTTAATTTAAATCTTGTACTGAAATATACCTCCCAATGTCAAGAACAATAGTAATTGCTAATGAAATGCGAATATACTCTAATTTTGTTGGAGGAACACCTGGAACTTTGAGACAAAAACATGCATTAATGATAGCTGCTTTGGCAAAAGAAACTATCATCAGATGAACTGGCAACCTACAGAATGGGAGAACATTTCTGCAATCTATCCATCTGACAAAGGCCTAATATTCAGAATCTACAAAGAACTTAAACAAATTTATGAGAAAAAACCAAACAACTACATCAAAAAGTGGGCAAAGGACATGAACAGGCACTTCTCAAAAGAAGACATTTAGGCAGTCAACAAGCATATGAAAAAAAGCTCATCATCACTGGTCATTAGAGAAATGCAAATCAAAACCACAATGAGATACCATCTCATGCCAGTTAGAATGATGATCATTAAAAAGTCAGGAAACAACAGATGTTGGAGAGGATGCGGAGAAATAGGGATGCTTTTATACTGTTGGTGGGAGTGTTAACTAGTTCAACCATTGTAGAAGACAGTGTGGCAATTTCTCAAGGACCTAGAATCAGAAATACCATTTGACCCAGTAATCCCATTACTGGGTATATATCCAAAGGATTATAGATCATTTTACTATAAAGACAAATGCACAAGTATATTTACTGTGGCACTATTTACAATAGCAAAGACTTGGAACCAACCCAAATGCCCATCAATGATAAACTGGATAAAGAAAATGTGGCACACATATACCATGGAATACCATGCAGCAATAAAAAAGAAGGAATTCATGTCATTCTCATTCTCAGGGACATGGATAAAGGTGGAAACCATTATTCTCAGCAAACTAACACAGGAACAGAAAACCAAACACTGCAGGTTCTCACTCATAAGTGGGAGTTGAGCAATGAAAACACATGGACACAGGGAGGGGACGCACACTGGGGCCTGTCAGGGGGTTGGGGGCAAGGGGAGGGATAGCATTAGGAGAAATGTCTAATGTAGATGACATGTTGATGGCTGTAGCAAACCACCATGGTACATGTATACCTTTGTTACAAACCTGCACATTCTGCACATGTATCCCAGAACTTAAAAAAAAAAAAAAAAAAGATAGTTGCTTGGAAGAATTTTTCTGTTTTCTCTCTCTAACGGGGAAGGGGGAAAGAACAGATTCTAGAGATACACTAGGGTTCAAATCTTGACTGCCCTTTATTATGGATGTGATTTTAGGCTAGATAAGTAACCTCTCTGAGGCTCAGTTTCTTCACCTGTAAAACAGGAATAACAATAACTACTTTTTATAGTTAAATGTAAACTAAAAAAAGTTGCCTGGTATATAGTAGGAATTTAGTATGGTGACTATCAGTGTTATTAGCATTCACTGGCTTTTTTCCTGGAAGGTAAGAAAAATATAAATACAAATACATATAAATACAGACAACTGCACTTCTACTGCATCTGACCTAAGGGACACTCAAAGCCATGTTTCTCTATTTCCATTATCTCCCGTGTCCAGAGAGAAATCAGGTTCTATACAAATTTCCCTTAACAGGAGGGAAGACAGGACAACAGGAAGACAGGATTAAAAGAAGACATTAATTATAAGCTCCCACTGAGTGCTCATGATGTTCCGTGGTACTCCCTATGCACCATGCTATATGTTTTATACATGATCTTGTTTAATCCTTACAACAACCCACCCGGGTAAGCATTAGTATTCTGTTTAAAAAGAGGAAGTCAAGCTTACAGTTTAAGTAATTCATCCACAGACCAGTAACAGACCTGTTCTGTCCAGTAAGTGACAGACCAAAAATTCAAACCCAGATCTGTGTATTGAAAGCCTTTTTCTTTTTAATGACATCATACCACATCCTACCAGGAAGACAAAATTTATCAACAACATGTGACATAGTAAGAATATACATTTGGTCTCTGCCCTCAGTCCCTGGCACAGAGCTCCTAAAACCCTTGGAATTCCCTAGATGACAAGAATGAGAGGAGTATCTTTTGTCATTTGTAATAAGCCCCTTTCAATAGCACCTGAGTTTATGAGGTGACTTTTGGAGACTAGGGGCTGGCTGCTAAACCAGTCATAAGATTAGAGGGTTTTAACTTTTGGCCCCACCCCTCATCCTGACCTCCAGGGAGGGAAGAGAGGCTGGAGACACAGTCAATCACCAATGGCTTAATGACTTAATCAATCATACTTAGGTAATGAAACCCCAATAGAAGCACCTAAATGATGGGGTCTAGAGAACTTTCAGGCCAGTGAACACACCCATGGGCAGGGAGGGTAGTGAACCTCAACTCCATGGGGACAGAAGCCCCTGTGCTCTGGACTGTTCTGGACCTTGCCCTATGTACCTCTTCATCTGGCTGTTCACTTACATTCTTTATAATATCCTTTATAATACACCTGTATGTGTAAGTAAAGGATTTCCCTGAGTTCTGTGGGCTGGTATATAGCACATTATCAAATCTGAGAAAGAGATCATGGGAACCTCCAATTTGTAGCCAAGTCGCACAGACGTATGGGTAACCTGAGGACCCACTACTTGTGACTGGCATCTGAAGTGGGGAGTAGTCTTGTGGGACTGAGCCCTTAACCAGCAGGGTGTGCACTAACTCTGGGTAGTTAGTGTCAGAACTGGATTAAATTGTAGGGCACCCAATTGATGCTCCAGAGAACTGGAGAGTTACTTGGTGTGGAAAACCCACAAGCTGGTGTCAGAAGTGTTCTGTGAGTAGAAACAGATCCTAACAATAATAATTCAACAGTACAGTGAAGGGATTACATACCCTAAGTGATACAGAAAACTGTTAAATTAACATGAAAACTGCATTTCAGGTGCTCATGTTGAATCACTTTTAAATGTATACTGAATTAAAGAGATAAATCCAGCCAGCGAATGTGAACGTGTCTGTAATGATTATATATTAAATAAACTTGACCTTGACATTTTATATCAAAGCTGAAAAGGGAATTGTTAGTCTCTGAAGAGTAGCACCACCAAGTTATTTACAAGTGGGGCATTATGATGATTTTAGAAGACATGGAAGAGACATATCAAGGAAAAGAATGATTTTTAACAAAATCAAGTGATTTTCAATATCTCCATCATCAAAGGCTTTTTTTTTTTTTTTTTTTTTTGAGGTGGAGTCTCACTCTGTCGCCCAGGCTGGAGTGCAGTGGTGTGATCTCGGCTCACTGCAACCTCCGCCTCTCAGGTTCAAGCGATTCTCCTGCCTCAGTCTCCTGCATAGCTGCGACTACAGGCATGTGCCACCACGCCTGACTAATTTTTTGGTACATTTTTAGAGATGGGGTTTCACCGTGTTAGCCAGGATGGTCTCGATCTCCTGACCTCGTGATCCACCCACCTTGGCCTCCCAAAGTGCTGGGATTACAGGCATGAGCCACCACTTCCGGCCATCAAAAGCTTTGACTATCAAGTACCCTAAGAAATGCATAAAAAACCCATGTAATTATTAAGGAAAACAAATCCCTTAAGTAAAGGGAAATAGCCAAGGTAGAAGTATACCAGCTGCTAAAGTAAGGAACTTTTTGATATTACAGAACATGGCAAGCTCTTTTAGTCACTTAAGTACTGGGTCTTCATAAAAAGTTTAGGTGCTTCTAAATTTAAATGTCTGAAATTACAACAGATTAGCAGAAGTAATATAGTCTATAGGATACATATAAAAGTATATCTTATAAAAAATTAAATGTAGGACAATATTACACAACAGAGTATATTACAGCTTTTAGAATTGTTTAAGAAAATGGTGTGGTAGGCAGAATAATGGCTTCCCAAACTTGTCCACACTCCAGTCCCCAGAAGCTGTGCATGGCAAGAGGGACTTTGCAGATATGATTAAGTATCTCCAGAGGGGAAGATTATGCTGAATTACCTGGGTGGACCCAATATAAACACAAAGGAAGGCAGGGGTGTCAGAGACAGAGAAAGAGATTTGACGATGCTGGGGGCTTTGAACATTTAGGAGGGGACCATGAACCAAGGAACACAATCAGCTCCTAGAAGGTGGAAAAGGCAAGGAAACAAATTCTTCCCTGGGGCCTCCAGAAGCACACAGCCCTACTCACTGATTTTAGGTTTCTAGAGTCCAGAACTGAAAGACAATGTATCTTAGAGCTCTTCACAATGTAAGCTTTTCCCTCTTTCTCCATGAATGAAAGGCTTTGTTTTGCTGGGTGCCCCCAAGACTCTATGGCAGGCTCCTTTTATTATTAACAATAATATAACTCCTGAAAACCAAGCCAAATACATTCTGACTCAAGACTGAAGTATCTTTCCAGTGCAAAACTAACCAGGAATTTGATGTTCAGTTATAAGAGTCCTTTAGTGAAATTCTAATACTTCCTACTACCTATAATTTGCATTTTACAGCATTATTCTATGTAGAATAGCCACAATACAACACTGATCTAAGTTCTTTGAATACCCCTTTAGCAGCCTCTCTCATACTTTTCTTTCTGTTTGTATCTTTGGATAACTAGTACATTATGCCTTTGAGATCCCCATCTCAAATTCTCCCAAAGCCCTTATAATTGTTTGGCTCTCATAAGGTTTATTTGTCTACATATCATAAACTTATTTTGTTTTCTGTATTTGTTTTGGCTGGCTACAAACTGGGAGAATGGATGTCGATAAAGGTTGCCAGATTAAAATGACATCCAGTAAATCTGAATTCCAGCTGAATAATGGATCATTTTTTTAGTATAAATATGTTGCAAGTAACATGTCCTGCATTTTTATTTGCTAAATCGGGCAACTCTAATGCTCTAACTTCTTGCAACGAACCTAGTCCTGAGTAGGTATATTACAGGTAGAAGGATAAGTAAGAAATGTTTTCAACTTCAGATTTTTAAATCAATGTCCAATTTTCAAAGAACTATCTATGCTAAATCTTATAATTCCATCTTACTTTAATGATCAGAAACATGGTTAAAATTTTTAGAAGTTTATCATATAATGTGAACAAAGAAGGCCATTTTATTTACCCCTTCACTAAAGATTTTAGAAATCTCATATTCCTATATAGTTTCTCATATACTATGCTCAAATTCCTAACCTCTATTCCAGGTATGGAATAGGACTATAGTCTTCAACCTTGAAGATTAAATTCTCATCCGCTCTCCAAAGAGTGTGTATTCTGAATGGCTTCCCCAGAAGTGGGGGTGAATTTGACAAATTCCTAAATGACAAAGAAAAGAGCACAGACTAGATTCACTTATCCTTCTCTTTGACAGCATCACTCATTAGCTATGTTACTGTTCTTGAGAATTTACAGCTTCTCTACACTAAAATTCCATGTACTTTTTAGTTCTTGATGTTTGTATGTTACAGCAGAGCAACAGGTTTTAAATGCCAGTGGATGGTAGAGTTTTTATTGCCTCTGTGAAATAAGCACAATGAAGTAAGCTTTTCATAAAGGTAAATGTTTCTAACCTAAGAACAGCCCCTTTAGTCTCAGAGATTATATCCTTTTATTTTTTATTGTTCATGTTAAACTTTCTTTTATGAAATTATGATGATAGTAGATGTAAAGATTTTAGAAAACATCCTTCCTTTGAAAATTGGTTGGCAAATTTATGTCTCCCAAACTTTTAAAAAACTTTCATATGTCTGTAAATTTAAATGTATGAGCATAATGCAGAATACCTTTTATGTCTGTTTCAGAACTACCACTTCATGTCTAACAATGTTAAGTAATTTCACCTCTGACTCATGTATCTCCAGGTTTGGAAGTAGAAAGAGGTGGACTCAAGGAATTATGCTAGGCTGAGGACATGTTGGTGGAAAAAGAGTATTTCCATTCCCTTGTAAAGTTCAGAAAACATGTTTTAAGTTTTTTTCTTTCCTACTGGAAGATCTGAATTACGTGCCCTGATCTCTGGCACAGTGTTACTTGATATATTTTAAACACTGTTGTTTTGGTTAAGTCAGCAGTAACATGTGCACTCTATAAATGTCAAACATAAAAGGCAACACACTCAGCATTCTATAAAGCATGGCAAACAATTCAGCATTGCAGACATTTGAAATATCTATAGTATAGCTCAGCTCATTCTCACTTGGAACAAAGAAATTCTTTTCCCCCCAGTTGTTATGGCTAACGCGGATTAGGTAGGCTCAAGAATATTTCCTTGCTTCTTTCAGAAGAAAAGGCTTTTGATAAACATGCTGGGAGAAATCATGAAATATTATGAAGGCATGTACTGGCATTTTTCAAAAATCCCATTTGATTCAACCCTTTATAATTTACTTTAATCCTCATGCCATCCCTTCAAGGTATACATTGCTATCCATGACACAGAAGAGCATAGAGAGGCTGAGTATAACTTAAGCAGCTCAGACGAAATTACATAGCTAATGAGTGATGCCGTCAAAGAGAAGGGTAAGTAGGATAAGTGAATCCAGTCTGTGCTCTTTTCTTCTAGATCAAGTTGTATATTCTTATCTTCTGGTTGATTCTGAAAATAGGAACGGCTCTTATCTACTGCAGGTTATTTAACCATGGCATAGACAAAACATGTTCACAATCCTTGTCCAGCCAAAAATGGTATTTTGGAAGTACCTTTACATAGTCTTGGTTTGGTAGAAAATTTTGATGAAGAGATATGATTCAAAACCATTTTAATGCACAAAGCCACTCCTAGCTCAGGATGACTAACCATAACCCACCAGCTGTTTCACAGCATGAATTTCAGTGTAGCTTACAGCCAATGAGCAGTGAAAAAAAATTGCATCTGTGACCCATTTTTCTTTAGTTTCTAGTCATTTATATCACACACAGAACTGGATGGAACCTAAGGAAGTAATCCTTAGTTATTTCCAATTTTTTCACTTAAAATACAAGTACCTCTCTGGGAACAAGATGAGGTTGAATGGTTGAATGAGGAAATATGAGAAAACACACACATACAAAACATAATGACTAGTAATGTCATCCTCAACTTAAAAAATACATGAAAGATTCCTATCCAAAAACATCTCACAGTTTCTGCTAGAATGTCATGTCCCTAATAGTGCTCAGCCAGTATCAGATGGTTACTTCGATGGGTCACATAGGACTATAAAAACATTTGTGTTTGATGCAGTGGGTACACTGCTGGGATCCCAATAATAAAAACACAAAACTCCCAAACTGGGTTTTTCTGATTCTATGCTTTAAATATTTGTACTGTTGTTTTTATTGATGCTTTTATTTTGTTTGTTTCTAGTCTTAATTTCTTTCTCTCTCTGAAAGAACTTTCATTTAAGGCAAGTCTTAAATGAAATATCACGCTGTCTAGGAAAAGACATATTGGCTGCAATGAGGAGGATGGAGTGATGGAAGAGTGGCTAAGTCTGTGTGTATGCATGATTAATATAATTATGTAACATAATTTACGGAGACCTTTCGAACATAATTTTCAACTGAATTCACACAAAGATCTTGTTAAACTGGTGTCATCCCCTCTTCTCTTTAGCTGAATTGACATAAAGAAAAGAAGACTTGTGCTTATTAAGGGAACTTGGAAGTCACGGTCTCCATTTAATAGATGGGGACTAAGTAGCAGGTCTTGACTGAAACACCAGCTCTCTCTCTTAATAGCTGTGGGATCTGGGGCTAGTTTCTCATGAATCGTTTTTCTCATTTGTACTTGCTGGAGGAAACTGAAGTTTATTATTTTCCCAAGGGCAACAAAAATAGTCACTGGAGGAACTATGCCATGGACTCCTGTTGATTTAAGGAACTATAAGAAACATTTCACTGCAGTGTCACAACAGTGAATCAGCTAAGAAGCCTGGCCTCCTCTGCTGCTCTGTGTCTACATTCAGGCATCAAGAAGCAACCATATGGTGGTTTTAATACAACTCATCTCTGTGAATTATAATCTTTAATATGTGTGTGTGCATCTCCCAAGGATATTGAAGTTTGAGCCCTAGGGGAAAAATTATACACTTTATTCTTTATTCTTGAGAAATAAACAGTTCATTACAATGCACCCCTGGTTGGAGCATGCATAGGAGTGTGAGGTTCACACTCCAAAGTCTTTATTCATTGACAGAGTTAAAACAGAAGGAAAAATAACATAAAAATCATGGCAAATGTTATAGATTCCTTTAAAGTACTATATTAATATACCGGGATTAAGAATGACCACATCAATCACTTTTTTTTGCATGCCTGGGACACGTACAAGGTGAAATAGTTGCACACCTCACCTAGGGGTGACTTTGTATTGTTTGGAAGAAAAGAACAAAGTCACACTGTGATTGAATCCTGAGATTCTATCCTATCCTGGGGGAATCCAGAGTAAAGCCATTGGGTTTCCTTTAGCATACCAATCAGCAGGGGCAAGCGAGGGCCAGCCTGGTATGAAGGTGACATCAGAGACATCTGTGTCCCTAGAATTCTAATAGCGCTCTGAAGTCTGGGCTTTATACTATCATCTGAAGGGCTGTGCATAGAAGCGTAATGCTTAAGAAACACCCTTTGATGATGAAAATATATGGCACTTCAAAATAGCCTGCTTTGTGAAAAAACAATCTGCCACATTTAAATTCTGAATATAGCTAACATTGAAATAAAATTGTCTGGATTACCTGTTGCAATAAGAGAGAGCTAATTTCATCCTGCCCTTGTCTTCATAACTGCTAACCATCCTTTAACCTCCAGCTCACCCATCCCCTTGCTGTCGTGGCAACGTTTCAATCTATTTACATCTGATATGTCCAGAAAGTAAGTCAAGCTGGTGAAGGTGCCTACTGTGTGGTTGGAGCTCCACAGCTAGCTTAGCACATTTACATAGTGCTGAGTAAATGCTTGTGGAATCACTGAAGGATGATACACAACAGGTGAAATAGTTAAGAGGGAACTGAATGAGTTAGCTAGGGTATTCGGCCTCAGAGTTCATGAAAAAGGCTTGGATATGCTTCAGTTTATGCTTATCTTGAAGAATAAACTATTTTTTTCTTGCAAATAATTTATACTTCTTAATGAAAAAGAAAATGGGTTTGTAAAGAACCTCCTTTGTGGTTCTAACACAGAAATTGCCAGTATCACCAAAGATTTCTACAGTTCATAGTATTAGGCATATGAATACTAGGCCAACAGCAATCATTCTAAATTGGTCAACACAAATAAACTAGCAACGTGGGAGCCATGTGGGATGTGCTCACATTTAAAGAATACTGATGTAAGTAAAGTAACAAAGTCTTCCTTGGGACCTTGACCTAATGTGGCATACCCATTATCTAAACTGACAATCTGTTTGGGGCAGACCATGTCTCTTTGAAATGAATTATCTGAAAGCAAGTCCCTCCTCTGGAGTCTAATAACACGTTATTAACTCCACTGAGGTATCTTTGAATTACAAATGTGTCATCACACATATAACAGTATAACATCATTTCTGTTTACAGTAAACACAGAGAAATTGAAAGCTACCACCATCTCAGAAGTACATCCAAACCATATGAACCTAAGACTTTACTTTCAGGGACCCCTGTCACTCATGAGGCTATGTCACATGTCAGCAGCAGACCTGGCTCTACACCTCTGCCTTCAGTCTCTGTAGGTTGTTGCATAGTCCTTGGCTTTGACAAAGTCATTCAGAATGGCTGGGCCTCAGTTTTCCCAATGACAGGGTTGGACCAGATACAGATGTGAAAATAAACACAATTTAAAAGCTGTTGGAACCCCCAAAACACTTTAAGCTTTGAGAGAGATATGGCGGTGATCTGAGTCATACAGCATGTTTTGCAATTCTACTTCTTAGATTATAGCTTAACTCTCTTCCTCATTGTTTTTGTTCTGTAAATGACTACGAGACCAGAGATCGGACCTCTACCTTCCAATTACAAATCTTTGTTAGAGATTAACTGCCTTCTTTATTGTCCTGACCTATCTCCTGACCTAACTCAGACTAGATGGTGCCCTGAACAGGGACTCCATGACAGTTACATCTGCAGTAACTGCAATGGAATGTTAAATGTACCTTTCTCAAAAGAGAAGGACCATCTGAACTAATCAGGCCATTGTGACTACGTATTAAGCCTTACACAGAAAGATGTTGAAATTCTGCTAAAATTCCCCAGGCTTTGTCTACATAAGCAATCTCAGACTTCTATGCTTTGTAACACTGACTTCCATTGTTAGGAATCTGTGCTTCTTGAGTGGGCTTGTCCTCAACTTTTGCATTTAAACTCTCTTTAATCTAGATTCTGACCCTTTTCATTTTTTAGGTTGAATAGAGTACCTGAGAGGCCCTGTAGGTGGCTAGGGCTACACTGTCTTCCCAGTGCTTTCATCTATTTCCTCTCCTGAAGTTCTGGTGGACAAACACAAAAAACAAAAAGCAAGATGATTTTAAAGGCACTTGATGATTCAATTGTTCTTAGGATGAAAAAAATAGCTTAAGAATTATCTTAAATATTTTCCTGGGACAAAACTAGGAAAAAAGTTAAAACTATCCATATAGGCGGGTTTTCTCCCACCTCCCTTTTTAATACCCAGGAATGTACTGGCTAAAATATTCCCAGCAATTCATGTACAACTCTAGAGGGCACCATTCATAACAAAGACAATGTCAATGGTGTTTCCTGGAGCATGCCACTCAGTGGCCTTAAGGAGCCAATGAGTGGGCCTGCACTGGCATCTTATCTCTACTACTTACTAGTTATATGACCCTTGGCAAGCTATTTGATCTCTCTGATTCTGTTTCCTTCTCTATAAAATGGAGTTGATAAAGTATATTTCCAAAGTCTGCTATAAAAGTTAAATTAGATAACATGTGTACAGAATCTGGTGTTAGGCAGCATACTAACACCTATATTAGTTCTTTAAAATCATAAAACTATCCTATTTCATGGTATAAGAAACACCTGTATCTAGAACTTGTGGCCCATACTATAGGGAGAGACCAAAAGATACTGAGAAATTGGCAACAGATTTCATATCCTAAAGATGTGGAAGATACCTGAAAGTTAAAGAGGTCAGAATGTAGTGGCCCCAGAAGCACCTAATTTTGAAGTCTCAAAAGTGTGATAACTGGCAGAAAAGAAGACTAATCAGCATACTAATTTATTAGGGTATGTTGGCACAACTATTATCAAGGATAAGCAACTGTTTAAGACATGTTGCATTCATTAAGGTTATACGTGCTGCCAACAAATTACTGTATGCTTAATTTAAACCTTTTTGTGCCTTCCTTAGTAATCTAGGACTTGTCAATATTTAATTGCACTAAATCTTTAATTGATTCTTTAGATAAGAAGCAATTAACCTACACAATAAAACTATAATTTAGGAATTACAGACTTTCAAAATGACGGAACTGAGATTTTATATGGCATCTGGTCTAACCTCTAATGTGACACCTGGGAAAACTGAAGTCTAGAGCAGCCAAGAGACACACCTACAGTCACACAAGGCAAAGGCAATTCTGGCACTTGGTTTCATTAACTTATTGTAATTTTTTCTTACTACAGGAAACCCTTATTTGGCTTGCCTAAATACACAAACCAACAATTTAACATTGGACATAGGAGTTCCCATCTCAACTCTGCATAATTTGGGGTTCACAAGGCAATGAAAGAAAGCTGAAGGGCTGGGTCAATGATGGACAAAAGCAGTGTGGTGGGGCTGTGTGGGAAGGTCTGAGGATATTCAGGAAGGCAAAGGAAGAATAAATTAGAGATCTATCGGTCTGGTATTTGAGTAGTGGCAATTAAGGTCTATTAAGGGACCAAATATAGAATTATTCTCTATATTCAGGACGTAGCACAGTGACTAGCATGTAGTAGGTTCTTAGTCCTCATTTACTGTATGACTGGATAATGAACTGTAATTGAATGAATGAAAGAAAAAGCCTGTTTCTAGAGAAGATATGAGACCTTCAGGGGTAACAGAGCAGGGGGACTGCCTAGTACAGTCTGTTAAGGGAGGAAGAGGAAGAGTCAGCAAAGCTATCCCTAACCTTAGCATGAAGGAGGTAGCTCGTTTCCCTTGCAAGGACAGTGAGCGTGTGGCCCTTTTGCTTCCATCCACATTTCCATTCTGAGGAAGTGCAGTAGTTTCTATGGCACTGGGTCTGTTTCTAGCCACACTGCCCAGGATGGAACATGAGGAAGGGGAATGCTTGAGGGGAGTGTTTCTCCAAGAGCAACAGAAATTTCAAATCCATAACGTCACATTATTTTGAGAAGAGAGTCTGTGCTTACATGCTAGCCATGCAAACTACTGCCCATATGGACATGGATGAGAAAAATGCTTCATAGCAGGAACTGAAGATTAAGAAACAAATGTGATTCTAGGCTGGCAGAGCAAACTCCACCTAACGAAGAATGAGGGAAACCTGGGATTTCCTGGCCAACTTTTCATTCACTGAAAATGTGGCCATCTGTGGTCCTAAGCCTGGTGTGCTTCAACCTTCTGCCAAGTCTGTTAAGGCTAGACTTTCAAAGCAGGAGTCATTTTAAGAGCACTGGTGGCACAGACATGATACAGAGCTATATCTCACTATATTTTCCAAATAGGTCAGTGTTTGAAATTCCCTTTCCTTTAAACATCTATGTCTAATATTTTTCACCTTTGTAACATAGGATGTGGCCCCTTGAAAAAATACACACCATTCATCACCTCTTGTATTTTCCTGGGATTAAACAGAGAAATTATAAAAATAAGCTGCATAAATACCCAAGAAAGGCCTTTCAAGGTTCTTATGATGTAAGCAACTTCCTACTTAAAAGGAATGCCAACACCTCAGTGGATAATACCAAAGAATTGGCTAATAACTTTTCTATATAACTTCTAGTAACTAATGGCAAAATGACAGTATGTGTGTCAGTTGCTAGGACAGAGTAATGGATTCTGCTGTATGTTCATATGAAACATATACACAGCCCAAGGAGAAAATGTGATGTATTTAATGTGATCTTCATTTAACATTTGATTAAGGCAAAGCTGGTGCATTTTTAAAAACAGTCTTTCAAAACCAAGGGAACAGGTCAGTGAAAAGACCAATGATATAAACACTCTTCTCCAACTCACAGAGTTGTCGAGACTTTTACATTTTTCACACAGTTTCAATTCTCTAAAAAGAAATGCCACCTAAAAAATGTGCTAAGCACCCTCTAAACATTTCTTATTATGTTGCCGATGCTGGTACTCACCCCTTTACAGTGGCTTACTATACTCATCTTAACTCAGCTCTGTATGCCATTCAGGGAATACACACAAGTTGCTATTTGAAAGAAAGGGGAAGCATCTGTTGGAATTTTTATATTAATATTTGTAAAACATCTTGAGAAAAAATAGGAAAAGGCAACCCAGAAAATAGTGTTCTGCAATGAAATTATAGAAAAGGTAGTAAAGAAACCAAACTAAAAGATTTTTCTAATAAAGGAACAGTTTTTTTCTCATCATACAAATAATCTTAGCTAAATGAAGATAAGAACTAGAAGGCTAATTCTAAAACAGACCAGTTTTTGGACAAGAGTGAAAACATACCTTTGTGTCTAAATTTATCATACAATAAACTCCCTGGAATGGTTCTCGTGTTGTCTAGCTCTGAGCATATTGATTCTTCTCTTGTTTTTGTCTTTAATTACGCTGCTGAACTCCTAACCTCTTAAGTAAAAGTGAGCCTAAAGAAACAGGGTGACTAAAGTCACGCGAATGTCCACTCACCTCCCATAATTTTGGACTGGCAGTTAATAAACTCCGGCTTCCTGTCTGTGAGGTACCTCTGGCAGGTATGGTGGAGGATCTGGAAGAAGGTGCATTTTTCTGACGCTGTGCTGGCTACCCACTGGTCAAAAGCATTTTCAAACAACAAATCAAACTCTGCCGAATCCTGGAAAAGACAATGAAATAACTACTCATCTCAATCTAGAAAAACTGCTGTTTCTAGATTACTCCTGTCAAAAGATTTATAAAGGCTAAAACAAAGACTTTGATCGCAATCATAAGGCTCATCTTTATCCAAGTGTATGGAGAGTCTGCATTTCTCTGTTTATGAAGCAAACCCCAAATCTTACAGTATTGATACACGTTCCTAGGAAACTAGTATCACACAAGTTGAGATAGCCTAACTAAACACTGACAAATATCAGAATTCAGATCATGTATTATCTTCCCAATTTCCTGGAAAAGGGATTCCTTTAGGTTCTCAGCAATGACCTATATTAATCTGGCCCCTAAACTTCGCTAGGAAGATTCCCTCTTGCTATTTTAGTCTATAGTAACAATTTATATTTTATTATTCTTCATTGTTAGCATTTTGTGAAGTGTGTGTGTGAGCAATGGGAATGTACTTTGTATAGATAACTATGTCATAAAATGTTCCTCCGATTAAAAGCAAGGGAATCACAATACATACTGAAAGATACCATTCATTTACTTCATACTGAACTTCGTACTTGCTGATCAATGTTACCGGAGATCACATATCTTCAATATGCATTCCCCTAGGTCCTTCTATTAAACATGATGAAAAGATGTATAATTTCACTTAAGAAAGGACTATGTATCCGAAAGTTTTAATCACATAATTGAAATAGAGAAATAACCTTCTTAAGAATGATTCAAACCACCACCACCACTACCAAGGTCAATCAGAGAGTCATCTTGTGAAAAGAATGCCTTTGCTCAGCATTGGACAATTCACTCACCCCATTAGGATCGATACCATTAACCTGGCGAAGCTGCTCGAGCATCCACTGTGATCTCCGAACAAACGATGTGGAGCCTTCAAACTGTTTGACCTTTGTAATGGACGCCTGTGTGGGTTTCTTGTTTGTCACTGCCAAGAAAAGATCACTCAGATTAGTGCACCTGCAAGTTGGTGGTTTGTTTCCACATTCAGTGCTGTTTCTACATGACACCTACTGTGTATATGCACAATAACAGAGAGAAGGCGGAGGGGGAAAGGAGGGAATATGAATAAGTATGTGTGCCTTTGGTCAGGGGTGAACGTAAAGGAAATAGATGTTATAATCTTCACTCTTGAAGCAGTTTACAATATAATTATAATTGTAAGGGCTGCTTCATCTATGTCTTTATCCATTCAAACTGAAAATGACTTAAGTGAATAACACCAAGCACCTTCAATGGAGGCTACAAGTGCACAATTACAGCTTGCAGGAAAAGAAGCATATAGTACTGACAGGGATCAGGTAGGGTTCATTGGGAAAGGTTGAATTTTAAAGGAAAGGAAGGTAATTGGCTCCCCTAGAGAACTGCAAAGTATATTTCTAGTTTTATAGTCCAGTGTAAACATCTTAGGCTTCAGTGATGAGGAGTAATACCTCACTCAAAAAATCCCCAAACTATTTGGCTCTCTAATATTGTTCAGTTTGTATCTAGTTTACATCTAATTATGATTGAATCTGGTGTTCTGGGCACACCTCCACACCTGTAGGAAAAGGACAGTTTCTCCTCTCAGCCTCAGCGAGTTCTTCCCCTAAGCCTTTCTGTGCTAAAGATAGACAGCATCACCTCTCAGACTGATGTCAAGCATCAGGTACCAGGAGAGGCACTCTGAATATTTCTACATCTGCCTACTTTGTGACGTGGAGACTCAAGGGTAGGAAGTAATTAATGGTCTTTAAAGGGATTTCCTAAAAGCTTCTCCTGAACCCTGGCTGTAGGAATTAGCAAATTAAATAGAAAGGAATTACGGAAAGTAGAAATCATTATTGGCTATAATGAAGATGATCCTAATTACTGACTTGCTGAAGACTATGCATCTATAGCATATTCTTTCCTTGTTTCAAATCACCCAACAGATTCCACACTTTCCAATAACTATGCAGATGCTCAGCAGATGGCAAAAAGAATTCTTAAGGGATGAAGGACAGAAAGCACCTGCTCCAATCACCACTGGTGAGCAGGAAGACTCTACAGTTCATGCATTCCATAGCTTATTGCAGCTCATTGTCTGGGGTCATTAAAGCAGGAGAGCAGAGACAAAGGAAAGGTGGCCACTGCCTTTAGATCTAGTGAGAACCCTACTTTCCCAGTACTGAAGACCACCTTTATGGCCTGAGTACTATCTACTCTCTCTGCTTCCAACCATAATTTAGTGAAGATTTGTTTTTAACTTCAAATAATGTTTTGGTTTATCACCCATTATTTCAGTTAGATTTGCTAAAAACTTCTGAATATTTCATACCAATTACATTTACTTTTATGATTAAAAAGTCATCCCCTTAATACCCACAATCAGATGAATTTTTATAGTCTTCTGTTCACAAAGAGGAACAACCATTCTCTCCAACTGAATTCAGGCAGTATTACCAGTCTGCCCAGGACTCTGTCTATCCATTTAATTTGATTCATTTATTTTTTGTGTCTCCTATGACATAAATGGGAGACCTAATAGGCTTCTCTGATGACTGTGACCTGCTCTTACATTTTAATGTTAAAGAAAACAATACACCTGGAATACAGACAGGTCTTAAAATGTGCTTAAAAGATTAAAGAAGGCTTTTCAATAACAGGAAAACATGGGTTCCTGTATTAGACACACACCCCTAAACACACAAAGAGAATTTCCTCCCGTGTTTATGTAAATCATACAACATTTAAGCCTGGGAAACATGAAGGCTTTCTTTCTAACTTTAAAGTTGTTATGAGCCCCTATTTTTACTTCTGGCCCATTTGTTTCCAAGTAATTTACAGCATTTTAAAAGCTTAAACACAACTCGAGATCACTGTATATTGCGGGCATATACACATCTAAGGAAGGTAAGTTCCACTGAAAGTTTGTCATTGAAATGAGGCATGCAGCAACCCCAACTATTATGACAAATGGCCACATGGAACTCCTCCACAGTGATCACACTGCAGAGCAGTCTTTTTTAACGGAGGCAGTTGTAAGTCTATCCATTTCTGCCTTTTCTCCCCTATTAGTTTATTCCTCGCCCAGTTCTTGGAGTCTGGCTAGTTTTCCTGGGCACTGAGCCCGGTTTGGTTTAATTTTTGTTTATTGTTATTATCTCCAGCATCCTAGTTTCTGTTTTGAAGCAGGTGTCTTAAAATTATATTATTATATACACATTGTATAGAGTTAAATTAAGACGTTCCCCTTCTGAAATCAAAACACTTGCACACACACACCCCATTGCCAGACTTTTTGAGTACGTACTTGTAGACAACATGTTTTAACTATTTCATGTTTTGTTGTTTTTGGGGTCAATAGCTGATAAAAAAAAAACATGCCAGTCACACAAAATCCAGATGTCTAGTGAAAAACAGTGATTTACCTTCTCCTTCCAAAGGAAAGCTAATTGACAGCACACCCTGGAAAATGCAACCAAATTATCTGGATCAGTAATATCATAGAGCTGCATGCTAGAGGCTCCCAAAGTCATTATTTTGGATAACTTTAAAGGTCAGATAACCAGGGAATATCTGTTATGCCTTCAACATTCACAAGGAAGAGACCAACACAGAAGCATTTAAAGGAATAGTGTGGGCATGACTCCCAGGTAATACTGCAGACCACTCAGAAGCAGCCGATTCTCCCACTTCCTGCACTGGTATCGGAGGCAGGCAGAAGCATGGGGGCAACCAAATTCAGGCCGCTTTGCTATTAGCTCTGAAAAAACAACATGGTTTTCATAGCTTCATGCCTCCTCTTTGGCTTTCATGTAGACTTGCTAGCACATTTCAGCTTTGGTGAAGAAGCAGTGACACAAACTATTATGTCCCGAATATCGAGAATATCACTGCCATCACTACTCAAGTGGAGTAACATCTCTGTTTCATGAACGAATGGTCGAAAGAGCTCTTTTTAAAAATCGCCCTTCCATGAGACATTTTATAAAAGCAAAATTTGAAAACTTGCTATACTCAAATGGTGGAGACCAGTGACCTTACCTGTGCCCAATGAGAAAATTCTATTTAAATAAAAACCCATAAGCCAGTCAATAACAAAGACCATGTCATATCAAACTTGGTCTTGCAACAAGTCAGAAAAGTAGAACTGGAACAAAAGTAGAAGAGGGAACAAAGATCAGTGAGGAAAGACAGAAAGACAAGTCACTTGCATGTTATGTGAAATGGGAGAAGAGCTCATACCCAGCCAAGATTCAGAGGCAGACCCCCTGTTTCAAGGTCCAGTGGCTGAAAGACCACTCTTTCCAAAAAGCCACACTCTTACACCTACACTCTCATTATTCACAGCATAATCCCTCAACTATTCCAAAAAGGAAAACCAGTTTGGCCTAAGAGACAAATTATCTATTTAAAATAAATAGCCTTAAAATATCATTTTAAAGGAAACAATCAGTATATACCACTTCTACATCCTCAACTATCTCATATTTGAGATAGCTGAATAACATCTTTTTACACATCTTTATATATTTACTATACACATTGAACTTGAATTATTTTATAACTTGATGTGGCCATTTCTCAAAAAGTAAAAAAGAAAGAAAAAAAGAAAAGGGGTGAAAGAAAAACAGATTGCACCCCCAAAAGCTATAGTTTTGATGCTTAGGGTAGCTAAAAATAAATATTCTTAAAATATTATTTTAAAGGAAACAATCAGTATATACCACCTCTACATCCTCAACTAGCTCATATTTGAGATAGCTGAATAACATCTTTTTACACATTTTTATACATTTACTATACACATTGAACTTGAATTACTTCATAACTTTATGTAGTCATTTCTCAGAAAGGAAAGAAAGAGAAAGAAAGAGAAAGAAAGAAAGAAAGAAAGAAAGAAAGAAAGAAAGAAAGAAAGAAAGAAAAAGACAGAAAGAAAAGGAGCAAAAGAAAAACAAATTCCATCCCCAATAGCTATAGTTTGATGTTCAGGGTGGCTAAAAGCAGAATTTACCACACCTACATACCTAAGATGCCTTAAACTTTCATCACGCACAGCCCTATTTTGACCTTACAGTTAAGTGAAGGTCCGTGTTTTGTGGTACGCTTCAGCTCTCTGCTCTGCTGTAGTCTAACCACCAGACATTTTGATTTCAACAAGAGTGCTGATGAAAAATAAATAATCTGGAGGCAAAAAAAAAAAAAAAAAAAAAAAAAAAAAAGGGCAGTGTTCACATAGAATCCTATCAGGGCTGCTGTGTGACTGTGCCAGAGGTGCCTAAGGGAAAAGGAAAAAGCAAGCTTCTGAAATGAGGGTTCAGGAAGTAACTGAGTGTGGCTTCTTGGTGCTGCTGTAGTGACAGAACAGGCTATGCGGCCAAGGTGAGAAATAATCATTTGGAGCTAGTTTCCTTACTGCTCTTCCAAAGCTCTAATGTATGATAATTCTAGGTGGATTTCACAATATCCATGAGAAACAAATATCAGGTCTGAGGCTGCTGCGCCAGCAATTCTATCAGGCAAGATTGCTGAATGTTTATAAAGCATAAAAGCAAAAATATCTAGTTTTCTACCTTAAATGCTTTCAGAACAGGGAAACATCCTCTCTGCTATACTTAGTGGGAAATGAAGCATGGTGCTCTCCACACAGGATTGATCTTTTGCTTCTCATAATATTTCTCAGTGTGTTATAATTTGGAGACATAATAAATGTTTAGACCCTGCAGGCTATGTAACCCAGAGTTGCAAACCAGACCAACTTTTGAAATGGTCAAGTTTGTCTCTGGGGCCCTTCCCTTCTCCTTCTGTTTCTTCCTTCCCATCTTAGAATCTGGCTCTCTGGCCAGATTCCCAATAGTATCCAAAGGGGTCTGACATGGGATTCTTAAATCTGCACTTTTTTTGTTCTGTTTTGTTTCCAAGACAGGTCTTGCTCTGTTGCCTATGCTGGAGTGCAGCAGTTGCAGTCATGACTTAGTGCAGCCTCCATCTCCTGGGCTCAAGCGATCTTCCCTCATCAACCTCCCAACTAGCTGGGACTACAACAGATATGTGCCACTACACCCAGCTAATTTTTAAATTTTTTGTAGAGATAGGGGTCTATGTTATCTAAGCTGGTCTCAAATTCCTGGGCTCCAGTGATCCTCCCACCTTGTTCTCCCAGAATGTTAGGATTACAGGTTGAGGCACCATGCCTGACCTAAATCTGTATGTTTTAAGGAAGGTCTGTTTCTTTTTTGTTTTTCAAAAGAACAGCAACAACAAAAACAGTGGTACTTCAGTCATGTGCACCAAGCCACTGGGGAAAAATGTAGGATGCCCTTAAACAGTCCCCGCTCCATTAACTCCAAAGGTGGAAGGAAACAATAAAGTCAGTACATAGGGCTTTGGGAAGCAGATTTCCTCAGTCTACTGAAGAGATATTCACAAAGAAAAAAGTTTTCCAGACAGAAGTTTCCTGATTTTGAATCACTAGTTCCTTAGTATCACTAGTTCCTAGGTATCCAACTATATACCACATGCTCATCTCCACAAGTGGAAGAAGAAGAGACAATGGAAAGTCTAGGAAATTTCTCCAAAAGGGATGCCAAAAAGGAACCACTTTATGAAAATGTCTTCCTTTGTAAAGCAGTTTGGGTAAGTCTTTCAGTACAAGGAGAAAAATAAAAAAACATCTTGCTAAAATATTCTATAGGAAGGCTGCTTTAATATGAAGGTACAACACTATGTCCAGAGTAGTTAGCAACTATGCAAATAATAGAGCAAGTGCTTGCCCTACACCAACTTTGCAGGTGGTACTAGCTGGTTTTAATGCTTCCACATGCCAACAAGGAAGTGGCATTACTTTTGGAATGTGCAATTTTAATGCCACATGAGATCTAGTTAGTACTTTTAAAATCTAGTCCCTTTTAATTTTAAACCTTCTTTATTCTGTTGATAATTTTATTAAATGTAAAAATATGTAGATTTTTATTTTGAAAGGATACTCTCTTTTTCAACTAAATGACAGGTAGTCCTGGACTATTACATTTTAACCTTAAAATTAGGAAGGTTTAACCTTAAAATTAACCCCTGCAAGGCTTGAGTTCCCCACTGCCCTCCCCAGACTAGAACCATGATACGGTTGTATTATAATGGATACAGAGTACTAACTGAGGTATGCATGTATAAATCAGTGAGGGAATGAAAGTTTTTTTTAAGTTTTAATTTTTGGCCTTTGAGCTTCTTGTGGAGAATTTAATATATTCTTGAGTCAGGTGGCTGCTTCTTTGATGCCTTTGATGGCTCCTCTACAAAAGGAAGAAGAGTTTCTGTGCCCACAAGAAACCATGAACTTATTTCAGTTTCAATTGTTTAGTTTCAAAATTCAGCCACAGTTTTAAGGAATTTGAACATTTTCTTACCAGAATGGAGGAGTATCCCAAGAACTACAAATAAGAGTAAAGAAAATGTTAATAACCAAGAAGTTATAGAAATATCAAGAGACTAGAAGGAGAGGAATTTAGGGGTTAAAACCTCTTACAGCAATCTCTTTTCCTCCAATCCTTATTCTAGCAGCATCTCTCTTAAGTGATTCTGTTTGTTTCGGGCTTCCTGAAAATCTGATTTCAGGGAGACTCAACAACCCGAGGTTTCCCAATGTGTTTGATTTTTTAACTTCCTTAGACATTTCTCCATAGACCTGCAGAGAAAATAAATTTGCATGCATTTTGGATAAAGGGAACACATATGATGAATTATAAAACCTAGTTAATATTAGTTACTGCAAACTAATAGTTATATTTTATATGGAAAGTTTATATAACATGTCTGTTTCATGTAATACAACTGTGAAACAAACAAACAAACAGGTCAGAGCAAGACAGTAAATGCCCAGAGTTGTGACAACTGATGGTTTCTGAAAGGGATTAAATCCAATTCCACCTATGGTATTAAACAAGGAGAATAATGGAAGGGGTTAACTACAGTTATAAAGTCTTATTCTGTTCTTACTTCCTCAATTCTAGAAACAGATGTAAACATCATTTTTGATCTATTCTTAGGCGAGATTTACAGAGTATCAAAAAACAAAGGCTTCAAAGAAGCAGCCACCTGACACAAGAATGTATTAAGTTTCTCCACAAGAAGCTCAAAGGCTGAAAATAAAAACTCGAAAAAGAGATTTCTTTAATGTTATGCTTTCCTTTAACATTATCCATTATATACTGAAAAGTGTAGGGCAAACAGCAATTCTCTTCAGGAAAATGTCATACATGGTAGAAATTCAATTTATATTTTACCTAGAAGAGCGGATAAAAAGCAGTCTTAGAACTAAGAAACCCTTTACAATGAGAAGAGATGGAAGTGTTTCTGCACCTAAGGAAGCAGGTGAGGGAAGGGCCTGTGACTATGCTCCCGGACACCATGCACCTGCTGCTGAGTGTCCTCTTTCAACACATAGATTAGCTCTAAAAGAACCATGGAAGGATGTCATGTGCATGTGGATCTCCTCTAATGTGAGAAGGCCACTCCAAAGGGAAAGGGATTCAAATGTGAAGGAGAAAGAGTAACACAGAGAGAATTTTTAAATGGACTAGATACTAAACATATAATATCACTAGGTTTTTGGAAAAATCAAAGCTGTTATTACTTGGCAAGCATAAGCTGTGAAATATAATTACCACTATCAGTCAAGCAAAGGCAGATTTATCTGCTCTCTTGGCTCTCCTCCCTCCTCACCACCACCACCATCTCTTCCTCAGTATTTTTAATCATACATTGTAAATGAAGGGATACAGCACCGAACTTCTAAAAAAAGTGCATGGTATCACTAAGAACCTGCCACCTTCTCTCTCTACTGTGTTCGACTGGGGAGTAAAATCCAACAACATACTCTGGTTAAAACCAAGATCAACTATATTATAAAAATTATCTAAAATTAAAATTAACTGAATTTATTTTAATTTAAAAAATTATTTTAATTTTTAATTTTTTAAACTCTAGGCAGTATCTACTAAAGCTAAACATGTACATATTTTATGACCCAACAATTCTAATCCTGTGGCTACATCCAATCCAGATAAGTGCTATGTCTACCCTCCTACCCGAAGTAACCAAAAATGGACAAAATATATGAAGCAATGGTTTTTAAGGCGTTGTATATCAAGCAGTGAAGCATAGTGACCCCTGAGAGATGGGAAATGAATAAGGTGAGTCCTACAATTATTCTAGTTTACTGCTTTGAGAGAGTTTCTAGGCTGTGGTGCAGGGAGGAATAACCCACGAAGAGAATGGCAGATTCCCTGAGTTGAAGCGAGTGCTGAGAACCCAGGGATATCAAGGTGGCTAAAATTCTTAAGACAGAGTACTAGAGAAGAGAGACACAGACAAAACTCTAGAAATCTGCAGAGATTTGCCCATGACAATTCAGCTGAGTGATTCCCATCACATGTTTGTGAGGAAACTACCTGAGGTTTAAAAAATAATCACTCAAAATGAATAGAGGATACAGCACTCCATGCTCACACAGGGCTGGGAATAGTGCCTGTTTCCATCATCCAGACTGGAAAAACCTCAAGATTCCTGGGGCACTGAGTAGAATACACAGAAAAGTCCCGCTTCATTAGTGAGGAATAATTAGCCCTAGACAAGCAATGCTCTAGTCCTGTACAACAAATGTGGTATGAAGATGATATACTATTGAGTTTATAAAATATGAAAAAGTAAAATGTATAGCAACAGTAGCAAAATTTGAGATGGGAGAAATGAAAGTGAACTATTGGACAGTTCTCATACTATACATGAAGTAGCATATTACCTGAAGGTAGAGTATGCTAAAGATATAGGCTGTAAACTCTAAAATAACGAAACGAAATCACTAAAATAACAAGAGAGTCACAGTTGTAATGGATAAATCTATAGATTTAATGCTATCTCAATCAAAATTCCAGGTTTTTTTTTGTAGAATATGACACATTAATTATAAAACTCATATGGAAGTTCAAAAGCTAGAAGAGCGAAAACAACTTTGGGAAAAAAAAGTTGGAAGACTTACACTATCTGATTATAAGACTTGTAAAACTAAATGTAATACGGTTGATGGTCATGAACTCTGCAAAATTCATGTTAAAACTTAATCCCCATTGCAAAAG
Organism: Rhinopithecus roxellana; assembly: GCF_007565055.1. NCBI lineage: Eukaryota > Metazoa > Chordata > Mammalia > Primates > Cercopithecidae > Rhinopithecus > Rhinopithecus roxellana. The sequence continues at coordinate 59,045,322 of NC_044553.1, read as the reverse complement.
TATTGAGAGGTGGGTACTTGAGAAAGAGATTGGGCCATGAGAGCTCCAACCTCATGAATGAATTTAGTGCCTTCTAAAAGGGACCTGGGAACTAGCTTGGCCCTTCTGCCCTTCTGACATATGAGGACACAGCATTCATCTCTCTGGAGGATGCAGCATCAAGGCACTATCTTGGAAACACAGACCTGGGCTCTGAGCAGATACTGAACCTGCCAGTGTCTTGATCTTGATCTTGATCTTGATCAGCACCTCCAGGACTGTGCGAACAAAATGTCTGTGGTTGATAATTGCCTAGTCTCAGGTATTGTGTCACAAGAAGCACAAATGGATCAAGACACTAAACTAATCAGGACAATGTAATACTGGCATCAAGACAGACACATAGATCAATGGAACAGAATAGAGAGGCTGGAAAGCCCTGTACATATGTGGAAAACTGGTTTCAATAAAAGTGAAAAGGCAATGGTATGGAGAAAGGACAGTCTTTTCAACAAATGGTACCAGAACAACTGGATATCCACATGTACACAGAGGAACTTCATTTCATACTTTGTACTATACACAAAAAATAAATTGAAATGGATGATATATCTAAATGTAAAGGCCTAAAATTAAAACACTTTTAGAAGAAAACAAAGAAGAAAATCACTATGACCTTGGGTTACGGCAAAGATTTCCTATATATAACACTAAAAGCACAATTTATGAAAGACAAAGTTAATAAGTAGGACTTCGTGGAAAACTCATGCTCTTTAAGATAATGAAAAGACAAGCCACAAACTGTGAGAACATATTTGCAAATCATGTCTGATAAACTTGTATCTGCCGGGCATAGTTGCTCATGCCTATAGTCTCAGTACTTTGGGAGGCTGAGGTGGGCAGATTGCTTAAGCTCAGGAGCTTGAGACCAGCCTTGGCAACATGGTGAAACCCTGTCTCTACAAAAAATACAGGAACCAGCTGGGTGTGGTGGCACATGCTTATAGTTCCAGCTACTTAAGCCCGGGAGGCAGAGGTTGCAGTGAGCTGAGATCATGCCACTGCACTCCAGCCTGGGAGACAGAGTGAGACTCTGTCTGAACACACACAAACAACCAACAACAAAAATCTTGTATCAAGAGTTACATTTAGAAACTCTCAAAACTCAACAAAAGAAAGCTAAATTAATAAGCAAAAGATTTAACACTTCACTAAAGAAGGTGTGGTTGGAAAATAAGCACATTAAAGGATGTTCAACATTACTAGTCATCAGGGAGATGCAAATTAAAACCACAATAAGATATTACACACCTATTATTAAAAATTAAATTAAAAATACTGCAGACACCAAGCGTTGGCTAGTATACAAATGTTCAGAGCAGATTTATTTGTCATAGCCAAACACTGGAAAAACCCAAACGTCCCTCAGCAGGAAAACGGATAAACTGTGGTATATCTATACATGGAGTCAGAGATGAAAGCAAGTGCAGATTATGGAGACTGGTGAAGAAGGCTTTGTAAACACGAAGCAGGAGAGTCAAAGATGTGACTTGCATTTTAAAAAATGTTCTCCAACTGCTGCAGGTCAAAGAGGTCATGGCAGGAATGGGTATGAAAGCAGGGAAACCCTTCTGAAACTTTCACCGCAATAGCCCAGGAAAGAGATGCTGCCCGTAGCTTAGACCAGATGGTAGTAGTAAAAACAGAGAGAAAAGGGATAGTCTAACCCACTCTTCATTGCAGTTGACTCTCCAGACCAAAATCTTCAAAGTCAGTCACCAAGTCCCAGGCATGTTCGTACCTCAATGCCTAATGAATTGGAGGCCACTGCTTATTGAATGTTACATTTTGTACATGTCAGGAAAATAAAGGTAATTCTTTGTATTTTTATTTACCTGCAGTGCTATCAGACTGTAAATAACCTGAAAATGCAAGACTATGTCTTTGTATTCTTCAGGTACGTGGTAGGGTGCCCCACTGAGAATTTTAACTCAAATATGCATCACATGACATATCTCCATTCTGATCAGAAATAACCACCTATTTGCTGTATGTACTGGTGACTGTGATTAGCAATATTTCACCTGCCCCACTCTCTTTTTTGGCTATCTCTCTCTTTTTTTTTTTAAAATTCAGGGTCATTTAAGGCAATATGGGGAACCAAAAAAAGAATAAGCAGGCACACCTGACTACCAAATCTCACTATGTGGTAAAGAGCAGCTTCTCTCATACAGAAAGCCAGCATTTCTGTGACTTCTGTGCAGACACCAAGGTGAAACAGATTGTTATGCACATCATTAGTATTTATGTGGCAGCCTATGAATCATTCCCAGAATAAATGATGCCACTTGTGGTAAATGATTTCTTCCTAAGAAAAATCCCTGGGGGGTCTTTCCAGAGCACAGCCTTGATGAAGATTCAGAACAAAAGAAATAAAATACCCGACTCTCTGGTGCTGGATAAGTGGTGATATGCTCAGCTTTCTCTATTCAATTCCCCACTGATACTTTGTGCCTAAATCGCAACATAATTGGAGGACAAACTGTTTTAAACAGATGAGCCACAACTACCAAAACACTTGCTCTTCTCAAAACTCGGCTGTCATGATGTCCGCACACTTCCATCTACCTGTCCCATGGTATCGTCCCCTCCCTCAGACTTATGGCCTAAAATAGAGATTATTCTGATAAAGCCAATCTGAATCAGAGAACAGTCACCAGATTGAGCCATTACTCTATGACAGAGAGAAGCTGTTGCTCTCAATAAACACTAAAAGTGGTCCCTAAACTTTGTTCCATGGGGTTCAGGGATATAGCTCATTATCCAACTTTTTGGTGTCTACACTATGAAGTATGGTTCCTTAGTTTTACTGGATGTCACTGTTTTCCACTGTGAAGGTAAGGGCATTATATTAAAATGAGTAACAGGAACAGCCATTATGTATAGTATGGCTTGTGTTAGGCAGAGAATAAATTTATCAAAGGATCATGCATGCCAGTAAGCAGACCTGCTAATTTTGAATTTTCAAACCCTTTGCATAAAATTATTTTGGAACTAAAACCTCAGTTTACTTTGACTAAAATTTGAGGCAGAAATCATCAACTCTGCGTTGGAAGGTAACCTATACTAGGTTTAAAGCTGTACTTAATGAGGGGCCAAATATGTGAAGTCCTTAGATCAACAAAACACTACGAATTATAACTTCTATTGGCTCCTTCAAAAGCAATGTTTTGCATTCTTTTAATGTACAAGCTAAAGTTCTGTTCAGCCTATTACACCAATTTGACATAATTAAAGTTCACTTAACCGATTTTACATGTACAGTTTGTACTTCTGTCTACGTAATCAAGGTAATACAGAGTTATAAAGTGGGAAGATACCTCAAGATGTTTATTCTCCACTCCACATGTTACCTTTGGGCATGTTACCTTCTAAGATACATTATTCCAGTGTTTTTTCTAACTTTTTTTACTCTCATAAAAATAACTTACAACCCATCCTAATATTTAAAAAGCGTGACAAGAAACTCTTCTTTCAGGTTATGACTACAGCCATTTGCATTTGCTTATATTTTCATACTCTTGAAATCTGTCATTTAAACGGTCTCCAGTTTTCTTCATGTTCAAATTGTCCTGGTCCATTTAGTCTTCCTAAATAGACTACCTACCCCATCACCACCACCTGTGTGGTCCTCCATTGACCCTAGCTGAGCGCTCCATGTACCCTTTCAGATCTAAGTAGAACGGTTTAAAAACACATCACAAAAATGCGAAACGCAACAAGTCCACATTCAGAGTTGGAATGGTCAGTACTGCTATTTCAGTATGCCTGCATTTTTAAAAACTATGATGCTACATGCTCATGGCCACCTTGTTATCTGCCATGGTGCTTTATAGGCTCATTCTTTGGACACATTCTTTTTTTTTTTTTTTTTTTTTTTTATACTTTAAGTTCTAGGGTACATGTGCATAACGTGCAGGTTTGTTACATATGTATACTTGTGTCTTTGGCCACATTCTAAAGAGATCAGAGAAAAATGTGATTGACATTTGAAACATTTTTTTTTTCTCTAGAAGCCACACCAATATTTTGCATCCCATTATGTTCTTTTTTCACTATTTTCATATAGCAGGAAGCCCATTTTAAACTGCTTAAGGGAGAAAAAGCTATTTCCTTTCCTCACTAAAGAATTTCACACTGGAGAGGCATGGCTTCTACTTCTATGCCTTCTCCAGCTCCCATTCTCAATCAAAGTAGAGCGAGGTGCTTAGCAGAATTCTTTGCACATGGTAAGCATCAACAGTGAGTATATCCATTGAATGAATACTATTAATATTGGGTGATAGGTTGTTGGAAGTAGGAAGATGACACGGGGGAAAAAAGATTAAAAAATGAAAGGCGTCATGTAAAGTCTGTTGGCAGGTGTAACCGGTGGTTGCCATGGCTTGAATAACTCCCATCGAGAAAGAGTAACTTCCATGAATATGTGCTGTAGGTCTTGCTTCATCAAGCTGTACATTAGGAATGTGCCAGAGGATGCTGTCAGGGGCAGAGGTCACAAGAACACTCACAAAGCAGCAACCAGCTGAATATTTACTACCTGCAGAAGCAAATGATAAAATCTCTCCTCTCCAGAGCAAGGACTGTCTGCGCGACGTTGCTGCTTTCAAGCCATGGCCCACTACTGGATGGTGCCTGGATAGCTTGTGAGAAGAATGGAGCACATTTTCCAAATGTGAAGATCACTAACTCAGGAACTCTGATGTCTTCCCATAACCTAAACTCAAATATCATTGCCTGGGACCATGGATCAAAACAGTCACCTGACTCATCAGAGCTAGTAACTTTATAAGAATCTGCCTCTCTGGGATGTGTGTGAGGCCACAAAAGCAATGCATCTGCTTGAGAGTCTTTACTAACAATCTGGTGCCTCCATCTGACTCCATGAGCATGTAGCATCTCCACGGCCAACAGACTAATTTCTTAATTAGCCTTTACTGGGCCTCCTGCATACCTTAGCACTAAGCAGTACCAGCACTTCTATAAAGAAGGAAAATTTTTCAGGAACTAACAATATTAAACAAATAAACAGAGAAACTAAACTATGCCAAAATTCCCATGAAGACTTACTTTTTCAAGCAGAAATTTTAGTGTATTAGCAAATCAGCAGATTCCTAGACACTCTCTAGTATGAATAAGACATCCAAATGGGTCTCCGAGGATGAGCATTGAGGAGTAAAATGCAAAATAAAATACAAAAAAAAAAAAAAAAAAGGGTGAAAGACAAATGCATTTGAGCCTGGCAATGCAAACCTACATTGGCAAATCAGGAATTACAAATAAGATAACTGGCCACAGTTCTCCAAGTGTCTTTTTATTGAATCTTTTCTCAGGGCTGTGACTTCATACCTGAAATCAGTGATAACATACAATGCTAGGCATGCACATTTTGGAGTTCCAAGGCACTTGAGATCCTGTATAGCGCAGACACATAGGCCATCACACAAAACCCTAAGCGCTGGCAAAATCATGCCAATTCTAAGCAGTCTTAGAGGAAGTGACTGACACAGTGACTAACAAAGGCCATTTCAGGGTGTGATGCTGTTACAAGGATAGAATAAATGCCTTTCTCCTATATGTCTCTGATAAAGAGGTCAAGGATGTCAATGAGAGTAGGGAGATGCCAGGGTCCACCCAGTGGCAGTGCAAAGGCTGCCCTCTTGACCACAGGCCATCATCCTTAAGCCTTATAGTTAGAACTCTGTGCAAATGGCTTGGCTGTGAGTCTTTATCACTGCTGTCAATTGTCTTGTCACATGTAGAAGATGTTATCCTGATGGGTAAAATTACTCAGAAGTCTTGATAGTTCAAGTCTAAATTATAGAACTTATTTCTAGAAAAATAAAGGTTTGATTCTCTAAGTAATGCAATGCAATGGATCATCATAACTGTGCCCGAATACACAATGTCTGGCTGGTCCTCACCTATTCAGCCTCACTTTCAATTCCACACCTCCATGACCAAACTCCATTAGAGGCTGGACACCGCTGAAGTGGCCAACTCCCTCCAGGACCCGGCACATGTCATAGTTCCTCCCATCAGCACGCTGCACTGCCTGTGGCTTCTTAGCCTGGGATGCCTTCACAGCCACCTCCTCTAAATCTAACATGTGTCCGTCCTTCACAGGCCAAGTCTAGATCCTCCCTCTGCCACATGGCTTTCCTCAGCAATCCAGCTCACACTTCCTGCCTTTCCCAAAACGTTTTTAATTTTTCTCTGTAACATTCATTCTGGGACTTTGTTGTGCCGAATCTAATTCAGAAACATAAAGGAAACATGCTATTTGCAAGCAAATGGTTGGTCCTAAACTGCTAGGGTGCTTTTTATTTTTAATCTAATAGGTTAAGCTGTTTTTGTACATATCTTATTCATTCTATTCATTTGCTTGGGAAGTATTTTTGCCCTACAGGTAGTGCAAAGGGAAGCTTCAGCCAAACTTGTCATGAATTTATAAAAAATCCTAAATTCAGAATGCATAAGCCTCCCTCGAATAAGAATGTATCCCCTGATAACCTTGCAATAAGGTCTTGTTTATTAGTAGTTTGGTATTCTGCGCAAAATAGAATATAGTACCTTCTTCTCAAGGATTTTCAGGTTACATTTAGATGAAAAAAAAAATTCAAGCAAGAAATGGTAATTCAAGGCCAACAGAGGCTTCAACAAGCCAGAAGAGCCAGGACAGTTTTCAGAGGAAGGCAAGTTCTGAAGAAAGACTCAAAGAAAGAGAAGAAACTGAATCCCTCAGGGGAGAGAAATGAACATCACTCTCACATGTCCCAATGAATGGTGAAAAAGCCACATTTCCAGAGGCAACCAAGTAAAAGGTGGAGTGGAAATGGCTACGATGTGATTGGTTTGGGATTCTAATGAAATGAACGATGAAAACAGTAACTTCCATCTCTGGACTCAAGCCACTGTGGTGTCCCCATAGAAGGGAGTACGGGAATGGTCACTGCCTTCTGTGTGCGACATTTGTTTTTCCGCCTTAATGTTGGACAACAACCACTAACTTTCTCCCTTTTCCTGAGGACTCCTTTGTAAGAAGATTCATTTTGTAGATGGAAGTCCACACCCTGGTTCATTCTTCTCTGACTGACGGGAACAATGAGGGTGTAGGAGAAGAACATAGGAATAGTGTCCAAGCGTAACTGATGCTGGCTGTGTCTGCCTGAACTCTTGTGCACACTCTTTTCCTAAGACAATATGTATAACAATGCATAGACCACTGTGCCCACTTGTCTTGGATAGACAAGTGCCTTCTTTTGCTGGTGTGCAGGTGCAAAAGCCCTTCATTGTCAATTCTGCTGCCCTACAGATGAGATAAGGGAAGCATTTGTAGTACCACAAACTAAAGTTAGTATTCACTGAGCACTCCAAATGGGAACTTCCAAATTTTAAGTAATGGCAATTTTTAAGAGATGGAGGAAGAAAAAACCACTTGCTTTCTCCTTAGAAAATTTCTCATTCCCTCTCTCCTCCTTTTGAGGGTACAAGGAATATTTTCTGGCCAGTTGTCTGAATTGAGGGCAGAGTGTTGTGGGGAGGGCATCCCTATTAAAGCTAGGGACAAGGGAGATGAGAGGGATAGTCACTCGGATTCTGATGTCCAGTGCTTATGCCCTAATTTCACATTTGTATTATGGGACTCATTATACTACTAGCCTCCATTTCCAGCCAACATTTCCATAAAGTGTTGCTCAGGTATGTTCAGAAGAGGAGTGTTGAAAGCCCCTTGCCCTAGTTCCACCCACAGGTACAGACCTCATTATGCTATAGGCTCCATCCCATCCATGCCGTCTCAGCCACTATCCTTGAAAGGCTCTGGAGAAACACAGCCAGAATCCAAATCACTCCCAAATGTAAACAAGCTTTGTTCACCAAAGCGTAAAGCCAAGCAGAAAGCTAGGCTGGTCCATGCATTGTCACAGGTGGAAGGTCATCTTAATTCAAAGAATAAAGCTAATTAAGTGACTATTTTTCAGATATGAGAAAAAAAGTTGTTTGCTGAGACAACAAAGTAAAAGGAAATTTATGTGAGAATACATAAAATGTTTCCTGCTGGGAGTCTTAGACAAGGTCCCTTTGCAGGGGTCCCAGAACTATATAATGGCTCTTTCAAAGAATTACACATTGACCGGCTGTCTCCTGAAAGGAAGGGGACGCTCCTTCCTGACTCCCTGTCAGTGGGAACACACTCATTAAATGGCTCTCCAGTGGAAGCCAATGTTTCTACTATCAAATCACCCTATCATTCCTCACCTGCTCCATCATGGGCCAAAACAGCACAGGATTTGGCCTAGAAACTAAGCAATCCCTTCTGCAAAGGAAGCTGCTCCACATGGGGAATGACCCTTGTACCCATTAGCACTGACTGCAGCTAACTGAATAGCAGCAACGGTTCTAACAGGGAGGAAGCATCGGAGAGAAAGCCCTGGACTGGAAGTCAGGAGGCTGGGGCTCCTGTGCCCATTCTGCCTACCTGTCCATGGACATTTCAGACATGTGTCTTTTCCTGTCTTGGTATCAATTTCACCATTTGTAGGACAAAACCAGATGAGAAAGACCCTAAGAGCGCCTTCTAGTTTTGACCTTCTATAATTCTATGAGTCACAGAAGTGCATCTTGCATGCTGTGATGCCCTTCTCTCAAGCCTGGAGGTCTCACTGATAAAATGAGAAACAGAACATTATTTTATAGATAAAAATAGTATGATTGATCTTTACATAAAAGCTGAAAATACATAATGTCTATTCATTTTAAAACATCCAACACACAGAGAATCTTCAACTCTTTATGTACAGGCATTGTTCTAGGACTCATTTGAGATTCTTAAAGAGATTGCCAGATGAACTGTTGGGGTGGGGGTAGCAAGGGGAGAACTCTTGGCAGGAAGGAGCTTCATGCTATGAGAAAGCTATTCTGTTGGGAGTGGAAAGATGTTATGCTCATAACTTTCCTAAATTCCCCTGGAGGGAATCATAGCCGAATATGAGACATTTATGTAAATTTTCTATTTCACTTAAGAGGTATTAAAACTGCCAACACTTGAATCATAAAGCAGTGTGACTATTCTTCTGGAAAAATCTGAAGGCACAAATAACATTCATCAAAAAATATTTACTGTGTGCATACTGAAGGAAAAGTGACACAAAGGGGTAAGGGTGGAAGGAGGGGAAATGAGTTGAGGGGTGGAAATAGGTACAAGGTGATTGAAGCGCAGTCATATTCATCAGGGGGTTCACATTTCAGAAGAGAAATGACAAGTCCCTAAGCGCTGAAATAGCAGCAGGATATGATAAATACGGCAACGTGTATTTCTTATCGCTACAAGTGTATAACACCAAACGGAGTGGAGGGGTGGGGCGAGAGGTGGGTTTTCGGTGGATGCAGGGCAGCTTCTTTATGAAAGCAGTGTCATTTGGGCTGTGGCTGGAAGGATGGGTAGGGCTGATAAGGATCAAGGAAAAGAGAAGCAAGGCAGATCTCATTTAACTCTGAAACTACCCTTGTGCTTCCATAACTAAAAAGAGGAACCCTACTAACCGGGAAGACCCGCCTTACAGGTACAGAAACAAAGCCAGCCAGAAAGCAGCTGATTTCTTTTAGAATGCCTTGACCTGGGATGAATCTTAAGACAACTCATATCCTGGCCAAGAATCCTGGATACTCTATGCTCAAACTTAATGTTTAGGAAGTAATCTCGTTAAATACATATTTATATTGAAAAGCAGAACTCCAAACTTCCTCGTCTTGTTTCCTGGCCTCAACACAAAGGCACTATTATTTTCTTGAAAAGGAAATTATTCCAGTGCCCCTGCCCAGGCTCTGACAACACGTGTTTGCCCTCAATCTCCTTCCTCTTCTTGTAAGGACACCCATAGTTATAACTCACATTAGTGTGGGGTAGCACAAGGTGTTTGACATAGAAGCAGCGATGAATGTACTTGTGTTTCTGCTTAAACTGTGGGAACGATGTTCCTGAGAGAGAAGATTGAGAATCTTACTTCCCTTGAGATCTGCTATCCATTAGCAATTCAGCTGCAGGGCGAGGTTCACTTAATTTTAAAATGTAAGTCAAGAGCCTAAAATTGGTAATTGGGCATTTAATTGGGTCTGCGAAGGCACTTACTGGATTTTAACAGCTTCAACAGGTAATGTTTAAGAACATTAAAAATTAGAGCAATGATGAATCAGATGCAAATGGAAAGTGAATGAATTTTGGCACTATAATTTAACACACAGCTAAGCAGTGTTTTGAGCTGAAGATGTTGAGTCTGGTTGGTTTTCTTAAATTTTCTTACATGCCAGGGATTATCAACATATTTCACTTTTTAAGCTTGGCTTACCTTATCATAAAACTCTACTTTGAAGAATTCAGTTCAGCAGGTATATATTTGGCCTAATTGCAGTCAGTATTACTTAAGCTTATAGGGAATGCTAAGAAGTATGAGCTTTATTAATATACTGTGGTTAAACAAAACAAAGAACATCTGTGAATATAATAGAAATCTGGTCACTCACTGGGGCATCCAGTAGACATTGGCTGGACATCTGCTAATTGAATACAATGGCTCTTTTATGATGGTCTGTACTCAAAGACCTCAAAACCATTTTATAAATGCTACCAGTGCCTGCTGACTACTTGTTCTTTTTTAAATTTTATTTTAAACATGTAATACATTTTCACACAATTAAAAAATAACATATTGAGACATCTTACTCCCATCTCTGTGTCCATCTACTCCTTTCCTCTTCCCCTGCCTTCCTGTATACCTTTAGAGAATTTCTTTACATAGAAATAACAATAAACAGTCTCATTTCTTCCCTTTCTTACACAAAAGGTAGCATATTATATACATTTTCTTTCTTTCCTTCTTCCCTCCTTCCCTCTTTTCCTTATTATTTTATCTTGGAACTCCTCAAGATTCATAGAAAAAATCTAAATTCACAGCAAACTTCTTCCTACTTTATATAGCTGTATAACATTTACTCCATTCTAAGGATGAAACATGAACTACTTAACCAGTCCCCCACTGATGGATAGTGAGTTGTTTCTAATCTTTTACTACTGCAAACAATGCTGCATAACTAATTTTGCAAGTATATTTTGAGAATAAAGTTCCAGAAGTGGATTGGATTACACACTCAAAAAGCAAATATACTTGCAATTTTAATAAATATTACCACTGGCCTTCTATAAGCAATGTAACATCTTGCACTCCCACCAGAAATCTATATCTATTTCCTCATATACATGCCAAGACAGTGTGTAGTCAAGCTATGCTTTTACCAATTTGAGAGATAAGAAGTTACATCTCAGTGTAGTTTTAATTTGCATTTGTCTTATTATTGGTGAGGTCCATTTGTATTTATTTTCTTGTGAATTATCTGTTCATTTTTTTTTTTTTTTGCCCATTTTTCTATTGTGTTGACCATCTTTTTCTTAATGATTTCTAGTGGCTTTTTCTATTCTAAGGAGATTAGCCCTTTGTGATATGAGTATTCTCCCAGTATGTCATTTGTCTTTTGACTTATGAGGATTTGCACCATGACATTTTGGCAGTTTTGTTTTGTTATGCTTTTTTAAAAAAATAGTCATTCACCAATGTTTTCTTCTATGGTGTCATGATTTTCAGTTGTAGATAGGAACTCCTTCCCTATGCCAAAGAATCTGCCTTAAAACTTTCTGGTTTCAAACAACCCCATCAAAATTGGGCAAAGGATATGAACAGACACTTCTCAAAAGAAGACATTCATACAGCCAACAGACACATGAAAAAATGCTCATTATTACTCACCATCAGAGAAATGCAAATCAAAACCACAATGAGATACCATCTCACACCAGTTAGAATGGCAATCATTAAAAAATCAGGAAACAACAGGTGCTGGAGAGGATGTGGACAAATAGGAACACTTTTACACTGTTGGTGGGACTGTAAACTAGTTCAACCATTGTGGAAAACAGTGTGGCGATTCCTCAAGGATCTAGAACTAGAAATACCATTTGACCCAGTCATCCCATTACTGGGGATATACTCAAAGGATTATAAGTCATGCTGCTATAAAGACACATGCACACGTATGTTTATTGCGGCACTATTCACAACAGCAAAGACTTGGAATCAACCCAAATGTCCATCAGTGACAGACTGGATTAAGAAAATGTGGCACATATACACCATGGGATACTATGCAGCCATAAAAAAGGATGAGTTCGTGTCCTTTGTAGGGACATAGTTGCAGCTGGAAACCATCATTCTCAGCAAACTATCACAAGAGCAGAAAACCAAATACCACATGTTCTCACTCATAGGTGGGAATTGAACAATGAGATCACTTGGACACAGGAAGGGGAACATCACACACCGGGTCCTATTGTGGGGAGGGGGTAGGGGGGGAGGGATAGCATTAGGAGATATACCTAATGTAAATGATGAGTTAATGGGTGCAGCACACCAACATGGCACATGTATACATATGTAACAAACCTGCATGTTGTACACATGTACCCTAGAACTGAAAGTATAATAATAACAAATTTTTTTTTCTGGTTTTTTTAATATTTAAATATTTCATCTGTTTGAAATTTATGAAGTAGGGTCATGTATGCATTCTACTTTATTTTTTCCATATGGTGATTTAGTTATTCCAACACCATTTATTAACAGTTTATCTTTTCCTCACTGATTTGAGATACGAATTTTATCCTATACCAAATTCTCCATAGATTTTTGTTGACCACAAATTCTGCAGGGGACCTTCAAACCTTTCAGAGAGCTGATCTAGTACTGGGAGAAGACATCAATTAAAATATCTAATAACCTTTTCTTATTTATTTATTTTTAAATTTATTTTTATTTATCTTTGTCAGTCCACCACTACAATAGGATAATGGCCTTTTCTTAAGCTGAATTTCTTAGCAGACACACTGGGACATTCAACCACAACACACATTTCATCCTCATTAGCTGTTCTTCTGTCTAAAATTCACTAAATGTTTGCCTCTTTGAAGCTGAGTTGAATCTGTGTAAACAGATTTATGTCAGCAATGCAAATTAATAGGGAGCTATTATGCCTTTCCCTATTCTTACTGAAAACTGTGAACTATAAAGAATTACTATAAAAGAACACAGTACCTAAAGTTCTCATTATACAGTGTTTGACCTGAATGACCATGTGCCTTAAATGTTTAAATTAGTAAATGCTACACAGCCTATTGATAGCCTATAAAATGATAAAAATACATGAAGTCTAAGAAAATAAACAACAAAAAACAAATGGTCAGGTGAATTTAAACTATAAGCCATGTCAACAAAATAAAGAAAAAAATAGCTTCCTTTTAAAGAAAAAGAAGGAAATTTCCATCTATTGAATTTATCATTCCTATCAAATAATGAATAATCAAATATTACATACAAAATAATATGTAAGGCTGGGCGTGGTGGCTCATGCCTGTAATCCCAGCACTTTGGGAGGCCGAGACGGGCGGATCCCGAGGTCAGGAGATCGAGACCATCCTGGCTAACACGGTGAAACCCCGCCTCTACTAAAAATACAAAAAATCGCGGGGTGCAGTGGCGGGAGCCTGTAGTCCCAGCTACACGGGAGGCTGAGGCAGGAGAACGGAGTGAACCTGGGAGGCTGAGCTTGCAGTGAGCCGAGATTGCGCCACTGTACTCCAGCCTGGGCAACAGAGTGAGACTCCGTCTCAGAAAAAAAAAAAAAAAAAAAAAAAAAGGTTTTGCTATGGTCATTTGTACATTTGTATCTCCTTTACAGCCCAATATATTAATGTGTTTATTACATAGAGGATGAAAGCATAATAGGAGTTTTCCTTCTTTAAACAAAAGGAAAAGAACAAAGTTACATGTAAAGAGTTTTGTACCCTAAAGCTTTTCCAGCAATCCATTTTGATACTGGAATAAATACTTAGTATCAAGATATTATTGATCGAAAGGATAAAAAGGTTTCTTGCCCTCCTCCCTGCTCCAGGCTGGCTCACAGTCTGGATCAATATTTCTTTTCATTCAGACTCCATGATCTCATTTGGTACACTTTTATTTTCTTGCTTGCATCCAAGATAACTGACTCTCAGGGTTTGTTTGATGGCAATTCTATTATGGTCCTAAACCAATTATTTTAAGAAGAGATGAGGAAAAAAGGAGAGAAACTGTACAAACAAGTTGACAGAATCCATTTTATTCCTCTCCTTTTAATGTTTCTTGCCTTAACATAGCCTTTCTTTCTCTAAGCTCCGGGCACTCTTTTTACAAAAGAGAAACCGGATCTTGGTTGGCAGGACTTGCCCCCTGTGAACAATAAAAAGCCAAGCAGAGATAACAATTCCCACACAGTAGTAGGGCAGCTCCTGAGAGGTGACAGAGGGCAGCAAATGCCCGCTGAGGGTGTCTGGCTGCCTGCTCCGAACCCACCACCAATACGGGAGCAACCCAGAGATGATTTGTTTCTTGCTCCTTTTCATCCTCTTGGTGTATACTCCCTTTCATCACCTATTAAGTCATGAATCTGTTTCTACCCCTATGTTCGACAGTCATGTAGTCTGAGAAGGGACTGGCTGCCTCTGTGAGTGAAAGACTAAGACGTGACATTAATTACTGAACTGACATTTGTCTTCTCTCCTTGTCATGTCCCAAGTTGTCTTGTGCTAAAGGGTGCTGGGAAAACATTTTAAAAAGTACTTACTAGTTTGCTATATTGTTCACAATATTCCCCAGGGAAACCAGTGGAAAGTTTCCTTAGTTAGGCACCACTAGGAATTTGCTTCTGGCGTTGAAAAAAACAAAAACAAAAACAAAAACATAGCAACTAGGCACAAGAGCGAAGATCGTGAAAATTTTCCAGAGGATGAAAAATCCATTCCCAACCTCCTGGGAGTACACTAATGCTTACTTCATGTCCACATGTTTACTATGCCATGGGTACAACTGAGGCTTGTCTTATGAGCCTCAATGTGCATAGAGAGGTCAAGACCCTCTGAAGGATGGGGAGGGTCATAACCAGGAAACGTGCAGGAAGTCAGTAAAAGGACCATGTCTCTTGTGCAGAAACTGTAGGCCAGGTACATGATGCATTGCTTCCTACTACCTGGTGCTGAGTATTTGGGCTCTGTATTGAAAATGAAAGGTAAAGGGAGACATGAGAACAAAAATCTGGAAACATCCCAGTTCCCATTAATACAATAAAAGAGACATATATTTTAAATGACCAAATACAAAAAGAAGGCCATGCCATGGATCAATGATGAGAACATGTCATGAACTGATGATGATGATGATGAATCGATTCTGTACACCCCGGTACTAAAAAGGAAAGAAAGGGAAGCAGGGACTTCAGAGGGCAGAGAAGAAGAGTTATCAGAACAGCATTGTGGGCCAGTTCCAGTATCTGAAAGGTCAGATGAGTCATATTTCATAAGGTTCCAACATTCATCCACTGCAACTGGGTTTTCTCATTGTTTTGAAAATCCAAAAACCAAGGATACTTTTCGATACTATCCTACTGTTTTGAAAGCATTATTCTCACACACTTTTCATTCCTCTGCTATCTACTTGCTTCGCCATACACCTTACTTTGCAGGTAATGTTACCTCCAGTGAGCTGTCTAGAGGTTTGGTCTCCTGGGCTTTTTTTTTTTTTTTCTACAAATCTGAACAGAACAGTGGGAACTCTGGGAAAGGCTCAGGCTGTGTTCAGTGTTTGTGGGCCACTAATTGAAGGGTAAAACTCAGAGGCAGCTTTCTCTACACTTTCTTGGAACTCCACTACTTCTTGAATCTTTACTTTCTAAAGGCCATGGTGGGTGGCCAGGGATCCAGCAAGCAGATGTAGTTTACATTGGAATACTCTTTGAATAATGGCAGAAAAGCAAATCCCTGTCTAGGGAATAGACTTGAGAAAATAACTCAAGTATTTGAGACTCCATTCAAAATACTACGAAAAAGGCATTTAAACTGTATGGTGGGAAAACACCTGAATCAAGAAAATGGTAAGAATGACAAGCTGAAGTAAAACAGCAGAGATGACATTCATAAATTTAGTGTATCTGAATACAAAAACACAACTTACTATGAAAGTCCATTTATAGTCAGTCATGATATGAAGGCAGCTGTGCTAGACTGGAGTTTACCTAACCTCCCTGAAGGCAGGGGGACAGACTGAAAAATCACATGAGGACTGTTCCTAGCAATGACATGCATACATTTGTAAGAAGCTGGTGATCTGGGCTGGCTTGCTTGGGAAGAATGATGACAGTGTTAGCAGTAGGCCTAGCTCCAGTCATCACTCTGAAATGTAGCTACCAAAAGGGTGGGAAATACAGAGCAACTGTGTGTACAGGGGCTAGTGGTTGGCTGCAGCGAAGATATACAGGATGGATTTACGAATATCTCTATGAATAGGGAAGATCCCCTCCAATTTGCCCAAAATGGGAGGCCAGTGGCCTACAGACTGGGAGGTGCAAATCAGGATGTTGGTTTTCTCCTTTCTATACCTTGGCAGGGCCCTCCTCTCACTATCACATCTTAACCTATCTCAAGACAGGTTCCTACGTGAACTGCCCATCAATGCCTACCCTTCTTCTGGGTGACTGAGCATAAGAGGGACTTTCCCATGCTTATGGGACTTGGTCCCAACTTCCTTAACCTTGCGATGCTTGAAGTTCAAGCAGAACTGTGTGTCTCCTCACTGGACCCAACAGGAGATGAGTACACCCATCTACAGAGCTACTCTGTTTCTAGCACTCTGCTTCTTTTCAAGCTTGAACTGACCTGTGTCCACTCACTTCTCTTTCACATGCCTCCCTGGGGCTTTATTTATTTGGTCATTCTCTTCTAGTTCACTACCCCACCCCTAGTCATTCTCAGCAAGGCTTCATACATTCATAAATAAATTAATAAATTCATTGATAGATAGAACCCTTAAATCAGCCTAGCTCCAGCCTACCACCTCTCCATTATAAGTTTATTTGTTCATATAATTGTTCATAGATAATCAGCTCCACTTGATATATAATTCAAATTTATGCATCTAAAAGCTGGCAACACTTTTGAAACTTTGCAAATTTTTTCAGTCAGTAATATCACTTCTAGAAACTACTCCTGATAAAATAATAGTGAATGTGAATAAAGCTTTAATTACATGGTTAAGTCATGACATTGTTTATTATAATGAAATATGGATGATAACTTCAATTTCCAGTAAAAGGGATTAGTTACATGCATTCTGTTGTATTTTTACATAATTAAATATGCAACTATAATGCTATAAAATATTTAGTGACATGGAAAGATGTTCATTTAGAACAGCAAATTATGAAATAATATGTGTATATGTCTCATACTTATAACTACAAACACACACATAGATTGTGTTCCTCTGAGTGTTTACTTCTCTGTAAACAGAGTACTTCTCAAGTAGAGAAATACTGCTAAAAGCATGATTTAAAAAAATACACTCTTTATTGTAGAATAGGGTTAGATTTAACAAAAAAGCTGTAAAGGAACATTTGTCACCATGAATGAATCCATATTGATACATTATTATTAAATCAACTTCATTCTTTATTACGATTTCGTTAGTCTCTACTTAATGTCCTTTATCTACTCTGGGATCCCATCAAGTATACCACTATTACTTTGGTAATTAAAAATTATATTGGTAAAAAATTGTCATCAAGGAAACCACAAAAATTTATGCCATAAACCATGGAGACAGTGCTCATGAATGGTAGAAGCCTCAAATATTAAATCTCCAACTATCTAGATATGGAAACCCCTTGTGCCCTAAAGCATCCATGTTGAATACTTTCAAGGTGGCTATGAGATGTGAAAAACTTCCCAGATACTCTGTTTACTACAGAAAAATGACCCGCTGGAATCACTGGGCTGGAATTAGTCAGCAGAGTTTCCACTGGGAAGTTTTGGTTCTGAGATCTGGCTTACTGACCAGTTTTTGTTCTTCTATAGTGTTTAAATCCCCCTGGGATTCTTCTGCAAAAGTGAATGGAAATGTCAGACTATCCTCCTCAAAGAATGTTTTTAAAACATGTTTTGAATTGGAAGTTTCCTACAACACAAGCTCTTAAGTAATTGGCAAACAAAAGAACAAGCTATCTTTAAAACAAGGTTTAAACATAGGGGACAACTAAAAACATTAAATCTCCTCTTTAATACTAAAACCCCTATTTTATTAAAGGCTGCCTTCTCTTTAAGAAATTTCATAATCAATTTTCAGCATGTAACTGTATAGCTATCTCTGCACATCTTATTCAGAAGACAAAGAAAAAGAAGGCTTCGGCGAGTCATTAAGATTCAAAGGATCCATCAGCCACCTACATTCTGTGGAGTGGGACTGGCTGCAGACTAATCTAATCCTTAAAAGGTAGACTAGAAAAAAAAATAACAATTTCCTCCTGTCAAAACACATTCATATCTTCAAATATAATTGTAAAGAATTTTGGTTAAAATGACCTGAAGTACAGCTGCAAAGAGCTCCTGATTTCAGTCTTCCATTCACAATGGAAATTCAGAAACAGAAGGTACCAACATCTCCATTTCTGAAACAACAAATTTTCATTTTAAATTTCAATGACACAATAAAGGAATCCTATTTTGATTCATTTTCCAGGGGACGGTAATTCTAATATAGCTCACTTTCCAAAAGCAATTAAAAAATACCAACCAAACAAAAAACCCAATGCACTGCCTACCTGAACCAACAGTCAGTGCGAGATGGGCAGCACTCACTGACACGGCGTTTCAGAGACTGTGCCTCTGTGTCTTCTCCCTAAGCATACACATGGAATGACTTGGCACCAAAGTAGTTCTTCCGGAAAATCAATCTTCAATGCTAACTTTCCAAAAATATGCACATATTCAGTAAAGTATATGGATCTGTAATGTTTATGAATACCCTATTAATAATTTAATTATTTATGAACACATTTTTATATATTTTGCCCCATAACAGGTACATTCAGTATGAAATACTTAATTCTAAAGCTTCTCACTGTGCCTTGACATGGTTTTTGCCTTTATGTGTAAAGTCACATGAGAAAAAAATATTTTTTAAGCTCTGAAGATGAAAGACATAAGGAAGCATTCCACAGGTTTGTCAGGAAACACAAGAGACTGCTTTTCTAGCTTTTCCAAGACTTCACTGCTTCCCCATTAGTGCTCAGTTCTGGCCTAGCCATGAAAAATCAAGAAGCAAGGATGATACACCTATTTAGAAGGAAAATGTCTCAAGGTTTCCACCTGCCTGCTCTGGGTAAAATCAAACTTAGTGGGGGTATATCTGAAAATCTAAGAGGATCATGAAGTTTCTGTGGTATTTCTATTCTTTACTTCAAAAACGTTGCTTTAAAAACAAAAAACAAAAAACAAAACACATCTGATACATTGGAATTGAGAGGTTCTCTGAGGTGTCTGCCATCTCTCCCAGGTATTGCCAAAAAAGTCAGTCTTAATGCCATGATGAGCCCCTCCATCTCCAAAATAAGTGTTCTAAGAAGAAGGTCTATTTTCCTGTACTCGAGATTTGGCATATCCAAAAGCCACAGGGTAAACTGCTCAGGCCAGGCAGACTTGCTACAGGAGAGCCACCTCAGGACTCTGAGAGTACCTAGGATAGACAGGCCTTAAAGCCCATCACACTCAGTCCCCTACCTTCACAAGGGAGGCCACCAAGGGCCAGAGAAGGGCAAACTTGCCCCAAATCATTAACTCGGGCACTGCTCTGGTTCTTCTAGTTTCTCTGCTAGTCAGAACAATTGCACTTGTTAACAATCCACAGATGAATGACATCCATTCTCTCAGTTATCAGCTCAAGATTTGCCTTCTCCCTGAAATCCTCCCCATGCATTCAGTATTTAGTCCAAACTGATTTAAATATCTTCGATCTATATTTTTAGGTTAAAAGAACTCTAAAGAACATTGGCCATGTGCTTGACATCTACGTGACGTGATGGTACCTAGTAACAGAAAATTTACTACTGCTTGTGGATGGATGCCCTTTTACTCCATGTACAGGAATATATGAATATGGTTTTTGAGTCTCAGAAAACAAATCTGGTTTGCCTTTCATTTAAAATTCTCCGATATCTGAACTTAGTCTTCATGAATTTGCACTTATCCAGGGTAAACAAGCCTAGCTTCTTTCTCTATGTTTACACATTGCCTGGTCTCCTTACGCAGTTGCTTAATCCCCCACTTCCTCAGCTAGATTAGTATCTTCTTCAAGGCAGGACACTCCAACAACACTTTTTGTATATGACCTGCAAAACTTCTACTTGCCCCAATCGCTTAGAGTTCACAAAAAAAGAGGAGGAAAACATTAGCTATATCTGATATTTTATTCTGATATAATTCTCAATTGGTGCCAATTTTTGAAATATTACTTAGTGGTTAAAAACACCTTGCTTTGAAGTCAAAAAGACCCAGCTACAAGTGCCTGAGCTGCCATTTCTTATCTGTACGATTTTGGTTGGGATACTTTATACCTCCATGTTCTTATCTATAAAATAGGAATAATAACAGTAACTATAAATCCAAGTTATTATAAAGATTATAAATAAGATATGCATCGAATGACCTTAATACAGGGTCTGACATATTAAGTATTCAATAAATGCTGGTTATCATAATAACCATCTCTGAGAAATCTTTGCCATCTAGAACTCATCAACAATTCAAATTACATGTTCTTGTTATTTTATTCTGGAATTTGGTGGTATTGATTATTCTGTGGATTGCCAACAATTCTGTTCACCTTTTATGACTTGTCATTTCACATTAATTTTAACTATTTACACACTTGCCACCACTTCGTGCAGTCTGAACTTATACCTGGTATTCAAAGTAACACTCTCATTCTGTATCACATTATTCTTGTGCCACATGCATTTTAGCTAACTTAGAATTTTAAAAAACACCAATAAAGCAATTGAGAAGGACTTGCAACTAATGAGCAGATAAATCCAGATTAAAATCCAAGTTTCCCAGCTCTTAGTCCAGCACTGTAGAATATCTTGCTGTTTCTTTCTTGAATCCAATCCACAGGTATTGAGTTATGCCTTCTACTTCCTGAACCCTCTCAAAAGAGGCATGCAATCCCTTGAGTTTCTAAACAACAAACATGGAACTGCAGAATTTCATCTAGCTTCTGTCCTACCCGAAGTGACATCAGGGCTCAAAGCATGAATGAGAAGGTATTTTGGCAGGAAAGGTATTATTTTACTTCCAGAAATGTATAAGCTCTTGATAGTTAAGGCCTTAACGAAAAGCCTCCTAAACTATTATACTACATATAACATTTCTCTACTCTTTGGTGCTTTATTTCATTATTACTTTTATAAAAAGTGGTAAAGGCAAATCATGTATTTATCCTTATTTTTTTCCTGAAAATCAGCAAAATTCTGAACCTGTTAATTTATCATCACTAGCAACTAAGGAATTCTAATCAAAAAGTAAGCATCATACCTAGAACACATTCCCAATGATTAATTTTTCCACTTTCATGATTCAATTTTAATCTCATAGTAAAGATGAAAAGGTTTATGCTTTAGAGGAAATTCACTCTTCTCAGCCCTTCTTCCTAAAATCTATATTTGGATTCAACAGTCAGTGGTCTGAAACATTAATGGAGCCTTCCATTGAGCCATTATTCTTTTTCTCTTTTTGTTTTGCAAACAGGGCTTATTAAATCTTTGCTGTAGGCACCAGGAATGAAGAACAGTGAGAATGTGCTGATGTGAAAGGTTTCACTGAACTCAAGCAAATCATTTCTGAGTTGCCACAACTCCCTAATAGTGAATGCCCCAAAAGTATACTACTTGGGTGGCAAATATAAATTACCATCACATAAAACACACTAAAGAAAAACCAAAACCCACCCCTCTCCCTGTGCCAGGGGTTTAAGGCAGAGATGTTGACTGCACACGCTTCCTACTAAGTATCATCAAATCAGTGTAAAGAATACATTTCTGGTGCTAATGCAGCTTGATACAAGTCTTACTAGCAGTGAGGGAAGGAAATTGCTTCATATTTTTAGGACACACTGCATTTCTTTATTTTTGCTATTCTCCATTCTATTTTAAGCTTAGACACACTCATACAAAATTAAGTTTAATACACAGTTTAAAGACATATAGTCCACAATTAATTAATAATTAATCACATGATGATAAGGAAAGCAAAGCTAATATTCTTCTATTCTTCATGATTCATAGAAAAGTTAACCAAATTCCAGGTCAAGACCATGGTCTGAACACATGCCTTTACTTGTGGTTTCTCTTAAACCTCACTAACGTGACTAAGGAGATT
The DNA here is from genome assembly GCF_007565055.1 of Rhinopithecus roxellana. NCBI lineage: Eukaryota > Metazoa > Chordata > Mammalia > Primates > Cercopithecidae > Rhinopithecus > Rhinopithecus roxellana. The sequence continues at coordinate 59,022,941 of NC_044553.1, read as the reverse complement.
GTCTTTTAAAGGCACAAACCCAGAGACAAATGAAATGGAAGAGAACACAACATCAACAAAACTTTGCAAGCTATATTGCAAATGGATAGGTGGTTAATGACCCAAATAGGCACAAGAAAGCTGAAACCTAAGCTGGCAGTAGGGAAAAGCCACAAAGCAACCCACCCAATATATATCAGAGAATCTCCCCAAATCTAAGGATTTTAAGGCATCATCACTACCTTTGGAAGCAGGGGTGAGATAGAGCTAAAATAGAAAGAATGGGCCAGGTGCAGTGGCTCACCTCTGTAACCCCAGCATTTTGGGAGGCCAAGGTGGGCGGATCATGAGGTCAGAGGATTGAGACCAGCCTGGCTAATATGGTGAAACCCCATCTCTACTAAAAATACAAAAAGTAGCTGGGTGTGGTGGTGTCTGCCTGTAATCCCTGCTACTCAGGAGGCTGAGGCAAGAGAATCACTTGAATCTGGGAGGCAGAGGTTGCAGTGAGCTGACACTGCGTCACTGCACTCCAGTCTGGTGACAGAGCTAGACTTCATCTACAAAAAAAAAAAAAAAATAATGGTTCAAAGTCCATTCAAGAAAATATTTAGATGCCCCAATCCCTTTCTCTGCTTTTATGGGTAGGTTCCTGACTTTTCTAACCCTCTATGTACCAGCCACAGTTTAGGGTAGTGGCAATGTATTAAAAATAATTACTGTTGTTATTTTCTTCAAAGAGAACATTTGCATACTTGTTTAGAGCACCCCGCCCCCTTTCCTCTTTTTGTACTTAGCTCCCAGGACCCTGGCAGTCAGACTATACTCTTTATAGGCAGATTAGAAAAATCCTTCCTTGGGGAATCTAACCTGGACAAGAAGAAAACCATGAAGAGGGTGACATCAGGGGCCTCCCCATTAAACAGCACAGCCAGGCCACCTTATCATGAAGTCCCAGGTAACAACACCCAATGACATGCTCAGGGTTTCTAACTGACTTTTAAGGTCCTCTTCTTAAAATATGAGCCGACCACCAAGAATCACTGAGCCAAGTCTCTAGTATGAAAGTCAGAGACCTAAACAGACCGTCAAAAGCAACCAGAAATATACAGGGACTATGCAGGGGGAAGAAAACTTAAAACCACCACCACCACCAACGACTATCATTAATACCCTCAGGAAAATAACAGAGGATGGTCTATTCGTAAAACTAAAACGGGATGCTATAAGAATACCCAGAAAAGAAAAAAGTGTACTTACATATTATATGTATGTGTGTGTATGAATTTGTAAAGCTCAATTACTCAATTGTAAAGTTAGAAACTAAAGTTAAGAAAATCTCCTCCCAAAAATAGGGTTGGAAGACAGGAAAAAAGTAAAAAGAAATTAGAAGAATAAATCTAGGAGAGTCACACTAATCAGAATCCTTTGCAGAGAAAATAATTCATGTTATTTAGTTTTAGCAGAAATTATTTCTTACAATACATTAAATAACATAATCTCTAAGACAGCTAAAGAAGCACACTTGAAGTTGAGCTTTCAGTACAACTGCCCAACTGTACTAGAGAACTAAGCCAGAAAGGGAGCTTCACCTCTTCTAACATCCGGAGACTGCCTCCTGAAGTGGCAAACTGCCACTAGAGCCACTAATTCCAGAAGCATGTTATTGCTGCCAAGATCGGGGAGTCATAGGTATTGCTATGGACTGCAAAGTCAGGCTGTGCTTGCCACAATCCATACAAGCAAAATGGATGGCAAGCAGTCTGCTTCTTGACCTCACAGAGCTAGTACCAAACACTGGGATGCCTGCTAATGCTGTCCCAGAGTAAAAAGCTTCCATGGCCATACCTGCCAATAGAACAGAAAGAAGTACAGTCAAATCTAAATCACATTCAGAACACTAGCTGCAAAAGATCTTAGAAACAGTGCCTATCCTTCTAGCCCCTGCAGTACACAAAGGTAAACTGGAAGGAGGTTGGCATGGATGTGAGATAATTCACAATATTCATCACAAGATCCTCAACATCTGAATAACAAAGTACTGAATGAAAAAAAAAAAAAAAGATGCACATAGAAAACCCAGGGGTCGGGTGGAGGAGGATCATTCATGAAATTAATTCAAGAAAATTTGAGGCCGGGCGCGGTGGCTCAAGCCTGTAATCCCAGCACTTTGGGAGGCCGAGACGGGCGGATCATGAGGTCAGGAGATCGAGACCATCCTGGCTAATACGATGAAACCCCGTCTCTACTAAAAAAAAAAAAAATACAAAAAACTAGCCGGGCGACGAGGCGGGCGCCTGTAGTCCCAGCTACTCGGGAGGCTGAGACAGGAGAATGGCGTGAACCCGGGAGGCGGAGCTTGCAGTGAGCTGAGAGCCGGCCACTGCACTCCAGCCTGGGCGGCAGAGCAAGACTCCGTCTCAAAAAAAAAAAAAAAAAAAAAAAAAAAAGAAAATTTGAGAAAAATTAATTCCAACACTGAGGGGACCCACTGACTACTAGAACAATAGATGAAAAGAAACCACTCTTAGATCTATTACTGTGAAATTGCTGAACACTAGGGACTAAAAGATCTTACGAGCTTTCAGAGACGAAAAGAAAAACGTCCTATAGAAAAGATAAGGAAATTAGCATCCTTTTGGACTTCTTGAGGATACTGGAATCTAGAATACAAAGCAACAACACCTTCAAAAAATGTATTCCTTTGAAATAAACTGAAACAGGATTAAACAAGAGATTCAAGGCAGAGTTAGACCCTATTTATTCTTCAGAGGGAGCAGCGCTATAGAGATACAGGCACAAACTCCCAGCTGATTGCCCTATCCTTTATTTAATTTGGTACATTTATTCCAACTTAGAATTCTATACCCAGCCAAACTAACAATCAAGTATCAGGGTAGGATTACATTTTCAAGCAGGCAAGTTGTTTGTGCCAGTGCACTGCTGCCGTCTGGATGCTATTTTGACCTTTATCCTGAAACTTGTCTTCGCTTTTTTCCCGTGTGGAATCCCTGTTTCTTATATCTGTCTTCCTCTTGCTCAGTTATGTCCTTGTTTTCCAGGAGTTTCCTAAGGAAGGGCTCATAATGTCTTCTGTGCACAGGTAACTTTGGACAGTGTGTTAATCACGGGTGCAAACAAGGCCTGAAAACAAATTAGGAGAAGAAACTGTTTCCACCAACCATGGAGTCCTCCTAACAGACTTATGATCATTTCCTTTTTGGACAAAAAGTGCCTATTTAAATAAATAATAGGGCAGTATATTGGGGGCTTGAGTCCATCTCTCCACAGTGCTGTTCCCTCTGAAGGATAAATAGGGGTTACCTATGCCTTGAATACTCAGTTCATATCCTGTATATGGTTGGCCTGAGTATCAAAAGACTAAGAAAATATTATTAAGATATTAGTAAATACCACAATTTCATTTCACACTAAAACCTTATCATTAATTCATTTCCTGTTCCCCATCCTGTGAAGAAAGAAAACTGTCAGAACTGTCCGACCTTCTCTAAGGAAATTTACTTAGAATTCCTTATGAATACTATAATCTACCTTATTTCACTAAATAGAGGAAAACCAATATTCATTTTACCTACCACTAACATTAGCCTTGAGGGTACCTATATTTCCTTTATAACTTAAAAAAAATAAATTAGATAAAGCTTTGATTTGTTCAATACATACATAAAATCTCCCACACTAAACTAACAGATAACTCCAATGGAATACTGTGTTCCTTCTCTTCTGACTTATCTATAATAAAACTTCTTCTAATGTCTTGAACACGTAATGCTTCCATCTGATGATGTTGGTGCAGAACATTTCCTCTTCCTGGAATGACTTTCCTGCTCTTTCACTTTTTGTTAGCCCCATTAATCTTTCAGAGGAAAGCTCAAGAGCCACATGCCCTGGAAAGCCTTCCTACAACTCCTGGACCAGATCGGGTTCCCTCTATAAATGTTCCTGGCTTTTAGTACTTTTCTTTCCTGGTACTTATCTCAGTATATAACTATGTATTTTTGAAATTATTAGGTTACCCCCAACACACGTACACATTAGGTTCTATGAGGTAGTGTCTGTCTTGCTCACCCATGTATTCACAGCATCTGATGCAATGCAGATAGTCAACACATAGGTAATGGATACATTAGTTTTTTTTTTTTTTTTTTTTAATGGAAAGAGGTAAGTAGGGAGAAAAAATAACGTAGAAGGAAAACAAGGAGGAAAGTGGGGCGGAAAGAGGGTAGAAGAAAGGGGAGAGAAAGAGAAAAATTCTAGGTGCAAATTCTGATTTTAGGTGGAAGTATTTATTTTTAGACTTTTTTAAAATTCATGTATCTAGCTAGCTATTCTGCTTTAGAAATTTCAGAGGTTGCCAGAGGACTTGGTAAATGAGCCAGATGTTTCTATATTCCTCAAGGGGGGAAATAACTCTGAGGAGGAAGAAACCATGGAGTTGGATGCTTAGAAAGCAATTCTGATTCTGGGCCAACCACACCCCTTGGTTTGAGTCTTTTTCTTCCTAGAAAAGTCATGCAGAGGGCAGGGCCCCCCGCCCCCTCTCCATGTTGTCTTCCATGAGCATTTGGAGCAGACTGCCAGAGCAGGTTTCTGAACTCTGGTCCTTGTGCTCTGGCATCCCATTGACAGCAATGAGTTGCGATCCTCTGGGCCATGCTGTTCGCACGCTGGCTCCATCTGACCTGCAGACCATGAGAGCTGCAATGGGCCATGTGGGAGAACATCAAATATGAGGCACATTACTAAGATGTTATCAAGCAGGAGCAGGGGCTTGGGCAGAAATGGAAGAGAGCCGAGTGGACCCTGCATGTTACCAACTATCAATTACTGTAACTAGAACTCCCAAAGCCCTGAAAAGGGAGCAGAATGAGCCTCATTTTCCACATTCTGCTGCTTTGAAGTGCTCTGCCGAGAGATATGCAGCAGAAGGAGAGCCCAGAAATGGCACTCTCAAAGCCAAGTTGCAGGGGGGCTTGGGCTGTCACTCCTGCAGGTATGGTATACGCAACCTGACCACTGTTTTCTAGGTGAGCTGTGGTAGTAGATCCCAGAGACTCAGATGTCCAGAAATAGTGACTGTCTAAATATTATTGATTTTGACCTAATGATAGTAATATTTACAGACAAACTAGACTTTCACATAAACAATACAGCTCTAACGACAAAAACAACAATAGCTAACACTTAGGATGTGAGTGCTTATTATGTGCCAGGACCTATTCAAAGTATTCTGCATATATTAACTTATTTAATCTTGGCCACAAACCTAAAGAACTTACTACTTAAATCCATTTTACAAAACATGGAGAAACCAAGGTACACAAAAATTAAGGAATTTGCCCTAGACCACACAGCTAAGTGGCAGAACAGAGATCAGAGCCTTGGCTATCTGGCTCCAGAGTCTGCGTTCTTATTCGCCAAGCAGCGCTGTCTTGCTCAGTTGGGAATTCCCAAGCACTTAAGAGTGTTAGGTAATGGACAGTATATATAAAAACAAAAAAGCCTCCATCTGTGCAAAATATGGGATACTAATGTGGGATCTGTGACTTCCAATTGTGACTAAAATTTTGTGAATAATCCCTAACACAAATGCCTAACAAATAAAAATCAGGGCTACAGGAATACTCAGTGGTCGGTTACTTAATTTTGTTGTCTTCAAATGGCAATAATATATATGTACCTCCCATTAGCATTTTCCAGAAATTCCCAAAGTAGAAAACAGACTTCCTTAGTAACTTTAAGATCACAAATATCAGTGCATTTAAGGAACAGCTAGCTTTACAGTAAAATAATTCTGAGTCTGAACTTCAGTCTAGTCATTTCTCTTCTGGGTTAGTGGCATTTTACAAAAAGACCATATAACACAAATTGATAATTAAATATAAATAAGAATAAAAATCAGCACCAAGGATCATAGAAATAGGGTTACAGGATGAAATTAGGGGAAAGAAAAAAACATGTGTTATACAGATTCTATGGTAAAAGTAGAATGGAAACAGATTAAGTCACGTTAGGGAATTTGAACATAGTTTTAGAAAATTATGCAAGACTATTAAAATTCATCTTGCATTTTACAAATAAGAAAGTTCTTGTAGAGTTGAGGATCACCTGAATGGAAAAGGACAAAAAGACAAAGACCAATTTGGAAAGTATCTCAGGGTCTCATAAGAGAGAAGACATAGGTCTGTAATAAACCACTGTAAAATGACGAGGACTTAGTGACTAACTTGAATGTAAAAGGCAAAAGAATTGGAAGACCAAGTCTAAAGCTAAGATTTCTAGCTTGGGGAAAGTGATTAGAGGGTGATGTAGCAAACCATGAAGGAATACACAAGGGGATGCCAGGAGGTGCTGTACTGGGCTGGATTTAGGTCAGGTAGAAATATTTACTAGACAACCAGGGCAGGGTGGACTAGAGACAGTCTAGTTAACTGGGGGACAACCAGGAAAGGTTCGTGTCCCCCAGACAGGAAACTTAATGCTGATGAGAAGGGCCCTAAGCAGATTCTATATCCCCCAATTCATAGAACACAGTGTTTTCTTTTGGCTATATTCATCACCTGAGAGTTTGCTTTGCTCACATGTGTTTGCTTTACGGGGTACTTACCTACATCTCACAACTCTGCTCACACCTGCATGACTTTTCCCTCTAGGCAATGGGGCAGGGACAGAACACCCCTCTCTACCAGCCTAAGGAACTCTTACATTGTGTACAAAGTGATAGCTAGCAGACGAAAGGCTCATGGAGACTGTGGCTTCCTGCTTGCACAACTTCCCTGAATCTTTATTTTAAAAGTTTCCATTCTAACTCTTCTCTTTATTTCTCCTTGTTTTTTAAATGCTCAGGAAAATTTCTCTAGCTCCTTCCATATCATATCCCACTGGCTTTATGATATTTGCCTTGAGCTTGTCTGGCTATTTTTCTTTCTCATGTGTTAGTACTAACCTGTAAAATGAGATTTTTTTCTAAGTGAATAAGCCCAAGTCAATATCTCTATTTTTATCTCAATCACTAACCATGGTCCACGTGGTAAGCAATTAAATGTTCCCAAGAACACTTTTTCTCGCAGAAATCAGTCTAATTTATAGTTGGTCAAAATAGTGGTATTTTCCAATATCAGCAGCAAAGGAGCAAGTCACAGAACACAAAAGTGTCCAGAATTTTTCATTGTGGAATGACCATTTGATTGACTGTAGCCAGGAAATAAATTAAAAACCACAAGGAATTCCAACATGTTAATGCTGTTTATCCCTGTCTAACTGTACCATTAAGGAAAAGAGATTTAAATGCAATGTGCTTACATTCCATCTAGAAGGCCCATTCTTCAGTTTTGACTTCAACAACTGGACTAGGTTTACTGGCATTCATGTCTAGTGAAAGGAAGACAGTTAGCAGGAGTCACACTAACTTTCTCTTCTCTTAAGAGCTCCCACAGAACTTAGCCACTCCTGGTGGTGTATCCTTGTGTTGGGTAAGCTACCCATATGCCAAATGCTTTCTAGTAGAGGTCCAGACACACACAGGATAGAGGTCAGAGTCATTCACAGACATTCAAAGATATGAATGAAAAAAACAAATCCTCTCAAATACACAGAAGATAGAGTAGGGCTTCCATTATAATAGTAAGTCAGAACACTAAATGTTAAAAGTGGTAGCTGGAGCAGTATCAGAGCATAGGTTCTGCAGGCAGCTCACCTGGGCTGACATCCCTCCCTCCCATCATTAGTTATGTTATCACGAACACGCTGCCTAACCTCCCTGAGCATAAGGTCCTCACCAGTAAGAGGCAAAAATTATACTTCCTCTTTGGGTTGTTCTGAGGAGTAAATAAGATAATTTCTATAAAGTGATTAACACAGTTCCAGCACACAGAGCTCACTGAACAGCAGTTACATTAATTATTATGTTTGTCAAAATCATTGTTAGACACCAAAAAGAAGAGTGTGGGTTGTCTTTGGAGGGGCTGGAGTACAGGCTACAACCAGGCTGTCTCCAAGCTCAGAAACCTAAATACAGCATAGGCAGCAGCATTTCTGAAATGAATGTCCTGGAAAGAGGATGATTTCTTCAGCCTTCCAGATGAATTCTTCAGCCTTCAAAAGTCCATGATCTAGTGTGGTCCCAGGATGTGTGTCCACCTGCCAGCCTGTTGGCACTTAGCCATTTTTGCACTGGCTCTGGCTCTTTCTCACACTGATATTACTAATGGCATGATGGAATCAAGTTTTGCTCTACCAAGAAACCTATATAAATGTTACTCAAAACTATACCGTCATCACAGTCATCTGCTGGGGATTTTGTTCCTAACAGAAGCACGTAAAGGAGATGAAATTAGGCAAGAAAAACAACGCCAGCACTTATGTGTGGATTGATGTGGAGGCCACAATTCAATTTTAGGCTCTGATTCCAGAGTCCTGGGGTGTAGCTCCTTATTTCAAGAACAGAACCCGCTGTCAGCTTCCTCCTATTCGAGGAGAGTTTAAACAACCAGAAATGTGATAACATGCAGTTACCTGGGTCCCACGCAAACCTACTGAAAATGAATCTCTTGGGAAAGAGAGAGAAACCCAGGAATCTGCATTATAACAAGCAGCATTTCATGCATATTAAGATTTGTGAACCACTTACTTTAAGGGCTCATAATTTAGTAGCGGATACACACATACTAGCTTTCTAAAATATCTGGCAGTCTCTGATAGGTACCATAATAAAGATATGGAGTACAGAGGCTGAACAAAGGAGAGAAAGTCATTCCAAACTGGTAGATCTAGGAGAACCTCCCAGACTGGGCACTTGGAAGGTGGTGAGGATTAACAGTAGAAAAAAAGCTGGGTTAGGAATGAGAAGAAAAGGAACACAAGAGTTGTCATAGGTAGAGGAAACCAGCTGAACAAAAGCATCTGGAGTAAGCATGTCTGGGGTATGTCTGAGCTGGTAAGCGTCAGTGGGGCCCAAGTGAGTGGGCATTTGGGGAGGGGATTACTATTTTAGGTAGAGGGATGAAGGCTATACCACTGGGTGAGACATAAGACTCAAGGCCTTACACACCAGTTGGGGTCTGAGTTCTAGTGTCTCTTTGCACTAAATCACTGTGGGAGGTTTCTGCAGAAAAGTAATATCAGATCTTAGGCCCACATTTTAGAAATTATGGATTTCCAAAATCCAAAAAGCGATGGAAACCAAAAGTTTTTTTATATATCTCCTTTGTTGGCAAAATCTATCATGAAATGAAGTCAGGTTACTTATACTCATTATCTATCCAACTTGTGAAAAATATTAATGTCTTTGAGTAGGGGTGCTGCATTGAACCCCATCTGGAGATGTTACATAAAATTTAGTTCAAGTACTATATAAAATTTCTGAACTCAGAAAAAACTTTGAATTCCAAAATACATCTGGGATTAAGGTTTCGATGAGGGATTATGGATCTTCACAAACAACAGGAGAGGTTTAGTACCCTCTTGATGTTTTAAAAGTCCAAGGGAGTCTTTTAAGAGGTGACATATAAGTGTGGGTAATCAGTACCACGGTTCCTTCTGTTCTATTTTCTATGACCACTTAATTGCTGTGGCAGTTTGACCAAGGGAAGTTGCCGACGGACTAAGTGGCTTGGCTCTCATAATAATTCTTAATTATTACCAGTTGTTGCCTCCTGGTCCCCCTGAGTGTAAATAAGCAAAGGCTATAATGCTGCAAATTGGAAAATCGGTGGTTAAGTGATGTAGACAAAGGTTGTTTCATCTTTGCATAGCCGTCTGTGTATGCATGTGTTTCTGTACACGAAGTTTAGCAATCAGAGCTGCTGAGCTCCTTAGAAATCATTTAGTTCAACTTGTTTAGACCACAGATGTGGAAACTGAGGGTAGAGGAAAAACATTCTTTGCTAGAGACCTCAACTAGGAAGCTTTCACAACTAACACTGACCGAGCATCCCAGGTTTCCATTCTGAGTGCAAGTTCTCTTACAGGACAAGGGCTCCATTATGACTAGAAATTGACTCATACAGGAAGCATTTAATAAATACTCTTCAACTGTGATTCTCATAAGTATAATTCCACCTCTGGGTAATAATATTTCTGAACCTTACTGAACGTCACTGAACCACATGATTTTTTAACTGAGTATTGAAATGGTAAGGGATGGCTGGGTGCGGTGGGTCATGCCTGTAATCCCAGCACTTTGGGAGGCCAAGGCAGGCAGATCATGAGGTCAGGAGTTGGAGACCAGCCTGGCCAATATGGTGGAACCCCATCTCTACCAAAAATACAAAAACTAGCTGGGTGTGGTGGCATGTGCCTGTAGTCCCAGCTATTCGAGAGGCTGAGGCAGAAGAAACACTTGAATCCAGGAAGCAGAGGTTGCAGTGAGCCGAGATTGCGCCACTGGACCCCAGACCGGGCAAAAGAGGGAGACTCCATCTCGAAAAATAAAATAAGGTGCCCAAGATGGCCGAATAGGAACAGCTCCAGCCTCCAGCTCCCAGCCTGAGTGACACAGAAGATGGGTGATTTCTGCATTTTCAACTGAGGTACTGGGTTCATGTCACTGGGGAGTGCCGGGAAAGTCAGTGCTGCTCAGTTGGTGCAGCCTGACTAGCAAGAGCTGAAGCAGGGCGAGCATCACCTCACGTGGGAAGCGCAAGGGGGAAGGGAATCCCTTTTCCTAGCCAAGGGAAACTGAGACAGACAACACCTGGAAAACTGGGTAACTCCCACCCTAATACTGTGCTTTACCAAGGGTCTTAGCAAAGGGCACACCAGGAGATTGTATCCCACACATGGCCCAGAGGGTCACACCCCCACAGAGCCTCCCTCATTGCTAGCACTGCAGTCTGAGATCTAACTGCAAGGTGGCAGTGAGGCTGGGGGAGGGGCACCTGCCATTGCTGAGGCTTAAGTGAGTAAACAAAGTCACCAGGAAGTTCAAATTGGGTGGAGCCCACCGCAGCTCAAGGAGGTTGGCCTGCTTCTATAGACTCCTCCGCTGGGGACAGGGCATAGCTAAACAAAAAGCAGCAGAAACCTCGGCAGAGGTAAATGCCCCTGTCTGATAGCTTTGAAGAGAGCAGTGGATCTCCCAGCACGGAAGTTGGGATCTGAGAATGGACAGACTGCCTGCTCCAGTGGGTCCCTGACCCCTTAGTAGCCTAACTGGGAGACATCTCCCACTAGGTGCAGAACGACACCTCACAGCTCACACGGTGGGGTACACCCCTGAGATGAAGCTTCCAGAGCAAGAATCAGACAGCAACACTCGCTGTTCAGCAATATTCTATCTTCTGCAGCCTCCTCTGCTGATACCTAGGCAAACAGGGTCTGGAGTGGACCTCAAGCAAATACCAACAGACCTACAGTTGAGGGTTCTGACTGTTAGAAGGAAAACTAACAAACAGAAAGGACACCCACACCAAAACCCCATCAGTACGTCACCATCATCAAAGACCAAAGGCAGATAAAACCACAAAGATGGAGAAAAAGCAGTGCAGAAAAGCTGGAAATTCAAGAAATCAGAGTGTATCTCCCCCTCCAAAGGAACGCAGCTCATCGCCAGCAACAGAACAAAGCTGGACGGAGAATGACTTTGATGAGTTGAGAGAAGAAGGCTTGAGTCAATCAAACTTCTCAGAGCTAAAGGAGGAACTACGTAACCATCGCAAAGAAACTAAAAATCTTGAAAAAAGAATGGATGAATGGATAACTAGAATAATCAATGCAGAGAAGACCTTAAAGGAACTGATAGAGATGAAAACCATAACATGAGAAATACGTGACAAATGCACAAGCTTCAGTAACCGACTCGATCAACTGGAAGAAAGAGTATCAATGATTGAAGATCAAATGAATGAAATGAAGTGAGAAGACAAGTGTGGAGAAAAAAGAGTAAAAAGAAATAAACAAAGCCTCCAAGAGGTATGGGATTATGTGAAAAGACCAAATCTACGTCTGATTGGTGTGCCTGAAAGTGAGGGGGAAAATGGAATCAAGTTTGAAAACACTCTGCAGGGTATCATCCAGGAGAATTTCCCCAACCTGGTAAGGCAGGCCAACATTCAAATTCAGGAAATACAAAGAATGCCACAAAGATACTCCTCGAGAAGAGCAACTCCAAGACACATAATTGTCAGATTCACCAAAGTTGAAACGAAGGGAAAAATGTTAAGGGCAGCCGGAGAGAAAGGTCGGGTAACACAAAAAGGGAAGCCCATCAGACTAAGAGCAGATCTCTCTGCAGAAACTCTCCAAGCCAGAAGAGAGTGGGGGCCAATATTCAACATTCCTAAAGAAAAGAATTTTCAACCCAGAATTTCATATCTGGCCAAACTAAGTTTCATAAGTGAAGGAGAAATAAAATCCTTTACAGACAAGCAAATGCTTAGAGATTTTGTCACCACCAGGCCTGCCCTACAAGAGATCCTGAAGGAAGCACTAAACATGGAAAGGAACAACGGGTACCAGCCATGTAAAGTCCATCGGTGCTAGGAAGAAACTGCATCAACTAATGAGCAAAATAACCAGCTAATATCATAATGACAGGATCAAGTTCACACATAACAATATTAACCTTAAATGTAAATGGACTAAATGGTCCAATTAAAAGATACAGACTGGCTAATTGGATAGAGTCAAGACCCATCAGTTTGCTGTATTCAGGAGACCCATCTCACATGCAGAGACACAACATAGGCTCAAAATAAAGGGATGGAGGAAGATCTACCAAGCAAATGGAAAACAAACAAAAGCAGGGATTGCAATCCTAGTCTCTGATAAAACAGACTTTAAACCATCAAAGATCAAAAGAGACAAAGAGGGCCATTACATAATGGTAAAGGAATCAATCCATCAGGAAGAGCTAACTATCCTAAATATATATGCACCCAATACAGGGGCACCCAGATTCATAAAGCAAGTCCTTAGAGACTTACAAAGAGACTTAGACTCCCATACAATAATTATGGGAGACTTTAACACCCCATTGTCAACATTAGACAGATCAACGAGACAGAAAGTTAACAAGGATATCCAGGAATCGAACTCAACTCTGCACCAAGCGGGCCTAATAGACATCTACAGAACTCTCCACCCCAAATCAACAGAATATACATTCTTCTCAGCACCACATCTCACTTATTCCAAAATTGACCACATAGTTGGAAGTAAAGCACTCCTCAGCAAATGTAAAAGAACAGAAATTATAACAAACTGTCTCTCAGACCACAGTGCAATTAAACAAGAACTCAGGACGAAGAGAGAAAGCAGGAAAGATCTAAAATTGACACCCTAACATTACAATTAAAAGAACCAGAGAAGCAAGAGCAAACATATTCAAAAGCTAGCAGAAGGCAAGAAATAACTAAGATCAGAGCAGAACTGAAGGAGATAGAGACACAAAAAACCCTCCAAAAAATCAATGAATCCAGGAGCTGGTTTTTTGAAAAGATCAACAAAATTGATAGACCGCTAGCAAGACTAATAAAGAAGAGAGAAGAATCAAATAGATGCAATAAAAAATGATAAAGGGGATATCACTACCGACCCCACAGATATACAAACTACCATCAGAGAGTACTATAAACACCTCTATGCAAATAAACCAGAAAACCTAGAATAAATGGATAATTTTCTGGACACTTACACTCTCCCAAGGCTAAACCAGGAAGAAGTTGAATCCCTGAACAGACCAATAGCAGGGTCTGAAATTGAGGCAATAATTAATAGCCTACCAACCAAAAAAAGTCCAGGACCAGATGGATTCACAGCTGAATTCTACCAGAGGTGTAAGGAGGAGTTGGTACCATTCCTTCTGAAACTATTCCAATCAATTGAAAAAGAGGGAATCCTCCCTAACTCATTTTACCAGGCCAACATCATCCTGATACCAAAGCCTGACAGAGATACAACCAAAAAAGAGAATTTTAGACCAATATCCACGATGAACATCGATGCAAAAATCCTCAATAAAATTCTGGCAAACTGAATCCAGCAGTACATCAAAAAGCTTATCCACCATGATCAAGTGGGCTTCATCCCTGGGATGCAAGGCTGGTTCAATATATGCAAATCAATAAACGTAATTCAGCATATAAACAGAACCAAAGACAAGAACCACATGATTATCTCAATAGATGTGGAAAAGGCCTTTGACAAAATTCAACAGCCCTTCATGTTAAAAACTCTCAATAAATTCGGTATTGATGGAACGTATCTCAAAATAATAAGAGCTATTTAGGACAAACTCACAGCCAATATCATACTAAATGGGCAAAAACTGGAAGAATTCCCTTTGAAAACTGGCACAAGACAGGGATAATAAATGGTGGTGGGAAAGCAGGCTAGCTATATGTAGAAAGCTGAAACTGGATCCTTTCCTTACTCCTTATACGAAAATTAATTCAAGATGGATTAGAGACTTAAATGTTAGACCTAAAACCATAAAACCCCTAGAAGAAAACCTGGGGACTACCATTTGGGACATAGGCATGGGTAAGGACTTCATGTCTAAAACACCAAAAGCAATGGCAACAAAAGCCAAAATCGACAAATGGGATCTAATTAAACTAAACAGCTTCTGCAAGCAAAAGAAACTACCATCAGAGTGAACAGGCAACCTACAGAATGGGAGAAAATTTTTGCAATCTACTCATCTGACAAAGGGCTGATATCCAGAACCTATAAAGAACTCAATCAAATTTACAAGAAAAAAACAATGCCATCCAAAAGTGGGCAAAGAATATGAACAGATACTTCTCAAAAGAAGACATTCATACAGCCAACAAACACATGAAAAAATGTTCATCATCACTCGCCATCAGAGAAATGCAAATCAAAACCACAATGAGATACCATCTCACACCAGTTAGAACGGCAATCATTAAAAAATCAGGAAACAACAGGTGCTGGAGAGGATGTGGACAAATAGGAACACTTTTACACTGTTGGTGGGACTGTAAACTAGTTCAACCATTGTGGAGAACATTGTGGCGATTCCTCAAGGATCTAGAACTAGAAATACCATTTGATCCAGCCATCCCATTACTGGGTATATACCCAAAGGATTATAAATCATGCTGCTATAAAGACACATACACACGTATGTTTATTGTGGCACTATTCACAATAGCAAAGACTTGGAATCAACCCAAACGTCCATCAGTGACAGACTGGATTAAGAAAACGTGGCACATATATACCATGGAATACTATGCAGCCATAAAAAAGGATGAGTTCATGTCCTTTGTAGGGACATGGATGCAGCTGGAAGCCATCATTCTCAGCAAACTATCGCAAGAACAGAAAATCAAATACTATGTCTTCTCACTCATAGGTGGGAATTGAACAATGAGATCACTTGGACACAGGAAAGGGAACATCACACACCGGGTCCTATTGTGGGGAGGAGGTAGGGGGGGAGGGATAGCATTAGGAGACATACCTAATGTAAATGATGAGTTAATGGGTGCAGCACACCAATATGGCACATGTATATATATGTAACAAACCTGCACATTGCGCACATGTACCCTATAACTTAAAGTATAATAAAAAATAAAAATAAAAATAAATAAAATAAAATAAAATAAAAATAAAACAAAAAAAGAAATGGTAAGGCATTTAGGTTTGAGTGCTGTCAACCATTCATATGAAGGAAAATGAAGCGAATACCAAAAACATTCTTTTTTCTTTAAAGGCATTTACATTTATATAAAGGTATTAAATTATACATAAGTATGTGTATATGCATATGCAGACTCCTAGAAAAACCAGAAGAAAACAAAATTGGCTCTTACCAAACCTCTATAGAAGGAAGAATTTCTATGCTCAGAGGCTTCATTACATAGGCATGATTGATTAAACCACTGGCCACTGCTGATCAGCTTGGCCTTTAGCCCTTCTCCCGTCCCCAGAGGTTGGGGTGGGGATAAAAGTCTCAACCCTCTAATGCTGCCTTGGTCTTTCCAGTAATTCTGAACCTATCAGACAAAAAACACACAATAGACAGCACTCTGAAGATCTCAAGGATTTTAGGCCTTATGAGCCAGGAACAGTGGACGAAACCAATATATATCATAACACCACAAGTGTACATAAATTGGATTTATAAATTCATTTCAATAAAATTAAAGCACTACATTATACAAAAAGTCAATAATAACTTGTCTTCCCCTTTATTCCAGTAAGAATGTTTGGAATATAGTTTCTAGGAAATAAGAAATTTCAAATTACCACAGACATTACACAGACCCCTTAACAAACTTTTCAGAGGAATTATTCCGTGCCAGGAGAAATTAGGAGTGATTTTTTCCTTCACCAAATAACAATTAGAATCTTGTGAGGTGGCCACTATCATAATCACCATTTTACTTAGGGCACCAAGAAAGTGAGTAACTTATGGCCAGGTTTGGTGGCTCACGCCTGTAATCCTAGCACTTTGGGAGGCTGAGGCGGGTGGATCACCTGAGGTCAGGAGTTCAAGACCAGCCTGGCCAACAAGACGAAACCCCATCTCTATTAAAAATACAAAAATTAGGTGGGTGTGGTGGCACATGCCTCTAATTCCAGCTACTCAGGGGGCTGAGGCAGGAGAATTGCTTGAACCTGGGAGGCAGAGGTTGCAGTGAGCCAAGATCGTGCCACTGCACTCCAGCTGGTGCAACAGAGCGAGGCTACATTTCAAAAAAACAAAAAGACAAAACAAACAAACGACAACAAAAAAAAAAACCAACAAAAAAAGAGAGTAACTTACTCAGATATCATATGTTTGGTAAGAATTTGAACCCTGGCTGTTCAGCTCTTGAACTCTTGAATGGTGCTCTTAGACACCATGCCATGCAGTATCTCACTGACCTCTGAAGTGAGAAGGTCCTTGGATGTCATTAGTACAAACTCCCATAAAGAGAAGTACAGAGAAGTTATGCAACTTGCTAAACGCCACACAGCAAAATATCTAATAGGTGAACAAAGCGATATGCCTTAACAGGCTGTAATTTACAAACACTAAGAAAGATCAAAACGATAGCAAACAATCTTAGTTTGTCTGCTTAATTTTGTTCCTAACATTAGATTTTTCTTTTTTCATTTTCTTAGAACCTATACTAAGAGAAAGGCATATTTCTGTGGTCTACAGAGAGCACTTACATCCCTGAAATCCTAGGGCTAGCAGATGTAAGCTCTTTCCTCTCAGTTCTTTCAGAGCCACATTTCAACCCAGGTGGGGAAACATAATCAGGGAAATGTCCTCATCAAAGCACCTACTGGGTGTGGCACTATCCCAGGCTTTGTAAAACATCGGAATCCAACAGAACTCTCTGAACTACAGGAAAGCAGTATAAGAGTCAAAACAAAATAAAACCACTTGCCAACAGCAAGAAAGAAGCTCTGTGTATGCTTATTTTCTAATCTATCATGAAGTCCAAAATAAACTCCAGGCTTCCTCATCACATCTGATATAGATTAAGGGAGTCAGATCTCTGTTGGGAGAGAAATGTTGGGAAAGCTCTACACCAAATAACTGGGCTAAATGACAAGAGAAAGCTCTACAAAATTATTCCCCCGAGCTACTGTGGCTTAGTCATGCCCAATTTTTCAGTGTGCTACCTAGAGGTTTCTGGACCCATCTCCATGGGATCAAAAAAAGAAGGAAATGAGGTCCATATCAGAAAATGACAAGGTCCAAGGATGTTGCCATTAAAGTCATGGAAATGAACTACCTTCCCCACCCAGGACAGAAGCATCAGCCTGTCCTATAAGGCAAGTACAGTGTCTGCCTTTTCTAAAGGAACCAGACCTCCCAGTGGCCCAGTTCTCACTAAACATCAGAAATAAATGATAACCAACAAAACGTAAAGCAGAGATGAAGGCAGTAAAAACTGGGATGCATGCATAATTGGAAGGAGGAGCAATTCTGCTTGTAGCAGCACAAACTGTTACTGCTGGCCAGACTAAGTCATGAAATTTACAACTTAAAGCAAGAAATTTAGATTTAAAAGCCAAACCTCAAAATGGAGAAGGGAATGTCTAGTCTCATTTAAAATAAAAGGAGGAAAAATAATTGTTTGATTTGAACTGCATAGACAGATTTTTTTTTTTTTTTTACCTACTAAAAGGCAGGACTAGTAAAAGTTATATTATTAATATTTTCTTTCATTCTACAAAATTGAAATGTCCTCAAATCTAGTGATTTAGGATCATTTTAGACAAACACTCTTTTTTGAGATTGAAAAAAATAAATGAGTGGATTCCTACAACATACCCACTAGCATGGTTCCAAAAAAAAAAAAAAAAAAAAAAAGACTGGCTATATCAAGTGAAAGCTAGGATTTGGAACAACCCTAACACTTAGACATTTCGCGTAGACTGTAAAATATTACAACTACTGGGGAAACTGTTGGCAGTTTCTGAAAAAATTAGGCATAACATCCCTATGATGCAGCAATTCTACTCTGATCTGTGTACCCAGGAGAAATGAGCACATATGTTCACAAAGACTAATACTAGAATGTTCAAAACAATTTTATTCATAATAACTCAAAACTGGAAACAACCCAAATGTACATCAAAAGGATAAATTATGACATATCCATACAACCGAATACTGTCAGCAATTAAAAAGAAGCTATACTAACACACGAAACAACATGGATGAGTCTCAAAAACATACTGAATGAAAGAAATCAAAACCTAAAAGAGTTAATATACACTCTGTGATTCCACTTATTTACACTTCAAGAACAGGCATAACTATCGTGATAAAAATCAGAATAATGTTTATTTCTGATGATGGGGCTATTGACTGGAAAGGGGAATAAAAGAGATTCCTGGGATGATGGAAATGTTCTGTGTTTTGATCTGGGTGGTGTTCAGATAGGTGTTCACATATGTAAAATATCAAGCTGTACGCTTAAGATGTGTGCATTTTACTGCATGTACATCATGCCTCAAAGAAATGAACAAATCAAAAGCATTCGTTTTTATTACAATAATTTTTTTCCATTAATTTGATATCTGTATATCTGAAAGACAATTTAAAAATTTTAAGTAAGAAATTTAAGAAATACCTACTTTTTGCTAATGAAAGGATGAGTGCAATGATCTAGCTACAAGAATAGTCATCATAAAATGATCTCTTCCAGGCAAAAATTAGAAAAACAGATTTAAATGTCCAATGATTGGGGACTAGTTGTGGCTACATTTATGTCAGAACTCTATACCAGAACTAAATTAAAATGCTGTAGTAATATTTGCCATAGACATGGAATGATAAGATATAGCAAAAGAAAAAGCTGGATATAGAGTGTATATGGTTGCTATGGACTGAATATTTGTCCCCCACCTCGCCCTCCAAGTCATATGTTGAAGCAGTAATCCCTAGTAAGGCTATATTTGAGACTTGGGTCATTATCTTGCCTACCATAGATGCTTCGTTAAGTATCCTAAGAATGAAGACCACCTCATTACCTTTTGGGTAACATCACAGCTCTACAGACAGATAGCTGATGACTGATTATTAAACATTCACTAACATTTTAGAGCTTCATGATGTACTGAGTTACATACACTATTTGTCTCTTTCTTCCCATTAGTTTTGTAGCAGCCTTGGTTGTAGTCAATTAGGCCTATTTCCTAAAAGAAGAGAAAAATGTGAGAAAGTTAATCAAGAAATAAAATCCCATAATATCTCCTAAAGTGAAGGAGGTTGATGAGATGGGTATAGCAGAGTTTTTAGGGATACTGCTTCATTTAAAACGTTTCTGTTCATAGGTCATTCCAGTGGCTCTTTGTATAAATACCAGAGTAGTGGCAGGTCTTGGGTTAAATTTCTATATACTATAGGTGATCCACAGAATTTTGCCAAGGACTATAAGTTATTTAAAATATTTTGCAATATATTTGTCTTTGAATAAGATTTCACATTTCATTTGAACACTGGTGGATCTATGAAAGATAACTAATAATCGCACAGAGAAGTAGCTCACAACAAGCAACTTGTGATCATTTAGCAGAGGACTAAAAAATCTTTTACTAAACAAGGTTTCTTTATTGAATTCCTCTGAATTACCGTGTGCGCTTGAGGCTTTGCAGTGAAATTTCTGGATTTGTTACAGCTTCCATTTTTGGTGTTTGCCTTTGATTTGATTATTCTCTGCTTTTTTTTGTTGCTTGTTTGTTTCATTGAGACAGTGGTGAGCACAGGCTGGATGATGTAATCTGAGAATCAAGATCACACAGGCATGGTTAGGTGTTTGAGCTCCTGTCTAAAAGCCTTCTCTTCTTTAACTGCGCAAGTACCTGGTCATTGTCTCTCTGATGGCCCTTGTCACTTACTGCTTTACATTACATGTATTTAACTTTATATTTTCTCTCTTCTATACTGTAAGCTACTTAAGAACAGTGTTCATCTTTATTTTTTTAGTACTGCCTAACAGTTCCTTAAACAAAGTTCTTAATAAATATTTGTGGGATGAGTCACAACTGGTACATAACTGAAACTCCACATTTTAAAACGCCTAACAGTTCACATAGAGACAACCAGAATAGCCAAGTGACATTTCTCCATTGTCAAAAAATAATCTACAAAATAATGGTATATTTTGTTATTTATAACTTAGGGATTCAACACAGATGGGTAAAAAAGAATATGAACTTAAAAACCCAGTTTAAAGCAAAACTTCACCATTCACTCCACTTAAAAACCTGTACAAATTACATAACATTACTGAGTTTCAATTTTCTTATCTATAAAAATAGGGATATTACCTACTTCACAGAATATTTGCTAGGATTAAGTGAGTGCTCTTGTGAAAGGGCATCTACATGTGAATACTAGTTTTATCTTTCTGATTCTGCTCCTCCTTCCCATCCTGACCAAATCTTCATTTTCTTTACTACATTAGAAGTTTGGCTGACCAAACCTGTACAGCTTTTGTTATAGTCCCTTTGGAGAAAGAATGATGACATTCAGTCACACAGCTCAAGGGCTGGCTTCAGGGCCTAGGCAAAGGATGTCAGATGTTTGGCACCAGGAACATCGCTCTTGTGAGTGGCCTTGTCACTCGCTCGTATGAGAACCAAAACAAGTAAGAAATTGAAGTAAAGTATCTTCCCCGAATCCCACCTCTCCGATTCAAACACAGTCCCAAAGTCATTTTACAGATTTTATGTGAATAATAAAGGTGAATACATCCAGCTGCAACTTCATACCTAAGTGGTTAAGTCAATTACCCCATCTACGTTGACAGGGAACCACTGTTCTAATATATTAAGTTGGGGCAAAAGTAACTATCGGTTCTGCCATTAAAAGTAATGGGTATAGTTCTAGGAAATTTTTTTTTTTTTTTGTAGAACATTACTTTTAATGGCAGAACCCACAATTACTGTTGTGCCAACCTAATACCTATTATATATCTGTTATGGACTCAAGTGTGTCCCCCCAAAAATTCAGACTTTGAAGCTTTAGTACCCAATGTGACTGTATTTAGAGATAGGGCCTTTAAAAAGGTAATGTTAATTGAGGTCCATGAGGATGGGGTCCTAATCCAATAGGACTGATATCCTTGTAAGAGGAGGGAGAGATACCAGGAGTGCATGAGCACAGAGGAAAGGGCATGTGAGGACACAGCACAATGGCAGCAGTCTACAGGCCAGGAAGAAAGGCCTGTAGAAATCATCATCACCAGCACCCTGACCTTGGACTTCCAGCCCCCAGAACTGGAAGAAAATAAATTTCTGTTGTTTAAGCCATCCAATCTGTGATATTCTGGATATGTCAGCCCTAGCAGATGAAAATAGCATCCAAAGCAGTTCTATTTGATTAGAGAAAATCAGATTTGATTAGAAAATTACTATCTCATTCAAATATTGGTTATTAGAAAGGATGTTGAAAGACCCCAGGCTGAGAATTCAGGACTTGGATTTGCTACTACTGACAATGTGGCCTTGGGTAAATAATTTAACCTCTTTGTATCTAAGTTTCTCATATATATAGGTATCCTTTCCAAATAGAAAATTCTGTGTTTTATTTGAATCTTCCATGGTTTGTGTAAGTTTTTCATTGGAGACCAGAAGAGGGACAGGACAGAACCATCTCAAATAGGATTAATCCAGACTTATCCATTCTTTTGGATATTTGTTTATTTCGAAGTCCCTATCATGTCTTAAATGTCAGGAGACTTCAGTTCAAATCTCAGGATGGCCTTTACACAAGATACCCTCAGGTTAGGTTATGTACAACATCAAAACTTCAGTTTGCTCATCAGTAAAATGGGCTTGTAATACCTACTTATAGGAGTCTTATATTGTCATTTAGGAGGAACATGAGAAAGTTGATGCAAAGTGTCTGGAATGCAGCAGATATTTAATACATATTTGTTGAATTTGGGTCTTTCTGCACACTATTCTCTCTCAGATCCTGGTCCTCTGCTCTCCTATTCCTGCCTAACAAAGAAAACCTTGGGAATCTATAGGAAGCCTGCTATTCAGACCTAAAAATAACATGGAATCCATGGCTCTGTGACCTATGGAGCAAAATCTGTCAAAGGAGGAAGAAGAACATGAGGTTCGTTGTCTCAATCCAGTTCTGCATGTTGTACAATCCTCTCTAAGCTGGACTCACCTTCGTTTCTAAAATGCTGTCTTTCATTTACTTCAACAAATGAATACATAAGACTTTTCATGTGTCAGTTCCTAAACAAAACCTTCAAGGGATACACAATGTAAGACCAAGATAGGATGTACTTGTAGTTGAAGCTCACAGAACTTTTTGCTCCCACACCTGTGTACCTGCATACACATCTTTTACAGAATATGGTGTCAAGATATAATGGGAGTAAATTATAGGCCACAGAAATCATCTTTTCCATTGTAATAAGTAGTAGTTATAGAAACTTGAGGGTACAAACTTTGAGTAGAAAAAAAGACATGCAGGAATATACATAGAACACTCAGTCAAACATCTCTAATTGTTATCATTTCTTAATGATTGAATTTCCCTAGAAGATCAATGCATCTTGATTAAAGATTTGCTTCCATTATCCAAATAATTAGGTTTTTTAAAAAATCATTTTCATCCCTTAATTTTTTAAAGGGTCTTAAAATGCTATTTTTTCTCAATCCAAGCCTTACTACTGTAAAAGGAATGATACTATGTGTTACTTTTCAATTTACATATACATTTACCCTATGGGCTAAAAATATGCAGGGTTAAAGACATATTAATGATATTCTACAATGCATAAAAGTTTAAAACTCAGGTAGGTGTGTGGCATGCATTTTACTTAGTCTTTTACATTAGGCCATTTTAGCAATTTTTTTACATAGTGTAATTCAATCAATAGGCCAAAAATAGTCACTGTCTCAATTGACATTGATGATGATCTTCTGTGTGCAGAAAATGTATTTAGCTTCCTACGTTTGGGAATTTCAAATTCAGAGTACTGTATATTTTAGCAATGTTCCTTTAAAAAAACTGTCATCTTATTTTTAAACTCATTTGATTGAGATATTTTAAAGGATTGTTTTGTTATGAAATCTAACCTGAGAATGGGACATGCATAACAAATTTTCATTTAAAGCTGAAGGAAAATGAAGGATAGTGCTGAACTGCAAGGTGTCCATATCAAGTGGTTCCCTCACTACCGGCAATATTGCTAAGTCAAATTTCTAAGCTGGCAGTTGACTTTTTACTTTTTCTGTATAGTAAATTGATGTAGTAGGAAAATATCAGGTCAAGGAGATGAGTTGTCTACTTCACTATGTCCTCTAAGAGGAAAAACAAAGAAAGCAGAAACTACTCAATGAACAACAAAGATACAGATTTGGAAGCATTTAAAAAACAAGTTTAGAAGTATACAAGCAGTGCTATCATTCATACGTGGGAACTAAAAAAAGTGGATCTCATGGAGATAGAAAGTAAAATTGTGGTTAACAAAAGCTGGGAAGGGTAGGGGAAAAAGGGGAATAAAGAAGAATAAGAATTGGTGTACGAAAATACAATTAGATGGAAGGAATATGTTCTAGTGTTTTATAAACAATAGGGTGACTATAGATAGCAATAATTTATGTATATTTCAAAATAGCTAGAAGAGAAAATTTGTGATGTTCTCAACACAAAGGAATAATAAATGCTGGAGGTGATGGATATCCTAATTGCTCGAATTTAATCATTACATGTTGTACACAGGCATCAATATAACACATACCCCAGAAATATATATAATCATTATGTGTTAATAAAAAATAAATATGTGAAAAGATATACGTGCAGGTATGAAAATTTTATTTAGAAATGTATAAAAGGGGAAATTGTTTCCATTATAATGTACAGTGCAAAGAGCATTAAAAGAGCATTATTAAAGTACACAGTTGTCTATATATCACCTCAATTATATAAAAACATCTTAAGGGTATTAGAAAAGATTGGAAAAACAGACCAACATGTTAGCATTTTGAAATCAGAATTGCCATGAAACAGTCTTTGATTTTTATGTGGCTTCTCTTGTTTTCCATACTTTTTAATTTTTTTCTTCTTTTGTGGCTGTTTACTCATAGATTTACTTTCTTAATAAAAATACATAGCTTTTTAATAAGCATTTAAAAAATCCTATAACAAGCAGTTACCCTGAATTCTACTTGTATTTGAAGGGACAATGTTGATAACATTCTCTCCATGAAAGAAACACTGGTATTTGTTCCCCTTTTTAAAAGTTTTTTTTTTTTTTTTTTTAACCAAACCCTTGTTTTCCATTTCCTCTGCAATATGCTCCTCCTCTTCTCTTAGATTGCTAAATGTTGAGCACCCCAGGTCTCTGTCTTGGCTACACTTTCTTCCTGGGTCATCTTAACCATCCAGAGCATCACTTCAAACACCACTTCAAAGCTAAGGAACCCCAAATCTGTATCTCATGCCCACAGCAACTCCCTGAGTTCCAGGTTGCAACCCCTAAGCAACGACCCCATTCAGGTGTCTGTAACAGGCCTCTCAAAGTAACATGGCCAAACAGCATCGATGATTTGCCACCTCCTCTGTCTCCTAGTCTTTGCTAATCCACATCTCCTCAAGTCTTTCACCTTTACAATAAATAGTATCACCACTCAGCTACATATACTGAAGAACTAGAAATTATCCTTGATTCCATTATTTTCCTTACCATTTACCTAACTCAATCTTTTAGCACTACTTAGCGCTCTACATAAATCCTGAATAGAACACTGGACCCCACTTCAGTGCTTTCACTTGGCCCAAGACACCATCACATTGCCACTGGACCTCTGCACAAGCCTCCTAAGTGGTATACATGCTGATCCCATTTGCTTTCATGAGAGCCAGAATGTAAAACATGCCATGCCATGTCTTTGCTTAAAAACTGCCTCTCATGTCCTACTATGTGTATAGAAGCTCCAGATCATGGCTCTTGACAAGGCCTTATAGGATCTGGGTCCACTATCCCTTCAATCTTGTTTATTCTCCACTTCCACTGTGCTCTAGACATGCTGACCTTTCTTTGGTTCCTCAGTTGAGTCAAACATTTCGTGCTTTTTGTCCCTTCTGCCTGGAAAGCTCTTTCTCCGGTCTTCCCCCACAAATCGTCCTTCCCCTACAACTGAGACCAAAACAGAACTGAAACTTGTCCCAATTTCCTCATAAGGCTTGTGTTGCTCCAGGAATGCCAGACTAGCAGCAGCTTTCAGGAGATCCAACAGCCCCCAAGCAGTCAGAGGCTGGGCTGAGCTGCAGCATTCACAAAAAAGACTGGTTATTCCTTGTGATCAGGTTCCACATTAGGCAAACCCCATCACCCACCAGCAGCTAAACTCTAGATTACACAGCTCAAGGACAAGTTAATGGTAACATTAACTTGAACATTAAAGATGACAAGAAACTACAAAGAAAAATGCACTGAAAATAGAAATAGGTAAAATACACAGTGGTAAAATTTGTGCCAGCTAAATACATCAAACCATATTTACATTTCTGTGTTATCTTTAGGGACAAGCAGGAAAGAAGACACAGAGTCACTGAGGTATTTCTAAATTTGTTCGAATCTTCATTTGACTTTACTTTCAGTATTTTTTAAAGATCAGAATAGGAACATCTATAGAATCAAAGGTGCTCATATTGGCACTTAGGCCTGGCCTTGAATAAGGTCAATTTACAAACTTTAGGTTTGCCAGTCAGAACCCCTTTCACAGGGGCACTCCAGCCCCAGCAACACATCATGCATGGAGTGCTTTCCAGTTCACACCACCCAATCCACCTGATTCTCTGTGGTTCTCACAACAACCTAGATATTTTTCCTTTATTTTACAGATGTGGGAACTAATGTCCAGGGATTAACTGCAATTTGGTCAAAGAATCAATTATAAAGTAAGACTAAAATCTGTTCTTCTCAGTCCTAGCACTTTAGAAAATAAAACTGTTAAGGTGGGGCATGGTGGTTCATGCCTGTAATCCCAGCACTGCAGGAGGCCAAGGCAGGTGGATTGCTTGAGCCCTAGAGTTCAAGTCCAGCCTGGGCAACCTGGTGAAACCCCAACTGTACAAAAAATAAAAGAAAAAAATCAGCTAGGTGTCATGACTAGTTGGTGGCAGGGCCAGATCTAGCATGTGTCCTGGATTCCAGAGCATTGTACCTACCAGATATGAGAATTTTTTTTTTGAACAGAGTCTTGCTGTGCTACCCAGGCTAGAGTTCAGTGGTGCCGTAGCTGATTACACACTGAACTCTAGCCTGGGTAACAGAGCAAAACTCTGTCAAAAACTAAAATAAAATTTGTCATACCTGGTAAGTACAATGCTCCGGAATCCAGGAGATATCCTAGACCTAGCCCTGCCACCAGCAAGTATGACCTTGAGTGAGTTACCCTAATTTGGGCCTTAGTTTCCTGATGTGTAAAAATGGGTATAATCACATCTGCTTAGCTCTACCACAGGATTGTTTTAAGGAGCAGTTGAGACCTCTGATCACACCTCCTACCACTTGTCCCAGCTCACCGCACCCATCCCCACTGGCCTCACAGCTCTCCTCAGGTAAAGCACATGCCTGCTTCAGGACCTGTGCTTGCTCTTCTCTTGATATCCACAGCTCGCCTCTCACTTCCTTCATGCCACTGCTCATATAGCCCCATGTTAGAGAGGCCTTCACTGACTACCCTCAGTAAAACAGCAACCCTGCCCCCAATCTACCCTCCTTTTTCATCTATGTTGCTTTATAGTTAGTTAACATATTTCTTCTCCATTTGACGTATTTGTCTCCTCACAACTGGATTACAAATTTCATTAAAGCCAGAGTTTTTGCCTATGTTGTTCATTGCCTGGTATCCCTGCAGCCTGGTGCAGTGACTGACACAGAGCATACCCTTTAAACAATGATCTAATAAATGGATGAAAAATGGAACACACACTTACATGAACGTATTTGATTATCATCTTCTAGTCCCTTCTGGGACTGTCTCCCATAAGAGGTTAGGCATGGCATGCTTGGTCTTAAAATCCATGTCTTTAAGCAGGGTAAACGTTGCAACTCACAATTTTATATCAGTTAGGAGATCACAGGACTAGAAATATACACGTATGTATATGATAACATATACACGTATGTATATGATAATTAGTTACTAGAACCTAAGTTTAACAACATAAATCCTAGCAAAGCCCTCAAATCTTCTACTTCTAACTCTACTGCTAATATCAGAGATGTCAAAACAACCACTACCACACAGAATTGCTATGGCTGTGAAAACATCAGAGAGTAAAAACAAAACTCACAACAGAGGAGCCTCTAACAGACAAAGTGTTCCTAAACAACCCAGTGGCCACCTGTAAGAAGCAAAGAAGGGAAAAGAATGGAATGGTGGTGGTATGGTTTTAGCTGTATCTGTAACAATAAAAGACAGAGAAGGAAGAAATATAGCAAAACATTAAAACTAGATACCTTTTTCTATAGGTGTGAACCATCTCATATTTTAGAAAACAGGCTAGGTACGGTGGTTCACACCTGTAATCCTAGCACTTTGGGATGCCAAGGCGAGAGCATCACTTGAGCCCAGGAGTTCAAGACTAACCTGGGTAACATAGCGAGACTCTGTCTCTACAAAAACAAACAAACAAACAAACAAACAACAACAAAACCCCACAAAAAACATTAGCTACGCATAGAGGCACATTCCTGTGGTCCCAGCTACTCAGGAGACTGAGGAAGGAGGATCATTTGAGCCTGGGAGGTCAAGGCTGCAGCAAGCCACGTTTGTCTCACTGCACTCCAGCCTGGACAATGGAGCAAGACCCTGTCTCAAAGAAGGAAGGAAGGAAAGGAGGGAGGGAAAGAAGGAAGGAACGAAGGAAGGTAGGAAGGAAGGAAGGAAAAGAAAGAAAAAGAAAAGAAAGGAAATAAAGAAAGGAAAGGAAGGAAAGGAAGGAGAAAAAGGAAAGGAAGGAAAGAAAGAAACCAAGCAGGAGGATGTCTCCACTATAGATACCAGCTTCTCAAAGTTAGAAAGCACCTTGGCAGTCATCCAGACCAATTTATATCGAAAGCCTGAGTGTCCTCTCTAACAGCCCAACAGTCAGTCATTTGCCTGGCAGTGCTGCTTGGCAATTCCTTTACACTACCATAGTGAATGACTCATTCCATTTCTCAGAGTGTTCCAAACCTTTATTCTATTATCACCCTTACCCCAGCAGCCTCATCTGCAGCAGAGCTTAGAAAAACCAGAAAAGTTATTCGGTTCCTCCTTGTCTTCCTTCAAATGTGCACGTGCACGTTTGTGGGCATGTTTACAAGCCCTTTATTTAGCTGAAATCATCCTGTTGACTTCTACCCATTTGTCTGTGTGTTCTCCAGTCACGGAGAGTTACTCAACTTTCTTGTCCACATGGCAGCACTCCAAATATTATAAGATAGCAAGTGTGGTATTTTGAGTCTTTTCCATGTTAAATATTACCACCTTATTCAACTTGTGCAATGAAAAGAGATAAACTAACATAACCACCAAGGGTGAGCAGTATCTGTTTGGCATGAGAGTCCTATCGAGCTAGTATTGTATATAAGTAACTCAATATTTCTATGTACCCAATCTGAACAAGGAATTCATAGAACTAAATAATTTTTTAACTACTTGAGGTCTGAGTTAGAATTTAGTGGGATTATTTTCCTACAGCCTTTAAAGCAGCCTCTTCCTTTCAATTTTAAGCAAAACCAAGGTCCTAGACTAGCTTTTCAACCAAATAATTCAAGATTTTAATAACTAAGTTAAAATATAAAAGGTATCTTGAATGGATGTTATTGAAAATCACCTGATAATAATGTTTGGTATTGTGACAGGGAAAGGTGGCTGGGTGAGGTTTATACAAATTGAATAAAAAAAAAAAAAAAAAAAAAAAAAAAAAAAAAAAAAGTGAAATGCAGCAACCAGTGTTTGCCAAATAATTGTTAAAATCTTCTATAATGATTTAACAACCTATAGGAATTTGCAATTAGATCTAGCCATTCAAAATCATACAGCCTTGTTTTAAGTGTATACTTTATCTAAAGGTTTAAATAACAATTTATTAAAAGAATAAGGTGATCTGGAGTGGCAAGAGGTACGAGTAAATGTGAGTACACTTGATTAATGCCACTCAAAGTGTGGCCTGCAGACCAGGCTATTTGGTGCTGTTCTTCAGTAAGAACAAAAATTGATATAAGGCACTTAGAATTTTTATAGAACATGGACAGAGTAATTTCATGTCAGTTGAATATAATACTACTTTTTAAAAAAATACAGACTTGCCTTTTTTCATTTTTCTAGCAATTTATTTGTAGCCTATTTTACTAAAGCACTGGTCTAAATCGATAGAAAATTTAAAAACAGGAACTCCACCCCAGGTATTTTCAGAAGCCAGCACTAGGTTAACTGGGATTTAACCTATTTTTCTTATTTACATTATTCTTTGCAATCCTGCGTTATGAGCCCAATCTCAATGCTGCAAACGCCTACCCTGCCAGCAGATGGGTGTAATTACAGGGTAATTCACAGACTCATTAAATGGTATGAAACTCAAACTATCTTAAAGGATGCTGAAAAAGAGACCTCCACTGAGGGGATTCCAACAAAAAGTAGCCGCTCAACAGTTATGGTCACACATTCCTTCACTGGCCAAACAGGAATGATTCCTTCTTTGCTGAGGAACCGTAGTCCGCGAGATGAGGACCAGTTAATAAAGAATGGGTCATCTGCTATAGTTAACAGGAATGTATTACATAGTTTTAAACAGCTAGAAGGAGGATATTGAATGTTCCTAACACAAAGAAATGATAAATGTTTGATATGATGGGTATAAATGTCTGATCTGATCACTATACATAATATGTATCGAAATATCACTATGCATCTCTTGAATATGTACAATTATTATCTGTCAACCACAAAAATTAAATTAAAACAACAACAACAACAACAATAACAAAGAATGGGTCATATTGTATGTGTCCTAGGCTACTTTGAGAAGAAAACATCTGTAATCTCCTTTAGAACCCCAGCTCAGATGTGTGCTGAGAAGAAGAAAATCTATAAGACAATTAGAGGTCACTAAAAGCTTTTAAATAGTCAATTTGAAAAGTGAATTTGCTTTGCTACAGTATATAATTTCCATGTTTAACCTTGTGTCTTAAAGGCACTAATTAAAAACAACGAGAGATAAAATCTTTATAGTCTTTGGAAAAATCCTGCTATCTTGGTTCACATTTTACCATCAAGGAAGTGGGAATGGAATAAAGTGGTCCCCAGAATATGGGGAAATATTCTTTCTTCTAAAGGACGGGTTTGTGGATGTGGAGAAGTATTCAAGAAACATTATGGCTGATAGGCAGTTTGGCCTTTCTCTTTCGTCTCCTGAGCCTTGTTTTAGATGTCAACGTGTCATTCTCCAGCAACTCAGGTTTAGTGGAATTTACTGAGCCTTAAATTATGCATCATCTTTCACTGTCATTTGGTAACAGATACTAAAGCTGGTATCAGCAAGTATGCCAGTGTGATGCAAGAAATAAAGCTTTTTAAAATTAATTTCTCATGGATTTTATCTTATAGGTACCTTAATTCCTAGTAGCTGAGGTTGACATATTTCTAATTAATCTTTGTCATCCCGAGACTATCTTCCAAGTTTTGGTCACAAGATATATTTTTAAATTGTCCTTGGTTCTTCCCTTATTTTTTAGTATGACAGATTAGTACCACTTTCTTATTAATATGCCTGACACCATTTTATATACTCTCAATCACAAGATTGACACGTGATATTTTCATCTTAACAGGAGAGTCAAATGCTTGGCTTTTTATTTTACTTTTGTTTTTTAAACTGAAATTCAAAATACTGGCTACTGTAATAATTTCTTATACAGCCTTTAATTAGTCAAAGGATGAAAAATCTATGAACTTGTGACAATAACAAATTGTCAAAGACAGGCTGGTTGCATTATCCTCCCATTTCCTAAAGAAAATATCCATTTCCCTTTTTTCCTCATTTAAAAGAACATATGCAACTATCCTGAATGCCAGGGCCATAGCCCTTCACAGGCCTGACACAACTCTGCTGGCTCCCTGTTATAGATGTCTATTTCTTCCCTAAGCTATCCGCTGTCATGAAGACTTCCTTTTTTTAACTTTTGCATTTAAAATGCACATAAGAAGAATGGCTTGTGCATAATTCTTGGATGGAGATTTATGATATTGATCAAACGATGAATCAAGATTTATGATCTTGCTTGATAGCATTTCAGTATTTCACTCATACATTTCCAAAGGATGTAGCTCTTAGCTTTACAGATTTTGCTCATTTTCAGAAAATTATCTTCTTGACTGTTTCAAACATATAAGTGCCAGGCAGCAGGACTGCTGAGAAGCAAAACATTAGTCTCCCTCAGCTTTCACCATTATTATCAGAAGTTATTTATCACAAAGTTTGGTTCAACATTGTCTTTTCCTAAGGAGAAGACAGAGGAATCACAGATGAGGACAACTTGTCATGTTTCTCAGAGCTAACAAAAGTATACAACTGCATTTCATGTCATTACTGTCTATACAAGTCAGACTTTGTGCTCTCAGTATTCATGTAACAACCTAAATCAGTGTCGAGATAAACAAAAATGACTAAGAGTACGAATGAGATGGCTTTGCAAATTCTTTCATTTCAACTATGGTTCAGGATTATACTCTGATATAATTCCTTCAGACAGTGGTAAAAGTGAGGTTTTCAGAGTCATAGTCAAACAGATGGTCTACTGAGTTACCCAGACATTACACACATGCTGTGGGGCACGTATTGTTTCACTACTAAAACAATGGAATAACTATTACTATTACCACTGGCATTACTATTACTATTATGATTACTACAAGAGTTGTATTTCACCCTAAACCAATCACCATAAGATATTGGTTCTTACTTAGCAAAAATAACATATTAGATAAATCATTTGGATTTTTAAATATAGTCCTGTTCTGATGAAGAAGCTAAGTATTGACATTTTTTTGAAGTCATAGAAATTAGCTTAAACTATGAGGTCATAGTATGTGTAAAGCAACAATCTTCCTCTCCTTTTTCTATCCCTTTTTAATCAATATGCATACTGACAACTCTGTTCAGCTAGTTCTAATCCAGCTGCAAAATAAATAATGTTTATGAGGTGAAGGTGAAACAAATAAATGAATCAGTCAATCAATCACTCTCTCTCTCTCTCACCCTTTACTTTCCTGAGCCAAGGTATGCAGAACAAAAATAGATAAAATGTGAACCTAAAAGAAAATTGTAATGATTATTTAAAAAACAAGACAATTCACTTTGTTCTTTCTGATTTCACTAACATTTCTAACTGGCTTTTTTAACAGCGTTCAACAGACAGATGCATACCTTTTGTAAAAATCATGGTATTTTAACTATGATAGTTAATGCAGTTATAACTGATTCTGAAGTAACTACCACAAAAACCAAAAAGACTCAAATAAATATATGTCTTGGTTAGAATATCACCAGCCTTTTCCTGTATAGCTTAAGGTAAAATCATTCCAAAGAAATATGACACACACAGTCTTCACCCCCTGGGTTTAGGGTAAATATCAGTTTCGTGATAAGGGAATCTGGTGGTATTTGCCTAAATTGCTATGAGAGTATAACTGGGCTTAAAGAAAACTAAGATTGACCAGGTAGAGAAGGCTCAACTCATCCCATTTTATTCTTAAATCAGCTGGGGAAATCTATAAATCAGCCAGTTGGACACTGTGCTCATCAGAGCATAATCACGTAACACCTTTCTGAGTCATGATATTGAGAATATACCAAAAGACCAGAGACATCACCGTGACATCATCAGACAGACATAAATTTAGTCTTTGCAACTGAGTAATTAGCCATAGCAAAATTTCTGCAGGTTATCTTACGGGGAGATTTTATTTCTTTGAGAATTTTAATCTCTATCTGATTGCAGCTACTGGATGGTATCTAGAATTGGTTTGTTTGCTTTGCAGGGTGTGTGGGGAGTGTTTTGTTTTATTTAAAGTATCTTTTTTGGTTTCCAGAAAATACGAGGGAGAACTCAAGGTCTGAATTAGAATGTTTCCAACTTCCGACTTCCTCCTAGGATCTAGGACACCTGGGGACCTTAGGTCTTAAAGCGTGGTCCATGGATCAACAGCATCTGTAACCCTGGGTGCTTGTTAGAAATGTGCAAACTCAGGCTTCACCCAGATATAATGAATCAAAATTAGCATTTCAATAAAATCCCCAGGTGATCTACATGCACATTCAAGTTTGAGAAGAACCGATTTAGAAAGCCAGTCCTTTTCAGGGTATATTCAGCTCAGAAATTAGAGGTAGTTAACTCTTGGACACAAACATGACCATTCCTAGACTATACTTACTACCCAGGGTCAGCCTGCCATGGACAGAATAGGATTGGCACAGAATAGCCCCAAGATCTAGAAATAGCTGAGAAAAATCTGTCTTTCCTAAGGAACCATAGCATAAGGAAGCCAGAGTAGGAGGAAGAAAATGCAATTGTGTCCCTGGTACACTTGATCATTTCTAGCGGACTAAGGAGTTGAGGCAAAGATAATACTAAAATCCATGTTTAACATTATTCCTAATGTTAACAACTTGGCACAATTTTGTAGAAAAATCCCATACTATTAAGGAATGATACAAAAACTAGAAGAAAAGATGACAAAATGGAGTAGGCAAACGTGCGATTGGTTTACTACATTTTCACATTTTTTGGAAAAGTATTGGCAACACGTGGGGACAGAAGGATCATTGTAGCTCATTGAAGAGATGGTGAGAAAAGTCTGTCACCAGCCCTGGAAGCTACAAACATGGAGCACAGCTTTAGCAACAACCTTCCTCAAACACCAGTCGCACCACAAGCACTCAAGATAATCTCTGAGGAGGTTAACATTTTCAATTAGAAATTAACTGCATTTCAGTGTTGGGAAAACTGGATAGCCACACGCAAAAAGAAAGAAGTTGGACACCTACCTCAAACTATATATAAAAATTAACACTGAATAAATTATAGACATAAATGTAAGGGCTAAAACTTCAAAAATCTTAGAAAAAGACATAGATATCAATCTTTATTACCTTGCATTAGACAACAGTTTCTAGACATGACACTAAAAACACAAAAGACAAAACAAAGATAAATTAAAATTCATCAAAATTTAAAACTTCGTGCTGAAAAGGACACCATCAATAAAGTGAGAAGACAATGTACATAATGGGAGAAAATATTTGCTAACCATACTACAACATGGATGACTTTTGTAGACATTACATCAGTCACACATCCTTGCCTGACTTCCTCCTTCCCCAGGAACACAGCCCTCAAGGTGTGTTCCTTGAGGTGTCCAAGCTGCCTAAGTTGTCTGCCTTTGTTTTTTTATACTTATGCAACAGGTATAACGTTGAAAGAAGCCGATCATAAAAGGCTGTATGATTCCAGTGATGTAAGATGTCCAGGATAGGTAAATCCATAGAGATAGAAAGTAGATTAATGGTTGCCAGGGGCTGGGGGAGGTTGTATTGAGTAATAGGTATGGATTTTTGTGTATGTGGTGGGGGGTGGTGATGAAAAAAGTTAGTGGTAAATAGGATAGCAGTGATGTGCTGCACAGATGTGTGAATACACTAAAAACCAATTTTACATCTAAATGGGTAAACTCCAAGGTTATGAATTATATTTCAATAAAACTAGTCTTAAAAGAAACAAGCAGATGAGGGTAACGGGACACAGGAATGACCTGTGATGATTTTATTTAAATTTTGTCAATACAAACCTAAAATCATTGTTAAAGAAGCTCATAAAAACATTTAACTTTAAAAAGAAGTGATTATTTCTTAAAAACTACACCACCACCCCGAACAACAACAAAAACAGCAGGCAAGGATGTCGAAACAACTGAGTCTTATTTAGTTGTTTAGTTGGTGAAATGAAAGAAAGCGGAAAAGTTTCATTTAATAAAATAGAATTGGCAATCTGACAAATGAGTTAGGAGTGAAGATTTATCTACTCAATACAAATGCTTTATTAAACATAGAGACTTAATTAACATATTTCTGGTACTCTCTTCTCCCTTATTACAACAGTTTAACCAGTGGCTGGTACATTCTCATCTAGAACACAACTGATTGTTGACACAAAATGTGAGAAAAGCAAAATTACAGCATCTTATGTTTGAATATTAACTGTCAAATATTTGGTCTAAATATAAGGTTGCAACTTTGTTCTAAACCAAGAGGCCAAAAGAGAAAAACTTTTCCCTACTTATTGTACTGTGAAATAATGAATGCTTCACAACTTCAAGGCTGTTGGTTCAAGCTCCCATACTGGGAAGGCAGAAGAAAAGAAAGCAGATGCTTTGAATCTAAGAGTGTGCTCAAGATGGAAATTCTACTGTTACTATAATAGAGGCTCTGGGAAAATAGTGCAGTGACACGTCCTTGCCTAACTTCCTCCTTCCCCAGGAAAATAGCCCTCAAGGTGAGGTGTGTCAGATCTGCCTAAGTTGTCTGCCTTTGTTTTTATACACTTATGCAACAGGTACTACGTTGAGTTTACCACACTCAGAAATCAAGTACTTTCGGGGCAATTTCTGCATAAGATGCTTAAAATAACCTTATTACCAAGTCTCATTCTGGCATGGATAATATGGTACTTTAATTAGTAGATCAGACTAAAGAGATGGAAGAAAGGTTTCTAAAGAAAGGGAAAATTATCCTGTAACAAACATACTGGCAGAAAAGTGTATAGCATTTTATTTCCTAATTCTTCAGAAAAACATCTTTGGATGTTTTAATAACTGATAAATAAATGCGAAAAATAAAAGAAAACAAAAAACAAATTTTAAGTTACCTTTAGGGTCCATTATATCCCTTTGGAGAATAACTATTTCTCATCAAAAGATTCAATAAGTACTTTCTTATTATTTTTTTTTTTAAATCAAATTGCCCTCAAGTCACTTAGTACCTCAGATTAAATTCTGCTCCTACTTGGTATCTAAGAGGAGTTATTTTACCCTTTCTACAACAATTTTAATAAACCTGTGAATGCACCTCACGTGTGTGACTCTGCCTCACATCCTTAATTTCTTTGTGCAATATAGTGACTTGGTTAATTAAATAAATTAGTATTTGTTAATGAAAACAGTAGTGGGAGAAGGTGAGTTGTGTGTATGTACTTAAGGATGGTGTGGGTGCATGACAGAGAGGCTAATTTCTTATAAATCTTTCCTTGCTTACAATACCAAAGTGCCTACAATTTGAAAGAATGCTTGTAATAAAGAGAGAAACAGCTACACAGAGACAAGTTAGGTCAAATTGAAAATTTGTGCCCTTGTGAAGAATGTAAAGTAACAGAAGAGAAAACTTGGGAAAAATTTGGCTTTCCAGAGGTTTTCATATCCAAAAATTTGAAATGCCATTGTGATTCTTATGTTTAGCTTTCCATCTTCTCAATTTAAGGGACCAGAATATCAACAGCATCAACGTATCTAAAAGCACTAAAAACATCTCGAAACTCACCAGTGTACTTGCTCCTGGTACTCAGAAATCAAACAAAGCAAAGCAAGAATCAGGAACTCAATACTCAAAACACATGTGGAGGACGATGTATAAATGTTATGTGTTTGTATACTAGATTTTAAAAATAAAGACGTGTTAGATGTGGCCATTTGCTAAAATAACAAGACTGTCATTTACACTTCATGTTTTAACGGTTCTTTTCTGACAGTTTAAAATGTTTACTCACAAAATATTTACTCAACTATTTTTAACGTTTGATCAACAGAATATTTATTTCTCTTTCTCATTTTCAGAAAGCTGAGGTGATTCCTCAGGGAGTGTATTATACTTCCTTGCTGGCAATAGTTTATCCCTTTAGTTTGATGAGAAGGAAACTCAAGGCTGAGTAACACACATTTCTAGCTATTCCCCTTTTATTTCTTTTTGAATAAAACCCACCACACTTTATTGAATTGGAAAATTTCTGTTAGCCAGCAAGGCCTCCATCCCAGTAGAGCCATAATGCTCCCAGAGGACCCTAAAAAGGATCCCCCTCTCCCTCAGCTGCCCCCATTTCCAACATCTCCTCAATGTCGCATCCTTCAGGCCCCCAAACCACCTCCCAGTCTCTTATCTTCCATGTCAACTGTTCTAAGAATAGTATGAAGGGTTTGCCAAGTAACTCCTGTGCACAACTGGAGACTGTCTTTACCCACAAACTATGGTCTGTTTCACTTGTTCCTGGGAAACAGGAAAACCAGCTCAGTTATCAGGATAGTAGCACATGCTACGACCACTGAGATAATGCAACCCAAGATCTAGAAATCTGTTGTGTTGGATGTATTGCTGACTGCACAGCAGACACAAGGCACCAGAGACGAGGGTTTAATACTTAATAAATCTAGCTTTGGGATCAGACAGCTGGTTTCAAACAGGCTCAGCCTTTTACTAACTGCCACTTAGTAGCCAAGTTGTATAATCTGTTAAAGTCTCATTTCTCTTCTCTGTAAAATGGGAATAGTATCACTTACCTCACAGGGATGTGTGAGAATTCAAGGAAATATTTGTAAAGTAATTCATACAATGTAGTACATACAAAATCTCAATGAAAGCTAACAATTACTGTTGTTATCATTCCATTAATCAACACAAACCTGATATAAGCTATACAATCCCAGCTTCAACCAGGCGTCTATTTGATCACTCTAACACTTTAATAAGGTGCTTAGAGCAGAGCGTGATCTCTATGAAGAGATTATATTTACCTTTTTTTTTTTTTTCTTGAGACAGAGTCTCACTCTGCCGCCCAGGCTGGAGTGCAGTGGCCGGATCTCAGCTCACTGCAAGCTCCGCCTCCCGGGTTTACGCCATTCTCCTGCCTCAGCCTCCCGAGCAGCTGGGACTACAGGCGCCCGTCAATTCGCCCGGCTAGTTTTTTTTGTATTTTTCAGTAGAGACGGGGTTTCACCGTGGTAGCCAGGATGGTCTCGATCTCCTGACCTGGTGATCCACCCGTCTCGGCCTCCCAAAGTGCTGGGATTAACAGGTTTGAGCCACCGCGCCCGACCTATATTTACCTTTTAAGAAGTGCAATTTTACTAAAATTTTCCAATATCTGCAAACACACATACCAAAAAGTATTGGCTTAATTCCACCTATATACTATCCTTTCTTTCTGGATATCAAGAGATGTCTCGTTTAGCATTTATTTTGTTTAAATACAACTTTACTACAAGAGGGTAGGAGGCTCATCCAATTCAAGGTTTAGAGTCAACTGGCATTAAAATAACAGGAGCTCAGTTACTCCTTCTAATGCCAGCTAAAAGGCTTGTTGCTGTTATTCCAGAACAAATATCCATACCACAGAGGCACAAGCACAGAGTCCCAGCATTGGGAAAGTCAGGAGGCAAATTACAGTCATTTTCTCATAAAAAGGAAATTGCCTCCCTCTGCCTATTTTAACCTATGTTATTGAGTACTGCCCTTTCTACTATGTTTTTAAATAGGAACATGGCTCAAAAGTCAAAACCCTTACTTTCACATTTCAGCTATTTTTTGTTTCAAAGTTGGCCTGCACATCCCATCCTTTCTATTGCTAGGTCCCTGCGCTCCTTTCACCACTGCCCTTGGTAAGACACCCAGCGGACTCCCCTATTCCTCAATCTTCATCCTCTCCCCTTTTTTTTTTAAGGATATCATGCATGCATCATATTCCAGGCCTTGCCGAGACTCCTGTCATCTTCCAGGCATTTACCAGAGTCTTTGTACATTCTGACTTACTCTGTCAGAAGCCACTTCCCTAGAATGAGTCACCTCCAACTCTTCTAATAAGTCCTCTGACCCTTATTTATCTCTTTCTGCCTTCTCCCTCATTCCAGTAAGCCACTGATGAAAAATTAGCAAAGAATTTCAGGCTTAAACAGGAGCTTATAGATATCAAAACCAGGCTTAAAGGGGGGCTTATAGATATCTAACTCTATAGATGAGAAAACTGATGTTTAGAGGGATTAGGTGACCTCTCCAAAGCCACAGAGTGAGTGGGGGAACCAGGTAGAGACATCATACCACATTTTAATTCCTGATCAAATGTGTTCTTAACACGGAAGCTGCTCTCACCTAGCAGAACTATCAGTCCCATTATTTTTCCTTTTTTAAAAATGCAGAGCCAAGGGTATATCTTCCTCTTGCCACAGCCAGACTATCAACTCTGATAACCTCTTTTCCCCTTACTAAATCTTAGTGGCTGAAATTCTGCTTGCTTTCAAAATTCTTCTAAGAAGACACCTCTACAACCTCCCAGGTCCTACAAGTACACAGGGATGCTGTCCCTTCCAACAGCAGCCTTGATACCAGGTAAATGCATCCTTCTACTTGGTGACCTTGACCTTGATACTGTTTTCATTTGCCTGCCTGCTCATTCCACTTTATGCAGACACAGATGAGGGAAACCTTGTAACAATTCCATGCCATCACCATCCCCAATATGTACTTTAGATATTATAGCAACAAAGTAGGTTCTAGTCATTAATGAATTTAAATGAAAGAACAGCATGTCCAGTTCAGTGATGAACTTATTTATGCCTCAGATTTGAGCCATTTTGGATTCACTATTCTAATCTTTAATATAATTTTTCTCTCTCAATTAAGAAGGATTCCTTCCATTTGCTTACATTTTAATGTTTAATATGAAATATTTCCAACATTGAAAAAGATATAAGGATAAATAATAAATACTCAAGTATCCATTACACAGTATAAGAAATAACCCATAGCAAGCACTACTGGTGTCTCCATGTATATTTGTGACATTACCCCTGCCTCCATAAAAGATAACCAAAAATTTAAATTTGATGTTAACCATGCCCATATATGTCATTATTCACATTTAGACATATATAAAACCAATCCTACACAACATAACAATTTTTGTTATAAACTTTATATAAATGGCAGCATAGGAAATATATCCTCCTGCAACTAGCTGTTTTGTTCAGTAAGTTTGTGGTGTTTACTCAGGTCGAGTAATGTAGCTTCAGTTATTTTTACTGCTGTATGGTATTCCATTTTATTTAAAATGCCACAATGTTTTCATCTATTTTCCTATTCACAGTTTCATTCAAGTTTTCAATATTACAAACAACATTCTTTTTCGTGTTTCCTTATGAACATGTCAGTTTCTTTACGGGATAAGTACTAGCTAAGCCCTATAAACACACCTTACATTTTAGAAGGTTTTGACAAATGGTTCTCCAAAGTGGTTATATCAATTTATGATGTATTAGAGCTCCCATTGCTCTACATCTTCTCTTCCCTTCTGCCTACACTACAAAACTTCAGAAACTTTTTCCACTCTGATGAGAGTGAAATGGCATCTCATTTTAACTGACATTTTCTTCATTACTAGTGAGGCCAAGTGTCTTTCATGTTTACTGGTCATTTGCATTTCCTCTTCGAGCTACTTGCCCCTAGCTTTTGCCTATTTTCTTCAGGGTTGTCTTTATTATTCTGTAATAAGTTTTATATTCTATTCCCTTTTCAGTTACACAAGGTTGCAAATATCTTCTCCTTGCACATGGCAGTCTTTTCACTTTGCTTATAGTGTTTCAGTGTCAAGAAGATTTTCCTTTTAACGCAAATTAACAGTCTTTTCCTTTATGACTTGTGCCTTTTGCAGTTGTTCAAGAAATCCTCCTTTACCTTGAGAAAAATAAGAACCAATTCCTACATATTTTTTTGCTAAAAGCTTTAAAGTTTTTTGCTTTTTTACATTTAGTTCTTTAGCCCATAAAATTTATTTTTGTACATGGTGTGAGTTAGAGGTCTACTTTTTTCTCATTAAGAGTAATTGAGTATCATGATTCCAGTTACTGAACATCATCCTGGATGTCATCCATGCAAGGCATCTACGCCCCACTGCCCTGTAATGCCACCTGTCAAATATTATGTTTCCATATAAGGGTGGGCCACTAACTTATTTTGTCTTTTCACTTTGCTGCATTAGCAGTTTGTATTTTTGTGAAAATGACCCAGAAAAGTTATTATCGTAGGATAAAAAAAGACCAAACCGAACTGAA
Organism: Rhinopithecus roxellana; assembly: GCF_007565055.1. Lineage (NCBI taxonomy): Eukaryota > Metazoa > Chordata > Mammalia > Primates > Cercopithecidae > Rhinopithecus > Rhinopithecus roxellana. The sequence goes on along the minus strand of NC_044553.1, from coordinate 58,981,349 downwards.
GATAAAGATAATGAGAAGTTGATGGTCACACTCTCCATTACCTAAAAGACTCACTTGCAACCCAGCAATGCAATTGTTCTTCACAGAAATTACAAATCACTATAAAGACCTTTGAGTTCACTTAGAAATCAACAAAATCTCAAATGCCAAGGGAGTAGTAAGGAAAATGAAAGAAGCGTAGCAAGGGTCATGATCCAGCTTTAGTTCTTATTCGTTAAGAATAAAATTGTTTGGTGCCCATTTGGTGTTTCTCCATTCTTACTAGCCATCCCTTTCCTGCCTAAGAATTCAGTAAGGCAAGCATGTATGTACCTCCTGTTATATTCTCCATTGTGCTGGTGCTAGGGTATGCCCAGACGACTAAGCCACAGTTCCTGGGGGAACTGACAATCAGTGGGGACCCACACAGGGTCATGGCTGAGTCTCACATGTCAGATTACGACAAGTGACAAGCTAGAGGTACTCACTTACAGGAAACGACAATTATTCTGCAAAGAGAAGTTCAGGAAAGTATCCAAAGGAAGCAATACCTGCTGAACTCCTTAGTCTTCAAATTTCTCTAGAAATGTCATAGCTGAAAATCAGCTACTATAAAAAGAAAAATAAGATACCGTTGTATCAAGATACACTTTTACCCACATGGCTAGCAGGTTTCAGTTTAGTTCCATGTTCATGGTGTTGTATTCAATTTGATAAACTACTCAGTCACGAATGCACCTCACTTTCAAAATCTGTGACATGTAAAGATATATGGGTGAGACTTCACCTTACAGGTGTATTTACAATAGAATTTCATTAAATGGTGAATTATCCTCAATGCATTTTCATTTGTTTATTCACAAAATGTAGTTTAGACATCCATCTCTTGACAGTCTTTCTACTGCTCATTACAAGATGCACATAGTTGAAGATAGCCGTTGCCCAAGTTTTAACTTCACATGAAGCATGTTGCAAACAGATGAACACAAAGTTCCTAGGATCAGAACATTTCCTATCATTACAAGTGAAGTTAAGCAAGATCAATTTCATTTAAGGCACAAGTAATTATAGAGGCAAAACAACTAAAATAACAACGCTAGAAAACACCCTGTGAGATAATGTCACAGATATTCAGGTAGTTGGTTCAAAAAATGTGGCACTGCAATGGCAGTGTGGGGAGGGAGGGAAGCCTCTGTCCTGTTCAGTCCAACAGCTGTCCTGTCCCCAAGGAGGTACCAAGAAGAGTGGCCTCAGCATTTCTCCACTCTGAAACTTCTCAACTCCATAGGATTTTTGAGTAGTTTCTCAGAAACCAGCAATTCCACTTTTAAGGATTAACAAGGTCATATATAAAGGCCAACCAAAACAGTAATTGCTTAACTAGTTGACTTTGGAATAAGCTTATATCATGTTTTTAAAGTATTTTATAATCTGCAAACATCTCCCCAAAATAAATTTTATAATTTCTAACTCCCCCCCTACATAAAAATGGGAAAGAGAGAAGAATTTGACTAAAGATCAACTTTCTGATTTGGTTGGAAGTTACAACACAAAGAAGTATTTCACCTGGCCCCTGCCAGAAGTCCCCGGAATGTATTACAGTACCTAGAAAACTGGGAAGGGTAGGTGTTCCTGAGTGGATTGGATGTAAAACAAAGATAGGACAGTACTGTTAAAATGGAAATATTTATGCAGTGAGGATTCTGACATGTTCCCAAATAACTCGGCTCTGCTGGCTGCCTAGTTTTATTTAGTTTTTGGCAAGGGGATTTTAAGCTTATTTCTTTCTTACTACCTTTCTTCCCTGTATAAACAAACAAGCATTATTTGACTTCCAAGCAGACTAGCAAAGTCCTGGTGAAGAAAAGGGAAAAAAATTGTCTTGCTAAAGGGAGCAGAATGCTGGGGGAATTGCAAGTAGGCTATAAAAATTGGGACAGGAAATGTGGGACTAATAGTGGAGAGTAAACACACTTTCTAAAACTGCTTCTCCTGATGTCTTTGGACTTGCCACATTGCTTGGACTAGTCCTGTGGATCTCTCTCTACCATGTAGAAAGGGCATGGGATTGGTCTTAGAGTCCTTTATTTTGGACAAACAATTTATGTTAAACAAGTTAAAGAGTCAAAATTTCACATATTTTACTCCCTGTGATGACTGAGAAAAAACCATAAAGGCTGAGGAACTCCATTAGTACACTACTATCATTGTTTTGCGGTTGCTAAGATTTGTATCCATAGCTGGAGAGTATATTTGTAAATAAATAAATCATGAATTACAATTTTAAAAAATATTTCCAATGCAGAGGCTAGTCATTTGTAGACTGGCGAGTATAGCATTATGGTTAAGAACAGCCTCTGAATCAGGCTGTGCATGTTCACATCCCAGCTATACACCTAACTACGTGTGTGAACATGGCACATTACCTAACCTTACTTGGCCTGGTTGCTCATCTGTAAAAGGAAAGCAATAATACTGTGGCACAGAGGCATTGGGGGATCAAATGAGTTAATACAATGCAACACTTAGTATTATACCTCGAGAAGAGTAGGTGAGTGCTGTCTAAGTCTCAGCTCCTGCTGCTGTTTAAAAAAAAATAAAGTTAATAATTACTTCTGGCCAAAGTTGGCCCCCTAATTTAAAACAATGGGATGAAACATTTTAGTGGACGCAAACAAGTAAAATTTGTATGTGGAATACTATGGCAGAGAAATAGAGGCATAAAGGAACCATAATGGATGAATTTCTAGTGTTCTTCTTGTGCAGAGGATAATATTCAGGTCTTGCGTGCAGAATTAGGCACTGTGACTCGTTATTAAAGAATACTGTTTATGAATGCAGGACTGATGTGTTGTGAGAGATGGAAGTTTCTCCGTGGGATTCCACACTTCTGTACTGGCCCTGTTCCCTGGCCCACTCTCCAGAGGGTCCTTCTGCACCCACCCTCCTGGGTGAGCAATCCACATTCCCTGAAATGTTAATCTTTGGTTCTCAGTGGCCGACTTTATTTCCTCCTTGGCCTCTGAGCTGTATTGATGCCTTTCTAAAATAGAATGAAGTGGAACAAGCAACAACATTTTTGCATGTTATCTATAATTGCCAAAGGCAGAATATATTTATGCTCAAAATCCTTCAAAAACCCTAGGAGTAATATCACTCAAATCTAGATTTGCTGAGAAAGTGTGTGTAACTATCATACTTTGCAATAACCTTTCCTCTAAAGACATCTTCAAAGAACAGTTTATTTATTTTCTAAATCACTTCTGACGTTGTCTTTTTCCCTGCTTTTGTGCTGCAACAGACACATAGTCTCTCTCTATGTCCTTTGTCCAAGGGATGGATTACAGTAGCCTTCCTTCAAGTGACATTAGCAGAAATGTCAACCACATATGTTTGGGCTTATTTTTCTTTAGGACAGTTTTTCCCCTCCCTTCAGTGGGTTATATTAACCTTTAAAGTGAAAATTTCCCAACCCTTTATATTTGCAACTTTAATAAAAAGTCTTTTTTTTCCTCTAGTTCTGGAGAGCATAAAATCAGTGAGGGATTTAATTCTCATTAATCTTAGTTTACCACACAGACAGCCTTTGAATTACTATCCAATGTTGTTATACCTCTGCACAGAGGCAAATGAGTGGAGGAAGGGATGAGGAGACAATAGAAACTTGAAACACTGAGGTGCCCTGAAATGCCCTACCTACTGCAAAACGGTCCTTTAGAATTTAGAATAATAAATCCCTCGTTAGATTGATCTGTCAGCACCCTACAAACTTCCTCTTCTCACTTTCCTTAGGAAACCAGGCCGAATCTATACAAATGCACATCATTAACAACTGGAAATTGAAGACTGTGTACACTTAGACTGGGGAACAAGAGAGTCTGGCTCCCCCAGCACTATCACGGAAAAAACTGAAAAGTGGGAAAGAATATACTGGGATATAGAAAGATTCCAGTTCACCTCTTATTAACCCTACCCCCTGTCAATGTTTCTAAATAAACCAAGCATCCTTGGTTTGTTTTGCTTTTTTTGTTTTTTCTCCCTCCAAGTTTTCTTTTTATTCTGATCACAGCCATATGCTAAGCTGCTCATTTAGAATTTTAATAGTGTCTCTAGTTCATAAATCCATTATTTCTTTTCCTACTAGCTTATTAGTCTATTAACAACCTCATACTGTGAAAACAAATTAGAATTGGATAACCTACCCAGCTTTTGACACCACTTTCCAGCTCTTTAGCAACTGCTTCAGATACTGATAAACCTAAATATAGAAGCAAGAAACACAGAGCTGAAATCACTTAGTATCTTAGTGATTAAAGCAAAAACATGCAATCACCAGCTCAAAGCCTCCAAGTCAGCCTTGCAGCTGTTCTATTTGATCATTGTTTATTTTGATTTACTCATTCCAAAGGTACTCGAGACCATGCACCATCAGAATATAAACATTGCTAGTGTTCTAGAGCACGAATATTAAAAAGAAAATATAGTTTTTAGAGTTCTTTAAATTTACCAAAAAATAAAAGCCCTCTGGATAATCAATCCAAGCAGTTTCCTTGTGTTGGAAATTTCCGTTAAAACCCAACACAGGCACTAGATTAAAAAAAAAAATAGTGTGACATTTCACAAGGCCAACAGATGACAGAAGATATCAGGTAGAAGTTCAGCAGAAGAACTAAGGGTAATACACCCTTCAGGTTTTCAAGCCTCACCGCTACACTCAGAAAGTGAAAAAAGGTCTCTAAAAAAAATCTACTTTTCACAAATTTATTCTACAACCAATCCCAAGCACAAACTGGATATCTGAATAAAATCTGTAGCTTTCTGGAAGATCATTCTCTTTGAAACGTCGTAGGCCTTTCAGATAAACCTGTTCTAAAATCAAGGAGTTCTTAGAAGCCTTTCAATCTTCCAATTCCCTGGACACGTACCCTTGCATTTTCCATTACAACTTTCCACATGCCTACAGAGAGCTGAAGCTGTTTCTCCCATAACATGCTTTAAGGTACGAAACACCGAAGCTAAAGGCCACATTTCTAAATGTCTCCATATACTTATGGCAATATGTAGTCCAAACCATTCCCTTTCTGATACAGCAAATTATTTTGTCTTTTACTGGAGACTGCAGAGATTTAAAGTAATAGTTTGCAGTTCTAAAGGGCATTTATGCCCACGTCGGCAGTTTCAGGAAGTTTTATTGTTGAACTTCCAAGGAAGCTAATAAACATTTGTCTCGTTTCCTATTTAGACTTTCAGCACTAAACGAATACATAGCACAAGCAGAATTTCTTCAAATTAGATATTTTTATATCAGTAACAAAATTTTATAGGCTGCACCAGCTTTAAATGGCCTAAGTAGTGAAATAATGTTCTACAAAAGATGGTCAAGTGACCTCTACTTCGCCCTGGGCATTGATCAATGAACTGGAATAATTACTGTCAGGAGAACATGTTCCACTAACTTCTTTTCCCTTCTTCCCCTCTGATCCCAGTTCTTAGGCAAGTGTATCCTGGCATAAGGGGTAGCAGTACCACACCAAACTGGCTTCTAAAGAATCTAGAAAATATGTAGCCTCCCCATCACTAAGCAGCACTGTGTTATATACAAAAAAGAACATGACTGTGTCCTCTAGGTAGAAGGCTGAAACATTTACAGGCACTTTAACTGACAAATATTCCCCAGGCCATAGCTACAGAAATATTTCATTTCATTAAATTTCATCAAGACTTGCTATGCTTCTGTTAGCTCGCAACGAATCTACTTTTGGAGGTGAAATCTACTTTAAGTGGTAACATATTGCTCAGATGGCTCATCCCACCATTCTGCAGAGCAGACCAGACAATCACATGGCGATAATAGCCTGCACTTTCCATATCTGCACTTTCTTACATTTGGGGAGAGTATTTTCATATGTTTTTAATTTGTCCACTGAGCTTTTAGTTTTTGAAGAAAAGCCACATTTCCTTGGAGAAATAAAACTTTCATGATAAAGTCTTCACCACACATTTTTGTGATTGTGGCACTGTGCTAGTTATAACAGATTTTATGAACAACGTTTTTACCTGTATATGACATCCTTGAAAAGAAATTCTTTCATGGCGACCTGTTAGGGGAAGTAATGCTCTGTACTTGATTCTCTATGAACTAAATAAATCACTTCATTATTCTGGTGATGACACCCAGGGTCTCTGCCATCACAATGAATTGATAACACTGAAGCAAAGGCCTTTGGAGGAGTTCTACTGGGATCTAAAGAGGGGCAGGTTTACTAAAATTACAACTCTATCAAAGAATGTGAACAAGGGCTAAAAAGTCTGTGTGTGATAGGAGAGACTTTGGATCTTTTATGAGAAAATCTTAAAATGGTTATAACACTGCTATTTTAATAGAAGTAATTAAAAGCAATTATCTGGATGTGTAAAAATATATAACCTCTTGTTGAAGGCTATTCTGCATCCTCAGCAAGCTACTGTTAATCTCTCACTGAGATGAAAAAGTTAAATGTTGAGAGTTGTTATTCGTTTTCTTCTTCATTTCTCTGAGCTTCCACACAACTTTCTTTGGTAGAGTTAGGCTTATTTCGTTTCTGGGAAGCAAAAACACATTTTAAAGACTCATTCATTCATTCAGTTCCCTCATATTTATGGAGCACCTGCTGTTTCAGGTAGTGGAGCAGTGTTGAACAAGTGAAGTGTACTCTCTTCTGGAGTTTATATTATAGTGAGGAGAGGGTAAAAATGAGCAAGATAATTCCAAATGGTGATAGTGCAATGAGATCCAAGATCCAATGCACATTCCCCAAGGCTGGATAATGTGACTGTGGGCAAGGGAGGCCAAGGAGTGGCTTCTTAGATTCAGTGGTCAAGGCAAGTGTGATCCAGGAGGTGGTACTGGGTGGAGGCCTGCCAGTTAGTGGTCAGCTATACAAGGAATCCGGAAGGGGGCAGGCAGGAGACCAACAGAAAATTAGAAGGACAAACAAATGCAAAAGTCGTAAAAGGAAAGTTTGGTATTTCTGAGGAATTATGTAGAGGTTCAATGTGGCTGGAGCAGCCCATAAGGGGATAAAGGGTAAGAGAGAAGATAGAAGAGGCTTACAAAAAAAAAAAAAAAAAAAAAAAAAAAAAAAAAAAAAAAAAAAAAAGAGGCACTAGATAGTTTAGGATCTTGGAACCACAGCACCCACATTTGGATTTATTCTAAGATTTTGATTAATAAGATTTAGATTTGGGCTGGGTGCGGTGGCTCATGCCTGTGATCCCAACACTTTGGGAGGCCAAGGCAGGTGGATCATGAGGTCAGGAGTTTGAGACCAGCCTGGGTCAAAACGGTAAAACTCCATCTGTACTAAAAATACAAAAATTAGCTGAGTGTGGTGGCAGGATGCCTGTAGTCCCAGCTACTCAGGAGGCAGGAGAATCGTTTGAACCTGGGAGACAGGGGTTGCAGTAAGCCAAGATTACGCCATTGCACTCTAACCTGGGTGACGGGGCGAGACTCTGTCTCCAAAAAAAAAAAAAAAAAAGATTTGGATTTATTCATATAGCCATTTGATAGTTATAAATGGGAAAGTAAGATCTAACTGATTTTGTCTTTAAAGATTCTTTGGCCTAGCCGGACATGGTGGTATATGACTATGTCCAGCTATTCAGGGAGCTGAAGTGAAAAGATGGCTTGAGCCCAGCAATTCAAGGCTGAAGTGAGCTATGATCGTGCCACTGCACTCCAGCCTGGGTGATAGAGTGAGACCCTGCCTCTAAATAAATAAATAAAATAAAAATATTATTTGGTTTGCTGTCTATATAATGAATTACAGTCAGTGGAAGATGAGAATAGGCATGGGAAAATCAGCTAGGTGGCTATTCTAGATGGTTCAGGAGAGAGACGATGCTGGCTTGGAATCGTGTAGTAGCAGTTAAATGGACAGAAATGGGTGAATCAGAAATGCATTTTGAAGGTAGAACTAACAGCTCTTGCTGGCTGATGAGATGTGGGAGGATAAAAGAAATGAACAAATCAAGAAAGACTCCAAGATTTCTGGCTATGCAAGTCAACTATTATCATTTGAGGTAAAACAACTAGGGGAGAAAGGGACTTGGTGAACAAAGAGGAAATCAATAGGCTCTCTGTTTTGACCATGCTAAGTTTGGGAAGCCTAGTAGACATATGAATGGAAATGGTGACTGGGAAGCTGAATGTAAAGATTTAAAGCAGTAGAAAGGGGTCCAGGCTAAATATAATATATCAATTTGGAAATCTTGGGCATATAGATAATATTAAAGTCACATAACTGGGGTTGGTGTGGTGCCTCACGCGTGTAATCCCAGCACTGCGGAAGGAAGGCCAAAGTGGATGGATCGCTTGATCTCAGGAGTTTGAGACCAGCCTAGCCAACATGGTGACACCCTGTCTCTACAAAATATACAAAAAATTAGCTGGGTGTGGTGGCGCCCGTCTATAGTCCCAACTGCTTGGGAGGCTGAGGTGGGAGGATCACCTGAGCCAGGGAGGTGGAGGTTGCAGTGAGCCAAGATCATACCACTGCACTCCAGCCTAAGTGACTGAGTGAGATTCTGTCTCAAAAAAATAAAATAAAATAAAGTCACATAACTGGAAACTTCCTAAAGAGCACAGATACATAGAAAAGAGAAGATTTAGCAACTGAAACAGTATTCAGAGGTCAAAAGGGGTAGGAGACAGCAAGGACACAGAAGAAATGGTCAGTACAGAAACAGTTTCTGCATGTTCTGAGGGGCTAATCCACCAAAAAGCTTTAGTATTTGTATTACTATTATTGTTGTTACTGTAATTTTTAAAAATTTATTTTTATTTACCTTTTTTTTGCAGTCTACACACTTTCAGCCTTGGGAATTGAGATTACCTTGTGAATTTAAGAACAGAAATAATCAAGCTTCATCACATTGTCTTGTCTCTACTTGAATATCAAATTTTGTTGAGTATTATAGAACACATGCTCCTATAAAAATTTGTTTTTACAAATTTAGCAGTTTTCAACTGTATCCTACATTTTATCAAAATTGGTCATGCTTTTTAAATGTAATTATTTTTCAAAAAAACCTAAAATATACAAAGTCCAGTTAAAAGAAAACCTGTTTTTATGTAAAAACTCTTAGATTCTTGGAGAGATCAAGTGATTTTCCCAACATTACAGAGCAATTCAGGGACCCGAGAATTAGTAATTATTGAGTTCCTAGACAAAGCAATGAGAAAAAGACAAAAATAATAGTGAATGTAGTGGGGTAAAAGACCAAAATTGAAGCAATGAAAGAGAAGAAGATAGTAATGGAATTCAAAGATGATCCCAAAAAGATAACTGTTACCTTAAGAAAAGAATCCAATGAGTGGAGCATAAAATATTAAGATATGTGATAGAAGAAAACTTCCTGAAATAAAAACAAGTTGAACTTGTAGATTTTATATAGTATACAGGTTAATATAAAGACATCACCTAGTTAAGTTTTTGAACCTAAAATATCAAGAAATAATTTTCTAACATTAAGACTGAATAAAAGTGAGTCATTTATAGAAGGGGAAAATAAATCAGACTGGCGCAAAGCTTCTTCCTGGCAATATTCAGGGACAGAAGCCAGTAAAACAACTGGAAAGTTATGAGAGAAAGAAAGTACAATCCAAGAATACTGGACACAACATTCTTGTTCAAAGTATAAACACAACAGACATTCTCAAACATGAAAGAACGTAAGGACAAAATGTAGCACTCTCATCACCTCTTGAAAGGATAACAGACATTCCATGAAGATGTCCAGCCTATCAAGAGCTGAATAAAAATAAAGGGTAAACATGGAGAGGCCATGGTTAAAGGATCTGGGATAAGCATTAAATCCATTAACATACAGAACTAAGACTAAACAATTGTAGGAAGGAAGCATGTTTGCAGAATAGAATGTAAATATTAGAGTCCCTGACAAAGTAAAAATAAAACAACTAATAAAAGCCAAGGGGCACAGGAGGAAAAATAAGAAGTATAACAATTTGTTTATAAAATCAATAAAGTCACTCTCTGAAATAAAATTCCTAAGACAGGCATACTGACCTCTGATAAAGAATACCAAAAGATGCTTTTTAAGAAGCTTAAGTGATATTAATACTTTTTGTAAAAAAAAAAAAAATCTCAAAAAATACTTGATTTACTTTACATTTACATTAATGCATCTCACAGAGTTCCTTGGTCTCCTGGAGCAATGGGATGGTGGAAGAGGGGAATACGAAAAGAAGGCACAGTGAACCTCTAAAACAGACTGATCTTCCCACAGAGAAATGTGCACCATCTAGAACTGTATTTTACAAAAATTGGTATTGCAATATAGCACTGAATTAAAATCCTTTAGTAAATATGAAAAAGCAGCAAGGGTAAATGTAGGATCATCAGATACACTCAGCTTCTCATAACAATAAACCATTTTACCACAGTTAATCCTGCAGGGCCCGTTATGTGCAAATAGGTTTTGCTAGACAACATTTATAATATAGGAATTTCCAAATTACAGAAAGATTGAGGCGATGAAGGAAAAGATAGAAAATAAAGTCAAGAGTGAAATTAAGAGAAATGTCAAAACAAACAAAAGAAAAAGAGATAAAAAGCAACATCCCTCCCCTGATCAAATAAACCCATATACATGCTTCATGTGAAAAGGCTCAGCAAAAAGTAAGAACAAAACTAAGTCAAAACAAGTAAGAATAATCTAAATTTCAACAGGAAGAAAAACATCTCCATGTTGTGGAGATATGTGTGGAGAAGTTTCAAAAGGATGAGTGATATTAATAAGATGGGGTTATATGGGCTTTGCATATAATATAATAGTATTTTCTAAAAACATGCTAAGAGAAAATGTGCCAGCAAAGAGTATAAAATGTCTACTTTCGAACACACTTGTTATTTCAGATTATATGACACTAAAATACAATTATACTAGATTGTTTTTTCTTTGACTTCTTTTATTGAAATCCAAGAAAAGCCAACATGACTCCACCTAGAAAATCTTTCTTCTCAGATATAGCATTGCTCTTGGAAATAATCTTTTCCTGATGAACACATACTAACAACTTAACATCCATGCACAGACCAGACAGAGATAATTTGGCAACTTTCTTTCATATCTCCTTTCACAGGAGAAAACTAGCCCAGGAATCCAAAACAAATGAGAGAAATATGAGAATGTGTGTAGAATCACAAAGCACATGTGACTCTTCCTTGACTTAACAGTGTAACTTTAGGTTGGCTAGGACTTAACTTATTTTTTGTGTCTGTAGCAGGTTTTTGTGTATATGGTTCCACTGACTAGGGCTCTGTATTAGATGAGAGCTAAGCTTGACAGCCATTTGGGAGTCTACTCGCTTGCTCTGCTCCATCAGTCCCAGACCCTATTTGAACACTTGCTGTTTGTTTTTCAACGCTGTTGTTTTCTGCTCCCCCTCCTCCTCACATATGGATCACAGGCCAAAAACAAAACAAAACAAAAAACAAAAACTATTGTCATTGGATGCACCAAAACCAGGTTGGCATGCTCTTTGGATGCTGAGTAATGCCACCATTAGATAGAAGAGATCACTAGTTTGAAGAAAGGAGGAGAAATGGAAAATACACACATAGGAAGAACGTGAAGAAAGAAATCTCTTCGCTTTGCAAATAAATCTATACTTACAGATTAGATTTGTATAGAATCTTACAGATTAGATTTCATCATATCCAAGTCATCACTGATTGTCAGAAGGTACTATTATTTATGTAACAGGTACTATTATTTATGTGACACTAAATAAGTAAAGAGACCCATGAGGAATCGCCACACCATCTTCCAGAATGGTTGAACTAATTTACGCTCTCACCAACAGTGTAAAAGCGTTCCTATTTCTCCACATCCTTTTCAGCATCTGTTGTTTCCTGACTTTTTAATGATCACCATTCTAACTGGCATGATAGCAATCCCATTACTGGATATATACCCAAAGGATTACAAATCATTCCACTATAAAGACACATGCACACATATGTTTACTGCAGCACTATTCACAATAGCAAAGACTTGAAACCAACCCAAATGTCCATCCATGATAGACTGGATAAAGAAAATGTGGCACACATATACCATGGAATACTATGCAGTCATAAAAAGGGTGAGTTCATGTCCTTTGCAGGGACATGGATGAAGCTGGAAACCATCATTCTCAGCAAACTAACACAAGTACAGAAAATCAAACACTGCATGTTCTCACTCATAAGTGGGAGTTGAACAATGAGAACACATGGACAAAGGGAGGGGAACATCACACACCAGGGCCTATCCGGGGGTGAGGGTTGGGGGAGGGATAGCATTAGGAGAAATACCTAATGTAGGTGATGGGTTGATGGGTGCAGCAAACCACCATGGCACGTGTATACCTATGTAACAAATCTGCACGTTCTGCACATGTACCCCAGAACTTAAAGTATAATTAAAAAAAAAAAGAGATTACCAATTAAACCATGACACACTTTTTAAACACACACTTTTATACTTACTAAGAGTTCTTTTAGAATTAGACAGATATATGTTGTTGCTTTGTTCCTATGCTTTTACATATACTGAACAGCCTAATCTTTTTGAAGGCAATTTACAGGACAATTACACTCAACCTGTCTTTACTGAAGTGATGACAATATGAGCAGTTATGTAAAATCTGCACAGGCAATCACAATTATGTGATGACTGCCACCTGGCTAGTCATTTAAAGATGTCATAGATGCTAAGATGCATCCCAATTTCATTAAAATGTTTTATACACACATCTTAGAAACATAGAAAATACAGTAATTTATATTATCACTTCTGACCATAGTTGATATATGTTTTAAACATGTATACACAGCAACATGAATAAAGAAATGTAAGCAAATGTTTTCTTGGTTGTGTTTTCTTTAAATAGTACTGTTTCTGACATTAAGCTTAATTGTCCACGTGTATGAAGGGATGCAGCCATTTGGCTGAGATTAAAAAAAAAATTACCTGTGTATATTCAGGTTTTCAGAGATTTCATTAATTATTTTGCTCCCAGTATTCTGGGTTTTATGGATGGAAGGTGTTTGAAAACTGCCAATCAAAAATCACTTAGCCTTTGCCACTTTGCAAATGCAGCAATGTGTTGATTAGGTGCAAAATTATATACAAGAAATCTGCCTGACTTTATACGGGGAAGAAAACCATTCATCTTGTTTATTTATGATGCACACATTGTACAAGACAACAGAAATAACATAAAATTTTAGCCAGGGGAAAATCAGATCCTAGTATTTAGCCGTATGAACTGAAAAACACAGAGTATACTAGGCGCCGGCAGTCCCACCACCTTTTTTCTCATGCAAGAGCAGTATGAACCAAAATGTGTGAGCAGATAAGCTTCAGAAGCCCTGCTTCATCAGATGCTGTCCCCTGCCCACCTGGGCTTAGGATGGTTTATCTCCTAATATCTCTACAATAGTTAACTCAGTCAGGCAAAGATTTCGTTTTTCATGAGATTCCATTTCTCCCATCTCTGACAATTTTATCATTATAATACTTAACCATGCCTCATACTTTATCCCTGCCTAAAAAAAGTACTCCACTCCAAGGACTTTGTTTGCTGTATGGTAGACACTGCTCCTATAATAATTTCTAAGGCTTATAAAATCAACATCTATACCAAATCCCTTTCCAGATTCTAAGGCCCAGAGGAAGCCATTCTTTCACATTTTAGTAAGAAAAGAAAAACCAAAACAAAAAAAAGCCCACAAAACAAGTTAGTTCATTATACCAGTACTAGACTGCATTATAAAGAATGACATTTAAAATTTTTAATATTGTTTATTTGTTTTTAATGGAGGCAAGTTGGCCCTCACCCTCCTGGAAGCAGGCCAGGGGTCCTCCATAATAACCTACTCCCCTAAGCTTTCAAGAGGATTTTAAACATGAGTGCCTGCCCACTGGCTAGACATTCCTATCAGAAAACTCACTTTGCTGGTTTAAGGCACTTAACATATGTTCAACTTGCTCTATTAAACCACTGTGGTGGTACAACAAAGGCAGAGGGTTGATGTCCAGGAGGAAGGAAGATCATTTTAGCAGCCAACTCCAGGCACCCAGAAGGTGCCATAAACCTAAAACTGAAAAAATAGTAATAATGACTACATAAGTACAAGGGATTGAAAAGCAGAAAATGAAGTCTAATTACATCTCAGAATTCAATGAAAAGAAATTAATCATTGCATTTATTTGCCTTTGTCTGATAAAGTATCGTTGGTTTACATCAAGCCAAATATCAAGATGTTTTGCTACAGTTACCAACTAACATTTAAATCCCTTGCTAGTGCTCTGGTGGCCGTGGCCAAGGCAACAGAGATGCTGCATCTACAGACTACAGGGATATATGGAGTAAGTAATTACAGCTCTTGGTGTTTGAATACCTTCCTGACTTCTATTCTAGTTTGGGAAGTCTTGACTCCAACTTTAGATCTGTTAGGCAAGCTAAAGGGCAATGGGTTCCTCTGAAATAACAGAAATAAATGAAATATTTTAGCAAAGGGTTCAATTAGATGTGGTTACAAAACATTTTTTCAAGTAAATCTACATCACTTTTTTTTTTTTTCCCAGAGTTACAGCTCTGTTGGGCTAACCTGAGAGGTGAAAACTGAGAACTTTCTGCTATTCTGCCTATGGAGATGGCCATTATCTCTGAATGAAAGCTATCAAGATACATTTATTGAATTCATACATATACTTTACATGCACTGTATCATGATGTTGAAACTCTGTGATTACAGACCATCGCTGTCCAATGGAAACAAAATATGGGTAACATTCATTTTCTAATAGCCACATGGAAAACTACAAAGAAACAGGTGACATAAATAATGTATTTCACTTAACCTAACATGTAATAAATATAAGGTTATTGAGTTATTTAACATTTTTTTCATACCAAGTTTTAAAATTCTTGTGTGTTTTGTAGACTTAGAGCACAATTTAATTTGGATTGGTTTTAATTACAAGTGCTTGATAGCCACATAGAGCTAGTGGCTGCTGTACTGAACAGAATTTTATAGAGCATAACAAACTGAGTCCCAGTACGTATCCTCAAAAAGAAGAGTCCTGGTGCCTGTCTGCATAGTATCTTGAAGAGGTGTGTCATCACTGACCTCCTTCTCTCTAATCCTCAAATGTAACTCTTGTTGAGAAATCTGATATATTTGTACTTTCATAAAGCTGAGAGAGCAATGTAAACCCTACAGATTAACTTTGGAGAGGAACCTGCCTGTCCATCCAATTGGTACCTATAGCAGAACACTCAGCTGAAGTAAACAGGGTGATTTTACTGGAATGATTCCCAGTATAAGGTATCGTGACAGAATCTGGTGTCTAGAAGCAAAGGAGAAGCATGGTTTCAGTTATAAAACTCTTACCCTTCTGTGGGCACAGGTAACCTCCGTAGAAGTATGATTGCTATAAGAGAGAGGGCAAAGTATAAGAATTGTGACTATACAAATTCAACATTCACATTGAAAGCATTCTGCCAGACAGTGGTTCCGTGGGTGAGAAACCCATGAAGTATATGATATGTAATTAAGATGTGTTCATTTTCCCTTTATCCTCAATCTGTCATCTGTACCTTTTTATTATTGCTCAGCTGGCTGGATGCTGGAAGCCTCCTGACCTTTCAGTAAATAGACTGACTGCAGACTGATAAGAACTGTGGGTCTATTTTTATGCTGGTATGTGTCAGACACTTGTTGACCTGGATGCAAAACTTTTCCAAAATCAATCATCTTCCTCCCTGACTCCACAGCAACTTCCCCTACTCTACTCTACCTCAGCCCAACCCCAAATAGACATTAAAACCAAGGAATTGGTCAGCCAAGGTGGCTCATGCCTGTAATCCCAGCACTTTGGGAGTCCAAGGTGGGTGGATCACAAGGTCAGGAGTTCAAAACCAGCCTGGCCAAGATGGTGAAACCTCATCTCTACTAAAAATACAAAAAAAATGAGCCAGGCATGGTGGCATGCACTTGTAATCCTAGCACAAGTGCTAGGCAGAGAATTGCTTGAACCCAGGAGGCAGAGGTTGCAGTGAGCTGAGATTGCGCCACTGCACTCCAGCCTGGGTGACAGAGCAAGGCTCTGTCTTGGACAACAAAACAAAACAAAGCACAACAAAACAAAAGATAACAAAACAAACAAAAAAACCAAGCAATCACGCAGGGAGGGGCTTGTATCTCAACCCAACAGATGAAAACTTCAGCTATAAAATTTGACAACGTAGCCAGTTTCTTTTGGTTCTATCCACAAATTTACTTACTAGTACTGAGCATATGCCAGACACCATGCTAGATACCATATTCACAAAGTTGAATAATAGATGGTCTCTAACCTCAAAGTCCTACCATCTAGTGGAAGAGCAGACAAACATAAATGCAGGACAACGTGGCAAGGGCCATTATAGTGAGAGGTGATGACACACTAGCAGCCCTTGCTCTCAGCAACTCCTTGGCCTCGGCACCCACTCTGACCATGCTTGGGGAGCCCGTTAGCCCACCACAGCACTGTGGGAACCCCTCTCTGGGCTGGCCGAGGCCGGAGCTGCCTACCTCTGCTTGCAGGGAGGTGTGGAGAGAGAGGCAGGCCGGAACTGGGGCTGCCTGCGGCGCTGGCGGGCCAGCGTGAGTTCCGGTGGGTGCGGGTGTGGGCTCAGTGGGCCCTGCATACTGAGTGGCTGGCCAGCGCTGCTGGCCCAGGGCAGTGAGGTGCTTAGCACCCGGGCCAGCAGCTGCGGAGGTTGCGCTGGGTCCCTCAGCACTGCCTGCCCACATGCACTGTGCTCAAATTCTCGCTGACCCTCAGCTGCCTCCCCACGGGGCAGGGCTCAGGACCTGCAGCCCACCATGCCTGAACCCCCTGCCCTGCAGTGGGCTCCCACCAGGCCCAAGCCTCCCCGATGAGCACTGCTCCCTGCTCCGCAGCACTCGGTTCCATCAACTGCCCAGGGGCTGAGTACAGGTCCATGGCATGGGACTGGCAGGGAGCTCCGCCTGTGGCCCCAGTGCAGGATCCACTAGGTGAAGCCAGCTGGGCTCCTGAGTCTAGTGGGGACTTGGAGAACCTTTATGTCTAGTTAAGAGATTGTAAATACACCAATCAGCACTCTGTGCCTAGTTCAAGGTTTGTAAATATACCAATTGGTACTCTGCATCTAGCTAACCTAGTGGGGACTTGGAGAACTTTTCTGTCTAGCACTGTGTGTCTAGCTAAAGGATTGTAAACACACCAATCAGCATCCTGTGTCTAGCTCAAGGTTTGTAAATACACCAATCAGTACTCCGTATCTAGCTAACCTAGTGGGGACTTGGAGAACTTTTATGTCTAGCTAGAGGATTGTAAATGCACCAATCAGCACTCTGTGTCTAGCTCAGGGATTATAAATGCACCAATCAGCACCCTGTCAAAACGGTCCAATCAGCTCTCTGTAAAATGGACCAATCAGCTCTCTGTAAAATGGACCAATCAGCAGGTTGTGGGTGGGGCCAGATAAGGGAATAAAAGCAAGCTGCCCAGCCAACCAGTGGCAACCCTCTCAGGTCCCCTTCCACACTGTGGAAGCTTTGTTTTTTTCGCTCTTTGCAATAAATCTTGCTGCTGCTCACTCTTTGGGTCCATGCCGCCTTTAAGAGCTGTAACACTCACCGCGAAGGTCTGCAGTTTCCCTCCTGAAGCCAGCAAGACCATGAACGCACCAGGAAGAATGAACAACTCCAGATGCACTGCCTTTAAGAGCTGTAACACTCACTGCAAAAGTCTGCAGCTTCACTCCTGTCAGTGACACCACGAACCCACCAGAAGGAAGAAACTGTGGACACATCTGAACATCTGAAGGAACAAACTCCGGACTACCATCTTTAAAAACTGTAACACCGTGAGGGTCCGCAGCTTCATTCTTCAAGTCATTGAGACCAAGAACCCACCAATTCCAGACACAATAGGGATGCATGAGGACACAATGGGCATGCAGAGGAGGCCTCATGCAGGCCTCTGTGAGAAACAACACAACAGCTGAAGATGGAAGGATTCATGACATTCAGCTGAGTTAGGAAATAGGAAATGTGATTAAAGGATGATGGAGGAATATGAAGGTTCACCAGATTAATCAATATGGCTGATGCTGGCATGAAGGTTGTATGTAGGGGGTAGGGAAAAGAGTAGCTAGAAATGAGCCAGGGGAGGAGGGAGCAGGAGGTTGAATAGTAAAGAAGTAAGCAGAAACCAGATCATTAAAGGCTTGCAAACCTAACCAGAGTTTTGACTTCTGTCCTGGGGCCAAGGGGAGCAGACCCTGTACCCACTAGCTAAGTCAGGTTCACTGCTATGGGTATCTAGCCCAACAGCCCAGCATCTGCAGCAGAACCTACTCTTAGCAGTCTGCTCTTTTCTGCTTTGGTCCTCTTTCTTCTTTGGCTCCTTCCTCTCCTTGAGAGAGTGCCATTGTATGCTCTTAACTCGGGGACCACCTGTGTGAGAGCATCTCAGAGACTAATACAAGTGAATGCTTCCTTTAGTTTCTGAGAGTCTGTGAGTAGCAGGTACAGGGCCTCACACAGGAGCTGCTGGCTGAATGCCAACAGGCTGCCAGGATGCGCATCTGCACAAGTTCCTCCTCAGCAAGTCTCTCTGGGTGATGTGTTTACTTCAATTCTTTCTGTGTCTGAGAAACAAGATTGCAAATAGGTGAACTGCTGAGAAAAGAGAATGCAAATCTGTTGTTGGGGACACAGTCAACTTATAAAAAGCAATGATTCAATGAAATCGTAGGATGGAATTTGACAAAATTCCTAAAAGAAAGTGAAGGGAAAGAGGGTAAACAGAAGAAAACCAGAAATCAACTTTTCTAACAGGGCCATTTTTGACCCCACCAGTGGAGGTCTTGACATGAAGAATAAAAATGATATCAAGGGAATATAAACGGTGCTCTCTGAGCCTCATTTTTACCAGGGAAAACTAGAACCATACTTGAAAGCAGACTGGATAACCAAATGCGCATTGTCAACAACTTCATCTAGAGATGGAAAACACTGAGCCCAGCAGACTACCTGGAAAGAGTTCACACACAGTGGGTGAAGGTGGGAAGGAGGAGGTTGTTGAAATCACCACATTCAGTTCTCACCACCTTATGGAACTTCAGGGGCCACGCAGAGTGGAAATCAGTGTGCTGTTCAGAAAACTCATCAAGATGCATGAATGGTGTTCTCTCACCCTGCTTCCAAGAATAATCAAACAGCTGGTTATCTTGTCTCCACGCTTTGCCCACTGACGGTCTGATCTTTTATTCAGCATTTATTGAACACAACTGCCTTTGATCTGAGGTCAGGTAGTGCTGTGAAGGGCATGCAAAGAGCAAATCAATTACTCACAAATGGCAGGTGTCTTCACAAAAGATAATGCGGGCGGTTCATGCCCTTGTGGCCTAGTCCCAATCCCACAGATCAATATCTATGTGCATATTTAATTGCTCTCAAACTGATAGCTATGTAGCAGAAAAATCAAGACAGGTACACCTACTAGCAGGAAGAAAAGTGTCTTGGACCAGAGGAGAAAACAAACAAAAGGGGTCACAGAAAAATCTTAATTAGAATCAGTTACGAAAAGTGAACATTCAGTTTCACCTTTCAAATCTGAAGTCAGTTTCAAAAAGGTGAAATCCCTTTCAGAAAAGGTGTATGCTCACTCTTCAGAAGTTGGCTGATAGGGTTAGCATCTTGCCTAATATTCTTTCTCTCTTCTTAACAGAACCCTGATTCTGGCACTGGGGGTGGGGTGTGACACAATAAGGCCGGGCAATGTGTTTTCAATCTCACCTTACTCACAACTACAGTGACCAATGAAATGCACTAGGAAGTCACTTGGGTTTCCGGCAGGACTCACTGAAAGTTGGCCTGATCCTTTTGTCTTCTGCCCTCCCCCTTCTTCCTTCCTGAAAGGCAGGTGTGGCCCTGCAGGTGGCCCATACCTCTTGCAACTACAGGCAACTGAAGGCAGGTAAGGTAGAGGAACAGAGGTACCCACCTGGACTCCTGTGAGAAAAAATAAACTGACATACTGAGGCCACTGCTTCTTTGGGCTTTTCACTGGGTACAGCTGAACAGAAACCTAACTGATGATTCATTCTAAGTGTTTCATCAGAAAGAAAACCTTAAATTTTCACATTTTTCAGTTTTATGTTCCTTACGAAACTTAGTAATTTGATTCTGAATTCCTTGTTAAAAAGGTAAACTCAGTGGAAACTGCCAGGTTTATTTCTAAAAAAGGACATTTGAAAACATAATTGCGATAAATAATAAAACCAGTTTTTCTTCAGAACTGAACTGAATGTATTTAATAAAATGTACTGCTATGAATTGGATTATAACATTCAGAAAGGAATAAAAATTTGTTTCAGTGGTTAGAATAATGTCTATATCTTGACCTTTAAATAAATCACTAAAAATTCTGAACAGTAGGAACTCTAGCTTTGACTCTGAAGTACCAAAGAACTGAAATAAAAATATATTTCCTTATTTAAAAAGGGTAATTTGGTGATTTGAAATAGTTACTTATTTACATATCATTGAAATTCATTGTTACTTTTTTGTATTAAGTAACATGATTTTCTTAAAAGCTTTGTTTTCCCTCCTCAAAAAATTTTAAACAGAAATTAGTGTTGGTTTTTATTGCTAATTTGTTTTTTGTCCTCACCTTTCTCCATATTTCTTTAGCCAGTCAAAATGTAGCATCCTCCACAAGAAGAGGCTCAGGCTATGCAACAAAAAGCTGCCAATTCAAGGAGCTAACAAGTGAGAACAGGTTGACAATTTGTTTTATCAATTTGTTTTGAATGACAATTTGTTCACTGAAAGACGAAGAAACAGTACAGTTCAGAGGAACTTATTGAGTTCTGCCACCGCACAGAAGGTATCGTCCCGTCCTCAAGCTTGGGCATGCTGACCACCCAGGAAAGCAGCAAGCTGGGCAGACTCCAACCTCAGGCAGAGGTAAATAAACACACCCATTTTTCTTCTTGCTTTAAAACCTCCAAGGAAAGAATTCTAACTAAAGTTATTTTTAAATGCATCATGGTGGCAAAGCCCTTACCCCATCAGACACACAGAGCTAGGGCTCTGCTGGGAGCACACAGGGGATATGGGAGTTTCTTTGGTAGCTCATAGTGTTCACCAGTTAAAATGAACCTGCCTCGAACAGACTGCACTGCACTTGGCATTTTGTCATGTTCAGATGAAAACTGGAGATGCTGGTATTAGAAGGGGCTTTGGGATCTTTTTGTTCGGTACTCTGGGTTTGCCTACCTAAGTTGTTGATGAGTTTTAAACCGAGGTCTTCAATCCAGGGCTTTGATCCTACATTAGACTATGAAGATTTATAGCATGAAACTTAACACATAACCACTGCACTCCTATCCTAGGTTTTGGACCATCTTCTTCATCTGTTTTGCAGTAGGATGGTACCCTCCCCATTGCTTTATGGAAGGCATATTAGAAGAGCTTCTAGGTCATTACATGAGCATGGGGAGTTTGTTTGGAGTGTGAAAAGAAGAGAACTGGTCGCCAGGTAGCCTGAATCTTAGCCCTGACTTTGCCACTAGCAAACAATGAGATCTTGGAGATTCTACTCGCTAGGCTTGTATTTCCTGTTGGCAACATGAGAGCAACAGACTCAGTGCTCTCCAAGGCTTTTAATTCAACAAACTGCTTATTAAGTAACTAATCCATGCATGATGTCTTAAAAGCTTTTGTGTCTCCAAGGGCTCACAATTTATTGGCTACAAAAACAATCCTCAAACTTTAGCATGTATAAAAACCGACTAAGAATTTATTTATTTTTTTTAGCAGATTCCTGATTCCCACTGTCACAGATCATGGTTTGGCAAGTGTGTTGCAGTGGACCCCAGAAATCTGCTATTTTCTGAGCATTCACATTATTCTGAACAAGTCAGCCTTTGGACCACACCCCAAAACACTACACACGGTGGCTCACATCTGTAATCCCAGCACTTTGGGAGGATTGCTTAAGGTCAGGAGTTCAAGACTAGCCTGGGCAACATAGCAAGACATGTCTTTATAAAAAATAAACAAAGTTATCCAGGTGTGGTAGCATACACCTGTAGTCCCAGCTACTCAGTAGGTTGAGATGGGCAGATGGTTTGAGCCCAGGAGTTTGAGGCTGGAGTGAGCTATGATCATGCCACTGTACTCTAGCCTGGGTGATACAGAGAGACCCTGTCTCAGAAACAAAATAAAACAAACAAAACACTACCCTACAAACAAGGCAAATTAGATAACCACTGCCAATAGCTCATAAACAGATAGATGTGCCCTTTCTTGAAGGAATTTCCTATGTTGCAAAATAATAATTTTAAAAATATAGGAATAGCAGCTGACCTTTACCAAACATCAACTATGTGCTAGGCATTGTTCTAACAGCTTTATATACAGTAAAAACATATAGTAACTCATTGATTCCTCTACAAAAGCAGTGTAATAAGAACTATAAGCTAATAAACTTTCTCTAGAAAAGGGAAAGTGACTTCCAGGGAGACACAATGGATTTAAGAATAGTCAAAATGGTTGAAGAGAGTAGAACAATGACGTGGATGGATTAAAGAAAAAGATCTGAAAACGTTTATGTCAATATCTGGTGGATCGAGACATATACCTTCTTAGAGGAAGTGTGTGGCAATATTAATACCTAACCGAAAACCAATTTGTTGAATATCTGAAATCAAAGGAACATAAACTCAACTATTCTTTATTTCGATAAGTCTTTGAGTCTACTCTTTATACAAATGTATGAGAGAAACAAGTATGAAAAAATGTGTAGCAGTAGCACCATTTATGGGATATTTTCTATATTCTGGCAGTTTATGTAAAATTTTATTTTCTTGTCATAACTACCCTACAAAGTAAATACAACAGTACTAGAAATAGCCCCTAACACTTATTGATCATAGCGTTGAGAATGTAGAAAAGAGAAAATGTGAAAGAGGGTCCAGGTGAGAGTCCTAAGAGTGTCCAAATTGAAGAATTAAGGTACAGGAGATCTGCAATGGAGACAAAAACAAAAGCAAGCGGTGGGGCAGAAAGATAACCAAGATAAAATATGGTATGTTTGATGCCAAAAGGGAAAAAATTCAAGGCAGAGAAGGATTGACTGTGTTGAATGTTATTGAGAGATTGGTGAAAGAGGACTGGAAAAGCAGCTGTTGGTTTAGGGAACACAGGTGCACCCCACAACCTCATTAGGAGCAGGAATCAAGTAGGGAGGGTCTCAGTCAGACCACAGTGGGTTAAAGGGTGAAGGAGAAATTACAAGTGCCCAAGGCAAGTGTAGATGTCTCTCCAAGAAAGGGAGAAGAAGAGAGGTTGGCAGAGGGCCTGGAGTCCTGAATAGATTATTTTTTAATGGGCGATACAGAAGTATTGTTGGTACATAATGGGAACGGTTTCATAGGGCAGACTGGAGAGAAGACGAACGGAAGAGCAATCCTTGAGAAATTAAGGGGGTATGGGATACAGAGTATTCAGGAAGGGGCTAGCCTTTGTAAAGAGGGAGAAGACCAACATGACTGGGTCCAGGATTTTTAGCAGTTGGATGACAAGACTGGAGCTTTTGTAACTCAAAACGAAAAGCTACATAGCACGAGTAACTAAAGAATTGCTCTGAAGAAACAATCTGAGAAAGTAAAGGCAGAGTCATGGCCGAGTCAAGTGCTTACTATCTAGAAAATTGAAAGTGGCCCATATATCGGTAAAAGTCTCCCAAATAGTCTAATCTTGCTTAAAAAGGTGAAAAGGGTCTTTTGAAACACAAAGCAAAGGAGAAAAGTAGTATTAATAGAGAGCTCCATATGTGAAGGGAAAGCAAAATAATTCACAGTTTTCTGATTCTCTGGGACCAAATGGGTTTGAATAAGAAGCTGTGGCTTATGCTCAGGCAGGAATGACAGCCATGATGGGAACAGCCCACAGAAGGGAACACAGATGGCATTTTGAAGAAAATAGGGACTGAGGAGCACAACGTGGTGAAAGAGACAGCGATGGAGAAGTAAATCAGAAAACCCAGAACAATTTCAACAGAATGCCAGGAGGCATAGCATATACATTCTTAAGAATGACGAGCAAAGACCAATTATTGATAAGAAGAGTCACTGCCAACTACAGCGGTAAGAAGTCAGGAATGAAAGGAATAGTATCATTCATGCATCAGTTACACAAATCAGAGGTGTTTCCACAAACACAACTTCTATGCTTAGACATTAAGCATGCTTCACACATGGGGAAAACTGACTAAAAATAATGGCTGGGGAATGGGCTGTTCAACTTAATAGCAAACTGGCAGTGATTGGATAAGAATGTGTAATATTATAGCTAAAGTTTAATGACAAAAAAAGCCCAAATGCACACATTTCCCAATTACAGAATGACATTATCACCTCCAAACAGTCTTCTTGAAAGGGAATGCCTTCTCTCTACATGCCACTTCTCAAGATGTACTTTTTATTTGTAAGGATCCACACTCGGAATTATCATCTTGTTATATAAACTCGTATTTCTACACAGATTGATTTCTGCCTTCACAAAGATTGCTCAGATTTTCACTAGTGACTGACAGCTTCTCAAGTCAGATCCATTTCCAATCTGAAAACAAACATTAATTTAAAACAAAATGGCAGCCTCCATATGCAGTATCCTTTGCCTCAGTATTACACAGAGGGCACAGAGTGCTACATCCATGAAGATGGGAGTGAGAAAAGGCGCCAATCCCACTTCTCTCTGGAGACAGCAAAAATGTTTCAAAGGGACTTGCACTTTGAAATAGCTCTGCAACTCAGGAAGATCCATTTTCAAACTCATAGGGGAAAAGTTTAAAAAGGCAAGGCTTCGTTGAGGCTTCTAGGTGGTGGCATTGCCTGGTACCTGGACCCAAAGAATCTCCAAGGAAAATTATAATAGTTATGAAAAGCCTTGACTTTATGCTCTTTATGGACACTTTTGACCAGCCTCTCAAAGTGCAGATTTGATGTTTTGCACAGAGAATCTCTGGGAAGTGCCAGGAGCTCAGGCTGTAGGGCAGCACTCTGTGGCATGAAAGTGCCTCACAGTTGGTAACAGACTGTTACTGGCCCAAATAGGGACCACTTGACATTATGCTCACCTGTTTAATTTTCTGAGTTCAGAGAACTCTCTTGAAATGAGAAAACTAAGTGAGAACTGTCCTCTGACTGTGAGAACTGTCCTCTGACCATGAGCACATGCAGCACCATATTTAATGATTTTTAACAAAGTTTTCTTCTTTTGTTGCTATCACAGCAGGGGATCTCCTGTATTAACCAGAGGCCACTAAGTTGTAGAGTTTATCCTTAACAACACTTTCAAAAATTAATAGCAGGTAATAGAGGAAAATGGAATATTTTGTCTCAGTATAATTTTTTAAAATGTTGAGTCTGTCACACATAACAATTAAGACACAACTAATGTGACTGATTAATTTTCTCTAAGTACTGAAGGAGATGAAGTTTTTCCATGTTACAGAAACCTATTACACAGCATAAAATGGAGAATAAGATCTAGGAGGCATCCTAAAATGGATCCCAATTTATTTCTAATACCTTGGTGCACATCTTGATACCCTGTGCCATAGTGACATCAATGGGGGAGAGAAGGGCACACAGGGTAGTTGGAAAGATGAGGAAAGAACTAAAAGGAAAAAGGCATGAAATCCAACTGAATTGGTACTAAATTCAACAGGAAAGAGTAGAGAGTAAGCACCATTAGAGCAAACATTTTATTTTACAGACAAATGTTGTTTATAGCTGGATACTTCATTACCCAATGCCAGTATTTTAACATCTAATATCTTTTACTTAAAAATATTAATACAGGTGTAAAATGCATGAGCCAGAAGGGGAGCCCTTTCTCCAAATTGAGTAATGTTTATCTTTTCACAAGTTTAAAGTTTTTAGATCTTCATAGTTTCAGAGAAATGCAGAAACTAAAGAGGATTCCATAGAAGAGTAACAGACAACTAAAGAGATGGAAAGTGGGTACTTGAGTTAAGCACTAGGTGGCTTTGAAAAGACAAGACTGAGAGGCACCTCAACAATTGTGTTCTAGATTGCTTGGAGCTCTTCCCAAAGGAATCGTGGCAAACCATGCTCCATTCTCCTCACGGTGAGAGTGAGACACACAGAAGATAGTTATAAACAGATAATTTATAAATGGAAATATTTCTCGAATGTAGAATGAGTGAGAAAATTACCTTTAATCTGGCCAAAATCTATTTATTTAAAATTTCGGATTAATTAGAATAGTATTAAGTTTACCCTAAAGCTGCCTTCTTACATATTTTAAGTTTATCCTAAAGATTTCTCTTCGAATAATGAACTGTAACCTCACTGGATGTGTAAACAGGCTGTAAATTACTCCTGCAGTGTAACTGAGCCTCAGTCAATCACAGTGGCTGAGTTTCAGCCAATCACAGGCAGCCAGCTATTCAAATCATGTTCAAATAAGGCAAACGCCTCACTGTAACCAGTCTGGCTGTTCTGCACCTCACTTCTGTTTTCTGTACATCACTTTCCCTTTTTCTTCCCGTAAATGTTATCTGACCATGTGGCAGCCCTGGAGTCACTCTGAACCCATCCTGGTTCTGGAGGCTTCCTGATTTGCCAACTGATCTTTGCTCAATTAAACTCTGTTAAATTTATTCTATCTAAAATCTTTCTTTTAACAAATGAAACTGATTTTCTTATACCTGTCAAATTTCAACTGCAAATATTCATTCAATAACCCACCCTGCTCAATAAATAATTTAAAATTAAAAATGATCACACATGTGGAGCAACAGGCACTCTATACACTGCTGGTGAGAGTGTAAATTGGTACCACACCTTTTGGAGATCTGTTTGGCACTATACACAGAAGCTGACGAGGTACATACTCTTGAACCTAGCAATCATATTCCTGGTATATACCTAACAGAAATATGTAATTATACTTACCAAAAGACATGTATCAGAATGTTCACAGCAACACTATTTGTAATAACCAAACCCTTGAAAAAGTTTAAATGTCAATCTATAATAGAATAAAATATAGTGGTATGTTTTTATGATAGAATCCTATTTAGCAATGAGAATGACAAACTATAGCTACATGAAACAATATGGATACATAAATCTCACAAACAATATTAAGAGGGAAAAATCAAGTACTAAATAGTATATATTCTAGGATTCTATTTATATAAACTTATTAAATAGGCAAATCTAAACTGTGGTGCTAAAAATCAAGATAACGGTTATCCTCTGTCAATATTTACCATGTTATCTTTATCTTCTAGTACACACTGAGCTTCTCTAGACACACAACTATGTAAAAAAATTTTTTTAAGTTATATTTTAAGTTCTGGGGTACATGTGCAGAATGTGCAGTTTTGTTACACAGGTATACAAGTGCCATAGTGGTTTGCTGCACCTATCAACCCGTTGCCTACATTAGGTATTTCTCCTAACGCTATCCCTCCCCTAGCCCCCCAACTCCTGACAGACTCCATTGTATAATGTTCCCCTCCCCGTGTCCACGTGTTCTCATTGTTCAACTCCCATTTATGAGTGAAAGCATGCAGTGTTTGGTTTTCTCTTCTTGTGTTAGCTTGCTAAGAATGATGGTTTCCAGCTTCATTCATAAACATACATGTGCATGTGTCTTTATAGCAGCATGATTTATAATCCTTGGGGTATATACCCAGTAGTGGGATGGCTGGGTCATATGGTACATCTAGTTCTAGATCCTTGAGGAATTGCCATACTGTTTTCCATAATGGTTGAACTAGTTTACAATCCCACCAACAGAGTAAAAGTGTTCCTATTTCTCCACATCCTCTCCAACACCTGTTGTTTCCTGACTTTTTAATGAGCATCGTTCTAACCGGCATGAGATGGTATCTCATTGTGGTTTTGATTTGCATTTCTCTAATGACAAGTGATGATGAGCTTTTTTCATATGTTTGTTGGCTGCATAAGTTCTTCTTTTGAGAAGTGTCTGTTCATGTCCTTTGCCCACTTTTTGATGGGGTTAACCTACAACTTTTAAAGTGTATGTTTACTTGAAAAATATATTCTCTTACATAGCCCTGAATGCCAAGCAACTCTATTATATTACATTGATTTACTGTATAATTTTTGGTCATTCTTAATTTTAAAAATTTCTTTTGTGATAGAAAAATGTCAAGTTACATAATTATATATTTCCATTTCTTTTTGTACAATAGCCAAACTGTTCAAACAGACTGTAAGTTCTTTGCTGTATATTCACTATTTTAATCCTTCTGGTGTTATAAAATGTGTTTCATCCTTTTAAATAAAATACATTTGAAAAAAATTTTATACTTTCTTTGAATTTACATATATGAAATATAAATACACATCAGGCAATTGGGAAAGCTAAAACCCAATTAATATTTGATACTAAGGGATTTATTGTTACGATACTGGTATTTTGATTGTGTTTTTAACACATGTTTAAAATATTTATATATAATATATACATACAAAAATATTAAAGAATGAAATGATATAATTTAGATAAAAATAATCCAGTGAGAGGCAGTGGATAGGAAATAAATACAACATGACTGTCCAATAGAGTTAGACATGGGGGTTCATGATATTATTCTCTCTACTGTGACATATTTGTAATTTTTAATAAAAATGTTTAAAAATAATAATTACTTAGAAAATTCCATTAAAACAAATAAGCATATTTCAGGCTGCTCTGCTTATGGGGTAGTCATTCTTCACCCCTTAAAAAAAAAAAAAAAAGACAAGCTTATTTCAAACTTGCAGAGTTTGAAGAGCCTATTTAAGTAAATGCACATAGTTAATATGTCAGCATGAATACAGTTATCAAATATTCACCTATCAATAGCATAGGTTTTGCTCTAAATCTCCATAAAGGTCATTGCTAATATTTTGCCCAAATGTAAACCTGAGGAGTATTAATCTAAAATATCATTTCGTGCTTTTCTGAGTTTTTCTAAATAAAACTAAATTTTTGAAGTGGCAGAATTATAGCCATTCATTCTCTGCAAGCAGCATTTAATACTCTTAATCATAAAAATTTGACCCCAACCCCACAATTCAAAGTCTCTTTATCATTACAACAAAATTCTGCATTGAAAGAATTTAAAGTATTGCTATGCAAGGAAAAAATAGCACAGCAGGAATCAGATAAACACCTTATCTCACTAAGCATTAGGGAAAAAAGGTATGTTGTTTTCCCTCTTGATTTATTTAATGCTGTCAATAAATTTCATCAAATAAGCAAAAACAGAAAAGATGTGACCAAAGGGTATTCCAGCTCAGAGGAGGAAACCATATCAGGAAGCTTTTGAGAGTAAGATATCCCCAAACATACTTTATTTCTTCATACATTCATGAGCATATGCAAATACTCAATACACAGGCATGTTCCTGCTCACATTTCTATTAAGTTTCTGATGGGGAGCATGAGGGTGAGAACGATGTCTTCTACACTTCCTATAGAATTCCTTTTTGTCTAAAGGAGGCTGTAAGGCCACACTCCATCTGGAAGTACTAGCGGAGAATCAGTTCCTTGCCCCTTCCCACTTCTGATAGCTGCCAACACTCCTTGACTCATGGCCACATCACCCCAATCTCTGCCTCCACTATCACATCACTTTCTCTATGTGTGTCTCATCTCCCTTTGCATCACTTGTATAAAGACACATGTGATGGCATGTAGGGTGCAGCAGGATGATGATCCAGGGTAACCTCAGCTGAAAATCCTTAGTTACATCCACAAAGACCCTTTTTCCAAATACAGTGAACTTCACAGGTTGCCAGGATGAGGATGCAAACCTATCTTTCAGAGCTATTATCAGCCTCCCTCAACATCACTCTGTTGGCTGAGCTGCAGTCACACTGGCCTTCTTTGTGTTGCTCCAAGTTGGCACGCTACCTTCTGTCACAGGGAGCAGTGCTTCCTCTGACTGTGGATACCCTTTCCTGCTGCTCCCACGCTTTCCTAATGTCCCTAGGAAACTCTTTCAACCCTCATATCCCAGTTTGTCACTTGCTTCCTACTGAAGACATCACGTTCTTTTGTTCTATGTTTTCTTTCCTAGAAATCAACTATTTCACAGCTGATTAATTTATCTCTCTGTCTCTAAATTCCATGAAAACAGTTGATCATCTTAATTTTTGTCCACAGTAAGATCTCAACAAAGATTTTAATAAACGAACAAAAAGCTATCTCAGGCTAAATGGTGGACATAATTAGAATTCTAAGCTGGTGGCCAGCTGAGAATTACTGATACTAATAGCAGAGGCCAGCATCTTCTTCAAAACGGGCATAGACGAGACCAAGAGCATGAAGCCACGGAGTGCATAAGAAACATTACTTGCTGCTCTTGGGTGGGGTAAAGGTGACCAACAGAGGAGGTTGGAAGAAGAGGGAGAACTCCTAGGATGGGCTGAGGATCCTTGCAAAGGCTGCTAATTCATAAGAAGACACAGGGAGTTGGTCACTGGCTCTTAGAGATGAAAGTGACCAGTATTTTTCCAGAGACCACAGGCCCATCAATCATCTTTGGCATGTGTGTAAGGGGTCACAGCTCCTCAATGAAGGTTAACAGGGGAAACAAAGCTATTTCACACCCTCACTGGCTTCTAAGGGGGTTGAGTCCTCATGACTAGGGGTGGTTTATTTCTATTGTACCTAGTGTTAAAATGGGTTTGGGTAGCAAGGTTTGGTAGCAGTTGAAGAAGTCTGAATTGCTTTGCCTAAGGTGGGAGGGGAGCATACTGAAAGGGAAGACAAGACTCTGGAAAGCAGAGACAGATATTAATATATATATTAATTATATATGTAATATATACTATAATAAATTTATTAATTATTAATAAAGAGG
The DNA here is from genome assembly GCF_007565055.1 of Rhinopithecus roxellana. Taxonomy (NCBI): domain Eukaryota; kingdom Metazoa; phylum Chordata; class Mammalia; order Primates; family Cercopithecidae; genus Rhinopithecus; species Rhinopithecus roxellana. The sequence continues at coordinate 58,950,353 of NC_044553.1, read as the reverse complement.
GCTCTGAGGGAAAAATCCCTTGAGGCAGTACAGCCAGAGCTTAGGGGAACAGAGAGTGCTGTGGTATTTGTTTTTGTATGTGGTGTAAACACTCTTCCACCTATACAACTGAATCTTTAATCTACGTACTCATTAGTGCCTTTTTGCTAAGTGAGTTACCCTTAATGGAGGGGAAAGCAGCACTAAGATCTGCATGAGAGCTGCCTTTAGTATGACCACAGATGTGGAACAGGCATGTGCAGGAGGAGCTGGGGGATGAGAGGCCAAGTGGTGTCCGGATCCCGCTGTGATCTAGGACTAAGGAGGACATGGGTCATTTTTCCTAGAAAGTGTGGCTGACATAAGGCAGTAAAATAGTCAACCAAAATTAGCAACAATCCCCGCTTAGCTTTCGCTGACAGAGAAAAATTCTGAGGACTGGGCCACAGCCTGACATAGAAGTGGCTTTAGGAAACACCTCTGTCCATAGCACAGAGATAAACAGCTCAGGCTCTGCAGACAGGAGGATCTGGTTTGAATCCCTACTCCCATATTTACTGGCTCTGTGACACTGGGCAAGCTACTGGGCATACCTACTCCTCTGTCTCCTCATCTGAAGAAAGGGGGTAACATGCGTCCATGCCTCTCTGAGAGGGTTGTAGAAGGATTAAATGAGATCACACATGTAAGCTGCTTAGTCTAGTAACTGGCATATAATAAGTGTTCAGTTAATGTTAAGTATCTTTATTGTTGTTCCCATCTGAAAGTTCTTTGTTGCTCAGCTGTTGGTCTATGGAAATTACGTTGAACATGGCAGGAGGAGAGAGTAACATCCTTATGGAGGATGCTTAACTGGGTCATCCCCTTCTAAATGGTCAAAGGGCAAGTGGGATGCCTAGTAGACTGATGTTAGAGTGATCAACCTCCTGGGGATGGCTACTCTGCTTCACCAGGGAGTCCCACATCTGATGCCCAGGTATCCACAAGTCACTCATCCACATTCTTCTGCTCCACTTGCCATAACAGCCAACTAACCTGCTGCAGCTCCTTCATCTTTCCTACACTGGTGGAAGGGCAAGGATTAAAGTATATCACCTTTGATCTGGCTACTGTGGTCCTGTCTGCCTTCCTTTTGATAAGGACAGACAGCTTGGAATATAAACGCCCCAGGTAACACAAGGGCTCTGGGCATGATTGCAGGGTGAACCCATTAATCACCAGCAAGGCTGAAGTCATAGCCCTCAGTGGAAGCAAGCTGCCCATGATGAGAGCAGTGGGTGCCATGGTAAGGAAGTGAGGGTGCTCCTCAGGGCACAGAGTATCTCAGTTGGCTAGGGAATCTGGCCCTGCTGTCCCCTGCAAGTTCTCCATGGAGACCAACACCAGGGCACTGAACCAACTGGGTGGGCAACAGGAGACAACAACCACAGTCAGAGCTGCTTCCCTGCAATAGCACCTACTGTGTGTCAGGAAGTAAGTAAGCCAGGTGCTTCATATATGCAGCATTACTTCACATGTTTACAACCACTCCAAATATTCAGCTTTCGAGCTGAGGAAACCAAGGCACAGAGAGAGGGACTAACTTGCTTAAGATCACACAGCTGGTGTCAGTGTAAGACTCAAACCCAAGTCTGTCTGATTTTGAAACCCACACCCTTTTCTCCACTGCACTGTGCAGCTCTTGGCTACTGATCCCCATACATCCCCAAAAGCACAACAGAGTCAAATTTTCAAATGGTAGACAATTGGGTAATTGAACATGAAGAAAACAGTGCCTACTAGGTATCTGGTCACATGGGTCAATGGAATTAAGGGAGAAAACAAATAACTGCACCTTTGAATAGACTGGCATTACATTGAAAAGAAGAGGACCTCGGTAAGGAATTCAACACCAAGTTACAGAGACTGGCACACCGACAGCAGAGGGCTTTGCGGCTGCCTATAGGGACACAGGGATAGGTGGTCAGGGACATGTCTGAAACACTACTAAGTTCTCAGATAAAGGTTTTGCTTGTAAAGCTTTTAATGGTAGAATAAAATCCAAATGAATGTCATTCATTTGCATAAAAATGAGTATGAAGAAAATAAAATGATAAACCAGAAATTGGTTTTCAGAAGTGTCTTTTATATCCTTAAAGTGTGTTATCAAACTGCAGGGAATTCTAGCTTTTCCGGGACTGGGCACTCAGCTTAAGCCATCCTTGCGTACGAACTTGTGAAAGCTGCCTGCTGCCTGCTGGGGTTTAAGACTCTCCACCCAACAAAGACATTCTAAGAAGAAAATAAGAGCTGACAGCACATCAGCTTAAAAAGCGATAAACAAAATAACTCACACTAAATAATGAGGCAGGGGTTTCAGTGCTGTTTTTATTTTTGTAATACACTGACTGACCAAAACCGAAACTTCACTCTTAACAGGTTCTAGCACTCCTGCTACTTCAGGACAATGGCACTTCGGGTGTCAACAGGTAATGCAGACACAAAGCAGTCACGTTGTGTATCCCTCTGTGTTCTTCACTTGAACATACTGCTTTTCAACCATTTGGTGTATTCTTGTGGCTCCTAAGCTCCCTGAGGACAGAGTCACATTTTCCATAATTCTGCACCCCTCTACATACACATACACACTAGGCTCAGCACACTACTAACCAGCAATTACTGAGGTCTCTGATGTGCCAGGCCCTGTGCCAGTCTCTTTGCTCGTGGTCTTATTTAATTTACACACCAAGTCCATAAGGTATGAGTTGTTCCCACTGTCTAGGAAAGCAATCACGGAGGTTAGGTATGTTCTGTGGCCATGGCTAGAAAAGGAGATGGCTGAGATTTGAAGAGACTTGTGTCTGACCCCAGTCATACTCTTACACCACTCCAAAACCTGGCATATTGAAGGACATTTATAAGCATCTAGCCTTGCTTTAAATAGAAACTCTATTGGTTTGTCCTTTAGAAAAAAATGGAAAATTTCCATCTTCAGAATAGAACACTTCAATCAAGCTAGTGGCAAAACTTGTGATCACGATCCCAATGTGCGTCAAGCTCCTGGGACTAGAAACTCTCTTCTGTCCGATGATAGAACTTTGATTCCTGTTTGAGGAATGTGCAAAGTCACCAGCTGCCTTCTCGCCTTTTCTAGTTCCATCTCTGGCAGATAACTGACAACTTTTATTCCTCAAGCCAGTAGAAGAATCCTTTCAAATGCTAGATGAGAGTGATGACAGAACTACCATTTATTAAGCATTTACTATATTCTGGGGTTAAGCCAAGCAGTTTAATGTACATTTTCTCCCACAATTTTTTTTAAGTCCTCCCACTAGCCCTCTAAGATAGGTACTTTTAATCAACATTTTACATAAATGGAAACTATGGCTTGAAAGGCCATCTGGCCCTCTGGGTTACATAGATTACACAGCTAGTCAGTAGTAGAAACAGGATTCAAGTCCATGTTTTTACTATTGCCAAAGCTTTTGCTCTTACACAGTTACTTCTGATGAGTTACTTTGATTCTGGAAATAAAAGAAATGCAGAATATGCATGCAGAACCATTACTAGGCCATACATTTCCCCAGTTGCTACCTATGTATGACAAAACAAAGCCTCATATCAGAAAAGAGTGATGCAACTTCTTACTGATATGGTATATCTGACTTCCAACCATACATAGAGTACTCTTTCTTTTCAAAACCCATTAGAAATATGGAAAAATTATGCTCTACAAAGTACCTCTCATAAAAACAACACTTAAAGTTCTAACTGGATTCAATGCGGTTAGGCTAAAAATAGAATAATCCAACTTATAAATCTAAATATTTCAATACAAATCTCTTTTTTAATATTGCACATACCAAAGTATTTATAATGCTCACTACATTGTATAACACCAAGCACCGTATCCTCAAAAGACTTTATGTAGCATCATCCAATTCCTACCTCGAGGCAAAAATTAAACTGGTCGCAGGACAATTTAAACTCATTTCTGCAAAACTCTCCCCCTGCTTGTGACCTGTAAGGTATTTCCATTCCAGACTCAAAGAGCTTATTTTACGAGGAAGAAGATTCCTTTCTTCCACTGACCTCAGCATTTACAGAGCTGTATTGTAGCTCAAAATAAAATTAGATTTTGGAAGGAAAAGAGTTTGAAATATTATGTAGAAAAATATTGGCAACAAGATTCCTAGTATATCACAGCCTTAAAGCTAGAGAATTTTATCTGGAAGGCTGGCTACACAGAGGTTTAAAAAAACACCATAAACACACTTTTTGAAACTGAAGAAGACATTTATAATCCCAAGTGCCCTTGGTTAATAAGTCAATTTTGGAAAATGAGTAATGCAAGGCTCTTTAGTATCAAGTTGCATTTTTTTTTTCTGTAATACTCTCCATTAGAATGCAAAAACCAACAGAAGCCAAATTAAATGAAATCAAAGTCCATTTAACAGAATGTCCTCTAAATTCAAGGTAAAGACCATTACTATCTGAAAGATTCCAAGCAAGAGTCCTTAAATATCAAGAAAGAAGAATCCTTAAATATCAACAAAGAACAAATGAATGTTTCCAACAGACACATAAGGAAATAAGTGCTCTAGAACAGTGATCCAAACAGGAGGTCTCGGTGTTTGTCATAATGTGTGTATCAACCCCAGCTATAATTATCCAGGAAGGTGTAAAACAGGTGATAGTAGTTGATCAATAAATGTTCTCAGTGTTACTATGACCACCACCACTACCACTAGTTTTAGCAGAGTTGCCACTTTTTGCAAACACAAATCTCTTCAAGGGAAGGGGTTTAAGCAACATATCAGTCTTCAAAGGTTTTTGTAAACTGTATTATTTCTTTACTAACATATCAGATCAGTCACTCTGACGAAATGTGTTTTTAATAGTCTTGGTAAGGGAAGAGAAAGGGTCATCTTAGAGCGAGAGAACAGTGGCCAAGCATGGTGGTTTGCAAAGATAAGCCCTGGGAAGCAAAGGGCACGAGAGGCGAATGGTAGCTGAACAGGTCACTGAGTGAGGAGCAACAGCGATGGGGAGAACACAGAGCAATCTCTCCTTCAGACCATTTCAGAAACATGTCAGAAAATCAGGTCCAATCTCAGTGCTATGTCATTTTAAAAAACAAAAGTGATATTTTTAACAGTTCCCAATTTCGTGGAAAAGGAGTATTGTGACTTCACTTTTATCTTTAGGTAAGATGTGGCACATGTAAATGTTTTTGGAGACACAATATTTGAATCCTAGTTCAAAAAAATTCCTTCCCAAAAAGCACTGGCATAGCAGTGCTACGAGGATCTATATAGTCCTTAAATATAAAGTATAACAACTGACAAAGGGCAATAATTATGTGCAAAAAGGTGAAGGCACTAGCCCAAATGGAATTGCTCATAAGAGAACCAAGGACTTTGCTGTATCAGCCAAGAATGAGACTCCCTTGGATGAATCCATAAATGTCAGATCCAGAAAGGAAATGTAGGTTTCCCTTTTTCAAACAGTACAAAAGGCCAAGAAGCTTTAGAACTAAACAAACCAGGCCTGACCTCATAATAGTGTACTAAAAGCAAAGTCACAGATGTTTACATCCAGTCCAAATCAAGCCTATTATTAGAACTGAAACAAATAATTGTCTCAGCCAGATTTCAGGTTCCAAAAGGAGAGTGGACAGCCTGTGAAAGGAGAACCATCATTTGCAACTGCTAAGTGCTAAGCACTGTGACAGGCCTCTTGCCTGTGTTAGGACACTTAGTCCACGCAGCAGCAGAATCTCTACCCCATAGAAAGCCATGGAATCTGGGGGCAGATTGAGAGCAAGGAGTGGGGGCTGAGACTGAGTCCAAAGGGCAGTTACATGCTCACTACCGTGAGCGATTACCTCTGAAGCCAGACATTTTACAACAGTTGATCACAGGTCACCGGCCAGAAGTTATTTGTACTGTAGCAAAGGTTTCTACCTCTTAGGACTCTAGCCTAGAGTCTCTAACCATGACTATGCATCCCTTCAATAAAAAATTTATGACCATTAACCCCTAGTAGATGCATATTTTAAACTATATACATGAACACTGTTCTACTATATTATGGTAATTATAAAGCATATATGAAATATGTAAGTTAGAAAACAATTATATTTTAAATTTTAAATTGAAGTTTTAATATTTTATTTTCCTAACCCAATGGATCAGGCAGTGTATCACACTTAGAGACTGGCTTTTTTTGGCCTTTCTCTTCCAAAACACCCCCAATGGGCACATTCTGTTTCATGGGTCCCCAAGTCTAGGAAGAACCGACAGAAGTGGAATAGGTCTGCATACTTGGCTTTTACAGCTGAACCCATATTCAGTTTCTTACAATAATCAAACTTGAGAAGTGAGAGAGCGACTTCTTTGATCATCAGTAGACAGGCTCTTCCCAAGAGTGGTACAAATTGTTCTTGTATACAGATATGAAAAGGAATGTCACAGAGACATGTATCTTCAAATTCAGCTTGGCCACTAATCACATCTCTTTCTCATCTAACCCCACTTCAACCAGAGTCAAAAATTAAACTGGAAAGATAAGAACATGTTCTTTTTTCTTCTTTTGCCTGACTGTAGTGATTCTGTGATGTTAGGCAAAGCATCCAATTTCTTCAGGCCTCACTTATTCATGTAAACATTGGCATTAGCTTTGAGAATGACTAAGGATTCTTGTGAACATAAAAATCTAAAGTTCTAAAAAAATTCCTTCGTCAATTTTCCTAATATGGCATGTATATACTATGGAATATTATGCAGCTATAAAACTAACACAGGAACAGAAAACAAAATATCACATGTCACTTTAAGGTGGGAGCTAAATGATGAGAACTCAAGGAGACAAAGAAGGGAACAACAGACACTGGGGTCTAGTTGAGGGCGGAAAGTGGGAGAAGGGAGAGAATCAGAAAAATAACTATTGGGTAATAGGCTTTAGTACCTAGGTGATAAAACAATCTGTGCAACAAACCCCTGTGGCACAAGTTTACCTATATAACAAACACGCATGAACCCTAAATAAAAGCTAAAAGAAAATTAATAGGAACAGATTTCAGAACTAAAAACAAAAACAAACGTAAAAGGAATACTATGCAGCTATAAAAAAGAATGAACATGGATGGAGCTGGAGGCCATCATTCTAAGTGAAATAACTCAGAAACAGAACATCAAATACAGAATGTTCTCACTTATAAGTGAGAGCTAAACAATGGGTACACATGGACATAAAGATGGAAATGACAGATACCAGGGACTCTAAAAGGTAGCAGGGTGGAAAGGAGTGAGGATTTAAAAATTACCTATTCAATATGATGTTCACTATTTGAATGATGGGTTCACCAGAAACCCAAGCTCCACCAGTAGGCAATATATTCATGTAACAAACCTGCACGTGTACCCTGTAAATCTAAACTAAAAAAAATAATTTTTTGAAAAGTTAATTTTTCTCACCCTGGTTTCTCTCTATGTTCAAATGTTGGCTGTGATATAATGTGAAATGTGAATCATGAATTAAATGTACTGACCTAGGAAAAAAAAAAAACATAAATATGTTTGGTTGACATTTACCACTTCTCCCATCCCTCATCTAACAATAATACAGTAGAAGATACAGATGCCTGATGGTTTCCTAACTGAACCAGACTAAATGCATGAGGTACCTCTTTTGCAGGACATAGGGTTGAATCTAGGTAAGACACCTTCTTCTCTTCTCTTTCTCTGCAAACACAGACAAAAATCACAAATGCACAGTACCCTTATGTACACCTGCAAATGTATATGCAAATCAAATAATGGCATAACCCTAAAGCGAGCAGGCATTATATGCACCTCAAAGAGAACCTGGTGTAGACAATGTTAAATATTAAAGGGATTGTTAACTGGTTGTTAAGCACACAAAGTACAAGATTTTTATTTTATTTTATTTTATTTTATTATTATTTTTTGAGACAGAATCTCGCTCTGTCACCTAGCCTGGAGTGCAGAGGCACATTCTTGGCTCACGGCAACGTCTGCCTCCCGGGTTCAAGCAATTCTCCTGCCTCTGCCTCCTGAGTAGCTGGGATTACAGGCATGCGCCATCACAACTGGCTAATCTTTGTATTTTTAGTAGACACAGGGTTTCTCCGTGTTGGCCAGGCTGGTCTCGGACTCCTGACCTCAAGTGATGCGCCCGCCTCAGCCTCCCAAAGTGCTGGGATTACACGTGTCAATTACAATAATATTGTCAAATACAATAAAATTGATAACATATTTTAAGAGGTTCTGGTGGACTGGGGTTTTAAAATAAGTTAATTTTTGGCTCATGGCAGAGCACTAAGCAGGGCACAGAGAAGAATGATTCTAGTCCCATCCTACCACCCACTAGCAGTGTGAATGTTTCCTCTAACAGTTACCCATGTGTTCCTTAGTTTTCTCATTGTAAGACAGATATTCTTTTTTTAAAGCAAGACCAAGATCATTATTTCTCCTGGTGAAAACTGAAAAAAAAAAATCCAGCAATAGATGAATGATCAAATATTGTATGGTACTCAAGGAGACATTAAAATTATCTTTATAATAAATGTATAAAACTAAAATTCTTTTTATCATGTTAAATTAAAAAGGAGAACAAAATTATACCTAGATATCATAAAAGGGGAGGAGTATTAAAAAAACATGAATCCTGAAAAGCCAAAGCCATGATTTTCCCACTGTTTTCATGTTTTTTATAAATAATATGTATACATTTATAGAAGGAACATTCTCAAAAATCATGGATCCAAGAACACGGTTGACTCTGACCTGTCCACAAGATAGAAAGGATTCTGAACAGAGGTATAACCCACGTAATTACTGCTTGTGTGCATTAGCTAGAAAACGGAGGGCGGCTAATGCTTCCTTTTGGGAAGACGAAAACTTAGATCTCAAGGAATAAAGACCAGGTATATTCTTGCTATCTCGAAACCATTTGCCATGACCCTATATACTTCTCAGAGCAGGGTACTTGTTAAACTGATAAAAACATCAAAATGCAGGGTAGCATGAAGTCTACAACCTCAGCCACATGGGATCCACACAAAGCGGATGAAGAATAATTTGTGTGAAAAGGGTAGAGGTGAGACAGTATAAAAATCCTCAGAGAGGTTAAAACCGAAAACCAAGAATCCAGTTTCCATTTTTCTCTGGAAAGCCCTCCTTAAGGAAATGTAGAATTGAAAATGGTTACAATGAGAAAAGAGCGTTTGGGGAAAGTTTTGATATATTCAATGCCCATTAAATGATCACTTGTTACTACATTAAATGAACTCTTTCTTCAAGAGAAACACTCAGGTACTTCACAATTTTAAGATAACAGCTTTCCATTGTACGCCACAATAGAAGCATTTATAAATTGCTCATTTTGAATGATTCTAAAAGTCTGAAGTTATTAGAGAAATCTGCATTTTCCTATTGGTAATTGGTCCAACAGGTAGAATAAAATCTCCCTTTTAATTCCCTTGGAAACCTGATGAATTCCAAGGGAATTAAAAGACCACCCAGTAGCATCTTAGTGTGAATAACAGCAAGTTTCTTAAAAAAAAAAAAAAAAAAAGCCAAAACAAGTACTAGCCACTGTAACCCAGAGTGAATGTGTGAGCTCATATCCTGGAGGTCAAACCCAGAAAGTGAGTCCAGAGCTCAGGCAGTCTCAGTTCTTACAGAGGCACAGCAGGACTGGGATGATGCCCAATTCCCCCCGCCTAGACACTTCATTTGTTCCACAAGGACGCTGTGATCAAAGCACTGGGAACAGAAAGGAGGTATCTACAACAGTCTCTACTCTCTAGAGGCTGACAGTCTACAGAAGTAAACAGAAAGCCAACTGACAAAGCCCAGCAATGCTAAGTGCTATTACAGAGATGACATGGGAGGCCAGAGGGGGCACATGTTCACACTCAGAGCACAGTAACTACCTGGTTTATTCTTCATGGTACTGGACAGCTTGGCAGCCTCACTGTGCTTGTGGCTAATAGTTTCTTCTGCAAAATTCTGCATACGGTTTAGCATGACTGGAACTGAAATAGAAATGTCAGTCATTCATATTCTCTCTCTCTCCCTGTCTCTTCTTCAAGGAAGTTGAGTACCTTCTATGTATCAGACATTACATATGCACCTATAGTTCAGTTGCTCCTCAAAATACCCTGTGAATTTATTGCCATTTTAAAGATGAGAAAACTGAGTTTCAAAGACATGACAGAGCTAGTACAGTTATCATTCTCTGTGTGTGTGTGTGTGTGTGTGTGTGTGTGTGTGTGTGTGTATGTGTGTGTGTGTGTATGTAAAGAAAGGGTAACAGGAAAGAGCTGGAGAAACAAGAACCTGATCTGGGCTGAGAAGCCGGGTCCACAGGCATTTGTATCAGCCTCTCCCACTTCTGATGTTTGCTTAACAGTGAACTTGACTGACCTCAAAGAACGTTTTGTTTTATTTTGTTTTAATTTTTCTTTTGATCCAGTAAAGATAGGTGTAGGAAAATAACATCTCCCATTTCAGGGATAGGACCTTGATTGACTAACCCAGTTCTAACTCCCTGTGAAGCAGGATAAACAGGCCTAAACACAAACGGCTTCTGCACCCAATATTCCCAGTATTGTGCAAATATTCATGTTATTACAGTGGAAATTTTCAAACTCTAAAATAGAACAGCAGTGTGATGCCACCTAATATTCTAGCTTTGGGGAAAAACAATGTTGGAATCTAGGTAATTGAGAGTAGACTGGTTTAAAAATGGCGGGTCAGAATGCCCTTAAGATTCCTGTCAGGAGTGGGACACAGACTGCAGAGGATGCAAACTGGAGAGGGAATGAAGAAAAACTGTAGGGAAGGAGAGGGAGAAAACCCCCAAGGCCAAGTCTGGGTTATCATATGATTTTGCTTCACATGACATGGGTCACAGGTGCCTGTCATACATACATATTAACATTTTTTTTTCTTTTTGCTGTTGTCTTATAAATGTCTTGAGTCTGTTCCTGAGAGTCAGACTTTATTATTAGATTATTTATTTATTTTTATTTCAATGGGTTTTGGGGGGTAAAGGTGGTATTTGATCATTAACATGTTTTTAAAAAGCTATAGATGAGCAATCTTTATCTGGCAAGAACCATTAGTGGGACAGTGAGTATCCCACTAATGATAAGATAATAGTATTGCTCATAAAGCTGAATACCTTCCATGTAACATGCATTACACACACGTATACACAGTTCAGTTATTCTTCAAAATACCCTGTGAATTTAATGCAGAGATACAGATATTATTGCCATTTTATAGATGAGAAAACTGAATTTCAAAGACATGACAGAGTGAGTACAGTCAGCGTTTTACCATAAGTCTGCCTAACCTGTGTTCTTCTATAGCTGGGGTGGGAATTCTCCCAGGGCACAATAGGTGCCTCTGACTATAGTTTACTGACAAAAGCCTCACTACCACACACAGCAAGGTGCACTAACTTCTCAAAGTGTTAACCTCGAAAATCACCCAAAGAATGCATCTATGTGAAATGCATCTATTAAAACAGTGCCTTCTTGGTAGGCTGCTGTTTAGGATGTCTGCCAGGTACACAGTGCCTTGCCAGCCACATGCCAGAAGGAGAGCTGTCTTAGTTTGCAATCTCCCTAACCACCACTTGCTCTACCTTTGCAATTAGTCAAAACTAATCATAACGAACATAAGTGAGTGAGTTGTGAAACTCCTGTTCTTAACAGTGGGCTGTGTGGTGGGAGAGCACACAGATGGAGTTTCCTTTTTAAATGAAATATTTGGCACTAGCCTCTGTTAAGAGTTTTCCCTTGTTTCCATCTGGTTTTAGTATTGGAAGACATACATGAGAGAATGGAAAAAGAAAACTCTGTTGGCGTGCTAAACCACTAGAAAAGCTGAAGTCACTGACAGCACATCCTCTAAATCCTCAGAGATTAGCACACTCTGCTCAAGGAATGTTGTCACATTGTTTTTAAGAGGGGAGAGTTCTGTTCTCCGGATCTAGCCCCGTCTTGAGGGGGGGAAAGAAATGACTGTGTGTCTACTTTGGAGTCAGATGGACCCAGGCATGAGTCAGCACCCTCACTGTTTAGCCACCTGACCCTAGGCAGTGCATCTACCAGCATTAAGCCTCAGGTATTTCATCTGTAAAGTAGAAATAACAAGGCTGTTGTGAGGATTAAATGAGATGATACCCATTAAATGCTTACTTATCTGTTTTTGAACTTTCCTAATCACAAGGTTTTAGGAAAGACAAATGTTATTATCACTGGTTTTCACAGGAAGAGATCTAGAACCACCAAGGAAACTCTAAAAAAAATTTCAGGCATCTATTTTTTTCTACTACACAATGGAAGAAAACAAATTCATATGTGGCAGTGTCCCTGCCAGGAGCCTCTCCGAATTTCCCCGGGGGGTTCATCTGCTAAGAGTCAAATATATCTACTAACAGTGCCACTGTAATATGTGAATTTCTTAACAGCCCAGTTGTTGATATACAGGAATGTTACCACCCAGCCAAAACCAACCAAAGCCTAAACCTGTAGGAGACCAGAGTAATACCGAGACATGATTATAACTAAAGCCGAATGAAAGGGTAAGAAAAGGCATTTGGTTTGGCAAGTCTTTTCTCATACAATCTCTACGCCTACAAGAGAGCGAGAGCACAGCACAGTGGATGAGGAAGTAGACTCTAGAATCAAACCTGGGTTCAAGTCCTTGTTTTGTCACTCACTAGCTGAGGATCTTGGGCAAGCTAACTTGCCTCTATATGCTCAGTTTCCTCATCTACAAAATAAGAACTATTATCTACCTCATAGCACTGTTAAAAGGATTAAAGGAGTTAACATGTGGAAAGGGTACAGAATATGTCTGAACTCAATAAATACCACAACTACTATTATTATTACTACTACTAATCCCAAAGCAGGCTGATGCCATCCTGACTGTATGAGCACTGAAGCATGTGATGGGCCACGGCAGGTGCTGCCCTGCAGGTCATTTAAAATTATACCTGGTGGCCAAACCTACTGAACTAGAAAATGTTTCAGAGGAAAATCCCCTCCTTTTCAATTCATGTAACCAATGGTTATTGTTTTACAAATGCTTTAATCAAATATGTCTGTGCACATATCCTAGAAGAGCCAAATGCTCAATAAATTGTATAACAAAGGATACTGCATTTTTATAAAATTAAAAAGGATGTAAGAAAACTCACAATCAAGGCACTGAAAATAACTTTTTTTTTTTTTTTATTGCCTTGCCTTGTAAAGTTTTATAGCTGGATGTACACACCAAATCTCTATAATAAAGAGACAAAAGGCTTACCCTGATATATATTCCAAGGTAGGAAAGTCTATTAATCAATAACTTCAGAAATGAGACAGAATGACACTGTGGAGGCCAAAAGTATGCCACATCTCTATCAATTGTGAAGAGTCAGAAAGGAATCTACTATTTAAAACACAGTCCTCTCCACCACACCCCTCCCAAGTGAATCAGAAGAAATGAGGTGCTGTGGCAGTTGCACATGGCCACGGGTCAGGAATCAGGTAGATGTCTGACTCTGCCACTTCCAAAATGGTGACCCCGGGAGACCATGACCTCTGATGAACACTAGTTCCTTGATCTGTGAAATGAGGAACATACCACCCCATAAACAGGGATGCTGCAGGGATTAACTGGAATTAAATAATATAATATACATAAGATGAATGCTTTTTACTTTTATATAATTTTTTAAAAAACTTCTTAATTTCAGTAATATTCACTATATACTATATATATATATACACACACATACATATAATTATTGTAGTTGATTTGCATTTCCTCTTTCACTGCTAATACCTTGGTGTGCCTCTGACTTCAGTGTGAATTTCTTCGTTTTTCCTGAATAAAAACTCTTGAAAAGTCAACTTACCACTGCTGAATAAACCATTTCTACCGAGGTCAAATTTCATCTGCCTTGTCTCTTCTCTCTCTTCTAATATTTATAGACTTTGAGATGAGAACCGGTCTGAATTAGAAAGTAAATAAAAAGAGTTTCTCTCCTATGCCAGATCACTGACAATTAAATTTGGTTACCCTAATTCCAGTAACAACCCGTAAAGAATTTTCTCAAATGCTCATAAATGTTTATGTGTTGATATTAACTACCTGGATTCTTCTCTACATGACATGCATGAAATAAGAATGAAATTTGGTGTAAAACTTCCATGAGGGTTCAGATCCCTAGAATCTCAGAACCCACAATAAACCTGAATCTTACTCTGAATTTTTCAACTGAATAAACTAAGCCCAGAAAAATCAGATGTTTGACCATGTCCAGACAAGGAGAAAGAAACTAAAGAAGTTTTTAATAAAATTGAGTACCAAAAATATATCATTATGTCAGATATCCCAATAAGACAACCCAAAGTATACCTCCCCAAAACAGTAAAACTTCTCAACCTTAGCTTCAGAAGTTCTTGCACAACACTTTCAAAATACAGATAAGCTTCCCCACCAGCCCCCGTGCTGCATTAGAACCAGGCCATCTGTCCTTTGAGAAATTCTAGAGGATATTATAAGGAACACCTAGGGCTGCCAATCACTGAGATAAAGAGCAGTATTGGCAGGTTCTATGCTCCTAATACATGTCATTACCTGCCATGGGTATCTATTTACATAAATTATTTCATCAAAAAGCATTCAGAACTTTTTCCTGAAAAAAATTTTGCTCTCCCTACAAATCTAAAACCATTTTGAAAAGATTAAGATTTTCTGTTTCAACAAAACACGTAGAAGAATGTACTAATCACAAAAATTAAAGCTCCCACATGCTCCTTCTCTGGTGATGAGTAGCAGCCATGGGAAGATTTTTACCCATTTATGGATATAAAGGGTAGCATCATATATTACACACACATAATTAAAACAGGATTCAGAAAATAGATTTTAAACCTGAAATTACAGAATGTTTGGTAGGTAACTGATGTCTAATAACAAACTGATTTTAACTTAGCATATTTCTAGTTTAGCGTTATAGACCCATATTATCATGGACAACTGACTATAGAAATTGTGGGTAGTGCTTACTTTACACTTTGAATGTGTTAACAGTTCTAAATTACAAATAAAGTCTACACTATAATCAGGTATGTAGTAAACAAAAAACTCAAATAGCATCTTCCATTAAGCATCTATTGTGTCTCTATCAAGCAATATGCCGGGTGCTATAAGGAATTTATCATTAACAAAATTTACCATTGACCAGTCTTTGAGCAACCTAATCCACATGAGTGAGCAAGAATGAAAAGATAGCACAAAATAAAGATTTTGTATATAGACAGACCATACAGATGCAAGCACAGGTTTAGATGATACACAGCTGCTTCTATTAGAACGTTCAAAAAGGCCAATGGAATAACCTCTCATGTCTATAAAGTAAAGGGTTAGTTTCCACCCACCTGAGGAGGTGCATGGAGATAAGGAGGTTAATATTTCCCACTAGTGACTCTGTAAAAGTGTTTTTAAAGTAATCAACTTTGGCTGGACGTGGTGGCTCACACCTGTAATCTCAGAACTTTGGGAGGCTAGGGTGGGTGGATGGCCTGAGGTCAGGAGTTAAGAGACCAGCCTGGTCAACATGGTGAAAGGCCATCTCTACTAAAAATACAAAATTAGTCGGGTGCGGTGGCGGGAGCCTGTAGTCCCAGCTACACAGGAGGCTGAGGCAGGAGAATGGCGGGAACCCGGGAGGTGGAGGTTGCAGTGAGCTGAGATCGCGCCACTGCACTCCAACCTGGGCAACAGAGAGAGACTCCGTCTCAAAAAAAAAAAAAAAAAAAAAAAAATCAATTTCATTGAAATATATTTACATATAATAAAATACAACCATTTTAAGTGTGCAGGCTGATGAGCTGTCAAAAATGTATACACCTATGTAATCAACACCACAATCAACAAACAGAACACCTAACGTTACTGTGAAAAATCGCCTCAGGCCCCTTCTCAGTCAATCCTGCCACTACATCTTACTCTTGTCTGTTCTAGAATGTCATATAAGTGGAATCACATAGTATATTGATGCTTCTGTCTGTTTTTTCTTTTCCACAACATAATGCTTTTGAGATTCATCCATGTTGCTACGTATATTGGTAGTTCATTTCTTTTTACTGCAAGGCAGTATTCCACTGCAAAAATGTAAAATAATTTGTTTATGCATTTCATATGTAGATGGATATTTGGGTTATTTCTGGGTTTTGGTTATTATGAGTGAGACTGTTATGAATACTTGTGTACAAGTCTTTAGGTGGATGTATGTTTTTATTTTTTCTCTTGAGTATATGCCTAGTAATGGGGTGCATGTTTGACTTTATAAAAAACTGCCAAGTTGTTTACTAAAGCAGTCATATCATTTTTACATTCCCATCAGCAAAGTATGAGAGCTCAAATTGCTTCACATGTTTGTTAACACTTGGTATTGTCAGTATTTTTAATTTTAGTCATTGCTGAAAAGAAAAAGCAGAAACCAATGCTTTAAGAATGTTAATCACAGAGGCATCTCAGTACATAAGCATTTGTACATATCATTCGAGAAGTCAATCAATCCATGATTCCAGTGAGAAACACTCAAATCCTATCCCAAGACACCATAAAGAACTGGAGAGATTCTTTTTCTCCTTCTATAATTAAACCTAAATAAACTAAGAAAGATCATCTTATTTATCCCACTCCAGTACCTTTTTTGGATACCTCCAAAGGATATTTAAGCCGCTCTGAAAACAGTAAGTCTTATGATCACAGACCTCTAACTCTGATCATAAACTATATTAGATATTGGGAAAAAATTCACACAAAGAAAAGTTAGTAAAAGACATTGGATATATATGAAACACCCATGTCTAGATACATATTTTGGCAAGCTTTTAAAGCAGTGATACTTCTCCCTTTTTAAAAATTTAATGCTTCATGCTGTTTGAAGAATGGTTAAAAATTACTTGCAGACATTGTCCTAATTTGGACAAAGTTTGCCAGTTCAAAATGCATCACTGGATTTCATCAACCAAACCACAATAGTTGAAGGGCCTGGCCTCCCAGAAGGCGTAGGCAGTTCACACTAATAGCAGGAAGAAGACTGTCATTCCAGGGCTCGGCTTTCACTTCACAGACTCCTGTGAGAGCTGAGCTACAAAGAGGTCATCCCTACCTAGACTGAATAGAATAGGAGAAATTCAAAATCCTGCTTAGTCTTTTAATGAACCTGCCATTTCCTCTGCCTGGAATGCCCTCTCACCCACACAATCCTCTTTTCAAAACCAGTGAAGTCCTGCTTTTCTCGAAATTCTTGGTTCTCCCAACCAGGACAAATTCTCTGCATACATGCGTTCGCATCATTGTATTTTTTTTAATCTTTCACAGTTTATAACTATGTTTATTTTAGTTACAGATTAATGTCTATTGCTGCTTGCCCACCAAATTAGGTAAGCTGCATGAATTCTTTTCATAGCGGTACCCACAGAAGCTAGAATGCTTGGCACAGAAAAGTTCTTAATAAATATTTGACTAATTGCTAATTAAAACATTACCTTATCAGGGATATAACTGATATGCTTCTAAGCTTCGCACAAGTTAAAAAATAGAGGTGCCTGCTTCTTTGTCACTTACAAGAAAAATCAAACTGGAAAAATCTTGGGTGTCAAAGTTGCCTGCCCTTCTCCTGCCCCAATTTCCACTATACTATCTGCTTCAATGTCAGATCTACTTTATCAATCTGTTCTCTCAAGATTCAAAACCATGAAAAGACTGAAGAACAAAAGATTTTCCTCCATTAGAATGCAACAAAAAAGCAATTCTCACAGTTTTGGACTTTAAACCTGAAGGTCTTGGTAATTTGTAAAGGAAATACACTTATTCCATAAGTCCCAGGTCATTATCTTCTATGGCAGGGGAAATGGAATGGTTATGCTATTTCACTGAGTGAGATGAGGTTGTTAGAGTCCCTATATCACTCTTGGAGGCTTCATGATCAGAATTAGGCAGACAACAGCATATGCCTAAAATGCAAACAACTGTTCATCAATTATACATACATACTAGGCAAAATTCAAGTGGCTTCTAGACCATCTACCTTTCTTGCAACTACTCATCTACCAGAAATCTCAATGAAATATTGAGAAAAGAGAGCTTAACAAAATTAGAATCACTAGGTGTCTATACTAGGCCAATGTTCAGCCCAGCCCAAATGCAAATCAATATTTATTTAAGTGTATTCTATTCATCGTTTGTGTAAGCAGGACTCTGGAATCTAAATTTAAGAATATGAAAATATTTTTAAGACCTGGGCTGGGCGTGGTGGCTCACGCATAATCCCAGCACTTTCAGAGGCCAAGGGGAAATGACTGTTTGGAGCTGCGAGTTTGAGACCAGCCTGGGCAATATGACAAGACCCCATTGCCACAAAAACGGCAAAAATGGTGGTTCATCCCTGCAATCCCAGCACTTTGGGAGGGCTAAGTAGGAGGATTGCTTGAGCCCAGGAGTTCGAGACCAGCCTAGGCAACACAGTCAGAACTCATCTTCACAAAAAAATACAAAAATCAGCTGGGCACAGTGTTGTGTGCCTGCAGTCCCAGCTCTCAGGACGCTGAGGCAAGAGGATCAATTGAACCCAAGGAGGTCAAGGCTGCAGTGGGCCATGGCTATGCTACTGCACTCCAGCCTGGGTAACAGAGTGAGACCCTGTCTCAAAACAAAACACAACAAAACAAAACACACTTGAATTTCATTAATAAAATTCTAGGAAGGGATTAGGTGAAGCTACTTCTTTCTTCCACTTAGTCATTAGATATTAATTGAAGCCCTAGAATATGCCAGGCACTGCTTAGCACACTAAAGAAATACAAATATCTTCTAACAATAACCAAGTTTTTTTTATTAACCTAATCCTTATTTTTAATAAACAGAAACCAATGTTTCAAGGTCAATTCTCTCACACTCATTTAAATAAAAGCTTTCTTCCTTTTTTTTTGAAGCAGAGTCTCACTCTATCACCCAGGCTGGAGAGCAGTGGTGTGATCTCGGCGCACTGCAACCTCTGCCTCCTGGGTTCAAGCGATTCTGACATCTCAGCTGTCTGAGTAGCTGGGATTACAGGCAGACACCACCATACCTGGCTAATTTTTGTGTTTTTAATAGATACAGGGTTTTATTATGTTGGCCAGGCTGGTCTCGAACTCCTGGCCTCAGATGATCCTCCTGCCTTGGCCTCCCAAAGTGGTGGGCATTTATAGGCGTGAGCCACCATGCCTGGTCCACTGAAAAATAATTCTTAACACAGCAGTCTGCGATCTAACCACAAGGCAGCAGCGAGGCTGGGGCAGGGGCGCCCGCCATTGCTGAGGCTTAAGTAGGTAAACAAAGTCACTGGGAAGCTCGAACTGGGTGGAGCTCACAGCAGCTCAAGGAAACCTGCCTGTCTCTGTAGACTCCACCTCTGGGGACAGGGCACAGTTAACAACAACAACAACAAAAGCAGCAGGAACCTCTGCAGACGCAAACGACTCTGTCTGACAGCTTTGAAGAGAGCAGTGGATCTCCCAACACGGAGGTTGAGATCTGAGAAGGGACAGACTGCCTGCTCAAGTGGGTCCCTGACCCCTGAGTAGCCTAACTGGGAGACATCCCCCACTAGGGGCAGTCTGACACCCCACACCTCACAGGGTGGAGTACACCCCTGAGAGGAAACTTCCAAAGGAAGAATCAGACAGGTACACTCGCTGTTCAGCAATATTCTATCTTCTGCAACCTCTGCTGCTGATACCCAGGCAAACAGGGTCTGGAGTGGACCTCAAGCAATCTCCAACAGACCTACAGCTGAGGGTCCTGACTGTTAGAAGGAAAACTATCAAACAGGAAGGAAACCTATACCAAAACCCCATCAGTACGTCACCATCATCAAAGACCAGAGGCAGATAAAACCACAAAGATGGGGAAGAAGCAGGGCAGAAAAGCTGGAAATTCAAAAAGTAAGAGCGCATCTCCCCTTGCAAAGGAGCGCAGCCCATCGCCAGCAACGGATCAAAGCTGGTCAGAGAATGACTTGGACGAGATGAGAGAAGAAGGCTTCAGTCCATCAAACTTCTCAGAGCTAAAGGAGGAATTACGTACCCAGCACAAAGAAACTAAAAATCTTGAAAAAAGAGTGGAAGAATTGACAGCTAGACTAACTAATGCAGAGAAGGTCATAAACGAAATGACAGAGATGAAAACCACGACACGAGAAATACGTGACAAATGCACAAGCTTCAGTAACCGACTCGATCAACTGGAAGAAAGAGTATCAGCGATTGAAGATCAAATGAATGAAATGAAGCGAGAAGAGAAACCAAAAGAAAAAAGAAGAAAAACAAATGAACAAAGCCTACAAGAAGTATGGGATTATGTAAAAAGACCAAATCTACATCTGATTGGGGTGCCTGAAAGTCAGGGGGAAAATGGATCCAAGTTGGAAAACACTCTTCAGGATATCATCCAGGAGAACTTCCCCAACCTAGTAGGGCAGGCCAACATTCAAATTCAGGAAATACAGAGAACGCCACAAAGATACTCCTCCAGAAGAGCAACTCCAAGACACATAATTGCCAGATTCACCAAAGCTGAAATGAAGGAAAGAATCTTAAGGGCAGCCAGAGAGAAAGGTCGGGTTACCCACAAAGGGAAGCCCATCAGACTAACAGCAGATCTCTCGGCAGAAACTCTACAAGCCAGAAGAGAGTGGGGGCCAATATTCAACATTCTTAAAGAAAATAATTTTAAACCCAGAATTACATATCCAGCCAAACTAAGTTTCATAAGTGAAGGAGAAATAAAATGCTTTACAGATAAACAAACGCTTAGAGATTTTGTCACTACCAGGCCTGCCTTACAAGAGACCCTGAAGGAAGCCCTAAACATGGAAAGGAACAACCAGTACCAGCCATTGCAAAAACATGCCAAAATGTAAAGACCATCGAGGCCAGGAAGAAACTGCATCAACTAACGAGCAAAATAACCAGTTAATATCATAATGGCAGGATCAAGTTCACACATAACAATATTAACCTTAAATGTAAATGGACTAAATGCTCCAATTAAAAGACACAGACTGGCAAACTGGATAAAGAGGCAAGACCCATCAGTCTGCTGTATTCAGGAGACCCATCTCGCATGCAGAGACATACGTAGGCTCAAAATAAAGGGATGGAGGAAGATCTACCAAGCAAATGGAGAACAAAAAAAAGCAGGGGTTGCAATCCTAGTCTCTGATAAAACAGACTTTAAACCATCAAAGATCAAAAGAGACAAAGAAGGCCATTACATAATGGTAAAGGGATCAATTCAACAGGAAGAGCTAACGCTCCTAAATATATATGCACCCAATACAGGAGCACCCAGATTCATAAAGCAAGTCCTTAGAGACTTACAAAGAGACTTAGACTCCCATACAATAATAATGGGAGACTTCAACACTCCACTGTCCACATTAGACAGATCAACGAGACAGAAAGTTAACAAGGATATCCAGGAATTGAACTCATCTCTGCACCAAGCAGACCTAATAGACATCTATAGAACTCTCCACCCCAAATCAACAGAATATACATTCTTCTCAGCACCACATCGCACTTATTCCAAAATTGACCACATAACTGGAAGTAAAGCACTCCTCAGCAAATGTAAAAGAACAGAAATTATAACAAACTGTCTCTCAGACCACAGTGCAATCAAACTAGAACTCAGGACTAAGAAACTCAATCAAAACCGCTCAACTACATGGAAACTGAACAACCTGCTCCTGAATGACTACTGGGTACATAACGAAATGAAGGCAGAAATAAAGATGTTCTTTGAAACCAATGAGAACAAAGATACAACATACCAGAATCTCTGGGACACATTTAAAGCAGTGTGTAGAGGGAAATTTATAGCACTAAATGCCCACAAGAGAAAGCAGGAAAGATCTAAAATTGACACTCTAACATCACAATTAAAAGAACTAGAGAGGCAAGAGCAAACACATTCAAAAGCTAGCAGAAGGCAAGAAATAACTAAGATCAGAGCAGAACTGAAGGAGATAGAGACACAAAAAACCCTCCAAAAAATCAATGAATCCAGGAGTTGGTTTTTTGAAAAGATCAACAAAATTGACAGACCGCTAGCAAGATTAATAAAGAAGAAAAGGGAGAGGAATCAAATAGACGCAATAAAAAATGATAAAGGGGATATCACCACCGACCCCACAGAAATACAAACTACCCTCAGAGAATACTATAAACACCTCTACGCAAATCAACTAGAAAATCTAGAAGAAATGGATAATTTCCTGGACACGTACACTCTCCCAAGGCTAAGCCAGGAAGAAGTTGAATCCCTGAATAGACCAATAGCAGGCTCTGAAATTGAGGCAACAATTAATAGCCTACCCACCAAAAAAAAGTCCAGGACCAGATGGATGCACAGCTGAATTCTACCAGAGGTACAAGGAGGAGCTGGGACCATTCCTTCTGAAACTATTCCAATCAATAGAAAAAGAGGGAATCCTCCCTAACTCATTTTATGAGGCCAACATCATCCTGATACCAAAGCCTGGTAGAGACACAACAAAAAAAGAGAATTTTAGACCAATATCCCTGATGAACATCGATGCAAAAATCCTCAATAAAATACTGGCAAATCGGATTCAGCAGCACATCAAAAAGCTTATCCACCATGATCAAGTGGGTTTCATCCCTGGGATGCAAGGCTGGTTCATCATTCTCAAATCAATAAACGTAATCCAGCATATAAACAGAACCAAAGAAAAGAACCACATGATTGTCTCAACAGATGCAGAAAAGGCTTTGGACAAAATTCAACAGCCCTTCATGCTAAAAACGCTTAATTAATTTGGTATTGATGGAACATACCTCAAAATACTAAGAGCTATTTATGACAAACCCACAGCTAATATCATACTGAATGGGCAAAAACTGGAAAAATTCCCTTTGAAAACTGGCACAAGACAGGGATGCCCTCTCTCACCACTCCTATTCAACATAGTGTTGGAAGTTCTGGCTAGGGCAATCAGGCAAGAGAAAGAAATCAAGGGTATCCAGTTAGGAAAAGAAGAAGTCAAATTATCCCTGTTTGCAGATGACATGATTGTATATTTAGAAAACCCCATTGCTCAGCCCAGAATCTCCTTAAGCTGATAAGCAACTTCAGCAAAGTCTCAGGATACAAAATTAACATGCAAAAATCACAAGCATTCTTATACACCAGTAACAAACAGAGAGCCAAATCATGAATGAACTTCCATTCACAATTGCTTCAAAGAGAATAAAATACCTAGGAATCCAACTTACAATGAATGTAAAGGACCTCTTCAAGGAGAACTACAAACCACTGCTCAGTGAAATAAAGGAGGACACAAACAAATGGAAGAACGTACCATGCTCATGGATAGGAAGAATCAATATCGTGAAAATGGCCATACTGCCCAAGGTTATTTATAGATTCAATGCCATCCCCATCAAGCTACCAATGAGTTTCTTCACAGAATTGGAAAAAACTGCTTTAAAGTTCATATGGAACCAAAAAAGAGCCCGCATTGCCAAGACAATCCTAAGTCAAAAGGACAAAGCTGGAGGCATCACGCTACCTGACTTCAAACTATACTACAAGGCTACAGTAACCAAAACAGCATGGTACTGGTACCAAAACAGAGATATAGTCCAATGGAACAGAACAGAGTCCTCAGAAATAATACCACACATCTACAGCCATCTGATCTTTGACAAACCTGAGAGAAACAAGAAATGGGGAAAGGATTTCCTATTTAATAAATGGTGCTGAGAAAATTGGCTAGCCATAAGTAGAAAGCTGAAACTGGATCCTTTCCTTACTCCTTATACGAAGATTAATTCAAGATGGATTAGAGACTTAAATGTTAGACCTAATACCATAAAAACCCTAGAAGAAAACCTAGGTAATACCATTCAGGACGTGGGCATGGGCAAGGACTTCATGTCTAAAACACCAAAAGCAACGGCAGCAAAAGCCAAAATTGACAAATGGGATCTAATTAAACTAAGGAGCTTCTGCACAGCAAAAGAAACTACCATCAGAGTGAACAGGCAACCTACAGAATGGGAGAAAGTTTTCGCAATCTACTCATCTGACAAAGGGCTAATATCCAGAATCTACAAAGAACTCAAACAAATATACAAGAAAAAAACAAACAACCCCATCAAAAAGTGGGCAAAGGATATGAACAGACATTTCTCAAAAGAAGACATTCATACAGCCAACAGACACATGAAAAAATGCTCATCATCACTGGCCATCAGAGAAATGCAAATCAAAACCATAATGAGATACCATCTCACACCAGTTAGAATGGCAATCATTAAAAAGTCAGGAAACAACAGGTGTTGGAGAGGATGTGGAGAAATAGGAACACTTTTACACTGTTGGTGGGATTGTAAACTAGTTCAACCATTATGGAAAACAGTATGGCAATTCCTCAAGGATCTAGAACTAGATGTACCATATGACCCAGCCATCCCACTACTGGGTATATACCCAAAGGATTATAAATCATGCTGCTATAAAGACACATGCACATGTATGTTTATTGTGGCACTATTCACGATAGCAAAGACTTGGAATCAACCCAAATGTCCATCTGTGACAGACTGGATTAAGAAAATGTGGCACATATACACCATGGAATACTATGCAGCCATAAAAAAGGATGAGTTTGCGTCCTTTGTAGGGACATGGATGCAGCTGGAAACCATCATTCTTAGCAAACTATCACAAGAACAGAAAACCAAACACCGCATGTTCTCATTCATAGGTCGGAACTGAACAATGAGATCACTTGGACTGGGGAAGGGGAACATCAGACACCAGGGCCTATCATGTGGAGGGGGGAGGGGGGAGGGGGGAGGGATTGCATTGGGAGTTATACCTGATATAAATGATGAATTGATGGGTGCTGACGAGTTGATGGGTGCAGCACACTAACATGGCACAAGTATACATATGTAACAAACCTCCACGTTATGCACATGTACCCTAGAACTTAAAGTATAAATAAAAAAAAAATCATGAATATAAAAAAAAAAGAAAAATAATTCTTACCAAAGTGTTATGTTCTTACTTCATTTTGTTTGTTTGTTTGTTTTAATTACACTTTATGTTCTAGGGTACATGTGCAAAATGTGTAGGTTTGTTACATATGTATACATGTGCCATGTTGGTGTGTTGCACCCATTAACTCGCATTTACATTAGGTATGTCTCCTAATGCTATCCCTCCCCCCCTCCCCCCACCCCACAACCAGCCCCGGTGTGTGATGTTCCCCTTCCTGTGTCCAAGTGTTCTCATTGTTCAATTCCCACATATGAGTGAGAATATGCGGTGTTTGGTTTTCTGTTCTTGCGATAGTTTGCTGAGAATGATGGTTTCCAGCTGCATCCATGTCCCTACAAAGGACATTAACTCATCCGTTTTTATGGCTGCATAGTATTCCATGGTGTATATGCGCCACATTTTCTTAATCCAATCTGTCATTGATGGACATTTAGGTTGGTTCCAAGTCTTTGCTATTGTGAACAGTGCCGCAATAAACATACGTGTGCTTACTTCGTTTTAATCTAAGAGACGATCTTAGAAATTTACATGTTCTTTCTGGTAAAAAGTTACTTTTAACTTTGGGAGGCCGAGATGGGCGGATCACGAGGTCAGGAGATCGAGACCATCCTGGCTAACAGGCTACTAAAAAATACAAAAAACCAGCCGGGCGAGGTGGCGAGCACCTGTAGTCCCAGCTACTTGGGAGGCTGAGGCAGGAGAATGGCGTAAACCCGGGAGGCAGAGCTTGCAGTGAGCTGAGATCCGGCCACTGCACTCCAGCCTGGGTGACAGAGCGAGACTCTGTCTCAGAAAAAAAAAAGAAAAGTTACTTTTACCCTAAAATAAATTCTGATAAATGATCAAAGGTTTAATTTTTTAAAAAGCTAGAAAGGGGTCCAAAAAAGTAAAGTTTGATTCCCAAAACTACAATTGAAGGAAATTTTTTACAAAGATAAAGCTTAAATCTTCCATCACTCCATATAAGAAATATTATCAGAAATATCACAAATGCCCCAGGTGTTTAGATTAGCATCACCCATAACTCCATGAAAAATTTATCCAAATTTTATCTCAACAATCTTAATAGGAATCCATTGTAAATTCCACAGATCTCCTATAATCACAAACAGAAAGAGAAACAACAACAACAACAACAACAAAAACAACAAGATTCTAAGCTTAATAAAACAGATGCCTCTTCCCGACAAGGCAATGGCTGTCAGGCAAAGCAATGACTTGTGCATTGAATTGACCTTATCACATTCCACAAGGTGCCAATATTTATCTTAAGACAAGTGATTACTGATTATTGGCAACTGTCTAGAAAAACAAAGCTAATGAAAGTCAAGCTGTGAGTAATGACAATTATCCAGATACCAGGAACTGTTCTAAAAAGAGAATTCCAGAGGATAGCCCATTCTCTGTCAGTGTCTCAGTGAAGGCAAGTATGGACAAACAAGTCTGCGAAACATTTTACAAAAGCTCTTAATGAACTGTAAAATACATCCAAATTGAACTTCACTATCTTTCCAATACATGGCAACCTCAAAAACAGAGGTGTCACCAGTAAACAGGAAGACCAGAGAAACGGAAAAGCAGCAAGAGAGTGCAGACACCTACAAAACCTGTGAATGTAAACCTCCTGGATACCTCAGAATTAACTGTTTTAAAATAGAAGTTATTTTAATAATATTAATATCTGGTTCTCATTACCTGACAGACAGATATAAGTTAAATATTCGCCTTGACCTCCAGTTGCCAAGAAAGGAATCTTTTTCTTTGTCCTCCTCTTGACTTGGACAGCTCCCAGCATCCTTTCATCAAGAGGTGCAAAAATTTCCTTGCTGATAGCAGATTTGGCACTCATTGTAGAACAAGCGAAGACAGCACGCAGTGAATTTTCTAAAGAAGCAAAAGAAAGGAAAGTTGGAATTGACAACATTGTAAGGGCTCATACAAGAATCAGCAGCCAGTGAATTCGCAGGTGAAGTAATTTTCAATTTGTAGTTTAATCTCATACTTGCTTGAAATGTATTACAGAAACATTAATAAGCAAGGTCTTCATATTTGCAATAACTATGAAAAAATACAAACAAAAATGGGGTACTTATTTATTCTCCAAAAATGTCAAACACAATATGAGATGAGTAGTACAAACTGGGATCTGGAAAGTTTGTTAATTACTACCCCGACTGCACCTCCCTCTAACTGGCAAGGAGCACCCACTCTATTCCTATTCTGTAAGGAACATGATTTCACAATTCCAGATGACAAGTCTTTCCACTATCCAACAGTCCTTAGCGTCAAGAAATTCTTTATGCCCCTTCGAAATCTCCTTTAATGTAAATCCATTTCCCTAATTCCATTCATAATGGAAATAATTATATCATCTTCTACACAATAACTATACATGCAACAGAAGACCATTAAATTAATACCCTTCTTCTGCTTTTGATCACGCTAAGTAATGAATTCTTATTTATTAGCTTCTTCCAATGGGTCCGACTTTGCAGTGCTCCTGTGCATCTCGTTACCATGCTCTGTACCCTTGACAAACACTCCACGTTTTTCTTCAGCCAAAATGGATACAAAATTCTAAAAACACATCTGACTAATGCTAAGTATTTTGGAAATGTTACCCAGCAGCTCCCACATGTTATGCTCCTCTGGTTAACTGGCAATGGATGCCCAATAATTAAGAAAATAAAGCAGTATGATGCTGACTCACAGTGAGTTCCCCCCCAAAACATACACATACATAGCCCCCATGTTATATTTAGTTTTCTAAAAGTTGTACTTCACCAATGGTCTTAACTCTGCTTATTAATATCTATTATGTTCAAGGTCAATCTGAAATATTAAGCCTGTCACCCAAAAAGATTCAACAGCAACTTGAGTAAACTTTCTCTATTCCATCATCCTAGTCATAAATAGTCTGTGCTTTAACCATGAATAGATATTTGTTCAGGCAATTTAACAAATCAAAATTAAAGGCACAGAGATGGCCCATGGGTTGGACATGCAGAGTATCAGAGATCCTGCATATGGATCAACAGCATAGCTATCTACAGTAACAGAAGCTCAAAGAGTTGATCAGACTGCTGTAAAATGGAGTCAGCTGGTTACAAAAATGCCTGCTATCTGCCACTTCTATGATTAGTATTAGAGATACAAGAAATAATTAAGATATGGTCCCATCTCTCCAGGAATTGACTGCTAACTACATCAGAGGTTTCACTTAAATCCAGATAATTTATGGTAAAAGATCATGGGACCATCCTTCCCAATGCAAGACTCACAAATGTTACCCACACAGCTGTTTACCTGTAACCTGTTCACATCTATAACCTCCTGGTAGGAAAGAGATACATTAAAAAAGAACATCTTTGTAGTCAAAGGAATTCTCCTAGTTTTTATTCTGTAATAGAGTCGGTTTTCTTAGTGACACAGAATACCTATCTATACATACACAAAGAGTATGTATCTAGATATCCTAGAAATTATAGATCTAATACTCACATCTACTTGTGCTCTAATCCCAACATTTTATCATCACCACCAGGTTCTTCATGCTGGCCAAGAACAAAATGACAACAGTGAAGGAGGACCCGTTTTTCAATACGCTGGTCACTAGCTGATATGCTATGATTTCCAACAAGTTGGTAACAGAATTTCCTAATTTAACCCATGACTTTCCTAGGCAAGGTGTTATAATTTATCAGGGACTATTTACTTTTTTTAAGAAAGAAACACATACTGGTGATCTTCCAGCTACAAGGCCACTTGCCTCTCACTATTTGGGTACAGGTGAAAAAGAAAGCCAGCAGTAGCACAGTGGCTTCAAACCATTTGATAAGCAATGTAGAAAGCAAGCAAAGTCCTGAGCTGACTGGGCACTCTTTTTTTTTTTTTTTTTTTTTTGAGGCAGAGTCTTGAGCTGTCACCCAGGCTGGAGTGCAGTGGTGCAATCTCGACTCACTGCAACCTCCACTTCCCAGGTTCAATCGATTTTACTGCCTCAGCCTCCCCAGTAGCTGTGATTACAGACGCTTACCACCACGCCCAGTTTTTTTTTTTTTTTTTTTTTTTTTAGTAGAGACAGGGTTTCACCATGTTGGCCAGGCTGGTCTCGAACTCCTGATCTCAAGTGATCCACCCGCTTTGGCCTCCCAAAGTGCTAGGATTACAGGCGTGAGCCACCATGCCCAGTCTCATCAGGTGTTCTCGGACCAGTGCCTTCCCAGTTGTCATGGCTTTTGCTTTCTCATCTCAGGCTCACAGTTTTCTAAAACTGCAGTTAAAAGAAAAAGAAAGCTATCATTTTATCATATAAAATCTGTCAGAAAAAGGAAAGAAAGAGATATGTGATTTTACCAAGCTTAGGAAACCCTGTTCTTTTTAAAAACTGGTGAGAAATAGAAATGACCTTTCATTGTTTTTTTATACTGATATTCAGTGACCAAGAACAAAAAAGAGAGAAAGAATAGATAAAGCCAGTAACTTCTTCACAGAGCACAAGTTTTAGAATCAAACTAATTCAGGTTCAAATTTGAGCTCCAACACCTAAGACTTATGTGATTGGGTAAACCTCTTAAAATTATAGACCATTAGTTTGTTAACTACAACCTAGAGATGTCTTCACCTACCTCCTGGAACTAAAGAATTAAATGAAACAATACATGCAGAACACTTACTCTGTTGCCTGAATAATTAAAAAATGCTTAAAAATGAAATATTTTTATTAATTCTCCTACTATGATATGAAAAGATAAAAATCCCTCTGAACTTGTAGCAACTGAGTAAATGTAGCCATCTATACCAAAGGCATTTGTAAAAGTGAAACCCAATTTTATTTACAAATCCTCACCTTTCTCACCCATCAGTATGAGACCCTCCACATATGGATAAACAGTCTCTTATAGGGATGGTTTTGCACTAAGTATCACAAGGATGAGGAATTTATAGGCATCACTCTTTAGGACACTTGCTAGGAGATTATCAGACTCATTCTATGTGAAATTATCAAAAGTGTTTATTCGGGGCAATGACACTAACAGGCCACTGTGGAGCACACATGTATACATGTTTTTAATTTCACCCTGGGAATGGTAATGTACAGCAGATTAGATGGAAAAGAATCAGAAAGTAAAAGAGGTACTGTTATAGCTTCATAGCAATAACTTATGAGTATCCCAATCTGATTGTACATCTGAATTCAGCATGGAGAGCTTTTCAAAAATGCAGACTCCTGGGTCCTTCCTTTACACCCACCAAATTAGAATCGTGGGATCTGTATTTTAAACAGCTCTAACTGGTTCTCATGCAGCCATGCATGCATGAGACCTAATTTAAATGCTGTGAGCCTAGAGAGGAGCTAAAACCTAGACCAGAAAGGTAGTGATGGGAATGGAAAGGATGAATCATTTCAGGAGAGAATATAGGAAGACAATGCACAGGATTATTTTTTCTCCATCTAAGCAGCTTTATCAGGCCTTACGTCTTAGTGTTGGTAAATCAATGTCCATCCCAAGGCTGAGAACCCATTGTAAGAAAGTAAGATGAATATAACAGCAATGGTACACCAATGACCACTAGTTACTCCAACCTATATCACCCCATGGAAGCCTTTTCTTTTCCTGCTTCTACAGGGTATAATTATAAAATTTTCCATCCAAGAAACCAACCTACAATATGATTTGCAAGTCAAAGCAGCTGGTTCCCGTAAGTGTTAGCTGCAAAAACTAATCACAGTTAGTTCTGATCTTCTCACTTTGTGCCATCTCATCCATACATACCACTCTTGTTAATGCATGGCTACTGTATTGTGATGCCTTTCCACTGCCCAAGTAACTAGGAAATAAGACCATCCTTTAGGTTAGGAGTTGCGAACTCAAATGACCTCAGAGATCAGGTAGATGAAGCACATAAGTAAAGGAGAACAGGCGTAAGATGCTTTTGTATTCCAATATCAACATTTTTGGTTTCCAGTAGTGGAACTGGTATTTGTCATCTGTGATCAGGAGACCAAGAGGAGTAGTAGGAACTGCAGCAAATTAAAAACCTCCATTGTTAAGGCATTCATTATCATGCAGGTGGTTCTAGGGAGGTATAGTCTACAGCCCTTAAATATTTTTCATGTGAGAAGAAAGAATCTCCTCTGGTAAGGTAACAGTGCCATCTATTTAGCTTAATACTGTTAGATAGTTGATCTAACTTCATTAACTTCTCTGTTCTGATTTCATGTTTAACATGCAATCCTCTGATCATGTTTTGGCCTTGTGGCTGTGCCACACAAGTATTCTAGACTATGTGACAATTATACTTTCAATTGTAACCGAGAATTTTAGACATCAGTCTCACAAGCTAGTTAATGTGTCTCAACACTAAGGTAGATGAAGTCAGCATGCTGATAACAAGTTTCAGAGTCTTTGAAGTTAAGAACCAAGAAACCTGGAAGACTTTTGGGGGAAAATCAGCTAGTCTTTCCTACTTCAAGGGAACTTCAGTTTGGTGAACCCAAATAGGTTAGAAATAAGATTCTCTCAAATTAGACTTCTTTGCATTACCACTTTGTTTTTGAAATTCTACAAATTCAATTTTAACTCCCACCTATAATGTGATGACACTAATCATGCATCCAACTCAGAGTGCCTTTCTGGCTTTAAACCCATATACCTAGCTGTAGACTGATCATTTCCACTGAGAGCTAACCTAGACCCTTCCTTCTCCCTCAATCCTTTCAATCCTTTCAAATCCCGATAACGAACAAATCACCAAATCCTGTGGATTTGATTTAATATTTCTAGACTAGCTTTTCTTCATTCTCACTTCCTCTGCCTTAGTTTGGGTCTTCACCATCCCCGGCCTGAATAATTTTGATGCTTCCTCTAAAGGACTTCAGCACTGCTCTTACTTTACCACAATCAGCCCTCTACACTGTCCAATGTCATATTCCAAAGGATGAATATGATTCAAGCTGAACTGTACTTAACCATTTCTTCTCCATGCCTCAGCTATTGACAAAGAACCACAATAACCTCAATAAGGAAAAAGCCAATGTTGTAAATGTTAAAACCTAAATAGAGAAATGTGAAATTATTTGCCTTAAAAGCCACAATATAAACATACTAAATGCTGCAAGACACATGTTATTATATATCACTAAACCTAGAAATCCAAAAATGTTAATTTTGCTCCAAAGTTGGAAAACCTTAACAGGTAGTCAGAAAATATACAAGCTCTTATGCGAAGAAAATCAATTTTATTTTTTCTGATGTCATACATTAAGATCAAGGAGATAATTTAAGGCCAATTTAGCCCCTTTAAAAGTGTTTAATTAAGAAGGAGTTACTGATTTTTAACAAAATGTTTACCTAGATAATGTTTCTCTTTGATAAGACAGTTCTCAAGTAGAAAGCTTTAGTCTCTTCATGGTATATAAGCATGTGAATAAACAATAAATTAGATACAAATTTTGGTCTACCAACCAGTTTTTCCATGTAATTTAACTACTATTCTTAACTAATAGTTCTTATAAGTAGATTCTAAAAAGGGAGTCAGACATGCTACTAGAATAGACAGGTAACTTTAATCTGGTGATAACATCTGAAGTCTTAAAAGTACAATCACTTCAAGTTCAATCACCCTTTATTGTTACAAACAACAAGGGCTATTGGATAGGCTTGCCATGGTGAGAAACCAGATGGGAACAGCAGACCAAGAACCCATATTTAAGGCTTCACAAGCTTTACAAAATCAGGGTAAAATCAATAGACATTCAGCAAATCCTCTAACAACATACTTAAAGGAGCCAGAAATTTCTAAACATGAAAAATAATGGGGATATGAATAAAAGCTAAAAACATTATCTGTTCTGCTAGAAAAATAATTGAAGATAGGAAAAATAAAATCTTAAAGTAGAAACTCCAAACAAAGACTGCACATCAACATCACCTGGGTGCCCAGGTCCTGCTCACAGAGATTCAGGGCGTCTGGGGCCAGGGCCTGCAACTTATTTTCTGAATGACTTCTTCAGTTTATTCTGCTATACAACCAGGTCCAAAGCCACTATCTTTGGGTTTTCCCCCTGTATGTAATGAATTATTTATAAAATAAATAAAAAGGCCCCAGAAACAAGTGTACATGGCAAATATTTTGTAAAGCCCTAGTAATGAATCATTGAAGTTTACATAGCACTTCATGATTTACAAAGTATTTCTACATCTAATCCCAAATGTGTAATCAAGAGAGCCACTAAATACATCTTCCAAAGTTTGCTTCAAAACTGTAAATTAGATTCTTCAGATATGTATGTGAGTTTTTTTTTTTTTTTTTTTTTTTTTTTTTTTAAGGCAGAGTCTCACTATGTTGCCCAGGCTGGGGTGCACTGGCACCATCTTGGCTCACTGCAACCTCTGTCTGCCAGGTTCAAGCAATTCTCCTGCCTCAGCCTCCTGAGTAGTTGGAATTACAGGTGTATGTCACCACACCTGACTAATTTTTGTATTTTAGTAGAGATGGGGTTTCACCATGTTGGCCAGGCTGGTTTCCAACTCCTGACCTCAAGTGATCCACCACCTCAGGCTCCCAAAGTGCTGGGATTACAGGTGCATGCCCAGCCCAGATATGTGTTTTTATGAAGGGTAAATCATGTCATTTTTAAACCACCCTATTGGTCTAAGGATTATGAGGAAGTGTTATAATTCCTCTTCAACAGAGATTAACATGAGTTGAAACCTTTTGAGCCAGCAATTCTACCATTAGAAAAAATGGTATGAGCATGCACATACCATGTGTGTGTTACAGATCCATGCTTACCTCAGATTCATTTTTAAGAAAAAATCATTATAAACAACCTAAATATCCATCAATCTTCATTGGTTAAATACAGTATAGCCCATCCACCCAACAGAATATTACATATCCTTTTAAAATTGTGGCACAGACCTATAGATATTGACTCAGAAAAATTGCCAAGAAATAATACAGAGTGAAAACAAGGAGGTTATAAAACAGAAAATGAATTCATGAATTTGCAATTTTACGTGCAGATTTACATGCATAAAGATCTGTCTGGAAAATAGTTTGCCAAAACATTAATATGATTATCTCTGGATTTTGAAACAAGGAAACAGGTCAGAGATTCTGCAGGGCAGTATTCTTACTCCACTAAAATCTCAGTGGAGTGCTCCTTGAACATTGCGGTTTTAAGGCACATTCTTTCCAACAAACCTGGAAGACATATCAAAACACATTTTATTGAGACCCAATTATAAGTTGGCCGTATTCTCTTTTCAACTCTAGTCCAGGCATAGTGTTGACAACCCCAAAGTAAATTAGTAAACTCCCACCCTCAAAAAGCTGTGAGAGAGGCGAGAAAATGCTGTAAATAATTACAAGGCTTGGAAGAGAATTTTGTAGGAAGAAAATGGTACCCTTCTGTCCAGCTGCAGCTCAATGCTGGAGCCTTCAACCTGGTGAAGGGAGCACCAGCTATGCATTAGCCTGTGCTTGCTCTCTTAGATGAATAACTCTGGAACAATGTAAAAACGTCACAACCATACACAACAGCCCTGGTCATACTGTTTAATTCTTTAAGGAAGGAAATGAGGTATTGCTTTTCTGCCATCAGACTGCCAAACACTAAGAGACCCGACTGGGTTTCTTTTCCCTGTATATACTAACTCTCCCTGTGTAAGAGACATTATGTTCACAGGATTCTCTGAGCCCATGACTCATGTCTACTTCAACTATAAATCTAGACTATTTTCATCTCCTCTGTCCTTGTTTATATGTTCAGTACACACATTCTTCTTGTAAGTTTGATATCCAAAGAACCCTGACTATAAGATCTGTGTTTACACAAGTTTATTTACATTGTGGGTGTACTTTTTAAACTTCTTGTCAATCACTACATCCTAACTTTCACAAATGATATGACAAAGCCAAAAAATACCACCACCAACAAAAGCTACATAGGATATGTCATTTGGAGGATTTATTGAGGTAAGACAAAGATTTCATAAGCATCACTCATTCCAAGGGATTCTATTAATAGGATCTCCACATTCACAAGTTTAAATTCCAAGGGCCAGTAAAGCCAGCTCTACAGTATCCATGTACTCTTTCTACAGTAATGGGTAGAAATAAAGAATCATAGTGAATGCCAGGCTGGAGTACACTCATTGGTGTATTATGGATTATGACAAGATTATCAATCTAAAACATAGAACAAACCTTGAAAAGTGAATTGAACCACATCAAAAAAGGAAGGTAGTAAGAGAAAAAAATATAAAAGAGCTCAACTTTTTGACATTCCCCAATTTTTACTAAGCAATCATGTCATTGTGGTATCCAACAACTAGTTGGCAAACTAAGAAAACAATATGTTGACTTGAGAACATCACTGATAGCAGACAGCATTGGAAACAGCCAAATCTATTCCAACCATGTTCAAATACAGGCAAAAGCCACATAAAGATTGACTTAACATGAAAATAAACATTTTAATTATCTGCTATTCTGCACTACCTGCTGAATTAGTTTGTTTCTTTTGCTTACACTGAAGAAAAGACAGAAGGAAAAAGCTCTAAACCCATATATGAAAGGAAATAAAAAGTTTAGGTAGGTCAGATGTTTTCCCCTTAGGGGAGGGTATGATTGATAACAGAAATTGCAGATTAAAACAAAACAAAACAAAACAAAAAGATCTATCTACCACTAAAAATAAACAAACAGAAACATAAACTCTCCAGCAAGCATAACATGAGCTTTTTATATCAGGTATTTGTTGACTCAAGCTTTAGGTAAATTTTAAGTTTTCTAGATTTAAGTTAATTCTATTTTGGAACAGACTTAAAATATAACAGTAAAAAAATAATGAGACTTTAAAGAAAACTCCATTTTTTAAGAGTTTGAAACCTATAAAAACCTAAAATACAGTTGAAACAAGTTTGTGTGCTTTCTAAAATTTTTTAAATCAGAGCAAAACTTCTTTAAAATGTTCTCTAAATCAAACGTCAATTTTGAAATATTCCTTATTTGTTGGGAGGTCGAGGTGGGTGGATCACGCGGTCAAGAGATTGAGATCACCCTGGCCAACATGGTGAAATCCCGTCTCTACTAAAAATACAAAAATTAGCTGGGTGCGGTGGCACGCACCTGTAGTCCCAGCTACTTGGGAGGCTGAGGCAGGAGAATCGCTTGAATCCGGGAGGCGGAGGTTGCAGTGAGCTGAGATCTTGTGACTGCACTCCAGCCTGGTGATAGAGCGAGACTCTGTGTTAAAAAAAACAAAAACAAAAACAAAAACAAAAACAAAGAAACCAAAGAAAAAAAAGAAACATTCCTTATTTGAATCGCTGATTTGGAGAATATCACCACTTCACAATTTCTTGGAAAAGCTTGAGTGAGTTTTCTGTAATTGATATATCATAAGTGTTATACTCCAACATGATGTCTTCACAGCAGCAAGGGGCACAGATGCAACGTGACACTCTGAGGGGCCATTTTACACATACCTACTTTGTTTAAAAGGCAAGACATTGTGCCCTTCAATGCCTCAATTTCCAAATGAAATTTCCAGTAGGTTTATAAACACTTCTGATCTCATTAAGGATCTGGCCAATAACTGTAATTCCAACTTTAATTGATCTCCCCCAGGGTCAACTTCATCAATTTGTGCCAGTGCAGTACAATCCGAATGGTGATAGAAAGGCTCCCTTCTCAGCCTCCGAAAGCACTTGCCCTATCTGTCAGCTACCTCAAATTCTGACACAAGAGATGTATATACTTAGATATGTGACTTTGGTATTCAAAATTCCTTATTAATATGCTTATACTTTGGGTGGGGAGACTCTTACAGATGAGGAAACTAAAGCTCAGTGGTTAAGAAAACTGTCCTACATCACACTGCTCAAGGGCAGAGCAGGGACTTAAACCTAAGATGCATGACTACAGAAGGCTTTGCTCTTCCTTATTATCTCATATTGAAGAAGTGAGAAAGGCATGGAAAGGTGAGGCTGGAATGCATTCTAGGTAAAACAAGACAATTCAACTGCTTTGCACTTTTGCCTCTGATTGGCCACACGTTCTGGTGTACAAGATATTGTTATCAGCCCAGCCCAGCAGCTACAAAGATAACAAATCAAGCTGTAGTTTGAAGTCCTTCTTTCTGGGTATCTGTTCATCTCGTGTGTGCATATCATGCTGTTTCATTGGCAAAGGAGTCACATAGCCTTATTAGGATAGAGCTTGTTTTGATTCTACAAATGAAACTGGGAGCTGACATTAGCAGAGAGATTCTGCAACAGATCTCTACCTCCAAAAAGGGGACAATGTCCATGGAAGCCTCATCACAGCTGCTCACCACCATCGTTTCGAGACCAGCAGTTTGCAACAGGAGTCAACTCTTGAGATCTTGGATGGCTGCCAAAAGGCAGTTTTATGAGCCTTGCAGGCTATTTTCCAAACCGGAAAAGGCTTAAATATGAAAGGCACATATTTCAAAGGTTTCTGCTGGTTCTCAAGGGAAGTCCTCTTCTACTTCCTTTGCTGTATTACCCCCACTCTGGCATTTCAAAAGCACAATTTGGACCCTCCCTGTTACCTCCCTGCTCCCACTTTTTCTGGGCCCTCCATCTTTTGCCGACAGTGCTTCAAAGGAACCTTAGCTTCTCCAGCAGTGATGCATTGAGTTTCACCAATTTCAAAGGTTCCGCAAGGGGAATTTCATCATTTTACTTTACTGAGAAGGATCTCAGCAAGACGTTCACAAATAAGCTAACCAACCACATTACTTGACACCCTTTTGGGCCTTACCCACCAGCAGCTTACCCCTCAGTTAAAAAGTGTGGGCACAGCAGAAATGTAGCATTCTAAAGCTTAAAAGTTTAATGCCTGGAAGTGATCCTAGTGATGGTCTATCTCATCCAATTATCTCACTTAACACATAAGGAAACTGAAGTCCAGAGGGTGATTCTGAAGTCACACAACAAGAGTAGCAAAACAAATATTAGGGCTAAATGTTGCTCTCGACTTCACTCCAATGCTCTTTTTAAGTAAAAAACAGAGAAACATGAAATGATAATGTAAAATATTACAGCAGTGCCGAATTTGTGGAAGGTGAGAACAGGTGGTGTGTTGGGGGAACGATGAGAACAGAGAAGGAGAAAACATGATTAATCACAGTGGGGACTCTTCTCAGATTAAATTTTTTTTCTTGGGAATTGGCCTGAAATTAAGTGCTGAACTAGAAAACCTCTAGCCCATAGAGTTCTAAATCTTGACTCTTGGCTATCACCTTTTTCCCTTTGAATTTTCACAGTTTGTTTTCTCATTTGGCGATTGAGGCCAAAAGCAATGATGGTCTGCCCAAGCGGAACAGCCCAGGATAGTCCAAGAAGCACAGAGTAACTCTGGCCAAGCTCCAACCCACAGGCCTCTGTGTTGACTCCAACTGAGCCTCTCCTACAGTCTCCAGGCTCTGAGCCACTGGCAGGAGAATACACCCTGGGCAAAGTCACATGTCCATTCTCGGTTTGGGAATCAATGTGCTGGTGTTGGTGGTCTCCTGAAAGCACACACTAACCACACCAGGAGCCTGGATTAGCTGTTGACAGGGTTTCTCAGTACCTATTCCAGGCCCTGGTAAACAACAGGGTGGGAAAATAGGAATCCGTCTAGCCCAGTTCTTGTCTTTGGAACTGCACCCTTCAGCCGCAGCACAAAAACACCACCAGGTGCCTGCAATCTGTAATCAGTGCTCTATTAAAACACTCTCAGAAACACTGGAATTATCCTGATTTCCACACACAGCTGCACAAGGTCCTGCTGGGTAACTGGAGAGTCTTTACAGGTTCACTTAAGCTATAAACTAGAATGCCTTGGTTAGGACTGAGCACATTCAACAGTGAAATCTCCATGTGAGTGGAATGGGTGGATAGGTGGTCATTTCTATTCTATGTCTTGGGATGTAATAAAATAACCTACAAATCCAGGTCAGACTCAAGGTCCATATGCAAATTCAGGCTCTGCTCTATTCAATCAATTCCTCTGTCATTCAATGTCAACCCCTTTTTAATCAGCATATTCAAGAAAATAACTAACTTTTGACCTAACTAGCTGCGCAGTGTTTGATAGGAAAGAAAAAAAAATCGATCAATTGAATACTACCCTAATATGAACTCAATTAACACTAGTACAAGCTTAATGGTACCCACATCAACACATTACAAAGACATTCAAACAAATGTGATCAGGATCACCATCCAAAAGCTGGGGGCCAAGGTGCAGGGGTCACTTCTCGCCTGACCCAACCTGACAGATGTTGGATGGTGACAAGAAGTTTACATCTGTCATCACAGGACCTAGGTCTGAGCCTGTCTTTGCTTTTACTCAATGAATAAAACTTGGGCAAAAATCCTACATCTCTGAGACCTGTATCTTCACCTTTAAAGTAGGATAGTATCACCCACTTCCTAGGACTGTTGTGAAGAATGAAGGAGGTTATGGAAGTCAGCTCCCTGGGTCCAACTGCTCCCACCTGGGGTGCCCTGATCCCTGAACAGCAGACAAGCAAATCAGCATGTCAGCTTCTTATTTGCAAAAAAATGTTCATCACAGAGTATTTTACAAAGCCTTTCCTCAAGTGCCATCCTATTTCATCTTCCACACTTCTGAGGGAGGTATGATTGTCTCTCCTGACACATAAAGAGAAGGAATGGGTCTTTCTCCTCCAATCACATCTCATTTCCATTGCTACCCTCTGCCTCTCCATAGGGAATTGCCAGCCTAAGCAGGAAAATAATGGCAAGAGCCAAGTGAAGTCTTCCCCATTGTGAAGTGTTGTTACCCAAGGGAGATGCAGAGTGGTGTGAACATTTTCTTAAAAAGGAGAAAAACGAAGGGTCATATAAAAATGGCGCTGGCCGCTCGTCTGCTACCCCACTTGTGGCACTCTCGGTCGCTGCCCTGCGGGGCCGTCCGACTCCGGACTCCCGCTGCGGCCGAGATGAGGCTGCCGTCGGCCAGACTTTGCTACCTCTGCCGCTGTCGCCTCGGCTTGGGAGCGGCGTTATTTCCCCGAAGCGCTTGGGCCTTGGCGGCCTCGGCGCTACCTGCCCAGGGCTCCCGGCGGCCAATGCTCAGCCGCCAGGGACTCCCCACAGCCTTCGCTTCTTTCCCTGCCTGCCCTCAGCGCAGCTACAGCACGGAGGAGAAGCCCCAGCAGCACCAGAAAACCAAGATGATCGTCCTGGGATTCTCCAACCCTATCAACTGGGTTAGGACTCGAATTAAGGCCTTCCTTATCTGGGCCTATTTCGACAAAGAGTTCAGCATCGCAGAGTTCTCTGAGGGAGCGAAGCAGGCTTTTGCTCATGTATCCAAGTTGCTGTCACAGTGTAAATTTGATCTGTTGGAAGAACTTGTGGCCAAAGAGGTGCTACATGTATTGAAAGAAAAGGTTACTTCACTACCTGACAACCATAAAAATGCCCTTGCTGCTAACATAGATGAAATTGTATTTACATCAACAGGAGACATCTCCATTTACTATGATGAGAAAGGAAGGAAGTTTGTTAACATCCTGATGTGCTTTTGGTATCTAACCAGTGCCAACATCCCCAGTGAAACTTTAAGAGGAGCCAGTATATTCCAGGTTAAGTTGGGGAATCAGAATGTGGAAACTAAACAACTTCTTAGTGCAAGCTATGAGTTTCAGAGGGAGTTCACACAAGGAGTAAAGCCTGACTGGACCATTGCACGGATTGAACACTCGAAATTATTAGAATAATTTTCTTGGAAAAATCAGCTTTTGGACTTTAGCAGTCGCTGTGAAAAACTAAGGAAGAAAAATTTTTGGATCATTTGATCTTCATTTAATCTAAGTCTGTGAATTACTTTTATATTATTTTGAAATACTCCTTGCAGTATATTGGCATGATACAGTAAAAACATTTTCCACAGATTGTTATCACCTTCTTTAAAAGAAGTCAAAATTTAAAAAAATACAATAGCACGTCATTGGTGTCATATTCAATAAATATTTCCAGTGCTCCATATAATTTTATAGACATAATAAAGAAGGTATTGAAAAAACTAAAAAAAAAAAAAAAAAAAAAAAAAGGAGAAAAACAAACAGAAAATGGACAAAGAGCAGAGCAAAGCTGGAGTAAGATACACACTTAGTCATTCAGTATCACTGCACTGTCCTCAAACTGAGGATACTGAGGAGAAGAGCAACAAAGTACTTTCTCTCTTGGAGCTTAC
The DNA here is from genome assembly GCF_007565055.1 of Rhinopithecus roxellana. Taxonomy (NCBI): domain Eukaryota; kingdom Metazoa; phylum Chordata; class Mammalia; order Primates; family Cercopithecidae; genus Rhinopithecus; species Rhinopithecus roxellana. The sequence goes on along the minus strand of NC_044553.1, from coordinate 58,908,954 downwards.
ATTCTAGTGAGGAAGAAGAACAATTTTCTTCAAGATTAGTCAATCAATGCAGAAGTTAGTCAATCAATGCAGCAGTTGAGAAGAAATCAATATAGACAGGTCTTGTGTGTTCAGCAATTAGGCAAAAGAATGAAGAATAATAGTCGCTGTCATTCAGCACCAACCAGCAGATAGAGAAATCACATAATGCAGGGCCAAAGTGCTCCTAGCCATCTAAGAGGACATTCATCTGGCCTTGATGAATATTTCTGTGCCTGAGAAAATCCATCTAGGGGCAGGACCTATCCTTCTTCATTCAACAAACATTAGTGAGTAATTACCATGACCTGGGCTCTGTGCAGGGTTGGAGCTCACAGACAAATCAGATATATTCAAAGAAAAAATTGTCTTGTTGAGGAGAAGGCAAGGAAAACAGGCAACCAACTAGACTACATTAAGAATCTGAAGTTGCTGCTTCACAGCAGCAGAAGGGGCAAGTACTGTTTAATCTTTCAGAGGCTGGTGACCAGGAGATACTTACTCTATTAAGTCTACCCTTGAAATGTAATTAAAAAATTAATGAAGTCTACCTGCATGGATTACGCAGGTAGATCCACTTCAAGAAAAAGCCATGCAACATTTCGATAAGCTGTTAGCTCTGTGTGAGTGACCTAGAACATATGCCTGCTCCAGCCTCTGCTTCCACCTGGGTTCTGTGCAATGGGTGTGCCCTGAATTGCTTCAGCTGACAGAGACAGACAGCCTCCAATCTAGGTGGAAAGCAGAGAATACTCTGCAGGGAACCATTTCTGCACAGAACCTGAACTCTTGCAGAAAACCAAGAAAAAATAAACGGTAATGGAGACACCACAGGAAAGAGGTGTCTGAGGCAAATAGGTACTCTTCAAATGTCCATTTGGTACTAAGTGTTCTTGAAGTGGGAGAAGTAGGCAAAAAATTACTTTAAAAATGTTCATCCCCACCTATGTAGAGAAGTTCACTGAAGTGGGAAGGAACAGGCCTGAGGTTACAAAAGGAAAGTTTTGCAAGTATAAGTTTTCTTGACTCATGTATATTTCTAAAAATATATATTTTAGGTAAAACATATTTCCAGTTTCTGTTGAAAACTGGGAAGACCTGGCAACATTAGGCCCACACCCCCTACCATCTCTACAACCTCCAAATCACCAGACCCCACTACTCCCTATTCCACCATCCCAACTGAGGCTGCCTCTCAGGTAACCATCATCCAGGTTGTTCTATTTTTCTAATAACTGGCCTGTTTACTAATTCATTACTGTCTGGTTACTGAGGATACAGAAGCTGGTGTAGATACTAAATTAATTAGCATGACTGGGAAAGTTGTAAGAATATATTTTCAGGAAGTTAGAGCACAGTTTAAAAATAAAAAAGTACTGCCCAATGGGGCAGTAGAGCAGAGATCAAGAAATCATCACAGCGATTTGGGGAAACTGAACTAAGGGCATCAAAATAAACAAAAAACAAGTCAAATATTCATATCACATAGTCATCTTAGAATTTTATAAACACTTCATATTCTACTCCTCTCCCAATATGCCAGCTGCTCTGATAAAGTGCCACAAAGCAGGCCCTGAAGAAACAAATACAAAGAATGTGAAATGTGTCTTTGTGGGGAGGGGAATGGCAGTATGGTGTACACCTAATGTATAAAGGTGAGGACTGTCTTCATGCTTAATTAAGATCCTCCAATGAAACTATTTCCCAGCATCTGGCCTCAGAATGCCAGCAAGGAGGCTGCCCATCACCAGTGTGGGCTCTGTTCTACTAGAAAGAGCATATGTTGAGCCAGTGATCTAGGTATGATGTGTCTTTCTCACAGACAGACTGGGAGGTGGAGCCTTCTCCCCTTTTTTACATGAGTATTAAGACAGTCCTCACCTTTATACACTAAGCATGTACCGTGGTTACATGTGCCATGTAGTCTATGGGTTGCAGAATGGTTCAAATGGATCATGACAGAACTAGAATTGTGACAGAGATCATTGAGAATTGTGGCTTCACTTCAGACGGAGATGACGCTTTTTAAATGGTCCCACAGTCAGCAAGAGCTGACTATGACTTTGGACACTTCCTGTTGGGGGAAGGTTAAGTGAATATGTGGTTTTACCTATAAGGATTGGCTTACATTAGAAGAGGAGATCCTTAGAACTGTGTGTAGGAAATGAGTTACGAGCCAGGGCGGGGAAGGGTCATGCCTCAGAATGTCTTGCTTCTCACCACTTTGTGCTTCTGAAGGAAGCTTCCAACTTCCTGATCTTATGCACCACATGGGTATGCCTCCCTGTTCCAAGCTGAGTGGGATGGGGAGAGTTGAGAAAGGCTGAACTTAGGAAGAATCAATCCAGCTACAATATGACCTTGCTTGAAAAGATAAGCTGCGCAGCACACAGTGGCTCACACCTCTAGTCCCAGCACTTTGGGAGGCCGAGGTGAGTAGATCACCTGAGGTCAGGAGTTTGAGACCAACCTGAGTAACATGGCAAAACCCTATCTCTACTAAAAACACAAAATTAGCCGGATGTGATGGTGCGTGCCTGTAATCCCAGCTACTCAGGAAGCTGAGGCAGGAGAATTGCTTGAACCTGGGAGGCAGAGGTTGCAGCGAGTCGAGATCACGCCATTGCACTGCAGCCTGGACACGAGTGAAACTCCGTCTCAAAAAGAAGAAAGGAAAGGAAAGGAAAGGAAAGGAAAGGGGAGGGGAGGGGAGGAAAAGAAAAGAAAAGAAAAGAAAAGAAAGAGAAAAAGAAAACATAAGCTGGGCCAATTAGATCCTGAAAGAAAACAGAGCAATTAGTAGTGGGAGCTGAAGCTTTAAGGTCAGTTATGCAGAAAGAGGCTGAGAGAAGAAGGCCGATCACATACAAGCAAATGCCACAAAGAAAACTGGTCTGTCTGTAGATTGAGGAAAGGGTGATACAGATATGCAGAGAGAAGAGGAGGGAAAGAGAGGAAGAAGCAGAGAGGGGACAGGGAGCAGGAAGGGAAGGGGGAGGATGGAGGAGAGAGGAGATGAGGAGAGAGCAGAGAAAGAGAAGAAAGGAGAGAGAACATGAGAAAGGAGGAGAGAAAAAGGAGAGAGTAGGGCGAGAGAGAAAGAAGAGAGACAGAAGAGACAGGAGAGCAGAGAGGGGACAGAGGAGAGGCAGCAGAGAGAGAGGAGAGGAAAGCAGAGAGGAGGAAGAGAGAGGAGAAGGAGATGAGTGAGAGAAGGAGGAGGAAGAGAAAGAGGAGGAGAAGAGCAGAGAGAGAGGAGGAGGAGGAGGAGAGAGGAGAAAAGGAAGCACCCAGAACTTCCGCTTATCTAGTCATCGCCCCTTCCAGTTCATACGCAGGCTTATGAAAAACTCTTCTTTTCCTAAACTAATTAGAATGACCTGCAGTTACTTGCAACCGAAAGAACCAACAAAAGCAATGAATATTGGCAAAAAATTAAAATCTGCAAGTATTTGTCTTACTTTCTTTATTCATACAGTAGGCCTAACAGTTGCCCCAATCAGTTTATACAGGCCATTGAGAGAATGCAGATTAATGCGAATGTGTAATTTGATGTTGTTAAGGGGTATGGATAGTAAAATGACAGCCAATTCAGAGTCTTAAATACACAGAGAACTTTCATTGCCTGTTAGATGCTCAGTTCACTGAGCTTTTATCATCCCCAAGAGCAACATAAATACAGTCAAAAGACATATTAATGCAAGATGACTTTTATATTTTACATAAGGGGAAAATCAACCAATTCAAGGTTATGATTCCCACAAATTCAAACCACACTAAATATGCCATCTAACAAAAGAAGAAAGAAAATGAAAGAATGCCTAGAAGACAAACTTTGGTGACAGATAAGTACATCTCTCAGAACTGCCTTTTCTCCATGACTACACAGCCTCGAGGGCTTCTCACACAGGAATTCTGACTAGAGAGCTGGTAGATGGCCCGCCAAGCCTCACAGCCCCTACATCCATTTCCAGCTCGCATGTGGCAATATGGAACCCAGACTCCTGGTGGCCCTCCTCCTAATACGATCATTCTTCTTCCTGCTGCTTCTCCCTGGGCTGGGCTAGGTGCCACTCTTTTGCCCAACATTCCAACAGCTTTATCACTGTGGCAAGCACATTGCAGGGAACTGTAAGATTCTGCTTATCAGTCTGTTTTTCCAACCAGATTCTGAGCTACTGAAGAAATCCCAGCACCTAGCACAATAGCTAGGAAATAGCTCCACATCATGGAGCTGAAAAAGCATGTCTTCAATGCACAGATCCATCTTCCCCATCTTGTTCCACTTTCCTGGCTCTAGCCTTTCCTTTTAAAGGTACTACTTAGTCCCATAGTCACACTGAGAGAATACCACAAGTACCCATGATCTTTGCTTTCCCTTGGCTCTGCTGCCTCCTTACCACAAACAAGACCATGACCAATGCTGCCAAGGCACAGTCTACACTCCACATCTTCCCGAAATATCCCAAACAAATTTGAAGAAAAAATAAGGGGGCGGGGGTGGGTAAAGGCCAAAGACACAATCTTACCAGCTGACATAAAACACCTAATGCAGGACCATAATCCAAGGGTCAGCAAATATAAAGGACCACTTAGTAAACATTTTAAGCTTTGCAGACCACAGTTGGTACAGCTACTCAACTCTGCTGTGACAGTGTGAAAGCTGTCATAGACAAGACATAAATGAATGGACATCACTGTGTTCTAGCAAAATTTTGTTTATAGAAACAAGTGGCTGACCCACAAGCTGGAGTTTGCTGACCCCTGATTAATGTAATGCAATAAGCACCAATCAAGAATATATGTATGTGCAAAACATCAATGCTAGCCGCTGAGGCATATACAGCACAGCATCCCAGCCCTACATGATACTAAAGGAGAATCAACCATAAATAACTCTGAAAAACAGGCAGACTTGATGAGTATGATAACAGAAGCACAAATAACACCGAACAGTCAACTTTAGAGCATCTGAACTGTTGACCATGATCTCTTCTTCTAACATTCTTCCCTAGTTCTGGGACTCCACACACTCTGGTTTTCTTCTAACGTCTCTGACCACTCTTTCACAGTCACTGCAAACTTTTCTCCACTGCTTGTGTTCTTTCCTAAAACGCTGTTATGCCTCTTGGATCTAGCTTATGATCTTTTCTCTTTGCACTCTATAGTTTCCTTTGGTGATCTCAGTCATTTCTAAGACTTCAAGTACCACCTACAGGCTGAAAACACATCACATCTACTTCTTCAGCCCACATGTTCACAATGAATTTCCACCTAGATGAGCCACAGGCACATCAAACTGAGCAGGCCCAAAACTGAATGAATCATCTTCCTCCAAACAGTTTCCAGTCCTATGTTCCTATCTCAGTAAACAGCATCACAATGCACCTAAATAAAAAACTCAAGCTTTCTCAATCTCTCTCCCTCCTTTATTCTCACTGATCCCTATCCCTCACAATAAATTACCAATTCTGTTCAACTCTACTTTCTAAATCTCTCCACATCTACTCACTTCTCTCTTCCTTGCCATTGCTCTAAACCAAGGTGTCATCATCTCCTGCCTAGATTACTACCAACATCCTCAGGACAATGAACAGTGCCCAGTTTTACCTCCTTCCAACCCGCTTCCCACAGTACATAGGTAGAGTTGCTTTTCTGAAATGCCTGGGGTAGATTATTTTCCAGTGGTCTGTCAGCCCAAGCCCACCCTCTGTATTCTGCTTTATGATGCTGGGACTAGAAGTCTTCAAACCACATACGTTTCCCAGACTCCTTTGCAACTGGAAGGCAGAGGTGGAGAGAAGAAACTGTCTTCCTGTTTTCCAGCTCCTGTCAGCCGTACAGTAGCAGACAGCTCCAGATGCCCATGCTTTAAGCACTCTGTGTACCAGCCTTGGACCCTCCCTTAATAGTCTGAGTACCAGTGAGAAGGAAATCCTCCCCCAGAGATCCAGTACCTCCTTAGCAATCAGCACATTAGCTCTATGGTAGCCCCTACGAGTTTCTTGGTTTAGCTAACATCACCCACTCCCTCTTGTCCCTCCCAGCTGCATGGATGGCAGCTGCTTCCTGGAGTTACCAGTCTTTCTACACATAGCCTCTGCTTCCACTATTTACATTTTCAGCCATCAAATATCCCAGGTCCCCAATTCCCTATGTTAAATCACCTCAGGTAGTATCTGAAATACATACTTTGCTTCTCTTTTCTGACTGGACCCTGACTCATGAAGTACTTGGTACCAGGAGTAGTTCTGAAGAAAGAGACTCTAAAGATGGGATTGTAGGATTGATTTTTTACCTCTGACCTTTAACGGTGATGACCTTCCTGCTTCCATCTAACACATTCTCTACATGGCATCTACTGTGATTTTTCTAGAATGTCTGTCATCAACTCAATAGCTCACCACTGTCATCAGGAGAGTGGTTTTGATAAGGCTCTCAGGGTTCTAGAGGGACTATTTGTCTAACTTTTCTTCTTGACACTACTTCCTTCTCCCTCACGCGCCAAGCTCAAATCACTCTGAATTTCCTTTCCAGTCTTTCAATCCCTTCACAAAGCTATTTCCCCAGCCTTGTATATTGCCCCTAGCCATCACTGCTCATCCAGTTAACTACTACTTGGCTTAGATAGCACTTTCTCCAAGAAGTCTTTCCAGATGTGCATCCAGCCTGAACTTCATGCATTATAGCAGTAATAATACTACCTGTTAACCCTGTGTAGTTGCCCCATACTCCCCCATGAAACCATGAATTCTAGGAAGGCAGGTGGCTTAGTCCATTCCGGTTGCTATTACAAAATTCTATATGGCCGAGTGTGGTGGCTCACGCCTTTAATCCCAGCACTTTGGGAGGCTGAGGCGGGCAAATCATCCGAGGTCAGGAGTTTGAAACCACCCTGAGCAACATAGTAAAACCCTGTCTCTACCAAAAATACGAAAATTAGCTGGGTGTGGTGGCACACATCTGTTGTCCCAGCTACTCGGGAGGCTGAGGCAGGTGGATCGATTGAGCCCGGGAGGCAGAGGCTGGAGAGAGCTGAGATCACACCACTGCACTATTCTAGCCTAGGTGACCGAGTGAGACTCTGTCTCAAAAAAAAAAAAAAAAAAAAAAAAAAAAAAAAAAAAAATTCCATAGACTAGGTAGCTCATAAACAACAAAAACTTATTTCTCACTTTTCGGGAGGCTAAGAAGTCCAAGATCAAGGCATCAGCAGATTTGGTGTCTGACAAAAACCATTTCCTAGTTCAGAGATGGTGCCTTGTATTTGTGTCCTCATATGGTGGAAGGGACAAGGCAGTTCTCCGGGGCCTCTTTTATAAGGGTAATAATCCCATTCACAAGAAATCTGCCCTCGTGACCTAGTCACTTCCCAAAGGCCCCACTTTCTGCAACCATCATATTAGTGATTAGATTCAACATACAAATTTTGGGGGAACACATTCAGACCATAGCAGCAGGAACTATGTTTATTTTGCTCACAGTTTTAATCCCACATAGCAAGTGCTCGATAATAGTTTTTTTTTTTTTTTTTTTTTGCACGAATGGATGGATCCATAAATGAGAATGTATAGATTAATTCCTACTAGGGAGATTTGGAAATACTTCTTAAAGAAGGTGGGATTTTTGCAGTGAGCCACTGGACCCAATCTCCAGCATAGTAGAAATGTTAAAGAAAATAGCATTATTCTTACCTTCCATGGACTTCCTAACAAAACTGGTAAAAATATTTTTCTTTTAAGGGTATCCAAATTATTCTAGCTCCTAAAAAATAAACTTCTTGGGAATAAAACTTCTATCTTTGGGATTCATTCATGAGCCAACCACATGAGCAAAAAAAAGTACCTTAGAAACATAGTAACTAAATACCCTCCAATGTTTACCAGCCCATATCCTTCCCTTTTAGAGGACCAGTCTAATTCAATGTCTGTTCTAAAGTAAGCTGTGTACTGAGATCCCAATAAACTTACTTTGTTACTGTCTTTTCACAAACCTTACACACTAGATTTTAGAAACTGTGTATTACGAATCTGAACACTGCTTTTAGAACTCAAATGGAAAGAAAAGTGCATCAATTAGGTAAAAATTTTTATGTTGACCTATATATGTAGATTTACTACATAAATTGTAGAGGGGATTCCATATTTGGAACTCATTCTCCCCCTCCCCACCCCAAGTATTTGAAATAATAAAAGAAATGGCTGAATTTTCTTGTAGTTTTATAACTGCATGGGTAAAAGTAATAAACCTACATATATTTTGTTGATCTAAATATAATGTATACCTTCCATACATTAAATTTGAGATGAATTCTAGACAAAAGCTCCTAGATTAATTTTTTAATGCTTCTTGGCTATTTACTAGACTTATTTGTGCTGAGTAGATCATAACATTTTATGGCTCAAGGTTTTAGTCCTTAGGAATTTCTTCCTCACACCAAATTCCTTGGTAAACTTGCAACTGTCAACCTAACTGGGCTTCCTATACCTGAACCTCTCAACTTTGTTCTCCTCTGCTACCGCCCTAGAAGCTCATTCAAAACAATAATTCCCAAAATCACTTCTCTAGTAAGTAAGTTTCAGTTAAATTTCAACTATCTCATTCTTGACATCACACAGGGTCTCTTTGCTTCTCTCTTAAAAAAAAAAAAAAAAAAAAAAAAAAAAAGGCTCACACCTGTAATCCCAGCACTTTGGGAGGCCAGGGCAGGTGGATCAACTGAGGTCGCCAGTTCGAGACCAGCCTGACTTACATGGAGAAACCCCGTCTCTACTAAAAAAAATTACAAAATTAGCTGGGCATGGTGGCACATGCCTGTAAATCCCAGCTACTTGGAAGGCTGAGGCAGGAAAATCGCTTGAACCTGGGAGGCAGAGGTTGTGGTGAGCCAAGATCGTACCATTGTACTCCAGCCTGGGCAACAAGAGAGAAATGAATGAAACTCCATCTCAAAAACAAACAACAACAACAACAAAAAAACAGAAGGTAATGCAAGGGAGAGGGAAATTTTGGTGCCGAGACTTAGCTCCAGAGCATACAAAGACACAAGAATGAATGGAAATACACGCTTCCTGGGAAATGATAGCTAAGGAAAGAAAGGGAAAAAAGTAAAAGCATAGGACGCCACTAATCTAGTTCAACCTCTCTCATTTTACAGATTAAAAAACTGGTGTCCACAGAGGGAAAGTGACTTTATGGAGATTCACACAGCACGCATATGTCAGATGCAGGAAGGGGCAATTTCCTGACTCACAGGCCAGAATCCTATCTACTCTTTTCTATGTGCGTAGCCCTCACCATTTCCCCGACACCACTCACATACACAGGTGCTCATGAACTGAAGCCAAGTCAACCTTCTTGTACTTCCAAAACTCAAATCTGACACCATCCAGGCCTTTACTCTCTCATGCTCCCTCTGCCATCTATTCATCCATCAAATATCACATTTTTCAAGGTTCAGTTCAAACCTCTTCTATGGCAGCTTTCTTATTCTCTTTCATGCCCAGTTCATACTCAATCAAACTAATCCTTAATCCTACCAAATATGTTGCAACTTCTATAAGTACCCATGGATATTACTATATATATTTGTTTCCCTGTGTTCACTGACTAAGCAGTAAACTCCTAGTGATCAGTATCAAGTCTTATCGTGCATCTTTGCGTCCCCAATCCAGAGCTAAGTGCCCAACTCCTAAAGAGCACTAAATAAGTATTTTAAAATATTTATAATTTTGGTTATACAAGCAATACAAAACTGCACAAAGTAGAAAATAAAAGGCTGCTATAAATCCACCCTACAGAGATAACTATTGTTAACAGCATGCTGTACAATCTCCTAAACTTCTTCCTGTGATTATATAATTCACACACATTTCAATGGAAAATTCAGTGGAACATTATTAACTACAACTTTTCTTTTTACCTTAAAAAATTATATATATTATGTCGTTTGTGTGTATATAAAAAGAGAGAACATATCCTATTTTTAAAAACTATGTATTTCTTTATACAAATATGTCACATTTTACTTGACCATTTTCCTATTAGTGGATATTCACACTCTTTCCAATTTTACAATGGTAAAAAACATAACCACCACTGTGTATCTGTGCAAATATTCCTGTAGAAGTTGTTAGAAATTGATACATATTTAAAATATTGATAAATGTCTAATATCTTCCAAAATGTAATTTTAATTAACCCTCTACCCCTAGTGTATGAGACTGCAGTTTTTCTGTCAAATACTAGGTATTATCAGTCATACTAGTTGTTGCCAATCTGATAAATGAAAAATGGCATGTTATTAAAGTGTGTACTTCTTGGGTTATTATGTTGATCGTCTTTGTATTGGTTGTCTAGGAAGGGGGAAGGGGTTATTTTAAGGAAAAAAGTAATTTTTTCAATAAAGTCAATATATTCTTATGCATGAATTAGAGATGAGATGTCTGAACTTTGGTGGTCTTGTTTACTGGCTGAGCTAAATATTACAGAAATATTGGAAATAAAAGAAAAACTGCCCACTGATAGCTGGAGAAATATCAGATCAAGTTCAGGGAATAACAAAAGCTCTTTCAATCAAATTAATGTTACTAGAGAATGACTACTACTTGAATAGGGAGCATGACCTCTTGTGTAGGACTCTATACAGGAGGTAAAAAACAAAGCTCAGCTACTTTGGCCCAACTGTTACAACGCATAAATTTGTATGTATCAATCCAAAGTTACTGAACACCTACTGCAGTCTTGGCAGACACTGAAGATATAAGTGTTACTATGATCCAGGCCCTAACCTGGAGGGAGTTACCTTTTTTTGTGTTTGTTTTAAAAGGAAACTATTTGGGCAATAGTATTTTACCATACATAAAAACTTCAATGAATTCTCCTTAAAAAATCAATAGTCTGTCTTCAATATTCAAGGAATAAAAAGCTAAACCTTGGCCATTTCCAAGAAATTGACAAAAATACTATTCTTATGGGAGAAAATAATACCTTCAACCTTAACTAAATATGTTCCTTGCTCTCATACCAGTGAACACATATCCCTTCAAGTTACGTATTATATATATATATACATTTTTATAATATACAGATGCTCAACTTACAATAGAGTTATGATCCAATAAACTAACTGTAAGTTAAAAATACAGTAAGTTGAAAATGCTTTTAACACCCCAATAAACCCATTGTAAAGCTGAAAAATTGTTAGTCAAACCATGGTAAGTCAGGGATTGTCTGTATACATTTCTCACTATACCACAATACTCCAAAAAAACACCCTTAGGCATATTTTATTCAGACTGCAGAAAACCAAGAAGGAAGTGAAAATCTGTAAAGAAGCCAGAAGGAAAAAAATATCCTACCTACAGAGGAACACGAGAGCAATTGACAGCAGATTGCTCACCAGAAACCATGCAAGTAAGAAAAGCATGGAGTACAATCTTCAGAGTGCTGAAAGAAAGAACTTTTCCATTCAAACCAACAACATGTATTGAGTGTCCATGCTATTATCCAGGATATTTAAAAAAACAGACTAAAACATGAATGCTGCTCTAAAGAAGCTCACAGATGGGCTAGGAAAGAAACTGTAATGGGATGCGTACTACGTGACATTAGCGGATATGAATACAATGTTATGGGAATTCAAAGGGATTAAGTCTGATGTGTGGGTAGAATGGTCACAGGAGGTGACCTCTGAAGATGACAGAAGGTAGCACTTTTGGGGGGTGCCACTACCCCCAAAAGACTTCAGTTTAATAACAGAGGATTACAGCTGAAAGAGTTGCAATATATAGACAGTGTCCTTGGAGCAGTATCAGAAAAGTCCAAAGCCCAGAGGGGATACAAAAACAACGTTATGGGAGTAAAGTGAAGTTTCTAATACCTCTAGCTACAACAAATCGTGAACACAACCCAGATCCTAGCAGGAAGAATAGTGTTATGTGCATGTGTCTGTGAGTACAACAGTGATTTAGCTATCTGGACAAGGATGCTAATATGTTAGCTTGTTTTGGTTACAAATTATAAGTGTTTTTCTGCTTATAATCCCTGGGGACATCATCATATTGGCCTGAGATAATTTATTTAAAGTTTTGTAGGACACCCTTAAAAGAATTTTTTTTTTTTTTTTTTTTTTTTTTTGAGACAGAGTCTTGCTCTGTCACCCAGGCTGGAGGGCAGTGGCGCAACCTTGGTTCACTGCAAGCTCCACTTCCCGGATTCACGCCATTCTCCTGCCTTAGCCTCCCGAATTGCTGGGACTACAGACTCCCGCCACCACACCCGGCTAATTTTTTTGTATTTTTAGTAGAGACAGGGTTTCACCGTGTTAGCCAGGATGCTCTCGATTTCCTGACCTCGCAATCCGCCCACCTCGGCCTCCCAAAGTGTTGGGATTACATGTGTAAGCCACAACATCTAGTCTTTTTTTTGTTTGTTTTTTGAAACATTAGGACTCGGTTAGGCTCCAGCAGTTTATAATCTATGATTTGCTAATGGATAGGACTTGGAAAACAATACCCCAAAATGAAGGTCTCAGAAACAAAAGTTTTTCTGTGACCTCCTCCTGCCCTCCTGTCTTCTAGTCCCATTCTCCCCCTAGGCTAGCCATAGAAACTGGAATTTCTCCCTAAGGCAGGTCATTAAAACCAGAACCTTCTTCCCCACGGCCAGCCAAAAAACCTAATTATCTTTAGTCAGATAATTTCTTTATGGTCAGTTTTATACAGAAATGCAGAGGGAAAGTTAGAGTTTAACATTGTACACAAGACCCCCATTCCAGAGAGAACCCTGCCCCACCCAGAAGGAAGGAATGCATGATCAGAGAGGCCAAGAAGAATCCAGACAGCCAGGCCTTGCTGGGTTTCCCCACTCAACCTATTAGCATTAGATCTTACCCTTTTTGTCCAGTTCTATTTTACTACAGTTGTCTCCACTTTGTTGAACCTAAGCACAGAAAGGGACAATTTCCCCTTTATCTTTGGGTCTTCATTCTGAAGGGTTCTGCTTGTTCATGATAAATAAACTTGGATGTTTTTTCTCCAATTAATCTGCCTTTTGTGAACTGATTTTTCAGTGAACCTTCAGAGGAAAAAGGGGAAATTTTCCCTTTACCTCTGCATAACCATGGGAAGAATGTGAAGACAGAGGCTTTTTCTCTTGGAACAACAAATATTTGAATGTATTTTTACCTCTGCCTTTGATGATTAGATCCTTCTCAACAAGGACTTACTGAGTGATTAATGTGCTGAATAGAATGCAAGGAGACTTACGGTCCTTGCCTTAAAATAGCTCACCGTCTAATGCATAAGATTCACAAGAATTCATACATACAGGTCATTCTGACTATACAGTCTCTGGCACAGATCTCCTAAAACCTGTGGAATTTCCTGAACGATAGTAGTAGCTTTGAAAATTCATTAAAACAATCGCTTTCAACTATATCAGTGTTTATGCTAACAAGATGACACTTTTGGGTCCCTAGATAGTTTCAGAATAGGGGCTGGTTGCCAGAAGGAGGACCAAGGCATGATTAGAGGGTTGGAACTTTCAGTTCCACCACTCTTCATTTTGGTAACTGTGGTTTTTATTTCTAACATTTTCTTTTGATTCTTTCTTAGAGTTTCAATCTCTCTGCTTATATTACCCATCTGCTCTTGCATGTTGTCTATTTTTTCCATTAGAACCCTTAATATATCAGAGTTCTTTTAAATTCCTTGTCTGATAATTCCAACATCTGTTTCAGAATCTGGGCTTGATCATTACTTGGTCTCTTCAGACTGTGTTTTTCTTGCCTTTTGGCATGCCTTGTAATTTTTCTTGCACATGGGACATGTTCACAGGAAGTGAAGTAAGCAGGCCTTCGGTGTGGCAATTTATTTTTCCATCACAGTGAATATAATGAGGGCAGATGATAGCATTATCTTCTACAATAAAGCATATTCTTCAACTTATCCATAATTATTTCCTATTCAAACATGTATCTTCTCCAGGTCTTTTGTCTGAAATGTATATGTAGAGTCACTAGGCTAGAGTCTCAGGCTATTACTTGCAACATTACATAAGCCACTATGAAATATGGACACACAACACTAGTCAAGGTTAGAAAGGGCATCAATTTACGTATATTATAAACTAGGTGCTTTTCTTGTGACCCAACATATGGATACTTCATGAGGACATTCTCTAAAATTATTTCACATAAGTAGATGAGGCTAGACTAATACTTTCAGGATACTATAAGTGAATTAAAATTCAGACAAAATTTAACTCCTTCACTATTGATCATGACAGACTATTTCACAAAAGTTAATAAACTTCCTACTTCCAACTTTAACAATTTTTTAAAGTTAATTTATGACAGAGAATACCATACAATTAAATTCTTATGACTTTTTTTTTTTTTTTCTTTTGAGATGGAGTCTTGCTCTGTCGCCCAGGCTGGAGTGCAGTGGCGCGATCTCGGCTCACTGCAACCTCCACCTCCTGGGTTCAAGCGATTCTCTTGCCTCAGCCTCCCAAGTTGCTGGGACTACAGCTGCGTGCCACCACGCCCAGCTAATTTTTTGTATTTTTAGTAGAGACGGGGTTTCACCACTTTAGCCAGGATGGTCTCGATCTCCTGACCTGGTGATCAACCCTCGTTGGCCTCCCAAAGTGCTGGGACAGCGTGAGCCACAATGCCTGGTCATTCTTATGACTTTCTAAGTCTTGTTAAAGAAACAGTAATTTCCCCATCTTTGCAAATTTGGTCAAAGTTAAGCAACAAGTTAGCACTGAAATGTTTTTAAATATACAGATTCTTTTTTCTTTTTGTTTTTCCCTCAGATAGAGTTTCATTCTTGTTGCCCAGGCTGGAGTGCAATGGCGCAATCTATGCTCACTGCAACCTCCGCCTCCCAGGTCCAAGTTATTCTCCTGCCTCAGCCTCCAGAGTAGCTGGTATTACAGGCGTGTGCCACCATGCCCAGCTAATTTTTGCATTTTTAGTGGAGATGGGGTTTCACCATGTTGGCCAGGTTGGTCTCGAACTCCTGACCTCAGGTGATCCACCTGCCTCAGCCCCTCAAAGTACTGGGATTACAGACGTGAGCCACCGCGGCCGGCCTAATGTACAGATTCTTAAATGTAAATGTCAAGAATCAAAGATGTGAAGATGATCTTCTGCTTCACTGACCTTTGGCAAAAGAATATTAAACTGACAAAAGAAGTAAGAAGAGCAAGATCAGAGAAAAGCTCTGGCCAGTTTCTTTCTAAATGACCTCTGAGTTGGAGGGAAGGAGACCAGTTGTTAGGCCTAAAAACAAAGGAAGCGGTAGACAGGAACCCCACAGGTGCTCAAAGGAGCAAGTGATGAAGCCTCTAATACCAAGGAGAGTGGAGCCTCTTCCTGTGAAATACCTTCTCTCCTAGCCTTTAGGGTAATCCTAAATCACCATTCTTTTGTCATCAATATTGAAATGTGCTTTTAGGAAGAAGCATAACAAGTCCTCCAGGGAAAGTTTTCAGCTGTAATTTTATTAGGGAAACAAGCCAAATTATGCGTGTGCATGCATCCCTTTTCAGAGAATTCTCTGGAACCTTCAGTGAGTCAAGCAGGACCTAAGGTACAAACCTAGCTGCCGGGCAGGAAAAGATTAATCTGTTGTTCTTTTATTAGATTGCGTCATACAGTACATGTAACATAAGAAAATTCTTTTGCTGAGAAAAGCATAAGAACGTGGTTCAGTACCATCCACCAGACATGCCCACTATAAGTACCTTTTGGTTCACATCCTGCTACACCGATAGAGCAACCACTTAGCATGTCATCACTTTCCCTTCTTAAATCTCATGCTGGGTGACTCCTGTCACTGGCCAAGGCCAGGCCAGTGTCACAACAACAAGACAAAACATCACATGAATTGATAGCAACACAATGGCAGCAGGAAATGATGTTCCCCAGGGAAGACCTATTCACCGAGTATGAAACTAGCTTAAGCAGCTCTCCCAGTTTAAGAAATTTAAGTAATTCATTCATTCATCAAACATTTATTGTGCCATACATAATATATAAAGCACTGTTTATGTTCTGGAGTAAAGGATTAGCAGAAAGAATACAAAGACAGTTGAGACCTGGTGCCTACCGCCAAGGAGTACACCAGACAAGCTGACATTAACAAGAGCAAATGTGAGTGATCATGCAAATTGAAGAGGGAGACTGCTAAAAAAGAAGGCAGCTGATCCTTAAATTCTAACTTGAAATACAGTGATAGGCGAAACGAAGGGAGCAATTGAATCTGCTGAAACTAACAACTAAAACAGCTGAGTAGGATTTTCTCAGGCTACAATGCCAATCCCCTCAACTCACTATCTACCATTCCCAATATTTAGCCAAGTAACAATTTTGCTTCTTCCATGTGGGCCCAGTTCCATGGAATTCAAAGGGAAAAGAGCACTCAATCAACTTCCTCTGGACAATTTGCTGCACTGCTCAAGGGTCTATGTGAGAATTACAGACATCGGGGAGGGAAGGGCAATACTAAGTATAGTTGTATACTGGACTTTGTGGTTGACCACCTGAAATAAGTTTCAAGGGCAAAACTGACTGGATCAGGAGGACCAAAGGAACAGCACCTGGAACCAATATACCCCTAGCTCCTGATAAAGTCATTTATTGTTTAAATAAATCGATTTCAGTGGGAGTCCCACTTGGGGCAGTCTGGTCAACTAGGGTTGTTAGCTCTTTGAGGGCAGAGTCCATGTTTCTTTCATTTCTACGTATCTCAATACCACCTA
The DNA here is from genome assembly GCF_007565055.1 of Rhinopithecus roxellana. NCBI lineage: Eukaryota > Metazoa > Chordata > Mammalia > Primates > Cercopithecidae > Rhinopithecus > Rhinopithecus roxellana. The sequence goes on along the minus strand of NC_044553.1, from coordinate 58,892,163 downwards.
GCACAAGATAGGGACTAAAATAATTGAGGAAAAGAGGTAAAAAGGAAAAAAAATTAAGGGTCAGTTCACATTCCCGAGATTCTACACTCAGCTACTGGGGAGTGCACAGCAAGAAGCACAGCTTTCTATAAGCAATTAAGGTGAGTGCAGTAATAAACACGCACACAGCCTGGGCCTATGAGCATAACTATCCTCATCCATGAGCATTGACTCTGCCATTCAGATGGAAACAACCAGGTCCAGTAAACTGATGAAGACAGATCTCAGCTCTGAAACTGTCATCTTTACTGCTCTCACTTACCACACATGGTCACAGTATTAGTCAGGAAAGACTAGTCACTGTGAGAGATGATCATAATCCCAAAAGACACAATCTCAGTGAAATCTCAAAGTCCTGCAAATATAATTCTTAAAAAAATAATTTAAAGACTCATTAAAAGACATTTATTTGCCTTTTTAAAAGGGGATTTATTTGAGAAACAAAGATATGACAGAACACTTCCTAGGTCACTTAACACAATAAAATGGACAATAACAAGATACGTATTTTTGAAAGCAAAAACACTCAGACTAACAACAGTTGCATGGGTATAACAATTATGAGCAGACAAACCATATCCAAAATGAACTAATTCAAAAGGGGAACTATATAAATGCATATCACTATGGTTGTCATTGTTTGCACCTGGTTTTATGACTGCAATCATCTGAAATATTGTGATGAACAACCTAAGTCTTCCGACGAGATTGATGAAAAACCACGATGGGTCACCACCACTTATGCAGTCATCCAAAGAGCTGAGATCAAGAAATTGTATCCTTCACAAATGCAGATGTACAAAAAGAACATCTCTTTATTTGCTGAGAAAGTTGCAACATTTTCAAGTGCACACAGAATGCTTACACACAAACTCAACATGGTGATAATATACTTTAATGGAGTCAAATTTGCAAAAATTGCATAAAAGGAATTAGAACTCTCTAAAGTCTCTACACAATTTATAACTCCAGTATTGGAAGTGATGCAAAAATGAAATACATAGCATAGTGAACTATAAAAAATAATTCTACAAATTTAAAATAGTGGGAAAAAAACTAAAAAAAGAGAAAAAAGCTAAATAACTAAAAAGAAAATTCAGCATATAAAAATGTATATTATAGGGAAAGATTTTGGACAATTGCATAGAGATAGCCCAAAAGAGATGGCCCGACATAAACATCCTGTGATTGTGATTTTCAGAATTTTAGACATGAGGGACTTTGGACTTTAGGGATTTTGATCTTCTGGGATTTCGATGTTCAGAATTTTAACATTCAGGATTATGACACTCAGGATTATGACCCAAACTCATCACTGTCAAAATAGACCCCTGACTTCTTTAGAATGGCTCAAACACCTCCGACCTTTGTTCTTGCTCCCATGACAGAGTACTGGTGAATGAGGTGTTCCTCTTCCTCACACTGAACTAGGGATTCAAGCTGATGGGCTCAGCTGTCTTCACTGTGGTCATCCCATCGGCTGGAACTCAGGCACATGGCTGTACCTAACTGCAAAGGAGGCTGGGAAATGCATTCTTGCTGTGGGCTCAGGAAGAGGAAAACATGGATTATGCTGAGAAGCCATAGCCTCCGCCATGGTATTTTACAGCTTTTCCTCCCCCTTCCAAGTTTTCTCTTGCCTTGTTTCTAAGGCTGCATATGTATATGTGTGTGTATATATATGTATACATACATATATCAAAAAACTATGTTTCTATGGTAGCAAACTTTTGGTCCCATACAGATTATAAACATGAGGAACCCTCACATAAATATGGTTGATGCTTTATTTGTGAAGGAAAGGGAAGAATCTGATATTGGGGCCCAGAAGACTCAGCTCTGCTTCAAGCAAGGGAGATAAATTCTGCTGTGTCCACATTCCCAGTAGGGCCTTTATCAAGATCTATCCAAAACATATATTCACGAGGGGTTCATGTCCAAGCTGGCAAACACTAGTACAGCATAAAATTTTCCTGACAAGGGTAGCAAAATGCTAAGTATTTCCTTGAGGCCCTCAATGGTTCCATGTACTGACCAAGAAACATCACATCTTAGATTCAGCACTTCCATCACCAACTCTAGAAGCAGGCTTTCTTCTCAGAGCAATTTTTCACCAAAAAGAAGACATATTTTACTTCAAAGGCATTTATCATATTCAGCAATAGAAACAATTCCTCACTGAAACGTGGACACAGGGAAATGTCTAAACACACACTCCTACATTAGTTACCCCATACCAGCCTCCCAAAGCAGTTGACTCAAAATTATGCCTCAGCAAAAATGCGAAATCAGCATATGACATAGACTTTCATGGTCTATCTCAAATGTTAAATCACTGACATGCAAATGACCTGCTCTATGACGCTACTGAACTATATGCCGCTTTGGCAAGATACATACGTGATTTATCTTGCTGTCCTCCACAATGCCTTGTATACACCATCATTCAATAAACATTTGTTGAATGAATACAATTGTTGGAATTTCTATTCATCATTAGTAAGTTATCTGCATGTGTACATGTAAGGGCTGTCAGTCTTGAGGACAAACACTTAGCTATATGACTCATTCTGTATAAAACCTTGTTAAGAGGTGTGGGGTAAATGCTTTCTGACGGTGACTGTGATAATGGTAGTAGTAACTATGACAGCACAATCAACCACAATATGTAAATGATTGTTCTATTTCATGCCTGTGGGTACAGTCAGTCACCATAGGTAGTACAAGACCCCAGGTCCTGACATGGTTCCCTTACTCCTTGGCACAATTCCCATCTCCTTCCCTGTTTTAGTTTTCCCCATAGCTCATATCACTGTCTGACATATTTAACTTCTGTGTGTGTCTATCTCCCCCACCGGAAGCTCTGTGGGGCCAGGGAATTATATCCATGTTGTCTGGTATCCAAATCAGTGCAGGGCATATTAGAAATGCTCAATAAACATTTGCAGAAGGAATGGATGAAATCAATACAATTATTTGAATTCTTTCTTCCAAATCTAAAGATTTTGGAACCACAGAAGATATTTCTGCAGTGTTCCAATATATTCACATTGTTTTGAACATCTCAAAAGGAGGTCTCACAGACAAGCCACTTTTTGTACTAAACACAGGGTTTCTAGAAACCTGTCATTGTTCTACCATCTTAAAGTCTCCAAATAAACTGAGAATGGACAATCTCCAGGACTGCACACGCTTCTGCCAAGTCTTCACCTAACAAGAACCACATCTGCAGGCCTGGCTCACTTTCACCTGGCTCCCACTCTACTACCGAGTCCTGCAGATGGCTCTCTCAGCTGGCACTGGCACCCATGGCATGAAGCCAGAAACGAAGATAGGAAATTCCTTTAATTCAGAAACAAATTTGCCTGATTCCCACATGAACAAAATGTTAGCTGCCAGACTCAGCTCTATACATGGGAAGTAGACACAATTCATTAAAAAAAATTTTTTTTTTAAGTTTTAAAAGTTTATCTTTTTGGCCACGTATGGTGGCTCACACCTGTAATCCCAGCACATTGGGAGATGAAGGTGGGAGGATCGCTTGAGCCCAGGAGTTCAAGACCAGCCTGGGCATCAGAGTGGGACTCCAACTCTACAAAAAATTAGCCAGGTGTGGTACATATGCCTGTGGTCCCAGCTGAAGTGGGAGGATTGCTTGAGCCCAAGAGGTTGAGGCTGTAGTGAGTCATGATCACACCACTGCACTCCAGCCTGGGAGACACAAAGAGACCTTGTCTTAAAAAAAAAGAGTTCATCTTTCCAAATGTCGTCTGGTAAGACAAATGTACCTGATAAATTACTTTAGGTTGTTAAAGACTCACTGAATGTTATAATTAATTTGACAAGCTGTTGCTTGATGGAGCTTTAAAATTCATGTTTTATTTAATTTTTGGTGTATGGAGAACAGTGTCTATTGGCAACAATAATTCCTATTTGTTTTTCTGTTGACTCTCAAATAGCAATTACATAATGCTCTCAAAGTAATGGTAAAAGAGACTACCAGCTTGAGAATGTGTAACAAAAAAGACATTTTACACATCAAAAGGTTTTATACCTCTAGAATATTCTACACATCAGAAGCTTTTAGAATAGCAAGCAGCAGCTTCTAACAACTCATAGAAGAATGGCTAAGCTTTTAAATCCCAAAACGAAGAGTCATTCTAACATCTTCCACCATTCTTCTCAAAGCTTCCACCAAGACTTTCTTCACAAATACTGTGGTCAAAAGGTTTAGGGTTTTTTAGCAAATACTATCTCAGCCAGCCTACCAGTCAGCCAGTGTATATTATGTGCTAACCCCACGAGAGACATGGAGAATTCTGAGAGCAAAATGTAACTTTTATCACAAGTTTCTGGATTCATTAGCAAAATAAAAAGGATGGATGGGATGATAGCTAAGATCATTTCTAGTTAATTTGTTTGGTTTTCACTTCAGAATGGTCTCACACAACTATCAAACTGCATTATAAGACATCAAGTTAAGGATGTCTTAAAGCAATTAAAATTTGAAATTTCAAAACAGTTCAATACATGGAGAATTCTTATCACTGGGTCCTAATATCTGATGTTCTGAAACTTAAACATACAGCTTTGAAGCTTCAAATATTATTTAATTTCCCAGGGACTTTTCTCTTAAGCTCATTTGCTGATTACTTGGGTTCCTTGCTTTTCCATTTTCCTACTTGCATCTCAAAATGAGGCATAAATTATACAAATTATACAAAACTATACAATAAATAATCAAAATACATTTCCTTCCCAGACCCAAAACCCAAAATGTTAAGTTGCACAATATCGTGTAGCGTAATCAAATGCACAGAAAATCTCCTCCCTCAGTGAACCAGAAACCCAACAAGCCCAGTCCGACAAACTGAGGAGCACGCCATCACCACAATGTCACCTAGTCGTTGAGAACTTACTCCAACTTGGTGCTGACCCTGCACTAAGAGATTCAGGTTTTCTAGTCCCACTGGTTTCTGTTCCAGGGCATCAAAGCACCCACATGTAGCCTCTTCATGCAAAACAACATCACACACACACACACACACACACAAACTGCATTTAGAACCAAGTCAAATACCACAAACATTATATGTTACCAAATTTTCAGCAATGTGACTGCCACTGTATGAACTACAAATCGTTCGAAGCCATTATTTACTTTTTCTAGAGCGAGTGGCACTCTCCAGGGAGAAAAGCTAACAGGCTACCCCCAATCTCCTCATCAGCCTAACTTCAGTTGTTTTTTCACTAAAACACCTAAAGATACCAAACACAACTGCTACTAACAGTGGCTCACGGAGATCCTGGGCAAAGGAAAAGAGGTTTTCAGAGCTTCAAAAGCGCACTTGGAGATTCAGACACACCCTCATTCCTCTTTGGGAATCACTGATATGAGAGATTCCAGCTCAACACGCATTCCTGGAATTCTGAGTTCTCACCATAGAATCTTTAGCCAAGGCAGTCCTCAGGAAGAGCTGTTAAGTTACGGCACACTTTACGATGGTGACGCTCACTTTAGATTTGAAAACAGATTTATGGACTAGCCCAAAGTAGCCTGTAATCAGACTCAGAGGAAGAACATGTTTCCACTTTAATAAAACTTCTTCTCCGGTAAACCTATTCAGGCAATTAAAATGTGTTCCAATTTCTACTTCCCAAGCCTTTACATTCTTTGCTCTTAGGAAGAGAATTCAATAAACAAAACCTGAATTTTAAACCTGAATTCTAATTGCCTGAGGCTATTTTATACTTAAATAAATAAATAAATAAATAAGTGGCATAAACGAACAAATGTTTTGTATTTAAAGTATGTTTTTATAAGGTATTTACCTACCTTTAACGCAGCCTTTTAGTTGGGACTGCACTTTATGGAAAACTCCACACACAAAGCACCCTTCCTCCTAGTACTTCAAGGTCCTTATGAAGGAGCAGAACTTTCTAAACAGGAAACCAAAGCACAGAAAGGCAGAGCCTTAGTGACACTAGAACCCCAAATTCCTGGCATTCCCCAGCCTTAAGTTCCAGGCTCCTATCATTAATCATCACATACTACATGCTTTGCATGTGGAGACGGGTCTGTTTGATGATTTTTTTTTCTTTTCTTTGGTGGGGAGGATTTGGCAAAAGTGATAAACATGAAAGAAAATAAAATTTTGACAAGACCAATGGTGGTGGTGTGGAGTTTCAAAGCCCATCCTATGAAAGAACCACCTTTCTACTTTACATTCTGACTTTATTCTAAAACTACCTTCAACAAAGTCAATGAGATGACTTGCTAGAAAAGCCCATGAAAATGACAGTCCAGATATAGAAATCCAAATGCAACAAATCAGATATTGAGATATTGAGATATTAAATCAGATACTGAGACCTTTCCACAATGGCAGATTTAATGGTTGAGAAAAATAACAAGCAAGGCTACAGTGCAAACTGAATTTGTCTGTAACTACAAAAAGTAGTTTAGTATTCAAGATCTACTTTCCAACAAAGAAATTTATATTCCATTAAGAACCCTGCAACCTTTGACATAGTCTTTGCTTCACTCCCCACCAGAACCACAAAGTAATTATGACGCACCTCAATAGTGACACAGGCTCTGATCCAAGCTTCCTACAAGATGACACTTTTCCAGATGGCTCCTGAGGCTGTCAGGTACCGTCAGGTATTTCCTATGTTGGAAAAATACTCAAGGATATTACATAAGACTGTTCCTCTCCTGTATATGCACTAACTTCAGAAAGCCACTAATAACTGTTTAGGAAACACACTTCCTTTTCTCATGATAGAAACTCTTCCATACCTGGGAAATAAGAGCTAATGTTGTTCATTAGCCAAGAGAAGCTAAGGTTATTGGGAATTGTGAAAAATGGCACATTATTGGGTTCAGCCCAAGAGAATGAGACAAAATTATGCTTTTCCTGAGCCCCAGAGACTACAAAATCCAGTTATATTTTAAGTAGCCATATTTTAGAGATTTATATACCATTCAGTGATAAAAATAAATGAGAGTCCCAGGCTTAAGGCACCATTATTCAGTTTTTAAAATTGCAGAATATTTTCTTGCAGGATTTGGTTCAGCCAACTACAGGATGAAAAAAAAGTATTTCTAAGCTACACAGGTGAGCAACAGATTGGATCCTGGATTCAGAAATTAGTGGAAAATATATGAGCCATTAATGAATTCCACAGGCAAGGCAGGCTCTTCTCCAGATGACTGAGATCTTCAAAAATCAATACTCTAACAAACTATTACTACATTTTGAATTTCCTACTGTGACCAGAAAAACAACATATTCAGAGTACTAGTTGTTTTTTGTTTTGTTTTGTGAGACAGGATCTCGTTCTGTCACCCAGGCTGCAGTACAATGCAACAAAAGCAGCTCACTGCAGTCTCAGATTTGACTAGAGTCAAATTCTAGTTTTGCCACTTATTAGCTGTGAGACTTGAAGCAGATCACTCAGGCATACACAAAAATTGAGTTTAAAAAAAATGGAACTAATTCATAAGGCCACAAGTGATTATATGTATATAGCACGAAACATAAAAGATGAGCCTAGAATAGTAGTTCTCAAGTTTGTTGGTCTTAGGATGCCTTTACACTCTTAGAAATTATTCAAGACTTCAAAGAGCTTACCTTAAAAAATTCTACAAAACATAAGAACATGCATGTACACAGCCGGGCACGGTGGCTCACATCTGTAATCCCAGCACTTTGGAAGGCCAAGGCGGGCAGATCACTTGAGGCCAGCAGTTTGAGACCAGCCTGGCCAATATGACAAAGCCCCATCTCTCCTAGTGCCAGCAGTCCCAGCTATTTGGGAGTCTGAGGCAGGGGAATCACAATCGCTTGAACCCAGGAGGTGGAGGCTGCAATGAGCTGAGATTGCACCACTACTCTCCAGCCTGGGCAACAAAGTAAGGCTCTGTCTCAAAAAACAAAAACAAACAAACAAAAAAAACCCCAGCATACATTCCAATAGCCAATATATGGTTTCTAGAAAACTTCACTTTATACGTGTAAGAGAATAAGAATAGAACAGGTAAATTATGTCTTATTATTATGAAAATTGTTTTGATCTCACAGACTCACTAATAGGGTCTTGGGAACCCCTAGGCATCCTCAGACTATACTTTGAGAACCATTGGCCTAGCATACAAAAACCACGGAAGCTGTCAAAGACTATTAAGGTTATAAATCAAAAGGATTCAGGAGACCACACAAAGGGATTCCCATTGGCCAAAGATGAGACAATTTTAGTTTCAATAAGAATAAATGAAATGGCCTGGAAGGTGGCTTATGCCTGTAATCCCAGCACTTTGGGAGGCTGAGGTGGGAGGATTGTTTGAACCCAGTAGTATGAGGCTGCAGTAAGCTACGATCGTTCACGGCACTCCAGCCTGCAGACAGAACAAGACCCCACCTCTTAACAACAACAACAACAACAAAATAATAAATGTAATGGTTTGAAACATCAAATATTTTAAAATTAATGAATTCTTAATGAGCCACGAATTTCTCTTTCTCTCTTTCCCCTGCTCCCCAAATTGGTTATCTTTGGATGCTAGGGAGCCAAATATTTTGAAAACTGGTAGATAAATGGAAAGAATCGAGCATTTTTCTTGCCTTTTCTATACAACTGTACCTCAGGATAGCCAAACAGATTACTGGATTGGTTAGATTATTCTTTATAAAAGTAGTCTAGCTAATAAATGGAGAAATGATGGACATGAAATAACATTTTAAAACCCCGAATGAACTGACAGATTTAGGCAGCAACAATCACCACTGGCTATCAACATCTCTCTTTCACACACACACACACACATACACACCCTAAAGGTAAGAGTCTTCCCATGGGAATACTTAACACTACTCATGTGGTACTTTTGACAAAAAATTGAAACAGAATTCAATTTAGCCTCTAAATGTAACTACCAGTTTACAAGAAATACAGAGGCTAGAGGAATATGTTAAACAGAGGAACATTTAACATTTAACTTCATGGGATGGAATCAGCAAAATCCAGCCAGTGGGAAAATTTACAGAATAAATGATCCCGTTTGACAAAAAACAAAACAAAACAACAAAACAACAACAAACAGATCACAAGGAAAAGACAGTGAAGGGTAACTCTACAGATGAAAAGGGACTGAAGAGGCATGTCAAGCAACTGCAATGTGTGGACCTTATGAGGATAATGTTACAAACTAAAGAGAAAAATAATGAGAAAAACCCAAACGAATGTGAACACTGACTAAATAGCCCATATTTGATTATGTTAGAGATTCTTTTAGTGTAATAATGGTATTATAGTACTAAAAGAAAAAAGAGTCCTTATCTTTTAAAGATGTGTACCCAAATATTTACTAATAAAATAATAGGAGGTCAGGGATTGGTTTCAAAATAATCCCTGGTAGAGAGAAGAGGCTGAGATCTAGATGAAACAAGATTGGCCATAAATTATTCATTGCTGAAGCTGAGAGAGAGGCACATAGGGTCTGTTATTATATTCTCTTGTATTCCTGTGTATGTTTGAAATTTTCTGTACCAAAAAAGTCAAAAATATGGCTGGGCGTGGTGGGTCACGCCTGTAATCCCAGCACTTTGGGAGGCCGAGGCGGATGGATCACTTGAGGCCAAGAGTTCAAAACCATCCTGGTCAACATGGTGAAACCCCTTCTTTACTAAAAATACAAAAATCAGCTGGGCTCAGGCGGCTGAGGCAGGAGAATCATTTGAACCTGGGAGGCACAGGTTGCAGTGAGCCAAGATTGCACCACTGCATTCCAGCCTGGGCGACAGAGGGAGATCCTGTATCTAAACAAATAAATAAAATTAAAATTAAAAGCAGCCATGAAAATGTCTACTTGTCTTCTCCAGCTATACTGTGAGATGCTGAGAGGCAGGCCCTGCACATTCAGCTACCGTGCAAGGCACACAGTCCATGTCAACAGAACACTTGATAAACTAGGCTATCAGCCAAAGATCTGCAAAGTTGAACTGTGACAGGGTATGTTCTGCAAAGAAGTTCTGAGTCAGCTGTCTCTGAACCATAGACATCTCTCCAATGAAGCAGAGAACAAAACTGTATTTATAGTATGATAACCAAGAAAGATAAACAAAAACTCTACACTGAAAACTGTGTAAAAAGCTTTTCACATAAAAAGAAAATAAATGAAAACAGTAATTTTTTTTTCTCTTGGATATCGGGACTATGGGAATTCGATTTTCTTTGCTTCTATTTCTCTGAATCTCCCAAATTTTCTGTAATTACCATATCATTTTAAATGTTGGAGAATACCCTAACTTTTCTATTTTTAAATCACTTATGTCAAAGTTCTATTGATGGTTGCTTTTATATAATAATGATATTTCATTTGTTATATTTCTATGATCCTTTTATGACTTGGATAAAGGAAGAATATTATAATGAAGAAAATACTGAAAACTATCACGGAGGGATTTTTAAATTGAATTATAAAAGCAGTATGAGAACACCCTTATTCATATTGGGGAAGAGAAAGATAACCATTATCTTTTTCTCTACAAAATAAAAGAGAACTACTTAAAAAAAAATCACATTTGAATAATCTGGATCAAGGGGATTTCTCTGGTTCTTCTAAAACCTCAGTTTCAGTGCAGGAAGCTGGAGACAGAGATATCTGGGACCTAATGAAGGGGCCTCTTGGGCACTCCTCTATACCCCCTGTTCCAGATACATACCCTGCCCTCCCATCCCACCCTCTCCATCCCTTCCATAAGCCCCAGGGAGGCGGAAGATAAAGGAGTTTAATTTAATGTCAAGATTCCACACCTGGCAAGACAATATTCACCAAGGGAAAGTTCATCCCACAAACAGAAATGGATTTACTATTTTTTAGAAAAAAAAAAAAAAAATCCTTTTCAATAAAGATTCTTAAAGAACCAGGCAACAGTTAGAATCCCGGAGCAAGTTTCAATTATTCCACTTAGAAAATAACTGAAAGAATATGTGCACCAATGACTATTAATAATTTAACATGAAAAAAGAAAAATGTTAGAAATTTGGTGTGGATAATTGTTATGTTTTCCACATGAGTCTAATTAAACTTGATTTAGACTGCATAGTGCCTTTTTTTGTAACCCTGTTATTAAATAAACAAGCGACAACAAGAAAAAAAAAAAAAAGCTCAAACTGCTACCTCGCCTGTGCTTTACATATATTCTGGGAGGCTGAACTCAAAGTGAGGAAAAAAGTCAAAACAACTCAATATATGGCAGCGTCACCTTGTAGCTAAGAGTATGAACTTTGAACCAGATTGCCAAGGTTAAAACTGTTGATCTGCCATTGATTAGCTGTGTGACCTTGGAGACACTGTGGAGACTCTCTTGCATCGTGGGTTCCTCAACTAACAAATAACGTGATGAGTGGAAGTGTCAGAGGGCTGTTGTAACAGCTAAGATGAGAAATGAAAAATGCTTAGGTGAGTGCCTAACACCATGCATGCTCAGTAAATGCTACCTACTATTCTTATTATAACCTATTATACTTTTTTTCTATTTTCCCCTTTTATTCTTCTTTTTCACCCAAGAAACAAAAAGATTTTACAAACTTCTATTTGTTTAGCCTCATCAGTAAATACTGCTATCTATTTTAAAGCTTGACTCTCCTATTTTCCCCAGGGTAGAAATTTTTTTAAAAAAAATAAAAAAAATAAAAATAAAATGGAGTTAGCTTCCTCTTTACTTTGTGCTAATCAGAAATGGTACCAGATTCCTAATTCCTTGAAACTAGAAAGAATCACAGTTACTGAGGTCCTAGGCAATCCTCAGAGAGTGACTATTTCCTGGCCTTCCTCACTCAAATCCTTTGTATTGGGGATCTATTTTCCAGTTTTACTAAATCCCTCATAGCTCTTTTCAAGTGTAAAGGAATCCTGAAAGTCCATGCCAAAAAGATCATAAGAAATTCACATTCTAGAGAAAGGAATCCGAGTCTTAAAATGCCTACATGTCATATACAACTTTTACGCAAAAGAAAATGCTTGATGTGTTTTTAGTATCAGGGAGACTCCTGGTTTATGAACTTACTAAACAGCACATGAAAAGGATTGCTGGAATCAATCATAAAATTGAGCTAGGAAAGCATACAACTTAAAAAAAAAAAAATAAACAAACAATATATTCCAGGCTACAAGGAAGCATGTAGCAAATGAGATATGGCACGGCTTCACACAATACTTCGGGCTCTAATTACATGGGTATTTGGTATGAGAACTAAAAGGAAAATTATAAGGCCTGCCTTGAAGAAAAGAAGTGGCAGATAGAGGAAATAAATAGAAAAAACTTGAGGTAAGTGCTGTCCAGCTGTATAGTACATAGTGCTGAGTATGCAGTTAAATGCTTATTAGAAATTAATACAAATAGTTCAGTAATGGGATAATCAGTAGCCTAGTCAACTAGATGTCAGGTATAAAGTAGTATCTCTAATTTTACATATTTGCACTTAAGCATAAGTGCATGTAATGACACAATTTTTTATTCACCAGAATTCTTGGAAAATAAACAGAATTTATTTGTGCTAGTTGGTAGAATATAAAAGTAAGGACTTCTCACTCCTCTATGGCTGCCCCTATGTGGGGAGAACTTTGATTAAAGTTTAAGGGAGAAAGAATATGAAATAGGGATGGAACTGGCAGAGCTGGTGAAAGACCATCCATGTCAAACTGTGACTCTTCAAGTGTTCACTAAAGCCTATCTGATGGGACTAGATTCCCTACGGAAACTGGTATGAGAGAAATGCTGCATTCAGAATCTGCATGACAGAAGCAGAAACACCTTTCTAGGAAGCAGAAGCTCAGAGGCAGAGGAAGTATAAGTCACTAGAAGGCTTTGGGCTGATCCAAAGGGCAGGGAATACCAGTTAATACTTGGTTACCAAGATAAAAGCTTGACAGTATAAGGTAAGGATACAATGTATTCAAAGATCAGAGGCTCCAGGGGAATCTACAAGTTGTGATCATTTGATTAAGGGTGGCCTTGGGCCACAATACATCCCAGTGACTTACTTGGCTCTAAGTAATCCCTGGGGAACATTAAAGAGCAGGAGTACTTTCAAGAGAGTTTGCTTCCAACTCTCAGAATAAACATGGGAGGAAGATAGCATCTGGAGCCCTGAGGACTTACTGGACCTGGTTGTTTCCCCAGGCCTTGGTTCGCAGTGGGCAAGGTAGCATAGTTGTTGGGAGCTCCAACTGTAAGGCTAAACTGCCTCACGGTTGAGTGTGAATCTCTGTTTGCCATCCAGTAGTTACTCTGTTTGCTCAGGCATCTATCCTGAAATTTCTCTTTCCAAATGCTCTTGGTTGTGGATTACCCATAGGTCTTCTCATCAAGTAAGCAATCACAAGACTTCTCTATAACACACAACACATACACTGCCCCTGCCCCTCCCTACTCAGCACATCCAGAAAACACATTCTTAACCTGATCTTTGTATGTCTTCCTTTCTGTTCTATCACCATTGTGTTGTACTGCTTCTTTAATCTTCCCATTCTTCCTCCAGCGTGCACAAATAGGATTTCCAGAGATTCTTAATACATCTGCAATGCCAGCCATTGCCCATGGCTTCTGACTTGCCTGCAACTAACTCCTAACACAGCTAAACACTGAGCATGGGGGGGGCGGAGCAAGATGGCCGAATAGGAACAGCTCCAGTCTCCAACTCCCAGCGCGAGCGACACAGAAGACCGGTGATTTCTGCATTTTCAACTGAGGTACTGGGGTCATCTCACTAGGGAGTGCCGGACAATCGGTGCTGGTCAGCTGCTGCAGCTGACCAGCGAGAGCTGAAGCAGGGCGAGGCATCGCCTCACCTGGAAGCGCAAGGGGGAAGGGAATCCCTTTTCCTAGACAGGGGAACTGAGACACACAACACCTGGAAAATCGGGTAACTCCCACCCCAATACTGCACTTTAAGCAAACAGGCACACCAGGAGAATATATCCCACACATGGCCGGGAGGGTCCCACGCCCACGGAGCCTCCCTCACTGCTAACACAGCAGTCTGCGGCGATCTATCCCCAAGGCAGCAGCGAGGCTGGGGGAGGGGCGTCCGCCATTGCCGAGGCTTAAGTAGGTAAACAAAGCTGCTGGGAAGCTCTAACTGAGTGGAGCTCACAGCAGCACAAGGAAGCCTGCCTGTCTCTGTAGACTCCACCTCTGGGGACAGCACACAGCTGAAGACCAACAGGGGAAGCAGCGGGGCCGGTGCAGACACAAACGACTCTGTCTGACAGCTTTTGGGAAAGCCGTGGATCTCCCAACGCGGAGGTTGAGATCTGAGAACAGACAGACTGCCTGCTCAGGTGGGTCCCTGACCCCTGAGTAGCCTAGCTGGGAGACATCCCCCACTAGGGGCAGTCTGACACCCCACACCTCACAGGGTGGAGTACACCCCTGAGAGGAAATTTCCAAAGGAAGAATCAGACAGGTACACTCACTGTTCAGCAATATTCTATCTTCTGCAACCTCTGCTGCTGATACACAGGCAAACAGGGTCTGGAGTGGACCTCAAGCAATCTCCAACAGACCAACAGACAGTCCTTCTGACTGTCAGAAGGAAAACTATCAAACAGGAAGGACACCTATACCAAAACCCCATCAGTACGTCACCACCATCAAAGACCAGAGACAGATAAAACCACAAAGATGGGGAAGAAGCAGGGCAGAAAAGCTGGAAATTCAAAAAATAAGAGTGCATCTCCCCCTGAAAAGGAGCGCAGCCCATCGCCAGCAACGGATCAAAGCTGGTCAGAGAATGACTTGGACGAGATGAGAGAAGAAGGCTTCAGTCCATCAAACTTCTCAAAGCTAAAGGAGGAATTACGTACCCAGCACAAAGAAACTAAAAATCTTGAAAAAAGAGTGGAAGAATTGACAGCTAGACTAATTAATGCAGAGAAGTTCATAAACGAAATGACAGAGATGAAAACCATGACACGAGAAATACGTGACAAATGCACAAGCTTCAGTAACCGACTCGATCAACTGGAAGAAAGAATATCAGCAATTGAGGATCAAATGAATGAAATGAAGCAAGAAGAGAAACCAAAAGAAAAAAGAAGAAAAACAAATGAACAAAGCCTGCAAGAAGTATGGGATTATGTAAAAAGACCAAATCTACGTCTGATTGAGTTGCCTGAAAGTGAGGGGGAAAATGGAACCAAGTTGGAAAACACGCTTCAGGATATCATCCAGGAGAACTTCCCCAACCTAGTAGGGCAGGCCAACATTCAAATTCAGGAAATACAGAGAACGCCACAAAGATACTCCTCCAGAAGAGCAACTCCAAGACACATAACTGCCAGCGTCACCAAAGTTGAAATGAAGGAAAAAATCTTAAGGGCAGCCAGAGAGAAAGGTCGGGTTACCCACAAAGGGAAGCCCATCAGACTAACAGCAGATCTCTTGGCAGAAACTCTACAAGCCAGAAGAGAGTGGGGGCCAATATTCAACATTCTTAAAGAAAATAATTTTAAACCCAGAATTACATATCCAGCCAAACTAAGTTTCATAAGTGAAGGAGAAATAAAATGCTTTACAGATAAACAAACGCTTAGAGATTTTGTCACTACCAGGCCTGCCTTACAAGAGACCCTGAAGGAAGCCCTAAACATGGAAAGGAACAACCAGTACCAGCCATTGCAAAAACATGCCAAAATGTAAAGACCATCGAGGCCAGGAAGAAACTGCATCAACTAACGAGCAAAATAACCAGTTAATATCATAATGGCAGGATCAAGTTCACACATAACAATATTAACCTTAAATGTAAATGGACTAAATGCTCCAATTAAAAGACACAGACTGGCAAACTGGATAAAGAGGCAAGACCCATCAGTCTGCTGTATTCAGGAGACCCATCTCACATGCAGAGACATACATAGGCTCAAAATAAAGGGATGGAGGAAGATCTACCAAGCAAATGGAGAACAAAAAAAAGCAGGGGTTGCAATCCTAGTCTCTGATAAAACAGACTTTAAACCATCAAAGATCAAAAGAGACAAAGAAGGCCATTACATAATGGTAAAGGGATCAATTCAACAGGAAGAGCTAACTCTCCTAAATATATATGCACCCAATACAGGAGCACCCAGATTCATAAAGCAAGTCCTTAGAGACTTACAAAGAGACTTAGACTCCCACACAATAATAATGGGAGACTTCAACACTCCACTGTCAACATTAGACAGATCAACGAGACAGAAAGTTCACAAGGATATCCAGGAATTGAACTCATCTCTGCACCAAGTGGACCTAATAGACATCTATAGAACTCTCCACCCCAAATCAACAGAATATACATTCTTCTCAGCACCACATCGCACTTATTCCAAAATTGACCACATAATTGGAAGTAAAGCACTCCTCAGCAAATGTAAAAGAACAGAAATTATAACAAACGGTCTCTCAGACCACAGTGCAATCAAACTAGAACTCAGGACTAAGAAACTCAATCAAAACTGCTCAACTACACGGAAACTGAACAACCTGCTCCTGAATGACTACTGGGTACATAACGAAATGAAGGCAGAAATAAAGATGTTCTTTGAAACCAATGAGAACAAAGATACAACATACCAGAATCTCTGGGACACATTTAAAGCAGTGTGTAGAGGGAAATTTATAGCACTAAATGCCCACAAGAGAAAGCAGGAAAGATCTAAAATTGACACTCTAACATCACAATTAAAAGAACTAGAGAGGCAAGAGCAAACATATTCAAAAGCTAGCAGAAGGCAAGAAATAACTAAGATCAGAGCAGAACTGAAGGAGATAGAGACACAAAAAACCCTCCAAAAAATCAATGAATCCAGGAGTTGGTTTTTTGAAAAGATCAACAAAATTGACAGGCTGCTAGCAAGGCTAATAAAGAAGAAAAGAGAGAGGAATCAAATAGACGCAATAAAAAATGATAAAGGGGATATCACCACCGACCCCACACAAATACAAACAACCATCAGAGAATACTATAAACGCCTCTACGCAAATCAACTAGAAACTCTAGAAGAAATGGATAATTTCCTGGACACGTACACTCTCCCAAGGCTAAACCAGGAAGAAGTTGAATCCCTGAATAGACCAATAGCAGGCTCTGAAATTGAGGCAACAATTAATAGCCTACCCACCAAAAAAAGTCCAGGACCAGATGGATTCACAGCTGAATTCTACCAGAGGTACAAGGAGGAGCTGGTACCATTCCTTCTGAAACTATTCCAATCAATAGAAAAAGAGGGAATCCTCCCTAACTCATTTTATGAGGCCAACATCATCCTGATACCAAAGCCTGGCAGAGACACAACAAAAAAAGAGAATTTTAGACCAATATCCCTGATGAACATCGATGCAAAAATTCTCAATAAAATACTGGCAAACCGGATTCAGCAGCACATCAAAAAGCTTATCCACCATGATCAAGTGGGCTTCATCCCTGGGATGCAAGGCTGGTTCAACATTCGCAAATCAATAAACGTAATCCAGCATATAAACAGAACCAAAGACAAGAACCACATGATTATCTCAATAGATGCAGAAAAGGCTTTTGACAAAATTCAACAGCCCTTCATGCTAAAAACACTCAATAAATTCGGTATTGATGGAACGTACCTCAAAATACTAAGAGCTATTTATGACAAACCCACAGCTAATATCATACTGAATGGGCAAAAATTGGAAAAATTCCCTTTGAAAACTGGCACAAGACAGGGATGCCCTCTCTCACCACTCCTATTCAACATAGTGTTGGAAGTTCTGGCTAGGGCAATCAGGCTAGAGAAAGAAATCAAGGGTATCCAGTTAGGAAAAGAAGAAGTCAAATTGTCCCTGTTTGCAGATGACATGATTGTATATTTAGAAAACCCCATCGTCTCAGCCCAAAATCTCGTTAAGCTGATAAGCAACTTCAGCAAAGTCTCAGGATACAAAAGTAATGTGCAAAAATCACAAGCATTCTTATACACCAGTAACAGACAAACAGAGAGCCAAATCAGGAATGAACTTCCATTCACAATTGCTTCAAAGAGAATAAAATACCTAGGAATCCAACTTACAAGGGATGTCAAGGACCTCTTCAAGCAGAACTACAAACCACTGCTCAGTGAAATAAAAGAGGACACAAACAAATGGAAGAACATACCATGCTCATGGATAGGAAGAATCAATATCGTGAAAATGGCCATACTGCCCAAGGTTATTTATAGATTCAATGCCATCCCCATCAAGCTACCAATGAGTTTCTTCACAGAATTGGAAAAAACTGCTTTAAAGTTCATATGGAACCAAAAAAGAGCCCGCATTGCCAAGACAATCCTAAGTCAAAAGGACAAAGCTGGAGGCATCATGCTACCTGACTTCAAACTATACTACAAGGCTACAGTAACCAAAACAGCATGGTACTGGTACCAAAACAGAGATATAGACCAATGGAACAGAACAGAGTCCGCAGAAATAATACCACACATCTACAGCCATCTGATCTTTGACAAACCTGAGAGAAACAAGAAATGGGGAAAGGATTCCCTATTTAATAAATGGTGCTGGGAAAATTGGCTAGCCATAAGTAGAAAGCTGAAACTGGATCCTTTCTTTACCCCTTATACGAAGATTAATTCAAGATGGATTAGAGACTTAAATGTTAGACCTAATACCATAAAAACCCTAGAAGAAAATCTAGGTAGTACCATTCAGGACATAGGCATGGGCAAGGACTTCATGTATAAAACACCAAAAGCAAAGGCAGCAAAAGCAAAAATTGACAAGTGGGATCTAATTAAACTAAAGAGCTTTTGCACAGCAAAAGAAACTACCATCAGAGTGAACAGGCAACCTACAGAATGGGAGAAAATTTTTGGAATCTACTCATCTGACAAAGGGCTAATATCCAGAATCTACAAAGAACTCAAACAAATATACAAGAAAAAAACAAACAACCCCATCAAATGTGGGCAAAGGATATGAACAGACATTTCTCAAAAGAAGACATTCATACAGCCAACAGACACATGAAAAAATGCTCATCATCACTCGCCATCAGAGAAATGCAAATCAAAACCACAATGAGATACCATCTCACACCAGTTAGAATGGCAATCATTAAAAAGTCAGGAAACAACAGGTGTTGGAGAGGATGTGGAGAAATAGGAACACTTTTACACTGTTGGTGGGATTGTAAACTAGTTCAACCATTATGGAAAACAGTATGGCAATTCCTCAAGGATCTAGAACTAGATGTACCATATGACCCAGCCATCCCACTACTGGGTATATACCCAAAGGATTACAAATTATTCTACTACAAAGACACATGCACACGTATGTTTATTGCGGCACTATTCACAATAGCAAAGACTTGGAATCAACCCAAATGTCCATCTGTGACAGACTGGATTAAGAAAATGTGGCACATATACACCATGGAATACTATGCAGCCATAAAAAAGGATGAGTTTGCGTCCTTTGTAGGGACATGGATGCAGCTGGAAACCATCATTCTTAGCAAACTATCACAAGAACAGAAAACCAAACACCACATGTTCTCACTCATAGGTGGGAACTGAACAATGAGATCACTTGGACTCGGGAAGGGGAACATCACACGCTGGGGCCTATCATGGGGAGGGGGGAGGAGGGAGGGATTGCATTGGGGAGTTATACATGATATAAATGATGAATTGATGGGTGCTGACGAGTTGATGGGTGCAGCACACCAACATGGCATAAGTATACATATGTAACAAACCTGCACGTTATGCACATGTACCCTAGAACTTAAAGTATAAAAAAAAAACAAAAAAACAAAAAAACAAAAAAAAAAAAAAACACTGAGCATGGGTGCCTACCTACTCCAGGCCTAGGCAGCAATGCACTAGACTCCCCTAGTTCCCACACAGTAATCTTTAATAATGGAAAACTAGAATTATCCCTAAGACCCTAAACCCTCCCGGTTTTACAAAGTACCAACCCAGAATTTACTAAAAATACAAGAGTTAGAGAAAACCATCTGAGAGGGGTAATGTAATAAAATACCAGGGGGTGGCAAACCCTATATTCTATGCTATTCTTTGGCATTACTGCCCAGGGTTAGGGCACTCTGCTGACACTCTATCTCTTCCTCCCTGTCTTTCCACACTCCTTCCTCAAGGGTGATTTTCAGAGTCATAAACCAGGGAAAGCCTGGTTCAGGAACCCAGAGAGCTGTGTCCTGGTCCCAATCTGCCAATATATACAATATAGCCTAGGACAGTCACCAAATCTCTCTAGACCACTGCTTCCTTCTATGTCACACTGTAGATGCTGAAATCTGTTTCTAGCCTTGACCTGCCTATGTGATTAGTTCTTAATTTATAAAATTCTTCAATGTAGGATCTTTCTGATCAACCGCCCAGGCCCAATAAGAATAGCTACCACCAATTAAGAACCCACTATGTGCCAGGCATTATTCTTGGCAGTTTACAATCTCAACTGACACTTACTAGAGGATCTTAAGGAGGCTAGGGCTCCTTGGTTGCAATTTAACTCAATTCCTTTCTGCTCTGCTGAGCCCAAGAAGCAATGCTAGGTGGGCTTCTACCTCGTCTTCCACATTTACAGGCTTTATTATCCCTAGTGAAGATGTACACAAAAGCATGGGAGAATAAGAAGCCACAGAAGGCTTATGTCCAGAATGAATTAATCCTTTGTCCATAGAAACATGCTGAGAACAAAGCAGGTAATTCAGTTATAATGCTTATCAGAAACTCTCTGTTCTTCCTAGAGACAACCGAAGCACTCCTTAAAGGCTTGAAGCCCAAGATAGGAGAACCCAAGTCTCAGGACTCTATAATATCCCGGGGTCTAAAGGAACTTGTGGATTGTTAAGCCTTGAGTTGTGCAGAGAAGTGATTCTTTCCTTGGGAATAGTTTGAGAAAAAAAATCCAAGATTTTTCACAACCTTAAAAATCTATCAAAGAGCTAACTTAGTAAATTACATAGACAAACAATAAATGCAAAAGAGTCAAAAAAAAAAAAAAAAAGGACAATCGATATCATGTTGGACTTACTCATTTCTTCTTTTGCCTTTACTTTTCCCTATCCTAACATAAGGAGATAGATTTAAAGAAAACATAGTGAATTGCCCGGTTGGCAGCAAAGCTGCTGTAAGCTATAAGACATTTCATTCCATAGCAGATATCTTGAGTGCTGAGGGACTGCTGCCATCTTTGCTCGTCATCCTCAGCCTGAAACCTGGACACTATTGCCCCATGCCTTGTTATTTACCTAATCTTTCCAGAATCAGTAACAAATAGAGCTATATCTACAGACTCCATGTCAAAACTCCATGTCAAAATTCTTTTTTAGAATATAGATTTCTGCATATTGATTAGGCAGTAAGCATTTTTATCACAACCTTCAGAAGTTTTGAGATGATCAGATTTAGTATCTTATTATAAAATACAAGTTTCGTTTTTTTGTTTTTCCCTCTCAGTGAGTCTTTTAAACTCCTTTCCCTCTCAAGTATAAAAAATGCTGGTTCAGTCCAATGCCTTGCCATTCACAGAAGTAATTTTTGAGCTCTAAGATTACTGTATATAAACTACAGACTGGTGGGCCTGCTTGGTTTCAGTTACTGCCAAAGCCTGATATACATGACAACAGATGTCTCTAACATAGCTTCCTACTTACTCTCCAAAGCTCATCACAGTGAGAGCCACAAGGGATTCAGTCAAACTTGGCCCGCTCTTGAAGGTTTGATTGCACTGTTGGTCACCTTCAGAGGCAATATAACCATGTGAGGCAAAAAGGAGAACCAAATTATCCCAGCAACTAAAAACTCTAGGAACTCAAGAGTTTTAAATGACTTACATTTTCTCTAGTAACAAAGTGATTAAAGATACATTTTTTTTTTTCTGATAAAATATCACTCCCAGTATGTATTTTGAAAACAGAGAGGTGAATCCAAAACCATTTACATATACTCCTCCCGGTGAATTTCCAATGAAACAGAAGGCAAGGAGGTTTAGACGAAAAAGAAAATCTGTTGTTAATAAATAGCCAATCCAATTACATCATGTGAAACCTGACCAAATTCTTCCTCTCCTCCCCTAATCCTGCAGTCAGCATGGGCAACCTCAATACCCAAGCCTATTGAAACTCTGCTTTCTGTTTTCTGAATTGTCTCTGAATGTCCTCACATTCAACGACATTCTCTTCCGCTCCACCTGAGACACCTACTACCCATCAAATGGTCTACCCTTTGACTACAATATCCACAGCTTCAGCTTCCTTATTAAAATCCCCTTCACTGTGATCAACCATTTGGGCCTCATCAGAAGTGTCACTGAACATCCGTTCTTACTCAGCTTCCTTTCTAATGGTCGTGGTTTTGATAGCATGCTTTCTATAGCGCTGTTGCAAAATTCCCTAACTTGCCTTGCTCGACCTCCCTGTGTCTTTCCCCTTCCGCCCAACCCCAGTCTTAGATGATGCCTACTGTATCTCTGTCTGTCTACAGCTGTGCACCTGGCCACTGGAGAAAGCTATATGCACGCAGATTCATGAGTACCAACTGCAAATGCATTCTCAGCCAGGCTGGGCAACCCTACCACATTTCTGTTACTGAATCTTTCTCACCATTCTCTCACTCTCCTCAATGACTAGTTCACTCTTAAACCTCCACCCAACACCTTCTGACATCCACACCACCATCACCCCCATTCCCAAATGGCCATTCTCAGGTGGAGGCCATCTCATCCAGCAATTTCCCGCCATCAGACTAATTTACAACTGTAGCAGCCTTCTGCTTCTTCCCTCCTGTTGCATCTTGTTCTTTCCTCTCATCTTAGGCCAACCACTCCATTTGGGCTTCAGATTTCACTCCATCCTACCTTCTCAGGCTCATATGATCAATTATCCCTTTCCTCTCCTGTTTATACAATCAATTTCTCCCTTTCAACTAGATCCTTCCCAACAGCACTTCAACATACTCAAGTCCTGCCTTTAAAACACTCAAACTCAACCCCACATGACTCTAGCTACTTACTTACCAGTTTCCCTTTACAGGAAAAATAGAAGAATAGGGTGTCTTCATTTCTTTCACCTCCTATTCATCTTTCAACCCATTGCAATCTGGCTTGGCCATATCACTCACTGTAACAGCTCCAGTTCAAGTCAATGACCACTTTGTTGCCAAATTCAAACCAGTTGGCATCTTGATGGTGTTGGCAATGTTGACCAATTTCTCCCTGAAAACTCCTTACCTTGGCCTCCATGACCAGTGCTTTCCTTTCTACTGCCATAGTTCCCTCCTCATTACAGACCTGTCCTCTTCTACCTATTCCTTAGGGTTTAAGCTTCTCAAAGCTTGAACCTAGGCCCCCTTTCTCTTTTCATTCTATACAAGGGGTCAAAAGCCCTGCTACCCATAGGGGAAAGAAACTAATACAATTAAGTGAAGCAAAATCAACTTTCATTTCCCTCTCAATGCTATTATGCAATTTAAAACACAGTAGAATGAGCAAGATAACTGGCAACAGATCCTAGGCATCAAGGGAAGATGACAATAGGGAGTGGAAAAGGCTATAATAAAGTGGAGAGCCGTGGAGAGCCAATGCTCCAACTAGAACAAGTTACTCAGCTCAAGACAAAAATCCTGATTTCTATGTGAAAACTCACAATTTTAAAAGTCTTGGCAACCATGTCAATTAAAATTCTTTCTGGTATAAGTAAAAGAAATCTTGGTTCAAAATGGGTTACACTAAAAAGAGAATGTATTGGCTCCTTTAACCGAAAAACTTAGAAGTACATAATGACCCAGGTTAATCAATATGACGAGGGCCAGTCTCTCCATCTGGATTCCACTTCTTTGTTGTCTTCACTCTCAGATAAGCTCTACCCTAGGGTAGCAAGGCAGTTCCTAGACCTCCAGCCCACATTCTGCCAAGTTTAAGCAGAAAACAAGAAAATCTCTCTTCCTAGAGTTCCTCTACAGGCTCAAAATTCCCTGTAATTGGGTCAACTTGAATCACAAGTTCATTCTTGAACCAACCATTATGACTAGGTGAGTTGGTGAATGATTGGCTCGCCCCTGGATCACATACTTCATTTGGGGTCAGAGGCAGAACTTGATCTAAAACACAAAGTCTGAGATTGGAGGATAGGTAATTTCTCAAAAGGAAATTAAGGTGCTGCTACCAAAAAAGAAAATAGATTTTGGGCAGCCAAAAACACATAAACATATGCTACAGCAACTCATTCAAATATTTTAAAAACATTACACAGGCCAAATAAAACAGGTTTGCTGGCTGATGGTTTCTTGACAACCTTTAGTTCCAATCCTCCTTTCTCTATTTGTTTCCTAGGTGATCTCATCCAAGACTGAGTCTTCACCTACCATCTCTATACTGAAAATGCCACATTTTTATCTGACTCACAAATTCAACTGCCTACTCAACATCACCACTTGGATGCCTCAAACTCATCTCCAATTCAATTTGTCCAAAATGAAATTCATGATGTTCCTACACCTCACCCCTCTCCTACCCAAAGCTGGCCTTCCTCAGAGCTCTTTTTGCAAGGGAAGACAGCGTAAGGGGATACTTATTACTTCAGCATTAGCAGCCATAAAACATGGTCCTAACCTGAATGTTGGTACTACAAGTCTCCAAAAAGCATTTTAAAATCTTCAACAAGGACACTGAACACTTTTAACAGAATTCCAAGGATGCAAATGACTACCTCACTTATAAACAAGTGGGGATCATTAAGACATGCTCTTCTACTGTCTTTAATTATTAACTATGGTTTGAACTTGGTAGAATTTTATCCTATTAGGTGTAATGTCAAATGGGAGTACACTTTACTATAAATGTATCACAAGTCCACAGAAAGTTTTCTGGAATAGGACAAACATGACTGAGGTACTGTTTGAAAAAAAAAAAAAAAAAAAAGCCCGTCAGAAAGTCAACTGTATGACTATTGAAATTTTGTTTTCAAATTTTTTTACAAATTTGATATCTTGATTCATCTAAATTTGCAGTTGCCATTTTCCATCTCTTCCCAATTTATTTTTAAGACACATATAAATAAAGTTTCACCATAACAAATAACAAAAGGGGGAAAGGCTGTCAAGGGACATCCAAAGGTGCTTTTGTGGCTGGGTGGTGGCTCATGCCTGCAATCCCAACAGTATGAGAGGCTGAGGTGAGAGGATTACTTGAGTCCAGGAGTTTGAGACTAGCCTAGGCAACACAGCAAGACCCCATTTCTTAAAAGAAAAAAAATTAAAAAATAAGCCAGGTATGGTGGCTACTCAGGAGGCTGAGGTGGGACAATCACTTGAGACAAGGAGTTGGAGGTAACCTATGATAACACCACTGCATTCCAGACTGGGCAATGGAAGAAGGCTGGAATGCAGTGGAATGCAATAAAAAACAAAAAACAAAGGTGCTTTTGCTTATCTGCTTCTTAGTACAGCCATAGTCTTTTAGCAAATATGTTATCTGATTTGATCCTGACAACAACCTGGGAAGTTGATAGGGCACATATCTGGCAATATAAGAAATCACTGATTATAAGATGCATGATTATTTTATGTACCGCTATACTAGGAGGAAAAAACACCACAAAACCATAACACACAATGTACTATAAAACACATCTTGGCCGGGCGCGGTGGCTCACGCCTGTAATCCCAGCACTTTGGAAGGCGGATCACAAGGTCAGGAGATCAAGACCATCCTGGCTAACACGGTGAAACCCCGTCTCTACCAAAAATACAAAAAATTAGCCGGGCATGGTGGCATGCGCCTGTAGTCCCAGCTACTCAGGATACTGAGGCAGAATTGCTTGAACCTGGGAGGCGGAGGTTGCAGTGAGCCGAGATTGCACCACTGCACTCCAACCTGGGTGACAGAGGGAGACTCCAACTCAAAAAAAAAAAAAAAAAAATCTTGTTTTCAGATATGTTAAAATGTGAAATAAATAAAAATGCCTTAAAATCTGTGAAAAACTATCAGAAGCCTCACATCACAGATAAGGAACCAGAAGCTCAGAGGTTATCCAAAGTTAAAAGCAGTAAGTTCAAGAATGAACTTGATCCTGTGGGATCAGTTTCCTAATTTGTTTTTCTACCAGTCCAGCTCCTGGGACCGAGTGATCTCTCGAGTTCCTTCTGGGGCCCCAAAAACTTTTCTGATACAAAGTTAGTAAAGGCCAATCATAACAAATCATTTCAATAAATGCTTTTAAATTGACATGGATTCTAATACTGAGAATAACTTAGAACTTGACTTTTCTTCAACTCCTAGACAGTCTAGCAATACTGCTAGCATACATAGCAACAGATGCCAGGTGTGTTAAAAGAATTAAAAAAAAAAAGATTACATCTTTAATTTCACTGCTAACTCAGTAGGGGGCAGGTTGGGACAAAAACTTACAGTTGACTATTAATTTTAAGTGTGATTCACAAGATGACTTTCACTTACAAAGTGTTATTACTAGGCCTTTGGTCAGCTAAAACTTTCTTCTGTAATAAACAATGTCCATTTAATGATTTTTTTGTTGTTTCTATGTTTCAAAAATACCCACATGGAAAGGTGCCATATATACCTCATTATTGCACAAACTAATGCAAAGTAAATGTGTAAGACTAATAGTTCTAATCAACCTGTGCAGAAGGCCTTTTGATTTCAACATCCAACATTCATTAAAAAGAAAATGTGTTGCAAAAAGCCAAGAAATTTTGGTGTGTGGGATTTGAATAAGACAGATAGGCTTAACTCATGACAAGGCTTTTTTTTTTTTTTAATTTAAATCTAATTATTTTACATTTTGTATTCCCCAAAACACTTAGAGCAGAGTTTTAAACAAAGAAGCTGGAATAATAAGTGCACATGATGAGATATATATTAGGGAAAATGACATTTTCCTAAATGTTCCTTCTTCCTAGCCCTATGCTGGTTCTGGAGGAGAAAGTCTGGCAGATTCTTGGTGGTGTCTGTTCTAAGGCTGCCTTTGTGTCAAAGGCACATCAAACGGAATACTGGAAGTCCTCAGGGAGCTGACAGTCTAATCAATGGGCAAACATAGCAGATATGCAGGTTGCAGATTATCTTTTAAGTGTTCTTAGTAACTGAGCAACATACTAAAATGTTTTAACATCATGTCCAAACAGTGTAAGATGTGGAATTAAGAGACCTGATACAGCCAGTGTTGCTAGATATGATCCGGGGCAAGTCAATTCTCTGAGCCTGTTTCCTTACTCATTGCCACCCCATCCCTCAGGGCTGCTGCAAAAGAAATGAAGGCAAAAGACAATCTTGCAAATCTGAAAGCACTAGGCACTGTTAAGTATTACGAGGGACACTCATAAAAATATCCTGTTTCTCAGAATACAGTAGTGACCTCCTCTTGGAGTCCCTTAAAATGAAGTCAGAGGATTCTTTCTAAAATCTAAATTCAATCCTTCCATTTCCAGGCCTCAAGATTCCTTATTCCCAAAGGATAAACATTCAACTGTTTAACTTGGTAAATAAAGTCCTGCAAAAATTGGCTCCTCAACAGCCCTTTGCATAGCTTTACTCTTCAAAGACCACAGCAAATACACAGCTGCTCCCTGATCACATTGTCTTCCATAGTTCTTTGCCTTTATGTTGACTTTCCATTGTTGGTGGAGTTCCTGGCTATGATTATCCTGCCAAAGCTAGAACTCCACCAACTGCTATTATAGCACCTTGCACATTATAATGGAGCACTGAACTTCTGTAGGACAAAGAGGATAAATGTCTTATTCTTATCAGTAGCCCCCATCCTTAGTATAAAGCCCAACCTACATTAGCTCAGTAAATGTTCCCTGAGTGACAAGCAAGGGAGATACTTACTTGCATACCTCAAAAAGATGGTGCCAAAAAGAGAATCTCAAGGGAAGGCTGTCAATTGAAAAAAAAGTTTAGAGACCTAAATAAAAATATTACAGGCCCACATCTCTTATCCAAATCCCCTAACGCCAGGTGTGCTTTGGAATTCAGCATTCTTGACATTTTAGAAAGGTAATATGGTAACGTATACCATATGGTCCAAGTAGGATCTAGGTCAGCACCCCATAATCGAACACAGTAATACTGCTGCAGCAAAACTTACAAATGATCCCACAAAATTAGATAAACGAAGAACATAAATAGACTCACATTTGTTCAAGTCCAATCGTACCACCAAATGAGTTAGAAAAGCTTTCAGAGCCTTTAAGATGTTGGAATTAGAGAGAGAATAGTGGCTCCATACCACCTTATTTGCATACATTGCTTTTTCACATCCCTTTTCTTGTTTGCTCAGAAATTCAGTATGGCAGAACTGACCTGTATTTAGGCAACAAATAAAAGTGGACACACACCCAAATAGCAGCAGCAGACAGGTAATAAAGTATTCTGAGAAAAAGGGATTCAGAGGCATATGAAAACAGCCATCATTACTAGCAACTGTTACAGCCTCTTACACCATTAAAAAAAAGCTTTTTTCTAAATCTAGCATGGAACCACCAGGTAAGAAAAGCAGTGAATACACAGAGCAGAAATGAATGAAAGACTGATTACAAACATGCATACATGCACACATACATAAATATTGTTAGGAGCTAACTCCTATCACTGATTTCTAAATGGCTTCCCAGTTGCGGAGACAGAAATGTACACATACAAACAATGGCGTTCAGACACAAAAATTAAGCTGTTGCAGACCAGTTTGACTTGCTTGATATCAAAATAGAACCTATAATGCACAGATACAAACATAGTTTGTTTATTGTGCTTCATTGCACTTCACAGATATTTTATATTTTACAAATTGAAGGTTTGTGGCAGCCCAGCATGGAGCAAGTCTATCAGTGGCATCTTTCCAACAGCATGTGCCCACTTAATGTCTCCAGGTGACATTTTGATAATTCTTGCAATATTTAAATATCTTTCATTATTATATGCTACAGTAATCTGTGATCAATGCTCTTATATGTTTCTATTGCACTTGTTTTGGAATGCCACAAACCATGCCCAAAAATGACAGTGAACTTAATCAATAAATGCATGTATTCTGGTTGCTCCCCACCATCAGCCCTGTCCCAGTCTCTTCCCCCTCATCTGAACTCAATCAATAAATGTATGTATTCTGGCTGTTCCTCCCACCAGCCATGCCCCCGCCTTAGGCCTCCGTATTCCCTAAGACACAACAATATTGAAATTAGGCCAATTAATAATCCTACAATTGCCTCTAAGTTTTCAAATAAAGGAAGATTATCATGTCTCTCACTTTCAATCAAAAGCTAGAAATGATTAAGCTTAGTGAAGAAAGCATGTTGAAAGCCAGGATAGGCTGAAAGCTAGGCCTCTTGCCCCAAACAGCCAAGTTGGAAATACAAAAAACTTCTTGAAGGAAATTAAAAATATTGCTCTGGGGAATACATTAATAAGAAAGAACAACATCCTTATTGCTGATGGCCAGTCTGGATACAAGATCAAACCAGCCAACCAGCTACAGCGTTCCCTTAAGCCAAAGCCTAATTCAGAGCAAAGCTCCAACTCTCTTCAATTCTATGAAGGCTGAAAGAGGTGATGAAGCTGCGGAAGAAAAAAAGCTGGAAGCTAGGAGAAGTTGGTTCATGAGGTTTAAGAAGCTATTTCTATCACATAAAAGTGCAAGGTGAAGTGGCAAGTGCTGATGTAGAAGCTGCAGCAAGTTATCCGGATGCTCTAGCTAAGATAACTGATTAAGGTGGCTACACTAAACAACAGATTTTCAATGTAGATGAACAGCCCTATATTGGAAAATGCCATTTAGGACTTCCATAGGTAGAGAGGAGAAGTCAAGGCCTTGCTTCAAACCTTCAAAGGTCAGGATGACTTTCTTGTCAGAGGCTAAGGCTGCTGGTGACTTTAAGTTGAATCCAATGCTTATTTACCATTCTGAAAATCCTAGGGCCCTCAAGCATTATGCTAAATCTGTTCTGCATGTGCTCTACCAATGGAACAACAAAGCCTGGATGACAGCACATCTGTTCACAGCATGGCCTACTGAATATTTTAAGCTCATTGTTGAGACTGACTCCTCAGAAAAAATAAATAAATAAATTCCTTTCAAAATATTACTGCTCATTGACAACGTACCTGGTCATCCAGGAGCTCTAATGGAGAGGTACAAAAAGATTAATGTTCTTTTCATGCTTAAACATCCATTCTTCAGCCCATGGATCAAGTGGTAATTTCTACTTTCAAGTCTTATTATTTAAGAAATACATTTCATTAGGCTATAGCTGCCATAGACAGTGATTCCTCTGATGTATCCAGTCAAAGTCACTTCAAAACCTTCTGGAAAGGAGTCACCATTCTAGATGCCATTACAAATATTTGTGAATCATGGGGGGAGGTCAAAATATCAACATTAACAAGAGTTTGGAAGAGGCTAATTCTAAACCTTATAAATGACTTTGAAGAGTTCAAGATTTCAGTAGAGAAAGTAACTGCAGATGTGGTGGAAATGGCAAGAGAACTAGAATCTGAAGTATAGACTGAAGATGTGTCTACATTGTGCAATCTTACGATAAAACTTGAATGAATGAGGAGTTGCTTCTTATGGATGAGCAAAGAAAATAGTTTCTTGAGGTGGTGAAGATGCTGTGAACATTGTTGAAATGACAACAAAGGACTTATAATATTATATAAACTGAGGTGATAAAGCAGCAGCAGCAGCAGCAGAGTTTGAGAGGACTGACTTCAATTTTGATAGAAGTTCTATAGTGGGTAAACTGCTAACAAACAGCATCACAAGCTGTAGGGAAATCTTGCATGGAAGGAAGAGTTAATCAATGCAGCAAACTTCACTGCTATCTTATTTTAAGAAACTGCCACAGCTATCCCAACCTTTGGCAACCACCATTCTGACCAGTCAGCAGTCATCCACGTTGAGGCAAGACCCTTGACCAGCAAAAAGATTACTATTTGCTGAAGGTTCAGATGATCATTGGCATTTTTTAGCAATATTTAATTCAGGTATGTATTTTTTCGGACATAATGCTACTGGACACTTAATAGACTTCAGCATAGTGTAAACATAATTTTTATAAGCACCAAGAAACAAATAATTTGTGTGACTTGCTTTATTGAGATATTTCCTTTATTGTTGTGGTCTGGAACTGAACCTGCAATATCTCTGAGGAATGTCTGCATATAAATATATTATTTTAAACAACCACAAAGACTCCTATATAATGCTTCATGTGAAAAATTTCTTTTAGAACCAAGGGCTGGCGGGAGTATAAAGCTTTCCCTGAGAAAAGACTTTCCCTTCTGAAAAGACTTACCACATAATTAGGAAGAGGAAAGAGAATGTATAATCCCATTTGCAATGAATCCTAACACCTGGACACTCATTTGGTAGTTACCCTTAAAGCTGAAAGCTCTTATTTCAGAGAGCAGGATAATTCTGCCTCAGAACCTTTATAACAGACACTACTTGATTCTATCACACACCAGAGGCCAACAATAATAGCAGTAGCTACCATTTACCCTACTGAGTCCTCACTGTATGCAAGGCAGGGAGGTGAACACCTTGAAAGTCTCAATTAATCCCCCTATTAATAATAGAATGTATCTCATAAGGTTACCATCCCATGTTACATATAAGAAGCTGGATCTTTCAGGAAAGATCCCAGAGCTTTTAAGAAGGAAAACCAAATGACTACAATGGCATCCCTTGCCAATTAGATAGCATTGGGATTGCAATTAGATGGCAATTGGATGGAGCAATCCAATAGGCTGGAGTAACAAAGGTGAATAGCCCTAGCCCGCAAAGTCTGGTCTTCTATGCCTGTCTAATCACGGCATCCAAGACAGTATCCCCTGCCCAACGTGAGGGAAAAAGGCAGGGCCCGGACCGGTGAATGGGAAAAAGAAGCCAAGGTGCTCATCAACTCACCGGGAGAGCCTGGCCACTTCCTTCCCCATACCCTTTATTCTACTACAAGCCCTGTGGACTCTAGTAACTGTCTTTTGCCCTTTTTTGAGGCCAATATTTGTCAATTAATCAAGACTCTAAGACCCTGAGTGGAGGACAAGACAGTATTCCCTCAAGGGTTCTTCATCTTGAGGGGCAATACAGAAAACAAAATGCTTACTGTGCTGGGCAATGGAACGACAAAACTGACTTTAAACAGACAGATTTTAAAGGAAAATTGCTAGCTCACAGATCACCAGTTACATATATCTTCAATATCCACCTAAACACCAGGGCACAATAAAGACTGACAGCACTGATGGGTTCCTATCTGCTCCTCCTCGGCCTTTAACGCTGTAATCCTCATGCTTTCTGAAATTGCTATGGCCTGGCTTCATGAGAGTCATAAATTCCTACCCATTGCTATATAACATGTTATTTTTAATTAAGGTAGATTTAAATTAACTGTTATGGAAATTTCCTAACACTCTATTTAATAACCAATTAGACACATCCTAATTTCCTTTACAAACTCAGATTGAAAAGAAAAAAAAATTCACAAATTCCAGAATTCACCTCTCATAAAAACCAACTTAAGAAAAGACAGTATGTTTTAACACAAATTCCATCTCTTGCTAGTGGAAATTTGTCCAGACCACACCAGACATAAAATATTGGTACACATCAGAATAATTTATTCATACATACAATATTGCCAAATTCTGTAAATATTTACAGACCTATAAATCTTTACATTGATTTTTAGAACAAGACAAAGCCATCACTTGGTTATACCCTTGTACTGAATCAATTAAAGCTTTGGTTAAGAAAAAGCAAGAAAACAACTTCTAAGAGAGAATGACCTTAAACTGAAAAATAGGCTTTAATATGAAATATATTAGAAATATTTTAAGTTCTAGAAAATCACAATGAGCTGAAGAATCAAGAGATTGGAATTAAGAATCCTGAGTTTACTATGGATTTATGGTAGAACTGTACTGCCTCAGCTTTCTCACCTGCAAAACAGAGGCAGGCAGAAAGATGAGAGTACAGGAGGAAGAGATGACAAAGATATCCAAAGCCTTTTCCTGCTCAAAAACAATTGATATTGTGATATACATAGAATAGATTATTTCTAGAAACAGATGACTCCTCTGTTTCAACTAAAAAACAAAAGCTTTTTAAAAATCAAAGAAAATAAAGATAGAGAATAAATTGGCTTTAATCATCTTAGCATGAGTGTAAACTTTTACTGTTATGCAAATGCAAACTTACAAAATGAGTGGTAAGAAATATTTTTGAAGAATGGCTGTATGTATCTCCCAAGCAATTTTTTTTTTTTTTTTGCTCAGTTTTATATATCCTAATGCACAGCACAAATGAAGATAATTTGGCACATGCTATTATTGCCCATCATCTCTACTTATTTTAAGACAGTAACATGTTTATCAACAGCATGCTTAGGACAACAGACCAGCACAGCAGAGCAGAAATATTCCGAGGTCACTCTTGGACGCCAATGAACAGCCTAAGAAATGCTCTGCTTCTGACTAAAGGATGAAATGGACAATAGTGTCACTGAATTTCAAGAGAAGGTGGAGAGTGGAAAATACAGAAGAAATACGGTAGGCCGACACGTTGGCTTATGCCTGTAATCCCAGAACTTTGGGAGCCCGAAGCGGGCGGATTATGAGGTCAAGAGATTGAGACCATTCTGGCTAACACGGTGAAGCCCCATCTCTACTAAAATACAAAAAAATTGCTGGGCGTGGTGGCGGGTGCCTGTAGTTCCAGCTACTGGGGAGGCTGAGGCAGGAGAAAGGCGTGAACCCAGGAGGCAGAGCTTGCAGTGAGCTGAGATCGCGCCACTGCACCCCAGCCTGGCAACAGAGCGAGCACAGAAAGAAATACAGACAGGAAGATAGAATGTTAGAAGTGACAGAGATGGAAAAAAATAAAAAGGCGTGAAATATAAAACTTTAATAAAGACAACAGAGGCACACAGGAGGAAAAATGACTGACCAGCCACTTTGCGCATAGTCTCCAACACCACGAAGGCATTCTATTCTGCAGAGAGAAAGCACTGCATCAGATCAGATTGTACTGATCCCCAGGACAATCACCACACTGGAACTAGCTTCTCTCTGGTTTTAAGGTTGGTGGTGAGTTCCATCATCTGACATTGCTCAAGGCAGAGGATCAAGATTAAGACACAATTTGTCCTCAGCCCACACTCAGCCCTGGGGTTGTGACTTGCCTTGAGCACCCCAAGACCTGAAATGTAAAACAATCTCAACTAAAAAAGAAACTAGACCTAACCTATCTTTCAATCCTCTCTCCCTCAGTCCTCAGTCACATCAACCAAAAACTCATCCACTGACTCAGTCACTTTATGGAAGGATCGAGTAGGAAAAAAGAAACACAGACATTGACCTAAGCACGAGCACTCACCCTGGGGGAAGGCTCACCTACCAAGAGCCAACTGTCACTACAGGGCCTGTGCCCTCTGAGCAGCAGCTCCCACTTGTGGTGGGGAGGACAACAGGAGAACATAAGCACAGATTCACTGAGTCCCTCGATTAATGTAAAATCCTTCACATTTCACAAAGTTATTAAATACATAACCCTAACAGACACCCCAGAAGGTTAGTGTTACTAGGCTCATCATACAGATGGATAAAAGGAGGATCAGAAGTGTTGAGTGTAGCATAAAGGGAAAAAGACACATTTCTAAGTGCTGAGAAGTTCAAAATAACTTGTGAGTGCTTCCTGAAAAATTGAAGGCATATCTCTATATGATGAAATGCATTGGAGGTTCTATTACAACTAAGGATCTTTTCTCTTGCCCCAGCCACACTCACTGGTACACTGACTGCTGTTCCCCATTAAGCACACATACCACTTTTCTAAAGAAACTCCTCCTAGTCTAATCTATCAAACAAAAGGTACTGAGTGGCTATTACAAGTAATACTGTGAGGATTCAAACTTCAGTTGGAAAAAGACCTTGACTATAGTCTACCTGGGGAGGCATGACTGTCCATGCAATGACACAACCATCTCACAGTCATGCAAGCTAGAGACTGAAGAGCCAATTCTGGCATCTCCCTGTTTCTTACCCTGTACTTCCAACCCATCACCACATCCAGTCACATCACTTCTTTCTATTTCTCCATACCTCCACCCAGTTTGCTCCATCTTTACCACTCTGGTCAGACTACCATCATTTCTTCCTAAACTACTGGAAAAACTTCTAAACTGGTCCACTATATCTTCTCTTGAACTTCTACAATCAATTCATCCATTTCCTTTACTGCAACAAACATGAATCTTGTCAACCTAATCACTTCAAATTCATGTTAGGAACACTGGTGACTCTTGAGAAAATACTGTCTCACACTCATAATCCTCCACTTCCAGCCATAGGGGCCTTCTGCCCTTTGCTCATACCAAGGTCTTTTCTACCTCAGGGCCTTTGCACATTCCATCACCTCCAAAATGCCATCTCCCTCCCTCTTTTTTTTTTTTTTTATTTTTTTTTGAGATGGAGTCTCGCTCTGTCGTCCAGGCTGTAGTGCAGTGGTGCGATCTTGGCTCACTGCAAGCTCCGCCTCCCGGGTTCATGCCATTCTCCTGCCTCAGCCTCCCAAGCAGCTGGGACTACAGGCACCCGCCACCATGCCCGGCTAATTTTTTGTATTTTTTTTTTTTTTTTTTTTTAGTAGAGACGGGGTTTTACCATGTTAGGATGGTCTCGATCTCCTGACCTCGTGATCTGCCTGCCTTGGCCTCCCAAAGTGTTGGGAT
Organism: Rhinopithecus roxellana; assembly: GCF_007565055.1. Lineage (NCBI taxonomy): Eukaryota > Metazoa > Chordata > Mammalia > Primates > Cercopithecidae > Rhinopithecus > Rhinopithecus roxellana. The sequence goes on along the minus strand of NC_044553.1, from coordinate 58,856,324 downwards.
TACAGGTGTGAGCCACTGCGCCCAGCCCTCCCCCTCCCTCTTTAACTCTACTCATCCTTCAGATCTCAGCTCATCATCATTTCCTTAGGAAACTGCCCTAATTTATTTGACTAGGCCAAATTCCCTCAAACATGTACCTCCCTGGAGCACTTAGAACAGTTGTCATGTAACATTTTATGCAATTAGTTTAGCTTCTTTAAAAAAAATTCTATAAAAGCAGAAACCTTGTCTGATTTTGCTCACCATGAAAATCAGTTACACACAGTAGGCTCTTTGAATGAAAAGACAAAGATCTAAGTTTAATACAAAACAAAATGAAAAAGGTGCCTGAGAAAATGTCGGTATATGGCCCTGCAGGATTTTAAACCAGGAATTTCCTGGGGTCTTTTCACCCCAAAATAGCACTATGATACAGCATCTATATGAGGAAGGGGAGAGAAACTATAATATCTTTGTCTGTCCTTTCTCCTGTTCCAAGCCTGGACATGAAATGACAAGGAAAGAAGTAGGGTGCTGCATAGAAGCCTGGCCCTGTATGTTTGCTGGCGGGGGAAGGAGGTACCAGTAATAATACCCAAACACTTATTGAAAGAAAAACCAACTGAACCTACTGAAATACTTGTTGCAGGTAACCTTGCCCCCTAACACCCCCAGACAAGAACCATATCCCTCTGTGGAAGCCTTTCCACGATGTAGGTATCATCCTTACACGAAGCTGAGCATCTTTCCCCTCCTTTAAATGTCAATGGCATTTCTCTCCTTCAAAACCCAGTTTCCTCTCAAAATTTGCTGCAATTTCCCCATCCCTCACCTAAGCTGAGCATATGTAAAATGCAGAGTCTTATTAATAAACGTCTGATCTTCTTTCTTTTGAAACCCAGTTTCTCAAGAATGGCCCCAGGTTCTGACCATACCCTCTAGTCACGCACTGCCTCAGTACAGCATAGTGTGGTGGTCAAGAGACTGAAATTGGGAGTCACATGGATGGGATGTGTGACCCTGGGACCAAAGGACAACTTCTCTGAGCCTTGGCTTCTGACTGAAAATGGGGCTAGTAACAGCACCTACTTAAGAGACTTGAAAGAATCCACAAAATGTCCTTAGCATAGTGCCCAGCACACTACATATGTACAGCTTTTAACTAATATTTTAATCAATATCACATAGAGGAAGCCTCAGGTATTCACTGAAGTGAGCTCCTTATTCCTAAACCAAGAAGCTTATTAAAAACTTCTTAGAAAACCTCTTGGCCAGGTGTGGTGGCTCACACCTGTAATCCCAGCACTTTGGGAGGCCAAGGCGGGCAGATCACCTGAAGTCAAGAGTTTGAGACCTGCCTGGCCAACATGGTGAAACCCCATCTCTACTACAAATACAAAAATTAGCTGGGCCTGGGGGTGTGCACCTGTAATCCCAGCTACTCGGGAGGCTGAGGCAGGAGAATCACTTGAATCCAGGAGGCGGAGTTTGCAGTGAGCCGAGATCACACCATTGCACTTCAGCCTGGGTGACAAGAGTGAGACTCTGTCTCAAAAAAAAAAAAAAAAAAAAGTTCTCATAAAAAGAACTTTAGACAGTTGTACCTGCGAGATAACACAGCCGTCTATAGGGAGGCAGTGTTTACTGCACCTCTGCTGCAGATGACAGTGGGACCTGACCTACATCCTAGTTACATATCCAGGAACTAATCATTAGCTACACCCACTCAAAAAATAAGGATGTGGGCGGTCTTTTACTCCTCCTGTCACAATGTATATTTTGTGTTTACTCAGCACACCATGAAATTCAAAGTACAAAGCACCATTTACACATTTCTTTCTTTTGGCAGGAAGTAAGTTCAAATGTCCACCAGCCAAGTCCAGATCTGACAAGAACAACCTACACACATGTATAGGCTAATATAATCTGATAAGAAAATGAGTTTAGATGGCCAGATATTCACAGCCACTGTGTTCAACTGCTTCTTTGTAACACTTGGAATTCTTTATAGGAATTAAATGTGGCATAAAAATGAGTATCTTACCAGAGGAAGTTTTCATTAAAATGTCCTCAGAATTTTTTTTTCTCAGCTACCTCATTTTATCCAGGGAAAACTATGTGAAAATGAACAAAATAAAATTATAATCCGTATAGGAAATTAAGCTATCTGGTTACCCATGACCAAGTACTCTGCAGTAAAAACCAAGACTATGCAGGATTATAGGTGTTAAAAATAAAAAACTACCAAATGAAGAAAGCATTCTACTATGTAGTCTCAGGAGAAACACAGAGGTTTTTCTGCTACTACTTTGAGCCAGAAAAACAGCCACCTCAGCCTCCCCAGCACTTTGGGAGGCTGAGGTGGGCAGATCACCTGAGGTCAGGAGTTCGAGACTAACCCAGACAACATGGTGAAACCCCATCTCTACTGAAAATACAAAAATACAAAAAGTAGCTGGGCATGGTGGTGTGTGCCTATAATCCCAGCTACTCAGGAGGCTGAACCCAGGAGGTGGAGGTTACAGTGAGCCGAGATTGCGCCACTGCACTCCAGCCTGGGTGACAGAGCGAGACTCCGTCTCAAAAAAAAAAAAAAAAAAAAAAAATATATATATATATATATGTATACACACACACACACACACACACACACACACACACACACACACACACAGGTTGTGGATTGCAGCTTTCTACATCCTCAGCTTGTAGACAACATTCCCAGTGTCAGTGGAAGAGGGCTAGTGTGGTGGGGTCCATGATCCAGAAAGGCTGAGAACAGGTTTCTGGGATGGTCAAGCACATGTGTCTTTCTTCTGGGCCCTTGGGGAGGCCAAATGCCCCACTGTCCATCTGAAAGCTACCTGCCCAGGGCATTCTTTTCAGGAAAAATTTCTGAAAGTCTTTACTGCACACCAAAGAACATTAACCCACTGGGGCTTGGGGAAAACTCATAGAAGACTTTCTTTTAAGTTCAGGAATAAACGAACATTAAAGAAATCAGCTGGTCGGGCACGGTGGCTCACGCCTGTAATCCCAACACTTTGGGAGGCCGAGGCGGGCAGATCGTGAGGTCAGGAGATCAAGACCATCCTGGCTAAAACGGTGAAACCCCGTCTCTACTAAAAAATACAAAAAAAATCAGCTGGGTGTGGTAGCAGGCACCTGTAGTCCCAGCTACTCGGGAGGCTGAGGCAGGAGAATGGCATGAACCCAGGAGGTGGAGCTTGCAGTGAGCCAAGATCACACAACAGCACTCCAGCCTGGGCGACAGAGCAAGACTCCATTTCAAAAAAAAAAGGAATCAGCTAACACCCTTCTTCTACTGGTCAGATTTTATGTAAGTATCCACCCAGAAAAAGACGTGTTTTTTACAAGGAATATAATTTCCAACAGTGACATTATTCATCAGCATGTCTTGAAAGGATTTTCTGGGTAGCTATTTGCCAGTCAGGAAGAAAAAGGAGCAGACACAGCAAGGCCTACAGGTAAGACAGTCCTGGCAGAATGTGGCAGGACCCTGAAAGGCCCTGAAGAGTTCCCAAGAACAGCAGGACCGCAGGAACCAGGTTTGGGAAACAGGAGTGTCCTGACGCCTGACACACGCCACCTAGGACTCCTGTCTCCACAGAATCCCATTTGACAGAGGCCTGGAGAGCTCCTGGGACTCTGAAATAGGACAGGAGTGGAAACCAGAACTTCACTATCAGCACATGTTTTTCTGGATGCAACCGAGTTGTGTTAATTCCTCCAACACTTGTCAGAGGAAAGGCAGGGCAGGGAAAGGAAAAGGCAAGACAGTAAGGTTTGACTTTTAAATCATGTTCTCTTTTGCTCTCTAAACCTGACTTTTCATCTGTATAATAAGAATACTCAAAACAGATTAAAAGACATCATTCTTGGCCGGGCGCAGTGGCTCAAGCCTGTAATCCCAGCACTTTGGGAGGCCGAGGCGGGCGGATCACAAGGTCAGGAGATCGAGACCATCCTGGCTGACACGGTGAAACCCCGTCTCTACTAAAAAATACAAAAAACGAGCCGGGCGAGGTGGCGGGCGCCTGTAGTCCCAGCTACTCGGGAGGCTGAGGCAGGAGAATGGCGTAAACACAGGAAGCAGAGCTTGCAGTGAGCCGAGATCGTGCCACTGCACTCCAGCCTGGGCGACAGAGCGAGACTCCGTCTCAAAAAAAAAAAAAAAAAAAAAAAAAAAGACATCATTCTTTTAATGTAGCACCTTCTTCCTGCCTGCTAATATCTTCAGTCTTCACTCAAGAAAGGAAGTTGCACTCCTTTACAGGCAAGTCTTATAAACAACGCTTAGGGTTTTTCGTTTGTTTGTCACCCATGGCATCAGTCCTTCCTTCCAGTGGGACTGGACTCTGAGAAGTCTTGCTACTTCCCAAAATCACTGTACGTGCTCAAAGGACATTTTAAAAGCACCTAAAGTATTCAAAAGTATATATGCTTAGAGCAATTCCGAAAAATGTTTTCAGCAATACTTTTTAAGGTGGTTTACTATCTTCCAGAGGGACTTCTACGAAAGGCAAACTCATCTGGAGATTAAATGGTTTTAAGTTTTCAAGTGGTCTCTAACTTTACAATTGCCCTGGGCCATCTACTCTGGCTCCAACTCTTCAGCAAGTTTCCTTGCTAAAGGGTTTTATACCTCTATATACCACTTCATGTCCTCCTTCCCCAGAAACATTTGAGGATAAAATCAGATATCAGTGACCGGTAAACCCCCATGACTATAGATTTCAAGACTTTTTACAAATGTTCTGTGGAACTTTCATTGTGTTTTTAAAAATACCAGTACACACACGCACACTCACATACACAGCTGAAACATAAACAAGAGGCACAGAAAGATACGAAACTTCAAAGGTGATAAGAGAAAGATAAGCTAAAATCATAATGATAGACTCCCATACAAACATCAGAATGGCTAAAATGAAAATGACTTATCAAACTAAGTGTTGGCAAGAATGTGGAACGATGGAACTCTTATTCATACCTGATAGGAGTGTGAAGCACCACACCGGAGAACTGTCTGTACTCACTAAAGCTGAACATATTCACATCTTAGAAATCAGCTGTTGTAGACACACACCCACAATCAGAAAAGCAAACCCATGTTCATCAAAAGACATACACATAAATGTTCACAAGAACATTATTCATAATACTAAAAAACTGGAAACAATTCAAACATCTGCCACTAGCAATTTATGTTCACACAAAGGAATACTATCCAAGAATGAAAATAAATAAACTACTGCTGCATACACAATGTGGATGAATCTCACAAAATCAAGGGAAAGAAGTCAGACATAGGAACACTTAGAAGCAGAGATTAGAATGGTTGTTACAAAGAAGGAACAACAGACATTGGGCCAACTTGAGGGCAGAAGGTAGGAGGAGGAAGAGCAAAAAAAAAAAAAAAACTATTGGGCACTAGGCTGAGCATCTGGACAACAAAATAATCTGTACAACATAGCTCCATGACTTGTGTTTATCTATATAAGAAACCTATATGTGTACCCTCAAACCTAAAAGTTTAAAAATAATAATAATAATTATGGTAGTTACCAGGGGAGGAAATGGAGGGACCAGGGAGATGTTGGTCAAAAGATATGAATTTTCAGTTAGATAGGAGAAGTGAATACATTTAGACCTACTGTACAACACCATGATTATAGTTGACAATAGTGTATTGTATACTTAAAAATTGCTAACAGAGTAGATTTTAAATGTTCTCACCACAAATAAATGATAAGTATGCGAGGTAATACATATGTTTACTAGCTTGATTTAGACATTCTACAACAAATACATATATCAAAACATCATGTTGTACAACAATAAACATATACAATTATTTTTCAATTAAAAATAAATACAAAAGTTTTTAAAAGAAGTCCAACATAAAATACAAAATACAACGTAAAAGAATACAAAAGTATTCTTTTGTATTAGGTATTCTTTTGTGTTAAGTATTCTTTTGTATAAATTAGGGGGTTAGTAGCACAGATTCTTTATGGATTTTCATTTCAACTCAAACAGAAAGTTATTATACTTCTTGTAGTTCTATTACCAGGGCTGCTCTATAGCAAGCTTTTATATCCAAAGTGGAGAGCTTTTCAGCTCACATGTGGAAATGAGGCACACTCTTCATTTTGGAGGCATACGTTTCTTTTACTCAGTTTCTCTCTCATTCTGTCTTCTGCTGCTTTCTGTCTTTGTGTAAATTGCAGTTTCTTGGTGCATATCTCTCTGGATATCTTATGCCTTTCTCTGGGTACCAGGTTAGGAATTAGACCTTATTCAAGCAAGAAGGTGCTTGGAATACTAGGGTTGGACCCATACAGACTCGGCTCCCCTACAGCCTTGGTCCAAGGATTAGACCTCTTCATTTCTTGGAATGCTGTCAGAAATGCAGAATCCCAGGACCCACCCCAGACCCAGTGAATCAGAATCTGCATCTTAACGGGATACCCAGGTGATCACATGTACATAAAGGTTTACAGGCACCGACCTGGGGCATATGGTGACCTGACAAACTCAGAGGCCTAGGCTAGAAGTCACAGCCTTGCAAAGCTCATAGAGTTCATCCTAAATGGCTTCTGTGTGAATGGCCTCACTCTCAGCCTGGGGTCATATGAATGAGCCATGTCTTACACCTGTAACTTTATTTTCCAAACTCAAGTTACATTCTTCTGGAACTTGGGGGTGGTCAGAAAGGAGACAGAGGACAAGGGAGGTGGTTAGAATTGAAGATGGAAAGGCATGTCTGATCTCATTTCTCTGCAACTCAGGGAAAGAGGGTAATATTTGAGAGCTAAAGTCTACTGAGGCTGCTACACAGTACTGCAGGACCTCAGATAGAAGTCACTTCACCTTTCTCTATTTTAGTCTTTTCAAGTGTAAAATAGGGATAAGTAACAGTACCTACCTTTGAGAGTGTGTTGTAGGATTAAAGGAATTGACATTTGTAAAGTGCTTAGAATTGTGTATTATGTTAGCATATGATAATGTATAGGTAGTGTTAAATAAAAATTTATTATTTTTAAGTCATGGCATTGGTTTCTCCCTGATAAAGGAACAAAAAATAATAGACTAGATAGTGAAGGGGAATCACAGAAGAAAAGCAGCTCAACATATGTTTATTGATTCTCTACCGTATGACAGACATGCATAGTTTGTATCCTCTGGGATACAAAAATGAAGATCCTTGTTTTTGAAAGAGTTCACAATCTAGTGAGGATTGAGAGCAAAGGCTGTCCCTAAAGACGATGTCTGAGTTGAAGATTCCTGTTCCATTTTTAAAATCAGCTATTAGATAGACCAGCAAGTATGTGGTTGGCAATGTCATAAAAGGATCTGAAGTCTCATTTCTCAGTAGTGAAATTGGGAAAAATGTCTACTTTATTAGCTTTGAGCTCCTTATATAAGTGCCAACTTCCCATATTCAAGGTAAACAGTTTAAAAAGAAAAAAGGGGGCCAGGCACGGTGGCTCATGCCTGTAATCCCAGGAGTTTGGGAGGCCAAGGCGGGTGGATCACTTCAGGTCCCGAGTTCGAGACCAGCCTGGCCAACATGGTGAAACCCCATCTCTACTAAAAATACAAAAATTAGCCAGGCGTGGTTGCATGCACCTGTAGTCCCAGCTACTCAGGAGGCTAAGGCAGGAGAATGGCTCGATCCCGGGAGCGGAGGTTGTAGTGAGCCGAGATTGCACCACTGCTCTCCAGCCTGGGGGACAGAGCGAGATTCATCAAAAAAAAAAAAAAAAAGAAAAGAAAAGAGAAAGAAAAAAGGCCAAGGGCAGTGGCTCACACCTGTAATCCCAGCACTCTGGGAGGCCAAGGTGGGTGGATCACCTGAGGTCAGGAGTTCGAGGCCAGCCTGGCCAACATGGTGAAATCCGGTCTCTACTAAAAATACAAAAAATCAGCTAGGCAGTGGTGGTGGACACTTGCAATCCCAGCTACTCAGGAGTCTGAGGCAGAAGAATCTCTCGAACCCAGGAGGCGGAGTGAGCCTGGGATTACGCCACTCCACTCCAGCCTGGGCAACAAGAGCAAAACTCCATCTCAAATAATAAAAATAAAAATAAAAGATACGTACTGTTATAGTGCATAAGTATTTAATCTTAAAACGACTTGCTTCAGGAACACCCAGCTTCATATTCCCAGCTCCTTCTCAGCAGCAGGACTGCTTCCTTATTGCTATTTAATGACAGGGTAGATTAAATTTTTCAAGAATAATATTAACTTCTCAACCACTAGTTACTACTGGCTTTCAGCTTAGATTGTACAAGTCAACATATTTCTAGGCAGTCTACAAACAAAAAACAGCTCGCTGATACATGACCTATCTGACCAAGCTTAGTTACCAGACAGCGGTTACGGAAGGTGACTAGTCTGCAGCACACATATTCACCTGCCAGAGGAATCAGATAATTCTCACTTCCAAATGATATGGCCACCTCTACCATCTGGAAGGTCAGTGAGTCCCAGTGAAGCCTAGTGTATTAGGCTTCAACCCAAATATCTTATCTTTGATTACCTGATGTCGATGCAACATCAGTTCAAACGTTCTGCCCTGGCTTTGTAAAAAAGTAAACAATCTCATTTTCTTCAAAGTCATCAGGCCTTAAAGACTCAAACCTGACAAGCCATGAAAGCATCAAACAAGAGGTGGAACAGGGTCTCAAAGGGTACAATTACTACCCTTAGGAAACCAGCAAACATCAGGCTGTGAAGACCGGAAACTAGTTTGATTTATAGCACTTGTGGCTTTGTTAGTTTAATTCTTAAAACCTATTTGTATGTATTGTTTCCCAGAAGAAAGTTAAGAGGATCCATCAACTTAGTTGAAATGTAAACACAATCTCCTGTTTCCTTCTACTTCAAATGATGATAAAGGAAACAGAAACAGAACAAATTTAACAAGCCACCAACTCACCTCGGGTAAACTATGAGGATGTAATTTCCCAAGTCAGCACTGTAGAGTAACAGCATATACTTTCCAGAGGTGCTTCATCGTACAGCTCATAATGTCCTCATGCCAATCCCATAAGAAGGCAAGCCAGCAGGGATTAGTGCCAGTCCCAAAAGCAACAGAGGAAGCAGAGGCTGGTGGGGGCAAGGGGCACAGGCTCCAGGTGGGAGAATCACAGTCATGTATTTTGTTCCTTACTCCTCACCATAGAGTTCTTAACCTTTGTGGGTAGGAGAAGGTCGAGAACATTGAACATTTCAGGCACATGATGCTAGGCACATTTCTACCTGCTCAGTCTTACTCTGATCATACAGATAAGAAACTGTGGTGCAGATGTTAATTAACTTGCCCAAGGTCCCACACACGTTAATAGTGGAGCTATGCTTCTCACTCAGCCCTGTCCCATTCTGAAGCCATCTTCTCTACACTGTATCAGCTTCTACTCAAAGTATGATCCACTCAACAGCAGCATCTGCATCAGTGAGAGCTTGTTACAAGTGCAGAATCTCTGGCCCCGTCCCAGACCTACTGAATCAGAATCAGCATTCTAACAAACTCTCAAGAGGCACTGTGGCACCACACTGATAAAGAGAGAAGAATGTCTACCCCAGGGGCAACTGTGTCAGCTCCAGTAGTGTTAAACCTCATTTAGTACAATGCCTCTTAGACCCAAATACGTTGATGTTCATGTAATGCTGAGCACCACATGAACCCTCTTTGAACACAGAGATTTTTTTTAAAAGAGGGAGAAGGTAGTCTTGACAGAATTCTACAAACAAATTAGATGATGACACTAAAATGTCTATCACAGTCAGATCTCCAGGGGGAAGCTAAACTGAAACTGCAGAGTCAGCATGCCCTCTGGTGGATCACAACAAGGAAGCCTGAATATGGAATTTGTCTCTGGAGGAAAATCCAGAAACACACTCAGATATGAAGATGGCAAGGCACTTGCCATGAAAATGATCCCACTGACTCAGGAGCAACTTGGAACAAAACCCTTTTAATTCAGGTAGTAAACTTTCGAATGAGAGAGTAACAAGAGCATTCTAGAAAGCCAAAGACAAACAAGGAAAAAGGAATAATCCAGGCATTTTTTCCCAATAGCAGAAAATTTAACCTGAAACTGAAACCCTATTTCTGGAGTTGTCTTACCATCTTTTTTTTTTTTTTTTTTAAACTCTCCTTTGGATCCAACCACCTTCTTCCTATTTTTAAAAATTTAATAATTCACACACCATAAAATTCACCTTTTAAAGTGTGCAACTCAGTAGTTTTCAGTGTATTCACAAAATTGTGCCATCATCATCCTATCTAATTCCTGAAGATTTTCATCATCCCAAAAGAAACCTCAGACCCATCAACAGTCTCACCCCATTTCTTCCTTTTCCAACCCCTGACAACCACTAATTTACTTCTGTCACTGTGGATTTTCCTATTCCGTACACTTCATAATGGAATCATGCAATATATGGTCATCTGTATCTGGCTTCTTTCACATAGCATGTTTTCAAGGTCCATCAATGTTGTAGCATGAATCAACATTTTGTTCCTTTCTATGTTTGAATAGTTTTCCTTGCATGGATGTACCACATTTTCTTTATCCATTCATCAGCCTATGGATTAAGAATAAGGCTGCCGGCCAGGCGCAGTGCCTCATGCCTGTAATCCCAGAGGTCAAGGCAGGTGGATTGCTTGAGCCCAGGAGTTCGAGATCAGCCTGGGCAACATAGTAAAACTCTGTCTCTACAAAAAATAAGAAAATTAACCGGAGGTGGTGGCATATGCCTGTAGTCCCAGCGACTAGAGAAGCCAAGGTGGGAGGATTGCTTGAGCCTGGGAGGTCGAGCCTGCAGTGAGGAGAAATTATGCCACTGCACTCCAGCCTGGGAGATAGAACGAGACTCTGTCTCAAAAAAAAAAAAAAAAAAAAAAAAAAAAAAACAGAATAAGGCTGCTATGAATATTCATATTTTCATGAACATGTTTTCAGTTCTCTTGTGTATCTATCTTGCAGGGGAACTGGTCATTAGGTGGCCAATGTTTAACATTTTGAGGAACTGCCAACCCCTTTTCCCAAGTGGCTGTTCCGTTTTACATATTCACTAGTAATCTAATGTAGGAGGGTTCCAATTTCTCCACATTCTCCACCTGGCCATCCTGGTGGGTGTGAAGTGGTATCTCACTGTGGTTTTGATTTGCATCCCCCTAATGACTAATGGCACAGGAACACTTCCATGCCCCACTTCAGTTCCAGGCACCCCTGCCTGCTTTCATCCTGAGTGTTGAGTATCCACTCCTGCAACTAGCTGTCCAGTCCTCTCTATAACTCGTCTGCTATTTCAATGAATTTACAGAATCAAAAAAACTTTTTGTTTTGTTTTGTTGGGGACAGGATATTACTCTGTTGCCCAGGCTGGAGTGCAGTGGCATGATCAGGGCTCACTGCAGCCTTGACCTGCTGGCATTACAGGCATGAGCCACCAAGCCTGGCCTTAGTAGGTTCTTTGACCACCACCGCAGATTCAGTAAATCTCACACTGTGCTGAGCACAATCCATTTTCTTGTATGCTCTGAAAATTATTTATATGCAGGCACAAATGCAAGTCTTTATTCCTGCTTCATTATCCCTCCAACCTAAAATGTCCCTTATCCCTAGAAGAGTGCTACCCACTATTTATATTATCGCAGTCCAGCCCCTTGGTGGAGACTTTCTTAGTGACCACAGCTTAAAATGTTCTTCTCTACTCTGAAATAAAAAATAAGTAACCACTTACAGAGTTCATTAATTAATTGTCATACTTAATGAATGAATGTCAATATTAAACCACATATTAAAATTGTGGTTTGTGATAATTCAGTAATGGAGTCCTGAAAGATACATATATAACCTCAGAAACATTCTGTATTCTGGGAAACGCTGACTTGAATAAATGTAACCAAGTTTTTGTTGTTGATATAGTTAACTATAGTACTGCTCATAGTCTTTGATATAATGATGCCCATGTTGAGAATCTCTACAAGAGGAAAAAAATAATAGGCAGTGCTTCCCAAATGGATTTGCCTTTTATAAGAGTACACCAGTTAACACCCACCCCAACAGCATTTTACCAACATATTCTCGGAACTGCTGAGCTAACTGCTCAGCAATTCTATCAGCTGGACAGCATTGAGTAGAAACCATATTTTCTATCAGAATAAGGAACTAAATTTGCTTTGTTTGAGGATGCCATCAGTTAATAGGCACTACACTAACATACCAGGTTACAAAAGAAGAGAAAAAAACTTTACATTAAATGAGTTTATACCTTTTTTTTTTTTTTTTTTTGAGAAGGAGATTCACTCTTGTTGCCCAGGCTGGAGTACAATAGTGCAATCTCAGCTAAATGCAACCTCCATCTCCCAGATTCAAGCAATTCTCTTGCCTCAGCCTCCCAAGTAGCTGGGATTACAGGTGCCCGCCACCACATCCAGCTACTTTGTTTTTGTATTTTTAGTAGAGATGGGGTTTCACCATGTTGGTCAGGCTCTTGAACTCCTGACCTCAGATGATCCACCTGCCTTGGCCTCCCAAAGTGCTGGGATTACAGGCGTGAGCCACTGTGCCTGGCCTAAATGTGTTCTTAATTTTTAAGATCCATCTGGACTTCTGAAATCAGAAAAAGAATGTATCTTAGAAATGAGCTAGTGCAGTATAACTAGTGTTTTAGTTTAAAAGCACCCTCTAGGAACATTGAGAATAATGTTCTAGGAATGGGCCCTGACTCTCTGTGACTCAGTAATAACAGTCCTAATGACCAAAAAGAAATAAAGTGCCATAATGACTGTCTCACAACAGACTTATTAAAGGGAGCAAAGATATCATGTACTGAGAAAAGTGAACAATAGTGATAAGAGGCTGCCCTCACACTGGAAAAAATCCCAGCAGCAAAAAGCAGGGGTAACACCCAAAATATAAACATCAGGTTATGGGAAGGAATTTTAAAACAGAAATGTTCCCTACTAAGTGGGAAAAACCATTTAAATTAGCTAATGAATCTTAAGAATGACAACCAGAAGGCTGTTCCTTTACCAAGTGCTGACTGCTGTCAGGAAGACAGGTTTGGGCCTTGAAGTTTTATCTACTAAAACACTAAGTGTACACTTGAGTTTTTTAAAGGTTTCTGATTTACTGATAGGTTTCTCTAGTGCTAATCATTTTAAAACTAAAACAAAGCGCAAATGGACAGGTGAGATAAAGCATGACAGTGAGCTGGGATCCCATTTGGCATAGCAACACAAGAACTAGTTAAAGCGCTGACTGACCTCCTCTTATACCTAGTTCATTTGGGCACTACATTACGTAAACTTTATTTCTTCCTTAGGATGTTATTGCAGGAACCCTCCTGACTCAAGCAGGTTCCCACAGCCTCTCTGATGCAAAGCAGTCAAAATTCAAGGCCACAGTCTAGGTCATAGGAAGTCATGGTGAGCTCTCAGCACAGGACTATGGCGTGGGGGAAAAGGAAAAGAGCTTAAGATTGGGTTAAGTCCCAATAGTGCTTGATTACAAGCTAGATTACATAGGACACCACACTAATACTGATCAGCTGCCCCTGAAAGCCAGCCTTCTACCCTCTGAGAGACCGAGAGAGGGTCTCAGCCACTGCCAGTGCCACCACCATTCTCCAGAAGAATGAAAGGCCTTTGCCAGGTCTAACCACCATGGGACATTTGTTGTGGGGTGTACTTCATGCTCCCTCAATTCAGAAAAGACACCACTGCAAATTCTTCTTAAACTTGTTCCCTAGGTGATCTATTCTGTCCTCCAACCTTAAGGTTCAAGCTGTCAGAACTGTACATAACCTCCTTTCCATAAATGTCTGAGGTTTATCCAAAAAAGGAAATAGGGTAGTTTTTGGATTTTATAAATTATAAAGGTCACTAATCTGGCATTACCCAAGGGTGATCTAAAACCTGAGACTACATATTTTACAGTATGAAAGGAAGGGGGAATCCTACCTCTTTGTAAAATTCATCCATTTAAAGAGCAATCAGAATTATTAAACATAGATAATGGTAAGTGGCACAGGCATTGGAATATAAAATGCCTAAGGAGACTTCCCAACATACCCCCAAAGAAACCTTGTCTCTGTATATGAGCTAGTAAAATAATGGCATTTCACAACAAACTTCATCTCTCTTACTATCTCCCACCCCATAAGTTAGTGATTCTATAGGCATGGTCTGTAGCAGCATTAGCATCATCCAGAACTAGACAGAAATGCAAATTCTTGGGCCTCCACCCTAGACCTAGAGAATCAGAGACTCTGGCAGTATAGCCCAATAACCTGTGGTTTAACAAGCCCTCCAGATGATTATCTTCAAGTGTGAGAACGATTGCCCTAAGATTAGGGAAGATGCTGCACCTGCGGTGGCTCAGGAGCCTGTGTGAATCCTATTTAACTGAGTGATAATCTCACCTGTTCTTGCCTTCAATTGATATTGGCTTTTAATCTTCATAGACTGATTTCACAGATTAACAGTTAAGTCCTTAGTTCAAGGTCACTATTTGAAGTCAAGTCAGAGCTCCATCCCAGGATCTGCTGACTTCTTCATCAGCCTTGAGTTTCAAACTAAGGCCTTTCTTTCTAACCGTGCCAATTCTGGGGCCCAGGACCGTGAATGTTGATAATGCCACCCCAGTCATCTCCTAATCTACATCATGCTGCCTTTCTCAGATAAATATGAGGCCTGGAGCTCCAAATCTTAAATTCAAAAGAGATGGATTTGAGGATAGAGAAAGAAAAAGGGTAAACAGATGTTTCCAAAGGCCCAAGCAACTAAACCACTTGGAGAGGAGTGGATAAAGAGAAGACTTAGATGTCTTATTATAATTAAGAATTAGCTCATTCAAAACAACTGAGTAAAGAGCACAGAGACAATGTCTAAGACAGGAATGGTGCTTTAAAGTTTTCTTAGCACTTTTCATTTCCATTATCTCATCTGAGTTTACAACAACCCTGCGATGGAGGGAGGTAAGGCCACGATTATCTCCATTTGACAGAAGAGAAAACTGAAGTTCAGAGTGGCTAATCATTTGTCCATCAGCACTGTCATCAGCTGTCAAGCTGAAACTTAACCTCAGGTCTGTCTGAATCTAGAACGGTGTAGTGTATCCACACTATGTGATTCGCACGTCTACAAATCTGCCCCAAAGCAGACTACACTCAAGGAAAAAGCAAACAGAAAAACAGGCAGCAGAAATGGTGAGCCCCTAAATCCTAGCACTTGCGCAGTGTGAGGGTGTCCCTTTAAGAACTCAACACACAAACCCAACAGCCAAGGTGTTCAGCCAAAAAAGAAGAAAAAGAGAGGCATATTTCTAGCCTGCATAATCATTTCTGGACCGATTCCCACTAGCAGCCTCCGAGGCGAACAGCGGCTCACAGCCTCGGCTGAAGCTCCTCCACCCCCAGGGTTATGACAGCGCTGCTCTGACTAGTGTGCAGGCAAAACCCCAAAACTCAAAACAAGAAGTGAAAAAAGTGGAGCCAGGAAAAATTCGTCGGCATCCTCCACACCCTTACAATCCGCACAATGCCAGTTCCAGGGTCCTGGGGTCGCCCGGACTGCAGTCTTAGGAGAGGGTGGAATGAGGTGGAAGTCCCTGCGGACCTACCGACCCTATTCTCTCCCACCCAGTCCCTAGGGCAGGGTAATAGGAAGGGGAGAGGGTTCGTTATGAAATCCTCGGGCCAGAATCAAAGGCAGATACACACCGGGGACTTTCTCCTACGGAACAATATGTCTTTCCAAATTCTCTACCTGCAGGTCCTGTCCTCTGCGAAGATGAACCGGGTGGGCTGGTGAGGTGGCGGGGTGTTATAAACCTGAGGAAAGGCTGGAGGGAAAATCGAGCCACCCACCTACTCCAGCCACGTTGCCCGGCGGTGTTGGCGAGGCTCGATGCCGACGTGCACCGCAAGCGCAAATTCGGAACCTGGCGTCCTTGACCAAGTCTGAGATCGGAAAGGGGGCATCGCCCAGTGCCAGCGCCCTGAGGGCAGGGTGCCGTGCCCGCCAGAAAAGCTCGCCTCAATTTTGGCAGTAATGATTTTCCTAGAAGATGCCAGAGTTCGCGAAGATCGGAGTGATTCGCGGATTTCTGCGCTGAAGCTAGGGGCGCAGCGACCCCGAGTTCCCCCACACTGGGAATCTCGGGGCGGCATTCTCGGGGCCCATCCCATCGCCGGGACAGTGCGGAAAGAAAGGCTCCATCCTCAACTTTCTCGGAGGAAATCACTCCGTTCCGTGGCTTGCCCAATACTGCCCGCACAACGGGTCCCAGGGTTGGAGAGAACCAGGCACACGAGTCCCTCTCTGCGCGCACAAAGCAGCTGCGCCGGGTCGCGCGGCCCCCTCTCCCGCCACCCGCCAACTTGGAAGAATCTCTCTGGGCGCCTGTCTACTCCCCCGGCCTCACAGTCACCCGCCTCGGACGGAGCGCCAGGCGCCCCAACAGCCCTGGCGGCTGCAACCGCATCTCCCTCGCTTGGCCTCCGCCCTGACCGCGCGGTTCCCCTCGCCCCGGTCCTACCGTGCAGCCTGGCTCGCGCCCCAGCCGTGCCAGTACGCGGCACGCGTCCCAGCGCACGAGGCTCCTCCCCGGGGGGCTGCCCTGCGCGGGGCTGCGGGCTCCGGGCTCCGGACAAGGCTTAGCCGGCCCGGGTGCTGGTTAGCCGCCGCTCGCGGCTCCCGCGCCGACTCCTGCTGCCGCGCGCGAAAAGGGAGGTGTAGGGGGGGGAAACTCCCGGCAACTCCAACTCCGGGCGCTGGAGCTCCAGCTGCAGCCGCGCGCCCGCCCGCCGCCGAGTGCGAGCGCCTGCGAAGCAAACCTGCCCCCGCGGCCGCCTCTGAGCATGCTCAGTGCCGCCGTGGGCGAGCCCGAGCGCCCTGGCCCGGGGCAAAGAGCAGCAGCTGGGGGCCGGGACCCGCCGCAGGCTCGGGAGCGCGGAGGTGGCGGAGGAAGTGAAGGGCCAATGTAGGGACGGGGGCCCAGAGCCAAAGACCCAGGAGAGACTGGTCTGGGCGCAAGAGCCGGTGCGACTTTCACAGCTTGTGGGAAGTTTGTGGGCTAGAAAGGAGGGCTGCTTCTGTGAGCTTCTCTGTGAGACTGTATTCGAAAGGACAACCAGGAAACATTATTTTTCTCTCCAGGTATAAACGAATAGATCCAGCCGATGGATTTTTATCCTGTGCGCTCTTTCCTTTATTCTTAGGGTAGCAAACTCAAAGAGCTAATGGGGCCTGACAGGCACTGTAACTGGGAGGAGGCGAACTGGAGAGAGCTCCGAAGGCAGAGCCGCTTTTCTGCTCTCAGCGTCCGTTGCTATCGGGCAAGAATTAGACCTAGTGTTGCTAGATTTTCTGATTTTTCCAGAAATGGAGTATATTGATGTACAATATCCTGATTGTAAAAATCTTGACAAATTCAATTTTCTCAAAACACCCTGCACTAAACAAAACATATCTGCGTCCCCTCCCTGCTGAACCCCCCATACAGTGATTTGAGCATTGTGATTCTGCATTCTTTTAGCGAAGTGGTGCTGAGTGCTCACTGTGATTTGAGAAAGTGCTGGAAAGGATCCAAGATGATTCAGAATATCTTCAAAGTACTACTAGTTACTAGGGGAAATGGGTTTTCCTGACAGTACAGTGCTACACTTAAATGCTGGGGCGTTCAAAAAGAAAGAGGTTACTAATGTAGAAAGCGGTTGTTAAGAACTAACTTTTGGGAAACATCATTAGTAAAAGTATCTGAGTGGGGAGTCACTGCAGGGCCGGTAACAGTACCCCGGAAGGCACTTTTGAGCCTGAAGCAATAGGAAAAAACCCAAACTGACCGTGTCTTTATTTAAAATTTTGACATTTTTCATCATGCATTTTTGTATTAATTTTGATTTTTTGAAATATTCCATTAAAATATTAACCTTGATTACTGAGTTCTTTGGTGAACCTTTCAATGCTGTGACTCACCTCACCCTAGCCTGGCCCTGTTGGGGTGTTAGATGGTGGGTACACAGACCTGCTTGGAGTGCAAGGGGTAAGCATTAGCATAGTGAAATGGGAAGGAGGGTTTGAGCTGTGGATGGGGCCTCAGGCAGAAGTCCTGACTGCCAGGCTGTGGCTCCTGCACTTTATTTGTAGACTATGTGGAGATAGCAGAGATGCTGGGGGAAGAGACAATCCAAACTGAACTCTGGGAAGATGGACAGGGTATCAGTTTTATGATACCCTAGGTATCCCCATTTGGCAGCTCCAGTTTTATGAAAATCAGAGAAAATTGTCCAATAAAGTAAGTTTATTGTGCTCTGCTTATCTCTGTAGAGACATGTCGTGGGACTACCTTAGTGCCAACGAATAGGTCACCGGGGTCCTGGTCTAAACCTCAGCCATTTCCCCACCAGGCTTCCATGGGCAAGTGGCTCAACCTCTAAGCTGCACTTTCCTCATCTGTAGAATGGAAAACAATTCTCATGGCGTTTATGTGAGAATCCAAAGAAATATATGTCTAAGGGCTTTGAAAATGTTGAGAGTTCTTATCTACACGTCATCTGTGTAAAATCTGAATTGAAATAAGAACCTTTTTGCTTGACAAAAGTTGTTCTAAGTAGCAAGCTTCTTTAATTTAGCAAGCCTTTCTAATGTGTTGGGATGATATTTACAAAACTTTGGAATCAGCTTTTGGGTAACTCAATAATTCTGTGAAGTAAGATATTACTGTACTAGTTTCTATTGCCAGTCATCTCCTCCCTCCACTACCTTCCCTTTTTATCTTCACTTGCATCTTTTTGTTCTCAATATTGCAGATCTAATCAAGAGGACTCTCCCTCTCTGTACAAAGTGGTCTCTAACTCATGTACTGTTCATCCTGGTAGTGTCTGCTCCAAACACCTGGGACCTACCTTAGTGTGGGAGATGATTCTCCCTGCAGGTAGCGTAATCTGTTGCTGCATTCATGGAGAACAAACCACTGCTTATCTATGGGAAGCATTTTAAGCATGCAGACCTCTCAAAGAGAAAAAAAAAGCTTGAATGTTTACACAAGAAGCCTTCCAGAAGTCATGTAAAGGAGGAAGTACCTAGCCCTGGATGTGTCACATAACAAGGAGTTACAAATATTTGCAAAATAAATAGCAATTTCCATCATCAAAATCTTCTGCATCTCTGTTTCACCTCCCACAGTGCCTAGGAATTGTTATAATTTTTTTTTAATCACAATAATGGTAAGGTCATAAAGAAGAACAAGAACTAAACATTTATACAGGGAGGGGTTCTGTACTTTAACAAGTAAAATGCTTTGCTTACATTTTAAATTGTATTTTTAATTCTTGTTAGCAAATAATACATGGTATTTAAAAAGAGTTCAGTGCACAAAAGCTCAGTACAGGAAAAAGCAAGTTTCCCTCCTCAAGAAAGACTAATGTTGCCTGTTTCTTCCATATAGTTATAGAAATACCCTATGCATGTGAGAGCAAGCATAGTCATTTTCTTTTCCATAAAATCTGATCATGACATGATAGAACTGAAAAAGACCTTACAGTTCATCTAGATGTTAAATTAGAGGCTTTTAAATTGCTACTCTGATAAAGAAAAGGAAAACCTAAACGTGATCTTCCCTGTGTCATAAGTAAACTCATGGTTGTAAGGATGCCAGATCACGTGGCAAAACCCTCCGTGTGAACGTTAATCACATTAAGTAATACAAGGAAAATCTGAGTTCACCTAAAGTTGCCCTGAAACCCATAATGCCCACTGTCAACCTCCACCTAAAACACCCATGGATATAGATGTCTTAGTTCCCTACGGCTGTTGAAGGAAGTGCTGTCTAAATAACAAATGGAATAAATTGACATGGACACAGAGGGCTTGATCAGGAATTGGGCATTATAATGTGACTATTTGGAACAGCATCTCTTATGCATCATCAATCACAGTATGTCTTCAAGACTAGTAAAGTCTATATTTAAACTTCTTTTTCTGCTACATGGTGTAGCAAGTAGCTTTTCAAATTCTTCATTCTGATGATGTAATTTCAGATAAGACATTTAGGGAGTCATCAGCTTATTAACTTTTGGGTTGAACCATATGAAACTGCCATTTTTATTGGTCATAGTTTCTAAAATATTGGAAATTTCAAATGTTCCGTCTTGATTATATTCCTCAAAGTTAGTCCTTGTTCTAGAGCTGTAAGAGGACTTCCTCTAAGTTTTTTAGAATATCACATTTTCCTGTAAGAGCTGTGTCACTAAGCTAGTTCCAAAAAACCTATTTAATGTTTGGAGTTTGTAATGGTACCAGATTCGCATCTGGTCCTAGAAGCTGGGCCTATTCTGTTCAACAAGGTCAAGAAAAAGAAAGAAATTTCTCTTCCTCTCTTGAGGGGTATAGCACCAGCCTTTCTGGGTCTTGAGATAGGTGAAAATAATAATTATTTTCCTTTCTGCTCGTTTTGCACCTTACTTCTCCAATATTCTCCTGAAATCCTTTTTCATGCACCTATTGTCCTCATTCTGTCTGGCCTTTGCTCTCTATTCTTTTGTGCTCTATTCTTAACAATCAGCATTCATTTAGTATTCTGCAAGTTGGAACTAAGTAAAATAACTTGATTAAATTAATTCACACTCGCGTGCAAGACTATCAGCCCTTCCAAAGACATATGCAATTTTAAGAGTATCTTATAGACTCAAATGAACATTTCCATAAGAAAATTTTGGAGTTTGAAAAATGATTAGAGAAAGAATCCTGGGAGTGAGGGGCAGAAATAATATATTGAGGAGCAGGAACATTTGGTTCAGTTCCTCATTTTTCTACATTTTGTAATTTCTTTTCACCCTTTTAATATAAAAATATGGATTATTTTAAAGTTTAGGATTTCATTTTGACTTTCACAATGGTTGTCTTGCCAGTAGCACTGAGCACCTCCAGACTAGGAAGAGGTCTGCGCCTACTGCACGTATGTGCCATTTGTAAATTGTGAATGAAATGTGTCACTTCTGGTAACATTGGTCTGATGGGATCTGGGAGACGTTTGAAATTCAGATGGGCTTATGGAGCTTATATTTGGGACCCTATTCTGTTTCCTATACAATTAGCCTTGGTCTGTAGTTTCATCCTTTAAGGGTTCTAGCTGTCTATAACTGGAGTCCACCTTGTTTTTTGACTGAGTTGACACGGTCAACATTTTATCTCTAATTTACTAAACATATAGTTCCTCCTCTGCTCTGCTTTTAAGAGTCAAGATAAATATTGACTACTGATATCAAATTTGGTGAGCTTTGGCCCACTATGGTTCACTATAAGATAGAACATTTCTGAGAGACATGGCAAACTTTGGTTCTCATTTCTGTCTTCTCACCTTTATTGGTTTTCCATTGTTCTCCAAGCTTCTTTCCACTTTTCTAATTATATTACTTCATTACCGAAAGTGCATCAGCTTTCATATGCCAGTGTTTATAAATGAGACATAGATTAGAAGGAGAGATAGTTCCTTGGAAAAAACAAAATAAAGCAATTTTTTTCTTGCAAAAGATGTGGTTACATCCTGAACTTGGTTGCTCTGTAATCATTTTATATTTCTTAGCAACACCCTTTCAATCAGATTATTAGTTCCTTGAGTGCCAGGAACAAGTCTTAAGGATCTTTAATTACCTCACCAAACACCTAGCACAGAGGCAAGAGCCAATCAACAAATAACAGTTACAACTTGTTATCATTCAGTTGAGTCATCGGGGACAGGAGACAAATAGTTCATTTTAGAGATAAGGAATCTGATATTTAGAACACACACATAAATGTAAAATTGCATCTGTGATAAATTACACAATCAAAAGATACGTCGCGCTTTTAAAAGTGTGTAGTAGAGGTTGGGCACAGTGGTTCATGCCTATAATCCCAGCACTTTGAGAGGCCAGGGTGCGTGGATCACCTGAGGTCAGGAATTCGAGACCAGCCTGAGCAACATGGTAAAACCCCATCTCTACTAAAACTTCAAAAATTAGCTGGGCATGGTGGCACATGCTTGTAATACCAGCTACTTGGGAGGCTGAGGCAGGTGAATCGCTTGAACCTGGGAGGCGGAGGTTGCAGTGAGCCGAGATCATGCCACTGTACGCCATTCTGGGTGATAGAGTGAGACTCTGTCAAAAAAAAAAAAAGTGTGTAGTAGAAAGAGTGAACAGAGCAAAGGAAAAGAAGAATGTTTTGAAGAAATAATGATTAAGCTAAGTTCTGCAGGATAAATCTGAAGTAGTTAAACAGGCAAAGAAAATGAAAAAGCAAAGGGAGAATTTCAGGCAGAGAAAATCGCATGTACAAAGGCACTATGGTGGTAAGATGTTGTAAAGTTTGGAAGGAATCTTAAGGGTCTTTAAGTTTGACCTGTCGCCAACCCCACAGACTTTTCTATGTAACTCAACATCTAATAACAACAACTGCCTCAAGAAGCAAACTGTCGGCCAGGCGCGGTGGCTCAAGCCTGTAATCCCAGCACTTTGGGAGGCCGAGACGGGCAGATCACGAGGTCAGGAGATCAAGACCATCCTGGCTAACCCGGTGAAACCCCGTCTCTACTAAAAAATACAAAAAACTAGCCGGGCGAGGTGGCGGGCACCTGTAGTCCCAGCTACTCGGGAGGCTGAGGCAGCAGAATGGCATAAACCCGGGAGGCGGAGCTTGAAGTGAGCTGAGATCTGGCCACTGCACTCCAGCCTGGGCGACAGAGCGAGACTCCGTCTCAAAAAAAAAAAAAAAAAAAAAAAAAAAAAAAAAAGAAGCAAACTGTCCTCCGCAAAAGACACCAAGAAATCTGGTATTAGGAGGCACCATGCCGTGGTAGAAAGTATATGGATTTTATATTGGACAAATGTGGGTTTGAAATTCTGTTCCAACTCCTTGCTTTACGATCTTGCTTTATGATCTTCTACAACTTTTTTGTCAGCTGTCTTATCTCTAAAATAGGCATATTAAGATCTATTTATAGTTGTAATTGGAGGATTAAAAGGGAGCACATATGTAATATGCTTAGCACAGTATCTGGCCCACAGCAAATGCTGAATAAATATTGCTACTTTCATCTCATGACCACTCATCTTGGTAACTTCAAGAAAAATGGAAGGGGGAAACCCAGAGTGTGTTTTGAATTTTCAGTCTGAGCTGTTTCTTAGAAGCCTTGCCTTTGCCACAGGCAATCCTATGTTACTCTACAGATGGAATATAGCATTTCTTTTTTCACACACAGAAAATGTGATATACATAGAAAGTGCTTTTAAAAAAGTTTCTACCTTCTCTTGTCCAGATGTCCTAGTGTTTCCACCTATTACTGTATTTCCAAATAAAGTTCAAAAAGGGTAGACTAATAGTTTAGAGGTTTCATTATTTATGTTTATGAAGTTATGATTCAAGATGTGACTAGTTCTGAATTTTGGTCATAAATAGTTACATATGGCTCTTCTTCCCTTATTTCTAGAATTGCTTGAATTAGAAATCTTAGAGAATAATATCCAGCAGAAAAATAAAAATATACAAAGGCTGTTTGAACCACCCTCTGCAGCAGCAAGGCCTCTATCTTAATGCAGACATGGTTTGTTGTGTTAAGTTTGGAGTTTGGTAGACTGAACCATCCTGATTACTGCTTCCTTTATTTCAGCAATATTTTTGAAAGACCTATTTTTGGGTTAAAATTACTCTGTCTCCACCAAGAGCCAGAAAAACTGCTAGACTTTGAGCTAACAAAGAATCTCTTATTCTGCTGGGACACAAGTGAGTCAGTGACCACACAGAGTTTCTGTGCTGTTGGTTTGGAGATGATGGAACGATGCAATCCACCCGCAATCTGAGATGGAGAGGTCTTCTGTATTACAAATGCAGGGCAGCTCCTTCTCTTCTGTTTATTATGGTCCCTGATCCCTGTCAAAAGACTGACAGTGAGAGAAGCACTGCTGCTCTGTCCTCAGAAACTTTCCAGGCCCCATGGACCTGCACAGCCAGATGCATGGCCCTGTAATTTCCCACTCCAACTGCCCCATCTTGGAAACATAAGGCCTGGAATGCTGTTATTCAAAGTGCACTTCTTGGACTGGCAGCTTCAGCATCATCCTGGAAGCTTGTTAGAAATGCAGACTCTCCCACCTAGCCCAGACCTGGTAGATCAGAATCTGCACTTTAACAAGATCTCCAGGTAATTCATTTACACATTAAAGTTTAAGAAGCACTGCCCTCACTAGGATACCCAGCCAGAAAGACTGGAGAAAAAAAAATTCAAATGTGAAATGAATTTTCTTTGCCCTTGATGCCCTTTCTTACTCTCATTTCCAGGCCCCTTCTCTGTGTAGCTAAATCTTCCCCGTCTTTTTTTGAGCTGCCTGAAATGCCTCCTCTGTGGAAATCTTCACTGATGCAGTCAGCCGGAGGCATCTCCCACTCATTTACCTGTATATATTCCCCTTGGTTCTTACCATGGTTTGCTTACACTGTACAAGTATCTATTCATGGGTCTAATCTGTCCTGCTTGAGGCCTTACTGGAACCTTCTTTATATCTTCTGCAGTGTCTAGCAGGGCAGTCCCAGAAAAATAACAAACAAACAAAAACTTACTTATTTATTGAAAGGAAGGAAAGAAGAGAGAGAGGAGAGAAAAGAGCTCAATTAGTGTAGTAAATAGCTCTAGAAAATTGAGTTCAGCCCTGGGGATGGACTTTAGCCTGTTTGCTACAGGAACCCAGGAACCATTTTATATCCATCCCAGAAGAGCCCCCATGCACTGTGGGCATGGAACGATCCCAGTTTTCCAGGAGCTACCGGCCTGGACCAGATCCGAATTCACCTTACCACAACACTCCTCAATCAGACCTGGCCAAAATCAGCCTACCCTCTCTTTCTGGTAGTAGAATAAACCTTTTGTTTGCCAGGGCCTTGACCTCTGGCTTTAAGCATGCTGTGGACTCTCAAAGGATTACCCTCTTTGCCTACTTTTTGTCTCATGTCTATTCCCACCTAAGAGTTAATATATTAGTTTATTTCTTTAAAAGGGGTATTTTGGGAAAGTGTTTTCAGTTTCTGGCATCTTTTCTTTATAAAGAAATCTTTTTGAAAAATATTTAGTTTTTATAATTCAAGTTTTATAATGCCTCATTGAGTAAAGGCAGTAAGTTTCTGGCTGCAACTTACAAGTTAAAAGAACAAGTCATGGCTGGGCATAGTGGCTCATGCCTGTAATCTCAGCATTTTGGGAGGCCAAGGAAGCAGGATTACTTGAGCCCAGGAGTTGGAGACCAGCCTGGGCAACATAATGAGATCTCATCTCTACAAAAAAAAATTTAAAAAATTTGCTAATCATGGTGGTGTGTGCCTGTAGTCCCAGATACTTGGGAGACTGAGGTTGGAGGTTTGCGTGAGCCTGGGAGGTTGAGGCTGTGGTGAGCCACGATCACACCACCACACTCTAGCCTAGGTGACAAAGCAAGTCCATGCCAAAAAAAAAAAAAAAAAAAAAAAAAAAGGAAAGGAAAAGAACAAGTCATCTCGTTACTTTTAATTGATAGAAGACACAATTAAAATCTTTGATCTAGATTAGACATATGATGCCATATTTATGATAAATATATCTTCCCAACAGATATTCCAGTGCCATTATAATTTTATCACACATAAAGCATAATGGGCAATGCTCCTAAGACTTACAAGAAATTAGACTTCACTAGTGTTGATACAGTTGCAATTCATACAATTAGTATGACCCATATGGACAGATTTGTGGCAGGACCTGCAGTTCACATAGAGTAGGCATATTTTCTTTGATAAGCATTTAAAAAGTATGACCAGTTTTCTGAGATGAGTCATTTGGGGGGTACTGTAACTTGTTATACTTTCAAAGAAAAATTTGTGATCTTGATCTAATGCATTAAACAATATTCAGAAGCTGTGATCCTGTGAGTCTCACCTCTGTAAGTTTTCCTCAAGGAGATACTTAAAAAAAAAAAAAAGAAGAAACAGCTCTATTATAACAAAGTTATAACAGCAAAAACGGGTAACAAGAAAATGGGGAAATAAGTACATTTTATCGTATTTATTTAATGTGATATTATGTATCTTTTATGGATAGTAAATGGAATAATTTACTAGAGTATTTATAAAGCCAGTTCAATTGAAAAAATTCAGAACATAAAATCATATAAAAATATTATTGCAACTTATCACATACCTAATATTAAAAATTTTTTCTAGGTCAGACACTGTGCTAAACACTGGGGATACAGCTGTGAAAAACACGAATGTGATTCCCAGTATAGACCTCACAGTCCGATGAAGGAGAAAGATATTAAGCAAGTAAACACATAATTACAGCCCATGACTCATGCTGTGAAGTAAGGGTATATTAATATATAACAGGGGGACCTAAGCTGGTGGCAGTGTGGTGGGGACTGTTCATCAAGGCACCCTCTGAGGAGGTGATGGAAGAATCAGAGTTAACCAAGGAAAGACTAGGGGAAGACTGTTGTTCTAGGTGGAAACAGTAGGAACAGAAACCCCAAAGTGGGAAAGGGTTCGATGCTACCTCTTTTACAGGAGGCTCCTTTACAGGAGTAAAAGAAGGATTGCAAAAGAAGGACCAGACTGATCGCAACATAATGAGTAAGAGAAGAAAGGTAAAACCGAGGGACCAGGTCATGCAGTGCCTTCAGGATTTATCTTTCTAGCCCACAGGGAAGCCACTGAAGCTTTTTGAGCAGAAGAGTGGCAGGGATACATTTACATCGTAAAACCACTCTTGTGCTATGTGGTTAAATTGATTGAAATAAATGAAGAGTAGAAAAAGGGAGGCTGAGCATGGTGGCTCATGCCTGTCATCCCAGCACTTTGGGAGGCCGAAGCAGGAGGATTACTTGAGTCCAGGCATTCAAGACCAGCCTAGGCAACATAGTGAGACCTCATTGCTACAACAAAAATTTAAAAATTAGCCAAGTGTGGTGACCCATGCCTGTAGTCCCCAGCTACTCAAGAGGCTGAGGCAGAAGGATTGCTTGAGCCCAGGAGGTTGAGGCTGCAGTAAGCCATAATTGCACCACTGCACTCCAGCCTAGGTGACAGAGTGAGACTCTGTCTCAGAAAAAGTAGATGAAGGGAAACCACTTTGGGAACCATTGCAGTCATCCAAGCGAGAGAGATGACTGTGGTTTAGACTAGATATGAAACTGTTAAATGAAGAAAAGTAGTCAGATTAAGCTATATTCTAGAGGTAGGAAAAACAAAGTTTACTAATGGATTGGGAATAGGGATGAAAACATTAACTACAATCTTCATATTACTTCCTTAATCCACTGGATAGATGATGATGTCATTCATTTATTTTTTATGCTTGAAAATTTAGGAAGGAAACAGAGAAATCCATTTTGGACAGGAAGTTGAGATCTCCTAAGAAAGCTAAACGGAAGGGTCAAATAGATAGTTTAAAATACATGTGTGGAACTCAGAAAATAGATGTTTGAAAATTATGTATTTGTGAGCAATTAGCATTTAGATGGTATTTAGTGCTATAGTATAGAATGATTGTAGAATGACTAGGAAAAAAGCCTATGTTTAGCCACAAGGAACTATACAGCATTAGAAGGTCTGGATGAGGAGTTAGAGCAGCCAAAGGTGACTTGCACATTGGAAAAGTGTTGAGTAATTCTAGAGCAAGGAAAATAGTATTTCAAGACAGAAGGTGTGGTCAACTGTGTTAAATACTGTTGAGCAGTCAGGCAAGATGATGTGCTTCTGTGGATAAGATACAGGTGTTTTATTAAAGGGGTGGTTTTAAATGTATTTTTATAAGTTTAAACTTTAATCATATCTGATTCATTTAATAGCTTAATTTCAGCAGGATATATTTACTTGATCAACACATTATTTGTGTTAATTATTATTTTTTCATCTCTTTATTTTCATTTTATGTGTTAGTTAACTCTCTTATCTTCAATTTAGGATTAAATCTTCAAAAGTTTTAAACCTAGCCGCACGTGGTGGCTCATACCTGTAATCCCAGCACTTTGGAAGGTTGAGGCAGGAGGATCACTTGAGAAGTTAGGTTAGAGATCAGGGCCAAAAAAAAAAAAAAGCTTAAAAAAAAGTTTTAAACCTGCCCAGCTGTCTAGCCTAACAACACACTTTCTAAATGCACAAAGTCCCTATTTTTGCAATCGGCAGCACATAGAATATACAGTTTGCTACAAATACAAGAATTCGAATAATCTATAACAAATGATCTATTTCTTTTATTAATTATAGAATTTCACCAAAAGTGCTCCTTTCCCTAAAAATGAAAAAAAACTACCTTATTTTTCAAGGTAAATAAGATAAATTCTGATCTGAGTTTGACAGATATGCATTATGTAAAGATGATTGAAAGCATCAGAATAAGGTGGTCTCTTTCTTGCTTTCTTTTCTTTCTTTTTCTCTCCCTTTCTTTCTTTCTTTCTTTCTTTCTTTCTTTCTTTCTTTCTTTCTTTCTTTCTTTCTTTCTTTCTTTCTTTCTTCTTCTCTCTCTCTCTCTCCTTCTTTCCTTCCTTCCTTCCTTCCTTCCTTCCTTCCTTCCTTCTTTCCTTCCTTCCTTCCTTCCTTCTTTCCTTCCTTTTCTTCATTCTGATATTCTGACATTCAGGAACTGAAGAAAGGATGTGAGAAGATTTGGCCAGCAAGGACAGGAACTGTCACCTTCCCAGCTTGGGGAGTGGGAAGGGTGGGATAGGGGAAACTCTCTAACCCCTCACCTCCAACCTGCCACTTATACCTTGACTATTTACGTTTTTCATCATGACTTAGAGTGTCACCACCCTGTGGTATTCATGAATAAAGAAAAAGAAAGAGGAAGGAGCCTTCAAAAGGACTGGTCTTAACAAAACTGGCAAGACTCCATTCACTTCCCCTAACTCTGCACCTTAGGTTTTAATTATGTTGTTATAAAGCATTCTCTTCTCAAGCACAAATTCTTCTTGGCAAGAAATCAAATTTATGCAGATTATCTTCTGTATAACTACAACTGTGTTATGTTTTCCGGAATCAGCCCAAAGTCACTGCTCTGATGAATGTCTCATGAGACAAAATAGATCTCCTTGTCACTCATTTCGATTTTTTTCTCTCTTCTCTTATCCGGGTCACTGGGCATATTCAAATAGGTGTCAAGAAAATATGTTATCCTTTCTTTTTGTGTAATGCATGATGCAATATAACCTATATACCACTCTATATACCACTGGGGAAAAAGGAGTGAATGGGAATATTGGTGACCCCTGGCAACTGGATGGAGGAGAGTGAGCGGAGGTGTATTTCAAGGTTTTGCATGACTGACGCCAGCATGCCAGAGGAAGAATACTCAGGGAAGGTTGATTGCATTGTTTCCAGTGACATTCTTAATTTTCACCTGGAAAGAATTAAATATGGTCATGTTTAACTTATGTTTCTTTCTTTCAGCTACAACAGGAGCCCTTCAGGGTCACAGAGGAAAAATGACTTTTTATGACCACTCTCTCTTTTACCTTAAACCAGCTACTCTTTGGGAGAATGATTCAACTGATTTTGACTGTTCTTGGGGGTAGACTTGCTGTGAAGTTATCCAGTGATGTTGAGAACATATACTTTTCATCCTATCAAAAGCTATCGTCTTAAGTCAATTCAGGCTCCTATAACAAAGTACCATAGACTGGGTGGCTTATAAACAACAGAAACTTACTTCTCGCAGTTTTGGAGGCTGGAAGTCAAAGATCAGGGAACCAGCTTGGTTGGGTTCTGTGAGGGCCCTCTTCGGGGTTGTAAACGGTCTTCTCATTGTATTCACATGTAGAAAGAGGGTGAGGAGAGCTCTCTGGGATCCCTTTTATGAGGCACTAATCCCATACATGAGGGCTTCCCCACTCATGAACTAATTACCTCCCAAATGCTCTACCTCTTAATTCTACCATATGGGAGGCTAGGGTTTCAACATATGAATTTTAGGGAGACAGAAACATTCAGCCCATAATAGTCACATGAGTTCACAAGAGTGTCTGTTACCATAGTGTAGTGGCCTTATATATGGGCAAATGAAGATTACTTGAAGATTTAGTGAATAAAATGAGAGAGAAAGTAGAGGGGTAATTAAGGCAAAAGCAGAACATGGAAATGCTCACCCAAGAACTGGCTGAAGGTTTCTCTCAATGCCAAAATTAAAGTCTCCTTTTACATGGTTTTCCATGCAATGACTTGTAGGTCACTTCCGAGTCACGGATTCATTTACTATGATAATTAGGATAATCATTTATCCAATATCCAAACACTTTCCCTTCCCTAGGGACAGAATATACTTCCCTGGCCAACTGACTTTAAGCTTGGCCATGTGACTGACTTTGGCCAATGGAAGTGAGGAGAAGTTATACATGTATTTGGGTAATTTGGCTTAATTTTTGTACTCCAGGGATATGGCATGAGAAGAGTATGCCCAGATAGCTGCTGCTGCTTCACCCTGGATTCTAGAAGAAACACAAATGGAGCAGACCTGAAGCCCATCCAAAGCCTGAAGCCAGGTTCAGCCATCCTGAATCCAGAAGCATGACTTCCCAGCCAGACCAACCTAGATCAGCTAAGCCATAGTCACCTGCAGATCCATGAGCATTTACTATGTTTGTGTAGCCCTAAAAAGTGGGCAGCACCAAAATCACTTAGTCATGTTATTTAGCGTAAAATGCACTGGGCTGTTATGGTCTGAATGTTTGTGTCCACAAAATCCATATGTTGAAATCCTGACCTCTAAGATAATGATATTAGGAGGTGGGGAGGGGGGGCTTTTGGGAAATGATTAAGTCTTGAGGGCAGAGCCCTCATGCGTGGGATTACTGTCCTTATAAAATTGGACCAAGGAAGCTCATTCTGTCCTTCTACCATGTGAGAACGTAGCCAGAAAATACCATCTATAACCCAGGAAACAGCCCCTTACCAGACACTAAATCTGCCCACACCTTGATCTTGAATTTCCCAGTCTCTAGAACTAAAGAAATACATTTTTGTCATTTATAAGCTACCTAACTTATGGTATTTTGCTGTAACAACCCAAATGGACTAAGGCATGGGCTCACTATATAGCTCTTATGAAATAAAACATTAAAATACATTGAATTTAAAAATAAATAAAATAAAGACATTCAAAATTAATAAAATCATTTCATTTTAAAATATTTTAGCAGGAGTTTTCTCAAAATAAATGTTCTTAAATAAGGCAAGGTGGTGTGAGTAGCAACAGGACTGCAATGTGCTATTGTTTGGAAATAATTCTCTATTCTATCCATCCATCTACCTGCATTTATTATTTTTGCAGCTTATATAGTCCTCTGGGAACAATGTGGTGGATTTTAGGTAATTTGCATAAGAATTTATAATTAGAAAAAAATTATTTGAAATTTCTGCATTCAAATTATGTGAGAAATCCATCATCATTATAGCACAATTAGGAAAATATAGATAAGCAAGAATGAAGAAAACTCCATAAATGTACCACCTACAGATAGCCTTTCTTTATCTTTTCAAAACTTCAGTTATATATGTAATTACAATGGACTCAGACTGTGCATACTGTCTGTAAACTGCTTTTATCATTAAGTATTATGTTGTCATCTCTCTGCCTGACAATAATATAGAGCTATATAATTGTTTTTACTGGCTATATGGTACTTCATAACCTAGCTTTGAATATTAGGTTGTTTCTAGGTTTATTTGGGGTTTATTTTTCATTATAGATAACACTTAAAGGACATTATTATTCATACATTTATTTCACTTTTTCCAAGTATTTCCATAGAATACATTAAGTGATATTGCTAATGCAAAAGGTATGCACATGTTTGAGACCCTTGTCAAAGTAAGCCCAGAAAGATGGAATCTATTTACATCCTCTCTAGTCATGTGATTCTACCACACCTTCCAATCCACACTCAGCGTTGCTTTTTGAAAGATTTCCTTTCCTTTTTTCTCTCCTCTCCTCTCCTCTCCTCTCCTCTCCTCTCCTCTCCTCTCCTCTCCTCTCCTCTCCTCTCCTCTCCTCTCCTCTCCTCCCCTTCCCTTTCCTTTCCTTTCCTTTCCTTTCCTTTCCTTTCCTTTCCTTTCCTTTCCTTTCCTTTCCTTTTTTTGAGACACAGTCTCACTCTGTTGTCCAGGCTGGAGTACAGTGGTATGATCTTGGCTTGGTGCAACCTCCACCTCCCAGGCTCAAGTGATCCTCCCACTTCAGCCTCCTGAGTAGCTGGGACTACAGGTGAGCACCACCACACCTGGGTAATTTTTCTGTTTTTCTGTAGAGATGGTGTTTTGCCATGTTGCCCAGGCTGGTCTCCAACTTCTGAACTCAAGCAATCCACCCACCTTGGCCTGCCAAAGTGCTGGGATTGCAAGCATAAGCCACCACACATAGCCTGCTTTCTTTTGTATATCTGTCTCTTACTCCATTTAGAGCAATCAAAAAATTCCCTCTTTACATTTTCCCTGTGATATACAAAGAAACAAATATGACTTAAGGAATGTCTTTTGTTTGTTTGCTTTTTGAGACAGAGTCTCTCTGTCACCCAGGCTGGAGTGCAGTGGCAGGATCTCGGCTCACTGCGATCTCTGCCTCTCAGGTTCAAGCGATTCTTGTGCCTCAGACTCCCGAGTAGCTGGGATTACAGGTGCCCGCCATCAC
This sequence comes from Rhinopithecus roxellana, assembly GCF_007565055.1. Lineage (NCBI taxonomy): Eukaryota > Metazoa > Chordata > Mammalia > Primates > Cercopithecidae > Rhinopithecus > Rhinopithecus roxellana. Next base: position 58,823,619 of record NC_044553.1, on the reverse strand, counting down.
GCCTGGCTAATTTTTGTATTTTTAGTAGAGACGGGGTTTCACCATGTTGACCAGGCTGGTCTTGAACTCCTGACCTCAAGTGATCCACCGGCTTTGGTCTCCCAAAGTGCTAGAATTATAGGTTTGAGCCACCACGCCCTGCCAAGAAATGTCTTGAATGGGATAGAATAAGTAAGAATAACTGGGACAGTAGCTGCGACAGCCAAGCAGCCTTTTTTCTTTGAAAGGAAGAATCCTCTTAATTTTGGTCTCAACATTGTTTGAAATAATATCTAACAAAATCATAACCCTTTACAATTTCATGATACTAAATAGGACTTATTGAAAATGAGTCATTTTGTACACATTGGGAGTTTTATGGTTAGTTTAATGTCACTGAATTTAATTTACTTAAATTGTCACTTGCACATCATTATACTTTGGTAAACCCACTTTAGAGAGCTCTTAGTACTGAACAAAACATATGCAACTCCTCTAAGTAACAGAATCTATTGAACTAATGTATTAGGTGCAGAAACTGAGGCATGAAGCTGTAGATCTTCCGGTGGCAGAAATAAAACATATAATAAAATTGTAAAGGTATAGATGCTATCATGGCGGAAGAGAAAATTAATATGAAGGAATATTTTCATGAGCCAAACTCAGTCTTTTGTGAACATTAATAAATGAGACAACAAATCAGTGCCAGAATTTTAAATGGGGTTGTTGCTTAGCTGTGACGGCTGGTTTGGGAAACTTACCCCTGTGAATTCTCTAACTTCCAAAAATCACACAAGTACATGAAAAGGAAATCCTTCTTTACTAAATGGTTTAATTTTAAGAAGGCAAGGTCAGATACAATAGTATTTTGAATATTACAAAATAAGCTATTGTGGTGAAGAATTTGTGAAAAATCTGAGTTCTTCAAGAGTAATTCCTATGATGTCTCTTTGTTATCTCAACTGTTCACGTATATTGTAACGGAAATTAGGAAGTTCTGATTACAAAATTAGACTTTAAAAGGCTTCCTTCAAATATATTTTTGCACAGCCACTTTCTTATTTGTAGTTTCTTTAGATTTACATAAAAATGTATATTTCAAAGTATTTGACTGCAAATTGGAAATCACATTTTTCTATACAACATTAAGCTTAGAAACAATATTATTTTAAAATAATTTGCTCTTCAAGCAGTAGATCCATCTTGGTCTTTTTATATCTCTTTCATCATGTGTATTTTCTGAGAGTGTCTTTTTATTCAAATTCAGCTCTACAGATATTTACTGAATAACCAACCAGTTGGCACAAGACTGTGTCAGAACTCAAAAGACTAGGAGAATTGAGACAGAAAGCAGATTAGTAGTTCCAGGGGCCGGGGAGAGGAAGAATAAGGAGTTATTGTTTATTGGGTATGTGGTCTTCTTTTTGGATGATCAAAAAGGAACTACATAGCGACAACAGTTATACTAAATGCTACTCTATTGTACACTTTAAAATAAGTAAAATGGTAATAATATATATATTAGCACTACAAAAAAATAGGCAGAAAGAAGAAAAGGAACTAGTAGTAGGGTCAATGAAAGAGAGGCATAGGTATTCTGCTTCAGAAGTTCATTTAATCAGAAAATACATTTAAATTGTCCTTCCAATCTCACTGTTGAGTTTATGCAACTGTGTCAAATCCTATTTAGTAAGTATTTATTGTTAGGGCAGTCATAGGCAGTTGTATTAAAAATTGCACATGAATGCTGAAATGAGCAATCTATGGTCCTTGCCTTCAAGTAGCTTTCAATTCTATAGCGAATAAAAATAGCTATAAAAATGTATAATACCAGACAGAATATCATAAAGCTGTACTAGAGAGATGAACACAGTACTAAAAGAGTGAAGAGGATAATTAGATCAATTATTAGACAACGTATCAGGGATAAGATAGCTTTGTGCTTGATCTTTAAGGATGGCTATGGTTTTGCCAATCTCATAAGATGGCAAAGGTCAGTCCAGGCGAAAGGAAGATAAGAAAAGATGTAGAGCCAAGAAATGAAAGGTAATTACAGAGGATACAAACTATCCATGCTTTGCTGACAGGCACGGTTTAGTAGGCCAAACAGAGAAAGTTAAGGTTGAAGAAGTGTCAATGAATCATAGCATAGGATTGAAGACACTTAGAGTTTGAATATGATGAAGTAATTTATTCCAACTATCCACCAGCAAAATTGATCTTCCCTACAAGGTCTGACAAGTGGCCATTCAGCTGCCCTTGGAAATCCTCTGGTGACTCAGAAATCACCATCTTCTCAGGAAGCCTGGATTGCTGTTGGGTGACTGAAATTGTCAGAGTTCTTGTATTGATCAAAACCTGTCTCCTCAGAACTAGCCATTTATTTTAGTTCTGCTTTCTGAAACCACACAAAATAAAATGAAATTTTTTTTTCATATAGTTTCTTCTAGTATTTGAGTCAGGAAGTATAGTCTCTTTTCTTTCTTCTCTTTTCCAAATTAGATATTCCTGAGTCTTTCAATCGTTTATCCTTTGACATGCTTTTTTAAAAATTTTTTTATTTTTATTTTTATTTTTGAGACGGAGTCTCGCTCTGTCGCCCAGGCTGGGGTGCTGGGGTGCAGTGGCCGGATCTCAGCTCACTGCAAGCTCCGCCTCCCGGGTTTATGCCATTCTCCTGCCTCAGCCTCCGGAGTAGCTGGGACTACAGGCGCCCGCCACCTCGCCCGGCTAGATTTTGTATTTTTTAGTAGAGATGGGGTTTCACCGCATTAGCCAGGATAGTCTCGATCTCCTGACCTCGTGATCCGCCCATCTCGGCCTCCCAAAGTGCTAGGAGGCATGCTTTTTAAGACTCGTGCAATTCTAGTGAATCTGTTCTCTGTACATTCTTTCATCCCTTTTCTCTTTTTGTGTTTTATTTTGAGACATAGTCCTGCTCTGTTACCCAGGCTGGAGTGAAGTGGTGTGATCTCGGCTCACTTCAACCTCTGACTCCTGGGTTCAAGATATCCTCCCACCTCAGCCTCCCAAGTCGCTGGGACTATAGGCATGTGCCACCACACCCAGCTAATTTTTGCATTTTTTGTAGAGGTGGGGTCTCTCTACATTGGCCAGGCTGGTCTCAAACTCCTGGGCTCAAGTGATCTGCCCACCTCAGCTTCCCAAAGTGCATTACAAGCATGAACCACCACGTGCAGCCTGCATCCCTTTGCAGTGCTGAATTTATTTTTGTAGGTCTATTCTGAGCAACATCACTTCTGCTTCTAACACAATCTAAGGTTGTAGTCAAATTTCTGGTAGGTACATCACTGAGTTGACGACATATATTGAATTTAGAGTCAACTAACACCTGCCTAAAATTGTTTTTTTTTTTGTAAGTGCATATCAAGTTATTTCTCATCAAGTCAGTACTCAAGTGCTGAATTTCTAAATTTATCATTTAAAATTTCATTGTGTTAGATTTGACCCATAATTATATACTGTGAGAATGTTTAGGATCTTGATTCTGTCAGCTGGTATATTAACTACTCTAATATCTTCTTGGCATTCATTAATTTGGTAAGCATGCCATTGATGTTGATATTCAAGGCATTAATAAACTGTTTTAGAAAAAAATATAGCTGATAGAATTCTGAACAAACTACTGGATTTTTCCTTCCAGGTAGACTTTTTTTTTTTTTTTTTTTTTTTTTTTTTTTTTTTTAAGAGACAGAGTCTTGCGGTGTCATCCAGGCTGGAGTGCCTGGATTATTGCTCACTGTAATCTTGAATTTCTGGGCTCAAGAGTGCCACCATGCCCACCTAAGTTTTTTTTTATTTGCTATTTTGTAGTAATAAGGTCTCGCTAGGCTGGTCTTGAACTCCTGGCCTCAAAAGAGGGTCCTGACTTGGCTTTCCAAAGCTTTGGGATTACAGGCATGGGTCACACAGCCTGACTCCAGGTCAACTTTGAATTTGTCATTAATTGGTCATCTCTGAAAATGGTCATTGAACTAATTATGAGTTCACTCAATTATTGTTTTCATTTTCATTGCCCAATATTTTATTGTTTTGCTCACCAATTTTATTATGAATCATATTTTCAAATGTATAGCTAAAATTAACATAGTGTATAGGAGCTCAGGCTTCAGAGTTAAGATTTGGGGACTGGCATTTAGCACAGCCAGCTGCCAGTCATGATCTTGAGCAAATTACTTACCTTCTCTGTGCTTCACTTTCCTCACCTATAGAAGGTATGTAAAAATACTACCTACTTTAGAAGGTTGTTTTTGGGGTTAAATAAGCTATTACCTAGCAATAGTAAAAATAAGAAAACGTTAATGATTACTATTATTATGGTAGGTTTTCTTTTCTTTTTTCTCTCTTTTTTTCTTTTTCTTTTTCTTTTTTCTTTCTTTTTTTTTTTTTTTTTTGAGACAGGGTCTCCCTCTGTTGTTCAGGCTGGAGTGCAGTGGCACAAATTAGGCTCAATGCAACCTTGACCTTCCGGGCTCAAGCTATCCTTCCACCTCAGCTTCCCAAAGTACTGTGATTACGGGCGAGAGCCACTATGCCTGGCTTATTACGGTAATTTAAAAATATGTCTATAGGTTATGTGATACTCTTTCTTTTAAGGGATGGTGCCTTATTTCTCTCTCATTGCATGTCAGCTGAGCTCAGTGACTTACTGACTTCTAACAAGCAGACTCTGGCATTGTTTTTCTATAAAAAAGCATTGCGGTTACCTCCTTGCTCTCTTGGATTGCTCACTCTGCGGGGAGATAGCTGCCATGTCATGAAGATTGTGTTAGTTTTCTATTTCTGTGTTGCCATTTGCCACACATTTAGCGGCTTAAAACGGCACCCATCTGTTAGCCCCCAGCTCTGTGGGTCGGAATTCCAGCACAGTACTGCTAGGTTCTCAGGGTATCACATGGCTGAAACCACAGTGTCAGGCAGGCTGAGCTCTCATCTGGAGTCTGGGGGTGGAAATCAGCTTTCAAACTCATTCTTATTGTTGGCGGAATTCATTTATTTGCAGCTATAAGTCTGAGGTCCCCATTTCCTTGCTGGCTGTCAGCTGGGCCGCTCTCAGTCCTCAGAGGCAGCCCATATGCCTCGCCATGTAGCCATCTCCATCTTCAAGTAATCAGCATTAGCGCGTTGAATCCTTTCGATGCTTTGAATCTCTGACTTGCCTGTGTACTAGTCACTAGAGGAGACTCTCAGTCTTTAAAAGCCTTGTTTGACTACATGAGGCCCACCTGGATGGTCTCCTTATCTTAAGGTAAGTGAGTTGGGACCTTAATGCTTCTACAAAATCCCTTCACACGCAGTGCCTAGATTATTGTTTGGCTGAATAACTGGATAAAGGTGTGTGTGCACCAGGAGCCAGGACTCTTAGAATTGGCCAGGTTAGAATTCTGTCTGTCGTAGTTACTGATTGGTAGAGGTGGGTTTCAAACCCAGAGAGTCAGGCTTCAGAGCCCAAGCACTTAACTAGTATGCTAAACTGCCCCATTATGTTCATCGGCTGTGGCCATATTGTGGAGAGAATGGCATACCAAAAGTCATTGAAACTAATTTCTGTATACCTGTATAATATAAAACACACACATATATAGATATGTATATACATTTTACGTATATGTATATAATCTTCTGTTAGCTGTCAAATGTTTTTGAGCAAGGACACTATATGTTCAGAAAATGCTTGCGGAAGGTTACTTGAGCAAAAGGAATCCACAGAGGAAAACTGGAAGCAGGGAGTATTTGGGTTGCTATTTGACAGCCCAAGGTGGATGTACTTATTGCCTCCAAATTGTTGAGGTGACAGTATGACTGTATAGAGAGACTGAATGGGAAAAATCATTGATGAAATAGAATCTACTGAATTTAGCAAGTTAATTTACTCTCAGATGCTGATGGAAAGTAATGAGACTTTAGAGGTCAAGATATATAAATGTGGGGTCCATAGAGATGTACATCAGGGAGTAATTCAATGGTAGTAATTGCTCAAGTAGTGTGTGGACGACATCCCATGGAAGAGTGTAAGGAAGCAAAATAGAGCTGAAAGAAGAATGTCAAGGGACACTTAAATTTAGAAGTGTAGTAAATATAAAGTCATAGAGAGAGACAGAAATTGGAGCATTTTACACAGTAGGAGAATAAGAAGAGTTAAGTAGAAGAAAAGAGTTTCAAGAAGGAAGGGGGTAAGTCGTATCCATTTATGCCCTATGTTAAGGTTACAGAGGGCATGGTCAAGAAGTTAAATTACAATAAATTTTAAAGTATATTGTAAAAAAATGGAGGTAGGCAGTGTATTTCTAAGTTCAGCAATCTCGGAAAGCTGACACAGAAAATAAATCTCCTAAAGATAAGGAGAATGACCTGGTCTTCAAAAACCATTCCAATTCTAGTGTTTTTCCTCTTGTGAATTAGAGAAATACTGGGAGATTTCAAAGGATGCCTTGTAAAATATTTCTTTTAGTGGAGGTTGCTCATTTAATTCATTGAAAAAATTATGCTTCATCTTAAGTGTTTCCTGAATTTAAAATCCTGGACACATAATTTGGGCATTGGTTATTCACTGCAATCGAAGTCACCTTAAGGCCGTTCTTCTGGTATTAGAGACATTAGATGACATCCATTCATCACAGACACCCATTGCCCATTCGCCCCAGTCCCACTACCACCATCAACCAAACTGCCCTGGACCAACAGAGCCGAGGGTCTGGCAACCTTGCGAGAAGGGGTACTATATCATCCAAACGCATTAACCAATATTACGATACACAATATGCTGGGCACCTAGCAGAACCACATGAATGGGCTTGAATAAGCATGGGCCATGCTCCGGTTTATTTGCTACATCCCAAGCGTCAGCCAATTTTACTAAAGACAGTGTTTTTTGTTTTTTTTTTCTTCTCACAAGTATACACATATCATTAATCTCATTTTTTTTTCTCTTTTACTTCTAACTTTTCCTAATTACCTCAGGAAAACCAAAGTCTCAACCCCTGTCTGCTCACTTTCCCATTTTTCCATTTGCTCAAAAGACAGCCTTAATTCTGATAAAAGTAAAAGAACACAAATTATTCACCTCTATCAAGAAAATTAAATTAAATTTATATACTTTGATGTTAAATTAGGCATTGTGAAGAACTAATGCCATTAACTTCTGCAGTCCATGAAAATTAGAAATTATTCCTTTGAAATCATGCACAAAATTACCCTATACATTATCATAGTACTTTAAAACATGTTTTTCCTTAAGTAGCAATGTTCTGATTCTGTGTATGTGTTTAATTATTGACATTGCAGAAGTTTAGTTTTCTAATATTTTTCATTGCTAATGTCCAATAATTCAGATATATTATAGGAAAAATAGGATTCTGTATAATCCAGAAATTCAGCCACTATCTTTAATTCTGTTGCTAGAATAAAATGCATTTTACATTTCTAACAAGAGATTTCCAAGTTTAGAGTACAAACCATTTGAAAGTTGAAGGCTGCGCATATGTAACCAAAGTACAGTTAAATGTCTTTACTATAAATTAAGCAATCTGAATTTTCTGCTGTTATTCAAGTTATTTTGCCATGCAATACCTCCACAGTCCCTCTGTTCTGTATTTAGGAAATTGACCATTAAGCATGGCCAAGATCATGCCCTTGGAGCCAAATAAAACTGTGTTCCAAACCTGATTCAATCACGTACATGCTCTATGGCTCTGAGGAAATGATTTAACACCTTTTTAACCTTAATCTCCTATTCCATAAAATAGAAATAATATGAGTGCCTATCTCTTAGAGTTATTGTGAGGATTAAATAAAATCATGTATGATAAGTTACTGGCACATAGAAGGCATTCAGTGATTACTATTTCCAGATAGTAGAATGGTGATCTTTTTTTTTTTTTTTAAACCATGCACCCACATTATTAAAAATATATTTTCATCATGTGGCCCTTATTTACTTATTTATAAATTATATAGATGTTTCTTCTTGACTAATACAACATGAGCATACAACACAAAAGGAAAATCTATAAAAAATGTGACAAAAGTAAAATAAGCCCCACTTTAAAAAATAAATAAAAATATAACATACAAATGGGATGTTGTTGCATTTAATATTTTTCAAACAATTCCAAACTCCAGTGAAACTCTTTGGATTTTTACAAAGCAAATTATAAACTTCTGTTTTCGAGTTTTTCTGTGTATAGAAATAAAAGTACTAATGGATGACACATATCATTTCACAAAAAAATCACACAATGATAGAAATATTCTTTCTAAACACTCATTTTCAATATACTGCTTTCATACCACTCGAAAAGAAGCAGTTACTTTCTTACTCATTGCTCAAATATCACCCTTACCTTGACAGGACATGTTAGTGTGTATAAAATATCTGTAGGAGGCACTTGACATCACAGAAAATATCAGCCAACTTTCTTTTCTTTTTTAAACGTCTGCTAGAATGTTCAATATTAACAGCCACTTATCACAGAAAAGATCAGCAAATTTGAAGTACATGCCTTTTGGCTTTAGCAACTCTACTTTTGACAACTAGAGTCTGATGCCTGGAATTCTACTAATGAAGAATAAAGTATAATTCATCTTTAATTTGACAAGAGTTTGAAATATTTTGCCACAAGCTAATCATCGAATCTCTTTGCAGTGCAAGATATTTTCAGGCATACTGCTCATCTCATGAGCACATATTTATTTAACATAGATTTACATGGTGCTTACTATTTGCACTTTATTGCAAATATTAACTAATTTAATTTCATAATGACATTATGAGTTAGGTTTTATTCCCATTTTACAGATGAGATAGGTAAGACAGAGAGAAGTTAAATAACAACAAATTTATTCAAAGTCATGCAGGATTTGGACCTAGCCATTTTGGCTTTAACAGCTCTGCTTTTGACAGCTAGACTCTGGTGCCTGGGATTCTACTAATACAGATAAAATAAGTTTTAAATACACTTAACAAAGTGCATGCAAACAACAATTTATTGCAGTATGCTGAAGGCAAAGATTGGGTGGGGTTGCCAATACCAGTCGCTCAGGGTCGTGGAACTCCTCTGCTTCCTTCTGGAGACCTCTTGTGTTGTGCACATGTGTGACCACCTGACATGTGGACCACGCAAGGGCTGTTGTATGTAGTCACCTTAATCTATTTCTTATTTTTTTATATACGTGCTAGCAAATGTTCCAACTTTTCTTCTCAGAATTTCGATGAATTATCTTGTATCCTGCAGGGGGTGTGTGCACATTGCTTTGGAGATTAGCCCTGTAGAATATGAATGTATATGGAAGAGGAGCTTAAAATATTTGCTTGTGTCTGCTTCCTAAACTGGAGGTTACAGTATATGAAAATGTATAAGGAGTGGTCTCTTTGGACAGGCAGCTATCCATATTTTTATATTTGGAAATCTGTCATGAACGTGTCACAGAAAACCTTCTAAGGATTTTCACAAAGATAATGTGAAACAGCATTAATTTATTGGTTTACTCTTCTCTACCTACAGGTAGTGGAAGGACCTGCTGAGTAAAAATGCCTGCAAGTAGTCCCTACTATTGAATTGATGGAAGGAGGTTAGATTGAGGAGGGCTAAACTTTCATTTATGCTTCACATAGAACACTATGTTTTACACATAGAAATATTAAAACTAGTTTAATGTTTTCTTTTTCTAAAGATTATCTTTGTCCCTGGTTGTGAAACTATTCTCAATACATTGGATTTTATATTACTCTTCAAAAATAAAGAATCTGATGTTTGACTTCCATATGACTTCTGAATTTTCTAGATGTTCAGGGATGACTTTTGTATATTTATCTTTCATCATAGAAATATTACCATTTTATTCAATTGATTATCATAATGCTGTGATTATTGCTATGAATAAGTGATTCCTTATTTTGTTCCTATTCAGTACTGTAATAATATAAAAATAGTTAAATGAATTAGAACTTCTGTAACATTTAGATGTGATGTGCCATCCTTTAAAAAAGTGAGTGTCACCTAATGCTAAGATGAACTGAATTTTGTCACTTCAGGTTGAGAATGAGCCTGGTAAATTAGTGTCAGTGAGTAGCTTGTAATGCCTGGAAGGTAGGAACAGTGTTTATGCTTCTCTTTGTTTATTTACCCAGGATGAGGCTGTTAAGCAGGGCCCCAATACATTTTGTTGAATGAATAAATGAGTAAATGATTTTCTGTCTGGGAGATTTCACTTTCTTAAAGAATGCCACGGAACAGAGCTGGACTTAAGTATGTTTGGGAGAGGTCGCTTTGCTTTAATGTCTTTGTCCATGCTCTGAATGACACTTTTGCAGACCCCTCTAAGTTATCCAATTTCCTCTACTTTGTTTCCTCCCTGATTTAATTTGCAGTGATCAAGATGTCTTTCACGGTGGAGACGATTACATCTTAGAAGAGTGAGAAAACTGATTTCAGTGTAGATAAGGATGCATTTTAATGTCCAATCCAGTTAAATATCATGTATCTGACCCTTGCTTATCTGATCTACTTGTTTATCTATTTATATTCTGGAGACTATGGCCCAAAAGAGGAGAACACAATGGCAGAGTCCAAATTCAATTAAGATCCTCTCTGGTGCACGGGTTCTTAAGGTGTGAGAGTCCTTGGTTGGGGTTGTGAATCAATCTAAAGCAAAGCATGTCCTTCCTTCAGGCTTTCCAGGTGAGTGATGCACAACTTAATGTGGATGTAAATTTGCATTCAATTTAACTGCTCTCTCAAATGAGTTCTAAAATTTTGTATTTATAAGCTAAAATCGAATATAGCTACTGCTAAGAATTCAGGCTGCCACATCTCGTTTGGCTGGGAAGCAGGTTCCCACAGAGCTTGCATGTGAGTGAGAGTTGCTTTCTAGGTGCCTTATCAGTGTTGACTTACTTTGCTGTGGTTTTCATCACTACTGTCTTTTTTAAAAGACCTAAGTTGTGATTGCTTTAATTTCATCATTATGCATTTATTTTCCTTTAATATCATACAATTAATCCTACAATTGTAGTGATATGTATTTGCGTTAATAGCATCGTGGCCATTTTTTTTTCTGTGACTAGACTTTAAAGCATATATGTAATTAATATGAATTGTCTATCCCTCTATTGTTAAAATGGATATGTATATAACCTGGCCTAAATTTTTTTTGTATAATCCACTTCACTAATAATCACTGAATTTTTCTTCTAGTGAGATAGGGATGGATCAAGGAAACTTGTAGCCAGTTGTCTAGGTCACCTCGATTTTGTCATTGGATTTCGTCCAGTTCTGATTGATTCCAATAAAGGAGACACTTATGTAACTCTATGCCAGGACTGTCAATGAACTTTAAAGAAGGGGAGAATGACCCAATCCCGGATCTTAAAGATAGTAATATTTTAGATGAAGAGAGGTAAAGGAAAGAATGCTGGAAGTTGAAGAAACTAGAACTATTTTTTGAATATTTAAGCTTTAGACCTACATTGTCTAATTAACTAGACACCAGCCATATGTGACAATTTATTTCAGTTTAGATAAATTGCAGTTAAATTAAAATTTTAAATGAATAATTCAATCTCACCTTGGCAGTAGCCACATTTCAAGGACTGCATATCTTCATGTGGTAGTGGTTTCTGATCAGACACCACAGATATACAACAGTTCTATTATCACAGACAGTTCTACTGGAAGCACTGGATTAGACTATAAAACATTTGAGCAAATTTTATTCAGGAACTAGCAGTGGTAGCTGACAGAATGATACACAGCACTCCCAAACTGTTCAATTTGAAGAAGAAAGAAGAAAATAGACTGTTATTCAATCCAAGATAAATAATGGAACCCACTAAATGGAAGAAATTGTCAGCCAACTTTGTACACTTGGAGAAAGAGGATGTGTTTTGAGAACATAGGCCTAACTGTTTATTTAAAACAGTGTCACACATTAGTTGCAATCAAAACTTGTGACACACTGTCTTTGTTTGCAGCAGGGAACAAAGTTTTTAAAGGGGTTTTAACTTCTGAAGTGTGTACTGAAGACAGGGACTATTCCTTTTTAATTTTGGATGGTTTGCTTGGAGCCTTTTCTAAACAGGCATTTAAGTTAATTGTTAGATAAAAATCACAAGATGAGTGAAGTTATGCACATCATCTGCATAACTGCCCATCATGGCTTGAATGCGTTTTATATTTGGGGAATTTCTCACATTGAATTCAACTTTCTCAACATAGGTGTTCTGACTTTGAAGACAAAACTCAAATTCTTCAGTCTCCCATGAAGCTGAGATTCAGGCAAGTGACTCAGGCTCCACCAATCAGATAAACCCACACAAGACTTGTTGCCTAAGGAAACAGGCTTCACGTAAGACTTTGTTGTTGCTGCTGTGGGTGGCAGCAGTGTGGTGTTGGGAGGCCAAATACGTGATGAAGAGTGGCAGTGGTGCCATCTGCAGCAGCCATTTCCATCAAGTTCCTAGTGCTTAGTTCTTAGCACTGGAGGTGGTGGCACCACTTCCTCTCAGCAGTGTTCTGCCATTTGGTTTTGCGCATTATTCCTAAAAGCTCAACTTCCAATCTGTTTCTCCAGCTCCCTCCTTTTTCTGTGAGCTATTTAATACCCTTTAATAAATCATTTTTCTGCTTAAATTAGCCAGAATGGATTTTGTGGTTGAACATAAGAACCCTGATAATACAGGAAATGACATCAGTCATGTTTTAGACTCATAGTAATTAATTTACTCAATATGAATTTACGGCGTGCATACCAAGCTCTGTGGTTTCCAACTAGAGCACCTTTGTGAATGGTGGAATAAGAAAGAGATGAAATACAAGAAGTGAGACAAGTGTTGGACATATTGAGACTGAGAGGATTCTTTATTTCTGCCACCCCAAATCCAGTCTTTCACCAAGTCTTTTTTTCTGCCACCCCAAATCCAATCTTTCACCAAATCCTCACAATATCCTCAAATATCCTTCTCATCTTTTTCACACCTCTTTCTCCTTTCATAACCGTTCATTCATTAGGCAAACATTCAACTTCAGGACTTGTTATTTTTCACTTCAATTACTAAATTGCCAGTTGCAACAACTAAGATCGGGTAGTTTTTCACAAACTATGTTGTTACATGTCATTGCCTATGCTGTTCTGAGAATCTGGGAAACCCTGCCTTTCCCCTTTTTCACATGAACAGCTCCAGCTCCTATGTGTACTTTAAGCTATAGAGAATGTCTTTTCTAACTCATATACTACATTGTATGATAATTATGTGGCTATTTATTTGACTTATCCAGCTGGCACCAGTCATCCAAGTAGGGCACTTTGTCATGTTTTATTTACTGTTATATCTCTAACACTTCTACCATTGCCTGGTGTATAATAGGTTCACAGTCAATACTTGTTGAAAGAACACATGATTTGTAATTATTTATTACATATTTATCTCTCTGTTTAGTCTATGAGCTTCTTCAGAATAATACAATGTCTGGTGTATAATAGGGACTCAATAATGACTTATTAATGAGGTGCTTGGGGCCTTGGCTGAACAGAATTGGTGACAATAAAAATTATGTTTCGAATTCTTAAACAGAAGCTAGGCCTGGAGATTAGGGTTTGGGAATTGTCAGGTGGTGGTTTGTGGTGGCTACGTGAAGGCATCTCTCAGATCAGTGACAGTAGGGAGCGTAATTGATTTATGCACAGCTGGCTGCTGTGCTTCACAATCCTTCCTATATTTGCACTGTGGCCAACCTCCGGTGGGCTGCTCCCAGACAAAGACAAGGTACAGAAGGGATACAATGGAAGGCTAATTTTTAGAGATGAGGGACTACTGTGATAAGTGATGTTGGCATGAGTCTCTTCTGGTGACCTTGCCAAACACTCCTTACAACACACAGCAGTCTAAGATGCTTCCATCCACCTTTCCTTCCTTCTCTCCTTCGTTTGGGGTCAGAATGGCATTGCAGACTCATCCATCCTGGCCTTTATAGGCTTCCTTACCATATTCTCTCACAGGTACTTCCCTAAATAAATTTCCTGTACATTCAATCTTGTCCTGGGTGTGGATCCTGTTCCATAGATCTGTGAATTTAAAAAACCCAGCTATCTGTACTTCACACACCCAAACAGATCATTCCAATAGATGCTCCCATTCAAAAGGAGGAAGACCAGCAACTAGACTGTAGCAATGCTGTAGCCAGGTACATGTCACCAGTTTCTCCAGTTTTCTTTAATTAGAGTATATTCTGCTTTCTCAGTGGTTCCCTAACCAATTGTTCACCTAGTCTCTTGGCTCTACACTCAGGGCTCTTGCTTCATATTCTGGTTTCTTGTTTTTCTTTAGGAAGTGAACTATGTTTGCATCTGAGTAGTTTTCTCAGTCTGCTTCTTGCCAATAGGAAATTAGGGCCTAGAGCTCTCTTTTCTTTTGAATGATCTTTGGACCTTTTAGTCCAAGGTGATATAATTTTCTTTTTTTTTTGTTTTTTTGTTTTTTTTGAGGCGGAGTCTCGCTCTGTCGCCCAGGCTGGAGTGCCGTGGCCAGATCTCAGCTCACTGCAAGCTCCACCTCCCGGTTTCACGCCATTCTTCCGCCTCAGCCTCCTGAGTAGCTGGGACTACAGGCGCCTGCCACCTCGCTCGGCTAGATTTTTGTATTTTTTAGTAGAGACGGGGTTTCACCATGTTAGCCAGGATGGTCTCGATCTCCTGACCTTGTGATCCGCCCATCTCGGCCTCCCAAAGTGCTGGGATTACAGGCTTGAGCCACCGCGCCCGGCCAATATAATTTTCTTAAAACATTGTGAGTTTCCTATAAATCTGATTGGATTCATTCTGTACCCCACAAGTCAGTCACATCCATAATTCTTTTTGAGACAGACCTTTCTCTCTACCTTGAGCTATTTGTAAGGCTGCCATAGGATGGTAACTTTAGGTTCTTGGAAGATTTTTTTTCCCAGCTGAATGTATCTACTAGTCACTATTTAAAATCTTTCAGCGTTGTTAACAAGGGATCTTACGATAAACCATATTATTGGTTTGATCTTTATCTTGTGACCATTTCTGACTTTGAAAATCTGTTGCTTTCTGAAGAGAGGAGTGATGAGAAACAGTTTTATTTTCCAACTTAACAAATCCTGACCCATCTATATTTCCTGTAAATTATGCTGGTAAATGGAACAATTTCCTTTTTAGTTCATCTTTATTTTGCAATTCTTTATCATACCCAGGTAAAAAAAGCCACTTGGTAAGTTCAGTGTTCTGCCTGGAAATCCAAAATCTTGGCAGACAAATTATATATGTTCTATAATAAGTTACTACAAGTGATATATTTGCTAGTTGTTCCACCATTTCATAATGCAAGTCACTCTGTTCCTGCTTCTAATAACAATGCCTCACGGCTTTCACTGACATTCTCCTCACTGCCTTCCAGCCTCCACCAGCTGCCAGTCACAAAATAAATGCTGTATCTTTTAGGTTTTTGTTATGGTATCACTCTATTCTACTTCCAAGTGCCAATATTTATTTTAGTTATCTATTGCTACACAACACATCACCCCAGATAACAACAAATCATTCTTTCTCATGATTCCATTGGTTAGTTGGCAGTTCTGGTATGTTTTTCCTGGGATTACTCATTCATTAAGTTACAAAGTCATCTGGGATGGAAGGTCCAAGATGGCATCATGCATTTGTTTTACAGTTGGCTCTGGCTATTGACTAGCATGCCTTCTCCCACCCCTACCCCAGTCCACCTAATGGCCCTCACACCATATTTTCTCCTATTTTCTAGAATGTTAGACTAGTGTCTGTCTATGACAGACCCTGGGCAGTATCCATGAGGACAAAAGCAGGAGCTGCTAGGCCCTTTGAAATCTGTCCTCAGAAGTCACACAATGCTACTTCTGCCAAATTCTATTGGCCAAAGCAAATCCCAAAGCCAGCCCAGATTTCAGCAGTGGGGAAATAGATTCTACCTCTTGACAGGAGAAGTGGCAAAGTCAATTACAAAATAATATCCACTCTTGAATGGGAGGGGTTGTTGTGGTTGTCTTTGCAAACTACCCACCATCATCATTAATCCAGTTGCATGTCTTAGATTCCACAATTCCACTTCTCCATCAATTCACGCATTGATTTATTTAAAAGCCTCTTAATTTTGCCTCCGAAATAATTTTTTCTTTCTTTCTTCTTGCTCTGGAGGGAGGGAAGTTTCTTTCTTTCCCGGAAGGGGGGCCGCGTCTTTGGAAGGTAGGAGGACGGAAGGTAGGGGAAGAGAGACTGAGTGACCAGGAATAAGGCGGTATCTTGGACGGGTTTAGTGATCGAGCTATCTTTCTCTCTCTTTCTTCTTTCTTTTTTCTTTCTTCTTTCTGTCTTTCTTTCTTTCTCTCTCTTTCTCTCTCTTCTCTCTCTCTCTCTCTCTCTCTCTTCTCCTTCCTTCTTCCTTCCTTCTTCCTTTTTTTTTTTTCAGAGTCTCACTCTGTCACCCAGAATGGAGTGCAGGCTGTCATGATCTCAGCTCACTGCAACCTCCTCCTCCTTGGTTCAAGCGATTCTTGTGCCTCAGCCTCCTGAGTAGCTGGGATCACAGGCGTGCACCACCACAGCCAGCTAATCTTTGTGTTTTTAGTAGATTTGGAGTTTCGCCATGTTGATCAGGCTGGTGTCCAACTCCTGACCTCAAGCCATCTGCACATTTCAGCCTCCCAGAATGCTGGGATTACAGACGTGAGGTACTGCATCCAGCCCTAAATATTTCTTAAACATAATCCTTTTTCTCTATTCACAATTCCACTACTTTACGGCCTTTGTGATTTTTTGCCTTTACAATTGAAATGATTTCCCCGCCAACAGTTTCCTTCCCCACTGCACCAGAAAGATCTTTCAAAATGCAAGTCTGATAATATGTTTCCATTGCTTAAAATCTTTCCACTGGTTCTGGTAGTATTTTCTTTCCTAATTTATGTGTTGTTTGCACAGGTGTGTTTGTTTTGTGAAAATTCATTGAACGGTAAACTTATGGTTTCTGCACCTTTCTGTATGTATGACTTAAATGAAAAGGTTATATTTTAAAATCTGCCTCCCATGGCTTCCTATTATCCCCAAGATAGAATAAAAACCCTTAGCTTGACATTTAAAGCCTTTTGTGATTCTTGTCTTTCCAAATTCCTGTCATTGTCCTAATATTCCTAATATTCCTAATAATATTAGGAATATCCTAATATTCCTAATAATATTAGGAATATCCTAATATTCCTATGTGTAATTACCTGTGTTCTGAAAATTAATTATGCATTTTTTAGACTCCTTATCTTTGCTCTGCCTGGAATGCCCTTTCCTCATTGTCTACGATCTTAAATATTATTCCTCCTTTAAAAATAAACCCAAGTGGCATCTTTTGGGACAAATTTTAATTCCCTTAAGGCATTACTTTCTTGTGTGCCCAAAGCCTACCATATATATCTCTAACTAAACACTTATAACATTGCTGTACTTATTTGTTTTTACTTCTGACACTTTTACTAGATGGTAAATTCCTCCATAGACAGGAACATTTTATATATCTATATCTATATCTATATCTATATCTATATCTATATCTATATATATATATAGATATAGATATAGATATAGATATAGATATATCTTTTCCCAGAGTCTAACATTGTGTTTGTCATATAGTATTGCTATGGACTGAATATTTGTGTGTCTCCAATAGTCATAGGTTGATATCCTAACACCCAATGTGATAGTATTAGAAGTTGGGGCCTTTCAGAGGTGATTAGATGATAAGGTTAGAGACCTCATAAATGGAATTAGTGCCGTTATTTAAAAAAAAACAAAAAAACAGGGAGCTGCATTGCCCCTTCTGCCATGTGAGGTTACAGTGAAAAGATGGCCATCTATGAACCAGGAAGTGGACCCTCATTAGACACCAAATCTTCCAGTGCTTTGATCTTGGACTTCCCAGCCTCCAGATGTGTGAGAAAGAAATTTCTGTTATGATAAGTCACCTGATTTATGGTATTTTTGTCATAGCAGCCTGAATAGACCAAGACAAATATATACCTCACAAACATGCTTTGAATACATGAATGAGAGAGGTAGACTGAGGAAATATAATCTATGAGCGATGCTTTTGAAAAAGAATTACAATCAAATTTAGTAAATAAGTTGTAGACATATTAATACATTAAATGAAAATATGATAAAAAATAAATGAATCATAAATAACAATCTGTTAAATGTGAATCAAAGAAAGGGACCATCAGTGATGTAGGAGTCAGAAGAGAGAGGTGGTCAGACCATGGAACAATAGAGACTCAACACCCAAATTTGAAAAGTTATGTAGTATTTGGATGGTTAGAAAGAGAGAAGAAAGTAATTCCATTAATGAAGATAACTTAAAATATCTAGGAAGTAATGGTTGAGGTGTGTTTGGGGACAGTAAATAGAATAATTCTATTGGATTTTTTTTTTAATGTGAAAGGAAATTGATAAAACAAAACTCAGGCAAGGATGGGAAGTTTATAGGGAAAGTGGTAAGCTACATTTTGTATATGTTGAGTTGAAGGTGCCTGCAAAACACCAAATAGAGCTGTTTGGGTAGTGGTTAGAAATCTGGTCTGCATTTCAAGAGAAAAGGAAGATATGCAGATTTGCTAGCCACATGGAAGCCAGTAAAATTGACCTAAAAAATAATATACAGAGAGAAGGGAAGGGTTAACAATAGAACATTGGGAGAAATCTGTAATTAAAGGATAGAAAGAGGAAGACATGGCAAAAATGGAACCAAATAAGGGTCAAGAAAATAGAAAGGGACTCGGGGGATTGGAGAATCACAGGGGCGAACAGAAGAGAGAATTCTGAGAATCAGCAGGCAGTTGGCAGTGGCATATGTATCAGAGAAGCTGAGAAAACTAAGAACTGCAATGAGGCTATTGGATTTGGCTTTTAGTAATTAAGCGATGGTCTTCAAGATTGCTATTTCAGCAAAGTGCTCAAGACTGAAAATAATACAGTGGGTTGAGAAGTCAGTGGGAAATTAAGAAGGGGAGGCAGAGCCCACTCAAGAAGAGTGGTGTGAAGGAAAGGGAGAGTTGTCCTGGTAGTTTTAGAGGTTAGAAGGGTTAAAAGAAGGCCCTGTTTTCTTGGATGAAGTTCTTGAGAATGTTGCAGGTAGAAGGAAAGAAGTTGTTTTTTCAGAAAGAGGTAGAAAATACCAGAGAGGAATAGGGAATAATTGATTGATGGGCCAAGATCCAAGAACAGATAGAAAGGCAAAGAACCAAGGCCACTTGGAATATGAAGAAAGTGAAGAATGAATGAGGATTTTGTAAAAATATTGAGGATTTTTAAGAATGTAAATGGGGAAAACCCACATTGGAAGGCTTCAATATTTCTTAGCCAAGTAAGATGTGAAGTTGTCTACTTTACGTGGACAGGATAGAAGTGGGAGATGGAGGACATGTGAAATGAGCTGGGAAATCAAGTAAAGATGAATAGAAAGGTTAACAATGAGATAAGAAAGAGATAGATATAAGATATAGATCTATAGGGATTGTATTGCCTGTGAATATATTAGAGATATACTTTGTGTGTGGGTTTAAATAATTAATATACACTTATTACAAAATCCCATCACACAGAAATGAATACTGTCAGGTGACATTACAATGAAAGCATCCAGAGGGGCTGATGTCTGACTAAATATGGGGCATGAGTATGAGATGATCAGTTGTCTGAGGTTGTAATTCTTAGTGATTGGAAGAATAAATGTGCCTTTGCCAGAACTAAAACAGTCAGGATTAGATTTGATGTGGAAAATCATAAAGTTAAAGAGAGATAGAATCCCATTGCTTTACATGGCTAAGATTTCGATGGTGAATTAATGATCAGAGGGGGACGGAAGGTAACATAGAGATGAGGGAACTAGAACATGATTGGAGAGAAAGGTAAAGAACAAGGCAAGTGCTATGACCAGAGGAAAAGGGGCAAATGTTTTCAACCGTATTTAGTGGTATAAAGAAGTCAAGAGAAAGAGAACAAGGAATGCATCAGTTCCATGATTAGTTGGAAAACTGTCCATTGATTTTCTTTAAATGATGGCCTCGCTTTCATAATTAGCTTTAAAATGAATTATCTCACAGTACCACAAGTTATTGCTCAGAAGTTTCTTTGAAGCATTCATTACAAAGGAAAAAATTTTTTTTTTCTTTTTTTACTAAGCCTTAAGGAGCAGGGTCTATGCTGGAGTCGAAAATTTTCAAAAGAAAACTTCAAATTAGCTTTGAAAACCTTTGTAAAATCGGCCTTTACTTTCAATGTTTTGAATTGCCGCATTGAATTTACTTCATTATTTTTCACTGAACAATTTCTGTAGCCTTCTGAGATAATATTATTCCTTCCCAGACAATGCTCACTGCCAATATATACAGAGGCAATATTTTTGAGTGTAATATTCTCTGAAACTATCTTGGCATTTTTGCTGAGAGGCAGTTTAAACTGGACAGAGGCTGACCAACAGCCCAAGAGAACAATATCCTTGAATAGTTTGTATCTAAGTCTTTGTTTTTTATTTTGAAGCTCTATATTTTTAATGGAAGCTCTTGATTTTCTTGCTATCAATGTGTTAAAACAAGCTACCAAGAGAAATAATTATAGCAACTTTTGTACATAAATTACATGTTCTGGGGTCGTTATTAGAGTCCATTTACAAAGGACATTTCCATGGGATTTATCTATGACTAAGGGGTGAGATAATTAACAACATCAGACTGAAATGCTTTTATTCATCTTATATTTACAGAATAATGCAGGAAAATAGAGAATTCTTTAGATGCAACCAAAGTTTGAATTAATCATAGCTGTTATGTATGATTAACAATGTACCACAAAGTATGAAAGCAACATTTTAGTATTTTGTTCCACATATTAGTACTGCTAAAATTAAATTCTCTAGCGGTCCTATCTCAAATTATTCTTATAACCACTTAGAGACAGCTTTGTTTTTCTGAAATATCGTTCCTGCCTCTCAGTCATGCATAACAGAAAATTATTCTGCATCTCATCCAAACTCAAAAAAAAAAAAAAAATTCCATTTTTAAGAGCATGCTAAAATGGTGCCAAGAGAAAACTCAAAATAGAAGCCCCAGGACAGAGAGTGATCATTTTATTCAGTAAGTTTAAATGTAGTATTAGAGGTTAACATCAACGAAATAGAGTATCCAGGATATTATTCAAAATTTCGAGTTGAAACTTTCAGAGATGGGTAAAAAGGAAGGGGTACCTGCAAGAAGTTTTCTCCAAGATCTATGCCTGCTAAGAGACCTCCAAATATATATCCTAAGCATGTGAGCAGGCAGCGTTGCTAGGTATTGTTGATTCAAATTTATTTATTTTTTAAAAATTGTAATTATTGTTTTTGGAATAGTTACTAAGCTGCTATTATGTGCACGGTATTGTGCTTAAGTGTATCTGGAAGCTGAGGTGATGATGTCTATGTTTATGTTCCATGAGATACCAGGAGTGGAAGTCTGTGGGTGGTAGAGGGAGCATGAAGGAGGCAGGCTTACTGGGCAAGTGGTTGAAGAGATCATAGCGGAATTGTCTCATGCAAATGCGGCCTATTGTATTGTATGTACTTGCTCTCTCTACAGAGTAAGCCTGATCTGCCTGAACTCCAGATGAAACTATCTGTCTCTACTGGGATAAAAATAATTTCAAAGTGCTTACCAAGTATCAGGAAGTAACTTCCATATTTATATGAAATTAATCTTATTAAGCAGGCAATCTCAAGAAATTTCAAAGCTAACACTACCTCTACAAGTATCTACAAGTTAAAGATACGAAGTTTAACATTGAGTGACTTTATTCTCACTATGTTGAAACTCACCTCCTTGGTAGCTGTATTTCCTATTCTCTTTCTTATTTTGTTGCTATCAATGAAAATGTACTTCTCCATCATGATTCAGAAAAGATAACCTTCCTTGTCCATATAGTTAAAAGTAAATTCATCTTAAACTTTTATACAAAGCATTTTCCAATCCGGTAGAAAGATGAAAAAGTTTTCTTTCAGCACTACTTTCTGTGGGCATGTACCACATATGTCCATTTTTTTTTTTCAATTTTCTTTTTTCATGGTGTAATTGCCCCTTGGTTATCTCCTCTGGGTGCCTCAAAATTACCTGAAGTTCAGCTCTCTGGAATTGAACTCATTGTATCTTCCTCCAAACACGCTTAACCTTCCTTGGAAAATTCCTATTCATGTTTCATTGCTCAACCTAAATTTCACTTCCTCTCTTGTGCCTTTCCAGCTTCCCCAAGTGAAGTAGTTGTTTCTATTGTCATGCTACTTTTTCGTATTTTTGCTATTTCATTTACTATTTCTTGCTTCTAAGCTCCTCAAAAGCAGGGACCCTGTTTCCTTTTAGCTACCGTAATGCATGGCATAGTTTAGACACTGAAAATATTTGTTGAATCAATTTACATACATCTGCTACTGTCTTTTTGTTCTTTGCTTAATGCAAACATTTCTCAAGGGTAAGATGTTTTGATTTGCTGAGCAGTGAATGTCATTAACAAACTGTTAGATCTTAGTTAAGTCTCTTAACCACTTGGATTCAGTTTCCTCATTTATAAAACATAAAAGAAATGGCGTTTCTTTCTTTAAGTATATACATATTTCTTTTTCAAGGTTTTCTTCTATCTCACAGGCTCTACTTTGAGGTCTGGCTCAAAAGTAGAGCTGAAGACAATAGAAGATTTTTAATTCTGGAGGAAAAAAGATCTTAGGGGGAACAGAAGCACTGTCTTCAACTACAGAAAGGACTTTCATCTGGAACAGGGACAGCTGAGTCTGTGTGGGTGCAGGAGCTAGAATTAGGACTAATAGGTGAAAGTTATTAAGAAGCATTCAAACATCAGATAGATTTGGTACATGTTGTTCAGGTCATATATCCCAGATGTATGAATTTCAAGGATCAGTACGATACCCATGCCACCCAAAAATGTGGAGACTTACCAGGTTTTCAATGTTTTATTTTGTCAAATTAAAAAAACCCAAGCCAAACAACAACAAAAAACCAAAACGACTTTCTGCTACAGCTATCATTTCATAAAATATAATTTTTACAAAAAAACAGAAGGACACAGTACAGAATAGGTCTTTTGGGGGTAAGGATAGTGACAAACTTACAATGCTACACACACACACACACACACACACACACACACACACACACAGTCTTTTACTCTCATTTTAATTAGATCCTGCAAACACCAATAGTGGTTTAATGGGCTTGTAGATCATCATTTGAGCATCAGTATCCTTGGGCCCCCTTTAAACCTGACATTCAATAGTACTGAGGCAAGATACACAAATACAGACAAATATATATTTATACATACATATATTTAATTTGAAGGCTTACCTAGGTCTAAGAAGACACTTTCCAATAAAATTTTTTTGGAGCCAGGTGTGGTGGCTAATGTCTGTCATCCCAGCACTTTGGGAGGCCAAGGTGGAAGGAATGCTTGAGCCCAGGAGTGCAACACCAGCCTGGGCAACATACTGAGACCCCATCTCTACATTAAATAAAAAATAATGCATAGCATTGCATTATTGTAGCTGGGACTACAGGCACATGCACCACCATGCACTACTCAGGAGGGAGGCTTGCTTGAACCCGGGAAGTCAAGGCTGCAGTGAACCGTGTATCACATCACTGCACTACAGTCTGGGTGACAGAGTGAGACCCTGTCTTAAAAAAAATAATGTTGTTGTTTGTTTTTGGAACTTGATATACAGTTATATTACTTTGACTTACTTTCTGTATGTAGTCAGATTTTTTTTTTTTTTTTTGATGTTTGCCCACCCCCCTTCCTTTTTTTGAGGTGGACGTGTGGTTTTGCTCTGTTACCCAGGCTGGAGTGCTGTAATGTGATCATAGCTCACTGCAGCTTGGAACTCCTGGGCTGAAGCGATCCTCCGGCCTCAGCCTCCTGAGTAACTGTGACTACAGGCACACACTACCATGCCTGATTGTTTTCTTCATTTTTGTAGAGGCAGGGTCTCACCACGTTGCCCAGGCTGGTGTTGAATTCCTGGTCTCAAGTGATCCTCCTGCCTTGTCCTCCCAAAGTGCTGGGATTACAGGCAGGAGCCACTATACCTGGCACAGATCATATTTTTGAACAAGATCCTTAATTCTGACATCTCTTTGCACAACATGTTTTTCTCTGAATCTCTAAAACAAGTAAGTGTTTGTTGGTCTGGAATTCCAAACATAAATCTAATGCTGGGCTCTTAGTATGGTTCAAATTGCATCTGTATGAAAACCTTGTTTAGAAAGATTAGGACAGAGACTAGTATTTTGGTGTGGGTTTTTTTTTCTTTCCTCTTGCTGCTACTAGTTTTCTGTGTAGTATCAGGTTGTTCCTGCTCTGAATTAGGGTCCAGTATGGACACAGCAGGAGGTGGCTCTCCTGAAGGTGGGAGTGGTGATGTAGGGTTGATTACCCGGCCTGGTCTGAGATGAGCAGTTGAAGGGAGAGCCTCTCTCTTAGTCAGGACAGAGTAAAGCCACTGCCTAGATAAAAGAGTCATAGTATTAAGGGTAAAGGAGGACTTTGACCTCTGCTAGGTTTGGGTAAGACTTATGCAGTAACTTAGAAAAATGTTTGTATTCCCATTTTTGGGACCTGGAAGTGAATTTGACAGCCTCCAGGAGGCATGGCAGGCTCCTGGAGTGCTACCATAAGTAGGTATGAAATTTGAATTGTCACATTTGTTCAATTTCTCCTGAACATAAGATACTTTAACAGAAGGTGCTTCTAGAAGAGCATTTTTTCCCTATAGGCAGTTAGGTTATACTCAGGAAGTTGGGTTAGGGTGAAACCCCGTCTCTACTAAAAAAAAAAAAAATACAAAAAACTAGCTGGGTGAGGTGGCGGGCGCCTGTAGTCCCAGCTACTCGGGAGGCTGAGGCAGCAGAATGGCATAAACCCGGGAGGCGGAGCTTGAAGTGAGCTGAGATCTGGCCACTGCACTCCAGCCTGGGCGACAGAGCGAGACTCCATCTCCAAAAAGAAAAAAAAAAAAAAAAAAAAAGGAAGTTGCATATAAAACATTTTGTAGTCATGAATGTAGAGCTCTGTCTGTCTTCCATCGAAGTTGATTATAAAAATGTAGCATAAATAGCAGCCAGGCATGGTGGCTCACGCGTATAATCCCAGCACTTTGGGAGGCCGAGGTGGGTGGATCATGAGGTCAAGAGATCGAGATCATCCTGCCAACATGTGGAAACTTCGTCTCTACTAAAAATACAAAAATTAATTGGGTGTGGTGGTGCAGTCCTGTAGTCCCAGCTACTCGGGAGGCTGAGGCAAGAGAATTGCTTGAACCCTAGGAGATGGAGGTTGTAGCAAGCCGAGATCATGCCACTGCACTACAGCCTGGCAACAGAGTGAGACTCCGTCTCAAAAAAAAAAAAAAAAAAAAAAAAAAAAGCAATAAATAAAGGGTTTCAAATTGAAATTGTCAATAACTATTATGCATTATTAAAATGATCTGCTTTATAAATATAGGGAAATTGTCATGCTAAGTAATATACCTGAGCTATAAAGACAGTAGAGGGTGGATTAGTCTTGTAAATTGAGAAGCACAGGCTTCCATCAAATGTCTTTGAAA
Organism: Rhinopithecus roxellana; assembly: GCF_007565055.1. Lineage (NCBI taxonomy): Eukaryota > Metazoa > Chordata > Mammalia > Primates > Cercopithecidae > Rhinopithecus > Rhinopithecus roxellana. The sequence goes on along the minus strand of NC_044553.1, from coordinate 58,797,947 downwards.
AATTAGGAATGTAGATTCATTTCTGGAATCGAAGAGCAAGACACAGCAAGTGAATAATTTCCTTTTTTCTTCCTTCAAATAATATTTAAGTTGAGTGAGCAAAACTGGTGTATCATCCTCTTATCCTATCTATGGGTTTGAGAAGAACTTTCATAATCTCTTTCCAGAAATTAAAATAATGATCACAATAAAGTCCCCCAAAGCTTGTCTAAGCCTGAAGCATTGCAATTTATTGAGATCCTGATGTATATGTCCTGGCAGCACAACCACAGGGCTAAGTTGTAATGCTTTGCAAGAGTCACCCAGAAATCCCTGGGATTCAGTCTGATACTCTAAAGATGTGCCTTGAAAAGACACTGTCTGGAAGACTGCATCTTAACCCCTTAGCTAACTCCAGATAGGTCTTGTGGCCTTCTGAAGTTCCATTTGGGTGAAGGTAACATAATAATTTGTCTTCTTTAGAAATTAAATTCCAAGGGAAAGATTTAATTTCAGGTCTACTGTCCCATTTCCTAGAGAGAGAATAGGGTCCTTATTGAAGTTATCACTACACATGTGAAATAGAGGGTTTTAAGGAAACTATCTGGGTAATTCAGACAGACAAAAGTTTCCTTTTATCTGAAATACTCTGCTGAGTAAAATAAGTGTTGGTAAGTCCCTGTGCATTGATTTTGTTTTTTTTTTTTTTCATTGTGGGAAGTAGGAGTGGTTTCTGCAGTAACTGTTTGACTAATTGCCTTCATTCTCTGCCTCTGTGTGCAAACAGCCTACACCCCCTGACTATCTTATCAGGGTATATTTGCTTCTCTTCCAAAGTTATTTGCACTATCTTATAATGTTTCCCCTCAATAGTCCTTTTGGATATGGCAGAGAGTAGCCTATCAATTCCATTTTGGAGATGGAGAATGGATCTCGATGGTGATTTTATGTGATTACTGCTGGTGGAGGTGGAACCAGACCTGGGTCTTGTGACTCATAGTCAGGAATGCTTCCTCCCACACTGCACTGTAGAATGTGTTCCTTGTCACTGAAAGTTACAATTGAAACCATTAAAAGCTAGCAAGACCAGTTCTCCTGGTAAAAACATTCAGTCTTACGATGCATGTCTAAGAAACTCAAGATAAAAATTATGCCAACTTCAAAGCCAACCACTGAAAAATCCCAAGGGGATGGGGAGGCAGATCTGCCTGTTGTATGAGCACTTAGACATATTCACCTGTACTGACAATCCATCTGCACCTACTGAAAGGAGGCAGAATATTCCCCGCCCCCTGACAAATATGCCACTTTAGCAGAAGGATTATTTTGAATTAAAGGCATTAAAAAAAACCCCAAAGAACAAAAAAACAGCAGGTACAAGAAGGGTGTTCCGATGCTTCCTTTTTTCTTCCTAAAAGCAGGAGATAAAACCTCCAAATGAAGGACGTCTTCTTTATATCAGAAGGAGAGTAACATTCTTATCGTTAGAATGGGAAGATGAGACAGAAAATTCTGAACAAACAAACCTCATTAAAATTATTTTTATCTTCCTTTAGCCTCCCCGAATAGTTTAGTTTTCAACAATTGGCTCTTTTTGTTTAACCTAGCATATATAAAGTCATTTCAGTTGTGCCACTTCTTTGGGTCTTCATTTCCTGATGAGGGCTCCGGTGTCATGTAAAACTTATATCAAACAAATTTGTATACTTTTCTTCTACTAATCTGTCTGAGGTCAGTTTAATTCTCAGGCCCAGCTTAAAAGTCCTATGAAGCTAGAGGTAAAATTTTGCCTCCCCTATACTATTTTTTTCCTAAGCACTCTTTTTCTGATATCTCAGAGTCAGAATCATTTGCAAAGCATCACAGTGGTTTTCTCTGCCTTTCCAACCAGATTCTCAAACTGGCTGAACTATATTAATTACAGGCTGCCCTAGCCACCATGTAAGGTAATAGATTAAGCTGTTTGACTGGTGTGAGAAAAACGTCTGTGGGTTTCTCTCTGTAGTACCCCCAGAAGGAGGCCATGGCCTGGCAGATAATCAATGCCTATTAGAGCAGAAATCAATCTGTCCAATCAGGTAATGCCTTGATTGTATTTTCTCTACAGCAGAGGGAAGATTTTTCCCAGAGAAGTCACTGTATGGTGGTTTCCTTCATCACAGGCAAGGGCATGGCTGCAGGGACAGACTGTGAACACCTCAATCCCTGGGGGCCTCATGGTGTGAGTACCACTAGTCTTGCTGCCCACGCTGTCATGGATTTAGATTTTGAACTGCATCTGAGGTGCCTTAAATTTCCACTTTTATGTTTATATGTCATTCTGAGGTAAGACATAAAGTGGAATGTGGGGCTGAGAAATCAACTAGGTAAGTAAGGAGGAATTGATAGTATAATTTGGGCAAATTAGCAGTGGCACTTATAATACTGAATTAACTGAATTATGCTGAGCTGCACAGAATTCTCCAAAGATCATATAAATGTGTATTGATCATCACAGTTGTTGGTGACACAGATCATGAATAATTTAATAAAAATTTATTTGGCACATACTAAATACAAAACACTAAGCTGAATTCAGTACAACTGTTTTATTTCTAAAGCTTTTCATTTCAAGTACATTTTTTAAGCTTTGTGATCAACATTTACAAAAGAACAATGATTTTGTTTTGACTTTATTAAACTGGATTTATTTTGTGTTTCATGATCCTCTTTTAACTTTTACTGTTATCTATGCTAAATGTTATCTTACAAATCATTTTAGAAAATAATATAGAGTGATGGTGGCTGTGTTTTCACCTGTAGTGTCTTTGTTATGTAAGTTTTAATAAATAAGAGCTGAGGTAGATATTTTATTTTCTTTCTTTCAAAAAGAAATATAACTTATCAATGAAAGAAAAAATGGCCAGAGAGATTTAAGCATTTTGCTGTGGCTTATTCATATAGTTTAGGAAGATGTCTCAGAGCCTGAAAATTTAGGTAGCGATTGTCGATTCCATTTTCACCTTTGTCATCTCTTGGGAATTTATGATCCCACCTTCTGATCATACAACCTCTGGACTGGGGAGAATTTGAGAGGTCAGACAAGTATTGCTTTGTCATAGAGATCAGGGAAAGCCAAATCCATCCCTTTTTAACTATAAATGTTAGGATAAGGTGAGAGAAAATGAATGACCAGCTCCTTTCCCCCACCCTGAAATGATGAATATTCCTCCTTGAGCGAAACCCTGTGTGTTCAAAATATTTTCTGTGAGTGCTTTGAACATGGCCACAGTTAGTGGGATTTTTTTCTTAATGAAATTGAATTTTTTTATTCCTTAGAGGAAAGCAAAAGGGTCCACATCTATAATGAATTACAGCCTCGATCTTCTAAAATCCTTTGGCAACTTCTCCATGTATTTCTTGTTTTGGTCTATGAAGCTCAGTTGTAAGGCTTACATTCAACCTTTTGTGATCAGACAGAATTAGAATCTAGCTTTTTGCATGTGGATAAAATCAGTTTCAAAAGCCTTGGCAGACATTTCTCTGGTGCTGGGGATGAACGTGTCCTCCTGAGGGCAGATCTCTGAGTGATGAGCCTGGGGCTTGGAGACGTTGTCTATGGACAGATATCACCAAGTCAACCCACAGAAGGCTGTTCCTTTCTGAGGGTGAAGGGCAGTGAAGGGATGGCCACAAATATGGCATTGAAATGGAAAGACATTTTAAAATAACTTCCTACAACACAGGAAGACATAGCAGAGTGATAGTAGAGTACAAAATTAACTTAGAAAATAAAATATAGCAATGATAGTCATTACAGCAAGGAGCATTTAAACTATTACTATTATTACAAAGGAAAACTAACCAATTGCTAACTGAGCAGAAAAAAAGTTTACCAAGAAACTTATTAAATCAATAAGCCAAGCACATAAACAGCATCTGTGCATTGCATTGATGATTTACTTCTAAAAGCCAAATTAGCTGCTCCTTCCTACTGCCTTATTTCCCTTGAATGATTTTGCATCCCTTCTACAATGATAATTTAAACTCCTTTTCTTCTTACTATATTCAAGGTAGGATCATATTCCAGAGAGCTTGAGTTGTTCTCCATGATTGCATAAAGTACCAGGCTACACATTTTATCTACACCATTAACTGAATCATCTCAACAATGTTATAAGATAGGTATGCATTCTTATTCCCTTTTTATGGGAAAGATTCTGCTGCCTGTCCTGATAACTGCAGGTTTAGCACTGTATCCTCTTTGAGGAATCCCTGATACAGCCTAAAAGTGTAAGGCATCCAACCCCACTACTGAAGTACAATGTCTTGGGGTCAGTGACGGTGACTGTTAGTGGCTTTCTCTTCCCCTCTCCCACCATCTGCCCAGTCTGTGCAGTGGTGCTCATGTTCTGGTTTCCTCTGCTTGGACTGCAGCCACCAAACCAACTCCAGCTCTCTTGGTTGGGTCCTTGACATCCTGTCTTGTCCATTAGCTGCAATTACTCAGGCAATTCTGTGAATTCTTCCCACTTTGTTTGCTTGTAACTGGACTCCAGGATCCCAGACTCCATGCAACTACTTCCCTAACTGCTTTCGCTTCTTCCAATGGGCTGACACTTCAGATTCTCCTCCTGATGTTTTGATCTCAGCACAATTTTTGAGTTTCCTTGCTTCTTCAGTACCAGTACGTCCCTCCTCAGGAGCAGATCTTAGCTTTGTGGTGCCCATAGCTCATTTGATTTTGGGAACCTTCTTTTATTATTATTATTATTATTATTATTATTATTATTATACTTTAAGTTCTAGGGTACATGTGCACAACGTGCAGCTTTGTTACTTATGTATACCTATGCCATGTTGGTGTGCTGCACACATTAACTCATCATTTACATTAGGTATATCTCCTAATGCTATCCCTTCCCCCTTCCCCCTCCCCACAATAGGCACCAGTGTGTGATGTTCCCCTTCCTATGTCCAAGTGATCTCATTGTTCAATTCCCACCTATGAATGAGAACATGCGGTGTTTGGTTTTCTGTTCTTGTGATAGTTTGCTGAGAATGATGGTTTCCAGCTGCATCCATGTCCCTACAAAGGACATGAACTCATCCTTTTTTATGGCTGCATAGTATTCCATGGTGTATATGTGCCACATTTTCTTAATCCAGTCTGTCACTGATGGACATTTGGGTTGATTCCAAGTCTTTGCTATTGTGAATAGTGCCTCAATAAACATACTTGTGCATGTGTCTTTATAGCAGCATGATTTATAATCCTTTGGGTATATACCCAGTAATGGGATTGCTGGGTCAAATGGTATTTCCAGTTCTAGATCCTTGAGGAATCGCCACACTGTTTTCCACAATGGTTGAACTAGTTTACAGTCCCACCAACGGTGTAAAAGTGTTCCTATTTCTCCACATCCTCTCCAGCACCTGTTGTTTCCTGATTTTTTAATGATTTCCATTCTAACTGGTGTGAGATGGTATCTCATTGTGGTTTGATTTGCATTTCTCTGATGGCAAGTGATGATGAACATTTTTTTATGTGTTTGTTGGCTATATGAATGTCTTCTTTTGAGAAGTGTCTGTTTATATCCTTTGTCCACTTTTTGATGAGGTTGTTTGTTTTTTCTTGTAAATTTGTTTGAGTTCTTTGTAGGTTCTGGATATTAGCCCTTTGTCAGATGAGTAGATTGCAAAATTTTTCTCCCATTCTGTAGGTTGCCTGTTCACTCTGGTGGTAGTTTCTTTTGCTGTGCAGAAGCTCTTTAGTTTAATTAGATCCCATTTGTCAATTTTGGCTTTTGTTGCCTTTGCTTTTGATGTTTTAGACATGATGTCCTTGCCCATGCCTATGTCCTGAATGGTATTACCTAGGCTTTCTTCTAGGGTTTTTATGGTTTTAGGTCTAACATTTAAGTCTCTAATCCATCTTGAATTAATTTTCATATAAGGAGTAAGGAAAGGATCCAGTTTCAGCTTTCCACTTATGGCTAGCCAGTTTTCTCAGCACCATTTATTAAATAGGGAATCCTTTCCCCAATTCTTGTTTTTGTCAGGTTTGTCAAAGATCAGATGGCTGCAGATGTGTGGTATTATTTCTGAGGGCTCTGTTCTGTTCCATTGGTCTATATCTCTGTTTTGGTACCAGTACCATGCTGTTTTGGTTACCATAGCCTTGTAGTATAGTTTGAAGTCAGGTAGTGTGATGCCTCCAGCTTTGTTCTTTTGGCTTAGGATTGTCTTGGGAATGCAGGGTCTTTTTTGGTTCCATATGAACTTTAAAGTAGTTTTTTCCAATTCTGTGAAGAAAGTCATTGGTAGCTTAATGGGGATGGCATTGAATCTATAAATTACCTTGGGCAGTATGGCTATTTTCACGATATTGACTCTTCCTATCCATGAGCATGGTATGTTCTTCCATTTGTTTGTGTCCTCTTTTATTTCACTGAGCAGTGGTTTGTAGTTCTCCTTGAAGAGGTCCTTTATATCCCATGTAAGTTAGATTCCTAGGTATTTTATTACCTTTGAAGCTATTGCGAATGGGAGTTCATTCATGATTGGCTCTCTGTTTGTCTGTTACTGGTGTATAAGAATGCTTGTGATTTTTGCACATTGATTTTGTATCCTGAGACTTTGCTGAAGTTGCTTATCAGCTTAGGGAGATTTTGAGCTGAGACGATGGGGTTTTCTAAATATACAATCATGTCATCTGCAAACAGGGACAATTTGACTTCTTCTTTTCCTAACTGAATACCATTTATTTCTTTCTCTTACCTGATTGCCCTAGCCAGAACTTCCAACACTATGTTGAATAGGAGTCGTGAGAGAGGGAATCCTTGTCTTGTGCCAGTTTTCAAAGGGAATGCTTCCAGTTTTTGCCCATTCAGTATGATATTGGCTGTGGGTTTGTCATTAATAGCTCTTATTATTTTGAGATATGTTCCATCAATACTCAATTTATTGAGAGTTTTTAACATGAAGGGCTGTTGAATTTTGTCAAGGCCTTTTCTGCATCTGTTAAGATAATCAAGTGGTTTTTGTCTTTGGTTCTGTTTATATGCTGGATTATGTTTATTGATTTGCGTATGTTGAACCAGCCTTGCATCCCAGGGATGAAGCCCACTTGATCATAATGGATAAGCTTTTTGATGTGCTGCTGGATTCAGTTTGCCAGTATTTTATTGAGGATTTTTGTGTCGATGTTCATCAGGGATATTGGTCTAAAATTCTCTCTCTCTTTTTTTGTTGTATCTCTGTCAGACTTTGGTATCAGGATGATGTTGGTCTCATAAACTGAGTTAGGGAAGATTTCCTCTTTTTCTATTGATTGGAATAGTTTCAGAAGGAATGGTACCAGCTCCTCCTTGTACCTCTGGTGGAATTCGACTGTGAATCCGTCTGGTCCTGGACTTTTTTTGGTTGGTAGGCTATTAATTATTGCCTCAATTTCAGAGCCTCCTATTGGTCTATTCAGGGATTCAACTTCTTCCTGGTTTAGTCTTGGGAGAGTGTAAGTGTCCAGGAAATTATCTATTTCTTCTAGGTTTTCTAGTTGATTTGCGTAGAGGTGTTTATAGTATTCTCTGATGGTAGTTTGTATTTTTGTGGGATCGGTGGTGATATCCCCTTTATCATTTTTTATTGTATCTATTTGATTCTTCTCTCTTTTCTTCTTTATTAGTCTTGCCAGTAGTCTATCAATTTTGTTGATCTTTCCAAAAAACCAGCTCCTGGATTCATTGATTTTTTGGAGGGTTTTTTTGTGTCTCTATCTCCTTCAGTTCTGCTCTGATCTTAGTTATTTCTTGCCTTCTGCTAGCTTTTGAATATGTTTGCTCTTGCTTCTCTAGTTCTTTTAATTGTGATGTTAGGGTGTCAATTTTACATCTTTCCTGCTTTCTCTTGTGGGCATTTAGTGCTATACATTTCCCTCTACATGCTGCTTTAAATGTGTCCCAGAGATTCTGGTATGTTGTATCTTTATTCTCATTGGTTTCAAAGAACATCTTTATTTTTGCCTTCATTTCGTTATGTACCCAGTAGTCACTCAGGAGCAAGTTGTTCAGTTTCCATATAGTTGAACGGCTTTGCTTGAGTTTCTTAGTCCTGAGTTCTAATTTGATTGCACTGTGGTCTGAGAGACAGTTTGTTATAATTTCTATTCTTTTACATTTGCTTAGGAGTGCTTTACTTCCAACTATGTGGTCAATTTTGGAATAAGTGCAGTGTCGTGCTGAGAAGAATGTATATTCTGTTGATTTGGGGTGGAGACTTCTGTAGATGTCTTTTAGTTCTGCTTCGTGCAGAGTTGAGTTCAATTCCTGGATATCCTTGTTAACTTTCTGTCTCGTTGATCTGCCTAATGCTGACAGTGGGGTGTTAAAGTCTCCCATTATTATTGTATGGGAGTCTAAGTCTCTTTGTAAGTCTCTAAGGACTTGCTTTATGAATCTGGGTGCTCTTGTATTGGGTGCATATATATTTAGGATAGTTAGCTCTTCCTGATGGATTGATGCCTTTACCATTGTGTAATGGCCTTCTTTTTCTCTTTTGATCTTTGATGGTTTAAAGTCTGTTTTATCAGAGACTAGGATTGCAATCCCTGCTTTTGTTTGTTTTCCATTTGCTTGGCAGATCTTCCTCCATCCCTTTATTTTGAGCCTATGTATGTCTCTGCATGTGAGATGGGTCTCCTGAATACAGCAAACTGATGGGTCTTGACTCTATCCAATTAGCCAGTCTGTGTCTTTTAATTGGAGCATTTAGGCCATTTACATTTAAGGTTAATATTGTTATGTGTGAACTTGATCCTGTCATTATGATGTTAGCTGGTTATTTTGCTCGTTAGTTGATGCAGTTTCTTCCTAGCCTCGATGGTCTTTACATTTTGGCATGTTTTTGCAATGGCTGGTACCGGTTGTTCCTTTCCATGTTTAGGGCTTCCTTCAGGGTCTCTTGTAAGGCAGGCCTGGTGGTGACAAAATCTGTAAGTATTTGCTTGTCTGTAAAGGATTTTATTTCTCCTTCACTTATGAAACTTAGTTTGGCTGGATGTGAAATTCTGGGTTGCAAATTCTTTTCTTTAAGAATGCTGAATATTGGCCCCCACTCTCTTCTGGCTTGTAGAGTTTCTGCTGAGAGATCTGCTGTTAGTCTGATGGGCTTCCCTTTGTGTGTAACCCGACCTTTTTCTCTGGCTGCCCTTAACATTTTTTCCTTCATTTCAACTTTGGTGAATCTGACAATCATATGTCTTGGAGTTGCTCTTCTTGAAGAGTATCTTTGTGACATTCTCTGTATTTCCTGAATGTGAATGTTGGCCTGTCTTACTAGGTTGGGGAAGTTCTCCTAGATGATATCCTGCAGCATGTTTTCCAACTTGGTTCCATTTTCCCCCTCACTTTCAGGCACACCAATCAGACGTAGATTTGGTCTTTTCACATAATCCCATATTTCTTGGAGGCTTTGTTCATTTCTTTTTTACTCTTTATTCTCTAAACTTCTCTTCTCACTTCATTTCATCCATTTGATCTTCAATCATTGATACTCTTTCTTCTAGTTGATCGAGTCAGTTACTGAAGCTTGTGCATTTGGCATGTAGTTCTCGTGTCATGGTTTTCATCTCTATCAGTTCTTTTAAGGTCTTCTCTGCATCAATTATTCAATTATTCTAGTTATCCATTCATCCATTCTTTTTTCAAGGTTTTTAGTTTCTTTGCACTGGTTACGTAGTTCCTCCTTTAGCTCTGAGAAGTTTGATCAACTGAAGCCTTCTTCTCTTAACTTGTCAAAGTCATTCTCTGTCCAGCTTTGTTCCATTGCTGGCAATGAGCTGCGTTCCTTTGGAGGGGCAGATGTGCTCTGATTTTTTGAATTTCCAGCTTTTCTGCATTGCTTTTTCCCCATCTTTGTTGTTTTCTCTGCCTTTGGTCTTTGATGATTGTGATGTACTGATGGGGTTTTGGCGTGGGTGTCCTTTCTGTTTGTTAGTTTTCTTTCTAACAGTCAGGACCCTCAGCTGTAGGTCTGTTGGAGTTTGCTTGAGGTCCACTCCAGAGTCTGTTTGCCTGGGTATCAGCAGTGGAGGCTGCAGAAGATAGAATATTGCTGAACAGCGAGTGTTGCTGTCTGATTCTTGCTCTGGAAGCTTCGTCTCAGGGGTGTACCCAGCCATGTGAAGTGTGAGGTATCGGTCTGCCCCTAGTGGGGGATGTCTCCCAGTTAGGCTACTCGGGGATCAGGGAGCCACTTGAGCAGGCAGTCTGTCCATTCTCAGATCTCAACCTCTGTGCTGGGAGAACCACTGCTCTCTTCAAAGCTCTCAGACAGGGACTTTTACATCTGCAGAGGTTTCTGCCGCTTTTTGTTTAGCTATGCCCTGTCCCCAGAGGTCGGGATCTTTCTTAATATACAAAATTATCAACGTTAACTTAGGTATTAAAGGAGGGAAGGATGTGCCATCCTACAACCTGCTGAATTGGTGTATTGATTTTTTTGAGTTGAAAACATTGGAGAAATTGTAGTTTAGAAAGGGCTAGCTGACCTGTCTTTTCCTGCATGCAGCAAGCCATAAAGGTTCCTCTGGGAGGGGCACTCTCTCTGCACTGGAGTGAGATGATAGCCCTTATCAGGAAACACTGGGAATTGAGAACTGTAATGGATCTGGATAAATATATTTAATGAAGTAACTCTTATCTTTCACTAGTTTTACATGCCCCCCCCAATATATCTCATACTGACTCCCCTAGAAATTTACTACTCCTAGCCAGATTTTCTTTGTCTTGACATTTCTTCTCAAGTTTATCATTCTTTGTCTAAAAAGCATAAAAGCATCTTGCTTTGGTCACTTCTTAATTTTCTTTCTTATGGAGATCCCCACGTACGTGTAAGATGAACAAGATTTGTATGCTTTTCTCTTGTTAATCTGTCTGGTGTCAATTTGGTTTCTAGATCCAGCTGGAAGAACCTGCATAAGAGCTTAAGGAGAGTTGGAAGTGATCTCTAATTCTACTGCAGAATAAATATAAATACTTATTTAGAATGAGAAAATAAATCACAGCGTGGCTCCTTGGGGATTCCTGTCCCTTTCTGGAGAGATATCTTTAGGTAATTTATCAGAAATGCTTACATGAAATGTTTCCTGTTGTAGCCTGGTTTCTTTTTGCCACATAGAACACTCTACAACCCCCAAGACTCACAGAGGCCAGTGAACAAAAGGGGTCCTAAAGCCTGAATATCGCTAGTTTCAAAGAAAATGACCCTGACCCTCTGACAACTTCACTGTGGCTTTAGATGAAGACTCCTTGCTTTGGCTTTCAGTTGCAGAGAACCATAATTCTCAGGGGGTTGTGGGAGTGAGGGCAAATGTGGAGAGGAGAGAGAGGAAGAGGAGAGTGTGTGTGGGAGAGAGAGAGAGAGACTGTGTGTATGTGAAAGAGAGAGAAAGAAAGAGAGGCAGTATGTATGTGTGTGTGTGTGTATGCATGTGTGAAACAGAGCTAGACTGCACTGTTTCCTCCATCTTGCCAGTCCTCTCTCCTCTGGTGCAGAACCCCTCTGCTGTGTGCTTTTAGTGACTGAGTGCTCTGCTGGAAGACTGAATGCCTTTATGGAACTTCCTGTAATATTGTGGGGTGTGGCCAGGCACAAATTGACTAATCACCTTGGGATAGGGCACACATGGAGAGGCAAGAACCTAGAACACCCCCAGCCAGGCCTTGGAGGCCCCAGAGGTGTGTTGGCAACTACACAGTGGCATGGTATCCATGGGGCCAGAAGACAGATGACTGAGATCATCTGATGAAGCCAGGAGCATTAGGGAGGTCATCACTGGAAAAACAGGGATCCTGATAGGCCCATGGAGCTCAGAACTGTGGCTCTCTCTGCCTTGAACAAGGGAACTCAGAGAGGAGAGCGGAGGGCCCAGCTCTGGGCATCTGGCAAGCACTGCCTCAAGCGCCACCTGGGGTAGAGAGGAAGAATTTCTGTTCCTAGGGACTTCCCTAGAGGAATCTTTTTTTTTTCTTTTACTTTATTTTATTTATTTATTTATTTTTTATTATACTTTAAGTTCTAGGGTACATGTGCATTACATGCAGGTTTGTTACATATATATACTTGTGCCATGTTGGTGTGCTGCACCCATCAACTCGTCAGCACCCATCAATTCATCATTTATATCAGGTATAACTCCCAGTGCAATCCCTCCCCCCTCCCCCGTCCCCATGATAGTCCCTGGTGTGTGATGTTCCCCTTCCCGAGTCCAAGTGATCTCATTGTTCAGTTCCCACCTATGAATGAGAACATGCGGTGTTTGGTTTTCTGTTCTTGCAATAGTTTGCTAAGAATGATGATTTCCAGCTGCATCCATGTCCCTACAAAGGACACAAACTCATCCTTTTTTATGGCTGCATGGTATTCCATGCTGTATATGTGCCACATTTTCTTAATCCAGTCTGTCACTGATGAATCTTAAGAGTTAGTGAGAGAAGAGTCAGGCAAAGTGATTAATAGGATGACTGACATGCTAGAAACAGGATAAAAGTTGGGGACCAGATCTTGGAAAGACTGGCAGGCAGTAGCAGTATATCAAGTATATCAGGTATTTGTGTTTGGGGAGCAGAGACACCTACCATTTATTCTCTTCAGAGCCTTGAGCAAGTTGTTTAATTTCTCTGTGTTTTTCTGGTTTTTAAAAACAATTCTGTTTAAAATAATATTTGCATTACAGAGTTACTTTGATGATTAAAAAGGTAAACTCTACTTGCATAATGCTGACTATAAGTTATTTAGGTGCAGGAACCAGATTTTATTCTAATTTTATTAATAAAGTCTTACTCATTACAGAAGTTGGTGCATAGTAGGGCCTTATTTGTTAAACTGTGCCATATCACCTACCAGGTGACTGGCATATGGATATATCTATATAGATAGATAGCTAGGTTGACTGATACAGATACATAGATCTGTGCATATGTGTATAATATAAACTTTTATCTATCTATCTGTCTATCTATCTATCTATCTATCTATCTATCTATCTATCTGTCAATCAATCATGTCTTAATATTTGAACCTGAGTAAAAGGTCAGGGCCAGAGTAGCATAAAGGAACATAATCCTCAGTCAGTGTGAGGCTAGAGCTCTTAAATTCCTCCTGTCCCATGATTGAGGTGACCAAGGCTGAGTCCACAGGTGTGAGTAAAGAAGCCCTAATGCAAGTGCAAATACAGGAAGAATATGGAGATGAGAACTGGGCAGACTGACTTGTTTATTCTAAAATACACTTTCCACTTGAAAGGGTGTTAAAACCACAGTTTAGAGTGATTTTTCTAAAGCATTTATCACATTTGTTTTCATGCTTCTGACTCACTGTTTAAAAAAAATGATATCACCAGCTGGATGCGGTGGCTCACACCTGTAATCCCAGCACTTTGGGAGGCCGAGATGGGTGGATCACCAGAGATCGGGAGTTTGAGACCAGCCTGACCTGCATGGAGAAACCTTGTCTCTACTAAAAATACAAAATTGGCCAGGAGTGGTGATGCATGCCTGTAATCCCTTCTATACGTGAGGATGAGGCAGGAGAATCGCTTGAACCCAGGAGGCGGAGGTTGCTATGAGCCGAGATTGTGCCATTGTACTCCAGCCTGGGCAAGAAGAGCAAAACTCTATTTCAAAAAGAAAAAAAAAATACCTCACCACTGACACCATAGAAATACAATAATCAGAGAATACTATAAATACATCTATGCAAATAAACTAGAAAGTCTAGAAGAAATGGGTAAATTCCTGGACACACACACCCTCCCAAGACTGAACCAGGAAGAAGTTCAATCCCTGAATATACCAATAACAAGTTCTGAAATTGAGGTGGTAATAAATAGCCCACAAACCAAAAAAATCCCAGGACCAGATGGATACACAGCTAAATTCTACCAGAGGTACAAAGAGAAGCTGGTAGCATTTCTCCTGAAGCTATTCCAAACAATTGAAAAGGAAGGACTTCTCCCTAACTCATGTTATGAGGCCAACATTTCCAGATAACAAAACCTGGCAGATATAACAACAAAAAAAACTTTCATACCAATATCCCTGATGAACATTGATGCAAAAATCCTCATTAAAATACTAGCAAACAGAATCCAGCAGCACATCAAAAAGCTTATCCACTACAATCAAGACAGGATGTAAGGCCGGTTCAACATACTCAAATCAATAAATGTAATTCATCACATAAACAGAACTAAAGACAAAAACCACATGATTATCTCAATAGATGCACAAAAGGCCTTTGATAAAATTTAACATTCCTTAATGTTAAAAACTCTTAATAAACTAGGTATTGAAGGGAATGGCTCAAAATAATAAGAGCTATTTATGACAAACTCACAGCCAATATCATACTGAATAGGCAAAAACTGGAAGCATTCCCTTTGAAGACCAGCACAAGACAAGGATGCCCTCTCTCACCACGCCTATGCAACATAGTATTGGAAGTTCTGGCCAGGGCAATCAGGCAAGAGAAAGAAATAAAGGATATTCAAATTGGAAGAGAGGAAGTCAAACTGTTTCTGTTTGCAGATGGCATGATCCTGTATCTAGAAAACTCCATTGTCTCAGACCAAAAGCTTCTTAAGCTGATAAGCAACTTCACCAAAGTCTCAGGATACAAAATCAATGTGCAAAAATCACAAGCCTTCCTATACATCAACAGTAGACAAACAGAGAGCCAAATCAGGAATGGATTCCCATTAGCAATAGTTATAAAGAGAATAAAATATCTAGGAACACAACTAACAAGGAAAGTGAAGGACCTATTCAAGGAGAACTACAAACATCTGCTCAAGGAAATAACAGAGGACACAAACAAATGGAAAAACATCTCCATGCTCATGGATAGGAAGAATCAATATTGCAAAAATGTCCATACTGCCCAAAGTAATTTATAGATTCAATGCTATCCCTATCAAGCTACCATTGACTTTCTTCACAGAATTAGAAAAAACTGCTTTAAAATTCATATGGAACCAAAAAAAAATTTGTATAGCCAAGACAATCCTAAGCAAAAAGAATAAATCTGGAGGCATCATGCTACCCGACTTCAAACTATGCTACTAGGCTACAGTAACCAAAACAGCATGGTATTGGTATAAAAACAGACACATAGACCAATGGAACAGAATAGGGATCTCCGAAATAAGACCTCACATCTACAATAATCTAATCTTGAGGAACCTGACAAAAACAAGCAATGGGGAAACAACCTATTTATTAAATGATCCTGGGAAAACTAGCTAGCCATATGCAGAAAATTGAAACTGTACCCCTTCCTTTCACCTTTTACAAAAATTAACTCAAGATAGATTAAAGACTTATATGTAAAACCCAAAATTATAAGAAGAAAATCTAGGCAATATCATTCAAGACATAGGCACAGGTAAAGATTTCATGACAAAAATATCGAAAGCAATGGCAACAAAAACAAAAATTGACAAATATGATCTAAGTAAAGAGTTTCTCTGCAGCAAATAAAACTATCATCAGAGTGAACAGAAAACCTACAGAATGGGAGAAAATTTTTGCAATCTATCCATCTGATAAAGGCCTAATATCCACAATCTACAAAATACTTAAATAAATTTACAAGAAAAAAACAAACAATCCCATTAAAAAGTGGGCAAAGGATATGAACAGACACTTCTCAAAAGAAGTGTCTCTATCCGGCCAGCAAACATATGAAAAAAAGCTCAACAACACTGATCATTAGAGAAATGCAAATCAAAACCACAATGAGATACCATCTCACGACTGTCAGAATGGTGCTTATTAAAAAGTCAAGAAACAACAGATGCTGATGAGGCTGTGGAGAAATAGGAATGCTTTTACACTATTGGTGGGAATGTAAATTAGTTAAACTGTTGGGGAAGGCAGTGTGGCTATTCCTCAAAGACCTAGAACAAGAAATACCATTTGACCTAGCAATTCCATTACTAGGTATTTACCCAAAGGAATATAAATCATTCTATCATAAAGATAAATGCACACGTATGTTCACTGCAGCACTATTTACAATAGCAAAGACATGAAATCAACCTAAATGCCCATCAATGGTAGACTGGATAAAGAAAATATGGTACATATATATCATGGAATACTATGCAGTCATAAAAAGGGATGAGATCGTGTCCTTTGCAGGAACATGGATAGAGCTGGAGGCCATTATCCTTACCAAACTAATGCAGGAACAGAAAACCAAACACCGCATGATCTCACTTATAAGGGAGAGCTAAATGATGAGCACACATGGACACATAGAGGGGAACAACACACATTGAAACCTTTTGGAAAATGGAGAGTGGGACTGGGGAGAGGATCAGGAAAAATGACTAATGGATACTAGGCTGAATACCTGGGTGACAAAATAATCTGTACAACAAACCCCTATGACATAAGTTCACCTGTATAACAAACATATACATGTACCCCTGAACTTAAAATAAAAGTTAAATTAAAAAAAAATCCTAAAAAAAGAAAATGAAAAACAAGCCACACGTTAGAATAATATGTTGGTTAACACTTACCTGACAAAGCATTGGTATGCAGAATACATAAATAACTCTCACAATGCAATAATTAGAAAACAAACATGATGAATTTTAAAATGGGCAAATGATTTGAAACTATGCTTCACCAAAGGAGATATACAGATGGCAAAAAAAAAATCATAAACTGATGCCCACTATCATTAGTCACTAGGGAAATTTAAATCATAACCATAGCCCATCGATTCAAATGGCTAAAATTAAAAAATCTGATAATCTGATTGGGCATGGTGGCTCATGCCTGCAATCCCAGCACTTTGGGAGACTGAGGCGGGCAGATCACCTAAGGTCAGGAGTTCAAGACCAGCCTGGCCAACATGGTGAAACTCCATCTCTTCTAAAAATACAAAAATTAGCTGGGTGTGGTGGTGGGCACCTGTAATCCCAGCTACTTGGGAGGCTGAGGCAGGAGAATCGCTTAGACCCCAGAGGCGAAGGTTGCAGTGAGCCAAGATCGCACCATTGCACTCCAGCCTGGGAGACAAGAGCGAGACTCTGTCTAAAAAAACAAACAAACAAACAACAACAACAAAAAACAAAAACCAATAAGTGTGTAGGGAAATATAAATCATAACAACAGCCCAGTTATTCAAATGGCTAAAAATTTAAAAAATTGGTAATGCTAAGTGCTTATAGTAATGTGGAGCGAGTGAAACTCTCACACATTGCCAATGCAAATGCAGATTTTTACTGCCTGATTGGAAAATGGTTTGGCAGTTTCCTTTAAAGTTATACATACACTTAGACCATATGACTTCAAAATCTCACTACTAGAAATTTACTGAAAAGAAATGAAAACACATCTTGCACAGGAAGACTTGCACACAAATGTTTTATTGGTATTATTCATAATTGCCAAAATTGGCAGACAATAGAAGAGTCTACCAACTGGTGCATGTATAAATCGTATTGCAGCAAACCTATTCAATGGAATACTATTTAGCATGCAACAACACTGATGAATCTCAAATATATTAAAAGGGAAGATGCCCATCTCAAATGGCTACATATTATAGGATTCCATTGAGATGTCCTTCCAGAAAAGCAAAGCTATTAAGACACAGAGCAGATTGGTAGTTATCAGGCTCTGGCCTTGGAGGAAGAAAACTGATTACAAAGGACACAAATAAACATTTGGAGTGATAGAAATGTTCTCTTTCTTGTTTGTGGTATTGTAAACACAACTGTATAAATTTGTCAGGATTTATAAAACTGTACACCTAAAAGCATCAATTTCACAATGTGTATAATGTATCTCAATATCTTGATTTTTTAAAAGCTAAATATGGCTTACAGAGTCGGGAAGATAACTTGAGATTGAGTATCTTGTTTCTAAACATAAATTGTTGATGTGTTGGCAAGTACAACTTCTATCTTTAATAAAAGTTTCCTGGAGTTTCTATGGATTCTCTCGATGCACGCTTAAATGCAGACTGAAAGTAAATATTTATCTTTCGGGATTTATCTTCATTTTTCCTATCTTCCCTTCCTTGGCTTTTAAAAATCACTTTACTGGAAAGAAAGATAAAGGGTATTAGTTGTTATCTCTGGAAGTGGGATCACAGGATTAAATAATCTTGTTCTTTATATATTTTTGTATTTTCCAATGATATATGATTATCATGTATTATTTTTATAATCAGAAAACATATTAAAAGAAGACAGTACCCCGAATTACCTTAAGATTGCTATTTGAAGATATCTGACTTTCCAGTGCTACACACACAGAGTCACTCTCTTTCTGCCACGTATCTAATTTAGATTGGTTCCTAAGGGACTAACAGATGTTGGTCACCAAGTGGCTTTGCAACCAAAACAATTACCTCAGGCAAGCCATGGTGAAAGTGATGCCTATTTCTGACTTGCACAAAATATGTCTTCACTCATAATATACACAATCTGTATGAAATATGGCCTGTCTTATGTTCAAATACATACACCTACTTAGGCACAAATTTAAAAATTCCCATAAAAAATAAAAATAAATAAATAAATAAATGAGGCCCAGTTAATGTCTTCCTGGAACAAGACTCAAGTATTAAGGATTCACAGAGCTTCACTCTTTCCCTGTTTTGCCTCGAGGGCACCTTTTGCAAGGGATAATGAAGTGTTCTCACTGATTCTCTATTTGGTTTCCAGACTTAGATGTGCTTAAATAAAATTTTTGGTGTTGCCTTTGATCCAGTGAAGCCTAGAGGTGCCCTCCCCTTCGGGGAGGAAGTGAGTATTAGTTCAGCCTTGTATGACCCACAGCTTGGGTTAACAGCAGAGAGCATGGCACAAATGCTAGAAGCCAAGGCTTTGTTCACAGATAAACCTGAGACCAAAGCATGTCTCTGTCATTTACTAAATGTGTCATCTTATGTATGCTGTGTCTCTTCTTTAAGGCCTCACTTCACTCATTAGTAAAAGTGTTAAAATAATAACAGCTACCTCATAGGGTCATCATGACTCGTGAAAGAGATAATGCAAATAAATATGCAGTACAGTGCTTGGTATAGATTATGTATTTATTACAAATTCACTGCTTATATATATAAGGAAGGAGAAAGGGGAAAATGTACAGATGTGTTCCACCACCTAGCAACAGAGAGGATGGCAAAGGAGGCCTGGTGTGCCTCTGGGTTAGTTTGCATGGAGTGTGGGGCTTGGAGGAGTGTGAGAAATGCATTTGGTGTGGAGCATGTGATTGGGCAAGAACCAGCTTTAAAAACAAGTTAGGGAAGTTAACCAGATATAAAAAACTGTGGTAGGTTTTTGAACACATTGTATTGCAAAATAGCAAAACGTTAAGTGTAGGGTTTCCTTTCAGAGACTATGAAATTTCTTTTAAACATTACTGGGTACCAGGGACCATACCATGCCAGGGTAAGAATTATTCTACTAATTTTAAAGATGGTGATATTGTGGCCCAGTAAGATAAAAATTAGTTCCTGCTCACCTTTTAAATCCACCTCACCTATTAAATGGGGATTAAATCAGTGTGTGTGAAGGTAACACCAGAGTCAGCCTGTGAAAAGCATCTCCCACAGAGTGGATGCTCAACAAGTACTAATGCCCCTTAATTCTGTGTTAGCTTTAAAGACTGGGCCTCTGTCCTATTCTTATGACCAAGCCCCAGGTTTGTCCAGTTCCACTCACCTCTATGGTCCTGCCGTGCCTATGTCCCTGTCTGGATAACCTGCTCAGAATTTGATTATTTTCAGCACTGAGCAGCTTTCTCTAAACCCCACTTCGTGGTTGTGACTGTGCTTCTTCTTCTAGGCCTTGTGGAAAGGAACCGCTGACCTCTGCCTGACTCATTTTATGAGGCCAGCATCATCCTGATACCAAAACCTGCAGAGACACAACAAAAAAAGAAAATTTCAGGCCAATATCCCTGATGAACATCGACGAGAAAAATCCTCAATAAAATACTGGCAAACCGAATCCAGCAGCACATCAAAAAGCTTATCTACCATGATCAAGTAGGCGTCATCCCTGGGATGCACACACAAATTCAACACACACAAATCGATAAATGTAACCCGTCACACAAACACAACCAATGATAAAAAGCACATGATCATCTCAATAGATGCAGAAAAGGCCTTTGATAAAATTCAACACCCCTTCATGCTAAAAACTCTCAATAAACTAGGTGTTGATGGAACGGATCTCAAAATAATAAGAGCTGTTTATGACAAACCACAGCCAATATCATACTGAATGTGCAAAAGCAGGAAGCATTCCCTTTGAAGACTGGCACAAGACAAGGATGCCCTCTCTCACCACTACTATTGAACATAGTATTGGAAGTTCTGGGCAGGGCAATCAGGCAAGAGAAAGAAATAAAGCATATTCAAAGAGGAAGAGAGGAAGTCAAATTGTCTGTTTGCAGATGGCATGATTGTATATTTAGAAAACCCCATTGTCTCAGCCCCAAATTTCCTTCAGCTGTTAAACAACTTCAGTAAAGTCTCAGGATAAAAATCAATGTGCAAAAATAACAAGCATTCCTATACACCAATAACAGACAAACAGAGAACCAAATCATGAGTGAACTCCCATTCACAATTGCTACAAAGAGAATACAATACCTAGGAATACAACTTACAAGGGATGTGAAGGACTTCTTCAAGGAGAACTACAAACCACTGCTCAACGAAATAACAGAGGACACAAACAAATGGAAAAACGTTCCATGCTCATGGATAGGAAGAATCAATATCATGAAAATGGCCCATCAAGCTACCATTGACTTTCTTCACAGAATTAGAAAAAACTACTTTAAATTTCACATTGAACCAAAAAAGAGCCTGCATAGCAAAGACAACCCTAAGCTAAAAGAACAAAACTGGAGGCATCACACTACCTGACTTCAAACTATATGACAAGGCTACAGTAACCAAAAGAGTATGGTATTGGTACCAAAAGAGATATATAGACCAATGGAACAGAATGAAGGCCTCAGAAATAACATCACACATCTACAACCATCTGATCTTTGACAAACCTGACAAAAACAAGCAATGAGTAAAGAATCCCCTATTTAATAGATAGTGTTGGGAAAACTGGCTAGCCATATGCAGAAAACTGAAACTGGACCCCTTCCTTAAATCTTATACAAAAATTAACTCAAGATGGATTAAAGACATAAATGTTTAAAACCATAAAAACTCTAGAAGAAAACCTAGGCAATACCATTCAGGACATAGGCATGGGCAGAGACTTCGTGACTAAAACACCAAAAGCAATGGCAACAAAAGCCAAAACTGACACATGTGATCTAATTAAGCTAAAGAGCTTCTGCACACAAAAGAAACTATCATCAGTGTGAAGAGGCAACCTACAGAATGGGAGAAAATTTTTGCAATCCATCCATCTGACAAAGGGCTGATATCCAGAATCTACAAAGTATTTAAACAAATTTACAAGAAAAAAACAAATAACCCCATCAAAAACTGGGCAAAGGATCTGAACAGACACTTCTCCAAAAAAGACACTTATGTGGCCAAGAAACATATGAAAAAAGCTCATCATCACTGGTCATTAAAGAAATGCAAATCAAAACCACAGTGAGATACCATCTCATGCCAGTTAGAATGGTGATCATTAAAAAGTCAGGAAACAACAGATGCTGGAGAGGATGTGGAGAAATAGGAGCACTTTTATGCTGTTAGTGGAAGTGTAAGTTAGTTCAACCATTGTGGAAGACAATGTGTTGGCTATTCTGCAAAGGTCTAGAACCAGAAATACCATTTGACCCAGCAACCCCATTACTGGGTATATGTCTAAAGGATTATAAATCATTGTCCTATGAAGACACATGCACACGTATGTTTATTGAAGCACTGTTCACAATAGCAAAGACTTGGAACCAACCCAAATGCCATAAATGTTAGACTGGATAAAGAAAATGTGGCATATAAACACCATGGAATATTATATAGCCATAAAAAAGAATGAGTTCATGTCCTTTGCAGGGTCATGGATGAAGCTGGAAACCATCATTCTCAGCAAACACACACAGGAACAGAAAACTAAACACTGCATGTTTTCACTCATAAGTGAGAGTTGAACAATGAGAACAATGGACACGGGGAGGGGAACATTACACACTGGAGCCTGTCAGGAGGTAGGAGGTTAGGGGAGGGATAGCATTAGGAGAAATACCTTATGTAGGTGATGGGTTGATGGGTGCAGCAAACCACCATGGCATGTGTATACCTATGTAACAAACCTGCATGTTCTGCACATGTATCCCAGAACTTAAAGTATTAAAAAAAAAAAAAAAATGTTCCCCCAGGTGGATTCTGATAGAGCTGTTTGGCAGGCTGGCCTCTGTGAAATAATGATGTAAGTGTTTAGATCACATGGCCTCGATGGCCTATTGCAACTCAGTGAGTTCATTGTTGGCTCACCATTGGGTTGGGTTCACAAATTAAATCCAGGTCAGTACACTGCTTTTTCTAGGAGTTTCTGCAACTTTTTCAAGACAGTGTTCAGTGTTCCCTCCACATCTCCTCTGGATGAACCCATCTTAGTGATGTCTGTGTGATGTTACAAGTCCTGCAGAATAACTTGGAAGCTCATCTGCTACAGCAGGTAGCTAAGCATTTTCAACTTATTCTCATTCTAAGGTGTTTATGAGGCAGGACTCTTGCAACATCTAAAGCATGACTGTCAAGCAAGTGGCCTCTGTTGCCTATTATCAGAAGCAGAAGTAGGAGCACTTCTGCCCACTGCATCTTGGTATTGGAGTCTCTAAGGAAAACCCAAAGCAGTGAAGTACTGGATGGAGTAATGCTTCACTCATATAGATAAAGAGATGGAGTGAGGTCAGCTTCAGTGGTAGGTGTTGGTCCTCCATGGCCAGGGGTCCCTCGTGGCAGCTGGCACAGGGTCATTGGCCTGCACACACCCGTCTTCTGCTATAGTGGAGGAATAATGCCATTCCATTTCCACAGGGAACAGATATAATCATGGGGTTGGCCAGGTGCCAAACAACACACATGCTTATGCAGAACAAAGGAGATACATTGAGTGTGAAACAGGGAAAGATATTCCCACCCAAGGTGACAAGTCCAGCATAGGATGTGAGGACTCTTTATCTCTTGGTCAGGAAGTATTTCAGGCCCAAGGCCCATTCCTATCAGCTGGGAGGATGGCATGCTACTGCCTTTCCTAACAGTGACCTTGCTTATAGGATCCTGTGACTGTCACTGCCACAACCTAGTTTCAGATTTCCTCTTAGAAATGAAGATCTGCCCACATTCAAAGCTGTCATTATCAAAGTCATTTCTCCGAACTCTTCTGAAGAATAATCTTGGAACATCTGATATGTAATGTCTTTTAAAATACTGTGGAAAAAAAGATAGTCCTGTTTAGATTGAATCTTCCAGATTCATTAGCTACTGGGCTAGGTCTTACTGATGCCCACTTTTGTTGACATACTAGAACTTTGTAAAAAATTGGTCTTCTAAACTGAAAACCTTGGAAACTTTTAAACATTGTTCTGATTTTAGACAGGTTATTTTAGAATTTTGTATATTTGTATGCCATTTTACGTTGCCTTTATATTAATATATGCCAGAGGTGCTGTGTATTTTATTCCTTTTCAGTATCTGTATTTGTTTACTGTGGAGAGTTCCCATGGTAATAATAAAAAGATGATTTTATTAAATACCAATTTATCCCTTGACAGTTTCCATGCTACTCAAAACAAGATAGGTTTTGTAAGTTCTGGTTTCACAGACTTGTAAGTTTCAACATTTTCTGTATTGTAGAAATCAATATCCCTGAAAGCATAATGATAATTAAAATGCCTTAGAATTCCAGTATAACCAGGAATATCCTGGTATGAAGTATTAGGTCATCAATTTGTGAGGAACATTGAGAGGAATTGAAATGGAATTAGGTATAATCACTCAAACAACAGTAGGACAGGAGGACTTTGAGAGAGATAGTTTGTCATCATATCCATGACTGGGGATATTTTGGTTAGCTTGCCATGTCAGTGCCTTGTTCATCAGAGTAAATATCTTGCCCCACCTAATTATTCTTGGGCTGCTATATCCTTGCTCCCCAGATGTAAATCCCAGGCTGTATCTGGAAAAGACTGAAGAAACAACTAAGTCTGCTTTAGTTTCAGGCATGCTGAATGTTGGCCATGATAGAGAGCCTCGTAAAACAAACATTTAGTTCGTAGTGAGACAATGGGACACATTAAGAGATTTATCTGGCCATTTATTCCCTTGCCAGTGAATCTCCAGTAAAAATGTATCTTGTGTGACTCTAAAGTAACATGCAGTCTTTTCATGAGTTTATAGAGACTTTTAAATAGAACAATGAGAGAAGAGGGTATTTTCCCTTATTTCAAGATGGGAAGATCTGGGGTTAAGGGTGGTCAGAACATACTTTTGAAGTAGGTTTATTAAAGAGGACTTCCATTCAATTCAGAAAGGAACTGAGTATATGCAGGAAGAGAAGCAGAGGTTGAGAGAGGCTTCTGAATTGAGAGAACTGGAGGTATGCCTTCCATGGGAACTTCAGAAAGATAGTACTAGGGAGTATTCAGCCCTAAGTTCCAAAAACAATTCATATGTTCTCCCTGCTTTTTAGTTTGTCAAAGAGACTCTGAAATTTAATTACTTAGTTATTGGGTCTCAAAAACGTTTATTCCTCTAGACCGTAATAGTTGCCAATTAAAATGGAATTAATTTTCAAATGTTAAAATGCATTTGAAACTATTCATATTTATTCCGAAACAACAAAAGTAAAACAGGACAAGACATTGAAGGAAAAATGTACAATACCTCTTACTGCATGCTAAATAAAACAAATTTAAAATCTGACATTAACTAGACTTTCAATCTAGATAGAGGGACCACATCTGTTCTCTCCTAACACCCCATGAAAATCCCTCTCAAAATGTACAAGTATATATTTTTTAATTGCAACAGCTCTGATAAGCCAGATACAGAAAGACTACGTGTTGGACTTCAGAATTTACAAATCCTGCCATATTAGTGGTGTTGGATTGAGAAACACGGTCATGGATTCTATTTGTTCCACCCTGTGGCATGGAAAAGTACACATCATCTGGCAGAGGATACGAAAAAGCTCTCTGTTACCAACACAGCCTGTTGCTAGCTCACAGATTCCAACCAGAAAGTCAGGCAGCCACATTCCTTTCTGTATGAGGATAACATTTTATAGTCAGCCAGATCAGAGTTCTTCTCCTCTTTTTGGTTTTCTCTTTTCCTTCTTGCTTAGAGACTATATTAGAGACTACTCCTAATTAGAAACGTATATGTTTCAGTAGAAACCATGCCAGATGTGTGATGCAGTTCAGTGGAATGTTAGGGAGCAACTGGTGGTGGCACTTTCAATTGGGATTGTAAACGTGACAGATGGGGGCCGAGGCAACAAGAGCCTTGGAAGCATGAGCTAGTGAGTGTGCATAAATGTGGGAGGGTTTGTTGGGGGCATCACATCTTGTCTTTGGAAAAGACATAATTGAAGACTATGCCTAAGTTTTTAACAAGGTCAAGAGATTCTGGCAGTGAGGGAAGCAGGTTTATTTATTTATCTAGAAAATGCAAATTGAGCATCTACTGTGTGCCAGATGCTGTTTTGGTGGCAGAGAAATATCAGTAGAAAAGAGAGACCAGGGCCTGGTTCTAGCGGGGAAGGAGAGGGACAAAAATAAGTAAACCATTGAAAAACAGAATCTTTGATCATCATCAGTACAATTAAGAAAATAAGATGGGATTGTGTGGCAGAGTGATGAGGGCTCTTCAGACCACTCTATTGCAGCTACAACGTAGACTGAGCCCAAGTCTTCAGAAAGTGTTCAGAAGAAACCAGAAGAAACAAAGTTTCTGCCATTCCTTTTCTTCTTTGATTCTCACCATACCCTATTATGCAGGTACTACTACTATCTTGTTTTACAGTTGGAACAAAGCTAAGATGATAAATGGGCAAAGACGAATTCTTATGAGAAATAATACAAATAATTAATAAATATCTGAAACATGTTAAAATTCATGGGTAATAAATGCACTAATAATTAAAGGAATGAAATTTAAAATTATAATTAGATATAATTTTCAATTGATCAAATTTGCAAAGATAAAAAATAAGACCAAATTCCTGCGAGTGATGGTGGTGTAAAATTTGGCTCCCTCATTTGCTTCTGAGAAGAAGGTTAATTGGTATAACTTTTCAGTAAAACAGTCTTACCTGTAGGAATAAATACCAAGGAAATAACCAGAAAAGCAAATAAAGATTCATATGGCAGATATTAACTACAGTACAATTTATAAAATCCCTAACTGGAAACTACCTACATGTTTGACAGCAGGGAAATACTTCCATATCTACAACCATTACATTGTTATTAAAGATGATGTTCATGAAGATTTATTAACAGCATAGGGAAATGATTATTAAAATATATATATTTAAGTAGACTAGAAGTTGTATATGTGGCATGGTGAAGTTTGGTAACAGAACCACCTGAGGTCTAAGTGGACACATGACTGTTCAATTAGAAATTACATTTCACAGTCCCACCAACAGTGTAAAAGTGTTCCTATTTCTCCACATCCTCTCCAGAACCTGCTCTTTCCTGATTTTTTAATGATTGCCATTCTAACTGGTGTGAGATGATATCTCATTGTGGTTTTGATTTGCATTTCTCTGATGGCGAGTGATGATGAGCATTTTTTCATGTGTCTGTTGGCTGTGTGAATGTCTTCTTTTGAGAAGTGTCTGTTCATGTCCTTTGCCCACTTTTTGATGGGGTTGTTCGTTTTTTTTCTTGTAAATTTGGAAAACAGTGTGGCGATTCCTCAAGGATCTAGGACTAGAAATACCATTTGACCCAGCCATCCCATTACTGGGTATATACCCAAAGGATTATAAATCATGCTGCTATAAAGACACATGCACACGTATGTTTATTGCAGCACTATTCACAATAGCAAAGATTTGGAATAAACCCAAATGTCCATCTGTGACAGGCTGGATTAAGAAAATGTGGCACATACACACCATGGAATACTATGCAGCCATAAAAAAGGATGAGTTCATGTCCTTCATAGGGACATGGATGCAACTGGAAACCATCATTCTCAGCAAACTATCACAAGAACAGAAAACCAAATACCGCATGTTCTCACTCATAGGTGGGAATTGAACAATGAGATCACTTGGACACAGGAAGGGGAATATCACACACTGGGGCCTATTGTGGGGAGGGGGGAGGGGGGAGGGATAGCATTAGGAGATATACCTAATGTAAATGATGAGTTAATGGGTGCAGCACACCAACATGGCACATATATACATATGTAACAAACCCACACGTTGTGCACATGTACCCTAGAACTTAAAGTATAATAATTAAAAAAAAAAAAAAGAAATTACATTTCACAGTTTCTCTTAGCAAGGTGTGGCCACACAACCGAGTTCTGGCCAATGGCATGTGAGCAGAAATAATATCCATAATTCTAGATCATGTTCCCAAAAGGAAGCTGCTTGCCTTCCATGTCCTTTTTCCCTTTTCCCATAGGCTGATGGATGAATGTGGCATTGGGGTAAGCTGGTTTAGACCATGACAAGAACAACACTGTAAGAAATGGCAAAATAAGACAGAAGGAGCTTTGATCCCTGGATGATCTTGTGGAGCAGAGTGTCTACCTGCTGAACCTATCTGATTGAACTTTAATGAGAGAAGTAACCTTTTATCTAATTTTCAGCTATTGTGATTTGGTCTCTGTTTAAACAGCTGAAATAATATCCTAGTGAATACAGATAGCACCTCTGCAAATTATGTACAACATTTTCCTTCTTTATTATTATGATTATTTAATACTTAAAGACACTAATGGTCTTAGTGATAAAGCTAAGAGGCAAGTTCTGATAGATATGTTAATGAAAGCAGAATGCTTGACACTATGCCTCTGCCATTCTGGCAAACATATTTGCATATGTTTCAGAAAAGCACTTAGATACAACTCTAATAATAACAGAGCCAGATACAAATATAAAAAGGTGAAAGCTTTGATTAGTTTCTATAAGGTTTTAACTAGATCTCAGACCTGTGGAATATTAGTGGCTAATTTTGTTTTCTACTCCCGCCCATTGCTCCCATAATGGGCTATTGTGTGCTCATTGATTTAGTTGACTTCATCAGAGATTTATCTCCATAGATTGATAAATTTTCCCAACTTGGGAGAAAGGGGAGCTTCCTGTACCGTGAGTGACTAATAGGCAAGAAAGAGGGACAGACAGGAGCAGAAACATACCTTTCTCTTGGAAAACTTTACTTCCTTCACTTCATCAGCATGATTTACTAGAACCAAGATAAACAGTCAGCCCAGGTGAACTTCGGGAGCCTAATAGACTAAACGGCAGTGCCTCATTGTTCTAGCAAAGGAAAGCTGTGGTAGAACCAGCACAGGAGGGCCAGATTGGAGGGGATGGGGGCACAGAAACATAAATGGAGACTGAATTATGGAGTGGGGGGAGATGAAGGGAATGATGAATAAGAGAAGGTCAAGTCTAAATCCAAGCTTGGCAATTTTGATCCAATGTCAGGCAGGCTTTGGAATCCAGAGGCTTTTAAGCTTTAGAGAAAAGAGGATGGGACAATCAGGTGGAGTAGTGTCCTTCAAGAAAACCTTTCCTTTCTAAACATGAGGTGAAAGAAGAGCAAGGACAAAAACCCAGTCTTCAGAGAAATCAGCTGGCTGAACCGAGGCCAAATAACAGCCTCCAGTCCATGATTCAAGGAGAGGACAAGACTATATTGTCTGGCACTGGTGCCTTGTGGGGTTGAAGGAGAGACCCAGGTATTCAAGGGGGCTACACAGAAGGAGACAAGAAGATGAAAGGAACTCTTAAATTTATTGAGCATCTAATATTCCATTTAATTCTTGCAGCAACTCTGGGAGCACCCTTAACAGAAATGTTTAGTATTTTGATCAAGATCATTAATTTAACAGGTGGAGGATTTAGATTCATCTGACTCTAAAATCCATATTCTCTTTTTAAATACCATTTTGAGAATTCTCAGAGATTGTTGCCCAATATTCTTCCATAAATTGAGGATTAAAGAAGACTAAGATATTCCCCAAACTTGATGACTTGCCCCATGAGAACTACTGATTTAAGTCCCACAATCCTCTGTGTTAGTTCACGGAGAGGGAAGAGGAAGCCTATGGATAGATACGGAGAAGCCCAGAGGAGACTGAAGGATGGTTCTGCTCCATTGTCCAGAATCTCAGTTTGCTTTGTTCCAGATTAACTCCAGGTGGCCTGATACTGTGTATTGATGACCACAGCAACCTTCCAAAGGATCGACAGGAGCCTAATAGCCTTCAAATGAAGCATCAAAATACAGTTGAAACTGATCAGGAAAAAGCAAGTGAAATTAATCATTATATACTTAAAAAAAAATCCTGAAACTTATTAAATACCCATCCACAAAAGAGGAGTTAAACAAATCACAGGGCATTTTTCTCTTTATGAAACCAATTAAAAAGGTGATTGAATTAATTATACTTCCATGGATGGATATCCAGGATGTATTGAGTGCAAAAAGCAAGTTAATGAGAACAACAAAAATGATATACCTATATGCTCATATACCTCTGTGACACAGAGAAAGGCCAGGAAGAATATATACCCTTTAATGGTTATTTTGTGGGGAGAGAAGGTGGAATGGAGAAGGAGTAGAGCAGTGACTTTTCCTCTTCATGCATTTCTGCATGGTTTGAATTTTGGGAAGATAAATTGAGCATTTATTACTGTTATAATTTAAAATAAACCCTATACAAAAGTGAACAGTCAGTAGAATACAACAATCTTTCTGAGTCAGAGGCAGAGAATGATGACTTAAGGTCATGGATGATTCTGTACCAGCATCTAATACAGAAATACAGACATATGCTGAAATCTGCTCCAAAAAAGTCTGCGCCAGGAGAAAAAAACAAACAACCCCATCAAAAAGTGGGCAAAGGATATGAAAAGGCACCTCTCAAAAGAAGACATTTATGCAGCCAACAAATATATGACAAAAGGCTCATCATCACTGGTCATTAGAGAAATGCAAATCAAAACCACAACGAGATACCATCTCACACCAGTTAGAATGGCAATCATTAAAAAGTCAGGAAACAACAGATGCTGGAGAGGATGTGGAGAAATAGGAATGCTATTACTCTGTTGGTGGGAGTGAAAATTAGTTCAACCATTGTGGAAGACAGTGTGGCGATTCCTCAAGGATCTAGAACTAGAAATACCATTTGATCCAGCAATCCCATTACTGAGTATATACTGAAAGAATTATAAATCATTCTACTATAAAGACACATGCACACGTATGTTTATTGTAGCACTACTCACAATAGCAAAGACTTGGAACCAACCCAAATGCCCATCAATAATAGACTGGATAAAGAAAATGTGGTACATATATACCATGGAATACTATGCAGCCATAAAGAAGAATGACTTAATGTCCTTTGCAGGGACATGGATGAAGCTGGAAACCATCATTCTCAGCAAACTAATACAGGAACAGAAAACCAAACACTGCATGTTCTCACTCATAAGTGGGAGTTGGAAAATGAGAACACATGGACACGGGGAGGGGAACATTACACACTGGGGCCTGTCAGGGGGTGAGGGGTAAGGAGAGGGGTAACATTTGGAGAAATACCTAATGTACATGATGGGTTGATGGGTGCAGCAAGCCACTATGACATGTGTATACCTATGTAGCAAAACCTGCATGTTCTGCACATGTACCCCAGAACTTAAAGCATCATTAAAAAAAAAAAAAAGAAAAAAAATCTGCTCCAGGCAGAACTGCAGCTAGTAGAACAGGAATCCAGTTTTTCCTGCATTCCAGCGTACTTCAGCCAGGGTTCCTAGTAGCATTATCTATTCCTCAGCAATTCCTTTAACTCTGAACCTCAGGTTGACCTCTTGTTTTTCCCCTGAAACAATTTTTAAATACTTTTTTGTCCCCATCAATTTACATTTTAATGTTTACTGGGTTTATGACACTGTTAGATTCTTTGTAATAGGTGCTAAAATGTATGTAAAACTTTTGCAACTTTTTTCAAAGATGAATACAAGGCAATGCCTCTTAGAATGTTATAATCAAAGCAGATGTCACTGGCATGTAGTATATGTTTCTAATGAAATTCAGAAAATACTATAAAAACATTAATTCCCCCCAATTTTATATATAGTTGATTTTCTTTCATTTATCTTTGAAGAAAAAGTAAGGGTTAGGAGGAAGATGTGGAAGAGATCAGAGAGCTGAGCAGAAGAGAGAAAAGTAAGCAGGAGAATTATGAAAAATGGTAAGAAATTGAGAGATGAGATAGCATCAGTGAAATTTTGTCTGGACCTACACGTCCTTTCAAGCTCATGAGGGGTGCCACAATCCAACTGGCATCCTATGAAAGCAAGCCTTCAACTCTCTGCATAGCTCTCTGTATGAGTCCTGAAAGACTTTAACCTCTTGCCTGTTCTGCAACTTGGTTTGCTTCAATCCCTCATGCTTCTGATCACTAGATTTACTTTCCTATTTGTAGCCTAACCTCACATCTTGGAATTGACATGTGGTGTTTATGACATCTGCTCTCATCCTTAACTAGGGTTCAGAGTTCTCCTGTGTGGTAGGCAGAATAATCACCCTCCCCTTCAAGATGTACATGTTCTCATACCTGGAACCTGTGAATATGTTGCTTACATGCAAAGGGGAGTTAAGGTTGCAGATGGAATTAAGGTTGTCAATCAGCTGACCTTACAATGGGGAGATTATGCTTGATTATCTTGATGGGCCCAGTATAGTCACAGGGTTCCTTACCTGTGGAATAGTGAGGTACAAGAGGAGCTCAGCGGGATGCAATATGAGAGGGACTTGCCTTGCCTTTGTGGCTTTGTAGATGGAGGAAGGAGGTCACAAGCCAACAAGTGTAGAACAGCCTCTAGAACTTGGAAAAGGCAAGGAAATGTCCTACCTAGACCCCACAGAAAGGAATGCATGCGGCCTTGCTGGTGCCTTGATTTTAGCCTAGTGAGACGTATACCAGATTTTTAACTAAAAGAGGACTATAAAATCTTAAATCTGTGTGGTTTTAAGCCACCAAACTTGTGGCAATTTGCTATAGCAGCAATAGGAAACTAATACACCCTGGCTACTTTAAAGCTGTTCTCCTGGCCTGTCCAAAAGCCCTTTGCGCCCTTTGCACCCTTTAACTTCATGGAGTCTTCTATGGGCACTAAAAAGGAGTGCCCATAAATTCCTGAGTGTCGCATTATGCTCTGAATGTGGCCAGGTAATGGACTGCCTTGTTCAGAGACAAGTTGACCTACTCATGTGTTTCTCCTTCCATCCCAACTACACCTTCACTCTTTCAGCAAAGAGCTTCTTCTCAGCACTGCCCCAAGATTTGGAAACAGAGTGAATGGGGATACATGATAACAGGCACATATTTGAGATATGATTGGTTTTAGGGCAGTTTCAGAACTGGATGATTGATTCCATAGAAATTCAATGGAAACAGCTTAGCAAAAGCTCATGATTATTTATGGCCAGTGAAAGTTAGATTGCTGTTCCGTGCTTACAGTCAAGTAGAATTACACTAGGTTAGGGCTAATAGATACCTGTGTAAATGACATTGAGGATTCACTGCCCACTCTCTAAATGTGAAAGAATCATAAGCGATGGGATTGGGGAGTGGGAGAGGGCACGTTCCTATGGGGGTGTGGTCACACATGGTCTTCAGGTGGGCGTGTGGAAAGCCCTCCCAGATTCTGATAGATAAACAAACATTGACTGTATAAGATACCCGTCCTGGTAGATTAGTCCCTCACAAACTTCGGAATACATAAAAGTCACCTGGAGACTTTGTTAAAAGATGTAGATTTCTAGTTCTCTTCCTAGTAATTCAGATTTAGTAAGCCTAGGATGTATTTTTGACATGTATCCAAGTGATTCGTATGCAGGTGGTCAGTGCAGCTCACAATGAGCATGGCATTGAAGAACACTGTGTGGGACAGAGATACAATTCAAATAGTCTTGTGCTTTGACTTAAAGAGGAATCTGTAATTTTCCCAATTTGTTTTCTGCTTTGATCTTCTTCACATGTGTATACTCTTTCAGCATTTTCTCATTACATAATAATTTGCAAGCGATGGGAGCAGGGAGTGGGAGAGGGTATGCTCCTATGGGGCGTGATCACACATCATAGTCTTCAGGTGGGCATGTGGAAGGCCCGCCCAGATTCTGATACTATTCCTCTATTTCCTACTCCACTCACCAATAGGTGATTCTCAGCTCCAAGAAATGCAGATGTCCCTTAGTGGGGCATTTCTAGGTGTGAGGAGACATTCGCAAACACTCAAGGCACTGTGGGACTTGCGTTGTAGGTGAGTAGCAGACCAGACCTTTCACTTGGAAATGTTCCTTTCCTTCCAAGGTAGGGAGAAATGATCTGATCTCTTCTCCGAGAGGATTTACTCTCCAAAGTCTAGTTTTCCTTTGATCTGGATGGGTGAGAGGTGGGGGTCCTGCCTACGGTTGTGTAGGTTGAGCATGAATTCCCAAAGGGTGAGTGTAGGTAGAGTCCAGTTCAGTCCTACTCAGCAAGCTGGATGCCGGAGCAAGGGCAAGGGTCTGGCTAGAGGAAAAGCTGCCTTTTAAAAGTCCACTCAAGGTCTCTGCTACTTGTGACCCTACCAGGTGGCAACGTCGAGGGTTTCTCAGTCTTAACTCTCCCCTTGAATTCAGTAATTTCAGGACTGGGGTGATAGGAAAAGGAAAAACAGAATGAAATTTTGGAAGAATTCTGTTTACTGCTACATTTTCCAACAACTGGAAGTCTCTGCTTTCCTGACAATATTTGGGCTTCCTAAAAGACGCGCTTGTATGACTTTAGGTGGCACTCACTCATTTACCCACTGGAAAAACAAATTCCTGAGTGTCGCATTATGCTCTTGTGTCTTGTCAATCCTCTTATTTGCCAATTTCCAGCTTATCAGCTAGACTTGCTTAATGCCTGAGGCCACGGTACTGCAGTATCTCTTAATTAACTAGTTGCAGACAGCTAATTTCTTAACTGCAGTATCTCATCAGTATACAAAGTATATTGACTCCAAATTGGAAAAATGCCTCTGAGCATTTTTAAAGTATTACAAAACTTCTGCTGGAAAAGGCATCTTTTAAAATACCCACCCATGGAAGAGCTCAGACAAAGGAGGATAACAGAGAAGTGTGGGGAAAACACACTTGAAAGAGTTGTTTCACTTTTCATCTCAATCCCTTCCCCTCCGTATTTCCTATGTCAAAATGATGGCTTTAGATTCTGTAGAAGTACTCGCCTCTTCGCAACCTACTCCCCTCTCCTGGAGATGACCGCAACCCCTGAAATGCTGTGCCCCACCCTTTCTAAGCAGGTTCCCATCCTGAACTTCTGACTTCAGTAAATTTAGAGAGCTGCCTCCTGCCCAGTCTACAGGCCATTAAAGCTGCAGGAAACATTTCTGATGAATGTTTTCAGTACTTGTCTCCCAAGCACTTGCTGACCAGCCTCTTTGGTCCAGATCCAGCCTTGCCTCCAACCTTGCCGGCTGGAGTATCTGTGGCTTCCTGTAAAAGGCCAGACACACTCTCCTTATTAAAGTGAGATTAACAGGTGCTAAGGAGGATATTATAGATCATTAGCTACCTAATCATTAAAGTTCCAAACTGAGGAGTTCTCCCACGTAGACCATACACTGTGCTCTCACTAGATGGCCAGGCCTGCGCTGGGCACTTCATACAGAATCCAACTCAGTCTCCACAACTATGAGCTAGAGATTATTCTTGATTTTTATTTGATAAACTTGAGGTGCAGAAATTGGAATAATTTGTCTAAAGCTACACACATACTTAGAAAAAAAGTGCAAGGGAAAAAAGTGTTTTAGAGGACAGGAGGCTAGTGAAACACATCATATTGAGAATAAATACTCATTTGAGATGAGTAGATTTTTCTTTCTGATTCCTCTGCTGGGTCAGCAGATCAGTGCTCCAGTGATATTTACCGGGTTCCAAAATGATTTCACTTCGTTGGTCTCATTTGATTCTTTGATTCTTTATAGCTGAAGCCTGTCTTCACCAAAATGGAGATCTAAGACATATGTTATTTCTATTTTTCCTCTTCTGTCAGTTTAATACATATAGTGACCACTTTTTTTCCTTGAGAAGTACATATCCTGTACATTGGTGTGGGGGAAAAGAAAATGTCAGTATGTCACCAAAAGGTTAGCAGTTCACAACCTTGGCTGCACATTAGAATCACATAGAGAGATCCAGGAAGTCCACATGCCCAGGCCACACTCCCAACCTGCTAAATTAGCCTCTGTGTGTGGCTTCCTGATATTTCTAGCAGTGCTTCTCTAACTTTACATGAACACAAAGCACCTAGGGGTTTTAAAATGCAGAGTGTGGTTCAGTAGGCCTGTGTGGGTGCTGAGACCCTGCATTTCTAACAAGCTCCCAGTTGAGGCCGCTGTTTCTGGGCATCTCCACGTTGGAGTTAGTGAGGCTCTAAATTAGCCATTGTCAAAATATGGTTCCTGCATCTGTGGCATCAGCATCACCAGGGATCTTGTTAGAAATGGACATTTTTGGGCCCCTCCCAGACCTAGTGAATCACTAACTCTGGGGGTGGAGCCCAGCAATCTGGTTTAACAAACCTCCAGGTGATTCTGATGTACACTAAAGTTTGAGAACCACTGCTGGAGAATCATTTCCTGTTTACTCCAGGGTTAGGCTTTTGGGAGGCAAGATAATTTATCCACAGTTTTTCCAAAGCAATGGAGAAGGTTTATTACAAGGATACTTGTGGAAATGAGATTAGGCTTCATAGGAACCCAGGAACAGTTGCACAACTAGGACATATGTGACAAACCACTCACAGAAGGCATCCCAGAAACTGGGATGTGTCTGGGAGCATCTGGAGTGACCACCCAGGCTGACTCATTGCTTGTCCAGCTGCTTGTCACTGTTTCTTCCTGTAGTGCCTTCTCTTATCATGACTCAGCAATTCTTCCCCATCTCTGCTCCCAGCATAGTGGCTTAGTTGGAGTCCTGGAATGAGATTACTTGAGTTAGAATTCTGGCTTATTATGTGTACTATCAGGCACTTTACCTAATCTCTCTTGGCTTCAGTTTCCAGATCTTGAAAAATGGGAATACTAATGCTACCTACCTCATAGACTTGTTGTAGGATCAAATGAGATAATGGGTGTAACATGTTTAAATCATTGCTCAGGACCCAGTAACTGTTCACAATATCAAGCTGTCATTATTGTCTTTTTGTGTCTTTATACTTCTAGTTATATCTACAATTAACTCACTCAATCTAAACCTTGAGTTCAAATGTTTGCGAAAGAGGCACAGATTGCTGTAGTGAGTCACTGTCATGGTTATTGGTCTTATCTCTCCCACCAAGCATCTGTGCACATCCTGTATTTTTGCTGTCTGGGGTTAGATGTCCTCCTCTGGTCTCTAGTACTTCATGTACTTGAGAAGATCCATTCACGTTAGGACTAAAAGAAGGAAGAAAGCACATGTGATGTTGCGTAGTCCAAGGCAGTGTGCTCTTCAGGGTGCCTTATTCCCTTAGCTTGGCCCAACCAGTTTCACCATCTGCTGATGACCTTTTGTGTCTGACTCCACAATTTAGAAACCTATTACATGAATCTATCAGATTGTAACTTGGCACATGGGTTACAGGAGTGGGAACTCTGCTGCACTATCACTTCTGCCTTCTCCTCTGGAACCACATAATCACCAAACTAGTGAATTTAAATGACAGGGAGAGGTGCCACTCATCAATAGAGGCAAAGAGGATGCTAACCTAGGAATAAACACTACACATTTTAAAAGCCGTACCCTTCCCACCCTCCCCGGAACTTTAAAAAGAAATGTCTTTGTCATTGTTTAGGCTTGAAGAAAACAGGAGCTGCTATCAGTCGCTTAGAAACACTTTCCAGCTGGGTTCCTACAACAAAACTGCTGGGTTAATCCACTCAGATGTGTAGGCTTTGTAGCTTACGAATATTAAGAGCAGTTTTGTAATGAATCCTCCACGGACAAGACAGTCCTTATTTGACTAGATGGTAACTACTAGCTCTTTCCCTGTCTACTCACCTCTGAGTGATGAGTGATAACAACCATGCAAAGTGTGAGATGCTTCCCTTTATAGTTTTGAATTTGCATGGTAGCATTTCATTCTTGATCAACTAGAATATCTCTGCTGTCTTTACTTTCTCCTTGTAGGAAAGCAGACAGAAAAAATATTTTGGGCTGAGTGTGGTAACTTATGCCTGTAATCCCAGCACTTTGGGAGACTGAGGTGGGAGGATCATTTGAGTCCGTGAGTTTGAGACCAACCCAGGCAACTCACTCTCAATCCTTGTCTCTACCACCACCACCACCACCACCACCAACACCATCAAAAACAAAACAAAATTAGCTGAGTGTGGTGGTGCATACCTGTAGTCCCCGCTACTCAGGAGGCTGAGGTGGGAGGATTGCTTGAGCCCAGGAGGTCAAGGAGTGAGCTGAGATCATGCCACTGCACTCCAGTCTGGGTGATGGAGTGACACCCTGTCTCAAAAAAAAAAAAAAAAAGTTTAATGATTGTAATGAAAAGTCTCATAATGATCTGAGGACACCCATTGGTTCCTATCCCTTCTGTCTGTATTCTGCACTTATTAGCTTGTTCATCAGAGGGTTTTCAACTTGAAAGAGATAATCTGGTTTAATGTCTGAATTTGAGTAATCTAGGGTATATACAAATCTCTTTTAAAGAAAATACATTCTTGCAGATCTTCGACATTACCTTTATTACTTTTTATTACAAAATTTCTGAAATATGTAAAAATATAAAACTACATGTGTGCTATACAATCATAAAAACTGAAACAAATTTGCAAATTAAATATAAACGGCATGGTGGCTTATGCCTGTAATCCTAGTACTTTGGGAAGCCGAGGTAGGTGGATCCCTTGAACTTAGGAGTTTGAGACAAGCTTGGGAAACATAGTGAGACCTTATCTTTACAAAAAATCAAAAGATTAGCTGGGCATGGTGGCATATGCCTATAGTCCCAGCTCCTCTGGAGGCTGAGGTGGGAGGTTGGCTTGAGCCCAGGAGGAGGAGGTTGCAGTGGGCCGATATTGTGCCACTGCACTCCCACCTGGGTGACAGAGTGAGACCCTGTCTCAAAAAAAAAAAAAAAAACCCACAAAACTATATATAGATGGAGATACGTGTATGTATATATAAACAAAATGACAAACAATATAATTCAAATTCATGACAATTTAAAAAGCAGATATTGGTTGAACTTAAATTGTCAATGCTAGGTATATTAATAGAAAGATGAGTTGGTATAATTATTTTTACTCATGAAAACCTTAATTATTGCTAATAATTATTTAAATTGTAATTGTTATTATTTTGCTATTTTAATTATAAAGTCATTTTAAACTACTGAAGATTGGTCAATTTAGAATGCACACTCCCCATACTGAAAAATAATAAGTATAATTTAACAAAAGAGTGTTTATTGCGTCTTTATCAGCAACATATGCCTGGCACTTAGCAAAGGTACAGGTGCTTGCATGTTTGAATTTTCAACACTGTCATGAGCCATACAATGATTCAATTTTCCCATCACTTTTCTAAGTACAAATTACCTCAAAAGTCTTGCACAATGAGTGGTAACAGCATTTGCCCTCAGTTTGGTGTACACCTGATTGTGAAGGCAAATACATAGGCAGCTATTAGAATCTCATGTTCATCCAGATGACACAGCTGTGTTGCATTAATATTTATTTTATGAAAATGAAAACACAAGGTTACATTCTTACAGACCTTTTGAATTTTGAGAAAAATCTGAGGACCCTCAGAGGTCCTAGGGCTCCAAATTAAGAAACCTTGGTCGAATTATCATCTGTTTCAGCCCCATTTAATTCTCACAGAAACCTATGACATAGACACTAGCATCAACCCAACTCTACCAACGAGGACTCTGGGGCACACGGAGGTTAAATAACTTGTCCAGCACCACACAGGCAGTGAGGGAGGAACCAGGATTTCATCCCAAGTCCATCTGTTTCCAAAGCCTCTCTTTTTGAAAACTCTCAGTACCCCTACTCTAGAAAATGTGTTCAGAATCCCAAGGGAAGTGCATAGGAGTGATCACTGGGCAGACAGGGACACATGTCTAGCTTCTTTGCAGTTTCTGGAAAAAGTTAATCATAAGCTGAACTAATCTAATGCAGTGCCTGTTTTATGGGACAAAGGTCTCAATTGTAATGAGAACTGATTTACCCCACATGTACTTTCTCTCAGAATCAGCCTCAAAGTCTTCAGGCCTCATCTGGATGTTTCTGAAGCCAATGATGAGCTGTATTGTTGGATGAAAATTGCTGTCTGTGTCTTGAAGTCTGGCAGCTTGTTCATTCATTTATCCATTAACTCATTGTACAGAATAGTGGGCTAAACTTCCAGGTTCTATAAGTATAAGAAAACAACTCACAGGTCCTGACTCTATCATTTACAGACCTAGAATATTGCCTCTGGTTCCCTTACTATTGGGCATGAGTACCTCCTTCTTTCTCTCTCAGAAGAAGGCATGAATTTGCTGTAGGGTGGTGAAAAAATATTAATTAATCTAGGCACCAGAAACTAGGTGGAAGTCCTGCTTCTGCTCCTAAAATCTCTGTAACCTTGAGCAAATCATTTATCTTCTCTGATCACAATTTTCCCACCTTTAAAACAAGAATATTGATAATGAATTTATTGTGAGGGGTCCATAAGACCATGTGTATGACAACACTAGGGACTTTGAACATTTTCAACAGTAGAACAGGTTATTTTTTTTTATGTCCCCCAAACACTTACTGAGTACTTATTAAATGTCAGTATCTGTGTTGACACTGGAAATACAAAGATTAGACACGATCCCTGATCTTAATGAACTTGTAGGCTAGTAAGGGAGATTAGTGTTTAAATAAGAACATCATGATATAATAAGATGGACAATTGTAGAAATATAGGCAATGAAATAGAGGCTGTACTCAAAGTGACCTGAGTAGGATAGTTTAAGCTACATAGAGCAGAGACATGAACTTAGCTTCTAACTACCATTACAAGTCATAGAAACACCCAGAAGCATGGTTTGTTTGGGAGTTAAGATCAGTGAGGTGGGGCAGGATGTGAGGTAAGTATCCCTAGGTCACAGATGACCAAGGCTCCAGACTTGGTTCTACTTTTGCTGTACCATGATTAGATACCATTATAATGCTCGCCCGAGCTATTTCCTTTCTACCCAGAACTGTAGAAAGTAATTGTTTTGTGCCAGTTAAAATGCACTTGGAGGATGAAAAACATCAAACATTCTCCATTTAATTGGCTTTTGTTGCAATTTTTGCATTATGGTTGCAGGACCAGCTCTGAGAATTTTAGAGCCACCTAAACAGAGTGTTCTGTCTTGTTCTTTTTGATAGGTCTCCTTTCCTTTTGGCAGGCTGTTAATTTCCTCTGAATATATAATTTGGCCTCTGCAATGTTGCTCTTTCGATGGCCTATTTAGGCCCCCAGAACTAGAATACACTTGGCCAAATGTATTATAAACAAAGGAGATTTTACCTCTGTAGTTCTTTAGGAAACACGTAATATTTCCATTCCTTCTATGAAGTTAAATGCCTGGAACACTGAGTGAATTAGTTTGTCTTTTTGGCTTATTGAATTGATCAGAATATTTGGCATCTTTCATTTTCAACTCTTGTCGTCATTATAGCCTTGTGACTTTTGTGAAGAATGCGGTTTCTATCACATAATTCTATGAATTCAATCAAACCATGACTCAGAAAGTGTTGTTATCTTCTGAATGACATTTTCAACAAATGCCCCAAACAATGTCTTTTCTTTTTTTTTTTGGTTCATGAATTGGAAGATTTAATATTATTAAGATAGCAATTTTCTTTTCTTTTAAATTTTTTTTTTTTAAATTATACTTTAAGTTCTAGGGTACATGTGCATAACGTGCAGGTTTTTTACATATGTATACTTGTGCCATGTTGGTGTGCTGCACCCATCAACTCATCAGCACCCATCAATTCGTCATTTATATCAGGTATAACTCCCAATGCAATCCCTCCCCCCTCCCCCCTCCCCATGATAGGCCCCAGTTTGTGATGTTCCCATTCCCGGGTCCAAGTGATCTCATTGTTCAGTTCCCACATATGAGTGAGAACATGCGGTGTTTGGTTTTCTCTTCTTGTGATAGTTTGCTAACAATGATGGTTTCCAGGTGCATCCATGTCCCTCCAAAGGATGCAAACTCATCCTTTTTTATGGCTGCATAATATTCCATGGTGTATATGTGCCACATTTTCTTAATCCAGTCTGTCACTGATGGACATTTGGGTTGATTACAAGTCTTTGCTATTGTGAATAGTGCCGCAATAAACATACGTGTGCATGTGTCTTTATAGCAGCATGATTTATAATCCTTTGGGTATATACCCAGTAGTGGGATGGCTGGGTCATATGGTACATCTTGTTCTAGATCCTTGAGGAATCGCCATACTGTTTTCCATAATGGTTGAACTAGTTTACAATCCCACCAACAGTGTAAAAGTGTTCCTATTTCTCCACATCCTCTCCAGCACCTGTTGTTTCCTGACTTTTTAATGATTGCCATTCTAACTGGTGTGAGATGGTATCTCATTGTGGTTTTGATTTGCATTTCTCTGATGGCCAGTGATGCTGAGCATTTTTTCATGTGTCTGTTGGCTGTATGAATGTCGTCTTTTGAGAAATGTCTGTTCATATCCTTTGCCCACTTTTTGATGGGGTTGTTTTTTTCTTGTATATTTGTTTGAGTTCTTTGTAGATTCTGGATATTAGCCCTTTGTCAGATGAGTAGATTGCAAAAATTTTCTCCCATTCTGTAGGTAGCCTGTTCACTCTCATGGTAGTTTCTTTTGCTGTGCAGAAGCTCTTTAGTTTAATTAGATCCCATTTGTCAATTTTGGCTTTTGCTGCCGTTGCTTTTGGTGTTTTAGACATGAAGTCCTTGCCCATGCCTATGTCCTGAATGGTACTACCTAGGTTTTCTTCTAGGGTTTTTATGGTATTAGGTCTACCATTTAAGTCTCTAATCCATCTTGAATTAATCTTCGTATAAGGAGTAAGGAAAGGATCCAGTTGCAGCTTTCCACTTATGGCTAGCCAATTTTCCCAGCACCATTTATTAAATAGGGAATCCTTTCCCCATTTCTTGTTTCTCTCAGGTTTGTCAAAGATCAGATGGCTGTAGATGTGTGGTATTATTTCTGAGGACTCTATTCTATTCCATTGGTCTATATCTCTGTTTTGGTACCAGTACCATGCTGTTTTGGTTACTGTAGCCCTGTAGTATAGTTTGAAGTCAGGTAGTGTGATGCCTCCAGCTTTGTTCTTTTGACTTAGGATTGTCTTGGCAATGCGGGCTCTTTTTTGGTTCCATATGAACTTTAAAGCAGTTTTTTCCAATTCTGTGAAGAAACTCATTGGTAGCTTGATGGGGATGGCATTGAATCTATAAATAACCTTGGGCAGTATGGCCGTTTTCACGATATTGATTCTTCCTATCCATGAGCATGGTATGTTCTTCCATTTGTTTGTGTCCTCTTTGATTTCACTGAGCAGTGGTTTGTAGTTCTCCTTGAAGAGGTCCTTTACATCCCTTGTAAGTTGGATTCCTAGGTATTCTATTTTCTTTGAAGCAATTGTGAATGGAAGTTCATTCATGATTTGGCTCTCTGTTTGTCTGTTACTGGTGTATAAGAATGCTTGTGATTTTTGCACATTAATTTTGTATCCTGAGACTTTGCTGAAGTTGCTTATCAGCTTAAGGAGATTTTGGGCTGAGACGATGGGGTTTTCTAAATATACAATCATGTCATCTGCAAACAGGGACAATTAGACTTCTTCTTTTCCTAACTGGATACCCTTGATTTCTTTCTCTTGCCTGATTGCCCTAGCCAGAACTTCCAACACTATGTTGAATAGGAGTGGTGAGAGAGGGCATCCCTGCCTTGTGCCAGTTTTCAAAGGGGATTTTTCCAGTTTTTGCCCATTCAGTATGATATTAGCTGTGGGTTTGTCATAAATAGCTCTTATTATTTTGAGCTACGTTCCATCAATACCGAATTTTTTGAGCGTTTTTAGCATGAAGGGCTGTTGAATTTCGTCAAAAGGCTTTTCTGCATCTATTGAGATAATCATGTGGTTCTTGTCTTTGGTTCTGTTTATATGCTGGATTACGTTTATTGATTTGCGAATGTTGAACCAGCCTTGCATCCCAGGGATGAAGCCCACTTGATCATGGTGGATAAGCTTTTGGATGTGCTGCTGAATCCGGTTTGCCAGTATTTTATTGAGGATTTTTGCATCAATGTTCATCAGGGATATTGGTCTAAAATTCTCTTTTTTTGTTGTGTCTCTGCCAGGCTTTGGTATCAGGATGATGTTGGCCTCATAAAATGAGTTAGGGAGGATTCCCTCTTTTTCTATTGATTGGAATAGTTTCAGAAGGAATGGTACCAGCTCCTCCTTGTACCTCTGGTAGAATTCAGCTGTGAATCCATCTGGTCCTGGACTTTTTTTTGGTGGGTAGGCTATTAATTGTTGCCTCAATTTCAGAGCCTGCTATTGGTCTATTCAGGGATTCAACTTCTTCCTGGTTTAGTCTTGGAAGAATGTAAGTGTCCAGGAAATTATCCATTTCTTCTAGATTTTCTAGTTTATTTGCATAGAGGTATTTATAGTATTCTCTGATGGTAGTTTATATTTCTGTGGGGTCCGTGGTGATATCCCCTTTATCAATTTTTATTACGTCTATTTGATTCTTCTCTCTTTTCTTCTTTATTAGTCTTGCTCGCAGTCTGTCAATTTTGTTGATTTTTTCAAAAAACCAACTCCTGGATTCATTGATTTTTTGGAGGGTTTTTTGTGTCTCTATCTCCTTCAGTTCTGCTCTGATCTTAGTTATTTCTTGCCTTCTGCTAGCTTTTGAATGTGTTTGCTCTTGCTTCTCCAGTTCTTTTAATTGTGATGTTAGAGTGTCCATTTTAGATCTTTCCTGCTTTCTCTTGTGGGCATTTAGTGCTATAAATTTCCCTCTACACACTGCTTTAAATGTGTCCCAGAGATTCTGGTATGTTGTATCTTTGTTCTCATTGGTTTCAAAGAACATCTTTATTTCTGCCTTCATTTCGTTATGTACCCAGTAGTCATTCAGGAGCAGGTTGTTCAGTTTCCATGTAGTTGAGCGGTTTTGATTGAGTTTCTTAGTCCTGAGTTCTAGTTTGATTGCACTGTGGTCTGAGAGACAGTTTGTTATAATTTCTGTTCTTTTACATTTGCTGAGGAGTGCTTTACTTCCAATTATGTGGTCAATTTTGGAATAAGTGCGATGTGGTGCTGAGAAGAATGTATATTCTCTTGATTTGGGGTAGAGAGTTCTATAGATGTCTATTAGGTCCGCTTGGTGCAGAGATGAGTTCAATTCCTGGATAT
The DNA here is from genome assembly GCF_007565055.1 of Rhinopithecus roxellana. Taxonomy (NCBI): domain Eukaryota; kingdom Metazoa; phylum Chordata; class Mammalia; order Primates; family Cercopithecidae; genus Rhinopithecus; species Rhinopithecus roxellana. The sequence continues at coordinate 58,753,248 of NC_044553.1, read as the reverse complement.
CCTTGTTAACTTTCTGTCTCGTTGATCTGTCTAATGTTGACAGTGGAGTGTTGAGGTCTCCCATTATTATTGTATGGGAGTCTAAGTCTCTTTGTAAGTCTCTAAGGACTTGCTTTATGAATCTGGGTGCTCCTGTATTGGATGCATATATATTTAGGAGAGTTAGCTCTTCCTGTTGAATTGATCCCTTTACCATTATGTAATGGCCTTCTTTGTCTCTTTTGATCTTTGATGGTTTAAAGTCTGTTTTATCAGAGACTAGGATTGCAACCCCTGCTTTTTTTTGTTCTCCATTTGCTTGGTAGATCTTCCTCCATCCCTTTATTTTGAGCCTATGTATGTCTCTGCATGTGAGATGGGTCTCCTGAATACAGCAGACTGATGGGTCTTGACTCTTTATCCAGTTTGCCAGTGCCAGTCTGTGTCTTTTAATTGGAGCATTTAGTCCATTTACATTTAAGGTTAATATTGTTATGTGTGAACTTGATCCTGCCATTATGATATTAACTGGTTATTTTGCTCGTTAGTTGATGCAGTTTCTTCCTAGCATTGATGGAGTTTACATTTTGGCATGTTTTTGCAATGGCTGGTACCAGTTGTTCCTTTCCGTATTTAGGGCTTCCTTCAGGGTCTCTTGTAAGGCAGGCCTGGTAGTGACAAAATCTCTAAGCATTTGCTTATCTGTAAAGGATTTTATTTCTCCTTCACTTATGAAACTTAGTTTGGCTGGATATGAAATTCTGGGTTTAAAATTCTTTTCTTTAAGAATGTTGAATATTGCCCCCACTCTCTTCTGTCTTGTAGAGTTTCTGCTGAGAGATCTGCTGTTAGTCTGATGGGCTTCCCTTTGTGGGTAACCCAACCTTTCTCTCTGGCTGCCCTTAAAATTTTTTCCTTTATTTCAACTTTGGTGAATCTGGCAATTATGTGTCTTGGAGTTGCTCTTCTCGAGGAATATCTTTGTGGCGTTCTCTGTATTTCCTGAATTTGAATGTTGGCCTGCCCTACTAGGTTGGGGAAGTTCTCCTGGATGATATCCTGAAGAGTGTTTTCCAACTTGGATCCATTTTCCCCCTCACTTTCAGGCACCCCAATCAGACGTAGATTTGGTCTTTTTACATAATCCCATACTTCTTGCAGGCTTTGTTCATTTCTTTTTCTTCTTTTTTCTTTTGGTTTCTCTTCTCGCTTCATTTCATTCATTTGATCCTCAATCGCTGATACTCTTTCTTCCAGTTGATCGAGTCGGTTACTGAAGCTTGTGGATTTGTCACGTATTTCTCGTGTCATGGTTTTCATCTCTGTCATTTCATATATGACCTTCTCTGCATTCATTATTCTAGCTATCAATTCTTCCACTCTTTTTTCAAGATTTTTAGTTTCTTTGCGCTGGGTACGTAATTCCTCCTTTAGCTCTGAGAAGTTTGATGGACTGAAGCCTTCTTCTCTCATCTCGTCAAAGTCATTCTCTGACCAGCTTTGATCCGTTGCTGGTGATGAGCTGCGCTCCTTTGCAGGGGGAGATGCGCTCTTATTTTTTGAATTTCCAGCTTTTCTTTCCTGCTTCTTCCCCATCTTTGTGGTTTTATCTCCCTCTGGTCTTTGATGATGGTGATGCACTGATGGAGTTTTGGTATAGGTGTCCTTCCTGTTTGATAGTTTTCCTTCTGACAGTCAGGACCCTCAGCTATAGGTCTGTTGGAGATTGCTTGAGGTCCACTCCAGACCCTGTTTGCCTGGGTATCAGCAGCAGAGGTTGCAGAAGATAGAATATTGCTGAACAGCGAGTGTACTTGTCTGATTCTTACTTTGGAAGCTTCCTCTCGAGGCTGTACTCCACCCTGTGAGGTGTGGGGTGTCAGACTGCCCCTAGTGGGGGATGTCTCCCTGTCAGGCTACTCAGGGGTCAGGGACCCACTTGAGCAGGCAGTCTGTCCGTTCTCAGATCTCAACCTCCGTGTTGGGAGATCCACTGCTCTCTTCAAATCTGTCAGACATAGTCGTTCGCATCTGCACAGGCCTCTGCTGCTTCCCCTATTGTTGTTTAGCTGTGCCCTGTCCCCAGAGGTGGAGTCTACAGAGACAGGCAGGTTTCCTTGAGCTGCTGTGAGCTCCACCGAGTTCGAGCTTCCCAGCAGCTTTGTTTACCTACTTAAGCCTCAGCAATGGCGGGCGCCCCTCCCCCAGCCTCGCTGCTTCCTTGCGGTTAGATCGCAGACTGCTGTGCTAGCAATGAGGGAGGCTCCGTGGCCGTGGGACCCTCCCGGCAAGGTGTCGGTATAATCTCCTGGTGTACCCGTTTGCTTAAAGTGCAGTATTGGGGTGGGAATTACCCGATTTTCCAGGTGTTGTGTGTCTCAGTTCCCCTGGCTAGGAAAAGGGATTCCCTTCCCCCTTGGGCTTCCCAGGTGAGGCAATGCCTCGCCCTGCTTCAGCTCTCGCTGGTCGGGCTACAGCAGCTGGACAGCACCGATTGTCTGGTACTCTCCAGTGAGATGACCCCAGTACCTCAGTTGAAAATGCAGAAATCACCGGTCTTCTGTGTCGCTCGCGCTGGGAGTTGGAGACTGGAGCTGTTCCTATTTGGCCATCTTGCTTCGGCCCCCCAAGATAGCCAACAATATGTCTTGACCAGCAACATCCATTGAACTAATGAAAGGTGGAGCATGTATTATTCTCAGTACACTGCCTTAAACCTCAGGGAACAATTAAATACCTGTGTATTGGAGGCAATGAAAAGTGAAAGTGAGTATCATAAGTCTGTGGGCCCTTTTGATTTGGTTTGGCTGCAACAAGATTTCACAGCCTACATCACAGCCACTGGCCCTTCTTATAAATAACTTTTTCAGTCTGAAATTGAAAATGTGCAGGTAGTTTTTAGAAAGTGTGGTCTGGATCAGAGGTCTCCAACACAGGATGATCACACCCACAAGACAATCCATTGCCACACTGGAAGAATATATTATAACTAAGTACATATATAGTATGCATAAACTATTAGAACTAATATAAAATATAGTATTTAAATATAAAATTAGTTATCATATATTAGAATTAATATAAAAAAGGATGAATCAGAACTTTATGCAATGAAGAAATTGGTAGTGCCCTCAGATGGTCTAGATTTCAGATGGTCAAGGTACCATGAGGGAGCCACACAACGGTGCTGTCATTCATCCTTTTCTTTCAGTATCTTATGAGGGTTTACAGTTTATATATAAAAGCATGGGAAATGGGCAAGGGTCTTAAATGATTTCTGTATTGAAATCATGTGATAAAGGTAATATCAGATAATAATGCAAAGTCAGTGACAGAGGTGATCACATCTGACAAGAAATTGACCCATCATTTCAACATTATAAACAAAACTATTTGAAATATGAATTTTCTTATGAGCTGAATTGTGTCTCTACCCCACCCAATTCATATTTTGAAATTCTAACCCTCAGTATCTCAGAATGTGACCTTTTTTAGAGATAAGGTTTTACAGAGGTAATTAAGTTAAAATGAGATCATTAGGGTGGGCTCTATCAATATGACTTGTGTCCTTATAAAAGAGGAAATTTGGACACAGAGCTATGAATAGAGGGAAGAACATGGGAAGACCCAGGGAGAGGAAAAACTTCCACAAGCAAAGACGAGAGACCTGGAACACATCCTTCCCCCACAGGAACAGCTCACAATAAGCCAATGCCAACACTTTGATTGATCTTGGAGTTCCCGCCTCTAGAACATTGAGAAAAGAAGTTTCTGTTGTTTAAGTCATTCAGTCTTAACTCTTTATTAAGGCGACCCTAACAAACTAATAGAGATTCGCATCCAATCTCATTAGCAATGTGCCTTAGTCATTGTACATTATGCCTTGAGTTATTAATTAATGATAGTGTGAAGCCATTATGACTAGAAAGACATTTGAAACCATGCTTTCAGAACACGAAGACAAATCAAGACTTTACAAAAAATGAAATATATTCAATTCACTGCTGTCAATGAAAATACTACCATCAATAATAAAATTTCTAAGAGAAGAATAAAGGCTTTTTGTGCCATTAAAAAATAAAAATTTTAAAATAGCGACATTTATTTTAATTTGGATCCTAAAATCATTTTATGTCCACTTTGCTATATAGGTAATATGATAGTCTATACAGTAGTACATGTATATAATTTACAAATAAATATACATGAATATGGTCAAATGCTAAAATGTTTTATTGATGAGGTATGTAATTAAAAATGTTTGGGGACCACTGGCCATGATAATGTGGCTTAGATTCCTCCTTTCTAAACCTAGCTATTTTAGATTCTACAGATATAGAACATGTAAGGGCAATTTATCAAGGAAATAGAAGTTCTGAACTAACCAAAGTTTCATTATAAGAGGAAAGAGTTTATGAATTGGATGACTCATATTCTCCTATGAAGATTTAAATAAAAATGTTTTCTGTATAGGTATCAGGTTCTAAAGATAGTTTCTAAAATGATTTAAGTGAAGTTGTTTTTAGAAAGTAAGTTTTGTTTATTTTTTAAACATTTGACTTCTATTCAATACTATTGGTAAAATTCCCACAGTGGCAAGAAAATCAGGCACAGCCCTCCAAAGTAGTGAAGGATACTTAACAACCCATTTATTTGGAAGTTGTTTTGGTATTTATATAGAAGAAAATCAGAAAGTTCAGCAGCACCTCTGGAGAATGCAATTTGATTCAGTTAGAGCATCAGTGTGTAGAACTGGGTAAGGAGAGAATTTCACACACATCACACACTCATATACACACATGAATACATATACACACATGCATACATATAAACTTACACATACACACAGACTTATATACTCACAAATACACACACACATACACACACCAGCATGTATGTATCCTAGGGGAAAGACTTTTTACCAGAGACAAAGCTACTAACTTCCATGGTAGAAGAATATATAAGGCTGGATGCTATGGCTCATGCTTGTAATCCCAGCACTTTAGGAGGCCAAGGTGGGAGAATTGCTTGAGTTCTGGAGTTAGAGACCAGCCTGGACAATGTAGGGAGACCCTATCTCTACAAAAAAATTTAAAAATTTAACCGAGTGTGGTGGCACGCACCTGTAGTTCCAGCTTCTTGAGAGACTGAGATGGGAGACTCGCTTGAGTCCAGGAGGTACGGGTGAGACTGTGTTGGCTGTGATTGTGCCACTGCACTCCAGCCTGGCTGACAGAGCAAGATTCTCTCTCTCTTTCTCTCATTGTGGAATCATGATTAAATGATGATTACTATATATAGTACTATATATATAAACATATAGTCATATATATACACACACGCACATGTATATATATAAAGTCAGAAAACTCCACAGACATTAGACCTCATAAGGCAAGTCATTGTGTGCTTACACGTCCCAAATGTTTTGTTCTTCGGAGCCTTTTTAAGAATGGAAGAAAATAAAAAATGCAAGAGCCTTTTATGATCATTTATTGTGCCACTGCTAATTTGAAGCCTGCCACTCATAACATGGAGAATGATGATCGCTTTATATATAGAAATATATAGTAATATATATTACTATATCTATTTATATATAGTATATATAGTTTTACATATATACTATATTATGTATGTTATAAAATATAATATAATATATTATATATTATGTATAAAACATATACTATATAATATATACTATATATAAATGTATATGGTAAATTATAAATGTATAAATGTGTGTATAAATGTATATTATATATTATATATCTCAAAGAATGGTTAAGCTTTCAAAAGGCAGGGATAAAATAAGGGGCAATTTAGGAAAATAGGAATATATAGTATATTATATATAAAACAATATATACTATATATTACCATATAATTATATATACTATATATAAATGTATATGGTAATATATATTACTATATATTTCTATGTATATAGTACTATATGTATAGTAATCATCATTCCCCATGTTATGAGCGGCAGGTTTCAAATTAGCAGTACAATAAATGATCATAAAGGGCTCTTGCATTTTTAATTTTCTTCCATTCTTAAAAAGGCTCCAAAGAACAAAACATTTGGCAAGTGTAATCACACAGCGACTTGCCTTATGAGGTCTAATGTCTGCGGAGTTTTCTGATTACCATCAAGAAAAGCAAAAGGAAAGACATTGGTTCAGTATCATTTCTACTTATCCTTTTCTTTCCAGGTAAAAGAAATCTTTACATGGGTCTAGACCAGCAAAAGCTCTTTGTAGCAGCAGATACACATCACTGGGTACATACACATCACTGGGTACGGCTAGTTCTCAAACATGTACTTGATTTTATTTACCAGTCTTATAAATCATCACCTGTCCAAACAAACACCTAGGTGAACCAAAGTTCTGATTTTATACACTCACTGCCACCTGTCACTCACAGCCTGCAAGTCTCTGTGCCAATGTCAGAAGCTGGAAATATGTTATGATGGTTAAGACCAGTCCCCATCTGTGCTCCTTATCAGTCATTTTCTGGTGGATTGTAAGGTGCTCATGTGGCAAAGTTAACCTCTTGGGAAGAAGGGATAGATGGAGAACAATAGAAGAGGTGGAACTAAGTCCTGGGGTACTCCAGCATCAAGAGATTGAGGAGAGGGAATTGGGATCAGTTGGATGTCAGGAAAGCAAAGCGAGAGTGCCATGATGGGAACCAAGAGAAGAGAGAGTGATCAGCTCTATGAAATGACACCCCCATTTCTCATTTGTCTTTCTCAGCTTCAAACATGGATGATTTTCTTCTATGCCATGAGGTCACTGAATGTATCAGTAGAAATCCCTAGCTCTCAGAACCATTTGGGACTTTTGCAACCTATACAAAACTTCAATATCCTCCTTTTCTTCCTAGTTTATATTTCCTCTTTTGAATTTAATCCTCAAGCTATTAGAGTATGCTAAAAGGGACCAAGCTTAGATTAGCAGAATTTTACTAAAGGTTCAAGGATACTTTTGGCAATGAAATTCCATTCAACATGTGTTTACTAAATGCTTACTAAGTATAAGATGCTATTCTCAATGCTGTAGGAAAAAAAAAATGCTATGTTCACTGAAGTCAACACCTCAAATGTTTGCAATGTAGGAATGAAATTACTTTAAAAGAGATAATGCATAAATTGCTGTGGAGATACAAAGGAGGAAGAGATCACATTCAGTGGGAGGGATTATAAAAAACCTGGAGAAGGATTTAGTGTGTGGGTGGGCCTGAAAGGATAGTTAAGCTTTCAAAAGGCAGGGATAAAATAAGGGGCAATTTAGGAAATAGGAACAACATGAGCAAAGGCACAGAGATGGGAAAGTTTAGCTCGTTTTTGGAGAAATGGTCATAGTTAAATTTAGCTGGAGCATAAAGATATGCATGTAAAAAAGAAGTGAGTAAGATTGGAGGAGAAGTGATGACATATGTCAGAGAGTCCTGGGTAGGGAGGCAGTGAGGCAGGGAGGTGGGGATACCACATGGTGAACTGCAAAGAGCATGTGCTTCCCAGCCAGAGATGGGTTAGAAATCAAGGATCTCCCCAAAATACTAGCTCTGCAATAAGATCGTCAAATCATGTCTCTGAATCTATATTTTTCTAATACAAAAGACATGTGTATACTTACCTTAAAAAAATACCACGCCAAACCAAACCAAACTGTGATGTTCATAATGATGGCTGCGAGACTTTTTTGTTAACACTCTTTGTTAACAGAAAGTTCAATTGTTTTCAGTGTATCTTGTCTAAGAAGTCAGGAAAGTGAATAGGAGGCTGGGGCTGGGTAAGGGCACCTAGGAGTCACGGAGGATAGCTTTCCTAGGAAAGGTTGGTGTAGGCTGTACAGGAAAGAGGGTTGTAATAAGACCTTTTGTATTTTGAAGGTTTAAAATCTGACTATGTACCCCATTCTGAGGGAGGGAAGAGAGAAAAGGATTCTGGATCTGAGAAGTGGTGAATGTTGGCAGGAGTCCTGAACAGCATCCCTCGGGCCTGGGCAGCATTTGGGGAAGCGGGCGTATGCGGCACCAGAGTGCAAGGAAGGAAGAGCTGCAACTGCGTGGCTGAGCTCAGCCCTGGGAGATAGGGCAGTCCTTCCTCTGGGATCCACGGAAATTTCTACCTGGGTCTAGGCGGGCAGAGGCTCTGCAGCAGCGGACGCACATCACTGGGTAGAGCCAGTCTTCAACAGTGCCACCGTGTGGCAGAGAGGAGCAGTGGCAGTTATAACTCCGTAGAATTGCATGCCAGTTCTCCCAGCCCAGCCTTGAAAACAGCTGTCTCTCTCCTCGGAGTGTGAGGGCTTCAGCATTCGGGGACAAAGCCAGTGTATATGTGGAGAAGGCTTTAAAAAGCCGATATGTGCCTCTTGATGATAGGGAATATAAAAACTTGATAAATTAATTGAAAAGTAAAGAGAAGTGGCGAATTCAAATTTGTACGACAGTTCTAAGTGATAATCATTGGAATATAATCATTAGATAAAAAGGAAAAAACATATATAGTTCTAAAGGGTTAGCTTTTGTCTCGCTAGCAAACTCAGCTGTCTATAAACTCACATTCCGAAGGTTCTGGATTGAGATTTTCTTTTGGTTTTCATTCATCAGGGAATGAAGTGAAAGGATTGAATTTTCACTTTATACTTAACTCAGGCTCGATAAGAGTCTGGAGGAGACAGTCTCTAATAATCCTAGATGTCCTATCTATACCTTTTAACATCTCTGCATTTACTCCTTGAGTTTCTTGTGGATGAGGAAGGATTTTGAAAGGGAGATGATGAGAAAAACATCGCTCATGTTAGTTACTGACTGAATTACATCAATTTCTGGTCAGTCGTCATTAGGTGAAGCTCTAAATTTCAGTCAGGATCTTGGCTAATTGTGCTTTGAGTTTGATAAGGTGTCACTGAAAAGTGAGCAATGAAAAAAATTAAAGGTAGGCATTTCTCATTTTTAAACTAATGTATCATTCATTATTGGTTTAGTGCTCATTAGGTTTTGGTAAATAAATCAAAATCTTAGATTTGGAAAGTTCTATAGTAGTCATTTAGTTCAACCTTTTATCCCAGGCAGGCAACTTTTTCTGCAAAATACCTAACTTTTTGTGACAGAAGATCAATCAATTCAGGATCTGCTAAAACACATCTAGGGAAGTAAAACTCACCACGTTGTGAAGCAGAACATTCACTTCATATTCAGAGTGTAGCCTGGGAGCAGCAGCGAGGCATCCCTGGAGAGTTAGTAGGAAATGTTGAATCTGAGACCCTATCCCAGACTTGCTGAATCTGAATCTTCACTTGACAAGATTCCTGGGTACTGGGTACTCATATACATGTAATGTTTGAAAAGCACTGGCTAATGCTATCGTTAGATGGTATCAAATGTTAGAAACTGACGTGTTACTAAAACCTGATGTACTGGTGTGGTCTATGAACCGATCCCCACAGCCTCTGCTGTTAGCCCAGCTTCTGGCCATTCCTGCAGTTATAAAGCTTTGGCTGCCGCTGCCATTGTGGCCACCTCATCTCCTTACACTCAGTAGTTTCTGACTTTCCTGGGTGTGAGGGCTGGGCTTTGGCACAGCCTTGGTCACATTCTCTGTGGTAGGAGCTGTGGCAACTCCAGGGCTTGGGCCAGATCAGATCCTGCTGCACCACTGAGACTCTGGTTCTCTCAGTGCCCCTTGAAGGGGTAGGAGAAGGTTACTAAGAAGTGTAGGTGTATTTCACTTTGGGAGCCTGAGGAGGGTGGATTGCTTGAGGTCAGGAGTTCGAGACCAGCCCTGGCCAGCATGATGAAACCCCATCTTTACTAAAAATTCAAAAATTAGCTGGGCATGGTGGCACATGCCTGGAGTCTCAGCTACTGGGGAGACTGAGACATGAGAATCCCTTGAGCCCAGGAGGTGGAGGTTGCAGTGAGCTGAGATCATACCACTGCACTCCAGCCTGGGTGACAGAGTGAGACTCTGTCTCAAAACAAAACAAAGCAAAAAGAAGTGTAGGGATATTTGTGCCATGTGGAGAGTGAAGAGTCAGGAAGGATCTGGGAGATAAATGACTGGCTCTTCTTCTTCCTGCTGACTGCTGCATAGTGCAGTGCCTGCCCTGCTTCTGCAGAGATGTGTGACCAGCAGTGTTTCTTAGGAAGCTGTGTACAGCCTGATAACATACTACTTTTTTCTTGTTCTCCCTCCTTCCCTGCCACACACCTCTTTTTTCTGACCTTTTGCCCCCAAATAAAGCAGTAATGCCTAAGCTTTGCCTTAGAGTCTGTTTTCTAAGGAACCTAGACTAAGACATCTGCTTTGTATATGCTTCACTCACTGCTCCTAATTCTGCCAAATGGCTGGCTTTGGAATGGTCAACATCTTTCATATACTTTCTTCCTTCAAATTCTATAATGCAGCTACCGGCCTTCTCTTTTCTTGGTCAAACACCCTCATTTTCCTTGAATGATTCCTCAAAATGCAGTTTTTAGTCTCTCACCTCTTGCCTCAGTTTAATATGTCATTATCTTAAATTGTGGCTCCTTGACTGCCCCATTGAGTTTGGTCAGTGCAGGGCTGCATTCATGATTGGGGGATGGGCTTCTCATTTCCTTTATTGTTGGTATCATACTATTAATACAATTAATATAGCTGTCCTGACCTGGACCTGTTCTTGTGGGAATGCTGGCTATTTGGGTTGTGGTGACCTGACAGGTTAAAAGTGAGCTTAGGGAAATTAGATTGAGAGTGAGCAAGGTTTGGCTTTCTGTGTCAGCTTCTGAGGAAGGTCAGGGTCCTCCATTGGCCCTGGAGTTCTTTAGGATGTCTGTTTTTCTTAAAGACAAATTTGTGTTGACTCCCAAGGCAGGGGTGATGAGATGAGGTATTCATGTTACTTCCCAGGAGCTTTGCCCTCCTTGGGGTTAGAATCTTCATTTTCTATTGCCTAGACAAACCCAGAGCCAGAGGATTCCTAAAAAAACATTAAAGATTGTACCACATTCACAAGAATGTGAATCTCAGAGGATGATCTAATAGGCATATGAATTGTTCTAAAGTCTAGAAGATCTTGTTTTTCTGGATGCCTTAAATAAAAGAAAAAAAAAAAAGAAAAAAAAGACTTTATCCCCTACCAAGTTTTAGGAACTTTCATGCTGTATGAATTGGCATTGGCTGAGTGCTTACAGGGAGCAAGCACTGTACCAATTTCATGGGAAGCACAGATAAAGGCAAGAGATAGTGCCTCCAGGTTCTTGTAAAGGCGAGACATATCTTACAACAAGATACCTAATACTATAAGGAGACTATGACCAGTGAATGAGCTCAGAGGAGGGGAGGACCCTATGGCATGGAGAAGTCAGAGAGGCGCTGTGGAAACTTCAATGAAGAGACCCTTAGATTTGCGGTATGACTCTTTCCTTTAGCCCTCCCAGCAGAAAGTTACAGACTGGAAACTATCTTGGTATTTCCCTTATACCTAAAGGCAAAGGACATGTCATATTCTTGATATTTACAGAACACTGTGAAAACATATGGTACAGTACCTTATCAGGGCAGAGAAATGACTATATTTTTGCTTTTAGTTAAAAACACTTGGTTGAATCAGGGATTCCCAGACAAGATGGCCAAATAGGAACAGCTCCAGTCTGCAGCTCCTAGTGAGATCAATGCAGAAGGAGGGCGATTTCTGCATTTCCTACTGAGGTACCAGGTTCATCTCACTGGGACTGGATTGACACTGGGTGCAGCCCACAAAGGGCAAGCAGAAGCAGGGTGGGGCATCGCCTCACCCGGGAAGTGCAAGGGGTCAGGGAACTCCCTCCCATAGCCAAGGAAAGCCATGAGGGACTGTGCCATGAGGAACGGTGCATTCCGGCCCAGATACTACACTTTTCCCATGGTCTTTGCAACCCACAGACCAGGAGATTCCCTCGGGTGCCTATGCCACCAGGGACCTGGGTTTCAAGCACAAAACTGGGCTGCCTTTTGGGCAGACTCCAAGCTGTCTGCAGGAGTTTTTTTGTTGTTATTGTTCCCCAGTGGTGCCTGAAACACCAGCAAGACAGAACCATTCACTCCCCTGGAAGGGGAGCTGAAGCCAGGGAGCCAACTGGTCTTGCTCAGTGGATCACACCCACACAGAGTCCAGCAAGCTAAGATCCACTGGCTTGAAATTCTTGTTGCTGCCAGCAGGGCAGTCTGGAGTCGATCTGGGATGCTGGAGCTTGGTGGGGGGAGGGGCACCCGCCATTGCTGAGGTTTGAGTAGGCAGTTTTCCCCTCACAGTTTAAACAAAGCTGCCTGGAAATTTGGACAGGGCGGAGCACACCACAGCGCCACAAAGCCGCTGGAGCCAGGCTGCCACTCTAGATTCCTCCTCTCTGGGCAGGACATCTCTGAACGAAAGGCAGCAGCCCCAGTTAGGGGCTTATAGATAAAACTCCCATTTCCCTGGGACAGAGCACCTGGGGGAAGGGGCAGCTGTGGGCGCAGCTTCAGCAGACTTAAATGTTCCTGCCTGCCGGCTCTGAAGAGAGCAGAGTATCTCACAGCACAGCGCTTGAGCTCTGCTAAGGGACAGGCTGTCTCTTCAAGTGGGTCCCTGAGCCCCGTGCCTCCTGACAGGGAGACACCTCCCAGCAGGAGTCGAAAGACACCTCATACAGGAGAGCTCTGGCTGGCATCTGGTGGGTGCCCTTCTGGGAAGAAGCTTCCAGAGGAAAGAGCAGGTAGCAATCTTTGGTGTTCTGTAGCCTCTGCTGGTGATACCTAGGCAAACAGGGTCTGGAGTGGATCCCCAGCAAACTCCAGAAGACCTGAAGAAGAGGGACCTGACTGTTAGAAGGAAAACTAACAAACAGAAAGCAATAGCATCAACATCAACAAAAAGGATGACCACGCAAAATTTCCATCCGAAGGTCACCAACAGCAAAGACCAAAGGTAGATAAATCCACGAAGATGAGGAAAAACAAGCACAAAAATGCTGAAGATTCCAAAAGCCAGAATGCCTGTTCTCCAAAAGATCATAGCTCCTTGACAGCAAGGGAACAAAACTGGATGGAGAATGAGTTTGATGAATTGACAGAAGTAGGCTTCAGAAGGTGGGTAATAACAAACTCCTCTGAGCTAAAAGAGCATGTTCTAGCCCCGTGCGAGGAACTAAGAACCTTGAAAAAAGGTTAGAGGAATTGCTAGCTAGAATAACCAGTTTAGAGAAGAACATAAATGACCTGATGGAGCTGAAAAGCACAGCACGAGAACTTTGTGAAGCATATACAAGTATTAATAGCCAAATTGACCAAGTGGAAGAAAGGATATCAGAGATTGAAGATCAACTTAATGAAATAAAGCATGAGGACAAGATTAGAGAAAAAAGAACGAAAAGGAAAGAACAAAGTCCCCAAGGAATATGGGACTACATGAAAAGACCAAAGAGAGGACACAAACAAATGGGAAAACATTCCCTGCTCATAGATAGGAAGAATCAATATGGTGAAAATGGCCATACTGCCCAAAGTAATTTATAGATTCAATGCTATCCTCATCAAGCTACCAATGACTTTCTTCACAGAAATGGAAAAAACTAAAGTTCATATGGAACCAAAAACAGCCTGCATAGCCAAGACAATCCTAAGCAAAATGAACAAAGCTGGAGGCATTACGCTACCTGACTTCAAACTACACTACCAGGCTACAGTAACCAAAACAGCATGGTACTGTTACCCAAACAGATATATAGACCAATGGAACAGAACAGAGGCCTCCGTAATAATGACACACATCTACAATCATCTGATCTTTGACAAACTTGACAAAAACAAGCAATGGGGAAAGGATTCCCTATTTAATAAATGGTGTTGGAAAACTGGCTAGCCATATGCAGAAAACTGAAACTGGACCCCTTCCTTACACCTTATACAAAAATTAACTCAAGATGGATTAAAGACTTAAACATAAGACCTAACACCATAAAAACCCTATGAGAAAACCTAGGCAATACCTTTCAGGACATAGGCATGGGCAAAGATGTCATGACTAAAATACCAAAAGCAATGGCAACAAAAGCCAAAATAGACAAATGGGCTCAAATTAAACTAAAGAGCTTCTGCACAGGAAAAGAAACTATCATCAGTGTGAACAGGCAACCTACAGAATGGGAGAAAATTTTTGCAATCTATCCATCTGACAAACGGCTAATATCCAGAATTCAAAAAGAACTCAAACAAATTTACAAGAAAAAAACAACCCCATCAAAAAGTGTGTGAAGGATATGAACAGACACTTCTCAAAAGAAGACATTTATGCAGCCAACAGACACATGAAAAAATGCTCATCATCACTGGCCATCAGAGAAATGCAAATCAAAACCACAGCGAGATACCATCTCGCACCAGTTAGAATGGCAATCATTAAAAAGTCAGGAAACAACAGGTGCTGGAGAGGATGTGGAGAAATAGGAACACTTTTATACTGTTGATGGGACTGTAAACTGGTCAACCATTGTGGAAGACAGTGTGGTGATTCCTCAAGGATCTAGAACCAGAAATACCATTTGACCCAGCAATCCCATTACTGGGTATATGCCCAAAGGATTATAAATCATTCTACTATAAAGACACATGCACACACGTATTTTCTTTGCAGCACTGTTCACAATAACAAAGATTTGGAACAAACCCAAATGCCTGTCAATATTAGACTGGATAAACAAAATGTGGCACATATACACCTGGAATGCTATGCAGTCATAAAAAAAGGATGAGTTCATGTCCTTTGCAGAGACATGGATGAAGCTGGAAGCCATCATTCTCAGCAAACTAACACAGGAACAGAAAACCAAGCATTCATAAGTGGGAGTTGAACAATGAGAACACATGGGCACAGTGAGGGGAACATCACACAGTGGGCCTGTTGGGGGATGGGGGGCAAGGGGAAGGATAGCATTAGGAGAAATACCTGATGTAGATGACGGGTTGATGAGTGCAGCAAACCACCATGGCACATGTATACCAACAAGCCCCAAACAATAAAACATCTCTCTATTCAGAATGATTGCTTTCAGTTTAATATCAGCTTCCTATCCCTTGGAGATTGAGGACAGCAGACTCAATTATTTTTGGCATATTTGAGAACCTATTTTTAGCAATGTAGAAGTGCCACTGTAAACGACCAGACAGGGAAAGACAAGCAGAGAAATTTGGGAAGGTATTTCATCACCTACTAGCCAGTTTGTAAATGTTATTCTAAATGATTTGTGGTAAGAGTATAGCACTAAGTTGGTTTCTTTCTGTTCCCGGCACATTCCTTCTGAGCAGTCTCCTATTTTTAAATGAGTATGAAGGTACACTGGCAATGTAAATTAGTTTTAATATTTTAAGAGTAACCTTACCATGGTTCCTGAGGTCTTGGTGCCTTCTCAAGGGCATGGAAGGAAGGCAAGTAGGGCAGTAAGGGCAAGAGAATTATTAAACCCATCTCAAATCCCACTTTTCTCTTGATGAGGATGGTGACCAGTCTTAAAGCTGTGGTCTTCTACCCAGGGGTTCTACAAGGACCCTGAAATTATATGTAAAATACTGTGTGCATTGAATTGTTACAGAAAGACACTTTCCAACTGCCTCCCCATCATCTTTCTTTGCCAAATCATTCTGCAACACTTTCTATTCGTGGACAGCTGTTCTTACTCCTTCATACTTTCCCAAGCCTGGAAACCCTCATTTTATTCATCATCTGTGTATTTTCATTCTTGCTCCTGCAGTCTATTCTGTTCTTAGTGGTCAGTGAACTCAAGAAAGAAAAACCTTGTACATTTATACATGGGATGGGGAGGGGACAAAAACAAAAACAAAACCCCTCTTTGGTGGCTCCCCTTTGTACTTAGAATAAAATCCAAAGTTCTACCCTGCAAGCTAGTCTAGTGCCACACCCTTCCTCCAGAAGTTTCTTCAGTTCTGCTTTCACTCTGTTCCACAGTGGTGTGCTCTTCTCTGATTCTATTCTCACTGTCTGCAGTGCTCTCTGCTCTCTTTGTCTGCCCACGTTCAACCCATCCTGCAAGTTCAGCTTAAATTGGACACTCACAAAGGGAAATTATTGAATTACATCTTCTAAATGTATTATTTTTCTATTAGGAATAGCATCTTCTAAAAAAGTTTCTTGACTGGGTGCTGTGGCTCACACTTCTAATCCCAGCACTTTAGGAGGCTGAGGCAGGAGGATGGCTTGAGTTCAGGAGTTCAAGACTAGCCTAGGCAACATAGCACGACCTCGTATCTACTAAATTTTTTTTTTTTTAAATTAGCTGAGCATAGTGGTGCACACCTGTAGTCCCAGCTACTTGGGAGGCTAATGTGGGAGGATCACTTGAGCCCAGGAGATAGAGGCTGTAGTGAGCTGTGATCTTGCCATTGCACTTTAGCCTGACTGACAGAGCGAGATCCTGTCTCCAAATTTTTTTTTTTTTTTTTTTTTTTTTTTTTTTTTTTGAGATGGAGTCTCGCTCTGTCGCCCAGGCTGGAGTGCAGTGGCCGGTTCTCAGCTCACTGCAAGCTCCGCCTCCCGGGTTCACACCATTCTCCTGCCTCAGCCTCCCGAGTAGCTGGGACTACAGGCGCCTGCCACCTCGCCCGGCTAGTTTTTTGTATTTTTAGTAGAGACGGGGTTTCACCATGTTAGCCAGGATGGTCTCGATCTCCTGACCTCATGATCCGCCCGTCTCGGCCTCCCAAAGTGCTGGGATTACAGGCTTGAGCCACTGCGCCCGGCCCTGTCTCCAAATTTTTTAAAAAAGTTTCCTATTATATTTTAAAACCATGTATTTATCTTTCTATTTATTTGTAAAATGTTTATCTCACCTCAAAGACTCCAGTTGCTATGAAGACAGGTGCCTTTTTTCCCCTCATTAACTATTGTATTCTTATGCTTGCCTGAGTACCTGATGAAATATTGCATGGTGTTTAAAACTATTTATTGATTGAGCTACTGACTGACTGACTGAATGAACATTATTGACATTTAAATTAAGGAGAATAGTTCTGTTAGAATAAAAATAATGAAAGCTAAAATAAAATGAAGACATTAAAAATTATTGAGGCATGTATTTATTGGCATTGAAACATACCTTGGTGGCTGGGCACGGTGGCTCACGCCTGTAATCCCAGTCTTTGGGAGGGCGAGGCAGTCAGATCTCTGGCAGTCAGGAGTTCAAGACCAGCCTGGCCAACATTGTGAAACCCTACTACTTGTGTCTCTACTAAAAATACAACAATTAGCTGGGTGTGGTGGCACATGTCTGTAATTCCAGCTACTTGGGAAGCTGAGGCAGGAGAATCGCTTGAACATGGGAGGTGGAGGTTACAGTGAGCTGAGATCGCATCATTGCATTCCAGCCTGGGCAACAGAGTGCGACTCTGTCTCAAAAAAAAAAAAAAAAAAAAAAAAAGAAGGAAAGAAAGAAAAGGAAGATACCCTGGTATATTTTTGATTGGGGAAAGCGACAATTTACAAAATATTGTACATTGTTTTATCTTTTTTTGTTTTGTTTTTGGAGACAGGTCTCACTCTGTTGCCTAGTCTGAAGTGCAGTGGCATGATCACAGCTTACTATAATCTCTACCTCCTGGGCTCTGGTTGTAGCAGGACGAGCCACAGACAAAACCTCTCAGACACTGAGTTTTAGAAGGAAGGACTTTATTCAACTGGGAGCATCGGCAAGCTACTGCCTTAAAAACTGAGCTCCCTGAGTGCACAATTTTTGTGCCTTTTAAGGGCTCACAACGCTAAAGATTTCACATGAAAGCGTCCTGATTGATTTGCACCAGCAGAGGATACATAAAAGGGGCTGCATGCACCGGTGGTCAGAGTGAAACAGAGCAGGGCAGGGAGTTTCACAATGTTCTTCTATACAATATCTGGAATCTATGAATAACATCGGTTTCTAAGTTATGAATTGATTTTTAACTACTGGGTTTAGGTCAGGCAGGCCCAGTCCTGGTTTCGGGCCTGATTTCGGGCCTGGCGCCGGACTGCCTGTCTTTGGTTTTACTTCCTTGTTTTTTTCTTAAAACAGGTACTGAGTATAAAGCAATATAAAACAATATGAGAGGGTCTCTCTCTTTCCTCAAGGTCATCCTCCCACCTCAGCCTTCTGAGGTGGGACTGCAAGTGTGTGCCACCACGCCTGGCTAATTTTTGTATTTTTTGTAGAGATGGGGTTTCACCATGTTGGCCAGACTGGTCTCAAACTCCCGACCTCAAGAGATGCACCTGTCTTTGCCTCCCAAAGTGCTAAGATTATAGGCTTGTGCTACATGCCTGGCCTGGTGCTTTAATATTGTGTATTAAAAAGAAAAATATTGGATACAAAGAATTCAAAATTTCATTTCAATGGGAGGAATAAGTTCAAGGGATCTATTGAACAACATGATGAGTATAGTTAATAATACGTTGTATACTTATTAACATTGCTGAAAATTGCTTAGAGTAGATTTTAGATCTCTCATCACATACACAAAAGAAAAGTATGTAAGGTAATAGATCTGTTAATGAGCTTGATTTAGCCATTCCACAATGTGTGCATATATCGAAACATCATGTTGCACACCATAAATATATACAATTTTTGAAAATTAAAAACATTGGGCTATATGTATATGCCAAAATGTAAACAACAGTTCTTTGGGGAGCAGATTTTATATGGTTTCTATTTGTTTTACTTATTTGTGTTTTTTTATATAATTGTTTTGTTTTAAAGTTATAGAAGCCATTGATTCCTTAAGTAATATATTAATTCATTCAACAACTATTTGTTATCTACTTTGTATCCAGCATTGTTCCAGAAACTGGATTTATGTGCTGCGTATAAAATTCAAGTGCAAATCCTTTTGTGTACACCTTCTTTTTAACATTTCTTTCTAGTTAACCACTTTAACAGTGTAGATGGATCCTTCTGTTTTCTTTATTCCTTTGATAATATTTGCACACATTTTATTATTTTAAACAGTTATAGATTTTTGGACATAATATGATCATACTATGCCTCTCTTTCTGTGACTTCCTTTTTAACAACTTAATATATCCAGGAAAATTTTTCATGCCACCACATTTAAAGGTATGTCATTAAGGAAAAAAGCTGCATGTCTCCATCATTATTTCATTAATTCTCTTATTAATAAGCACTTGGGTTATTTCAAGTTACATGCACACACACCCAGCAATATGTTATTTTGTTATTCGGATTTTTTTTTGTAGAGATGGATTTTCACTGTGTTGGTCAGGTTGGTCTTGAACCCCTAATCTCAAGCTATCTGCCCATCTTGGCTTCCCAAAGTGCTGGGACTACAGATGTGAGTCATTGTGCCCAGCCCCCAACAATATGTTATTTGTTTAGTTAAAAGTCAGGTAAACAAAGAAAAGGAACACTTAGTCGTTCATGACAGAAGGCAAATGCTATGCCAAAATGGCTTGACATTGCAAAAAAATTACTCATAATATCTGTGAACTAGACTTGAAAAGGTGACTGTTGTGACCACTTTTCAACTTGAAATTTTTTTGTGTCTAGAAATTCTTAAATTGGGTCAATCTGAACATACAGCCAAATACTGTCAGTGGTAGGCAATATTTTATGAGCAGATTAAATTATTCACATTTTGATGCCATTGTAATGATTTTTAGGTAGATGAAAAGTGTTTAATTTTAGTCTTTTCCCAAAGGAAGAATATTTTCCTTCAATGAATTATTGTATATTGGTGATGCTTGCTGGGAATCAAAATCTGGTGAGAAAAAAAAAACCCCTCAGAATCTTTTATATTGTAAAAAAAGGAAGGGTGAAAGGGAAGGCCAAACTTGAACTACTTACGTAGATTTTATTTGGAAGTGATACCTACTTTATATGTTTGAAACGTGCTCATACTTCTAATATTAACACCTATTGGATCAATAGATATGTTACAGCATGTTAAATTAGATGTATAACAAACAAGATAGTTTTAGTGCTTGCCTTCTAAAGGCTTAGTCTATAATTCCAAAGGTTATGCTATGAATTTCAGGTCTGAAAATTAGAGATTCACCTATGCCTTAGTTTTTTTTTTTCTTTTATTATTCTTACGCTTTTAAAGTAAAATTTACATAAAGTGGAGTGCACCTATTAAGAGTGCAGATTAACTGGGCACAGTGGCTGACGCCTGTAATCCCAGCACTTTGGGAGGCTGAGGTGGGAGGTTTGCTTGAGCCCAGGTGTCCAAGAATAGCCCAGGCAACATAGGCAGATCCCATCTCCACAAACAATAAAGGAATTAGCCGGGTGTGGTGGTGCACATCTGTGGTCCCAGCTATTGAGAAGGCGGAGGTGAGAGGATCACTTGAACCCCAGAGGTTGAGGCTGCAGTGAGCAGTGATCGTGCCACTGCACTCCAGCCTGAGAGACAGAGTAAGACCTCATCTAAAAAAATAAAGTGCGTGTCAATGAGTTTTGACAAATATATAAGACTCTTTCATCCTTATCCCAACTAGGACGTATTTCTATCACCCCAAAACTTCCCTCCTGCCCTTTTCCAGTCAACATTCTTTTTTTACCCTAAGTCAACCATTCTTCTGATTTCCATCATCACAGATTATTTTTACCTGTTCTTGGACTTCATATAAACAAAATTACGTATGTTCTTTGGTGTCTTTTCTTTTATTCAACATAATGTTCCTAAAGTTTATTTACATTGTTTTGTGTATCAGAAGTTCATTCCTTTTTATTGATGGAGTAGTACTTCATTGCATGGTTATATTTCAGTTTGCTTATTCATTATCCTATTGATGGACATTTGGGTTGTTTCAGATTTTGGCTGTTATGAGTAAGGCTGCTTTGAACATTTTATACAAGTCTTTTTGTAAATACATGTTTTTGTTTCTCTTGGGGAGGGACCTAGGATGCGTTTGCTGGGTCAAAGAACAGGTGTCTGTTTAACTTCTGAAGACACTGGCAGCTTTTATTTCTTCTTCGATGTAACACGGTATTCATTTTTTAGTTCTTCTGAAGTACTTGAGGGTCCTCAGAGGAATGAATCTATTAAAGCAAGAATGATTATTAATTAAAGTTTGTGACAAATAAAGTATGCAATTTCTGTGTCAGGGATTTCAGCTCTGCAAAGAGTTGTCTCAATTACCTAAAATCAAACTTAATTACCTAAAATCAAACTTAATAATTACCATGGCATCCCAAAGGCCTTAAAGGTCAATGTACTTCATATAAAATCTTGAATAATCTTTTCAGAAGAAAATTATATCTGTCAGCATCCAGCCAGGAAAAAAACCACACAATTATTTTAACAGAGAAAATTTAACATAAATAATTGTTAACTAGGTATAAAGTTATTAGCTAGGTAACTGAAGAGGAAAGAGAGAATAGCAAAGTGTAATATAAGTAGCAATTACAGAAGCATCTACCTTTCCCTCAGGGTGGAGGAAAAGGGAAGAGATTGAAATTCTTAGAATGTAGTAGTGTGGGTCTAAAACAGACTGTATGGGCATTGCTTGGCAGATGTTGATGTTTTGAGGTGGGGGTCAGGTGCCTATAGGCCCAATCCAGCCTTCTACCTGTTTTGTATGACCTGGGAGTTAAGAATGGTTTTTTATGTTTTTAAAACATTGAATAAAAAATAAAAGAATAAGGGTATTAGTTTCCTAGGGCCACTTGTAACAAAATACCACAAATTACATGACTTAAAACAACAGAAATTTACTCTCATACAGTTCTGGGAACTAGAAATCCAAAATAGAGTTAGCAACAGGGCGATGATTCCCCTAAGATTCTAGGTAGACTCCTTCCTTGACTTTTTCTAGTTTCCGGAGGTGGCAATCAGTCCTTGGCTTGTAGCTGATTGCTTCAATCTTCATCTTCACAGAACGAACTCCTTTCTGTGTCCATGTCTTTGCAATATTTTTCTCTTGTAAGGATACCACTTGCTTGGGCATGAAGGCTCATGCCTGTAATTGCAGGATTTTAGGAGGTAGAGGAGGAAGGAACACTTGAGCCCAGGAGTTCAAGACTGGCCTGGGCAACATAGCAAGACCCCATTTCTTAAAAAAAGAGAAAAAAAAAAAGAAAAGTAAAAGGAAGGATACCAGTCATATGGGATTAGGGCCACCCTAATGACCTCACCTTAATTTGATTATCTGCAGAGACCTCATTTCCAAATACGGTCACAATCACAGACATAGGAGGTTACAAGTAAAACATATCTTTTTGAGGGGCACAATTTCACTTATAATGATAATAATATTTTGTGACACATAAAATTCATAGAAGATTAAAATTTCAGTGTCCAAAAATAAAGTTATACTTGCCATGCATATTCAGTTAAATATTATCTACAGTTGTTGCTACAACAGCAGGGTTGAGTAGTTGCTATATGAACGAATGGATTGTAAAGCTTGAAATATTTACTATGTGGTCCTTTATAGCAAAAGTTTGCTGACACCAGTTCAATGTGACCGGTTGTGCAAGGATTGGAAAACACGCAAATTGAATTCAGCTGCTGCTACTGGAAGGCCTTGATACTCTTAGATGGAGAAGACCTGTTATTGTGTGATGCCCAGAAGGACATGGAACAGAGAAGCCCACAGAAAGCAAATGAGAAGGAGGAAGTTCCTTTATTCTCCTTCTGTCTTTTAGTTTCCCTGTGTTGGTGGAGCTTAAGAGGGAAAGCTTAAGTTAGGAAAGTAGAAGTGTGATTTGTGAAGTCCCAGTTCCAGAAACATAAAGCAGAGAGAAGAGTAGCTTTGGAACTGGTAGGCAATAACTTAATAATTTGTACACATACACGTACACATACACACACACATGCACACCCAACAAGGAAAAAATATGCATAGCTACTATGATCCTCATTTCTATAACAACTCAAGGTCATAGTTTATATTATTAATTCTTTTAGAAATATTTTATATAAACTAAACATATATATTTCTTTAGGTATAAAATTATAATTACACACACATAAGTGTATATATATATATATATATATATATATATATATATATATAAAACCAAACATCATTTTGAGATGATTGTAGATTTACCCACAGTTCTAAGAAATAATACAGAGAAATCTCATATACCCTTACTTTCCTCCAATGCTAATGTCTTACAGAACTTTAGTACAATATTACAACCAAGATATTGATACTGATACAGTCAAGATGCAGAGAACTTTCATCACAAAGATTCTTGTAGCATTCTTTTATAGCATTCGTCCTTCTTTCTAACCAATTCCCAACCTCATTCTTCGCCCCAGGCAATCACCAACCTGTTCTCCATTTCTAGTATTTTGTCATTTCAAGAATGTTATATAAATGGGCTCATATAGTACCTATCCTTTTGGGACTGGCTTTTTGGGCTCATCATAATTCTCCAGACATTCATTCAAGTTGTTGCGTGTATCAATAGTTCACGCAATCCTTTTTCTTGCTGAGTAGTATTGCACGTATGGATATACCAGATTTTTGTATAACTGTTCACTCATGGAAGGACATCAGGGCTGTACTCAGTTTTAGGCTATTACAAGTAAAGTAGCTAAAAATATCTATGTATAGGTTTTTTTTTTTTTTTACGGATGGAAGTTTTTTACCACACCCCCGACCCCCCGGCTAAAAGCTGGAGAGGGCAATTCCTGGATTGTATGACAGTTGCATATTTAGTTTTTTAGGAAGCTGCCAAAATAATCTCCAGAGTGTCTGTAGCATTTTACATTCCCACCAGCAATGTATGAGTGATCCACTTTCTACACATTCTTGTCAGCATTTGGTGTTGTAACAATTTTTTATTTTAGCCATTCTAATAGATGTATAATGATATCTCATTGTAGTTTTAATTTACATTTCCCTGCCAGTTAATGATGTGAAATGTCTTATAATGTACTTATTTGCCACCTGTATACCATATGTATTAGTATGTCTGTTTATGTCTTTTGTTCATTTTCTAATTGGGTTTTTCTTTAAGTTTTTAGAATAGTTTATATATTGTAGATACTAGTCCTTTGCCAGATACATTTTTGCAAATATTTTCTCCTATTCTGAAGCTTGTCTCTTCATCCTTTCAATAGAATCTTTCATAGAACAAAAGTTTGAAATTTTGATGAAATTCAATTTATCAATTTTTTCTTTTATGGATCATGTCAAATCCAAAAATTCTTTACCTAGTCTTAGATTCTGAAGACTTTCTCTTATTACTTTTTTCTAAAAGTTTTATACTTTTAAAATTTCACTTAAATCTTTAATACTTTATTTATTTTTGTTTTTATTTTATTTTATTTTATTTATTTTCTTCAGACAGGGCCTTGCGCTGTCACCCAGGCTGGGGTGCAGCCTTGACTTCCTACATTAAAGCCACCCTCCCACCTCAGCCTCTTGAGTAGCTGGGATCACAGGCACATGCCACAACGCCTGGTTAATTTTTTTGTATTTTTTTTTTAGAGATGAGGTTTCACCATGTTGCCCAGGCTAATACTTTTTGAGTTAATTTTAATTTAATGTTGAAGCTTAGGCCCACGTTCATCTTTTTGACCTGTGGATGTCCAATTAAATTGTTCCAGCACCATTGTTGAAAAGTTATTTTTCCTCCACTGAATTGCTTTTGCATCTTTGTGAAAAATAAACTGCACATATTTGTATGGGTCTATTTTGGGTTCTCTATTCTGTTCCATCGATTTATGTGTCTATTTTAACACCAGTGCCATGTAGCCTTGATTACTGTAGCAATATATTTTGAAATCGAGTAGAATAATTCTTGCTTTATTCTTTATCAAAATGATTGTATCTATTCGAGTTCCTTTGCCTTTCCATATACATTTTACAATAATCTTGTCTACATCTACAAATTCTCTTGCTGGAATTTTGATAGAAATTACATTTGACCTGTATGTTGAGAAGGCTATGAGTTAGGTTAGTGAATTGCAGAATAAATTTGCCTGTGACCATCTCCATTGTTTATATGCATACATTAATATTCATTGACACACATGCCAGCGTGCGCATGCGTGTGCATGCTGTGCATGCATGTGTGTATGTAAAGAAAAAAGGGGAGGGTGGAACTTCTTCCCTCTCCGGATTTAGTGTCATATGAGGTATAAGCAGTTCAGTGAGGGTTTGGGGCACAGGTGAAAAATCTGCCAAACAAAATCTTTAGATACAGCCATTAAGATGTGGCCAATTTGGTTGAGGTATTTTGATGCAGTCCATTTAAAACATAGTATCACTGTTATATTGCCAACTTATATTAGCAACAAAGATCCCTGTGTCATTTCTAACCCCCATTCAAATCACAGAGGATTTTCATATTCAGTTGTGTTTAATTTTGTATTGGCCCACATTTTTGCCCTTATAAAGCTTAAAATTAATTTTTAAAAAATTTGAATAGGCAATGGATATATTCAAAATTTAAAAAATGTAATGCATCATGTAATACAATCACAAAAATATCAAAACAATATATGAAGAAACGAACCTTATATTCTTATAGCCACACTATCCATATCCATTTAATTCTACCCCACCCCTAACAGGTAACCACTTTTTAATTTGTTTATCATTCCAGGGAATAGCCCACATATATGTTTACATATACACTTAGAGTATTTACTTTAAAACACTATCATTAAAAATGTAAATAAATTTTGACTTTTTGTTAATTACTTTGTCTGACAGTAGATATGGTCTATGATCTCAGTTTGTTCCATTTTTAAAAAACACAACTTGTAATAATGTATCTGAAGAGTCAATACCCTCATTTAAAAAATTTTTGTTAAAACTTAAATCTTGAAAGTCTTCCCCTCACTTTCTTAGCTTTTATATAACAATATTGTTAGATAAATCTGTTTAATTTTAAGGCCTGAAGATTCTTTATTAATCTTACTCAAGCCATTTTGAGACCAGGAGAAGAGGAGTGTGTTCAGGACTCTGTTTGTGCCACAAACAGGGAGTGGAACAAAGGCCCAGTCCAGAGCTGCCCACACTCCTGCACACACCCATTGCTGTGAGATGACTCAGATTTATTGTTACCATGGCTGAAATCCATTGGAAAAATGTTTCAGCCATTCATCTCAATCCTCTGCTAGTCATGCGGTTTATCCTTTATAAATGAGGATTTCTTCTTTTTTGCTGACAGTTTCATGATTTTAGTTGTTTCTGCTCTCTTAACATTTGCCCAGTTCAATGATTAATCCTCTGATCTGAGCCCACTTAGATTGGAGTAATACCTTGCCAATGAGAATGAGCAAGTGAATAATTGAAATTTTTATTAAGGATGAAATTTCTTTACTATATTATATTTATCATATATGATAGTTTCAACTTTCTGAGCCTCTCTTGTCAAATGCATTCTTTCTCATTATCTCCTTTATAAAATGTTTAATTTAAATGGTCAGTCTTCTGTTTTTATGCAGGAGAATGTTAGCCTGATCCTCAACCAGTTAATACCATGTTTCAAGTTGGGTTTGACTTCTACTAATGTAGTAGTCTGACCCCTAGTGGTTATAAGAAACATCTGCACGGCTTATTGTAAGCAAATTTTGACTGGATTTTCTGAAAAGTGAACATCGGACAATGAATTTCTCCTTGAAGATAAATAAAATAAAAATGAGAGTAGAATTTTGAGTCCATAGAAGAAATAACAATAGGAAAGTTCAGGTAAAATCATGTTTCTATAAAAATAATTTCTAAGTCGTTATTTTTACTGATTTTTTAGTATTATGTGACCAGGCTGGACTTATAAACACACTTATGTTCCAGGAATTCATTCTATTTTATTTATTGGAAACAAAGTTTGTTTGCCCCCAAAATTAATGTTTTGTCATTGTCCTGGCATGCCCTTTCTAGTCTGCGTAGAATTGGGATCAAACTTAGAGCTGGATGACATTTTTGTGGTCTGAAGATCAGAGAACCAGAAAGGATTGGCCACAAAGTGAAGTCACAAAGTGAAATTAGCGGTAAATCTAAGCGCTCTCTGTCTTTCATGAGGCCCTGAGGTCTAGGAGGGCCTGAGTCACAGCAGGAGAGTACAGCCTGCCCTTGATTCTTTGGAGCTAGGAGGCAAAGTCGTGCTGCAGGAGAGAAGGAGGAGGGTCTCTAGAGTGTAGATCCAGGAAGGAACAAACTGTAAAAACTATAAATGCAGTATGTGCTTACTGTAAAAATGTCCAAACAGAAGGATATGAAGTCAAAAATAAAAATTACTCCTTTTTTTTGTAGCCTGAGTTCCACCAAAACCGTAGCCTAAAACTGTGTATTTAGACATGCAACCACCATTTTTTGTGTGCAGGCATCTACTGCCTATCTACTGTTCTAAGAATGTGGACTAAGTTGTTAACTATCCTTAAGTAATTTACATGTAGATGTTTTTAAAAATTTTCTGCTACTATAAACAATGTTTTAATAAACATCCTAGAGCATGTAACTACAGATTTATGCAAGTGTATATGTATACACATGTGTATATATATTACACAAGTATATATATACACACACACATATATATATATGGAGTAAATGCCATTAAAATAAAATTTTAGGTCAAAGCTTATGCATAATTACAATCTTGACAGTTAATAAAAGCATATTTTTGAAACTGATATTGTTCCATCTCCCTTTCTTCACGTATTCCTTGTTCCTGGTACCTCTTCCCAGACCCTGATGGCTTTATGTTTCTCTTTCCCTTAGTCGGCCCTGACCTTTGTCCTTTATGCACATCTAACCTTTTCTTTTGTGAAAAGAATAAAGTCTTGCCCTGTGAATTTCCTCAACTACCTTTGTTTTGTGTAGATGTGCTGACACCTTTTTCTCTCCCTCTCTCTTTATGCCTCTCAGACAGTTGAGGAAGAAGCATCCTTCTAGCCTCCCCCTGTTCACTTTTGCCACATCCCTTATTCTTTCTGAGCCCTTCTCCCATCAGGTATCCCTTAATGCTTCTTTAATCTCTCCTTTTTTACTTCTTGTTTCTACCTGGCTTATACAATGTTATCCTCTATTCTTTAAGCCATGTTTTCCATAGCTCGTCTTCTAAATACTAGTTCTGGGAGGTACTCAGTGGAAAAAATAATCATTTTGTCAAATAAATTTGAGTCATTCATATACTATTAACTTCCTTTTGAATACTGAGAACTCACAGTAGCTTGTTGAAGGTGCTGAGAAGTTCTGCAGTAATGAAAAGACATCTTCTTACCTTTGCTTACTCAATATATCCCTAAATTATTTTACCATAAAACCTACCCTTTCCCTTTTTTTTTTTTTTTTATTATACTTTAAGTTCTAGGGTACATGTGCATAACGTGCAGGTTTGTTACATATGTATACTTATGCCATGTTGGTGTGCTGCACCCATCAACTCGTCAGCACCCATCAATTCATCATTTATATCATGTATAACTCCCCAATGCAATCCCTCCCTCCTCCCCTCCCCATGATAGGCCCCAGTGGGTGATGTTCCCCTTCCCGAGTCCAAGTGATCTCATTGTTCAGTTCCCACCTATGAGTGAGAACATGCGGTGTTTGTTTTTCTCTTCTTGTGATAGTTTGCTAAGAATGATGGTTTCCAGCTGCATCCATGTCCCTACAAAGGATGCAAACTCATCCTTTTTTATGGCTGCATAGTATTCCATGGTGTATATGTGCCACATTTTCTTAATCCAGTCTGTCACAGATGGACATTTGGGTTGATTCCAAGTCTTTGCTATTGTGAATAGTGCCGCAATAAACATACGTGTGCATGTGTCTTTGTAGTAGAATAATTTATAATCCTTTGGGTATATACCCAGCAGTGGGATGGCTGGGTCATATGGTACATCTAGTTCTAGATCCTTGAGGAATTGCCATACTGTTTTCCATAATGGTTGAACTAGTTTACAATCCCACCAACAGTGTAAAAGTGTTCCTATTTCTCCACATCCTCTCCAACACCTGTTGTTTCCTGACTTCTTAATGATTGCCATTCTAACTGGTGTGAGATGGTATCTCATTGTGGTTTTGATTTGCATTTCTCTGATGGTGAGTGATGATGAGCATTTTTTCATGTGTCTGTTGGCTGTATGAATGTCTTCTTTTGAGAAATGTCTGTTCATATCCTTTGCCCACTTTTTGATGGGGTTGTTTGTTTTTTTCTTGTATATTTGTTTGAGTTCTTTGTAGATTCTGGATATTAGCCCTTTGTCAGATGAGTAGGTTGCAAAAATTTTCTCCCATTCTGTAGGTTGCCTGTTCACTCTGATGGTAGTTTCTTTTGCTGTGCAAAAGCTCTTTAGTTTAATTAGATCCCATTTGTCAATTTTGGCTTTTGCTGCCGTTGCTTTTGGTGTTTTAGACGTGAAGTCCTTGCCCATGCCTATGTCCTGAATGGTACTACCTAGATTTTCTTCTAGGGTTTTTACGGTATTAGGTTTAACATTTAAGTCTCTAATCCATCTTGAATTAATCTTCGTATAAGGGGTAAGGAAAGGATGCAGTTTCAGCTTTCTACTTATGGCTACCCAATTTTCCCAGCACCATTTATTAAATAGGGAATCCTTTCCCCATTTCTTGTTTCTCTCAGGTTTGTCAAAGATCAGATGGCTGTAGATGTGTGGTATTATTTCTGAGGACTCTGTTCTGTTCCATTGGTCTATATCTCTGTTTTGGTACCAGTACCATGCTGTTTTGGTTACTGTAGCCTTGTAGTATAGTTTGAAGTCAGGTAGCGTGACGCCTCCAGCTTTGTCCTTTTGACTTAGGATTGTCTTGGCAATGCAGGCTCTTTTTTGGTTCCATATGAACTTTAAAGCAGTTTTTTCCAGTTCTGTGAAGAAACTCATTGGTAGCTTGATGGGGATGGCATTGAATCTATAAATAACCTTGGGCAGTATGGCCATTTTCACGATATTGATTCTTCCTATCCATGAGCATGGTATGTTCTTCCATTTGTTTGTGTCCTCTTTGATTTCACTGAGCAGTGGTTTGTAGTTCTCCTTGAAGAGGTCCTTGACATCCCTTGTAAGTTGGATTCCTAGGTGTTTTATTCTCTTTGAAGCAATTGTGAATGGAAGTTCATTCCTGATTTGGCTCTCTGCTTGTCTGTTGCTGGTGTACAAGAATGCTTGTGATTTTTGCACATTAATTTTGTATCCTGAGACTTTGCTGAAGTTGCTTATCAGCTTAAGGAGATTTTGGGCTGAGAGAATGGGGTTTTCTAAATATACAATCATGTCATCTGCAAACAGGGACAATTTGACTTCTTCTTTTCCTAACAGGATACCCTTGATTTCTTTCTCTAGCCTGATTGCCCTAGCCAGAACTTCCAACACTATGTTGAATAGGAGTGGTGAGAAAAGGCATCCCTGTCTTGTGCCAGTTTTCAAAGGGAATTTTTCCAGTTTTTGCCCATTCAGAATATTAGCTGTGGGTTTGTCATAAATAGCTCTCATTATTTTGAGGTACGTTCCATCAATACCGA
The DNA here is from genome assembly GCF_007565055.1 of Rhinopithecus roxellana. Classification (NCBI taxonomy): domain Eukaryota; kingdom Metazoa; phylum Chordata; class Mammalia; order Primates; family Cercopithecidae; genus Rhinopithecus; species Rhinopithecus roxellana. Next base: position 58,722,801 of record NC_044553.1, on the reverse strand, counting down.
ATTTATTGAGTGTTTTTAGCATGAAGGGCTGTTGAATTTTGTCAAAAGCCTTTTCTGCATCTATTGAGATAATCATGTGGTTCTTGTCTTTGGTTCTGTTTATATGCTGGATTACATTTATTGATTTGCGAATGTTGAACCAGCCTTGCATCCCAGGGATGAAGCCCACTTGATCATGGTGGATAAGCTTTTTGATGTGCTGCTGAATCCGGTTTGCCAGTATTTTATTGAGGATATTTGCATCGATGTTCATCAGGGATATTGGTCTAAAATTCTCTTTTTTTGTTGTGTCTCTGCCAGGCTTTGGTATCAGGATGATGTTGGCCTCATAAAATGAGTTAGGGAGGATTCCGTCTTTTTCAATTGATTGGAATAGTTTCAGAAGGAATGGTCCCAGCTCCTCCTTGTACCTCTGGTAGAATTCAGTTGTGAATCCATCTGGTCCTGGACTTTTTTTGGTGGGTAGGCTATTAATTGTTGCCTCAATTTCAGAGCCTGCTCTTGGTCTATTCAGGAATTCAACTTCTTCCTGGTTTAGTCTTGGGAGAGTGTAAGTGTCCAGGAAATTATCCATTCTTCTAGATTTTCTAGTTGATTGGCGTAGAGGCGTTTATAGTATTCTCTGATGGTTGTTTGTATTTCTGTGGGGTCAGTGGTGATATACCCTTTATCATTTTTTATTGCGTCTATTTGATTCCTCTCTCTTTTCTTCTTTATTAGTCTTGCTAGCAGTCTGTCAATTTTGTTGATCTTTTCAAAAAACCAACTCCTGGATTCATTGATTTTTTAGAGGGTTTTTTGTGTCTCTATCTCCTTCATTTCTGCTCTGATCTTAGTTATTTCTTGCCTTCTGCTAGCTTTTGAATGTGTTTGCTCTTGCCTCTCTAGTTCTTTTAATTGTGATGTTAGAGTGTCAATTTTAGATCTTTCCTGCTTTCTCTTGTGGGCATTTAGTGCTATAAATTTCCCTCTACACACTGCTTTAAATGTGTCCCAGAGATTCTGGTATGTTGTATCTTTGTTCTCATTGGTTTCAAAGAACATCTTTATTTCTGCTTTCATTTCGTTATGTACCCAGTAGTCATTCAGGAGCAGGTTGTTCAGTTTCCATGTAGTTGAGCGGATTTATCTTAGTCCTGAGTTCTAGTTTGATTGCACTGTGGTCTGAGAGACAGTTTGTTATAATTTCTGTTCTTTTACATTTGCTGAGGAGTGCTTTACTTTCAATTATGTGGTCAATTTTGGAATAAGTGTGATGTGGTGCTGGGAAGAATGTATATTCTGTTGATTTGGGGTGGAGAGTTCTATAGATGTCTATTAGGTCCGCTTGGTGCAGAGTTGAGTTCAATTCCTGGATATCCTTGTTAAATTTCTGTCTCGTTGATCTGTCTAATGTTGACAGTGGAGTGTTGAAGTCTCCCATTATTATTGTATGGGAGTCTAAGTCTCTTTGTAAGTCTCTAAGGACTTGCTTTATGAATCTGGGTGCTCCTGTATTGGGTGCATATATATTTAGGACAGTTAGCTCTTCCTGTTGAATTGATCCCTTTACCATTATGTAATGGCCTTCTTTGTCTCTTTTGATCTTTGATGGTTTAAAGTCTGTTTTATCAGAGACTAGGATTGCAACCCCTGCTTTTTTTTGTTCTCCATTTGCTTGGTAGATCTTCCTCCATCCCTTTATTTTGAGCCTATGTATGTCTCTGCATGTGAGATGGGTCTCCTGAATACAGCAGACTGTTGGGTCTTGACTCTTTATCCAGTTTGCCAGTCTGTGTCTTTTAATTGGAGCATTTAGTCCATTTACATTTAAGGTTAATATTGTTATGTGTGAACTTGATCCTGCCATTATGATATTAACTGGTTAGTTTGCTCGTTAGTTGATGCAGTTTCTTCCTAGCCTCGATGGTCTTTACATTTTGGCATGTTTTTGCAATGGCTGGTACCGGTTGTTCCTTTCCATGTTTAGGGCTTCCTTCAGGGTCTCTTGTAAGGCAGGCCTGGTGGTGACAAAATCTCTAAGCATTTGCTTATCTGTAAAGGATTTTATTTCTCCTTCACTTATGAAACTTAGTTTGGCTGGATATGTAATTCTGGGTTGAAAATTCTTTTCTTTAAGAATGTTGAATATTGGCCCCCACTCTCTTCTGTCTTGTAGAGTTTCTGCCGAGAGATCTGCTGTTAGTCTGATGGGCTTCCCTTTGTGGGTAACCCGACCTTTCTCTCTGGCTGCCCTTAACATTTTTTCCTTCATTTCAACTTTGTTGAATCTGGCAATTATGTGTCTTGGAGTTGCTCTTCTGGAGGAGTATCTTTGTGGCATTCTCTGTATTTCCTGAATTTGAATGTTGGCCTGCTCTACTAGGTTGGGGAAGTTCTCCTGGATGATATCCTGAAGAGTGTTTTCCAACTTGGTTCCATTTTCCCCCTCACTTTCAGGCACCCCAATCAGACGTAGATTTGGTCTTTTTACATAGTCCCATACTTCTTGCAGGCTTTGTTCATTTCTTTTTCTTCTTTTTTCTTTTGGTTTCTCTTCTCACTTCATTTCATTCATTTGATCCTCAATCGCTGATACTCTTTCTTCCAGTTGATCGAGTCGGTTACTGAAGCTTGTGGGTTTGTCACGTATTTCTCGTGTCATGGTTTTCATCTCTGTCATTTCGTTTATGACCTTCTCTGCATTAATTAATCTAGCTGTCAATTCTTCCACTCTTTTTTCAAGATTTTTAGTTTCTTTGCGCTGGGTATGTAATTCCTCCTTTAACTCTGAGAAGTTTGATGGACTGAAGCCTTCTTCTCTCATCTCGTCAAAGTCATTCTCTGACCAGCTTCGATCCGTTGCTGGCAATGGGCTGCACTCCTTTGCAGGGGGAGATGCACTCTTATTTTTTGAATTTCCAGCTTTTCTGCCCTGCTTCTTCCCCATCTTTGTGGTTTTATCTGTCTCTGGTCTTTGATGATGGTGACGTACTGATGGGGTTTTGGTATAGGTGTCCTTCCTGTTTGATAGTTTTCCTTCTGACAGTCAGGACCCTCAGCTATAGGTCTGTTGGAGATTGCTTGAGGTCCACTCCAGACCCTGTTTGCCTGGGTATCAGCAGCAGAGGTTGCAGAAGATAGAATATTGCTGAACAGCGAGTGTACCTGTCTGATTCTTCCTTTGGAAGTTTCCTCTCAGGGGTGTACTCCACCCTGTGAAGTGTGGGGTGTCAGACTGCCCCTAGTGGGGGATGTCTCCCAGCTAGGCTACTCAGGGGTCAGGGACCCACCTGAGCAGGCAGTCTGTCCATTCTCAGATCTCAACCTCCGTGTTGGGAGATCCACGGCTCTCCCCAAAGCTGTCAGACAGAGTCGTTCGCGTCTGCACCGGCCCCCGCTGCTTCCCCTGTTGGTCTTCAGCTATGTGCTGTCCCCAGAGGTGGAGACTACAGAGACAGGCAGGCTTCCTTGAGCTGCTGTGAGCTCCACCCAGTTCGAGCTTCCCAGTGGCTTTGTTTACCTACTTAAGCCTCAGCAATGGCGGGCGCCCCTCCCCCAGCCTCGCTGCTGCCTTGCGGATAGATCGCGGCAGACTGCTGTGTTAGCAGTGAGGGAGGCTCCGTGGGCGTGGGACCCTCCCGGCCAGGTGTGGGATATATTCTCCTGGTGTGCCTGTTTGCTTAAAGCGCAGTATTGGGGTGGGAGTTACCCGATTTTCCAGGTGTTGTGTGTCTCAGTTCCCCTGGCTAGGAAAACGGATTCCCTTCCCCCTTGTGCTTCCAGGTGAGGCGATGCCTCGCCCTGCTTCAGCTCTCGCTGGTCAGGCTGCAGCAGCTGACCAGCACCGATTGTCCAGCACTCCCTAGTGAGATGACCCCAGTACCTCAGTTGAAAATGCAGAAATCACCTGTCTTCTGTGTCACTCGCGCTGGGAGTTGGAGACTGGAGCTGTTCCTATTCGGCCATTTTGCTCCGCCCTACCCTTTCCCTTTTTAATCTTCTCTAATGTTTTTTAATATCTATAGATACCTTTTGGGAAATTTTTCTTGTCTCTGTGATTCTGCCAAATTCTAAAGCTAAGGTTTATTTCTTTCTATTTTTTAAATTTAAAAACATTTTAAATGTATAATCATACGTATTTATGGGGTATGTAGTGATATGACAATACATACAATGTGTAATGATAAGATTGGAGTAATTAGCATATCCATCATTTCAAATATTTATCATTTCTTTGTGTTAGGAGCATTCAGTATCCTTCTTCTAGCTATTTGAACCTTTATATTGTTATTAACTGTAGTTATCTATAGTGCTATAGAATGCCAGAACTTAGTCCTCCTATCTAACTATAATTTTGTATCCTTTAACAACTCTCTCCCTACCCCCCCACTCCCTTTCCCTACCCTTCTCAGCCTCTAGTATCCTCTGTTCTACTTCTTACTTCTATGAGGTTAACTTTTCTTTAGCTTCCACATATGAATGAGAACATGTGGTGTTTAACTTTCTGTTCCTGGCTTATTTCACTTAACTTAATGTCCTCTAGTTCCATCCACGAAATGTCACATATATACATGATATGGTTTGACCATGTTCCCATTCAAATCTCAATTTGAATTGTATCATCCAGAATTCCCACGTTTTGGGAGGGACCCATGGTGAGGTACTGAATCATGGGGGCTGGTCTTTCCTGTGCTACTCTTGTGATGGTGAATAAGCCTCATGAAATCTGATAGGTTTATCAGGGGTTTCCACTTTTGCTTCCTCCTTATTCTCTCTTGCTGCACCACCAAGTAAGAAGTGCCTTTTGCCTCCTGCCATGATTCTGAGGCCTCCCCAGCCATGTGGAACTCTAAGTCCAATTAAACCTCTTTTTCTAATGGCTGATAGTATTCCATTGTGTGTATATACCACATCTTCTTTATCCAGCCATCTGTTGTTAGACCCTAGGTTAATTCCATGTCTTGGCTATTGTGAATAGTGCTGTAATAAAAATGAGAGTAAAGAGGTCTCTTTGTTACACCGATTTTCTTTCCTTTGGATAAATGCCCCAGTAGTGGGATTGCTGGATTATGTGGTAGCCCTATTTGTAGTTTTTTGAGGAACCACATACTGTCTTCTGTAGTGGCTTTGCTAGTTTAAGTCCTACCAACCACATACAAGTGTTCCTGTTTCTCTGCATCCTTGCCAGCATTCATTACTTTTTATTTTTTGATAATAGGGGCTGAAGTCATACCTCATTGTGGTTTTCATTTGCTGTTGATTAGGGATGTTGAGCATTTTTTTTTCATATATTTGTTGGCCATTTGTGTGTCTTTTATGTTTTTTAAGGTCTAGAGTATATAATTTATCTCTGCACTTAAAAAAAGAAAACCTGCTTATTCCCATACAACCCATTGCAACATGGTCTCTACCCTGACCATTCTACTGAAGTCCGCTGAACCTGTTCTGATTCTGGGTTCCCACTTGCTAAATTGGGGGCTTTCCCTCAGTCCTCCTCTTGAATTTCTTGCTAAGGAAACAAATATTTTTTGTTACCAGAGTTTTTTATTTAATTGCAAAAAAAATTTCTAATTGATACGCATAGGTCTTGAAACTTCTTCCCTTTCCTCACTTCTGAACCCAGGAACTCTCCAAGAGCACCAGCACATTTTGAAATTCTCTTCTCACAGTAGACAGGGATTCAGGCAGTCCAGGAAAGTGTGCTAGTTGAGAGGAACTTGAGCAGTTCCTCTCAACTAGCAGAGTTTCTCTAAACTTATGAAGAAATTGCCTCTACTTCTCCTGTGTGCCCTTCTTTCACACAAGAGTAGTGGCAATTTCTTTGTAAGTTGAGCATTGTCTAAATAGTTCTTCTAAAAAGAAGATGCAGAGCTCGCATACCAGTTTAAGAATCTTTCATCTGACTGGAAGGTAAAGTTGAAAATCCAGACACTGTGTGGAGTAATGGCAGTGAGTAATTACCCAAATATTTATATTTTTCAACATCATTAAAAAATATATTTTCCATAGTCATTGTTGGGAGAAACAGTTGAGTCATTTGTTCATGTTGACTAGGTTTTATTTGTAGAATAACTTACATTATTGTTGAATTGGCATGTTGTCATCATTTCCTACTCTGTTTCCAGGGTCCTGCCTTCCTAAAAATGTTTCTGACATTTCTATGCTTGTTCAAATGAATTTTTTCATCACAACAATTGATTACAGAAGTTAAGATATGCCAGACCTTGACTGCCTATTCATGAGAGAGAGAAGTCATAGGGCCAGATGATGTCAGTTATCAGATGTCACAGCCAGCCTGATAAGACATGAGTTGGGAGAGAGTTGAAGGTCAGAGGAGTCCCATGTGAAAGGTGAAACCAGAGTAAATGCAGAAAAGAAAGTTGTAAAAATTGATGGTCATGTATGGAGGTGCAATGCCTAGATTCACATTCGATAAAACTGTCCCTGGCCCAGTCCCTCAGATGGAAGGTAAGCAGCTCTTCCTTTCCCTTGCTTGCTGCTTGACTGGGCGGAGAATGCTTTGTCATGCTGACCCCGGATAGGATTAAAATTGTTTTTGCAAATTATAATAATTTCATAAACTTCTCTGAGATGACAACCCTCATTTTTGAATCTTCTTTGTTTTCTTGAAGCCCTATGCCTGGAGCATGGTGCTGGCTTCTGATGGGCAGGTATCTTTCTCTTCATTTTACACCCACAAATAAGTTAAGTGAGGGTGCCCTTTGGTGCAAAATTATGGCAGAGTTGGGAATCTAGTAGGTTTCTGAGACCTCTGGGTTGAGTACTCACCACTCAAATGTACTGGTTGGGAAGCATTGCTTCCTCATGCTGTATGTTCAGAAGTTATTTTCTGAAAAAGAAATCTGAGGCTGTGCTAAGGAAAAGACACATAAATTCAATTTCTCTTTTTTCCTCAGTCCCTCCACCTTCTCTATAAGAGTTGCAATCCTATTACTGATTGCCTGGTGGTAGGGGACATCCAGCACTAAGAAAAAATGTCATTAAAGAAAATGGTAGCCTTTAAAGGGCTTTTTATTGATTTTCAATGGGTTTAACTGTTATCCTCAGGCTTTTGGATATTATCTCTTTCTATTGAAAAGAGATGGCACTTTTTGTTTTTAAGCTGAACATGCCTAGTGCAAGGAAACTACTAAGATCAGTCTTGATATACCAAATTGAGGACATTATTGTAAAATTCATACTTGCAGGGCAATTTGGATACTTATAAGGACCAAAGGAAGGTATAGGAAAAGGAAAAGGAAAAAAAAAAAAAAAAAGAGTAAGTAAATGAGAACTGAGACAAAGAAAGGGCTCTATGAGGTAATGATGAATAGAACAACGGCTCATTATTACATATGGAAAAGAGTGACCTTGCTGAGACTCTGAGAGGCCACCTACGCTGTAAGACTCCCTCCACCACCAATGAGCTCTAGGTGCCCAAGGAAGATAAACATAACTGCATAAGTGCTCATGCAGGGTGGGAAAAACAAACAGAAAAACTCCACTGTTGTCTGGGTTCAAAACAGCTTTACTCTGAGATAATCTTACAAAATTGTACAGGAAAAGGGAAAGCATTTCTCTACTAACTAGACAGAATGATAAGCCACACACATTCCAGGGCTAATGGTCAATTATCCCAAATGAGCACCTGTAGGGAGGCAGAGGCCTGAGACCAGCATCACTAGAAGATCCCAGACCTGAGCTGTAAGGAATTGCTCTCATGGTGTTTGGTGAACTCTTCCCTTACTGATCCCTCCTTTGGAGACTCTGAAAAAGTGATTTTTATCATGGGTCCAATGCTGGTGAGGGTTAGGGGCCATTTAAATCGTACATGTGGGTACTTCTGGAACTTTTTCAACTATTTGGAGAGAAGACCTTACATAAAAAGGCTGAGAACTTTTGCTCCTCAATTGAGAACTGAAAACACTGAGATTGAAGTAATTCTTATAAACGTAACTCTGCTGTATTCCCCACATATGCAGCCTGAATCTTAAGCATACTATAGATGATTTTGCTGCACACAAAGTGTGGTAATCATTAGCTAGGGTTGATCAAGCCCAACTTGATGATGGCTGAGCATTGCTTTCTCAATTGCTACTTTTCAAGAATTGTTAAAAGAACCTGCCCACCTCTTATTTATAGAAGCAGGGGCCATTAGAATAGGGAGCTTAGAGATCATCTAGTCCAATAATGTTAGTTTACAGGCAGCACCACCAAGGTTCATAGAACTCAGTGACCTACTCCAAGTTTATATGTTAGAGTGGAAGACAGAAAAGAATAGGTTCAAATGGAAGTAATGGTACATTCCCAGCATGTGATAATACTAGTAATTAGTCTTGGCTCTACCTACTAGGTGGATCTTGAGCCACTGATTTTTCCATTATTTTGTCCTACCACTGAACATCAGTCTCTCTTTAAAAGAGATATTTATTTTAGATTCAAGGGGTATATGTGCAGGATTGTTACCTGGGTATATTGTGTGATGCTGAGGTTTGGGGTGTGAGTGATTCCATCAACCAAGCAGTGAGCACACAATAGTTATTCAACTCTTGTCTGCCTCCTTCCCTCTCCTTTAGCAGCCTCCAGTTTCTTTTGTTGCCATCTTTATGTCCATGAATACTCAATGTTTAGCTCCTACTTATAAGTGAAAACATGTGGGATTTGGTTTTCTATTCCTGTGATAATTCACTTAGGATAATGGCTTTCAGCTGCATCCATGTTGCTACAGAGGACACGATTTCACTCTTTTTTAATGGCTGCATGGTATTCTGTGACATATGTGTACCACCTTTTCTTTATCCAGTCCACCACTGATGGACACCTAGGTTGATTCCATATTCTTGCTATTGTGAATAGTACTTCAATGAACATCCAAGTGTATGTAACTTTTTGGTAGAATGACTCATTTTATTTTGAATATATACCCAGTAATTGGTTTGCTGGGTGAAATGGCAGTTCTACTTTAAATTCTTTGAGAAGTCTTCAAACTGTGGCTGAACAAATTTACATTCCTACCAGCAGTGTTTCAGTGTTCCCTTTTTCCTAGCACCTGTTATTTTTTGACTTTTGAATTATAGCCATTCTGACTAGTGTGAGATGGTATCTCATTGTGGTTTTGACTTGCATTTCTCTGATGATTAGTGATGTTGAGCATTTTTCCATGTTTGTTGGCTAATATGTATGTCTTCTTTTAAGAAGTGTCTGTGCATGTCTTTTGCCCGTTTTAAAAAATGGGGTTGATTTTTTCCATTGTTTAAGTTACTCTCTCATTCTGTAGGTTTTCTTTTACCCTGTTGATAGTTTCTTTTGCTGTTCAAAAGTTGTTTAGTTTAATTAGGTCCCACTTACCAAATTTTGTTTTTGTTATAATTGCTTTCAAAGACTTAGTCATAAATTATTTTCCAAGGCCAATATCCAGAAGGGTGTGTTTCCTAGGTTTTTTATTTTTTTTCTGGGATTCTTATAGCTTGAGGTCTTACATTTAAATCTTTAATCCATCTTGAGTTAATTTTTGTATCTGGCGAAAGACAAGTGTCTAATTTCATTTTTCTGCACATGGTTAACCACTTATCTCAGCACAATTTATGAAATACGGTATCCTTTCTGCATCTTTGTGAAAGATCAGATGGTTGTGGGTGTGTGGCTTTATTTCTGGGCTTTCTATTTTGTTTTATTGGTCTATGTGTCTTTTTTTTTTTTTTTAAAAACCAACACCAAATCTAGGTAGTACCATTCAGGACATAGGCATGGGCAAGGACTTCATGTCTAAAACACCAAAAGCAACGGCAGCAAAAGCCATAATTGACAAATGGGATCTAATTAAACTAAAGAGCTTTTGCACAGCAAAAGAAACTACCATCAGAGTGAACAGGCAACCTACAGAATGGGAGAAAATTTTTGCAACCTACTCATCTGACAAAGGGCTAATATCCAGAATCTACAAAGAACTCAAACAAATATACGAGAAAAAAACAAACAACCCCATCAAAAAGTGGGCAAAGGATATGAACAGACATTTCTCAAAAGAAGATATTCATACAGCCAACAGACACATGAAAAAATGCTCATCATCACTGGCCATCAGAGAAATGCAAATCAAAACCACAATGAGATACCATCTCACACCAGTTAGAATGGCAATCATTAAGAAGTCAGGAAACAACAGGTGTTGGAGAGGATGTGGAGAAATAGGAACACTTTTACACTGTTGGTGGGATTGTAAACTAGTTCAACCATTATGGAAAAGAGTATGGCAATTCCTCAAGGATCTAGAACTAGATGTACCATATGACCCAGCCATCCCACTACTGGGTATATACCCAAAGGATTATAAATTAGTCTACTACAAAGACACATGTACACGTATGTTTATTGCGGCACTATTCACAATAGCAAAGACTTGGAATCAACCCAAATGTCCATCTGTGACAGACTGGATTAAGAAAATGTGGCACATATACACCATGGAATACTATGCAGCCATAAAAAAGGATGAGTTTGCGTCCTTTGTAGGGACATGGATGCAGCTGGAAACCATCATTCTTAGCAAACTATCACAAGAAGAGAAAACCAAACACCGCATGTTCTCACTCATAGGTGGGAACTGAACAATGAGATCACTTGGACTCGGGAAGGGGAACATCACACACTGGGGTCTATCATGGGGAGGGGGGAGGGGGGAGGAGGGAGGGATTGCATTGGGGAGTTATACATGATATAAATGATGAATTGATGGGTGCTGACGAGTTGATGGGTGCAGCACACCAACATGGCATAAGTATACATATGTAACAAACCTGCACGTTATGCACATGTACCCTAGAACTTAAAGTATAATAAAAAATAAAAAAAAAAAAAAAATAAAAAAAATAAAAAAAAAAATAAAAACCAACACCATGCTGTTTTGATTACTGTAGCCTTATAGTATAGTTTAAATTTGGACAATGTGATGCCTCTGGCTTTATTCTTTTTGCTTAGAATTTCTTTTGTTATTTAGGCTCTTTTTTTTGTTAACTTCTCTTTTTATTAGACTTTCTTAAATAGAGAATTGAGGAACTATGTAAATATTCAAGTGTATGCTAGTGATTGATGATGTGTAACACTGGCTTGGGCTTTAATCATTTCTCCTTTCTGATAATTCTAAGTAGTTTAGTTACTTTTTCTCATAGGTACTGGAGAGGTATGTTATGACTAGAGAAATAGTGTAGGAATTGGAGTCGGTGGTCCTTAGTTTAAGTCCTAGTTAGCAATCTGCAAATGTAATGAGCTGCTGCTGTTGTTTTTGTTATTGTTAATAATATCTAAATGAATGACCATGAGAGACTTACATCTCTAAATTTTAATTCCTTATTGTTAAAATTTAAAAATTCCTGCTCTTGGATTTAGTGTAAGAATCCATAGAAAAATGTTAATGAAATACATAGAAAAGTTAAAAGCACTATATAAGTTATTTTATTATTGTCACTTTAATATTACTAAAAGTAACAAATATGCTACTGAAACTCTTTTTAAAATAAATCATTGATTTTATGATGTTTTTCCAAGAAGGATTTGTGGTGGCTTCAAAGAGCAAAATAAAATAAAAATAGAGAAATATCACTGGCAAGGAAAAAAGAAGAATACAAAGGTCAGCAGAGTGTAGTTTTGTTCATAGAATAGAGACACATGTAGGCATTACTTCCATTATACCCTTCAAATGTTTTTTCAAACAGCTTACACTCCTGAGGAGAGATGTCTGTTCTGTAGTACTTTTTAAAATTGTTTTTTAGATGCTTAAATGAGGGATACTTTATTGTAATTGGGGTGAACTCTACTGTACACCCAGGCTGAGGAGTCTCTTGGCTTTGGTTTGTCTTTCATTACTTTTTGTGTCTCTAGTTGGAAGGATAGTGCTGCATGACATTTTAATGAACATATAACCAAAGTCAGATTTTCAAAAGTCTTCAAGTAATCAGGAAAATACATGAGAAATATCTGTTAAAAAATCTGCTAGGGGATACACAGTGAGAAGCATATAAAAACAACATTGTGAATATGTACATAAATTAGACATTAGTAAAGGGTAACCAGGGTTGGGGGTGGTTCACACTGAGATCACGTCTTTAAAAAGGACATTCTTTCACTGCAGAGAGGGCTGATTTAAAATGGATGAAACAATAATACATTGTCTTTAACACAAGATAATTAGGCTGAATCTCTAGGATATATACACACAGATCATCGATGCTCAGCTTTCACTCTCCTAGCTAAAAGAAATGAAAATAGACAGTGTGAAGTTTAGACAGAGTAAAGATAGTAATTGGAGTTTGAAATGAGGTAGAGTTGACAGTGAGAGCTATTTTGAACATGAAGTGAGTTGACTGAGTACCAGGTGAAGAGATAGAGGGGGAAGGAATGAAAAATGAGAGGAAGGGCCCATGATTAAGGGTGGATTAAATGAAGAAAGAGGTTCAATGTCTTTACTTGGGATGGGGACAGACATATAGGATCTTTTAACTCTACTTTCCTCCTGGTTTTGACAGGCTGTGGTTAAATATTTGGAGCATGGGCTTTTGGGTTATGTATTATGATATGTAAGTGGAGAATCTCCCATGAGCCTTATTGTGGGGTCTGCAATCATCCTGATAATTAATGAGATCAGATGATGGATTTGGATATTATCTGCAGGCTTTTAACACTGACAGAAGAGAGGGGAAAAGCTTGATACTAGAAGAAGGTGGTAAGAAAGAAAAGCCTAAGAGTAGGAGGAGAGAGTACATCACCTGGTATGGCTCTGTGCTGTAGGGCAGGGGCTCTCAAACTCTGAGCAAGTGGTTCAGAAGGTCTGTTGGGGCCTGAGAATTTGCATTTCTAACAAGTTCTCAGATGATGTTGATGCAGGTGGCTTGGGGACTACACTTTGAGATCCACTACAAGAGTTTATGGGAAGAGACTAGGAAAGATATTTACCACTTTCTGGTATCGACTATAATTTTTTTCAGTTTGCTGACTAAATTAAAAGTGACTTTTAGATCATTATTAAAGGCTTTAAACTGCAAGTTGAGAGCCTTGAAAACAAACAGGAAGGATTAGACATCATTACACATGCACCCTGAGAGCCTGAGCAATAAGGGTGAATGACTGGGCTGCTCTATTGTCAGGCTGTGCATAGTATTAAGTGAGATTGTAGATAGTCATAGTGCAAGTGACTTCTAACATGGTCCTAATAGAATGGTGTATGTGGGGAAGAAAAAAATATATTCTTTTGTAAAAAGCCCCAGAGTCTCCTGTCAAAATTCTAAGAACCATCTTCTCCTCTTTCTGGTATAGCGATAGAATTTGTTATGAATACTTTCAGCTTTCAACAAGAAATAGAAATTCTTACTAACAACAGATTAATAAAAAGATATTTATTTCTATCTCATAATAATGAGTCTGTAAGTAGGTGGCTGCTGGGGTTGGTTGGTTTAGGGGTTTAGTAAAGTCAGAATTTGCTTTCTTTTCAATTCTCTTGACCTTTTCCTGTGGTTAATCCCCATGTTGCTTATGGCCTGGCATGTGGGCTCTCCTGGAAAATGTTCCATGTGCACTAGAGAAGAATATGCATCCTGCTTTTATTGAGTGAGTGTTCTATAGATGTCTGTTAGTTCTATGTGTCTCTGGCTGGCAGCCAGGTAGAGAAGAATTTTGGTCTTAGCTGCACATTTCTGCAGTAGAGCTTCCATCATATTGATCTGGGGCTTGGGGGAAGTGATGGTATGTGAGCAAATTCATGGCTCAGTTGCCCCAGGCTGTTAATGTCTTTAGTGAAACTTAGTAGATTTTCTGCACTAAATGTTTTCCATTTGCTATATGCCTTAAGACAATTTCTAGAGTTTTTTTTATATCATTTTCAGCAGTTGAATGATTGATTGACTGGCAAGAGGGTCCACACTTCTCACATCATCACTCTGGGAGTTGATTTCTCTTATGTATATTTTTAATCATAGGAGTATCTTTCTGTTCTTTTACACTGATTAAGTAAATTAGAGCCAGATCAGTGAAATCATAGATAGTAGGTTAATTATCTTAAGGTTAGTGAGAAAAGCTAATTTCCCAAGACAAACATTGTTTAAAGAAACAGTAAGTTCTTTTAACAAATATAGTTTCTGATAATAAACATTTAGTCTCGTTTATAAATTAATGACTCCTGTAATTGTTAAAAGAAACATTTCATTTTTTTCCCTTGGGTAAACAGATTTAGGAAAATATCAACTATGATTATAGGATCTTAAAAAAACAACTTTCACTGAAATTTTGAGGCAACTAATATGCAAATACCACTAACATTCCCCTTATTTTTCATTTAAACAAAGATAAATTGTAATCATCTGCTTTACTTTCTCAAAAACCCTACTTCAACAGCTCTTTACTTAAAATTTCCACTAGTTGCTACTGAAACATATGATCTCTGAGTTTAATGAAGGCTGAGTAGAATAATTTGAGTTCAATAATTTATTTTTGAGCTGGTTTTGGAGAAAGTGAATGACATAAATGAAAGTAATATATTTGAATATAATTCTTGGGGAAATTTTATATCCAAAAACAAGTTTCATTAAGTGTAGCGACACAATGAATGTTCTACATACCCTTGCTGCATGAGATTTTCCAAAGAGAATTTTGTTGCAACCAACAGACTTGCAGCCAATATCCAAGCAGTGCTTGTATCAACTGGGACATGAAAATAACTAGTCCTATAATGCTGTAATGTTATTTAATATGTTAAATAACCCTGTATGCTGATGTGGGCTAGAATGATGACTATGACCAGGGGAAGAGATGAATAGATTATAATTAACTTTTATTGTTTGGAGATAGCTGAAAGATGTTGCCAGATAATATACTGCAGAACACCAAGTTTATACCTTTTACTCCCCAGGTACTCCACAGGTTGGTATTTGTCCTCTAACTGCTCCTGCCCCCATGAGATTTGTTCCATTCACTGAGCAGGCCAAACATGGGAGAGCTAGACTGTAGAGTTTACAGGCAACTCCTTGGTCACCTCAGAAACAGAAGGTGGGGGACTAAAGTTTACAGATAGCACAGCTGTGCTACACTCATACTCCCTCATCAATGGGATTTCTGATGAAGTAAAATTGGGGTTTCAAAGCAATATGGTAGTCCTTGGTTAAGGTTCAGCAATTCCATTTCATTCTTGATAGTTCAGCCAGTGCAATTGTCCTAATAATAAAACTGTTGACTCCTGTACATAAAGGAATGGAGAAACATTAAAAGATGGCCACTTATTTTCAGTCTGCATTCTTTTGCAGCTTTCACATCTAAGCAGTGTATTCAGAGTTGTGAAAGAAGCTGGCTTTTGTACATTTAATAGTGTCATTTGCCTAAATATCTGATAACTATTAATAGAAACAGGTATTGAAGGCTAGTCACTTTTCCTGAGAAAAATGCCATCACTCTGTCCCTTGGTGACCTCAATCCACATTTTTTAATTTTAATTTTTGTGGGTACGTAATAGGGGTATACACATCTACTATGGGGTACATGAGATGTTTTGATACAGGAATGCAATGCATAACAATCACAGCATGGGAAATGGGGTAACCAGCCCCTCAAGTATCTATCCTTTGTATTACAAACAATTCAATTGTACTCTTAGTTATTATAAAGTGTACGATTAAATTATGATTGACTACAGTCACTCTGTTGTGCTACCAAATACTATGTCTTGTTTATTCCCTTTACTATTGTTTTTGCAGCCATTAAGCATCTCACTTCCCCTCCACCTACCCCTAACCTCCCCACTACCCCTCCCAGTCTCTGGTATCCGTCCTTCTACTCTCTGTCTCCAGGACTTCAATTGCTTTAATTTTTAGATCCCACAAATAAGTGAGAAACACGCAATGTTTGGCTTTCTGTGCCTGACTTATTTCACTTAACATGATAATTTCCAGTTCCAATATGATAAAATCCATGTTGTTGCAAATGACAGGATCTCATTCTTTATTATGACTGAATAGTACTCCATTCTGTATATGTAACACATTTTCTTTTTCCATTCCTCTGTTGATGGACACTTAAATTGCTTCCAAATCTTAGCTATTGTGAACAGTGCTGTAACAAGTACGGGAATGCAGATATCTCTTTGATATACTGATCTCCATTATTTTGGGTATCAGCAGTGGGATTTCTGGGTCATATGATAGCTGTATTTCTAATTTTTTTTGCCTAACTTGCACACTATTCTCCATAGTGGTTGTACTAATTTACATTCCCACCAACAGTGTACAAGGATTCCCTTTCCACATCCTTGCCAGCATTTGTTATTGCCTATCTTTTGGATATAAATCATTTTAACTGGGGTGAGATGATATCCCATTATAGTTTTGATTTGCATTTCTCTGATGATCAATGATGTTGAGCTCCTTTCATATGCCTGTTTGCCATTTGTATGTCTTTTTCTCTTTGAGTCAGCCTCTTGCTCTGTTGCCCAGGCTGGAATGCAGTGGTGTGATCTTGACTTGCTGCAGCTTTGACCTCCTGGCCTCAAGCAATCCTCCCACCTCAGCCCCCCAAGTATCTGGGACTACAAGCATGTGATACCACACCCAGCTAATTTGGTTTGTGTTTATTTGTAGAGATGGAGTTTCACCACGTTGCCCAGGCTGGTCTCAAACCCCTGGACTCAAGTGATCCACTAGCCTTGGCTCCCAAAGTGCTAGGATTACAGGCATGAGCCACGACACCCAGTCCTGTATGTCTTCTTTTGAGAAATGTTTATTCAAATCTTTTGCCCATTTTAGATTGGATTAATACGTTTCTCCTATAGAGTTGTTTGAGCTCCTTATACATTCTGGTTATTAATCCCTTATCAGATGAGTAGTTTTCAAATATTTTCTCTCATTCTGTGGGTTGTCTCTTCACTGTTGATTTCTCTTGCTGGGCAGAAGATTTTTAACTTGATATGATTCCATTTGTCCATTTTTGCTTTGCTTGCCTATGCTTGCAGGGTGTACTTCAAGAAAATTTTGCCCAGACCAATGTCCTGGAGAGTTTCCTTGAAACATTTTTGTAGTAGTTAAATAGTTTGAGGTCTCAGATTTAAGTCTTTAATCTGTTTTAATTTTATTTTTGTACATGATGAGAGATAGGGGTCTAGTTTCATTCTTCTGCATATGGATATTCAGTTTTCCCAACACTGTATATTGAAAAGACTATCTTTTGTGTAGTGTATCTCATGGCACTGTTGTCAAAAATGAGTTTACTGTAGGTAAGTAGATTCATTTGTGGGTTTTCTATTCTGTTCCATTGGTCTATACACCTGTTTTTATGCCAGAACCATGCTGTTTTGGTTACTATAGCTCTATAGTTTAATTTAAAGCCAGGTAATGTGATTCCTCCCATTTTGTCCTTTTTGCTTAGGATTGCTTTAGCTATTCTGGGTTCTTTTGTGGTTCCATATATATTTTAGGATAGTTTTTCCTATCTCTGTGAAGAATGTCGTTGCTATTTTGATAGGGATTGCATTGAATCTGTAGATTGCTTTGGGTAGTATGAACATTTTAACAATATTGATCTTTACAGTCAAGGAATGTGAAATATCTTTCCATTTTTTTGGTGTCCTCTTCAATTTCTTTCAGCAGTGTTTTATAGTTTTCATTATAGAGACCTTTTGCTTCTTTGGTTAAGTATTTAATTTTATTTGTGGCTATTGTAAATGGGCTTACTTTTTTCTTTCTTTTTCAGAGTATTCACTGTTAGCATATAGAAATGCTACTGATTTTCGTATGTGGATTTTATATCCTGCAACTTTACTGAATGTATTTATCAGTTCTAATAGTTTTTTTGGTGAAGGCTTTAGGTTTTTGCAAATATAAGATCATACCATCTGCAAACAAGGCTTATTTGAGTTCTTCCTTTCCAGTTTGGATGCTCTTTTTTTTTTTTTTTTTTTTTTCCTTGTCTAATTGCCTTAGCCAGACATTCAGTACTATGTTCAATAACAGTGGTAACAATGGGCATTCTTGTCATGTTTCAGATCTTAGAGGAAAGGCCTTCAGTTTTTCCCTATTGAACAGGAATTTGACATGATGAGATGTGCAAAAAGGATTTTAGAGAGAGGGAATAATAGTAACAAAAATGAGGAATGAAGAAAATGTGAAGCTGGAGAGTAAAGTGGCCTGTTTTGGTTAGCTAAAGTGGGTTGAATTCAGAATGTTAAGGAATTAGTATTTAATTATGAGGAGTAATTGGAGGACTTGAGGGAGAGAATATGATGAATACTGTGGGCTTTGTACAGCTTTTGTTTCTCAGGCCATAGCTTTACTATCTATCTTTCAGAGCTTTGAGCTTTGATTCCTTTTAACTTCAAATTTCTTTCTGATTCCTCATTGCCTATATTGACTTGGGAAAATTTTGGAATACTGGAAAGTGTTCTGCAAGTTGGGTTCTAGTAGTCCTGAATGTGTGGGCTGTCACATCCAGATGTCCTCATTTTTCTGAATTATCTTAGTCAACTTTGTTAGCCCAATGCAAGCCACTGTACTGTATTGCAACACACACACACACACACACACACACACACACACACACACACACACAGTCTCACTCACTCTCTCTCTTTCTCTCAAATATATTCTTTGATTTTGCCTGTTTTTAATTTTATTTAAACAGAATCACAGTTCTTATGCTCTTCTGTGATTTGAATCTTTTACTCAACATTATATTTCTGAGATTTCCTCATTATCTGGTGGTTGCTGTGTTTATTTTCATTTGTTTGTGTTGCTTTACAATTTTCCCTTGTAGAAATATACCACAGTTTATACTTTCTGTTGTTTGCACTTTTAGGTTTTGAAAAATGCAAAAATAAATATTCATGAACACAACTTTCTTCTGATACACATGTGCAAGAAGTTTCTCTAAAGTCTATTTCCAGGAGTGTAATTGTTAGTTCAAAGGAATGCACATACCAAACTTTTTTTCTGAGCAGTTGCAAGTGGATGAGCATTCCTGTTGCTTCATGGCCTATTGTTCAGTTTACAAATTTCTGCCAAGCTGGCAGACATGAAGTTATATCTTGCTATAGCTATATCTCGTTTTTCATTGATTACTAATGACTTTGAGCATCTTTTCTTTTTTGTAGTGAGCAATCAGTGAGAAAGATTGTGACCCATTTTTTCATTATTATGGTGCTGGAATTTTCTATTTTTCTTATAGTTCTATCAATTTTGCTTTATATGTTTTGAGACTATTTTATTCCATACACATAAACACAGATTGTTGTAAATCCTGGTGATTTAAAACTTTTGTCACTATCTTTATCTCACTAGGGTTTTTTTGTTAGTACTTATCTTTTTCTACCTTTTAACTTTGAAATGTTCTGTTTCCTCATAGTTTAAATTATATATGTGTATATATAAATATATATTAATATGTATGTTTGTGCACACACACACAATGCACATATAATTCTTTTACACTCATTTTTATAATTTTTGTCTTTGCTGCATTTAGTCTGTTGATGTTTAATATAATAATATATTTGGATTTAAATCTACCATCTTATTTGTACTATCATTCACTTTATTCTAAATTTTTATATGTTTTTAAATTTTAGTGTATTATTCATATTTAGCTTATATATGCATTTATAAATTTATACATTTTTCTCCAAAATATGTTTCCTGGGCTTTGTATTCTTTTATTCCCTTTCATAGATTTTTTTTATCAACTCAGTTTCTCTTGCTACTAGTTTAGAATTTATATAATTTGTTTCTATTATTATTATTATTATTGAGACAGAATTTTACTCTTCTTGCCCAGGCTGGAGTGCAATGGTATGATCTTGGCTCACTGCAACCTCCAACTCCCTGGTCCAAGCTATTCTCCTGCCTCAGCCTCCTGAGTAGCTGGGATTACAGGCGCCTATCACCATGCCAGGCTACTTTTTGGTAATTTTTTTAGTAGAGACGGGGTTTCACCATGTTGACCAGGCTAGTCTCGAACTCTTCACCCTAGGTGATACGTCTACCTCAGCCTCCCAAAGTGCTGAATTACAGGCATCAGTCAGCATGCCTGGCCTGTTTCTATTATTTTATTATTTCTGTATAAATTAAAACATAAATTTCTAACTTATAAAATCCTATTATTAATCAAAACCTTCAACTTCCTTCAGGAAAACACAAGGTCCATAAAACATTATGAGTTAAAGTATCTCCATGTCAATTATATTCTTTTTTGGTATACTTAAATTCTATATAAAAATTGTAGAAGGCTTATTTCTGTAGTATGCATTCTTTAGAATTTCTTTTAGTACAGTGTGGTGGTGAATTTTTTATGTTAACTAGATTGTGCTAAGGGATGCCCAGATAACTGGTAAAACATTATTTCTGGGTGTGTCTGTGAGGGTATTTCCAGAAGAGATTAGCATTTGTATCAGCAGACTGAGTAAAAATCTGCACTCATCAATGTAGAGGAGCATCATTCAATCTATTGAGGGCCTGAACAGAACATAAAGGAGGAAAGGGTCAATTAGCTCTCTCTGTTTGAGCTGGGACATCCATCTTCTCCACCTCTCAGACATTGAAGCTCCTGGTTCTTGGGCCTTTGGACTTGAGGACTTACACCAGCATCTCCTCCCCACAGCCCCTTTCCCTCTCCCTTGTTCTCAGGCCTTTGGATTCAGACTGAATTACACCCCTGGCTTTCCTGATTCTCCAGCTTGCAGACAGCAGATTGTGAGACTTCTTCTCCTTCATTAAGTGTATGAGCCAATATCCATAATCGATTAATCTCTTTCTCTTTCTCTCTCTCTTTCTCTTGTCTCTCTCACTCTGTGTCTGTGTGTGTACAGACATCCTATTGGTTCTATTCTCTGGAGAACCCTAACTAACACACTCAGGTTTACAAAGGCAAACTCTTTTCAGTTTTTATTTTCTCAAAATGTACTTATTTCACCTTCAGTATTGAAGTGTTTTGTCACTGGTTATAAAATTTTAGACTGGCAGTTTCTTTGTTTTTGTTTTCTAGCACATGGAACATATCTTGCTTCTAGCTTTCATTACTGTAAAACAGTCAAGATGATTGATCTTATCTCCTTGACTGATTTTAAGGTTTCTTGAAATATGGTGTCCCGTCGTTTTCCAAAATGAATAATGTATCTAACTGTGGAGATTATATCTGTATCTGTATTTTTTTCCCTATATCATGCTTAATATTGCTGGGCTTCTGATATTTGGAGACTTTCAAAAATTCTAGAATATTCTCAGACATCTGTTTCAATATTCTTCTAAATTTCCCGTATTATTTTATTTTATATTTCTGGAACTTCCATTAGATTATTGCTAGATCTTCTCAATCCCTTTTTTATTTCCTTAATTTCTCTTTAAACAAATACTAATATGTTAATTTCTTTGTCTTTCCTGCTAGGCTGTGAATAATATTTCGCTTCATCTTTTAGTTAATAATTTTTTCTCTGTGTATAGTATGCTGTTGGATGTATCCATTGAGTTTTACATTTTAACTATATATTTTCATTTTTAGAAATTCTATTTTCATATATGTCTTGCAATTCTTTAGAGTTTTCTTACTCATGTTTTCAGTGATCCCTTTTATTTCTGTATAAATATTTTAATAGTTCTTTAATATTCTGAAGAAATATTAGTATTTTGATGATTTCAAAAATCTCAAATTCTTTGCATGTCAGATCCTAACATTTATTATTTTTGATTGCCCTCACCTATAGTGTTGTTTCTTTGTATGTTTTGTGACTTTTGACTTGACTTATTGGTATTTCTTTGAATTTCACCTATGGGAATATTTTTGAGGTCTCCAGAGATAATTTGTGCTTGCTTCTGCCCTTAGGTCACTACCAACGCAGAAACACTTTGAATTCTCAATTAAACTTGTATGGATTGCACAGACTGCATGGTTTGGCTTGCACACTAGTATGAGGTCTGGGTTGCAGTTATGACTTCTCAAGGGAACTCTTTTCTTTCCAGTTTCCAGTGCCAAGGTTGAGACTATTATATTCTTGTGACTGAGTATTTATTTCTTTTTAGAATCCTTACACTGAGGGTGAAACCTAGTGAGATTTCAGTTTTATGAAGTATAATTTCTTATGAGATTCCTTACTTAGCACTTGCTCTAGGCTGTGCTTCTGTCCTTGACTTATGCAGACTTCAAAGCAGAAGTCGAAGGGCTCCAAGTTCAGCAGAAACATTCTTGCAAAGCCAGCTTAGTACTCACTGACCTCACTGCTTGCTTACTTTCACCTATTTTTGTGTTGTTCCTATTACCTTTTTCATGCTGTTATTTAGTTTTGAAAGAAAAATAAGAAAATATATGGCTTCTATCTGAAAATTGGCCCCATATATTTTTTAGATGGCACTAAACTAAACCATAACCTGAAGATATTTTGGACTTTATTTTGAATTCCTAAATAATTTGGCATAATAGGATATTTTATTTTCATGAAACACTGAAATTCAAACGTTTGATTCTTATTTTCCATTCACTAGAGAGAAAATCACTCTAAAAAGCAGTGGAGTATTTTTTTTTGGCTTCCTGATGCATGATTTTGAAAACTCCTTTTAAGTAATCCCTGAAGATTGTCATTATCATTCATAAAATTATCTGAGAAAATTGTTAATAAGTATAGGAGGAATCAAGGATGATTTAAATATGCTATTAAAAATACTTCAGTGGAATTAGACCTATTATGTCCTTCCAGTACCTAATTTTGGAAGGTAATTATAGATCAAATATTCAGTGAGGTTGGGGATTGATTTCCTTGCCCTGGGAATACAGGATTTTTATCCAAGTGACATTTACATAAATATATTTTGGAAATACCATCTACACCATATCTTATTATGCCTCTGATCCATAGAGTTGAGAGAAGCAAAAAATTAACAGAAAATTTCAGATGTACTCTGAAAGAATCAAGTAATCTTGAAGAAAAGCTGAGTTATTTTGAAGCTAGCATCGAATCATCGCTTATTATTATCCAACATTTTTGTTTGAGAAGCTGTTTTTAAATCCATTTCTACCTATTTAAGTCCCGTGTTAATTTTTTTCTTTGCCTTTGAGCAAGGGCAAACTTTCATTGTGATTTATGAATCATTCAAATGATATGTGCAAGATGGTATTTTCATTGATGCTTGAAAAAAAGCAGTTCACTGTATGTTTCCATCAGAGTAGGCAGCAATTATGAAAATAATCTTCAACTTCCCACCTTCGCATTAGTGACACAAGTAACTCAGGATTACACTGGTAGGAGGGCAACACTTTCTATAGTAATGCCATTAATTTTTTAGAGATGAGTGACAGCAAGCTACAGCCGTGCTGGCAACAATGCCAAGCAAGCATAACATTATCGGCTTTAGGAGAAATGAGGCAAGATTCTGGTCTTGGTGCTGTCTCTGTACTCCCAGCACTGCAGGCTGTTTGGCATGCAGTTAGAAATGTGCACTGATTTAATAAATTTTGAGAACAGAGATGCTTTTGAATTTTAAAATAAATCCATTGTTATAAAACCTGTTATATATTTAATTTAAAATATTCACCTCCCTAAATATGAATATTAAGAAGATACAAGATTTAACTGTGTTTTACTTCAATATTATGGTTCCCCTCCATATTGCCTGAAACAACCATGACCTGTGTAGACCCTGGTTTATATTTTTAGACACTACCAAGACAGACTTAACATTTCCTTCAGCTTGAATAGACTCTAGACAAGCTTATTCCTGACTCTAAGCCTCTGACCTCCTTTAATTGGACCTTTGGAAATCTTGTTATTGCAAATTCTTCCCTTGACCCTTTAAGATGTAACTTTTTTTTTAAACAAAAAGCTTCTTGTCAGTTTTACAACTCAGGACAGGTGGACTTATTTAATTCCTGGTCCCATAACTTGGTCTCAACCCATGTTGTTAACTTCATTTTTCAAGTATTTTCTAGATTTTATGAATATAGACTTCACCTTTTTTTTTTTTTTTTTTTTTTTGCTATGCTTACATGCTTATGTTTTCTCTCCATTTGAACTTCCTCTTCCCTAGATTTACCTATCAAAATTTTACCCAGGTAGATGTCATAGTCATCTTTCTACATACCCACAAAGGAAATAATTTTTTTACACACATTATGCTCATCATAATCTAATTTGTATTATGGGTATTGTAATACATGTTATCTACCCTCTATTAATTTGTCAAATGTTTGAAGATGGCTTTGTGTCTAATATATCTTCATGTCTTCCCAATTACCTAATATCAATCTTACACATAGCAGAAACCATTTTAAAGATGTGTCTTAGGTACGTGAACTAAAACCACATTATCGAATGCAAAATAGTGTTCTAAACCTCTCCCTGATCCTGGGCAAAGTTGACAGTAAGCACTAACTGCATGTCCAGAGGCCTCTCCACAATTACATGTGTGATTTCTGTTCTTGCAAACCAGAGTTATACACACAGTCATTTGAATCACATTCCCAGGTCAGGAAACATGAATAAACTTAGAGTATGGCAGAAAGTGCCTCAGTTGAAAAGGCACCAAGCCTATGCTATAAAGGGATCCCACCCTATATTATTATATCTTGAGTCAAACTCTTGTCTGACTCAAACAGGAAATTAGAGTTATAGCTTGTGTGAGGGAGCAAATCTGAAACATTCAACTCCTTCGACTTATGGATACTAAAGAAAATGAGGATGTTTATTTTGATTGGTTGGGCTGCACAGTTAAAGGTCTTAAAGAAAGCAGAGAAAAAAAATCAGTGTACTAGAGATCTTAACTAAAGCTCTGGAGGACTGGCACATCTACACGAGGCATAAGCTCATAGTGGCTGCCCAACGTCCTTCCTCCCTTTTGCTTTAGCTACACGAGCTCATCTTTGTTCACCATGGCAGTGCAGCTAGTTAAATACTCATTGCATTAATTTCCCTGCACATGCAGTCTTGCCAATGAAAAATAAGAGAAAACATTCTATGTATGGTTTCTGGGAAAGCTATTTTTTTCTTGAATAAAAAAAGATGGACAGGTGGCACATGCTATTAACACTTTCTCCTCTCCCTTCCTTCCTGGAACTTGATCTAATATGCTAATCTTTAGTAGTATAGCACCATTTTGCAAGTATAAACAAGAAAGATACATGGTAAGGACGGTAAAGTGAAAAGATATAGAATCCTGGGTTCCTGGTGGCAACTTGGTATATTTGTGTTAGTGTTAGACTTCTCATTTTTGCTTATTTTTGTTGTTTTATGTGGAAAAAATTAACCTCGATTTGTTAATGCTACTGTACTTGGATTTCTGTTATGTGTAGACAAAACAAACCGGAAAAATATACTGGACATACTTAGAACACTTGTGGATGATTCAAGCACTTGGGAGAGACCTGGCCCCTAACCATTTTATGCCATTGTTTATACTTTCCCAATTCACTTTTTAGCTGGTTGAATGAAGGGGATCCAACAGATAACTCCAAAGAAATACCAACGGATAGATGCTAGAACCAGAGACAGAAAAAGTAAGAAGCCCTAAACCACTACTGATCTGCCAAACATCTGATTGGACTGTGAGGTGATCCAGCAATGAAATTTCATTGTGTTAAACCACTGAGATTTAGGGGTTGTCAGAACAACTGGCAAGTCCAACTAAAACACCACCCCTCAGTGTTCACAAATAGATGAGTTGAGAAAAAATTGTGGCATACTCATACAATAGAATATTATTGGTCTTTTAAAAGAAGGAAATCCTGCCATTTGTGATAATATGGATGAATCAGGAGGATGTTTTGCTAACTGAAGTAAGACAGTTACAGGAGACAAATACTATATGATTCCACCTATATAAAGTATTTAAAACAGTCAACCTTGTAGAAGCAGAGGTGGGAGTATCACCTGAGCCCGGGGAGGTTGAGGCTGTCGTGAGCCGTGGTTGTGCCACTGCACTCCAGCCTGGGCAAGAGTGAAACCCTGTCTCAAATATATATATACACACACACACACATATATGTGTGCATATATATGTATATGTGTGTATATATGTATATGTATATATACTTGACTTCCCTGACCACTGTTAATAATATACAGTATATCTTTCCAAAACATTTTTTTGTGTATTTTCTTTAATAAAGTGAGATCATATTGTATATACTATGTGGTATTCTACATTGTACACTTAAGAATGGTATTAGGAGCAAATAGAAACCAGTGTACTTGTTTATCTTGGTCCACTTTCTGCTGCTATAGAAATTACCCAGAATACAACAGACTAGGTAATTTATAAAGAGCAGAAGTTTATTTGGCTCATGGTTCTGGAGGCTGGGAAGTCCAAGAACATGGAACTAGCATCTGGTGAGAGTTGTCTTGCTGCATCATTGGTGAAGGTATCACACGGCAAGGAAATTTGTACACAAGGCATAGAAAGGAAAAAAAACCAGACTGAGCTCATTGTTTTATCAGGAGACTGCTCTCCTGATACTAACACACTCTCATGATAATGTCATTAATTCATTCATGAGTTCTGAGCTCTTGTGATCTCATCTCCTTTTAAAGGTTCCACCTCTCAACACAGTTACAATGACAACTAAATTTCAACATGAGTTTTGGTGGAGACAATCAAGCCACAGCAATATTTTAAAGTGTAAAATAAAGGAAATGTATTACACTGCTGATTCAAGAGCTGAGAAGCTAAACAGAATGATGAGGGAACCCAGAAATTATCAAAAGTAGGAAAATACTTCTTACTACTGTCATAGACCTTAAGAAATAAAGAGAAGAAGCGGAGTTAACATAACGCAGACGCCAGGGTCATCCAGTGAGAATTAGATCCACAGAGGGGCTGCAAAATAGAGCTGGGATAATAGTGACATTCAGTGGAAGCTGGAGCCACAGAGAAGCTGCTGGGGGTGCACCTGCAGCAGGAAAACAAGAAAAACATAGGCTGGGCGCGGTGGCTCACACCTGTAATCCCCGCACTTTGGGAGACAGAGGCGGGCGGATCACACGGTCGAGAGATCAAGGGCATCCCAGCCAACATGGTGAAACCCCATCTCTACTAAAATACAAAAATTAGCTGGGCATGGTGGCGGGCGCCTGTAGTCCCAGCTACTCAAGAGGCTGAGGCAGGAGAATAACTTGAACTTGGGCGAGAAATGTTACAGTTAGCTGAGATCCCGCCATTGCATTCCAGCCTTGCAACAGAGTGAGACTCCATCTCCAAAAATAAATAAATAAATAAATAATAAATAAAATAAGGAACAAAAACCAAGTTTCCTCACTTTTCCTATCCTTTGGCCTTCTGCTTGTTATGTAGTTTGGACCATGGAAATGTAGTTGGCTGTAATACACAGGACGGTGGAGAAGAGAAGAAATAGATTAAAAAGGAAACAGGAGAATGGTTGTTTATAGTCTATCCTTTTGTTACTTGGCACCCATTTTCATCCTTCTACCCATGTTTAATGCCCACACAACTACTTAATATTTCTATCTAAGAGAAGACAGCTGTCACTCACATAGAAAAAAAAAAATTTCTTCCTTTCCTTCAAAGCGGAGGCAAAAAGTAACTGTATTATCCAACCACAGTTTATCCAGGTGATATATAGCCCCTTTCATTAATTCTGGATACCTACTTATGGTGGGGTTGTATCCCACACTGCTGGGATCTTGGTCTTGCTGACTTCAAGAATGAAGCCGTGGACCCTTGCAGTGACTGTTACAGTTCTTAAAAATGGTGTTGTCTGGAGTTTGTTCCTTCAGATGTTCAGATGTGTCCAGAGTTTCTTCTTTCTGGTGGGTTCCTGGTCTCCCTGACTTCAGGAGTGAAGCCACGGATGCTAGCGGTGAGGTTACAGCTCTTAAAGGCGGTGTGTCTGGAGTTGTTCATTCCTTCCGGTGGGTTCATCATCTCACTGGCTTCAGGAGTGAAGCTGCAGACCTTCACAGTGAGTATTACAACTCTTAAAAGTGGTGCGGACCCAAAGAGTGAGCGGCAGCAAGATTTATTGCTAGGAGCAAAACAACAAAGCTTCTAGAGAGTGGAAGGGAACCCAAGCCCGTTGCTGGGGCTGACTAGGATAGCCTCTGCTGGTGTGGTGGCATGTTTTTATTCCCTTATCTGGCCCCACCCACATCCTGCTGATTGGTCCATTTTACAGAGAGCTGATTGGTCCATTTTACAGAGCGGTGATTGGTCCATTTTGACAGAGTGCTGATTGGTGCATTTACAAAGCTTTAGCTAGACACAGAATGCTGACTGGTGCATTCACAATCCTTTAGCTAGACACAAAAGTTCCCCAAGCCACCACCAGATTAGGTAGACAGAGTGTTGATTGGTGTGTTCACAAACCTTTAGCTAGACAGAAAAGTTCTTCAGGTCCCCACCTTACCCAGAAGCCCAGCCGGTTTCACCTCTCAATGGCACTAGTCGCAGGACTTTGTAGCACCTAGCCCGGGCGTTCTGGCAGCCCAGAGGGAGCTCATCCCCCATCAAGCCCAGCAGTCTCCCCTGCAGGTGGCGCCGAGTGCCGGCCCGCTGAGCCTGCCCCCACCTGGAACCAGTGCTGCTGGCAGCCCGGCTCCCGTCTGTGCCTCTTCCCCAACACCTCCCAGCCAGCAGAGAGAGCCAGCTCAGACCTTGGCCAGCCCCAGAGAGGGGCCCCCACAGCTCAGCGGCGGGCTGAAAGGCTCCTGGAGAGTGGCCAGAGCAGACGCCAAGGCGGAGGAGGCGCTGAGAGCGAGCGAGGGCTGCTAGCACGTTGTCACTTCTCAGGGTTATCTCTGAAAACTAAGTTTATAAAATTAGAACCCACTAGTACTCCTCCAACAAAATAGTAAAGAATAGATAAAAGGGGAAAATGGGTATTTTGTTAAGAAATGCAGGCATAGTAATAATAAAAATATGCATAGCTGATACAGTCTTCATTTATGTAACGGTCATGAGGCCATAGTTGATATTTTTCAATTTCTTCTTCCACCATCTGCTCCCTGTTCTCTTACACTCAGGTGTACCTTAACTGGGTTCTCTTTTGATGGAGAGATCTAACTCTTTCTTCCTGAAATATTGGGTCTTTAGTGGTCCTGCCTTGATTTGGTTGCTATAATCTTCCATTAACTTTTACTGCAGGATATGGAAGTACTACGATGTTTCCTAGTGGATTCTGACATAGTCTTCCCAGTCCCTATTGTGTAGCAACAATGCAATTTCCCTTTGATAAATTGGGTAAACCATCAAAACTGGTGTAGTAACTCCTCTTCTGCCAGTTGAATCATTGGCATGAGGAGCCCCAAATGACCAGATGGCAGTTGGGAACTAAGATCTATAAAGCATCAGAACACAGGGCTGTAAGATTCCAATGATGGAATATTATGTGTAATAGTGAAAGAGCCACTCCTATTTCTATCTATTGGTTTCAGGTCTGTGTGTATTGGCAATGGGAGAAAATAACACCTTATATTTGCCTCTGTTTTAAAACATACTACGTTTTGGAAAATAGCACACCAACCCCAGTAAATCTTCGATAGACCATCTCCTACTCTGTTAGGCTGGCTGCTTCTTGGGCTATATGATAAGATGAGGGAATAATGTAGGTGCAAGTCTCCATTTTTGCCCTAAAATAGCAAGAGGTTTTTGGTGGTTTAAGATTTTTCAGCTTTATCTGAGACACCCATCCCAAATCCTGCAGTCCCATTCTTCCACACAATGTCTTAACTGTAATGTAAAAGACTTGAATGTACTTGCATTGAATAACCCCATTGAAGGCTACCTGATGGAAATTGGAGCCAAGGAGAAGATGCAGCCTTTGCTGGGGACAGCAATGAGGCAGAGGGACAGGGAAAACATCCCTTAGTGTCTCCCTTTCTTCTACTGGTTTATAATGAGTTTTATTTGGGCAAGAATTTGTATGGAAAGAATTATCACAGAAGTGTTTCTTGGGGAACCCATAGGGGAGTGTAAGGAGTAGGATAAGAGAGGGGCAAAAGATAAAATCCAGGCAAAGTACCTTAGAGGATGGCTGTAGCTGAATCCTGCAGGGACCATCCGAAGTGTAAGCTGTACCTCAATTCTTTGACCCTGAAGCAAATGTTTTCTTACTTCCAGTTATCTTATTCATTGGTTAAGAGTGACTGCCCCGCTCTTGGAATTAAATTCCTGGGCATTTCCAGTTCTTTGCTAGGAAAAGTGGGCTCTGGGAACTTGCAAACAGTTTTCTGGAAAATAACTGGAGGCATTCCCTTGAAATGAAATCACATGAAAGCAGCTGAGATACACACAAAATCCATAAAAAAGGGATCCCAGGCAGTCTGGGTTCAGTATTAACATTGTTGGCTGTACCTGTGCTCAGCTTTCTGCTTGTGCCTGTCATTGCAACTATTGGAAGCCACAGGACAAGGAAATATGGCTCCCTCTGAGATAGAACAGAGCAGAGAATGATGGGAAATGAATTGAGAACAATTTTTTGACCTCCATAGCATATCATAAAAATTTTCTCTGATGTTACACATTTTTTCTATAGCCATCTTAATAAGTGCATAATAGACCAATATATAGATGTACATATCCAATTCTGCAGCCTCCTTTTTGGCTGGAAATTAGCTCTTCCCTAGTTTGAATATAGAACAACCCTGCAACCAGAGTTTAGTTCATCTTCTTAACTTTTTCCTTAGGACAAATAGCATCAGTACTTTAATAGGCCTTCTGTGGAGATGAGGATAGGCATAGCTCTAGTTAACCACAGCAACATGTAAAATTCCTGGTATTGTTACCAGGAAGTGGGAGTATCCTTGGTTCTTGTCTAACTTGGAAGAAAGAATTCAGCCAAGAGACACATTGTAGCAGAATTTACTGAAGGACTACAGGTACATTTCTAGAGAGGAGTGGAAAACAGCTCTGGGTTGGTCCAGCTGGAAAAATAGTAGTAGCAGCAGTATCACCATTATTTAAAAAGACAGAACACTCCAAAAGTCAAAACAGAGTGGAATGCACAAAAGAATGAACCAGGAGCTAATGCTGAGGGACACTCTTTAGGAGAATCTTACATGATTATTTATGAAGGGGCGTGAGTGGATGTTAATTGCAAGCATGTTTTGGGAGGTCTTTTTGGATACACAGGCTCTATGGTTGTACATGTTAGTACACACATTGCATGTGTTATTAGCATTTTAAATCTCCCAGAGATGTGTTTTTTACTATTATAATGAGCAAAAGGCTACTTTAGGGTGAGTTTTTAGAGGAATGGGCATGTTTGTCAGTGGGGAAAATCCCTAGCATACCTGTCTCCGGCTAAGGCATGGTCTAAGTCCCCTTCAGGGCTTGAGGATCCCAACCACAAGGCCAGATGTAGCCAATGTAGCCATCGTCCTTTTTGCTGAGTGTCAGTGGGCAGCCCTGACCATCAGCAGGCAGCATGTTCAGGACCTCTTTTCCTAGGGGGCTCCCTTGCCTGCTCATTTCTGGCTATCTGCCTACTCTCTAACAGTGTGAATATATATCAGCAGAAATTTTATACAAGGTCTGAGTTCCAAAGTCAGTTGTTTATAGTTTAGTGTTTGAAAATCAAAACATATTTTTATGCTAAAATTATGTTATAATTGGTATTTTGGTTCCCAGTATAGCTCTTGAGCCTATATTTAGCTCAAATACAGCTGAACTGCTGAATTATAGTATGAATATGACCATCTCCTCCTATTTCTCTCACTTTCTCATTTCAATCCATGTTTTCATGAAAGGTCATCGCCCAACTGTGGAAGCAAAATACTCCTTACCAGTCTTTAGATTTAAGTCGAAATTTAATTTGTCCTGGGTCAGAAGAATTTGCAATTAAGTCTCTGTAATAGTGAGATACTTTATACCCTGGAAAATAATTTGCAGGTTACATTTATAGAAGAAAGTTTTAAAAGAGAAGGTAACTTTTTATCCTGAATTCATGCCTTATTATCCCTGCATACTTTATTCTTACTGCCCTTTAAGGTTAGTTTACTGCTTCTATTTCCCAAGAACAGTACAATAATGGTTTTCATTTTGAAAACATGTCCTAGAAAAGTGGACATTTAGGAAGATGCTAGTCATTTAGGCATGGAAGATTTTCTAATCTTGTGCCGTTGTTCTTTGGTGGGTTTGTTATATATAACAGTATGTCTTGCTTTAGATTATGTTTAGTTCTGTTGAACTATAGCTGTTTTATAATTAGCCTACATGGATATAATCAGATCATCACTACTGGCTTACCATCAAGTCTGCTTCAGATATTTGTAGCTTTAATTTTTTTCTCAGAAAATAGTTTATGGGCTCATTTAAAAAAAACTTCAAAAATAAACTTTATATTTTATCATCGATTTATATTTACATGAAAATTGCAAAAATAGTACAGGTAGTTCCTGTATACTCTACTTCCAGTTTCTCCTATTAACATCTTACAGTATGGTAATATTATAATTAATGAATCAATATTAATCAATTTGTATTAACTAAAGTCCATGCTTTATTCATATTTTCTTAGTTTTTACCTAATGTTCTTTTTCTGTTTCAGGATCCCATCTGGGAGATCACATTACATTTGGTTATTGTGTCTCATTAGGCTCTTCTTGGCTATGACAGTTTTTCAGACTTTTCTTATTTTTGTCATAACACCAAACCTCAGGTCACTTTCAAAGACCTACCTGGTATCTGGAAGACATTGATTTGAAAGGAGAAAGTTTTCAACAAAAGATTTACATATATAGTGAAGGCTGGTCAGTTTTTTTCCAAGTTAATCTGGTGGACATTTAATAATTCAGTGAATTATTTAGTATCATATTCACATTTCCAACTAAATTGAAGAGAAAATCTTCATGCAGAAGGGATTCTTTTTCTTTTCTTTAGCCAAGTTATGTGTTGTATATCTTCATTACATCCTCTGTGAAAAGATTACCTTTTCACTGTTGATATAGTCTGCATTTTATATGGAACAGAACTCTCAGGTAGAGAAGTGATTTTACTCTTTGACTTACAGAGCTTTCGATATTTATCATAATTCCTGTCATATCCTGTGGATATTACTTTGACCATTGCAGCCAGAAATTCTGATGTAATCAGTTCAGTTTTCAGGGAGTTCTTTGAATCAAAACCATTAGGAGTCTCTAAATGAGCTCCACTAGCGGCTCTTGCTGGGTTGTGCTCACAGGTGAGTTTCCATCAGTAATTAGATATTTCATTCCTGGCATTGAACAAGCAGTGCTTGTCATACTAGGACACCACAAGGTTTGGAGCTTATTTGTGAAGTAAAGGAAGCAGAAAATGCAGACCATACTGTGGTAATGAAGACTATTAGATACTGAGCTTTTTATTTGCTGGGAATCTCATTTAATTATCCACCAATGAATTTAAAGAGAAGACTACTCCAACAATTCATTTTCTGCTACTGTAAAACTTTAAAATTCTTAAATACTTGTCCTGTTCAAAATGGAGATTTTCAGTATATCTTGTTTATCTTGCTTTTGGATCTACATTTGTATCTATCTATCTAGTTAGCTAGCTAGCTTTCATCTATTGACCCACCCAACATCTATCTATAATGTTTATATAATAGTAATATATAGAATTGGAGACAATGAATGGGATAATTGCAAATACTGAGAATGAAATGAGAATAAGATGGGGGCATGGCTAGAATGTATTTAGGAGCTCAGGGTTTCTGGTATTGGTGTTGAACAGGTTCTATATGCTTCCTCTTTTGGCACAACTCTAACACAGTGCCATTTGTACAATAGATACATTACAAAAAAAATTTTTTTTTTGATCTTAGGGAAGATGCATGGTCATGGTTTTAAGAATGTCAGGGAAAAGTAAAAAAAATCAGTGCAAACTTGATTTGTCAACTAGAAATACAATCCTATGAGTATAGTTTGGATTTAACAGATTTGGTATTTGGCATAGGGGTCTTCATTTCAAACACAGGCATTTATTTATTTATTTATTTATTTATTTATTTATTTATTTATTATACTTTAAGTTCTAGGGTACATGTGCACAACGTGCAGGTTTGTTACATATGTATACATGTGCCATGTTGGTGTGCTGCACCGATTAACTTGTCATTTACATTAGGTATATCTCCTAATGCTATCCCTTCCCCCTCCCCCCACACCTCGACAGACCCTGGTGTGTGATGTTCCCCTTCCTGTGTCCCAGTGTTCTCATTGTTCAATTCGCACCTATAAGTGAGAACATGCGGTGTTTGTTTTTTTTGTCCCTGTGATAGTTTGCTGAGAATGATGGTTTCCAGCTTCATCCATGTCCCTAAAAAGGACATGAACTCATCCTTTTTTGTGGCTGCATAGTATTCCATGGTGTATATGTGCCACATTTTCTTAATCCAGTCTATCATTGATGGACATTTGGGTTGATTCTAAGTCTTTGCCATTGTGAATAGTGCCGCAATAAACATACGTGTGCATGTGTCTTTATAGCAGCATGATTTATAATCCTTTGGGTATATGCCAAGTAATGGGATGGCTGGGTCAAATGGTATTTTTAGTTCTAGATCCTTGAGGAATCACCACACTGTCTTCCACAATGGTTGAACCAGTTTACAGTCCCACAAACAGTGTAAAAGTGTTCCTATTTCTCCACATCCTCTCCAGCACCTGTTGTTTCCTGACTTTTTAATGATCACCATTCTAACTGGTGTGAGATGGCATCTCGCTGTGGTTTTGATTTGCATTTCTCTGATGGCGAGTGATGATGAGCATTTTTTCATGTTTCTGTTGGCTGCATAAATGTCTTCTTTTGAGAAATGTCTGTTCATATCCTTTGCCCACTTTTTGATGGGGTTGTTTGTTTTTCTCTTGTACATTTGTTTGAGTTCTTTGTAGATTCTGGATATTAGCCCTTTGTCAGATGGATAGACTGCAAAAATTTTCTCCCATTCTGTAGGTAGCCTGTTCACTCTGATGTTAGTTTCTTTTGCTAAATGCAGGCATTTCTTTTACAAGCGCTCCAAAAATCACAGGTTTATTAACTCTATTTTATGATATACATCTCTGGAACCAATATTTCTCATTTATTTTTTGGGTCACCCCAAAATTACCTTTCAAGGAGGATTTCCAATTCACAACAAATTGGGATATTGTCTTTTCTAGATTTCCCATTTTTTTCGCAGGAAGATAACAGCCTCCACTATTCTCCCAACCCTGCCAATTGTTAAAGCACCTAATGTCAACAATTGTTAATGATCTGTGATTTTATCCTGATTGAAAGCTGACAAGTGGGAGGCGGAGCAAGATGGCCGAATAGGAACAGCTCCAGTCTCCAACTCCCAGCGCGAGCGACACAGAAGACCGGTGATTTCTGCATTTTCAACTGAGGTACTGGGGTCATCTCACTAGGGAGTGCTGGACAATCGGTGCTGGTCAGCTGCTGCAGCCCGACCAGCGAGAGCTGAAGCAGGGCGAGGCATCGCCTCACCTGGAAAGCGCAAGGGGGAAGGGAATCCCTTTTCCTAGCCAGGGGAACTGAGACACACAACACCTGGAAAATCGGGTAACTCCCACCCCAATACTGCGCTTTAAGCAAATGGGCACACCAGGAGAATATATGCCTCACCTGGCCAGGAGGTTCCCATGCCCACGGAGCCTCCCTCATTGTTAATACAGCAGTCTGCGGTGATCTAACCGCGAGGCAGCAGGGAGGCTGGGGGAGGGGCGCCCGCCATTGCTGAGGCTTAAGTAGGTAAACAAAGCCGCTGGGAAGCTCAAACTGGGTGGAGCTCACAGCAGCTCAAGGAAACCTGCCTGTCTCTATAGACTCCACCTCTGGGGGCAGGGCTCAGCTAAAAAAACAACAGGGGAAGCAGGAGAGGCCTGAGCAGACGCGAACGACACTGTCTGACAGCTTTGAAGAGAGCAGTGGATCTCCCAACACAGAGGTTGAGATCTGAGAACGGACAGACTGCCTGCTCAAGTGGGTCCCTGACCCCTGAGTAGCCTGACAGGGAGACATCCCCCACTAGGGGCAGTCTGACACCCCACACCTCACAGGGTGGAGTACACCCCTGAGAGGAAGCTTCCAAAGTAAGAATCAGAGAGGTACACTCGCTGTTCAGCAATATTCTATCTTCTGCAACCTCTGCTGCTGATACCCAGGCAAACAGGGTCTGGAGTGGACCTCAAGCAATCTCCAACAGACCTATAGCTGAGGGTCCTGACTGTCAGAAGGAAAACTGTCAAACAGGAAGGACACCTATACCAAAACCCCATCAGTACGTCACCATCATCAAAGACCAGAGACAGATAAAACCACAAAGATGGGGAAGAAGCAGGGCAGAAAAGCTGGAAATTCAAAAAATAAGAGCGCATCTCCCCCTGCAAAGGAGCGCAGCCCATCGCCAGCAATGGATCGAAGCTGGTCAGAGAATGACTTTGACGAGATGAGAGAAGAAGTCTTCAGTCCATCATACTTCTCAGAGCTAAAGGAGGAATTACGTACCCAGCACAAAGAAACTAAAAATCTTGAAAAAAGAGTGGAAGAATTGACAGCTTGACTAATTAATGCAGAGAAGGTCATAAACGAAATGACAGAGATGAAAACCATGACACGAGAAATACGTGACAAATGCACAAGCTTCAGTAACCAACTTGATCAACTGGAAGAAAGAGTATCAGCGATTGAGGATCAAATGAATGAAATGAAGCGAGAAGAGAAACCAAAAGAAAAAAGAAGAAAAAGAAATGAACAAAGCCTGCAAGAAGTATGGGATTATGTAAAAAGACCAAATCTACGTCTGATTGGGGTGCCTGAAAGTGAGGGGGAAATGGAACCAAGTTGGAAAACACTCTTCAGGATATCATCCAAGAGAACTTCCCCAACCTAGTAGGGCAGGCCAACATTCAAATTCAGGAAATACAGAGAACGCCACAAAGATACTCCTCGAAAGAGCAACTCCAAGACACATAATTGCCAGATTCACCAAAGCTGAAATGAAGGAAAAAATCTTAAGGGCAGCCAGAGAGAAAGGTCGGGTTACCCACAAAGGGAAGCCGATCAGACTAACAGCAGATCTCTCGGCAGAAACTCTACAAGCCAGAAGAGAGTGGGGGCCAATATTCAACGTTCTTAAAGAAAATAATTTTAAACCCTGAATTTCATATCCCGCCAAACTAAGTTTCATCAGTGAAGGAGAAATAAAATCCTTTACAGATAAGCAAATGCTTAGAGATTTTGTCACCACCAGGCCTGCCTTACAAGAGACCCTGAAGGAAGCCCTAAACATGGAAAGGAACAACCAGTACCAGCCATCGCAAAAACATGCCAAAATGTAAAGACCATCGAGGCTAGGAAGAAACTGCATCAACTAACGAGCAAAATAACCAGTTAATATCATAATGGCAGGATCAAGTTCACACATAACAATATTAACCTTAAATGTAAATGGACTAAATGCTCCAATTAAAAGACACAGACTGGCAAACTGGATAAAGAGTCAAGCCCCATCAGTTTGCTGTATTCAGGAGACCCATCTCACATGCAGAGACATACATAGGCTCAAAATAAAGGGATGGAGGAAGATCTACCAAGCAAATGGAGAACAAAAAAAAGCAGGGGTTGCAATCCTGGTCTCTGATAAAACAGACTCTTAACCATCAAAGATCAAAAGAGACAAAGAAGGCCATTACATAATGGTAAAGGGATCAATTCAACAGGAAGAGCTAACTCTCCTGAATATATATGCACCCAATACAGGAGCACCCAGATTCATAAAGCAAGTCCTTAGAGACTTACAAAGAGACTTAGACTCCCATACAATAATAATGGGAGACCTCAACACTCCACTGTCAACATTAGACAGATCAACGAGACAGAAATTTAACAAGGATATCCAGCAATTGAACTCATCTCTGCACCAAGTGGACCTAATAGACATCTATAGAACTCTCCACCCCAAATCAACAGAATATACATTCTTCTCAGCACCACATCGCACTTATTCCAAAATTGACCACATAATTGGAAGTAAAGCACTCCTCAGCAAATGTAAAAGAACAGAAATTATAACAAACTGTCTCTCAGACCACAGTGCAATCAAACTAGAACTCAGGACTAAGAAACTCAATCAAAACCGCTCAACTACATGTACACTGAACAACCTGCTCCCGAATGACTACTGGGTACATAACGAAATGAAGGCAGAAAGAAAGATGTTCTTTGAAACCAATGAGAACAAAGATACAACATACCAGAATCTCTGGGACACATTTAAAGCAGTGTGTAGAGGGAAATTTATAGCACTAAATGCCCACAAGAGAAAGCAGAAAAGATCTAAAATGGGCACTCTAACATCACAATTAAAAGAACTAGAGAGGCAAGAGCAAACATATTCAAAAGCTAGCAGAAGGCAAGAAATAACTAAGATCAGAGCAGAACTGAAGGAGATAGAGACACAAAAAACCCTCCAAAAAATCAATGAATCCAGGAGTTGGTTTTTTGAAAAGATCAACAAAATTGACAGACCGCTAGCAAGGCTAATAAAGAAGAAAAGAGAGAGGAATCAAATAGATGCAATAAAAAATGATAAAGGGGATATCACCACCGACCCCACAGAAATACAAACTACCATCAGAGAATACTATAAACACCTCTACGCAAATCAACTAGAAAATCTAGAAGAAATGGATAATTTCCTGGACACTTACACTCTCCCAAGACTAATCCAGGAAGAAGTTGAATCCCTGAATAGACCAATAGCAGGCTCTGAAATTGAGGCAACAATTAATAGCCTACCCACCAAAAAAAAGTCCAGGACCAGATGGATGCACAGCTGAATTCTACTAGAGGTACAAGGAGGAGCTGGTACCATTCCTTCTGAAACTATTCCAATCAATAGAAAAAGAGGGAATCCTCCCTAACTCATTTTATGAGGCCAACATCATCCTGATACCAAAGCCTGGTAGAGACACAACAAAAAAAGAGAATTTTAGACCAATATCCCTGATGAACATCGATGCAAAAATCCTCAATAAAATACTGGCAAACCGGATTCAGCAGCACATCAAAAAGCTTATCCACCATGATCAAGTGGGCTTCATCCCTGGGATGCAATGCTGGTTCAACATTCGCAAATCAATAAACATAATCCAGCATATAAACAGAACCAAAGTCAAGAACCACATGATTATCTCAATAGATGCAGAAAAGGCTTTTGACAAAATTCAACAGCCCTTCATGCTAAAAACGCTCAAAAAATTCGGTATTGATGGAACGTAGCTCAAAATACTAAGAGCTATTTATGACAAACCCACAGCTAATATCATACTGAATGGGCAAAAACTGGAAAAATTCCCTTTGAAAACTGGTACAAGACAGGGATGCCTTTTCTCACCACTCCTATTCAACATAGTGTTGGAAGTTCTGGCTAGGACAATCAGGCAAGAGAAAGAAATCAAGGGTATTCAGTTAGGAAAAGAAGAAGTCAAATTGTCCCTGTTTGCAGATGACATGATTGTATATTTAGAAAACCCCATCGTCTCAGCCCAAAATCTCCTTAAGCTGATAAACAACTTCAGCAAAGTCTCAGGATACAAAATTAATGTGCAAAAATCACAAGCATTCTTATACACCAGTAACAGACAAACAGATAGCCAAATCAGGAATGAACTTCCATTCACAATTGCTTCAAAGAGAATAAAATACCTAGGAATCCAACTTACAAGGGATGTCAAGGACCTCTTCAAGGAGAACTACAAACCACTGCTCAGTGAAATCAAAGAGGACACAAACAAATGGAAGAACATACCATGCTCATGGATAGGAAGAATCAATATCGTGAAAATGGCCATACTGCCCAAGGTTATTTATAGATTCAATGCCATCCCCATCAAGCTACCAATGAGTTTCTTCACAGAATTGGAAAAAACGGCTTTAAAGTTCATATGGAACCAAAAAAGAGCCCACATTGCCAAGACAATCCTAAGTCAAAAGAACAAAGCTTGAGGCATCACGCTACCTGACTTCAAACTATACTACAAGGCTACAGTAACCAAAACAGCATGGTACTGGTCCCAAAACAGAGCTATAGACCAATGGAACAGAACAGAGTCCTCAGAAATAATACCACACATCTACAGCCATCTGATCTTTGACAAACCTGAGAGAAACAAGGAATGGGGAAAGGATTCCCTATTTAATAAATGGTGCTGGGAAAATTGGCTAGCCATAAGTAGAAAGCTGAAACTGTATCTTTTCCTTACCCCTTATACGAAGATTAATTCAAGATGGATTAGAGACTTAAATGTTAGACCTAATACCATAAAAACCCTAGAAGAAAATCTAGGTAGTACCATTCAGGACATAGGCATGGGCAAGTACTTCATGTCTAAAACACCAAAAGCAACGGCAGCAAAAGCCAAAATTGACAA
This sequence comes from Rhinopithecus roxellana, assembly GCF_007565055.1. Lineage (NCBI taxonomy): Eukaryota > Metazoa > Chordata > Mammalia > Primates > Cercopithecidae > Rhinopithecus > Rhinopithecus roxellana. The sequence continues at coordinate 58,682,456 of NC_044553.1, read as the reverse complement.
ATGGGATCTAATTAAACTAAAGAGTTTCTGCACAGCAAAAGAAACTACCATCAGAGTGAACAGGCAACCTACAGAATGGGAGAAAATTTTTGGAATCTACTCATCTGACAAAGGGCTAATATCCAGAATCTACAAAGAACTCAAACAAATCTACAAGAAAAAAACAAACAACCCCATCAAAAAGTGGGCAAAGGATATGAACAGACATTTCTCAAAAGAAGACATTCATACAGCCAACAGACACATGAAAAAATGCTCATCATCACTCGCCATCAGAGAAATGCAAATCAAAACCACAATGAGATACCATCTCACACCAGTTAGAATGGCAATCATTAAGAAGTCAGGAAACAACAGGTGTTGGAGAGGATGTGGAGAAATAGGAACACTTTTACACTGTTGGTGGGATTGTAAACTAGTTCAACCATTATGGAAAAGAGTATGGCAATTCCTCAAGGATCTAGAACTAGATGTACCATATGACCCAGCCATCCCACTACTGGGTATATACCCAAAGGATTATAAATTATTCTACTACAACGACACATGCACACGTATGTTTATTGCGGCACTATTCACAATAGCAAAGACTTGGAATCAACCCAAATGTCCATCTGTGACAGACTGGATTAAGCAAATGTGGCACATATACACCATGGAATACTATGCAGCCATAAATAAGGATGAGTTTGCATCCTTTGTAGGGACATGGATGCAGCTGGAAACCATCATTCTTAGCAAACTGTCACAAGAAGAGAAAACCAAACACCGCATGTTCTCACTCATAGGTGGGAGCTGAACAATGAGATCACTTGGACTCGGGAAGGGGAACATCACACACTGGGGCCTATCATGGGGAGGTGGGGGGGGGATGGATTTCAATGGGGAGTTACACTTGATATAAATGATGAATTGATGGGTGCTGAGGAGTTGATGGGTGCAGCACACCAACATGGCACAAATATACATATGTAACAAACCTGCACGTTATGCACATGTACCCTAGAACTTAAAAAAAAAAAAAAAAAGCTGACAAGTTAGCCTACCATAGTTTCATAGATGCTGGCAGGAGATACAAAACTCTTGTGTCAGAGACAAAGGACTTTATTTTTCTTGGCACAGCAAGTATCATGAGCTTCATGTTCAGATTGGTTCTTCTTGTCCACTATATCCCATAAATGCAATGAAAAGTAGCCCAGGTAGATGCTGTGCAGACAGTAGATTTTTGTCACAGCTGAGAGCCCCTGAATTTGGAAAACCCTCAATTGTGTAAGAGTGCTGCTGGCAAACTTCCCCAACCTTTTTTCAAGGGAAGATACTACATTTATTATCCTGGTGAGAAAACAAATATGCCCTCTACCCTAGAGGGAGACACTATTTCTGTCTTCTAAGGCTGTATAAACATCTGTGCAAAGATAGTCCAGAACAAAGGTATCAATACCTTTTTCTTAGAAGACAGGCAGAAACACAAGAAAACTGTGGAGTATGTCTGCCATCACATGGCTCTACTTATCATCATAATATATAACATTATGATCTATCTGTCTATTGTGTATTTATGTCTAGACAAAAGAATAAGCTAGACCCTACATACTCTTTTTTTATTGATCTGTTTAATCATCCCATTTTTTCTTTATTCATTCTCATATCTCAATGCTTACATTGCACTGTGCTATGTTAGAAATACAACAATGAGCCAGAAATATGCAGTTCCTTACCTTGTGAAGCTTATATTCCATAGTGAAGAGAGACTTTAACAACATAATCACACAAATACCAACTCATTACAATGTGGCATATGCAAATAAGGTTCAACAAAAGTGAATAATTGGAGACATCAAGGTTCTGATTAAGGAAAAGGGTTAAGCTCTTCCTCAAATTACCCAAAGACCCATATGCCTGGGGTAAAGAGTGAAGAGGAGAGGTAAAGAGTGAAGAGGAGAGGAGTGAATAAGGCTGGATCCTTATTTGGATCCCCAAATAAGGAATCAGAAAACGCAAAGCCTAGCCTGCTGTGAATAACGTGGAATTTTATTCTGAGGGCACCAGGGAAATACTGCGATGTTTTAAGTAGGAAAGTGATATCACTAGAGTTGTGTTTAAAAAGGTCACAGAGTCTCTGTGTGAACCATGACTGGGAGAGCACAAGATTACATTCAGAGAATTTTGTTTTGGTGAAATCATGACAAATTAGTGTAGAAGTTTAGGATAGAGGGAAATGGTTTGTTCTGATAGGCAAAGTTAAACTTATTGACTGATGGGTGGGAAAAGAATGGGAGACATCAGGGAATGTTCTTGGGCCTTGCTCGAACAATGAGTGGATGAGTGGAAGGCCATCTTGAGAGAACACAGTGAGGATGGGGCTGATTAAGTATTGACAAATCTCTGCTACTCAACATCTATCACAATTATGATTGAGAAAAATGTTATCTATTGAGGCTGGCTTCAAGGTTATGCAGTTCACCTACTTCTCTCTATTCCCTAGATTCTACCCCTTAATTGAGCTGTGTGCCCGAAACATCTTAGTCCTTTCAAGAATCACTTTTATTTAATAGCAGTTGAAGATACCAGTTTGATGCCATTGTATTTTCGGGGGGGATGTTATGAGAAAGAATCATCTGACACTTCACTGCTGCATTTTCTGTGACATCAGGGTCTTCTCTATGGGAACATATGAAAGAAATTATTCTGTGATCTTGGCACAGGATTAATAACTTCCTGAGAAACTGGTGTGTTCTTAATTTATAGATGTGAAACCATGAATCAGATTGTGATTCTTTGTTTATATGATTGGCTTTTAGAACACTTGGAAGCAATTTTGTTTTGCCCACTTCTAATGAATATAGAGGGTTTTCTGGTGCACTGACTTCACTCTTTCCTACCCATCCCTCTTTAACCTCATTCAATTATTTATTTCCTCTTGTCAAACTGAATGCTTTTTTGGTAGTTGCCATTAATCTTTTCTGGAACAAGTTGGAGTGCAAATAAATAAATAAATAGAAATCTTGGGCAAGTTGGATGAATTTTTGTAATCTACTAGGCTTTGGTTCTTCATCTGTACAATGAGATTTGGAACAGATGAACTCTTATTTTTTTTTTTTTTTTTTTTTTTTTAGCTCACCAGTTTATGTTTCTAAAGGAAATTCGGAGCGTTTTCAAGTTTGAGCCATCACAGATAATAAAGTACCCAAAACTGACTAAACATCAAGCATTATCCCTTTGCTAATGGAATTATTGATTATTCAGAACATTCCTGTTCTTGAAAATGACCTAGAAGCTGCTTTTGTAAGATACTTTCTTGTCCAACATTTACTACAGTACTGTACACAGGATTGTTATAGTAAAATGAGAAAGCATTTCTCTTGCCCTCTTTTCTTGCTCTTATTGAAGTTCACATCACTTGTAGCAATTTTAGAAGATGTTTGCTTTTTGCTTACTATACACAAGTCTCATGATCTGGAGCCATTCTAAGAGCTACTCATTGGTAAGTGTGTTTCAAATGTGTCACTGCCCAAGTTCCTTAAAGAAGAAGCTATCCCTCTGAGGGATGAGCCAGGGAACATGGTTCCATGGAAATTAAGCTGAATTAAGCTTACACCCTCAGGTAAGAAGAGCTGGAGTTAATTTGAACTGGCTTGCCTGAAAGAAAAAGTAAGGTACTCTGATGCCAGTTCTCATAGGTGTAGAATTCTTTATTGTGAATTGAGTGTGCTGGTTGGCACTATGACTTTCCAGTACTCAAAGGCCAAGATGACTTTCTCAGTGGGTCATCAGTTCAGGTAGCAGTTCATTTGATACCAGAGTTAGTGCAATAACATGCATTTACAAAACATCTCTGTACGTGGGTTTTTAGATGGTATATAGGCTCTCCCTGTCTTATACTTTGTATACAAATAGACATGTATTTTAGGTGTAACTCTTTCAACAAACGTTTATTGCTTACCTTTAATGGACTATTACCTGTGCTATGTCGGTTTACAGGAACAAATGAGCCACTCCTGCTTAGAATCTGATTGGTGTCTTTTTGGGAAGATAGGTAAATAGGTACAAGGCTGGAGGATAAATACACATCAAGCTGTATATAAAAAAGAATCGAGTAAAGAATAGTGAGCTCTTTAGTGTCCTGAGATAGAGGATAGAGCAGGGGTGTTGAGGGACTACCTGGAAATTAGTTCATGGAAGAAGACATGAAATTAACTGTAAACTTCCTTTCATACTGTATTGTCCTAGCTGCTGTGGGAAAAACTTGCTGCAATAGAAAGATGTTACATATGATGGCTTTTTTTTTTTTTTTTCTGAGACAAAAGATTTCTTGCATTTATGAATCTTTGCCAAATCAATTTAGTGTTTCTGTGAAAGGTGGAAGCAGGACAAACTAGAGGAGAAATGAAGTTCTTTTTAGGGTTGATTGTACAGCACAACACATGGAACAGATTTGAGAGGCTGACTTTGACTGCTCTGGGTCAAAAGCTGTAAAAAGATACAGACAGGCTATAGTTAGATACAATCTTTCAAGTATGCTACAAAAGTCGTAATAGAAAAAAGTTAGGCTGGATTTCAAAGTAGAGAAGTAGGCAACATTTCAGAGATTATTTAATATAAGGTCAGTGAGAATACTGATCTAAGGACACCTCTGTTCTCCCTTTCAAAGCCCCAGACACAAGATTCCTGTTTCTGGGTTGTTATTGATTTATTTATCTGTACACCAAGATCTAGGTACAATACTGAACACAAACCCTGATGTTTGAAACTTAAAATTTTTCATTCTTACCAGCCCCAGAATAAGGGAAAAGATAGGAATATGTTTGGGAAATGTTAGAGTTTCTTCTCACCAGGACCCAAGTGACTCCCCAGGAGTGAGCAAATGGTGTGCTCAGGTGTTCTAAGGGAGCAATAGCCAGAGAAGGTAACTTCATGCTGCATGATCACACAGATTTTGGAGACTTTTAATCAGAACACACAGTGGGCCAAGATGACTTCTTCAGGAAGATGAGCACTCATGGGACCTTTCTAGGGATAACAGTAGCTAACAATTTACAGCACAATCTGAGTACCAGGCATAATGCTAGATGCTAATAAATTGTTTGATATTCACTATAGATGTGAGATGTGCATACTCTTTATTATGTGAAAATCAAAGCCCTGAGATTCTAAATAATTTTCCATTGAGGAAGAGTGTTTTAAAATAAGTATGACCTTGTCACTGTTAGAACATTGAATGTGGAGGGGACAAGAAAGCTAATGTTTATTTATTACTTACTGTTTTAGGGATCAAAAAGAGCCCTGGAAGGAAGGTGTCATTATTATTTCCATTTAAGACAGAAAAAAAAACAGACTCATAGAAGGTAGTTGTCTTATATTGTGCAGCAACTAAATGGTAGCATTGGAATTCAAACTCCGCTTAGCTTATTTTGAAGTTTGTGTACTTTGTTTGGTGTGATGAATTTAGGCAGAATTTGAGGTTATTGGATTTTGTCTTGATTACCTTCACCTTTACCTATCCTTCTTCTTCTCTCTCGGGCTCCACACAATCCTGGAGCCTAATTTGTATTTAATTTTTGTTCTCTGTTTTCAGGTTGTTAAATAGTCTCTACCAAATATAAAATGATAATTAATTTGATAAAATAATAGTTAATGTGATGAGCAGGTACGTATGAAATTTAGAAGGAATGCTTTCTGTTTTCTATTTATAAGAAAAGGCTTGCTGCTTGTATTATGGGGGGAGAGATTGGTAAAGACCAGACAATTGACCCTTTCTCCCAGTTTCTGTAGAGAATCCCAAGTTTTACTGGGCAGGCACTTAGGAGGAATGTAATTGACTTTGAGTCTATCAACAACAACAACAAAAAGATATAAATTTATCTCTCACTCTTGAATGCTGGTGGCTGTGAACCAGATCTAGGATTTTCTTTGTTTTGGTTGTTCAAGGATTTCTTAACCTGCCATGGTTGACCTTTGAGCTGGATAATTCGTTGCTGTCGGGTCTGTCCTGTGCTTAGCAGCATTTGTGGCCTCTGCTCATTAGATGCCGGCAGGATCCTTCAGTTATATAACTGTATAATGAAGAATGTCTCCAGACATTGCCAAATGTTGTTTTGGAGACAAAAATTACCCCTGGTTGAGAACCACTGGTTTGAAACTACCAAGTTTTTCCAGTGATGACTTTTACTAAGTCTATTATATTTTTAAAGGTTGTTAATGCATTTTGTTCTGTGTGAAGTGAGAAGAACTAAGCTGTAGAAATCTGCTTGTGCCCCTGTCATTAGTGTGGGTCTACTCTCCTGCATGGTAGAAATACTTAAAAGGAACTTTCTCTGTGAAAGAGACAAGCCAAGAAGCTGAAACTACAGAAAGGTAGAAAATAGTTTTTTAATGAAAATCCAGCTGCCAAGAGAGAATCTGTATATGATTCCTTTTTGGGTTATTCTTCACTTCTTCTAGATGGTATGTATAAAATTAGTAGAGAATATTATTCACTAAAATGTAACTTAGCAACTTCTCTGAAGTACAAATATAAATTTCACTTTATTTAGTGCCTGATTTAGTATAAGGAATTTTATTCTGAGTCCCTACAGGAGCTACAGTTGTCACCCACCACAGTCTGGACCTGTTAGCCATGTGGAAACCTCTTTAATTAACTGTCAGCTTCTGTATTGTTTTCATCCTCCTCAGTCAGGTAATGTGGAGATGGTCCAGAATTATCCTTGGTAATGTCTCCTGTACATTAACTTGGGAGAAACATGAAGAGAGGACCAATTCCTTATAACAGTTCAGTAAGTAGTCAAGCCCCACAGACCTCCCCAGAACTGTGGCAGTAGTTTTAAGTATTGGGATTTCTCTTTATATGGGTGCCTCTTTCAGATAGCTCAGATTTTAAAAAGATGAATATTTTTTCTCTGTTATAAAAGAATTGTATGCCCATTGTGGAAAATTTAAAAAATATATTATGAAGCAAATAATAGTTGTCCATAATCCTACCATTAAGAGAAAATCACCATAAAAATTTTAGATTATTTTCTTCTTGGATTATACTATGCATTTTTACATTGATGGTATCACACTGTAAAATATAATTTAGTGTTCTACTATTTTAAATTTTAAAACTTAGCTTTATTTCATCAGCTCATTTCTATGACATTTATAATCCTTGAAGCTTAGTTTTTAGAATGTAGTGTTGAATTAATCATCACAGAAATCCTTTTGCTGTAAGTAAAGAAATTAAACATGATCCTCTTTGTACAGAAGGAAAATTAAAGTACAGAGGTGAAGTGATTTTTCTTATATCCTATATCCATGTTAATTTATTGGGGGAACCCGCCCCCAATATTTCAATGTAGGTTCTTTCTATTTTCCATAAGTGTCGGCCGGCTGAGAAATAAAGAGAGACAGTATAAAGAGAGGAATTTTACAGCTGGGCCACTGGGGGTGACATCACATATCAGTAGGACTGTGATGCCCGCCTGAGTCTCAGACCAGCAAGTTTTTATTAAGGGTTTCAAAAGGGAGGGGGATGTGTAAGAACAGGGAGTAGGTACTAAGATCACATGCTTCAAGGGGCAAAAAGCAGAACTACTAATAAGGGTCTAACAAAGATCACATGCTTCCAAGGGAACAAGACAAAGGGCAAAAGCAGAACTGATAAGGGTCCAACAAAGATCACAAGGCAAAGGGCACAAGCAGAGTCACTGATAAGGGTCTATGTTCAGTGGTGCAGGTATTGTCTTGATAAACATCTTAAACAACAGAAAACAGGGTTTGAGAGCAGAGAACTGGTCTGACCACAAATTTATGAGGGTGGAGTTTCCCAACTCTAGTAAGCCTGAGGGTACTACAGGAGACCAGGGCATATCTCAGTCCTTATCTCAACTGCACAAGACAGACATTCCCAGAGCGGCTGTTTATAGACCTCCCCCCAGGAATGCATTCCTTTCCCAGGGTATTAATATTTATATTCCTTGCTAGGAAAAGAATTTAGTGATATCTCTCCTACTTGCATGTCCATTTATAGGCTCTCTGCAAGAAGAGAGCCTATAATATGGCCCTTTTTGCCCAACCCCACAGGCAGTCAGACCTTATGGTTGACTTCCCTTGTTCCCTAAAAGTTGCTGTTGTTCTGTTCTTTTGCAAGGTGCACTGATTTCATATTGTTCAAACACATGTTTTACAATCAATTTGTACAGTTAACACAGTTATCACGGTGCTCCTGTGGTGACATACATCCTCAGCTTATGAAGATAATAGGATTAAGAGATTAAAGTAAAGACAGTCATAAGAGATTATAAAAGTACTATTTGGGACCTGATAAATGTCTATGAAATCTTCACAATTTATATTCCTCTGCCACAGCTCCAGCCAGTCCCTCCATTTGGGGTCCCTGACTTCCTGCAACATTAATTATTGATGTTAAAAGAAGAATTTGAATCTAAGATATTTGCATGATTACATTTGTGCTACAGGAAGAATAGTGTTGTAGTGTTTTAGAGAAATGCCAGACTGGACAGGGAGACCAGTTAGGAAATTGGTGCAATAACATAGGTCAGAAATGAAGACCTAATTGAAAATAAAACTAGTCGTAGGCCGGGCGCGGTGGCTCAAGCCTGTAATTCCAGCACTTTGGGAGGCTGAGACGGGCGGATCACGAGGTCAGGAGATTGAGACCATCCTGGCTAACATGGTGAAACCCCGTCTCTACTAAAAAATACAAAAAACTAGCCAGGCGAGGTGGCGGGCGCCTGTAGTCCCAGCTACTCCGGAGGTTGAGGCAGGAGAATGGCATAAACCCGGGAGGCGGAGCTTGCAGTGAGCTGAGATCCGGCCACTGCACTCCAGCCTGGGCGACAGAGGGAGACTCCAGCGAGACTCCGTCTCAGAGAAAAAAAAAAAAAAAGAAAAGAAAAGAAAACTGGCCGAATAGGGGATAGAGGGTAGAAGATGGATTAAAGGGATATCAAGGGGTTACAAGTATCGCTAGCATTTGGTTAGTGGTTTATGTGGAAAGTAAGGAAAAGGGAGGAATCTAGGCTATTCTTAGGTGTTAATATGGGTACTGTTCACCAAGAGAGAGAAAGTTAAAAAGTAGAACAGTTTGAGAGAAAGATGAGTTCTATTTTGGATGTGATGAAATGGGAATTTTCATAGGACATGTGAATGGAAATGTCTGATAGGCTGTTTACTTGAAGCTTGGTGGGGGAAACAGGAGGGAGGGAAGGGAAAGAGAAAGAGGGAAGACAGAGAGAAAGAGAGACAGAGACAGAGAGACAGAGAGAATCTGGGATAGAGTGTTAGAGTGGTTTTCTTGGCATAGACCATCATTTAGAATACAATTGATGTCAAATAAATAGATGAACTCATCCCAGGAGAACATGGCAGGTGAGAGAAGAGAGTCAGATGGATCCCTTCTCCAACTCTCATAAACTCGTCTTTTTAAGTTGGTTTCTTGGTTAATCTGTGATATCAGTCAATGTTTCATTTCTTCACTGAGATGGCTTTCTGCCACCAAACAGAAATGTTTCTTCTGATCTCATTTGCCTTCACTGCTGCCGTTAACATTGATTGTAACTTTGCCTTTTTGAAACTCCCTCGTTTTATGACATATGTACCTTTATAAGTGCATTACTGAGCAAATATGGCATTTAATAAAAATTCAATAGGGGAGAGTAAGGAGGATGTTTACATCTTGGGCTACATAGCATTTCCAGAAATTTCCTTTGGGTATCTGACTTCTTCCGTATCTCTCTTCTCAATTCTACAGCCTTGTCATTATTTCATTCAGAGTAATTTTTTTTTCTTTTTGGGTTCTATCTGCAAGCTTTTCTACCACTACCCACTACTTAATACTGTCTTCGAGTACCCCATAGTCATTAAAAGAAGGATTAAGATTTTAATTGTTCTCAGGAAAAAAAAAAATCCACCGTTACCAAAATCCATCCTTCTGTGAAGGCCCCAAGAGATTACATACAACAAATAATATTTAGCTGTTGATGTCTAAATAAAAAATATATGCACTGAGTGAGTCTTTTAAAATTTACCAACTGAATATGGAATCACGTTGATTTTTTTTCTAGGACTATTTTAGCCCTAGAGTTCATCACTCCATGCAGCTGACAGTCTGCTTTTTAATCTGTCTCTACTACAACCCTTCCTTCTTATGAAGGGAAAAAGTGTGGCTGTTGCAGGGATGTGGGGTGTGGGATTGAGGGGCATTAAAAGGAACATACACATTTGGTAAATACCTTCCCACAGAGTTGACACTGTGATCTCTTCATTCAACATTTCATTAACAACTACAGTGTGAGTTAAATATTATTGTTCCCATTTTATAGATGAGGAAAGTGAGGATCAGAGGTAGAAAGAGAGGATAGAAAGTGAGGATCAGAGGTAAGGTAGATAACTACCTTGCTTTCAAGTGGAAGAGCTCAGTATGTCCTGAGCTTGACAGTCTGTGCTCCTGCCACTGAGCCATACAACATCCATAGAAAGCTATCCTTTGCAGGACCATTTCCTATTGTTTGGCCTCAAGAAAAGAAAAACAGCTTTAGTTCTGTCCTTTTGTTGTTGCTTATTTTAGACTTTCTACACATGGTAAGACTAAACTTTCCATGCCCAGAGGCTAAAGATTGGCCTGAAATATGGGTAGCCGAATAGGGCTTAGGGTTCTAAATGTGTTTTTGTAAATTAAAAATCTTCTGTAGGTACGGAGAGGGTCTTCCTAAACTTATCAATTTGGAAATTTGCAAAATTATGTTTGTGCTATTTGGAAATTGCCTGTTTACTGTTAACTTCATGATTTAGGAGCTAATGTATTTTTAATTAGGCCTCAGACTATTTGGGAGAGGACATCTATAATACAGTTTTATAAATAAGTCTATAAAGCAGCCACTGTGCAAGAACATGAGCACTGGCAGCCAAGATTGCCACATTCAACCCAACATGCTACAATGTCTCTTGCCCTCAGGTGAACTTTGAAAACTGTCATGTAATTGCAGTAATTCCAAGGGCACACAAAGCTGCTTCACTATGGAAGAAGGAAGAAAGCCTATCTTAATTTCCATTTCCATTTTATTTTGTTTTGTCTTTGAGCTGGACCCTTTTCATTTACTCCATGGATGCATTCCAATTCATAATGTTACTTTTCATGAAGGGCTTTATGGGGCAAAGCTTTGACAACCACAAAAATGTATGAATAGGCACCAAACTAGCCAACTGCTAAAGAATAAAAAATATTCTCCTGTTAAATAAGAGTAACATATCTGAATTGAGGTGCCCAAAGCAGTGATGGCAAATAAAAATTCACTGCTTTCAACATTTGTTGTTCCACTTCTCTGGTACTTGGAAGTAGGAATGTGTTTCTGTGGCAAAATAATATATCAGAAATCAAGACTAAAGCACAAAGAGGCACACTTTTTGGAATAATGCAATCAGAGGCACCTCATGGGGCTTTTGGGTACTGAAGTCCATTAGTCGTGATAGTTGGCCTCATTCTTTTTTTCAGAGGTCTCATTATTCAGATAGTTCAAATGATAATAACTCCCTTTTCACCTCAATTTCAATTCCTTTAATAATTTTTAAAGATACTCTGCTAGAAGATGTAGGGGATGCAGACTGAATATGACATAGTTCTTTTTTTAAAATTTCAATAGGATTTTGAGGAACAGGTGGTGTTTGGTTATATGAATACACTGTATTCAATGTGCAGTCTTTTATCCCTTACCACCCTCCACACATTCCCCTGAGTCCCCAAAGTTCATTGTGTTATTTTTATGCCTTTTGCATCCTCATAGCTTAGCTCCCACATATGAGAAAGAATATACGATGTTTGCTTTTCCATTCCTGAGTTACTTCACTTAGAATAATGGTCTCCAATTCCATTCAGGTGGCTGCAAATGCCATTGCCATTACTTCATTCATTTTTATGGCTGAGTAGTATTCCATGTTATATATATACCACGGTTTATCTACTTGTTGGTTGACGGGCATTTGGGCTGGTTCCAAATTTTTGCAATTGCAAATTGTGCTGCTATAAACGTGTGTGCAAGTATCTTTTTTGCATAATCGCTTCTTTTCCTCTGGGTAGGTTCCGAGTAATGAGATTGCTGGATCAAATGTAGATCTACTTTTAGTTCTTTTTTTGAGATGGAGTTTCACTCTTGTTGCCCAGGCTGGAGTTCAATGGTGCAATCTCAGTTCACCACAACCTCCACCTCCCGGCTTCCAGTGATTCTCCTGCCTCAGCCCCCGAGTAGCTGGGATTACAGGCATGTGCACCATGCCCAGCTAATTTTGTGTTTTTTCAGTAGAGACAGGGTTTCTCCGTGTTGGTCAGGCTGGTCTCAAATTCCTGACCTCAGGTGATCTGCCCACCTCGGCCTCCCAAAGTGCTGATATCACAGGTGTGAGCCACTGTGCCCAGCCTACTTTTAGTTCTTTAAGGAAATCTCCACACTGTTTTCTATAGTGGTTGTACTAGTTTACATTCCCACCAGCAGTGTAAAAGTGTTCCCTTTTCACCACATCCATGCCAACATCTATTATTTTTAAATTTTTTTATATTATAGCCATTCTTGCAGGAGTGAGGTAATATTGCATTGTGGTTTTTATTTGCATTTCCCTGATAATTAGTGATGTTGAACATCTTTCCATATGCTTCTTGGCCATTTGTATATCTTTTGAGAATGTCTATTCATGTCCTTAGCCCACTTTTTTTTTTTTTTTTTTTTTTTTTTTTTGAGACGGAGTCTCGCTCTGTCGCCCAGGCTGGAGTGCAGTGGCCGGATCTCAGCTCGCTGCAAGCTCCGCCTCCCGGGTTCACGCCATTCTCCTGCCTCAGCCTCCCCAGTAGCTGGGACTACAGGCACCCGCCACCTCGCCCGGCTAGATTTTTGTATTTTTTAGTAGAGACGGGGTTTCACCATGTTAGCCAGGATGGTCTCGATCTCCTGACCTTGTGATCCGCCCGTCTCGGCCTCCCAAAGTGCTGGGATTACAGGCTTGAGCCACCGCGCCCGGCTTAGCCCACTTTTTTATAGGATTTTTTTTCTTGCTGATTTGCTTGAGTTCTTTAATTAATATCACACATTTCTTAATTTTCAGAGTTTTGTAATCTAGGGATAGAAACACTCAATTTTTAGTTTTGTAATTCATTTTGTCATTCAGGTAACTACAAGGCAGAATGGCATAAGGAAAGGTCCATTAATATAATAGACATAGAGTAGTTGGAAAATAAGGGATAGAAATAGTGATTCCAACAGTAGAAAATCTGGGGTGGAGAAGGTGAAATCTGACCAAGTCTTTGAAGTATGCATAAGATTTTGTGCAGAAGACGGAGAGAGGAACAGTTAGGGCAGGTGCAATTGTATGATCAAAGGAGTATGAATTGGGTAGTCTGAAATCATGTAGTTGGATATAAATTTGGATGGAAATCTGAGGTTACTAAAGGTATTGCATAAATGAAAGATAACACCAGAGTACAATAAGAGTTTTCGGAATTGCATTTTCTGATTTTGAGACTCTACATATAATTTAATAACTTTTTGCTCCAATATTCTCAATAGTTTTTTAGTACTAGATTTTACATTTTAATGTATACTTTGTTTTTATTATTTTTTCCTAAACTTTTCCCTAAAATAATTTATGTCTAGTGTAGTACACTGTCAGTTCATCATTTTCCTATGGAAATACATTATAACTGGTTTTCTTATTTTCCCTTTTGCCCTCCTCTAACTTTTTTTCCAGTACAGTAGCCACAGTGACCATTTAAAGATATAAAGCAAAATTTTTCACTCTTTTGCTTCAAACTTTTGAGTGGATTTCCATCAGTCTATTTTAAAATACAGATTAATGAACATCTAGAAGACTTTAAAGAGAAACTAAGCTATTTGTGATATATAAGGGAAAAGAGTTTGATACTTCTGAAAGAACTTTCTTTATGATCCATAAAGCAAGACTTCCTGCCAGGGGTTCAGTATGTAATGTGTAATAGTAATAGCCCATCACCACTAGGCACTGCTTCAAGGACACATAGACATACATACATACACACACACACACACACACACACACACACACACACACACACACTCCTCGTCACTATTATATGCATAAGGTGCTAGTATCATCTCTATTGTATAGGTAAGAAGGCAATGGCACAGAGAATTTGTATCTAAAAATCCAGACAAAGAAACCTTAGCCAAACGGGTGATCCCCAGTTTCATGGTCTTCTAATTTTGTGATCCCACTGACTGCCAGATCAGTGGTGTCTGCAAGACATTTTTCACTCATCATTTCTTGATTTTCATGCCTTTCTACTAAGCTCAATTTGCTATTTAGTTAAGTCTATCTAGAGTGAAAATCTGTGGGAGTGGTAATTTTCTTAGTGTTTGTCTAAAAATGTGTTTATTTTGCCCACATATTTTGAATGATGATTTAATAGGATATAGAGCTCTAGACTAAGATATTTTCCCCCAGCACCATGAAATATTATTTTTGGATGCTAGCTCCTGTTACTGCAGTTGAGAAATCTCTTGTTTTTCTAATTGATTTGTTTTTCCTCTCTGGCTACTCTTATTTATTTTAAAAATTGTGTTGATGTATAAAATACACATAGGAAGTGCACAAATCATAAGTGTACAACTCTTAATTTTGATATAAATACACACTTACTTTACCACTCAGATCAAGGTTTAAAAACATTTCTAGTATTCAGACTGTTCCCTTATGTCCCTTCTCAGTCAACATCCACCCTTTTCCCTCTAGCACTTGGAACTCTCTCCCTTTTTAACATCATAAGCTCATATCTGCACTCAAGTTTTTTTTGCCATTTTATCCAGCATTTCTAGGTGTTTATAGATGGAAGCTTTTCAAGTGATCTTACTTGAAATATGACCTTAAGTAGAAGTCTCAGATAAAGGTTATTTCCCATTGCACTTAAAACAAAATCTCACCTACTTAACCTAGCCCACATTGTTCTGTATGAACTGGCTCCTGTGCACCCCTTGAACCTCATTTCATACAACTCCCTTCCTTGTTCAAGCAGCAGTGGCCTCCTTTCTGTTGCAGAGTACAACAAGCCCTTTCCTAACACCAGTCCTTGTATTTGCTGTCCCTCTGCTTACAATCTTTTTTTCTGCAGTTCACCCTTCAAGTTTACCATGGCTAGTTTACCCTTCAAGTCAGACTTCAATGTCAGCGCCTCAGTGTCCTCCTCAGTGTGACCTTAATCTCTTCTCATCACTCTATATATTTCTTTCACAGCACTTGTCACAGTCTATATCTTAATTGGTAGTTTATTTTTATACTTCTTTAAAAAATCAGCTTTTATTTTAGATATAGGGAGTACACGTGTAGGATTGCTACATGGGTATATTGGACCCAGGTAGTGAGCATGGTACCCACTCCCTCCTACCTCACTCTAGTAGTTGACAGTGTCTATTGTCCTCAGGATTTTTTTTTTAAATTAACTTTTTATTTATTTATTTATTTATTTATTTTTTATTATATAAGTTCTAGGGTACATGTGCATAACGTGCAGGTTTGTTACATATGTACACTTGTGCCATGTTGGTGTGCTGAACCCATCAACTCGTCAGCACCTATCAACTCGTCATTTACATCAGGTATAACTCCCAATGCAATCCCTCCCCCCTCCCCCCTCCCCATAATAGGCCCCTGTGTGTGATGTTCCCCTTCCCAAGTCCAAGTGATTTCATTGTTCAGTTCCCACCTATGAGTGAGAACATGCGGTGTTTGGTTTTCTGTTCTTGTGATAGTTTGCTAAGAAAGATGGTTTCCAGCTGCATCCATGTCCCTACAAAGGATGCAAACTCATCCTTTTTTATGGCTGCATAGTATTCCATGGTGTATATGTGCCACATTTTCTTAATCCAGTCTGTCACTGATGGACATTTGGGTTGATTCCAAGTCTTTGCTATTGTGAATAGTGCCGCAATAAACATACGTGTGCATGTGTCTTTATAGCAGCATGATTTATAATCCTTTGGGTATATACCCAGTAATGGGATGGCTGGGTCATATGGTACATCTAGGTCTAGACCCTTGAGGAATCGCCATACTGTTTTCCATAATGGTTGAACTAGTTTACAATCCCACCAACAGTGTAAAAGTGTTCCTATTTCTCCACATCCTCTCCAGCACCTGTTGTTTCCTGACTTTTTAATGATTGCCATTCTAACTGGTGTGAGATGGTATCTCATTGTGGTTTTGATTTGCATTTCTCTGATGGCGAGTGATGATGAGCATTTTTTCATGTGTCTGTTGGCTGTATGAATGTCTTCTTTTGAGAAATGTCTGTTCATATCGTTTGCCCACTTTTTGATGGGGTTGTTTGTTTTCTTCTTGTAAATTTGTGTGTGAGTAGATTGCAAAAATTTTTTCCCATTCTGTAGGTTGCCTGTTCACTCTGATGGTAGTTTCTTTTGCTGTGCAGAAGCTCTTTAGTTTGATCATATCCCATTTGTCAATTTTGGCTTTTGCTGCCGTTGCTTTTGGTGTTTTAGACATGAATTCCTTGCCCATGCCTATGTCCTGAATGGTACTACCTAGGTTTTCTTCTAGGGTTTTTATGGTATTAGGTCTAACATTTAAGTCTCTAATCCATCTTGAATTAATTTTCATATAAGGAGTAAGGAAAGGATCCAGTTGCAGCTTTCCACTTATGGCTAGCCAATATTCCCAGCACCGTTTATTAAATAGGGAATCCTTTCCCCATTTTTTGTTTCTCTCAAGTTTGTCAAAGATCAGATGGCTGTAGATGTGTGGTATTATTTCTGAGGACTCTGTTCTATTCCATTGGTCTATATCTCTGTTTTGGTACCAGTACCATGCTGTTTTGGTTACTGTAGCCTTGTAGTATAGTTTGAAGTCAGGTAGCGTGATGCCTCAAGCTTTGTTCTTTTGACTTAGGATTGTCTTGGCAATGTGGGCTCTTTTTTGGTTCCATATGAACTTTAAAGCCGTTTTTTCCAATTCTGTGAAGAAACTCATTGGTAGCTTGATGGGGATGGCATTGAATCTATAAATAACCTTGGGCAGTATGGCCATTTTCACGATATTGATTCTTCCTATCCATGAGCATGGTATGTTCTTCCATTTGTTTGTGTCCTCTTTTATATCTCTGAGCAGTGGTTTGTAGTTCTCCTTGAAGAGGTCCTTTACATCCCTTGTAAGTTGGATTCCTAGGTATTTTATTCTCTTTGAAGCAATTGTGAATGGAAGTTCATTCCTGATTTGGCTCTCTGTTTGTCTGTTACTGGTGTATAAGAATGATTGTGACTTTTGCACATTAATTTTGTATCCTGAGACTTTGCTGAAGTTGCTTATCAGCTTAAGGAGCTTTTAGGGTGAGACGATGGGGTTTTCTAAATATACAATCATGTCATCTGCAAACAGGCACAATTTGACTTCTTCTTTTCCTAACTGAATACCCTTGATTTCTTTCTCTTGCCTGATTGGCCTAGCCAGAACTTCCAACACTATGTTGAATAGGAGTGGTGAGAAAAGGCATCCCTGTCTTGTGCCAGTTTTCAAAGGGAATGTTTCCAGTTTTTGCCCATTCAGTATGATATTAGCTGTGGGTTTGTCATAAATAGCTCTTATGATTTTGAGGTACGTTCCATTAATACCGAATTTTTTGAGCGTCTTTAGCATGAAGGGCTGTTGAATTTTGTCAAAGGCCTTTTCTCCATCTATTGAGATAATCATGTGGTTCTTGTCTTTGGTTCTGTTTATATGCTGGATTATGTTTATTGATTTGCGAATGTTGAACAGCCTTGCATCCCAGGGATGAAGCCCACTTGATCATGGTGGATAAGCTTTTGGATGTGCTGCTGAATCCGGTTTGCCAGAATTTTATTGAGGATTTTTGCATCGATGTTCATCAGGGATATTGGTCTAAAATTCTCTTTTTTTGTTGTGTCTCTGCCAGGCTTTGGTATCAGGATGATTTTGGCCTCATAAAATGAGTTAGGGAGGATTCCCTCTTTTTCTATTGATGGGAAGAGTTTCAGAAGGAATGGTACCAGCTCCTCCTTGTACCTCTGGTAGAATTCAGCTGTGAATCCATCTGGTCCTGGACTTTTTTTGGTTGGTAGGCTATTAATTATTGCCTCAATTTCAGAGCCTGCTATTGGTCTATTCAGGGATTCAACTTCTTCCTGGTTTAGTCTTGGAAGAGTATAAGTGTCCAGGAAATTATCCATTTCCTCTAGATTTTCTAGTTGATTTGCGTCGAGGTGTTTATAGTATTCTCTGATGGTAGTTTGTATTTCTGTGGGGTCGGTGGTGATATCCCCTTTATCATTTTTTATTGCGTCTATTTGATTCTTCTCTCTTTTCTTCTTTATTAGTCTTGCTAGTGGTCTGTCAATTTTGTTGATTTTTTCAAAAAACCAACTCCTGGATTCATTGATTTTTTGGAGGGTTTTTTGTGTCTCTATCTCCTTCAGTTCTGCTCTGATCTTAGTTATTTCTTGCCTTCTGCTAGCTTTTGAATGTGTTTGCTCTTGCTTCTCTAGTTCTTTTAATTGTGATGTTAGGGTGTCAATTTTAGATCTTTCCAGCTTTCTCTTGTGGGCATTTAGTGCTATAAATTTCCCTCTACACACTGCTTTAAATGTGTCCCAGAGATTCTGGTATGTTGTATCTTTGTTCTCATTGGTTTCAAAGAACATCTTTATTTCTGCCTTCATTTCATTATGTACCCAGTAGTCATTCAGGAGCAGGTTGTTCAGTTTCCATGTAGTTGAGCAGTTTTGATTGAGTTTCTTAGTCCTGAGTTCTAGTTTTATTGCACTGTGGTCCGAGAGACAGTTTGTTATAATTTCTGTTCTTTTACATTTGCTGAGGAGTGCTTTACTTCCAATTATGTGGTCAATTTTGGAATAAGTGTGATGTGGCGCTGAGAAGAATGTATATTCTGTTGATTTGGGGTGCAGTGTTCTGTAGATGTCTATTACGTCTGCTTGGTGCAGAGATGAGTTCAATTCCTGGATATCCTTGTTAACTTTCTGTCTCGTTGATCTGCCTAATGTTGACAGTGGGGTGTTGAAGTCTCCCATTATTATTGTGTGGGAGTCTAAGTCTCTTTGTAAGTCTCTAAGGACTTGCTTTATGAATCTGGGTGCTCCTGTATTGGGTGCATATATATTTAGGATAGTTAGCTCTTCCTGTTGAATTGATCCCTTTACCATTATGTAATGGCCTTCTTTGTGTCTTTTGATCTTTGATGGTTTAAAGTCTGTTTTATCAGAGACTAGGATTGCAACCCCTGCTTTTTTTGTTTTCCATTTGCTTGGTAGATCTTCTTCCATCCCTTTATTTTAAGCCTATGTATGTCTCTGCATGTGAGATGCATCTCCTGAATACAGCAGACTGATGGGTCTTGACTCTTTATCCAGTTTGCCAGTCTGTGTCTTTTAATTGGAGCATTTAGTCCATTTACATTTAAGGTTAATATTGTTATGTGTGAACTTGATCCTGCCATTATGATATTAACTGGTTATTTTGCTCGTTAGTTGATGCAGTTTCTTCCTAGCCTCGATGGTCTTTACATTTTGGCATGTTTTTGCAATGGCTGGTACCAGTTGTTCCTTTCCATGTTTAGTGCTTCCTTCAGGGTCTCTTGTAAGGCAGGCCTGGTGGTGACAAAATCTCTAAGCATTTGCTTATCTGTAAAGGATTTTATTTCTCCTTCACTTATGAAACTTAGTTTGGCTGGATATGAAATTCTGGGTTAAAATTCTTTTCTTTAAGAATGTTGAATATCGGCCCCCACTCTCTTCTGTCTTGTAGAGTTTCTGCCGAGAGATCTGCTATTAGTCTGATGGGCTTCCCTTTGTGGGTAACCCGACCTTTCTCTCTGGCTGCCCTTAACATTTTTTCCTTCATTTCACCTTTGGTGAATCTGGCAATTATGTGTCTTGGAGTTGCTCTTCTCGAGGAATATCTTTGTGGTGTTCTCTGTATTTCCTGAATTTGAATGTTGGCCTGCCCTACTAGGTTGGGGAAATTCTCCTGGATGATATCCTGAAGAGTGTTTTCCAACTTGGTTCCATTTTCCCTCTCACTTTCAGGCACCCGAATCAGATGTAGATTTGGTCTTTTTACATAATCCCATACTTCTTGCAGGCATTGTTCATTTCTTTTTCTTCTTTTTTCTTTTGGTTTCTCTTCTCACTTCATTTCATTCATTTGATCCTCAATCGCTGATACTCTTTCTTCCAGTTGATCGAGTCGGTTACTGAAGCTTGTGGGTTTGTCACGTATTTCTCGTGTCATGGTTTTCATCTCTGTCATTTCGTTTATGACCTTCTCTGCATTAATTATTCTAGCTATCAATTCTTCCACTCTTTTTTCAAGATTTTTAGTTTCTTTGCGCTGGGTACGTAATTCCTCCTTTAGCTCTGAGAAGTTTGATGGACTGAAGCCTTCTTCTCTCATCTCGTCAAAGTCATTCTCTGACCAGCTCTGATCCATTGTTGGCGATGAGCTGCGCTCCTTTGCAGGGGGAGATGTGCTCTTATTTTTTGAATTTCCAGCTTTTCTACCCTGCTTTTTCCCCATCTTTGTGGTTTTATCTGCCTTTGGTCTTTGATGATTGTGATGTACTGATGGGGTTTTGGTGTGGGTGTCCTTTCTGTTTGTTAGTTTTCCTTCTAACTGTCAGGACCCTCAGCTGTAGGTCTGTTGGAGATTGCTTGAGGTCCACTCCAGACCCTGTTTGCCTGGCTATCAGCAGCAGAGGTTGCAGAAGATAGAATATTGCTGAACAGCGAGTGTACCTGTCTGATTCTTACTTTGGAAGCTTCCTCTCAGGGGTGTACTCCACCGTGTGAGGTGTGGGGTGTCAGTCTGCCCCTAGTGGGGGATGTCTCCCAGTTAGGCTACTCAGGGGTTAGGGACCCACTTGAGCAGGCAGTCTGTCCTTTCTCAGATCTCAACCTCGGTGTTGGGAGACCCACTGCTCTCTTCAAAGCTGTCAGACAGAGTCGTTTGTGTCTGCAGAGGTTTCTGCTGCTTTTTATTGTTGTTGTTGTTGTTGTTGTTGTTGTTGTTTAGTTGTGCCCTGTCCCCAGAGGTGGAGTCTACAGAGACAGGCAGGTTTCCTTGAGCTGCTGTGAGCTCCACCCAGTTTGAGCTTCCCAGCAGCTTTGTTTACCTACTTAAGCCTCAGCAATGGCGGGCGCCCCTCCCCCAGCCTCGCTGCTGCCTTGCGGTTAGATCGCAGACTGCTGTGCTTGCAATGAGGGAGGCTCCGTGGGCGTGGGACCCTCCCGGCCAGGTGTGGAATATAATCTCCTGGTGTGCCCGTTTGCTTAAAGCACAGTATTGGGATGGGAGTTACCTGATTTTCCAGGTGTTGTGTGTCTCAGTTCCCCTGGCTAGGAAAAGGGATTCCCTTCCCCCTTGTGCTTCCCAGGTGAGGGGATGCCTCGCCCTGCTTCAGCTCTTGCTGGCCGGGCTGCAGCAGCTGACCAGCACCGATTGTCCAGCACTCCATAGTGAGATGAACCCAGTACCTCAGTTGAAAATGCAAAAATCACTGGTCTTCTGTGTCGCTCGTGCTGGGAGTTGGAGACGGGAGCTGTTCCTATTCGGCCATCTTGCTCCGCCCCCTGTCCTCAGGTTTATGTATATGTGTGCTGAATGTTTAGCTCCCACTTATGTAAATAAGAACATGTGGTATTTGGTTTTCTGTTCCTGTGTTAATTCAGTTAGGATTATGGCCTTCAGCTGCATCCGTGTTGCTGCAAAGGATGTGATTTCCTTATTTTTTATGGCTGTATAGTATTCCATGGTGTAGGGGGCATCACATTCATCACAACTTGAATTTATTCTATACGGCTACAGTAATCAAAACAGCATGCTATGAGTATAAAAGCAGACACACAGACTAATAGAACAGAATAGAAAACTCAGAAATAAAGTCATACAACTACAACAATATGATCTTCAACAAGGTTGACAAAGACAAGTAATGGGGAAAGAACTCCCTATTTAATAAATGGTGCTGGGATAACTGGCTAGCTATATACAGAAGAATGAAACTATAACTGTACCTTTCATCATATACACAAATTGACTCAAGATATCATTTCTTTTTCGAAAATTTAATTCTGTAATTTTTTGTTTCTGACTGCTTGTCTATCGCAAATGTCAGCTCTCTGAAATTAGGCACATTATCTGATTCATAACTATGTGATTTGTCACTACTGTGTTCCTGGAGATTAGTGGACTAGCAAAGAAATATATTAGGTTGGTGCAAAAGTAATGGTGGTTTTTGCCATTAACTTTCAATGGTATCTCAAAAGATATCAAAATGGCAGTATTTTTGGGGTGGTTCATAAACAATCTAAGCCCCATTGATGTTGGCTCCCACTAACCCTTGTTATCTCACCCCTAACCTGCATTCTGGGTCTCATTTGAAAGTTAAGCTCTATTTCTCCCTTATCTCTCTTTTCCTCATACAAACCACCAGCCCATTTCTTGCTATCAAGTTTTTAAACTATTTCTGCATTTCAAATAGAGTCCTGAAAATTCCTTTCGTAAATCAGGAGGGTTATCTGCCATTTTCTAAGCAGCTGATTTAGGAGAATTGGATGTATAATTGTGCCAGGTCCTTAGACAGCTCATTGTATATGCAGGCTTATATTTTATTGCTTCAAGAAAACTGTAAAAAAGCAAAATCACAAATTCCAGCAGCATACCGAAGTGACTACATTGAATGTAGATATTAATCTTTGCATTCTCCGATCTCTTACATGCAAAGCCATTTGTGAAAACAAAGATAGCATGGAAGCTTCTTAATGAATATTTGTCCAGTGAACATATGGATAACAACATTTTGATATTTTCAATCCAGGTGATAGAGCTTTCTTTTTCCCTCTACTCTCTCAGATGTCTCTGTTGGAGTCAATTGTTAATTGGTCAATATTTTAAATATTTATTGCACCTTTACTATGTGTTTAGCAATGGGACAGGGCTATTATGTGCAGGGGGAGGAGAGTGGCATCAGTGAGGAGGTAGAGACAAAGCTTTAAGACAACATGTTTTTACATAAAGATAAGAGAACAAAATAGTAGTCATTCAGCAAATATTTATTAAGTACCTATCATGTATTAGGTATTGTCTTAGACATTGGAGGTACATTCTCAATTCTCATGGACTTTAAATGCTAGTGGAATGAGAAAAACATTTAGCAAACATATTGGTAAATTAAATGATATATTATATGATGATAAGTATTAAGGAGTAAAATAGAGGAGTGAGGAAGTATAGGGTATTCAAAGAATGGAGGCCGATAACTTAAATAGGGTGGTCTGGGAAAGGGACAGTGAGAATGTGATACTTGAGCAAAGACTTGGGAGAAGGTGCAGGTGATGTGGATATCACAGGAGTTTATGGTTGTAGAAAAATTTAATATTAAGCAGATCATTTGTATTTGTTTCTAAATCTAACAGATAAATAAGAAAATAAATAAATAAGCAAAAAATCTTGAAACCTCTATGAATACTGTCAAATCAGCCTGATTATAGTATACGGGTCTGCTCTGCTATTCCTTTACAATCCTGTTCTTGCATCCAGTTGAGGTGATATCTGGCTGAGCAGATGGACTGCTAATAAGCTTGAGTTCTATTGTGCCATCTGACTCTTCTTCATCTCTGTAACATTAGATGTGTCACAAGGTGAGTCAGGGAGCTGGTGAGGCAGATGGCACCTGTGTCTCACTGTGGTTGCATTAGGCAATGTCCTATGCATGCATATGGAAGTGCAGATAGACAGTGCAGGAGGGTGGGAGGAAACCAACTACCCGGAGAATTTTCACTAGGAATCTTCTCATGGCAGAAAACTGGAAGGTTGATCACCTTGTATTTCTTTCTTCATTACAATGAGGATCTCCAGAGTTTTACAGCCTAAGAAATATGTTTTAAGAGGCAACTTCTCCAAGAAGAGTTCTCTAAAGAAGACTTTTTGTTTGCTCTCTTAGACTGGTTCAGGTGTGACTTTATGACAACTTTCTAAACTTCTGCTGAATTCTGCTCTTTTCACCGCTGTACAGGAAAGGGCAGGCCTTGTTGACTATAGGATTGCTATGAAACTTTTAAAAAAGTTACCCAAAGGTGGTGTCTGTCTTCCAGAATGTGGAATATAATATCACTTTAATTTGGCCATCTCTGACGATGAAAATAGGGAAGGGAGTTGGTATTATAAGGAGGAATTTTGATGTTATTTTTTCTACCACTTGCATATGATGAATGGACAATTATAGGTATTCCAAGTTAGTCATAGGATCCAGTTATTCTCATAAAATTCAAATGGTGTACCTAGAAGTCAAGTTTTTTTTCCCCATAAAATATTGGGACATATTTATTTGTTTTATTGTTTTTGTTTTGTTTTGTTTTTGGAGACGGTGTGTTGCTCTGTTGCCTAGGCTGGAGTGCAGTGGTGCTAACACAGCTGACTGAAGTTTCTATCTCCTGGGTTCAAGCTATCATAGCACTTTAGTCTCCTGAGTAGCTATGACTGCAGGTGTGCACCACCACACCCAGCAAGTTTTTATTTTTTGTAGAGGCAGGGTCTCACCATGTTGCTTAAGCTGGTCTAGAACTCCTGGACTCAACTGATTCTCCTTCCTTGGCCTCTCAAAGTGCTGGGAGTACAGGTGTGAGTCACTGCACCTGGCCAGAAAGATTTATATATTATATTTTATGATATCTACAAAGGGAAACTTTTGCTAGAAGAAAATGTGACTATTAGGCAATCATTCATGTCCCAAATTGCAATTACTAGAATCAAAAAGGATGGGGAAAAATAAACATATGTTGAAAACTTTCTATGTGTTGGGTGTTTTCCACATATGGTCATTTATTTAAACTTCACAAAATCCCCATGAGGAAGTCATTGTCCTCAATTGATGGGTAGGAGAGTTTAAGAAACTTTCCCAAGGTTACACATCAAGAAAGAGGTAGAGTCTGAGTTGAATCCAGATCTGTTTGACTCGAAACTTCTTCTGACTGTGTTATTTCCTCTCCCCATGGATGGTGCTTTCTGACTTTCCCGTTAGTACCATTAGTACTTGTTTTACATATTTTATTGTCTTTGGCAGATAGTAGGTATTAGGTGCCAACAATTCATTAAAACATTGTAACATAAAACAATTATTTGTAAAACAATATAATATAAAAATAGTATTAACTTTCTGTAGTAGTTATCTATTGCTATGTAAAAATTATCCCAATTGGGTAATAATGATGTGTCAATGTAAGTTCATCAATTGTAACATGTGTAACACTCTGGTGGGGGATATTGGCAATGGGGGAGGCTCCATGCACACTTGGAGGGAGAAAGAATATGTGGGATACTTCTGTACCTTCCTCTCAATTTTACTGTGAATGTGAAACTGCTAAAAAATGAAATCTTAAAAAAAATTTCAAAACGTATTTACCCCAAAACATAGCAAGTAATGACAATAAATATTTATCACTTTCTAAGACTTAGGAATCTGAGAGTGACTTAGGTGGATGATTCTGACTCAGGATCCCTTATAAGGTTGCATTCGAGCTGCTGGCTGGGGCTGCAGTCATGTGAGGGCTTGTCTGGGGCAGGAGGACCCATGTGTAGGGTGGCTGTGAACAAGAAGTCCCAGTGTTTTGCCACATAAGCCTCTCACTAGGTTACTTATGACATGGCAGCTAGTTTTCCCCAGACCATGTGCTATAAGAGAGAAAGAGAGTAAGCAAGCTGGAAGCTGTCCTGTGTTTTACAATCTGATTTTGGAAGTGATATTTCATCACTTCTGTGGTATTCCGTTGGTCAGTCTGGGAAAGGACTATATAGAGGTATGAATAATAGGAGGCTACCTGTGAGCCATCCTGGAAGTTGGCTATCACATGTTCTACAATTTTAATACTTTTTCTTGGTTGAGAATTGGGAAAAAAGTCTTCCATGAATTGTCTTTTTGGGCACCTTTTGCCCGCTTTTTCCATGATAATATTTAAAGGTTATCTAATTTGATCATTCTCTAGTTATCTTAGTATTAAGCACATGTGCTGGAAAGAACTTTGATTATTACTTTTGTAGGGACTATTCAGGCTTCATATCCTGAATACTCTTTATAGAAAGAGATACGGAATTCTTATCCTGTATCTTATTTTAACTGTAACCCTAACCCCAAACCTAAGCATTATATGCCCACAAATTGCCTCAATAATGTTTAAAAAAATTCAATAATATCTGATGAAATACAGGGCCATCTTTCTATTCTGGAGTATATTTTCTATTACTCTGCGGCAATTTTTGTTTTATCTCCAATTGTCTCAGAGTTGAAGCTGGCAAAGGGAGAGTAAATATTCTTCCCCAGTGCAATGCACTCTGCTATTTAGACCATGTGCATTTGGTTTAATACATAAATGCTCAGTGAATGAACATGAATTGATTGTCTTTAAATGACAGCTCCATCTTCTCCAAAAGACCATCTATGTCATTGTGGTAGACATTGTAGCTTCTCCCTTCCTATCTCAAGTGCAAGTTTTTACACCTCAACTCTTCTCTACACCTGAGTAGAGAAGAGCTCCAAGGTGACCATTGTCCCTCAGCAGCATAGGTAACTCACTCTAGGGGTTCTAGTGTCAGCTTTTTACAAAGCTCTCTGGCCTCTCAATCAGAGTAGTCCAGAAGCCCATATCAAGAATATTTTATCTTATTATTTGTCAAAGTTCTACAGAATCTTGGAAGGTGGGAAAACACTTGTTTTAAAATGCACATTTTTAGACCTTCTCCAGATATTCTGAATAAGAATCTCTGTAATTCGGCGGGTAGGGAGACTCAGACTGTATTTGTGATTTTTTTTTTCTTTTTGAGAAAGGGTCTCTCAGTGTCACCCAGGCTGGAATGTAGTGGCATGATCATAGCTCACTGCACCCTCAGCCTCCCAGGCTTAAGCAATCCTCCCACCTCAGCCTCCTGAGTAGCTGGGATTACAGGTGCACACCACCACTCCTGGCTATTTTTTGTCTTTTTGTAGAGATGTGGTTTTGCCATGCTGCCAAGGCTGGTGGTTTCTAATTTAAATAATACATTTATTAAAATGAAATTTCATACGAAGACTTTACCCTTTTAAAGTATACAATTCATTGGTTTTCAGTATATTCACAAAGGTCTGCAACCATCCCCAGTAATTAATCTCAGAACATTTTTCATCACCCCCAGAATAAACCTTGAACTCATTAGCAATCACTTCCCATATTCCCTCTCCCTAACTCCTGGCAACCACGAATCTACTTTCTGTTTCTATGATTACCTATTCTGGTTATTTTATATAAATGAAATAATACAATATGTGTGGCCGTTTTTGACTGGCTTCTTTTGCTTAGCATAATGATTTCAAAGTTCATCAATGTTGAATCATAAATCAGTACTTCATTCCTTTTTATTGCCCAATAATAATCCATTGTATGGATATAGTATAGTCTGTTTATCTATTCATCAGTTGATGGACATTTAGTTTGCTTCAACTTCTAGCCATTATGAATGCTATGAACATTCATGTATAAGTTTTGTGTGGAAATGTTTTCAGTTCTTTTAGGTATTGTTGTGGCCTAAATTATGCCCTCCCCACCAATTCATATGTTGAATTCCTAACCCCAATACCTCAGAATGTGATTACATTTGGATATAAGGGTTTCAAAGAGGTGATTAAGTTGAAATGAGGCCATTAGGGTGGGCCTGAATCCAATCTGATGGGTGTTCTTATAAGAAGAGATCATGACCACAGAGAGATACCTAGGGTGCACATACACAGAGGGATGAACATATGGAGAGGTGGCAAGAGGGCAGCCAGCTGTAAGGCAAGGAGAGAGGCTCCAGGAGAAACCAGTCCTGGTTGGAACCTTGATCTTAGTTTTCCAGCTTTCAGAACTATGAGAAAATAAATTTCTGTTGTTTAAGCGACCCAGTCTATAGTATTTTGTTTTGACAGCCCTAGCAAACGAATATGGGTGTACAGCTAGAAAAGGAATTGCTGGCTGATATGGTAACTGTATATTTAACATTTTGAGGAATTGCCATATTACTTTCCAAAAAATTGTACCATTTTACAATCCAATTCCTTAACATCCTTGCCAACACTTGTTATTGTCTGCTTTAAAAATTTTTTCAGCCATCTTAGTGGGTATGAAGTGGTATCTCATTGCAATTTTGACTTACATTTCTCGAATGACTTGTGATGTGTGCATTTTTTTCTTGTATGCTTGCGTTTTAAAACAAAGTTCACAAGTAATTTTTATTCATTCCAAAGTTTGAGAATTGGTGTTGCAGATTTATCATAATTCAAAGTTGTTACCTAGCTTAAACTCTTGATCTGGAACTTTAGTTGTCCAAATCAAAGTGACCCATTATGCTATAGTGTGGTCAGTATAAAATATCCATGTTAAAGATAACTTACGAGTAGGCCAATCAGTCCTTAGGAGTATATGTGATGTGACCTCAGAAACTTCACACTAGTTTGTTTTCTTGCCTACATCTGTGACATCTAACCTCTGAGAGCAGTATGTCGCAAAGTCCACTTTGTCTTAGGGCTAGTGAGTGGGAAAGAGAAGCCATCCTTGTGTGATATCCTGGGTGTGACCCTTGTTACCACTAGAGACACGACCATCATTCTGCCCCCTCATGGATTAACTACAGGGTGGCTGAGCCTTTAGAAACAGTGCAGCATCCCCTAGTTTGGACTTACTGCTTTATCCAGGTCCAGCTTCTGCTTTTGGCTTCATTCACCTTTTGAATTTACATTCTTTTTTGTCCAATTCTGAGAAACGTAGGTGTTTCCAAATTTACACTCTCTAAATGTAACTGAGTGTTGATATAACCTGGCTCTGAAATACGTTTGAGAGTCTGGGAAACAAAAAGTTGGGCAATCTTTTTGAGGAAATGCTGGGCAGTAGTTTTTACCTGTGTCTCTATTATAAGTTAAATGTTCTTATAAATAAGCAAGAAAATTCCTTTAAAATTAAGTGCTGTGTAAGAAAACTGGATGGAAATATGTCACTTTTATTCCTCCTTACCATTGCTAGATTGGAGTGTGTCACTTACCTGCATGCTGGGGCCTTGAGACACTGAGAAGGGAAATCAAGTTCTGCTCTCTCTCCATGAACTTTCAGGTCAGTAGGCTGCCACTTTTAACAGCAGCAATCCTAAACCCCTGAAAATGCAGTATTATTAGTTTGAAATTTCTAGGTAAGTTTTAAAAAAAGATTTAACAATTTTTGGCAATTTCTACACATTTATATTATATGGATTGTCATTTCTTACTCCTGCTATTAAATATCTGGCATAAAAGCAGGGATGTTAAATCTTTGCATTTCAGAGCTCAGCTCAAAAAACCTGGTGAAGTTTCATAACAAGTGGAATGCTAGTCTGTTAGTTTTCAGCAAAATGTGATCTCTTTGTTATGATGCTTTTTAGTGATAGTTTCTCTGTAAGGCAGTCCTTGGTATTATCTGAACATAATTAAGCTTTACTTCTGCTTTGTCGCAATTAAAGTAAAATAGAAGATAAAAT
Organism: Rhinopithecus roxellana; assembly: GCF_007565055.1. Taxonomy (NCBI): domain Eukaryota; kingdom Metazoa; phylum Chordata; class Mammalia; order Primates; family Cercopithecidae; genus Rhinopithecus; species Rhinopithecus roxellana. The sequence continues at coordinate 58,652,891 of NC_044553.1, read as the reverse complement.
CTGGCTTGATACATGTTAGAGTTGTTAGATTTTCATTTCCATCCTCTTTTTCTATTTGTGGAAAATTCTCCATTCTCCCACCATTCTCCTCCTAAAGAAGCTTCAACGGCCCTTTCTTCCTTTTCCCACCCTCTGGCATTGAGGATAAACTAGATCCCAAGATTCAGCAGCTACCTCAGCTGCCTAGGAGCAAGCTCAAGATTTTTGGACGTTAGATTGAAAGGCTTAATGAACTTCCAAAGGGGAGAGATTTAACCAGCAGTTCGACACATGGACAACACATTTATTTTACAAAGCTGGACAATGAAAACAATATATCAACTCAATGTTTCTGTTTCAGTAGCAAAATATTTGCAAGCATTATGTAATAAAATATGAAATAATATAGAAGTAACCTGATAGATAATTTGTACATAATGTCCTAGTAATGTCTAAGGAAAGTGGTAACATCAATCCAAATTACAGAATTATCATAATGGTTTAGTTATATGAAAAGACTGTTAACATTTCATTGGTCACCACTGATAATCTCTTTTTATTAGATTTATATTTAACAGTGATTAAGTACCACAATGTGCTGGCAACAGAATAGAATAAGGGCTCAGAAATTGTTCCTCTCCAGTGATCTTATAATCTTGCCGTATACCCATGAATTTTCTTTTTTATTTCTTTTGTATGGACCGTGGAACAGTTTGCATTATTACTGATCATAAATTCTGCCCTGATGAGATTAATTTTATAGATGTAGAATCAATAATACTTGAACACATTTGCAGCTGTGTACTGCCCAGTATTGCTCATTAATGGCTTTAAAAGAATCAGTGCATTTTGCTAGAAGCAAAGATAATGAGCCATTGATTATCCCTGCACAGCACAATTTACAGCCCATTTTATTTTTAATGCAACGTTAAATTAATTTGTAAAAGATCAGAAGCATTGCTTTATTTTCAAGCTGTGATTAAAGAGTTATTGAACTTTTCATAGAGAGCATTAATCAATTCTCATCTCTTCTGATTTTCCCAGAGTTCTCTGAAAATAAAGATGAATAGCTTGTGATTACCCACACTTATTGTGAGGCAGCAAACATGGAAGAGAAAACATCCTTATGGGGTTCATCTCTATGTGATGGAATTTGTCAGGAAGGGTTCTAGTCCATGGTATTTTTCCTTAAGTTCAGATTATGACTATGTTCTAGATCAATGAGTGGGGATGGAAATTTCACTGGAGTTTTAACTAAAAGCACCTTGAAGAGTATGAAGATACATATAAGGTAAGGTATGCACGTGTATTAGTTAGTTCTTGCACTGCTGTAAAGAAATACCTGGTCAGTCACCGTAGCTCATGCCTGTAATCCCAGCACTTTGGGAGGCCAAGGTGGGTGGATCACTTGAGGTCAGGAGTTTGAGACCAGCCTGGCCAATATGGTGAAACCCTGTCTCTTCTAAAAATACAAAAATCACACCCGAGTGTTGTGGCACACATCTGTAATCCTAGCTACTTGGGAGGCTGAGTCAGGAGAATTGCTTGAACCCAGAAGCAGAGGTTGCAGTGAGCTGATATCATGCCACTGAACTCCAGCCTGGGTGACAGAGTGAGACTCTATCAAGACCTGAGACTGGATAATTTATAAAGAAAAGAGGTCCACAGTTCCACAGGCACTACAGGAAGCATGGCTGAGGAGGCCTCAGGAAACTTACAATTATGGCAGAAGGTGAATGGGAAGCAGGCACCTCTTGCAAGGCCAGAACAGAAGGAAGAGAGTGAAGGGCATGTGCTACACACTTTTAAACAACCAGATCTCATGAGAATTCACTCACTATCATGAGAACAGCAAGGGGGAAATCTGCCCCCATGATCCAGTCTCCTCCTACCAGGCCCTGCCTCTAACACTGGGGATTAAAATTCTGTATGAGATTTGGGTAGAAACACAGATCCAAACCATATCAGCATGATTCATGCTTTTCTTTTGGAATGGTGTATGATTTAACTATGCTCACCTACCTCTATTCTTTCTTCTTAAATATCTTTTAAACTCACTTTAAAAATATTTACAAACTCATATAGTTTTTACCTTCTTTATCATTTTTTAGCAAACTTCTATCCTTAACTGAGTCTAGCTAAATTAGATATTAATTGTACAGAAGGACTAACATCATTGTGGTGAATTGCTTAGGCCACTAAAATGACCTTCAGACACCTGTTTGACTTCAGAACTAAAGGACTGCTTTATATTCTCAGTGAAGTACTTCATAGTAGATACTAGGGAGAAATTATAGGAAAATGAGATGAACCGAGTAGAAGAAAGTGCTATATAGTCAGATATCACAATTTTTGATTAGATGGTAATAGAACTCTAATAGGAAAGACAAAACTGTTGTATCTGGGAATTAGCAGGATGTAGAGGCTTCTTAATTACAGTGGGAAGAATAGATTTAGAGGGGCCAAGAACAACAACTAGACTTTCCTATTAAGGGAAGGGCAAGTTCTAGAATGGTTGGGATAAGAAAATTATCCTGTAAGGGCTAGAAGAAGGTCCATGTTAAATTTAGTATCCAAGGAATAAAGTCAATCAGGCAAGCAATTATATTAGGGTCCAGAAACAGGCTATCAAAATCCAAATAGTTGGTCAAAATCCAGAAATGGGGAATCAGGGACAAGCTGATCTTAGGGGCCCCAAGGGACAGTTAGGGAGAAACTATGAGCTAAGGATTCCAATCCCTACTTATCAGAACTAAATAGCAGTCCTGTTTAAAGTTAGAATAAATTTAGTAGTGATGTTCACCCACCATCAGGTGTCTACTACACATGCTTTGGCAGGTCTGATTTGTTGGATTAGATAACAGGGACATACGGCGAACTTTAGGGACCTAGAGATGACCTATGGAGAGTGAAATGCCTTCAAATAATACTATCAGGAAACACTAATGAAAGTGTTTAGAGGCTGGCCCAGTAAGTAGGTAGTTATCCAGAGATGTGGTTCAATGACCGATGAAAGGATCATCTGCTTCAAAATGGCTTTTTGACTGGCTTGTTGTCTGATTCAGTATCTTCAAACCTTCCCCGACTCCCCGCCACTTGCTTTCTCTCTCTTTCTCCTAGATTTTATTTACTCTTTGAATTATTGCTTCTGAAATATAGATATTTTGCTTGGGTAAAAAGTCTTAATGGTTTGAGGTTGACATGTTTTATACTGAGGCATAGAGAGAATAAGACACAGAACAAATTTGCTTTGTGTAGGGTAGGAGAGGACAGAATAAATTAGACATTTATATAGGTATCTCCACAGATTGCAAGTCTGGGTTAAAAGTAGTGAGTGGTGCTGAACATCTGGGGAATTGTGAAGGCCCTTGTTGCTCTGAGGGAGTGGAGAAATTCCAATAAAGGCATGCAGAGATTTGGTAAGGGCAAACTTCAGTTACCTTAAAATGTTGTCCACGACTGTTATGTACAACAGTAAATCAACAGGTTAAGTAAGGTTTATATTGGAAGGAAAGATGGGTTACGACTCTTTCTGTGTGTGTATGTTTGTGTGTGTGTGTTGTAGTTCAAAACAAACACATAAATAAATGGAATTAGATTGAAATCCACAAATGGGAAGGCAGTGGGATGCACTAACATGAGAGGCACTAAGAGGTCACACGGGAACTGTTCAGGTAGTGGTGTTGTCAGAGTCAGATGTGTAGATTCCTAGGTAAAAGGAAGGCATGGTTAGGCAAAGAAAAACGAGGGTCACATAAGGTTATATGCATATTAAAAGGATGTAGTGAGGTGTGCTTTAAGGAATTGTAATAAGTGACTTAAGGAGAAATTGATATAAGATTGAGGAAGTGTTCAGTATTTATAGATTCAGGATATGGGGCTATAAAGTTACATAAAATATTTGTGGCAGCAAAGGGCTTGAATGAAACCATTGTACTTGTTCAGCTTTGAACCCAGATCATTGCTATTATCCTTTCTGTGTCAAATAAGAGGTATATGCTGTTTTAGGAAAACTGAATATACAGCAGTATGTATTCATATATATAAACATACATATGGGAGGTGATTTGTTACTTTAGAAAAGGGTTCATTTCAGCATTGAGCATGCCTTCTTGGGGGACTGTTGCCTTTGAACTGGCATGGCCATAGGGGAAATCTGATCCAAACTCTTACCAAGGCGGGGAGCCCATCCATAGCAAATCTGTTACATAGGTATTGCCTTTGTGTTAACACTTCACAGTATGCAGTAAAGAAATTACTTTCTCAGTTTTACAGATGGGAAACTAAAGTAAGAAGATATCTAAAGTTATTTAGCAAACTACCCCCTGATTTCTAATTCAGAGCTCTTCCCAGCTGGCTCTCCAGTTGCTCATCTTCTACCAGTGTTATCAGATGCCTCTTTGCTCTCAGACCTTCCATTAGATGGGGTATTATTGAGGCAACTGGAAGTTGATGTAGCTTTGGGCTCAGCCCTGGGTTCAAACATTGTCTCTGTCATCTATTAGCTACAATTAACTAAACTTCTTTGAGTCTATTTGCTCTCTTTTAAAATGTAATCAAATGTCTACTTTAGTTCTTTCTATAAGGATTAAGTGAGATAATGAATATAAACTGCCTAGGACAGTTCCTGACACTTAGTAGGTGCTCAAAAATGTTTGATTGCTTGCTCCACATATGCCTCAGTTGTTCACTTTGTCTATGAATACATGCTGAGCTATCTTAATGACAGACTAATGTCTGCAACGACATGTCCTTTCTAAATATATAGTTCATTTCTTTTTAACACATGCCATTCATCTAAACCTCTCTGTAGGCTCTAAAAGATTCATAAAATTCTTGATTTTGACATATTTCTAGCAATCAGTTTGAATTAGAGATTAATGTTTGAACTGCTGCAGAACTTTACATAGGAATTTGACTTGTCTTATGCCTTAACTGAAATAAACTTGATATTAGACCTTTGCTTAAGTTAGCTGAATTAATTCTGCTTTAATTCAAGTTCATCTCTGCAGTGGAAAATGACAGGCATTATTGAGTTATATACACTTCTCATCCTTGCAGGAGCAATTTAATACACTGCAGAGCCTGTCAAAATTCAATTCAAGGTTGAATGACTAATGCATAAAAGTCAATTCCATATCCTATCACAGATAAAGCCAGTTATTTCTTTTTATCAAGTAGATGGGGATGCTATTTGGATCTAAGGTAGTAAAGGTTTGAAACTTCAAGCTTTGCAAAGTTACAGGAGATGTGAGTGTGTGGAAAACTAGGGAGTTTCAGGAGTAGCATCTGCCTAAAGAAATGAATTAACACAGAGAGAGTTTGACTTGGTCATTTTGTCCTTTATGCAAGTACAATTTCCATAGCTTTTGAATTTAGGAGCAAGCAAACAACACAAAGCCAAGAGCTGGAGGAATAAGAAAAGTTTTCTAAGGCTCTTACTTTCCGGCAATGCTGCTGTAATCTAAATTTATATGTGGGTATGTATGTGCATGTGTACGTATGCATGTATATGTGTATGTGCATACATGTATGTCTGTGTGTGTATGTCTGTGTGTGCGTGCACATTAGTGTAGGCACAAAGGCACAAGCATGAGCATAGGTCCTGGCACTGCAGGCAACCTGCCTGACATTTTTCTGGATGCTGAAGGTATAGGAGTGAAGAAATTCCTACCCTATGGAGCTTATATTTTAGTGGAGGGAGAAAGACAATAAATAATAAAAATAATAAGTATATTGTGTTGCATGTCTGATACTGGTAAGTGCTATAGAGAAAAATAAAACAGGGGCAGAGGAAAAGGAATGTGAGAGGTACGACTTTGTTAGAATGAGCGTGGAAGACTGAAGTGAGCCATGGAATTACTTTGGGGAAAAAGCATTGTAAGTAGAGAGAGCAGCAATTACAGAGGCTCTGAGGCTGGGCAGGCTGGCATGTTGGGAGAACACTAAGAAGGTCAGGGTTGTTGGAGAAAAGTGAGTGAAGGGGAGTAGTAGGAGATGAGATGAGGGAAAAACAGGAGTCTGGATCCTGTCCACCTATAGAGGTGACTTTATGGACTTTGTCTTTCTTTTAGAGTGAGATGAAAGCCATTGGAGGGTTTTGCAGGAGGAATATGATCTGAATTCTACTTCTCTGGCTGCTGTGCTCAGAATAGACTTTAGAGGAACATGGAAAAGCATGGAGACCAACTAGAAGGCTAGGATATGACAGTAGGGTGACAATTTTTTTTGATAATGCCACTGTTGAAGCATGGCTATAGTAGGAGAGGTTGAAGTAGGAGGAGGACAAGATAACTGGAGGAGAGGAGGTCAGCCACGAGGCCACATTATCGTCAGGATAATCTACATGTGTGAGGCTAAATGTTACCTCTTGAGGAGATTTGCTGGATATGACTTGGGGCTATACTCCTAAGTCTTAATGCCTGCTGTCATTGGGCCTACAGAAACCATCAAGAATATTCACTGGAAAAGATTACAGCAAGCTGGCTGGCATTTTACCTTTGTTGATATGTACCCACAGTCCTTCTCATTAGCCATTTGGCCAGATAATACCCAAACTGAGAGTTAATACAATGTTGGTGCATTTATTTTTTTATTATACTTTAAGTTCTGGGGTACATGTGCAGAATGTGCAGTTTTGTTACATAGGTATAGACATGCCATGGTGGTTTGCTGCAACCATCAACTCATCACCTACATTAGGTATTTCTCCTAATGCTATCCCTCCCCTAGTCCCCGACCCCTGACAGGCCCCAGTGTGTGATGTTCCCCTCCCTACGTCCATGTATTCTCGTTATTCAACTCCTGCTTACGAGTGAGAACATGCAGTGTTTGATTTTCTGTTCTTGTGATAGTAATATCAGTGCATTTATGATGAAATACTCTCTTCCACCAATATTATCCATGTCCTGTCTTGGAGATTCTACTGATTAAATTCATTTCTCATTCTCTTGGCATTACATTTTCATTTTATTTCTTTTGATGAGAAATTCACTTTTAATAGGGAAAGTGAGCCTTATGCAGGCACATTTTTAGAAGTAATTTATATGGATAATTGTGTATCTTTAAAAATTTTTGCATCATACAAAATGTTCTTATGTGATAAATATAAGCCAGGGTTTCTTTTATCAGTCAGCAAATCAAAGCATTTAATTTATTTTTCCTGTATGGAGAGCACAATATAGAACTCAGGGAAGAGAGCTACAAAGGGAACAGAAGATATAATTTTTTTCCCATGAAACTTACAGAATAGTTTTGGCAATATAGAGAAATCAAGAGAACAATAATTTTCAAAGGAGCCCACCAAGCAGTCATCTAGCCAACTTCCTAGTAGAGGTGTGAACAGAATTAGACTTAATCATGGAAGGCTTCTTAGAAAGATGGACATTGACGGGACAAGATTTTTATAATGAGCTTCTATCTTCGAGGTACAAAGGGAGAGGAAATTCCAGGGAGGGGATAAAGTGAGTTCCATGCAGAAGATAGCAAAGTCAGCATGTCTGGGGTAGAAAATGCATGAAAGGAAAAATTTAGAAGTGAAGTTGGTGAGTCTTCACCACTGCACTGGGGATTTGATATGAGAATCAAATAATGCTGGATAAGTAGCATCATATAAGGAAAAACAGTGCTGCTGTTTTTTTTTTTGGAGACAGGGTACTCCAGACTAGAGTTGTAGTGGCCCAATCAAGGCTCACTACAGCTTCAAAGTCCTGGGCTAAAACCATTTTCCTGAATACCTGGGATTAAAGGTGTGAGCCACCACTCTTGGCTAATTTTCTATTTATTTATTTATTTTTCTTTTATACAGAATCTTGCTCCATCATCCAGGCTGGAGTGCAGTGGCACCAACTTGGCTCAATGCAACCTCTGCCTCCTGGGTTCAAGCAATTTTCATATCCCAGACTCCTAAGTAGCTGGAATTACAGGTGTGTGCCACCATGCCTGGCTAATTTTTTTTTTTTTTTTTGAGTAGAAATGGGGTTTGCTATGTTGGCTAGGCTGGTTTCAAACTCCTGGCCTCAAATGATCAAACCTCCTCAGCCTCCCAACATGCTGGATTACAGACATGAGCCACTGTGCACAGCTCCTGCTTTATTTTCTTTGTACATTTATAATCAAACACAGTCTGAATGTGCTGTTTTAAAATTCCCTATATTATGCATCATTTTGCTAGGATGTGGAGTCTATGAGGCAGGATTTTCATTGCTTTTTGTCATGGCCAGCGTGTAGAACATCATCTGTGCGCAGTGGGTCCCAGCAGACACCTGCTAAATGAATTAGTTAATGAGCTGCGGAGTCAGCCAACAAGGGGAAGCACGTTAAGTCGTAGGCCTGGTCTACAATGGATTTCCCACTGAACTTTCAGAATCTGCTGGCCTTCTATCACAGTTGCTCTGCTGCAGAGCACCATTTTTGCTATTATAGGCATTAAGCCAGCTAGCAAACAGCCATGCTGGGGCACTTGCCAAACTCAACAAATGCCATTTAGAAACAAAAGAACCTGTAATGGAGACATCAGCCATTTGTTAAACAAACCATTAGTTTGGAAGCAGAAGCTGCACATGTGATGAATCTACTAATTTACAGAGCATTATCAGACATTAGTTAATTGCCAGACAACTTCATGTCCCAGGATACACTGAGGAAGTTTCTATTACTAAGGAGAGATTGGATGTCTTGCCTATTAATAATTACAGGACTCATATACCAGAATGAAAGAGTGAGTGGCTCCTACATCATCCTAGTGTTCCACTGCCACTTCTAGAATTATTTCTGAGTTTTTATTTTTAAATAAAAGTTATACTTATATGCTGAATATTTATTTATTTGTTTATTTTTGAGACAGAGTCTTGCTCTGTCCCCCAGGCTGGAGTGCAGAGGTCTGATCTTGGCTCAGTACAACCTCTGCCCTCCTGGGTTCAAGCAATTCTCCCACCTCAGCCTCCTGAGTAGTAGCTGGGATTACAGGTGTGCGCTACTACTCCTGGCTATTTTTATGTAAATATATATATTTATATATATTTTATATAATATATAAATTATATAATATATAAATTATATAATATATAAATATGTATGATATATTTTATATAATTTTACATAAATAAATCATATATTATATATTAAACTATATATAATATTATATGTAATTATAATTATATATAATATTATAATTATATATATATAATATTATATATATATTTCAGTAGAAACGAGTTTTCACCATGTTGGCTAGCCTGGTCTCAAACTCCTGACCTCAGGTGATCCACCTGCCTCCACCTCCCAAAGTGTTGGGATTATGGGTGTGAGCCACCATGCCCGGCCTTTGCTGAATATTTAAATGGAACAGAAAGATAAACATTTAGAATTAGTCTCTCTACCCAAAGTCCCTTGCCAGATGCAATTTTTTAGTCATTATCCACAATTATAAAATGTCACAAGCGTTCCTCTTCAGATTTTACTTAATGTCACAGTTAGGATACTTTTACAGCACAAACAGATATACCCAATTATTATTTAATGGCTGCATAGTACTCTATTTTGTGTGTGTTTAATAATTTAATTAACAGGAAACACTGATCATTAGTATTTAGGTTTTATTTTTTAACTATTATACAAAGAACAAGATAAATGTACCTGTAATGCCCCATGACATAATGTTATGAGTATATTTGTAAAGCAAGTTCCTGACAAGTATTTCTGAGACAAGGAATACTTGTGTTTAAAAATATGAAACTGCTATATTGGCATCTTGAATAGAAAGTGGCCACGAGAGTGCCTATTTCTCTTCACTGTTGCTAAAGTTACATATTGTAACATTTCAGTTTGTGCCAATTTGAAAGTTAAAAAATTATGTCTAATTTTTATAGTTTGCATTACTTTAACTCTGAGTAAGTTTGAATATCTTTTCTGTATACCAGTTGGTCTTGTCTCTCTCTCTCTCTCCCCTCCCCACCTCCCTCCCTCCCTGCTTCCCTCCCTCTCTCCCTCCCTCTCTCTCTCTCTCTCCCCCCCTCCCCGTGTGTGTGTGTGTGTGTGTGTGTGTGTGTGTGTGTCTGTGTGTGTGTGTGTGTGTGAAAGCAAGGTTAATCTGCCATTCAAAAGCTTGGCCCGTTTAAAAGGTGTGATTGGCTTCCTCTAATAGATATATGTATCTGTGGATAGGACTTAGGTTCCATCCCTCCCCACTGGATTGTGACTCTGTAATGAAAGGACCATGCTGTATTTATCTATCCCACAGTTTGGTAAATGGGTAGATTTCTTTTATGATTATGGATGGTGTAAAAAATTGACAAGAAGTCATTTGGTGTAGTAAGCATCAGGTATAGTAAGGCTAATGGAGAGCAAAATAATGAAGGAAATCAAGTAACTTTAAGGAAGTTTGTAGCTGGTTGAAACGCAACTTGCTGAAAACTTAATGCAAATAAATAATTATATCTGCACAGTTTATGATGCTGCATCACATTTTCACTTTAAGTTTCTGACATTTGCAGGAAAATAATAAAATTTTAAAATATCCTTATTCATTTGAGATCTGTTACTATTTTTAACATTAGTCTAGCAATGTTGATATTTTCTTTGTAAAGGGTAGTAAGCTCAGTGTGAGTTCTTAAATATCTAGGAACACATTTTTTCCCCTCTCTTAGAGCATGTATTTAATTTTATGAATTAAGCAGAAATATAGAATTATATGGAAAATAGAAAAATAGAAATTATATGCTAAAATTTTATTTAACTTGTTGGAGAAATTTTTTAACGTGGGGAGTGGTGCAATCATTACTTCGAATAAACTTATGTATTTATTTAAATATTATTTATAATACTTAGAATACTTTTTCAGACCAAATACCTGTGGGAATTAAGTGTATTGTACATATTCTCTGGTGTTTAATGCATAGCTGCAACATAGATATTAAAGTCTTCTTTCCAAGCAACAAAAACTTTAAGCATTGCCTACATAATTTAAAGGCATGTGTATGTTTCATTCCTTTCTCTATCATAAAAGTAACCAAAAGAGTGTTAGATACCATACCAATTGTTTCAAAATCATGACTACTCTCATTTTTGTTTGTGGTCTTAAGGTATAAATCTGTGGAGGCGACACGTAAACATAAAGAAAGCCCCTTTACAACCAATAGTCCTTAAAGTAATATACTGGCACATCAAAAACCTGACACAGTCTTAAATCTTTACCAAAGGTGTTGTAAGAAAAAGCAAACAGAAGAATGAAGTAGTGCTATATAAGAACATATGAGGTAGGTAAAACAATCAGCATTGGTCCAAGACACTCAATCAGAGCAGGTTACTTTTTTTCCTGGCAACAATCCTTTTGAATGAAAAGAAAAGGAAAAAACACAAAACCGTGGAAGCATAGTTGTTTTGGGTTGAAAGTGAAAGTTGGTGGACCTAAATAAACATGAACCTGCTTGGTAGACAGGCCTCTCAAGTGTGACTTGTCTGCAGTAAATTTAACTTTTAACTGCATATTCTTTCCCAAATCAATGAGATATTTGTTTGTTTTATGGGCTGGAAAACCAAAATGATTGTTTTCTAAAAGCCAACATATTTTATTTCTTTTCTGGATTATGGAAAGTAAAAAGCAAAAAGATGCAAAACTGAGAAAAAGCCCTAGAACACAACTCTGATTAATTATTATAGCTAAGGGTTCTTTTTTTTTTTTTTTGAGACAGAATCTCGCTCTTTCACCCAGGCTGGAGTGCAGTGGCGCAGTCAATACTTACCGCAACCTCCACCACCTGGGTTCAAGCAGTTCTCCTGTCTCAGCCTCCCGAGTAGCTGGGACTACAGGCACACGCCACCACACCCAGCTAATTTTTGTATTTTTAGTAGATCCAGGGTTTCACCATATTGTTCAGGCCGGTCTCGAACTCCTGACCTCAGGTGATCCACCTGCCTCTGCCTCCCAAAGCGCTGGGATTACAGGCATGAGCCACCTTGCCCAGCCTGCCAAGTGCTCTTTCTATTCACATTCTAGGTAGTTTTATTTAGATATTATTTTCACTTCTAGAATTTCTCTGTCTAGTCTTCCCTGTCATTCTTTAGTAGCCAAAATCACTTTTTGTCTTGAGCTCCAGACCTTCTCAGTCATTTGGACTGATCTCTGTGGACCTTTGTTCCCAATGGTCAATACTTTCAATGACTTTTTTTGCCTGATAGGTCTTCAAAAAGTTCACAGAAAATGCATATTATTTTTAAAAATGTTGTTCTTTGCCCATTTTTAAATGAGGTTGCTTTTTGCTTGTTGACATGAAGAGACACTTCTCAAAAGAAGACATACAAGTGGCCAAGAAACATGAAAAAATGCTCATCCTTACTAATCATCAGAGAAATGCAAATCAAAACCACAATGAGATACCATCTCACATCAGTCAGAATGGCTATCATTAAAATGTCTAAAAACAACAGATGCAGGTGAGGCTGTGGAGAAAAGAATGCTTATACACTCTTGGTGGGAATGTAACTTAGGTTAGCCACTGTGGAAAGCAGTTTGGAGATTTCTCAAAGAACTTAAAACAGAGCTACTGTTTGACCCAGCAATCCCATTACTGGGTATATACCCAAAGGAATATAGATCATTATACCAAAAAGACACATACTTGCAAATTTATTGCCATGCTATTCACAATAGCAAAGACATGGAATCAACCTAGGTGCCCATCAATGGTGGACTGAATAAAGAAAATGAACAACATGGAATACTACACAGCTATGAAAAAGAATTAAATCATGTTCTTGCAGCAACGTGGATGGAGCTGGAGGCCACAATTCTAAGTGAATTAACATAGGGGCAGAAAACCAAATACCACATGTTCTCACTTATAACAGGGAGCTAAACATTCAGCACCCATGGACATAAACACGGGAACAATAGACACTGTGGACTACAGGAAAGTGGAGGAAGAAGTGGGAGATGGGTTGAAAAAACTACCTACTTGGTACTTTGTTCACTACCTGAGGTCAATATACCCATACAACAAACCTGCACATGTACCACCTATATCTAAAATAAAAGTTGAAAAAAACCCACAGCTATGCATAGATTTCAAAAAAAATTTGTGCCAAAATTCACTTGTACTAGCTTACAACACTGAACAGGATCAGTTTGAGGTACTAAGAAAGATAAGACATGAGTTTGAAAAGAGCTCCTATCAGAACAGCATGACTTCTTCTAAAATTGAAGAAAGAACAAATACCAGACTTACAGCTTGGGTGGAAGGAAGAATGGTAAAATAATTGATCCTTTATGAAAAGTTTATGGGGATAATACCCCAAAGAAATCAGCAGTTTACAAGTGGATAACTCATTTTAAAAAGGGATGAGATGATGTTGAAGATGAAGCTCACAATGTCAGACTATCCACATAAATTTTTTTTTTTTTTGAGACTGAGTCTCAGTCTGTGGCCCAGGCTGTAGTGCAGTGGCGAGATCTCGACTCACTGCAAGCTCTGCTTCCTGTGTTCATGCTATTCTCCTGCCTCAGCCTTCTGAGTAGCTGGGACCACAGGTGCCTGCCACCATGCCCGGCTAGTTTTTTTTGTATTTTTTGTAGAGACAGGGTTTCACCCTGTTAGCCAGGATGGTCTCGATCTCCTGACCTCGTGATCCACCCACCTCGGCCTCCCAAAGTGCTGGGATTACAAGCGTGAGCCACTGCGCCTGGACTATCCACATACATCTTTGAGGAAAAAATTAATCTTGTTTGTGCCCTAATTGAAGAGGATTGATGATTAACAGCAGAAAAAATAGCCAACACAATAGACATCTCAATTGGTGTAGCTTACGCAGTTCTGACTGAAAAAGTTGAGTAAACTCCACATGATGGATAGAGAACTGTTTCACCTAGACCAGCTGCAGACAAGAGCAGAGCTTTCAATGGTACTTTTAAATAAGTGTAATCAATTTCCTAAAGCATTGGTTCCAAGAATCATAACAGGAGATGAAACATGGCTTTATCAGTACAATCCTGAAGCTAAAGCACAACCAGAGCAATGACTATCAAACGTTAGAGGTGGTCCAGTCAAAGCCGGAGCAGATCAATCAAGAGCAAAGGTCATGACAACAGTTTTTTGAGATGCTCAAGCCATTTTGCTTGTTGACTTTCTGGAAGGCCAACGAATGATAACTTCTGCTTATTATGAGAGTGTTTTGGGAGAGTGAGCCCAAGCTTCAGCAGAAAAACACCCAGGAGAGCTTCACTGGAGTCTTTCTCCACCACGACAATACTCCTGCTCCTTCCTCTAATCAAACAAAGGAAATTTTGCAAGAATTTTCATGGAAAATCATAAGGTATCCACCTTACAGTTTTTATTTGACTCTCTCTGACTTACTTTGTTTCCTAATCTTAAAAAAAATCTTCAAAGGGTACCAATTTTTCTTCAGTTTATAATGTAAAAAAAGTCTTCATTGACATGGCTAAATTCTCAGGACCCTCAGTTGTTTAGGGATGGACTAAATGGCTGATACCATCGCTTATAAAAGTGTCCTAAACTTGATGGAACTTACATTGAGAAATAAAGTTTATAGTTTTGATTTTTATCTTTTAATTGTATTTTTCTATAACCTTTCTGAAGTTCCTTGTATTTGGCGTACTAGAAGTGCTTCATGCTGTCCGTAGCATCCATGTATGTATATGTGGATGAGGGTACACACACACACACACACACGAGCTGAAAATGAATCCATACATGTATATGTGCATGAGGGTACACAAACTCACACATACACACACATACACGCAAGCTGAAAGTGCATCCATGCATGTATATGTGCATGAGGGTGTACACACACACACACACACACACACACAGACACACAAACATGAGCTGAAAGTGCTTGGAGTTTTATGTCCTCCAGGAAGTCATGGGCTTTCATAGCCTTATGTGATGAGGGCTATGAAAGTCCAACTCCCTAACCTTAAGCTGAGACAAACTTTATACCCCAGAGCTGCCCCGAGAATCTGGCAAAGCTTGGGACTTGGCTTGTCCTCTTCCCCTTTCCTGTCCTGCTTCCTCATTCTTTTCCTGGTTTCTCTGGGAGCAGTTTCTTAATAAATCACTAGCATAGAAATCTCCCTCTCATATTTACTTTTGGGGAATCTGATTAAGAGAACTGGTTATGTACAAAGTCAAACATTTTCCTCCTATTTTCCCTTTTGGAACTTACCCTGAGTCAATGAACAATAGCACAAGACCGTACCTCTGAATGAGTCTGAACTACAATTTCAGGTTTTCTTCTTGGTGGTCTTATTTGGAGTATCACTGAAAATGTGTGAAATGAGCCAGACATAGTTATGCTCCCAACCCACAGATGGGAAACAAAGGGCCAAATGCCTTGCTCCATCTCATGGAGCAACCGGGGCCCAGGATGCCTGTTCTTGGATATTTCATCTTGTGCTCTCTCCGCTTCACTGTTCAGCTTCTCCAAGTTAGAGCTTTTATTCTCTCCCAGCGCCCCATGAGGCACTGAAAGAAAACTAGGTCCCTTTTAACTTCTCAACCTGCACTGTCCAAAATAACAGCCCCTAACCCCATGTGGTTATTTAAATGTAAATAAAATTAAAAACTCAGTTCCTCAGTCAGACTAGCCACATTTCAAGTGGTGAATACTCACAACCTTGCAGAAAGTTCTTTGGATAATGTTGTCTTAGACCCTTTACTCATCAGAAGTTTGAAGTATTTTTCTCTTTGTGTGTATCTGCTAACTTGATATGTTTTTCGTTTTTTAAAACAATCTTGGGACCAACATCAGGGTGATTGCTACCTTGAATTCACCGTTACAGGCATCTGAATCTTCATAAACACATGCTATATGGGCTTTGGGTAAAAGAGAAGGGGAGTGGCCACAAAAACACATGTAATTAGGAAAGAAAATTTCATAAGACCCCATTTATCTCTCCCTGAAATACTGCTGAAATAATTTCCGCTTTTGCCTACCACACAGATGTAGAATTGAGATGAAATTACAGAAATAAATTAGAGCACCAAGAATGAATTAGAACAATTCTAAAACTTATCTTTGAGCTTATTTATGTAGGCGTAATGTAAGTATACGGGATCATTAGATTTTAATTAAATGTTATCTGTTAATTAACAGAAGACTGCTATTTCCTGCAAAATGAAGAACACTTTTTTTCTAAACAGTAATAAAAAGATTTAGAAAAAAACAACAAACTAATGATTTTAACCTTTGAATATATATTATCAACCAAGACAGTCAATTTTTGTGCTCTAGAGTAGAGTGAAAAAAACAACAACATAAAACAATGGTAAAGAAGTGAAATGATAGGGATCAGAAAATTAGGCAGGATGGTGATACTTGCTGTGAGAATTTGAAGGCTGCCAAATACCAGCAGAGGCTGAGGAAGCTTCGTGAGGTGCTGGGAAGAATTAGGGAAGCTGCAAGTGCTAGGTAGTTTTGGAAATGGAATTAAATTTAGAAACCAGTATTTTTACAATTTAAGGCTAGAATGAAAATAAATTGTTTATGCAAAATTTAAATAGAAGTTCTTTCTTTCCTCTTTATAAGTACTTTAAAGCAAGAGACACTTGAATTTAGAGCAATAGAACAGAAAGAAAACATTACATATTTTGGAAAAAATTAAAGATTTATTTATTTTCAGAAAGCCCACATTACCCACCAAAATTTCCAACACATAATTTCAACTATAAAGATACAGACTTATATTTTGGGCAAATTATTTTTTTCTAAGGCTTGGCAAATATTGCACAATAAATCACAACATGCTACAATGAATGAAGGTAATTGAAATCACATTTCTCAGTATAATCACATACTCAGTTGAGTATAATGCTGGATAATGAGGACACACACACACAATATGTATATGATGAAAAAAATCTTCATGTTTGTTAACATTTTAGTTTCAATGAGATGGACTTGTTTATTTACTTTTAAATTTGGTTTAATGAGGTTTTAAAAACAGAACTATTCCATCTAAGTAAATTTGAGACCTAAAAGTGCTAATGACACCAGATGTCAGTTTCAATTTTAAAAAGTAAGATCAAGACTTCTGTAGGTAAAAGAAAAATAATTACTGGGGAATTATTTTATATTATTTAAGAGAAAGGGCACTATTAAGAGAAAGCGTAGCTATGTTTACTGAAAGGAATAAGAGAACATGAGAGAGCTAAATTGTTCTGCAAAAAAAGGCCAAGGGGGTTGGGGAGATGGGGAAAGAGGAGCGGCATTACCTCTGACAATTCAGGAGGTAGGAAAGGTGCCTCTAAGCCATGTAGAGAAAGGGTGAAGAGGTAGGTGGCAGCTAGAGGGGAGTGTTGGAGATGGGAAGTGTTCCGTCTATTCAATGTTGCATACAAATTACTCCCAAACTTAGTGACATAAAATGAAAATTTACTATATTCACAGATTCTGTGAGTCAGGAATTCTTAGATTTGTTCGGGCAGTCTCTCATGCAGTTGCAGTCATATCCTGGCTGGGGCTTCAGACACCTGAAAATTTGATGAGGGCGCTGGAGAACTCACTAGCATAGCTGGTAAGGTAGTACTGGCTGTTGACTCGAGGCTTCAGTTCTCCATGTGGGCTGCTGCATGGAGCTGCTTGAGTGTCCACATAACACAATAACTGGCTTTCCCCAGAGCAAGCAATCCAAGAGGTCAAGTTGGAAGCCATGCTTCCACTGTATACTCTTGATCACTCAGAGCCAGTGCTGATTTAGTATAGGAGGAGATTACTCAAGGGTATAAAAGTAAGGAAACATGGATCAGTGGGATCCATCCTGGAAGCTAGCCACCACAGAACAAGGCCACAGAGATATGTATTAGAAATTTGAAAATTATTTTTACATATAATGTGCCATTCCTCAGCCTCTTCACCCAATTTTCAGTAAATCTAATACACTCCTTAATGTTTTGTGGAGTTGGATTTGCTCCTGAGGTCTGCTTTAAGTGGGCTTGAGACAAGAGGAGAGGCCATCTACAGTTTTGGACACATCTGAGTTGCATACATATTTTGACATTTTTCCCAAATGAAGCAGGGAGTCTCTGAATTACGTTATAAAAACTCCTGTAAAAGTGATAGAAATATCTAAGGTTTCTTTTTCTATTCTTGCAAGTGACAGATTACTTTTGTCACCACAATTAAAATGAAAACATCTAATTCTTTTCCTTATTCTAGGCAATGTGTACCTCAGGGTGAAGAGAATAGCTTTCTTCTATATTTGATCTTTTATATTGGCTTGAGACCAAAAAGCTAGTATAGGAGATTCCACCTAGTCCAGTTTTTGCCATATACACATCCTCAGAGGGTCACGTAAAACTCTCTCCTTCCATGCAAGAGCACTTTCCCTCCGACCTCTCTTTTCCCAATACCCTGACAAAGAGGAACAAGAGCATGAGGATCCAGAATAAGAAAGAGGAAGACTTAGGGAGGAAATGTCCTAATCAACAGTCTTCTGGGAATTCAGAACTTCTCTTTCAGTTCAGCTCATCTTCTGTTTCACGGGGAAAATGATTAGTCCTGAAGCATTAACTACTCATCAAAAATAAAATCAAGTAAAAACAAAGGTAAAGGAAATTGGCTCTTTACCATTGTGGAAAGGGCCGAAGATCTGTCATTCCTATTTCAGATTTAGTCAGAGATAATTTGGGTAAGCATTGACTTTTATAAATGCACTTCATGGCACACAGCTCCATGTTCTCTCACAAATCGTCAGTGTGAATCGATGTAATACTCAATAGCATTTCCCTTTGGAACCTGTTTTCAAAGAGCTATTATTATGATGGCAAGAATATGCTAAGCACACAGACTATTATCCATTTGATTTTCTGCTGAAGAGAATTATTGCAAAGGTATCAAAGCAGTTTGATTATCACAGGGAGAGTTTTTATTTTCAGCTTTTTCAAGCTGTGTATTGAGTTGCTTTGCCTTCATTTAAACATTAAATTCTATAATTAATTTACAATACACTCAGGGAAAAGACTCCTTGGTGTAAAGCAAAAAGCTACAAAAAAGTAGAAGATTTAGTTCCCTCAAAGGCTTCGCATTAAATTTCAATTCAATTCAATTAACATTTATTGAATGTCTGGAGGGAGCATGGCACTGTAGTGGGTACTAGAATTCAAACCATGCAGAAGTTCAAGAAAGTTTCAAAGTTAATTTTATAAATATAGGTAGAGAAAAATCAGAATCATTTAAACTATATTCTTTTTGAAGTCTAGATTTCCTTTGATAGATTCTTAAAATGGTGTGTAATCTGATTGGGAGCTCCCTTGGAATACGGTGAAGAGCGCAAAAAACATTCTTTCTTGACTCTTAAATTTGGAGTAAATAAGTTTTTATTACTACCTCAAGAAATAGCTTAAGTGATAGAAAAAACTAGTTTAAAATATTTTAACTAAACTTAGTGAATGATAGTATTGCTTTTGGAAAGGTACCATAAAATAAAAAGACTCCTCCTGTTATACATGGAATTTAACATTTCAGATTTGGAACATATTTACTCTTTAAGTGCCATTCAAAAAATAACAAGTAGCAGTCTGGTTATCACCAGGAACTGGGAATAATTTGGAAAGAGTATAGAGATAGGTTTAGAACTGCTGGAATTTTTCAAAAGACCTAACAAAATCTAGCAAAAGAGGTCCATCCAATTGTCTTCAGAGCCCTCCTTACCTAAGAAAGTTTCATATACCTGCCAGCCCTTTTCCTGCAAAAGTCAAAGATGGGCCTAGATACAAAGCAAATGCAATGAGTTCCTTTCTTAAGATCAAAAACTACACCTCATCTGCAGACGAGGAAAGCAGTTGTTTGTAATAGATCTGGAGCACAAAAACACTGTTTCTTTGTCTATGTTTTATTATCAGTTTGTCCTGTTTATCCTATGAGATTCTTTCTTAAAACTTTGTTAATTCTATGCAGCCATAAAAAAGAATGAGATTATGCCTTTTGCAGGGACAGGAATGGAGCTGGAGGCCTTTACTCTTAGCAGATTAATGTGGAACCTAAATACCACATGTTCTCACTTATAAATGGGAGCTAACTGATGAGACTCCGTGGACACAAAGAGGGGAATAACACACACTGGGGCCTATTGGAGGAGGGAGGGTGGGAGAAGGGAGAGGATCAGGAAAAATAACTAGTGGGTACTAGGCTTAATACCTGGATGATGAAGTAATCTGTGCAACAAACTCTCATGACACAAGTTTACCTATGTAACAAACCCACACATGTACCCTTAAACTTAAACGAAAAGTTAAAAAAATTAATTTAATTTTGAGTCAGACTGTTTACTGAGAAGTACTTCCTTTCCCCCTGCGCTGTGGTGGAAAGTGCCACCACTTTCTTTGTATATTAGCCAACTGCATATTTGTGAATCTGTTTCTGCACTCTATTTTGTGACATTTTTCTATTTGTCTATCCTTTCATCCATTCCATCTTTATAACTGTTACTTATTAACCCTTGCAATCTGAAAATCCTCTAAATTTATTTTTCTTTTAAGTTTGCTTTGGGCATTCTGAAGGGTTTTTATGTCCATACAAGTTTTAGTTCAGCATCAGCTTCTTAATATCAATAATTGAAAACAACAACAACAACAACCAAAGCCAAAAACCAACCAACCAAACAAATAAACCTCCTGGGATTTTAACTGAAATTGCATTTAATCTATAGAGCAGTTTGAGGAGATCTGAAGCTTTACGGTATTGAGTTTTCTAGTATGCAGACATGGTGCGTTTTACCATTTATATGAGTAGCTTTAATTTCTCTTATAAATGCTTTCCAGATAGAAGTCTTATATAAGTTGCATTAGATTTATTCCTGTATTTGATTGACATTTTTGAAGCTATTATAAAGGGTAGAAGTAAAAACAATCCAGTTGTTTGTTGCTAGCAGGTAGAAATACAGTTTACTTTTGTATATTGATTTTGTATCTAGAGACTTTTAAAAATCACTTATTAGTTGTAATATTTCACCTGTAGACTCTGCTGGATTTTCTAAGTGCAAAACTATGTTGTGTGCAAATAATGGTAGTAATGGTTTTTCCCTTACAATCTTCATACTGTTTCTTTCCTTTGCATTACTGTACTAGCTAGGATATCTACTTCAAAATCGAATAGATGAGGTAAAAGCAAACATCTTTTCTTGTTCTTGATTTCAGGGAGAATGATTTCAATACTTTACCATTAAGTATGGTGTTTACTATAAGGATTTTTGTAGATGAGGAGTGATTTTTATTGTATCTATTTTAGTTGTTAATAATTATTAATCATTGTTTCATTTTTTTTCTTCAGCCTACTTTCTTTCAGTCTGAGACTGGGTCCTCCTACACCCTCCAACAGCTTTGTAAACAGTTTTGTAAAATGCCTCTTGATTTTTCACTTTGTCACATCTGCCAGTTAATCAGATCTATTCTTTTTTTTCCCTTTTCTGGAGACGTGTAGACTGTTTGCAGTCCACCTCAGTGCTTCTGGGACTCCCTTTGCCATCATTCTGGGAATTCTAGTTGCCTTTTTCTGATTTCCAGGGGCTGTTTCTGGTTCCTTCATTTTCTTTCTTCTTGGCTTGTTCCCATGTTTCCATGGTAAACCACTTTAGCCATTTCCTGTGGGCACCCGAGCTCACAGTGCAGCATGGAGCATCAAGGTAGGTCTGTGGGAGACCCATTTGAGAAAACTCAAATGAGCAGAGGGGCTTTAGGACAGAAAGTGAGGAGGAGAAAATGGGAAGAAACATCTGCTATGCTTCAATCCATGACAATAATGAGGTCATTTTGAGTAACACAAAATTTGGTCAATACCATATCTAAAAATGTATTTTCCATACCATTTATCAAAATGGCTAAAGCACATTAAAAAAATTCAAGTAAAATATTCACAGAATTCCTGAAAACCACTAAGATTTGTTAAACTTTGAAATTAATTACCAAAGATTCCAATGAACTTTTCTGTGAATAATTAGTATTCATTCAATAAATATTAACAGATATTCAATATTTTTATATGCCAAGCACTGTTCGAGATGTTTGAAATGCATAATTGAACAAAATAGACAAATCTCTGCTTTCAGGGGGGAAGACAGGCAATAAGCACAGTAAGTTAATTTGTAGCATAATAGAAAGTAATAAGAGATGTAGAAAGGATATGGATGACTAGGAGTCCTAGGCAGGATGAAAAGTGCAATTTTAAATAAGGTTATCACAGTAGGCTTCATGGAGAAGGTGGTATTTGAGCAGAGATTTGAAGAGGAGCACCGTAGGCAGATAAAACAGCCAATGCAAAGGCCCAAAGGTGGGCACATATCTGGCATGTTCAGCAACATGGGGTGCCAGTGTGGCTGAAGCAGAGTGAACGAGAGAGGGCAGAACAAGAGGTGAGGTCAGAGAGATGATGGGGGCTAAGCCATGTTGAACCACACTGGTCATCATAGTACTTGGGCACCCACTCAGAATGAAAATAAGAGCCCTCAGTAGCGTAGATTTGGAGCAGAATGACATGATCTGGCTTGTATTTTGAAGCAATCACTTAGGGGGGGTGTTGAGAAGAGGCTGTATGTGCCAAGGACAGGAGGAGGAAGACCAGGCAGAAGCTACTGAAGTGATTCTAGCTGGTGGCTCCAATCAAAATGGCAGCATTGCAAGCAGCAGTGCAGGTAGTGAGAAGTGAACATCATCATTGCTGGATAACACTGCCCTAAAACCAAGTGGTTTAAAATAATGTGTTATTTATCCTCATTCTGTGGGCTGGCCAAGTGGTTCTTCTGGACTCATTCATGTGACTGCATCTGCTGCAAGGCTGACTCCCTCACGAGGCCAGGGGACCTTGGTTCTCCTTCATCCAGCCTCTAGCCTTTCATCCCCCAGTGCTAGGCCAGCCTTCTTATGTGGTGGCCTTAGGGAGTATTCCAAGAGAGGGAGTGTGGATGCTACAAAGTACCTACCTTGAAGTCACATAATATCACTTCTGCCACATTCTAGGTTTTTAAACCAAGTCACAGGGCAGTTTATATAAAAGTGGTGAGGGAAACAGACTGCATGTCATGATGGGAGGAATAGCAAAGTTACTTTGCAAAGGAACCTGCATCCTGGGGTAGGAGGAGTTTGTATCCAAGTTTTTAATCCACCAAAAAAGTATTTAGTACCTTTCTTTTTGAGACAGGGTTTTACTCTGTCACTCAGGCACAATCATAGCTCACTGGAGCCTCGAACATCAGGGCTCAAGTTGTCTTCCTGCCTCAGGCTCCTGAGTAACTGGGACTATAGGCATGTACCAACCACGCCCTGCTAATCAGCTAATTTGTCAGTTTTTTTTTTTTTTTTTTAAAGAAGGGGTATTTTTATATTGCCTAGGGTGGTCTTGAAACCCTGGGCTCAAGGGATCCTCCTGCCTCAGCCTCCCAAAGTGCTGGAATTATACTTTGTAAACCCAAAGTGTGAGCCATCATGCCCAGTCAAAAATTATTCAGTATTTTGAGAGTATAAGTTGGATACGTGATGTGAGAGAAAGAGAGGAATCAAGGATGACTTTGAGATTCCTGGCTTAAGCAACTGGCAAGTAGGAGTTTTTAATCAACCGAGGTGGGGAAGACTATGGGTAGATTCAGTTTTGGGTGAGAAGAGCAGGATTCAGGCAGGGGAACTGAAGGGCAGGCTTTCTGTACCAGCACTCAGTATGCAGTTTCATATCAAGTCAAAGGCTGAGGCCAACGCCAGTCTTTGAGAGTGGGAAGTCCAAGCAGACAGAAGATGACAAGTAGGTGTTGTTGGCTCTAATGGAAGATGGGCAAGAGAAGGCCTCTACATTCTAGAAAGTGAACTTGGTATATGGTTTGCCTGGCCATGGACAGGGTGAGGTAAATAATGTCACAGAAATTCCAGGATGAAGTATTGCAAGAGGTTTGTAAGAAAACTCAAGGGGTACAGTGGTTCAGAAATGGACATAACAGCCTAGAGAAGACCTGGGAGAAGCCCTTGAATAACCGTTGGTCCATTGTGCATCTAGGGTCCTTAACAAAAAGATAGAGACAAGTGCATAATATGTTGGAAAAAAAATTTCCCATTCCCACACAGGGAAGTGTCCATAGCAAAGCTATCCCTGGATCTTGTAAATGTGGAATATGGCCCACAATTTAAAGTCAGCCTTTTTTTTTTTTTTTTTTTTTTTTTTTATTTTTTTTGTGGGGGAAAAAAATCTCACAAGGAAATGCCTGATCCTTCTTTAGGCATAAAAAGAGCACGATTCACACCCAAGGAAGAGAATGTTGAGGGGGAGTACACCCATGCTGTGTGAAACTTCATTGTCATGCCTCTGTGTGAGGGTATGTGGATACAGTGTCTGTATTTGCACACACGTTTATTTCAGCAAATGTTGGTAACTGCCTGATTGACCTTTCTTTAGGGCAAGGACTCAGATGGTTACGAGGGAGAAACAGGTTGCTCCTCTGGCTGGTGCACATTCTTGGCTACATTTTACAAATAAGCTGTAAAAGATGGAATATATTTGCTGGCTGGTTTGACAGTCTACCCAGAGGTAGGAGGATGGACTCTATGACCTTTGAAAGTCAATTTTCATCCCAAGATTTCATATTCCAATTATGGCTGATGGACTATTTAAATAAATGATGGTTTTTCTATTAAGAAAGAAAATTGACTGGAATTCATTCTATTTGAGCCGCAAAAATTTGAAAATAGGTCAACTCTTAATTACCCAGGGTAATAGGGAACATCTTGGATGAATTATCCCAAACCACAGGTAATTAACAAAATGTGCAAATTAGGCACTGATTCATAGCATTCATTAAAATTTACATTTAAACTACTACTTAAGCAGCATACATTTATAGATGAGCAAATCAACATGGTAAAAATAATTGTAAGATGAATATACACATTTTAAATAAAATGTAGAGTTGAAGATATTGCCAAAAGACTGGACAATCTGAAATATTTTCATACTCTAAAACTCAGAACATTTACCTAGCACTCCATAAGACATTTGGCAGATTTTTAAAAATCTCGTTTTTGTAAAAGGCAAGGGAGAGATCAACAGAGGTTTTTCACCCCCTGGAAACTCCTGTGCCCACCCAATGCTGGACCCTTCCCTTTGTGCTGGTGTTCAGGCCTATGAAGCCACCTCTTTCTCTCCTTGACACACTTCTGTGAAAAATGTTAACAGCAGAACAAAAACTAGGGTGAGTCAGGAAGTGAGAAAAAGAAACTAGAGACAGGAATAATTATAGCACAATCCTTAACTGATTATGGAAACCAAAATTTAAGTGCCATTTCTGTATTACCCTCAATTTTTCAAAAACAAATAAACAAACAAAAATACCACACCTGTCTTGAAGACTTGTTTTCTGCCAGATTTTGTTATATTACTTCTTGTTACTCTAAAATAGTTCGCTAAAATAATCCAAGATCTCAGCGCTCTTATTTTTATTGATGATAATTTTGTGCCCAACCCTACACTGAGAACTTTGCAAATGTTTCGCTTCTTTCTTATTCTTAAAACAGCCCTTTGCAGTGAGGATTATTCTCATTTTACAGCTGATACTCAGAGATACTCATAATAGCATGTGGTAGAGACCTAGGCCTATCTGAGGCCAAAGCCCATACACTTTCTACTACGCCAGGGGTTTCCAAAACACCACAGATGTTAGGTGTGGTTTCCTAACACCAACTGACCAACAGAATGTGCATCTCCTGGGAACTTGTTGGAAATATAAATTATCAGGCTTCACCCCAGACCTACTGAATTAGAAACTTTAGGTTTGGACCTAGCAATCTGTATATTCACTGGTTTTATAACCACTTTTCACAGGTGATTCTTATGTATGCTCAAAGTTGAGAACCACTCTACTAGGTCATGCTCCCTTTAAAAAAAAGAAAAGAAAAAAAAAAGAAATGAAAAAAAAAAACCCTTGTTATTTTTGAGTAGAGAAACAGAATTAATTGCAACTGCTTCCAAATGAGGAAAGAAGTCAATGGTTTAATTTAATTGAGCTTCTTAACTGGACTTTTTGTTTCTATTTTTTTTTTTTTCCATTGTTAGCTTTCTTACTTGGAGCAGCTAGAATAAACTTCTTCAAAATCATGGAAAGAGAATGTGCTATAGTCTAAATAAGAGGTCTCCAAAGTAGGCTATGTACAGTCTGGGCATGGATCAAACATGCAAGACCATTCATCAGGCTGTAGGAAGAAAATATTAGGATTTCTATTTACAATTTATTTTTACCCAAGAAAAACAATGAAATGAACTTTACTAAAATTTAGTATGCATTAACACATAATGCATACATTTATATATAAATTTACATACATTGGCTGCAGGTATTAAACCCTAGCTCACATACTCTTGGTCCTCCTTTGTACTCTATTGTGTGGCATCCAATCGTGCACAGGTGTGATTTGTCAGCCTCATGCTTCAGCTTCTCCATATCTCTATCACCTATTATTCTTTCTCTGCCTCTGTCCCACCATGTTCAAGCATGCACAAATATGGAAGTGTGAGAAACTTGACTCAATGGGAGCTGAGAGCCAATGGATAAATACGTACCTTTCCCATGTCCTGGATGAACAGTTCTAAAGTGTATTCTACATGGCTCTTTGGAGGGACCTCATTGGCCCTTATTGGCCCTTAATAGTAACCAGCCCAATTATGTCCCCTTTGAATTGGCCTCTGACCTTCCCTGTTTTCCCTTTTCCAGCCCCTACTCTCCTGTTCTCCTTGGTGGGATTATTCCTGCAAATAAACTCCCTGTATGGAAGCCACTGTCTTAGACTCTTGTTTTTTGAGGAAGAAACCAGGCTATGCAAGATGTATACTAAAACATCTTTATGAAAGGGAATAAGACAAAAATTTTTTGAGACTACTAGTCTAAAGCATCGATTGTCAACGTATTTGTAAAAAATAAGCTCATAATATACTAATATTTGTATATGTGGCAAACTATGTACCACATATGTGCTGTTTTTATGAGCATATTAGGTATACCTCTACCCCTTTTTCTCCCACCCCATGCAGCATATTGATACAAATCAGAAAGAGTACTTCTATTATGGGGATGTTCTTACATTTACTCAAACTTATAAATAAAGCTAATCAAGTATAGGCTTTAGTACTTTATTATTAATACCAAATTTCTTTGAAGACCTGGTAACTAATTGTAATTCAAAACATTTTGGGTGGGATGCTTTGGTTGAAATCTCTAAAGCAAACAGATCCAGGTTTAGAATCTGGAACTCGTTGCTAGGTTTTCATGTTTAAGCAACTTGTCAAGTTATTTACTTATAAGCTATTACATCCTTGTATAAGAGTTTACATACAACTTTTTGCCATCTTAATCCTTGCTCGAAAACAGCTCAGAGGTTTCCTTCATATATGCCAAGAAAATTAGACAATTAAGAATAAATTGAGAAACAGTTCAGGGGTGTTATGAGAAGGGTACCTCACCTCTTTAGTATTTTTTGTCAAAATTTGTAACTTCAGTCTAATGAGAAAATATCAGACAATCCAAATTGAGGAGCATTCTACAAAATGTCCAATACTCTTCAAAAGTGTCAAGCTCCCCCAAAACAAGACAAGGCTAGAAAACTGTCATAGATCAGAGAAGAATGGAGAGATCTGGTGACGAAATGCTTTGGGATATCCTGGATTGGATCCTAGAATAGCAAACAATGTGAGTGGGAAAAGTGGTGAAATATGAATAAAGTCTATAGTTTAGTATTGTGCTAATATTAATTTCTTAATTTTCAAAAATGCAGTATGGTTATGGTTTTAAAACATTGTGGGAAGCCGGGAGAAGGGTATATGGGAATACTCTGTACTATCTTTGTAACTTTCCTGGAAATCTAAAATTATTTCAAAGATTAAAATGGAAATACATTTGAAAATAATGTGCAATTTAAAACAAATAAACAAAGCAACTCATGTAGACAACTCTGGTTAATTTGGGCAGAATCTTGCCTGTAAGCCTTAATTAGGAAGTACTTAAGGAAACATCGTCTGTAAAAGCAGAAGTATGTGTATAGATAAGTGATGTCTACTCAGCCAGAAGAAAGTGCTCCCCTGATATTTAGAGAGCCTATTTGTACCATGAAGACCCAAAGTCTACTTTTTTCCTCATTTAGGGCATTTTTGGTACAGAATTATCTAATCACTTCAAGATGCCACTTGGCACAGCCAATAAATCCAGCTCTCTTCCTTCAGGGGATTAAGTGATAGCTCATCTTTTTTTGGTAATTATTTTTCTATTAGCAACTTTCAGTAAATACTTTCGTAATTGCCCATGGGATGTCAAGCATTCATGAGATGAAGTTCCAACTCTAAAGATGAAAGCCCTGTTTTTGAATCAAGCACTTAATGAGTAAGGATTTCACAAAGCTGCAAAATCTGCCCTTGAGAACCCCCGACAACTGAATATTCCATGGCTTCCACTGATGATCATGCTGTCAGTTAAGTATTTTGCTTTTTTTAAACAGCTGGGTATATTTTTTCTCTATGAAATCCTGTGAAGAGAGTTTGATGTAGCAAATTTTTTTTTTTTTTTTTTTTAAAAAGGCTTGTCATATACCAGGAGGTATCAACAATCACCAAGCTGTCGTGCATTAACTGCCTGTTTCACCTCCATTGAGGGACATGTATCATGTAAATCATTGGATCTATGGTGAGTTGTGCCAGCTTCATTTTTGGATTCATTTTTATATTTAACCCAAATGTATGCTTAAACATTTTTGGTCATTTTTAACAATCATAAAAAGCAACATTCTGAATCATAAAATTAAGTTTAATCAAAAACTAAACTTGGCTCAAATAAAATGTATTTCCATTTTAATCCTTTTCTTAGAAACCTGGCTGTGATAAATACCAGGGAATTCTATGCCAGTTCACAGCAGTAAGAGTGCAGAAGTGCCAGGTTAGTACAACGTGATCATTATGTTATATGACTAGTTGTGTGTAAACAGATCCATCAAAATCTGTCTGTCCTTTGGTAGGTGACAAAATTAGATCAGGAGACCTGGCATCTATCCCAGATGATTTCCTTTTCTTTCTCTATCATAAAGTTGATATTGAAGCTTGAATGAAGCTTGATTTTGGACAATTAAAAAATGAAATTGTGGGGAGAAGGAAAATCTTTCATCTTTGAATTCAGACAGAACCAACAGCGAACCAAAAAAACACTTACAAATTTGCCTGTTATAACTTGCATTTTTAACATCTAACGAGCACTTAAAATTCACAAATTTAAATTTGTCATTTTGTCTAATGGAAGGCCAGAGCAGAACTGCTGTTTTTGAACACATCACTTGAGTGGCAACCTAGATTTGCACAACACAATGCTACTTGCGCCAAAGCTCACGTCTCTAACATTTTATCAATGTGTTGAGGGACATCTTGGAGTCATGGGTTTTTAGGATGGTATGCAAGTGACACCCTTTTGGCTGATGAATATGCCATGCTTGCCACCCAGCAACTACATCTCAGTTGACTTGTTATATATGCAGACAATATCTTTGTAGATTAGAAAAGTAAATCTACAAAGAAATCTGAAGCTGGTAGTTGTGATGGAAGAGAAGATAAAGTTAATAAGCTGGAGCAAAAAAATGTAAAAATCAATTTTTCAGGTTGTGAAACAGTTTTATGCCTGACAAATGTCAGGAACTTCAGAACATAAAATTGCAGCACGTCACTCCCTTTATTACTGAAGAAGGTAATCAGTCCATTAGTAAACATATCTTGAATGACTATTTTTTGCTTTAGCATGATTCTTGAGGCTTAAGACAAGTGAAAGAATGACCAGAGATGACATCAATCATCAAAGTTCTTCAAACCTTTTTGAGAAGACAAAAGGAGCCTAGAGGAGACAGGAACAATAACAGTGTTGTTATAAAAGCCTGTCTAGAAAAAGACAGCACTGATTGGGAGTCAGGAGAAGCAGCAAATTCTAGTTCCAGCTCTTATAATAATTTCTCTCCACTACCTTCCAGAAGCTAATGTGCCCAAGAACTGGGCCCAGGTCTTAGCACAAGATCTTCATCCATCAAATAATTGTAATTTATCACCCGGACTGAGACACTTGGGAGAGTGAAAGGGAGCTTCATGAGTAATTGTTCCAGAATAGCTGGAGTATATTGGGACTGTCTTGGACAAACTAAAAGGCAAAATCATTCTACTCTCATACTTCTAGGCTCTGGCTGATTTTCTCCACAGGCCTCTTCCCAACGAAAATATCCTCCTCTTTGTAGCATATTTGTACTTCTACTGAATGATAAATGATTATATGCATTCCTTGTTTTTATGTAAGAAAATAGTTTCCTGATACTGTTTGATAATTTTAGAAATTATGTCCTCATTTTGGTATTTTAACCCATTAATGGGAAACTTCAGACTGGAAGAAAGAAACCCAGTAACCCAAGGGAGATATTTTTATCTAGACCAGGACTTTTGGTCACTTTCAAATCTCCTGCCTAGGCAGCTGTCTGATCAGCCTATTTAAAATAATCACTGAGATAGATATTAATAAAATGAATTCAAGAAAATTGCTTTTTAGATGTTAAGTTGATAAGAACATACCCCTATTAATAAGCACCTGTGTGCTTACTCTGCACAGGGTTATGCTATGTACAAGTTGTGCACATGGCATATATATGACCAATGAAAACATGAAACTTGTTTTAACAAAATCAGTAACAGAGAGTAACATGTGCCAAATGTGTGTTAGAGAAAACAAGAACCAGAGGACCCGGAAAAGGAGAGATAAATTGAATTTGACATGTACCAGGAAGG
Source organism: Rhinopithecus roxellana (assembly GCF_007565055.1). Taxonomy (NCBI): domain Eukaryota; kingdom Metazoa; phylum Chordata; class Mammalia; order Primates; family Cercopithecidae; genus Rhinopithecus; species Rhinopithecus roxellana. The sequence continues at coordinate 58,622,138 of NC_044553.1, read as the reverse complement.
TGGATTGAGCTTATATGGGTGGTGTGTATGTAGGGTAGCTAGTGGGTGGGGGGCAGGGGGTAGGATTGGAGCGTGCTGTCAGAAGGACAACCAGATTGTCTATCTTTTGGTCTGCCAAGGGTGACATAAAAAAATTCTGCTCTTTAAATTTGGCTGACCAAATTCTGTAAAATATGAATCACATTTTCCCATCAGAAACTAATTTACGTCACCCCGACGTGTGAAAGTTCAATCTGCAAGACAGATTTGATTTACCAGTCCATGCATTCCACCTATGTGTGTGCAACATTACTGAAGTAGGTGTGCTCTAAAGGCATTTTGTAGAAATGTCTTTGTCTAGAGGGTGGTTAGGCACAACACGAGGGGCCTTGATGATGTACTTTACGATAAGGTAAATGTGTAGAGAAGCCTCATGTGTGAATGCGTCTTAGTAAATCCACAGCTGACTGCAGATTTATGGGTGTCGTTATTCCGTTGTACAGACAGCACCTCCATTGAATTTAATGAGCTGAACTAGGTGAAAAGTTCATTCTAATCTCCTGGTGCCTGGAACTCAAGCACTCCCTGGAATCACAGAACATATGTCCTTCTCTTGTTTTAAAAACTGAAGGTGACTTTCTGATAAACAAGTCTCTTGAGGGTAATGACAAGGAAGTTATTTTGAAGATGCTTCCTTCAGTGCCTTGATTGAATATTAACCTGCAACAGCTACCTGTTGCAAAGCTGAGAGGTGATTTGTCAAATTTGAGACCGATGGCAGATTTGCTTTAATTGATTTTTGTTCCCTAGAGTGAGTTTATTACTTTGAGAATGGCTTAGATTCTCTCACCCATATGTTTCCTTGCTATTCAGAAAAAACATTAGCAAGTGATTTCTCTTATGTAGTCTTTTACGTGATAATTCTGAACTAATTCTAACATGTTTATCGTAATTAGGTAAAATGTTTATGAAAGACATGTCTACAAACCTAACCTGATGTTCCCTCCATATTTAAAAAACTGTCAACAATGAATTTAGGTAAAGAATTTTTGTTTTTGTTTTTGTTTTGAGACAGAGTCTTGCTCTATCTCCCGGGGTGGAGTGTAGTGGCGCAATCTCGGCTTACTGCAAGCTCCACCTCCTGGGTTCATGCCATTCTCCTGACTCAGCCTCCTGAGTAGCTGGGACTACAGGTGCCAGCCACCACACCCGGCTAATTTTTTGTATTGTTTAGTAGAGACAGGGTTTCACCATGTTAGCCAGGATGGTCTCAATCTCCTGACCTCATGATCTGCCCGCCTTGGTCTCCCAAAGTGCTGGGATTACAGGCATGAGCCACTGCACCCGGCCTTTTTTTTTTTGACAGTCTCTCCCTCTGTCACCCAGGTTGGAGTGCATGATCTCGGCTCACTGCAACCTCCGCCTCTTGTGTTCAAGCAATTCTCCTGCCTCAGGCTCCCAAGTAACTGGGATTACAGGCGCCAGCCAACATGACAGGCTAATTTTTGTATTTTTAGTAGGGACAGAGTTTCTCCATGTTGGTCAGGCTGGTCTCAAACTCCTGACCTCGGGGGATCCGCCCGCCTTGGCCTCCCAAAGTGCTAGGATTACAGGCGTGAACTACCATGCCCGATCAGAGAATACTTTTGGTGTTGTTATTATTTGTTCTTGTTTTTTTCCACTACCCTCCCTGAGAATAGAACTTTTAAGGTCTCTAATGGAAGCTTTGAAATCTCACAGTGCTGCATTCACACATGGGAAGTACACTAGTGATGTGGAACAATAGGTATATATCAATAGGGATGCTCTTGGCATTTTGTGGGGGGGGGACATTTTATGTGTATGTGCAAGTCTGTCTACCTTATTGAAGGACTTTTACGATCACTGGACCCTACGCCGTAAGTGCCAGGAACACACCCCAGTTATTGCAACCACCAAAAACATCCCAGCACAACTATTTAGCAACTCTTAAGGTATAACTCATTGCGGATGGTAAAAGAGCAACTACTACCTAGATGTGAGTAATTTCTAACTTGAAGAGTTTATGTTTTCAAAGATGACTTTGTTAAGTTGAAATGTAGAACACATCTCTCTATATGTAACACAGAATATAAATGGTGATTATGTCTCCAGGCTGGTGACACCTGCCTGGCTTCCATGACTCCTATTCACAATGCCTACTTCAAGTTCTTAGACAAAGACAACTTAATTCCAATCTTTCAATCTCTTTCCCTCTTCCTAAAATAGGCTCTTCTTAAAGTCTCTTTGTTCAAGGAGAACTTACAGAGCCATATTTCAGGAGTGTATTGATTTCAGATCAGAGTTTTACTTGATCAGAACTTGTTAGTGGCTCTTACCATATCCCCAGTGAGCTGGTTCTTTTCTTACATCCCAGTTACTGGTGTAATCTCTATCTGGGTCTTACTTGCTTTATGTCCTGTTTTACTTCTCTCTTTGCTGCCACTGCCAAACTCCTGGATGGTTGTTCTCGATGTCCCATGGGGCCACTTGTTTGCCGCTCTTTGTGGAGCCTTTTCGTTATCAACACCTAATGGGGCATTGGATTATTCCTTCCTTCCAGGCTGAAGAGGCCATGCCCATCTGCTCATTGCAATTTCTTCCTAAAGACTGTTTTTGGGTGCTTTATTAATTGTTCACATTGTTCTGGTAGGTAGGTCTCTAACTCCTGACTCTTTTCTAGGAAGGGCTTGCGTGAGCACCAAGCGTAACAGTTATCTCACTCTACTGCAGACATGATGCAGCCTAAATCAGGAAACTGGATGAAAACATGGAAGCAATGCTGTTGCAGTATGAATATTAAATGAAACTAAAAACAAATTGAATAAGAGTTTCTAAATCTTTAAATCTGATGCATAAAGTAGTCTTAATTAAAGTAAAAGAGGAGATACATGAGAATTTACTTTAAAAATTTGAATTTTCTGAGCCTTTAAGGCAAGGTCTTTAGAGACTGGTGGTGGCAATGACTTTTTATTATGGTTAATTTCCCTTCAGAACTGGTGAATTTACTGTTCCTTGATATGGAAATATTAGCACTACTCTTAGGCAGATCAGACATAATTAGGATAATTTTTTTGCCTCACAAGTGAAATGAAAAGGTAGATTTCCCTATCCTTCCTACAAGGTAATTGGGCAAAAAATGAAATAGTGAGCTAAATGAAGAAAAGTGTTAAAAACAAGTGTGTGGGTAAACAAAATGAACAGCTTGATGGGGAGATGGAAATAGCAGATAATGCACCTTAATGCACCTTATTATTATTTTGTGGGTAAAATAATTTTGTCTTATTTGTTTAATAAGTCTGTATTTGAGAAATCAAAAGAGGCAAAAAGAAAAGTGAGTCTTCCTCATACCTCTTTAATCCTGCTGGCCCAGTTGCTTTCCCTAGGAGGAAAGTGTACATTGTGGATTTGTTGTGTATCTTTCCAGAGATACCATTGTTTGTTTTATTTCAATAGCTTTTGGGGTACAAGTATTTTTTGGTTATATGGATGAATTGTACAGAGGTAAAGGCTGAGATTTCAGTGTACCAGAGATATTCTATGAATAGGCAAGTGTTTGTATGTATACATGCATTAACACACACATAAATATCTAAAAATCTGAATTATTTGGATAGATTTATGTGTAATTGGCATTGAAGTTGATGAGGACCAGAAGGCTCTTGTCAAGAAGTTCAATAAGGCAGTGATGTCAGGCTTTATTGAAAACCTTACTAGAAACATATTTCTCTCTCTCTTTTTTTTTTTTTTTTTTTTTTTTTTGAGATGGAGTTTCACTCTGTCACCCACGTTGGAGTGCAGTGCAGTTGCGCAATCTCAGCTCACTGCAACCTCTGCCTCCCAGATTCAAGCAACTCTCCTGCCTCAGCCTCACAAGTAGCTAGGATTACAGGTACCCACCACCATGCCCAGCTAATTTTTCTATTTTCGGTAAAGATGAGGTTTCACCATGTTGGCCAGACTGGTCTCAAAGTCCTGACCTCAAGTGATCCACCTGCCTTGGCCTCCCAAAGTGCTGGGATTACAGGTGAGAGCCACTGCGCCCAGCCAAAATATATTTCTTTATGGTCTCATCTTTCAGTTGCAGCCATATGCCATCTTTAGTGTGGATAACATCAATAAAATGATGGTTTGGTTGACCTTATCCGTGTCTACCTGTTCCCTCTGAATGGATGGATGGTTACAGATATGGTGCCTTGTGCTGTCCTTGGGCACAAATGTTCTGATATGTCCTGATCTAAACCAGTTTCCCTCTCTCTTCGAATGCAGTGGTTAACCTGGATTCTTCCTTCCCTATTACCCTGGACTTTCTCTTCACTGTTCTCTTTGGTTGAAGGCATTGCTTCTTACATTTTATATATTCTTCTTTCTTAGTTTACTTTCTCATTTTGTTGGAACACGACTACCAGTTATATTTTGAGAAAGGTTATGTGACAAATAAATTTGAGATGTTGTACGTCAGTAAATATCGTTGTTTTACTTTTCCACCTGCTTGATAATTTGACATGTATAGAATTCTCTGTCGGAAGTAATTTCCTTTCAGAATTTTGCAGGTATTGCTTCACAATCCTTCAGCTTCCAGGGTTGCGGATAAGTCAGAAGCCATTCTGATGCTTCATTTTTGTGTTGTAGCATATTATCTGTTTTTTTTGTTTGTTTGTTTGTTTGTTTGTTTTTTAAATTCCCAGGAGCGTTCAGTATCTTCTCCGTGTCCTCAATGTTTTGAAAAGTTTCCACCTATTGTGTTGAGCACTCGGTGGCTCCTTTCAACCTGGAAAATCAGATCTATTAGTCCTGGGAAATTTTCTTAAATTATTTTATTTATGATATCCTCCCACCTGTTATTTTGCCTTCTGGAACTCTTATTCAAATTAACCTAATATTTGAACATTATACTTTTTGCTTCCTCCTTCAATTTCTTTTTTTTCTATTTGTTTATCTTCCTACTTTACTTTCTGGGAGATTTTCTCAAATGTATCTTCTAATCATTCTATTGATTTAAAAAACTTTCCTGTTACCATATTTTTAATTTTCAAGAGCTTTTAAAAAAGGTAGCATCATACTTCATGGAAGTAACTTCTCCTCTTATTATTCTGAGGGTAAGTACAGATTCAGTTCTTTTTTTTTTTTTTTTTCCTGGTGGCATTATCTCTGTTTTCTGTAAATTATTATTTTCCAGTTTGTTTGTTTTTGTCTTTATCTGTCTCATAAACCAATTTCTTCAAATGTTCCTTGACCCTTTGTTGTCTGCTTGGATTAAAAGTGAGAGCCTAAAGTACTCACGGAATGTGGGACGATTTGAGTTTCACTTAGGGTGATTTGGTGTTCTTTCCTTGTCTTATTCTCTGAGGTTATTCAGGTAAAATTTTCAGCTCTTTCTAATGGGGTGAAGTCTGGCTCCCAGAGCTGTGGGAAGCTATGGCCAGGTGACTAAAGGTCTCAGCACTTAGTGTAGAGCACTTAACAAGCATTTGATATCCTAATTTCCCTTTTATGTATGGTACCCAATTCCTCAATTATGCCTGAGTCATTCCCTGGTTCAGAAACCCTGTTTTACCCTTCTGAAGGCAAAACTCTACGTTTCTCCTGGTGTTGGGAAAGACGGTCATCTTTCAACATGCTGTGGGGAAAAGGATCTAACTGCTACACACACAACTATAATTAAATTTTCCTTATGTTAATCTCTCTGTCTTCATTACTTACTCCTAGTCCTACAGGTAGCTGGAATTTACAGTGTAAATCATCTAATTTAACAGCTTTCTTTTTTTTTTTTTTTTTTTTTTTTTTTTTTTTTTTTATTATACTTTAAGTTCTAGGGTACATGTGCATAACGTGCAGGTTTGTTACATATGTATACTTATGCCATGTTGGTGTGCTGCACCCATCAACTCGTCAGCACCCATCAATTCATCATTTATATCATGTATAACTCCCCAATGCAATCCCTCCCTCCTCCCCCCTCCCCATGATAGACCCCAGTGTGTGATGTTCCCCTTCCCGAGTCCAAGTGATCTCATTGTTCAGTTCCCACCTATGAGTGAGAACATGCGGTGTTTGGTTTTCTCTTCTTGTGATAGTTTGCTAAGAATGATGGTTTCCAGCTGCATCCATGTCCCTACAAAGGACGCAAACTCATCCTTTTTTATGGCTGCATAGTATTCCATGGTGTATATGTGCCACATTTTCTTAATCCAGTCTGTCACAGATGGACATTTGGGTTGATTCCAAGTCTTTGCTATTGTGAATAGTGCCGCAATAAACATACGTGTGCATGTGTCTTTGTAGTAGACTAATTTATAATCCTTTGGGTATATACCCAGTAGTGGGATGGCTGGGTCATATGGTACATCTAGTTCTAGATCCTTGAGGAATTGCCATACTGTTTTCCATAATGGTTGAACTAGTTTACAATCCCACCAACAGTGTAAAAGTGTTCCTATTTCTCCACATCCTCTCCAACACCTGTTGTTTCCTGACTTCTTAATGATTGCCATTCTAACTGGTGTGAGATGGTATCTCATTGTGGTTTTGATTTGCATTTCTCTGATGGCGAGTGATGATGAGCATTTTTTCATGTGTCTGTTGGCTGTATGAATATCTTCTTTTGAGAAATGTCTGTTCATATCCTTTCCCCACTTTTTGATGGGGTTGTTTGTTTTTTTCTCGTATATTTGTTTGAGTTCTTTGTAGATTCTGGATATTAGCCCTTTGTCAGATGAGTAGGTTGCAAAAATTTTCTCCCATTCTGTAGGTTGCCTGTTCACTCTGATGGTAGTTTCTTTTGCTGTGCAAAAGCTCTTTAGTTTAATTAGATCCCATTTGTCAATTTTGGCTTTTGCTGCCGTTGCTTTTGGTGTTTTAGACATGAAGTCCTTGCCCATGCCTATGTCCTGAATGGTACTACCTAGATTTTCTTCTAGGGTTTTGATGGTATTAGGTCTAACATTTAAGTCTCTAATCCATCTTGAATTAATCTTCGTATAAGGGGTAAGGAAAGGATCCAGTTTCAGCTTTCTACTTATGGCTAGCCAATTTTCCCAGCACCATTTATTAAATAGGGAATCCTTTCCCCATTTCTTGTTTCTCTCAGGTTTGTCAAAGATCAGATGGCTGTAGATGTGCGGTATTATTTCTGAGGACTCTGTTCTGTTCCATTGGTCTATATCTCTGTTTTGGTACCAGTACCATGCTGTTTTGGTTACTGTAGCCTTGTAGTATAGTTTGAAGTCAGGTAGCGTGACGCCTCCAGCTTTGTCCTTTTGACTTAGGATTGTCTTGGCAATGCGGGCTCTTTTTTGGTTCCATATGAACTTTAAAGCAGTTTTTTCCAATTCTGTGAAGAAAGTCATTGGTAGCTTGATGGGGATGGCATTGAATCTATAAATAACCTTGGGGAGTATGGCCATTTTCACGATATTGATTCTTCCTATCCATGAGCATGGTATGTTCTTCCATTTGTTTGTGTCCTCTTTGATTTCACTGAGCAGTGGTTTGTAGTTCTCCTTGAAGAGGTCCTTTACATCCCTTGTAAGCTGGATTCCTAGGTATTTTATTCTCTTTGAGGCAATTGTGAATGGAAGTTCATTCCTGATTTGGCTCTCTGCTTGTCTGTTGCTGGTGTATAAGAATGCTTGTGATTTTTGCACATTAATTTTGTATCCTGAGACTTTGCTGAAGTTGCTTATCAGCTTAAGGAGATTTTGGGCTGAGACGATGGGGTTTTCTAACAGCTTTCTTAACTGTTGGCTTTAGACATCTTTGCCTTGGGTCTATAAGTCAGTTCCCTCTCATGATCTGCTTTCCATCTTCCAAAATTTTGTTGCTGTTTCTCCAGGACTTCCCATCTTCGTGGATTTAGTTCTTAAAAAATTCCTTTATTGTACTTTAATGGTGTTGGATGAGGAAATAAAATATGCATTTTAATTATTAAATCACCTGAATGTGGGCAGCTCATTTGTGTTATCCTCTGTCACCCAGGCTGGAGGGTAGTGGCACAATCACAGTTCACTGAAGTCTTGACCACCTCAGCTCAAGGGATTCTCCCATCTCAGCCTCCTGAGTAGCTGGTATTACAGGTATGGGCCACCATGCCTGGTTATTAGTGTTAGTTTGGATGGTGGGTTTAAATGTGACTTTTTTTTACATTTTAAAATATTTCTACATTTTTATCTTACTTTTTGTGATTTTAATTTGTGAATTCTATATATTTTGAATTTACTACACTTGTTAATATTTTACTTTGGTAAAAACAAAACAAAATACAAAATACAAGCTCATAGAATTATTTTGAAAATTCTAAACGTTTTCTTGCCCTCAGTGATAGAAGTGAAATAAACAGTTACATGTAATGAAAGAGTGGAATCACTATTCAGTAGCATCCTTTTATCTGCAGGGCATATATTTCAACACACCCAGTGGATGCCTGGAAATTTGGATAGTACTAGACCCTGCTGCCATAAATCAGAACACATTTCTGTTTATATCTTACCCACAAATGTAATGTGTTTTCTATCTTAACTAAGCACTTATCATGTACTGTGGCTGTAACTTTTGCAGTGTGAGGCAAGACAGCAAAACTAGCACACATTTGTTTTTTCTTCTTTACAATTTCATGGATGAAAGATTCATTCTTACTGTAGATCTTAGCAATTTCAGCATAATGTTTTTCCTTGTTTCTTAAGTAGAACATGTTCCATTTAATAAAAGCACTTGACAGCTTCTCTTTGGCAAATCTGAATTGCCATTATCACTATTCCTTTGCTGTGGGGCCATCATTAAGTAAAATAGGGGTTACTTGAGCACAGACACTGATATGCAATAGCAGATCTGATAACCAAGAAAGCTACCAAGTTATTAAACGTGGACAGCATGAATACGCTGGGCAAAGGAAAGTTCAGATCCCAAACTGGAAGGAGCAGGAAGGAGATTTCATTGCACTACTCAGAATGGCATACAATTTACAACTTACGAATTGCTTATTTCTGGAATTTTCTATTTGATAATTTTGGACTGTGGTTGGCTACAGGTAACTGAAACAGCAGAAAGTGAAACCATGAATGGGATTGGGGACACCTGGGGAAGAAGGTGGTTTGGGCAGTCTTTTGTGGCAACCACCAGATGATGCCATTGACCAAGGTCAGCTTTGTTATGGTTTAGCTTTGAGAGAGAGGGGTGGGGTATTGTTTTGAGATTCATAAGGATTGAGGAACATCATCTATCAACTTTCCATATATGGTGCTTATGTAAGTTTGGCATGCTTTCATTTGGTATATTTGGTCTGTCCATTCTCAGACATAGAATGAGTTTTGGTGGCAGTTTTTCATTTGGTGTTTGTTTCAGCTGCTGTGGGATTTTGCCTTGAAGGTCAAGGCAAAATTTTTTCCCCCCTCTTATCACACTTTATATAGAAGAATGAGCTAATTCAGCTAATGAAAAACATATTGCTAAAAAGACTGGAAAGGCTGTGGCCGGGTGTGGCGGCTCACTCCTGTAATCCCAGCTATTTGGGAGGCTGAGACAGGAGAATTGCTTGAAACTGGGAGGCAGAGGCTGCAGGGAGCAGAGATCATGTCATTGCACTCCAGCCTGGGCAACAAGAGAGAAACTCCGCCTCAAAAATAAAAATAATAATAATAAAAAAAAGAGAAAGCAAAAACAACAACAAAAAAACAAAAGTAGGTTGTAAGAGTTAAAGTGGTTGGGGCCGGGCGCGGTGGCTCAAGCCTGTAATCCCAGCACTTTGGGAGGCCGAGGCGGGCGGATCACGAGGTCAGGAGATCGAGACCATCCTGGCTAACACTGTGAAACCCCGTCTCTACTAAAAAATACAAAAAACTAGCCGGGCGAGGTGGCGGGCGCCTGTAGTCCCAGCTACTGGGAGGCTGAGGCAGGAGAATGGCGGTAACCCCGGGAGGCGGAGCTTGCAGTGAGCTGAGATCCGGCCACTGCACTCCAGCCCGGGCGACAGAGCGAGACTCCGTCTCAAAAAAAAAAAAAAAAAAAAAAAAAAAAAAAAAAAAAAAAAAAAAAAAAGAGTTAAAGTGGGTGTGGTGGCTCACATCTGTAAATTCAGCACTTTGGGAGGTCAAAGTGGGAAGATTTCTGGAATCCAGGAGTTTGAGCTCAGCCTGGGTAACATAGTGAGACCCCACCTACACACACACACACACGCACATATACACACACACACAAACACACACAGTGTGGTGGTGCATTCCTGTAGTCTCAACTACTCAAGAGACTGAGGCAGGAGGATCATTTGAGCCCAGGAGATTGAGACTGCAGTGAGCTGTGGTTACACACTGCACTCCAACCTGGGTGACAGAGCAAGACCCTGTCTCAAAAACAAAAAAAAAGTTTAGGTAGTACTCAGGAACAGATAAGATGAAAAGGGTTTAGGAATACACAGACCATATAACATAAAAGTGAAGAATTAAAAAACTAAAGTAATTTGAACACAACTGTTCTTGTGAAGCATCTTGAACCTGTGATTTTTATGATTTTATCATTTTTTTCTTCATCTCTTTCACATTTATAATGGAAATTAAATAGGAATGAAAATCGGTTCTGCCCAAATGAATTAGGTTGAAATGATGAGATAAAGAAATGGTTCCTAAGTATTCACTGATAAGGTTTAAAGGAAATGAGAACCAGGGAGAAGATTGGAAACAATATATTTTGCCTCTGGTATTATTATACAGATTATTTACAAACTATGTAGTTGTGGTTCAAAATGCAAAATTTTATCCCTGCAAATGCTACTACTTGGTAAATATGCTTTGTCTACCAAGACTGGAAATTAGAAATGGAAAAGTGAAAGGGAAAAGTGAAAATGGAAGAGTAGGTATGCCAGATACATACCTACATAATCTGAGGGTGCAGCAACAGTGGGGTGCCCCAATTGATCCTTGAATTTTCTTACCTTTTTTAAAAAAATATATTGTTGATGTCTGTTTCATATTCCACTTTCTGGGAGACTACTTAAACCTTGTTTTTCAACAATTCTGTGGACATATTCATTACTGATATCATATTTTTAATTTTCAAGAGCCTTTCTTTAATTTATTATAGTATATTCTCATTTCATCTGAAGATATTAAAGGACATTTTTATTCATAAAATTTTCTTTGGATCCCTACATGATCTCTTTTTCATATGAATTTTTTTATTTGTGTTTATTTTTATTTTGAACTTTGTCTTCGTTTACTCACTATTATGGATTTTTTTTGAGATGCAGTCTCTCTCTGTCACCCAGGCTGGAGTGCAGTGGTGTGATCTCAGTTCACTGCAACCTCTGCCTCCTGGGTTCAAGCAATTCTCCTGCCTCAGCCTCCCAGGTAGCTGGGACCACGGGCGTGTGTCACCATGCCTGGCTAAGTTTTTGTGTTTTTAGCAGAGACGGAGTTTCACTGTGTTAGCCAGGATGGTCTCGATCTCCCGACATTTTGATCCGCCTGCCTCGACCTCCCAAAGTGCTGGGATTACAGGCATGAGCCACTGCACTCGGCCTTCTGAATGCTTTTTATCTAAAATCTCATTTAATCTTTACGACAACATTATGAAGTAAAAATCTTATTCTATTTTACAGATATGAACATTGAGGTAAAGAAAGGTTAATTAGATTGACAGTGGTCACACACTTAGTGTCGGAGTCAGGATATGAACCTAGTCTGTCTGTCTCAAACATCTTGTGTCTTGTCTACCCACTCATATTTTAGAGTGGAGCTCTAAAATACTGTGAGGAAACTCTGCGTGCATAGCTGGGGCTTCTCAGCTGCCAGACTTCTCTGTAGGGAACAAAGCAGGAACCAGATGATTGCTGATGGACCCTGACATGCTGCATCTGGAGATGTTTCCTCAGAGAGAAACCCTCTGTTCTCCTGTGCTGAGAGACTGTGAGTCTAGGGAAGGGGTTGGCATCTTCATCATTCCGTAAGCAGACGGTTTTCAGCCTGGTGCCTCAGCCCTTCCCTCCACTGTGCCAGATTTTATCAAATTTGGAGCTTCCCTGGTTCCATTTTTCTAGAACATAAAATACTCTGTTCCTGTGATGATGGGAGAGGAGATGTTACCTGGCTACATAAGGTAAGAGAGGAGAACTGGTGGTCAAAGTCCTCCTTATTTAGACTTCATATTGACCTGTTTTTCTGCATGTTTCTGACATTAGCTTCAGTGGTGTCTGTGGTTTCCAATTTCTGAGTCTACCCAAGTTCTGTGTTGTGAATTGATGTGTAGTTTCCTGTTGCTACTCTAACAAATTACTATAAATTTGGTGCTTTAAAACAAGACAAATTTATTATCTCAGAGTTCTCAAGTCCAAAATAAGTTTTAATGGAGCTAAAATCAAGGTGTTGGCAGGGTTGTGTTCCTTCTGGTGGCTTCTGGATGGAATGTTTTCTTTTCTTTATTTTTTTCTTATTAAAAAAGTTTCACTAGTTTGTGGAGGAACAGGTAGTTTTCTGTTACATGGGTAAGTTATTTAGTGATAATTTCTGAGATTTTGGTGCACCCCTCACCTGAGCTATGTACATTGTACCCAACATGTAGTCTTTTATTTCTCCCCCCAGACCCTCTTCTACCCAAGTTCCCAAATTTCATTGTATCATTCTTAGGCCTTCGTGTCCTCATAGCTTAGCCCTTACTTATAGGTGAGAACATATGATATTTGGTTTTCTATTCTGGAGTTACTTTACTTAGAATAATGGTCTCCAACTCCATCCAACTTGCTGCAAAAGACATTCTTTTATTCCTTTTTATGGGTGAGTAATATTTGATTGTATATATTTACCACATTTTCTTTATCCACTCTTTTTTGTTTTTTCATTGAGATGGAGTTTCACTCTTATTGACTAGGTTGGAGTGCAATGGTGTGGTCTCGGCTCACTGCAACCTCAATCTCCACCTCCCGGGTTCAAGAGATTCTCCTGCTTCAGCCTCCCAAGTAGTTGGAATTATGGGAGTCTACCACCATGCCTGGCTAATTTTTGTATTTTTAGTAGAGATGGGGTTTCACCATGTTGGCCAGGCTTGTCTTGAACTCCTGACCTCAGATGATCTACACGCCTCAGTCTCCCAAAGTGCTGGGATTACAGGCGTGAGCTACTATGCCCAGCTATCCACTCCTTGGTTGATGGACATTTAGGATGGTTCCATATTTTTGACATTGTGAATTGTACTGCTACAAACATGTGTGTTCAAGTGTCTTTTTCATGTAACGACTTTTTTTCCCTCTGTGTAGATATCCAGTAGTGGGATTGCTGGATCAAATAGTAGTTCTACTTTTAGTTTTTTGAGGAGTCTCCACACTGTATTCCATAGTGGTTGTACTAGTTTATATTCCCACCAGCAGTGTAAAAGTGTTCCATTTTCACCACATCCATGCCAACATCCATTATTTTTTAATTTTTAAATTATGGCCATTCTCACAGAAGGTGGCATCTCATTGTGCTTTTAAATCTGCATTTCCCCTAATAATTAGTGATGTTAAGCATTTTTTCATATTTTTTGGCCATTTGTATATCTTCTTTTGAGAATTGTCTATTTGTATTCTTAGACCACTTTTTGTATTTCCATGGTCTCAGTTGTAATATCTCCTGTTTCGTTTCTAATTGAGTTTATTTGGGTCTTTTCTTTTCTTGGTTAATCTTGTTAGTGGTCTATTGATTTTGTTTATCTTTTAAAAGAACTAGTTTTTGCGGGGGGTGGTGACTCACGCACTTTGCGTAATCCCAGCACTTTGCGAGGCTGAGGAGGGCGGATCATGAGGTCAGGAGTTTGAGACCAACTTGACAAACATGGTGAAATCCCGTCTCTACTAAAAATACAAAAATTAGCCAGGCATGGTGGCACGTGTCTGTAATCCCAACTACTCAGGAGGCAGAGGTAGGAGAATCGCTTGAACCCAGGAGGCAAAAAGGTTGCAGTCAGCTGAGGTCGTGCCACTGTACTCCAGCCTGGGAGACAGAGCAAGACTTTGTCTCCCCCCACCAAAAAAAAAAAAAAAAAAAAAAAAAAAAACCAAAAAACTAGTTTTTTGTTCCATTTATCTTTTGTATTTTTCATTTAGTTTTGTTCTGATCTTTGTTATTTCTTTCTTCTGCTGGATTTGGGTTTGGTTTTGGTTTGTTCTTATTTCTCTAGATTCTCAAGGTGTGAGCTTAGATTGTCTACTTGTGCTCTTTCAGAGTTTTGATGTAGGTATCTAATGCTACACACTTTTCCCTTAGCACTGTTTTTGCTGTATCCCAGAGGTTTTGATAAGTTGTGTCACTATTATTGTTCAGCTCATATAATTTTTTAAATTTCCATTTGATTTCATTATTGGCCCAAAGATCATTCAAGAGCAGACTATATAATTTCCTTGTATTTGTATAGTTTGAGGGGTTCCCTTTGGAGTTAATTTCCGGTTTTATTCTACTGTTGTCTGAAAGGATATTTGATATAATTTCTATTTTCTTAAATTTATTAAGACTTATTTTGTGACCTATCATGATCCATCTTGGAGACTATTCCATGTGCTGGAAAAAGAATGTCTATTCTGCAGCTATTGGGTAGAATGTCCTGTAAATATCTGTTAAGTCCATTTGTTCTAGGTTACAGTTTAAGTCCATAGTTTATTTGTTGACTTTCTGTCTTGGTGACCTGTTTAGTGCTATCAGTGGAGTATTGAAATCCCCCACTATTATTGCATTGCCATCTATCTCATTTTTTTGGTCTAGCGGCAATTGTTTTATAAATTTGGGATTGTCATTGTTAGCCTTATATATATTTAGGATTGTGATATTTTCCTGTTGGACTAGTCCTTTTATGATTATATAATATCCATCTTTGTCTTTTTTAACTGTTGTTGCTTTAAAGTTTGTTTTGTCTATCTTTGTATAAGAACAGCTACTCTTTCTCACTTTTGGCTTCCATTTGTGTGGACTGTCTTTTCCCACCCCTTTACCTTAAATTTATGTGAATCTTTTATGTGTTAGGTAAATCTCTTGAAGACAGCAGAAATTTGGTTGGTGAATTCTTATCCATTCTGCCATTCTGTATCTTCTAAGTGGAGCATTTAGGCCATTTACATCCAAAGTTAGTATTGAGATGTGAGATATTGTTCCATTCATCATGTTAGTTGTTGCCTTAATAGCTTTTTTTTTCTGTTATGTCTAGGTTCTGTGAGATTTATGCTTTGAGGAGGTTCTATTTTTGTGTATTTTGAGGTTTTGTTTCAAGATTTAGAATTCCTTTTAGCATTTCTTGTAGTTCTGACTTAGTAGTGACAAATTCTCTCTGTTTCTTTGTCTGAAAAATACTTTATCTCTCCTGTATTTATGAAGCTTGGTTTCACTGGATACAAAATCCTTGGCTGACAATTATTTCATTTCAGGAGGCTGAAGATGGGACCCTAATACCTTATGGCCTGTAAGGTTTCTGCTGGGAAGTCTGCTGTCAATCTGATAAGTTTTCCTTTATAGGTTATCTGATGATTTTTGTCTCACAGCTCTTAAGATTCTTTCCTTTGTCTTGACTTTAGATAACCTGATGACTAAGTGCCTAAGTGATTATCTTTTTGTGATGAATTTTCCAGATGTTCTTTGAGCTTCTTGTATTTAGATGTCTAGATATATAGCAAGGCCAGGGAAGTTTTTCTCAATTATTTCCTCAAATAAGTTTTCCAAACTTTTAGGTTTTCCTTCTACCTCAGCAACACAAATTAGTCTTAAGTTTGGCTGTTTAACATAATCCCAAATTTCTTGGAGGTTTTGTTCATTTTTTAAAAATTCCTTTTTATTTCTCTTTCTCTGGTTGGGTTAATTTGAAAGCCTTGTCTTTGAGCTCTAAAGTTCTTTCTTCTATTTGTTCTAGTCTATTGTTGAAAGTTTCCAGTGTATTTTGTACTTCTCTAAGTGTGTCTTTTATTTTCAGAAGTTGTGATTGCTTTTTCATTATGATATATATTTCTCTGTAAAATTTTCATCCATATCCTATATTTTAAAAAAATTTCTGAGTTGGTTTTCACCTTTCTCTGGTATCTCCTTTAATAATTTAATAGTCAACTTTCTAAATTCTGTATCTGGCAATTCAGAGATTTCTTCTTGGTTTGGATCCATTGCTAGGGAGCTGTTGTGATCTTTTGGGGTATTATAGAATCCTGTTTTGTTCATATTACCATAATTACTTTTCTGGTTCCTTATCATTTGGGTAGCCTATTTCAGTGGAAAAGTCTGAAACTCAAGGACTGCTGTTCAGATTCTTTTGTTTCATGGGGTGATCCCTTGATGTGGTGCTCTTCCCATTCCCCTGGGATGTGGCTTCTTGAGAGCAGGACTGCAGTGATTGTTACTGCTCTTCTGGGTCTAATCACCCAGCAGGGCTGCCAGGCTCCAGGCTGGTGCTAAAGGATGTCTGCAAAGAGTCCTGTGATGTGATCCATCTTCAGGTCTCCCAGCCTTGGATACCAGTACCTGCTCTAGTAGATGTGGCAGGAAAGTGAAGTAGACTCTGTGAGAGTCCTTGGTGTTATATATGTTTAGTGTACTGGCTTTCTTGAATGCTGGTCATGCTAGCAGTGTAGTTGTTCACATGGACATACTCAGAACCCGGTGTGTGATTCCCACCTATGAGTGAGAACATGCGGTGTTTGGTTTTCTGTTCTTGTGATAGTTTGCTGAGAATGATGGTTTCCAGCTGCATCCGTGTCCTTACAAAGGACACGAACTCATCCTTTTTTATGGCTGCATAGTATTCCACGGTGCATATGTGCCACATTTTCTTAATCCAGTCTGTCACTGATGGACATTTGGGTTGATTCCAAGTCTTTGCTATTGTGAATAGTGCCGCAATAAACATACGTGTGCATGTGTCTTTATAGTAGCATGATTTATAATCCTTTGGGTATATCCCCAGTACTGGGATGGCTGGGTCAAATGGTATTTCTAGTTCTAGATCCTTGAGGAATCGCCACACTGTTTTCCACAATGGTTGAACTAGTTTACAGTCCCACCAACAGTGTAAAAGTGTTCCTGTTTCTCCACATCCTCTCCAGCACCTGTTGTTTCCTCACTTTTAATGATCACCATTCTAACTGGTGTGAGATGGTATCTCATTGTGGTTTTGATTTGCATTTCTAAGACACTTAGTAGGAATTAATTGCTCCCTTCTCTGAACTCCTGAGGCATTTTGTTTTCCTGTTTAGTGGTACTTACTATTCTCCACTTTTTATTTATTGAGTCTTCTCCATTAAGTTGTAAATTACTTGAAAACAGTCATTTACTTTGTATCCTTTTAAATTCTAGATTTAGGCTGTGCTCATGGTAGATGCTTACAAGTTTGTTTAATAACTATTGCCAATAGACATTTTCAAATTGCATGTCATTTTCTTGTAGGGAAAATTGAGACCCTGGGCAATGGTTCACATACTCTCTGTGTGCCTAGTTAAAATTGCTTCCTGTGTAGTCGTCTCATTGGGGCAGTAATGTGATTTTCAGAAAGATATCCATGGATACAGTTAGAAGCCTAAAGTTTATTTAATTGCAAAAAGAATAGGGAAATTTTCAGAGATATTTAGTTAAGGCAAGTGATAACACAGAGATTAGACAGAGATATAGTTTCCCCATCTTCCAAAATTTCCTATAGGGAACTATAGCTGTGGATCGTATCATATATAAAGAATGAAGATTCAGACAATTAACTGTTCTGGAGATAGGCTGCATTTCAGCCTCCCTAATTGGTAAAATTTACCTTTGCAAACAGCCCTAGCATATTCCTCAGAGGATTGTGAGACTGGATAAAGCAAAGGCCAGTTTTTAATGAGATGCTTCAATATATTTCAGCTTTATCCAAAGTCACTGCTAAAAGATATAAGTTCTGAGAGTGGGTGACTCTTACCCTTGAGATTTCAAGACATGATTTTTCTAAATAATTTCAGGTGAGGTCTTGAATGCATATGGTTGACTTCTTAATTTAGCTGTCTTAGGAAAAAAAAAAAAAAAACACTACTGCATGCTGTTTCAATTGTTTCTCTTAAGGAAGGTATTGAAATTCTTGACCAAAAATATCTTATCTGTTAGGGTGCCTGATGTTCCTCATATTATAATCTTTCCTTAGTGTTATTTAGCCAATTTCTTAAAATTATGCCATTCCTCTTTCTTCTCTACAATTGCATACAAACAAAGGTGAGTTGCCAATGTAACCAGAAAGTTTTTCTGGGACAATGGGAAAGACTTTAGATATTTCTGTTTCTAGTTAGTAAAGAAGGCAACTTGGCATTTAATTCCCAGCCCTTTCAGGTTGCCAGCCATGAAGTATTCCTTACCAGTCTCCCACTGCTGAGTCTTCGTTCATCTGTCCACCTCCAGATGAGTCTTTGTTTTTCTATAAATAAATTTATCTGGTTTAACTTTTCTTTTGTAAATCTGCCTTACACTGGCTAGACCTCAATGAGGTCAGACTTCTTGAAAATGGAGGCAGTCTCAGCTCTTAGGCCACTCAAAGACCCCTGAGAGAACTTGGGTTGGACTTGATGTGTGGGCGTGGGCCTGCCCTTTCCTCCTTTCATCAGGAGCACTCAGAAGTGGGGCAGCAGCTCTTCTAGACAAGACAATTCTTAGTGCCTTAATTTTTTTAAATTCAAGGAGTCAACTTTCAATGGAATTTCTAACACATCAGAATAGAAATTAGGTTTAAAAGAATAGTGCCCATAACAGAGAAATTGTGAGGAAGCAAAGAGATCAGGATGAAAAACCAATCAGGAAGCTGTAATGAAAGGGCACTACTGGGGTGGGGGGTGGGATATGGTCAAAGAAGGCATAGAAAAGAGGTAGTGAGGCACCTGTGCTCAGCACAGAGAATCACCAGCTGTTCTCCTAGTCTTGGGGGTGTGTTGGGGTCTGTATGTACATGAAAGCCATTAATATTTGTAGCCAAGGGGGACTTGCACTGAGGCTTAAATACAGATTTTATATGTATGTGTGTATATATATGTATATGTGTGTATATATATACACACACATATACATATATTATTTTATATGTATGTGTGTATATATATGTATATATATACACACACATATACACACATATATATACACATACAGAAATATATATAAAGAATATATATACACACACGCATACTTTATATATATATACATATATATATATATATTTAACTTTATGACCTGTTAAGAAGGTCAGGTTTTTTTAATAAGGGGCAGGGAAAGAAAGGCATTTTTCCCCCCCTAAGTACTGCTAGGGAGTTAAGGGTCTCCTGTTTATTTGAACTCTTCTAGCTACAAGTCTAAGAGGAAAAAATGAGACAGCATGGAGAGGGGCCTGAGAATTGAGCCACCTGGCATTTACCTTACATGACGCATTCATTTCCTTCCTGTCCCAATACTAAGGCTAGACCTGGAAAACCATTTAAAGGAAGCAGTGCCCAAGAAAGGAAGTGTAGTGCAAAAAAAAAAAAAAAATTATTTAGTGCACCCCAATCAGGATAGACTCAAAAAGATCCACTCTCAGATACAACTGTAATTAAACTGCTGAAAACCAAAGACAAAGAAAAAGAATCTTGAAAGCAGCCACAGAAAAATGAAGCATTGCATATAGGGGAACAATGATTGGAATGACTAATTCTTTATCAGAAAACCCGGAGATCAGAAGGGAGTGGAACAACTTTTTTTAAAGTGCTTCATACAGAATCGTACGCCCAGAGGTTCCAGAGGGAATGTGGTGGAGGTGGCTATTTTATAATTTGACTGCAAGAGGAAGCTCATGGAGACTGCTCAGTTGCTATCTTCTTCTGCTGTTTTGCAGAGTGTTCTGTTCTTGTGTTTTGTGGAGTTAAACCAGATAAACAAATTTTACTAAATGGTGAAACACTGGTAAATGTGAGCACCAACCCGCTTCAGCTGCTTGCTTCATTTCATCCATTACGTGTTTTTATGTAAACATTCTTTCTTTTTAATTTGCATCCCCTTATCAGTTCTACTCTTCTCCCTCTTATTTTCTTATAACAATTTTATTTTCATTATAATTAACATTCCTCCAGGTCCCTAGTTTCTATTCAAAGGTCTGCTGCTCTTATGTAATTTCATCTTTTCCAACATCCTGGGGACATTTTCATTCTCTAGTTTCCCTCCTGCTTCAGTTACTCTTTTGTTACTCCCATTTCACTTCTTTTTCTTTTTTCACTTTTTCTCAGATTGAAGCTGGAACCAATAATGGAAACATTTTCTTCATTGTAGCATCCCTTCTTCCTTTGGGAAAAAAAATTCTCTGTATGACTAGGAATAGGGTCTGCAAAGAAAGACGCATAACTTCAAAACATTCACGCAGTTCATAGGGGAGAGCAATAAGTTGGTAGTCAGGAAGGCAAGTAAATAACATAGTATTCTGAAAAACCTTCAATAGTTTTGAAGCAAGTGCCTGCTTCGTGACAAATGATACCAAAGGAAGTAGGAGAGAGGGCACTTAACTCTCAGATATTGCTGAATCTCCTTCTAAACCATCAAAAATAGTGATAAACAATACAGTCTTGTCTGTGGAAAAGACATTATTTTGTTCCACAATGTTATATATATTTGTCAAGTGCTGTAAGCCTTCCATGCTTTAAAATGTATTGGTGCTTTGGGGTAATTTGTTTTGAATGGTTATGCTAAAAAGAGAATTCACATGACCAGCTTCTTCTTTAACCAGGGTCACTTCTCTGCCGTGATTAAGGTATGTAAGCTTTGCCTACAGTGAGCCTACTCCATTTTTCAAGATGGTAACATTCTTTGAGACTTAGCTTATTGCATGAAATTAACTACAACACAATTCAAAACACCCGCCTAAAGTGAAACAACCCCAAATAGGCTGATGTTATATGACTGGCTTCTAATTATGCTCCGTATTTAGATTTCTTATACAAAACCATTTGGGAAGAATCATGGATTCCATTGTTTCAAGCATTCATTGGTTATTTTCAGCATGTTTATGCTGTGCTGATACCCAGTGCCACACAGAGGTCTTGCCCACAGTGATCAATGAGACTGGAGAAGGAAGGAAAACATATTTTGTTCTTTCTGGAAGAATTCTTTACAGAAATGGCCAAGTGTAACATCCCTAGGTATGTCAGTTGACATTGCCAGTTGTATTTTTTGTTTGTTTGTTTGTTTTGAGACGGAGTCTTGCTCTGTGGCCCAGGCTGGAGTGCAGTGGTGCGATCTCGGCTCAGTCCAGGCTCCGCCTTCCAGATTCACGCTATTCTCCTGCCTCAGCCTCCGAAGTAGCTGGGACTACAGGCGCCTGCCACGATGCCCGGCTAATCTATGTATTTTTTAGTAGAGAGGGGGTTTCACCGTGTTAACCAGGATAGTCTCAAGCTGCTGACCTTATGATCCGTCCGCCTCAGCATCCCAAAGTGCTGGGATTACAGGCATGAGCCACCGCGCCCGGCCGCCAGTTGTATTTTTTTAATGTAAAAATTAGCAAACTGTGACCAAGAGATGGATCTCCCATGTTTCAGAGCGTATGCTTAAGTATTCTAGGAAAGAGAAAGCTCTATTCATGTTTTGAGCCCGCCAGCTTTATGGGGGCCTATATTCTAACTGGTAGGAACAGCACAGAGTAACTGAATAATAGAATGAAACCATTTAGCGTGGACAGATGTATGTTCCCAGTCAGGCGTAAGATTCACAGGACTGCAAGTAATATTTTCAATGCAGCCAGTGACTGGGGAGGCCTGGTATGAAATATGAAAAAAGACCTCAAATGAGGATATGCAAGGCTTTTAACCCTTGGGGAGTTTGGCCCAGTTCATCAGAGAGAAAAGGGATTAGGTACTTGTCACAGAGATTGGCCTCAGTATCAAGTTTTCATATGGCTGGCTAGAACCTGTATAAGGGCCCAGGAATGGATAGAGCTACTTTGTAATGAGAGACTTTGACACATGTGACCCCACTTAAACTGAAGCTGGATATCCTCTTAGTTGAAAAATACTCTAAAACATAAAAAACCCACTTCCAAGGTGCTTTAGTGGGTATCTTTAAAAAAAAAAAAAAACATTTTTTTCCTAGGATTTTGCTAGGATTTTACATCATCATGCATATCTTAGAATTTGGAGAATCTTATTATCCAGATATTTGAAAATTTTCCTTCTAGTATTTACATTTTTTTTCTTGTGTGCATATGTTTGGATATTTTATATATTTTATTAATTATTCTTGGAATCCAACCTTACACAAACATTTAAGTTGGTTTTGATTTTTTAGTGTTAAAAATAATGCTGGTATAAGCACATTTTACATAACGCTTTGTATCTAAAATTGCTTTTCCTGGCAAGATAATTATAAAAAGAATTACTGATTTAAAAATTATAAGCAGGCCGGGTGCGGTGGCTCAAGCCTGTAATCCCAGCACTTTGGGAGGCCGAGACAGGCGGATCACGAGGTCAGGGAATCGAGACCATCCTGGCTAACACGGTGAAACCCCGTCTCTACTAAAAAATACAAAAAAAAAAAAAAAAAAAAGAAAAAAAAAAAACTAGCCGGGCGAGGTGGCGGGCGCCTATAGTCCCAGCTACTCGGGAGGCTGAGGCAGGAGAATGGCGTAAACCCGGGAGGCGGAGCTTGCAGTGAGCCGAGATCCGGCCACTGCTCTCCAGCTGGGGCGACAGAGCGAGACTCCATCTCAAAAAAGAAAAAACCAAAAAACAAACAAAAAAAAACTATAAACAATTTTAGGCTTTAGATGTATATTGCTACTTTTTCCCCAGAAAGAATGAATGAATTAACATGTCTATCAACAGAAGAGAATTGCCCAGTTTTTTGTATCCTCATCAGCATTGGGCATAATCTGTGCTAATTTAATTATTGTTTTCTAATTTGCATTTTGGGTTATTACTTGCATTGAATATTCTGATATGTTTATTACCTATTAAAATTTTAGTTAACTGAGATTCAAATATATATTATCTATTAAAACCTTAATAGATAATAAATATATTATGTAGCTGAATCTCAGTGAATTAACTTTTTATACTTCCTGTTGAAATGTGGAAAAAATTTCCTGGCACATCTCATGTGGTCATTAACAGTTCTTGGATTTTTATTTGTTTTTAAGAATACAAAGATTGTCTATTTTAATAATTCTGCAACCTTCATATACTAAGAATTTTAGCTTTCTTAATTTTGACTGATATTACTATAACTCTTACTACAGGTAAAACTCAACTCATCAGGGTAACTCGAAGTGTTTATTAAATGCCTGCTTTCTTATGACATTGTGTTAGAGGCAAAACAGAAGCAGTTTTTCCAGCCACATGCCCTGTCAATTCCCAAGCTTGGCCCTTGTGGTAGTAACAGCTGATGAATTCGTGCACTTGTTTTGAAAAGTAGTTATTCTGTGCCCAGTATTTGAAACTATTAATGAGTACTTTGGCCACCTTGGGATTCTAGTGACTTTAAATATTCTCTGTATTCATTCCCCCACCCCGACAGTTTTCAGTTTTGCCACACAAGCTGAAAACCATCACCAGGCATCTACAATTGCATGTCAATTCCCCTCCCACCTTAAGATATATTACTCACCATCCAGAATGAATCAAGAGCAAGCGCTTTAAATAAAAGAGAATTCCTTGTTTTAACTTTGACAGCACTTCCTCCAGTTAAATTTAAACATTCCTCCATACCCACAGGGATGAATACGTGTTTGGATTATTGGAACATTACTGAGGCTCCAGCTCCTTGACCTTGGCATGCAAGCTTCTTCACCTTTGAACTAAAAGCTTTCTCTGGGTTGTGAGTGTGATGATGTCTTTCCAAAGTCATTCAAAGCAGTGCTGCCACTTGCGAGCTATTTTAAGGTCTGTCATAGAGCCTAAGATGTGTTTCTTTGCTTTAACAGTGACCTGTCAAAGCCTCTGTGCTTGTGGCCAGAGAGTTCCCTCTGCTCCTGGGATCCTATGTTGCTAGTGGAGTAAACAGGGGTGCCAACCACCCCGAGGTGGCCACACTGGGTTGCTGCCTTAGCAGAGGGCACACTGAGCAACATCACACCACACTCCGATTCTTGGTGACTATACTTCAGATATGTCTCTTAGCCTCAGTTTCCTCATTTGTCAAATAACAGAACAGGAGTAGTTACAAAGATTTATTCAATCTGTATGAAAGAATTGATGAATGAGTTTATGAATGAATGAATCTAACTCTACCAGCCTCTGTAGTCTTAATTTTTTAAAAAAAGATTCACATCCTCTTACCACAGAACATTAATTATTTTAATATACATTTCTTACAACCATGTACCAACCATGACCATCAGTCAGGAAGCTAGTTTTTACTCTCCCCTCAATTATAGAATCAAATCAAATATTTCTTAAAATACGTAAAGAATCAATGAAGTTGAGCAATCACACGGTGAAGTCATAGTTGTCAGACGTGGGCTGTGAGGCTGTGAGACTGTAAGCCTAGATGATGGTGCATCCATGACAGTAGACACAGCCAGAGGAAGCTTACGCAGGAAGGGACAGCGGCTATGGTAGAGAAGTCCTGTAGAAACTATTTCTATGATTAATACAAGACAGGTTTTGCATTATAAGACAAGATAGTTTGTGGAATTATAGGGCTGACAGCTCTCTTCCACAAAGCTATGAAGAAAGTAAATGTAGAAGTACAGATGAAACATTGGAAACCAAAGCAGTTCTGGGCTGCGGAGCCAGTGGCTTGACAGCAGGACTTGAGAGTCTTATTTTGAATGACGTATGGAATGATTTGAAATATTTAAGGTTTAACAAATTTGTAACTGTTTATCTAAGTTGTATTTTTTTTATTTTCTAATAATTTCATTGTTTCTAAAATTTCAACGGAAGAGTTTTATTTAAATATAGCTGGAGTTGAGAAATGTAATCTTAGGTAGAACCAATCATACATCTGTTTAGTATATTAAGTTCCGGTAGTATCAACAGACAGCAGGCACCCTGAGTATTAATGTTACCCTAACTAGGGACCCTGTTTAAACTGGCACCTGCGAAGATGGTCTTAGGACTCTACCTGTGAGCACAATTACTGGGTTTATTTGTTAAGGCAATATTCAGAAATGTTATCAACTAAGAACAAGCCTTCAAAGTAAAAAGTAAAGTAAATCATTGCCTTAAGCTGTCTTATTTTAAGCTTTTTTTTTTTTTTTTTTTTTTGAAAGTATTTTTATTTTTATAAAGAGTACATTTTATATGTTTTTTTTTTTTTTTTTTTTTTTTTTATTATACTTTAAGTTCTAGGGTACATGTGCATAACGTGCAGGTTTGTTACATATGTATACTTATGCCATGTTGGTGTGCTGCACCCATCAACTCGTCAGCACCCATCAATTCATCATTTATATCTTGTATAACTCCCCAATGCAAGCCCTCCCTCCTCCCCCCTCCCCCCTCCCCATGATAGGCCCCAGTGCGTGATGTTCCCCTTCCCGAGTCCAAGTGATCTCATTGTTCAGTTCCCACCTATGAGTGAGAACATGCGGTGTTTGGTTTTCTGTTCTTGTGATAGTTTGCTAAGAATGATGGTTTCCAGCTGCATCCATGTCCCTACAAAGGACGCAAACTCATCCTTTTTTATGGCTGCATAGTATTCCATGGTGTATATGTGCCACATTTTCTTAATCCAGTCTGTCACAGATGGACATTTGGGTTGATTCCAAGTCTTTGCTATTGTGAATAGTGCCGCAATAAACATACATGTACATGTGTCTTTGTAGTAGAATAATTTATAATCCTTTGGGTATATACCCAGTAGTGGGATGGCTGGGTCATATGGTACATCTAGTTCTAGATCCTTGAGGAATTGCCATACTGTTTTCCATAATGGTTGAACTAGTTTACAATCCCACCAACAGTGTAAAAGTGTTCCTGTTTCTCCACATCCTCTCCAACACCTGTTGTTTCCTGACTTCTTAATGATTGCCATTCTAACTGGTGTGAGATGGTATCTCATTGTGGTTTTGATTTGCATTTCTCTGATGGCGAGTGATGATGAGCATTTTTTCATGTGTCTGTTGGCTGTATGAATATCTTCTTTTGAGAAATGTCTGTTCATATCCTTTCCCCACTTTTTGATGGGGTTGTTTGTTTTTTTCTCGTATATTTGTTTGAGTTCTTTGTAGATTCTGGATATTAGCCCTTTGTCAGATGAGTAGGTTGCAAAAATTTTCTCCCATTCTGTAGGTTGCCTGTTCACTCTGATGGTAGTTTCTTTTGCTGTGCAAAAGCTCTTTAGTTTAATTAGATCCCATTTGTCAATTTTTGCTTTTGCTGCCATTGCTTTTGGTGTTTTAGACATGAAGTCCTTGCCCATGCCTATGTCCTGAATGGTACTACCTAGATTTTCTTCTAGGGTTTTTATGGTATTAGGTCTAACATTTAAGTCTCTAATCCATCTTGAATTAATCTTCGTATAAGGGGTAAGGAAAGGATCCAGTTTCAGCTTTCTACTTATGGCTAGCCAATTTTCCCAGCACCATTTATTAAATAGGGAATCCTTTCCCCATTTCTTGTTTCTCTCAGGTTTGTCAAAGATCAGATGGCTGTAGATGTGTGGTATTATTTCTGAGAACTCTG
This sequence comes from Rhinopithecus roxellana, assembly GCF_007565055.1. Classification (NCBI taxonomy): domain Eukaryota; kingdom Metazoa; phylum Chordata; class Mammalia; order Primates; family Cercopithecidae; genus Rhinopithecus; species Rhinopithecus roxellana. The sequence goes on along the minus strand of NC_044553.1, from coordinate 58,595,563 downwards.
TTCTGTTCCATTGATCTATATCTCTGTTTTGGTACCAGTACCATGCTGTTTTGGTTACTGTAGCCTTGTAGTATAGTTTGAAGTCAGGTAGCGTGACGCCTCCAGCTTTGTCCTTTTGACTTAGGATTGTCTTGGCAATGCGGGCCCTTTTTTGGTTCCATATGAACTTTAAAGCAGTTTTTTCCAATTCTGTGAAGAAACTCATTGGTAGCTTGATGGGGATGGCATTGAATCTATAAATAACCTTGGGGAGTATGGCCATTTTCACGATATTGATTCTTCCTATCCATGAGCATGGTATGTTCTTCCATTTGTTTGTGTCCTCTTTTATTTCGCTGAGCAGTGGTTTGTAGTTCTCCTTGAAGAGGTCCTTTACATCCCTTGTAAGCTGGATTCCTAGGTATTTTATTCTCTTTGAAGCAATTGTGAATGGAAGTTCATTCCTGATTTGGCTCTCTGCTTGTCTGTTACTGGTGTATAAGAATGCTTGTGATTTTTGCACATTAATTTTGTATCCTGAGACTTTGCTGAAGTTGCTTATCAGCTTAAGGAGATTTTGGGCTGAGACGATGGGGTTTTCTAAATATACAATCATGTCATCTGCAAACAGGGACAATTTGACTTCTTCTTTTCCTAACTGGATACCCTTGATTTCTTTCTCTTGCCTGATTGCCCTAGCCAGAACTTCCAACACTATGTTGAATAGGAGTGGTGAGAGAGGGCATCCCTGTCTTGTGCCAGTTTTCAAAGGGAATTTTTCCAGTTTTTGCCCATTCAGTATGATATTAGCTGTGGGTTTGTCATAAATAGCTCTTATTATTTTGAGGTACGTTCCATCAATACCGAATTTATTGAGCGTTTTTAGCATGAAGGGCTGTTGAATTTTGTCAAAAGCCTTTTCTGCATCTATTGAGACAATCATGTGGTTCTTGTCTTTGGTTCTGTTTATATGCTGGATTACGTTTATTGATTTGCGAATGTTGAACCAGCCTTGCATCCCAGGGATGAAGCCCACTTGATCATGGTGGATAAGCTTTTTGATGTGCTGTTGAATCCGGTTTGCCAGTATTTTATTGAGAATTTTTGCATCAATGTTCATCAGGGATATTGGTCTAAAATTCTCTTTTTTTGATGTGTCTCTGCCAGGCTTTGGTATCAGGATGATGTTGGCCTCATAAAATGAGTTAGGGAGGATTCCCTCTTTTTCTATTGATTGGAATAGTTTCAGAAGGAATGGTACCAGCTCCTCCTTGTACCTCTGGTAGAATTCAGCTGTGAATCCATCTGGTCCTGGACTTTTTTTGGTGGGTAGGCTATTAATTGTTGCCTCAATTTCAGAGCCTACTATTGGTCTATTCAGGGATTCAACTTCTTCCTGGTTTAGCCTTGGGAGAGTGTAAGTGTCCAGGAATTTATCCATTTCTTCTAGATTTTCTAGTTGATTTGCGTAGAGGCGTTTATAGTATTCTCTGATGGTAGTTTGTATTTCTGTGGGGTCAGTGGTGATATCCCCTTTATCATTTTTTATTGCATCTATTTGATTCCTCTCTCTTTTCTTCTTTATTAGCCTTGCTAGCGGTCTGTCAATTTTGTTGATCTTTTCAAAAAACCAACTCCTGGATTCATTGATTTTTTGGAGGGTTTTTTGTGTCTCTATCTCCTTCAGTTCTGCTCTGATCTTAGTTATTTCTTGCCTTCTGCTAGCTTTTGAATGTGTTTGCTCTTGCCTCTCTAGTTCTTTTAATTGTGATGTTAGAGTGTCAATTTTAGATCTTTCCTGCTTTCTCTTGTGGGCATTTAGTGCTATAAATTTCCCTCTACACACTGCTTTAAATGTGTCCCAGAGATTCTGGTATGTTGTATCTTTGTTCTCATTGGTTTCAAAGAACATCTTTATTTCCGCTTTCATTTCGTTATGTACCCAGTAGTCATTCAGGAGCAGGTTGTTCAGTTTCCATGTAGTTGAGCGGTTTTGATTGAGTTTCTTAGTCCTGAGTTCTAGTTTGATTGCACTGTGGTCTGAGAGACAGTTTGTTATAATTTCTGTTCTTTTACATTTGCTGAGGAGTGCTTTACTTCCAATTATGTGGTCAATTTTGGAATAAGTGCGATGTGGTGCTGAGAAGAATGTATATTCTGTTGATTTGGGGTGGAGAGTTCTATAGATGTCTATTAGGTCCGCTTGGTGCAGAGATGAGTTCAATTCCTGGATATCCTTGTTAACTTTCTGTCTCGTTGATCTGTCTAATGTTGACAGCGGAGTGTTGAAGTCTCCCATTATTATTGTATGGGAGTCTAAGTCTCTTTGTAAGTCTCTAAGGACTTGCTTTATGAATCTGGGTGCTCCTGTATTGGGTGCATATATATTTAGGAGAGTTAGCTCTTCCTGTTGAATTGATCCCTTTACCATTATGTAATGGCCTTCTTTGTCTCTTTTGATCTTTGATGGTTTAAAGTCTGTTTTATCAGAGACTAGGATTGCAACCCCTGCTTTTTTTTGTTCTCCATTTGCTTGGTAGATCTTCCTCCATCCCTTTATTTTGAGCCTATGTATGTCTCTGCATGTGAGATGGGTCTCCTGAATACAGCAGACTGATGGGTCTTGACTCTTTATCCAGTTTGCCAGTCTGTGTCTTTTAATTGGAGTATTTAGTCCATTAACATTTAAGGTTAATATTGTTATGTGTGAACTTGATCCTGCCATTATGATATTAACTGGTTATTTTGCTCGTTAGTCGATGCAGTTTCTTCCTAGCCTCGATGGTCTTTACATTTTGGCATGTTTTTGTGATGGCTGGTACCGGTTGTTCCTTTCCATGTTTAGGGCTTCCTTCAGGGTCTCTTGTAAGGCAGGCCTGGTGGTGACAAAATCTCTAAGCATTTGCTTATCTGTAAAGGATTTTATTTCTCCTTCACTTATGAAACTTAGTTTGGCTGGATATGAAATTCTGGGTTTAAAATTCTTTTCTTTAAGAACGTTGAATATTGGCCCCCACTCTCTTCTGGCTTGTAGAGTTTCTGCCGAGAGATCTGCTGTTAGTCTGATGGGCTTCCCTTTGTGGGTAACCCGACCTTTCTCTCTGGCTGCCCTTAAGATTTTTTCCTTCATTTCAACTTTGGTGAATCTGGCAATGATGTGTCTTGGAGTTGCTCTTCTGGAGGAGTATCTTTGTGGCGTTCTCTGTATTTCCTGAATTTGAATGTTGGCCTGCCCTACTAGGTTGGGGATGTTCTCCTGGATGATATCCTGAAGAGTGTTTTCCAACTTGGTTCCATTTTCCCCCTCACTTTCAGGCACCCCAATCAGACGTAGATTTGGTCTTTTTACGTAATCCCATACTTCTTGCAGGCTTTGCTCATTTCTTTTTCTTCTTTTTTCTTTTGGTTTCTCTTCTCGCTTCATTTCATTCATTTGATCTTCAATCGCTGATACTCTTTCTTCCAGTTGATTGAGTCGGTTACTGAAGCTTGTGCATTTGTCACGTATTTCTCGTGTCATGGTTTTCATCTCTGTCATTTCGTTTATGATCTTCTCTGCATTAATTAGTCTAGCTGTCAATTCTTCCACTCTTTTTTCAAGATTTTTAGTTTCTTTGCGCTGGGTACGTAATTCCTCCTTTAGCTCTGATAAGTTTGATGGACTGAAGCCTTCTTCTCTCCTCTCGTCCAAGTCATTCTCTGACCAGCTTTGATCCGTTGCTGGCGATGGGCTGCGCTCCTTCGCAGGGGGAGATGCGCTCTTATTTTTTGAATTTCCAGCTTTTCTGCCCTGCTTCTTCCCCATCTTTGTGGTTTTATCTGTCTCTGGTCTTTGATGGTGGTGACGTACTGATGGGGTTTTGGTATAGGTGTCCTTCCTGTTTGATAGTTTTCCTTCTGACAGTCAGAAGGACTGTCTGTTGGTCTGTTGGAGATTGCTTGAGGTCCACTTCAGACCCTGTTTGCCTGGGTATCAGCAGCAGAGGTTGCCGAAGATAGAATATTGCTGAACAGCGAGTGTACCTGTCTGATTCTTCCTTTGGAAGTTTCCTCTCAGGGGTGTACTCCACCCTGTGAGGTGTGGGGTGTCAGACTGCCCCTAGTGGGGGATTTCTCCCAGCTAGGCTACTCAGGGGTCAGAGACACACCTGAGCAGGCAGTCTGTCCCTTCTCAGATCTCAACCTCCGCGTTGGGAGATCCACAGCTCTCCCCAAAGCTGTCAGACAGAGTCGTTCGCGTCTGCACCGGCTCCCGCTACTTCCCCTTTTGGTCTTCAGCTGTGCGCTGTCCCCAGAGGTGGAGACTACAGAGACAGGCAGGCTTCCTTGAGCTGCTGTGAGCTCCACCCAGTTCGAGCTTCCCAGCGGCTTTGTTTACCTAGTTAAGCCTCAGCAATGGCGGGCGCCCCTCCCCCAGCCTCGCTGCTGCCTTGCGGATAGATCGCGGCAGACTGCTGTGTTAGCAGTGAGGGAGGCTTCGTGGGCGTGGGACCCTCCCGGCCAGGATTGGGATATATTCTCCTGGTGTGCCTGTATGCTTACAGCGCAGTATTGGGGTGGGAGTTACCCGATTTTCCAGGTGTTGTGTGTCTCAGTTCCCCTGGCTAGGAAAACGGATCCCCTTCCCCCTTGCGCTTCCAGGTGAGGCGATGCCTCGCCCTGCTTCAGCTCTCGCTGGTCAGGCTGCAGCAGCTGACCAGCACCGATTGTCCGGCACTCCCTAGTGAGATGACCCCAGTACCTCAGTTGAAAATGCAGAAATCACCGGTCTTCTGTGTCGCTCGCGCTGGGAGTTGGAGACTGGATCTGTTCCTATTCGGCCATCTTGCTCCGCCCCCCCTTATTTTAAGCTTGATTGTAAATAAGTATAACTGCAAAAGATAAACACGTTTAAGATTATAGTAAAAAAAATTTGGAATCCTACCAAACAGCATTTAAAAAATTCCTAATTGTTTTGAGTGTGAAGTCCACATTAAGTACATTTTGCTATTTAGTTGTACATTTAATATTGGTAGTTTGATAGGAAATTTTTCACTGAGATTGAAATAATGAAAAAATTAAATTTGTATTCCAAATGAATTAGGTATTGGAGTACTTGAAGTATAAAAAGCAAGGGGAAAGCTTATAGCTCTGTATCCATACCTGTACCTCTATCTATACTTTTAAAATAGTCATCAATAGTCTCTATGATCAGATAATAGAAATACTGTATAAAAATATTTCAAGAAAAATCAGATAGATTTCTACTTTTTAGCTCTAAGTCTTTAGAGGAAGTGTAAGTAGTTTGATCCAGGGTTAGAGCTGAGGTTGAGAGCATTAAGCTCACGTAAGTGAGGAAGTCTGTTGTCCAAGCTGGTTCTGCCTGGATCAACCCTTTTGGTGTTCATCTCATTGACTCCACTAAGCTTGATCAGTCTTAAAAAGATGAAGCCATTTTATACAGCTGATTCTCCACTGCCAAAGTCCACTGTTTACAAAATTGACTAGAATTTAACGTCTTACATGGCATTTTGTACTACATTCTAACTTCTAGAGAATATAGTTCATTTATTTTGAAAATATAAAATAAGAATTCTCAAATAAACTCTTTATGGTATTCCACTTAGGAAATACAGAGCCCAATAGCTTAGAGATGCTCACATCTGGGGCTTTATTATTTGTGTTTTAGGTTCAGCAATAGTAACTGCTGAGTAACTCTTAAAAGTTACGATGATTAGCTTAGCCAGTAAGTTCCCAGACAGCTTTAAAACACTGATCTGTAATCTTATATCTTCTACATCAGCTCACAATTCTATGGCTATATTTTCTGTGTAGCAGGAATTAATGTTTGGAGAGAAATGTGATGGCTTAACTGATTCTGAACATAGAACCTCAAGATAGCTGTTGTTAAAGTTATCTGAAAATGTCTCTCCCACTCTGTATTAGACAATTCTACCCTAGATTTTTACCCACTGGATAGAAAGCAGTGTCCACCTGCTTTTCCTGTTAGGCTCCAGGCCATCTGCCATGGTGCTGCCCTGTCCCAATGGTACCACCACTTTTGCCCGTTCCTGTTGCTGCTTTGCCAGGCACCACCACCAAAGCTCCCAGGCACCCCTGCTGATTCCACTGGGAATGGCTGTATTTGTTGGGGCTGTGGTTGCTCTGGATCACTGGAGCAGCAGAGTCTCCATCGTTTCATACGGTAAAACGTCCCAGCACTAAACTCAAGGTTGGGTACAGAGCAGGCACGCAATGCTTTACTCCTCTTCCTTATATATTACTGCTAAAGGGGTACCAAAGTATTTCCACCTTGAGGCCATGTTTTAAAGAAACTTTAGTGCAAGCAACTCTTTTGCTTTTCTCTAGCAAACAACCTTCATTCCCATAGAAGTAGTCCAGAAATTCCTGGGAAGACAGGTATGGGGCAGATCTGAGAGAGATTCTACCCTTTCTCAGAAGTATCCCTAATGCCTCATGACTATTATTTCAAGCTGACTTACCTATCTCCCTTTAATATCATTTTTCTCCAGTAGGACTTGCAGCACCCTATGAAAATAAACTTATGTGAAATTTAAGACACATTATGTGAAATGTAACAATATCAAAACAAATACAAAATTTGAATATCTTCCAGGGTATACAAGCAAATCATCTGAAGAAGACCAAGAATCAGATTGACATCAAATTTCTAACAAGAATCCGAATGATATCAGATTTCTCAATAGTAGCAATACATACAAAAAGATAACGAAGAAATAATTTTAAAGAGATAAGTAACACTGAATTTATAATTTTATATCCATCCAAACTGTTATTCATATACAAGGGAAGAATAAAAACATTATGAGGCATGAAGGACCTCATACAATTTGCTATGCAAAGATTCACGTTATAAACGTTAAGAAGAAATATTCAAATAATAAGAGAAATCCAGAAAATGATCTAGGAGATGTGAGACTATCAATTAGAATGGACACTGGCCATAAACAACTGTCACGGCTAAAGTGGGGCATGTTGGCAGAATATCAGCCTGGGCGTTAGGGAGATCGAATAACTTAGTATGATTTATGGCTGTCTTAGGGGAAAAAGGTTAGGACAAAAGAAGAGACATAGAGAAAGCATATAGAATACCTATGCAAACCCAGAACTACAATTTTTGACTATCAGCATGATGGAATTTGGGGTGGGCAAGTTAAGTGAGCAAGTGATACAAGAGCTTGCAAAAGCAATTTTCTTGTTAGGGGAAAAGATAGATATTGATTGGTTTAAGGTATCTGTTTTTACCTTCATGAATCTCTCCTTTTCTGTCATTAACTTATTATTATTATTATTTTTGAGACGGAGTCTCGCCCTGTCGCCCAGGCTGGAGTGTAGGGGCGTGATCTTGGCTCACTGTGTCATTAACTTATTTACTTTTTCCTTTCACCTGCATCCTTCTTTGTTTCTTCTTTTCTTTCTCTTTACCTTCTAACTACCATTCCCATTCAAAATATCTACAATCAGAGATGTTTATTATAAAATACAGAATGGAATATCAAAGGTATAGTTGGTGTCTTTGGAAAGAGTACAGAAAGGTGAATGTTTGATAAATATTAATCTAAAGTGGAGGGCTCCATAACCTACAGCCCATATAATTTATTTAAGACTTAATGCCAGAAACAGCATGTACACTTTTATTCCCTTTTGTAATTACTGCTTCCTCTAACAATGACATAAACTCAGTGGATATTTCCATCCACAAAGTGATTCTTAGATTTACTTTTTTTTTTTTTTTGAAAGATAGGGTCTCTCTCTGTCACCCAGGTAGCTGAGATGCAGTGACACAAACATCGCTTCAGCCTCCAACTCCTGGGCTCAAGGGATCACACCCCCACAACCCGCAACTCTCCAACACTCCTCTTCCCTACCTGCAGGCTCCTAAATAGCTGGGATTACAGCAAGTACATGCCAACATGCTTGACTCCAAATGTTTCTAAAGCAAAGGTTTGTTCAATCAAGTTTAGCCTAAAGTTGCCTCCCTACGTATTTTAACTTCAGCCTAAAGATTTCTCTGTATGTAGTGAACTATAACCTAAATAGAGATGTAAACAGACAGTAACATACTCTTGTGCCAATTACTGAGTTTTGGCCAATCAAAGGGGGCCGACTGCTCAAAACATGTTCAGTTCCCCTTCCAGAGTCCAAGTGATCTCATTGTTCAATTCCCACCTATGAGTGAGAACATGTGGTGTTTGGTTTTCTGTTCTTGCAATAGTTTGCTGAGAATGATGGTTTCCAGCTGCATCCATGTCCCTACAAAGGACATGAACTCATCCTTTTTTATGGCTGCATAGTATTCCGTTGTGTATATGTGCCACATTTTCTTAATCCAGTCTGTCATTGATGGACATTTGGGTTGGGGGCCTATTATAGGGAGGGGGGAGACAGAAGGGATGGCATTGGGAGTTATACCTGATGTAAATGATGAGTTGATGGGTGCTGATGAGTTGGTGGGTGCAGCACACCAACATGGCACAAGTATACATATGTAACAAACCTGCACATTGTGCACATGTACCCTAGAACTTAAAGTATAAAAAAAAATCTATGTTTCAGGGGACACTTGAGGAATTATAACTGATTCATTGGGATGCCCCAAGTTAAAGTCCTGGAGATTTCTCGTGTACACAGTTGGTGTTCAATAAATGTTTGTTGCATTGACAAAAAAAAAAAAAAGTGTTCAGATAAGGCAAATGTTAAGTTGTGACCAATCCGGCTGTTTCTGTCCCTCACTTCCCTTTTCTGTACCTCACTTTCCTTTTTCTGTTCATAAACCTTCTTCCACCATGTGGCTGTGCTGGAGTCTCTCTGAGCCTACTCTGGCTTGGGAGTCTGATTCTCAAATTGTTCTTTGCTCAATTAAATGCTGTTAAATTTAAGTTGGCTAAGATACCTCTTTTAACAGATAAAATCTTAAATCATTCCCACAAGTCTATTAGGCTATGTATTGTAGACCACCTTTTATTTGTCCATTAACATATAGAGAGAGCACATTAATTTTTCTTACAATATTAGCCCAATGTTGAGGCTAACCTTACTTACCGTAATCCTTCCTAAAAGCTCTAATATTTCAATGTGTCTCAGTGGCAACTATCTACATTTTTAGAAAATCCACTTTGGCAGGCTTGTTGTATTATTCATGGTTCTCTTAGAGGGACAGAACTAATAGGATATATACACACGCACACACACATATATATGATATATATATGATTATATATAGATACATACATATATATCTATGTATCATATATATAAAGGGGAGTTTATTAAGTATTAACTTACATGATCGCAAGGTCCCACAATAGGCTGTCTGCAAGCTGATAAGCAAGGAGAGCCAATCTGAGTCCCAAAACTAAAGAACCTGGAGTCCAATGTTCCAGGGCAGGAAGCATTCCAGGGGATGCCCAGGAGAAAGATGTAGGCTGGGTGGCTAGGCTTGTCTCGCCTCTTCACATTTTTCTGCCTGCTTTATATTCACTGGTAGCTTATTAGATGGTACCCACCTGATTAAGGGTGGGTCTGCCTTCCCCAGCCCACTGACTCAAATGTTAATCTCCTTTGGCAACACCCTCACAGACACACCCAGGATCAATATTTGCATCCTTCAATCCAATGAAGTTGACAATATTAACCATTACAAGTCCACCCCTTGTCAACTTCAACCCATATACATCTCCCAAGATCATACTTTGACAGTTCTTCAAATAAAGACAATAAGGTCAAAATTATGCCTAATATAATACAAGTATCCTTCCTACAACCAGAAACACACCAATCCCCAACCCAAATACTATTACATAAAGTTAACAATACTTAAATGCTGATATGAAGTTAGTAAATCTTATGTCACATGATAAAGGAAAAGAAAATAAAATGAAGATTTTTTTTTTTTTTAGTACAAATATATAGATGCACAAACATGTTTTTAACAAAAGAAGGAGGAAATATTCATGGCAGTTACAGTCCTCGTTTACTGCAGCTGGTCAAGTGGTCATAGCTGGTATTGATGACTACCTTCTTCTACTACCCATTCTGTATTCCCTTTGTCTTCAGCAAACACCCCAGCAGGTTGTGGTTTCTTTACTGGTGGAGTGACCCAAACCTTCATTCCTTAGGGGTCTGGGCCATTTGTAGTTCTGCCTGGATTGAGCTGTTGTAGTTTTCCATTGACCTTAATCACAGGGTGTGGTAATAGTAAGAGACACCCTAATGGATGTCCTGTATTCAATGCATACTCTTCCTTAGCTCTGTTATGGAGCAGTAGACTGATTTCATCTTGATAGTCTGCGTCAATCACCCCAGCCAACACTGTATTTCCCTTCTTAGCCTGTTGACTTAAAGGTAGGGGGAAACCAAAGTGTCCAGGTGGCAATCGTAACTTTCAGTTTAATTGAATAGTTGTGTCTTCTGGTGGCAGCGTTCCTCCCTCTGGAAGTAAGACTCCTAGGCTAGCAGAACGTAATGTCATAGGAACAGAAAGCAAAAATTTTGCTAGTGGATCACAATGGGTGATAGTGAGTGGTGCCACTTCCACTTCTACCCCTTGATTCCTGACTTGTGAATCCTGGCTATGGGAGAAATGGTAGTATATATTGGACCCTGATTCAGAGTATACATGGCCTTCTGGAGAACTTTGCCCCAGTCTGGCAAAGTATTGTCACCTAGTTGGCATTGTAATTGTGACTTCAAATGGCCATTCCACCATTCTATCAATCCACCTGTTTCAGGATGATGGGGAACATGGTAAGATCAGTGAATTCCGTGAGCATGAGCCCACTACCACACTTCTTTAGCAGTAAAGTGAGTGCCTTGGTCAGAGGCAATGCTGTGTGGAATACCATAATGGTGGATAAGGCATTCCGTGAGTCCATGGATGGTAGTCTTGACAGAAGCATTGCGTGCAGGATAGGCAAACCCATATCCAGAGTAAGTGTCTATTCCAGTGAGTACAGACCTCTGTCCTTTCCATGATGGAAGAGGTCCAATATAATCAACCTGCCACCAGGTAGCTGGTGGATCACCCTGAAGAATGGTACCATATCAAAGGCTCAGTGTTGGTCTCTGTTGCTGGCAAATTGGGCACTCAACTGTGGGAGTAGCCAGGTCCATGTTGCTGAGCCATGTGTAACTTTCATCCCTGCCACCATGGCCACTTTGTTATTGGGCCCATTGGGCGATGACAGGGGTGGATGGAGAAAGAGACTGAGTGTTGTCCACAGAACAAGTCATCCTATCTACTTGATTATTAAACACTGGTGAGCATTCGCATGGGATACAAATATCTTCACAGGTTTTGACCATTCAGAGAGGTCCATCCACATACCTATTCCCCAAATTTCTTTGTCACCAATTTTCTAATCATGGTTCTTCCAAGTCCCTGACCATCCAGCCAAACCATTGACTACAGCCCGTGAATCAGTATATAATTCCACATGTGGCTATTTTTTCTTCCATGCAAAGTGCACAACCAGGTGCACTGCTTGAAGTTCTGACCACTGACGATATTTCCCTTCACCACTGTCCTTCAGGGATGTCCTAGAAAGGGGCTGTAGTGCTGCAGCTGTCCACGTCCGGGTGGTGCCTGCATATTGTACAGAACCATCTGTGAACCAGGCCCGAGTCTTCTCTTCCTCTGTCAACTGATCATAGGGAACTCCCCATGAGGCCATCAGTGCAGGCTGGGGGACAGAAGGCAGGGTGGCAGGAATGGAGACCATGGGCATTTGAGCCACTTCCTCATGTAACCTACTTGTGTCTTCAGGACCTGCTCGAGACCGATCACATATATACTACTTCCATTTGATGATGGAATGCTGCTGTGCACAACCCACTTTATGATTAGATGGGTCAGAAACACCCAGTTAATGATAGGCAGTTCAGGTCACAAAGTGACTTGATGGCCCATAGTCAAACGTTCAGTTTCCACCAAAGCCCAGTAACAGGTGAAGAGCTGTCTCTCAAAAGGAGAGTAGTTGTCTGCAGAAGATGGCAGAGCCTTGCTCCAAAATCCTAGAGGCTTCCACTGTGATTCACCTATGGGAGCCTACGAAAGGCTCTAAACAGTATTCCTATCTGCCACTGACACCTCAAGCACCATTGGATCTGCTGGGTCATATGGCCCAAGTGACAGAGCAGCTTGCACAGCAGCCTGGACCTGTTGCAGAGCCTTCTCCTGTTCTGAACCCAATCCAAAACTGGCAGCCATTTGGGTCACTCGATAAATGGGCCAAAGTAACACCCAAATGAAGAATGTGTTACCTCCAAAATCCAAATAGGCCCACTAGGCATTGTGCCCCTTTCTTGGTTGCAAGAGGGGCCAAATGCAGCAATTTATCCTTTACCTTAGAAGGAATATCTCAACAGGCCCCACACCACTGGACCCCTAGAAATTTTACTGAGGTAGAAGGTCCCTGAATTTTAGTCAGATTTGTTTCCCATCCTCTGGCTTGCAAATGTCTCACCAGTAAGTTCAGTGTGTTTGCTACTTCTTGCTCACTGGATCCAATGAGCATAACATCATCATTTAATGGACCAGTGTAATATCTTGCGAAAGTGAAAAGTGATCAAGGTTTCTCCAAATAAAATTATGACACAAAGCTGGAGAGTCTATATACCCCTGAGGTAGGACAATGAAGGTATATTGCTGGCCTTGCCAGCTGAAGGTAAATTTCTTCTGGTGGGCCTTATGGACAGGAATGGAGAAAAAGATATTTGCCAAGTCAATGGCTACATACCAGATAGCAGGAGATGTGTTAATTTGCTCAAGCAATGAAACCACGTCTGGTACAGCAGCCACAATTGGAGTCACCACTTGGTTAAGCTTACAATAATCCACTGTCATTCTCCAAGATTCATTGGTCTTCTGCACAAATGGGAGAGTTGAATGGGAATGTGGTGGGAATCACCACCCCTGCATCATTCAAGTCATTGATGGTGGCACTAATCTCCACAATCCCTCCAGGGATGTGATATTGGTTTTGATTTACTGTTTTCTTAGGTAGGGGCAGCTTTACTGGCTTCCATTTTGCCCTTCCCACCATAATAGCCCTCACCCTACTAGTCAGGGAGCCAGTGTGTGGGTTCTGCCAGCTGGTAAGTATGTTTATGCCAATTAAGCATTCTGGCACTGGGGAAATGACCACAGGATGAGTCTGGGGACCCACTGGATCCACTGGAAGTTGGACCTGAGCTAAAAATCCATAACTTACCTGACCCCCATAAGCCCCTACATTAACTGGAGGACCACAGTGACGTTTTTGGTCCTCTGGAATCAACATCAGCTCAGAGCCAGTGTCCAGTAGTCCCTGAAATATCTGATTATTTCCCTTTCCACAGTGCACAGTTACCGTGGTAAAAGGCTAGAGGTCTCCTTGGGGAAGGAAGGGAGAAAGATTCACTGCATAAATTTTTGGTAGTGTAGTGGGGTCCTTCCTCAAGGAGACCTGGCCTCCCCTTCATTCAAGGGGTTCTGGGTCTGTAAACTGGCTCAGGTCTGGAAATTGATTGAGGGGCTGTGATTCTCTGTTTTTATGATTCAAGTTAGTCTTTTGTCCATTCGACCTAGAAGTTTTCTGTTTGTATAATTAAAGTAGGAATGCAGTAGGCTTCCTATCAATTTCACTCTAGGAACACTGTGATTAATTAGCCAATGTCAGAGCTCTACATGATTCTGATTGCCGCTTTGCCTCTGCTGTCCATTATGGTAGCTGTGCCCACTTTGCATTTGATAGTTGAATACTGCCACTTGGCCTCTGCCTCCTGGGGATTCAATTATTCCCATTGTATTTAAATTTTGTAGTTGAGTGACTGTGGTTCCCACCATTAGATCCGACATACAGAGAAGAGCAATTATAGGGCTCTGCAAAGATGCAGGTACTGCCCTCACAAATCTGTTTTGCAAGGCATTTGTCAAGAGTATATCTTCTGGACCCTCCCAGCTGGAATGAGTAGGTCTAAAGTGACTAATCCACTCCACCATCCCAATTTCTTTAAGCCTTTGGATCCTTTCCTCTACATTAAACCAAGGGATATTAGGCATTTCCAGCTCCTTCACAGTGGGCCATCTTTTAATCCATATTTCAGCTAACCAAGCAAATAAATTATTAGAAACTTTTTTTCAGCTCCCCAAGCTGCAACCTTAAAAGAAGAATCCCTACTTTTTGGGCTCCTTTTTGAGGGTAGCACACCTCCTCATGGGTCACACACTCACCCTCACTTCTAGGGGCCTGCTGGGATTTTAGTCTAGTTATAGGTCTAAAAGGAAACAGAGGTGTTGTGGGTGGCTTCTGAGGAGAATCAACATTTTCCTGCCTGGCAACTGCCTCAGGGGAGGCCATTACTGTTGCCTCAGGCAGCACAGGCTCTATCTCCTTAGACAAAGGTAGAAAGGCTGATGACAGCATGGGTCGGGGAGGGGATGTTACCACTACTGGGGATGTGGAAGCTGTTCCATCTGGCAACAAACTTTAATCAGAGTTCATAAACTCAGTGTACCGAGCTTCATCAGGGTCCTCCCACACATCCCCATTCCAAGTTGCAGAGTCCCATTCTTTTCCTATCAATGTCCTCACTTTAATAGTAGACACCTGGTGAGGCTGTGTGTGCATCTTTTGTTGCAGGTCAGCCACTTGCATGACAAGAGCTTGTGTCTATTTTTCTACAATTTCAGCTCTCACTCAAGGCTCTACAGAAAATAAGACTCTCACTCAAGGCAATCATAGCAGATTTGAGGCTCAGTATCTGCTTCTGAAGCTGGGAGGCAGAATCCCTGAGTTCATCATTTTCTTTTCTCACTTTGTCCACTGAACTTAGGAGCAACCGACCAGCTTCATTATATTCCTTGGTTCACCACATGTGATCAGAGGTATTATGTAGAGGGTCACTAAACCCCTTGCCTCTCATGAGTGGTGAATCAGGAGTGTCAAATCATTTATTTTGCATGAGTCTCTAAACAGTTTCCACCAAGGACTATCAGTGTTCTCCATGCTATTAGAAGTAGAGTCCTCTGTTCCTGTGGAACCACTCCTGGTACCAAAATCGGTATTAGTCAGGGTTCTCTTAGAGGGACAGAACTAATATATATGTGTGTGTGTGTGTATATATGTATGTGTATATATATATGTATATATATATATGTGTGTGTATATGTGTATATATATATATGTGTGTGTGTATATATATGTGTGTACACACACACACACACATATGCACACAAAGGACAGTTTATTAAGTATTAACTTACATGATCACAAGGTCCCCCAATAGGCTCTCTGCAAGCTGAGGAGCAAGGAGAGCCAGTCTGAGTCTCAAAACTGAAGAACTTGGAGTCCAGTGTTCCAGGACAGGAAGCATCCATGTGATGCATGGGAGAAAGATGTAGGCTGGGAGGCTAGACCCATCTTGTTGCTTCCCATTTTTCTGCCTGCTTTATATTTACTGGCAGCTGATTAGATGGTGTCTACCCAATTAAGGGTGGGTCTGCCTTCCTCAGCCCATTGACTCAAATGTTAATCTCCATTGGCAACACTCTCACAGACACACCCAGGATCAATACTTGCATTTTTCAATCCAAGTTGACACTCAGTATTAACCATCACACTTGTCAACCATATAAACCACAAATTCAATGAAGTTTAATTCAACAAATATTTATTAAATATTATTATGCCCATCGCATTCTGTTAGCTACTATGGATTAATATAAAGAAGTCTTAGGTTTTGGTATTTTATTGGGAGAGACATATATAAAATACCATTTAATTCAGTTTAATTGAGTAAATTTTACTGTGAATGAACCATGTGGTAGGCACCGTTTGGTGCTGGAGACACCAAAAGAGTCTATGTGCTTGAGAAATATATAGTCTAGCAAGGAGAAAACAGAAGTCTGTGGAGAACATTGATTTTTCTCCATACATGGAGAAATGGTGGAGAACAGTAATTTGTGTCATGATTGCCATATCCATAAACATTGTAGACACACACACACACACAACACACATAACTTCAGACATCAGTATTGCAATTCAGACTAGGCTTCATCTTGTTACAGATTGGTGATAAACATACTAAGAGGAGGAGACAACATTTCATCTGAGCCTTGTGCTATGCCTAGTACTGCGCTGACTGGACAAGAGAGAGAATGACATTCTAAGTAGATTGAACTTCATGAGTTAATGTAAAAAGGCAGAAAATATATTCCAGCCTCAATGTATGTGGTCTGAAATTGGTGAAATGGTAGAGCAGCAGAGTCCCAGAAATCTATTTAGACAAAGAATTCAGGAGACTCCTGTGAGATAACTCATCCCAAGAGGAGAACATCGAATGGACAAGCTTGACTCAGGAATAAACCACTCCCTCAGTTATTAAAAACTGACTTTGAATGCAGTTTCATGGATTGCTCTTGTCAAGGATGAATCAGTAATAAAGCATTTGGAAAATGAAAATAAGTTTAATTGCTAAGATTGCAAGAGAGATCAGGCTTTAAAAGTACTGACTCACAAACTTAAATCTAAAGTGATTCTTTAAAGAAAACACTCTTTACAAGATTACTAAGGTGACCATGTTTATTAGCCAACTCTTATCAAAATGCTGTGTAAAAAACAAGTACAAAATCCACTGGGTTAACAAGCATATAAGTATGTTAGCTGAGGTGTATTAGTTCTAATCAGGGTTTGACTGGTGGCTCCAACCTTACATTTGGTCTCAAGCCTACTCTAAGTGTCTTGCATCCTGAATTCCTTGGTCCAGTGGGCTAGCTGGTGCTTATTCTCAAGTGATGGCCGAAGCTCAGGGGTGAATAGATGAAGGTGATGTCTCTCAAGGAGTGAGACCTAAACTGGCAAGCTGTCACTTTCACTTACTTCCCATTGGTCAAAAAAATATTATGTGGTGAAGCCCAAAACCAATGGTGTGGGGAAGTATACTCACCTCTACTGGGTGAGACTGCAAAGCTACATGTCAAAAAGCAAGGTTGGAGGGAGGGTAAAGAACTGAAAATATTCTGCTATGCTGACAGTTCATGGTGCAGAACAGTAAGTTTTGTCATGATTGCTGTATTCATAAACATTGTACACACACACACACACATATACCTTTCAGACATTGGTACTACAAAAATTAAAAATAACTTTATTTTTGTTTGGGAGACAGTTATGGGAAAAGCTTAAGGTTTCACTTATTTTGGAGGCTAGAACTAGACAATGCAACCCTGTTTTTTTAAGTTTTTTTTTTTTTTTTTTTTTTTTGCTTATTTGGGGATTATTGCTTGTTTGTTTTTCCTGACTGTGAGATGTGATGGTCATGCTTCTCCATAAAGGTAACAGGTACCCTCTGTTCTGCATAAAGACTTCCTGCCTAAAGCTGACTTAGGGGTTGGGATAGTATAACATGATATGAGGTTGGAAAAAAATATTGACTGGGATCAGGATGTAAATTATATGTATATCAGGTTAAGGAGGTTGACTATACCCTCTGAGGAGTCTTCAGAAAGCTTTGAATACATTGAATTTGAATATATAAGATTTATATTGTAGAAATTTGACCCTAATGATAATGAATAAAGACACAAGGAGAAATACATGAATAGAGACAAATGTAATTTGGTCCAAGGTAGACAATAATTATTATTTAAAAAATACAGCAGAGGGAGAACAGAGAGCAGAAGAATTAATTCCATCGGGGAGATTTTGGGAAGATCAATAAATAAGATAGGCATCAAAATGACTTTCACAAATGGAAAACAAGTAATAGGGGAGGGAAAGCAAACAAGAAAGACAGTAGAACATTCATTTATTTAGCAAATAGTTACTGAGTACTACTAGGTTCTGGGCACTGTACTAAATATTGGGGTGTAATTTTGGGCAAAACCAAAAATATTTTTTGCCATTGAAGAGTTTATTTCTAGTGGAGTCAGACATCAGCCAGACAGTAACTAAAAATAAATATAAAACTGCATATGTAGCAAGCCCTGTGAATGAGAGCTACACAATGCTAAGACTCTTCAACAAAGAGTTTTCTGTGTTAGGGTCAGGGAGATCAGGGAATTCTTCCATGAGGAAGCAACGCCTAAGCTGACACCTGGAGGATTAAAAGGGGTTAATTAGGTAACCAGCGGAGGGATGGTGTTTGACAATGTGGAGAGCTTACTCTGTACCAGATGTTTACTAAATGCCTTACATATAACAAATCTTTTCATTTTCAGAATAACCCTATGATATAGACTGTTATTATCCCCATTTTGCAGATATTGAAACTATGGTTTTCAGAGAGTTAAACGTTATACAGCTAGTATAGGGTACACCTGGCATTTGAACCCATACATTCTGTTTCAGTGATTCTCTTATCTCTGTGTTTACTATACCATCTTTCCAGGTAAGGAGGAGAATTTTAGGCAGAAGAAATGACATGTTCCAAGGTCTAGAGGTAGAGTTTCTAAAATGATATGAAATGAGGCCATGTCAAGCAAGCTAAAGTAGTATGCAGCAGGGTGTAATGGGATCAGGCAGGAAAGGCAGATAAGGAGTATGGATACAAGCTCTGTAGTCCAACTGAAGGACTCTCCTTCCCTCTCCTCCTTCCCTCCCTTCCTCCCTCCCTCCCTCCGTTCTTCCTCCCTTCTTCCTTCCTCCCTTCCTTCCTCTCTTTCTCTCTTTCTCTTTCTTTCTTTCTAAAGGAATTGTAAGATATTGAAGCATTTTACACAGAGTTCACATTTTTAGATACTCATTTTGAAAATATTGTGGGGAGAGAGTAGGGGGAGCAGCAGAGATGCAAATGGGCCATTTCAGGGCCATTGCGTCATGCCAAACAAGAAGTTACGGTAGTTTGTTGTAGGAAGTCAGGGACCCCAAAAGGAGGGACCAGCTGAAGCCACAGCAGAAGAACATAAACTGTGGAGATTTCATGGACATTTATTAATTCCCCAAATTAATACTTTTATAATTTCTTATACCTGTCTTTACTGCAATCCCTGAACATAAATTGTGAAGATTTCAAGGACATTTATCACTTCCCCAATCAATACTCTTATAATTTCCCATGCCTGTCTTTAATCTCTTAATCCCATCATCTTTGTAAGTTGAGGATGTATGTCACCTCAGGACCCTGTGATGATTGTGTTATCTGTACAAATTGTTTGTAAAACGTGTGTTTGAGCAATATGAAATCTGGGCATCCTAAAAGAACAGGATAACAGCAATTTTCAGGGAAGAAGGGAGATAACCATAAGGTCTGACTGCCTGTGGGGCCAGGCAGAACAGAGTCATATTTCTCTTCTTACAAAAGCAA
This sequence comes from Rhinopithecus roxellana, assembly GCF_007565055.1. Lineage (NCBI taxonomy): Eukaryota > Metazoa > Chordata > Mammalia > Primates > Cercopithecidae > Rhinopithecus > Rhinopithecus roxellana. The sequence continues at coordinate 58,576,276 of NC_044553.1, read as the reverse complement.
ATAGGAGAAATATCACTGAATTCTTTTTCTCAGCAAGGAACAGTCCTGGGAAAAGAATGCATTCCCAGTGGGAGGTCTCTAAAATGGCCACTCTGGGAGTGTCTGTCTTACCTAGTTGTAGATAAGGGATGAAATATGCCCTGGTCTCCTGCAGTGCCCCCAGGCTTGCTAGGATTGGGAAATTCCAGCCTGGTGAAATTCTAGTCAGATTGGTTGTCTGCTCTTCAATCCTGTCTCCTGTTAAGATGTTTGTCAATGACAACTTGTGCAGAGTGGGACATGAAACCTCATCAGCAATTCTAATTTCACCCTGGCCTTGTGATCTTGCTCTGCCCCCATTTGCCTTGTGATATTTTATTGCCTTTTGAAGCATGTGATCTCTGTGACCCACTCCCTATTTGTACACCCCTCCCCTTTTGAAACCCCTAATAAAAACTTACTGGTTTTGCAGTTCAAGGGGCATCACAGAACCTGCCGACATGTGATGTCACCCCTGGAGACCCAGTTGTAAGATTTCTCTCTTTTGTACTCTTTATTTCTCAGACCAGCTGACAGTTAGGGAAAATAGAAAAGAACTCACATTGAAATATTGGGGGCTGGTTTCCCCCAATAACAGTTTAGACAAGGCTGCTGCTGCAAAAAATGGGAGGTTGGCATGGATCTGAAACCTTTTCAGCAGGTAAAATTGCAAGGACTTTGTGAATTGAATTTTAGAGAGGCCAAAGAAGTGTGAAGAATGACTTGGTTTCTGACTTGTACAACTGGGTGGACAGTGACACTACTGAGAAGAGATTTGCTTAATGGATTATTTTTGGGACTAGGTTAAGTCCACTCTGGAATGTTTGAGGATTGAAATATGGGGAAAAAATGCAGTCTAGCATAACTAGCAGAGAAACTCCTGTTTGTCTATGACTTTTCCTCTTACTATTGCAAATTAGTAGTTGTCAGTTGCCACAAAAATATAGATACAATTAAAAATAGAAAAAGAAATTCACTTTCTCTGGTGAACAAAATTAAATATAGGGACAAGAATTACCTTATTAAGTTCAGGATTATTCTCATATCCATTATACAATATATGGTTTTATCTACAATGTAAGTATAGAATATATAGATCATATAAATTGTATATAGATTTTTTTACATCAATGGTAGAAGAATAATAAAGCTGGATAATTGTAAGTAGTTTTGATTCAAGATGAGTTGTATTTTTTCATTGTCTAGAATCTAATAAAATAGAGGGCCCTAAGATTAGATCACAGCTCAAGAGATTAAAGTGTACTGCTTTGCCTTCAAGCTCAAATGCATTCAGATTGCCACAAACTATTTTTTCCCCTTAAACATAGCCATAGACAACTAGCATTTATTTACTTATTTATTGGCAAAGAGTATTTTCTTTCCAAAAAAGACAAGAAAAAAATATTGCTAGCTCCTTTCCATATGAAAATCAGATTGATTGAAAGCAATGCTTTGCCATAAAGAACAGACCTACTCTGTTGCAAAATTTTAATTTAGCTTAAAAGTGCTATGAAATGCAATTGAACATTGCAAGCAAGCGGACTGGAATAGTACCTTCAGGTGATAAAAAGGGTAGTAAATGTATTTCAAAGTAAGGTTCAGATATAAAAGAAACTGCCTCACTAGAAGCTATTTTTAATTAATGCTTTACTTTTGGCTCACTTGTATAAGAGCTAATAAGGATATTTAAACCCATAAATTTAACTTTGCTTTTATGCCCTTTCTTGAGACATAAATTATCATGAACTGTAAAGCACATATGGGAGGTTATTTTCAAACTCTTGATTACATTCATTGCAAGAACTTCATAGCTCAATCAAAAACATGGTCTAGGCAGTTTTTCAGTGAATTTGGGTCACACAGATAAGCAAGATACTTTAGACCACTGGTTCTCACAACAATGCCATTATGATCCTGTATGGATTGTTTTAGAAATTTGTGGAAGTCTTCTTTTGAAAAGTGTCTGTTCATGTCCTTTGCTCTGGGTATATACCGAAAGGAATATAAATCATTCTACTATAAAGACACATGCACATGTATGTTCATTGTAGCACTATTTACAACAGCAAAAATGTGGAATCAGCCTAAATGCCTAGAAATGATAGATTGGATAAAGAAAATATGGTACATGTACACCATGGAATACTGTGCAGCCACAAAAAAAAGAATGAGATCATGTCCTTTCCAGGAACATGAATGGAGCTGGAGGTCATTACTTTTGGCAAACTAACACAGGAACAGAAAATCAAATACTTCATGTTCTCACTTATAAGTGGGAGTTAAATAATGAGAATACATTGACACATAGAGGGTAACAACACACACTGGGGACTATTGGGGAGCTGAGGGTGGGAAGAGAGATATGATCAGGGAAAGTAACTAATGGGTACCAGGCTTAATACCTGGGTGGTGAAATAATTTGTACAACAAACCCCCATGACACAAGTTTACCTATGTAACAAACCTGAACATGTACCCCTGAACTTAAAAATAAAAGTTAGAAAAAACAAATATGTAGAAGTATTTTGGGTTGTCACAATGACTACGACACTTTACTGCTGTTCAATGGGTGGGATCAAGATGTTGACTATCCAGCCATGTGCAGGGCAGTTTTATACATCATGTAATTTTACCCTACATTGCACAATTTCTGAATATTCTATTGGTCATTCACATAGGTGAGAACCCCTTTACACTTATTTGAGTCTAAAACCTAACTTGATTTTACATATCAACACAAAGTCCTTTTTTTAGAGCTTTAATATACACTGAATATTTCAGAATCACAGTTGCAATGTATACTGAAGAAAAATTTTATATTATTTTATTTTCAATTTTACAAAGATGTGTTTTCCACTTTGATAAATCATGCCATCAGTGGGAATACCTGCTGCTTATAGTAGATATCTGAGTAACTAATACACTGCCTCTGCTCAGTCTGCATTTACTGCTATTGTCCAGTTCATGGTGATTCCATAGAGAGGTATAAGAATCTGACTTCTTCATTACGCTTTCCAGAGTAGGCACAGTATTGCAAATGTAGCTACCTGATAACTTATATCTCTAAATACCAATTATTTTATTCTTCATTGTTTAAAAAGTTTAATACATGTTTATGTATATTTGGTAATCATGAATATAGACAAGTTTTATTATCTATGAGAGTGCTCATTACAAAATGTGTGTTATAAAGGGGGAGTTTTTGGTCTAAAAGGGTTGAGTTTTAACATTATGCAAACATATATGTGACATATATCAATTTTAAAAGGCCAAAGAGAGATATTTGAGCCTGCTGCAGTCAGAGACTAGGTTATAGACAGTATAAATCAATACCTGAGCTTTGAATATGGGTATTTGATTGAAATATCAAATTGAAGTAAAAAATACTAGCAATTATTTACATTATACTACACATATATACATCACAATATTTTGAAGGTGAGCACATATTTGGCAAATCATGCATAAATCTATATGCATTTTAAATGAAGGCACTCAAATTTCTACCCTTAATTAGATACTGCATTTAAATTTGGTTTGGATAGTTTCTCTGTCTTATTTTTAAAGCACTCCATCTGGAGGTAAAATTAAACTAATTTATAAAAAAGTAGTGTTTGACATATTATATTGAAAATGTTAATATTTATTTCAAAAATGTACTATTAGGCACTTAGAATACTACAATTGACATAAATATTGCATGTACATACCAAGATGATATAGGCACAGTCTTTTTAGCCAAATTGTTCAAGTCTTGACTTCCTGACTTTGATGCTTTACATGTATTATTTATATACAAAACAACATAACATGACATAATGTATTTTAGATGAGGGAGTAGATTTGGAATATCTAAGACAAAATCTCCATTTCTTATCACAGATTTTTCTTCATTTAACCTCACTAATAATCTCAATATACACTTTGTTTGCCTAGAAGATTCAGGTCATGAACAAATGGGTGAGACAAATAAACTCTAAAATTTGGGAGCTGAATTAGTAGTTAAATTCTGCCAGAGCTAAAATTCAGACTGAGAATACATATCTCACTGTAAAGTAACATGTTATAATTATGTAAGAAAATATGCAGCTCTCAACTCTCATAATTCAACATTCTTATAATCAACATTGATATAATCAACATAAGCATCTCTATACTGCCTTATCTATACTAAATTCTGTACATCAGCTGGACAATACAGTTTTAAAAATATTACACAGAGGTGACCAGTCATCACGCCATCTTACTAACTGGTTCCTTTGCTTACTAGCTATGAAATCATATGCAAATGATTTTAACTTACTAAGCTTCAGTTTCAAATGGAATAATTGTGGCAACTCATAGTATTGCATTGTTAAATGGAATAATGCATATAAAGATGTTTTATATAGTCCTTACATAAAAGAAGCTCTTAGAAAATTTTAATACTAGGAATATTAACTATTGGTAGTCGCAAAGTTCACAACTATCTGAACATTTTACTTTATTTTCTTTTTTTTTAAAGAAACATGAGGAATAATAAAAGTTAAGGTGCTTATATTATTGCTAAAATGCTTAGTCTCACAAAATTAAAATAACGCAGAGTTGGAAATTATTAGTTAAAGGCCTAATGTGTCGAGTTGTTATTAAACTCACACTCATTGAACCTAAGTTCGAGTTTACATACACTGAGTTTATATGTGAAGGAAAATAACAGAATTAGAGGTGATGTATGAAATATGGAGGCTATATATTAGAAAAATGGTTTTGGAAAAATCGTTCATTTTTATAGCAGTTTTTAGCTCTTGGAATAAAAGTTTTATTATTATATCTACGAAATGTTTTCACAGTAATTGTTTTGTGTTTTAAAGGAATATATGATATATGAAAATAAAGGAAAGTCTGTATAGTAAATTCTAATTACAAATTTTTCTTTTATTTTCTTTCTTTCTCTCTCTCTCTTTCTTTCTTTCTTTCTTTCTTTCTTTCTTTCTTTCTTTCTTTCTTTCTTTCTTTCTTTCTTTCTTTCTTTCTTTCTTTCTTTCTTTCTTTCTTTCTTTCTTTTTCTTTTTTTTTTTTTTTGAGACAGAGTCTTGCTCTGTTGCCCAGGTTGGAGAGCAGTGGTATGATCTCGGCTTACTGCAACCTCTGTCTCCCAGGTTCAAGCAATTCTCCTGCCTCAGCCTCCCAAGTAGCTGGGACTATAGGCCCGCATCACCATGCCTGGCTAATTTTTTTGTTTTTGTATTTTTAGTAGAGATGGGGTTTCACAGTGTTGGTCAGGCTGGTTGTAAACTCCTGATCTCAAATGATTCACCCGCCTCAGCCTCCCCAAGTGCTGGGATTACAGGCGTAAGCCACCATGCCCGACCTTATTTTCATTTTTAACTCATGGCTGTGCTCTAACAATAAAATTCTGTTGCTAGTAGATGTGAACATACAACAGGAACTGAGATAATATACTTGTGCTAACGTAATTTCTTTCCTTTAAACAAATGAAAAAAGAAGTTATTAATGTAACTATCTTCTTATATACTGGCTTCCCTTGCAGAGGATGCTGCATAGGACACCCTATTTCTCATAATCGTATAGCATATTTTTTTGAAATTCTGTATTTTACATAATATATGGCTTTAAATTAAAAAAATAAATCTCTTTCTCAATTACTTGTATCTTCCTGAGGGTCAAAGATGAAATGTTTTTAAAGAATATTACCATTATATTTCAAAGCAGCACATTTCCCCCCAGGAGTTTGGTTCTACATGGTTTCCAATGTGCCAAATTTTAAAAATATTTGCATGTACATTCTATTGAAAACCTATTAAGTACCTCTCATATAGTGAAACTAAGAAATATTCTTATTCTTCAAGGAAAAATTGTTATGTGGTAATTTAAAAAATTGCTGAGAGTGATAGTAAGCAATTATGTATATTACCTACTCATTCTTTTATTTGAGTGAAGGGACACAATTAATTTGGCTCACGGTCCCATTGATGATAATGTATATGGATCTAGAAAGTCCATGGTCAAGTTTTTTATATAAGTGAGCCTATTTCTAAAGGCAACAAGCTGATAGATGAACTTAAAATATAGAATGTCTAACAAAGAGATGGAAGAACAAAAATTAGAGAAGTTAGTCATCTTCTGGGGATGAACAGCAGAGATCATATTGAAGTTGTCACTACTAACAATGTAATGATCAAATGCTTGCAGATACTTCATGGCACAGACATGATAAAATCTATATATTTAATTGGCTCTGGTTTTAGGAAGTAATTTCTAAGTTCTGTATTTTAAAGCATAATTGACTTAGGCAATTCTATAGAATGTACTCTTTGTAAACTGTTGATGTTTTGGTAATGATTAAATTTTCCTGAACTTATTCTCTCCACTTTCTCTTCATCTATAAGTGTGAGGACCTAGAAGCCAATGTCAGGATTCTGCTGAGAGGTGAGCATGTCAAATTTCAATTACCTATTCAGGAACAGGGGATGCAACCACAGGGTCTGAACATGGAGACATGGGGCACACTGCAAATTTAAGAAAAACCTGAGGTTAAAATTCCAGGTATCACCAATTACTGGTGTTATCACCACAGGTATCACTACTTTGACTGGTGGACCACCTTGGTGCTTTGAATCCCTATGGAAAGGCCAGGCTTAGTGGCTCACGCCTGTAATCCCAGCACTTTGGGAGGCTGAGGGTGGTGAATCCCTTGGGATCAGCAAGACAAGCCTGACGAACGTGGTGAAACCCCATCTCCATTAAAAATACAAAAATTAGCTGGGTGTGGTGGCATAATGCCTGTATTCTCAACTGCTTGGGAGGCTAAGGCACGAGAATCGCTTGAACCCAGGAGAATTGCTTGAACCCAGGAGGCAGAGGTTGCAGTGAGCCAAGATTGTGCCACTGCACTCCAGTTTGGGCAACAGAGGGACACTCTGTCTCAAAAATAAATAAATAAATAAATAAATGAAACTAAAAAAGAATCCCTAGCAAGCAGTTCATTGAGAGCCTGTATCTAGAGACCCCTGAAAGATCTTGGTATTTCCTTTCTCCTGTGTGTGGTCACTTAAGAAAATGGGGAGTGACTTTAGGGAAGAAAAGAAAAAAAAAAAACAAAAAACAGTATGCATTTGTGTAGTGTTACACAGCCCTTCCTCAAGGGCTTCTTCAAACTTTTCTTCAGATAAGAAACTTGAAGTCCATGAACTGGCTTCATTGTGAAAACTGAATGGGAGGTTTTGGCTCTCCTGTGTGAACCTTAAAGTCCAGTTTCTAGCCCTGGGTTTTCTATTAAACACATCAGGTGACATTTTAGAACCTATTCATCTATTTCCTTCCTAGGGAAAACATAATCAGTTAAGGACTGTCAGACCTATGAGGGTCAAAACATTCAGACTACCACATTATCTCTACTTTCTGTTGCCCCTTATGGAAATTATGTTTACTTTGCTTCTCATGGCTAACTATTGCCATTTGGTCTTTGCCACTTGGAGATCCCATCAGCTCCACTAACCCCAGGGACCACATCTCACTAGTGACACATTCTTCTTTCATACTGGCCTACACAGATAAATCCCATAGAACTTTCCAAAGATATTGGTACTCCTATCACTGATGTATTTTTTGAATGTCTTAATAAAGTAAGTGTTTTTTTTTTTTTTTTTTTTTTCCCCAGGAAGATATAGTAGTCATGGGGATGTGCAGTTTCACAAAACAAATTTACTGCAACATCCCTATCTTCTTATCTTTTGGTTTCCTTCCTCTACCTGATGTTAAGAAAGCTATGGCTTCTCAACTTTATCAAACAAACTGTTACAGGTACTTCCAGCTGCTAGAGCTAGCACATGCCACACAGGATCTTTGGCAATGCCCTCACCAGTAAAATTAAACAATATTAAATTCCATTCTCCTTGATTTAACATTCTTAGAGTCCATTCAATGTATTTCTCAGATGTCTGCCAATATAAATTGGTATAACCTTGCAATGCCTTTGAGTATAAGTTATTTTCTCCTGCTCATACTTTACAGTTTTCTTTCCAGAGCATGATGAGATCTGACTCTATTTATTGGTCTAACGGCTATGAGGGATGATGGGTGGGACTAGGGAGAATGGGCATCCCTTTGTAGGATGGAACTGGAAAGTTAGGATCAAAGTCACATGTGAAAGAGTTATCTTGTCTCAGCAGCTTCTTCCTCACCTTGGACAGTGGCCTGGGCCTCTGAGTTCATGTAAGCATCCCTGTGCTTGGAAAGGGAGTCTTACCGCCTTGGGGTTCTAAATGGTTACCTAGATTGATGGGACCCTGAAATCTTTTTAAACAAAATCTAAAAACCTGATTCCACTGGTACTGTCAAGGAAGATTTGTTCTTGTCTGCAACTAATTGGCTTTTAAAAAGCTTTGTATGTAAAATTCATCACAGTTTTATTAGAATTTGGGAAATGCTGAATCAGGGAATTGTTTGAATAAGAATTATGTAAAGAATGCCATCACAGAAGGATAATATCATTATCATCAACTAATGGTCAGGTAGTCCTCAGTGAATTAAGAGTACTGAGGCTGGATTCAAGGAATATATCAAGGTTGCCTGACTCAGACACTGACTGACTGTGACTTAGGGCAAATCATTTAATCTAAGCCCCAAGTATTTTTTATGTGAGATGGTAAAGTAATGCCACCTGACTACCCACAAGATAATTATTAGGATAAAATAAGGGTGAGGTTTGCTAGAATGGTACACAGTACAGGGCAAAGGATTTAGGGATAAAAATGTGGATATCTACACACAAAAATCTGTTCTAATTCTTATTTTCTGTTGTGAGACAAGAATGAGATTAATATATGATTGCAGTGGTCATGTACTGACTTTATTTTATCTTGAGGAATATAGCTCCCTGCTGAAGTATATGGGAATTTGTCATAATATTCTGTTTTTGTGTATGTATTGATTTTACATGATAATGTTAAGAAGTTAAACTATAGGTCCCTAATTTAGAATCATTCTATATTTGGAGTGGTATTAAGGAATAAAACTTTTATTACAAAAGAAAGATGATTAGAAACAAATATGAAAAAAGTAAAAGTATAAGAAGGAAGGTGATGAAGATAATAATGAATCAAAAAGTAAGAGTTATGCTTGATGCTAGAAAGGAACTGAAAAGGGGCACATGGAATCTATTTTTTTGTAAAGAAACAAAGGGTAGAAAATAGTAGTAAAAAGAAAATAGAGGAAATCAAAACACATTAAATACAATAATTTAGTGGATGGACAGGCAAGAGGCTCCCCATCCATGCCCAAGATTTCTGCTACCATGTATGTGTGGACGAGTTTCAAATCTATGAGACTTTAACCTGGAGTAGGTTCCAGAAGCCTATGCCCAATGGGTTATTGGATATGTCTTCTTAAAGTCCTGCAGTCTTTCAAACTCAGCATGTCCAAAGCAGCAATTATTTCCAATTCCTCACTGCTCCAAAATCACACACACTTGCAAATGCACATGTGCGCACACACATATGCACACATACTCACTTGCTCTTCATTCTTATTCTGCTTGTCCTGGCTAATGCCACCCAAGCATCCACTTACCCACACACTTTTTCTTCTCCATTCCTCCCCATATCCATTGGCTATCAAGTCTTACTGCTTCTGCCTTTTGAACATATTTGTCATATTTGAACAAATTTGTCATATACTTAATTTGTATTCTTTTCAGATGTATTACAGAATGTTCCTAGCTGATCATCCTACCTGATCATCCTTTCAGTGCTGACTTTGTCTGAACTGTGGTCTTTCTAAAGCCCAGATCTGACAGTGCTTCATCCCTGCTTAAAATTCAAACAGTTTTGTTTTACATATGAGGCCCCCTATGATCTATTTCTTGCCTACCTATTTAGCATTATTAGGTGCTAATTCACACTTGCCACCTTTCTACTGGTATAAGACTAACTGCAGTTTTTCCAACATGGCATGCATATTTATACTTAATGTGTTTTTGCATCTGCTTTTTTTCTCCACATGGAATGTTTTTCTGTCTAGTTGATGGACTTTTGGTCACTCTTTTAAGAGTAGGTTTAATAACCCCTTTCTCTGTGAAGCCTTCACTGACACACATACCATGATAACTCAAGCATAACATAATTAATATTCCCTTTAAACCAACCATTGTCTCTTTTACATAACACTGATGTGATATCTGACGCCATGTGTTTTCACATCTGTCTCATCTTATAGTCTGAACTTGTCGAGGTCAGAAATCTTGTTATGGATATTTCTGTATCCTCAAAGACCAGCTCAATACCTGGTATATAAAAGACTTTCATTCGGTGTTTAATGAGGAATGAATGTATACCTTAAATATCTGATTACTGGAGTTTGACATTAGCAGATCTTATTGATGTTTTTATGTCCTGAGTATAGTGCCATTTGTAATGAGTTCACATTGCTGTTTCGAGACTCCAATGCCACCTGCTTTCATCACTGGTGGTCTCTGGCTACAGTTGCTCCATGGCATAAATAACATATATTTCATGGACAACAAAGATATTTCAGAGTGAGTCCTCAAAGCCAAAGTCCTTTCACTGATTGTCCTACCTGTCTTTGCGGTCACTGATTCGTGACTGTTTAGAGTTATTTCCAGATGTGAATCCTGTGCCATTCTCACTTAGGAAGTGATATTTTGTTGTTTATCCTGGTTTTTGCTGAAGTAGGGGAAAATCTCATGTTTAGCAGAGAAAATGCAAGTGCAATAGATAGTCAGAAGAGAGAAGACAGTCCTAGATCTAATAGTTTATAGTGCCTATTTCCCAGCTACCCTCTCCTGATAGTTGACCTCAGTTCTGGTGAAAATGTTTTGCTGCATTTTTCCAGTCCCATCATAAATGTTAATTTAATTATCAAACACCAGTGATGTCAGCATTGTCACTCATCCTGCCTAGGCTTAGGTGCTTTTTGAGTTACTTTTATAATGCTTTTTCAAATGGTAGGTAAAGTAATTGGGAAAAGGTTGTATTTACAAGTTAGCCATGCTCCCTCACTATGCTTTGTTTGATTTGCCTGTATTTGACTTGAAAGTCAAAAGTCAGTGTGCAGTGGTACTGCTATTCATTGGCTGTGATATCTATTTTAAGAGATACTCACACAGGAAGGGAGTATTTTGAAATAGAGCTATTTACCTTTAGCAGCTCTAATGCATGTGCTCATTAAGGGCATTTTCTCATTATTCAAAATGGGGCACTTGAATTGATAAACTGATGCTGCTTGGTTTGGTTAATCAACTTCTGTGAACTGAGTGTGCAATACACTTAGCAAGCAGAGTTTGGGAAACTAGAATTTTCAGGAATATGCTTCCTAGGTAACTAGTTTTCAAAGCAGAATTGCTATACTTCTTTAATAAAAATAAGACCATAGAGTATGTGAAACATACTAATATTTTAGTTGATGTATCCTTGCTTCTTGGAAACACATAGCTAAAATTTACCTTTAAAAGTAATCTTGTAAAGAATTCTGAGATGGAAAATCTGTAAATGTTTGAAGGGCATGGAGAATCTGAGATATTTCCTAGCGAAGAGTTTAGATGAAAATCTAGAAAATTATGGTGGCCTTTTATAGCCTTCAAGCATATCTAAAGACATATTAAGCACACAGTGCTTTGATGAAGCAGGGGAAAATGTAAAATAATTTGTTGGGAAATCTTTTCTAACTCATGGATTGTGGTATTAGAAAGTGAGAATGGATTAATATTCATTGAAATCTCAAAGGAGTTTATAAAAATCCTGTGGGTCAATCGAGTGACAGCTACAAGATGCTGGTTTAAAGATGTGATTATTTCCTTAAAGATGTGATTATTTCCTTAAACAAGGGGATCTTTGGAACCAAAGGATTCTAGGACTCTTGGTGCCAACAGAGCTACTCTAATATTTATTTGAAACCAGTTGACTGAACCTACCTTATACCACAATCAAACCCCTAAGGGCAACAAATAGGATAAAAGAAAAAAACACCCATCCAAAAGATAACAACTTCAAAGGCTGAAGGAACATCAGCCCACAAAAATGAGGAAAAAACAACACAAGAACTGTGACACTCAAAAAGTCAGAGTGCCTTCTTTTCTTTACACAACCAGAATAGTTCTCCTGCAAGGGTTCTTAACTGGGCCGAGATGGCTGAAATGACAGAATTCAGAATATGGGTAGAAACAAAGGTCATTGAGATTCAGGAGAACATTGAAACCCAATCTAATAGGAACAAAGATCATAAAGATTCAGGAAAAAATTGAATCCCAATTCTTAGGAAGACAAGAATCACCATAAAATGATACAGGAGCTGACAGACAAAATAGCCAGGATAGAAAAGAATGTAACTGACCTGATAAAACTGAAAAATGCACTATAAGAATTTTATAATGCAACTGCAGATATTAACAGCAGAATAACCAAGGTGAGGAAAGAATCACAAAGCTTGAAGACTGTTTTTCTGAAATAAGACTATCAGGCAATAATTGTAAAAAAGAATAAAAAGGAACAAATAAAACCTCCAAGAAATTGGGATTATGTACACCTACTAAATCTATGACTCATTGATATCCCTGAAAGAGGTGAGGAGAATGGAAGAAATTTGGAAAATATATTTAAGGATATAATCCATGAAACTTCCCCAACCTCACTAGAGAGGCCAAAATTCAAATTCAGGAAATGCGGAGAAACCCCACATGACACTTAACTAAAAGGTCACCGTCAAGACACATAATCATCAGATTCTTCAAAGTCAAAATGAAAGAAAAAATGTTAAAGGCAGCTGGAGAGAAAGGACAAGTCACCTACAAAGGCAAATCCGTCAGATTAACAGCAGACTGCTCAGTAGAAATTCTACAAGCCGGCAGAGATTAGAGGCCTATATTCAACATTCTTAAAGGAAAGAAATTCCAATTACAAATTTCATATCTAGTGAAATTAAGCTTCATAAGATATGAATTCATATCTAGTGAAATTAAGCTTCATAGGAGAAATATGATCCTTTTTAGACAAGCAAATGCTGAGGAAATTTGTTACCACCAGACCTGCCTTACAAGAGTTTCTGAAAGAAGCACTAAATATGAAAGGAAAGACCATTACCAGCCATTACAAAACCACACTTAAGTACACAGAACAGTGACACTATAAAGCAACCACACAAACAAGTTGGCATAATAAACAGCTAACAACATGATGACTGGATCAAATCCATACATACGAATACTAATCTGGCATGTAAATGGGCTAAATGCCCCAGTTGAAAGGCACAGAGTGGAAAGCTTATTAAAGAAGCAAGACATAATGGTATGGCCTTCAAGAGACCCATCTCACCTGCAATGACACCCATAGGCTCGAAATAAAGAAATGAAAAGTAATCTACCCAGAAAATGGAAAACAGAAAAAAGCAGGGGTTGCAATCCTAGTTTCTGATAAAACAAACATTAAACCAAGAAGGATCAAAAAAGACAAGTGAGTTACATAATGTTAAAGTGTTCAATTTAACAAGAAGACATAACTATCATAAATACATATGCACCCAATATAGGAGCACCCGGATTCATAAAGCAAGTTCTCAGAGACCTTCAAAGAGACCTAGACTCCCATATAATAATAGTGGGAGACTTCAACACCCTACTGACAGTATTAGACAGATCATTGAGGCAGAAAATTAACAAAGATATTCTGCACCTGTACTTAACACTGGACCAAAGGGATGTGATATACATCTACAGAACTCTCCACCCCAAAACAAAAGAATACATTCTTCTCATCACCACATGACACATACTCTAAAATTGACCACACAATGGAACATAAAACACTCCTCAGCAAATACAAAAGAACAAAAATCATATCAACCAGTCTCTCAGACCACAGCATAATAAAAATAAAAAGACCAAGAAAATAACTTAAAACCATACAATTACATGGAAATTTAACAGCCTGCTCCTGAATGACTTTTGGGTAAATAATGAAATTAAGGCAGAAGTCAAGAAGTGCTTTGAAACTGATGAGAACAAAAACAAAATATATCAGATTCTACTGGACACAGCTAAGGCAGTGTTAAGAGGGAAATTTACAGCACTAAATGCCCACAGCACAAAGTTAGAAAGATCTCAAATGAACAAACTAACATCAAAACAAAAAGTACTAGAGAAGCAAGAGAAAACCAACCCCAAAGCTAGCAGAAGACAAAAAACTAATTGAAGTCAGAGCTGAAATGAAAGAGATTGAGACACACAAAAAAAGTCTAAAATATCAACAAATCCTAGCTACTACAGAGGCTGAGGTAGGGGAATCGCTGAAACCCAGGAGGCAGAGTCTGCAGTGACTTGAGATCATGCCACTTCAGTCCAGCCTGGGCAACATAGCGAGACTGCATCTCAAAATAAATAAATAAATAAAATAACAAATCCATGAGTTTTTTAAAAAAATTAATAAGGTAAATACATCACTAGCTAGACTAATAAGGAAGAAAATTTTGAGAGAAAATCCAAACAAACACAATTTGAAATGACAAAGGGGATATTACCACTGATGCCACAGAAATACAAATATCCATCAGAGACTATGATGAATACCTCTATGCACACAAGCTAGAAAATCTAGAAGAAACTGATAAATTTCTGGACACGTACACCCCCCAAGACTGAACCAGGAAGAAATTAAATCACTGAACAGACCAATAATGAGCTCCAAAATTGAATCAGTAATAAATAGCCTAACAATAATAAAATAAACAAGCCCAGGACCAGATGGATTCACAGATGAACTCTACCAGATGTACAAAGAACAGCTCATACCATTGCTACTAAAACTATTAAAAAACAATGAGTAGAAAGGACTCCTTCCCAACTCATTCTATGAGACCAGCATCATCCTACTACCAAAACATGGCAGAGCCACAACAAAAAAAGAAAACTTCAGGCCAACATTCTTGATGAACTTTGATGTAAAAACACTACAAAATACTAGCAAATGAATCCACCAGCACATCAAAAAGCTAATCCATGATGATCAATTATGCTATATCCCTGAGATGCAAGGTTGGTTCAGCACACTCATATCAATAAATGTGATTTATCACATAAACAGAACTAAAAATAACCACATGATTATTTAAATAGATCCAGAGAGGCTTTAGATCAAATTCAACATCCCTCCATGTTAAAACCTTTTGATAAACTAGGTGTTGAAGGAACATACCTCAAAATAATAAGCACTATCTATGCCAAAACTACAGTCAACATCACACTGAATGTACAAAAGCTGGAAGCATCCCGCTTGAAAACTGGCACAGGACAAAGATGCTCTCTCTTACCACTCCTACTCAACATAGTAGTGGAAGTCCTGGCCAGAGCAAACAGGCAAGAGAAAGAAGTAAAGGGCATTCAAATAGGAAGGCAGGAAGTCAAACTATCCCTGTTTGCAGATGACATGATTCTATATCTAGAAAACCCCATAGTCAAGAACAAAAAGTTCTGTAAGCTGATAATCAACTTCAGCAAAGTCTCAGGATACAAAAATCAGTGTACAAAAATGACTAACCTTCCTATACAACAACAACACCCAAGCAAACAGCCAAATCAGGAACACAATTTCATTCACAACTGCCACAAAAAGAGTAGAATACCGAGGAATACACCTAATCAGGGAGGTGGAAAATCTCCACTATGAGAAGTAACAAAACATTGCTCAAAGAAATTAAAGATGATATAAACAAATGGAAAAAAACATTTTATGCTCATGGATAGAAAGAAACAATTAAAATGGCCATACTATTCAAAGTAATGCATAGTTTAAATGCAATTCCTATCAGACTAACAATGTCATTCTTCTCAGAACTAGAAAAAAACTATTTTAAAATTTATATGGAACCAAAAAAGAGCCCAAAATACTGTTCAAACCAGAAATCCCATTGCTGGGTATATACCCAAAGGAATATAAATCATTCTATCATAAATACAGGTGTACTGTATTCAATGCAGCACTATTTTCAATAGAAAAGACGTGAAATCAACCTAAGTACCCATAACAATAGATTGGATAAAGGTAATGTGGTACATATACACCATGGAATACAATGCAGCCATAAAAAGAATAAAATCATGTCTTTCGTGTGAACATGGATGGAGCTGGAAGTCATTACTTTTGGCAAACTAACACTGGAACAGAAAACCAAATACTGCATGTTCTCACTTATAACTGGGAGCTAAAGGATGAAAACACATGGACACAAAGTGGGGAACAACAGACACCAGGGCCTACTTGAGGGTAGAGGTTGAGATGAGGGAGAGGATCAGAAAAAAATAGCTATTTGGTACTAGGCTTAGTATCTGGGTGACAAAATAATCTGTACAACAAATTCCTGTGAGTTTACCTATATAACAAACCTGCACATGTATTCCTGAACCTAAAATAAAGGTTTTCTTTTTTTTTTAATGAAGTGAGAAAGGTCAGGAACTTCAGATTATGAGACTGATGGGTTTGTTAATAAACTTGACTTAGTCATTTCCCATGTATACATGTATTAAAACATCATGTTATAGACCATAGATATATCCAAATTTTGTCAATTAAAAATAAATAATTTTAAAAAGATATGTATGTAAAAAGTGAGAATGCAAAGATGTTACTTATGAATCTTATTTAAAGAAAAAGATAAGAATTTATATTGTATATTCAAATTATGTTCAATCTTTTCTAAGTAAGAAATCTTGATTCAGTCCCATAGAAGTTGTCATAAAAGCTCAGTCTTATTACACTCTATTATGTTAATAATATATTCTTGTACTATTTATGGTTTCATGATCCTGTCCAGAGAATTAGAATAACAGGATACTAGATCCAAGTTGAGACAGGATGGACTTCAGGATTCCTGGTGAGGAGCAAGTACAGAGATATTCCAGGAGCAAACCTAAAGAGAAAGCACTGTAGGAAAAAAGCCAAGACATCCATCCATAGGGGCTTGGCTGATTTCATAAGGGGCCTGGGTCTTTGATACACATAAAGGGTGAGCAGTTAAGAATCTTAAACCGTCTCAGACAGCAGCCAAATGTGTAGGAGATGTATATAAATGGCATTTAAAAGAGAATTCTTGAATATTTTATATGACAATGATTTCAACATCAAAAAAATAGAATATAAAGTTATATATGCAGCATGATCCAGATTTTACACACACACACACACACACACACACACACACACACACACACACACGTAGCCACAGGGAAAAAAACTAGAAAGCATCTCTAGGTAGCATTATGGTTATTTTTTATGACTTCTTTGGCAGGTTCTGTGTCCCAAATATTCTATTACAAGCACACATTACTTTTGAAATCAATAATTAAAAAATGTAAGCATGGAAACTAATGGAAAAATGTCAGACAGGAGATAGGAGTAACACACAGCTCCCACTTGGATGGACAGAACAGCATGTGGAGACTCACACTTTTGTTCCAAGAACCAGTGCAATAACATACCAGGAAAACGGAAAGAATTCACAGTGCCTTTGAAAGAAGCAACTTGCCACTGCAAACTCTGCAAGAGAGCTCAAAAACTGAATTCCCAAAGTGTGTGAGAGAGAAAATCTGTCTCTGAACACACATCCCCACTGGGGAATCTGAAAATCCAGATTGGGGAGAAGGATTTAACCTTACCTAGAGCTGAAACAGATTTAGCGGGGCAAATGAAATATAAAAATAGAAGAAAAGGCAGGAAGATCACTGCAGGCACTTCCAGTTTCTAGTTCAAACCCAGAGAAGTCATTCCTGGCTTTATCACACAGGGGTCCTTGGGGAAGGCAGCCAGTGGAATAGCGGAGAGGGCCACAGGATGAAGGAATCTTCCAACTGAATTTTGTAATAATTTTGATGGTGCATGAACTTTCCTGAGCAGAATCTGGGAGGGCAAATTGGAAGTGCAGATACAGGAGTAGAAGCTACAGTCAATGGTACAGGCAGGCAGGGAGGAGTAAGGCCTGAGAGCCCTACTTGTTTTCTCAGCAAGGAGGCTCATAGCCTGAGACAAGATCTCAGACCTGCTCCCAGCTGCTTGGATATAAACTCAGTGCTGCTGTTGGGCACTGGGGGAATGAGACAGGCCTTGCTGGCTGTCTGAGAGCTGGGTGAGGCCTGTCACTTCTGGCTTTCCCTCAATTCCCTGACGACCTGTATGATGCAGTAGAGGGAGCCATAATTTTCCAGGAAACACAACTCCATTGGCCTGAGAACTACCTCTTCATCCCCAACAGTGGCTGCAGCAAGCCCCAGCCAAGGAGAGTCTGAGCTCAGACCCACCTAACCCTGCCCCCACCTGATAGTTTTTCTCTACCTTCCTAGCAGCTGAAGACAACAGACATAAATCTTGGGAGCTCTATGGCTCCGCCCACCACCTGAGAAAACAAATACTTATCCTGGCCAATGTAGGGAAATATTATATCCTTCTTCCACTACTGTAGCTGGTGCTGTCTTGAAAGCACCACCTTCTGGTTGAAGGCCAACAAATTCTAGTCATTACAGCAACTCAGAACAGAACAACCCTGCTTCAAAGAAGAAAAAAACAACACTGGGGCTAATTAGAGGTCCCGAGTCTGTTCACGTGATGAATTCCCTGCTAGCATTACCAGCATTTGAGAAAACCAGCACATTAAACCAAACTACAACCAAGAACTCCCAGACAGTCCACCTTACTCACCTGCCACCTCTACGGAAGCAGGTGCTGGTATTCACAACTGGGAAACCTGAAAACAGATAAAATCACAGGACTCTTTGTAGCTGTTCCCCAGCACCAGCTCAGAGCCCAGTAGCCCAGCTGGGTGGCTAGACCAGAAGAGCAATAACAGTCACTGAAGTCTGGCTCTCAGGAAGCCCCATCCCTAGAGGAAGGGAAAGAACACCAAATCAAGGGATCACCCCGTGGGACAAAAGAATCTGAACAGCAGTCATTGAGTTCCAGATCTTTCCACTGAACTGGTCTACGCAAATGAGAAGAAATCAGGAAAGTAATTCCGGTACTATGACAAAACATGACTCTACAACACCCCTGAAAAATCACACTAGTTCTCCAGCAATAGATCTAAACCAAGAAAAAATTTCTGAGTTGCCAGGTAAAGAATTCAGAAGATTGATTATTAAGCTATTCAACAAGGTAGCAGAGAAAGGTATAAACCAACTTAAATAAATTTAAAAATATATAGGATATTGATTAAAAAGTCCATTAGAAAGTGGGCTAAGGACATGAATAGACAATTATCAAAACAAGCTATACAAATGGCCAATAAACATATGAAAACATGCTCAACATCACTAATTATCAGGGAAATGCAAATTAAAACCACAATGTGATACTACCTTACTCCTGCAGAAGTGGTAATAATTAGAAGGTCAAAAATAAGAGATGTTGGTGTGGATGTGGTGAAAAGGGAGCACTTTTACAATGCTGGTAGCAATGTAAACTTATACAACCACCATGGAAAACAGTATGGAGATGCCTTAAAGAACTAAAAGTACAACTACAATTTGATCCAGCAATCCCACACTAGGAATCTACCAAGAGGAAAAGAAGTCATTATGTGAAAAAGACTTTTGCACATGCATGTTTATAGTAACACAATTCATGATTGCAAAAATATGGAGCCAGCCTAAATATTCATCAACCAATGAGTGAATAAATAAATAAATAAAATGTGGTATGTATGTGTGTATATATATACCATGGAATACTATTCAGCCATAAAATGGAATGAAATAATGGCGTTCCCAGGAACCTGAATGGAGTTGGAGACCCTTCTTCTTTTTTTTTTTTTTTTTTTTTTTATTCTTTAAGTTCTAGGGTACATGTGCACAATGTGCAGGTTTGTTACATATGTATACATGTGCCATGTTGGTGTGCTGCACCCATTAACTCCATCATTTACATTAGGTATATCTCCTAATGCTATCCCTCCCCCTCCCCCCTCCCTACAATACATCCCAGTGTGTGATGTTCCCCTTCCTGTGTCCAAGTAATCTCATTGTTCAATTCCCACCTATGAGTGAGAACACGCGGTGTTTGGTTTTCTGTTCTTGTGATAGTTTGCTGAGAATGATGGTTTCCAGCTGCATCCAGGTCCCTATAAAGGACACAAACTCATCTTTTTATGGCTGCATAGTATTCCATGATGTATATGTGCCACATTTTCTTAATCCAGTCTGTCACTGATGGACATTTGGGTTGATTCCAAGTCATTGCTATTGTGAATAGTGCTGCAATAAACATACGTGTGCATGTGTCTTTATATCAGCATGATTTACAATCCTTTAGGTATATACCCAGTAATGGGATTGCTGGGTTAAATGGTATTTCTAGTTCTAGATCCTTGAGGACTCACCACACTGTTTTCCACAATGGTTGAACTAGTTTACAGTCCCACCAACAGTGTAAAAGTGTTCCTATTTCTCCACATCCTCTCCAGCACCTGTTGTTTCCTGATTTTTTAACGATTGCCATTCTAACTGGTGTGAGATGGTATCTCATTGTGGTTTTGATTTGCATTTTTCTGATGGCGAGAGATGATGAGCATTTTTTCATGTGTCTATTGGCTTTACGAATGTCTTCTTTTGAGAAGTGTCTGTTCATATCCTTTGCCCACTTTTTGATGGGGTTGTTTGTTTTATTCTTGTAAATTTGTTTGAGTTCTTTGTAGGTTCTGGATATTAACCCTTTGTCAGATGAGTAGATTGCAAAAATTTTCTCCCATTCTGTAGGTTGCCTCTTCACTCTGATGGTAGTTTCTTTTGCTGTGCAGAAGCTCTTTAGTTTAATTAGATCCCATTTGTCCATTTTGGCTTTTGTTGCCATTGCTTTTGGTATTTTAGACATGAAGTCCCTGCCCATGCCTATGTCCTGAATGGTACTACCTAGGTTTTCTTCTAGGGTTTTATGGTTTTAGGTCTAACATTTAAGTCTCTAATCCATCTTGAATTAATTTTCGTATAAGGAGTAAGGAAAGGATCCAGTTTCAGCTTTCTACTTATGGCTAGCCAATTTTCCCAGCACCATTTATTAAATAGGGAATCCTTTCCCCATTTCTTGTTTTTGTCAGATTTGTCAAAGATCAGATGGCTGTAGATGTGTGGTATTATTTCTGAGGGCTCTGTTCTGTTCCATTGGTCTATATCTCTGTTTTGGTACCAGTACCACGCTGTTTTGGTTACTGTAGCCTTGTAGTATAGTTTGAAGTCAGGTAGCGTGATGCCTCCAGCTTTGTTCTTTTGGCTTAGGATTGTTTTGGCAATGCAGGATCTTTTTTGGTTCCATATGAACTTTAAAGCAGGTTTTTTCCAATTCCGTGAAGAAAGTCATTGGTAGCTTAATGGTGATGGCACTGAATCTATAAATTACCTTGGGCAGTATGGCCATTTTCACGATATTGATTCTTCCTATCCATGAGCATGGTATGTTCTTCCATTTGTTTGTGTCCTCTTTTATTTCACTGAGCAGTGGTTTGTAGTTCTCCTTGAAGAGGTCCTTTACATCCCTTGTAAGTTGGATTCCAAGGTATTTTCTTCTCTTTGAAGCTATTATGAATGGGTATTCATTCATGATTTGGCTCTCTGTCTGTTACTGGTGTATAAGAATGCTTGTGATTTTTGCACATTGATTTTGTATCCTGAGACTTTGCTGAAGTTCCTTATCAGCTTAAGGAGATTTTGGGATGAGACAATGGGGTTTTCTAAATATACAATCATGTCATCTGCAAACAGGCACAATTTGACTTCTTCTTTTCCTAACTGAATACCCTTGATTTCTTTCTCTTGCCTGATTGCCCTAGCCAGAACTTCCAACATTATGTTGAATAGGAGTGGTGAGAGAGGGCATCCCTGTCTTGTGCCAGTTTTCAAAGGGAATGCTTCCAGTTTTTGCCCATTGGTTGTGGGTTTGTCCTAAATAGCTCTTATTATTTTGAGATACATTCCATCAATACCGAATTTATTGAGAGTTTTTATCATGAAGCGCTGTTGAATTTTGTCAAAGGCTTTTTCTGCATCTATTGAGATAATTATGTGGTTTTTGTCTTTGGTTCTGTTTATATGCTAGATTACTTTTATTGATTTGTGTATGTTGAACCAGCCTTGCATCCCAGGGATGAAGCCCACTTGATCATGGTGGATAAGCTTTTTGACCTGCTGCTGGATTTGGTTTGCCAGTATTTCACTGAGGATTTTACATCGATGTTCATCATGGATATTGGCCTAAAATTCTCTTTTTTTTGTTGTGTCTCTGCCAGGCTTTGGTATCAGGATGATATTGGCCTCATAAAATGAGTTAGGGAGGATTCCCTCTTTTTCTATTGATTGGAATAGTTTCAGAAGGAATGGTACCAGCTCCTTCTTGTACCTCTGGTAGAATTCGGCTGTGAATCCATCTGGTCCTGGACTTTTTTGGTGGGTAGGCTATTAATTGTTGCCTCAATTTCAGAGCCTGCTATTGGTCTATTCAGGGATTCAATTTCTTCCTGGTTTAATCTTGGTAGAGTGTAAGTGTTTAGGAAATTATCCATTTCTTCTAGGTTTTCTAGTTTACTTGCGTAGAGGTATTTATAGTATTCTGTGATAATAGTTTGTATTTCTGTGGGATCGGTGGTGATATCCCCTTTATCATTTTTTTATTGCATCTATTTGATTCTTCTCTCTTTTCTTCTTTGTTAGTCTTGCTAGGGGGTCTATCAATTTTGTTGATCTTTTCAAAAAACCAACTCCTGGATTCATTGATTTTTTGGAGGTTTTCTTGTGTCTCTATCTCCTTCATTTCTGCTCTGATCTTAGTTATTTCTTGCCTTCTGCTAGCTTTTGAATATGTTTGCTCTTGCTTCTCTAGTTCCTTTAATTGTGATGTTAGGGTGTCAATTTTAGATCTTTCCTGTTTTCTCTTGTGGGCATTTAGTGCTATAAATTTCCCTCTACACACTGCTTTAAGTGTGTCCCAGAGATTCTGGTATGTTGTATCTTTGTTCTCATTGGTTTCAAAGAACATCTTTATTTCTGCCTTCATTTCATTATGTACCCAGTAGTCATTCAGGAGCAGGTTATTGAGTTTCCAAGTAGTTGTGTGGCTTTGATTGAGTTTCTTAGTCCTGAGTTCTAGTTTGATTGCACTGTTGTCTGAGAGACAGTTTGTTATAATTTCTGTTCTTTTACATTTGCTGAGGAGTGCTTTACTTCCAACTATGTGGTCAATATGGCAATAAGTGTGATGTGGTGCTGAGAAGAATGTATATTCTGTTGATTTGGGGTGGAGAGTTCTATAGATGTCTATGAGGTCCACTTGGTGCAGAGTTGAGTTCAATTCCTGGATATCCTTGTTAACTTTCTGTTTTGTTGATCTGTGTAATGTTGACAGTGGGGTGTTAAAGTCTCCCATTGTTATTGTATGGGAGTCTACGTCTCTTTGTAAGTCTCTAAGGACTTGTTTTATGAATCTGGGTACTCCTGTATTGGGTGCATATATATTTAGGACAGTTAGCTCTTCCTGATGAATTTATCCCTTTACCATTATGTAATGGCCTTCTTTGTCTCTTTTGATCTTTGATGGTTTAAAGTCTGTTTTATCAGAGACTAGGATTGCAACCCCTGCTATTTTTTTTGTTTTCCATTTGCTTGGTACATCTTCCTCCATCCCTTTATTTTAAGCCTATGTGTGTCTCTGCATGTGAGATGGGTCTCCTGAATACAGCAGACTGATGGGTCTTGACTCTTTATCCAATTAGCCAGTCTGTGTCTTTTAATTGGACCATTTAGTCCTTTTACATTTAAGGTTAATATTGTTATGTGTGAACTTGATCCTGTCATTATGATATTAGCTGGTTATTTTGCTCGTTAGTTGATGCAGTTTCTTTCTAGCATCAACAGACTTTACATTTTGGCATGTTTTTTCAATGGCTGGTACCAGTTGTTCCTTTCCATGTTTAGTGCTTCCTTTAGGATCTCTTGTAGGGCAGGCCTGGTGGTGACAAAATCTCTAAGCATTTGCTTGTCTGTAAAGGATTTTATTTTTCCTTCACTTATGAACCTTAGTTTGGCTGGATATGAAATTCTGGGTTGAAAATTCTTTTCTTTAAGAATGTTGAATATTGGCCCCCACTCTCTTCTGGCTTGTAGAGTTTCTGCTGAGAGATCTGCTGTTAGTCTGATGGGCTTCCCTTTGTGGGTAACCCGACTTTTTTCTCTGGCTACCTTTAACATTTTTTCCTTCATTTCAACTTTGGTGAATCTGACAATTATATGTCTTGGAGTTGCTCTTCTCGAGGAGTATCTTTGTGGCGTTCCCTGTATTTCCTGAATTTGAATGTTGGCCTGCCTTACTAGGTTGGGGAAGTTCTCCTGGATGATATCCTGCAGTGTGTTTTCCAACTTGGTTCCATTTTCCCCCTCACTTTCAGGCACAGCAATCAGATATAGATTTGATCTTTTCATGATCCCATATTTCTTGAAGGCTTTGTTCATTTCTTTTTACCCTTTTTTTCTGTACACTTCTCGCTGCATTTCATCCATTTGATCTTCAATCACTGATACTCTTTCTTCCAGTTGATCGAGTCGGTTACTGAAGCTTGTGCATTTGTCACGTAGTTCCTTTGCCATGGTTTTCATCTCTATCAGTTCTTTTAAGGTCTTTTCTGCATTGATTATTCTAGTTATCCATTCATCCATTCTTTTTTCAAGGTTTTTAGTTTCTTTGCATTGGTTACGTAGTTCCTCCTTTAGCTCTGAGAAGTTTGATTGACTGAAGACTTCTTCTCTCAACTCATCAAAGTCATTCTCCGTCTGACTTTGTTCCGTTGTGGCAATGAACTGCATTCTTTTGGAGGGGGAGATGCACTCTTATTTTTTGAATTTCCGGCTTTTCTGCCCTGCTTTTTCCCCATCTTTGTGGTTTTCTCTGCCTTTGGTCTTTGATGATGGTGATGTACTGATGGGATTTTGGTGTGGATGTCCTTTCTCTTTGTTAGTTTTCCTTCTTACAGTCAGGACCCTCAGCTGCAGGTCTTTTGGAGTTTGCTTGAGGTTCACTCCAGACCCTGTTTGCCTGGGTATCAGCAGCAGCGGCTGCAGAAGATAGAATATTGCTGAACAGCGAGAGTGTTGCTGTCTGATTCTTGCTCTGGAAGCTTTTTCTCAGGGGTGTACCCAGCTGTGTGAGGTGTGAGGTGTTGATCTGCACCTAGTGGGGGATGTCTCCCAGTTAGGCTACTCAGGGGTCAGGGACCCACTTGAGCAGGCAGTCTGTCCCTTCTTAGATCTCACCCTCTGTGCTGGGAGAACCACTGCTCTCTTCAAAGCTGTCAGACAGAGACTTTTACATTTGCAGATGTTTCTGCTGCTTTTTGTTTAGCTATGCCCTGTCCCCAGAGGTGAAGACTACAGACAGAGGCAGGCAGGCCTCCTTGAGCTGCTGTGGGCTCCACCCAATTTGAGCTTCCTGGTGGCTTTGTTTACCTACTTAAGCCTCAGCAATGGCGGGTGCCCCTCCCCCAGCCTCACTGCCACCTTGCAGTTAGATCTCAGACTGCTGTGCTAGCAATGAGGGAGGCTCCGTGGGCATGGGACCCTCCAGGCCAGGTGTGGGATATAATCTCCTGGTGTGCTGTTTGCTAAGACTTTTGGTAAAGCGCAGTATTAGGGTGGGAGTTACCTGATTTTCGAGGTGTTGTGTGTCTCAATTTCCCTTGGCTAGGAAAAGGAATTCGCTTCCCTCTTTTGTTTCCCAGGTGAGGGGATGCCTTGCCCTGCTTCAGCTCTCACTGGGCAGGCTGTACCGGCAGACCAGCATCGACTGTGCCACACGCCCCAGTGAGATGAACCCAGTACCTCAATTGAAAATGCACAAATCACTCATCTTCTGTGTCGCTCATGCTGGGAGCTGGAGGCTGGAGCTGTTCCTATTTGGCCATCTTGGGTGCCCCCCCAGAGACCATTATTCTAAGTGTAGTAACTCAGGAATGGAAAACCAAATGTTGTATGCTCTCATTTATAGTTGGGAGCCAGCTCTGAGGACACAAAGACATAAGAATGATATAATGGGCTCTGGGGACTCAGGGGGAAAGGTGGGAAAGGGGTGAAGTATAAAAGATTACACATTGGGTGCAGTATGCACTGCTTGGGTGATGGTGGCACCAAAATCTCAGAAATCACTGCTACAGAACTTATCCATCTAACCAAAAACCACCTGTTTCCCCAAAATGATTGAAATTAAAACAAACAAACAAAAAAGCACGGAAGCTGAACTATCTAACATTTTGTGACACCGTGGTTTGTGAATTTTAGGGGATGTCTCCATAGAAGATATAGACAAAAGGAAATTTAATTAGAGAGCTGAAGAAAAAAGTATGAGTTGAAAGTAAAGTAAGAATGTCTCCTTATGAGAGATAAAATATTTGGTCATTCTGTTGAGGACTTAATTACATAGAGGCTGTTAAAGAGGGTGATAGCTGCACGTTTGTGGCATTGGGTTATGGTGATTCACTGTTAGTTAAGATTATAGGAGAAATAAACTGTTTAAATATGCCATGACTTTTTCCACAGGTAATGAAGGCAAATTATAATGCTACATAAGAAAAGCAAGTAGCATAATTTAAAAGTAATAGGAAAATAATATCAAGGTAGGTCACAAAATGAATATGACTCTCTTTGAAGTAACAGCCATACATATGAGCACTGAAATGAGAGATTAGGAGCAAGTTTATGTGAGAAGAACACACTTTTCCTACTGTGCAATTTTGCCGGATATTTGCTCTAATAATATTGAAACTAATGATGTACCATTTGACCCTAAAGTCCTATTTAAATGAGTAATGTTTTCTTCCAAATCATGTAGCTAGAAATTTTCTCAAAATAGAAAACAACTCATTTTTGAAAAATATAAGAAAATTAACTTAGAGATAATTTAAATTCCAATGGGGAAAAATGAAAATTCAGTAATGGAGAAAATACCGTTTTAACTTGGATAGGAAGAGTTATATTTCTTTTTTTCCCCAAGGAAGTTCCTCAGAAAAATATTTAAATGTGTTAGATTTTTGCTCTAGATATCTTCTTTTTTCACTCCCTTAGCTACTTGATAATCGTTAGTTTTTCTTCTTCCCTCTTGAGTGGTTTAACTTTCGTCTCATCTTTCTAGCTCACTCTTTGGAAAATGTCTACTGTTATTTATAATACATCCTGAAATTAAGTTAATTATTCCAGTAATATTTACTCTTTAGTACTCAAAACTAATTTTTAGAAGAAGTATGTGGCCTTCGCTCCTCATATTTTAAGTCTTAGGCAAAAGGAGGCTTGGATATGCAATGGTAACGAGAAATTCCAAAATCTCAGAGGCTTGAAAGAACCAAGTTTATTTCTTGCTCACACTACTGGTTGGTTCATTATAGGTTGACAGGGTATCTGCCCATTGTAATCAAAGTTGCAGGCTAACAGAAGCTCCATCTCAACACATGTTTCCATAATAAGGACAGGGAAAAGAAAATATACAGTGCATTCTGTGTTCTTTTCTGTGATGGTTAGTCAGGTGGGACCATGAGAGAAGATGCCAGATAGGCTGAGGAGAACAAAGTTTATTATACTCACAGGTCCTAGCAACAGGAGGCATGGCATACCACCCAGGGCCACATATGAAAATACCAGGGTCGGTCTGGAGGCAGAAGGGATAGGCATGAGGGGAAGGAATAGGACACAGTCTTTATTGTTGTTTTAGAGGAACAGCAAGGCAGGACAGGGTAGACAGCTCAGGACTGGCTAATTAAAAAAAAAAAAAAATCCAGTGAGCTCTAAACTATAAGAATTGTCCCTAGTTGCCTGGAACCTAGCCCTGGGATGGTTAAGGTAGAGGAATATTGCCCCTTGAGGTGTACGGAACAGATAAAGGAGGTATGCGTCTGGATTGGTTAGGTTGCATGTTGAAGGCATGCTCCCAGATAAGCCCCTTGCTGTCTCTAGCCCTGGGAGAAGCAGACTTTCCAGCCAGAAAGGCTTTTAAGATGTCAAAACCTAATATACAGAAAATAAAAATATAAACAATACATAGGGAAATATACAATGGCTTTAAAAATTTCTGCTTGGAAGAGACCCACATTATTCTTCTCACTTTTTAATGGCCCAAGCAAGTCACAAGGCCATGCATGAGTTCAAGTGACAGAAGGATACCTTCCCCATGCATGTGGATATTGATGAACAACGAGTTTATCATACAGGGGAAGTTGTGTTTGTTGCAAGTGTTTTCACCTAATCCCTTGCTGTTTCTCCAGTGCAAGATTACCTGTTGCTTCAGTTAGACTGATCCCTTGAGCAGAGACACAATAGGTGCCATTTTACCCAGCATGGCCTTAGGAATTTACGAGGCCCATTACTTCCCTAAGAACTTGGAAGAGTGAGAATATTTTTTCTTGTCGGACTTCAGTGGTCAATAGAAAGTTACTTGAATACTAGGCAGAATCTGTCCCTACTTTCATTTCTGACTTTATTTGAGTACTCCTTCTTGTTTTTATTGTCTAGCTAAAGTTTTGTTCATCTTGTCAATCTTTACAAAGAACAGGTTTTGATGCTATTAATGCTCTCTTTTGTTTTCTATTCTCTATTTCCTGTACCACTATTTTAATCTTTATTATTTCCTTCCTTCTTCTAGTCAAGTAAAATAAATATCTAATTATTGTTTTATTCATTTTTCTTTTAAATTTTGTAGAGAACAAAAAGAGAAGTTACATAACAAAAATGCAATGTTAGTGGCTTTAATGTTTATCTATGTATTTACCTTTACCTAAGTTTTTTATTTATTCATATGGCTTCAAATTACTGTCTAATACTTCTTTAATTTCAGCCAGAAGGATCCCTTTTATCACTACTTAAAGGGAAAGTCTGCTATCAACAAACTCAATTAAGGTTTATTTGGGAATGTCTTAATTTTCTTTTTCTTTTCTTTTCTTTTTTTTTTTTTTTTTGAGACGGAGTCTCGCTCTGTCGCCCAGGCTGGAGTGCAGTGGCCGGATCTCAGCTCACTGCAAGCTCCGCCTCCCGGGTTTACGCCATTCTCCTGCCTCAGCTTCCCGAGTAGCTGGGACTACAGGCGCCCGCCACCTCGCCCGGCTGGTTTTTGTATTTTTTTAGTAGAGACGAGGTTTCACTGTGTCAGCCAGGATGGTCTCGATCTCCTGACCTCGTGATCCGCCCGTCTCGGCCTCCCAAAGTGCTGGGATTACAGTCTTGAGCCACCGCGCCTGGCCAATTTTCTTTTTCATTTTTGAAGGACAGTTTTACTGAATATAAAATTTGTAATTGATATGGGTTTTTTTTTTTTTTCCAGTTTCAGCACCTTCAACATGTTATCCTAATGTCTCTGGTCTTCATGGTTTCCAAAGAGAAATCAGATGTAAATCTAATCAAGGACCCCTTACATGAGATGAATTGCTTCCCTCTTGCAGTTTCCAGGATTCTCTTTGTCTTTCAACAGTTATAATGTGTTTCAGTATGGACCTCTTATAGTTTATTCTGCTTGGAGTTCATTCAGCTTCTTGAATATGTAGTTTTATACCTTTTATTAAGTTTGGAAAGTTTTTATTCATTGTTTTTTCCAAATATTCTTTCCTTTTTTGTCTCTTCTCTTTTTCTTCCAAGACTCCCATTATATGTATGTTAGATATGCATTGGTAACAAGAAATTCTATACAATTGTTGATGTACTAAAGTTTTCTTTGACTCTGTTCAATTATTTTTCTTTTTGTCTCCCTGCTCCTCAGACTGAATAATTTCAATTGACATGTTATCAAGTTCACTGTTTTTTTTTTTTTATCTACTTAAATCTGCTGTTAGAATGTTCTCAGCTTTCCATTTCAGTTTATAGTACTTTTCAGCTTCAAATTTTCTGTAAGTTTTTTGTTAATGCTTTTAAAAATTTGAAGTTCTTTTTTCTTATGCCATTCTCTTGGTGTTTAATTTTTTATTCATGGTTTCATTTAACTCTTTGAACATGTTTCAAACAAAAGTTTTGAAGTTTTTGTCTAGTAATTCCGACATCTGTGTTTCTTTAGGAACTGTTTCTGTTAATTTCTCCTGTAAATGGGCCATACTTCCTTATTTCTTTGATGGTATTTTTTACTAAAAACTAGATATTTTGTTTTTATAGTGTGGTAACTCTGGATATCAAATACTTCCCCCTCCTTGGAGTTTGTTCTTGTTGTCTGCTGTGTGCTGTAGCTATTCATTTATTGACTTGTCTAAACTATTTTTGTAAAATATGTATTTGCATGTGTGGTCTCTGAAGTCTCTGTTTCTTTAGCTTATGTTCAACTTGTGTTTTGAAGGACTTTTCCTTGAATGCAAGGAAAAAAATTGGGAAAGGAAGCAGTGAAGGAAAGAAGAAAAATAGAAAGAGTAAAATGAGAAAAATACTTAATTCTTGATAATTGGTTTTCTGTTGGGGCAGCTTTTTAATACTTAACCAGGCTGTTTATAGCTCTCCCTTAGCCTTTACTTGCTGATGGTGCTGAGTCTAGAGATCAGCCAGAGGTTAAAACTTAGGGTATTTTTAGGAATTTTCTTAGCATGCCTTCTGCTCTGGTCATGCATGGGGCTTTCTAAATTTCCCGGCATACATGGATATTAATGATATTAATTTCTTAAACCCCAGGTTTTCCTGTAAGCCTTTCAGCAATCTGTTTTTTTGCTTCAACTGCAATGTTTGACTCCAGGTGATAACTGGCTGTTTGTTTGCCTTACGATGTCTTTAAGAAATTTCTCTTGCTTTGTCTACCCAGAATGAGTTCAAGTTAGGTGGAGCTGAGTCGAGTGCTTTGTCTCAGTCCTTCTGGTGGTTTCTCATAGCATCCAGACAGGTAAAAACAGAGAACAACATTTATTTGAAAATAAGGTCTGCTTGGCTTCCTCCATGAATAGAGACCACACAGGGGAACATATGTTATCATTTCCTTGACCGATGGTAAGTCAGGGTGGTAGATGCGGTTAAGAACATATTAAAATAGCAAAAGGCTTTAGTTTTAAACTTCCTTTATTTGTGTTAAAATTTGTACTCTATAAACATTTGACTACGTTCCAGAGTATTTATGATGGTGATGCTGACAGATTTTGATTTATATTTTCATATTTCTGTGGAGGGCAGATGCATAGAGCTATCTAGCCCTCCATTGTTGCTGATGTCTTACCCTTCATATGCCTTTATAAATGAGCATAAGACCTGCTGGGTTTGTAAACCAATAATAGTAACTTTTTTTAATGCATTCTATGTGGTGGGTGTATATAATATTATATAGTAGTTTAACTATTTAGAATCAATAAGATATGAGTTGAATACACCCCACCAGCAACAAGCAAACAAACAAAACCCATCAAAATTGTGCAAATATGTAAAATCTTCTCATCTCCCAGGGCTTTGCTCAGGACTTGTCAGCTGTTTCTAGTTTTCCTCCAAATGCAGATCAGAAAGAGCAAATTAAAAGATTAAGAACTGGAAGTCTTAAAAAGTAGAAAAAATCTGCACTAATGGAAGAAGTACATAGATAAGTTAAAAGCAGACATGGACTCAAAATAAAAGAATTTGTTCAATTTTGTCT
Source organism: Rhinopithecus roxellana (assembly GCF_007565055.1). Classification (NCBI taxonomy): domain Eukaryota; kingdom Metazoa; phylum Chordata; class Mammalia; order Primates; family Cercopithecidae; genus Rhinopithecus; species Rhinopithecus roxellana. The sequence goes on along the minus strand of NC_044553.1, from coordinate 58,544,672 downwards.
TTTAATTTTTAATTTTTGTAGATACATAGTAGGTGTATAGACTCACATCAGGTTAAAAGGGGTATCCATTTCCTCAAGCATTTATCCTTTGTGTTATAAAAATATCCAATTATATTCTTTCAGTTATTTTAATATGTACAATTACATTATTTTTGACTTCAGTCGCCCTGTTGACCTGCTAGGTCTTACTCATTCTTTCTATTATTTTTTTGTAACCATTAACTACCCCACTCTCTCCCACCCTCTACTATCCTTCTTAGCCTCTGGTAATCATCCTTCTACTCTCTATCTTGATGAGTTATATTATTTTAATTTTTACTTCCCACAAACAAGCGAGAACATGCTAAGTTTGTCTTCTGTGCCTGGCATATTTCATTTAACATTATGGCCTCCCATTTCATCCATGTTGTTGCAAATGACAGGATCTCATTCTTTTTTATGGCTGAATAGTACTCCATTGGATATCTGTACCATACTTTCTTTATCAATTCATGTGTTTATGGAAACTTAGGTTGCATCCAAATCTTGGCTATTGTAAATAGTGCTGCAATAAACATGAGAGTGCAAATACCTTTTTTACATACTGATTTCCTTTCTTTCGGGTATATACCTAGGAGTGGGATTGCTGAATCATATGGAAGCTCTGTTTTAAGTTTTTGGAATCTCCAAGCTGTAGTGGTTGTAATAATTTACATTACCACCAAGTGAATGAGGATTCCCTTTTCTTTACATCCTCACCAGCATTTGTTATTGCCTGACTTTTGGATAAAAGCCATTCTAATTGGGGTGAGAAGGTATTTCACTGTAGTTTTGATTTACATTTCTCTGATAATCAGTGATGTACAGCACCTTTTTATAGACCTGTTTGCCATTTATATGCCTTCTTTTAAGAAATGCTCTATTCAGATATTTTGCCCATTTTTTAATGGGATTATTAGATTTCTTCCTATAGAGTTGTTTGAGTTCCTTACATATTCTGGATATTAAACCGTTGTCAGATGGGTAGTTTGCAGATTTTTTCGCCCTATTTTGTGGGTTATATATTTACATTGTTGATTGTTTCCTTTGCTGTGCAGAAGACTTCTAACTTAATAGGATCCCATTTGTCCATTTTTGCTTTGGTTGCATATGCTTGTAGGGTATTACTCAATAAATCTTTGCCCAGTCCAAAATCCTGGAGAGTTTCTCCAACATTTTCTTGAAGTAGTTTCATAGTTTGAGATCTTAGATTTAAGTCTTTCATCCATCTTGATTTGATTTTTGTATATGGTAAGGGATAGGGGTCTAATTTTATTCTTCTGCATATAGATACCCAGTTTTCCCAGCACTATTTATTGACGAGACTGTCCATTCCCTTGTGTATATTCTTTGCACCTTTGTCAAAAACAAAATCACTGTAAATGTGTGGGTTTATCTTTGGGTTCTTTATTCTGTTACACTGATCCATGTTTCTGTTTTTATGCCAGTTCCAAGTTGTCTTGGTTACTATAACTCTGTACTATATCTTAAAGTCAGGTAATGTGGTACTTTCAGTTTTGTTCTTTTTGCTTAAGCTAGCTTTGACTATTCTGCATTTTTGGAGTTTTACATAAATTTTAGGGTTGTGTTTTCTATTTCTGTGAAGATTGTCACAGATAGTACTTTGATAGAGATTGCATTAAATCTATAGACTGTTTTGTGTAGTATGAACATTTTAATAATATTAATTCTTCCAACCCATGAGTAAGGAATATCTTTTCATGTGTCTTCTTCAAGGCCTTGCTTCAGTGTTTTATAGTTTTCATAGTAGAGATCTTTCAATTATTGGTTAATTTCTAACATGTTTTACTTTATTTGTTTCTATTGTGAATATGATTACTTTCTTAATTTTTTTCTTCAGATTGTTTGCTGTTGGCATATAGAAATGCTCCTGATTTTTGTATGCTGATTTTGTATTCTGCAACTTCACTGAATTTGTTTATTAGTTCTAATAGCTTTTTGGTGGAGTCCCTAGGTTTTTCCAAATATAAGATTATATAATCCATAAACAAGAATAATTTGACTTCTACTTTGCAATTTGGATGCCCCTTTTGTTTACTCTTGTCTGATTGCTGTAGCTAGAAATTCCAGTCCTGTGTTGAATAACTGTGGTGAAAGTGGGCATTCTTTCTTTGTCCCTGATTTTAGAGGAAAAGCTTTCATTTTTTCATCATTCAGTATGATACTAGCTATGCTTCTGTCATATATGGCTCTTATTATATTGAGGTGTGTTCCTTCTATACCCATTTTTGAGGGTTTTTATGATGAAGCGATGCTCAATTTTATCAGATATTTTTTCAGCATCAATTAAAATGATAATATGGTTTTTATCCTTCATTCTGTTGTTATAATGTATGACATTAATTGATTTGCATGTGTTGAGCCATCCTTGCATCACCCACTTGGCCATGATAAAAAAAGTTTTTAATCTGTTGTTAAATTTGGTTTGCTAGTATTTTGTTGATAATTTGTGCATCAATATTTATCAGAGATGCTGGCTTATTGTTTAATTTTTATATGTATTTTTGTCTGGTTTAGCTATCAGGGTAATGCTGGCCTTGTGAAATGAATTTGAAATGATTCTCTCTACTCTATTTCTCAGAACAGTGTGAGTAGGATTGGTATTAGTTCTTTAAATGTTTGGTGTCATCCATCAGTGAAGTGATCAGGTCTGGGCTTTATTTTATTTTTATGTTTTTGCTGGGAGACTTTTTATTACAGCATCGACTTCATTACTTTTTATTTATCTGTTTAGGTTTTGAATTTCTTTGTGAGTTCAATACTGGTAACTTGTGAGTGTCTAGAAATTTATTCATTTCTTCTAAATTTTCCAACTTACTGGCATATAGTTGTTCATAGTAGCCACTAATGATTCTCTGAATTTCTGAGGTATCAGTTGTAATGTCTTCCTTTTCATTTCTGATCTTGTTTATTTAGGACTTCTCTCCTTTTTTTTTCTTAGTCTGACTACATGTCAATTTTATTTATCTTTTCAAAACACCAGCTTTTTGTTTGTTGATCTTCTGCTTTTTTCTTCATTTCAAATTTATTTATTTCTTCTCTTACCTTTATATTTGTTTCATTCTCCTAATTTTGGGTTTGCTTTGCTTTTGCTTTGCTAGTTCATTAACAGACATTCTTAGGTTGTTTATTTGACATTTTCTCCCTCTTTGATGTAGGCATTAATGACTATAAACTTCCCTCTTAGTACTACTTGTATTATACCCCATAGGTTTTGGGATTTTGTGTTCCTGTTATCATTTGTTTCAAGACATTTTTCAATTTCATTCTTAATTTCTTCATTGAACTACTGATTATTCAGGAGCACATTGTGTAATTTCCATGTGTTTGTATAATTTTTAAAATTCTTTCTGTTATTGGCCTGGCGCGGTGGCTCAAGCCTGCAATCCCAGCACTTTGGGAGGCCGAGATGGGCGGATCACGAGGTCAGGAGATCGAGACCATCCTGGCTAACACGGTGAAACCCGTCTCTACTAAAAACTACAAAAAGCTAGCCGGGCGAGGTGGCGGAGCCTGTAGTCCCAGCTACTCGGGAAGCTGAGGCAGGAGAATGGCGTAAACCCGGGAGGCGGAGCTTGCAGTGAGCTGAGATCCGGCCACTGCACTCCAGCCTGGGCGACAGAGCGAGACTCCGTCTCAAAAAAAAAAAAAAAAAAAAAAAAAAAAAAAATTCTTTCTGTTATTGATTTCTAGTATTATTCCATTGTGGTCAGAGAAGATATTTGATATTTCAATATTTTGAATGCTTTTAGACTTGTTTTTTGACCTAGGATATGATCTATCCTTGAGAATGATCCATGTGCTAATGAAAATAATGTGTATTCTGCAGCTATTGGATGAAATGTTGTGTAAATATCTATTAAGGCCATTTGGTCTATAGTACAGATTAATTGTAATATTTCCTTTTTTGATTTTCTGTCTGGATGATCTGTTCAATGCTGAGAGTCGGGTGCTGAAGCCTCCAGCTATTATTGTATTGGGATAAATCTCTCTTTTTTGCTCTGATACTGTGTGCTTTAATATATCTGTGTGCTCCAGTGTTGGGCGCACATATGTTTGCAATTGTTGTATTCTCTCTTGCTGAATTGACCCCTTTATCATTATATGATGACCTTCTTTGTCTCTTTTTCTATTTTTTGTTTTAAAATCTATTTTTTTTTCTGATAAAAGTATAGCTACTCCTACTCTTTTTTGTTGTTTGTTTCAGTTGACATGGAGTATCTTTTTCCATCCCTTTGTTTTCAGTCTATGTGTGTCTTTATAAGTGAAGTATGTTTCTTGTGGGGAACAAATCATTGGGTCTTTTTTAAAAAATGTATTCAGCCACTTTATATCTTTTGATTGGAGAGTTTAGTTTATTTACATTCAATGTTATTATTGATACGTAAGGATTTACTTCTGCCATTTTGTTATTCAGTTTCTCTTTTTTGTGGTCTTCTCTTTTCTTTCTTTCTTTCTTTCTTTCTTTCTTTCTTTCTTTCTTTCTTTCTTTCTTTCTTTCTTTCTTTCTTTCTTTCTTTCTTTCTTTCTTTCTTTCTTTCTTTCTTTCTTTCTTATTTCTTCCTGTCTTCCTTTTAGTGAAAGTGATTTTCTCTGGTGGTATAATTTTATTTCTTGCTTTTTTATTTTTTCTATATGCATTGTATGAATTTTAATTAGAGATTACTGTGAGGCTTGCAAATAATACCTTATAATTCATTATTTTAAGCTGATAACACTGTTTGCATAAACAAACAAGGAAAGAGAAAACTAATAAAAATGCTACACCTTAACTTTGTCCCCTTTTGGCTTTTTAACTTTTTGTTGTTTTTATTTATATCTATTGCACTGTCATGAAAAACTGTTGTTATTATTTTTAATTGGTTCATCATTTAGTCTTTCTTAAGATAAAAGTAGTTTATACACCATAGTTACAGTGCTATAATATTCTGTAGTTTTCTGTGTACTTACTATTGCCAGTGAGTTTTGTATCTTCACATGATTTCTTCTTCCTTATTAATATCGTTTTCTTTCTGATTGAAGAACTCTCTTGAGAATTTTTTTGGACAGGTCCTGTGTTAATAAAATCACTCAGTTTTTGTTTGTCTGGGAAAGTCTCTATTTCTCCTTCATTTTTGAAGAATATATTTTGCCAGATATACTATTCTAGGGTATAAGTTTTTTTTTTTTCAGCACTTTAAATATGTCATGCCACTCTCTCCTGGCCTCTAAGGTTTCCACTGAGAAGTCTGCTTCTAGATATATTGGAGTTCTATCATATGTTGTTTCTTTTCTCTTGATACTTTTAGAATCCTTTCTTTATCCTTGATCTTTGGGAGTTGGATTATTGAATGCCCGGAGCTAGTCATCTCTGGGTTAAATCTGCTTGTTGTTCTATAACCTTCCTGTACTTAAATATTGATCTCTTTCTCTAGGTTTGGGACATTTTCTGATATTGTCTCTTTGAATAAACTTTCCATCCCAATCTTCTTCTCTACTTCCTTTATAAGGCCTACGAGTCTTAGATTTGCCTTTCTGACATTATTTCCTAGATCCTAAAGGCATGCTTCAGTTTTTAAATTTATTTTTCTTCTCCTACTGTATTTCAAATAGCCTGCCTTCAAGCTCACCAATTTTTTTTTCTGCTTGATTAATTCTGCCATTAAGACTCTGATGCATTCTTTCTTATGCCAATTATATATTTCAACTCCAGAATTTCTGTTTTATTATTTTAAATTATTTCAATTTCTTTGTTAAGTTTATGTGATAGAATGCTGAATTCCTTTTCTGTGTTATCTTGAATTTCTTTGAATTTCCTCAAAAGAGCTATTTTTAATTCTTTCTCTGAAAGGTCACATACCTGTTTCTTCAAGATTAGTCCCTGGTGCATTAGTTAGTTCATTTAGTGAGGTCATGTTTTCCTGGGTGTTCTTGATGCTGGTGGGTGTTTACTTGTGTCTGGGCATTGAAGAGTTAGATATTTATTGTAGTCTTCACAGTCTGAGCTTCTTTCTACCCATCTTTTTGGGAAAGGCTTTTCGGGTATTCAAAATGACTTGGCTGTTTCAATCTAAGCCATATCTCTATTAGGGTGCACCAAAACTCAGTAATGCTGTGGTTCTTGCAGACTCATAGAGGTACTACCTTGGTTATCTTGGATAATATCTGGAAGAAATATCTACGTTACCAGGAAAAGACTCTAGTTCTCTTCCCTTACTTTGTCCCAAACAAGCAGAGTCTCTCTCCCTGTTCTGAGCTGCCTGGAGCTGGGGGCGTGGTGTTACAAGTTCCCCTGTGGCCACCACCACTGACTGTGATGAATCAGACCTGCAGCCCACTACCTGTCCTTTGCCTATGTTTGTTAAGGCACTGGAGCTCTACTATCACCAAGTGGTGAAGCTAGCCAGGCTTGTGTCCTTTGTTTCAGGGTAATGAGCTCTGTCAGGCCCTGGGTGGGTGTAGAAGTGCCATCCAGGAGCCAGGGACTAGAGTAAAAAACCTGATGTTCTACTTTACTGCAACTGAGCTGCCACTCAAACCATGAGATGCAGTCCTTCCCACTCTTCCTCCCCTTTCCACAGGCAGAGGAGGTTCACTCCATGGCCACCAGTGCCACAGGCCCATGGGGAGTACTGCCAGACTACCAGTGACGTTCCCTTCAGGCCCAAGGTCTCTTCAGTCAACTTGCAGTGAATGCTGCCTGGTCTGGGACTCACTCTTCAGGGAAGTGGGCTTCCCTGCGGCCCAGAGAAGGTCCAGAAATGCCATCCAAGTGTCAAGGCCTGGAATCAGGGACCCCAATAGCCCTTTTGGTCCTCACAACCCTGAGACTGAGCTAGTATCTAAGGTGCAAGACAAAGTTCCTTTTCTTTTTCCTCCTCTTTTCTCAAGCAGAAGGAGTCTCTCCCCATAGCTAACATACCTTGGAATGTGCTGAGTCTCAGTTGAAGCCAGCAAGTCTCAGAATCTCACCCAAGTCCCATGATGTGCTACCTAGGTATTGCTGCTGGTTATTCAGGGTTCAAGGGGTCTTTAGTCAGAAGGTGATGGGTCATCCCAGGGCTGGGTGATTCCCTCCAAGACAGTGGGTTTCCTTTTGGCCTAGGATGTGTCTAGAAGTGTTATCTGGGAGTTAAGGCCTGGAATGGGGGACTCATGACTCTGATTGTTGCCTTATCCTACTGTTGCTGAGCTGGTAACCAAGATGCAAGACAAATATCCTCATCATTCTCCTCTCTTCTCTCCTCAAGTGAAAGAAAGCGATCTCTTTTGGAGTTATAAGCTGTGCAGTCTGAGGTTGGGGGATGGGTGGAACCCTGGCAGGTGTCTGAGTAGGTCTCATGCCACTAAAGTCCACTAGTTCTGAGCCCAGTTCAGCACTAGAACTCACCTAGAAGTTGCAGTCCTTGTGGCCTAGGGTACCTTTCAAATTTATTTATAGTCCCTGAGCAATTTAGCCCACAGTGGTAAGGCTTACTGGAACTCAATTTCTGACCACTGGGATGTACAATTTCCCTCTTGACTGGCCTGGTTTAAATAATCCTTCTGTGGACAGGCATAAACTGAGGTCACCCAGGTTTTGGTTTCTGCTGTGACAAGGCAGCACTGAGTTTAATGTAATGTCTCACAGTGCTGCACTTTTCCTCTCCCAAGAGCATAAATTATCTGTGCTGTGTGGCTGTTGCCAGGAGATGGGGGAAGGGTGGCACTGGTGATTTGAGACTCTTTCCTACCATCTTCAATACCTCTTTCATCAATATGAAGTTAAAACCAGGTACTGTGAGTGCTTACCTGATTTTTTGGTTCTTATAAAGGTGCTTTTGTGTGTGTGTGTAGATAGTTGCTAAATTGGTGTTTTTGCAGGGGGAATAATTGGTGTAGCCTTCTATTCATGCATCTTGCTGTATCTCCCTTTTCAAGATACAGATATTTGGGTGGTACATGTAATAGATGAGTGAAAAATCAGTTGCCATCAAGGATATTATTATACAGTAGGGCTCAACTAAAAATCGAACAACTGATGTCTTTTGCAGTGTGAGATCTTGCAGTAATAAGTATAGACTAATGATGATAACAATAATAATAGCTAATGGTTTGATGTTCACTCTGTTCCAGATTGTGATATAAGAGTTCTATATCTATAAACCTATGTAATCATCATCAGGTGTACTGTTAGTAGCCCCTGTTTACAGTGAATGCACAGACATGTCACAAGATCACGTAGCAATGTCAGAGAATGGCCGAGAAGGATTTCAGACCCAGGCTTTAGAGCCCATGATTCCAAACATTTCAGTATGTCAATAAACATGGAATTTGAAATCTGTGATTATTATACCAATGACTGCCAAGACCAAAGTATATCCAATTCTCAAATGAATTATACCTCCATTTATCTCTTGGTCCCTTTCCCTTTTCTCACTGCCACAGAAAAATTATAATTTTTAATAGTTATTAATAATAAAATTTTATCCTTAGTATTATACTTAGATAGACCTCCTGGAACTTCATCTCCACTCCAACACAATGCTTGAACATAGACCCTTTTATGCAGAGTGAGGTTATCAATAGACTGGGAAGATTAGCTCTGAATACAAAAAAGAGGTGAAGAGTGGTTTCTGGGTCAATTGCATGGAGTATTCCAGAAAGTTAGAAATAAATCATAGTAGGTTATTCAAAGTCCTAAGTTATAATCTTACACCATTTATTCAAGCTGTTCATTTGTGCAGGTTACTAAACCTCTTCTCTGATATTTCCTCAACAGTAAAATGAGGATGCTAATACTTAACTAGTGACTTAATTATTCATTTTATAAACATATTTTCAGCATCTACTATGTCCAGGAGTACATTAAACCAATCATATTTGGGCCCTCACTCAACTTACAGTACAGTTGAGAAGACAGAAAAAGTGTAAGCAAATCAGTAATTTCAAAGAGTGGTAAGTACTCTGAAAGAAATTCAAGAACAATGGGATGAAGTGACTAGTGGGTGAGGTCAGGGATAACTTATTAGTTAAATGAAATTTGAACTGATAAATAAATGATGTGATGGGACTGATACAATAACGATGAGAGAGAAGACAGCAGAAACAGAAGGAATAGCCTGGGGAAAAGCATCAAGGTAGGGATGCCCTTTACACACAGAAAATACAAAAATAGGCCAGATAACTCAGATGACATGACCCAGAGGGAGTAGCAAGGGTGGTGAGGTTGAAGAGAAAGCCAGAGCCAAACCATATAAGTTGGAACTTAGGGTAACATTTGCTGTGAAATCATGATATTCATCATTATGTTTCCAGAACATGGTAAATTTATCAACAATTTTATATAAAATTTATCTTGGAGAGGATGGGTTAAAGGTGGGTTGCACTAGCCTTCCTTATATGTGGTTATCCTCTGTGTAGCATCAGAGGTTATTTTCTTGGCAGTTCCCATGTCTCTGCACATTGACTGTTGTTGCTACTACCTATGCTATCATGCTTATTTTGTATAATTCCCATTTTAGTACTTCACAGAAACTATATAATCTTAATGCTGGAAGGCTTCTAGGGATCAGGTTGGCCAATGTCTTAATTTTACAGATGTGGAGACAGAGACCCAAAAGAGAAAAAGTTTTCAGTTTTCAATGCTTTTTGCAGAGCCTCTGCAGTCTCTATGAGAGTTTTTTTCTTCTGTTTATGAACTTTTAAATCCTTCAGTACTTCTGTGCTTTTAATGGTTTTGGTCATTTCCACATCCCCAGGGCAAGCATCCTGAATACTGATTCTTTCAGATATTTCACAAACTCACTTCCCATTTTAGATAGGACTACAAGAGCAATTTCTCCCTAACAACTTGTTATTTTACCTGCTTCTGTTCAAATTTAGTTAATTTTCTCATGAATAGTAAAATTTCCAGCACCGTAAGCCAGCTCCTTTTTTTCCTGCTCTCCTTCATGTTATGGCTGCTTAGTGAAGGCAGAACCTATTTTTTTGTAGAGACCTGTGGATTTATCAACTGTCTGCAGGAAAAGTTCTTATTCACATTGCTCCTTTTGCCTGAGCTATAAGTTGTTGTAAATATCTAGTCTCTGGCCTGGGTGGGAAAATAAAGTGATCTTTTCTCATTTGTTTGGTCTAACTCCAGCAGTTTGCAGATTTGAAGTGGAACATTGCCTAACTTGTTCCCAATTTTATTTGACATTGCCAGAAAGGCAGAGTTCAGGCAGGCTTTTTCCATTGTCATTCTTTCTTGGCTTGTACCATTTCTGGTTGTGTTGAAGGAGGTTGATAGACACCAGTATAATATCTCACAAATGGAACTGTTGTTGAGAGACTGTTTCTATGTGTGGCACTGGGCTCATTCTACCTGAGTAAACGTTTCTAAACCACCTGCTTCAGGCCTGATCTTCATGTTTGTCAAGTAGAAAGTATTGTTCTACTAGCTCTGGATCTGAACTCAACTTTCAAGAACTTCTTGAAAAAAGGAAATCAAGACTCTAGACATGACATGATATCTAGTTCACTTATTTATTAAAATAAAACTTTATAGAAAGTTTGCAAAAAAGTAAATGATATAGAATAGGGAACACATTTTGGACCTATGTAAAAACCAATTGACTTGGGTACAACTTCCCAAATAATACACAGTGTCCCATTGCATCTTTTCTTTATTGTTATTATTATTGTTGAAATTTAAGTTCTGGGGTACATGTGCAGAACATGCAGATTTGTTAAATAGGTATACACGTGCCATGGTGGTTTTCTGCACCCATCAACCCAACATCTACATTAGTTATGTCTCCTAATGCTATCCCTTCCCTAGCCCCCCAAACCCTGACAGGCTCCAGTATGTGATGTTCCCCTCCCTGTGTCTGTGCATTCTCATTGTTCAACTCCCACTTATGAGTGAAAACATGTGGTGTTTGATTTTCTGTTCTTATGTTAGTTTGCTGAGAATGATGGTTTCCAGCTTCATCCATGACCTGCAAAGGACATGAACTCATCCTTTTGTATGACTGCATAGTATTCCAGAAAGAATACATAGTATTACAGAAAGAAAGAAAATGTGCCACATTTTCTTTATCCAGTCTATCACTGATGGGCATTTGGGTTGGTTCCAACTTTTTGCTATTGTGAAAAGTGCCACAATAAATATGTGTGTATGTGTCTTTATAGTAGAATGACTTATAATCCTTTAGCTATATACACAGTAATGGGATTGCTGGATCAAATGGTATTTTTGGTTCTAGATCCTTGAGGAATCACCACACTATTTTCCACAATGGATGTACTAATTTACACTTCCACCAATAGTGTAAAAGCATTCCTAGTCCTCTACATCCTCTCCAGCATCTGTTGTTCCCTGACTTTTTAATGATTATCATTCTAACTGGCGTGAGATGGTATCTCATTGTGGTTTTGATTTGCATTTCTCTAATGACCAGTAATGATGAGCTTTTTTTCATATGTTTGTTGGCTGCATAAATGTCTTCTTTTGAGAAGTGTCTCTTAATATCCTTCACCCACTTTTTGATTTTTTTTTTAATTTGGTTAAGTTCTTTGTAGATTCTGGATATTAGCCCTTTGTCTGATGGATGGATTGCAAAAATTTTCTCCTGTTCTGTACGTTGCCTGTTCACTCTGATGATAGTATCTTTTGCTGTGTAGAAGCTCTTTAGTTTAATTAGATCCCATTTGTCAATTTTGGCTTGTGTTGACATTGCTTTTGGTGTTTTAGTCATGAAGTCTTTGCCCGTGCCTATGTCCTGAATGGTATTGCCTAGGTTTTCTTCCTGGGTTTGATGGTTTTAGGTCTTACGTTTAAGTCTTTAATGCATATTGAATTAATTTTTGTGTAAGCTGTAAGGAAGGGGTCCAGTTTCAATTTTCTGTATATGGTTAGCCAGTTTTTCCAATGCCACTTATTAAATATGGAATCCTTTCACCATTGCTTGTTTCTGTCAGGTTTGTCAAAGATCAGATGGTTGTAGATGTGTGGCATTATTTCTGAGGCCTCTATTTTGTTCCATTTGCCTATATATCTGTTTTGGTACCAGTACCATGACATTGTGGTTACTGTAACCTTGTAGTATTGTTTGAAGTCAGGTAGTGTGATGCTTCTAGCTTTGTTCTTTTTGCTTAGGATTGTCTTGGCTATGCGGGCTCTTTTTTCATTCCATATGAAATTTAAAGTAGTTTTTTAAAATTCTGTGAAGAAGGCCAGTGGTAGCTTGATGGGATGGCATTGAATCTATAAATTACTTTGGGCAGTGTGGCCATTGTCACGATATTGATTCTTCCAATCCATGAGCATGGAATGTTTTTTCATTTGTTTTTGTCCTCTCTCATTTCCTTGAGCAGTGGTTTGTAGTTCTCCTTGAAGAGGTCCTTCACAGCCCTTGTACAAACTACCATCAGAGAATACTATAAACACGTCTATGTAAATAAACTAGAAAATCTAGAAGAAATGGATAAGTTCCTGGACACATACACCCTCCCAAGTCTAAACTGGGAAGAAGTCAAATCCCTGAATAAACCAATAACAAGTTCTGAAATTGAGGCGGTGATTAATAGCCTACCAACCAAAAAACTTCGGGACCAGACAGATTTATGGCTGAATTCTACCAGAGGTACAAAGAGGAACAAAGAGCTGGTACCATTCCTTCTGAAACTATTCCAAACAATAGAAAAAGAAGGAATTCTCCCTAACTCATTTTATGAGGTCAGCATTACCCTGATACCAAAACCTCACAGAGACTCAACAAGAAAAGAAAATTTCAGGCCAATATCCCTGATGAACATCGATGCAAAAATCCTCAATAAAATACTGGCAAACTGAATCCAGCAGCACATGAAAAAGCTTATTCACCACGATCAAGTCATTATCATCCCTGGGATGCAAGGCTGGTTCGACTTATGCAAATAAATAAACATAATCCATCACATAAACAGAATCAATGACAAAAAACACATGATTATCTCAATAGATGCAGAAAAGGCCTTCGACAAAATTCAACAGCACTTCATGCTAAAAACTCTCAATAAACTTGGTATTGATGGAAGGTATCTCAAAATAATAATAGCTATTTATGATAAACCCACAGCCAATGCCATACTGAATGGGCAAAAACTGGAGGCATGCCCTTCGAAAACCAGCACAAGACAAGGATGCCCTCTTACCACTCCTATTCAACATAGTATTGGCAGTTCTGGTCGGGGCAATCAGGCAAGAGAAAGAAAGGGCATTCAAATAGCAAAAGAGGAAGTCAAATTGTCTGTGTTTGCAGATGACATGATTGTACATTTAGAAAACCCCATCATCTCGGCCCCAAATCTTAAGCTGATCAGCAATGTCAGCAACCTCTCAGGATACAAAATCAATGTGCAAAAATCACAAGTATTCCTATACGTCAATGACAGACAAACAGAGAGCCAAATCATGAGTGAACTCCTGTTCGCAATTGCTACAAAGAGAATAAAACACATGGGTATACAACCCTTGTATCTTTTCTCTGCATCTTTTGCTCTAGTATCTGTAGGACTTGGAATAAGAAATGTTTATTTAGGAAGGGCTTCAAGATGGCTGACTAGATGTATCTGGTACTCACCTCTTGTATAGAGGGAAACCAAAATAGCAAGTAGATCTTCACACTTCAAATAGACCATCTAAGAGAGAACACTGGAAAACAACAAAATGATGGGAAGTCCTAACAGCAAGAAAGGAGATGGAAACAAGGCAGCCTGTTTGACCAGGATCCACTGGGCATCTGAAGTGGCTCCCTAATAAGGGGGAAAAGTAAGTGAAAATCCCCCAGCAATCCATGTTCCTGCATGAACTCCTATAATATACACTGTTGGAGAGCCCGCCAACCCTCTTGAGCCTCTAGGGAACTGCCTGGAGACTGGGAAAAAGCTTTGCTCCAAAGAGAGAGCTCACACTGGATCTCACAAACCCATAAGTCCTGAGCTGCTGCAGCACAGCACCATTTTGAAAGCACAGCCCCTGGCAGCCTACATCCTGCCCTGCTGCCAGGGTCAAGGAAGGAGCCATGGGCAGCAATCTCATTTCCTCCTACCGCCAGCAGAATGGCAGCCATTACATTTCACATGTCCTAAGGACAAATTCCACTGCCTGTGCAACACCAAGACTGCAGGCTACTACAGGGCTGAGGAGCAGCTGCCTGCCTATGGATGTACCCAGGGATAACATCCCTCCTATATCTAGTAGCAGGGCTGCAGTGCAGCTGTGGCCACCCCTACCTGAGCATTCCACTGGTTTCCTGGGGATCGCCCCATTCCTATCACAAGGAGCACCTGCATGGACCATGAGGGAGCCTGAAGGCAGGTCTGTCCAGCTTTGCTCCACTGCCTCCAGTACCTGAGCATACTATCCAGGGGTCTTGCAATTACCCTCACACACTGTCTAGGGGCTTGGGGAATCACTCAGCCCAGTTTACTACCAGTGGCACCTGAGCACTCCTCCCAAGGTTTGAAATCAGACCCGCTCAACCTGCCACTACCCCCGTAGCTGGCACCCACCCACATGCACCACCTATAGGTTAGAGGAATGGCCCACCCAACACATTGCAGCCACTGCCAACATCAGTGTGGGCTGCTTGGGTCCCTGAGGGTTGTCTCACTACTGTTACTGTCATTGCCCATGCCATGCTTGTTGCCCAGGGGCTTGAGAAACCACCCACCTATTTGACCCACCATATCCAATTTTTGTACCAAAAAAAAAAAAAAAAAAAAAAAACCCACCTAGGGGCTTAAGAACTGACTTGTCTATACCCACTAATACAAATGCCAGCATACACTGCCCTGGGTCCCATGAAAAGGTGAAAAGGCACTCTCAGTCCACAGCTGCCATTCCTGGGGCCTGAAGACTGGCCCATTCAGCATCACAGTCCCCAGAAAAAAGTCATCACAGCCTCCACTAACAATCATACCCTAAGGCACCAAGGAAATCACAGACACCACTGACACTGTTTACAGCTAAAGAAAACAGAGACTACACTACTGAACACGCCCATAATAAAAACCAAAATGCCCTACCCATCTATCATTATAGATACATCTTCAGGAAAATTTCTTCCCCTATGACAGAAAATTTAAAAAATTGGAAGAAGTTACTGTTAGAACAGATGCACAGACATCAATTTAAGGAAACAAGAAACATGATAAAGCAAGAAAATATGACATCTCTAAAGGAAAATAATAATTCTCCAGTAAGAGATCGCAACTAAAAAGACATTTAGAAAACCCTGAGGAAATAATTTGAAATATTAGTACTAAAGAAACTCAGTGAGATACAAGAGAATTCTGGAAAAACAATGCAAAGAAACCAGAAAACCAATTTGGGATATGAATGAGAAATTTACCAAAGAGATAAATATAAAAATGAACCAAACAGAAATTGTGGAACTAAATAATTGATTGAATAAAATACAAAATACGTTTGAAAACTTCAACAACAGACTAGATTAAGCAGACAAAGAATCTCAGAACTTGAAGACAGGTCTTTTGAAATAATCAAGTCATTTAAAAAATAAAAAAATAAAAAAAGAATGAGCAAAGCATTCATGACATCTGGACATATGGGACATTATAAAGTGATGAAATATTAAAAATGTTGGCATCCCAAAAGGTGAATAGACAACAAAAGGGTTAGAAAAACGATGTAACGAATAATAGCTAAAAACTTCCCAAGTCTAGCAAGAGATTTAGACACCCAGAACAAGATTTCCAAATAGATACAATGTAAAAGGTCTTCTCCATGGCACATTATAGTCAAAGTGTCAAAAGTCAATGACAAATAGAAAATTCTAAAAACAGTAATCAAAAAGTATCTGTCACCTATAAAGGAATCCTTATCAGCAACAGCAAAATCTCAGCAGACACTTTAGATGCCAGGAAAGAATGAGATGATATATTCAAAGTGCTGAAGGAAAAACAAAATGAAACCAAAAAAACACTGTCAGCATACCTACTCTCTTCCCCCTTAGAAGACACAGAATGGCTAAGTAAATTTTTTAAAATTACCTAACTGTATTCTGTCTACCAGAAACTCATCTCACCTATACAAACACATATAGAAAAATAATGAGACAGAAATAAATAGTTCATGCAAATGGAAGCCAAATGTGAGCAGGAATAGCTATATTTATGTCAGATAAAACAGATTTTAAGTCAAAATAGTAAAAAGAGACAAGGTCATTATACAATGATAAAGGAATCAATTCAACAAGAAAATATAATTCTGAACATATATGTACCCAACATTGAAGCACTTAGATATATAAAGCAAATATTATTGGATCTAAAGCAAGAGATATATTCCAATACAAGACTATTTGGGGACTTCAGCACTTCACTTTCAGCATTGGACAGCTCACTCAGACAGAAACATTGCACTTAAATTGCACGTTAGATCAAATGTACCTAACTGATATTTATAGAATATTTTATCCAACAGCTGCAGAATATGTATTCTTCTCTTCAGCACACAGAAATTTCTCCAGGATAGACCATATGTCAAAACACAAAACAAGTCTCAACAAATTTTTTAAAGTTAAAATCATATCAGGTATCTTCTCAGACCATAGTGAAATAAAATTATACATCAATACTGAGAAAAATTTTGAAAACTATAAGCACATGGAAATTAAACACTATACTTCTGAATGACTATAGGGTCAAGAAATAAGGAGGAAATAAGAAAACTTGAAACAAACAAAAATGAAGATGCAACACACTAAAAACCTATGCAACACAACAAAATCACTGCTAAAGAAGAAGTTTATAGTAATAAACACATATCAAAAAAATAGAAAGATTTTAAATAAACAATTTAAGGATGCACCTCAAGGAATTAGAGAAGCAAAAACAAATCAAACTCAAAAATTAATAGAAGGAAAAAATAATAAAGATCACAGCAGAACTAAACAAAATAGAGACTAAAAAAAGTACAAAGAATCAATGAAATAAAAGGTGTTTTTTGAAAAGATAAATGCCATTGATGAACACTTGCTACAATAATCACAAAACAGAGATACCCAAATAAAACCAGAAATGAAAAAAGGAGACATTCCAACTAATACCATCAAAATACAAAATACCTTCAAAGATTGTGATAAACAACTGTACACTAACTAGAAAACCTATAAGAAATGGATAAATCCATAGACACATATAACCTGCCAAAATTGAATTAGAAAGAAATAGAAAACCTGAACAGACCAATAATGAGTAATGAGATGGAATCAGTAATCATCTCCCAAAAAAGAAAAGTCCAGGACCAGGTGGCTTTACTGACAAATTCTACCAAACTTTCAAAGAAGGTCTAACGCCAGTTCTCCTTAAATTAGTCCAAAACAATTGAAGATGAGGAGTTTCTCCCTCACTCATTCTATATGGCCAGCATTATCTTGTGTCTTGGTTTATTTGTATTGCTATAAAGGATTATCTGAAGCTGAAGCTATGTAATTTATAAAGAAAAGAGCTTTATTTAACTCATCATTTTGCAAGTTGTACAAAAAGCATGACACCAGTATCTGCTTCTGGTAAGGACCTTAGACTGCTTTGACACATGACAGATGGTGAAGGGGAGCCAGAATATCAGATGGCAAGAGGGGGAGAAAGAATGACAAGGGAGAGTGGTGCCAGGCTATTTTTATACAGTCACTTTTCACAGGAAGTAAAAGAGTGAGAAGTCACTCATTATGGTAAGGATGGCACAAAGCCGTTCATGAGAGATCTACCCCAATGATCCAACCACCTCTCACTAGGCTCCACCCTAAACATTGAGGATTAAATTTCAACATGAGATATTTGTGGAGGGACAAATATCCAAATTATATTACTCTGCTTCCAAAACCAGACAAAGGATACAACAACAGCAACAACAACAACAAGAAAACTAATATCCCTGGCTAACATAGCCTCAAAAATTCTCAAAAAAATATTGCATCCAACAACACATCAATAAAATAATACACCATGATCAAGTGGGACTTATCCCAGGGGTTCAAGGATAGTTCAACACGTGCAAATGAATAAATGTGATATATCATTACACAATGGAGGACAAAATCCACTATGATCATCCTAATAGATGTAGAAAAAGCATTTGGTAAAATTCAACATCTTTTTATTATAAAAGTCTCAACAAACTAGGCAAAGAAGAAACATATCTCAATATAATAAAGACCATACATGACAAACAATGGCTAACATCATACTTGCTGGAAAAAGTTGAAAGCCTTTCTCCTAAGAACTGGATCAAGACTAGAATGCTCGCTTTTACCACAACTATTCAACAAAGTACTGGAAATCCAAGCCAGAGCATCAGGCAAGAAAAAAATAAATAAATAAAAGTTGTCCAAATTGGAAAAGAGAAAGTCAAATTGTCACTTTTTGCTGATGATTTAAACCAAACACCGCATGTTCTCACTCATAGGTGGGAACTGAACAATGAGATCACTTGGACTCGGGAAGGCGAACATCACACACCGGGGCCTATTATGGGGAGGGGGAAGGGGGAGGGATTGCACTGGGAGTTATACCTGATGTAAATGATGAGTTGATGGGTGCAGCACACCAACATGGCACAAGTATACATATGTAACAAACCTGCACATTATGCACATGTACCCTAGAACTTAAAGTATAATAATAAAAAAAAAATTTTTTTAAATCTTATATCTAGAAAAACCTAAAGGCATTTCCAAAAAAAGCCTCTTAGGTCTAATAAATAAATTTAGTAAAGTTGCAAGATGCAAAATCAACATACAAAAATCAGTAGCATTTATATATACCAATAATAAACTATCTGAGAAAGAAATCAAGAAGGCAATCCCATTTACAATAGCTACAAATAGTAAAATTAAATGCCTAGGAGTACATTTAACAAAGGAAGTGAAATACAAAGAAAACTACAAAACACTAACAAAAGAAATTGAATAAGACATAAATGGAAAAATATCCCATGTTTATGAATTAGAATAATTAATACTGCTAAAATGATCATGCTGCTTAAAGAAATCTACATAGTTAATATAATTTCTACGAAAATAGCAATGTCATTTTTCACAAAATAGAAAAAACAATCCTAAAATCTGTATAGAACCAAAAAAGAGCTTGAATAGCCAAAGCAATATGGGCACTGTATTAATCCGTTTTCCCACTGCTAATAAAGACATACCCGAGGCTGGGTAATTTATACAGGATAAAGGTTTAATGGACTCACAGTTCCACATGGCTGGAGAGGCCTCACAATCATGGCAGACAACAAGGAGGAGGAAGTCATGTCTTATGTGGATGGCAGCAGGCAAAGAGAGAGCTTGAGCAGGGAAACTTCCCCTTCTAAAGCTATCAGATCTTGTGAGACTTATTCACTATTACGAGAACAGCACGGCAAAGACCTGCTCCCATGATTCAATTAACTCCCACTGGGTCCCTCCCACAATACGTGGGAATTCAAGATGAGATTTGGGTGAGGACACAGCCAAACTGTATCAGGTACAAAGAACAAAGCTGGAGGCATCATCACACTACCTGATTTGATAATATGTTTCAAGGCTATATTAACCAAAACAACATGGTATTGACCCCACCCCCCTGCAAAGAAAACCCACAAAATACAAACAAAAAAACCCCAGACACATAGAATGATAGAACAAAATAGAGAATCCAGAAATAAATTCATTGATTGCTCTTACAGCAGACTGTTTTTCAACAAAAACATCAAGAACCTACATCAGGGAAAGGACATGCTCTATAATAAATGTTGCTGGGGAACATTGGACATCCATATGCAGGAGAATGAAACTGGCCCCCATTTCTCATAACCTAAAAAACAAAAAAAGATGGACTAAAGACTTAAATATAAGATTTTATAAAACTATAAGCCACTAGATGAAATCATAGGGAAAACACATTTTAGGATATTGGTCTAGGCAAAGATTTTATGGATAAGACCTCAAAAGCACAGAAAAGAAAAACAAAAGACAAATGGGACTAAGTTAAACTATTAACTTGGTGCAAAAGTAATTGCAGTTTATACTGTTACGTTTAATGGCAAAAACCACAATTTCTTTTGCACCAACCTAATTAAAAGCTTATGCAAATAAAATTAGTCAAAAGAGTGAAGAGACAGTCTGTCGAATGTGAGAAAATATTTGCAAACTATGCATCTGACAAGGAATTTTTATCCAGAATACACAATAAATTCAAACAATGCAACAGAAAAAAAAGAATTCAATTAAAAAATGGGCAAAGGACACGAAGAGTCATGAAAAAAGGACATACAAAGGCAAGCAGGTGTATGAAAAAAATGCTCAACATCAGTAATCATCAGAGAAATGCAAATCAAAGCTACAATGAGTTATCACCTTACCCCAGTTGGAATGACTGTTATTTAAAAGTCAAAAAGCTACAGTTACTATTGAGAATGTGTAGAAAAGTGAACTCATGCACTGTTAGTAGGACTGTAAATTAGTACAGTCACTATGGAAAGCAGTATGTAAATTTCTCCAAAACTAAAAGTACCATATGATTCAGCAATCCCACTATTGAGCATTTATCCAAAGAAAAAGAAATGAGTATATCAAAGGGATACCTGTACTACCATGTTTATTGCAGCACTATTCACAATTGCAAAGATATGGAATCAATCTAAGTGTCTATCAACAGATGAATGGATAAAGAAAATGTGCTATACACACACAGTGGAATACTATTTGGCCATAACAAAATGAAATTCTGTCATTTACAGCAACACAGATGGAACTGGAGATTATTATGTTAAATGACATAAGTTAAGCAGAGAAAGACAAATTTCCTCCATGTTCTTACTCAAATGTAGGTGCTGAAAAAAATTGAGCTCATCAAGGCACAGATTAGAATGATAGAAACTACAGGCTGGGAAGGGTGTGTGGGTTGCACTGGGTGTTGGCGGTAAAGAGAGACTGGTCAATGGGTACAAATATACAGTTAGATAGAAGGTATAAGTTCTAATGTTTGATAACAGAGCAGGATGACAATGGTTAGCAGCAATGTATTGTATATTTCACAGCAGTGTGAAGAGAGATCTTGAAATGTTCCCAACACATAAAAATGATAATTACTCAAGATGATAGATTTGCCAAATACACTGACATTATCATTACACATTCTATGCATGCAAGAAATATCACATGTACCCAATAAATATGTAAAATATTTGTATCAATAAAAAGTATTATATTGTATTGATATATGTATCAATAAAAATAAGCTTATCAAATAAAAAATAATAAAAATTTATTTGGATTAGTTAATTATGAATCAAAATGTTAATTCATCAGATCATCAGATCATCTCTTTTTTAATTAACTGATTTCTTTTTTAACATTTAACAAGTCATTTATTGGAAATTTTTTTAATACTTTAAGTCTGGGATACATGTGCAGAACATGCAGGTTTTCAAAATAGATATACATGTGCCATGTTGTTTTGCTGCACCCATCAACCCATCATCTACATTAGGTATTTCTCCTAATGCTATCCCTCACCTAGCCCCCCACACCTCGACAGGCCCCGGTGTGTGATGTTCCCCTCCCTGCGTCCAAGTGTTCTCATTGTTCAACACTCACTTATGAGTGAGAAGATGCAGTGTTTGACTTTCTGTTCCTGTGTTAGTTTGCTGAGAATGATGGTTTCCAGCTTCATCCGTGTCCCTGCAAAGGACATGAACTCATCCTTTTGTATGACTGCATAGTATTCCATGGTGTATATGTGCCACATTGTCTTTATTCAGTCTATCATTGATGGGCATTTGGGTTGGTTCCATCTCTTTGCTATTGTGAAAAATGCTGCAGTAAACATATGTATGCATGTGTCTTTATAGTAGAATAATTTACAATCCTTTGGGAATATACCCAGTAATGGGATTGAAGGGTTAAGTGGTATTTCTGGTTCTAGATCCTTGAGGAATCACCACACTGTCTTCCACAATGGTTAAACTAATTTACACTTCCAACAACAATGTAAAAGCATTCTTATTTCTCCACATCCTCTCCAGCATCTTTTGTTTCCTGACTTTTTAATGATCGCCATTCTAACTGGCATGAGATGGTATCTCATTGAGGTTTTGATTTGCATTTCTCTAATGAGCAGTGATGATTAGCTTTTTGTTTCATGTTTGTTGGCTGCATAAATGTCTTCTTTTGAGAAATGTCTGTTCATATCCTTTGCCTACTTTTTGATGAGGTTGTTTGTTGTTTGTTTGTTTTTCTTGTAAATTTGTTCAGTTCCTTGTAGATTCTGGAATTAGCCCTTTGTCAGATGGATAGATTGCAAAAAAATTTTCTCCCGTTCTGTAGTTTACCTGTTCACTCTGATAATAGTTTCTTTTGCTGTCCAGAAGCTCTTTAGTTTAATTAGGTCTTATTTGTCAATTTTGACTTTTATTGCCATTGCTTTTGATGTTTTAGTCATGAAGTCTTCACTCATGCCTATGTCCTGAATGGTATTGCCTTGGATTTATTCTAGGACTTTTATGGTTTTAAGTCTAAGTTTACATGTCTTATCCATCTTGAGTTAATTTTTGTATAAGGTGTAAGGAAGGGTCCAGTTTCAGTTTTCTGCATATGACTAACCAGTTTTCCCAACACCATTTATTAAATAGGGAATCCTTTTCCCATAGCTTGTTTTTGTCAGGTTTGTCAAAGATCAGATGGTTGTAGATGTGTGGCGTTATTTCTGAGGCCTCTGTTCTGTTCCATTGGTGTATATATCTGTTTTGGTACCAGTACCATGCTGTTTTGGTCACTGTAGCCTTGTAATATCGTTTGAAGTCAGGTAGAATGATGCCTCCAGCTTTGTTCTTTTGCTTAGGATTGTCTTGTCTATATAGGCTCTTTTTTTGGTTCTATGTGAAATTTAAAGTAGTTTTTTCTAATTCTGTGAAGAAAGTCAGTAGTAGCTTGATGGTGATAGCACTGAGTCTATAAATTACTTTGGGCAGTATGGCCATTTTCACGATACTGATTCTTCCAATCCGTGAGCATGGAATGTTTTTCCATTTGTTTGTGTCCTCTCTCATTTCCTTGAGCAGTGGTTTGTAGTTCTCCTTGAAGTGGTCCTTCATATCCCCTGTAAGTTGTATTCCTAGGTATTTTATTCTCTTTGAAGCAATTGTGAAATGGAGTTCACTCATAATTTGGCTCTCTGTTTGTCTATTATTGGTGTATAGAAATGCTTGTGATTTTTGCAAATGGAATGTGTATCCTGAGACTTTGCTGAAGTTGCTTATCAGCTTAAGAAGATTTTGGGCTGAGACGAGGGGTTTTCTAAATACACAATCATGTCAACTGCAAATAGAGACACTTTGACTTCCTCTCTTCCTATTTGAATACTCTTTATTTCTTTCTCTTGCCTGATTTCCCTGGCCAGAACTTCCGATGCTATGTTAAATAGGAATGGTGAGAGAGGGCATCCTTGTCTTGTGCCAGTTTTCAAAAGGAATGCTTCCAGTTTTTGCACATTTGGTATGATATTGGCCATGAGCTTGTCATAAATAGCTCTTCTTACTTTGAGGTATGTTTCATCAGTACCTAGTTTATTGGCAGTTTTTCACATGAAGGTCGGTTGAATTTTATCAAAGGCCTTTTCTGCATCTATTGAGATAATCATGTAGTTTTTGTCATTGGTCTGTTTATGTGATGAATTACATTTATTGATTTGCATATGTTGAACCAGGCTTGCATCCCAGGAATGAAGCCAACTTGATCATGATGGATAAACTTTTTGATGTTTTGATGGAATCAGTTTGCCAGTATTTTATTGAGGATTTTCACATCGATGTTCATCAGGGATATTGGTCTGAAATTTTCTGTTTTTGTTGTGTTTCTGTCAGATTTTGGTATCTGGATGATTCCTCACAAAATGGGTTAGGGAGGATTCCCTCTTTTTCTTTGGAATAGTTGTTCCAAAGTTTCAAAAAACTTTGTTTGTTTGGAATAGTTTGTTGTTTGGAATAGTTTCAGAAGGAATGGTACCATCTCCTCTTTGTACCTCTGGTAGAATTGGGCTGTGAATCCATCTAATCCTGGGATTTAATTTTGGTTGGTAGGCTATTAAATACTGCCGCAATTTCAGAACATGTTATTGGCCTATTCAAGGATTTAACTTCTTCCTGGTTTAGACTTGGGAGGGTGTATGTGTCCAGAAATTTATCCACTTTTTATGGATTTTCTAGTTTATTTGCATAGAGGTGTTTATAGTATTCTCTGATGGTAATTTGTATTTCTGTGGGATCAGTGGTGATATCCTTTTTATCATTTTTTATTACATCTATTTGATTCTTCTCTCATTTCTTCTTTATTAGGTCTGGCTACTGGTCTATTTTGTTGATCTTTTCAAAAAATCAGATCCTGGATTCATTGATTTTTTTGACGGGTGTTTTGTGTATATATCTCCTTCTGTTCTGCTCTGGTCTTAGTTATTTCTTGTCTTCTGCTAGCTTTTGAATTTGCTTGCTCTTGCTTCTTTATTTCTTTTAATTGTGATGTTAGGATGTTGATTTTAGATCTTTTCTGCTTTCTCTTGTGGGCATTTAGTGCTATAAATTTCCCTCTAAAAACTGCTTTAGCTGTGTCCGAGATTCTGGTACATTGTGTCTTTGTTCTCATTGGTTTCTAAGAACTTATTGATTTCTGTCTGAATTTCGCTATTTACCCAGTAGTCATTCAGGAGCAGATTGTTCTGTTTCCATGTAGTTGTGAGGTTTTGAGTGAGTTTCTTAATCCTGAGCTCGAATTTGATTGCACTGTGGTCTGAGAGACTGTTATGATTTCTGTTCTTTTGCATTTGGCCTTCAGACATTTTAAAGTTTTTCTTTTAATTTCTTCATTGATGCATTGGTTGTTCAAGAGTCTGTTGTCTAACTTCCATGTGTTTGTGAATTTTTTGAAGTTCCTTCTGCTATTGAGTTCTAGTTTTATGCCATTATAGTAAGAAAAAGTATTTGATATTGTTTCAATCTTCTTGAATTTGTTAAGACTTGTTTTGTGACCTAACATATAATCTATGTGTAGAATATTCCATGTACTGTTGAGAAGGATGTGTATTCTGCAGCTGTTGAATGGAATATTCTGTATGGTCTGTTAGGTTCATTTGGTCTGGAAGAGTGCTTTAAGTTCAATGTTTCTTCATTGATTTTCCTCTGGACGGCCTGTTTGTTGCTGAAAATGGGGTATCAAAGTCCCCTGCTACTATATTGCAGTCTCTGTCTTCAGATCTATTAGTATTTGCTTTATATATTAAGGTGCTCTGGTGTTGGATGCATATATGTTTTAAAGTGTTATATCCTCTTGCTGAATTGACACCTTTATTATTATACGATCTTGTCTCTTTTTGCTGATTTTGACTTAAAATCTATTTTGTCTGATGTAAGTATAGCCATTCCTGCCCTATTTTGGTTCAATTTGCATAGAATATCTTTTTACATTCCTTCACTTTCAGTCTATTTGTGTCCTTGAAGGTGAAGTGAGTTTCTTAGAGGCAGGTGGCTTATGGTTTGGTCTGTTTTTGTGTTTTTATCCATTCAGCCACTCCACGTTGTTTGATTAAATAATTTAATCCATTTACATTCAAAATAATTACTGATAGACAAAAGACTTAATGTTTCTACTTTGTTAATTGCTTTCTATTTGTTTTGCGGATTTTTTTTTTTTGTTACTTTCTTCTTTTGTGGCTAAGTGATTTTCTCTAGTGGTGTGTTTTCATTGCTTTATTTTTATTTTTTGTGTATGTACTATAGGTTTTTTCTTTGTGGTTAGCATGAGGTTTAAAAGTCATCTTAATAAGCAGATTATTTTAAGCTTGTAACAACTTTGATCACAAAATACTTTATATTTTTACTCCATATCCTCACCAGCATTTTAATTTTTGATGTTACATTTACATCTTTTTATATTGCATATCTCTTAACAAATTACTATAGCTGTTATTTTTCATAGTTTTGTCTTTCACTATGTATACTAAAGATATAAATGATTCCTACACTATCATTACAGTATTAGAATACTGCAAATTTGACTGTGTACTTACTTTTACTAGTGAATTTTATACATTCAGCTATTATCTTACTCATTAACACCCTTCCTCAGCTTGAAAACTCCCTTCAGCATTTCTTTTTCTTTCTTTCTTTTTTTTTTTTTTTTTTGAGATGGAGTCTCTCTCTGTCACCCAGGCTGGAGTGCAGTTACCCGGTGGCTCACTGCAACTGTGCCTCCCGGGTTCAAGCGATTCTCCTGTCTCAGCCTCCTGAGTAGCTGGGATTACAGGTGCCCTGTACCTGTACTAAATTAAAATTTAATTTAGCCACCACGCCCGGCTAATTTTTGTCTTTTTAGTAGAGACAGGGTTTCACCATGTTGGCCAGGCTCGTCTCTCATTCCTGAACTCAGGTGATCCGCCTGCCTTGGCCTCCTAAAGTGCTGGGATTACAGGTGAGAGCCACCGTGCCCGAACAGCATTTTTAGTAAGATAGGTTTGGTGATGATAAACTACCCTAGCTTTTGTTTACCTCTCCTTTATTTTTGATGCACAGTTTTGCCAGTTAGAGTATTCTTGTTGACAGGGTTGGTTTTTTTTTTTCTTCTTCAGCAGTTTGAATTTATCATCCCACCATCTCCTGGCCTGTAAGGTTTCTGATGAGAAGTCTACAGCTAGCTGTATCAAAACCCTTTACATGTGATTTGCTTCTTTTCTCTTGCTGCTGTCAGAATCTTCTCTTCATCTTTGATTTTTGACAGTTAGATTGTAATATGTCTTGTGGTAGTCTTATTTGGATCAAAACCAATTAGAGACCTTCTTGTACCTGGATACTTATATATTTCTTAAGGTTTGGATACTTTTCTGTTATTATTTTTTAAAATTATATTTCTACTCCTTTATCTTGATTTTCTCCTTCTTCTTTATTTTCTCCCTATGACTTGAAAATTTTCTCCTTTATTTCCTCTTATGACTTGAATATTTGCTCTTTTGATGCTGTACCATAAATCCTGTATGCTTTCTTCATTTCCTTTCATTCTTTGTTATTTTCTCTCCTCTGACCGTATATTTTCAGATAACCTGTTTTTGATTTCATGTATTTTTTCTTCTGCTTGAACAGTTCTGCTGTTGATGCTCTCTATTGCATTTTCCATTTTGGTCATTGTATTTTTCAGCTTATAATTTGTTTGATGTTTTAAAATTCCAATATCTTGGTGAATTTTTTGTTCTGGCCACTTACTCTTTTCCCCATTTGGTTAAATTGTTTATTTAGATTTTCTTGAAGTTTGCTGAACTTCTTTAAATAAGTTATTTTGAATTTTTTGTCTAGGAAGTTCACATATCCATTTTTATGGGGTAAGTCACTGGCATTTTATTTTGTCCCTTCAGTGATGTTATATTTCCGATTGTTCTAGATCCTTGTGACCATGCACCAGTGTCTGTGCATTTGAAGAAGTAGGTACTTATTTCAGTCCTTGCAGACTGGCTGTATCTGGAAAAGACTTTAAATAGCTCGTCTAGCAGGACATGGTGGTGGGCACCTGTAACCCCAGCTACTTGAGAGGCTGAGGCAAGAGAATCACTTGAACCCAGAGGCGGAGGTTACCATGAGACGAGATCACGCCACTGCACTCCAGCCTGGGGTGATAGGAGGTGACTCTGCCAGGAAAAAAAAAAAAAAAAAAAAAAAAAAGTTTGTCCAGAGATTCTGGGCAAATCAAAATTCCCCTGCGGCCACTGGAGATGGTGAGGTGTTGGAGCACAAGAGAATCCTGCAGCCTCTGAAGCTGTGGTGATGCTGGAGCTTGCCTGGGCTTGCTGCAACTGGCAGAACTCTGAGGTGGGTCAGAGGTTGATTGTGCACTTCAAGCATGAAGCCTGGGACTGTGTGGTTCCACCTGGCATTGAGATTGGTCTGAAGGCTTTGTCTGCTGGTATCAGCCTGGAGTTTGGGGCCAAGAGGGGCTGCCTGGTGCTGGGTTTTACTGTGGTGGGCCTGGCGTTGAGGTCTAATACAATGTCCTGTGCTAATTTTTCTCTCTTTGTTCCCATTGGATGGTCTGTCTTTGAGGTGAACAGAAGGGGAATATAAGAAATATAAAACTCCTTCCTTCCCTCTTCAGTGCATCTCTTGTGTTATACTAGGTACTGTGATCTCTCACCTGATTTTCTGAGCTCTTATGAAAATATTTCTCTGCATGGGTAGTTGTTCTAATTGATGTTTCTGTGGATGGACAATTGCTGGAGAGTCCTGTTTCACCATCTAGCTCTACCCCTTTCTAATCTCCATTTGAAAGATAAAATTGAAGAATAGACTGATTAAATAACTTGCTTGGGTCACATACTTCATATCTGCTGGGTGGCTACAATGCCTGTGCTCTGAATTTTAGATGCTTTTCTGAACTTTAATGTTTGTTGTTCTAAATACTTTTTAGACAATTTGAATATAGATTAAACTCCATGTATTTAGAAAGGTTAAGGTTGACCTTTGTACCAGTCATTCATTTATTCACATGGTTTTGGTTTAAACTTGACCCTAATGCCATTTAATGTTGAAGGTTGAACTGGAATGGCTTTTTTTCATTAAGGAGTTAAAAGTAAGAAAATTAGTGCATTTCAAATATGGCCTGTTTTAACTCTTCTATGGTAACATATATGAAGCCAGACTTTCTTTTGCAGAGGAAATTACTTCTATAGAATCTGCTTATCATTATGCTGTGACAAACCCAGCTACTGTGACAAATCCCAAATCACCACACACATATTTGGTAAATGTCAGCTGACTTTACTGGCTTTCTAGGTTTAGGAAAACAAAGTCATAAGTAAGAAGAGAATTTTTATTCTAACTACAAGAGTTCTGAGCTACAACATCACTAGAATTGAGTAACTGCCAGTAAAGCTTCTCTGTTTTATCAAAATTCTTCATTTGTCTGAAATTTAGAAGCATTTGCTATATCAAGTTCAGGCTAGGATCAGAGTTTATGATAGGAACATTTCTAAAGTTGCAATTCTATATAAGTCAATCTGATTTATTAATAGCCCATTATTCAGTAAGACAACCCCAATATTAATGCCATACAGGAATTTATGGAACCAATTACTCTCCAGAGATTGTCACTTGTTTACTGTGTGCCATGCAGTAATGTTTGGTTAGGAATAATTCATAAGTTAACATAAATGTAGTATGCAAGTAAATCAGAGAGGAAAAGTTTTGGAATGAAGAGAGAAAACTTCCACAATAAAGGGTTACAATATAAAATTGAAAAGACATGAGAGTCCAAGGCAGGAGGATCAGTTGAGACCAGGGTTTGAGACTAGCCTGGGCAATATAGCAAGATTCCATTTCTTTATTTTTACTTTTATTTTAGGTTCAGAGGGTACATGTGCAGGTTTTTTATACAGGGAAACTTGTGTCGTGGGGTTTGTTGTACAGATTATTTCATCACTCAGATACTAATCCTAGTATCCAACAGTTACTTTTTCTGATCCTCTCCCTCCTCCCACCTTCCACCCTCAAGTAGGCCCCAGTGTCTGTTGTTCCCCTCTTTGTAAGACCCTATTTCTTAAAATATATATATGTGTGTGTGTGTGTGTGTGTGTGTGTATAGTCAAGCATGGTGGTGCACACCTGTAGTCCTATCTGCTTGAGAGACTAAGGTGGGAGTATTGCTTGATCCCAGCAGTTCAAGGTTATGGCGAGCTATAATTGTACTGTTGTACTCCAGCCTGGGTGACAGAGTAAGACCCTGTATGAAAAAAAGATGGAAAAGAAGGTCAACCAGAATATTAGGGAACAGAATAGGATAATTACCTATAAAATCATTAGTATATGAATATTCTCTGTTTCTGATGAAATAGAAACTCTTTGGAAAGGTTTGAGAAACATTGAGGCCATAGAAATAAAATAACAATAAAAGAGTGAGAAGTAAATTAGTGTGTTTCAGCCCTGGATGAACATTAGCATCACTTGAGGAGCTATTAAAACATACGAATCAATCTGAGACAAGACTTGAGCACATTATTTGAAAGTCCCAGATGAGTCTCATGTTCATCTAGAGTGAAGAAACTCTAAATTAAATGATGCTTTGAAGGGTATTTATAGGTCTCTTACTTTTGAAAGATCAAAGATGTGAGCCATAAACAGCTTTATATCAAATTTTATCTTCAAAACATTTCATAACATTTCAAAATCTTTGTTATTTTGTGAAAGTCCTTAAAAAGAAATCTGACTCACTAGACCAATAACAGCCCCCTATGGCTTATATTTCATAAACTTTTATATTTTATACTTTCATTAGGGTGATATATTCTTTAAAATTTGTGGTAACCCTTTCTTATTTGTAGTAGCTTTGGAAGAAATTAAATAAAAACACAACCCTCATTTTAGAAAGAACTTTAGAAAGACATAGCTCTGTTTCTTCATGTTGATTTAAATAACAGCTACCGTGCTTTTTATTCTTCTTTTAAAGAAATCATCAAGAATCCTCTTTGGTATTTACATGGTATGAAACATTTATTTTGTGTAAAGATAGAATAACTTTCTACATGACATTATTCATTTGTCAAAACACATAGAATATATAACTTAAGAGTAAACCCTAACATGAATTATAACTTTGAGAGATAATAATGTGATAGTATTAGTTCATCAGCTGAAACAAATGTGCCACTATGGTGGGGGATGCTGATAGTGGGGGTATGTGAGGGTTGGGAGTATATGGAAAATCTGTATTTTATACTCAATTTTGCTGTGAACCTAAAACTGCTCTAAAATTAGAGTTTATTGGTTAATTTTTTTCTTTACTTTTCTTAGGAATTTAAATAGTAGTAACCAGGACTATTGGCTTTTTAAACTAATTTGCAGCCAGTTATAATTATAATGGCCAAAGATACTTTATTTTCTATGATTGCTGTAACAAATCGTCAATAAACTTGGTGACTTAAAATAACGTAAATTTGTTCTTTCACAGTTCTGGAGGCCAGAAGTCCAAAATCTGTATCAGTAGGCTAAAATCAAGGTGTTGACAGGGTCATGTTTCCTCTGGAGGCTCCAGGGGAAAATCTATTTCTTGCCTTTTCCAATTTCTGGCGGCCATCACCATTCCTTGAGTCACGGCAGCATCATTTCATTCTCTGCCTCCATAGTCACTGTGTGTGTGTGTGTGTGTGTGTGTGTGTGTGTGTGTGTGTGTGTAATCTCCCTCTGTTTCCTTCCTATAAAGATACGTGTGATTACATTTAAGGCCCACCTGGATAATCCAGGTCAGTCTCCCCATCTCAAGATCCTTAACTCCACCACCTCTGCAAAGACCACTCTGCCCCCAATTTTTGCCATATAAGATAACATTCACAGGGTCCAGGGATTAGGAAATGAATATATTTGGGGGTGGGGAGGTACACATTTTTCAGCCTGTTGCAAATACCAGGTAAAAACTTGACCTTAGGAAAGTTTACTTTAAAACGTGTCCCATGGACATAGATAGTAGAAGGATGGCTACCAGAGTCTGGGAAAGGTAGTAGGGATTGGGGGGATGGTGGGCATGGTTAATGGGTACTACAAAAATAGAAATAACAAATAAGATCTATGTGATAGGCACAGTAGGGTGACTATAGTCAATAATAATCACATATTTTAAAATACAGAATGTAATTGGATTGTTTGTAACTCAAAGGATAAATGCTTGTAGGGATGGATACCCCATCTAAAACAATGAAAAATAAGGCCAGGCACAGTGGCTCATGCCTGTAATCCCAGCACTTTGGGAGGTCAAGGTGGGCAGATCACAAGGTCAGGAGATCGAGACCATCGTGGCTAATATGGTGAAACCCCATCTCCACTAAAAATACAAAAAATTAGCCAGGCGTAGAGGCGGGTGCCTGTAGTCCCATCTACTCGGTAGGCTGAGGCAGGAGAATAGCATGAACACGGGAGGCAGTTTGCAGTGAGCCAAGATCGCACCACTGCACTCCAGCCTGGGCAACAGAGCGAGACTCTCTCTCAAAATAAATAAATAAATAAATAAATAAATAAATAAATAAATAAATAAATAAAATTAAATAAAAAATAAATAAAATGTGTCCCACGTTAGAATGCCACCTAGTGTCCTTCCATCATTCCTGTTGCATCGATGGGAAGCGTTGGTAATGTTCTCTTTTTATCCATTGCCTGGACTTGTCTGTCTCTTTACATGGAAACCTGAGTGTGTCCTCTCCCCATCTCCAGTGACAGCTTCTGAGGAAAGTGTTATATTTCATAAATGCTTACCTCCTACTGTGTTTCCTAGGCACATGGTGGTTATATTTATAATAATCATAATTACAATAATAAATATTTATTGCATTAAATAACAAGTTCTCCATCCTTATCCTGCCTTATTTAATGGAAAAGGCAAATCCTGATGAGGTATTCCTGTATGTATGATATCCAGTGTAATAGAGAAGCCTCAGGTTTGTAGGAAACAAAGGAAATGTTTCTGTTTAGAGTAGCTGCAAGATAAAATTTAATGTAATTTCCAAGAACTCTGCCAGTATGAAAGTTGCTGCATGTCGGTCTTGTCAGCCTGTTGCCTCTATAATATAACCAGTAAAATTAATTAAAATAAAATGGACTTTCAACAGAAATCATTCGGGAATTAGAAACAAGTGTTAGTCATTGAGCTTTTTAGGTTGTTAAAGCATGACCTGAAAATGCATAAACCTGAGTGAATTTGGCAACTTGAAAAAGGCTTGGGAAATTTTTTGAAGCATCAGAAGCAGTCTGACCCCTGGTTTTAGAAGATACTATTTCCAGCACTTCAGAGGCGTGTAGGTGGTCTGAGTCATTCTCATTCCTTCCCAGTGCAATCTCTCCTTTCTGTCCTCCCCCAGCACCCATGAGCAATTGGCTCCCTTCTGTCCAGCAGACAGCAATAACTTACTGATAATGCTTCTGAAGAAAAACTTAAAAAGCCAATCACACATATAAATGTATAGCAAATCAGGATTCATTAATTTACCATTTATCAACTCTGCTTCCTTCCACTACTCTTATCCAAGCTGGAATATCAGCAAGAACACTTCGATATATCAACATCAATAATGCCAGGCCATTTTTCAGGTTAAACCCTACTGTAGGGTAAGAAGATGAATAGTGAAGCATGGGACAAATGGCACTGGATGCTCTGTTCTGTTGGCACTGCTGATTTTCTTTTATGCATTCTCAAGAGTGGGATTTAATTCTGAAAGAGAGAACCTGAAGGTCTTTGCATCTGTGAATCATAAAGTCTCAGCAACCCACAAAGCCCCAGGCTCCTTTCAAAAATATTTGTTGGACACCCCAGGAGATTCTCTATACCAATGAGGGCATGGTCAGAGATGCCATTTTGTTGTCACTTTTGTGCTGCCTTCTCTGCATCTAGAAGTTATGCTCCTTGGGTAGCGCTTGTGTCAATTAATTAGATATTAATAGCGGAACATATGTGCTGCTCTCCCCTGCTGCCTCTTGGCTTTAAACAGGCTGCTGAGGGTCGGTGAGAGACTACTGATATGTATGAAGACTTTGGAAGGATGTGAGAAGGGAAACATATTAGGCTTCCAACCTGGGGTTTGACTGCTTATTCCCAGCTCCTGCTGCTCTGCTTTGCCAGAAGATGACTTCCTCCTGACCCTGCCTGTCATCATTTTTGTCCTTGAAACTCTCCTATAAACAGTTCATTGAATCAGAGATACTGTGGCTTTCCAGAGGCCTGCCTCTTATAATGTTCTTGAAGATAAATATTTAGGGAAAACAAGAAAGGCCATTAAGACTTTGTTTTCAGGGACATTGAGTTGGGAAAGCTAAAATGTGCCTCAGTGCCTGACAGACAATGGGACATCCTCCATTCCTGTGTTTCCTAATACTTGCATGCCAAGTACAATCCCTTGAATGCAGCTTCCTAATCAGGTTTGAAGTGGAGGGTCTTCTAGGGAAAGACCTAAAATTCCACTTTTCATTTGTTCTTTTGGCAACCCCTATTGTGATGGTTAATATTAGGTGTCAATTTGATTGGTTTGCAGGATGCCTAGATAGCTGTTCAAGTATTGTTTCTGGTTGTGTCTGTGAAGGTGTTGCCAGAGGAGATTCACATTTGAGTCAGTGGACTGGGAGAGGAAGACCCACCCTCAATGTCGGTGGGCCCCATCCATTTGGCTGCCAGAGTGGCTAGAATAAAACTGGTGGAAGAAGGTGGGATAGGTTGGCTTGCTGAGTCTTCTGGCTTTTATTTTTCTCACATGCTGGATGGCTCCTCTTATTCCTCCTGCCCTTGGATATCAGACTGGAGGTTCTTCTGTTTTGGACTCTTGGGCTTACACCAGTTTATTGCCAAGGGCTTTTGGGCCTTCAGCCACAGACTGAAGGCTGTACTGTCAGCTTCCCTGCTTTTGAGGCTTTTGGACCTGGGCTGAGCCACTACGGGCTTCTTTGTTCCTCAGCTTATGGACAGCCTATCATGGGACTTCACCTTGTGATTTTTTGAGTCACTTCTCCAAAATAGACTGCCTTTCATATATACATAGGCCCTATTAGTTCTGTCCCTCTGGGGAACCCTAACTAATACACCTATTCTGTTTATCTAAAAGTCTAGCTAGTGGTCAGATCACTCACTGTGCACTGCCTATGCTTTACCCTGCCTGTTTCAATAGTTGACAAATCCTCAGAATGATAGCCTATTCAAAAAAGAGCTGTTTTGTCAAAATGTTCACAAGACTACTTTAAGTCTGCTGCTCATGGAGACTGGGACTGCCTCCTTTCATCACAAACATACTTCTTTTCTTGCAGTATCTTTGCCCTGAGCGAAGCCTGTCTGCTCCAATCTAGTCTGGGTGATTCAGATATGAGGACATTGGGAGGCATGTTGGCTGGTTCCGTTTCTGCACCACCTTCATGAGTTACTTGGGTGAGTCAGTTTTGAGTTCAGTCTTCTGATCTATTAGATTATTGGGTTGGATCAAATGATGTCTCAGTTTCCTTCCAACTTGACTACCTTTGGATCAAAAGAGCTTTTTGAGTTACTTGGTATATTCTCAACAGCTGTTCACTGATTTGTTATATGGAAGGTTCTAGGAAAAGATCTAGGACCATCCCTATTCTTAAAAACCTGATATGTTCAAAAAATGGTGATAAACTGCATGTTTGTCACCATGATAATTCCTACATTTATACAGAGATGAGTAGTTTTGTAAAGTGTGTTCACATTTATTATCTCAAATGGCCTGCTTAGGGTAGGCAAAAGCTGGGGTTCAGAAAAGGTGCTTATTCAAGACCTCGAAGCTAGTTGTTTCCATCTATTTTGTGTTACTATAAAGGAATACCTGGAGCTTGGAATATATAAATAAAAGAAGTTACTTATCTCAGTTTTGTAAGCTCTACAGGTATGGTGCTGACATCTGCTTGGCTTCTGGTGAGAGCCTCAGGCTGCTTCTACTCATGGTGGAAGGATAAAGGGAGCCAGTGTGTGTAGATATCATATGTCAAGAGAGGAAGCAAGAGATAGAAAGGGGAGGTGCGAAGTCTTTTTTAACAACCAACTCTCATGGGAACTAATTGAGTAAGAACTCATCACTGAGGAAAGGGCATTAATCTATTCATGAAGGATCTTCCCTGTGACCCAAAAACCTCGCATTAGACCCCACCTCCAACATTGGGAATCAAATTTCAACACGATTTTTGGAGGGGTCAAACATCCAAACCATAACACTAGTAAATGAGCTGGGACTAGAACCCACTTTTTCTCACTTGAAGTTTGGCACTCTTTCTACCTCACTGTAATAAAATAGTACTGAAACAATACAAGCCAGAAGGCAGTAATATCATCCAAATGGTATAGACTATGCTCTGTGTATGTCTTCTGCAAAGAAGGTAACAAGTGAGTGGAAAAAGCTTACATTTTAGTTTCTCTTAAAAGATATTACAAGTGTCAATACTATTGCCATGGTGAACATTCCTGTAAGTTACATTTCTTTTTAAGTACCATAGTCACCAATACAGCATTTGTTTTGTTTTTATGAGCTAGACTTTATAGTGCTGGTTGTTTTCCTATTCTGGGCTGGTTTTTCCTCCACCAAGGATCTTTATTTGTATACCATTTTCTTATTTTGGTGCTTGAAATAAATGATAAGTAACCTTGATAGAGAACATAGATACCTGTGCAAATTAACTTTTCTCCTACTGCATAGAGATCATCCTTATAAGAAATCTAATCTATAGCACTCTTCTCTGTTCTAAGAAATGATATAGAATCAGATTGGCTAGATTGTCTCATCAAAGACCAATTGGTAGCATATCTCTTAACTTGGCATGACTAAGCTTACAAGCACTAGAGGGTAGAAATTAATAAGCAATTTATAGTTGTATAATATTTTTCTTGTTAGAATTGACTGCTCTTATAATAGTATTTTTTATTCTGTGCCTTTGTAAAATTTAATTCAATTAAATTTTACCAAATGAAGGACAGTAGCATTTGAGGTATACAGAAATGTTTAATACATTGGGGATGGGAAAAGAGAAAAAAAAAAAAAACAATAGAGAGCCCAATTAATTTCTTCCCTGTGAACTCCCTATGAACCTTCTACAGTTAAGAGAGCAAATTGTACTAAAAACTCCATTGTTCAGGAAAGTCTTTGTTTAAAGAACGAATGCAAATTCCAAGACTTCGGCTTATTGAATTTACTTCAATGGCTTGTGGCCAAAAATTTAATGAGGACTGAAACAGCTGATATCTCCCAGCATTCAACTCTCTACCACCGGGACTACAGCTGAGAGAGAGAGAGTTGTCTTAAAGTTCAAGACAGAGTTAATATATTCTGTCTATTTGCAACTTTCATCAGAATGAAGTCACCTTCTTAACAATGACTTGTAACATGCGTTTGTCCTCATTTGCCATTTTTAGCTGAAATTTTGAGTGAAAATAAAGGAAAATAAATCACTCTGTCCTCTTCTTTCTCTTTTTACTTTACAGATTTGGGGACTGCTTTTAAATTTCACAGTAACAGGGATGACAGCAAAGGAGAAAATATCCTTTTAGTAGTTTGCAAAGCTAATTTGAGTGATTAGCTTCATGAATGCTAGAAGAGTAAACTTGGAATTCTTAGTCTCACTGAATAATTAATAAGTAATTCTGAGTGGACCAGACCAAGATGAAGAATGCAAAATGAGAAGGCAAGGACCACACAGTTCTTAGATCTCTCTGTTTATCTCTCTTTATAAGCAATACACTGCTTTCAACATTTTTCAGTGTCTACCATTTATTGAATACTTAGAAGATAATGCACTACTATGTCATGCTTAGGGTCTCTGAAAGACAAAGAAATGTGAATTCCAGTCCTTTCCATGTGGAACAGAGCTAGACTGATACAGAGAAATTAGGTTATTATTAGCCATTTTATGAGTGTGCGCATATGTGTTTATGTGTATGTATGTGTACATATTTTCCTTCTGGGATCTTGACAAGTATCTTGGAAATTACAAATTGTATTATTTTCTCAGGATCAAAAGTGAGTAGGAATATTAGCAATCAGTATCAAACTCATGAATTTCTTTAGCACAAGAACAGCAGGAAGCCTCCTTCCTTGCTCTGTGCCTTACAGAATCTGGATAGGGTAAAATATTGGGCATTAGATAAAAATAGGAGATAAACCTGAGATTAGAATGTTACTTGGGATCTTCTAGCTTTTTTCCTAGAGATGTATTTTTCATGCTGAGCATACAACACTAACTCTAGTCAAATTAATACCAGCTTTTAATCTGAATTGAAACTCTAGGGATGATGGCTCTAATATTCACACATAGAATAGCTGAACCTCAGGCACTGATGCTTTAACAAACAACATAGTTCAGCTGAAATAGACTTTTACTGTATATTATCAAGCAGGTGAATTTAATGTGAAAGTTATTTCCATAATTAAGGCTATTGAGAGTGTCACTGTAATTATAGATACTTAAAAAAAGTTTCTTTCTAATTATCTGAGGGGTGTGTGCTCTCAGTGGATTAATGATAGCATTACCCACTGCTGAGCTAGACTCAGGATTAAATAGAACTAACATCTGCTGCTGTGACATCTACCCAATGTACTTTATGGTAATATATTGGGTCAGGCCTCTATTGACTTATCTTTAAAAGCTATGTTTGCTTCAATTAGCTAGAAAGTTCTAGCATAAGTGGACTTAATGCCTGAATTAATGGAAAACCTCTTTCAATTTTCCACTTTATTTTGCAAATAGAAATGGAATTTCAATGCATGGCGTAGGGTAAATGCTAAATATTATCTTGGTTGGGGATTTTATTTTAACCTCCAGCGTTTCTTTTTTAATATCATAGAGTGAAATTGACTGGGGCAGAGAATAGTTTTTAAACTTTGAAATTTTCATTGTGGAAAATATAAATTAACTGAGGGAAAATAGGGATTCCTTGGGGAAAGGAGGTGACTTTTTTGTAAATCAAGGCCATGAAACAGTGTGGAAAATTATCTCTGTACATATAGGTATTGTGGGTCATATTAATTAGAAAGTGACAGTTTTGGGGTGGGTAGGTCTGATTTTGACAGTGTCCTCAGAATAATTATTATATGCAAATCTATTTTTATTAGATAATAAAATCTATAAAATATTCACTGTTTATTTTTAATTATTGCATAAATGATTGTGTTTTTTCCAAAGTAGCAAGCTCAGAATGCAAAGAGCTGAACTTGATAAAGAAGTTAGTCAATTAGCATGAGAATTCTTCCTAGAAAACATATTTTTCCAATATGAATTTATTTTGATATAACTGGCTCTAATATCCTATTGAGATAGGTTTTACAAGAGATGTTCCAGTGTGTGGCAAGGTAATGAGATAATGGGATCCTTGTGAAGTTTTATATGCTGGAAAGTCTTTTGGGGGTTTCCAGCCCAGGATGTAGGGAGCTTAGAAGTCACCACTTCTTCCTGACAACAAGAGAAACACTCAACAAAATGAAAAATCAGCAGCTCTTCTTAGATTCATCAGAGAAGTGAGATCACAGGGAAAACCAGTGTCTCCCCAAGTTGGAGAGACAGACAGTCAGATACAGAGAATCACAACTTACCGGAACAGAAACTCACAACCAGGAAATTCCTTCAGAAGCAGTGATGGGGTAGGACAACCTGAACGGCAATCGAGGTATCACTAGGGGCTCGGTGTGAACAAGTCTGGACAAGACCCTGGGGCGGGGACCGAATCATGGGGGACTCTAACTTTTGTGAGTTTCACCTTCAGTAGCTCTACTAGGTCCTCACATAAATATCTTTGTACCTCTGTCAGAGGTGTGTGAACCAGCACAACTCCATCTTGAATAGGAGCTGGGTAAAATGAGGCTGAAACCTACTGGTTTGCATTCCCAGGAGGTTAAGGCATTCTAAGTCACAGGATGAGATAGAAGGTCAGCACAAGACACCGGTCATAAAGGCCTTGCTGATAAAACAGGTTGCAATAAAGAAGATGGCTATAACTCACCAAAACCAAGACAGCGATGAGAGTGACCTTTGGTCATCCTCACTGCTATACTCCCACCAGCACCATGACAGTTTACAAATGCCATAGCAATGTCAAGAATTACCTTATATGGTCTAAAAAGGGGAGGCATGAATAATCCACCCCTTGTTTAGCATATCATCAAGAAACAACCATAAAAATGGGCAACCAGCAGCCCTCAGGGCTGCTCTGTCTATGGAGTGGCCATTCTTTTATTCATTACTTTCTTTATAAACTTGCTTTCACTTTATTGACTCTCCTTGAATTCCTTCTCGTGTGAAATCCAAGAACCCTCCCTTGGGATCTAGATCTGGACCCCTTTCCTATAACACTTCCAGCAGGTGGGAGGGAAAAAGGAATCGTTTAAAAATATGCCAGAGCACTCTGCTCTTCTTAATAAGGCCTACCCTCAGGAGAAACTATTTTACCAGAGTCTAATTTGTTGGAATTTAATTAGAGTGGAATCTAACTGAGATGAGACTCTAGCCATTCTGTCCCACCTAATAGGGAAAAGTGACAGAGAAGCACTGATGTAGTTCACGATACAGAGGCACAGGCTTCCCAAAAGATGGATACCCAGTCAGAGTAGAAAACTTCCCCTCTCTCTATATCATTAAATACCTATTTATTGGTATTCAACTTGTATTAATACATCACATTCAGATTTGAAAGAAAAATTGGAAGGCATATAAAAGGCAGAAACAGTTGGAAGAGACTGAACAAGCATCAAAACCAGCATCAGATATGGCAGAGATGTTGGAATTACTAGACTGATAACTTTCAACAACTGTAATTAATATCTTAAGGGCTCTAATAGAAAAACGTAATAGGCTTATATAAGGAGATCTTGTTGAGACACCAATAAGAACGGGTGTGGTAGCCTGAAAGGTATACACCACAGTCACCCTCACGTTGAACCTTTCATTCACAGCCTGAGGAACAGAGACATCAAGAATGCCTGGTGGTGGCTCCTCAGCATAACTGCCTAGTGTCAATACCTGTGCTATCCTTTATGGAGTGTGGTTAGAAAAAACAGCAAACTCAAATATCTGGAGCCAGAAACGCTGCATGTTTGGTTACATATTTTTTTCAGCCCTTGTAGCTTTCAATCCTCTTGTTGTTTCATATCTGGATATCGCTTTTTTTTGGTATGTCTTTAATGGGATCAAGAGAATATTCTGGAATCCTATCTACATTATAATCACTGCACGATTGAATCCTACTACAGCTATAGAGCCTTCTTTATCTTTCTTTTGTGATCCAGGCATGTTGGATAAATGTACAACTTTCTGTTTTAAGAAATATGATTTTCAGAGCAGTTTTAGGTTCACAGCAAAATTGACAGGAAGGTACAGAGATTTCCCATATACTCTCACACATGCATAGACTCTCAAATTTTCAACATCTTCCACCAGAGTGGTACATTTGTTGCAGTTGATGAATCCACATTGACACATCACAATCACCTAAAGTTTGGAGTTAGCTCAAGGGTTCACTGTTGGTATTGTACATTCCATGGGTTTGCACAATTGTACAATGATGTGTATTCATCATTCTAGTACATACAGTATTTTCACTACTCTAGAAATCCTCTGTGCCCTGCCTATCCATTCCTCCCCTTTTCCCCACCCCAACTCCTTGTAACCACTGATCTTTTACATCCCCAATGCCATATGTACTATATACTGTACATATAGTCAGTATATAGTACATATAGTCAGTTGCATGTAGTAATTTGACCAGCAGCTTAATAGTCTGTCACTGGGGAGAGTGGCATAAAGTAAGACAGATGATGAAGAGAAGCAATTATTCATAAAGAAAGTTTCTGAGAAAAAATGGCTAGTGCTCCATACTTAGATCAGATTGGGGTATTTCATATGGTTTCTGAGCAGTGGTGGTACTAGTCATTGGGAGAACAATGTTCACGTTCTGTGACACTTCCGGATTAGGTGAGATCACAGCTAGTAACTGAAGATACAGGAATTGATTCTGTTTTCAGAGAGGGGACAGATGAAGCTTAAACAGATTTCAAATGTCTTCCATTCCCAGGAGGCCACATTACTGGAATTGAGAAAAGGGAACAAATCTGGATATTCAAAGGTCCTAATGTACATTTAGGCTTTTTTTTTTTTCAATCATTAGAGACCTGGCAAGGCTGACCTGGTAGCTAAAGGTCCTCACTACATGATGGAATTGGAGTGATTAGCATATGCAGATACAGTAATACTATTAGCTATCATTTGTTATAATCCTACTATGTACCAGTTCTCTGTAGGTTTTAAGTCTCATAACAATGCTGAAAGATGTTACTGAAAGAAGGTTTAAAGATAAACCCCCCAATGAAGTAATAAAACATGTTTTTCTTTCTGCCTTCAAGAAAAAGAGAGCTAGATTTTTTAATTGCTAATGATAAGCTCTCTAGGTATATGGGACCACTGGAAGAATAAGAAAACAATAGAATACTAGAGGAATAATATTAGACGAAAAATATAGGAGGAAACAGGGCTTGTGAAGAAGATAGTAGAAGGAAAGAAAAGATATATTCTGGGCAAAACAAAGAAGGACAAAAGCATTTTCACCTGTGGAAAAGAAAATAGGAGATTACCAGAGAAGGGTACTAGTGACCTCGGAGCTAATTCTGAAACGTTGGTTTGGGAAATGTTTTAAGATTGGGCCCTTTAGAATCAGAGCCTGAGAAGAGGATTCTTATGCAAATATTTAGTAAAGGAGGGCTCTCCAGTAGTGGAACCTGTAAGGAAATGAGGAAAGCAGGGTACAGCAGAAGAAACTAAGAAAAATATGAGTTCAGGTGAAGCATAGTCTCATCCTGATTGAAATGAACGTTGGAGCTTGTGTGGCCAGCATCTACTGGGCTCAACTATTATGGCATGGTATCATCCACTGGCTATGAGCTAATGGGGGTTGGTGTGTGACCTCCCAGATATCTCCAAGATAGGCAGGGTTCAGAAATGAGCCATCTGCATCCAATACCCACAGACCAGGCTTATATAAGGGGATCTTGTTGAGACACCAATAGCATCTGTTATGGGAAGAGGAGAGCCTACTGCTTGGGAAGAGTCAAGTGGCTGGGCCTGGAAAAGACCACAGTAAGAGGCATCAGACAAGTGCTCAGGACCACATGGAAACCAGGTCTTTACTTGCAGACCTCCTGGTTTTTGAGCACTTCTCATTATTTGTATCTTGGAGCTCTTTCAGCTGTTGCCCTCATGCTGTCTGGTAAGCTTCTTACTCAACTGCATCTAGAACTGTTGGTGGACCAGCAGGGCTAATATCAGTCTGTTCCATAGCAATATACTCAGGGCTTATCACATTGCCCACTGTGGATATCCCTATACTTAGTGTCTAATAAAAACAAGGAATTGATAACTAATGGTAGAGTGGTAGGCAGACTCCTTATACTTGTAACTGGGAGAGGTGCTGAATTAAAGCAGCTCAGACAGCCTTTACATTGGAGAGCGATTAACAGTTCCCTTGTAGTTATTAATAGCTGCTCATGTAGTTCACACTCCTGGAAATGCAAGGCCTCTGGTAAACTGAGTCAGAGACTATGGCTTAGCCGTGAGGTCATGGAAGTCCCCTTTTTCTCACATTTAATTTAAATCCTAGAACCCACATAATGGGACTATTGCCCAGAATTTCAGATAGTTAAAGCTAGGTTGAAGAAGAGATGCCAATACACTTAGCCAAACAGCTGCAGGCCACTAACAGCAGGACTGTCTCACCACCTCTCACACTCCTGTGTAGGAAGATGGGACTTGATAAAAAGTTTTTACTGCCAATGGCCTTCAGAGGAAAGAGAGAAAAAAATTGTTCTGTATTCTGGTCATTGGGTAATGCAACTGAAATCCAGTTCCAAGTGTCATACTTATGGTAATTGGGTTCCTCCTTTTCTGTGAATAAGTAAAGAAGGCAATATAGACTTGGAAATACATCTCATTAGACTGAAAGGTAGGAAACCTATTTTCTGTTCTTGGTTTTGTCCTTGTGTGACCTTGAGAAAGTCATTGAATTTCTCCATGCTTCTGCTTGTCCACTGCAATTATGTAACTGTTTGCTAATCATCTTCATAAATAAGAAATCAGGATGTGATTATTTTACAGCTCAATTATTTTACTAATGATAAATGTGCTTGGGATGACCTCAAAACAGGCCATTTGGATGGCTCTGGTCAAGGTGTTATGGTCATGCTGGGCTGTCATTAGAAGCAAGAAGACAAAGACTATGTCAAGTTACTCAGTCAATTGTGTAAAATAATTCAATCCACTCAACTGAGAAAGAAAAATAGTCAACAAATTACTGTCGGAGAGATAACAATGTCTAAAAATTGTTTCAGTGGCTTTTCAATTTTTGACTAATTTTCTTGGCATCAAGCAAACTTTTTGGAAAATATGTTAAAATGCATTTTTATAATCTTTTGAATTCTTAACTTCATTTTATGAAAATATTATGAAAATTACATATTTGATTCTGACACTTGATGCTAATAGCAATGATAAAACTCCAGATTTCTAAATTACATCTATTTAACTTGACTTCACAGAATTTTTCATTTATAATGATCATACAGGTGGTGAGTATGTGGCTTCAGAGAAATTAAGTTATAAAGCACCTGGGGTGTGTATTAGTATTCACTGTCAAATTAGTTTAATAATTAACAGAAACTGCATAGAAACTGTTTTGCTTTTTTATTGTCCTTTTCTTTAATCTGCTAAATTTCTACAAGAATCAAGAGAATATAAATGAGAGAAAAAAATAAGCAAAGGCTCTGGATCAATTACCAATCATGTCTGAATTAAGTCTTTTCTTAAGTTAGTTTTTCTTAGACCATTGCCCTTTTTATCCCTCTTTAAGATTCTTGAGGGCTTTCTCCTTCCTAACTTTAGTCCTCAAACTTTCTCCTGAGGTAGACTTGGGAAGATGATAACAATTCTATGTAACACTTAAGAAATATTTCTCAGTTCACCAACTCATACAAAAGAATTTTATTCTTTCAGAAAATTGGTGGGTTTGGTAGAATAGGAATTATTCTTCTTATCTAAATATGAAGGAATTGAAGGGCAGTATTCCATATGGATCAACCCCTGGCCCAATGTA
The DNA here is from genome assembly GCF_007565055.1 of Rhinopithecus roxellana. Taxonomy (NCBI): domain Eukaryota; kingdom Metazoa; phylum Chordata; class Mammalia; order Primates; family Cercopithecidae; genus Rhinopithecus; species Rhinopithecus roxellana. Next base: position 58,500,018 of record NC_044553.1, on the reverse strand, counting down.
CATGGATAAATTTGGAAAGTGACACATTAAAGAATGCCCACAAATGCCAATGGGATACTCAAGAAAGGAGTCCGTTTTTGCTGGTTTGCTCTGTTTTACATCCCTTTTTGAGTTCCATTCTCATTTAATTATTTTAAATTTATTTCTTAGGAAATATTTCATACTTATAAAACAACACGATAAAATACATATAAGGATTATGAAGCACAATGATAAGGTGAATTCTCATGAAACCAGCACCCTATGTAAGAGTTAGAACGATACTAATAGAATTTTTTTATTTATGTGTTGCTCTCTTGCCTCCCTGCCTCCCTGATTGCCCCCACCTAGAAATAATGACTACTTTAGATTTTGTATTTTTCTCTTAAAAAGTACTTAAAATTGTATATGTAGACACTCCTCAACAATTCATTGTTTAATTAGTTTTGCATTGTTTGATTTTGACCTTTACAAAAACGACAACAGTTTATAGTCTTATGAGATGTGCTTTCTTCATTCAATAGTAAGTTTATTTTTATTTATTTTTCTTTTTTATTATACTTTAAGTTCTAGGGTACATGTGCACAATGTGCAGGTTTGTTACATATGTATACATGTGTCATGTTGGTGTGCTGCACCCATTAACTCGTCATTTACATTAGACATATCTCCTAATGCTCTCTCTCCCCCCTCCCCCAACCCCACAACAGGCTGTGGTGTGTGATGTTCCCCTTTCTGTGTCCAAGTGTTCTCATTGTTCAATTCCCACCCATGAATGAGAACATGTGGTGTTTGGTTTTCTGTTCTTGCAATAGTTTGCTGAGGATGATGGTTTCCAGCTTCATCCATGTCCCTACAAAGGACATGAACTCATCCTATTTTATGGCTGCATAGTATTCCATGGTGTATATGTGCCACATTTTCTTAATCCTATCTGTCATTGATGGACATTTGGGTTGATTCCAAGTCTTTGCTATTGTGAATAGTGCCGCAATAAATACACGTGCATGTGTCATAGCAGCATGATTTATAATCCTTTGGGTATATCCCCAGTACTGGGATGGCTGGATCAAATGGTATTTCTAGTTCTGGATCCTTGAGGAGTCGCCACACTGTCTTCCACAATGGTTGATGATAGTTTACAGTCCCACCAACCGTTTAAAATTGTTCCTATTTCTCCACATCCTCTCCAGCACCTGTTGTTTCCTGGCTTTTTAATGATTGCCATTCTAACTGATGTGAGATGGTATCTCATTGTGGTTTTGATTTGCATTTCTCCGATGGTGAGTGATGATGAGCATTTTTTCATCTGTCTGTTGGCTGTATCTGTATAAATGTCTTCTTTTGAGGAGTGTCAGTTCATATCCTTTGCCCACTTTTTGATGGGGTTGTTTTTTTTCTTGTAAACTTGTTTGAGTTCTTTGTAGGTTCTGGATATTAGCCCTTTGTCAGATGAGTAGATTGCCAAAATTTTCTCCCATTCTGTAGGTTGCCTGTTCACTCTGATGGTAGTTTCTTTTGCTGTGCAGAAACTCTTTAGTTTAATTAGATCCCATTTGTCAATTTTGGCTTTTGTTGCCGTTGCTTTTGTTGTTTTAGACATGAAGTCGTTGCCCATGCCTATGTCCTGAATGGTATTGCCTAGGTTTTCTTCTAGGGTTTTTATGGTTTTAGGTCTAACATTTAAGTCTCAAATCCATCTTGAATTAATTTTTGTATAAGGTGTAAGGAAAGGATCCAGTTTCAGCTTTCTACTTATGGCTAGCCAGTTTTCCCAGCACCGTTTATTGAGTAGGGAATCCTTTCCCCATTTCTTGTTTATTTTTTTGTCAGGTTTGTCAAAGATCAGATGGTTGTAGATGTGTGGTATTATTTCTGAAGGCTCTGTTCTGTTCCATTGGTCTATATCTCTGTTTTGGTACCAGTACCATGCTGTTTTGGTTACTGTAAATAGACCCAATAAAAAGTGATAAAGGGGATATCACCACCGACCCCACAGAAATACAAACTACTATCACAGAATACTATAAACACCTCTATGCAAATAAACTAGAAAACCTAGAAGAAATGGAAACATTCCTGGACACATGCACTCTCCCAAGACTGAAGCAGGAAGAAGTTGAATCCCTGAATAGACTAATAACAGGTTCTGAAACTGAGGCAATAATTAATAGCCTACCAACCAAAAAAACTCCAGGACCAGATGGATTCATAGCCAAATTCTATCAGAGGTATGAGGAGGAGCTGGTACCATTCCTTCTGAAATTATTCCAATCAATAGAAAAAGAGGGAATCCTTCCTAACTCATTTTATGAGGCCAACATCATCCTGATACCAAAGTCTGGCAGAGACACAACAAAAAAAGAGAATTTTAGACCAATATACCTGATGAACATCGATGCAAAAATCCTCAATAAAATACTGGCAAACTGAATCCAGCAGCACATCAAAACACTTATCCACCATGATCAAGTGGACTTCATCCCTGGGATGCAAGGCTGGTTCAACATACACAAACTGATAAACGTAATCCAGGATATAAACAGAACCAAAGGCAAAAACCACATGGTTATCTCAATAGATGCAGAAAAGGCCTTTGACAAAATTTAACAGCCCTTCATGATAAAAACTCTCAATAAATTTGGCATTGATGAAACATATCTCAAAATAATAAGAGCTATTTATGGCAAACCCACAGGCAATATCTTACTGAATGGGCAAAAACTGGAAGCATTCCCTTTGAAAACTAGCACAAGACAGGGATGCCCTCTCTCACCACTCCTATTCAACATAGTGTTGGAAGTTCTGGCCAGGACAGTCAGGCAAGTGAAAGAAATAAAGGGTGTTCAATTAGGAACAGAGGAAGTCAAATTGTCCCCATTTGCAGATGACATGATTGTATATTTAGAAAACCACATCGTCTCAGTCCAAAATCTCCTTAAGCTGATAAGCAACTTCAGCAAAGTCTCAGGATACAAAATCAATGTGCAAAAGTCACTAACATTCTTATACACCAATAACAGACAAACAGAGAGCCAAATCATGAGTGAGCTCCCATTCACAATTGCTTCAAAGAGAATAAAATACCTAGGAATCCATCTTACAAAGGATGTGAAGGACCTCTTCAAGGAGAACTACGAACTACTTCTCAATGAAATAAAAGAGGACACAAACAAATGGAAGAACATTCCATGCTCATGGATAGGAAGAATCAATATCGTGAAAATGGCCATACTGCCCAAGGTAATTTATAGATTCAGTGCCATCCCCATTAAGCTACCAGTGACTTTCTTCACAGAACTGGAAAAAACTACTTTAAAGTTCATATGGAACCAAAAAAAGCCCACATTGCCAAGACAGTCCGAAGCCAAAAGAACAAAGCTGGAGGCATCGCGCTACCTGACTTCAATAGTATGTTTAAATATTCATTTCTGAAGTTTTGTTTGATGTGGTTTATTCATTTCTATTGTGGAGGAATATAATTTACTAGTTTATTCATTTGTTTATCCATATCCTTGTCAATGAACTTTTGGATATTTGAGGGGTTACCCATTCTTAATGAATAGGAACAATGTTTTTATGAACTTGTGCTTCTGTGCAAGGGTTCTGTACGTATTTATCCAAGGCATGCCTATAAAATATATATCTACTAAACTTCAACAGGTTATGGCACGGTCCTTTCCAAAATGGTTGTAAAAGTTACACTCTTACCAATAGTGTAAAAGAGTTCCACTTGATCAACATTCTCACCAATTTTTGCTATTATCATATTTGTAACTCTTTTCCCTCTTGTAGGTGTATATAGTGCTTTGTCTTGAAGCTTCAGTTTTGAATAGAGGTGGGATTTGCTTCTTTTAAATTCCTTAATCCCACCTAGAAGTTGCCACCTCTCCAAATCCAATTGTTTGCAGAGAAATTGGACTGTGCTTCATGATTAAATAAAATGAAGGAGTCTGCTGCCCTACAGGGAAAACTTGAATTCTCTCAGGCCTTCCTCTGCTACCTCATTAATACACTGCACCTTCTAAACAACACAAGAGGAGGACACAGCTTCTTAGTCTCAAAGACTGTTTCTTTTCCCACTCTGCTAACTCAGATTCCACAAATATATGTGAGGCAGATCCAGTTTTTCTTGGTTTTGGTCTACTGCAAGCATGACTGCTCTGCTGAGCACATTAAGCTTTGAAACTGCATGGTTGGTAATATGTTGAGCGAAACAGTCAGAAATTCGCAGTGGGGCATGAATGATGAATTTTCTATAGCAGTAGGGATAGAATCTGCTGCTCATCAAAGGCTGAAAAACAGGCCTCCCTTAGAAGTCAAGACAGAAGAAAAATGAGCTTGGAATGAGAAAGTACATGATAGAAATGTGGATATCTTCAAAGAAATATGAAAGTTAATGATTACAGGCATACGCAAACTCCACACTGAGATATGCCTTTCCAGATAGCAATATTTTCATAGGTATTTAAAGACCCTGGAGATGTTCTTCAGCCCCAGAGAATATCAGCAGATATTCTGAAGCCTAGAAATGGTGAATGACTTGCTCAGGATTAACAACTAGTATTCAGAGACCTAGACTAGACTCTGGGATATTTGAGTACCACATAAGCATGCTTTCCATTAAAACACAAACTATCGCTTCCTCTATTTGGCTTTCTACTTTTTCTTCTGCTGATTAAACTGAAACAATGCCATAGTATATAAATTCCCAAAGAAGGAATATATATTGTATTCTGTTAGACTAAGGGTTCATGATGAAAATAAAATTTTTTTTAAAGAATTTATATTTGAACTCTCACAACCAAAATGTCTTCTTCCTTTCTTACAAGCCAGTTGTGGTACAGGGACTTCTGTGAAGTGTGATTTGTTAGAAAATGTTCCCAGAACATTTTATTGTAATGGGAAATTGGTCAGGGAAAGGAAGGAGGCCAGGCAAGCAGGACTCACAGGGAATGATGGTCCAGCTCCACAGGGAATCTTGAACATAGAGTAGACCACACCTTGGAGTAGTTTCCAAGGGGAAGCAAGGAAGCTAGTGTTTATATACACTTACAAGTCAGTCTTTGGTTAAGGTTATCCCTGTGGTGAGGGGAAGTGAATCCCCAAGCACTTCTGGCTTTCCTTTTGCACAAAGCAGGTTCCAGCAGCATGAAAGAAGCTCAACAAAGACTCACAGCTGGCCATCAGGATTAAAAAGCACATCAGTAGCTGGCACGCATGAACGTGGTAAAGAGATCTAAAGAGATATAGCAGAGCACTAACTGCTTCTGTGGCTGCTTTAAACTAGATCTTTCCTGTTAACAAAATTCTCTGAAGCAGTGGTGGTGTAGTAAAACTCTACTATGTAATATATTTCCTTGGGCTGTCTCACACATGGCTGATAAAGAAACAAATTCATATAATTTTTTTTGGGAAAGTTTGGTAGTATATCTCAAAAGGCTTAAATGTAGAATTTTCTAATAAAAATAAGACATATTACTTATGAAGTGTTTATTATGTTGCAGATATCATACTATGTGGTTTATTTGTATGATCTTATCTAAAACTCTCAATAACCTAATAATATAGATATTATTACTATCCTCATTTTATAGATGAGAAAACTGAGTCTCATTGATTGAATTGCCTAAGTCACACAGTTGGTAGGTGGTATAGCTAGAATTTGAACCAGGTCTGTTTAATTCCAGATACTGTACTTGATTCCAGAACCATTTACATTAAATGATTAGGAATAGGTACACAAATTTTATCCATAGTAATTTCATCATGGTGTTTTATATTAAAAAGTTTGAAACTACCACAAAAACCCAAGAGGACAGGGTTCAGTGAGCTTCTGGATAGCTGAACACATGGAGGTTCCTAAAGGTGGCACACTCAGGGAGGACATGGAAGCTCTGTACCCCTTCCCCTATACCTTGCCCTATGCATCTCTTCATCTGTATTCTTCACAATATCCTTTATAATAAAACAATAATGCATTAGTCCATTTTCACACTGCTATAAAGATACTACCTAAGACTGGGTAATTTATAAACAAAAGAGGTTTAATTGACTCATAGTTCCACATGGCCAGGGTGGCCTCAGGAAACTTACAGCCTGGCAGAAAGTGAAGGGGAAGCAGGCACCTTCTTCACATGTTGGCAGGAAAGAGAGGGAGAATGCAGGGGAAACTGCCGCTTTTAAAACCATCAGATTTCATGAGAACTCCTTTACTATCACAAGAACAGCATGGGAGGAAACTGTTCCCATGATCTGATTACTTCCCATTGGGTCCCTCCCTCAACACATGGGGACTAGAACTCGAGATGAGATTTGGAGGGGATACAGAGCCAAACAACGTCAAGTAAACATTTAAAAAATCTGAAACTATTAATATTTACATGTCTAAAAATTGAGGTCTAGTTGAAGAATTTGTATTAGAATTATTTGATGGGATAATTTTTAACACAAAACTAATATTGAAAATCTGTATTTTGCTTGACATGAAAAACTGTTCGCTATATAATATTAAATGATAAATCAGGCGAAAACAACTATAGATTTTGTTTCCATTTTTGTGAAAACAAAATAACAAAACAAAACAAAAGTACACATGAATGGTTAGTGAGCTGTATGAAATAACAGATCTAAGCACTGGATGGTATTTCTGACCATTCTTTTCTAAAGGTTTATAAAATGCGTTCACCTCTTGCTGTGGTTTAAATGTGTCCCTCAAAGTTGACATGTTGGAAATGCAATCACCAATGCATTAGTGTTGTGAGGTGGGGCCTAATAAGAAGTAATTAGGACATAAGGGCTCTTCCTTCATGAATGAATTAATGCTATTAAAACCAGAGTGGGTTAGCATTATGGGAGTTAGTTATGAGAGTGGGTTTGTTATATAAACAAGTTCAACCCCTTCTTGCTCTCTCTTGCCCTCTCTTTGCCCTTCTTCCATGGGATCATGCAGCAAGAAGGCCATCACTAGATGTTTTGTCCTTGGACTTCTGAGTCTCCAGAACTATAAGCCAAATAAATTCCTGTTCTATAAATTGTCCAGTCTGTGGTATTCTGTTATGGCAGTGTAAAATGGACTAATCCACCTTTCTAATTCTTTTTCAAGGCATCTCCTTAAAGTAGTGAGGGGTTAGAATTTTTCTACAAATATTTTGAATTTGATAACCACAAGTGGATGAGGAGGACCCTACTAAAATCTTGTTCATCGAGTAATTTAACCTGTTTTCACACTCACTTCCTAAGATTTGTGCACTGTAATCCTGGTAGCCTCTGCTTGGAAAGTTCTTTCCCTCTAAACCACCCTATTAATTCATAACCATTTTTTCATATCTCAGCCCCAGGAGGGCCACCCATCCCTTCTTTTTCAACGTTTCTTTTCTCAATAAAATATGTAAGCACCAGATACTATGCTGGGCACCAAATAGGACACTAGAAAAGAAATTAGCTTAGAGACTTGTGTTCATAATATGTCACAGAACATTTGGACGGCAAGAGATATATGGATGAATGAGATTCAAAAGGAGATTTTTCAAAGGCTTATTCTCAAATGAATGGGACAGGTCGTGTGTGTATTTCCAAATAACTCATAAGCTGTCATGTATATCTATTTTAAAGTGACTATTAAGCTACCAAAATAATAATAATAACAACTATAAGCTGTCATGCACATCAATTTTTAAGTGACTATTAAGCTACCAAAATAATAATAACAACTAAGACCATAAAGGGCCATATATGGTTTACAACTCTTCACAAATATTACTCCAGAAATAACAGGATATTTGGAGGAAGATCTCCAAAAGATAAAGATTTTAGTCTTTGTTACTCATTTCCACAACTAAAGCATGTGGCTATTGAGTATAAGCATCTGCAAATATTTTTCTTTAGCATGTTGTTTAAAGAAGGAAGACTTGGTTACTGTGCTAGTTTGAGGAAAGCAGTTTGGGCAGAATTACTTACCTTATTACACTTGATAGATGTACAGTGACATGCATCTCTTTGGGTACCACTCACACAACCACCCTGAAGTACCACAGAGGACAGCAGAGGAATAGACAGAATTTTAAACAGAGAAGTTGGTGTTACTTCAGTAAGTCTCACGTGTGAATGAGTAGGAGGCTCTGAAAGTTGATGTTCAGAAGGATATCATAAATCAAAATGTATTCGGCTTTGAAAAGTTGTCTGGAAGAAATACATAATATAATTTATCCTTATTCTTCTTTAAAAAACCTAGAATATCATTTGCTCTTATATTCTGTATTGGAATCTATTCAGATTATTCAAGTGTTATAGTTCAATAATTCTTGGCGAAAGGCCAGGAAAACCTGAATGACAACACTACATTTGTTTTACAGGTAAAAATGGAAATTGTACAATCAAAATCGAGCTTCAGGAATACAATTCAGCATGAGAGAGTTATGCAGAAATTAGTGATCCCATTAAAAAGATGCACTTTAAGAATAAATATGATTTTTGTGAGTATTTAATGATTTAATTTTAAAAAGTTTAAATAAAATGTCAGATAAAAATTGTGGTATATTTTGGTGCACTCATCTCATTTGAAGTTTTGTAGACTTAAATTTCTGCTTTCTACTAAATTATTTTTTGGTTACCCTATTTTTTCTACTAACTTTGTATTATTCACATCCACATATACAAAGGTAATTAAAATATTGATGACTATTAATTTTATGGGAATATCTGTACTGATATCTGTCACTTGTTCATTATGAAGACCTAATAGAAGAGCGATATCATTCCCTTTGATGTTAGGAGATCTAACTTCTAGGTCCAGCTGCATTCATAATAAGCTCGATGACCTTGGGTAAGTCACATAATTATATATTAATCTTCAATTTTCTCATCTATGAAATGAAGTTGGACCATATGATTTTGAAAGTCCCTCTTATCTCTGAAATTATACTCTCAGCTCTCAGTTTTACTAATTTGGAGGAGCAGTGATCTGCTGTTATGACACAGTAGATTAATCCCCACTGTATTTGCCTAATCGTCATGAAAAGCTACAGAGACTGAGAAGTGGATGCAGCTGTCTTTGGTACAAGTCAGTACAGGCTGAAGCTTCTCAGTGCTCTCAGTGTCTTTCCATTTTTCATTAGCCCCACTGTCTGCATGCTCTTGACCGTTCTCAGAGTCGGGATATGACCATGACTCTAGTGACCTTCAATATACATAATCATAAATTGATGTCCTTTGTCTTATAGTTGTTTCCCGAAGAATCTTCTCAAATGTATACAAATCCTGGCATTTAATTGTGGGAATGGATCTGCTACTGTGCACAAAAAGGGAGTTGCTTAAGAATGTCTTATTTATTTCACATTGGAGTGCTATAGTCTGTAAGTCTATGGACATGATCTTGGGAAACCTCTCTGACCTATCTCAGAGTAATGTTTTTAAACTCATAAAATAAAATACACAGGATTGCAAAGAAATGAAATAAATAGAAATACAGTTTCATTAATAAATCCAAATTTAAGACCTGTATGAATATCATTTTCACCTAGGCTGTAAACTCCCTGAGACCAGGAAGTATGTCTTGTTCATTGATTTATCCTAAGTGCTTAACACAGTGCATGGTTCAGTCAGGATGCTCTATAAATGCATGCCTACTTATTTAATCACACTATTTCAAAAATCTTCTTTCTTTTAAGTCTGCTTCCTCATCAGATTTTAAGTTCCTTGGGGATAAGGGTAGACACTTATCCGCTATCGCCTTCCCAGGTCTTATATGGTGTTTCAAATTCAGTCGGTGCTCAACTAACATTTATTAAAAGGACATATAGATGAGCTGGCCCTGTACATTTTCTGCTCTCTTCTGGCAACTTTGAGTACTGGGTGATTGGCTTATTACTGGAAATTCTGTTCTCTGGAGGTGTAGGTTGGCCTGAAGTCTTGAAGAACTGAGGAGGAGGGTATATTGGTCTGCTTGGGCTGCCATAACAAAATCTCATAGACGTGGTGACTCTGACATCAGAAATTTATCCTTTCATAGTTCTGGATGTTGGAAAGTCCAGAATCAAGGTTCTGGCAGAGTATGGTTTTTGGTGAGAGTTATTTTCCTTCCTGGCTTGCAAATGATCACTTTCTCAGTTTCTCCTCATATGGTAGAGAGAGAAAGAGCTCTCTGGTATCTCATCTTATGAGGACACTAATTCTATCAGATCAGGGTCCCATCCTTATGTCCTCATTTAGCCTTAATTACTTCTATAAATGCCATATCTCCAAATGCAGTAACGTTGAGGGTTAGGGCTTCAACATACAGATTTTGAAGTGATACAATTCAGTCCACAGTAGAGAGTCAGTGTGGTGCACTGAAATATGAAGGAGACCCCAAAGTCTCATTCCGGCTGTGCCACTAACTAGCCAAAGACCTAGAGAAAATCCACTGTTTTCTCACATGTAAAGTTTTTGACTAGATAATCTGAAGTTTCCTACCTACATTCAAATTCTTTGCACCTATGCGAAGATCCCAGTGAATCTCAGTAGAACAAAGTTGTTGCCCAAACTGAAAACTGTCTTTTAGAATATTATCATGCATCATTTCTGAAAATACCACATAATAAAGTTAACTTTTGATTGAAGTGCTTCATAGCTTTTCAGTGAAATTTAATACACTATATGGGTTGATAAATTAATGTCAAATCAGTAGTTTAGAGATCTGTATGGCTTCCTGACGAATGAAATGGCTTGAATTTGTAACTGGCATTAGGAAAGCTAGGAGTGCTGGAAAACTAAAGCAACATGATCTTTTACTTCTTGAAGTTGCTTCTTTAAATCTTCTCAGGGCCATATTGATTCCTTCTTTGTTGTTATTCAAATGGAAAGAGGTAACAAAATAACTTCTATAGTGTATTTTTTTGAAATAAACTTACACCTAGGAAATTAATAAACAAATATACGTAATAGAAGTGTTCATTAGACATTAATCGAATAGTGACTTCAACACTTTTAAAAATGTTTATTTCTGTCCACATGCTCTTCACCTCTGATTTCTAATGTGTTTAATATTCTTCATAGTAGTATTATGCAAGCTAAACTAACTGATATGTACTGCTTTGCTGAGAATTTCAATATTTTATAGCTTGATTAGAATCAGTGTTTTTTTCTCAGAAAGAAAAAGACTGACAAAGTTTACTAACTAATTTTTTGTAGAGCGTTTCCATGATTATTAGTGTTTAAGAAAAGGTCAGGCATTTGAATAGGTTTCATAAATCTTAAAAGCAGCAAAAGCTTTTGAAATGATTAATTTGGGCTACTAATTTTACAAAGTACTAGAAATAAAAGGATTTTGAATGATAGTATAATCCAGCTTTGATGGTATAATCCAACTGTCATACATTACAATGCCCACAAATTCTCTGACTTTTTCTTAGCTCTGGTAATTTAATCAGTCATTCACTTACCACTCATTTATTTATGTTTTCATTCATTTATTCATCATTTGATGAATGAGGCAGTACAGCATACTGGTTAATAGAATGGGCTTGAGTTAGAATCCTGGTTTCTCTGTTATTAGCAATGTGTGACCTTACTCCACTTGAGGAAAGCTTCAGTTTCCTCGTTTTTAAGAAGGTGCTAATGGAAATGCCTACTTCACGAATTTGTTTCAATGATTAAATGAGATAGTATTTGTAAAACATTTAAAATAAGTGCCTGACACATATAAATGGCTCAATAAATGTTAGTCCCTCATAAATACCCATAAGGCTGTTATAAGGATTAAATAGATGATGGGCATAAAGATTTTAGCTAAGTACCTGGCAAACACAATCCATCAACAAACGTGAGCTAGTATCATTAGGAAATATACATGTAGGTTTTGGGGACAAAACGCTGAATAAATATCATTGACTTTTTAGAGTCCCTTCAGTCTTATTTCTTTAGGAAAAAACTAGGCTAGGAGAACACAACTCAGGTTCTCTCCAGATGCAGAAGATATCTAGAAAATGCCCAACAGAAAAATAACCAGAAGAGTTCATTAGAGTCCATTCCATTTTTTTCCAGAACCATTACTCAGTGGCTTGTTCCACAGATGAAAGATATTAACTCATCTTCATTTAGGAGCTTCAGACTAGGGGAAATAAAATGATGGAAGAGATGAAGTGGAGATAGATAAATAGTCTTTGAAGATAGACTTTAAAATTTTAATTTGTTTTAGAAAGGTTAATACTTAGAAGGGAATTGACTAGAATCTTAAGTTAAAAAGGAGATAAAAGGAACACGAAATACTACCAAGTCCCCAAAATTAAAAAGGGGGGTATCTTTGGAAATCTTATGGAGTTAAATCTGAGCAAATTAAGAGGATAACTTTCATACATGGAAGGTAATATAGCATTAAATTGATTATTTAAAGAAGTAGTACTGCTATACAGGATTCTGGGAAAATAACGAAAAGGTCATAAATAGTTATTCAGAGAAGCTGAGATACAGAGTAATATCTTCCATGTTCTTACAGGACTTCTCATGGGACTTTTGGCAACAAAGTCTGTATTATATGGACTGAAAATCTAATCCAATAAGGCTATACTATGCTCCTATATTTTTTCCATTGCTAGTTAAGTGGATAATTGGTTATTATTATTATGATAAACCTGTGAGCTTTTATTGTAGTTTGGAAATTTTACATAGAAAAATTATTTCTTCAGTTTAGCAATTCAGTGTGTAAATCTCTCACAGGACATTCATGTTTAGGGTAAATCTAAAGCCTTCATAACATAACTGAAGCCATTTTTCGCTTTTCTCTCAGAGGATGTTGAATTCTATTGCTCCAATAGCTCTTAATGGGCAAAAAAAAAAAAACAAAACAAAACAAAAAAAAAAAAAAAAAAAACAAACAAAAACCATAAAGAATAATGTAATTTCTTCAGTCTTTTTGCAAGGATGTTATTCTGTATTTATTTAATTATCTGGGTGGCTGTCAAAGGTTTCCATAGTTCTCAAATCAGAATATTCCATAGGGGTCTGAACTGTAGGTTTACATGGTCATTATTAAGTCCTGTAAATAAGCACATCTCATTGTACCTATGTCCTGAATCACTCAACATTTACTACAAGATTATGTATTCTTCCAGATACGTATCTTTTAATGCTTTTCATTATACCTTCAACTGATGCATTATTTAAAACTTTAATATGCCTCTCATGTTCCTGTTAATATATCCATCTCACTGCAATTTTTAAACCATTGCATCTCATTTTACGTTTTTCTGCTTGCATCTCTGGCTCACTTCCATTTAACCATTTCATTATACTTTCTCACTATCACGCTCCTTTTTATTAGTTTTGGATTTCTCCCTGAGAGTGGGGAGAGAGGTTGCTTACTTCCTCTCCTCTCCTCTTTAATATGACCTCAGTATGATTTTCTAATTTTTTGTAGCTATCCTCTCCTATTTAAGAGAATCTCTGAGGATCATTCTAGAAGTTTCTTTTCTGAGTCAGTTTTCTGCTTTGGCTCTTTTTCATTCTTTACATCAACTGTTTGTTATCTAAGGAAACTGCTCCTAAATACTGTTCATTCAAAACCATCACAGACTATATTCTAGGAACTTCTGTGGCAGGGGAGGTGGCGGAGAGTGTTCACCTTTATTGTTTTACCAGGTATTTTAAGTTTCCTTATATTCTAGCATTGTTGAATAAAAACTGACAGCATAGGTTGTCTGTGTACATTACTTTGTGTGATCTGTGTTAAAAGAAAAAGTGATGAGAAGGCAGCTCTTATTTATTTTCCACAACATTCCACAATTTTATGCTTTGATTTGTCAGTCTTTTATTGGGTCCTAAATGGAACATATGAAGCAGTGAAAACACCTTTTCAATATTATTTGTTGATACTTTTCTCAAAGGCAGATGTCTAATGTTCATATTTCCCAGTAGACTTCTGGGAACCATCAAACATGAATGTGGGTGATCAGCAGGACCAAAGTGCTGCCCCCATTTTTTCCCTTTGTAAGCCACCATGATTCTTGAAATTACCAAAGCTGGTTATTGGCAAAATATTTTCTATGATATCAGTTAAAGGTTCAGGCAAAAATTAGCATTAAATGATTAGGGAAATATAGCTGATTTTAAATAATATCTATCTGGCAATCTTTGGAGCCATCTCTTCTAACATTCTTTTTAAAGTTTCACTTATTCACTTATTTCTTTATTCATTCATACTTACTAAATGTGTGACACATGCCCTGTCTGTGATTTCTACCCAAATTGAAAAAAGATAGAATTTATATTACCACTTCAAACAGACACTGAGAGTCAATCTACTGATGAAAATGAAAGAATTTCTATTATTTGCAAGGACAATGAAGTTGCATGCAGAAAAACACTTAGTGATCTGTGTCTGCTACCTGAATCAAGGCAGCCCTGTCAACCTGAAAGAAATTTGGAGGATATGTGTTCTTCTGTCTATGTCTGCCTGTGGGTGAGGCCTGAGTTATCCTAAAGTTGGGCAGCTGTCCATCATCAGTAAGACACTTTTTAGTATCCATTTAGAAACAACATGCAGCTCAGTGTGTATTTCCCTCCTCCCCAGTAGGGGTCATGGACTGTGTCAGAGAACAAAAGACTCTGATATAACTTGCTGAACATTGTGGTTTTTAATGTGTTCCAGTGGAAACAGCAAATCATAAGATCCCAATGTGGCTAGAGAAGCTCTTCCTCCTGCAGAATGACTCAGAGTGAACACTGATCACCCCAAAACCGGAGGCTATGTCACTGCAGTCTGGCCTGAAGTCAAAATAGACCTTTTTTACTTTGTACTTCTAAGCATGTCAGCTTGCATTTTCATTATTTAATTATAGTAAACATCATTGTTTTATAATCTTTCTGATAATTCCTATCTGACATCTGCTTCTATTTGTTTTGTTTCATTTTTCCTCGCTGGTTCCTTGTTTTCTTTTGTGTGTCACTTTCATTCTATTTTGCTCAGTGCCCTTAAAAAATGATTTGTGGTGGTCCTCCACAACCTAGAATTACAGCATCTTAGTTTGGACTGATATAACAAGATAACACAGACTGTGTGGCTTAAACAACAAACGTTTACTTCTCACAGTTCTGGAGGCTGAGAAGTCAAGCTCAGGGCGCTAACAGATTCACTGTGTGGTGAGGGTGTTCTTGGTTTGCAGACCAGCACCTTCTCACTATATCTTCACATGGCAAAGAGAAAGGGATCATCTCTTTCATTTCTCTTTTTACCTTTCAAAGGCCCCAGCTCCAAATTCCATCATCTTGGGGATTAGGGCTTCAACATATAAATTTTGGAGAGAGTCAGTTCATAGAAGATGGTGTCTTCCTCTGGATAGAATGTGGATTGCCTTTTGTTTTAGTCTGTTCAGGCTCCTATAACAAAATACCTTATCCTGAGTAGCTTATAAACAATAGAAATTTATTTCTCATAGTTTTGAAAGCTGGGAAGTCTAAGATCAAGGCTGAGATCTGGGGTCTGGTGAGGGAGGGCCCCTTCTTCATAAACAGCACCTTCTTGTTGTATCTTCATTTGGTAGAAAGAACTAGCTAACTCCCTAGGGTCTGTTTTCTCAGGGTACTAATTCTATTTATAAAGGGGGAGCCCTCATGACCTAATCACCTCCCAAAGACCCCACCTTCAGAAGTAAAATTTCAACAAATGTGTTTTGCGGGGACACAAATATTCAGACCGTAGCAGTTTCTACCAGATGCTGAAAGCACTCAGGGACCAGTTTAAACCGAGTTTACTGATTCAGGTTTCCTTGACCAGGCAGAATATGTATATATGAATGGCAAGCTGGTGTGAAGTTTGGATTATGGTCACTGCCACTGATTCTAAGGAATTTTTTTTCTTATTTTTGCGTCTGTGACACAGCTATCTTTTTTGAGTGTCTGTGGCAGGAAGGAAATAAACAGAACTCCCCACAACCTTAATTTTTGTAAGACATTAAATTTTGAGGTTGTTTGATTAACTTGAGCTAAGCTGAGAATAATGAGAATGCTACACAAAAATTTTTGTTCAGGGATTTTTGCCTTTATTTTTTAGTAGTGTAAAAAGAGTTTCATTAAATTAAGAGGTTTTCAAATTAATTATTCATCAACAAGATAGAGCACTAAACATTCATTAAAAATTCTATGTTGGAAGAATATTTAATTATGGAAGTAATGCTCATGATGTTATTCATCAAAAGCACTTTACCTTGTTGTATGTATCACATGATTCTATCTGTGTAAAATGAAAATAAATTAAATGTACTTTTCCTTTTCACAATTTTTTACATTTTCCAATTGTACAATAGTCATGAGTGACTCTTATGTTCAAAAATAAAATATCTTCTTTTAAATGCCATCTTCCATTTTCCTAAGCAAAATTTAGTATCTTTCCTCACTGAATATATGTTGCTCTGTATCACTTTGTTTAGTGATATGATTTTATTTTTTCCTGTCAATCTCTTAAACAATAAAAACCATATCTATCTCATAACATTATTAAGAGAATCAAGAGATAATTCACATAAAGCAATGAGCATAATGTCTTGCATAGAGTAACCACTGAATAAGAATAATGTGTTTTTATGATCCTATTTTGTGTTTTGACATTTTTAGAAATTGTTATATTAAATCTTTTGGCAAAAGTGGAGTGGCAGAATGATTTTTTAGGTAAGCACTTACTCCTGTTGCTCTTGGAAAGTTGTCCTTTCTTGCAGGTGAATCTTGTTCTTCTCATCAGGAGTTTCAGAGCCCAGATTATTGAATACACATATGCACTACCCATTTCCAATATGCTCCACTGTAAGGTGCTGCTAATGTGAAAGACATGATTAACATACGACTCATGGGAGATGAATCAAAAACAGTTTCTGTTGTCTTCAATAGTCTCTTAAAAATGTGTTCAGTAAGAGCATCTTTTTTCTTGCCACTAGGTGACCTTCCTTCTTACTCGTAGACAATGAATAGTTTAAGTCTAGAAACATATTTTCAAGTTAGAAACTTTCATTGTCCAATCCAAAACATAAACCAACGTTTGATTCTTCATTCAGAAGAATAGCTTCTCTGTGTCCTCCTCTGTGTCCTTTCAAATGCTGAAAGTTTGATTTGGCAATTGCCCACTTTTGGGGAAGGAGCTATATTTGTGGGTTTTGTTTTTTGTTTTTTGTTTTTTGTTTTGTCTCTGTACATGCTCACTGGCTACTTTTTAGATACCACCATGATCCACAATCTCCTCTTGGAAATTGCTCTTCACATTCTAATCACCTTTTAGATTCTTGGTCTAGCTGAGGGTTCCAAAAGTGATAGAAACATTTGTTGAATATTTCCTTGTAAATTCTGTATTTTGGCTCGGCACTTCACACTGGTATGCAAGCATGATTGTGTCAGCATGATTGTATCTTGGTGGCCGGATGAGCATTTTGGTGCTGACATCTTTTTATATGACTGTTTTAAGGAAATGGTAGAGCATAGCAGTGAGACAAAGGCGTTGGAAAGAGCAGAACTCCAGCAGTGCTGGAAAGCCGATGGGAAGTAATAAACTTAGTGGTTAAAAATACATATTTTAGAACTCAGATAAGCTCTTCCACTGACTAGCTATAATTTTGGACAAGTAAATTAACCTTAGATTTATCATCTGTAAAATAGGATAATAATAGTACCTGTCCTACAGTCTGTTGTGAGGATTACATGGGATAATGCATGTAAAGAATTAGCACAGTGTCTGGCATATGCAATGATAACAGGCCATAAATAGATTTAGTAGATATTGTCAAAATAACATGATGATGTTCTTGTGGCTTTGCAACTTTGAAGTTTCAGGTAGTATCCTAAAGCCTGTCTGCGTCTGAAAGTCACCCTCTCCTCACACTTTTTACCTGACATTGACATCTATATTAATCTGTAGTTCCCATTGCTATAGAAATAGAAAGTCTCCATCTATTAAAACTTTTAGCCCAAGGAACACTTGGGACTTGGTTCAGGTAGTCTGAGACCTGGCTTGATTATCTCAAGACCATTATCTTCCCATTAACATGACTTTCTGTGTGAGTCTACACTTCCCCCTGACCCCCAGCTGTAATCCATATAATTTTCTTCTCAGCCTTGATACTAAAATGACCTTGGATAACTTTTCCTCTCTGATTTTTTTTCTGAATTCTGTCTCATAGTCTAATATCATGCCACATTGATTTGACTAAAATGATAGCTTTGTCATTTAGAAATTTTTTACATGTTTCTATAATGCTTTTTCTGAAGCACAAAGCAATTTTGTCATGAAATCATGAATGCTCTCTTTAGTTCCACTTCAAAATGGCTTTCCCAGAGTCAGATGAAAGTTGCCAAAATGACTTCTGGCAACCATCAAAGAACAATGGCATTCTTGCCACCATGTTGTTTCTAATCTATAAGAAATGGGTGACAGGCGTTGAAGAGAGAATGTAATCACTTTCACTAGAGAATTGCTAATTTAGTAAAGTTATCAAAACTCTCCAAATCATCAGTTAAAATATTTTGTCAAGATTTTCATCATCCAACTTGTTTCACACATACTTTGTGTGTGGAGTTGGGGGTGAGGTAGGGATTGGGGGGATAGGGTAGGGTAGGAGTAGTTTCTTATTTCCAAATAATCAAGCCTAAACATCTATTGAGACTAAATTAGAACACCCTATATTTGGATCAGAGGCATGTCAGGGTGGCTCATTTTCACGTTAAAAAATGTCTGATGGTTACTGGATGTGATGATGTGCATTTTCTTAAGCATCTGAGAAAATGTCTTTAAGCTACTGTTTTCTTTCAACTTTAGCTGCTGGAAATATGCAAAATTTTAAATGTTACTCGTGTATTAAAAGATATATTTAAGATTAGTATCTGTATAATAGACCAAGATATTTGTAATTTTTCTTTCCAAGTTTTCTCCATTTTTTTTTCATTGATACAGTGGAGAAAGAACTTTGGCATTTGGGTGCATTGCAGTTGCCTCTGTTATCTGATTCAGTGTGATCTAATAATAAAATATAGATTGTGTTAGCCCCACCACCATCATAGGATTTCAAGGAATAAGAAGTAACAGGACTTAGGAAATATTGCAATCTAATAGAGGCCAGTGAATCTTTTATAAATGAATGACATCATTCATGTAAAAATATTTGCCTTAATCCTTAATTTTGTGTTAACAGTATGAGAAATGATGCTCAAAAGTTCCTAATATTTGGGAAATCTGATTGTATTCTAGGGTTCTACCCTTGCACTTGTGTCTCTCAAGCATGTGGGTTTCTGTAGCAAAACAAAGGGCCACAAAATTGAGTAGGAGGTAACATGATACTTTGCAACTGTTTTCAGGACAGTAATACTTAGAATGATTTTCCTCTATGATTTTGCTTCACTATGATGTGCTTAGGTATGGTTTAGGTTTACTTTGTATTTATCTTTCTTGAGTTTCATACTTTTTGAATCTTTGACTTGACATTTTTCTTCATTTTTGAAAAATTCCTGGATATTGTCTTCTAAAATATTACTTCTACCTTTTTTTTTTCTACTGATGCCTTCTGGAACTCCAATTATGTTCATGCAACAACCTTTTCATTGTGTTCTAGAAGTCCCTTTCCTTTTCTCTATAATTTCTAATCCCTTTCTTTACCTGTTTCAATATGTATCTTCGGTTCACTGATCTTTTCTCTGGCTATGTTCAACTTGCTGGAAAGGGGACTTTTTCCAAATATTTGCTAATTCAGAAAATATGGAGAAACTGCTATATGTCAGGAACCAATTTAGGCATTGGGGGTGCATTAGTTCACAAAACAGATAAAAATCCTGCTCTGGTAAAACTTCTGTTCTGTGGAAGGACACAGACTATAAACAAAAAGTACAATAAGTAAGTATTTTATACAGTACTTGAGAAAGTGTTGATTACTGTGGAAAAAAATAGAACATGGTAAATGTCAACAAGTCAGGCCTCATCAAGAAGGTGACATTTGAGCAAAGGCTTGAAGGAGGTGATAGAGTGAACGACAATCAGGACAATCAGTACAGAGAGACTGTGCTTTAACAGGATCACTGTGGCTGCTGTTGATAAGAGATTGTGAGGGCAAGACTGAGAGCAATAGACAAATTAAGGGCTATTGAACCAGGTAGCAGCAGATATGGTGAGAAGAGACTGGATTCTGAAAATATTTTGGTTATAGGACTAACAGGATGTGTCAATTGACTGGGTAACGTGAGAAAAAGAGAGATGTTGAGGTGATTTCCAAGCTTTTTTGCCAGTAGCTGATATGGAGAAGTGTAAAGGGAAGACAGGAGTTCATTTTGCAACATAGTTATAAAATACTCAAATGCCCATCTAATTAGGCAAATCATCACATTTAACCACTTTACCCAGTTTTATTGCTCATTAATCTTATTAATTTTTTCATGTGTTGTTAATTGTTTGTTTGACTATTAGAATGTGAGTTACAAGAAAGCAGGGCTCTTTTCCAACTTGTGTACCATTGGATCTTAGAATATTTCTTGGCAAAAAAGTATGTGCTTTATAAATATTTATTGAATTAATTAAGGAATGCATACAGTTTTCCAAATTTGCAAAGTGGGTAGATTGATACTTGCCTTGCTGAATTCTTCACTGTAGTTGTGAAGGTTAAATAGCATATAAAAACACAAGCAGAATACAGACATAAATGCCTCTATCTCTGTGACTTTTAAAATTAATATTGATTTCTATATGGCTTCAAAAGCAGGCTAGCATAGTGATTTAAAGAACAGGCTTTGGAGCAAGAAAGACCTTGATTTGAATCCCAGTGAAGCTATTTTCTAATTGAATAACTTTCGAAAAATGGGTTAATTTTCTGTGCCCTTTGTTTCTTCTATAACTTGGGAATAATGATATTATCCTTAGTTTTTTGGTAACTATTCAATAAAATTATGCTCATGAAAGGTATGTGGGACATAGTAATTGCTCAAAGTCAGAGTTATTATTATTGTTATTCTGTCTCCTAGTTGATATACCTGAATGTGGATATTTTTAATGTTTACAAGGCACTATTATATGTCTTCTATGCAGACCTCACGTTCTGTCTATTGCATCTTGTTTTTTGTTTTTTGTTTTTTCTCCTATCCAGTAGAACTTCCCTTTATCAGCCTCTTCATTCCAAAATTTACTCCACACTGCTCAATTTTGGATGATGGTATTTTCTAAGGACTAAAGATTAATGGAAAGGACAGTTAGGGACAGAAATAACTGGACATGTTAGGCAATAAAATTGAGCAAAAGTCAGTTACCTGACATTAAATTCAGGTGTAGGGGCTTTTCATTTCAAACCCAGTAAACATGCTAGAATTCTTAAGGAAAAACAAGTCCCGAAGGTGAAGTTCTGTCTTTTTTGCTTTACACAGTTACAGGTGGGAAAATCAATAAGGTGGTATAATCACACAGAAAGGATTAATGCCACAGGACTATTCTCTTGTGATTGTATAACTGGTGAGCCTCCTTATGCTTATTGTCGGAAGGCTGTCTTGGTAACTTTGCCTTACAAACCTCTAATGAGTGAGTAACAGAGGATGAGGGAAAGTGGGGGAGAGGGCAGCAAGTGAAGGTTGATCTACTGCCAAGAACTAGCCAGGCTCTGAGCAGGGATCTACCCATTGGGAGCATGCCTGGAAAAGTGCATTAGGACTTTTTCTGGAGGGTAAGCTGTAAACTGTCAGCCGTAGCTGTTTTAAACGACTAACAACCACCTCCAAGGTCTCTTTTGTCCTTTGAAGGGAGATTATTTTTGGTTTAAAGTTTGGAGTAGTAAAACCCTGTACAATGTAGTATGTAAATGAAACAGTAAAACTAACTTTGGCATACAACAACTTAGTGGAAATTGATGAATATCACTAATGCTGTTTAGCACCTTTTAAGAAAGTCCTTGTCAAGGGGCTTTATGACTTAAACAAAAAAGTGCTCTGTCCTTGTAAATTATATTCTGGTGAACTCTCTAGTAAAATGCTAATTATTTTTCAGGTGCCAGAAAAAGACAGAATACAGGAGCTGGGATAAGGTACATAGCTGGGACAGAGAGTGCTCTTAGTGGAGGCTGGATCTGAGGCTCATGGGTCTGCCTGCCCATCATGTCTGCAGCGGTAATTAAGCTTTCTAGACACAATGCAGTCAACTAAGGTGTGTTAGTTTTCTAATGCAGCACTGCAGAATGATACAACAGAGGGCATTATAGCAAAGGATAAATTTCCTACCCTAAGGTGCTGGTGCCCTGAGAGGAGTTAGTGGCGTAACGGAATGAATACCAGTTTGCTGTGTGCTCATTAAATTTTAAAAAACTTAACCGTGAACATAGAGATAGAAATTAATAAAATGAGATAATTTTAGCTTCTGAATTTTTTTTAACTTTTCTTGTCTTGCCACAGGTACTCAGCATTACCTGCATGAAATAGATCAATGAATAGCTGCTCTGTTAGCTATATAATTGGGCACTGTAATTCACTTGTCCTTTTCCTTCCTCCCTCTGACTCTTAACTACCCCATCTTACTAAGACAAAGGCAAATCGTATATGGGTCCATTAATTTGGACACAGAAAGAGTTGCAAGTCTGGCATTTCTTCCATTTACTTCAGATAGTGGTGGCTAACTTTCAGAGATTCTTGCGCTCATGTTGTTTAGCTGGAAGAGACAAAATGATCACGCTAACTCAAAAGAACTGAATGCGGGCCAAGGACCAAGGAGAATGCTCAGAGTTCTATGAGTTCTCCAAAATTATGGCAGTATTTCAGTGTATTAACATGTTTGAATTTTTCTGAAAGGTTTCGAACTTTCAGCCCTTTGAAATTACATTCAGTATTTCAATGTATGGACATGTTCGAATTCTTCTGAAAAGTTTTTAACTTTCTGCATATTTTCAAATGTGTTCATAAATCTGTAACAGTTAATGCCTCTGGTTTGCATGCCCCTACACACTCCTTTCTCCATATTTGAATTCTATACGTCTTCCAAAATCAAATTTCATTGTTCATGAACCTTCCGTAACTATTCTGACTCACAATGCATATTTCCATCTCAGAACTTGAATGAAGAAAAGTACAACTGTGTTAAGAGTCCCCAAAGAAAGTTATTTGGTGTGTGAGAGAAAGGAAACGGGGATGGGATGTAGTTAAGGGGTCAGGAAAGGTTTCCTGAGGAAGTGATAGTGTAGCTGAGGTCTGAAGGAAGGGCAGCAAAGAACAAGGAAGAGAGAGAGGGAAGAGTAGATGCTTAAGGCACATTTTAAACTGATGACTAGAGTTGATTTGGTGATGGTTGGTTGAATAAAATTTTCAGATATTCATTATGAAAATGGTTGTTTCCTTTGCACATATAAATACTAGAGCTAGGGGCTAGAACTATGGCAAGACAGTCTTGCACACAATTGTGTAGATTCTGCCTATTCAGGGTAATATCTCACTTTGCAATTGAGAATATTTTGTGTGACTGTTTTCTTCTAAATTTATAGTTTCTTTTAGGTAAATGTCTAGGTCTACTCCTGAGATTCTGAATTATGTCAATGATGGGGCCCAGGCATTGGCACTTTTCAAAAACTCACCAAGTGATTTTAATGAGAAGCCAAATGTTGATAACTACTGTTAGAAGGCCACGAAAGAAACCTTAACAGGATTTACAAATCATAATACCTGGTATTGACAAAGGCCTAGGATATGGATACTCTCTCACACTGCTGCTGAGAGTTTAAATCACTCTGAACTTTCTAGAAGACTATTTGATAATATATTTCAAACACCGTACAATTTCATATTTTTTTCCCCTAGCAATTCTACTTAAGGGGTCTACACTAAAGAAACCATTTGGTACATGGACCAAGATTTTATACAAGGTTGCTCTTCAGATTGTTTCTACGACAAAAGCTAATTGAAAACAATTTAAAACCTTGGCAATAGGGGATTAGTTAAATTAGTCAATTCTTTTTAGCAATTCTTTCTATAATGATACACAACTGCTAGAGATGATATAGCAAAATGCTTAGTGATGTGTGGATGTGTTCAAGGTATAAAGTGAGGAAAGCAGTTGCAAAGTAGTATGTATAATGCCCATACTAAAGAAAGAATTGGAAACGCCACAACAAAGTATTTAACTATATCACTGTTAAATAATATTTTAGGCCGGGGGCGGTGGTTCACGCCTGTAATCCCAGCCCTTTGGGAGGCCCAGGCCGGTGGATCACCTGAGGTCAGGAATTCGAGGCCATACTGGCCAATGTGGTGAAACCCTGTCTCTACTAAAAATACAACAATTAGCTGGGCGTTGTGGTGGGTGCCTCTAATCCCATCCGCTTGGGAGGCTGAGGCAGGAGAATTGCTTGAAAGGGCAGGCAGAGGTTGCAGTGAGCCGAGATTCCGCCCCTGCACTCCAGCCTGGGTGACAGAGTAAGACTCTATCTCAAAATAATAATAATAACAATATTATTTCAGATGATTAAATTTTAAAAAATCTTTTTTTTAACTTTTATAGATTCAGGGGATAAATGTACAGGTTTGTTACGTGGATATATATGTATAGTATTGGGGTTTGGGCTTCTAGTATACCCATCACCCAAATAGTGAACATCATACAGAACAGGTAATTTTTCAACCCTCACACTAGCTCCACCAGTCTCCTTCATTCTGGGATTCCTAGTGTTTATTATCTTCTTCTGCCTGCCTGTGTGTAGCCATTGTTTAGCTCCCACTTATAAGTGAGAACATGGAGTGTTTAATTTCCTGTTTCTGAGTTATTTCACTTAGAATAATGGCCTCCAGCACCCTTCATGTTGCTGAAAACAAAACAAAATATAATTTCATTCTTTTTATGGCTGTATAGTAGTCCATGGTGTATATATACCACATTTTCTGTATCCTATCATCTGTTGATGGACACTTAGATTGCTTTCACGACTTTGTTATTGCAAACAGTGCTGAGATAAACATACAAGTACATGTGTCTTTTTTATAAAACGATTTCCTTTCCTTTAAGTAGATACCCAGTAGTGGAGTTACTGGGTCAAATTGTTGTGCTATTTTTAGTTCTTTAAGAGCTCTCCATACTGTTTTCCACATCGACAGAAGTTGTACTAATTTACATCCCCACCAACAGTGTGTAAGTGTTTCCTTTTCTCCATATCCTTGCCAATATCAGTTGTTTTTTAACTTTTTAATAATGGCCAGCCATTCTGATTGACATCAGATGGTATCTCATTGTGGTCTGAATGTGGTGTTAATTGCAAGACTGTTAGTTTGTTGGCTACTTGTATGTCTACTTTTGAGAAATGTTCGTTCATGTCTTTTGCCTACTTTTTAATGGGGGGTTGTTTTATTCTTATTGAGTTGTGTGAGTTCCTTCTAGATTCTGAATATTAGTCATTCACTGGAGACATAGTATGGAAATATTTTCTCCCATTCTGTAGGTTGTCTGTTTACTGTGTTGACTACTTATTTTGCTATGCAGAAACTTTTTAGTTTAATTAAGTCCAATTTGTTTATTTTTGTTTTTGTTGCTTTTGCTTTTGAGGTCTTAGTCATAAATTACTTGCCTAGGCCAATGTCCTAAAGAGTTTCTCCTACATTTTCTTCTAGGATTTTTATAGTTTCAGGTCTTACATTGAAGTCTTTAATCCATCTTGAGCTAATTTTTGTATATGTTGAAAGATAGGGATTCAGTTTCATTCTTCTGCATATAGCTAGCCAATTTTTCCAGCACCGTTTAGTGAATAGAGTGTCCTTTCCCCATTGTTTTTTTGTTGACTTAATCAAATATGAGTTGATTGTGGGTATGCGGCTTTATTTCTGGGGTCTCTGTTCTGTTTCATTGATCTATGTATCTGTTTTTGTAGTAAAACCAGGCTGTTTTGGTTACTAAAACCTTGTAGTATAATTTGAAGTTAGAAAATGTGATGCCTTTAGCTTTGTTTTTTTTTTGTTTTTTTTTTTTTTTTTTTTTTTTTTTTTTGCTTAGGATTGATTTGACTATTTGAGATTTCTTTTGGTTCTATAGGAATTTTAGGATTGTTTTTTCTAATTCTGTGAAACGTGACATTGGCAATTTGATAAGAACTGCACTGAATCTGTATATTGCTCTGGACAGCACAGTTGTTGATTCAGTAACAATGTTAATTCTTCCTATCATGAGCATAAGGTGTTTTTCCATTTGTTTGTGTCATCTGTGATTTCTTTCATCAGTGTTTTGTAGTTCTCCTTGTACAGATCTTTTACCTCCTTGGTTAAATTTTTCCTTGGTATTTGTGTGTGTGTGTGTGTGTGTATGTGGCTATCACAAATCAGACTGAATTATTGATTTGGTTCTTGGCTTGGTGGTCATTGATGTATAGAAATGCTACTGATTTTTGGCCGGGCACAGTGGCTCACACCTGTAATCCCAGCACTTTCGGAGGCTGAGGTGGGCGGATCACGAGGTCAGGAGATGGAGACCATCCTGGTTAACACGGTGAACCCTATCTCTACTAAAAATACAAAAAATTAGCTGTGCGTGGTGGCACTTGCCTGTAGTCCTAGCTACTCAGGAGGCTGAGGCAGGAGAATCGCTTGAACCCAGGAGGTGGAGGTTGCAGTGGGGCAAGATCATGCCCTTGCACTCAAGCCTGGGTGACAAAGTAAAACTCTGTCTAAATGAAATAAATAAAATAAAATAAAATAAAATAAAATAAAATAAAGAAAGGCTACTCATTTTTGTGTGTTGGTTTTGTATCCTGAAATTTCTCTGAAGTCGTTTATCAAGACTAAGAATCTTTCAGAGGATCATTAGTGTTTTGTAGGTATAAGATTATGTCATCACATTAACAGAGATAATTTGACTTCCTCTTTTCCAATTTGGATGCCTTTTACTTTTTTCTCTTGATTGATTGCTCTGGCTAGAACTTTCTAGATGCTTTTTAATTTTTTTTTTTTTGCTTGTCTGAATTCTGTCAACATCTTTGTAATAAACATGCATTATTTTTATATAGGAAAATTACAATTTTAAGAAGGATATTGACAAAGGAATGCATACATTGTTAGACGGATAAATGCCTTACCTCATGAGACATACTTCAAAAAATAATATGAAAGAGAAATCCCGAGTGGACTGAATACCAGACAACCTGAGGGCTTGATAAAAAATGCAGAATGCTGGACTCCTTCTTTATCAAATTCTCCAGGAAGTTCTGATGTAGACTTTAACTAATGGTGTTTTGGAAATTCCCAGGGGAGTTCCATCTTGTGGCATCTCTACGATTTTAGTTAATATTTTTCCCTTACCTAAATTTTTCATGTTTGCAGACATAGTTTCAGAGAATCTCATTTAATGTAGGTTTATTTTAAGGAATCAAGAGAAAGTAAGTCTCAAATCCTTGTTGTTTGGCTTCAGTGATAACTACACCATTGGGCCTCATGAATAACGAAAGCCACCAGGACAAAATGCATCTAGAGTGTCCAGAGCACCCCTCGGGAAGCAGGTGTCTGAATACCCTCTGCTAATTCCCTTATGGTCTCCCAGTTACTCTGGGGAGGCTGCTATGTAGTCACTTCACTTATTAGATCAGGCAGCTTCTGCTTGCTGATGTCTTCTCTCCCTCATGGCTTCTTGGGTCCCATTGCTTGTGCTTTCTCTTTCTCTCCTTTTATTTTTCTCTTTCTGTTCCTTCCACTGAATGTCTTCTTCACTCTTGAGTGCTGAATGTTGGGCAACTTGCCAGAGGCATCTGCCTTTGGGTGAGACACTTACCCATGGTCCAGTCCTCTGTGGCAGTGCAGTCATGTGTTACAGAGCATGGGCTATGCTGAAGAAACCACAAATGCCTTCATTCATTCATTCATTCATTCATTCATTCATTCATTCAAAAAAGTGCTGTGGAACAATTACTGTGTGCCAGGCAGTATTATTCTCTCAGAAGCAGTTGTAGCTCTGGAAGGTCCTCAGAGTGTTTTAGAGCTTTCTCTGATTTTTTCTTGTATTCAGGTTTAGCATTTAGACGTTAGTGGGAGTGGCTTATTGACTCAAGGGGGAAATGATCCTGAAGAAGAGGAGTCAAGTTTCTTTTCAGAACTCTCTTCTCCCTCTCTGTTGAGTCTGTCTGCTCTGATCAACTGACTTTTTTTTTTTTTTTTTTTTTTTTTTTTCCAGAGAGAGGCTGCTGAGCAACATCCTGCTCATTTCCACAGTAGCCTAGTTTGACTCCTGCCTGTGGTTTCTTCCTTCTGACACTTCAGTGGTTTGATTATGGAAGAAATTAAGGGATTTACCTCCTCTTGCCTTGCCTATTTAGTATATTTTAATACCATAATGCAAATAAGTTTTAATTGCTCATTTCTATTCAGCAGTCTAGCATGTTCTTAATCAGGTGGAGGGACAAGGCACTGTTCTTCCTTTGGAGCTGTCAGGACTGTCAGCACTAGCTTGGGGCGGGTGTGTGACAGAGAGCCTGAGGAAGTGGCTACACAGAAGAAGGAAACTGCCTATGGAGGATACATACGTCTCTCTACCCTTACCTTACTCTTGCCCCTTTGTGATTCTTTGAGACAGTGATACTCTCCTCACATCAGAGAAATCGAAGGCTCAGAGATTCAGTGTTTCATTATCAATTCTCAGCCCAGAATTTGGGCTTTTTGACCTTGAAGCTTAGAATCTTTCTAGCGAGGTTTCGTGTTGCTAAGGGGAAAGATCCCATTGAACTTGCCTTTTTTCATGAATTAATGAACAATCAAAGACTTTAAATTAAGTAGTGTGGGTAAACAAAGGTAAATCTCTCTGGCTCCTTCTCCTACTCCTAATTTGAAGTGTATATTATTCTTATTGTGGGCTCACCTGAAATTCCATTTTTCCATTGAAGCTTTTCAAGACCCTTCTTAGCCTATGCAAGGTTTCCCTGATTTGAATTTTTATTGTTTTGTGATCCATTTAGGGCTCGGATTGCATCTGTATTATTGTCACTTATATTTTTATCATATGTCCTATCACAATAGACAGTTGACAAACTATTTGAAGGGCAGAGTCCAGGGACCTCTTCCTGTGAATTCTAGCTGTATATATTTGCGAGCGATCAATAGATTATTGATCACCATTGCAATTACTCAATAGATATTGGTTGGTTGACTGATTTTGGAAAGCTGCTGAAAACATCTTGTAGAAAGTCCTTCTTTTCAATTTCTGGGCAGAATTGCTACTTCAAATTCTATTCCCCAGAAGTTTTGGGTGGACCTTGAAGAGCAAGTCCTTTTAGACATAGAATATATTTTAGAGTTAGTAGGCTTCACTTGTATAGGAATTCATTTTATGAATCATGAAACAGGGCCAAATAACTTGCTGCTTTCCTGACTCCTGGAGCTAGTTAGACATTCATGATGACATTTTGGACTTGAAAGCTTGAAAAGGATGTAAGAGTTGATGTTTTACACTAGCCCAGGGAAATCTCCTGCTGGGAAGCCAACACACAAAGCGTTTTGGATGCTCCTGAGTATAAGTAATACTCTCACAGACCCTCTAAGCTATGAATATTACTGAAATGGTCCTTTTGACTAATAGAAGGCTATTTTTGGAATGTGAAGCTAGAAGAGAAATTTGGAGCAGGGATCTGAGTCATTCTTTGTTATTCTGGTTAATTACCACAACTCTGCTTGAGGGATACTGACTGTTGCTAAGTAATAAAAATAGACAAGGCCCACAAAGGAAAGTGGGTAACTGTTATGAAACTTGCAAGCACTTTAGAAAGATAAGACTGAGGTGGAAAGGAAAATCTCACAGAAAAGGAAATCTAGTAAGAAAATGAAACTAATATTTTATACAGCCTACATTTAGAAACCAGTCAAATGAATTAAAGCAAATACTATCTTTAATTTTTTGCAATTCAGACATTTATTGCCGTTCCATTTTTTTCAACTTAAATAGCTTATTAGTAAATTTCTGTTTGAAGGTTTTTAAAATTGCTAAATCTTCAGATTTGCAAATGGAGTAGGACAATTTTACCCATTAGATTAATAAAAACAAAAATTTAGACCCTTTAATTCTTTCCCAAAGAGTAGTTATTACAATGACAGCAGTTATGGATCAACCCACTGGACCTTCAAAAATGAGAAATTAGCAGTTGGAGGATAAAAAGCAATCACAGAGCTATGAATGATGGTTAGTTTAGTTATGGTTAGTTTATGCTAAGTCTAACAGATTGGACTATATACACTTGTACTCACACTGTTGATTTGTTTTTCTTCTATTTATTGCTTTCTTCTCTTTCTTTTTCACCTAAGCTAATTTTTTTTCGCTTTACTTTTGGCTTTCTACTTCTAATTTTAAGTGCATTTTTGTGTGAATTTCTCTTTTTTTTTCTATTTTCTCTCTTTACCTTTTATCTTGTTCTTTTTTTGTTGTTATATTTCCTTTCTGATTCTCTACTTTATTCCCCTTTCCTTTCTCTTCTTTTCCTTCTATTTGCAAAGTTAGATGGCCGTGGGTATTTAGGCATTAATTATTATTTAATAGAATTTGATATTCCATATTTAAATTTTAAATCAGTTTAGTTTATATATACAGTTGATTTTGACCTCTTGAATTTGTAGAATTTTTATGCCTATCACATATGAGCATTTATGAGCAATTACCATTTTCCAGGGAATGCATTAGCTGCTGGAGCTAAGAAGATATAGTATTTTTTAGTCTCAGGCCTTGAATTGCCCTTAAGGTACTGGGAGACTCAGACTTGTGAGCCAATAATACAATGCAAAGGTATTAAGTACTCTAGTACTAATAAAAACTTGCCTTTGGGTGAGAAGAGAATGGATACTTACCTATGCCTGGGGATGTTGAGGGAAGTTTCCTAGAAAAGAATCCACTCGGGGGAGGGAAGTCTTGAAACAAGAACGGGGCTGCAGGTAGAAGACTGAAAAGAGGGTACTGGGTTTTATTACCATATGACCTTCAACAGACTTTCTCTGGAATGTTAGTGGCCTTTAGGAAAATGCATCCCAAAGGATAAGCAGTGGACACCCTCGATTGTGTCTGCTGGGAAAAAGGCATATAAATAACTTCTGACAGGAAGAAGAGTTTTATGGGTTTTATATGTATGTGCGTGTGTGTGTTCCTATATGTATGTATGTATATATGTATGTACTTATTTATTTATTGAGATGGCTCTCACTGTTGCCCAGGCTGGAGTGCAATGATGTGATCTCGGCTCACTGCAACCTCCTTCTCCTGGGTTCAAGCGATTCTCCCGCCTCAGCCTCTTGAGTAGCTGGATTACAGGCGTGCACCACCATGCCTGGCTAATTTTTTGTATTTATTGTAGAGACAGGGTTTTGACACGTTGTCCAGGCTGGTCTTGAACTCCTAACCTCAAGTGATCCGCCCACCCCAGCCTCCCAGGCTGGAATAACAGGCACGAGCCACCTCGACTGGCCTGGAGTTCTGTTCTGGGTTACATGACAGCTTCAGGGCATCATGAGGACACAAAAATGATCAGAACCTCTACTATAGTAGAATTTCCCAAACTGCTCCAGAGAGATGTTTGTGGATATTAAGAAAAATAACTTTCTTTTATGGTTTAATAGTTTGGGAAATAGTGAGGATAAAAAAGTTTATAAGTGGCATTCAGGACTATTCTAATATGCTAATCACCACCAAAAAATCTTCCAGTGAGATATACACTAAGAATATTTCCAAAGTGATTTAACCTTGGGCTTTGTTTTCATGGATTGGAATGGAGGGTTCCTGACATAAAAGCCCACTTTTTTTGCTGTAAGCACAGAGAGATGTTTCTCCTCTCTGCCTCTTTCCTAGAGATACTGCTCTAAAGAAAATATGAATAGCATTTTATACTATGTGCCTGCCTGCAGACCCCTCCAAAAAGAGAAATATAGTCAAAGCTAGTTTCCTGGCTTGTTCCAAAAGTTCACTCAGCACTGCAAGGATTAGCCACCTATAAGCTGAGTAACCATACACAAACCATATTACCTCTCTGAATGTCTGCTTCCTTCCTTGACACTTCATCCAAAGCAGTTAAGGGAATGCAAGTACCGCTAATAAACCCTGACTGTTGTACCTTTCCTAGGGGAACTAGAAAAATAAGTTTTTCAGTGCCAAAAGAAAAAAATCTTCTAGAGGTTGATTTTTAGGCATTTAGTCAGACAAGAAGAAGCTTGTTTGAAAATAAATGGGTTAACAGAGAGTTCCAAGTTCCCATAGATCAATATCACATAGTGAACTGCTTTATCTCTCTACTCTTCAACTAGGCCTTTGGTGAACTTTGGTTTCCTAGTCTCTTCTCTAGAAAGGGATGCCAAGCAATGTCTTGTTGACTAAATAGTCAAATGAGGACATGAAAACCCAATTAGCACTTGCCCCTTCCGAAAAGGGCCATCTGGAGGCTCAAATCTTGTGTCTTAAAAAATTGGCAGCTTTCTTCTTAGAAAACTACGTTTGGTGGTGTTTAAAGAATTCATCCAATGTGGCTTGAGTTTTATGGAGATCTAAACTTTTGAGCAATATTTGAGAAAATGGCAAGCTTAAAATGTTTCTGAGTAAATCTGCAGCTATAGTTTATTTTCCCCCACTCCTGAGTCCTAAGGATGAGTTTTCTGAGTAAAAATGGAATTGTAGATGGACTAAACAACCAAAGTAAAACCTTTGGTTTTGTGGAAAACATCCAGGGTAAGTTAAACAGTCCATTTAAATTATTTAATGCTCCTTATATAACTAAATTTTTATGTATGGCACCTATGACCTTTATTGTGTAATGTCTTAGCAAGATAAGCTACTAGAAAAATAACTCAGTGAGGAGTGAATGTTTATAAGAATTTTTAATTGCAAAGAAGCACAAGGGTCTTTGCTTTGAGGACAAAGGGTTATTGAGAGGACACCTGTGTGTTTTCTTAAGAATCTTAAAAGTCTACCTGTATTGAATTTGTTAAAACCCTCTATTCATGTTATTCATGTGGAGATCTATCTGCAAACCTCATGGTTAAGTCCAGGTTTGAAAAATAGAATGCCTACATTTAGGATCAGGGAGTTGGAGTTAAAATAAGATAAAGTGAAATAAAACAAATTTGAGGGGAGCACAAGTTTTTACTTTGTCATTCTCTGAAATACCTACAGTTACTACAGAACTATGAATTCTTGAAGACCCGTAGGCATTATAAAGTATGTCCACTAAATTCATTTGAAGCATAAAACATCGAAATTTCATCAACCTTCCTCAATTTTCTGCTCTACAACCAACACTCAAAACTTCTACATTTCCTGGTTACTGGTTACCATACTCACATCCTAAGTGTGCCCATGCCAGCAGTGCTTAGGTATGTCCCTCTTCAAAGCATGAACAAGGTATTCCTTGTTTCCCGAGGACTCTGTGTGTTTGTAGGGGAGAGGCAGCAATATTTAAAGGACATGAAGGGACATTTCTCATTCATCCAGGAAATGCTATGTCTGGGAGGAGGCAAAGGGTGCTGCAACAACTTTAAGGTTAGTTCTGAGCTTCACAGAAGCATCCCTAGTGCCATTAGTGATGCAGGGAGACTAGTGTTATTGTTGAGGTCACCAATCCATCAGCTACAGAGATAGTCTTGTAGGTGAGAAGCACAGCTCCTTTTCACTTGACGACTTCTGCTTCTAACCACAGATACTGTGACTTTCACCCTCACTTAGCTCTTGCTGAGTGGTAAGAAATTTAAGGAAGTAACCTGTCTGGATACTAGATATGCTGATTTCCCTCTTCTTTTATTACTTTAAGGTAGGGTTGACGTGAGATGTAGGAACTGAATAGGTCTGAAAGGATCACTTCCACACAGCAGAATACTGGCTATGCAGGGTTCAATCGGGACAGCAGCAGAAAATGAAGCATTCTGGTGATACATGATTTTTTTCCCCTTAAATCAAGAGCACAATTTGCCGTGGGTGAACTTTGACTGATGTGTTATGTAAGCATCCAGATTTATATTAAGATGGCATAGGACAATTGTATCAAATTATAAGAGGACCAATTTTCGTCGTTTGATTGTTGTGAAGATAAGAAAGAAAACTTCGCGTTGACTACTGATAAGAAAGAGTGCCATCTAGAGGCATTGCCTAGAACTCCACTTTATTCTCAAGAATCATCCTTCAAGGTGACCTTGGGCTGTGTTGCTCTTTAACCGTGGAGCTGAAGATTGATAATGAGGGAAAGGGAGCAGTACGCGCTGCCATATGGCAACAGACTCAGATATTTTGAAGACTAAATTGTGTTGACACAAAGTGAGGGCTTGGTCCTTACTTAGTTCCTAATGCCCTTTCTCCATCTTTCCAGGGATGCATCTAGTCACTTGACAGCTTTTATACTATGGGGGTTTACTTTTAGTCTTCATATTTTAAAGGTTTTTTTTTTTTTTCTATAACAGAAATAAAATGCTTAGAAATAATATTATTTTTCCTTTGTGTTAGGAAAAGTAAGTTGTTCAGGTGATTACATAGTTGGTTTTTAAAGCCCTAAGAGGAGAAACTGTGTAAAATAAAGAGCAACATGGGAGGTACAATGCCATCTCTAATTCTACTTTGACACATGTAATTTGACTAATTGTTAAACCATGTTCCTTAATGTTCCTGGGAATTAGTTTCTTTTCCCCATCCTGGATCATACTACTTAATAGTAGTAAAGTAATTCCCAACCTAGTGCCAATGTTTGCTTTCCAATCTTCAGGCCCACAGTAAACCATAGATTTGGATAAGAGATCAGAAAGAGATTTGAAGTCACACGACACATCATCATTATCATGCTATAGATATGTGGCAGGATTTTCCTACAAAACCAAATAATACATCAATAATGACTTCACCATTATTCTGGTAATATGATGGTTAACAACACATGAAATAGTGGCCAAGGTAAAGGTTAACCCCCGTTCCCTGCGAAAGAGGCATAAATGAAGTTGGCAATAGACCCTGAAGTTTAGAGTCCTTGACTAACAAACTACTTCTAAAATGAATGGCTATCAGGCACGTGTGTTTGAATTCAATATCTGCAGTATTGGATTTTTCTGTTGTGACTTTCACATAAGAGGTTTGGACAAATGCCTTTGTTCTTTGGGGAAAGCCTGGTTCTTACTGTAGATATTTCTGGATTCTGCTATGATAGGTGAGCTACAGTGAAGCAGTGCAGAATCCACAATCTCCAATGATAATCTTTTTGAAATTTGTTCAGGATGATCCACACCCCTCGAGATGGTGATTATTGGTATTTGGTTTACCAATGACACATTAAAAAATGATTAAATCATTTGTTTCCAAACTTCAGTAACCAATTGTAAAAGCTCAGTTTGTTTGCGTCCTTCTTGCAGTTAATTAAAAAGAGGATTTTTATAGCCTCAAGTGCAGTTTAATTTATAACAGGCATTTCTTCCTCCTGTTTTTAATTACCATCTTTGCATGGTGATGTTGGATCTTTTCCCTTTTATTGACTACTAACGCCTAGTTTCCCGAGACCAGCTCTATGGCTGTTAGTTAGAAAATAAAGAAATTTTATGTATTTTTAGCCACTTTCAGCTAGGCAGAAGAATATAATTGTCTGATGTGGGTTCATTTCCCCTTTGTTTTTCCCCATTAAAAAGGCAATCTTCCCTACCAAATAATGTTTTCTATTTCAAAATATGTTATGTATAAAAGTTTAAGAAGACTGGAATGTGAGTCCAAATCAAGTTACAATTCTTTTGTCACCCTGATTATTGCGTTGGGTAGGCAGAAATGCAGAGTTTTTCAGTGCTCCCAGAAGAACTCTTGGCATTTCTAATTCATTGAATAAATACATGAATGCATTTCTTTGCTTACTGGTCAATATAATGAGAGGACCTAATAACCCGATTCATGGAGGAGTAGAGAAAAGAAAAGCAAGAAGCAAAACAATAGTTACTTGGATATTTGGGGAATCTAGAATTTCAAATAGTTGAAACACTGGAGTAAATTCCTTGGTGTCAGTTTTGTGCAGCCAGTGTTAAACCGGTGTGTGCAATCAGTAGAAGGGGGTACTGCCACAGCTTGGCCGTTGGCCTATTTACTTCAAATTTGGAAGGAGAGCTGGGAAAAGTTTCAGAGCAGAGAATAATAGCACGGTCAGTCTAGGATATAGGGTTGCAACTCTCTGATATTTCTATGCTTTCTTTTTTATTCTTTCCTTCCTTTAGAAATAAAGAAGAAACCCAAAATGGCAGAGGAATTTGCTTTTTATTCCCACAACCATATCCCAAGGCTATCTTACAAAATAAGGTAAATTCATCTTCAAGTGATAAATGTAACTGATTATTAGGATAGCATTGCCCATATTTTATGGAGCAATTAGAAAGATTAAATTTTTTATTTAATCACCACAATCTACAGATACTATTTTTGCACTTTAGAGATTTTAAAAAAATCGTGAGTGCTAGAGCTAACCTTGCCTACTTGCAAGGCCTTTTCTTTCTCTTGCTCTACAGCTGAGATCACAGGTGTGAGCAAACCTTGAATGGTTTCATTTCCTTTCTCCTTGGGAAGGTAAAATCAAGTTAAGACTTCACCTTGCCTGAGCTTTGTTGATAGAGTCACAAATGTGAGTCCGACAATGGCAAGTGGAGCTGTTTGGAGCCCCCGAGTTAGAGTCAGGTGGCTTGGAGCATCTCCACTATGCAGGTTTGCTCAGCAGCCATAGCGAGCTATAGATGGGAAGAGCTGCTTGTCCCTTTTCTCTTTCAAGCAGATCTTTAGGCCACACATGTGTCTGAGGCAGCATTCACTTTCAAAAGCACATTCTTACTTTCTAATGAGAATAGAGAGCTTCATTCTCTACAATCCTATGGATAGTTTTTATCTTAATGCTCTTAACATGTTATATTCTGTACTCATGGTAACAGCACCCCTATTATGTCCTAACTCTGTGCTTCACACATCAAAGGCAATGTAACTGAAATCTGATGCTTAGGTTTTAGGGATGCACTAAGATCTGCAGACACTATTGAACAAACTAACGGGCTTGGTGGGAAGAAATCCTGGCAATAGAGTTTTTGTCTTGTCCCAGGTTTCATCAACATTTTGGAACATGAATTTTAGGATCAGCTTTTTTTCTGGAAAAAAAAGAAAAAAAGCTAAGTTTTTGATAAGAATTGTGTTGAATCTGTAGATCAACTTGCAGAGTTTTGTTATTGTCTTACACCATTCAGACTGTTATAATAAAATACCTTAGACTGGGTAGCGTATGAACAACAAAAACTTAATCCTCACAGTTCCGGAGCTGGGAAGTACAAGATCAAGAAGCCAGCTGACTCAGTGTCCTGGGAGGGCCTGTTTCCTGCTTCATAGATGGCGCCTTCTTGCTGTGTCCTTACATGGTAGAAGGGCTAGCCAGTTCTCTGAGGCCATCTTTATAAGGTCACTAATTCCAATCATGAGGGCACTGCCTTTATGAACTAATTACCT
Source organism: Rhinopithecus roxellana (assembly GCF_007565055.1). Classification (NCBI taxonomy): domain Eukaryota; kingdom Metazoa; phylum Chordata; class Mammalia; order Primates; family Cercopithecidae; genus Rhinopithecus; species Rhinopithecus roxellana. The sequence continues at coordinate 58,462,664 of NC_044553.1, read as the reverse complement.
TCCCAAAGCCCCATCTCCTAATACCATCACCTTGGGAGTTAACACATCAATGTATGAATTTTGGAGAAACATTCAGACCATAGCAGTCATCTTAATAATAAGTCTTTCAATCCATGAACATCGAAATTTCTTTCCATTTATTTAGGTCTTTTCTAATTTCTTTCAGCAAATACTTTGCAGTTTGTAATGCACAAATTGTTGACCTCTTCTATTAATTTTATACCTACGTGTTTATTCTTGTAGGTGATATTGTAAATTAAATTGCTTCCTTTATTTCATTTTGGATTGTTCATTGCTAGAATATAGCAGTGCAATTGATTATTGTTTATTGATCTTGTAACCTGCAGTCTTGTTGAACTTATATATTAGTCTCAATAATTTTGATTTTTTGTGTGAATTCCTTAGAATTTTTTACATTACAAGACTATGTTATCTATTAATAGTGATGGTTTCACTCCTTTCTTTTCAATATAAATACCTTTAAATATGTAATATTACTTGTCTATTTACATTTACTCTTTCTATAGTAGGAAGATTCCTCAAGGAACTAAAAGTAGATCTACCATTTGATCTAGCAGTCCCTCTACTGGGCACCTTCCCAAAGGAAAATAAGTAATTATATCAAAAAGACATCTGGATGTGTATGTTTATTGCAGTACAATTCACAATTGCAAAGATATGGAATCAACCTAGGTGCCCATCAATCGATGAGTGGATTAAAAAGTATGTATATATTCCATGTGTATATATACCATGGGCTACCACTCAGCCTTAAAAAAAATGAAATAACATCTTTTGCAATTCTTGGAATTTACTGGAGGCCATTATTCTAAGTGAAGTGATTCAAGAATTAAAAACCAAATACTACATGTTCTCACAAGTGGGAGCTAAGCTATCTACTGCAATGCAAAAGCATACAGAATGGTATAAGGGACATTGGAGACTCAAAAGAAGGAGGTTGGGAGGATGATGAAGTATGAAAAACTACCTGTTGTTCACAATGTACGCTCCTCAGGTGATAAGTGCACTGAAATCCTAGACTTCACCACTATGCAATTAAACCATGTAACTAAAAACCACTTGTACCCTTAAAACTATTGAAATAAAAAAAAAATTTAAGTTACTCCTTCTTCTTGAGTAAGGTTTGATCATTTGTGTCTTTCTAGGAATTTCTAGGAATTTGTTCTTTTCTAGGAATTTGTTCGTTTCAACAAGTTAATTCATTTTTTGGCATACGATTTTTAATAAAATTTTCTTGTAATTATTTTTATTTTTAAAAGGTCAGTAATGATGGCTCACTCTTTCATTCCTCATTTTTGAGCCATACTTTGAGCCTTTGCTTCTTTTCTCTTGGTCAGTCTATGCTAAACTGATTCTATAATCCATGAATAGATTTCAACCTGCAGTTTAAAACTTAGCCCTGGGTGCATTAAGTAACCTATCTGGCACTCTAGCTCCCCTCCATAACATGAAAACCCCATAAAGGGCCTTTCAAGTTCTAACAGTTTAAGATTCTATAAAATTTTATTCTAGAGCATTGTGGGTTCTTGTTACATTGTTTCCCAGATGAAGTCCTATGTGAGTAGCTGGTGCATCTAAAACAGTGACTCCCCCAAATGTGATTCCCTGCTAACAGCATCAACATTACTTGGGAACGTCTTAGAAATGTCAATGCTCAGACTCAACCCCAGAATTGGAAACTCTGGGGTGGGACCCAACAAGGTTTTTGCAAGCCCTCCCATTGATTCTGACATATGCTAAAGCTTGAGCATGACTGGTGTAGAACAACTATCTCCTCTGAAATAGATTCCCTACATCTAGTCTTCTGATTTTAATGTCTCTGCTTCTATACCTCATCCCCTAGTCCTCAATATTCCTTGAGAAATCAATTCCTACACTATCTCTGGGTGCTAAGACAGTGCAGTGAGGCGCTTCAGATAAAAGTAACTCCAGCCATTTCTGGCCTATTGTGCATAGAGTTCCTCTTCCTGCAGAGATGCCCAATGGTCTTGAGAAGGGAATGAGTCCAATTTAAAGAAGAATTTCTGTGCCCTCTAGTGGAGAAGACCGCAGCTTCTCTTCTCTTCTCTTCCAGCATATACTCACATTTTATGTGCTGATGGAGGCGTCAAAAGGCTGGGCTGCTAGGTTGTTGTTGATTTTCATAGATACATAATTTAAGAATTGTTGCTTTTTTGTTTTTATTACATTTTTAATATTTTTGCCATGTGGGGTTTTTCCAGCATAGGTATTACCCCTTCCCTGGGTCAGAAAAAGCCCTCTTGAAATATCTAGTTAGATATCTTAGCTATCTCCTACGTAAGCAGGGTCCTCGAGACTAGTGCACACTAGTGATGGATTGCAGAAGGGGAAGGTTTCAGTAAGGTACTTGATATTCCTCTCTGTGTTTATCTCTGTTTCACTTTTTTTCTTGAAACATTATGTAGAATATAAGCGAAATTTTTATATTGAACAACCCTAAAGAGAAAAAGGAAAAGGATGATATTTAGCCCACGGTTCTTTTTTCAAAAATAAGAAGACTGCTGTATCTGTGAATGTAGCCATTTTGATTTGTTTAAAGCTATATTTCTAACTGTTGTCCCTGCCCTATGATATTATCACACAATTAACAAAGTCAGCAGATCTACATGCTAAACCAAATATCAGAAAATGATAAATTAGCTAACTATTAACTTGCACTCTTGAACAAATTACAAATCATTCTGATTCTCAATTTCTTTATAATGTAGAAGTGATCCGTTCTCAAACCTACTCATAGCACTGCTGTTGGAAATTACTTATCAACTAGTTTAACACCTATAGCACCCCCTGTGTGCTAGGCAGTAGGGATAAAACAAAATTGGGATGGGGGAGCCCTGTCCTATTAGGACATAATGTACAGTGGATGGACAATAAAAGACAAGCAAAAACTAGACAGTATATCACCTGGTAGTAAGTATTAGGGAGAAGAAAGATCTGACAGTGGAGATACAGAATGGATCAGGGAGGAGGTGAATATACTTTCTAATGAGTTAGTCATGGAAATCCAACTGAGGATGTGACATTTGAGCAATGATCTGAAGGACATTAGGGAGTAGCTGTGATGATATCTGGGAGAAGAAAATTCCACATGGAGGGAAGAATAAGCCAAAATCCCTTGTTGAGGATGTGCCTGTGGTGTCCAAGGAACAGAGTAGGGGCCAGAGAGTCTGGTATGTAGTGAGAGGGGGAAGATGGCAGGAAGTGAGGTCAAAGAGGTGACAAGGGTAGGAAGAGAAGAAGACATGTCGGGTCTTGGGGCCACTGCAGGATGTTGGCTTTTACTCTGAGATGGAAGCCACTGCAGCGTTTTTTGTTTGTTTGTTTGTTTTGTTTTGTTTTGTTTTCAGGCGAAGTCTCGCTCTGTCACCCAGGCTGGAGTGCAGCGGCTCAATCTCCGCTCACTGCAAGCTCCGCCTCCCGGGTTCACGCCATTCTCCTGCCTGAGCCTCCTGAGTAGCTGGGACTACAGGTGTCCACCACCATGCGTGGCTAGACTTTGTATTTTTAGTAGAGACAGGGTTTCTCCTTGTTAGCCAGGATTGTCTCGATCTCCTGACCTCATGATCCTCCCTCCTCGGCCTCCCACAGTGCTGGGATTACAGGCGTAAGCCACCGCGCCTGGCCCACCACTGCAGAGTTTTAAGCAAGGGACCAACATGATCTGATTAGTTTTTAAGACAATTACCATTTGCTTCTTTGTTAAGAACAAACCATTAGGGCACAGGGCGGAAGGAAGAGACCAGTTAGAAGGATGATGGTGGTTTTCTTCAGAAAAGTAGCCAAGACCATGGTGGGAAGTGGTCAGGTTATGGATGTGTCTCTAAAGGTAGATTCAGTAGATGTTGCTGATGAGTTGGATGTGTGCTTTGAGAGAAAGAGAGGAGTCGAGGATGGTGCCAGGACATCCGTGGTGAGTGAATGGTAGGATAAAGTTGTCTCTCCATTTCTACATTTTCCCTTAATCTGGACAACTAATCCAAGTGAAGATCTGTAGATGTCTTCTCTAAAGTGTCGTCATGTGCCACTTGTTTTCTTGCCTAGTTCAGGCCTTTATCTCAGTCATCAAAAGTTTGTATCTCAGAGCGCTAGTTCCATGAGCTACATGATGGAAAAGTGGTTCAGTGTTCAACTCAGTTGGAAAATGCTATATTTCTGTCTCTTTTGGAGGTTTGCCATAAAGGCTCTGAGAAAAAATGCAACAAAACACATCTGTTTTACTTCATTCAGTTTAGTATATCCTTTCTTTCTTTGACTTGAAATATCTTTGATTCACTTACCTTCTATTTATAAAAAAGTTTAAGATATATGTTGGGAAATGTTGACATAAAACAACCCCACCTCCAGGACATCCTCTAAGCCTCCTGTTAACTGTTACCACATTAATTTCTCTAAAATACACTTTTGCCATGTCGTTTTATCCACGGAAGTCACATGGCTGTGGCACAGTCTCCTGTCAAATCCTGCAGCACACAGTGATCATGTTATTCATGTGGTTCTTAACATATATTACTGTGTGTTAATATTAACACTTAAAATTGTGTACCTTTGCCTCAAAATATATTCCTTTGAGAGCAACAATTATCTCTTGGTCGTCTTTGTATCACCTATGAAACCTAATACAGCAACTTATATAAAATACATGTTTGGCCGGGCACAGTGGCTCACACCTTTAATCCCAGCATTTTGGGAGGCCGAGGCAGGTAGGTCATCTGAGGTCTGGAGTTCGAGACCAGCCCGACCAACATGGTGAAACCCTGTCTCTACTAAAAATACAAAAATTAGCTGGGTGTGGTGGCATATGCCTGTAATCCCAGCTACTTAAGAGGCTGAGGCAGGAGAATTGCTGGAACCTGGGAGGCAGAGGTTGCAATGAGCAGAAATCATGCCACTGCACTCTAGCCTGGGCCAACAACAGTGAGACTCTGTCTCAAAAAAAAAAAAAAAAAAAAAAAAAAAAAAAAAAAAAAAAAAAAAAAAAAAAAAGTTTATAGATATTTACTGATTAATTTTAGTAGTTTTAAAGCAAGTTACCTTGAATACATTGTAGGAGTATAGTAACAGGATTTGCCATTTTCCAGTTTTATTATGCTATATATTTGCTGTCACTGTGACTCATGCTATTCTATTCTGTATCCTGGTGGGCTTGCATGGATTTCTGTGATGCATTTATTCTCACAGCATGCTGTTAATGTCAAGACCAAAGCAGACTCGGGTGTGAAGAACTTGAGGCCTTAGCAACTTAAGACAGTGGGAAATAAGAAAAATTGAAACCAGGAAAGAACAGATTGCTGGGGAAATTGAGTCAATTGTAGGCCTCGTCTTTAAGGGAAGGGCAGTCAGTATATATGGTGTCTATGAGGCTTGGCACCTGTGGGCTTTCCTACCCCACCTATGGTGTGCTTGAGGGAGGTGTATCCCAGGAGAACCTGCAGCAGAGTGCTCCTGGGGAGCAGATGAGCTGCCCTCTCACAGCTGGGGGATCCAGCTGTTCAGAGTAGTGCATACGCCAAGACCAAAGGATGTAGGAAACAATTCAGCTTCCTAGGGAGGGATTTGCAGGTGTTAGACAAGGCATCTCAGAGAAGCAGGCCAGTCTACTGTACTGATGAGGACTTGGATGCTGAGCAGAACTTCCAGATGCACAAACTGAACCATCAGCAGTGGGTAAGTGGGCAACTGATGAAGTTCAGAGCTTATCAGAGGGAGTAGTTCATTTTCTAGCCTTTGGAGTCACCAAGGGAAGTGTACCACTTGCAACTTTCCCTAAGACTCAGTTCTCTCCTTTCATTAAACTAGGGAACCTAATGTCTACCTTGGAATGTTGTTGTATAAACTGAATTATATAATGTATATAATGTGCCTTGTGCTGGGCACATAGTAGGTCCTGAAATGTCTCTATTGCTGGGTGCAGTGGCTCATGCCAGTAATTCTAGCACTTTGGGAGGTGAGGTAGGAGGATTGCTTGAGCCTGGGAGTTCAAGACCAGCCTGGGCAACATAGGGAGACTCCATCTCTACAATACAAAATAAAAAAAAAAAATGTTTCTGTTCATTCTGTATATATACCCACTGGAGTACCAAAATTCCGATTTTGATCAGTATTACTCAGAAAATGGGTGAACTGAGTCTGTGGTTAAAATATATCAGTAAATAGCAAGGGTTATATAGGCCTGGGGAAGGTAGGATAGGCAAGTAATACGGCTAGTCGGGTCCAGCATGATCACTATATCTATTGAAACCAAGCAAATGAAAATAAGTGAGCTAAAAGAGCAGTCAAAAGAGAGTATTAATACATGATAACACTAGTAACAAGCATTTTAGTGCTTACTGGCAGGTAGTGCTCTAAGCACTTTACTTTCTCCAGTGAATCTACGGGGTAAGTACTGTCCTATCCCCATTTATAGATGTGACACTGAGATATTGGAAGGTTAGGTTATGCAGCTAGTAAGTAATACAGCTGACATTTAGAACAGCAAGAAAGCTCTGATGGTTTTGAATTTTGGACACTGGAAGAAAAGCCTGGAATAGACGTTTATAGCTTCTTTGGACTAGGCCAGACTTGCTGCATCAGAATCACCCAGAAGTCTTTTTAGAAATACCAGTTCTCAAGCCTTATCCCTGGAGGCTGTAACCTAGAAGGTTTTGGTGGTTTCAGAAGTCAGCTTTTAGAAGGCTGCCAAGGTGATTCTGAAAAGCAGCTGCATTCAGGAGCCCCTGAGCTACATGGCTTTCTAAGCTAGTGTCCAGGTCCCTGATTCAACAACCTCCTTTATTCCCAGTTTGTAATTTAGAAAAGCAGGCTATGAGCTTGAGATTGGCTGAGATTGAAATAATAATTTATTTTAGCGCTGGTTAGTTTCCAGATTTAGAGCCTGCAGACTGCATTCTAGTGCTTTCAGTGGAGGCAGTGCAGTAGTGCCTGAGGATCTCACAGGCAGCAGGGCCACTGGCTGACCACTGGATGGCATCCCTGGCCTTCCTTTTCCTACGAGTTTCCTGCTTAGAATTCACAGCTCTTGTTAGAGTGCTCCTGTGGCCTCTTGCCAGTGTCTGTTCTTACAACAATGAAATACAATCAGTGGAGCCCACCAAGCCCCTTGACCAGGAGGGATGTGATTTCAGACCCAGGTAGGCCCTATGTGAATGTACAGAACAGGAACTTTTTAAGGTGAAGGAAGGTTTTTCGTTTACAAAAATAGCCTCCCCCTGTCTCATTCTGGGATATGTTTATAGGTTATGCTTTTAGTGATGGAGAATGACAATGCAAAAGGGAAGTCCAGGAGAGGTGATCAAATAAAGATTTTCAGCAATGAAAATCTCTGAACTTAAAATGTTCAAATCCTGTCTCCTATAGGAAAATAAAATTTGTTTATATCTGATTTTAGAAGCAATTGTGTTCAGTGAATAATGTTATTTATTTGTTTTTTATTTACTGCCCTCTAGTGGAAACACATTAGAAATTTAATTTACTTAAGATTTTGAAGATAGAGTAGGGCAGAATCCAGTAGGGGTATCTCTAAGAGTTCTGGCAAGTTAAATGAGTTTCTCATTAAAAAGATATTTTGAGACCAGGTCAATTGCTTTTTTCAGACAAACATTAAGCAGAATCTATCATTTAGTTTAAATTTTTTGCACCATTTGTATGATCATAGGTCATAAAAAAGCTTGACCATAGAAAGATTGGACATTGAAATGTGCTTTTTGGAAGCATGTATTCATGCTGTCCAGGCTTTTTCATTTTGTTTAAATAGGTACTTAGTGAATATGCAGGGGCTTTTTAAATTATGTTGTATTTCTGACCTTTGCTTTCCCCCCTTACTCTTCTCATATTTTATTAAATGTTTAGCTTTCTTACAAAGTCCAAAATACTCTTTCCCGGGCAGCTTTGCTTTACTGGAAGATACTATGCTCCTGCTGGTCTTTCTTTGAGTTTGTCATGCTGACAGGCTGTAATTCTTATTAGAGTCTTGTTAATGCACTAGAAGGAAGGCCAAACCTGATTCCTGGAATTGAACCTCAGTCTCACCATGGAGATACTTGGCTACATTCTGGATTCAGAGGAAATCTCAGCTCTCGGGACTGCTCCATATATTGGTGGGAACAGAGAGCTGGACAGCTCCCAGGTCTGCTGTCCATGCAACATTTTATAGTCTGCAGTTTCTTTAGTTGATGTTTTCAATTCCAGAATAGCAACAGAGAGAGCTCCTAGCAACTAAGGGGAAATATTTAATCACTCACCTTTTCTCTTCCTTCACAAATATTACATTTTCTTGCTTTACCTTTTCTCTCTCTTTCTCTTGCTGGGAAGTTTAGTTACTGCATTAGACTGCACACACATGCATACTATAAAAACTAATCTTATTTACTATCCCCTTAAAAATGTAATCAGCAACCCCTTTGCAATACCCAACACAATCAAATCACAATACAAACTATCCTATAGAGATCCTAGAGGATATAGTGTCATTGGTTGTGTGTCTATTTCCTGCCGTGTATTATTTTAAGCTCCTTGAAGCTGAACATAGTCTCATTTCCACCTTTGTGAAGGTACTAGCTTACCTCGTGTAACATCTAGATGTGGTCACTGTAGACATTTCTAGATTAGTGAATATGCAGGGGCTTTTAAATTATGTTGTATTTCTGACCTTTGCTTTTCCCCCTTACTCTTCTCATATTTTATTAAATTTTTAGCTTTCTCACAAAGTCCAAAATACTCTTTCCTAGGCATATTTGCTTTACTGGAAGGTAATATGCTCGTGCTGGTCTTTCTTTGAGTTTGCCATGCTGACAGGCCATAGCTCTTACTAGAGTTTTGTTAATGCACTAGAAGGAAGACCAAACCTGATTCTGTCAGATAGCTTTAGAAAAGCCACAACATTTTTTTTATTGTAATGGGTATCGTTCAAACATATTTGAAGTCTCAGAAACTTTGATACCAATTGAATAGAATGCTTGTTGAGGTTCTTGTGCCATGTAAGGTGTAACAGAGGAGAACTGTATAAGATAATTAACAAGAATTATTGAGTATTTGCTGTGAGCCAGACATTGTTCTTATTTAGTTCTCACCATCATCCTTTGAGGCAAGGATATTGAAAGAAGTTTTACCTCTATTGTGGTTCACGGAAGACATGTAATACAGAAAAGCAAGACTATCTTGCACAAGGAAGGACAATGAACCTCTTGGTTAGATGCCCGTGGGGTGCCAGACTGGCCCTCCAATCTGCAGGTCTCGACATTTTGAACAAGGAATATCTGAGAGTAGATCTGAAGGTGACTCACATTAGCCATATTTGGGTACAGTTTTATGTACATCTACACACAATGAATGTCAAGTAATGATTATCTGTTTCACTTCGGCTCGCCTGTCACCTTCCTTAAAACAAACTATGGGAAGCAGTGGTGCAGTGAGTCTGAAATCAGATCCGGAGGGAGTTTGATGATGCAGAAATGTTAGGGACACTTTGAGTTCCTTCATTCAGCAGGAAGTGAGTCTTACCAACTCTGTCTCTCTCAGACAGTGCTCGAATGAGAACTACAAATGTTTGTTCCTGCTACTCTTCTTTTAATTTCTGTCATACTTACAAGCCTCCTGCTGTTCGCATGATCTTTCTTCAATTGTGGTTTAATGGAATTGCTTAGTTTTGTGCTTAACTAAATTAGAATCTCATTTTAACTCACCTCACCTCCTTCTGATTCTCTCCAATCACTTAAGTTGAATTTTTGAATGTTCCCTGATTCATTGTCAGACATTTAGGCAATCTTTATATCTGTTCCCTGGATGACTGATCATAATCCTGATATGGGGATTTTACCATTATTTTTAAACTATCATTGGAAAACTATATTTTTATATTCTTAGGACGCAACTTGTGGTATATGCCACGTACAAACAAAAGGACTGTTATGCTATGCTATCTACTTTCTCATGTTCTTATTAAAAGATAATGACTCCTTTAAAAAAGAACAGGCTGTATTCAGAGCAGGTTAATACTGCTATGTTCCAGAAACCTGGCAGAATCATTAATAAGGAAACCAGTTGTGTGTAGCTTTAAATTAATCAGCAAGCATCTAGCAGCTAGTAACCTAAGGGGAGGGAAATCTTTTTCCTTGGAAAGAGAAAATATACTCCCTTCTCATTGAGAAAGCACACACAAGCACACGTGTGTGTGTGCACACACACATTTATGGAGAAACAGACATATGGTGTGACCATAATCTTTTCTCCTTCATGGTTTCTGTCTCACTATATGAAAGAAAAAATTTAATTCCTTAAAAGATGCACTGCACCCCCAGGAGAATGATTTCCTGAGGGATGGAGCAATCATGCTGGCTTATATTCACCATTGTGAAGAGAGTTATTTGGATGTCAACTCCAGTAGCAGAGGGAGCCACATTCAAGGTTCCACATCAATTTAGGTAAGAACAGAGGTGCAGAAATAGGAAAGAGAAAGCATGGAATAGGCTGCAGGAAAATTAGGGCTCTCCTATCACCAACACCATTGGCAAGGCCCTTTCTTGGAGTCTGGACCGATGATAGCTGAGATGAATTCTAACCCAGGAATTTTGTCTGTCTCTTTAATAGAGGCATATAAAAACCAAGGGCAATGAACAAATGGGAGTTTGACACTTGACAAAGTTGTTTAAGGCTGTAAATTTTGAGTAAATTTCATAAGAGCTAAAAGAGATTTAAAGTAAATTGGAAAGCTGTTTATTTTGAACTAAGCTATCACTGCTTGAGAATTGAGGCACCCAGTTTACCTCTTTACATTGTGATATATTATTTAACCATAGTACTGCTTGATATTAATGCTCAATTGTTAATATGCTCCTGTTTTTGTTTTGAAGGCATAATTTAGTTGAAAAACATGTGGATATCACTTTGGCATTAGCAATTTGATACTTATGGGAAAATTTTTTACATGAATCAGAAGGCCATCACACAGCGGATAAAACATTGAACCATGAACCAAGAGCCTGCATTCCAAAACCACCTCTACCCCTTACAAGAAAGTTTACTTTGGACAAATCTTCTTCCTCCTTGAGCCTCAGTTTATCATGAGTAAACCTAGTATAAGGAAAAAATCCTGTCCTATCTGAGTCATAAGGTGATTTTAATTATCAAATACAGTTAAATCAATTTAGAAGTGCTAGGGAAGTTAGAAATTACCATAAAAATTTAGCTTTGTATTTCAAAAAAAACTTTTTTTAAAGTGAATTCATAGCTCTGTTATCACCTCCGTGGTCTTGGAGAAGCTACTTCCATTCTAAGGACCTTAGTTCTTCCATCCATTAAATAAAAAGACAGGACATGGCAGCCATTTGGTGAGCTCTGGCCATGAAGCAAGAGCCTTGCTAGTTGTGATATTTACACTGTGCTCCATTGCACCCTAGTTCAGCGCTACCTGGAGAAAGATGTTGGTACCCAGTGTTCACTAGAATAGTTCCACCTTCATCTGATTTAATTGGTCTTCCAAATAAGCTTTTCTTTACTGAAATTCTTCTCCAGCTAGGCAGAAAAATAATGTTTAGAAACCATTGAATTAGATAATCTATTATTTTATTTCAGAAGTCCACAATTGTATTTCTATTATCATTTTTGCCATTGTTGTTGTTACAGCACAGTCATCATCCCCACTGGTGTTAGCACATCTGAAGAGTAGTCATAGAACTTGAAAGAAAATGTCAGATCTTGGAAAACTGGCTTGTTTTGCAAACCTAAATGAGCAGAATGGTAGAAAACATCCCAAGCCTTGATTTAGGTCTGTTGTACTAATCGTGGGCCACTACTTGAGTGAGAAGGTGTATAGATTAGCATGCCCTGACTACCCTGGGTCTGCTGGTGACATGATCACATTAAAGGAAATAATACTTTCATTAAGGTACAAGCTCCTTCCTTCCTCAGGTGTCAATGACACATTCTCTAACACTTGCTCCTTTCACTGACTCTGTATGATGCCAATGTCCTGATGCTCCCCCTTTTTAAACTAGCAAGACATCTGATCTCTTTTGAAGATATTGACTTACTGGCCAGGCACGGTGGCTCACACCTGTAATCTCAGCACTCTAGGAGGCCAAAGCGGGTGGATCACTTGAGGTCAGGAGTTTGAGACCAGCCTGACCAACATGGTGAAACCCCATCTCTACTAGAAGTACAAAAATTAGCCAGACGTGGTGGTGGGCACCTGTAATCCCACCTGAAGTATGAGAAGCTCTTGAGCCTGGGAGGTGGAGGTTGCAGTGAGCCAAGTTCGCACCACTGCACTCCAGCCTGGGCAACAGAGCCAGAGCCAGACTCAGGTTCTCTCTCAAAAAAAAAAAAAAAAGAAAAGAAAAGAAAAGAAAAGGAAAAAAAAAAAAGATACTGACTTATGTTTGTACAATTATAAAACAGAAAAGCTAATTTTTTTTTTTTTTTTTTTTTTTTTTTTTTTTTTTTGGAGACAGAGTCTCGCTCTGTCACCCAGGCTGGAGTGCAGTGGCCGGATCTCAGCTCACTGCAAGCTCCGCCTCCTGGGTTCATGCCATTCTCCTGCCTCAGCCTCCCGAGTAGCTGGGACTACAGGCGCCCACCACTTCGTCCAGCTAGTTTTTTATTTTTTGGTATTTTTTAGTAGAGACGGGGTTTCACCGTGTTAGCCAGGATGGTCTCGATCTCCTGACCTCGTGATCCACCCGTCTTGGCCTCCCAAAGTGCTGGGATTACAGGCTTGAGCCACCGTGCCCGGCCAGAAAAGCTAATTGTGAATAAAACATTCCACAAATAAATGACAAGTTGTTGGATAGAGCCTGGTGGTAAAAGTAGGTAGAAATGTGACAAAAGGAATATTTACATCAAGTCTTATGTGATATGTGGTTAATCTCATACCAATTTTCTTAACTAAAAAACGTGTGAGATAAGATCCTCAGGTTTTTAGGACCATACATAAACAAAACCTCACTTTATGTCTCTCTCTCTGTCTCTGTACCTATATACATATATATATATAGATAGAAAGGTAGATAGATATTGCTTGAGTTTAAATAATGCAAGGTTGTTGGGAATTGAATATATCTACCTATATAAATAAAAGGTAAAACAGTATAAGCTTAAAGAATAAAACTGAACATATTACTACTCATTTTGGCCATGTATCCTCAAACCATCAGCACCATTTCAGGTAGCATTAACTTTTTCAGGTTAATTTCAGATTAATTAAAAGATTCTTCAGATTCTTACAGAATCCTCCAAGAGATGTTCACCTTTCAGACAGAGTTCTCTTTTTCCCCTTTAAGGGGGAATTTACCTACATGTGATGTTCTTTGTGGCTTTTTTTCTACAGATTATTCTCCATCATGTTTACTGCTTCTGGTTCTCTAATTTCACAGTTTTCCTCAGGCTCTTGTAGACAAAAATGACAAGCCTGACACTAATCTTATCAGTAATGGTTTAGATATTGTGTTAATCTGAACCACAAAGAACATAAATCCTCTAAACATTTAAACTACATTCGATTTTTTAAAATATTACTATTCCATATAGTATAGCCCTGCCATACTATATTGAAGGTCTTTAATACAGTTTTAATGCAAAAAGACATTAAACACAAGTTAAAATAATGGCAAAACAGGTATTGCAATTTTCTAGTTTATTACGTCCTAATCACTCTTCTTCAGTCCAGTATAGCCTATGAGGTTGACATGGTAGTTATTTAAAATTACTTCTTAGTGGCTCTTGTCCTAGACTTGCAATATCTATTAAAAAATCTTAATGAGGGGATTAAAAACCTTTTTGGCAAAGATAAATAATACAGACTCTTTTATTAAAATGGATAAACTGAAATGAAATTTGAGGCTGGGATAACAACAGTGAGTAGGCTAGTGATTTAGTTCCTCTAAGAGATAAGCTTCCACTATTCCATCACGGAGTCTAGAAATTTGGCCCTAGACTATTTTTTAAAAAATGGGCCAATTTCATTGCATGGAGGGTTATTGACATATGTATCCCTTTAAAAAAATAACATCTCCTGTGTGCTTTATGATGAGATTTCACATTAAAATCTTGTTTCTTATATTGCTAAGGTTTTGAGACTTAATGTACTTGAAGTGCATATTTAAAAAGGTAATTAATGCTCAATAATTTTTATTTTCTTGTTGATTTTATATTTAAAAAAGATCTTAAACTGCATAGCATGAAAAACAAAGCAGATGCAAGAAAAGCTCTGAATGGAACCAGTTTGAATCAATATGTGTGTGTGAATACATATACAGTATACCCATATAAATAGTTTAATAAAAATAGAATATTTTATGTGTTGTTTTTAACTTTATTTTTATCAGAATTTTATAGATTCTTCACATGCCAATAAAAAGAATACCACATCATTTTTGCATTTTATGTATTAGATATCCAATACATATTTTAAAAATAAATTTATAGTGGTAGGATATATATTCAGTGGCCTGCATGATTTGACATTGTTATATTTTAAAAGAAAAATGGGAGTGTGTGTAGAATATGTGACCTCCAATATTCTAGAATACAGGTGTTAAAAATGGACATATGTATGTTATATATATATATGTGTGTATATATGTAATCACTGATATAAATAAAAACTGATATCTATCTACCTACTACCTACCTTCCAAAATAGTCATTAGTATGGAAGAATGCTGAAGGATGCTTCAAATATTTAGAAGGATCGTGTGCAATTATATAAAATATATATATATAAAGTTTTTATTAATCTTAATGATACATTTAGATTTTTTAAAATCTGATGTATAATATGATATAATATATATCAGGTATATATCTTATGATTTTTATGACATATGATTCATATAAAATGATAATATATTTATAACTCACATACAATGATTTATATGATGCATATAAAATGACAATAAATTTATAAATCACATAAAATGATTTACATAATTCATATAAAATCCTTCCAAATCTTTGTAGCATCCTTCAGCATTCTTCCATACTAGTGACTATTTTAGAATATATTCTTTTCTACACATCTGGTGGTTAGGTACTTTGGGGACTATCCGAAGATCCAAAATAGATTTCTTATGGTCTTTGTGGCAATTAGGTAATCAGCAAAGCAGGTTGCATGTGCATACCATCTTATTCTCAGCACTGATTAAGTATGGAAGAGGATATAGAAGATAAAAGACATGATGAGGACCCTTTTGGGTGATCTGTTTATGATAATCAATGTTACCCATTCTTCAGGGCTTAGCTCAGTCATATGTATTGATACCACTAATCCTACTTTTTCTTTGAAGACTTCAAACCAGCAGTTCTTCCCTCCTCTCCATGACTCCGTGATTTGACTTCTGCCTTATCATCCTCACACAACTTGTGTTTCAACTACATGAATCTATGTACAGTTTTCTAAAACACAATGTTTTCTGTAAGAATTTTTTTCCCTGGTTTTAATGACTTTCTAACTCTCCTCTCTTTCTGGTAAGCTCTTAATTATGCTTCAAAGGTCAGCTCAAATATCATCTCCTTTGGAAAGCCTTCTCAGGACCTCTCTTAGTAAAATTAATCATTTCTTCCTCTTTCCATATAACATAGTATAAGCCTCCTTTTTTTTTAATTAACACTTATCGCAGTGCTGTGATTATTATTTGTTAGTGTTTGTCTCCTCACGTAGAATTCATCTTTCCATTTGTAGCAGTGAGTATAGTTTCTGAAAAATAGGAAATACTAATACAACCAACATATGACCAGGCCTCCATGGAAAATCTTTGCTTTTGAAGTCAAGCTCTGCATTCATGAAATCTTCAGAAAACATATTTAA
This sequence comes from Rhinopithecus roxellana, assembly GCF_007565055.1. Classification (NCBI taxonomy): domain Eukaryota; kingdom Metazoa; phylum Chordata; class Mammalia; order Primates; family Cercopithecidae; genus Rhinopithecus; species Rhinopithecus roxellana. Next base: position 58,446,826 of record NC_044553.1, on the reverse strand, counting down.
CTTCAGAAAGCATTAGCAGTAATATAAATTTTATAAACGATTTTGGGGAGAAAAGAGGATTAAGACTTTATATCAAATGCCAAATCACTAACAACTTGATTAAAAACCTTTAGCTTTTTTCTCCCTATTTCTCTGTCAAGTTTCTCTTCTGCATCCTCCAAGGCGAGGGGCACATCAGAATCTGTGTGGGTATAATGGTGTTAGTGTTGGGGGCTGGTGCATGCAAGTTGTATGTCAAATGGATGCAGATTTAAAAAGAGTAAATGGTAAGTATCAAATCTGGTAATTATGCACAAGAATATGAGACCCTCTATGACCTAATTTCTCCAACTCTCCAGCCCCATCTTTTGCAATTCCCTTCTTCGCCTATTCTGTTTGTAGTCTGTGGTTCATAACAGGATACTTCGTGACAGAATGTCCTCCTCACTCATGCACTTTCCTTTTTTTTTTTTTTTTTTTTCTGAGATGGAGTCTCGCTCTCACCCAGGCTGGAGTGCAGTGGCGCGATATCGGCTCACTGCAAACTCACCTCCCAGTTTCATGCCATTCTCCTGCCTCAGCCTCCCGAGTAGCTGGGACTACAAGCGCCCTCCACCATGCCCGGCTAATTTTTTTTTTTTTTTTTTTTTTTTTTTTTTTTTTTTTTTTTTTTTTTTTGTATTTTTAGTAGAGTCGGTTTCACCGTGTTAGCCAGGATGGTCTTGATCTGCTGACCTCGTGATCTGCCTGCCTCGGCCTCCCAAAGTGCTGGGATTACAGGCGTGAGCCACCGTCCCTGCCGCACTTTCCTTTTTCAGTAGTGCAGTGTTTCACATCTTTGCCTGGATAATCTCAATTCACTCCTCAAATTCTCTAAGAATCCTTACCTGAAAATGTTGCAAGTCCTCCTTCTCTGTACACTAGCGGGAGAAACTGTTCTACAGAAAATGAGTAGCACATGAACAAGATATCAGCACGACAAAGAGTATGTTGTGTGCCACAAATCAGAAAGAAGATTTGCTGAAAAAGGAGGTGTAAATATGGATGTACTCTGTTTCATACTCCTGGTAGTCTACGAACTTCTCAAAGGTAGACAGTAAATTATGGGGTTTTGCCTGACATATAATAACCAATTAATAAGTGTGTTGAAATAAGCTATATTCTATCCCAAGTAGAATGTAAGCTTTTTCAGAGAGCATGGTTTCCATGTCTTTTAGCACATGCTGTACTGACCACAGGTTCATTATTTGACAAATTCATTTTACAATTTCTCATTGTTTTGCTACCAAAAATTACAAACCATACTTCTAGAGATAAATCTGTAAATTGAATTTCCGTAATGCAAAACTTATTGGAATAGTTCACAAGAAAGTTAATTGTGATGGGTCAATTCAAAATGTGTAGCTTGTTAATGACAATCTTTGCCCTTAGTCTGACCAACTCAAAATTGTTAGTCAGACTAAATTAACTTTGTCTTGATCTATTTTGGGATGATTATGTGGAGATCTGGCAGAGATTGGGATATTCAATTTGATGCAATTAGAAAGAAATTTTTATTTATTCTTATTTTTATTTTATTATTTTTTTCAGACAGTGTCTCGCTCTGTCACTCAGGCTGGAGTGCAGTGGCATGATCATAGCTCACTGCAGCCTCAACCTCCTGGGCTCAAATGACCCTCTGGCCTCGGCCTCTGAAGTAGCTGGGACTACAAGCATGTTCCACCATGCCTGGCTAAATTGTTCATTTTTAAACAATAGGAAAGCTGTTTATTCTGTTTGGCTGCAGTGAAATCCTTTAGTCACTTTGGCACTCTGTTGTATTATGTATGAAAATGGAGAATGTACAACTCTACCTATATGAACCATATGACTCACTTAGGCTCCATTTAATTTGATACAACCACCATGATTATCTACACTATGGGTTGGTAAATTACATCCAGTGAGATATTTTGGGCTACCACCTGTTTTTTCAAATAGAGTTTTATGAACACTGCCAACCTCATTCTTTACATATTATCTGTGGCTTCTTTATTTTTTCCAACTTATTTTAAGCTCAGGGTTACATGTGCAGGATGTACAGAGATTTGTTATATAGGTAAATGTGCCATGGTGGTTTACTGCACAGATCATCCTATGACATAAGTATTAAGCCAAGCATACATAAGCTATTCTTCCTGATACTCTCCTTCCTCCCACCCATCACTTTCCAACAGGCCCCAGTGTGTGTTGTTCCCCATCATGTGTCCGTGTGTTTTCATCATTCGGCTCCCGTTTATAAGCGAGAACACATGATATTTGGTTTTCTGTTCCTGCTGAGAACAGTGGCTTCCAACTCCATCCATGTCCCTGCAAAGGACATGATCTTGTTCCTTTTAATGGCTGCAAAGTATTCCATCCATGTTATCTATTTACCACATTTTCTTTGTCCAGTCTATCATTGACAGACATTTAGGTTGATTCCATGTCTTTGCTATCGTGCATAGTACTACAGTGAACATACATGTGCCTGTGTCTTTATAATAGAGTGATTTATATTCCTTTGGGTATATATCTAGTAATGGGATTGCTAGGTCAAACGGTATTCCTGCCTCTAGGTCTTTGAGGAATCACTACACTGTTTTCCATAATGGTTGAACTGATTTACACTTCTACAAACAGTATAAAATCATTTTTCTTCTCTGCAACCTCACCAGCATCTTTTTTTTTTCTTTTTAATAAAAACCATTATGAACGGGCGTGAGATGGTATCTCATTGTAGTTTCAATTTGCATTTATTTATTTATTTATTTATTTATTTATTTATTTATTTATTTATTTTGAGATGGAGTCTCGCTCTGTTACCTAGGCTGGAGTGCAGTGGTGTGATCTTGGCTCACTGCAGGCTCCACCTCCCGGGTTCATGTCATTCTCCTACCTCAAACTCCCAAGTAGCTGGGACTAGAGGCACCCACCACCATGCCTGGCTAATTTTTTTGTATTTTTAGTAGAGACAGGGTTTCACCATGTTAGCCAGGATGGTCTTGATCTCCTGACCTCGTGATCTGCCCACCTCGGCCTCCCAAAGTGCTGGGATTACAGGCTTGAGCCACCGTGCCCGGCCTGCATTTTTCTAATGATCAGTGATGTTGAGCTTTTATTCATACTTTTGTTGGCCACATGTGTGTCTTCTTATGAGAAGTGTCTGTTCATGTCCTTTGCCCACGTTGTAATGGGGCTGTTTTTATTTTCTTGTATATTTGTTTACGTTTCTTGTAGATGCTGAATCTTAGATCTTTGTTAAATAAATAGTTTGCAAAAATTTTCTTTCATTCTGTAGGTTGCCTGCTCACTCTGATGATAGTTTCTTTTGCTGTACAGAAAATCTTTAGTTTATTTAGATCCCATTTGTTAATTTTTGCTTTTGCTGCAATTGCTTTTGCAATTATATTATTATACTTTAAGTTCTGGGATACATGTGCAGAATGTGCAAGTTTGTTACACAGGTAAACATGTGCCATGGTGGTTTGCAGCACCTATCAACCCATCATCTACATTAGGTATTTCTCCTAATGCTATCCCTACCCTAGCCCCCCATACCCCAACAGACCCCAGTGTGTGATGTTCTCCTCCCTGTGTCCATGTGTTCTCATTATTCAACTCCCACTTATGAGTGAGAACATGCAGTCTTTGGTTTTCTGTTCCTGTGTTAGTTTGCTGAGAATTGTGGTTTCCAACTTCATCCATGTCCCTGCAAGGGACATGAACTCATCCTTTTTTATGGCTGCATAGTATTCCACGGTGTATATGTGCCACATTTTCTTTATTCAGTCTATCATTGATGGACATTTAGGTTGGTTCCAAGTCTTTGCTATTGTGAATACTGTTGCAATAAACATATGTGCACATGCATCTTTATAGTAGAATGATTTATAATCCTTTGGGTGTATACCCAGTAATGGAATTGCTGGGTCAAATTGTATTTCTGGTTCTAGATCCTTGATGAATCACCACACTGTTTTCCACAATGGGTTGAACTAGTTTACATTCCCACCAACAGTGTAAAAGCGTTCCTATTTTTCCACATCCTCTCCAGCACCTGTTGTTTCCTGACTTTTTAATGATCTCCATTCTAACTGGCATGAGATGGTATCTCATTGCGGTTTTGGTTTCCATTTCTCTAGTGGCCAAATAGACATCTACAGAATCTTCACCCCAAATCAACAAAATATACATTCTTCTCAGCACCAGATTGCACTTACTCTAAAATCAATCACATGATTTTAAGTAAAACATTCCTCAGCAAATGCAAAAGAACAGATATCATAACAGTCTCTCAGACCACATTGCAATCAAATTAGAACCCAGGATTAGAACTCAGGATTAAGAAACTTACTCAAAACCACACAGCTACATGGAAATTGAACAACTTCCTCCTGAATGACTACTGGGTAGAAAATGAAATTAAGGCAGAAATAAATAAGTTCATTGAAACCAATGAGAACAAAGACACAACGTACCAGAATCTCTGGGACACAGCTAAAGCAGTGTGTAGAGGAAAATTTATAGCACTAAATGTCCACAGAAGAAAGCAGGAAAGATCTAAATTTGACACCCTAACATCACAATTAAAAGAACTAGAGAAGCAAGAGCAAACACATTCAAAAGCTAGCAGAAGACAAGAAATAACTAAGATCAGGGCAGAACGGAAGGAGTTAGAGACACGGAAAACCCTTAAAAAAAAAAATCAGTGAATCCAGGAGCTGCTTAGTTGTTGTTGTTTTGTTTTTTTCTTGGTTTTTCATTTACCAGCCAGTTTTATTTACTCACAAAAAGAAATCCAAAGCCCAGTGCAGCAGCTCTGAGCTCAGACCTGCCCTGCCCTGTTTTGTGGGCCTGTACTTGGCATGTCCTTCATTCACCACAGCACTTTAATCCCCACAACAGCCCTGTGAAGTAGGAATTACCACCTTCCCCTGACTCATGTTACAGATGGGGAAACCGAGGCACACATTAAACAGAGTGCACATCACATGGGGAGTTCAGGGTTAACCTGGAGTATGGACACATGTGACTCTTGGTTCTCACCACGGCCCAGTCAGTGGCCCACTTGGCCTCTTCCCCTCCCTTTGGTGGCCCCATCAGCAGCAGCAGAAGAATCTAAAGAGAATTTTAGACCAATATCCCTGATGACCATTGAAGCAAAAATCCTCAATAAAATACTGGCAAACTGAATCTAGCAGCACATCAAAAACCTTATCCACCACGATCAAGTTGACTTCATCCCTGGGATGCAAAGCTGGTCCAACATACACAAATCAATGAATGTAATCCAGCATTTAAACAGAACCAAAGACAAAAACCCACAAAGATACAGAAAAGGCCTTTGACAAAATTCAACAGCCCTTCATGCTAAACACTCTCAATAAATTAGGTATTATGGGATGTATCTCAAAATAATAAGAGCTATTTATGACAAACCCACAGCCAATATCATACGGAATGGGCAAAAACTGGAAGCATTCCCTTTGAAAACTGGCACAAGACAGGGATGTCCTATCTCACCACTCCTATTCAACATAGTGTTGGAAGTTCTGGCCAGGGCAATCAGGCAGGAGAAAGAAATAAAGGGTATTCAATTAGTAGAACAGGAAGTCAAATTGTCCCTGTTTACAGATGACATGATTGTATACTTAGAAAACCCCATCATCTCATTCCAAAATCTCCTTAAGCTGATAAGCAACTTCAGCAAAGACTCAGGATACAAAATCAATGTGCAAAAATCACAAGCATTCTTATACACCAGTAACAGACAAACAGAGAGTTAAATCATGAGTGAACTCCCAGTCACAATTGCTTCAAAGAGAATAAAATACCTAGGAATCTAACTTACAAAGGATGTGAAGGACCTCTTCAAGGAGAACTACATACCACTGCTCAATGAAATAAAAGAGAACACAAACAAATGGAAGAACATTCCATGATCATGGATAGGAAGAATCAATATTGTGAAAATGACCATACCGCCCAAGGTAATTTATAGATTTCATGCCATCCCCATCAAGCTACCAATGACTTTCTTCACAGAAATTGGAAAAAACTACTTGAAAGTTCATATGGAACCAAAAAAGACCCTGCATTCCCAAGACAATCCTAAGCCAAAAGAACAAAGTTGGAGGTATCACGCTACCTGACTTCAAACAATACTACAAGGTTACAGTAACCAAAACATCATGGTACTGGTATCAAAACAGAGCTATAGACCAATGGAACAGAGCAAAGCCCTCAAAAATAATACCACACATCCACAACCACCTGATCTTTGACAAACCTGACAAAAACAAGAAATGGGGAAAGGATTCCCTATTTAATAAATGGTGCTGGGAAAACTAGCTAGCCATACATAGAAAGCTGAAACTGGATCTCTTCCTTACATCTTATACAAAAGTTAATTCAAGATAGATTAAAGACTTAAATGTTAGATCTAAAACCATAAAAACCATAGGACAAAACCTAGGCAATCCCATTCAGGACATAGGCATGAGCAAGGACTTCATGTCTAAAACAGCAAAAGCAATGGCAACAAAAGCCAAAACTGACAAATGGGATCTAATTAAACTAAAGAGCTTCTGCACAGCAAAAGAAACTACCATCAGAGTGAACAGGCAACCTACAGAATGGGAGAAAAATTTTGCAATCTATCCATCTGACAAAGGCTAATATCCAGAACCTACAAAGAACTCAAACAAATTTATAAGAAAAAAAAAAAAACCCTTCAAAAAGTGGGCAAAGGATATGAACAGACACTTCTCAAAAGAAGACATTTATGCAGCTAACAGACATGTGAAAAAATGCTCATCATCACTGGCCATCAGAGAAATGCAAATCAAAACCACAACCGTGAGATACCATCTCATGCCAGTTAGAAAGGGTGATCATTAAAAAGTCAGGAAACAACAGGTGCTGGAGAGGATGTGGAGAAATAGAAACACTTTTACACTGTTGGTGAGACTGTAAACTAGTTCAACCATTGTGGAAGACAGTGTGGTGATTCCTCAAGGATCTAGAACTAGAAATACCATTTGACCCAGCAATCCCATTACTGAGTATATACCCAATGGATTATAAATCATGCTGCTATAAAGACACATGCACACGTATGTTTATTGCAGCACTATTTACAATAGCAAAGACTTGGAATCAACCCACATGTCCATCAATAATAGACTGGATAAAGAAAATGTGGCACATATACACCATGGAATACTATGCAGCCATAAAAAAGGATGAGTTTGTGTCCTTTGTAGGGACATGGATGCAGTTGAAAACCATCATTTTCGGCAAACTATCACAAGAACAGAAAACCAAACACCGCATGTTTTCACTCGTAGGTGGGAATTGAACAACAAGAACACTTGGACACAGGAAGGGGAACATCACACACTGGGGCGTGTTGTGGGGAGGGGGTAGAGAGGAGGGATAACATTAGGAGATATACCTAATGTAAATGATGAGTTAATAGGTGCAGCACACCAAAGTGGCACATGTATACATATGTAACAAACCTGCACATTGTACACATGTACCCTAGAACTAAAAAAAAGAAAGAGAGAGAGAAAGAAAAGAACACCAGTGGTGAAATAATTCTCAGTTTGAATAAGTACGTTGAATAAATGCACTTAAGTGAAAAAAAAAAAAAAAAAAAGATTCTAACTCTTCGTTTTGCTGACAGCCCCTGCAGATGACAATTTCCTTCCTATCATGTCTGCAGAGCTCCAAGTCTAGAGACGATGCTGAGGCTGAAGCCAGCCACAGTGCCTCAGCTGTGCCTCTCCTCCAGAGTGGGTGGCTGCCCCAGCATGTCCCTGGCACATGGGCATGTGTAACAGACTCCTGTCCCATGCCCCAGCACATGAACATGGCCACATTTTCCCAACCACTGCAAAGCAGGCACAGATGGGGAGTTGACTTTAATGGCATTCCTCCTGTCACACCCATCTATGTTAAGAGACCACCAAACAGGCTTTGTGTGAGCAATAAAGCTTTTTAATCACCTGGGTGCAGGTGGGCTGAGTCCTAAAAGAGAGTCAGCAAAGGGAGATGGGGTGGGGTAGTTTTATAGGATTTGGGTAGGTTGTTCTCTTGCAGGCAGTGGTGAGGGTCACAAGGTGCTTGGCTAACTCCGGGGACTTATTGTCCAGAAGAAGGAATGTCACAAGGTAATGTCATCAGTTAAGGCAGAAACCAGCCATTTTCATTTCTTTTGAGGTTCTTCAGTTGCCTCAGGCCATCTGGATGTATACGTGCAGGCTTGGGCTCAGAGGCCTGACATTACTGTCTTCTTATATTAATAAGAAAAGCAAAACAAAATAGTGGTGAAGTGTTGGGGTGGCAAAAATTTTGGGGGGTGGTATGGAGTGATAATGGGTGATGTTTCTCAGGGCTGCTTCAAATGGGATTAGGGGTGGCTTGGGAACCTACAGTGGGAGAGATTAAACTGAATAAAGATTTTGGGGTAAAGGGTGATATTGTGGGGTTGTTAGAAGCAGCATTTGTCATATAGAATGATTGGTGATGGCCTGGATGCTGTTTTATTTGAATTGAGAAACTAAACAGAAAACACAAGGTCTGAATAAGAGAAGGAGAAAAACAGGTATTAAAGGACTAAGAATTGAGAGGACCTAGGACATTCAATTAGAGAGTGTCCAGGGGGTTCAGCGTAATTATTTGTTCTGTTGTCGAGTTTTTGGGCTCTATCCTTGAGTTTTTTTATGTTGTCATCTAGCAGGCCAGATTGATTTAGGTAAAAACAACCCTCTTCATTTAAAAATGTAGAGTCTTCCTTTTTCAGCAGTAAAGTCAAGGACTATTCCTATCTTTTTGTATTAATAATAACAAAACAAAACAAAATAGTGGTGAAGTGTTGGTGTCATGAGGGGAACAGGAAGCTGTTGGCCCTATTTGCAAATTGATTTTGGGAGGTTAGAAAAACTAGTGTACACGTGCCTGTCCAATTGATAGATAGACACATGTAGGTGGAGGAGTCACAGAGGAAGAAGAGACCTTTGTAAGGCAAAACTGGAAATGTAAAGTGAAAAGATGAGAGGGAGCACCCAAAGGGCTTGACTGAAGTAATGGGGGCTGTCCCTGAAGCCTTATAGCAGTACAGCCCTGGTTAAGTTGCTGAGACTGATGGGTGTCAGGGTCAGTCCAAGTGAAAGCAAAGAGAGGCTGGGATGAACGGTGTAAGGGAATAGTAAAGACAGCATCTTTGAAATCCTGCACTCAGACTCTTAGGGATTTAGCGAAGGCAGCAACCCTTAGAGGTTGTAATGGGGATTGATGGGGCAATTGGGTAGAGGGGAAGGTTCTATTTTTATGGTGTATGAGAAAGTGCATAGTGTCTATGAGTAACCTTTCACTGCTATTCATGGGGCTGGGTATAAGCAAGTAAGAGGAGAGGTTAGGAGAAGAGTCCGAAGAACAAGGGGAAGGTAGCCAAGGATGGAGTGATATGAAGGGCAGATGTCTTAAAGGAAATGAGAAGTTCTAAGAGGTGGGCTAGTAAGGCTTGTAACTTACAAGGAAGAGGTTATGAAAGGACGATAGAATGGGATGAGCCTGTGAGGATGGAAAGAATTTTTCTTGGTCCAAGAACCATTTGCCTTGTGTGGGAAGAGATTGATACATGGAAGTTTCAGTGGAAGAGTAGGTGGCCGTGATAGAGGAGAAATGAAAATACTGGCTGCTTCTTTAGCTGTCTTATTAGCATAATTTTTGCCTTGAGCAATGGGATCTGAGGCCCTTTGATGGCTTTGCAGTGAAAGACTCCAGCTTCCTTTGGAAGCAATGCAGCCTTGCAAAGAGCTTTTATTAAAGAGGCATTAATGATGGAGGACCTTGCATAGTGAGGAAACCTCTTTCAGCCCATATAACAGCACGGTGGTGCAGGATATGGAAAGCATATTTAGGGTCAGTATAAATATTGAGTTGAGAAAGGATTTAGGATCTATGGGGTCAGCTAGGTTTCCCTTTGTGAGTTTATGTAATGGTTTTGTTAGGATGGCAAAACCAGTATCCAAAGGCAAAAGTACCCAACCATGCCTAGGAAGGAAAGGAGTTGTTGCTTTGTAGAAGGGGTTGGGGTTTGGGAGATTAGTGGGACATGATCAACAGGGAGAGCACATGTGTCTTTCTGAAGAATTATGCTGAGAGAGGTAATGGATGAGGAAGAAATCTGGGCGTTGGAGGGGGATATGTGATATCTTTTTGAGAAAAATGTTGGAGGAGCAGGAGGGTGTCCTATCGGGAAGATTCATGGGGGGAGGGGGCTACAAAGTAGAAGATTGTTAAACTATCGAATAAGGTGAGAAGCACATGGATGGAAAGGAAGTAAATGATGAGAAAAGGCTTGACTGAAGTAATGGGGACTGTCCGCGAAGACTTGTGGCAGTACAGCCCAGGTTAAGTTGCTGAGACTGATGGTTGTCAGGGTCAGTCCAAGTGAAAGCAAAGAGAGGCTGGGATAAAGGGTATAAAGGAATAGTAAAGAAAGCATCTTTGAAATCCAGAATAGAATAATGGGTTGTGGAGGGAGGTATCGAGGATAGGATAGTATATGGGTTTGGCACCAGGGGGTGGATAGGCAAGATAATTTGGTTGATAAGGCGGAGATCCTGGACCAGCCTATAAGACTTGTCTGGTTTTTGGACAGGTAGGATAAAAGAGTTGTAAGGAGAGTTTATAGGCTTTAAGAGGCCATGTTGTAACGGATAGGTGATAACAGGGTTTAACCTTTTTAAAGCCTGCTATGCGATGGGATATTGGCATTGAGCAGGGTAAGGGTGATTAGGTTTTAATGGGATGATAAGGGGTGCATGATCGGTCACCAAGGAGGGAGTAGAGGTATCCCATACTTGTGGATTAAGGTAAGGAGATACAAGGGGAGGATGCGAAGGAAGCTTTGAACTGGGGAAAAGGGTGGCAATGAAGTGTGGCTGTAGCCCAGGAATAGTCAGGGAAGCAGATAATTTAGTTAAAATGCCTTGACCTAATAAGGGAGCTGGGCAGGTGGGGATAACTGAAAAGGAGTGCATAAAAGAATGTTGTCCAAGTTGGCACCAAAGTTGGGGAGTTTTAAGAGGTTTAGAAGTCTGGCTGTCAATACCCACAACATTTATGGAGGCAAGGGAAAAAGACCCTTGAAAAGAAAGTATTGTGGAGTGGGTAGCCTCCATATTGATTAAGAAGGGGACAGACTTACCCTCCACTGTAAGAGTTACCTGAAGCATCTGTGATGGTCCAGAGGCTTCCAAGGTGATCAGGCAGTGTCAGTCTTCAGCCACTAAGTGGGAAGGAGTCAGTCAGAGAGCCTTGGACCAGAGTTCCAGGGGCTCTGGGAGTGGCTGCCAGGTGAATTGGACAGTCTGATTTCCAGTGGGGTCTCACACAGATAGGACGCAGCTTAGGAGGAATCCTGGGCTGTGGGCATTCCTTGGCCCAGTGGCCAGATTTCCAGCACTTGAAGCAAAATTCTTTGGGAGGAGGTCCTGGACGAACATCTGGTCACTGCGGTTTAGGCATTTTGAAGTTCTGGTGTGCTGGAGATGTGGCTGGGGTTTCTCTCACAGCAGAGGCAAGTAATTGCAACTCAGAAATATGTAGCCACTTGGCTGCCTCTTTTCTTTTATTGTACACCTTGAAGACAAAGTTAATTGAGTCCTGTTGTAGGGTTTGAGGGCCGGAATCTAATGTTTGGAGCTTTTTCTAATGTCGGGAGTAGATAGGGTAATAAAATGCATATTGAGAATAAGACGGCCTTCTGGCCTCTCTGGGTCTAGGGCGGTAAAACATCTAAGAGTTGTTGCCAAATGGGCCATGTTGGGCTGGATTTTTATATTTGATGAAAAGCAGCCTAAATGCTAACTGATTTGGGATAGATCAGATAAAGAAAAAGGAACATTAATCTTGACTATGCCTTCAGCTCCAGCTACCTCTGTAAGAGAAGATTGTTGGGCAAGTGGGGGGAGGGCTAATCATGGAATGAAACTGTAAGCCAGACCGGGTGTGAGGAGGGGAGGTGATAGAAGGATTATAGGGTGGGGGAGTAGAGGCTGAGTAAGAATTGGGACCTGGCTCAGCTTGGTGAGGAGCAGCCTGGGGAGGAGGGGAGAGGTCAGATGGGTCCATAGAAAAGGAGGATTCAAAAGACTCAGAGCTTGGGGTGGAGACCAAAGGAACAGACAGGAGAGAAGAAAGATTTGGGATAAGTCGCATTGGGAGCAGAGACTAGGGAGGGACCGATGTGTAAAAGAATGGCTGGATGTCAGGCACCTCAGACCATTTGCCCATTTTTCAACAAAAATCATCCAGGTCTTGTAAGATGGAGGAATCAAAAGTGCCATTTTGTGGCCATGTGGAACCATTGTTGAGTTTGTACTGGGGCCTAGCGGTATTGCAGAAGAAAATAAAGCATTTAGGTTTTAGGTCAGGTGTGAGTTGAAGAGGTTTTAAGTTCTTGAGAACACAGGCTAAGGGAGAAGAAGGGGGAATGGAGGGTAGAAGGTTGCCCATAGTGAAGGAGGTAAGTTTAAAGAGAAAAGTAGAGACACGGAGAAGGGGGTGGTGAGCAGCCCTGGGCTGTAATGTGGGTGAGCAGTCACAGCAGGCATTCCCACAATTGACTTGCCACCTAGGAAATGTGGGTAAATGTGTCCTCGTGGTGTTCAGACACCAATGGAATGGGGGTGAATGATCAAGGCAGGCATCCCCGTGATGATCAAACACCAAGGGAAGACTGTCTTCCTGAGTCCGTGACCAGCACCGGAGTTTTGGGTCCAGATAAAATGTGTCTCCTTTGTCTCTACTAGAGATGAAAAAGAACTTGAATTGGAAGGACAGGGAGATTGAAGGATAGCTAGAGAGGCTGGAAAAGAGAGTGAAAAGACCACGTACCCGATTTGAAATTGGGGAGATGTTCCTTGGGCTGGTTGGTCTGAGCGCCTGAGGTCATAGGTGGATCTCTTCATAGAGTGAGGGCAAGGACAGGTCTCCTGTAGGAGTTCCCCTGTCCTGGGTCTTCAGCATCAAATATCACGGGTGTCCATATGAAGAGACCACCAAACAGGCTTTGTGTGAGCAGTAAAGCTTTTTAATCATCTGGGTGCAGGGGGACTGAGTCTGAAAAGAGAGTCAGCAAAGGGAGATAGGGGCGGGGCAGTTTTATAGGGTTCGGGTAGGGTAGTAGAAAATTACAGTTAAAGATGATTGTTCTCTTGCGGGCAGTGGTGGGGGTCACAAGGTGCTTGGTGGGGAGCTCCAGAGACTTATTGTCCAGGAGAAGGAATGTCACAAGGTAATGTCATGAGTTAAGGCAAGAACTAGCCATTTTCAACTTTTGTGGTTCTTCAGTAGCCCAGGCCATGTGGATGTATACGTGTAGGCTTGGACTCAGAGGCCTGACATCTCCAATGATTTATTGTAAAATAAATAAGGCATCTTATCCTGGGTTGCGACACCCAGCAGCATCCGTTCATACTACCAAGGGCAGGTAGCGCCGTGTGCATAGGGATCCCACTGCACTTGGTGAAATCCAGAGTCCTGGGATCCAGAGCAGCCCAGGGAGCCCTGGAGTCTGGAAAGGATGTAGCAGTGGAGGCAGTGGCAGCAACTCCAGCTCCTAGCTTGTGGTCACTCCTCACGGTGGCCCCAGCCAGCTCGAGGCAAGCTCATGAGCGGCTCCTGTCCTTGTGATTCCTCACAATCATCTTTCTGTATAGTTTCTGCTGCTCCTCCTTGAACATGTCCTTCACCTTCTCCCTCTTCAGGCCCCCATCCCACAGCAGGTCCACAAGTTCTCCCTGCCTGGCAATGGCGGATTTTACCCTATTTGCAAACTGGATGGCATCTTCATCTGCCCCTCTGGTCATGGGAGGCAGGTACCACACACTGCAGACAATGGCCCAGCTTGTCATTATTTGCCGCAGGTACATCACCATCCCTTATTTGCTGCTGTTCCAGAAGGCATCGCCGAATTGATGGTCATACTTGATAGCAAGAGGGTAAACTGTGGCTCCAATTTCAAAACTTCCCTTTTTGAACATCATCACCAATGTATTATTGATACATCCTTCTGGGTTCCTTCTGGGAAGATGAGGAGGTTCCTTCTGGGAAGATGAGGATAGGCTTTTATCTTGCACTTCTTCAGTCAGTCTCTTAGCCACCAGGTGGCGATCCTTCACTTCCAAGCGCTCAAACCTAATGTGTGCGTAAGTCTTCACCATGGCTCTCTGAATCAAACCTATGTGTCCCCATGAACTTGACCCACCGTGGCATAATAGCCATCGCTGACCAAGATGATCACATCGATTGGCGAGGTATAATGCAAGTATCCCACCACAGTCGTGCCCACCATTAGAAGGCTAATCCCTGTCAAGGCCAGCGTTATCCTGAGTGGCAGCAGGGAGCAGTACAAAATCAGTCCTCCTAACCCCCACAGGACCATAAGCTGAAGGGTGATGTACCTGAAGTTATAATGGTTTCTGCTCAGCAGGTTCCAGGACTCCAATTCCTCTGCTGAGGATCTCTTTGTCACTTCATCATCCATAATAGTCTCCATTCCTTTCCGGCAGAAGTAGAAAATGTCAGAGAGCTGGAACTGTGGAGTTTTGTCCAGAGCCTTACTACTGCTGCTTTGATGAATCTCTTTGATATCTTCTTCTAGTGAAGTGGGATCTTTTGTGATATTTCTGTTGGTGTAGGGCTTCTAAAGCTGGTGCTTCTTCTCCTTGGCTCCTTGCCAGGAGTTGGTTTTTTGAAAAGATTAACAAAAGAGATAGACCACTACCCAGAATAATAAAGAAGAAAATAGAGAAGAATCAAATAGATACAATAAAAAATGATAAAGAGGAGACCACCACTGATCCCACAGAAATACGAACTACCATCAGAGAATACTATAAACACCTCTATGCAAATAAACTAGAAAGTCCAGAAGAAATGGATAAATTCTTGAACACATACACCCTCCCAAGACTAGACCAGGAAGAAATTGAATCCTTGAATAGACCAATAACAAGTTCTGAAATTGAGGCAGTAATTAATAGCCTAGCAACCAAAACAAGCCCATGACCAGACAGATTCACAGTCGAATTCTACCAGAGGTACAAAGAAGAGCTGGTATCATTCCTTCTGAAACGATTCCAAGCAATACAAAAAGAGGGAATCCTCCATAACTTATTTTTATGAGGCCAGCATCATCCTGATACCAAAACCTGGCAGACACAACAAAAAAGGAAAATTTTAGGCCAATATCCCTGATGAACATAGATGTGAAAATCCTCAGTAAAATACTGGCAAGCGAACCTAGCAGCACATCAAAAAGCTTATCCACCGTGATCAAGTTGGCTGCATCCCTGGGATGCAAGACTGGTTCAACATATGCAAATCGATAAATGTAATCCATTACATAAATAGAATCAATGACAAAAACCACATGATTATCTCAATAGATGCAGAAAAGGCCTTCGACAAAATTCAACACCCCTTCATGCTAAAAACTCTCAATAAACTAGGTATTGATGGAAAGTATCTCAAAATAAGAGCTATTTATGATAAACCTATAGCCAATATCATACTAAATGGGCAAAAGCTTGAAGCATTCCCTTTTAAAACCAGTACAAGACAAGGTTGCCCTCTCTCACCACTCATATTTAACATAGTATCAGAAGTTCTGACCAGGACAATCAGCAAAAGAAAGAAATAAAGCATATTCAAATAGGAAGAGAGGAAGTCAAATTGTCTCTATTTGTAGATGGCATGATTGTATGTTTAAAAAGCCACATCATCTCAGCCCCAAATCTCCTTAAGCTGCTAACAACTTCAGCAAAATCTCAGGATACAAAATCAATGTGCAAAAATCACAAGCATTCCTAAACACCAATAACAGACATACAGAGAGCCAAATCATGAGTTAACTCCCATTTACAATTGCTACAAAGAGAATAAAATACCTAGGAATACAACTTACAAGGGATGTGAAAGACCTCTTCAAGGAGAACTACAAACCACTGCTCAAGGAAATAAGAGCGAACACAAGCAAATGGAAAAATATTCCATGCTCATGGCTAGGAAGAATCAATATTGTGAAAATGGCCATACTGCCCAAAGTAATTGATAGATTCAATGCTATCCCCATCAAGCTACCACTGACTTTCTTCACAGAATTAAAAAAAAAAAACTACTTTAAATTTCATATGGAACCAAGAAAGAGTCCATATAGCCAACACAATCCTAAGCAGAAATAGCAAAGCTGGAAGCATCATGCTACCTGACTTCAAACTATACTACAAGGCTACAGTAACCAAAACAGCATGGTACTGGTACCAAAACAGATACAGAGAACAATGGAACAGAACAGAGGCCTTAGAAATAACACCACACATCTACAACCATCTGGTCTTTGACAAACCTGATGAAAACAAACAATGAACAAGGATTCCCTATTTAATAAATGGTGTTGGGAAAACTGGCTAGCCATATGCAGAAAACTGAAACTGGACCCCTTCCTTACACCTTATACAAAAATGAATTAAACATGGATTAAAGACTTAAATGTAAGACCTAAAACCATAAAAACCCTGTAAGAAAACCTAGGCAATACTGTTCAAGACATACTTATAGGCAAAGACTTTATGACTAAAACACCAAAAGCAATGGCAACAAAAGTCAAAATTGACAAATGGGATCTAATTAAACTAAAGAGCTTCTGCACAGCAAAAGAAACTATCATCTGAGTGAGCAGGCAACCTACAGAATAGGAGAAAATTTTTGCAATATATCCATCTGACAAAGGGCTAATATCCAGAATCTACAAGGAACTTAACCAAATTCACAAGAAAAAAACAACCTCATCAAAAAGTGAGTGAAGGATATGAAGAGACACTTCTCAAAAGAAGACATTTATGTGGCCAACAAACATATGAAAAAAAGCCTTGATTCTCTTCTAGGGTTTTTATAGTTTTGGGTTTTATATTTAAATCTTTAATCCATCTTGAGTTGTACATGGCATAAGGAAGGGGTCCAGTTTCAATTTTGTGCATCTGCCTGGCCAGCTTTCACAACACCATTTATTTATTTATTTATTTAAAAAAATTTTTTTTTATTTTTTATTTTTTATTTTTTTATTTTTTTATTTTTTATTATTATACTTTAAGTTCTAGGGTACATGTGCATGACGTGCAGGTTTGTTACATATGTATACTTGTGCCATGTTGGTGTGCTGCACCCATCAACTCGTCAGCACCCATCAATTCATCATTTATATCAGGTATAACTCCCAATGCAATCCCTCCCCCCTCCGCCCTCCCCATGATAGGCCCCAGTTTGTGATGTTCCCCTTCCCGAGTCCAAGTGATCTCATTGTTCAGTTCCCACCTATGAGTGAGAACATGCGGTGTTTGGTTTTCTCTTCTTGTGATAGTTTGCTAAGAATGATGGTTTCCAGCTGCATCCATGTCCCTACAAAGGATGCAAACTCATCCTTTTTTATGGCTGCATAGTATTCCATGGTGTATATGTGCCACATTTTCTTAATCCAGTCTGTCACAGATGGACATTTGGGTTGATTCCAAGTCTTTGCTATTGTGAATAGTGCCGCAATAAACATACGTGTGCATGTGTCTTTATAGCAGCATGATTTATAATCCTTTGGGTATATACCCAGTAGTGGGATGGCAGGGTCATATGGTACATCTAGTTCTAGATCCTTGAGGAATTGCCATACTCTTTTCCATAATGGTTGAACTAGTTTACAATCCCACCAACAGTGTAAAAGTGTTCCTATTTCTGCACATCCTCTCCAGCACCTGTTGTTTCCTGACTTTTTAATGATTGCCATTCTAACTGCTGCTTTCACAGCACCATTTATTAAATAGAGAATCCTTTCTGCATAGCTTGGTTTTATCAAGTTTGTGAAAGATTAGATGATTGTGGGTGTGTGGTCTTATTTCTGGGTTCTCTATTTTTTTCCATTGGTCTATGTGCCTGTTTTCATGCCAGTACCATGCCGTTTTGGTTATTATTGCCTTGTGGTATAGTTTGAAACCAGGTAGCTTGATGCCTCCAGCTTTGTTCTTTTTGCTTAGGATTGTCTTGGCTATTTGGGCTTGGTTTTGGTTCCATATGAATTTTAAAACACTTTTTTTTTTCTAATTCTGTGAAGAATGCCAATGGTAATTTAATGGGAATAGCATCAAATCTATAAATTGCTTTGGGCAGTATGGCCATTTTCATGATGTTGATTCTTCTATGATGTGGAACTTCCTGAGCATGGAATATTTTCCATTTGTTCATGTCCTCTCTGATTTCCTTGAGCAGTGATTTGTAGTTCTCTTTGAAGAGGTCCTTCACTTGCCCTGTTAGCTGTATTCCCTAGGTATTTTATTATTTTTGTGGAAATTGTAAATGGAACATCATTCACAAGGCACAAGAAACAGGCTTTCTTTTTGCCTGTTGTTGGTGTATATGAATGCTATAGATTTTGTATCTTGAGACTTTGCTGAAGTTGCTTATCAGCTTAGGAAAGTTTTGGGCTGAAAGGATGGGGTTTTCTAGATGTAGCATCATGTCATCTGCAAATAAAGATAGTTTGACTTCTTCTCTTTTTATTTAAATACCATTTGTTTCTTTTTCTTGCCTGACTGCCCTGGCCAGAACTTCCAATACTATGTTGAATAGGAGTGGTGAAAGAGGGCATCCTTGTCTCGTGCCAGTTTTCAAGGGCTATGCTTCCAGCTTTTGCCTTTTCTGTATAATATTGGCTGTGGGTTTGTCATATATGGCTCTTATTAGTTTGAAGAATGTTCCTTCAACACCTAGCTTATTTAGAGTTTTTAACATGAAGGGATGTTGAATTTTATAGAAGGCCTTTTCTGCATCTATTCAGATAATCATGTGGTTTTTATCTTTAGTCCAATTTAAGTTATGAATCACATTTATTTATTTGCATGTGTTGAACCAACCTTAGGGATGAAGCCCACTTGATCATAGTGGTTAAGCTTTTTGCTGTCTGGTGGATTCGGTTTGCCAGTATTTTATTGTGGATGTTCGCATTGATGTTCATCAGGGTATTGGCCTGAAGTTTTCTTTTTTTGTTGTATCTTTGCCAGGGTTTGGCCAGGATGATGCTGGTTTCATTGAATGAGTTAGGAAGGTACCTCCTTTTTAATTTTTTGGAATAGTTTCAGTAGAAATGGTACCAACTTTTTATACCTCTGGTAGAATTTAGCTGTGAATCTGTCTTGTCCTGGAGTTTTTTTGTTCGGTAGGCTATTTATTAGTGAATGGCTGCTTTCAATAGCAGAGTCGAGTAGTTGCAACAGAGATGCAAAGACAGTATGGCTCACAAAGCCTAAAATATTTATTTTCTGGCCTCTGATCACATTCTATTTTATTCATGTATAGTGATCAAATACAAAGAATAGGTGTCAAATATTTGCTTGAAGTTTTATAAGGTTTTCCTCTGGTCCACAATGGAAACTAAATATAATAAAGCAAAATAAAATTAATTTTAAAAGCAAAATGTTTGATTTGTATAATATTAAATAAGACAAAATTTTTGGATGATTTTATTTTTATTTCTATCTGGACACTCATGCACCAACAACTCTGGGATGCCATGTGACTTGATGTGAACTTTGAAGATTCAATAACAATGTTCCTTATCATTAATAATGAACATAGTCTCTCCTCTTATGCACGGGAGCCATTACTTTACAATATTTTTGATTCCTCTTATATTCTCAGTTGCTTTAACCTTAAACGCATGTATGATCTTATAGGTAAACCAACAAAACTGAGAGATCCTTTTGCATGTTGGATTGTAAATTAGATACAGAACATATCAATTGTGCCTCTTATCCAAATTAAAATAAGCATGAAGAATACAGAGGAAACAATTAAAAAATTGAATGCTGAGAAAATACTTGATATTTATACCTCCAATCAATGACATCATTCAACTAAAATTATAAATCCACAGTCACACAACAAATGTCTGCTATGAGTTATCTCCTTTGGCAGAAGCATTATAGAGTTATTTAAGAACTTCACTCAGATGCATAATTTTTGTATCTTTGAAAAAGTGTGGTATTTATTTTCATTGTATTATGACAGCCTACCCATATGATTATGCGTTACGATTATTCTCCTTTCTGGAGACTTCTCACACTTTACAAAATTAATGTGGTGTATCCTTCATCACCATTTTCTGAAAATGGAGTATTGTCTATCATTAATGGACCTAGCCAAACAAATAGCCTTATATTCTTTGACATTTTTTAAATCATGGCAGAATCGAGTGCTTTATTTTTTTCTTTTGATTTAAATAAACAAAACAGAAAAAAAAGAAAAAGAAAACAAAAAAAACCACCTGTCAACAAAGTGATTAGGATGTCAAAAATAAAAGCTTTATTCATAATCATTACAGAAATGCTGAGGGGTATTTAATTTAGAAGTCAGATATTTTGAAATGAAAAATCTTAGCGTTTTGTGGAAATTCATACTTGCCTTGTGATTTTCCATTTATCTCCTCCCCTCTTGTATTTGAGTCATAGAAGAACTATATGAGCTATCGGGCATTTCTTTCCGAGGCTTGTTTTTTTTTTTTTTTTTTTTTTTTTTTTTTTTTTTTTTAATTGATTTGCTCTTTTTTTGGGTAAATAGGTCTAGAAATGAAAGGATCTAAGAAAAGAAACATTAGATTCAAGAAAAATACTGTTAAAAACTGAGTTAATATTTGAAATGTATTGCAAGTACAATTTGGAATTGGTCTTAATCCTCCAGTTGTTGCCTCCTGTTCAGCCTGCCTGGGCAGGCTGGCCTTCATTTGTTTAGAGACTGGCATGATGGATGAGCTGGTACTAGGTCAATGTATTTAAGTAAAACCTGGGAGTTCCTGGGTTAGCGGAACACAATTCATGTAAAGCCTTGGGAACATCCAGCAGCTGTATTGCTATTTGCCTTATCAAAGGGACTGATTGACCCAAATGACATCCAATTTTTATTTTTGAAAGAGGAAAAGAAATAATTTGAGGGCATTCTCCCAAACTTTGAACTTGATTCTCATTCAAACAGAAAACTTTGAATTTCTTTCTAGAAAATAGCAACAGAAACACATGGAGAATTTATGATGAGGAGTACTCTAGGCTCCAAACTCGTTATAGACTTTCCCATCTGGCCAGAAATGACAAATAGAATTACCTACATTTCACAGGCAAGAAAATAGAAGTAAGAACAGAATAAATGATTTGGGCAAATTGGAAAGGAAGGAAATTGAGCTTCAGTTTTCTGGCATTCTTTGTTCTGCCCTAGAATAGTAAACTTCCAATTGTTTGAAGATGTTGTTTCGTTTTTGTTTACACAGTCCAGATGCTACAGAATACATAAATTTTACAACATCCTCACATGGACGTCTAGTCAATGGTTAAAAACCTGTAGTGGGGTAACCCATTTAATTTTGGTAAGCTTTTGACTATAAGAAGATTCCTTTTCAGATTAACTATAATTTCCCTCTTTTATCTTCCATTCACTTGTTCTAATAGTTCTATTCTTTGGAGTTATGTGGAACAAATCTAACATCTGTGTTACATCCAAGCCATTCAAATATTTGAAGATAGTGATCATATTATCTTTGGATTAAAATGTCTTATGTCCTTTGAGGTTTCTTCAACAAGTGTGATTTTAAGGCCCATCCTTACTCTGATCTATCTTCTAGGTTTAGTTTTTTTCTTTTAACTAAAATCCGTTAAAGAAAATGCAAAACCTAAAACAAAAATGCAATAATTTAGCTATTATTTGATCATGAAAGGGTTGACACAAATTCCTTCATTCTAGATTGTGTGCTTCTGTGAATTTAGCCTAGGCTCACTTTTTTTGAAGCATCACATTACTTAAACTCAGCTTATTGTAAATTAAAATCCTTAATACCTTATATATAATGTTGCTGTTTGATATATTACCTCATCTTTTCAGGTAAGGTTGCTTTTCCAGTCTGAAATGCATATACACTTAACTCTGTTAAATTTAATCTTATTAAACCGAATGTTTTGATTCAGTCTAACAGACATTTTGGAAGCTATTTTGTTTTTATATTTTAGAGACAAGGTCACACTACATTGCTCAGGCTGGAGTGCAGTGGCCATGCAGATGTGCAGCCATAGAGCACTGTAGCCTTGCACTCCTGGGCTCAAGGGATCCTCCTGCTATGGTTTGGATATTTGGCCCCTCTATATATCATGCTGAAATTTGGTCTCCAGTGTTAAAGGTGGGGCTGAATGGGGAATGTTTGGGTCATAGGGGTAGATCCCACATAGATAGATTAATGCCCTCCCTGGGGAAGGGGGAGTGACTGGATCTATTAGTTCCCACTAGATTTCCCTTGAGAATTGGTTGTTGAAAAGCGCCTAACCCTCTTTCTTTCTCTCTTGCCATGTGATCTGTATATACCAGCTCTCCTTCTCCCTCTGTGACAAGTGGAAGCAGCCTTAGGCTCTCACCAGAATGAAATGCTGGTTTCATGCTTCTTGTACAGTCAGCAGAACCATGAGTCAAATGAACCTCTTTCCTTTTTAAATCATCCAACCTCAGGTACTCCTTTATAGCAACACAAACAGGCTAAAATGCTCCCATTTTAGCCTTCTGGGTAGTTTGGACCACAGGCCTGTGCCATCCCACCCAGCTAAATTTTGCAGTTTGATTACAATATCGAGCATGCACTTTATCCATTTTGAATCTTGTGTTATCTGCGAATGTGGTGACCATGCCCTCTATGTCACCATCCAAGACTTTGGAAATCATTTTGCATGGTAGATGACTAAGGGAAAATGCTCTCCTTCTTAATCTGTATCCATTGCTTGGTACCATTTTAGTCTGGATATTTAAAAATTGTAATTCTCCATCTAAAATGCCTTATTTCCAAGTCCAAATCTCTTAATCTTTTGTTAAGGCCATTGTTAGTGACCTCATTAAATCCCTTGCTAAAGTCCAGGCATATCATGCTTATGTTTGCTATGCTTTCTGCATCCTAAGGTTATTCAATCTAATAATTCTTTTTAAGAAATAAATTAGATGCATCAGCCATAACTTGTTGATAATGAACCTAAATTGAGTCTGGTAGTCCTAACTCTAGTGAAACTTTATGGAGAGTGAAATGTAGTAAAGACTCAGTGAAATGCATTAGTCATGGCTCAAATATGACCCGAAGCTTTGAGCTTTCATGGATTATTCAACCAACTACTAAAATATTTTATTTTATATGCTTTGAATCAGGAGAAAATTAAGCTAATAATACAAGTATTTTAAAATAATTTCAGTGAGGAGCTCAAAAATTTTCTGGGTATTGAAATGCTGTATTCCAATTATCTAGAAATATAATATCAACATCTGGATCAGAATTTCTTTATACTGCAGAGCCACACATCTATTAAGAAAGAACAGACTGATGAAATCTAGGAAATCTCTCTCACCAACAAGAAATTTATAGAATAATTTTTTGAAAAGAATAAGAGGAAACATATGAATTAGCCAGAAAAGGATTGCTATTGTGTCTGGAGTTGGTTCCTTCTGGCAGGTTCACGGTCTTGCTGACTTCAGGAATGGAGCCACAGACCTTCGCAGTGAGTGTTACAGCTCTTAAAAATGGCACGGACCCAAAGAGTGAGCAGCAGCAAGATTTATTGTGGAGAGCGAAAGAACAAAGCTTCCACAGCGTGGAAGGGGACCCGACCGGCTGGCGCTGCTGGCTGGGGAGGCCAGCTTTTAGTCCCTTGTTTGTCCCTGCCCAAGTCCTGCTGATTGGTCCATTTAACAGGGTCCTGATTTGTCCATTTTACAATCTCTAGCTAGCCACAGAGTGCCAATTGGTGCATTTTTACAGAGTGCTGATTGGTGCATTTTACAAACCTCTAGCTAGCCACAGAGCACAGATAGGTGCGTTTTATAACCCTAGCTACAGAGTGCTGATTGGTGCATTTTGCAATGCTCTTGTAAGGCAGAAAAGTTCTCCAAGTCCACACCCGACCCAGAAGTCCAGCTGGCTTCATCTCTCACTATTATCAGCCTTTACATTTCCAAAGGTATGGGGGGATTATTGTCTTTATTTATTTAGTTTTTATTTGCTTATTTTCCTCTGACTCAGCAGATGATTGCTCTGTTCTAGCAAACATGTGCATCTTGAACTATCAACGAAAAACAAAGAGCATATGAATTTTGGAAGAATTCTTAGATGTCATAAAGTTCAATTTTCATCTAGGTGGCATCTTTCTCTATGATATTCCTGACAGATGGCCAGTCTTTACCCAAATGCCTGATTGATATAGTTTGGATGTGTGTCCCCACCCACATCTCATATTGAAATGTAATCCCCAATGTTGGAGGCGGGGTCTGATGGAAGGTTATTGGATCATGGGGGCAGATTTCTCATGAGTGGTTTAGCACCATCCCCCTTGGTACTGTCCTTGCGATGGTAAGTTCTCTTGAGATCTAATTGTTTAAAAGTGTGTAGCACTTCCTTCACACTCTTTTATTCCTGCTCTGGTCATGTAATGTGTCTGCTCCTTCTGCCATGATTGAGTGTTTTCTGAGGCCCCCCCCTCCCCCCGCCGCCAGAAGTTGAGCAGATGCCAGCATCATGCTTCCTGTGCAGACTGCAGAACTGTGAGTCAATTAAACCTCTTTTACTTATAAATTACCCCATCTCAGGTATTTCTTTATTGCAATGTAAGAATAGACTGATACCCTCATGTAACAGGGAACTCATTATCAATAAAGAAACTACTCTAAACATTAAAAAGTTTAAAAGTTTTAAGTATTAAAAAGTTTTTAAAAATAATATTTAGAAAACATACCTTCCTGTGGCTTTCAGCTTTTACTCTTGGTCTTGTCTTTTGTGTGAAAATAGGATAAGTATAGTCTTTCCTCTACCTGGCAACTCTTCAGATTTTAAAGGTGACTATCTCATTTAAAAAATTGTTTGATATTCCGATATGAACTATAGATCTCTTCCCTTTGCCTAGGCCAAGGAAAAGGGAGAAGCGGTGGTATGAAACTCCCACAGGAAGGCGTAGTCATAAGATGGTTGAATTAGAAATCAAAGGACTTGCAATCTACTCTAAGTTCTTCATTTAAATATGATTTGAGAGTCTCTCATATCTATGCCTCAGCTTCACCATCTGTAAAATGAGACTCATGGTATTTTTCCTAAATATAGAATAATGCTATTGAGATGTAATGAGAGAATAAATGTTAAAGATCTCTATAAAGATCACATATTTTGTAAATATAAACACTTAAGACTTTAGAGGAAAAAATAAGCAACAGAAGAAGCTATAGCTGCACCTCTGGTCAGTCATCAGCATTCTCTGTCTCCACTTTTTTTGCTTTCTCAATGCCTGGTACAAAGGATTTGTTTCCTCTGAATCCCTCTTTCCTAACTACGACTCCTCCCTTATTATTTTCGTCGATGAGTCTCCTTCACTCAGTTTTTCTTTGACTCTCGGCCCAGATCCTGAAAGTCCTTCTTTTAATTGCTCTGCTCTTCATCCCCTTATCCCTAACAAACTGTCACATTTTTATCAGGAAAATAATTTTAAAAATTTCAAATCCTAACTACTATTCTGTCTAGTTCTATTCTGCTTCATTAAGATTTCAGTGTTCACAAATACATTAAATCCCTAATTAAAATGAAATAAAATACAAGCTTATTTTGGGTTTGCCATATATCACCTTATTCTTTCTTCTCTTCAAACCGCTCACTCCTGCTTTATAATCCTTGCTCCAAATCCCCCTTTTATATTACAAAAAAAGAAAAAAATCAAATACCTAGGCCTCCTCCTGCTAAGACCTTATTTCTAGATTTTTAGCCTCTGTAACTCCTCAATACGTAGTTCCATTTCCAATTTAAATCAGTCTTTCTATAAGAATAATTCTGCATTCATCTTTTAATTTGCATACTATGAATACAACCAAAGGGGTTTAAAAAATAAAAACCAAAATGCTTTTAGGATTGGTGGAGAGAAGTGACTGTATGTTGGGGACTCTGAATCTTTTTGTTTAAGAAGTGCCAAATCTGGGCACCTGGGTGTAACATTTGGGATGACCCCAAGTTATCCAGGTCTTAGTTACTATAGTCACTTCAAAGGAAGAAATAAAGGCCAAGGCAAAAAGGAAAAAAGTGTGTGTCCTAGCAGACAATATGTTTTTCCTCCCATAATATCATTACTTGTGATGGTAATCACATTGCTCCGAAAAGAAAACAGATTTCCATTTTATTTTATGGTCCTAATGAATAGATCTCCATTTATGCTGCCACAAAGTCGTTTCAGGGTATGGGCTTTTCTTTTTCAGAGTAGTTAAAATAATGGATGATCTTTTCTGCAATTACTTGGGTGTAATTAAATCTGTGGATTTTGCTGACTATTCTAACAGTTGAGCACTGAAGCTTATTCCTGGAGGTTTATTATATCAATTGAATGGCAACTCTCCTGCCTAGCTATGCCCCTATAGATGGGTTTATGAATTTATGGTTCATAGTACCCTTTTCAGAACATACTGTGTACAGCTGAGATGAATTAGGAAGGAAAGAGGAAGCGTATTTCTACAGAGATGTACTCTAGTTGTACTTTTCTTATGTCTGGGTAAGGCAAAGACCTGAAGAGGTTTTATGTAAGATGAATCTGCTTAGATAGGCTGAAAACAGGTGTCCCTCTAAGGGGAAATAGAACATCTGGCTGACCAAAAGCTACGTGATGTAGAAACTTTGTCCTATTCATTTTTGTATAACTGATACCTAGCATGGAGATTGGCATTTAGAAGGTTCTCAATAAGCAATGATTGACCTGAGTATGGGCTGGGATAAATCACACTGAAACAGAATCTTGATCCTTAAGAAATCTAGAGCTAAGGCCAACAAGAATATTTCCCTTCTGACTTTGTCCTGGTGTCTATTTTAACAACCAGATGATCAGCACATTGATGAACACTATACAAATATTAATTTGCATAAATCTATTGTTCAATTTCTATTTTCCTAGCATCATAGGATTAGAAGATTTCATGACCCTCTCTATTTGGGTATGAGTGTTCCTACATGATATAGATGAAGTTTTCTATTGCAGCCTTGAAAAGCTTCCTTGCACTGGTACCCTCAGTAGCAGAAAATATTTTTAATAATTGTACAATTACTCTAAATACCTAACTCAAATCTTTTAATATGCATCAATGCCACTCTTTCTTGTTTCTTCTTCCCTGAGTAGAAAAGCTTTGTCTTCATATAGAATACCTGCAAATATTTTTTGCTAGAAATTGGACTATTGTGTAAAAGTCTTGTCACTTCTCTCCCCAGCTTCTTGGAGATCAACAACAATCCAAAGGCAGAAGGGAAGATAATTAGAAATTGAGAATAGGAAAGAGGAAGAGAGAAGCAATAATGACTTTCAGAGGACTTTCTCTCCCTTAGAGGAAAATGAAAAAGAACACCTAAAATACTCAGCATGTGGTACTTTTATCTCTGCTTTCTTACCTTGGGCCCTGTGATTCTTATTAAGAATAGTGATTGTCCTATATGTCCAACTTCCTCTATTTATGAGGTAACAGAATATTAATTTCTTCCTCAAGTCCCATTACTGGCATTTCTTTCTTCTTGATGAAAGCTGAGTTCTGTACCAATGCTGAGTCTTCTCATTTTGTAAAATATTTATGGTCATACTCCACAGTCACATAGGATAGTGGTCCTATAAGATAATACTATATTTTGACTATACCTTTTCTATGTTTAGTTTTGTTTAGATACACAAATACTTACCATTTATTACTGTTGCCTACGGTATTCAGGACAGTAGCATGTCATGCAGGTTTGTAGCCTGGGAGCAATAGGCTACACTATATAGCCTAGGTGAATTGTAGGCTATACTGTCTAGGTTTGTGTAAATGTATTCTTTGATGTTGCCTCAATGATGACATCACCTAACAGTGCATTTATCAGAAGTGCCCCCATCAATACACATGACTGTATTTGGTCTTCTTCCTAATTTCCTGATATTTGACTACTAAAACCTTAAAATCTCCTAAGTTATAAGAGTGTCTTTTTTATGGTAATTATATGACTGGTGGCTGGTGACCCCTAGATAGCTTCAGGATGGGGACTGGTCACCAGAAAGACCAAGGGGCAATCAGAGAGAGTTGGGGCTTTCAATTTCACCTCTCCAACGTTCAGGGAGAGGAGGGAGGCTATAGGTCACATTGATCACCAATGGCAAATAATTTGATCAATCATGTCTACATAAAGAAACCTCCTTAAAAACTCAAAAGAAGAGAGCTCAAAGAGCTTCCATATAGCTGTACAATGGAGGTTCCTGGAGGGTAGTGCACCAGGAGAGGATGTGGAAACTCTGCACTCTTTCTCCCATGCCTTACCCTAGGAACCTCTTTCATCTAGCAATTAATCTGTATCCTTTGTAATATGCTTTATAATAAATGGAGAAACATAAGTAAGTGTTTCTCTGAGTTCTGTGAGCTGCTCTCACAAATTAATTGAGCCCAAGGAGGGGGTTATGGGAACTCCAATTTCTAGCCAGTCAGTCGGAAGCACAGGCCATGACCTGTGCTTGCAATGCTTGCAATTGGCATCAGAAGTTGGGGGCAGTGGTGTGGGACCGAGCTCTCAATCTGTGGGATCTGATGCTATATCCAGGTAAATAGTGTCAGAATTGAATTAAATTACAGGATCCTAGCTGGTGTGCACTGTATAATTGTTTGCTTGGTGTTTGGAGAAAAAATCCCCACACATTTAGTCACAGAAGCATTCTGTGTTGAAAGAGTGTAGTAGGAGAAACTTTTTTCCACTCATAACTAAATAGTCTAAAATAGGACAGAGAACTAGAAGTGTACTTCCACATTACTACAATATATACGTCTTGACAACTGGCTTATCTCCAGTTGTTATCTTGCCAATTTCCAATCGCTTACTGATTTTCTATTACTGAGTAGAACTCAGTAGACAAAACTGACTATTCTTCAATCTGATTCATTTTTAAGGATTAAATTTTAACTCCTTTCCACGTTTTTGCATGGTGATCTAAGAATCTGACAAAATTTAGAAATAGCACTTGCTTGCTCCAATAATGAGTTCTCAGGAGAGAGCCAACTTGTTTTTTCTTGGCTGGGCTTAATATCTATTCCTAGGTTACTTATGATAGAGGAACAAAAGTAAGAACGATGGATGAGATATTTTATTGGCTATTCTCAGGTTTCATTTTGAGGTAAGTACGTAGAAATCTACTAAGGCAAATAATAGAGAAAATCTGAGCTTTGTGCCAGTAGAGACTTCTTTCTTAGTACCAATTAGCTGCATTTTCTTTTTTCATTCCTTCTAGAAGGTATGAGTTTAAGTAGGTGTCTGACAAGCCTCTTTGGTAAGATCCTTTTTTTAGTTCAAAATTTATAGAAGTAATCATAATGTATTGTCCCTACATTACAGCGGGAATATGAGAAAGGTCCAGAAAAGTAGTGCTATTGAAAGAACCATGATATAGCAAAGTGAGGACATGGTAGACCAAAGTGAGGCTATTTACAGATGGTACTATGGGTGCAAATGTTATTGGTGACCAAGTGTAGTCTCCAGGCTTCTCAAAGCATGGTGCTTGGATCAGCAGCATTAGCAACTCCACGGAGATTAGTCAAAATACAAATCCCTTTTCTTATCCTAGAAATACTGTCCCAGTAACTCTGAGGGTAAGGTAATTCTGATGTAAGCTTAAGTTTGAGAACCACTGGTCTGGTGCAAGAGTTTTTGTATCATGTAGATTTAAATAACATCTTCATCACTTGCAGTCTACACAAGCTTGAGTAGATAACAAGACCTCTGGATCCTCAGTTTCCTTACCAATGAAAGGAGATAATAACACCTCCCTTTTAGAGTTGTTATGATGGTTATAGAGCTAGGTATAGATAACATTTTGTTTAGTACTTCTTGTATACCAAACATTGTTGAAAGGATTTTATGCAGAATGACTTTTATTCTTCAAAACAACCTGATGAGACAGTGCATTTTACAGATGAGGAAATGGAGACAGAGAGGCTAAATAGCTTGCCCAAGCTCACACAGCTAGTGAGTGGCAGAACCAGATGTGAACAAATTAGAATTACAGCTTTTGCTCATGACCACCTGCCATTTATAAGGTGCCTGACACATAGTAGGAAATGTTAATTCTCTTTCCTACTTTATTATCTTGGGATGTCATGATATGATCTATGGAAAATTATTACTTACTGGTTCAGTCTAGTTATACTAATAGGAAAAATTAACTGTACTACAAATTGAAAATCAAACCAATGGAGATTCAAATTAAGGCTTACAATATGAGTAATTCCCGGGCATTTGAGAAGCCAGTATTAGTCTTAGTATTAGTCTTGCAATCTTGACCATTTCTTTCTCTTTCCCTCTTTCTCCTTCATGAGTTTAACATAGAAAAATTGGTTAGCAAGCTAAGCCACTGGTTGTCAAACTTTTTGGCTCAAGGTCCCCTTTACGCTCTTACAAATTATTGAAAATCCAAAGAATTTTGCTTATATGGGTTGTATCAATCAATATTTACAGTACTAGAAATTACAATGAAAATTGTTAAAATGCTTAATTTATTTAAAAATAAATTACATGCTAATATAAATAACATTTTTATGAAAAAAAATCATATTTCTAAAACAAAACCATTACCAGTGAGAAGTGTGATATTTTTCTAATTATTAAAAATATGTTGAAAGCCTGGCTTAATAGAAGACAACTGGATTCTCACAGTTCTGGATTCTATCTGTTGCAATATCATGCCAGGTAGCCTCTGGAAAACTCCTCTATACACTCACAAGAAAAGGTTAGTGAATGGAAAATGATTTCTTGGTATTACTATAAAAATAGTTTTGACTTCACAGACCCTCTGAAGGGACCAGGGGTCATTGGGTCATATTCTGAGAACTCTGTGGGCTAGCTGATAGTTGAATAGAGGTCACAGTTAATCCAGAATACACATGCTCTAAGGCTTTCTCTTTCCTCTTAATAACAATTTTTTGGATACTGATGTATCAACCAAGAATTAATCAAAGTGAATTCATTTATATGGAACCATGCCAGAAGCCTCAAAGAGTAAGATATATAATAATGTATGTAGCACAACAATTGGAAAATGAACTTTATTTCTATTAACTTATTATTAACTTTGACAGCGAGTAAAACCATTTTTAGCATCAATGGAAATAGAGCAGAAATAAGAGAGTAGGAAAGTGGATAGGTGAGCTTCCATGACAAGAAACAGAACTTTATTTGTGTGTATTTATTGCTCACAAATGGTTTAGAATGCCTGAAAAACTGTGTCTGCAGCATCTACCTGTGTTAGGAGATATGTGAAAGTTTAGTGTTCCTCTCTCTTATTTAACAATGTGTGCCTGAAATTGAATTTAAGGAATATCTGAAGTTTGCTAGTAGTAAAATAGATCTACTACAAAGAGTAATTATTTCAATGTCAATCTTTTGATAAATAGGCAGCATCCTTTAAGTTTCTGGGGAGTTTATTTTTAGTCAACAGGGATAGTGTGGAGTAAGGATGACATGATAAAGTGAAAGAAACATTTAGTAACATTTATTTTATATCAAGGCAGTTAACAATTATTCTTTTACTTATTGCTTCAAATAACCAGGAATTGCACTGCTAAAAAATTTTTTAAAATCAACGCACCATAGGATCTCTGCTCTTTTATTTGCTGAGTTCCTTAAACTTCATGCTTTACATATGAATGTGACATGCTTATCAACCTCAGTTTTGATGTTCTTAAGAAAGATAGAATACGCCGGGTATGGTGGCTTATGCCAGCACTTTGGGAGGCCAAGGCAGGTGAATCACCTGAGGTTAGGAGTTTGAGACCAGTCTGGTCAACATGGTAAAACCCTGTCTCTACCAAAAATACAAAAATTAACTGGGTGTGGTGGCACACACCTTTAATCTCTGCTACTCAGGAGGCTGAGTGAGGCAGGAGAATCTCTTGAACCTGGGAGGCGGAGGTTGCAATGAGTTGAGATCACACTGTACTCCAACTTGGTGACAGAGTGAGACTCTGTCTCAAAAAGAAAAGAAAAATGATAGACTACAGTTTTCTATATAAGGACAGAGAAAGTTCAAATACTCTGTACTATAAATATGTATATACATGATATTCTAATTCAGTTTCAGTGGCACTATAGAATGTGGTAAAATTACAATAGGTTAAATAGGATGACTCATGCTATAATAATGCATAGTTTAGCCAGAAGGGGCACATAAAATATATACAATAAACACAATAAACATAATGTTCACTATACTATAGATTATATTTGGCATGTTTGCTAGGTATTTTAAAAGCGTATCTGAAATTTTATATCATCTCCAACAGATGGGAAATAAACAGTAACAGGAGTTGTTAATTTTTTTTATTATGCATTGGGAGAAAAAGAGTAATAATACTAGGAAAAACATATTGAGGCTAAAAAACTAAATAAAATGTTTTTAAAACCCATTTTAAAATCTTGGGAGGGGGAAAGGAATAAAAAGTAAGTTGAAATGCTTCAACATCTGTTTTCAGTAATGGCAGCCCTAAAAGTCAGTTTCTGTTAGGTAAGAAAAGTACTTTTTGGTTAAAAGATAGCCAGCTGTCCTTTGATATATGGAGGACAGGTATTTGTGAAGTTGATGAATTAAAACAGAAGGAAACTATAAAACTCAAATGTGAGGCAAATTAGAACAAAGTTGAAGACTCATTTAAATATTAGTTTAGATCTGAAAACAAAGGGTAATGCACACACAGATGAAGATACACACATACATATTACCTTTTGTCAGCAGGGCATTTTGAGACAGATTTGGTGCTGCTTTAGGTCCTGACTAAATCATGTGAGGAATACTTTTATCTTGTCATCTTTGCTTATGAATATAGTTCAAGCTTTCACCCTCTCTCCCTGATTTTTGCTTCCTCCTAACTGGTATAACAGAAGTACGTCTTTTCCAAGTGTGCATAACCCTCCATATTTCCTCCACGATAATTCTCTTAAAAATATATATGGTTGGCTGGGCGTGGTGGCTCACGCCTGTAATCCCAGCACTGTGGGAGGCCAAGGTGGTTGGATCACCTGAGGTACGGAGTTTGAGACCAACCTGGCCAATATGGCAAAACCCTGTCTCTACTAAAAATATAAAAATTAGCTGGGCATGGTGGAGCACCTGTAATCCCAGCTACATGGGAGACTGAGGTAGGAGAATCACTTGAACCTGGGAGGTGGCGGTTGCAGTTAGCCAAGATTGAACCACTGCACTCCAGTCTGGGAGACGGAGTGAGACTTCATCTGAAAAAAAAAAAAAAGATATAGTCATGCTCATGTCATCCCCAAGCTTATAAGCCTTTGTTGGCCCTGGTTGCTCACAATCTACACTCAAGCATGTCATGTATGGATCTTCAATTCTCTGACCCAACATATTTCTCCAGCCTTCTCAACCACCCTCGCTGCATCGGCCTATAACCTCTAGGCTATAGTCACCATGCCTTCTACTCTTTTCCACACACTGAGCACTTTTCGATTGTTCTGTATTATGTACATGCTCTTCCTCCAGCCTGGAAAGATGTGCTCCTCTTGAACTTTTCTATTTATGGAGGTCCTGTTCATCCCATAGTTATCGATCCAATATTTCATCCCTTGAAAATTCTCTCCAGGCTGCTTAGGAAGAGCTCTTCTACCTCAATCTGTATCTTAACAAAAACAGTCTATTCACAAGTTTATGGAGGTGTTTATTACATAGGGTACTTATTACCTGTTTACAGTTGTCCCTGGGTTGTGGGCTCCTTCTAGAAAGAACCTCATATTTTCATCACTATAGCCCTAAGAAGGATATTTTATTGGTGATTGGGAAATACTGATTGATCGTAAGATTAGCTGGTGAGATTTCTGAAATACCTTTAACAGTCATGGAAGTTTGCTTACCATTCCACAAATGGAAATGAAGTTTGGAATGTTAATCTCCATGATGTAGAATAACTCAGGTGGTAGTAGTGGTTGTCAGATTAAATTGAAAGCAAAGGCCAAATAGTCTTCTTCTGAAAACTTCAAGAAGAAAGAGAGAAGCAAGCATACCTGGGAGAAAGAGCAGCAGCAGAGTGGGGAAATTCTACAGAAAAGGGAGGCTGAGGACAAGCAAAGAATAAGGACCTCTTGGTTCACACTACATTTCCTTCTTCCCTGAAGGACAATCTGATAGAAACTTTAGAATTGGAGGGGAAGTATTTCATTTGTAAATTGTGCTTCAAATTGTTAAGTGCTTTGTTTTTACAAAAGATGATAGACCTGGCAAAGAGTTAATGCCATTTTAGAGAAAGGCGATAAGAATAGATAACTCCAATCTCATGTTTCATCAGTGAATACAAAACCCAGGGAGGGTTACTGAAGGCAGATAGGGGAGACTTTTGTTTGCAGGGTTCTTCTCTGGGTTTGGCCAGTGACTCCTGCTTGGCCCATGTTGCCTTCTGTGGGACCACAGAAAGCAAAGAGCCTGACCTGTAGTCTTAGGATTTGAAAAAGCCTCACCACCTCCCACTTTCAGGGATTGGATGATGAAATTATGGGTTAAAGACTGCAGTGTCTTTAATCCCCTCCAGGCTTTCTAGCCCACCCTTAGTCTTCAAGATCCCACCTTCATTGTTCTCTCTTCCGCCAAGGTTAGAAGGTCTAGCTTTACCTGCACTTGACCAAGCTAATCAATTAAGATATTAGAGACCCAGTATGCTAAATCTCAAATCAGTTAATCTTTCTCAATCCAGATGCATTGGGAAGGAAACTGTGAGCAGAGAGGAATAAAGTACTCATAATGGGCTTTTAAGCATTAATTGGAGGAATAATTTGCCCTTCAATTATGCCATGTGGGTAGTGGCTTATGCCGTCTGTGTAAAGATAATGTTGCCCAGTATCTTTACATTGTCTTGGTGTATAGTTCACATGAGTACTGAAAATAATAAAGAACATGTTTACATGTGGAAAAGTACTGAATGGAACAAGCTGAGGTAAAATGTAATCCAGTCTTATACATCTAGGCTAATGGGATTCTACTTAACTAGGGTGAAAAGGGGTAGCATGTGGATGACTCTGTCAACACAACGGGGACAGAAGTTGGCTGACCTTGGCATATACGAGAGCCTCCTGAGCAGCCAGGGGGATAGAGCAGGGGCTTCTGCCCGCAGCCCTCTTTTCACCGAGGCCTTAATGAAGCTCAGAGCTGCTCAGCTCTGCACAACCAGTTGAGCTGTGCCTCTCCCACTAATTCCTAAGAATCTAGGAAAGGTAGCTGGGGAAGCAATTAAAGAAGAAGAAAAAAATTCAGAGTCTTGTGCTTTTTGTACAAAATCAGGGTTTGTTGTTTCTGTTGTTTTTCTGGCACAGACCAAAGGAAATAAAACAGTTCAAGACTTTTACATCAAATTGTTGCTTTCAAATTGCCAGAGGAGAAAATGAAGCATAGATAAAAAAAGCATGCACACACATACCCTGGACATATATATTTCAAATTATAGATTTGCTTACCTATTCCTTTTGTTTTCTATCATGTCAGATTAATTCATTTTAATGAATATTGACCATCTTTTATGTGCAAAACACTAAGTTGAGTTGTAGGTATAAAAAGAAAAGAAATTAGGCTTACATTTCAAAACATCAGCATCTAATAGGAGAAAGAGCCATAGATAAGAATCTCAGATACATAGATTTAGCATTTATCATAATAATAATTATGATAAGACAGTAATTATCACATGTTTTGAGCTCATCTTATATTTTCTTGGCCCCACCTCTTCCCAGCCACTTTTGCAGGGACTCGTTCTGTACTGGTTTTAGTCTGCTTTGCACAGGGTCAATCTGATGGTGCCTCATTTTGGCCTCTGCTTCTTGCTTCATGTCCAGAGTCTTATCTGAAGCAATTGTGTAAAACACCTGCAGGAAGCCACTCAACTCATGCTTTAGCAATCTGGAAATATGGGGGAATTTAGTTGATACAGTAGAAGGCATTGCATATTTTTGATCATTCAAGAATATGAGCTAATGGATAAATGTTTCCTCTTGTTATCACCTGGAACACCATTCTAAGGCAGATCCCATAATGTTTTCCTGAAGGTCTCCTGCAAAGCATCCCCAGTCACTCGCAGTGGCAAAGAATCCTAGTACTGGCTTTCTATCCTCTCTGTATTCCTGCTTCCTAGGATTACCTCCCAAATAATTTACTTGCACATGGGTGGGCCTTTGCTTCAGGCTGTCCTTTCAGGTGAACCCAGACCAATAAAAATAATAGTAATTAGTATTTTTTAGTATTTACAATGCATCAAATATTACATTGAGCACTCTATATGTAATATCTCAATTGGTTCTTCCCAGATATCTGTTAAAGTAGAAGGAGGTATTACTTTTCTCATTTTACAAATGAACAGTTTAAAAAACTTCAGTAACCTGCTCAAGGTCATATTGTTGGTGATAGTGCCAAAATTTAAGTGTAGGTTTGTTTAACATTAAGTTCCAAACTCCCCCAGCAACCACACAAAGCTTAAAGGTGTATGGTTGGTGTGGTGGCCATTGCGTGCTCCAACATCTCTTCCATTTCTCTGTGTACAGCCATGCGGGAGTTGGCCTTGCCTTCCTTCCCCCACAGCTTCAGAGGTGACCCTTGGTTGGTCTAAACCTGATTAATGTTTAGTGATTGTGTTAAATATGTCCAGGCCTCTACCCATTTAGAACATGGCATTTCCCAGGCCACAGTGACTGGTTCATGTGGGAGCATATGACTCAAGATACTTGCATTAGAGGTGGTTAACTGCTTAACACTAGAGTTCTCAGAGGTCAGTCTTTGGATCTCTTCTGTATCTATACTCATTCACTTGGTGACCTCATGCAGTCTCATGGCTTTAAATACCATTTATATATCATAGTCTCCAAAGGTTTATGTCCAGTGCAGACCTCTTCTTGGGACTCTATACTTAAAAGTATAGTTATTCATCACATAGCAATGGGGATACATTCTGAGAAATGCATCATTAGGTAATTTTGTCATGGTACAAACATCACAGAGGGTACTTACACAAACCTAGATGGTATAGCCACTACACACCTAGGCCAGATGGTATAGCCTATTGCTCCAAGGCTTGCATGTTACTGTACTGACACTGTAGGCCATTGTAATATAATAGTAAGTATCTGCACATCTAAACATAGAAAAAGTACTATAAAAATAGAGTATTGTAATCTTATGGGACCACTTTCCTATATTTTGTCTATCGTTGACCAAAACATTATGCAGCTTGTGACTGTGTATGAATTACCTCTTAGATGCTTCCACTTGCATATCTAATAGATGTATAAAATTTAACACATCTAAAAGTGAACTCTGGATCTCCTTTTATCTCATCTCAGTTAATGCTAATTCCAACCTTCCAGTAGCTCAGGCAGAAACTTCGGAGACATCCTTTACTTTGTCCTTTTGCTCACACCTACTGTTGTTCATTCACAAATGATTCGCTCTGCCTTTAAAGTGTTGGCAGAATCTGACCATGCGGGTACTTTACGGCCTCCAGGCATTCAGGCCAGCACACCTTAAGCCTGGATTCTTGCACCTGGCTTTTCTACACTCCCATGACCTCCCTCTCCCCTACTCCTAATTTAGCACTTACCTGCTTTAACACTTTTTTTTTTTTTTTCACCTTTGGAAAATGCTTCCATTACTCACAGAGAATTAGGTGGTTATAAATTCAAGGCTGATGGCTATGAACCTCCATGATCAGCATTTCAATTAGGCCTCTGGGGCAATGTAGTTTTTGGTGATTGTTAAAATGCTTTGGAGGCTTACAGAGCAATATATTAAATAACATCTGTGACAGGAAAAGGGGGGTGCTGTTACTTTCTTGAATTAACTCATATCTGGAGAGGTCAAGTCATTTCTTGGGACAATTTTTATGTATTCACCTGTAACTTGGGCACCTTAATACAGGGAAAGGGCTTCAGGCCAGTAGTCAGGAGAGCTGGTATTAGTTCTGTCTAATTAACTTTTTCCCTTAGGTAAGCCACTTACGTTTTTTGAGTTAAAAGCCCCTCATGTATAAAATGGGATAGATAATACCTGCTTACCTACCTCACAAGGTTATACATCATTTTATATCAGTTTAAAATAATATACTTTATCAATGATAGGTTTTTAACATTTCCTGTGAAATCCTGTTAAAAGATGTATGTGAATTCCCATCTCTCATCTACCCTGAATTTTATGTAAAATTGTGTTTGTGTATGTATATAATGCATTGTTTCTTTTTTCTGAAAATAAGGTCTATAGCTTTCATCACCTTCCCAAAGGGATCATGACCTAAGAAAGATCAAAGTATTTTGGTAGAGGTGCTTTGTAAAGTACTATTCAATAAAAAGACCATCTATTGGACTAATTCTTACCCTCAAATGTCCCAAATGACTTAATTATATTTAGAGACAGGAATTCTTTAGTAAAAAATGGTGACCTTGACCTTTAGAAATCAGTGATGAATCAACAAGCTTTGTGTCCATAACTCCTTAGCAAGATTGGTAAACATGGCTGTACATACAATTGTCTAGCATATAGAGTTCAGCAATCTTGATACTGCTGTAATCGAGACCTGACTATGCAATTTTGATGGAGGATGAGGTAGCTACCACTAAAATATCTGAATAGCTCTCACTGCAATTCTCCAGACACAATAGGTTACTACATTGAAAATTTCCTTCCAATATACCCCCTCCCTCCATTTCGTCCGTCCTTCCCCCTGATATGGTTTGGAATTTTGTCCCTGCCCAAATCTCAAATTGTAATCCAGTGTTGGAGATGGGGCTTCGTGAAAGTTGACTGGATCATGGGGGTAGATTTTCCCCTTTGGTGCTGTTCTCATGATAGAGTTCTTACATGATCTGGTTGTTTAAAAGTGTGTCTGGCACTTTCCGTTTCTTCCTCCTGCTCCAGCCATGTGAAGTACTGGCCCCCCCTTCACCTTCTGCCATAATTGTAAGTTTCCCGAGACCTCCCCAGAAGCTTAGCAGATGCCTCCATGTCTCCTATACAGCCTGTGGAACTGTGAGCCAATTAAACCTCTTTTCTTTATAAGTTATCCAGTCTCAGGTATTTCTTTATAGCCATGTGATAATAGACTAACACACTTCCTCTCTCCCTCCTTCTCTCCTTCCCATTTCTCCCTCCCTCCCTCCCTCCTTCCCTTCCTTTCCTTTCCTTCCTTCCTTCCTTCCTCCCTTCCTCCCTCCCTCCCTCCCTCCCTCCCTTCCTTCCTCACTTCCTCCCTTCCTTCTCCCTTCCTTCCTTTCCTTCCCAGGCATTTATTGAATACTCAGAAAGACTTGAACAGCACTGTGCTGGCATTAGTTCCTTCAAGTGACTTGTCCTGTGAGTTTGGAAAGGGAACACCCTTGTCCTAGGAAATAAGTGCAGGACTAGGAGTCTGAAGCCTGTCTGGGAGCCCAGGTCTGCTATTAAAATCACTTTGTGACCCTCTGTCGGTCACTTAACCTGCTGTGCTGCTATTTGCTCATCTGTAAAATTGCTCTCCCTCTTGGGCTCATTGTGAGGATAAAAGAAAATAATAGGTGCCAAAGTGCACTGAATGGTAAGAGTCTAATACTAAATCAAAGTATTATCATTTTAGAAGTTTATCCCTGAGTAGTGCTGACACTGACATATGGAAGTTAAAGCTGCAATTAGGGGCCTGCTTCATCTTTAATCCACCAATAATAAAGCATTCTCCAAACAATGACCCAATTTCAAGTGCCCTATGGTTATTTGCAACTTTTTCTTCTTATTTTTGGTATAAGTACAGTAGCTCAACATTTTTGAGGACAAATCCAATATCAACTAGTCTGCAGTCTTGCTTCTTTAAGTATGCATTCAAAAAATGTACCAATAAAGCTATTAGGAGCCTGATTACTGGGTTTAGGTCTGTGTGATGGTTTTGTTTAGTTCAACAAATCTTTACTAAGGCCTGCTGTGTGACAGATGCTGGAGATACAGAGACGGATAAAGCGTATCCTAAACCTGAAGGAGCTAACCGCCTGGTAAGAAGAGACAATTGAGAAAATGTGTTCTAAGCAATGGGGGGATATAATTAAAGCATCTCTCCTTTAGTAAACATATATTCATGCTAGGCACAGTGCTAGAACTTTTCATGTTATTATACATTCCAATAAAATAATGAGGTAGGTAATTTTACATTCATTTTCAAACGAGGCCTTTGAAACCTCAGAAACGTTAAGTAACTTGGTCAAGATCACACAGCTAACTGGTTTAGGCAAGGATACAATTTGGTCCCTCTGACTTATAGATGCACAAGGAAACACAGGGAAACCCCCAAGGAGGGCCAGAAAAGTAACTAAAGGACTGCACTGAAGTTTAAATTGAATAGCACTTGTCTAGTGCTGAGGGTCGGGATAGGTTTTCTTTAATAGATGCAGTGGTATTACATCTTGATTTTGGAAAACAAACTAAATATTGATAAAAAAAAAAAAAGCTCTATCATCATCTGGATATTTCTAAGATACAAGAGGTTATAAGTAACTCTAAAGTTTTCATAAACAAAATCTCAGATACTTAAAATAAAAAATAAAATGACTTTTTAAATGAAAACCATACATTTGGTAAACCAAACTAATCAAGCATTCACTGAATGAGTAGGCACCTATTATATATTCTATTCCGACGATAAAATTAACAAAGACCAGTTCAGGCTAGGGCTTTCATTTGTGCATTTCTTACATTTACAATATTCTTTACTAACAACTTTGAGATTTGGGTAAATCAGAGATGTTTCCTTAGTCTCCTGAAAATTACATATTCCCAAAGCTCCACAGTGAGAAGTGAGAACTTCATTCCTTTACCTGGGATCTTTAGACTTTATTGTCATAAATGCACTTTGAAAACAATAAGCTTTTAAATCAGGAATTAGCAAACAATGACTCATGGGTGAAGTTTGGACTGTAACTTATTTTTGTATGACCTGCTAGAGCTAAGGGTTGTTTTTATATGTTTAAAAGATTTTTTTTTTTTTTTTTTTAAAGAGAACGCATAACAGAGACCATATGTAACCCACCAAACCTAAACTATTTACTCTATGTCCCTTTAAGAAGTTTGTTGACCTTGCTTTAAGTTATAATAAGCAGTTATTTTCTCAGGGAAGGGCAAG
Organism: Rhinopithecus roxellana; assembly: GCF_007565055.1. Lineage (NCBI taxonomy): Eukaryota > Metazoa > Chordata > Mammalia > Primates > Cercopithecidae > Rhinopithecus > Rhinopithecus roxellana. The sequence goes on along the minus strand of NC_044553.1, from coordinate 58,405,564 downwards.
TTTTCAAGCAGAAGAGAGAAAGGCTTTTGAACCCTGGGTATATATGTTTCTCGCCCACTGAGTGTAAGGCTCTCCCGGGGCCTGAAAGCTTAAGGAGATGAATAACTCCTCCCTTCTCAGGCCCAGTCCCAAGGCTCAAGGCCACTTGCATCAGCAGCGTGCGTCAGCAGTGTGCGCCAGCAACATAGCAGGAGCAGGAAAAGAGCTGGCCGGAAGAAACGTACCTCTGGAGATTGAGAAAGAGGCCATCTGCGTACAACATAGCAGTTACGTCAGACGAAGACACTTTCTAGTTACAGGAGACTATAAAACCTTTGTCCCGTCCTCACTTGGTGCTGATACCATTTTAGGTCTCAGCCCGCCTGCACCCAGGGGCTCATTAAAACAGCATGTAGCTCCACACCACCTCATGTCGTCTGTTGGCGCACTCTCGGGATTCAAACTGATACAAGAAGCTTACACTGAGGGACAGTGGGAACCAGAAAGGTGCGCCACTCAGCTCTCCCTCCAGAAGAGAACTTGCCTTTACACGGAGAGCAGTCTCTACCTGGGACTCTTCCAAGATCTGCCCTGGCTTTTAGGCTGAGGCCATGCTCTTCCTGGGCAGCCTCAATGTCTGACATGACAGTGTCAGATGGGTTATCCTAGGATAAACAGCTTTACTCACAATTTAACATGAGACTAGACATAGAGATGAGCAAGAAAAGAAATAAGATCTTAAGATAATTTGGAGAGAGTGAAGTACAGTTGTTTCTCAGTGATATACTAAGGGTTTGGTTTCAGGACTTCTCCCATACTCAAATCCATGCATCCTCAAGTCCCTCAGTCAGCCCTGAGGAAATTGTCTTTGTGAAAAGTATGGAGTTGCCTATCTTATGAAAACTGTATTTTTCAATATGCGTTTGGTTGAAAAAAATCTACATATAAGTGAACCCATACAGTTCAAATCCATTTTGTTCAAGGGTCAACTGTGTAATTTTACTTGAACATTGTATGACAGTCAATTGCATAAACTAAGCCAGGTTTGCCAGATTTAGGAAATAAAAATATGGGAAACCCAGTTAAATTTGAATTTCAGATAAACAAATCTTTTAGTATATGTATATTTCTTAGCATAAACATTTCTCAAAGGGGAGTGCTGAGTATATATGGCCTGTAAGAGGAGTTCTGTACTGATTAAAAAATATATTTGTATAAGTATGTCCCAAATAGTGCATGAGACATTCTTATACTGAAAAATTATTCACTCTTTACATGACACTTAAATCTAACTACATAAGTCCTATATTTTGTCTGGCAAAATCTAGTTGTAGTGTTATCTGCTTAATACTATTAAAATCATTAAAACATGGATCATATCTTAATTCATCAGAAAAACTATGCTTTTAAAGCTGAATGGGAATTTGATATTCTTTTGTCTAACACATTTATTTTTAGATGAGGGAACTCAGGCCTGGAGTAGGTGTCTTGTTCTGCATAATAGAGCAAGTTAACCTCAGCACTGTGTTTAAATCCAGTGTGCTCTTGTTACCAGAAAGGGGTCCTGATCCAGACCACAAGAGAGGGTTCTTGGATCTTGCACAGGAAAGAATTTGGGGCAAGTCCACAGAGTAAAGTGAAAGCAAGTTTATTAGAGAAGTAAAGAAACAAAAGAATGGCTTCTCCATAGAGCAGGGCGTTCCTGAACACCCCACCTTAGGCACAATGCTTATTTATACATAAGATAACAAAGCCAAAAAAAAAAAAAAAAAAAAAAAAATCATGGGGGAAGTGTGCTCTATTACAAGGGCTAGTGACAAAGGATTCTTAAACTTTGTGTAACTACTACTGACTTTCACAAGAATCTCTATTATTATCTTTTTTTCTTTTTTTTTTTTTGAGACGGAGTCTTGCTCTGTCGCCTGGGCTGGAGTGCGGTGGCGGATCTCAGCTCACTGCAAGCTCCGCCTCCCGGTTTTACGCCGTTCTCCTGCCTCAGCCTCCCCAGTAGCTGGGACTACAGGCGCCCGCCACCTCGCCCGGCTAGTTTTTTGTATTTTTTAGTAGAGACAGGGTTTCACCATGTTAGCCAGGATGGTCTCGATCTGCTGACCTCGTGATCCGCCCGTCTCGGCCTCCCAAAGTGCTGGGATTACAGGCCTGAGCCACCGCTCCCGGCTATTATTATCTTTAAAGCAAAACTTAAACTACGAGTACTTTTGTCCTTAAGATATTGGAACATCAGGACATTTCCTGGATCTGTGAAGTCTTGAGTGTGTTTAATAAACATTATTAATCTGTTAACTTTAAAATAAATATCTTGTGACTAAGAATGCCTAACCTTCTGGGAATGAAGCCCAGCAGGTCTCAGCTTCATTTTCTGCAGCCCTTATTCAAGATGGAGCCACTCCAGTTTGAATGCCTCTGACATTCTGACTTCTGGTTCAGAGTTCTTTCTACTCCATTATCAGCCCCCTTCCAAAAGGACATATTTTGGGCACCTGTGATTCTTTTGAGGGTCATTTTTTTCCTTTTATTTCTATCCTCTTTCTTATCAAATAGGTCTTTATCATAAGGTGGCTTTTTTGTTTTTGTTTACACATAGAATATGAATAGTTAGTAAATTTCACAAAATATTATACCTGTCTGCTTGGATCTGTATATCTATATTTATATCTATATCCATATCTACATTTCTATTTTCAATATTAAAATGGTTGTTGTAAAAAGTTCAGAAAACATAAAACAGTACAAAGAAGAAAATACAAACTACTTATAATTTCCATGTTTGCAGATAGCTAATGCAAGTATTTTGGTGGGATTTTTTTGTTTTGTATTAAAAAGAATATTGACATAACGTTCTCTCTATATAAATATAACCTATATATACACATATAGTTATATAAAATATGCATTACATATTATATATATATGTAATGTTATATTTATTTTAATATATTTTATGTAAACCAAAAATAAAATTCTAAGCCCCAAAACCTTCTGAATGGACCCTTCCTCTCAGCCAAGGGCATTGCAGAGTTAACCTAAAAAACTAGTTCAGGCCTTGATAGAAGAGGGGATCTCCTACATGCCTCATTATAACCTCTACCATTGACATCTACAGAGACCTTAAGTCTGATAAGAAACATTTACAATCTGTTCTTTCTGAAGCCTGCTACTTGGAGGCTTCATCTGCATAACAAAACCTTGGTCTCCACACCCCCTTATCTTCCCTTTCTACTGATAATAACTCTTTTAACCAATTGCCAATCGGGAAATTTTTAAATCTACCCATGACTTGGAAGTTTCCCGCTCACCATTTTCAATTCAAAATTGTCCTGCCCTTCAAGATTGAACCAATATAAATCTTGGGGGTGACTGAAAATATGATAATGAGGTTCCTAGGCTTCCTGTTCCTAACCTGATACTAGTTGTGACTCCAAGGGCTACTCATAAGGGAATAAACTGTATTGCTCTTTTTGGGTAGTTACGTAATATAGCAGGGACAGGGAGTTCTTGGTTTGGAGGGACAAGGTTAATTTGGGGGTAAGGCAGACCAGGGTGCAAGTGCCTATCCAGTTGGTAGGGAGACAGAAATAGGTTGTGGATCTGCAGAGGATGAAGATGCCTGAGGTGTTAATGCAAACAGACAAGTGGATTGAGAATAGGTGTTGGAGGTCTTCACTGGAGGGTCTCGGTTCAGCCTTGGCAACCCAGAGTGAGGAGGAAAGAGGGAGTCCTTCATAAGGGGGGTACAGGTTAGTTTAGTAACCTTCCAATCGTCACTAGATGAAATCACAGACTCCATCATATCATGCGCATCCGTGTGAAGAGACCACCAAACAGGCTCTGTGTGAACAATAACGCTTTTTAATCACCTGGGTGCAGGCAGGCTGAGTCCCAAAAGAGAGTCAGCAAAGGGAGATAAGGGTGGGGCCATTTTATAGGATTTGGGTAGGTAAAGGAAAATTACAGTCAAAGGAGGGTTGTTCTCTGGTGGGCAGGAGTGGGGGTCACAAGGTGCTCAGTGGGGGAGCTTTTTGAGCCAGGATGAGCCAGGAAAAGGACTTTCACAAGGTAATGTCATCACTGGCCATCAGAGAAATGCCAATCAAAACCACATTGAGATACCATCTCACACCAGTTAGAATGGTAATCATTAAAAAGTCAGAAAACAACAGGTGCTGGAGAGGATGTGGAGAAACAGGAACACTTTTACACTGTTGGTGGGATTGTAAACTAGTTCAACCATTATGGAAAACAGTATGGTGATTCCTGAAGGATCTAGAACTAGAAGTACCATATGACCCAGCCATCGCATTACTGGGTATATACCCAAAGGATTATAAATCATGCTGCTATAAAGACACATGCACACGTATGTTCATTGCGGCACTATTCACAATAGCAAAGAGTTGGAATCAACCCAAATGTCCATCAGTGACAGACTGGATTAAGAAAATGTGGCACATATACACCATGGAATACTATGCAGCCATAAAACAGGATGAGTTTGTGTCCTTTGTAGGGACATGAATGCAGCTGGAAACCATCATTCTCAGCAAACTATCACAAGAAGAGAAAACCAAACACCGCATGTTCTCACTCATAGGTGGGAATTGAACAATGAGATCACTTGGATATGGAAGGCGAACATCACACACCGGGGCCTATTATGGGGAGGGAGGAGAAGGGAGGGATTGCATTGGGAGTTATACCTGATGTAAATGACGAGTTGATGGGTGCTGATGAGTTGATGGGTGCAGCACACCAACATGGCACAAGTATGCATATGTAACAAACCTGCATGTTATGCACATGTACCCTAGAACTTAAAGTATAATAATAATAATAATCCATCATAAAAAAAAAAAAAAAGTCAAGGACTGGCCATTTTCACTTCTTTTGTGGTGGAATGTCATCAGTTAAGGCAGGGCAGGGCATTTTCACTTTTTTTGTGATTCTTCAGTTACTTCAGGCCATTTGGGCGTGTACGTGCAAGTCACAGTGGATGCGATGGCTTGGCTTGGGCTCAGAGGCCTGACACATCACTCACCTCCAAAACCAACTAGACTCCTTAGCAGCAGTCACCCTACCAAAACTCAGAGGCCTTGACCTCCTTACCTCCAAAAAAGAAGGCCTATGCCTCTTTCTCAGTGAACAATGTTGTTTCTACCCAACCAATCTGGGTAAGTACGAGATGCTGTCAAAAAGCTCAAAGATCGAGCACAAAAACTTAAAGATAGTCACCCCTAGCTGGCCCCAGTGGTTCTGTGACTCCTGGGCACCCTGGCTACTGCCCCTCCTAGGTCCTGCCATAATCCTCTTCCTCCTTTTAGCATTTGGCCCTTGTTTCTTACGTCTCCTCACCCAGTTTTTACAGGACTGTATCAGAGCCTTCACTCATGGAACAGTACATGATATGAGCTGCTCCAAGAATACCGGCAGCTTCAGGAACGGCAGTCCCTATGACCCAGTCTCTCCCGCAAACCGTCACCCCTATCTAACAAGAAGCAGCCAGATGACAATGGTGCTCCTCTTCTATTACCTATCAAAAGGCTGGAATGCTAGGGACAAGCTGCCCCAGGGCCCCCCTGCCCTCAATGCAGCTGACCCTTACTCTGAATACTCTACAGCTGCATTCCTGAACCCTTATCTAGGCACCACAGCAAAGTCACCAGACTTGCAGAGTAAAACCCTGATTACAGCCCCCTCCAGGCGGTACAGGGGAGGTCATGAGAAACGTGGATAAACCTCAGTTACACCCTCTTGTACATTCCTGTATTGTAAGCCAGTCACGAGATGATATGTGGGAAACTTAACTGACAAACAACCCCAGGGTCTCTCTCCCCCATATAAACCCCTCATTTTGTAAGCTCAGAGCTGCTTCCTCCGACTATGGTAAAGCAGCCCTGCAGGTTAATAAACTTACTCGCCTGACCTTGGGTCTCTCTCTCTCGTCCTTTCTCTCAGCTAAACTTACAGTATTGATAGATGTATTATGTCCCCCTAAAATGTATAAAACCAAGCTGTACACTGACCAATTTGGGCATATATCATCAGGACCTCCTGAGGCTGTGTCACTGGTGTGTCCACAACCTTGGATAAATAAACTTTCTAAATTGACTGAGACCTGTTTCAGATACTTTTGACTTCACATTATATTATGTATAATAATCAGATACATATTTATAAGATATATATTTACCTATTTCTAATATATATAAAACATATCTATATATCTTACAACCTGTTCATATGAATTAACAGCTATATGTATTTTTTCTTTGTTATCAAATATTTTCTACCACAAGACAATTAATAGCTAGATAGGGCCTCTATTACACGAATATGCCATGTTTTATTCAACTACTTTTCTACTGAAATACATAAATACATTGAGTTTCTTTTTTTTCCCCTCATGGTGATTGATGCTCTGATAAACAGTATTATAGATAAAACTTTGTACACTTTACTGACAATTTCCACGTTTAAAGGGTAGACATACATTTCTGAGTTATAGAGGGAGTTTGTTTTGAAAGCTATTGATTTATATTATCAACACATTTTACTGAAAGTTTGGGCCAGTAAACAGCTGACAAGTAATGTAGAGTTGGCCTCTTTTCTGTACCTTTGTCAAGCATGGTTATGGCAATTAAAAAAAAATGTTCTTAAGAAAATTAAAGCAATTACATAGATTATTTAATTTTTCATTTTGTTGTTTCCAAAAGACAGGTAGAATTTTTTCATATGTTTTTAGGCCATCTGTACTTTTTCTATAGTGAATTGCTGACTTTTCTTTTTTGTTTGTGTGTGTGTGTGTGTGTATGTGTTTGTGGGTATGTATGTATGCATATATATTTTTTTATTAGAAAGTCAATTTTCTTACTAACTGAAATTTTCAAAATATATATTAAGGTTATTAATAATTTGTTTTATCGTACGCCAGAAATATTTTCCTCTTATCAATAATCTCAATTTTATTTGTGAGTATTTTTATTATGCAGAAATTCTGAGTTTGTATGTAATCAAGTATCAATTTTTCTTTGAAGTTATACTGAAAAAAGTCTTGCTGGGAAAGTTACACCCTCCTTCATTCGCAAAATATACTCATCAGTATTTTTCTTCATTTTTTAAATAAACAAATTGAAGTGTTTGCACTTAACTCTCTGACCCAGCCCAAATTTATTTTGGTGTGTAGTTTTCTTCTTGATTTTTCTGATGTGAGCATTTTAAGTGCAATTAAAGAAAAAAAGTCTGTAATAAAAAAGAGTTTTTTCACATACAGTCATTTTCTCCATTCCTGCACAGAAGTACATATGCAAAGAATGTGTAAATGTTATGACCCACAGGGAGATCTCAGGAGAGAACACTTCTTTAATGTCTTAATGCTTCAAAGGACCTGTGAACAAAGAAGGCTTTTCTTTTTCTATTGACCTATTATATTTGCATAATCTTTTCTGATGTCACAGAGAAGAAGAGAGAAGACTTGTTCAGGCATCAGAAGGCAGAACTAGGACAGATGGGTGAAAGTTACACAGAGACAGAGTTCAGCTCAAAATAGGGAAGACAGACAATGCTGCCTGGAAATCATTGTTCTTTTTACCTTCTCCAGTGCAGATCTTCATTCAGAGGCTTGGTCTGGCATTCAGAGAGATACGGTTATTAAGGATGCTTTGTGATGTGAGTTAATGGATAGGTATTCTACCATCAAGAATCTGGGGTGGTAACAATGTCTTTTAGTTAAATATTTTAAATCTTCTTGTTACTGCTGCTACTTATTATCCCAAAAGTAGAAACTTAAAACAAGCATTTTACTTTGCTCACAACTTTGTGAGTCAGGAAGTGAGGGTAATTTTGGCTTGGGAGCTTTTGTGAAATTGCAGCAAGTTTTTGGCTGTTGCAGTTAGTGGTTAGTGGTTATGCAGTCATCTGAAGGCTCAAGTGGGCTGGATGTTTCAGAAGGTTCACTCATGACTGGCAGTGGATGCTGGCTGTTGTCTGGGAGCAGAGCAGAGGCTGTTGACCTGAGCTCCTGCATGTGGTCTCTCAAGCATATTGGTCTCAGAGTAGCTGTACTTCTTACTTGGCACCTGGCCTCCCCCAGAGCAGGTATTCCAAGAGAATCAGGTGGAAGCTAAATGGACTTGTCTGATTTAGCCTTGGAATTCACATAGGATAACTTCTATCATACTCTGCTTGTCAGAACAGTCACAAACCTGCCCAGATTCAAGAAGAGAGAACGTACACTTCATCTCTTATTGGGAAGAATGTTTTTTTATTTTATTTTATTTTATTTTATTTTATTTTATTTTATTTTATTTTATTTTATTTTATTATACTTTAAGTTCTAGGGTACATGTGCATAACGTGCAGGTTTGTTACATATGTATACTTATGCCATGTTGGTGTGCTGCACCCATCAACTCGTCAGCACCCATCAATTCATCATTTATATCATGTATAACTCCCCAGTGCAATCCCTCCCTCCTCCCCCCTCCCCATGATAGGCCCCAGTGCATGATGTTCCCCTTCCCGAGTCCAAGTGATCTCATTGTTCAGTTCCCACCTATGAGTGAGAACATGCGGTGTTTGGTTGTCTCTTCTTGTGATAGTTTGCTAAGAATGATGGTTTCCAGCTGCATCCATGTCCCTACAAAGGACGCAAACTCATCCTTTTTTATGGCTGCATAGTATTCCATGGTGTATATGTGCCACATTTTCTTAATCCAGTCTGTCACAGATGGACATTTGGGTTGATTCCAACTCTTTGCTATTGTGAATAGTGCCGCAATAAACATACGTGTGCATGTGTCTTTGTAGTAGAATAATTTATAATCCTTTGGGTATATACCCAGTAGTGGGATGGCTGGGTCATATGGTACATCTAGTTCTAGATCCTTGAGGAATTGCCATACTGTTTTCCATAATGGTTGAACTAGTTTACAATCCCACCAACAGTGTAAAAGTGTTCCTATTTCTCCACATCCTCTCCAACAACTGTTGTTTCCTGACTTCTTAATGATTGCCATTCTAACTGGTGTGAGATGGTATCTCATTGTGGTTTTGATTTGCATTTCTCTGATGGCGAGTGATGATGAGCATTTTTTTCATGTGTCTGTTGGCTGTATGAATGTCTTCTTTTGAGAAATGTCTGTTCATATCCTTTGCCCACTTTTTGATGGGGTTGTTTGTTTTTTTCTTGTAGATTTGTTTGAGTTCTTTGTAGATTCTGGATATTAGCCCTTTGTCAGATGAGTAGATTCCAAAAATTTTCTCCCATTCTGTAGGTTGCCTGTTCACTCTGATGGGAGTTTCTTTTGCTGTGCAAAAGCTCTTTAGTTTAATTAGATCCCATTTGTCAATTTTGGCTTTTGCTGCCGTTGCTTTTGGTGTTTTAGACATGAAGTCCTTGCCCATGCCTATGTCCTGAATGGTACTACCTAGATTTTCTTCTAGGGTTTTTATGGTATTAGGTCTAACATTTAAGTCTCTAATCCATCTTGAATTAATCTTCGTATAAGGGGTAAGGAAAGGATCCAGTTTCAGCTTTCTACTTATGGCTAGCCAATTTTCCCAGAACCATTTATTAAATAGGGAATCCTTTCCCCATTTCTTGTTTCTCTCAGGTTTGTCAAAGACCAGATGGTTGTAGATGTGTGGTATTATTTCTGAGGACTCTGTTCTGTTCCATTGGTCTATAGCTCTGTTTTGGTACCAGTACCATGCTGTTTTTGTTACTGTAGCCTTGTAGTATAGTTTGAAGTCAGGTAGCGTGACGCCTCCAGCTTTGTCCTTTTGACTTAGGATTGTCTTGGCAATGCGGGCTCTTTTTTGGTTCCATATGAACTTTAAAGCAGTTTTTTCCAATTCTGTGAAGAAACTCATTGGTAGCTTAATGGGGATGGCACTGAATCTATAAATAACCTTGGGCAGTATGGCCATTTTCACGATATTGATTCTTCCTATCCATGAGCATGGTATGTTCTTCCAGGCAAACTGGATAAAGAGTCAAGACCCATCAGTCTGCTGTATTCAGGAGACCCATCTCACATGCAGAGACATACATAGGCTCAAAATAAAGGGATGGAGGAAGATCTACCAAGCAAATGGAGAACAAAAAAAAGCAGGGGTTGCAATCCTAGTCTCTGATAAAACAGACTTTAAACCATCAAAGATCAAAAGAGACAAAGAAGGCCATTACATAATGGTAAAGGGATCAATTCAACAGGAAGAGCTAACCCTCCTAAATATATATGCACCCAATACAGGAGCACCCAGATTCATAAAGCAAGTCCTTAGAGACTTACAAAGAGACTTAGACTCCCATACAATAATAATGGGAGACTTCAACACTCCACTGTCAACATTAGACAGATCAACGAGACAGAAAGTTAACAAGGATATCCAGGAATTGAACTCATCTCTGCACCAAGCGGACCTAATAGACATCTATAGAACTCTCCACCCCAAAACAACAGAATATACATTCTTCTCAGCACCACATCGCACTTATTCCAAAATTGACCACATAATTGGAAGTAAAGCACTCCTCAGCAAATGTAAAAGAACAGAAATTATAACAAACTGTCTCTCAGACCACAGTGCAATCAAACTAGAACTCAGGACTAAGAAACGCAATCAAAACCGCTCAACTACATGGAAACTGAACAACCTGCTCCTGAATGACTACTGGGTACATAACGAAATGAAAGCAGAAATAAAGATATTCTTTGAAACCAATGAGAACAAAGATACAACATACCAGAATCTCTGGGACACATTTAAAGCAGTGTGTAGAGGGAAATTTATAGCACTAAATGCCCACAAGAGAAAGCTGGAAAGATCTAAAATTGACACTCTACCATCACAATTAAAAGAACTAGAGAGGCAAGAGCAAACACATTCAAAAGTTAGCAGAAGGCAAGAAATAACTAAGATCAGAGCAGAACTGAAGGAAATAGAGACACAAAAAACCCTCCAAAAAATCAATGAATCCAGGAGTTGGTTTTTTGAAAAGATCAACAAAATTGACAGACCGCTAGCAAGACTAATAAAGAAGAAAAGAGAGAGGAATCAAATAGACGCAATAAAAAATGATAAAGGGTATATCACCACCGACCCCACAGAAATACAAACAACCATCAGAGAATACTATAAACGCCTTTACGCAAATCAACTAGAAAATCTAGAAGAAATGGATAATTTCCTGGACACTTAACACTCGCCCAAGACTAAACCAGGAAGAAGTTGAATCCCTGAATAGACCAATAGCAGACTCTGAAATTGAGGCAATAATTAATAGCCTACCCACCAAGAAAAGTCCAGGACCAGATGGATTCACAGCTGAATTCTACCAGAGGTACAAGGAGGAGCTGGTACTATTCCTTCTGAAACTATTCCAATCAATAGAAAAAGAGGGAATCCTCCCTAACTCATTCTATGAGGCCAACATCATCCTGATACCAAAGCCTGGCAGAGACACAACAAAAAAAGAGAATTTTAGACCAATATCCTTGATGAACATCGATGCAAAAATTCTCAATAAAATACTGGCAAACCGGATTCAGCAGCACATCAAAAAGCTTATCCACCATGATCAAGTGGGCTTCATCCCTGGGATGCAAGGCTGGTTCAACATTTGCAAATCAATAAACGTAATCCAGCATATAAACAGAACCAAAGTCAAGAACCACATGATTATCTCAATAGATGCAGAAAAGGCTTCTGACAAAATTCAACAGCCCTTCATGCTAAAAACGCTCAATAAATTCGGTATTGATGGTACGTACCTCAAAATAATAAGAGCTATTTATGACAAACCCACAGCTAATATCATTCTGAATGGGCAAAAACTGGAAAAATTCCCTTTGAAAACTGGCACAAGACAGGGATGCCCTCTCTCACCACTCCTATTCAACATAGTCTTGGAAGTTCTGGCTAGGGCAATCAGGCAAGAGAAAGAAATCAAAGGTATCCAGTTAGGAAAAGAAGAAGTCAAATTGTCCCTGTTTGCAGATGACATGATTGTATATTTAGAAAACCCCATTGTCTCAGCCCAAAATCTCCTTAAGCTGATAAGCAACTTCAGCAAAGTCTCAGGATACAAAATTAATGTGCAAAAATCACAAGCATTCTTATACACCAGTAACAGACAAGCAGAGAGCCAAATCATGAATGAACTTCCATTCACAATTGCTTCAAAGAGAATAAAATACCTAGGAATCCAGCTTACAAGGGATGTAAAGGACCTCTTCAAGGAGAACTACAAACCACTGCTCAGTGAAATAAAAGAGGACACAAACAAAGGGAAGAATGTTAAACAAATGTGAGAACATTTATTTTTAAACTGCCACAGATATTTACACACATTTTTACCCTGCCTCTTCTTCATCCATGGTTCCTGTTTTGTGGCTCTTCATCTGTATGACTCTACCAGCTTTGTTCCAATGCAGAAATACAGTTGGGGGATGGGAATTAGCCAAAAGCAAACATACAATTTTTGTCCACAGGGCATTTCAAGCAAACCATTTAAAGAATTTTTTATCTTACTTTTGCATTGAGTTACTATCTTTTTTGGATAGATTTGTTAGACATCAAAAACATAATTGCATACTAATTTTGTTATATATTCATTTATTTCCAGACAAAAGCTAATTTGTCTAGGAAGAGAGAGAGCAAATACTTCACATTGCATCAGGCTCTATTTACCTTCTCTATGCCAGGGTTCTAAAATTAACCCTGGTTGCTGGCCCATAACTTTCTGGAATGACCTGCTGAATCTACTGCCCCTCTGTGGATTTCTGGGATTGACCTTCTGTGACCACAGGCTTGGTTTGGCTGCCTTTGTTCAACATCCCTAGTGGGCAGGCTATATAAGGAATGCTATAAGAGATTCCTTTCTTGGATGGGAGAATTAACTAAATGCCTTCTAAGACTTGATATTCCTTGTATACATACCTTTTAGAGGTTAGATGGTACACTTATTTAAAATGGAGAACACTGAGTTGTGGATGAGTTTATGTAATTCACATAAGCATTGCCATAATCTGGGAGCTGAGGAAATCAGGCAGGCAGCCCCCTCATTTGCTGTCTGGCTGCGTCTGCAGAGCTGTGTGTCTGCTTTAATTAGGACACGTTTCCAGTTCCAGAAGGGTATGAATGCAGCATCTATTTGTTGGTTTATGTCCCAATAACATCACAATGGCCTAGGGTTTATTTGCATCAACTGCTCTGGGGAGCAGATGACTTTTTGATTGTTACCTTGCTCAGTTCAGCTTGTCAGGGACCTACAGCAGTGGAAAGGGGAAGGAGTGAAGTTGTGTAACACAGCTGCAGTGCTGCTCTGTGCTGCAGCCTCTAAGGGGGTGGCAGCCAACACCATGGGATTTGGCCTAATGAGACAGTGAAAACTAGATACATATGGTGAGTTAAATCTCCCTTTTTTGACCTGCTTTAAAGGTCTTCCTGCTGTTCAAGTTAAAAAAGAAAAAAAAAAGAATTAATGGATTGGGTAGAAAACTCTAGCTATGATACATACATTGTAGGTTTAATATTCCATTTGAAAGATCCATTTCTTTCAAATAAAACATGTTTGCCATTCTTTTTTTTTTTTTTCTCTGTGATATGCGGTCGTCTTCTAGGGATCAGGATTTGCCTTTGTAAGCATGAATCCTTGTATTTACTCTTTGCTTCCTAATCTAGCCGTTTGTTCTCATGCACTGTCATACTGGTGCTCCCATGCTTCCCAAACTAGGAGATTGGTTCTTGCCCTAAACAGAGAAGATATTAAAGCTCTCTGGCATTAGCCAATAATCCTTCTCCTGAGGACCTCTCACAACGTTCTGAGTCACAGTTACCCAAACTACCTCTTAGTTTTGCTGTTGATTCTGCACTGGCACTTGAAGCATGCCTAAATCCTCCTGCCTTTGCCCTTCTTTCCTTGAATTCATGACTTACTGCCTCTTAAGTCTCACTGTGACACCCAGACGTGCAGCCATTTAACACTGTTTGGCTGACAGAGGATTTTTTTTTTTTTTTTTTTTTTTAGCATAGCAACATTCAGGAATATTTTCCTACCAAAGTAATGAATAGCGGAGTCCAGCATATTTCTTCACAGAAGTCAGGAGTTGGGGGTAAGATTGTGTTTTATATCCTGTTGAGGTCTACAGTTCATTAATTAGTTCAACACACGTATTTATTGAGTGCTTAATGTGTGCAAGGTGCTGGGACATAGCAAGAAAATTTCACATCATGAAAAGTGCCATGAAGAATATTTATGCAAGACAATGTGACAGAGAGTGATTGCAGCCACACAATTTATGTGGCCAGGGGTTGAGAAACAATTATAAATTCTGTGGCCAGGAAGGACTTTTCTAAGAGAGGAGAGACCTGTATAGCAAGTAAGATTAGCCAGGGAGAGATGTGGGGGAAAGAAAATTCCAGGTAGATGGGGTATGTAAAGGTCCTAAGGAGAGAAGGATCCTAACAAGGGCAAATGGCCAGAGGTGAAGTGAAACAAGGCAGAGAGTTTGCAGGAAGATCTTTTAAGGCCTTGTAGGCTGGGTAAGAATTTCAGAGTGTATCCTTAATGGTTATGCTAAGCCATTGGAGGTTTTTGAGCAGGTAAATGGTACTGTGTGAATTTATGTTGGGGCCAAGACTGGAAGCACAGAGGCCAACTAAAAGCCTACAAGAGATTTTTTGGGTAAGAGATAATGGTGAAATTCATGACAGTATAGTATCCCCATTAGAAAGGAGTGGTTAAAGAATGGATGGGACTTGATGGATTTGGATGGTGAATGGTAAGAGAAAAAGCAGCATCAAGGATGGGTTCTAGGTTTTCAGTTTGAGCAATTGAATAAGGTGGTGCCATTTACAGAGATGGGTGAGCCTGGTGCAGAAGCAAATCTGGAGAAAGTAAATACTGGCATTTAGAGTCTAGAGGAAAGGCCAGATTTGAAACTTTGCCATTATATATGGTATTTAAATCCATGAGATTATATGCAAAGGGTTCTGCAATTGAAGTGTTAGAAGGAAAAGACCAAGAGACAAGTAAAGAAATGATTCTTAACTTAAAAAAAGAGGAGTCTGAGAACTGGAAGAGCAAGAAAGAAAGGACTTCACCTGAAGCAGAAGGGATTATTGGAGCTACACAGACACTTGAACCAAACTGAACACCGGAGTGAAAACTGAAACAAACCTTATAAAGATCTTTTAAAATTACATGTAAATAAAAAGCTGAGTGCACATATCATGTGTGCAGCTCACTGGATTTTCACAATATGAAAATATTTGGCATACTAAAAAAAAATTCTGATTTGGAGGCCACTAGACTAGGGTGGCTCTGACACTTTAAATTCCTAGCATTTGAAATTTGGTCTAGTGTGACTATACCAAAGTCCAATGTAAACAGTAAATTGAAACTGAAAACTGAAATTGAAATCAGAAACCACCAAATAACCTCTAACTAGGAACTTTTCATTCTAAACAATCATAATTATTCTCTTTATTTGGCTTCTACAACCACTTTATAAAAGTTCCCTATCTTGCCTCTTCTGTTAAAGTGCTAGCCACTTGAGGTCTGATGATACAATGAATCCTCACATAAGTTCTTTTTTTTTTTTTTTTTTTTTTTTTTTTTTTTTTTTTTTTTTTTTTTTTTTGAGACGGAGTCTCGCTCTGTCACCCAAGCTGGAGTGCACTGGCCAGATCTCAGCTCACTGCAAGCTCCGCCTCCCGGGTTCACGCCATTCTCCTGCCTCAGCCTCCCGAGTAGCTGGGACTACAGGCGCCCGCCACCTCGCCCGGCTAGTTTTTTGTATTTTTTAGTAGAGACGGGGTTTCACCGTGTTAGCCAGGATGGTCTCGATCTCCTGACCTTGTGATCCGCCCGCCTCGGCCTCCCAAAGTGCTGGGATTACAGGCTTGAGCCACCGCGCCCGGCCTTTATAATTTAAATATGCTGAAGCTTTTCGTTTATCACTGATCAATACTCAGATCAGAAAAATTTACCAGCATCATAGAAGTAACTTATGTTCCTCACTATTTAAAAAGTGACCTCTAATAGCATAGATTAATATGATGTCTTTTTAAATTTTATATGAACAGAATGATATAGTACATACTATTTGGTGTCTTTCTATTCACTCAACATCCGGTTTGTGAGATTTATTCATATTGTTGCATGTTCATTCTCACTGATGAGTAATATCTTATTGTCTCTTACCTATCTACTGTTGATGGGAATTCAGGGAGTTTCTATTTTCTGATCACTATGAATAATACTCATATGAACATTCTAGTGCATGTTTTGCTGAGCATCTGTGCATATTTCTGCTGGGTATATAGCTAGGAGTGGAAATGTTCATTTGTAGTGTATACCTGTGTTCAGCTTTAGTAGATGTTGTTGAATATTCTCTAAGTGGTTGCAGCAATTTTTCCTTGCATTAGCAATGTATGAGCATTAAAGTGTTTCAGAGCATCACTAACACTTGATATTGTTGATCTTTTTAACCATTTTAACTAAATTGTTGATTTTAACCACTTTGATGGGTACCTAGGTGGTGTCACATTATAGTTTTAATTTGCATTTATCTGATGACTGATTAATTTGAGCACTTTGAAATGTGCATTCATTTCCCACTGAAGTAGAATGTTGCTTTTGTCCAAAGTTAGGTGACTCTAGGGGCCAGGCATGGTGGCTTACACCTGTAATCCCAGCACTTTGGGAGGTTGAGGTGGGAGGATCAGTTGATGCCAGAAGTTCAAGACCAGCCTGGGCAACAAAGCAAGATCCTATCTATACAAAAACAAACCAAAGAAAACAAAACAACCAGGTCATTCTAAATATGTGAGTTTATAAAGGCTTTCAACATTGAACCCAAGTCTCTCCTTTCCTCCACCAAAGAGTAACTGTAAGAAACAGATATTTAAAGCCAAAATATAACAAATATCTTTTAGTGCAGTGGTGCTTGAAGTGTGACCCCAGACCAGCAATAACAGCATTACACAGGACCTTATCAGAAAGGCAAGTTCTATGGCCCTACCTAGACCTACTGAATTAGACACTCTTAAGAGTGGAGCCCAGAGTCTGCATTTCAACAAACCCACCAGGTGCTTCTGATACATATTCAAGTTGAAGAAAAATTATTCTAACTTATCTCCTATTTACAGATGAAGGTACTGAGAGCAAAACTAGTTAGAATTAATGATGCAAATATATTCATTTTACTAATACGGAGCAAATTGAGGAACTTCAAAATACTTGACATTTCTAACCTGAACAAAATAATTGTTTTGTTTAGTTTGCTATGAATTTCTTGTGAGCAGAGATTTTTAGAGGAATGAATAACTGAAGGGGTTTAGAATCTCTTTCTGTGAGACTCCCCTAATGCCACTGCATGCCTTCAAGTACTGTTTGGGGAATCAAGAGAAATATCCCAAGGCAGAAAAGTGATGGATTGGGAAAACTCTCCAGGATATTTCAAGCTTTTGTTTATAAAATTCACTTATCTCTTTTGACTTCATTATTCTTCTCGACTTATCTGAATATTAAATGAGTGCAGCTCCTACTTTTAGAACCACAAAGATGGAAGCAGCTCCTCTGTGCCAGGCTCTGTGAATTGTTTGTCCGTCCTAAGCAAACCCTTGGTGAATTCTGTATTGAGAGCTCCTGCTCTGGCTTGTCACCTGGATGATCACTACTGTGGTTTGAATGTGTCCTCTATTTTCATGTGTTGGAAACTTAATCCCCAAATTCAAATGTGGATGACATTTGGAGATGGGGTTTTTGGAAGGTAACTGGGATTAGATAAGGTCATCATGGTGGGGCCCCATGATGGGACTAGTGGTTTTGTGAGAAGAGGAAGAGAGACCTGAACTGAGACGCTCTTGCTCTCTCACCATGTGATGCACTTCACCATGTTATGAGGCGGTAAGAAGCCCCTGCCAGATGCCAGCACCATGCTCTTGGACTTACCAGCCTCCAGAATTGTGAGAAATAAATATATCTTCTCTATAAGTTACCCAGTCTCAGGTGTTCAGTTATGGCAACAGAGAATGAACTAAGGCAGTTACGTTCTTCAGCTCCTGAAATGAGCCATCATCTCAGAGGTGCTTCCTAATTAGAAGAGGAGATTTAGCAGATAACCTAGAAAGGTCATATGAATTGTTGTCCATTACTCCTTCCTTTCTTGGAGTCACATGGTGAAATATGTGCCTGCTGCATAGAGGCTACTTTCTGGAATGTAGATAAGATGATCTGGGTACTGTCTCTAAAGTACTTCTACATTTCTTTTCATTAGCATAAGCAGAGAAAAGAAAAGAACAGAGAGAGGCACTCAAGGCTGTTCAAACTGAACTCAACTTCAATTCTTCTGTTTGCTATTCAAATGGTATTTTGCCACTCTTTTGCCTCACTCTCAAGGAAGGCAAACTAGGAAATATGAAAATCAATTACAAAGTGCTGGAATTTCTCTTCCTTCTGTTCTGAGAGTCTGGGGCAAGCATTCAAATTAGACAAGATTGTAACTATTTCTTTACATTCAGCTTTGTGGGACTTTCTAATGACAAATGAGTCAATATTTCCAAGATTGAAAATAAAAAGATCTTAAGCCATCAGGTATTGTTAGTATTGTTGTTATTAAATTTTATCTTCTTTTGGAAATTGCCCTTTCCTTGTTTGCTTTTGTTTTAATATGTTAGCTTTTCATGACCTTCACATTATTTGTTTGCAGGGTAAGTAGAGTTAATGCTTCATACTTAACATAAAACTTTTCATCTTCAAAGAACTCTTTAAATAAGCTATTTGAAAGCAAACTAACAGAGGAATACAAAGTTAACATTAAAGAGAGCTCTAAATGTGAACCTGAAAAGATAATGGCAAAAAGCAAATCATTCAAAAACATCCTTGTGAGAATGAATCAAACAGATCTGGAGGAAAAAGCAAGCAGTCTGGAAGTCTGGATGGAGGATCAGTGCTACTAAGGGCCTGCATGCATGCCTCTGTGTGTGTGTGTGTGTGTACTATCTTGTTACTTATAAAAGTTAGGCTGTACAAACTTTAAAGAAATTCTACCTGTGCTACTTATTCTAAATTCTAAGACGAACCTATTGTCACTTTTTCACCCACCCTCATGGTAATTGTAGTCACAATTGGGTAAATGGAAATTCATTTTAAGCTTAGCGGTAGGTGCTTGAAGAATTTTCAGACACAACTTCCACATACAGTTAGGGCTCCATTTGCATGAACAACTGGCCTGGCTTTTGTAATCATACTTAGCCTTTTTGATTTTCTAGTTTGATTCTGGTGAGACTATGCGTAGGTACCTTTCAGCTCATGATGAAGGAGATAGCATGTTTGAGTCCGAGAGCTCCAAGGATCTGTAGGTAATGTGAGGCCAGATACCATTATTGCTCTATCCCAGTCTAGCACAGTGCTCAAATACATTCAACTAATATTTTCAGTGTGATTAAATAAATTAACAATCGCACTTTCTTCTTCTCTGGAATAGGCATTCATATAATACCCATTTCCTGGGACTACTGTGAGCACTGAGTTACCAGGAAAATTTATCATATTCCCTTCTACATAGTAAGTGCTCAGTAAATGTTAGCTATTGTTTTATTACAAAATACAGTTTGTAAAACTTTTAAATGGTTAGTGTGAGAGGTCACCCTTGCTTACTTGTCTGTCTCTTTTTATGTGTCTTTTAGAAAATATAACCCAATCAGCAGCTAGCTTGCTTTCTTTGTAACATAACAATTGAGTATTATGAATAATAACTGTAGTTCATCCAAATTCTCCATCACTTGAAACTCTCTGACATATATGTGCCATTTGAGCTATGGAGAAGATTTGCATATAACCTCGGTTATTTATTTTGCAACAGAAAACAAAAATCACCAAACAAGATTACAAAGTGCAAGTGTGCTGCTAACTCCATATGAAATATTGATTTTTCATAGAGGTCTCTTCTCTACCTCTAAGCCACAAAATTGGCCATAATACCTCATATGAGGAAAATAGCATCTTGTTATTAATAAATCCTAGACTCTCAATGGTTGATAATGGAAGACAATGCAAAAGGTCTTCTAAGCTCTAATTCTTCTCTCTTAAATTTCCCTTGACTCCTGGAGATCTCAGGTTCATTTTCCTGCTCCCTCCATGCTAGCATTCTATATATTTCTAAGTAACCTCCTGGCCTAATGTCAATGCTTGATTCCTTATTATTCCATAACAGAACAGAGACAAAGCCAACAGGGAAGAGTTGGTTTTCTTTAGTCCAATAAATCAAGTAGTTAAAAGTGTTTCTGTTGTCAGAAAGACTTAAGTTACTGTTCTGCCCATTTTTGGTTGTCTGACTTTAGGCAGGTCATTTTACTCCTGAGTCTCACTTTCTTCTTCTCTGGAATAGGGATTCATATAATACCCATTTCCTGGGACTACTGTGAGCATTGAGTTACCAGGAAAATTTAGCATATTCCCTTCTACATAGTAAGTGCTCAGTAAATGTTAGCTATTGTTTTATTACAAAATACAGTTGACCTTTGAACAACATGGGTTTGAACTATGCAAGTAGACTCACACATGGATTTTCTCCTGCCTCTGCCTCCCCTGAGACAGCAAGTCCAACCCTTTGTTTTTCTCCCCCTCCTCAGCCTACTCAATATGAAGACAGCAAGGATGAAGACCTTTATCCCAATTCACTTCCTCTTCATGAATAGTAAATATATCTTATCCTCTTTATGTTTTTCTGAACATTTTCTTTACTCTAGCTTATTGTATTGTAAGAATATAATATATTATACATATAACATGCAAAATATGTGTTAATTAACTTTGTTACCCCTGAAGCTTCTGGTCGACTGTAGGCTATTAGTAGTCAAGGTTTTGAGAAGTCAGAAGTTATACACAGATTTTCAACTGGTGGAGGGAGTCAGTGCTTGCAACCCTCACATTGTTCAAGGGTCAACTGTATACCAGGAAGTGGTAAAAAAGAGATAAACACAAAAAAGAACACAGACCCAGATAATTGGATTTTAAGAAAAAAATGGACTTTCTGGGCTTACAGGATTCAACTCACTCCAACTCCTAGTATGTTTCTGAGAGGGGGACAATATCCTGGCACACAGAGCCTAAGAACCTGGGCCTGACCCAAGGGGTAAGGCCAGAGCACGGCAGGACTTTCTTCTCTTCCCAGTTTTGTTTTCCTCACTGAGAAACTGCCTCTGTTAAGGTAATGGGAACTAGAACTGACTTGGTTTCTGAGAGAAGGACTGTGCAATGTGGGATATAAATGGCTGGCCTCAGCAGGAAAGTAACAGAATACAGCAAAACAAGCCTAACACCTATGAGAAATATACACAAATAGCAACAATGAGGACATTTTATTACATCTAAAACTTTTTCTCATTATTCTGTGATTTTCCTTATTACCTTCTAATGTTTTCACCCACATACAATTAAGAGTTATTTTGTGCTTCACTCTCTTAAAATTCCATCTGTGCAGCTCCTTTCCTGGCAGGATAGCCTGTCCCTCTCCAGCACTAATTCAGAACCAGAGGATGAGCATTGGTGAATAAAGAGGGGGACCTCCCTGGCATGCCGGATGGGAGAGGGCAACTCCAGGAGATCAGTGAGCAGCCCCGGCTCCAGGCTTCAGAACCGACTCAGATGCTCAGAGGCTCTAAAGAAGAGGAAAGGCAGGTCCCCTTGGTGGAGCAGACACTGTGACGATTTTTAGGAATCCCTTTGCCATTACCCAGCTCCAGGGAAAGCCAGAGTTATCATGGATCAGACTTCATTTGGAAAATTACTGTGCCAAGCTTGGGGACTACCATGCAAATAAGATAATAAAAAAAAGTATGACCCATTGAGAGTTGCTCTATACAGTCAGGCCTATAGGAAAGGAAAGCCTATGGGGAGGTAGATTCCATAGTGGTTAAGGCAGAGAGTTTGGCTTGCCTGGGTTCAAATCCCAGCTGTGCCTCTTAGTAGATGTGTAATCTTGGGCACATTACTTAATGTCCCTAGACTGTAGTCTTTAAAAGGGTGATATGAATAGTATTTACCATATAGGTATCTATGGATTAAATAAAATAATGTACAAAGCACCTGACATGTTATAGTGCTGATTAATATTAATCTTCCTCTTTACTTTCTGTAACCAAGGCATGGAACATTGTTTCCCAACTCAACCTCTCTTTTTGGCATAGTAACCTTTTAAGTAACTTCATGTCAGAAAGTATCTTAGGGGCATGTTTTCACAGGCAAAGTAAATAAACCCAAGCAAATTTATCTGGTTCTATTCATTCAAAAAGGCCTGAGAATAATTTCTTTATTCGGACAATTAACATTACTTACGGGGTCACAGTAGCTTGAACTTACCTATAAAACAAGGCTTGTAGAAAAGAGTTCTTCTCTAATATCAGAGCTCATCCTCTGTGTTTGTGGCTCTGATAGCTCAGACTCTGAGCCTTGCATACCTAGATTGGTAGAGCTTTTTGTTCTTCCTGATTTGTCAGTCCTGTGTGGGTCAACTTCTCATCTGCTAAGTTCTCCGGCTGTATCATCTCTTGGCCCCCCTTTGACCACAAAGACTGACCTCCTTCTTGGTTGATATATCTGAGTTTGTTTGGAAAGCAGAAACTACTCTATGTATTTCAAGCCACACATTATTTAAAACAGGGAATTAGATGCTCCCTGACCTACTGGGAGGCCTGGAGAATGGGTTCTAAGGTTGGTCTCCAGGGATGACTTCCAGAACACTTGCACTGCCTCTGAGGCTTCCACAAGAATAAATGGTTCCAGAACACATTGATGAGATTGCCACCCAGGGATGGGGCAGCCACTGCTGCCACCACTGCCAGTGATAAGTGCCCCCCAACATGCTGGTGGTGGAGTCTGGCTACTGCTTATGCTACAGTTGCCTCTTCACATCCAGAAACCTGGAGAGTGGACATTGAAACAATATTGTAGAAAAGCTTGACATTTCCATGACTTGGGTGCCAGTCAGAATAGCCCCAGAGGATTCTATTCTGTCTTTTAAATCTCACTGAAGGGCATCTAATAGGTGAATTCTCATTCACCTGTAGCACCCCCTTGGTTGCACAGATGACTTGGAGATGTATTTTTTAGCTTTCCTGAGTCTTTAATATAGGAAGGCACACTGAAGGAGCTCCAAAAGGTAATTAGCTAGTACCAACAAAGGAAGTTGGAAGACTTGGGTGGGACAGAGGTTAAGTTCAGGTTGTTGATCAGCTAAAGAAATAGAGTAGAATGGTTACCAGGGATCCAGAGGTTAGGAAATCAGTCAACAAAGATGAAAAACTAGCTTTGGGAAATTGGGTGGCAGAAGGCTGTGAGTATAGGCAAAGAGTGTGGTCAAAAGTTTTCACAATTCAAGCATGTGCAAGTCCAGTAACAGTAATAGAATCAGAATAAAACCCAGTACTTTAGGAGCTGTGAGTTTCTGGTGTCCTTCCTGTTAAGAATTTCAACTTACCTAAACTATGGGTAGGCCTGAGCCCTCATGTGGAGGGATATGGGCCTTTTCAGCTGGAACAGGGAAGGGGAAAGGCAGAAAGCAAAGCAGTGTGAATACCAAGTACCAGATTCCACCTGATTATCAATGCCTCTCTGTTCTCCTCCTTGCCAGAATGAGTTGCTACCTGTAATAATATTTATCCCTCCTACTTTCTGTAGTGCTTGCTTCATATGTAAACACTTAAATATACTATTCTGAGGTTTGTGTACTTACTAAAAATCATGTAACTGTGTCTGAATGTATTGAGAGAAGATACTAACTTAAGATTGGGTTGTATGTTTACCCAACTCATTGATAACAGGCATTACTTCCTTAGTAATAGAAACAAGAACACTAAGCACTTTGACAAATGATTGTTATGTAAAAATTTCCAGAAAATTTATACCAACTGCAAAACAAGAGTAAACATTAACATGAAAATGCAGGAGATAATGAAAAATAAATTCATATATACAGATAAACACATATACACATGTACATACATTTGTACATATATGTATGCGCATGCACATACGTTCGCATAAATGAATACCTATTAACACATACACAGGTAAATTGTTTTAAGACAAAGAACAATGACAATAACAAAAATTTCACCACCTGAATTCTCAGGACTTAAAAAGTAGTACGCAGTATTCACACACCAAAAATTACCTCCTTGGCAAAATAAGGTATCTTGTGAAAGGAGGCTTTCAGCAAACAGATTTTGACAATTGACACTCCATGGGCACCATTTGTGAAAAAACAGCTTTTTTGGGCTGTAATTTGATGAAGCAGAAAGTGGAAATCAATAGGACATTGCCAAATGTGTTCTTTGCCAATGCCCCTGTCTTTCTCTCCTTTGCTCCTGTTCTGTAGTAGATAAGAGATAGGAGGAGCCCAGAACACAATATATGGATTTTTTTAAAAACTAGCACAATAAAGGAAGCTACAGAATACTTTTAACTTGAGAAATATATTCAGCAGCATGTTGCACATTTGCTATGTAGCAGAACAGGCTGATTTCAAGCCTAAAGGTGGGTTGGGAGTTTATATGATCCCCCAGAACTTCAGGGAGAACCTTTCTCACCAGAGCTCTTATCTTTACCTCTCGGCACTGCTGGTTTCCATGACAACCAGGCCAATGTCTAGTTCAGTTTTGCAAATACTTTCCAAAGCCCATTAGGCCTAAAATCTTCTCTTTAGACTCTCAAATCTGCCCTATTCCATCCAACCTTCCTACTGCATCCTCTTCCTTTAATCTTCTCAACATACAGGCTGAGAAACATAAGACTTTATAGTGGCAAATATACCTAATAGCCATACAATGACAGGTGTTAGAGAAAACAAAAGAAACAGAGGCTAAATTGGTTTCCAGATTACCCTAAGGTTGGCTGCCTGATTATTTCTCAGTGTCTCACCTTGTTTTAGATCCTGGCATATTGGTTCTGCGCTCATTTGCTTGGCTCTTCTGAGTGGGGATGCTCTGAGTGGGTAAAGTGAGAAATGATGATGCAATGTAGTAGCAGCAATACTGTTCAGGGAGTGGAGACCTCATCTCTGTCTCTGAATTTCTGCCTCTGTGACCTTGAGCCACTGTAAAAGGAGGGATGAGACAGGGGGTCTGTGGGGAAATTTCTAGCTTTATTATTTCATGACCTAGTATGAGCAGGATTCAGTCTGTCCACATTTGCGTAAGTTGTGCTTGCCTAATTAAATATTCTTTCTGCTGGTTGGTGATTAAATAGAGTAATCCTAATCTAAAATCAAGAATACGATAGAAAAGGCCGGGCGTGGTGGCTCATACCTGTAATCCCAGCACTTTGGGAGGCCAAGGCGGGCGGATCATGAGGTCAGGAGATTGAGACCATCCTGACTAACATGGTGAAACCCCATCTCTACTAAAAAAATACAAAAAAAAAAAAAAAAAAAAAAAAAAAATTAGCTGGGCATGGTAGCGGGTGCCTGTAGTCCCAGCTACTAGGTAGGCTGAGGCAGGAGAATGGCGTGAACCAGGGAGGCAGAGCTTGCAGTGAGCTGAGTTTGCGCCACTGCACTCCAGCCTGGGTGACAGAGTGAGCCTCCGTCTCAAAAAAAAAAAAAAAAAAAAAAAAAAAGATAGGAAAAAAACAATCTACTATTGCTTAAAGAGAACACTTGCAAGTATTCCATCCAAAGGTTTCACTTCATTCCATAGTTCAGAGTGGAAATGGAACTTTTAGGGGCATCTCTAAAAGATAGAATATTTATCCTATATGAAGTCTCTACTCAGACACATGCTGCAATTCACCTGATGAATTCATTGCTGATGTAGATATTTCAAAATTGTTACATATATATTAACTAGACCACTTATAAAAACCTTATTAAAAACGTTCTGTGAAACAAAGCCATTCTCAGAAGTAGTTTGTCCAAAGTAAAGAAAATTTATTTCTCCTCCTGCAATTCTGCTCACTCACTCCTGGATGTGCCAACGTTGTAATTATCTTCAGCCACCCACCAAACTGAACGCAAAGGCCAGTACAGTGAATGACCTCCCTTAGGGGCCTGCCATCAGTCATTTGTCCATGAAGCAGTGCACATTTGTCAGAGCACTGTTAGAAGAACGTTTTCTTAAGACAACTTATAAGACTTTCATTTTCTTGCAGAACTCCATGTATAATACATACAAACACATACACAGGTAAATTGTTTTCAATTAAGACAAACAACAACAACAACAACAACAGCAAAAATCCCATCACCTGAATTCTTAGGACTTAAAAGTAAAAGGTAGTAAGCAGTATTCATACACCAAAAATTACCTCCTTGGCAAAACAAGGTCTTTTGTGAAAGGTTTTTAGCAAACAGATTTTGCAGTATGAGAGAGTTTCATGGTAGATATAATAGAGATTAAACCTGGGATTCCAGAAGAAGTGGTGCTGTGATGGGGAAAGTTGTAGCTAGAGGACAGCTTGTGAGTGCTGGGTTCCTGGTAGGTGACAGGAGGTCTTACTGAGGGTCTGTTTGCCAAACTGGTTGTGGTGAATCCTGTTTTTTATTTTCCCCACAGTTGAGGAGTCTTGATTACTCCATATTTTGTGATATCTGACTTTTCAGTTGCCGTGTGTTGTGACTAACAGAGGAGATACTATGAGACAGGCACATTATATATAAGTGTTTCATAAAATGTGCTACCTATGGGCACTTGAAAGATGTTGTTTTTGGAAGCTCTAGATCAGTCTCTTCCTAAATCTAGACAACCTGCAGAATTTGATTGGATAAAATTTTGAGTCTCCTGCAATCTTGATATGCCATGTTCAGATGGCTTCTGCAAAGTGTCACCTTTCATCAATAGAAGTGCTAGGTCATTGAGAGAGAAAAAAGGTCAGTAGATACAAAAAGAGAGTGGCCTTTGGAGTGTTGGTAATAAATGGACATCTTTTTATTTTCTCAAGGTTACCTGTATTGCCTGAGAAGTAGGAGGTACTTTTGTATGGAAGATTAAGGATTTGGCTGAATGCCTCAATTTTTCATTGCACTGGGTCCCAAGAACAGCTATTTGATTACACTTAATTCAGCTTCTTTCAGCCTTGGTTAAAACACACACACACACACACATACACACTACCTAAAAATATGGTGCCTGCGAGCATTGTTGCTAAGCAAAATGAGATCTTTAAAAAATGAGCTACAGGCTCAATAACTAATCAGTTTTCAAACAACTGCATTAATCCAAGAAAGAAACCATTTCATTTCTAATGTTCCCAAAGGGCAGATGTTCAACATTCTGTCGCCATCTTGCAAACCTTTGCTTTGGAAGGTACTTTTGCAATGTTACTCAATCCATTTGGAGAAAATTCAGAAAGAGGCTTATACATCAAAGTGCGGGAAAGCCAACTTAAGCTTTAGATTAAATACTCAAATCTCTTTTCATATCAGTTGTTTGCTGTAATCCTTGCAAAGTAACCTCTAATAATCAGGGGAGGGGCTGGGAAAATGGAGAGGAAGGGAAACTATTGGATTTGAATATCTGATTAAAAAAAATAAGAAAATTCCAACATTCTTAAAATGTGAATTGGAAAGTAAAAGTAGGTAGAGGAAAGAAGGAAAGAGCATTCAAAATCTATATAAGCTTCTCATAATAAAAACATATCTCCCAGCAAGAATAATTCTCCACAAGGCTTACTGTAACTTAACGGGTGGGTTTCAATTACCTTCCCAGGAGAGCTAGAGACTGAATCCTTGTCATTATACCTATACCCCTCATGTTTGTAGGAAAGAGATACAAAATAGTACTGACCTCATAGTTTTTGTTTGCTTTTGTTCGATTTTTTCTTTTTGTGAAAATTAAACTTGGTTAATATATATAGTGATTAGAATAGAACCTGGTACATTGTCAGTGTTGTGCAAGTTTGTTGTTATAATTGTTATTTCTCATTGTAATAGTAACTAACATTTAATGCTTCCTTAACACAGGATTTCTCAGCCTCAGCACTATTGATATTCAGGATTTAATAATTTGACCATTAATAATTATTTAATGACTTAATTAATTAAATTAAAAATTTTTATTTTTTTGTTTGTTTTTGGTGGGGATGGAGGAGCTGTCATGTGCATGGCAATACTTCATTTAGTAGTTGATATGGTTAGGCTTTCTGTCCCCACCCAGATCTTATCTTGAACTGTAATCCCCATAATCCCCACTGCAAAGGGAGAGACCAGGTGGAGGTAATTGAATCATGGGTACAGCTTCTCCCATGTTGTTCTCATGATAGCAAGTGGGTTCTCATGAGATCTGATGGTTTTATAAGGAGCTCTCACCTCTTCACTCGGCACTTCTTCCTGCCACTTTGTGAAGAAGGTGCCTTGCTTTCCCTTTGCCTTCTGCCATGATTGTAAGTTTCCTGAGGCCTTCCCAGCCATGCTGAACTACAAGTCAATTAAACTTCTTTCCTTTGTAAGTTACCCAGTCTTGGGCAATTCTTTATAACAGTATGAAAATGGACTAATATAGTAGTATTTCTGACCTCTATCATTAGCTATAAGCACTCCCCACTCCATTCAGTTGAAACAACCAAAGCCATCACTAGACATTGTCAAATGTCCCTTGTAGGGGCAACATTGAAAACATTGCCTTAATGTGTACCAGGTAGTATTCTAAGTTCTTGGCAAGTGTCATCCATTTGATAGGCATTATTTTAATTTCTCTTTTATAGATGCAGTAATTGAGGTAGAGAAGAGTTAGGTAATTTGCCAAAGTCACATAGTTAAAAATGGTTGAGTCAGGATTCAGATTTATACAGTCTGACATAATCTACTGTGTTAAAATGTGTGTGAGGTCTTGGCAGAGCAAACAATAATAATTATTTATTACTATTTCCAAGATAGTTTCTTATTTTAATCTTGTGATATTGATAAGGCAGTAGTTGAGTTCTGGAAAACAGAGAATAACTCTCATTCCCTGCATCTTGGTAGTAAGGAGCTCAGCTAAAACACTTTGCTAATAAATAATGATATGGATACGTAAGAGCCCCTCAAGTTTTCTATTTAATTCAGCTGTCGAAATAATGTCATTGATCACAAACACTTTTTGATCTTCTAAAAGTATCAGACACTATGCTAGAAAAGATTTTTTTTTTTTTAATGAAAATTCTGGTTTCTATAGTAGATACTTGGGAGAGTTTACCCAGTACCCGTCTGAAAATCACTCCTTTTCCTTCAATCTTCATCTTTAACCAGAGACTGCGTGTTAGTATAGTGTGACCTTGCCTCTTGGGAAAACCTGTCCTAGGCTAGAGCAATGATTCTGCAACCTGAGAATTTGAATCAGGATATGAAAGAGCCTCTGGTCTCCTGTTTCTGGGAATGAAGGTTTGAGAGTGAATCTTTGGGAATTAATGGTGTTAAGGTTTTCATTATGTAGAGAGAGATCATCTGCAGTGGCAGAGACTAAAATTGATATGCAGAGAGGAGCAAAGATGAGAAACAGAATCTTAGAGGTTTCTAAACCACTGGCTTCATTTGTTTATGAGGCTAGACTGAACTCCTGATCCTCAGAGAGCTGGACTATTCAACCTATTCTGAGACATTCTGTGCCAATGAAGTCCTTTGGATTGCTAGCTAAAAGTATCCTGTCCCTTGCAACCCAGAGGGTCATAAGTGATATTGCACCTATTATCAAGAAGCTTAGAGGGGTCAGGAAGTAGTTGTTGGTGTTAACCATGGAGACTTTGCACACCTATCATAGACAGAGGATTTATGGAGTCCGTTCATAGAGATTTGATTATTCTTGAAGCATTACAAAGGCTAGATTTGTGAAGTAATAGGCTGGATATGCAGAAGTTCATGGAGAAAGAAATGGAGTCTTATAGGTAAAATCAACAAGATAAATTGGAGGACAGGAAAAGACATTGAGTAAGAGTCTCGAAGTAGCTGGTATGATACATGAATCAGGTAGTCAATGTTAATAGCTATATTCCTTTGGGAACTTGTGGTAATGTAGTATCCAGCAAACTCTAGCCTAGCTGTAAGTAACTTGGGAGATTTTATTAATGCTTGTACAGACAGAGAACCACATTGGAGATGAGTAATGCATTTATTCATTTAACAAATATTTATTAAGAGCCTACCACATGCAGATACTTTCCTGTTTGGATAAATCAGAAGACTAAGAACACAAAAATCTGTGTGTCCTTGATCTTACATTATAACTGGAGGAGAGATAAACAACATAGACTTGAAAGAATTAGGGAAGGAGTCAAGGAAAATTTGCAATTTTAAATAAGGTAGATCCCTTTGAAAAGATAACATTTGTCATCTCAAAGATGTATTTTTAACCAAACCTTTTGTAGACATCAGGAAATCTTTATCCTCAACCTGTACAGTTACAATTCTTTTACAATTTCAGCTCTCTCTAAACATAGCATAAATACCCATTTTTATGGCTAAAAGCGGGGAGAGGGTAGAGATGGGATATATCTGCTCACTACTTCAGTCTTTGCCCTTTGTCTTGGAAGCCATCTCCATCTTTTCCATGTGACCTCCTGCCATTTTCACAAGCACAAAAGAGATCTATCTTTATCATCTATACTGGAACTGGGATCCTTCCATTATTTAGGGTCAGTAGGTACAAATTCTGATCCCATATAACCAGTAGGAGGAAGGAAAGGAAAAAGCACAAGAGAAATGCTGAAACTCAGACTGTCATTCAGTATCTTGATTTAATACATAAGAAATGCAGGCAGGAGCTCACATATTCCTGTATATCCGTACTGTACAACAGAAGTATCTGCCAAAATAAAAGTGTTCTCTATCTGGACTGCACAATACAGTAACCACTATCCATAGGTGTCTGTTGAGCATTTCAAATATGGCCTGTGTGACTAAAGAACTACATTTTAATTTAAATTTATTTTAATTACTTACAATTTCAACAGCTGCATGTGGCTAGTGACTACTACATTGGCCGGAACAGCTTAAGCTCTTGTCACAGGAGGAGTCCAGACTATTCTCCTAATCCTAATTGAAGCCACTATGACATCATTTACCATTTATGATGAAACTTGTAGGAGCTGAATTATACTTTTAGGCAACTAGAAGCATCTTTCTGCAGAAATGAGCTCTATAATTGGTCTTCTGGATTGAGTGCTAAGAGCAAATGGGCTCAATTGTGTCCCCCAGTATATGCAGCTGCTAGAAAGAAGCCACATTTGCAGTTCGACTAACAGCAAAGTTGCATTCTCTACAGAACCCCGTTTAGGAGCAAGCAGGTTCTCAGTCCCACTTCTAGTGAGAGCAAGCTATGCCCTTTCTGGGGGTTCCTGTTTGGAGAGTCACCAAGTGTGAGGGATTTATCTGAATGGCTGAAAAGCAGAGTCTGTCTGTTCTTCCCCTGTTAAGTTGCCAAAGGCATCTCCCTATCCTTACAATAGATTCCCCTACATCCTTTTTCCTTTCTCCTCTTCCCCTAGGAGAGATAATTGGACTGTGTGATTTCCATTAAATGTAATGTACCACATGCAGATGAAACACAATAGCAAAATGCATTAAGATCGAATCCCTTGGAAAAAATGGCCTGGGTGTGTTTCCATTTGTTAAAATTAGCTACCAAATTATTTTTGTTTTTGCGCAATTAAATGCAAAGGTTTCATTTACCCTTTTTAAGAGTGATTTGCATTTCATAGTCTTGTGAACAAATAATCTTTTTTTTTTTAAAAAAAGAGAACACATTTTCTGTTGTTTTTTAATGTGTGTGGCATATATATATACACACACACACATAAAAAATACATACACATTTTCACATAGTCACCAACAGACCACATAGTGGTGCTCTAAACCTGCTGTAATCACACATAAGCGCTTCACAGTTAGATGAAAATCCAGTGAGGCTGATTGCAGTTAGAATTCTTTCTGAAATGAACTACTGATAAATTTCTCTTAAAAATGTCTTCCAGCATTCATCATTTTGCAAGACAGATCCTTTGTATATACTCAAACATGATGAGTTGAGCAAATAGCTCCAAAGGAGAAAGTCATTTGGGGAAATCCTGTTCCATCCCAAAATCGGAAATAATCATTTCTTTTTCCTTCCATAACTAGCATTTTATAGGGTTTTAATTAAGTTCGTGCCACAGCTCAGTGGTTAGGTTTAGGAATCACATGCTCCGGACAAATGGCAAGATGAGTTCAATAGTATCTATTTCAGGTTTCTTAGGTAATCAACCCTTTGGTCCCATCCTCAAACCATTTTAACTGACAGTTGTATTTGGTGGGCTACGAAACAGTTCAGAATATCAGGGTCAGAGTGTTCTAGTAACAAAATATGGTATCAGGAACTAAGCAGTCTACTTTATTCTTTGAAGGTGCTTGGGTGTTACCAATTAGATGAAGGAAATATAAAGAGTGAAATTTGTAACACAGCACATATGTAAACGTGCAGTGTAATAAAAACAACACTGTTTTTTCAGCCGGCCTGAATTGTGGTGGAGACTACCTTATATGTCAAGCCAACTGTCTTTTTCTTCATGACTGGACTTAGCTATTATGACTATATCCCTATAGGGCACTATAATTCACATGTAATTTAGCTTTGTTTATAATTTTGGAAGTGTATGATTGAGAATGACCACACTCAACACACCTCTTTCTGGAGAGTCAGGAAATGTATGGAAACTGTACACCAGTAGACATTGTACTTTGTCCTTGGAAAAGCCTTTGTTTCATATTTTGTATATTTACAAATCAGATGGCCTATGTATCAGTGGTTTATTGCCACATTACTGTGTAGCAATTAACAACAATCAAGTGGCTTTAAAAATAAGCATTTATTTATGTTGTGAATATGCATGTATGCTGGGTGGCTCTTTGGTCTTAGCTAGATTTCATGAATCGAATCTTGTTGGACTCTTCTGTGCATCTGTAGTTAGATGCAAGTCAGCTGGCTGAAGGCTGAAGGCTGCTCTAGGATAGGACAGCTGATTTTTTTTCCACATGGTCTTACATCCTCCAGTCGACTTGTCCAGGCTTTGTTTCTGGCAGCAGCTGGCTTCCTAGAGAGGAAGAGAATAGATGCATGCAAGGCCTCTTAAAAGTGCAGGCTCAGAACTTGCACCACTCTTCTGTCACATTGTGTTCACTAGAGCAAGTCATAGTCCAGCTCAGACTCAAGTGATGGAAAAACAGACTTCACCTCCTGATGGAAGGAGAATCAGAGCCATTTTGGCAACAAATCGACCATAACATGTATGCCCTCACAAAGACAATAGAGAGAACTGAGCTTTAAAAATAAATTGATATCAAGCTTGTGAGAGGTCTAACTTAGTATGAGATTTAAATTCTGCCCATTGCTACCACAGCATTTGGGACACTTAAGAAAAATGATGAGTAATTTAAAGGAAAACAATAAAACTTGACTTATTTATTATATTGCTCACCTTGATTACTAAACTAGATATTCATATCTGCACTGTATTTCATAATATCCACAGTCTAGCTCAAAACCAGTAAAGCTGAAGTATTATCCATTGAAGATAAAATTCTCTGTGATCAATTAAAACAGTATAGTTGTAATAATGACTATTTATTGTGGTAAAGGCAAACCAGAAACAGAAAACCATTAAATGAGAATGTTTACAATGATAACCCTCCTGAACAAATTTTAAGAATCCTGCTGCATCAAACTTTATGTAACACAGTATGAAATTCACATCATAACCTTTGTGTACTAACTATGATAAATGGAGTGATCTTAATACAGAACAGGGTTGATCTGTATGGCAGGTGTGAGACCTATTTGCCAATGGATAGCTTTCATTATAATATTCATTGCCCTTCTGTTCTCAACATACAATTATCAGATTTGCAACACAGGAGCAAAACTAAAACAGACAGCTATGGCTTTATCAAGCCTTTTTTGTTGTTATCAGATCACACTTCTTTATACAAAAGCTGCTGGAGACTGGTTGGTACAAATGTGAGCTTCCACCTATTTGTTGTAATTGCTGGATGTCTAAAATGAAGACCAACTCTACGAAGATCCCATTGGACAT
The DNA here is from genome assembly GCF_007565055.1 of Rhinopithecus roxellana. Lineage (NCBI taxonomy): Eukaryota > Metazoa > Chordata > Mammalia > Primates > Cercopithecidae > Rhinopithecus > Rhinopithecus roxellana. The sequence continues at coordinate 58,371,525 of NC_044553.1, read as the reverse complement.
GGTTTTCAAACGTGGAAAAAGTTTCCCGATGTTTCTAATATTAACTAAGGCTGACAGCCACACTTTAGGTAAATGTTCAAAGGGTACCATATCAATTTGATTCAGGGTTCAAGCACACTCATGTACCTGTTGTCTTATTTTTATTTTTTGTTTGTATTCACAATGTTTCTTGAATATCTAGAACACAAGCTAAAAATACAATCAATTGTCTTTATGTATAGATAATTAATCCTTTTACTTTTCATCTAAATGCTTAGGTCCTTGGATTCAGATATGTGAGTATATTCAGTATCTAGTGTAACTTATGAATTCTTACGTGGGAAGAATTTAGAAAGATTTGCTCTCTGACAGCCCCCTTTCAAAAGCATAATTAAAATAATACATTATGCTTTGTAGGCTGTGTAGACCTAGCCTGGCAGGCATGAAGGTGATGCAACTTCTCCCTTATTATTACTCAATATTCCTACAAAAACACGAAAAAGAAAAAAAAAAAAAAACCCAACAACAACAGCAAGACTTTTCTTCTCAGCAGCCTATGACAAAAGATGAAAAACACTAGAAACCTAGAGGAAAAGTTTGCTTTTCATTGTTTTGGTTTATTTAGAAAAGATCTGCCTGCCTCGGCCTCCCAAAGTGCTGGGATTATAGTCATGAGCCACCTTGCCTGCCCTGGAAAAGCTTATTTTAAAAATATTATCCTTTCTGTTTCAATCTAAATGGGAAGGAAAGACAGAAAAATATGTAAGTATATTAGAGCTTTATTGTCATTGTACAGTTATTTTATTGAATTTATTTATTTATTTTTGGGACGAGGTCTCACTCTGTCACCTAGGCTGGAGTGCAGCGGTGTGATTACAGCTCACTGCAACCTTGACCTCCCAGGCTCAAGTGATCCTCCCACCTTAACCTCACAAGTTGCTGGGACTACATGTCACACCATCATACCTGGCTAATTTTTTATTTCTCGTAGAGATGGGGTCTTGCCATGTTGCCCAGGCTGGTCCTGATCTCCTGGGCTCAAGCAATCCACCCCCAAAAGTACTGGAATTACAGACATTAGCCACTGCAACCAGCCCACTATGCAAAATTACGAGATTGACAACCATGTTTAATCACACGGCAGGTCCCAGAGTCTGGGACCAATAGCCAGGCTGGCAAGACACACAGCCTTTTACCTCCCAAGCAAATTGGAAGAGACTAACATCTACCCTTCTGGTATGGTATTGAGTGAACTAGATGACACCTTCTTGCAGCCTCATTGTCTAACAGATTTCTTCTTGAAATACTCCAGGTACTATCCCAAGGTTGCTGTTTCTTCCCAATTACTGGCCATTTCTGAGTTCTTCAATATATTGCTGCATATTAAAGGAAATAGACATTAACCAAGTGATTATTGTAGGCTGAAACTGAAATTGTGCCAGGTACTTTTCATAAATAATTTTATTCATTCTTATAGCAGTCCTACAAAATAGTTACTGTTATTATCCACCCCTTATTATCCAGCTATAAAAATGAATAATTAAAAAGATCAAATAACTTTCCCAAGGTGATTTAACAACTCTTTCAGCTAGTTAATATATTAGCTGCCTTCACCTGTATTACTTTAAAGCATTATACAAGTTACCTGGTTGCAATTGGAAATTTAACTTCATTTAAAATCAGAGAAAATGTTAGCTGATGTTGTATGACTTCTCAAATATGTTCTTTTGGCAGTGAATATGGTATAGATTTACAACATACACACAAATACACACATGTGTACATGCACACACACATACATACATCTAAAAGTCACTGAAGAAGGATATATTCATCCCAGCACTCATTATTATGGACTAAAGGTGAGGTATGTAAAATCTACGCAACTTAAAATTTTTATCAAAAAATATATCTCTTTCTCTCTCTTTCATACTGTGCATGCATGTGTATGTGCACACACACAATTACACCACCTCTGCCTTTCAGTTTATTACTTTCCTCCCTATGACTAGGAAAGTTAAGTGAAACTTCTTTTATACACATTTTCAAACTCTCCATTATCTTTGTACTCTTCAGTAACATGATGTATTTCTTCAGGTGAACTCTGTTCCTTTTACTGTCTTTGACTTTCAGAACTTGGAAGTTTGAGAGAAATTGCTTTAAATATATGTAATATAAAACTTCAAAGTGTATTTCTAGACTTATGAATACTGAAGAAACTTGGGTAATTAGTTTGGTTTAGTTTCTTCTTTTTCTCTTTAAACAAAACTGGTCCCCAGTAAAATGACCTTTCCCTGTCTTCCTCATAGTTCCAATATGCTAAGGAATTCCTTTCAGTGAATCATACTTTTTCTCAGTTCTAAGGAAGGCTCTTGTTTTTGGATCTCCCTCGTGGTTTCACTCTGGTGAACTCAAATGGCCCACCATGCTAAGTTGAACCTTCTAGAACAGAATTTCTGCACTAAGCTGTAATCACTGAAATTTGGATGTGTTTGCAAAATAACAAATGTGTATTTTTGGAGCCAATTTTTGAAAGGTCAATACATTGCATTTTCAAAATCTGGACTACACTTTTGTTTCTACACACTTGTTCTGGCACATTTATTTGTAAGGATAAGCAAAATAGTTTGGCCATCTCTTTGTTAAATTATATATGTATTTGTGTGTGTATGTATACATACATATGCCAAGATATTTCTAAAATGCAGTACAGAAATCTTTAGAAGGAAAAATATCAAGCCAAATTGTTCAACAGTCAACCTTTATTTACAGTTGGAATACAACTAGCCTCTGCTAGTGAGAAATTATTTCGTATACATAATTTGCTGGAGCAGGAAATAGGCTTATTATCTGTAAACAGCTGTTGGATTGGCTGCATATTATACCAAGTTCGGTTCTCTTCAATGATCAGAATATAGTTCCTCTATTGTACTGTAAGCTACTTTAACTCTACTACACAAAGATCTATTAAAGAAAAATTATTATATCAACATGCATCATTTGGTGCAATAGAAATTAAGCCACTGTATTAGAACATTTTCTTATGATCAATGTTTCTCAATTCATCTTGATATTTAATTTCAATAAATATCTAGCTTGACCTTGCCACTTATCTAGCAACAGGAAACTATTATGATAACGTTCTAGTACAATGGCATTATCTCTTATATGTATATTTTTAAAAATCTATGCTGTAATGTGGAATATATTAGGAAGAAGCAAAATATTAAATGAAATAGCTGAGTAAATGATATTATTAAGATCAATGTTTAGCAAGATGAAAACAAAACATACATAAAAATACATTGTGAAATTTATATCAAGAAATTTGCCCAAATGGTTCCTAACACCTCCTATTTAGGTTAAATGTTTTCTTGTATTCCTCCTCCTTTTTGTCTTTCTCTTGGCCACCATCAATGAGAGCTGTGCAATTTTGATGAAAACCTTCAAATAATTAAGGATGGGATCCTGAGAAATTATGTCTCATCTCATAGTAGATACATTGCACAGGAATGTAAACATACGTAAATATTTATTCTTGGCGGGAAAGATCAATAATTTGCTTGTTTTGAATGGGCAAATATATAATACCTTCTGGGGTCAGTCAACTGGAAGGGGGTCTTGAGGCTCTGCTCATGGGCAGATGAGTCTAGAGGCTGTTGATTGTAGGATTGCTGTTGCTTGTTCCATACCTCTGGCCAATTTTGTCTTTATTTGCTTTCTTCTACTACTAATTCTATCTGATTATATTATCTTCTTTGAGGATGATGGATTTGCTTTAGCGTTACACAGTGCATGCACAGTGGATATGTGGTATTTGTGTCCTCAAATAACTAACCCAACTTAGAGGACTAGGCAATAGATTCTAAGGAGATGTGCATGATAATACATATACTCCACTATTGCGAATTAGCTGTGAAATTTTTGAAAGAGGCACTGCAGCTCTTTGGGCTTCATTTTCCTGATCCATTTCCTCAAACTGGAGAGCCCTAGTTTATTTGATATCTAAAGTCTTTTACAATGTTATCACTCTATGAGTATGTGGCATGCTTCTATAAAATATTAAAATATCAAAATTATACTGAGTCAATAACACTGACATTCTGATAAAGTAAGTTGTTATTTGAAGGACCTTTGTTGCATCTTTTCAAATATAAATCTGTGTATTTACTCATGTAGAGCTGCTGTAGAGGTCAGACCAAAGTATTGTTGCTATTCCAAGGTTTCATTTTCCATTTTTCATGTAAATTAACTATCTATAATTATTGTATATAACACTGTTTTGCTTCAAGGGTCATAATCCATGTTTAGATGATCAGGTTGCTATATTCTATATCTTGTGAATTTGATAGCTAGGTGTGTTTCCTTTTGACTAGTAACTTATTTTTATAGATAACTGGCACTGCATATATGAAGAATAGAATGAAACCCAGGGTTTTTGAAACCACCTTATTTTTCAGGTAGATGCTCAATCATTGCTGTTGGGTGAGATAATCTGCCAAGTTAAAATAACAGTGCAAGTAATATTGATGGGCCTATGATATGATTAATATGACTCAAAGTATTAGGACATCATAAAATAAAGAGAAAAAAAGCATCCCGAGTTAAGCCAGTCTTTTCACATGTATTCATTTTAGAAGACTACGCTTTGAACCTTGGGCTTCTTTGATTAGATGGGAGTCATATACCAGATGTCTTGACTATGATTCATTAATACATAACTTGAAAAGAAATGTTACTGGAGCCAGTGAAATTAATATGAAGAGAAGTTTTGCTTTATTGAATGGAAGTCTTTGGTTAATTAAGAAGCATTTCTAGAGGAGTCTACTGTTTTAGGATTTTTTTTTTTTAAAGGTTCTTAAGTGAGGAAGGTAAGTTAAGAAGAGTGAATATCATCGATTAACTATCATTTTGTTAAGACAAAATAATGCATCACTTCTGCACTCGTGTTTCCAGCATATATAATTCCACTGTATTTATGTAATCAAGCATATCGCATTACATACCTTTATAGTTTCATAATTTATCTTATATGTAAAAACAATTAGAGTATAATAACAAAGACCAAGATAGTGTCTAATTATAAAAGGCTGAACTTGCTCTAATTTCAGTCTCCTTCTATTTGTTTGATAATAACCATCAGAACAATTTTTGGAAAATAATTCTGTGGCTAATGACTTTGTAGGAAATTTAAGATGAATCACCTAATAGCTTCATTAGCTCAAATCTCTGGCTAAAGCCACATTCAGATCCTAAGGCTTATAGTACCTTACCCATTAATCTCAAAAGCAGCCAGTCTCTCACAAACCCCTAAATACAGTTTTAAATATGATTTGGTTTATTATTTTAGGTAACTTGATAACTTTTTAGCCACCATCAAGTCAAGAATTATCTTTTTTGATTGAGCAGTATTCTTAAGTTCAAAGGAAGAAACTAACCACTGTGTTGATCCACTACCTAGCCTGTGATGTGGTATGTGAGGATCTCAGGCTGTTGAGAGAGGAGCACAGGCAAACTGCTGGTATACAATTTAGTTCTATTTGACTCAATTTGTCAAATATTTAAATTTGTTATTTTATTTGTAATATAATATTTATATAAAATATTTTTTATTAACCAAATATTTATTTGGTTTCCAGGCCTGTAAGAAATAGAAAAATATATAAATTCTACAGCATAACCTCTAATAATCTATAATCAATTAGGGGGGATATGAGGAGTCTATATATAAAATAACAATTCAAAGTAAAGTATAAATGCTGTAAGAGCAATAAAAAATAAAAGTAGAGTTGAAAGGAGAGAATCATGCCTTTTAGTTGGACAGGTCAGAGATATTTCAAGGACTAATAGGATATGATAGGCAAAAATGGGGGAACATTAGGAATGGCAAAAGTGGTGTGAATCTTATGTGGGCAATTAGGTTGTAATTTTGGTTTGGCAATAGTCTAAAACAGGGGTCAACAAACATTTTTTTATAAAGGTCCAGATAGCAAATATTTTGGAATTTGTGGAGCATATGATCTCTGTCATAACTACTAAGCTCTGCTTGTGTAGCATGAAAACAGTCATAGACCATGTATATAAATAATAGTATACACGTTAGTAGTAAACACTGACAGTTGTATAGAAGGGCACGTTTGAAGCTAACTCACATAAATGAGTGAGCATGGCTGTATTCTAATGAAACTTTATTTATAAAAATAAAGGCAATGTAGCCTACCCTAAGGAGTGGGCTTTAGTTGCCCAACTCCTTGTTGGAGGCTCAAAATATGAATCAGTGGGAGAGAAAATAATTTGGGCTGTATTTTTAAGAATCTTGACTATCCCATTGAGGACTTTATGTTTCAGTCAGGGGTAAATAGAGAGCTATTGTTAGTTACTGAGCAATAGAAATTTTAAAAAAGTCATAACTGGCTGGGCACGGTGACTCGCCTGTAATCCCAGCACTTTGGGAGGCTGAGGCAGGCGGGTAATGACATCAAGAGATCGAGACCATCCTGGCCAACATGGTGAAATCCCATCTCTACTAAAAAAAATAAAAATTAGCCAAGTGTGCTGGTGTGCACCTATAGTCTCAGCTACTCGGGAGGCTAAGGCAGGAGAATCGCTTGAACCCGGGAGGTGGAGGTTACAGTGAGCCGAGATTGTGCCACTGTACTCCAGCTTGGCAACACAGTGAGACTCCGTCTCAAAAAAAAAAAAAAAAAAAAAAAAAAAAAAAAAAAAAAAAAAAACATAGCTAACTTTTAACTTTTATTTCCTGCTTATTAGATATCAGGTACTGTTGCATGTACTTTCTAAAAATGGAATTTGAGATTAAGTTGGCTGGCTAGCAGGGGGATTCCCCTTGAGTTGGCATCTTTCTAACTACCTTTCATTACATCACACAACATGAGCAAAAGGCTGATACACTGGAACTAAAGGCCATCTCTAAATCTGCTCCAAGAATCTTGTAGTTCATTAGCACAAAACAAATAAATGAGCATTTATGATAATCTTATTATGTGCTAGAGAATGTGCTAGATACAATGGATACAGAAGTGAATAAGGCATAGGTCATGCTTCTGTGGAGCTGATAGTCTAGGAGAACATAATAATATGTAAATAAATAATTAAAATATTAAGTGACATAGAGCAGGATGTACCAACTGAAAATGTACTAATCGTAAGGGAGTGATTCCGATTAAGGAGGTCAAGAAAAGCATTACAGAAGAGATAATATTTGAGATGGGTATTGGAGAATATTTAAGCATGTCTCCAAAGAACAGTGACAGTATTCCAGGAGAGTGTACAAAAACATCAAGTGTAGAGCAGATTAAACATGGCTACTCCTTCAGTGTATCTGTCTGAACTTTAAAGATTTTTAACTAGGCATAAAGTTGTTATGTTTCTCTCCCAAAAAAGAGAAAAAAAAAGAGTAATCACATATTACAGACACAGTAATTGTAGGAATTAGGATTAGATAAAAAAATTGAAAGAGACTAGAATTATTAAAACCTAGAAGTCTGGAGAAGATGCCTGTGGGGCTGAGACTCAGATATCTGAGGAGGGGATGAGCAAGGTCGTTGAGGCTGGTATCTCTGAGAGACCCACTGTGAGGCTGGTTCTGTAAGTGGTGGAAAAATTGCAATCAAAACTCAACTAATTTTATGAAAAAAAATTGCCATTTCTGGGGCAAAGAAGCATTGCTAGGGTGATGCTTTTAGGGACAGGAAGCAAATAGGAAGTAAACAGGAAGCATACAGGAAACAAAAAGGAGAAAGTAATTCCTTTCTTCCTTCTCTAGTTTTGAAGTCCCCATCTATTGTCTCCTATTGGCTGAACTTAACAGGGAAATGCTGGTAATGCAGAAATGCTATTTGCAGAATCCCAGCCTCAGCATCACAAAGCTGAGTATGTAGAAGGGTGGGTTTGGAATGGAGCGTGAAAGGCTTAATAACTGGCACCTTCAGTATGTATCAGAAAATTAGGTAGGGTATGTAGTTTGATACCAGGTGAAGGGTCTGGACTTTGTCCTCTAGGCAATGGAAGCCACACTGCATTGGATGGGAGAATTAATATACAGCATCATCCTGATTTTATACCACAGTGTATTCTTAGCACTGGCACAAGCTTGCCTAGTGTTTCTGTCTTCAAAATGATTTGATAGTAGTAACAAGTGTTTTGTATGTCCTCAAACAGTTACCAATAATAAGTAATGCCAAAACTTGGCATAACAATGACTTACTCATATGTTTTGGAGCTATTAGTGACTATAGTATTAAATTTGTTTTTACTGAAGAGAGAGATCCAATGCTGACTCACTGACATATATGCACAATATTTCTTCCCAGTTCAGCACTTGTTCTTCTATTTGTAAACTGAAGTTATTTTTAGTTTAGTAGTGTTTTAGAAAATTGAACTTAACATTCTCTATGCAGGGAGCTCAAATCTCAGGTTAGGCTGTGCTTTCTCTATACCAGACAGATGAATTATAAGAACAAAGGGCAGGAGAGGTGAGCAAGCCATGGCAGGAGAGTGCAGCAGAACGGAGATGTATGGTTAGTGAGTGTCCAAAAACATTTGTACTTTCTCTTGTCTTCTCCAGAAATGTTATACTGGGCCAACAAAGACAAAAAGAGACTTAAAAGAGTTAAGAATTGAGGGGAATTTGAAGGAGATCTGTTCTACATGATTCAGTGGGTAGGGATAAATCCCATTCTCAGTCATTAACTTGATTTTTTAATACCTTGAGGACTTTGTATAATTTCAATAGGGACATTTAAAATGTGATAGGCTACAGAAAGATTGAAACTAGTAAGTAAATTCAGAATTGTTAACACAGAGATACTAATGGTCTTTATTAGTCTCAAATGTTTGCCCTATTCTCTTCTGTGACAAATCTTCTGAAATAATTATTAATGCTTCCAAATAACTTTAAAAGAACTAAAAAATTCTGAAGCAAAATGATTTTTTCAGTATAGAATATTTTTCTATGCCCAATATGTCATCATTTAATAGACTTGATATTAATAAATTATTGCAATAGAATCTAATAACAGTGGATTTCTATGTGACAAGAGCAAATTTTCATTGAAAGTGAGAACATATATTATAATCAGAGACAGGGTGCTTGAATTGAAGATCACCACTCTATTGGAATAAAAAATAATGAAAATGATATTTGAAAAGAAAAACATGTCAAGTAGAGGTATCCTATAAAGTATAGATTAACTTTAAAAATTTTTCTGTTAACTCTTCATGCTACTGGGGAGTTAATACACCAACATTTAGCCCTAAAATATGTGCCAGAGCTGGTTACATGACATATCTTGAAATCACAAGTAATTTGGCTTGCTTTGATTTGAAACTTATACTGTACCTGTAAACAAATAGATAGCAAAATCCATAAACCTTAATTAAAAAGCAGCTAATGAAGCAACCACAATATTAAGCTACAGTATGAGGAGTGATGGTTTATTAGTCCATTTTCACACTGCTAAAGAAATAACTGTGTAATTTATAAAGAAAGGAGGATTAATTGGCTCATGGTTCTGCAGGCTGTACAGGAAGCATGATGCTGGCATCTGCTCAGCTTCAGGGAAGGGTTCAGGAAAATTTTCAATCATGGCAGAAGGTGAAAGGGAAGCAGGCAGGTCTTACCTGGCCATAGCAGAAAAAAGGTCGGTGGCGGCGGCTACACACTTTCAAACAACCAGGTCTCCTGAGAACTCTGTCATGAAAACAGCACTAGAGGGATGGTATTAAACCATTAGAAACCACCCCTATGATCCAATCACCTCCCACCAGGCCCCACCTCCAGCACTGGGGATTGCATTTCATCATGAGATTTAGATGGGGACACAGATCCAAACCATATAAGGTTGGTAAGAGACGTAAGTGGGCTCTGCAATTGAGTAAGCAAATCAGAAGCAGTGTAGCTGAAGCGGAGAAGGCATTCATCCAAAATGTTGATAACCTCCTTGAGAGTCAAAGCCAGGACCAGATGGGATAGTGAAGCAGAAGCTTCTAGGGAACTTCAAAAGGCACTGGGTGGCAGGACTGGAATATTTATGACTTAGTGAGACTGCGTCTCTATGGGGGCCTCACAGCTGTTTCAGTGTAAGCATCCCCATTTCTCAGGCCATTTCCTTGGGTTTACAGTTGGACAGTGTGAGAAACTGCATTCTCCAGTTCACCAGTATTAGTTACATATCCTGGGTAGCACGACTGGTTAAATAACTGCTGGACCCACGGCAACATGAAAATGTGGAGCCCCTTGTTCAAAAATGATTAAGAATGTCAAGATGATGACCACAAAGCATTAATCCAAGCATGGAGTCCTTCTAAGTGTGGAGCCCTATGCAGCTGCATGGGTCATATGCCCATGAAGCTGTCCCTAATGAGGATGAAGTTACCATTTGTTCATTCATTTCATTAATCCACTCGTTCTAGAAGCATATACTGAGCATCTGTTATGTTAAGGCATTGTGATCAGTGCCAGAGATATGGCAGGGCACAAAACAGAGAAGAACTCTGCTGTTGTGATATTTATATTTTGTTTCTGTGATTGGGAGTCATGTTGCAGAAGTCTTAAGACTACTACAGTCAACACAGGGTCAAATACATATGGCATTATTATGGATGTGAACAATACTGTTTCAGCATTTATTTCTCTACATTCATCCTAAAATCTGTCATCCTAAGAACAAAAGAAAAATTCCAAACCATGCTTCATATTTTTGAGACCATATACCTTTACTTACCCTTTATATATCTGATCATAGTTTCCTTTGTCTATCAAAATCCCTTCTACATCTTGGAATAAGAAAGGTAACACATTCATTTGGTTTTAGTTTTCAGGTCCTTAAGAGTATTTACTTAGTTGATTAACCAACAGAGATTTTTTTGAGTACTTGCTCTGTGTCTGGCACTTGGCTAGCTACTGCGGGGACCACTCAGCTAGTGTAAAGTCTTTTAAGAGACAAGATAGAACCCCCAAAGGGGCACCATTTAGGTACAGTAATGCCCTTATTGGACACTGACCCTGTAATAAGCTCAGTCATAAATACTGTCACCTTATAGTCACATATTCAATCTTCATTTCAGTGAGGTAGTTCTTATTACTAAAGATTAGAGAGAAAAATAACTTTCTCAAGGTCACACAACTATTAAGTGTCAAAGTAAGTGGCATGTACTTAAATGCTAGGTGCAACATCTTTTTGAGCTGGCTTCATTGGGAAAGTCCTCATGAATGATGTGCCAGGATATTTCCCTGAAGGACATTTCCGTACCCAGTCCCCTTTATCTGAGAGCTGCCTCTGCTCTTACCATGTGGCCCTAAGACCGTGCTTGTACTGGGAGACTCTATGTACCCTTCCATGACCTCAGTTGTTTGAACTAAATATATGTGCTGAACTCAACCTGGTGCCATTAGGTTGTTTCTCTTGGTTACTCGAAATCTGGGTTCAATTTAATTAGCCTTTGTTGTCTGGGAAGTGATATATACAAGGCCCAGGGCTTCCTTGTTTGCTTTTGTGCATTTGGAAGCAGAAAAGCCAGTCTGGGATAGAGACAGAGAAGGGGGGGAAAATAGAATCTTGTTTAGACAGAAAGAAAGAGAGAAAGAGCAAGGGACAGATAGACAAACACAGATGCACACACAGAGAGAAAAGCATAGAAAGAGACACAAGAGAGACACAGAGACTCTCAAGCAAGACAAAGAAAGATTAATACAGACACAGAGAGACAAAAGAAAAAACACAGAAGGAGGAAAAGGAGAGGGAGTAGCTAGGGCAGGGGCTGGGGTGGGGGTAGGGGGGTAAAGAGGAGAGGGAGAGAGGGAGAGAGGGAGAAGTGACCTTTTCACTGATACAGACCCTATGTACCCTATGTGACTCTACTGTCAACTATCTGTACAATGAAGACTACAAGATTCTAATATGGAGCCAAGGAGTTGCTTATTTCCATACACTCTTAACACCACAACCCATTGTCCCCACTTTACAATCTTTTCAATTCATTTTATATTAATGATGTAGCAGTAAATTCTTTTTCTTCTTTCCATATTTATTTTCTGTTCCTAGATAAACCTGCACAGCTGGTATTTATTTCAGTTTCCTTTTATAGCTTGAAAAATATTTAGGCATGTTTACCACATACGGGAATCTGGAGGCAGTTTATGTATACATACATATCGACACATTTCTTTTTGAACCTGGATTATAATAAACATATTGATTTAATTTTTGAAGTATTGGCTGATTAATAGACTGTAGCAATTTGATATAACTCATTTATTTCCATCAGACTCTTTCTGCTTCCAGTTCCCAGTCCTTGAAAACCAATGCTGTTTTCTGAAAGTAATATTTAGGAAGATGTGATTGTGAAATCAAATGTGGAATATCTCTGCAAACTCTTTAGTTTCTATGGAAATAACCAAGTAAAATGTAATTCCCTTATCAGGCACTGAAAGCTTAACATGATTTGTGTTAAATTGACAAATGCAGTAGTGGATGCCTCTTATCAGAGGAGAGCATCATCTATCTAGCTTGTTGTTCCGTTATTGCAATCTCTCGGCTTTGCATTAAGGGCACATTCCCTCAGATGCAAGGGAGAGAGTTTTTTTGTCATTGGGAGTGGTACACGACACTTCATGGCAAAGAGTATGGGAAGCACTTCCATGGCTCTTTATCTAGTAGAATGTTGCAAGTACAGTTTCCTTTAACACCTAGAGATGGATCCGTGTGGATCTCAGAACCATAGTGTGAGTAGTATACTTTTGGCACCATCATGTGCCTTTTGTGGGAATTCCATGTGTACTCCTTGCTTGATGAAACTCTTGTTCATCATGTCATTGTTGAAAATGCTCTGCTCTGGCCTAGGGGCCTGCTTTATAATAAACATATTGTCAAAAGTTTTCAGAGGCATTCAGTTAAAGGACCAAATGTTTACAGAAGAGCAAGCAGGTCATCAACTCTACAGGGAACCAAACAATATTGCTGTGGCTTAGAGGAAACCCTAGAAGTCGAAGTGTCACATCTTGAAATAAACTGAAATTACTGACTGTTGGTAATCACACCAAAGTCAGGTGAACTTTGGAGTAGGTAATCAAAGGATAAATCCAAATAACTCCAAAGAGACATGGAGAACAGAAATATTATATACAAATTGGATGTACAGATTCAAGAGTCCCAAAAGAGTTTTTTGCACATAATCCCAAAGAGCCCTTTTGGTAGCATCATTATTATCTGTTGTGCTATAGTGTGGATTTCAAGAGTCAACAATGCTCTTTGGATAACTTTGAACATACTGGGTATTTGGGATGTGTTTCATTTCTACCAAATGCTATGTTTTTCATGTTTGTCTTTCCCTCTTTGTAATAATTACAACCAACATATTTTAGAATAAAATCCAGTTTGCTAAATTATATCTGCCTTCCCAATTGATATGAAATATTTAAAGTATTGTTCAGAGTCCACCTGTCTCTATACATTTTTTTCTTCTTTTTGACATCAAACAGATGGTTTGACCATACTTGGGATGAACCAGAAGCTACTGGAGGAACCAGAAGCATAAATAAAACCATGATTTTTAAAGTTAGATGTGAGGAAGAAAGGGAGAGCTCCACTGATTAGATAAAACCCAGTCAAATCACTTTTACAGGAATCTGCAAATATTACAATTAACAATTGCTAAAAGTTGAGCAGGACTTAATTTTCCTTGTGTGGCAACCTCATAATTCAGTTCCTATCTCCGTAACTTTATATATGTTCCTCTCTCTGTCTAAAATTCTCATCCCATTCAATTGCTCTTTTAACTTTTATTCACCTACAAAATCCATATCAATTGCTGCTTCCTCTCTGAAGCCTTTCCTGAACTCTTGAAAATGATAGTCACTCTCCTCTGAGATTGGCAATCAATTACATATAATGCGGTTCAAATTATTAAGGATCATAGCGATCACTTTACTCCCTGAGGTCAGAAAAGATTTCTTATTCAACTTTGCCACAGTAGCAACTACAACATGTGTCACATGGTAAATGCTCAGTACATATTTGTTAAATGAGCAGACATAAATTATGGTTTGGCTATTTAACAGAAAACTTTGCAGCTATTAGAGATTGTGTGAGAAATATTTCTAATATTAAGTAATGACTACAGGTTATAAAACAGTATTTGGAATATGATCCCAAATATGTTTTTATATGTGTATATGTGCACAGAAAGGGATTACAGAAAGCTATAATTACACTAAAATATTGCAGTCTTTATTTCTTGGTAATATCAAAATGATTTCCTTATTTTCCAAACATGTTTGTTAAGTGTGCATTTTATATGCTAGGAAAAAATTAATTATAAATAGAAAAGCAGGTCATTTGATAGCATCACCTGTCCTTTTTGACAGAAAGTCCCTCAATGTTCTTACTTGGTTGTCATATTTAATTCCATGTAGCATTTTTCTTTTCTTGATGGGCTAGTATTTAGGTATGGTGACCATCACTACTGGCCTAGAAGCTAGTTGTGCAAATAAATATCCACTTTGAATTTTCTCTAGTTTACAAATGGGTCTGCATGTAAATGTAAACTACAGTAGAATATAAGTATATTCAGCGTATGAGCGCAGTTTAAACTGAGAGATGAAACATGAGAGGGCAAAGAAGAGAGGCAGATGAGGTCATGGCATCACGCAGGTATTTAACACTTCTTTGATGTTTTAATTTTCAATTTTCCAATGTAAAAATCCTAGAATAAATAGTAGCAATCTCCATCTTTCTATTTTGTGCTATTGTTTTACTGCTGTTGCTTTGATAAAAATTGTATTCTCACCATTTCAGAGAAGAATTAATACCTTCAAACCTCATTATTGTGCAATTGTCCCCTAGTGGTTTTTTTGTTTGCACATTGTAATTATGGATAGCATTAATTGCTCACAAAACTACCATTTCTCCTTTTTACTTTTGCATATATTTCAAATACCCATTATACCTCCTCCATCTCTTATATAGTGAATCTGTTTCATTGCAGTACGACAATGCATTTGTCTTTTGCACTGCCCTGCACAGGGTTAGAACAATTTGAAATAATCCACACTATTATTTGGGAGCAGAGCTGAGTGTGGGTTTCAGCGTAAATCTTTTCAAAGCACTTCTTGCCATAGTAGCACTTTTTTTTTTTTTTCAGAGATACTATAATTCTGGGTTGTATTTGTTGCTTCCTTTGGCAACCAAATGTCCCATCACTGCAAATTGATGGCAGTAAAATTGACCTTTATTATGGCCTTTTTATTCGCTTAACTCAGAAGGATTTACAGCATTATATTTTGTTACCACATTGACTGTTAATGGGAACTATAAAAGAATGACTGAATTCTACATATCCTTTTTATTTTCTAACAGCCTTGGCATTATTTACCAACTAGACTTTCAGATTTAAGATATTTCTGTTGGACAGTTCTGAAAAGGTTTTGTAAAACCAAAGCATCTTCCTTATGTGAGATGCACATTTTGCTATACACTGTCAAAATAATTAAATGCTTGTTATAAATTTGGGCACTTAAAACGACAGAGCCATTGCATGTAGAATAATGGAAGAAACAAAAATCTGAAAAAAAAAAAAACCCTTCAAAACTAAAACTACAAGGTAATTCAAACTGCTTCATCTGTAAATAGTGAGAATCTAATGAGGCTCATATTCCAAAATCCTTCCTTTCTAAGTGCATAAAGCATTTATGTTCATACTAATTGTCTTTCCTGTTGCATTCTTAGGGTAGAGTTCACAGGGGGAAGGTTCCATTTTTTAGTCTGAAAGTATTAAGGCCCAGCCCAGCACTCTTTTCAACATGGAAGGAAGACACTTGGAGTTTGCAAATCTACACTAGAAGGGATGAGTCTCTCATGTCTAGTTATCAGAGTAAAGGAGAAGAATCATTCCTGAAGGCATGAGAGTGAATAAAACCAGGAGGGAGTTGCTGTAAGGGATGGGATAGGTTTTGTATCTCAGTTCCATGCAGCCTCTGCAATAGCCATGATAAAAACCTGTTAGAGAGGCCTGAAGTGAGAATGTTGGTGACCACAGGGAGAAATAAGTGCCAATTTCAGTCCACAGACTGTGTCTTTGCTAAAAGTTCCAATTTCGCTGTCAATCTGCTGCCTTTTTAACCAGTAGTGTTGTACTAACTATCCAAAATTTTATTCAGTTTCCAAAGAGACAGGTTTTTAAAAACCTGTCTTTCTTTCACTCTCTCTATACAATGGGATTTTGTTTTCTGAATCTTTTAATTTTTAAATGTATCTGAAATGCACTAGATTAATACATTTTATGCTTTTGAATTGGTCTTTAGCTATTTCTTTTTTTAACAAGAAAGAATTATTCTAATCTTTAGATATTTAATGTTATATGCTTTATTTTTAATTTACAATTTTAGTTTTTGAAAGTCATATACTTTCATAGTTTAAAAAAATGGTCCAAACTCTTCAAAATTTAATGTTATGGAAAAATACAAAAATCTCAAAACTCAGAAACAAAAACAGAAATCTAGTCCACAATAAAAATTATTAAAACAATATAATAAGAGATGCACTGAGAATCATTAATCTCACCTTTTCCCCTTCTATCTCATTTTCTAGCTCCACACACTCTGGATATAATCAGTAGCTTATATTTGTTTATGTGTCTATCTAGTGGTTAATTTAACTAGCGCTGTACTAACGAACAGTTGAGCTATTTCCATACATTTGTGATTACAACCAATATTACAATGAATAGGTTTGTATAGACATTGTCATGTGTGCTGTTTTATCTGTAGGATAAATTTCCAGAATTAGGATTGCCATATCAAATGCTAAATTTATTTGTCACTCTGTTAAATATGCCTAAAAAATTGCCTTCCACTGGGTCAAACGCTAAATGCATTTGTCATTTTGTGAAATATGTCAAAAAAATTGCCCCCTGCAGGGCACTCCCACCAGCAATGCAAGAAAGTGCGCTTTGCTTACAGCTTTGCCAATGGAGTAACTTGCCAAAATATTGGTTTTGCAAAATCAATACATAAAAATGTATGCCAGGACAGTTTTAATTTGCATTCTTTTATTATGAATGAGGTTAGAAACATTTTATATATATATGTTTATATTGTTTTTAAAACTAACTGTTCATGACTTCTGCCCATATTTCTATTGGGTTGCTGGTTCTTATTGATTTCTAGACTCTCTTTAAATATAATGAATATTTCATCCTTGGCTGTGATATGAATTGTTAGCATTTTTCCAATCATTTGACATATGTCTTTGCTTACACTGTTTTATTGTTGTTGTTTTGCCAAGCATAAGTTGTAAATTTTCATGAAATCAAATTCCTTAAAACACATATTGTGTTTCTGGATTACCAGAAGAAGGATTCTGTGGTGTAAGAGTGCCCAGGTAGCTTTGAGAGTTTATACTTCAAGGACTCCAACCTCTGTTGCTACAGAAAAAGGGAAGGGCTCCCTTTAATATATGGATAAGCATTCCCCTCCCTGCTGCTTTTTGGAGGCTGCACAGCATTGGGGATCAGAGCACAGACTTTGAAGCCAGACTGCTTGGGTTGAATATTGCTCAGTCCCTTATTAGCTGATGATCTTGGGCAGGTGTGTAGCTCAGTTTCCTCATCAGTAAATGGGCATAAAATCAGGACCTATATCTTGGGATAGTTGGGATTAAATGAGCCACTATATGTACGTGTGCTTAGGACAGTGACCAGCACACAGTAAATGTTCGCCCTTGCACTGCAATGGTGAACAAATGCTAATGAGCCCAGTAGTCTTCACATGTCCAACATTTGCTTTCACCAGCTGCAACACCTCTTCCTGGTTCATGAGAACCCTGGGCTCCCTTGCTTTGTAATGTCACAAGATACAGCCCTTGCCCGTCAAAGGAAGAATGCAGTTTTCGAAGGCATTTTTGAAGATCCTTGCAGAGATTTGCCCGTATTGGGCTCCCTAGTCATTTTCTGAATCTTTTCTCTCTGTTTCCCTCACTGATAACACCCTGAGAGACCTCAGTTTTGCTCCTAGCAGTCCCTCTGGTGGAGGGAGCTTCTCCTTTAGGAGATGTCATTCGCTGGAGCTTTCTGAACTCTGCTCTCACTAGATCTTCTTCAGACTCCCTGGAGCATGCTCATGACGTCCAGCAAAGGTTTGCTTGTCATATACAACTGGAGCAGTGCCAATGCACAACTTGGAGTTTGGGGGTATTACCTGAACCCCAGCTTTACTGATAGTTTGTGGTTTTCCTATCTTTGGATTTCCAGGATAAACAGTAGGAGATTCCAGATGACACTTCCATGGTGCCCCACTGGAATTGGTCTTCGTTTGTTTTTCTATGGATTTTCTTTTAAGGACTTGGATTGCAGTTTTAATTTTTTGGCATTCCTTACAGCATTAAGCATAGTATAAAATAAACGGGTGGTTGAGTGAAGGATCTTCCATGAGAATTTCTGACTGAGGCCATGCACTTCCTCTAAGTTCAGATCTGCAGCATGTGATGCTAAGGGGCTACTGGAGAGTCTGGGCACCCTGACCCTTTGCATTGAGTTATTTCTGTACTTCTGGTGTTGGCAGCTTCACAAAGTCCCACAACCACTACAGAACAGAAGTTCATGACCTGGAAGTGGCAATAAATTTTCTTTGTTGGTAGTTTATTCCGTTTTGAAAAAGAGGAACTCCCAGGACATTTGCTAGTCTGGAAATTCATTGGGTTTCACAGCAGAATTTCCATTTTTCGTTTGCTTTTTCTCTCCATCTACAATTTTTGATCATTTACATTGTTTTAGGCACCAGACTACAGTGCTAAATCCTTTCCATAAATAACTATTGTTCTCTTCACAGCAATCTTCCGAGAGGTAGCTATGACTACACTCATTTTATAAATAAGGAAACTGGGATGCAGAAACATTTATATAATTTTCCCAAAGCCATATGGCTAATAAATGGCAAAACTGGAATTTGAATTTAGGCAATCTGACTCTAGGACTCTACTGCCAACAAATACTTTATTCTTCTGCTCTGTTGTTTTGGTACTTGAGATAACTTAGGACTATATGAATAACTCTGCTGTTAGCCTCAAAATTGCCTTTAAATTAGACAAGCAGACAGGAGAATGAGTAGGATTCTAGAAATCCCAAGAAAGATCTGTTTGGGTTAGGAGTAGCTGTGGCAAGTGTCACTTGGTGTGTAGTTGAGAAAACTAGGCTGGCAGAGAATTGTCAGTGATGATAATAATAACTAAGAGTTGCTAAGTGCTTACTATTTGCCTGACACTGTTCTAAGAACTTTAGGCACTTAACAATTTGACTGTGACAATACCTCTATGAAGTGGGCAGTATTATCTCAGCCTTGTCAGATGAGAAATCTGAGGTCAGGGAGACTAAGTATTTTGCCCAAGGGCACAAGGCTAGTTAAGAAGTAGAGCTTAGTGTTTCTCGAGCAATTGGCCTGGCATGCACTCCCTCACCCACTGTGCTTTCTTTTTATTCTGTGATGGTGAGCAAATGTGAATGAACCCATGGGTCAGGTAGTTTGCATTCACCCATAACCAGATTGTCACTGTAAGACATTTGGTTCATAGCCTTGACGGGAATGAAACCACTCTTTTTGTATCAAAAGAGAATGATAAACACTTAGAAAGTCACAACATAGAAATGTGTCTATCTTTAGAGAACATGAAGTAATCTCAGAATAGTAAGATCATAATTTCAAGTAGTATTTAGGAACTGCTTTTGTTAAAGAGCAGCTTCACCTTTCAAAAAGAGTTGCATATACAAATGATAAGGATGCAGCCACTTGAGGTATGAGACAGTATACTCATACTTTATGATCCCCAAATGTCCATAACCTTTATCTCTAAAGCATGTTCTCAGGCTTTCAGCCAGTAATGATTTTCTGTTTCTACAGCTATCATTTAAAGAGACAATATGCCTCACCCAGTGAGGTCAAGGAATATTAGTATAATCTCACTTCAGTCTTTTATTCTTTGTCGGTTTGGTTTCTAGTGATTTGTTCACACGTGGCTCAGAGAATATCAGTAAAGGAAAACAAGAACTAGAAGATGGTTAATTACTAAAACAACCTGTTTCTTTCTACAGAAGAAAGAATTGTACTCAGTGCAGGATGTCAAAGATTTTTTTTTTTTTTTAGTCTGAAGGCTGAACACATCTGTTTCTTTGTTTGCTTTAAGAATAGTATCCTCTTTTTTTTCCTGTTGATTTCACAAGATAAAGCAATGAAGGAATACAGAGAGTCTTCATAAAGTAATTCAAAATAACAACACGTTTCCTCTTTCTCCATTATTGTCCTACTCTCTATTCAGCCTGCAACAATTAGAAAGAGGCTTTTGTGTGATAAGCACTCCACTTGGCCTTTGTAGATGTACAAAAGAAATATGGACTCTGTCCTAGGAGGCTTACGGTCTAAAGCTATTCGAATTACATTTAATTAACTAAAATGGAAAACACTCAAAATATATCCTATGATTTTTCTTTGCGAAACAAATAACCATCTAGACATGAAATTAAATTGACTGATTTAAGCATGTCAGGTACGCATAATGCATAGATATGTATGTATGTATGCGTGTTGTTATTTATTGCTGCATTGCATAGGGTATTATATAGTCATAACATCAACTGTGGATAAAGGACAAATTAATTTGGGAACAATATGATAACAGTTGTATCACTGTGTTAAAATTTTTAAACTGTATTAGTCCAATAATTGCAAAATTGTTGTTTTCTTTGAATTTTCGCTGATATATAGAGTGTAAGTAAGTTAGGTAATATTTAATTGTCAATAGTTCAGATATACTGAAGATGAACTTAAATACTGAATTTCTTATATATTTCATTTTCATCTGTCAGAATGTTTTCTATCAGTTACCACTTTTCATCTGAAACCTTGTTGTGATATTTAGGTAATCATTAATCAGCTTTTCCAACTTGTTTTAACCATGTTGCACATGTAGAAAATTGCTGGAAGATACCATTTGGCTACTGACTAGCAGAGCCATCTATTCACTCCTCTAGCTTGCAACCACATTATTTATACATGAACAAATAGAGTTCTCCTCCTTCTTCTTTTCAGTATCTTTATCTTTGTACCTATGCCAATCCCAAGTGCTCATTCAAAGAACAACTAACAAAAAGATCTAGGATAAAATCTAATAAACAAACCAACCTTATTCTTTATTCTTTTCTTTTCATCTTTTATTATTATTATTATTGTTATTATTATTATACTTTAAGTTACAGGGTACGTGTGCACAACGTGTAGGTTTGTTACATAGGTATACACATGCCATGTTGCAAACCAACCTTATTCTTATTCAAATGGTACCGTGTTAGGTTCTACAGGAACTTGAGAGAAATATATGTGTAATCTTTTACTGCTGTAATGCATCAAAAAAATAAATAAATAAAAGTAGTTAGAGAACAGAACTCTTAGCAAATGAACTGGAGCCAGCAATTCAAGATGAAACTACTATGCCAGCTGTGTGACATAAATGAAGTACAGGTTCAAGCTGCTCAGGTCACTGCATTATGACTTGGGGACCGCAAGCCCAAGGGCAGCCTCTTAGAGGAATAAGGGCTTAGTCTAGATTGTGAAAGAAGAGTGAGATTTGCATGAGAATTATTTTCATTTAATTTAGGCAAAAGATTAAGTTATGATTTATGCTTGTAGATGATTCCATCTAAATACAATTTCCAGTCCTTTAAATGTTCATATGCATTCTCTGTCCAGCCATGCCACTTCCAAACAATATTGAATCAAAAGAAAGTTTCCAATCTTTCCGCTCTTGCATTATTGAATATTCCCCAGGCCTATTCTTTCTGAAAACACTTTCCTACCATATGCAACTGTCTGAGAAAAATCTACTTGTATGCAGTAGATTGCTGTTATTCATTATTCATTACAACATTATTTAGTTGAACAACCTACCAAAGAAAACTTGGTTCTGTTGGGGGAAATGTGCAAACTCAGAGAATTAAATTATTTTACTATAAATGCTTTAAAAGGAGCAAGCTTTATGGTCCTCATTATTTGGGCTGTGCTGAGGAAACTAGTTTTCTCCAATGGAAAATAAGCCATAAAGGACAGAAGCTATGTGATCCAGTGTATTCAATAAAAGTTGGAGATGTAGACTCTGCCAGCAAAGCACAAAATGGATAAGGAAAGATCATTAAAGGTTTTACAGTTCTCAATGAAATAATAAGCATTTATTGGGTAGTTAGTATTTGTCTAGGACTGTTTTAATTTCTAGAAACACACACTTTATCAGTCATAGAATATGATTGACATAGTGTATTGCTTTCTGACTTTCCTTAGCATGTTGGGGTGAAAAACTTCTTTTTTATGACTGTCCCTGCAAATCTGCTGTTGCTTGTTTCTCCTTACTCCAGGAGGAAATCTTGGGCAGATCCTTTAGTTTCTCTGTGTACCCTCAGGTAATAAAATGTCCAATCCTGTCTAATATCAAAACTTCAAGCCATCATTCAATATTAAATGTCTTCCATCTCTCAGATCCCTTCACTGTCTTTCTCACCCCACCTGCTGCTCCCCTGAGATGTTCTTCTACCTCCTGTTGACCCCCTGAGTTGGGTGCATCAGAAGGGTTACTATTTTCTCAAGATGGTCTGATCTGATCCATGGAAAATTCATGCTTCCTTTACCTTGATGATTCAGGATGAGTAGACCACCATAAATTAGCCACCTCTCCTTGTTTTAACATCAGAGCATCTTTAATGTAGTATTACTAGTTCCTGGATTTCTCAAAGGCAAGGAGACCCACATAAAGTGCTGAGCAGTTCTCTTGAAATATTCTTCACTTGGCTTACCTTGCCCTCTGGTAGAGGACAGGACCTCATGAAACACTGACAGTTCTTCCCATAGACCTGTTTTCTACCTGCCTTTTTAAAAGGATTGGATTACCAAATAGTCTAATTGTAGATAAGGAACTAATGGTTACAAAGTTAGGCTCAAATCTCTTAGCATGTGTTTTATAGGTGGGCTTGTGGCTCAATTTAGGATCTGGGAGTACCTGGCATGTGCTTTATTGTTCTTGCTCTTTGGGCCAGAACAACAAAACACATTGCATTTAGCATTCTTCTACAGTTTACATTTTCTCTCAGGTTGATGGTTACTACCTTTATAAGTTAAATCTTTATAATTCCTTCCTAATGAGATGGAACATGACCATGGAAATATTTTGTATTTTGTACCAAAGTTCATTATATTTGTTATTTTATAATAAATATTTAAGTCCTGCCTAACGTAAATATATTAGGCAGTTTTCTATTACAAAGAGACAAATGTACCATATTGTTGATCATCTGTGAAAAGTGTTTGTCATTAATTTATTACCCAGGGGATATTTTTAAAAAGTCATCACACTTAATGTGTGTTTCATGTTAAATGTGACATGTTAATCATTAGTAAGAAATTAACACTTTTGAAGGAAATTGCTGTGGAGAGAATACTCTGAGTATGAAGTTTTTAATTTATATTTTCATTCATATTTTACATTCATGTTATAAAATATTTGATTAGAAGCAATCTGTGCCACATATAACAATTTTCATATCTGTTTGCTTAAATATTTTAGAAATGAAATTTTCCAATTGGTTCTGAAAATCTTCCAAAGAAATCCATTTCTTTTTAATCTAAACACTTTGTTAAAAATATGCAACTGCTATATCTTCCAATTAGTTTTTCAGTACAACTGACATATCAAGGAAGATAAAAATTTACAAGATGAATTTCTCAAATATGAAACTGGTGGTTAGGATTAAAAAATGTGTCAGACTTCAGTAAGCACAGCCAAAGGGGGTGTCTGTCTTGCCTCCATGTATCTTTGTAAGGTGTAGAGGTGTGTTTTCCAAGCTAAGACAGCCATTGTAGCTAATACCCAAATAAGATGAGTTTTGAATCAGACCTTTGAATTGCTGTCTCCCAAAACATTAAACTAATATTTTTGAATTAATAAAATATTGAATCATGTTTCTTTCACTAAAAATGTTAATGATAATTTTAAGTGGCTGCAGAAGGTTTTTGAACTGATAATGAAATAACCTACTTAAAATCATGAATAACTGTATATCACTGTTTCAAAGCGTTTTTATGTGTTATACATTGGTATAATATTAGTATGGTCATTTGTGGATAAAGGAAACATATAAATAAATGAATGTATTTGCAAGCGTTGGTGTATGTGCCCAATTTTTACAATGTGGCACTTAATAAGAAAACATTTGAAGAGCTGTGGTCTTCATTAGCTGGAGAGACTGCTCTGAAATGTAAGCTCATGTAACTCTCCATGTAACTCTTTGCTTCTAATTCTTTGTGGCTCTCCACTGCTTCCAGGATAGATGCAAACTCCTTAGCATGACACACATGGCTTTTCATGCCCCAACTTCTGCTTATTTTTTTCTACTATTGTCTCTGGCCATATTCTCCCTAAGTCCTTTTTTCTCAACATACTGAACTGTTTGTAGTTCTCTAAACTGACAATACTCTCTCATATCCCTCCTGTCTCCATGTTTTTGCAAATATTCCTGTCTCAACCTGAAACTCATACTTGTGTCTTATCACTCCTGCCTCCCTCACACTCCCAGGGTCTTCCTGTAACGGATTAACGTTTATACATTCCTCAACATGTGCTCACTTTTCCCAATTCTGTTATGGCACCTATCACCCTACATACATAAAACCTTTTGCTCATGTTCCTTTCTCACTAGACTGCAAGTTCCTGTAGAAGCAATATATGTGCTGAGTCTTTGTATCTCTGGAACCTTGACTGCATATATTAATATTTTGTAAAAATAAACATTTGCTGATTATTTACTATGGGTCAGGCATTGTTAAGTGGTTGTACTTTAGGTTGGATTATGTAAGCCTCACAATTGCTCTAAGAAACATATTTTTATTAACTCCATTTCTCAGGTGGTGAAACTGAGGCACGGAGAGGATAAATAACTTAGCTGAGGAAACACTGATATTAAGTGGCAGAAGTAGAGTTTAAATTCGGCAGTTCAGCTCCAGGGGCATGTCCCTAGTAAGTCTAACTGTGACAAGCTGAACAGTGGCCCCCAAAAGATGTATTCAAGCCCTATGCCCTGGTACCTGTGAATGTGAACTTATTTGGAAATAGGGTCTTTGCAGATATAATTAATGTAAGGTTCTTAAGATGAGATCATCCTGAAATCAGGGTAGGCCATAGACCCAATGAGGAGTGCTTTCATATGAGAAAGAAAAGAAGATACAGAGAGATTCAAAGAAGGGGGTCTGGAGATGGAGGCAAAGATTGGAGTGATGCTGCCACAAGCCAAGGAGTGCCAGGAGCCACCAGAAGCTGGAAAAAGCATGGAAGAGTTCTCCACAAGAGCTTTGGAGGGAGAATCTTGTAGGATTGAAAAATGAGTGTCATGATTCAGTAAGCACAGTCAAAGGGGGTGTATTAGTCCATTTTTCACACTACCATAAAGAACTACGTGAGACTAGATAACTTATAAAGAAAAAATGCTTAATTGACTCACAATTCTGCATGGCTCGGGAGGCCTTAAGAAACTTACAATCACGGGGGAAAGTGAAGAAGCAGCAAGACATATTGGTGCCCAACATGGCGGCAGGAGAGACAGAGAGCGAGTGAGCGAGAAAGGAAATGTCAAACACTTTTAAACCATCAGATCTTGTGAGAACTCACTCACTATTACGAGAACAGAATGGGGGAAACTGCCCCCATGGTCCAATCACCTCCACCTGAACACATGAGGATTACAATTCAAGATAAGATTTGGGTGGGAACACAGAGTCAAACCATATCAGGGAGCTTCTGCCTTGGCTCCATGTATATCTATGAGGTGTGGAGGTGTGTTTTTCAAACTAAGACAGCCATTGTAACTAATATCCAAACAAAGAAATTTTGGGGAGCCTGGCCCTGCTGACATGTTGATTTTGAACTTCTGGTCTCTATAACTGCAAGAAGATAAATTTCTCTTGTTAGAAGCCACCGAGTTTGTGGTAATTTGTTATGGTAGCCTGAGGAGACAAATATGCCAATTTATTTTGCTTTTTAAACAATTCAATAAATATTTTTGAATGAATGAATGGTGAATGAATGCAATTTTTGACTGTCTCATGTTCCAGGCACTATGGTAGTCATCAAAAATAGAAAGATTATTAAAACTCACTCACTTTTCCCCTCAGTGATCTTACTGTCCACTATCTTCCAAGTCATTCTCTTATGCTACTACTTTCCTGTCTGAGCTTTCTATTATCTTTTGCCTTGTCTGATACAAGAGCCTGCTAATGCTTCTCTTTGTCTTTCTTTTCTTCTCTGCAAATTACCTTCAATATTTCTGCTAGAGTTATTCTTCTAAAAATTCTTTCTTATATTTAAAATAATAAGGTCTGAAATTGTTCACATATCATTCAAGGTCCCTTTAATATGAATCTTTCCATGACACCTCTTCCTACCTGTCTGCAGGCATCCTTCACAATTACTACATAAATCTAGTGCCCACCTATATAAGCCACCCTAAGCTTGGACTTGGATCGCCACAATTGCCTTCTAACTGGCCTCCTAACTTGTATGTGTAGATGTTAATGCATGCCACGTTACTTCTCTACCTGAAATCTTCTAGTGGGTTCCATCTCAGAGTAAAGTCCTAGTCCCTTTTAGGACCTACAAGCTCCTCCTCCTAAATGACCCTTAGTTTTCTCTGCTCTAATACTCTAGCCTTCCAGGATGTCGTGAGACAGTCCCACTCAGAGACTTTTCACTGCTGTTTCTTTGCCTAAACTTTTTCAGAGAAATTCCCTGTATTAGTTCATTCTCATGCTGCTATAAGGACATAACTGAAAATGGGTAATGTATAACAGAAAGGTTTAATTGACTCACAGTTCTGCAGGGCTGGGGAAGCCTCAGGAAACTTACAATCATGGCAGAAAGGGAAGCAAACACATCCTTCTTCAAATGGTGGCAGCAAGAAGTTCCAAATTTTCCCACATTTTCCTATCTTATTCTGAGCCATCCAAACTCTTCCAGTTTCTGCCAGTTACCCAGTTCCAAAGTTGCTTCTAAATTTTGTGGTATCTTTACAGCAGCACCCTACTCTACCAGTACCAATTTATTGTATTAGTCTGTTCTCACATTGCTGTGAGGACATACCTAAGACTGGGTAATTTATAAAGGAAAGAGGTTTAATTGACTCACAGTTCTGCAGGGTTGGGGCAGCCTCAGGAAACTTACAATTATGGTGGAAGTGGAAACAAACACAGCCTCCTTCATGTGGCAGCAGCAAGGAGAAGTGCAGAGTGAAAGCAGGGAAAGCCCCTTTTAGAACCATCAGATCTTATGAGAACTCATTCACTATCAACCATCAGATCTTATGAGAACTCATTCACTATCATGAGAACAGCATGACTGCCCACATGTTTCAATATCCTCCTACTGGGTCCCTCCCATGATACATGGGGATTATGAGAACTACAATTCAAGATGATATTTGGGTGAGGACACAGTCAAACCATAAAATTCCCCTAGCCACTTACTCATGTCCTTTGTGTCTTTACTCAAAATTCACCCTCTCAGAGAGGTTTCCCTGGCCTTTCTATCTGAAATTTCAATGTCGCATCCTCATGGCAATTTATATCCTCCTTTTCTGCTTACTTTTTTGTCAGCACTTACCACTGTCTAACATACTATATATTTTTACTTATTATCTGTTTTCTGTCTACCCCACAAAAATGTCAGTTCCATAAAGGCAGGAGTTTGTGTGTGTTTTGTTCATGGTCATGTCCCCAAAGCTTAGAACACTACCTGGCACATGGCAAGGGGCAATGAATATTTGTTAGATGAATTATCTACTTGATGTTTTTAATAGAGCAAATTTTGTCATAACTCAGAGAACTCCTCAGCAAAATTCTGTGAATAATAGAAGAATATGTCTAAAAAGGAAAGGGCTGACCCCTAGATGTCCCCAGCTATGCTGGGATGGGCATGCTGTAGATGCTGAGTCTGATGGTCAGAATTCTGCTACCCCAGTGTATGCCAACCAACAATGGGGGTGTTGCTGGCAGGAAAGCCTAGGGATATGTGCATCCTGATGTCTGGTGAAGTGTAGCAGCAGGAAACCCAGCACCAGCAGGTGGTATTCAGAAAGGCAGGATTCACAGGCAGTTGGCACCAGGGAAATGTATCAGCAGATGGCAGCATACACTTCACTGGGCTGAGACTTGGGGCACCACAGGCTTTGGGTGGAGAGACCAGTACAAGGCTGAATGTTAATTCCAAAGGGTCTGTGTAACTGGCTGGGCTGAACTGGATGACTGGCTGGTTACAAACCTAGGGATCTAAAAAAGCATTAGGAATGCATTAGGAACTCTGTTCTAAAGCCTGGGATACTTTGAGGGGACATGAGTTCAGGGTAAACTTCTGTTATCATTCCTAACGCAGCAAGGCCAAAACCAATAGGAAAGAAACTTGAATGTTGAGTCCTAGTGTGTGGGACTCAATTGTTTGGTCTAAATTCCAGAGGTTACAGGACTAAGAATAAAAGTGGGCTGGGAGAGAAAGGATGACAGTTAGGCAGCAGACAGTACCTGGCACTTAGTGCATTCTGCTTCTTCAACATACAATGCTTTCTTGATCATTCTATGTCTAACTAAATGAAGTGCATGTGACAAAGGTAGGTCAAATAAGACCCACAGTTATAATTTTGTTTGCCAAGAAATAGATTTTAAAATTGACTTTCAGATCCCTTTGATGGGCATCGATGGTATAATTTTCCTCAGGCTCTAACTCTCTTGAACTTCTCATATTTATATCACCTGGCTGGCCCTGAAGGCATTTCATTTTTCTACCTTTAATTATTTTTCTCTCCCTCCAAGTCCCAGCCCCAAGCCTGTTCTGCCTTCTCTCTCTTAGAATTAATTGCTCTCATTACTTATTATTACAACTTTATTTAGCAGGTTGTATTGTTCTTTACAATATGAATACCTGTTTATGTACTTATCTTCTGCTTAAGATCAAACATTTGAAGTGAGGAACCAGGTGTGAGTCATCTTGTGTTTCTTCAGTGTCTAATAAAGCATCTTGAACTTAGAAATGCTTAGTAAATTTTTCAATTAGACTTATTACTCAGTAATCTTTGGTTATCCTGAAAAACACGAGTTCTTTGGAAAGTCACCAGTTTATCCATTTTTGCATCATATTTGTTATTTATGTCATCATTAAAGTTAATCACAGAGAAAAAGATCAATTTTAAAATGCTCAATTCAATCTGGCTGTTTCATGATTCAAATAACTGAATCATGCTGGTTAAGGTCAAATGATTAAGCTAATTGGATTGGATGACCACCTCTTAATTGAGCAATCCCTTTCTCACCAACAACCTTCAAATAGCTGATGCAATCAATTATGTGAAGGTACAGATAATTGTTACATCAAGTGACTGCAAAATTAGATAAACTATATTTTGGGACTTGTGTAGATGTGGTTCTAGATTTACTCACTATTTTCTATTGTTTAAGGAGGACATGGGGAACGACATAGGAATAGAAAAGAATGGTATGTATTGACAGAGAAACTTTGCCGTGGTCCTGAATATCTGCTAGCTTGGTGCCGGAATGAGTACATAAGAGGTTTTTGAAATAAAAGATAAAAAAATCTGTCTGCATTGATTGCAAGGTAAACCTACAAATCAGAAGGAATGCCCCCAGGGGGCAGCTTTCATCTGCTCTCTGCTCTATGGTGGCGTGGGGACGATGTGAGTTATGCTCCTGAGTCTGCACTTGCTGCTGCTTTGCTGTCTAAATCTAGTCTTTTCACTTACATTGTTCTGGTGACAAGTAAATGAGCCACCTTATTAACTGCAAGAGTTACACTAAGGGAAAGACTGACTTATTAGTTAATAGGATGGAGAACAATGGTATGTGTCAGTTACCATCACCCAAATCATTCAAGTTTTATTGAACCACTGATGACTCCCAACACCACTTTGGTTGCTTTAAATTAAGCAAGAAAAAAAAAAGCCCTTTAGAAATGTGAAGTCATATTGTCATCTTTCAAAGTGTCAGCACATAATATTTTGTATGACAAACTCTCAATTTTTTTTATCCAGTGAATGGATAAACTGCAAATATTTTTATTTGTTTGGGGGATGCATCATACCTTTTTCTGTTAAAAGTTTTTCTACTTAAGTATGATTGCTTAGATTGGTAATAAAATAAATTCAAATTCTCTGAGCTCATCTGCCATCTGAACATGTGTTAGGTTACAGGGAAACTAGCCTGGGATTAACACAGTGTGGCAATCTCATATTAAGGCAGAGATAGTTGATTGTGTTCTTTTCATTCAAGTATGCCATGGTTAGCTAATTTTTTAAATGTGTTTTATTACTATTTCTGTACAATTTTCATTGTGGTAACATTCTTTAGTGGGGAAAATTGTAACTGCTCATTTAATTGACATCTTGAAACATAATTTTACATTCCTGGCTAAAACAGACAGGGGTAACATATTCCATTTCACTTATTTCCTTTGGATTTATTGGCTCTCTTCTGCCCTCAGGGATCTATATGAAATCTAGACAACTGTAGTTACAAGGCTTTGGGGAGAAATCAGCAGTTGCAATGCTGATAATCACACAGTAAATAAAAGCAGAATATTTGCCTTTTATGTAAATTTTGATTTGTTGTATGTGAATAAAGGTTTGAAGTAAGAGCCAGGAAATCAATTTCAATGGTGACAGCAGCTGCGGGACTTTTATTGTTCTAGGGGTTAATTCCATGTCTCTTGTACGAAAGTGGGACTATATTTAATTGAGAAGACACTATAAAATATTCTTTTATTGGAGGTCCTCAGATTTAGAAGCTGGGATAGATCTTGAAGATTTTCTAACTCAACTTCTTATTTTCAAATGAGCTTAAAATGACACTGAAAATAGTTTCTCAAAGTTACATGTATTAATGAGAAAGTCAGGACTGCACTGGATGTCTTGACTCCAAGTCCAGTTTCATTTTCTTCAGACTAAGTTAAGAGATCCTGCTATATTTCTCCTCAAAGAGAAACATATAAGGTCCAAATCCAAAGGTAAGTTGCCCTTGAGTAAGCAGATATCTGAAAGTTGAATTGAACACATGATGCCGGGAAACAAGCTGTTGGCTCAGAGGACCAACCCTGCAGTTCCATTCCCACCTTGCCTTCACTCCTGTGATAGTATCTGAGTGCACTGACCAACTCCCCCCAGGGAGCTGGGTAGTTTCCTTTTTTTTTTTTTTTTTTTTTTTTTGAGATGGAGTTTCGCTTTGTCGCCCAGGCTGGAGTGCAGTGGCGCGATCTCGGCTCACTGCAAGCTCCGCTTCCCAGGTTCACGCCATTCTCCTGCCTCAGGTTCCCAGGTAGCTGGGACTACAGGTGCCCGCCAGTATGCCCGACTTTTTTTTTTTTTTTTTTTTTTTTTTTTTTGTATTTTTAGTAGAGACGGGGTTTCACCGTGTTAGCTAGAATGGTCTCAATCTTCTGACCTTGTGATCAGCCTGCCCTCCCAAAGTGCTGGGACCACAAGGTGTGAGCCACCGCAATAGGTCCTTGTTCCTATGACGCTTCCCTTTAGGAAACACTGTCTTGAGGAAGAAGATGGGGATTCTAGGGGTAACACCTTTCCCAAGAGTGTGTGGAAATGCTGCCGGACTTTCAGATCTTGAAGTCCTATATCTGCCCTTCCCTTGGCCATACTTTCTGCTTTGCAATCTTCTATGCCTAGGGCATTAGCATTAAAAAAAAAAAATCACTTCTAAGAGTTGTAGAGATAGAATCTGGAAGGTTTCTCCTTCTGGACTGCTTATTCTGCCAACTTCCCTTAACTCTTTTGGCTGGTGTAGCCATTTGACTTTTTCTGCTGGGCAGGTAGTAGTAATTTGGGGGGTCCATAATTAGATTCCAGCAGCTCAATTCCCTGGTTCATTTACCCTGAGCCACCTTCAAATTGAATTGGTTTTTTTCTCACAGCCAACCCAAGCAGGAGTGGATCCTGGGGAATTAGACAGAAGTAACAGCCTTCTTCTCCCCTTCCCCTGTCTCTGACTCATTCGCCTGCCCTTTTGTGCCTCTCTTCCATTATGCCTTCGCAACCACATGCTTTGCGCCTTCTGCTTAAGCTGTCTGAGCTCGTTTCCTCCATGAACCATCGTGATATACAACACGTACAGACCCAGGGCCAGATGAATGGTTTTCCATTAGAAGTACACTGTGCCATCTGGGGCACCTGGGAAGATAATGCCACAAAGACGCCCCCATCTTTCAAACGCTCGGAAAGGAAGATTTGTACCGCTCTGCCTCGCTCGCCTCTACTGCTGCAGTCTAACGTGCTGCTCCTCAATTCTGAAACCTGCATTTTCTCTGCCTTACTTATTCTCTGCAGTATCTCAGTGTGCTGTGTAGCTTGGTGGGCAGTCTTAAAATGGGATTCTGTATGCACCAAAAGGTAAAACACAATGACAATGCAAACTGTCTACACAGATAAAAGGATTTCCCTCAATTAAAGCAATCAGGTGAAATACTTGCCTATAATAGGGTCTTAAAGAACAAGAAGACTATTTAAAAAGAGCAGGGTCCTTCACTGGGCCACAAAATTAGTGTTTTCTCATTTCAGCACATTAGTTATTTCTTTTGTGATGGAAAGTGACTGGTAGGGAGAAATCTTGGTTGCTACATATGCTTTCTTAACCAATTTCTTTTATGTGTGTGCCTGTGTGTACCTCTATTTCTTTTAAAACCTGTTAAGACAATGTGGTTTCCTTAAAAAAAAAAAATCTTGATTAGTATTCTGCATAAGGTGCAGTCTTCATTGCAGTAGATACACAAAATCTATCTTCACTTTCACCACCTGTCACCTGAGAATTTTAGAATGATCTAGCTTTGAGATTGCAGGAAGCAGCCTTTCTGATTCTCATCTTTACTTGCCACCTCCCCCACCCCCTCCTTTTTGTCATTGGCACTGCATCTACAGTGAACTCCGGTCCATTTTTATTCCTTTGTCAAATGCCTTTATTCATGGGAAACTAAAGGAACATGTTTACTAGGGATAGAAATAGAAACACAATAAAAACCAGTTTGATAGATGATCTAGCCTATTCTCCACACATCCCTGTTGTTTTATTGATTTACAGAACACAAAGGCTAATCCAAATTTACATTGCTTGTATTTCCCCCCGATCTCAAAGGAGTTGTTCCCTTTGCTCAGATTAACCAAGCCAATTTTTTCTTTGTATCCAGTAGCCTCCGTGACAGTCAAATAGCCTGTCAACTAATCAATTTATGCTGCAAAAACTAATTTTTACTTTAAACAAACACCCTAACATTGTGTTGACACAATTAAATGATTTCTGAGTTACACCATATATCTAACACACACCCTAGGGAGCAGGTAAGAGCTACAGCTGAAATCACACGCACGTGCTCCTGCATCAAATTAAATATTTTCCCCTTAATCCTACCACCAGCAGCTGTTAGGTACTGTGGCTTATTGCATATGGCCTACATAATGAGACTGATCCAGGCGGTTCCGGCTTCTCCACTGAATGCTGAGTAGCTTTCTTCTCCCCAAGGACACTAAGAGTTACTGCTATTCAAAGTTCTCGTGCCAATGAAGAGCCTCAGCATACATGTTTGGAGATGAGGAAAGAAAGCATTTAAAGCTGGGGCTTCTACCTTGATTAAAATAAAAGGGATTGGCACTCTGCAGTGACTTGAAGCTGGCAAACTCCCCAGAGTTATGGCAAGATGGAGAGGGAGCAAGGGGAGGTATGGTGAGAAAGGAAATCTTTGCTCTCTTCAAAACCTGTCAAAAAATTAGGTCAACATAATTTTGTATTTTAATGAAATAACTTGAGGGTAAGCCTGAGACTTGGAGGCCGCTAATACTTTTATGCTACAGTGGGTTGTCATGCTTGACGTAATGTCTGGCTCTAAGAAGTATGGAAGCTAATGTTCTCCATGGCTAATCGGCCTTTAGCTGCTCCTGTCCTTTTAAATTTTCAGTAGCTGGAGCATCAATATGGATGTTCCTATCTCGAACGGTATAAACACGGTGCAGGCTGCACATCATCATTTCAATTGTCAAAACAGATGAAAGGATTTCTGATACTCCAATTAAACTAACCTGGAAAAATCATTTTAAAATATGCTCCATAAAGTAACCTGAATGTTAAAACACTAGAACCCTCCAACTATTTCCTCTGGCTGCATCATTAGCATTCCCCCTCCCTTCTCCGTCCTTATCTGATTTGATTACTTTTAGAATGAATTCAGTTTAGGACATGAAAGCTGAGGAAGCTAAATTGGAAGAATAATGGCTTGGCATTTTATGTCATTTGGTTGAAATTGCAGGTGTGGGAGTCAGTCCTGCTCCTCCAACTCGTGCCTGGCTATTTCCCCTTTAATTTTTCGAATTTGAAATGGATTGCTGGTTCCAAATTATACCACACTTAAGGGACTTGCAAAGAATGCTTGTGATTTAGGATCCTACATTATTGCCTTGATGAAAAATTATGCAGACACACTCACGGTCCTACAAGAAAACTACTTCTTGTAAAACAGGAGTATTTGACAAGCACCAGGAAACTAAAGATGATAAAACACATTCTAAGCTCCTTTTGTTATTAATCAAGAAGGGGTATTGTGTTAATGGCGGCCCAAGATGCTGAATGGGAGTCAGTACAAGAGGATATGTAATAGAGGATGACGATGGCCGGAAAGTGTAATAACTGTTGTCCAGATGACTGTGATGAAGCCCTCTCATTTCTAGCCACATGGATTAAGAGATAGTTTCTGAATACCAGGATTGTAGTTGCTTTCAATTACCCAAAATAACTTGTATTATAACCAACAGTATTTTAAAATGGAAGGGGCATCTTTAATGAATGGGTAATACTCATCTTTATCAGTAATACTTGCTTAAAAGAGATGTATAAATTTCAAGGGTTTTTGCTTTTTTTTCTCTGACTTTAGCTCATCTGTTTTTTTTTTTTTTTTTTTTTTGAGACAGAGTCTTGCTCTGTCACCAGGCTGGAGTGCAGTGGCATGATCTTGGCTCACTGCAACCTGCACCTCCCAGGTTCAAGTGACGCCCCTGCCTCAGCTTCCCAAGTAACTGGGACTACAGGCATGCACCAACACGCCTGGCTAATTTTGTATTTTTAGTAGAGACAGGGTTTCTCCATGTTGGTCAGGCTGGTCTCAAACTCCTGCTCTCAGGTGATCCTCCTGCCTTGGCCTCCCAAAGTGCTGAGATTACAGGCGTGAGCCACTACATCCAGCCTAGCTCATCTATTTTAATATTAATTTGCACCTGTAAGATTGATACACTAGAAAATGTTATATTTTGATGGCTCAGAAGCAAATTTTACATTGAAATTGTACAAGTTACAAATTAGTCACTTAACCTGCATAGTTTTTTCAAGAAGCTGTGTTCACCCTGCCCCACATCATGTGTGTTAAACGTATCAAAGATGTGGTCAAAAAATTAGAAGTGTGTTGTTCAATTTCAAAACATGGCTCAGAATATGGCCTGTCTTAGTGAATTTGCTGAGTACACTTTAAAAGAGTGTGCATTCTACTGTTTATAGAGTGTTCCATGAGAAAAATTAAATCAAGTGTTCTGATAATGTTTCTCAGGTCTTCCATATCCTTGGTGATTATGGATCTCTGTATTATATCATTTACATGTGGGATGCAAGAGGAATGTTTATGTCTCTAAGTATAATTGTGGACTTGTCTATTTTTCCTTTCAGTTCTATTGATTTTTGCTTCATATATTTCAAGTCCTCTGTTGTTAGGTGCATACACATTTAGATTTGTTGTGTCTTCTTAGTGAATCAATCTTCTTATTGTTATGTAATGCATATCTTTATACCTGGCAATATTCCTCACCCTGAAATCTACATTTTCTCACGTTATAGTCAAAGCAGCTTTGTTTCGGTGAGTGTTTACATGGTATCTTTTTCTGTACTGTTACTTTCACTATTTAACCATAATTAAAGTGGCATTTTGTAGTAGAGAGCATATATTTTGGTCTTTCTTTTTTTTCAAATTCAATTTGGCAATCTCTGTTTTTTAATTGTTGCATTTAGATAATTTACATTCAAAGTGGTTGTTGATATGTTTAGATTTAAATGTATCCTTCAAAATTTTTTTTTTCAATTTGTTCGTTTTTGAATTTTCTTTTTTTTTTTTTTTAATCTTTTTAATGTTCTATTTTGGGTTACCTGATTTTTTAAAGTATTCCATTTTAATTCATCCATTAGCTTTTTTACTAAATCTTTTTGTATTAAGTTTTAGCTGTTGCTCCAGGGATTAATGTGTGTATCTAACTTTCTAGTGTACTTATAGTTAATATTTTACTACTTCAAGTAAAATGTGGAAGCCTTACAGCCATATATGTCCCATTTAACCTCCCTTAGGTTATAGTTATCATGCATGTTACATCTGCAGACATTAAACCATTCTCCCTCAATATTATAATTTTTTTGTTTCAAAAGTCACACAATCAAGAACATAATAGGAGAAAAAAAGTGTGTTTACCCAAATATTTATAATTTCTTTTATTTTTCCTTCATTTTTATAGTTCCAAGTTTTCCCTTTGATACCATGTCTCTTCAGCTGACAAACTTCCTTGAACATTCATAGCAGGTTTGCTGGTAACAAATGCTCTTGGTTTTCCTTAATCTCAGAATGTTTTTATTTCACTTTCAATCCTGAGGGATATTTTGACCACTGATTTCTAGCCCTCATGATTTTGGATGAGAAATCTGCAGTTATTCTACCATTTATTCTCTGTATGTAGCATGTGTTTTCTTCTACTTTTTTTTTTTTTTTTTTTTTTTTTTGAGGTAGGGTCTTGCTCTGTCATGTAGGCGGGAGTGCAGTGGTGCAATCTCGGCTCACTGCAGCCTTCACCTCCCGGGTTCAAGTGAGTCTCCTTCCTCAGCCCCCCAAGTAGCTGAGACTATAGGCATGCACCACCACACCCAGCTTGGTATTTTTAGTAGAGATGGGGTCTTGCCATGTTGCCCAGGCTGGTCTTGAACTCCTGGCCTCAAGTGATCTGCCTGCCTTAGCCTCCCAAAGTGCTAGGGTTACAGGCATGATCCTCCATGCTCGGCCTTCCTCTGGCTACTTTAAAAATTTTTTTCTTATCTTCAGTTTTCCTCTGTTTGATTATGAAGTGACTGGGCATAATTTTCTTCAAGTTTATCCTATCTGGGATTCATTGAGATTCTCAAATCTGTAGGTTTGTACCAGCATTTTACTTTCATATAATTCAGAAAAGCGTTTTGTATGGTGCTTGCAAATTTCTCTCTAAGTTTGTAGTTATATAAGAATAAAAAGAGTATAAATAAGCATGTAATAGAATTGATATTATTACAGGCAGATGGTAGCTGTTGAGCACACAATACTGTTGAGAAGAGAATTCCATTAAATCAAAGAAAACAGTGATACATAAATAAAAAAATAACTTGAGTTATGTCATAAAATTTATGAAAAACTGTACAAGTTGATAGGATATTGTGAGGTAACAGTATAAATAAGGATGAGACTACTGAGTACTTATGTTCTTAGTGCCATGAAAGTGAGATCAGATAAGAATTCAGTTGGAGATTGACCAAAGGATACAGCTGAGTCTAAAGTGCAAATGCATCACTCTTGATTACGGATATATGACAAGGTAATTACATCCTAATGTGAAGGAAAAAGCAAATGAAATAAATAATAGTTATAGTTGGTACCATACATGGTTTAGATATTCTATCTTTAAATTCTGGAGAGAATATGGGAAGGACTTATGTAACTGACAAAAAATGAGATTATGTGAGCTAGCTTAAAGAATACATAGAAGGATTAACTGAGGTTGTATGCTTAAGGATCTCTGAGTGGTGTAAATGTCTTGTATTTTCCACTGACTTTTGTGATATAGAATATAAATTAACAAATTGAGAGTTTTGAATCCATCATAATTCATGGAATACCAATAAAATGATTACAAAGAAGAAAACTCTAGAGGGAACAAGGTGGATAATTAAAAAACAGATGCCATTAATTGAGCTTTTACTATGTTCCAGGCTGTAGGCCAGAAGCATTACACAGATGGTTTTATCCAGTTCTTCTAACAATCACATGAGACATGTATTGCTATTGTTCACCTTTAAAAAAAATGAGGACACTGGGGCAAGGAATGTAATTTACCTATCACAGTCCACCTACAAGGTGGTAAGGACAGATAAGAACCTGAGTCTGCTTCCAGAATATATGCCTTTAATCATTAGGTAGTAGTACTTACAGCTACTGTGGACTTCCTAACCAGGATAAGAAATTAATGCTATCATCCTGACATTGAATTTTAAAAATTGGCAGAGATAAAAGATATACTTGTTGGGGACCTTAATTACTAGAATGTCCTTTACTGGATATCTTCATTGAGTAAAAGCACAACAAATTATGAGACATATTTAATTGCTGGCAAATATCATCTCCCATAAAATGATGTGGAGAAAACTTCTTTTCTGAATCTAAATTGGTTGATTGAATGGAAGTTAGAGAAATCTTGGGAGAAGTAAACCAGCTCAACTTAGAGTTTATAATCTTAAGAGAGAAGGCTAGGTATAGAAAATTGTATACACTAGATTCTATCAAGAGAGCCTTCAAAACATTCAGAGAAAATATTAGATGTATTTATAAGTTCTCAAATGGATACTGAATCAAGAAAGTAAAACATTTTTAAAAAATTAAATTAATTTTACTATAATGTTTATATTTTTAAGGAGGGTTGAGAACTATCTAAAAAAGTCGCCATCTAATTAGTTCTGATTTTCAAAGGAACAGAGAATGTTAAAGACTAAAATTGGCAAAGACACAAGTAGTCAGAACAAGGGAGATAAAGTTTCAAGGACGGGCGAGGTGGCGGATGCCTGTAATCCCAGCACTTTAAGAGGTCAAGGTGGGTGGATCACGAGGTCCAAGAGATGGAGACAATCCTGACCAACATGGTGAAACCCCGTCTCCACTAAAAATATAAAAATTAGCTGGGCATGGTGGCATGCACCTGTAGTCCCAGGTACTTGGGAGACTGAGGCAGGAGACTCGCTTGAACCCGGCTTGGAGGTGGAGGTTTCAGTGAGCTGAGATCCCGCCCACTGCACTCCAGCCTGGCCACAGAGCAAAACTTGTCTCAAAGAAAAAAAAAATAAATAAATAAGCAGAGGTTTACAAAACTTTGAAGGAAAAATTGAAGCACAATGTGGAAGGCTGGGTTTACCTCAGGGTACCAAGGTATAAGATTAATGATTAAATGAAAGAATTCCCACTTGTTTTGTTAGTTACACCTTTTCTGACAAGGAGAATTATCTCTGAAAAAGAGCAATTGGGAACCCCAAGGAAGTAAAGAAATTATATTTTATATTTGGATACTTAATAAAAATGCCAGACATTGTACTGTATGCTATGCTTTTC
Source organism: Rhinopithecus roxellana (assembly GCF_007565055.1). Lineage (NCBI taxonomy): Eukaryota > Metazoa > Chordata > Mammalia > Primates > Cercopithecidae > Rhinopithecus > Rhinopithecus roxellana. Next base: position 58,332,031 of record NC_044553.1, on the reverse strand, counting down.
TGTTTGGTTATTCTGTTTAACCTCTCATGTACATTTACAAGGCCTAAAAGTTAAAAATTATTACACCAACATTTTACAAATGAGGAAATGGAGGCTTAAGTAACTTGCCCAATATCTCAGAGTAAGTGAAAATTTGAGTTAATCAATAATATCTACATTGGTGCATTAAAAATGCATAAAAAATTGTATCTACAAAGGTGCTCAAAGTGAATTCAAACTAGCAATTTACATGTAATCATTGATAATGGAAAAAGTGTCAGAGACCTGAAGATGGGGCAGTATACTTTTCAAGTTTTAAAAAATAAAGAAAGGAAGAGAAAAATACATAAACAATTCACATAATTTGTCTTTAGTCTCATGCAAGTTTAAAAAATTTATAGTTATGAAGATGTTAGGTACAGAGTTAAAGGATCATGAAGATCAGCATAAATTCACTATGGAAATTTATGTCAGATAAACTAATTTGTCTTTGTATTAGTCTGTTTTCACACTGCTGATGAAGACACACTGAGACTGGGAAATTTACAAGAGAAAGAGGTTTAATTGGACTTACAGTTCCATGTGACTGGGGTGGCCTCAAAATCATAGCAGAAGGCAAGGAGGAGTAAGTCACATCTTAGGTGGATAGCAGCAGTCATCCAGCTTGTGCAGGAAAACTCCCCCTTATAATAACCATCAGATCTTGGGAGACTCATTCACTATCATGAGAACAGCATGGGAAAGATCTGTGCCCATGATTCAATTATCTCCCACTAGGTTCCTCCCACAACATGTGGGAATTCAAGATGAGATTTGGACTGGAACATTGCAAAAAGATATACCGTTTCAGACTTATTAGGCTGTAATATTGGATAACTGATTATAAGTAACATGTTCTTCAGTAGCAGAACAATGGGTTAGGTCTTCCACACTATTCCTTGGTGCAAAAAAGAAAAATATGGAGAAAATACTACCACCATTATATACAGTTATGATACTGTACTGGTAACATATCAAAGGGGTACTGGTTAGCCAATCTATTTCAGCCCTGAAGAACCATTTATTATGCACCTGTCATGACTTCTATTCTAAATTTGTGATTGGGCAAAACTATGAAAGCCAAAAGATTTAAAATGAATATTTTGGATGACTGAGTCAAGATCTAAAATAATAACGTTTACCACTTAATGAGGGCCTACAGTTTATGAGGCAGTGTTCCAGGGGCTGGAGATTGAATGGTGATAATGTACAAATCTTCAGATTTCTCCAGATTTCAGGAGAATTTGACAGAAAGTGGTGGTAATTAAGTTCTTTGTCTTGAGACTCTGTACCTTCCAAGATTTTACCATTACCATCTATGCTTTTCCCTTCTATCCCACTGCTCTCTCTCTCTCTCTCTCTCTCTCTCTCTCTCTCTCTCTCTCTCTCTCTCTCCCTCCCTCCCTCTCTCTCTCTGTCTCTCTTTTGTTTTGGTATCCATCACTGTTTCTTTCCAATATTGAAGGGCTCAAGTATACTCTTCTCCATTCTCATTCTCAAGGAAACTTACCAATTCTCATGACTTCATATATATATCTATATCTTTGAGTTTCCAGATTTATATTTCCAGCCTAGACTATTCTTTTGTCTATATTCCTGGCCTGTCTTTCTATTTCCTACTTTGCTATTACCATTTAATTGTTTAACAGGCATTCCAACTTAAACATATAAAACAGAATTTTTAATGCCAAGTCTCCACTTATTATCAAATTTCTCCTCCTGTAGTATTTCCTAATTCACTAAGTGACACTTCTGTTCTTCCAGTTGTCTCTCAAAAGATAAATCCTAAATAATTCATGTTTTATCTCCCATTAACAAAGCAAAGTGAGAGTAGTGAGAGTAGTTTGTCAGCATCACACAACCAATAATAAACAGCATCAGGATCAAATCTGGGTGAGTCTGATGTCCGCCAGATGTTTCTAGTCCCAAATAAGGTTATATTTAAATTCTGTGCTTGTACTGGCAAAATAAATTATATATATACACACAAACATACACATATCTATATATACATATGTGTGTGTTTATATGTATGTGTGTGTGTGAGTGTATGTATGTGTGTGTGTGTATTATATATGTGTGTATATATATATATATATATATTTATATGAATCTATCATTCTGGGGTCTGGAGGACAATGGGCCTCTTTTCACAGTTCCACTAGGTAGTGCCTTAGTGGGGACTTTGTGTGAGGGTTCCAACCTCACATTTCCTTTCCACACTGCCCTAGCAGAGGTTCTCCATGAGGGCTCTCCTCTGCAGTAAAGTTCATTTTATTTATTTATATATATATGTGTGTGTGTGTGTGTGTGTGTGTGTGTGTGTATAATATATGTATATATATATAATATATGTATATATATATATATAATATATGTATATATATGGAGAGAGAGAGAGAGAGTGATTTTGCAGTAAAAACCCTTGGTAGAGTGGTGTAATCTCAATATCCTTCTATGGGAGATCACTGCTGACATGAGATACTTTAATTCTGCACTGTATTAGTTGAAAAGCAGTCCCTAGGTTAATGGAGCTTTCAGCATACTATTCTCTGTACTTACAAAAATGAACTTCCAATATTCTGTTTCATTCTGGAGACAACATATTTAGAAAGAGATGACAAAAGTCACTCAATGAGAAGGTTCCAGGATGATTAGGAAATTAAAATCATAACTAAAGAAGAAGTCTTAAAGGAACTGGGGAATATTTGGCCTGAAGAGAAGATGGCCTGGGTGACACAATTATTATCTCTATATTTCGATTTTATTCCATAAACACTTAATGAAACCCTACTACGTGTTGGTTGAACACTGTAATAAGCACCAAGATACAAAGATTGAAAAGCATGGTCCTTGCCTTTCATCATCAAAGAATAGGTATAGAAGTTACAGAGGGAATAGAAAGAGTTGTCCTTTAGATTGGGCCAAAATCTAATGGAATTACTCAAGGATGAAATGAGCTAGCCTTTTGCCACAGCTAAAGATATTTAAGCACATGCTAGAAGTCTGCCTGGTACAGGAAGAAGGCTACGGAGTTAAATTAACCATCATATATGTGACTGAACTGCATGACCTTTAAGCACTTCCAACCTTGAGATGCTACGATTCTTTTATCTGTGCTATCCCTGTACCATAAATAATTGAGAGATACTGCAACAAACTGTATGCACATGGCACATGTAAATCATTCACTTGCTTAGGCAAGACTTGTCCTTCCTATTTTAATCTCACATCACTTAGTGTGTCTTTCTTCTGTCCTAGAGAAAATTATAGAAACCATAAGCCAAAACAGGAACACCTATCAAAGTTGTGAATGGGGGTGGGGTCAAACTTATGAATGTCTGTGTGTGTTTATTTTTTGTTTTATTTTTGGTACCCTGATTGCATCAAATAGATCCACATAAAACTATATAGATAAAGAATAAACATAATGTGTTTGAAAAATATCTTATTTTTGAGAATAGGCCATGTGATAGTAAGTTAAGGACTAGTATAATTTTAGCTTTTAATGCTATGCCCCTGAAAAATCACTTTGCTCAAATTAAACCACAGTGCTTGTTTTCTGATCATGGCCATTTTTAGTGTTCTCATCATTTTGGCAGAGGGTGAGTCTATTTCTCTCTATAAATTTTACAAGCAAAGACATTTCTGTAAGTTGATTTGATCAGGTGGGAAAAGAGCGTAACAGAAGAAGAGCTTTGGAAAGAATGTGGCAGGATTTGATCAGTTTCCATGGTTTCTGAAGAACAAAGAAATGCTCAGATTTGAAGTTTTGAGGAAAATGGTAAAGGCAAGAAGAGAAGGGCAGGAAAGTGATTAAGTCAAAGTACATCTTGAACTCTTCTGAATATGATTATTCCCACAACTCACAGTAATTTCAGATCCTAGTTGCTTTATTTCACAAGGCAGTTTGAAATGGATGTGTTATTTTTGAAATAGTCACTAAATGAATTAGTTCCTTCTCATGCTGTTATGAAGAAATACCCAAGACTGGGTAATTTATAAAGGAAAGAGATTTAATAGACTCACAGTTCTGCATGACTAAGGAGGCCTCAGGAAACTTACAATCTTGGTGGAAGGGGAAGCAAACATATCCTTCTTCACATGGTGGAGAGAGAAGTGCCAAGTGAAGGGGGAAGCCCCTAAGAAAACCATCAGATCTTGTGAGAGCTCACTCACTATCACAAGAAAAGCATGGGGGGAACCACCCCCATGATTCAATTATATCACCCTTGTCCTGGTCTTTACACGTGGGGATTATTACAATTCAAGGTGAGATTTGGGTGGGGACACGGATCCAAAACATATCATTTTGTCTGTGGCCCCTCCCAAATCTTATGTCCTAACATTTCAAAACACAATCATGCCCTTCCAACAGTCCCCTAAAGTTGTTAACTCATTTCAGCATTAACCCAAAAGTCCAAGTCCAAAGTCTCACCTGAGACAAGGTAAGTTCCTTCCATTTATGAGGCTGTAAAATCAAAAGCAAATTAGTTACTTACTGGATACAATGGGATTACAGGTATTGCGTAAATACACTCATTCAAAATGGGAGAAATTGGCCAAAACAAAGGGGCTACAGGCCCCATGCAAGTCCAAAATCCAATAAAACGGTCATTAAACCTTAAAGTTCCAAAATGATCACCTTTGACTCCATATCTCACACCCAGGGCACAATGATGCACTCCCATAGCCTTGGACAGCTCTGCCCTTGTGGCTTTGCAGGGTACAGCCCCCATTCTGGATGCTGTCATGGGCTGGCATTGAGTGTTTGTGGCTTTTCCAGGCACATGGTGCAAGCTGTCAGTGGATCTACCATTCTGGGGTCTGGAGGATAGTGGCCCTCTTTTCACAGTTCCACTAGGTAGTGCCTTACTGGGAGCTTTGTGTGAGGTTTCCAACCCCACATTTCCTTTCCACACTGCCCTAGCAGAGGTTATCCATGAGGGCTCTTCCTCTGTAGCAAAGTTCTGCCTGGACATGAAGGCATTTTCATACATCCTCTGAAATCTAGGCAGAGGTTCCCAAATATCAAGTCTTGACTTCTATGCACCCACAGGCTCAACACCACATGGAAGCTGCCAAGGCTTGGGGCTTGTACCCTCTGAAGCCACAGCTCAAGCTGTACCTTGGTCCCTTTTACCCATGGCTGGAGCTGAATCAGCTGGCCCACAGGGCACCGTGTCCTCAGTCTGCATACAGCAAGGGGGCCCTGTGCCTGGTGCAGAAAACCATTTTTTCCTCCTAGGCCTCCAGGTCTGTGACAGGAAGGGCTGACATGAAGGTCTCTGACATGCCCTGGAGACATTTTCCCCATTGTCTTGGTGATTAACATTCGGCTCCTGGTTACTTATGCAAATTTCTGCAGCTTGCTTGCATTTCTCTCCAGAAAATGGGTTTTTCTTTTCTATCACATGGTCAGCCTGCAAATTTTTCAAACTTAATCCTGCTTCCTCTTGAACACTTTACCACTATACCCTAAATCATCTCTCTCAAGTTCAAAGTTCCACAGATCTCTAGGGCAGGGGCAAAATGCTGCCAGTCTCTTTGCTAAAGCATAGCAAAGGTAACCTTTACTCCAGTTCCCAACAAGTTCTTCATCTCCATCTGAGACCATCTCAACCTGGACTTCACTATCTATATCACTATCAATATTTTGGTCAAAGTCATTCAACAAGTCTCTACGAAGTTCCAAAGTTTCCCATTTTCCTGTCTTCTTCTGAGCCCTCCAAATGGTTCCAACCTCTGCCTGTTACCCAGTTCCAAAATCGCTTCCACGTTTTTAGGTATCTTTAGGTACACTCTCTGTGGTACCAATTTACTGTATTAGTCCATTCTCATGTTGCTTTGAAGAAATACCTGAGACTGAGTAATTTATAATTGACTCACAGTTGTGCATGGCTGCAGAGGCCTCAGGAAACACAATCATGGTGGAAGAGGAAGCAAACACGTCCTTTTTTACATGGTGGCAGAAAGGAGAAATGCTGTGCAAAGAAGGAAGCCCTTTATAAAACCATCGGATCTGGTGAGAACTCACTCACTATCATGAGAACAGCATGGGGAAAGCCACTCCCCTGATTCAGTTATCTCCACCTGGTTCAGCCTTTGACATGTGAAGATTATTACAATTCAAGGTGAGATTTGGGTGGGGGCACAGAGTCAAACCATATCAAGGTTGAAGGAGGGAACAGAACTGCAGTATAGAACACACCAAGGTATTTGGACAATGATTTATAATTGACCAATGGCCAAGGGCAAATATATATGCATTATTGAGCAACTTCTATATGCTACTATATGCAGTTTCATATAATCCATTCCAATTCTTTGAAGTTAATATTGCTACTGTAGTTTTACACACGAAAACCAATTATCTTAAACAGCATGCCAAGTCTCATTCAGATTCTAAATCTGTCATTCCCCAAGGTTCATGATGGCAAATTTTGGCATAGATTGAGAGTCAATTTAATTTTGCAACTAATCTGATTACTTGAGAATTTTACTGCTGCTGAGACATAGGCAAACAGGGCTGGCCATGTTCTTGCAAAGATAATGAAACAAAAAATATGGCCAACAAATCAAATTGACTGTCCCTCAAGAGTATTTAGAGAGCCCACTGCTTAGTCTTACCTCAAGAGTATTCCGGATTTGGAGTCTAGCCTGTGGGTTAACAACACTATTCTTGAATTGAGGGTGGAATGGGTGAACGGGGTTATTGGCTGGATTGGACTGGGGAGGAAAATAGAGCAAGTGAACTGAGAGCTTCTTAGGAGAAAATTGGACTTGGATTTAGGCCAAAACTGATAGAGAGAAATGGCTACATAGCTCTCAGGCCCAGCAAAATGAAAATATGAAACTTCTCGTTCAAATTACAGGAAAAAAAATGCCACTAAAAGTAGAAATGCAAAGCTTTTTCCTTTTTTCCGTGGTCTATGTCTCATCTTATAGTGTTTTTTAATTTGCCACTTAATGTTATTCTAAGTAAAAGATAAAAATTAAAATGTTAAATTATTAGCATGAATTTTACCACTCATCTTTATATTGTGTAATGCCAGTTTTAAATACAAATACGAGAGCTTTCAATTCATATAGAGAATCACTGAAATTACACAAATCATATGTGCATGTGTATTTTATTCTTGCCAGAACAGTGAAAATGCCACACAAAACTACCTCAACTGTTTTTATTTCACTTCTTGCTTTGCTCACATTCTACCAATACTTCCTACTTTGAACTACTGATGAGTAAGAGAGCAGAAAAGAAAAGGAACTATTTTATAAGGGAATAATTATCTTTCCTTCTAAATCATTATTTTTTTACTGTAAGTTGTTAGCTAATATAGGGAAGAAACATGAGTAAAAAAGGATGTGATAAGTTTCCCCGGTGTATTTATGCTTCTTAAAACACCACTGTCTTTTTTCTGTGTTCAAAGCAAGTTCTGTCTGACAGAGATTATGGCTATCAGCACCCCTTCTTACTCTGTTATTGATGTATTGCTCTGACCTTGTGCTTGCTTTGAGTCTCAAAGCACTCTCATGAATTATGGGTCTACTGAAATTTTATACTCACCAGCACCATGAATGCTACATGCTAATGGGGACAGAAAGGATTGGTAGTGCACATGGATATTCTGTGTTATCTTTTGCTCTTGCATGTGCACCATTAGTTCATGGAACTTCAATCACCCACGTTCAAAGATAAAATCATTAAGGATGTCAAGACAGCAACAATAGAGCATTAAGCTGAGCACAGGGCCCTTCTGAGCACAGGACCACATAGGACTGTACAGGTTGTGCCCTCATAAAGCTGGCCTTCCCCATGGACAGATATAGAATAGAAGCTGGGACTTCTAGTATCTACCAAGAAGAAATAGGCCCTATAAAGTCTATCCTAGTAATAACAACTGAAGAGTGGTTAGAAGACACACGAAGGACAACTACCTAATGACAGAAATATAAACAATAGCAGGTGGATTGGAGAGGAAAGACAGAACATGGAGAGCTATTAAGGTGGTGGGAGTCTGAGCTGCCCCTCACCCTTCATTCCTTTCTCTCCCAGCTTTGGCCCAAGGGTAGGCCAAATCAGGAAACTGTGCTTGGGTGCAAGCAACAGAATTTTTAGGGGAATCCTGCGTTCTTTCTGACCGGAGGACTAGGAAAGGGGATTCCTATGAGCCTGAGAGAGTGGGGGAAGATCTTTGTTGTTTCCCCCACCCCTCTTTTCTCTCTCCTGTCCTGCCCTAAAACCAGCTCCAGTCACAGACCCGTACTGCTGAGGTGGCGGTGACAGCCAGGCAGACACCTAAAACTTTAGGAAAAACCTGCATTTCTGGATTGGATTAGGTAGGAGAATATCCTTCTTTGTAGGAAATACACACACTAAATTATCCTAGGGTGATGGGGAAATCATGTTGGCAATTGACTCAATCTGTATTTATGACTACATCTATTTATCTGTATAAGAAAAACATCTGATTTCACATGGATGCATCCAATCCAATACTACAGGGCTTTTTCTGGTGTTCTTTCTTTGTAACTTCCTTCCTCATTAGTGAGGAACCTGGTTCCCATTCACCCTTATATAGTCAATCTTTTGATCAATTCCTCTGTGTATAATGCCCTGCTTACCTTGTTCAGCATGTGACATTTTGCTATGTTCCAGACCCTGCACCTGGATATCCTCCTCACTCCACTTGGGCTCTGATGCCCATGATGATCTCTCTCCCCCACCTTCCCCTTTCTTATTTCCAAGAGCTCTAATGCACAGCTTTGGGCCACCATGGCTTCCCTCATTACTATCCCAGATGGTCCAACGGAATGGCTTTCATACTAAATTTTCCAGAAAAGGAGGAAACAAAGAAGAACTTTAATTTTCTTAATGTTAATGCTCTCTAGTTCACTTCTGTCCTCAGGAGCATTAGTATCCATACAGGCATATAATTTGAATACCTTTATATAGTCTTGCTATTTACTGTAACGTTGCAAGTAACTAGCAAAGTGCCCAACATATAATGGGCACTGAAAAATAGTATTAATTCAATTAATGTTGTCATGGCCTGTTAACTAGCCCTGGAGTTTTGTGTTAGCCTTTACTTCATGTTGAAGTTTCTAAACTGTATGATATATACTTGGATACTAATAATAGCAAATATATAGTTTACTATGTGCTTCAGATTCTCCTAAATGCTTTCCATAAATTAACTTATTTAATAAGCACAAAGGCTTATGAGATATGTAGTATTATCATCTCTATCTTATAAATAAATTTGTAAGGCACAAAGAGGCTCCATAAGTTACCCAGTACCATATATAGCTAGCAATTGGTGGGGATGGGATTTGAACCCAGTCAGTGTAGCCCAGGAGTCCATGTTCTTAACAACTATGTGAGTAACTTTGGTTTTGATTTTCCCCTTCAGCCCAAATTTCTCACCTGGTAACACATTGTTATTAGCTTGGCTTGTTTATCTATTACTCTTTCTATTCACATACTATCTTTTGAATCTTTTATACCTCATATGATTTTTTTGACATTCGTACTGATGCTGGACATTAATTTCATATGGTTCCAGGATTATGATCTGTCATCTGCATTCAGTACTTAACCTCTGGTTTGGATACAACTCAGGGTAGCACTGGGTTTTCTGGGATAGCAGAATGCTTTGCAGTAGCAGCCAGTACTTACCCTGTCAACCCAGACGCTTTTCTGCCCTCTAGAGGCGACTGCAGGAAGTGGGGTATGTGTGTGGATATCCTGTTTAGGGCCATATTGAGTAGGACTTACTAATCCTTCCTTCTAATGAGCTTATTTATAACCAAAAGGGAATACATTTCAACTGGTATTTTAACCAGAGTATCAGATCATCAAATCTTAGTGATACCATATTCTTTACTCCTTTATCTTTCTTAAAATCTACTTACCATTACTTAGGGCTTCAAGATTGGTTGCAACTCTTTCTCAAGTATTTTTTTCATCTAAAATAATTAGATATTCTTAACTCTAGTGTTCTTTTTTTTCAGGGTCACACATGATTCCTTCCACAGTAGCTGGTTGCATAGTTACATCTGGGAGTGTTCCCCTATATTTATTTTAAAGTTATCTTGATGAGTTTAACTGGGAATCCCCCAGTTTCTTCATAAGACACTGTCTCTCAGCTCATTTTCCCTGGGCAATGTGTACACTTCAGTTTCTCCATAAGACACTGTCTTTCAGCTCATTTTCCCTGGGCGATGTGTTCCATAGCCTGTCATCAAGGACCCCACATGCTACACATAGCTCATTCGAGCTATAATCTGTTTAGCCCCAAACCTATTGTTTTTAATGTGCATATTTTCCTTTTGACTGGAGTCAAAACTCCAGTGATTATTTGGAATTAGGAATAGATGAAACTCTGATTCCTCCGAGACTTTCATTGTCATGTCTCAGATTTCTGAGTTCTTAAGAGTTTGTCCTAAGTCTTTGCTGAAAGTGTTAATTCACTTCTATGTAGGATTGGGTACCAAATACACAATTGGAAATAGGTCAGATATCTCTTCACTACCTACCAGATTTATGGGATGGCACAAAACAAACCATTTAATTCTTCAAAACTTGGTTTTCTTTAACAACTACTATAAATGTTTTCCTACCAAGGCTATTAGCAGTTTTTAGAATTCTTACTGTTCTGAGTACCTTCTTCAATACATGAGCACATGCTTGGGAAGATACTTCTCTTTGCCCTGTGCCTGGTCAGGGTGTAGCATATGGGGACCTTAATCACAGACTATGGAACACATCACCCAGGAAAAATGAGCTGGGAGACAGTGTCTTATGGAGAAACTGAATTAAAAAGCAAGAGAGACCAGCAGACAGTTTTGTCATCCTGAGAGGGGTAGGCAGAGTAGGAGAAGCCGGATCACAGCTGAGTTGGGAGAGAGAAGGTTCAGAGAAGAGGGTGGGAGTGATTGAACCCGTGGAAGTTTTTGTCAAGAGCCAACAGCCCCTCAGATGAAGACAGGATGGCTGCTGTTAGAACTGCTGACCCCATCTAGGCACATGTCACTTCTGTGGTGGTGTCCTCGCTTTCCTTTCTGTGGTTGCATTGCTCTACTCTTCAGTCTCATGAGTGATTTCCCTCCATTTTCTCATCATGGTGCCATGTAATATAAACACTTGAAACAAACTTTTATATTTTTCTTTTTCTGTAAAAGGGTACTTGCTGTGTAATCCCTAACAGCTTCTTTGAGAACTCCAACCACCTATACTCCACATAGGATGCAGCTCATAAAGGTTCACCCTCTGGCTCCCTTGCTTCATCCACTGGCGTCATCCTGCATCACTTGCCCTGACCCATTTCACACTTAACCCATCTTCTGACATTGTTTTTGTTTCCAATTTTTCACTTCCTGGCTGATCTTTCCCCTCAGGCCTCAGTACTACTTTTGCAGCTACAAAGTTTGCTTTTCTTCTTGACTATGTTTTTGTTTTCCTCCAACATCACTGCCTCCAGCAGTGAACAATCTACCTGGATGGTTCATCCCCAGAGACTGTCCACTAGCATAGCTCTTGTGGTCCTGTGCTCTTAAACTCTCCTGAGCTCTCCAAGTGGGTCTCAGCAACCTCTGTTCTATGGAGAAGCTTGTCATTCTCTCACATTAGTAGGAGTATAGAAAGGGACTCTTCAGACAGAGGCATCAGCGATAGGATTTACCACTCTCATGTTGTTTGCCTCTGGCAAAATGACAAACATAGCACACCTTCTGCAGCATACTAGAACTGACTCCTTGGACTTCTATACCTTCAGACTGTCAAGTGGAATTATTGTTCTTTATGGCCTTTCCTGCTGGTTCCCTTACTGTACCTGCAGAAAACTGGTTGTGTAGTAGAATTTCCCTAGATCCCTGCTATCATGAAAAGTTAACTTTAAAAAATTCTTTTTCATAATGTCACTCAATTCCTTTTTCTATTATGCAGGGGCAATTTAGGGGGACACATTTCAGAAAATTACCACAATTATCTTTAGCCTGCTGGTGCATTTCAGTAGGCCTTACATTGTCTTTTTTCAGTAGACAATGAAAAGAACCTGAATAATCTTGGAAAAGTATAGATAATTCACAGTCTTTAGTTTCCCTTTGACTTCAGGAATTTTTTCCAACTCATTTCCCGCCTTAATGGTTAATAAGAAACCAAAAAGAATTACTTGAATTTTATTTTATTTCCCTTCCCATTCATAATAATCGATAGCAAGAGAGAGAAGATGAATATGTAAATTTATTTGAGAAAATGTATTAGGTATCTCCTTCATACTAGGCACAGTGATAGGTAATGTCTTCATACAGATGAAAGAACAGTATCTATTTTCCAGGAGTTCATGGCCTAGTCGGGGACGGGAACTTACACATATTGTAATTTAACATACATACTGAGAGAAGCCTATTTTAAGTGCTTCAAGGACAGATAAGGAACACTTAAAAACTACTCGGGGGAGAAGAAAGGTAGAGAAAGCTTTCCAAGAGAGGTGATGATGCCTGAGCTAAGTGATTTAAGAATTAGAAGAGATTTACCAGATGTAAACTGACAAAATTTACAGGAGCATGGAGGCAAGAGAAATGGAAGACTGTGCTGGGATTGCAGGAAATTTGACATGGCTGAAGCATGGGGAATGTGAAGATGCTGAAAAGGAGTGAGGATGGGAAGGGAAGCTGAGGCTCAATTGTGGAGGGTCTTACATATTTTCCTAAGGAATCTGAACTGTAGTGGAATGTGCTGGAAAGCCACTGAGGGCATTTCAGCAGGAGAAGGCCATTATGACGTTCATGCATTTGAAGATATTTTTTTTTCCACTATGGCTGATGGTTTAGAACAGGACAAAGGTGTAGGTATGAGGATGATGACTACATTAATTTTGGGATTACATTAATTTTGAAGAGTTATGAGGTCCAAACTAAGGCAGCAGCAATGGAAATTGGAAGAAAAGATATTTGGGAGATTAAGATGATACATTGACAGGTCTTGGCTTCATTCTGCCTGTGTGAGTGTAATAGAAATTGAGAAATATAGAATAATTCCCAGTTTTATCTTTTCCTGCTGAAGTAACTGGATGGATTTCATAATAATGAAGGAATCATGATTTTTGAAAGTAGCTGACATTTATTGAGTACTTTCTATGTGCTAAGGCATAGTATTACATATATTATTAGTTATATTAGGTATATTATCTCACTTCAATATAGCAGTATCTACTATTAAGTACGTTTTACCAATAGGATAATGGAGGAATGGAAAAGACAAACATTTTCCCCAGGATTGAACAATAAGTGGCCAAACTGGGATTTGGATGCAGGTGTGTGAACCTCCAGAATTTTGATATTGAAGCACTATTCTCTTCTGTCCACAGGAGTTGGATTTGATTTGGGGCAAAGATGGTGAATTCTGTTGTGAGCATTCAGTGGATTTCCAGGAGGCACTTGTGAGATGGATTTGAAGGTCCAGTGAATAATCTGATTGGGAGATAGATATCTAGAAAAGGAGCCAAACGGACAACCAGGGCTCCAATGAATTATCCAAAATATGACCTGACTTGCTCCTGTGTTAGTTCCTTAGCTTTGGTTACTCCACTAAAGAAGGAGGACATGCTCATCTTCAGAAGGACCAGGCTGAACTACCACAGCCCTTAGCCCAAACCTATCTCTCCACCTGTTTCGGTGACAGGAGTGGGTTAAATTTGTTCTACATTTTCCTTTCCCTATGATAATTCTTATCATGAGAACACATTAATCTTGTGATATTTTCTGTTTTCATTACAATCTTTGTCACACAAGTAGAGCATCAGAATGTTAATGCCTCATATCTTCAGTGAAGAGTAGTAGAATTCTCCACTGCTTTGACCTTTCCAACGTTCTGCATTTCGACTGGGTCTGGAAGTTGATGATTAATGATAATTACAATAATTACACCAAGGGACTCAAAATATAAATTACCAAATGTTCAAAGGAAGCCACTTGAAACCTTTAATAGAATCTTGAACAATCTCTGTCCAAATGTTCCCACTTCCTCCTCCAACACCTCCATCAGACATCCCTCAGTGAGTAGGTTGGGAGAGATTTAGCCTAGGTTGCAGCCAGAAAAATAAAAGAGCTGTGATTTGTGAGCCGTGTTTTAGTTATATGAAGGGGGAAAAAAGAAATCAATTTTTAAATCAATAGAATGGTCCTTCGTCCAAACAGCTTTGCTTAACAAAGAGTGAGCATTCCATAAAACAAGACTTCACTTTCGATTCAGACCATTAACTACAATTCCCATTAGGCAGGAGGTGCCACAGGAAAAGGGGATATTTACTTGTCTCCTCTGCTCTGGTTTCTTGGCTTTAATTTTAGGGAGGTGTAGCTTTCCGGTATGAAAGTGTTAGTGTTCTATGCCACCTTTGCACCTTGACTCACAGAGGACTCCCAAACTGAACACTGACATCAGCTCAAGCATATTCTATGTGAGTCTTTGCAAGGAGCAAGATGCAGATTCCTTGAGGGTTTTATTTATCTCTTTAAAAAAAGAAACAGTAAGAGACACTGAATGAAACTTTCATTTCGAGACCCCCGGTTATTTTCTTCTTGCTGCAGTAAATTCTATATTAGGTTGAGACAACAGTGCACTATACAGGGTATTTCAATCTCTATCAAAAAAGGCTGCTATATTGCGAGGTTTCCAAAGGGAAGAATTAATGATGACAAGATGTCTGACAGAGATTCACTACGGAGCATATTTTTATATGATTGTGGAATAGAAAGGTTCACCTCTTCTGCAATTTTTAACACGCACATAGGCATCGTATCTACTTTTGACTGTGTCGGTTCATGTTATGGTATCAACTAATTCTAATTAGCATTAGCCAGACTCTAACATCTGGAAGCTATTCACTGAGAATGCCATGAGGAGGTAGAAGAATGCCTAGGGGAAGTCATGGAAAGCCCTGATGGTGTCATTCCCTGGACGTATATAGGACACGATGGGTTTTCACTGAGGCCAGGGTTGACAAAAACTGAGTACTATAAGTGATAGCCTTTCAACATGCAAAATGCAGATTTCTGGAGTTTTATTTTTAGTGAAAAGTACTAAGAGGTATACAGTCCAGGACAGGGTCTTTTAGCAAGTAGATGGGGGGTTCTTCCTCTTGCTTTTGTTCTAGGATCTGCAGGAGCCCGGTAGCACTATCAGTGTTCTCAGAGGCACACCTCTGTGGTTCAGGTAGGCTGACCCCTAGTTCAAAAGTTTCTAATGGTTGTGGTGCTTTGGAATGTGTTTTCTTTTCCTGGAAGATCCCACTGGATCTAGGAGGTCACTAATGACCCTGGAGTACACATACTAGATAGTTTCAAGTAGTACTTAAGTTTTAAGAGTATTTTATATTTGTGAATAACTCAGTACTGAGTATGTGTGCACATGATGTGTGTGTTACATTCATGCATATTTCTACTCAACTTAAAATTTCCCCCTTTGAGGGAAGCCACACTTTCTATTGGTCTTATATTACACCCCAGAGGATAGAGGTTTGATATACGTGGTTTAGTCCATGATGGCAACTGGAGAATAACCATTTGAGGTAAGTTTCATCATCATTGTTACCACCTCTCCTGTACTTTGCTTTGGTAGCAGAAACAGAACGTCAGAAGAATAAACTTGAACTTGACCTGACAGCCTGATCAGTTAGTGAATTAATCCAGAACCATTTGTTATGTTACTTTCTTCAAGTGGAGTCATGCTTCTTTTTTCTTTTTTCTTTTCTTTTTTTGAGTATATTATTCTGCAGAGATGTTCAGAGGCTATAAACATGAACTCAAGAAAATCTAAACTGTGACAGCTGATCTTGTAACCTGGGCAATTTCTATTGCATTAAATTGCATCCTGATTATTTGGAAGGCACAATGCTTTTGATCAGCTATTGAGGTCATGCTTGTGGGGTCAAGTATCTCATTACACTTGTATTTTCTTCCAAATGGATTTGTACCTTTATTTTATTCTGCTGCTTGTTTTTTTCTGGGCTACTATTGCAGCTTATTATTGCAGTCTTAAAAAAATAATGCATTCTCACTCCCATAAGTTAAAAAACATTCACAAAAAATAGGTGATTCCAATAAAAATGTTAATCGACTTTATTTTCCTTTTATGTGAACATGTGTGTGTGTGTGTGTGTGAAGAAAGTTAATACATATATGTATCTAAAGGGCTCATAGTGATTGAAGGCAGGTCTTTATGTTGTCTTAGCAAAGTGAAGAGAAAGAGGGTTCAGGTTCACAAGAAAGAAAAGTATCAACACATATTGTAACAAGCAATATATGGCAATATTAAGCAATATGCAAAAAGTCAATGCAAATGTTAAAAGTCAGTTGCTGTTTGGGGGTTGCCAAATGAGTCTGAAAAGTTACCTAACTTATAAAGTTCTGTAAAGGTCTCAGTTAGCCTTGATTTTTATAAATAGTCACAGTTGTTCTAAGCCCTGTCTCACTCCTGTTAGTAATATTGGTCAATTCATATGTATCCCATGGGAAGTACATTAATTTAGATTTCCTGAACATTTGCTGGTCTCTAGATGGAGTAGGACCAATATGAAAATCATTAAGCCATTCATTCCACAAACATGTATAGAACATATTGAAGCCTGATCCTGGGTGTCAGAAGATTCCCTCGGCAAACTTAAGGTGTTCTGTGAGAGGAAATAAACATTGTGACAAAGAATAAAAAGCCCCCAGTGGAGTGGGGCCTAGAGAATTCATGCATCTTTTCCTTTCTGATCATTATTGTTCCCAAGACTTTGGTCTGCCATGGAGTCTAGATTCCTACCTGGTATTTGTGACTGGCCTTTTTTGGGTTTGTCTTTCCTTTGACTGTCCTCCTTTCGCTTCTAGATTCATTTCTTTTTCTTCAGTTACCACATGTTTCTATCTAGACCCACTTGATTTCCTGATTTTATACTCCAATCACACCTGCTTCAAACCTCACCTTTAATCTCATCTTTTTTTTTTTTTTTTTTTTTTTGAGATGGAGTCTTGCTTTGTTGTCCAGGCTGGAGTGCAGTGATATTATCTCGGATCACTGCAACCTACGCTTCCTGGGTTAAAGTGATTCTCCTGCTTCAGACTTCTGAGTAGCTGGAATTACAGGTGCCCACCACCACGCTAGGCTAATTTTTATATTTTTAGTAGAGATAGGGTTTCACCATATTGGCCAGGTTAGTCTTGAATTCCTAACCTCAGGTGATCCACCAGCCTCGGCCTCTCACAGTGCTAGGATTACAGGCGTGAGCCACTGTGCCCGGTCATCTCTTCATCTTCATATGTGGAAATGTGTCCTGAGATTCAGTGGGAATACAACCAAGGCCCTCATCTCAAGGAGCAATAGACTTGGTGCTTTCATCATGCAACAGAATAGGCTAATATTTTAAGTGAGGCAGAAACAGCACGGCCTGAGTACCTTCAAATTGTTCTGAGGTCATCTCAACTTGAAACAAGTGATAAGATTCAGTGGCTCCTTCTGCCTTGGTCCATGTACACATCTTAGAGTCAGTGCTGATAGTGCTTGGGCTTGGCCACGGCCCATTGCTGGGCATAAACTAAGTTAAATGGAACAAAAAAGATGAACTAGCTTTCAATACTGGCTCTCTGCGACTCTGCTTTTACTTTCTTGCCCATATCCTGCAGGATGTGATAATCACTTGCTCATCGACTGGTGCCGAGTTGGAAGCGATTGTAATCAATTAAGGTCATGAGGATTCTATTGGTGTTCCATGGCAGCAGCCTCAGGATGATACCCTACCATCATGAAATAGTTAATTCAGCTGTCAAATCGGCCCCCCTTAAACCTGAGATAAACGGCTCATTTTGTCTCTTGTTCTTTTATTTCAAAATGTACCATTTTTAAATGATCACCATATGTGTGTGCCAGTGTCATATTTGTATATAGAATATACACATTTACCAGTGTTGTAACATTTAATATTTGCAGAAGTTATGTATACATTTGTGAAAAGCTGTAGTTGTGGACTCTACAATAAATATAAAATAATCACCACTAGTGAATCCTCTAGGTCCAAATCACTCAATTCAGTGAACATCTTCCAGGATCTGGGTTCTTTCTTGCTGCCCTCCATAGTTTGTAAAGGTAACATTGACTTTCCAGATTTATATATATTAATATTTCTCAGGAATGATATTCCTGATAGCTTACATCTTACATGGCATTCTTTAGTAACAATATTCACTTTGTGATTCTTCCAGAGGCTGAAAACTGAAAACATTGAGCAAACTGAAAAGTCCAAGCAAAAGACCCTCGTACCCTTGATCATTACTCACTGGCTGGGTGTGTGTGTCAGAACTGTTTACGGCTCTGATTTTTCTCAGAAACCTCGCCTTGTTTGCATCTTTTGGAGAAACTAGTACACTGCCCGAGCTCCATAAATAATTAATTTCACCAACAATAATGGGAAGCAGAGACTTCCAAGAGGCTTCCTTTTCCCTGTACTGTGAAACTGATATGATGGTATTTTGACTATCAAAACAATGATTAAGCAGCTTTGGCACACTTTATATTTGGGCTAAATGTGATTTTGCTAATGCACCATCTCATTCTTCCCTCCCCCAACACTCGTATTTTAATGATTTCTAATTAATATTGTAATATTTCTTGAATAATTCATGTTTTTAAACAAGAAAGGCTGGCATAAATTTGTGCCAATCTGTTTGTGTATTGCAGTGCTGTGCTTAACAAACAAACACAGTCTGCTTCCTTGGAGACTGGCGAAGGGGGAACAGAGAAGGGAAGCGCCAGAGTGCTGAGCTGGGATTCACATTTCTCTTCAAAAGAAAAAGCCCTCTTTGCTTGCTTTCAGAGGGTCAGAGGCAGGCACCTTTGTCTTTGCTATCACCCCTTATCATTTCATCTTTTCTCCTGACAGATGCCCGAGGCCCTCAAGCTGCCCTTCATTACCCTGCACCCTGCTCGCGTCACTCTCCAGATGTTCCCTGAATGCCACCTCTGCTCACTCCCATCCCATCCCAAACTAATCTTTTAGCCTCTCTGGACATTGCTCAGGAATAGGCACAGACTATAATCTGATCAGCTAGTCAGGATGAAGTGGATAACAACTCGGGGTGGGTTTATTCATTTAGCCAACAAATATTTAATGAGTACCTGCTGTTTGCCTGGAATGGTGAAAAGCCTGAGGGCACAAGGATGGATTAGTTATTGGGGAGTCTTGGCCAAATAACATGATTGCTCCTTTACAGGGGCTTCTGAGGTGTCCATCTGGGGTCCTCTGGCAGGTTAGAGGGTGATTTCTTTAAAGGAAGGAAGACTTTTGAGCCTCCAACTGGATAGCTGCCGATTCTGCCTGCACATAGTTTGGACCACAGTCATGATATGGTAGAAAGTCATGGATGAGTTTTTAAATTTTTTATTTTTTTCAGAGAAAAAAAACCCCAACAAGTTAGGAAATAGAGGAAAGGCTTCAGAATAAAAGCTTGGCCCATCCTGACTCCATGTGTTGGTGATGTCCTTTGTTTGGGGATAAACTCACATTCTCTTAAATTAAACATAAAATTACTCAGAGGCTTAGAAGCAGGAGCTCTTCTTTATGCAGCACTTTCTCTTTTTCTCAGGTTTAAGAAGCCTGCTGCTTTAGGGAGGCTGTTTTTATGTGACATCTGCTGTCAAGTGACTTCAAGTTCCATTCTCTCCCCATCTTTCCTTGAGGCTGGCGAAAAGACTTTAATATCTATCATTTCTGTCTGCATTAAGGCACTACAAATGCTGTGTTGACCCTGCTGCTGGGGCCGTTAATGTGTGTCACTGTTAATTAGCAGCCAATGGAATACCCAAGCTAACGACATGGTTCACTGAGATGGATGTGGTTGTTTTGATTGCATTGCTATTGCTAGGCTAACTATCATTTGTACTAATGATTTCCAAGTAGGTAGCAAAAGAGTAGGAGGGAAATGACTTAATTTGATTTTTCCCTCTACTATCTCTAAGAGCAATTTCAGTTGTGAAAACACTCTGCCGAAGCAACAGTTCCCAATTTCTTTGCAGTCTTTGGAAAGATAGATTATTAACTGACCATATCAAGATAGGGAGTGTTGGTGATTGTGTATACAGTATAATCTTTCCAGAATGGAGATAGCATACTTGCCCTCTGATGTATTGCAAATGGCCTCTATGGACACAATCATTCTGCAAACAAGAGGCATCTCCTATGGCTGTTGCCGGTCCTAATGACCCTGAAAAATGGAAAGAAGAGTTGAAAGTACAGAGTAGTGGGTGTATGCAGCTAGTAGGAAGAAGAAACATTTGGCTTGTTTTTGCCCAAAAGGTATAGGAAAGCAGGATGGAATTTACAGGTAGATGCTGAAATCTTTATGAGGGATGTTGAACCTCTTAATAACTTTACAAGTTTGCAGAATGCACACTTGCCCTTTTATCTGCTTCAGTGTCCCCTTGATGCTTGAGTATACTGTTGCTGCATCTCACAGTAATACTGCCACATTTCGCAACCCCTAGGTCCAGGATTAAGAATGGACATCTGCTTACAACTAGATTAGAACCAGAAGTTTATGTCTCTCAGTACAGTAGCACTTCAACAGTAATGGGCAATTATTCTGCATGTCCCTATCAGTCCATTTCCTTTCCTCAGCCTTTTCCTTCAAGGATCCTTCCAAACTTCTCTGTATCCTCCACCTTTGTCCTGTCTCCTTCTTTCCCATGTCCAGCAACTTAGCCATATTGGAAGAATACTCTCTATACAAGTTTTCTTCTAAACAGGTTCTACACAACTGTTTAGAAACATCTCAGTTTGTATCCATCTTCCATTTGTTCAAGACTATTATTGCCTCCAGTATTTGAGAATCCTTAGTGTGAGAGAATCCTCTTACTTCCTACGGGCTGTTCCCCTTGTGCCATTTCTTCCTCTCCTTGGTCTTCAACCTTCCCAGCTTTACTGACGTGTAGCTCTTAAGTTTCTCCCATTATTAAAGAAAAACCTTAATTTTACCTCACATTTTTTCTTGAGCTAAAAACCTATATTTCCCCTTACCTTCCTAGAGACATTTTTTGAAATAACGATCTACAATAAATAACTCCACTTCTCACTTTGCATTCATTCCTCAAACAGTTGGAAGTAGGCTTCAGTCTCTGTCTCTGTAGCTCCACTAAACTGCTCAGCAAATACCACAAGCAACCTCTTTTTGACCAGAGTCGGTGATGTTCGGTTCTCACCTTACAAGGCTTCTCTGTAGAATTTGACCCAGTTAGCCACTCCCCATCTCTTGAGATTCTTTCCTCATTTGGTTTCCGTGACAATTCTCTCTTTCTTGGGTCATTCGCTTACACCTTTGGTGGCCCCTTCTCAGTCTTCTTTTTGGAAAGTTTGTTGTATACTTTATCACTTAGATGTTGGAGTCCTTGAGGGCTTCCTCCCCTGCTCTCTTGTCTTTTTAACCCATGTGGCCCTTTCAAGAACATATTATTCACAGCTTTAGGTCTCACATACAAGATGACACTGTCCTCCTTTTCCACTCTCCCTTTTAAAATTTTTGGCTCAGTGTTTCTTAGCATTTTATTCTAAAAGCATGAGACTTTTCTATGGGGCCCCCAAATCTTTTATAAGTATGCCCAAAACCAAAACAAACACCCTTTTCTCAGAGCACCAAATCTAATCTTCCTTCTATATTCTTAGCCCAGGGATTGACACACATCTACCTGATTGCTCAAGCTAGAAAGCTGGCCCTGTCTTATCTCTTGCCCTCATTCATCAGGCCCAGTGTATAAGTAACTTCTGTTGACTCTGTGTTTCATCATAACCCTCACTGTCACAGTTTTAATTTGCCTCCTTCTCAAATTCTCAAATTCTTTCTAGTTTCTCACAAGGTAAATAGCATTTTGGTCCTTTGCACCTCTCCAACTCCATTGCTGACCCCTATTCTGTCCTCATTGTATGCTCCACCAAGCTACTTGCAGCTCCAGGATTCTGCCATGTCCTTTCCTCTCTCCATGCTTTCGTACATGCTGGATCCTTTCCCCGAAGCATCCCTTTTCTGGCTAGCTCCTGTTCTTCCACATTGTGACTAAAATGCTAGCTCCTCTTTGTGGCCAGAGTCATGCATTTTTAAGCACTCTGTGGCCCCATAGGAAAAATTGCAGGTTCTTTCTGCATTTTTTTTTCTCAAACTCCATGGTTATTGTTTTTTGTTTTGTTTTGCTTTGCACTTCGTTCCACCAACTGAACTCTAAGCATCTTGTAGGAATAATCTTTCTTTTTAATATGTATACCATCCGCTCACTGCCTAGAACAGAGTCAATGCTAAATAAATGTTTGTTGATGTGACATTACTGTTCCACCCCTCACTCAAGGCTATTCTGTTTTCTTCAGCACTGAATTCACATTTTATTAAAATGAGAACAAGAACACCTACAGTTCTAGATTCAGAAAGCTGGATTGTAGTTGTGTCCTTGTAACTTGAAAGATGTGTTACCTGGGATCTTTATGGTCCTAAGATAGGGGCTAGCATGAGATCAAGGATTTAAAATTGTGCTCTGAGGAGACCAAGATTTCTTGAAGGCAAGAGGGAAGATGAGGATGAGGAACTCTGTGCCCTCCTCACTTCTTTGTTGCAAAGAGGAGCTCCACTTTCATCAGTTTTCTATATTGTGATCTCATGTAGAATTTTCTTTAAACCATAGATTCCACTGCTAAAATATAATTTGGAAACCACTTCACAGGGTTATCTCTAATTCTCTTCTGGCTGAAAAAATGTCTGTGGATCTGTGAGCTGCATAGTAATATTGGTCTGACAAAGCATATCTCCCAGCAGCACAATGGAAATGCATTACATAATCTTTGTATAAAAATTCAATTTTACACTTTCTGCAGAGAAGAGAGAGGGAATGGGGATAGAGAGGGGAGCAAAGAAGAGAAAAAGAGGAACTTGGAGGCCAATGGAAAGGAGGGCAAAGAAAATGCAAATGTGAATTAACTACAGTCAGAGGAGTCCACTGCTCTCCTCCACAATCAGAAGCCATGGAGAGAACGTGCACCTCAGAGTGCAGGTGAGCTAGGAGCCTGGAATGTGCTGTTTCCAGAAGTCTTCCAAGTGTGAGCATCTCACAGTGCTAAGTTGAAGTCTAATATTCAAAGGTACACATTTTTCATACAACACAGGCCCAAAATTCAAACCAACTTCATTTGGTGTTTAATTCAAGAAAAGAGTCTTCAGTTCCAGAGCTGGAGGACAAGCTGTGTCGGACTTCAAAATACACTGCCATTTTTAAAATGATGCTGTATGTACTGTGTTTTATGTGCAATGTAAGGGGTGTTCCATTTTCCACTTAGAACTGAATATAACACACAACTCCACTATATGACATGTCTGAAATTCTCGGGTTCTGTGATTTTTCTGTGTTGTAAATCATCCTTAATCTCTTCTATGCAGGTACTATTTTACATGCAAATAACAATGTTTATTCATCTGGTGTAATAATGATTAGTATAAACAATGTAGAATGTGCTGGAATCTACGGAGGAGGTGCATAAATCTTGAGACCAAGAAAAGACTGCAGACAGCACTCATAGTGTCAGCTCTGATTTACATCGTCACATTTAAATGCAAGAAGGAATGTTGACTCTAACGAAAATCAAATACATTAAAACAAAGCTCTTTGCATTTTTGAGCGATAGACAAAACAAGCCTGAAATCTATATCTGATTTAAGTGTCCTTGATAGAAAAATATAGAAATTCTGCCTAATCATGGAGTTGGGGAAAAGAGGAATAAATCCAGATACTGAGGGGGAGAAAAAGAAATGCTAAATAGTGGCTTTATGATACAGAAATCTTTCCATTCAAGAAGTGCATTTTAAAATCCCATTGACAATGCCATATAAAGTTGAATTGCCCTTGGATTGTTCACTTTGAAAAGTAATATGGAGGATGGCTGCAATTTTAGGGTGGGAAGTCATCTGTTTTTTAGAAACCTAATTTTATAGCCCAACTCTACTGGGGACTTTTCTGAGGTTTCTGCCATCCTTTAACAAACTTGTACGTTGCTGTCACTTCCATTTATGGCACTTTCCTATTAACACTGTCCTTGGAAAATCAAGAATGGCTAAATAATAACAGATTTGAAATGTATTGTTTTGCTTTGTAAAAAATTGTTACAGGGTGAGAAAGAGATTCAGCATAAACTTTCATTAGAGCAGTCTATGTTTATCTTTCTAAAGTCTTTAGAATATTAACATGCTCCAAACCCTAAATTAAATCAAGTGAAGACCTGTCAGAAGAAGCAAACGAATGAATGTATTTCTTGCAATGCATAAATTCAATTTCACTTGAAAACATTATAGTACATTGGAACATTATAGTACATTATTTCCTTTGTTTCTTTAATTGGCAATAGTCTCATTCCTGAGCCTTGCTTTGCCCAGAAAAATCTAATGTGACACAAAAGATCTGATTTGGAAAACACAGAAGAACCTACATGTATGAGCTGGAGTACACATTGTAGTTGGTGTTCACAAGTCATTACCCATGATTTCTCATAATGAAGGTGAGTTAGTGTCTCATGAGCAGATAGACCCTGTTTTAAGGTATATGGAATTCCTTCTGGGAATGAGAGTCAGGGCATATATAATCCTTTCTCTCTCCTTCCTCTGAGGCTTTGTTCATGACATCACTCCATTTGGAACATCATCTATTTTTGTTTCCTCAAACCTGGACTTTGCTTCCTTCACTATCTTAATAATGACATAGGTTGTGGGGAAGACTTCCAGATTATTTTCCAAATTATTTTCCAAATTATGTTCCTTCTTCTTTCTAGTCCTTTGCACCTTCCTGTTTTCTCAGAATGTGAAGTTCTTTTAAAATCAATCTCTGTTGGGTTGCTGGGTATATATGGATTCTTATGCCCTTTGTTTTATGTTTATTATTATGTTTGTGGAGGAACCTCAATATTGTTGTCTAGAGTGTCTGTCCTAATTTACATTCCCACCAACAATGTACATGGGTTCCCTTTTCTACACATCCTTGCCAGCACTTATCTTTTGTCTTTTTGATATGTGTGAGGTGATATCTCATTGTGATTTTAATTTGCATTTCCACAGTAATTACTGATTTTGAGCACCTTTTCATATGTCTGTTGGCCATTTGTATGTATTCTTGGGAGAAATGTCTATCCAGGTCTTTTGTCCACTTTTAAATCAGGTCATTTTTCTCCATTGGGTTGTTTGAGTTCCTCACGTATTTTGGATATTAATCTTTTATTAGATTTGTAAGTATTTTTTCTGATTTCAAGGTTGCCTTTTCAGTCTGTGAGTTGTTTCCCTTGTGGTGCAGAGATTTCTTAGTTTGATGTAGTCTCTACCCTTGCTTATTTATTTTTGTTGCCTGTGCTTTTGGCATCATACCCAAGAAATCACTGTCAAAGTTAATATCAAGAAGAATTTTCCTTGTGTTTTCTTCTAGGAGTTTTACAGCATTGGGTCTTATGTTTAAGTCTTTAATCCATTTTGAGTTGCTTCTTGTGCATCCTGTAAGATAAGGGTCCAGTTTCATTCTTTTGCATGTAGATAACCAGTTTTCCAAACACCAATTATTGAAGAGCCTATCTTTTCCTCATCCTTATGTATATTTTTGTCCTCCTTGTTATAGATCATCTAACTGTAAGTGTGTGGATTTATTTCAGGGTTCTCTATGCTTTACCATTGGTCAATATGTCTGTTTTTATGCCTGTTCCATACTGTTTTGATTAACTGTAGCATTGTAATATGTTTTGGAATCAGGAAATATGATGCCTCCAGGTTTGTTCTTCTTTCTCCAGATTGCTTTGCCTTTTGGGGGCCTTTTGCAGTTCCATGTAAACTTTAAAGTTTTACTATTTCTGTAAAAAAATTGGCATCTTTTTAATTCTTTTAAAACTTTAAAGTTTATAACTTTAAAAAAGTGATTATTTGGAAGAATCCAGAAAATAAAATCAACCTATTTTTAAGTTTTTGAGTTTAATTTTTCTCTTTTAAGAAAAAGATAGTCTTTATTTTTTAGAGCAGTTTTAGATTCACAGCAAAGTAGAATGTATGGAGATTTCATACACAGCAAAGCAGAATATATGGAGAATGCAGGATATGCCTCCTGTCCCACATATGCACACCCCTACCCCCACCATCAAAATACTGCACTAGAGTGGCACATTTGTTGCAACCTATGAACCTATATTGACATATCATCAGTCTAGTTTTAAATGAAGGACATTTCTTTTTTTCTTCTTAAGGTATTGTTACATTAGAATAGATTCTTGAAAATGTAGAGATCTCATTATGGTTACCTAAGAGATCCAATTTGAACTTTTCCAGGATTTAAAATAAAAGAGAAGCCAAAGAATCTAAGTCAGAGCTCCCAAGACATATTTAGGAGTTTTCCTTAGGAAGGTCGGTCAAGTTCGAGGAGCAGGGTAAAGGGAGAGTCTTTGAATTAGAAAGGGTGGAAGATGGGATGCAGCATGCTGTGCATGGCTTCTGTTCAATAGAGATGGCAATCTAAGATCACATGTGCAGTGCTGTGTTTAACTGTGGGCATTAAGCTTTAAAAGGGATGTTGACTAGTTCCCCATACAGTGTTCTAGTTTGCATTTGGAGCACAGAATACAATATTTTAAAGAGGGTGATATGGTTTGGCTCTGTGTCCCCACCCAAATCTCATCTTGTGGCTCCCATAATTCCCACATATTGTGGGAGGGACCTGGTGGGAGTTGATTGAATCATGGGGGCGGGCCTTTCCCATGCTTTTCTCATCTTAGTGAATGGGTCTCAGGAGATGGTTTTAAAAATGGGAGTTTCTCTGTACAAGTTCTCTCTTAGCCTGCTGCCATCCACCTAAGATGTGACTTGCTCCTCCATGCCTTTCACCTTCTGCCATGATTGTAAGTCCAATAAACTTCTTTCTTTTGTAAATTGCCCAGTCTTGGGTATGTCTTTATCAGCAGTGTGAAAATGGACTAATACAGACAACTTTCCCCTCAAGTGTCCAGGTGTGTATGTTGGGCTACGTAGTGAATGGGAAGAACCAAATCGAAGAAGTTCAGGAGGTGAAAATGATATCTCTGGCTTGTATGTGTTCTAGTTTTAATACGATATGAGGAAAAGAAAAATCTGCTACCAATGTCATCAACAAAATCTGGAAAGAAATGTTTAAAAAGAATTAAGATTGGGGAACAAGTATAATTATCTAATTATCTTCAATTATTAAAAAGATTATGATATAAAAGGATTAGCCTGTCCTGTGGTCTCTGAAGTAGAATAAGGAACACTCTATGAAAGTTAAGCTAGGTAGCTCACACTGTTAAAAGTGGAAGAGAGGCCTTGTAAAAAAGTAAATTTGTTCCTCTGACATTTACTCAGAGTCTGAGGGAACACCTGTCACTGCACTGGGAGCAATGCTGGCTTAGGCTCTGAGAGTCAGGGTTTTAGGGCCCTGTGACATCTGGGCGTAGTCCTGCTCTTAATATTAACACCTTGGTTGGCAGTCATTAAACTTGCTAATACTCAGCTTACTCATCTGTAAAATAGAAAAAGTACCACCTATGTCTCAAGACTCTGTGAAGATAGGACAATTTATAGAAATTTGAAAGCTTTATGACTTTTAAAACTGTACTAGGCTAAATAGATACCAGATATTACTAAATGAAGACAAACATAATTTTCTCTTGATTTCAAATTTTGACTGTAAGTGTAAACTACACATTAGATTTTGAAGACTTAGTACAGAAATCATAAACTAATTGTCTTTATGTCAATGTTGAATGGTATGTTGAGTATGTTGGGTTGAAATGTATTATTAAAATTAGTTTACTTGTTTATTTTTACATTTAATGTGGCTAATAGAAACTTTAAAATTACAAATGGGCTCAGTTTGTGGTTTCTATTATATTTCTGTCAGAAAGAACTGGGCTAGAATGTCAGGAATCAGGCAAGCCAATGTAATCTTCAGAAATTATTTTTGTTCCAGATACAGCTCAGATTCTGGTGAAGGTAATCTTTTAAATACATTTTTGAGAGATTTTTTCTGAAAATCTCATTTGGTCTTCTAATCTCAAGCTGTACAGAGTATCTAAGACTTTTTTTTATAAACAATGCTCTTGCTTAATTTTGAGAACTGTATCACTACCCAAAGTAGCTATAGGCTAGACCAGTGCTTCTCAAAATTTTCATGCATAGAAATCATGGGAGCAGAAGGAGGCCTTATTTAATATAGAATCTGAGTGAGTTAGTCTGGGAAGGGGCTTGAGATGATGCCAAGGCTACAGATCTGGAAAATATACATGAAGAAGCAAGGGGCTAGAACACATTAGATCCACCAGACATAAAAATTTGGGAAGAAGGGAAGTGAGGTGCTTTTCATAAACCATCAGAAGGAACCCTCTATCCTTAATTAACTTACTCTTCTTTCTCCTCTCAGATTGAGCTGTATCTATAGAAGGTGAAATGAACAGGCCATAGCACAACTAATCTGCTCAATTCCAGTGTTGCGAAGATTGATGGATACCGTTGTGTGATCAATTTGGTCATGACACTGGGTATCAGTCATGAGCATGACTGAAATGAATGGAATCACTTTACTCCAATCTGGTTTGCTTTCATTGTGTAAACTTAACTGATCTTGAGGTTTGGGGTCAGGGAAATCAGTGCTACATCTAAGTCTACTAATCTTGGTGGGATAATTTATTAAATTATAAATTTATAAAGCTTATTCATGCATATTAGTTATTATAAGAAGCAATCAATCAACTTGCTTGCCTTACTCATGTTCTCTTCTCAAAGGTATGCTTACTTTCAGTTGAATTTAGAAAAGTCACATTTTAATGTTTATAAAAGTTAAATTTTATTATTAGATAATAAAATACATCCCCAAATTAATTTTTGAAATCAACTCAATAAAAGAATGACTAAGATTTAATAAAAAATGTTTGGAACAGTTATACAATGTTTTGAATAAGTTTATAATCTCCCAAAATGGCTACTTTGAAGAAAAAGCCATATGTGATTTTATAATTTTAAAACTTATAAATCATTATTTATGTCTCGATTTATACGTCTTTAGAACATTTTTCCAATGTGGATATGAGTCATAGTCAATCATGTCAAATCTAGTAAATAAATTCTGCATGACTGGGGTTTTTGAGGTTTTCTGGATGGAAACTTTAATTCTTGTGACCTTGAGTCTCATTTTCCATCACTCATAATGTCAAATTACTTTACTGTTGATTCCTTTTCTTGTTATTCCTGCAGTGGCCTCCTTATTTTAATTCAGATCTGGTTCAAAACATTGGCTGCTACTTTGACCTACACTGACATTTCAAAGGCTGCAGAATAATTAGTGAAATAAAAACCTAATAATTACTTTCTAACACACACCCACACAAAGCCTTTTGTTGAGCTGGCAGAATGGATTGAGATTTTTGTTGTGTTGTGTTTTGTTCTACATGATTGAGCATGGAACTAAAGTGAAATGACAGACATTTCTTGAATGCACAAAATGATCTGAAAGCTAAGATACTCAATGTTTCACATAACAGTATTGAAATCTTACTAAGAATCAACTTCATTTAATATCTGATTTTAAACTTTAAGGTCTCACAAAAAAAAGTATTTCTTTTGAGATAACTTGAAGATAGCATATGATACCATATTAATAGCAGCAATCTTTTTTTTTTTTTTTTTTTTTTTAATAGTTGTTGGCTTTTGGCTTGGCTGGAAATGATTAAACTCAGAATTCTTCTGATCCAGATATTAAGATGGCTCTAAATGTGAGTTTAACTATCCTAGGAAAATGTTTCCTACAGCATAGATATGATAAATACGTTTGTATTACACCTGCTCTTTCCTTTCAATCTGATTTGTTCACTGGGCTTAGGTGTGTGCATGGGGATCTACACATATTTAATGTAAGCAAGTGAGATCTTACTTGTACCTAGTTTCCTCAGTCAAAAGAAGAGAAAATTAGCTGGTTCCTGTTAATTGTGTATGAAGTCCAGTGTGAAAGATTCACCATTGGATCTTTGTGGTTTATACATTTTTTTCTATACAAAAAATTAATTTTGAATGTTGGGCATTATCTTACATAAAAGTTTTTTTAAATTTTTTTTCTTTGTTTTATTTCTTTTTTGAGACAGAGTCTCACTTTGTTGCCCAGGCTCGAGTGTAGTAGCGCAATCTCAGCTCACTCTAACCTTCACCTCCCAGGTTCAAGTGATTCTCCTGCCTCAGCCTCTCTAGTAGCTGGGACTACAGGCACTTTTCACACCCATTTAATGTTTGTATTTTCAGTAGAGACAGCGTTTCACTATATTGGCCAGTCTGGTTTTGAGCTCCTAACCAAGTGATTCACCTGCCTCAGCCTCCCAAAGTCCTCGGATTACAGGCGTGAGTTACTGCGTCTGGCTTATTAAAAGTCTTTTGTAGTACTACTCATTTGTAAGTCAGACACTGTTTGCCCTGATGAAATTCTTTGCAGTACAGGTGTTATTTTGTCTGTTTTGTTTTGATTATTTTTTATTGCTGTTGTTTTATTGTTTGCAGAGTCTATATTAATAGCTAACACAATCTATATGTTGAATAAACCTGCTCTTTTCTAAACAAAACAAAACATGATCTAAAGTGGTACTTCTCAAACTTTTTGATCTAATTTACACTGGAATAATGACTAAGGACCCTGAGATGTTTTGTATGTGTGTTATATTTACTGATCTCAGAAATTAAAATTGAGAAATTTAAAAATATATCTATTAATTAGAAACAAAAACAGCATATCATATGTTAACAAAATAATGTATTTTATTAAAAATAATTATATTTTTGAAACAAAAAAATTAGTGAGAAGAATATCATTGGTGTTTACATTTTGCAAATTTCCTTAATACCTAACATGTTGGAAGATGAATGAAGATATTATAGCTTATGTAGCCCCTCGAAAATTCCACTGCATAGGATACTGAGATCAAAAAAGACAACTTATATGTCACCAAATATTATTACAAAAATAATTTTGAGTTTGTGGACTCTCTGAAAATGTCTTGAGGTCCTTCAAGGGTCCTTACATCATACTTTGAGAACTGCTAGTTTAAAGATGAAAGCAAAAGTATGGCTGAACAATTCTTTATTAAATAAGGAAGATGTAAAGTGGTTCCTGAAATGGAAAAATAAAAGTTCCTTTAAGAATCTGAAGGAGGTGCTTCACAGATCTTCTCATTAAACAATAGGGCTTCACTGATTATTAAGTGTTGGCCCATAGCAGCTTTCTAAGAATCTTAAGCTTAGAGAAGGGCTTGTTTGTGAGTGTAGATTTTGTCTAGTGAACTGAAGCCAATATGAAGCTTTATAGGAAGCCCATAGGTTTTTAAAAGAATTATATTGGGGTAAACACTGTCACCTCAAATTAAAAGAGACAGAGAATATAAAATGAGAAAGAGGCCCTTGGATCTCTAAATTGCTATAAGCAGGAAAGTGGCTGAGAAAATTACTCAGCTGCAAACACTGGCCATTAATCATGGAAAAGGAAGGATGACTCAGAGAATGGAATAAAGAGGCCAGAGGACAGAGCCAAGAGCTTTGAAGAATCATTTCCAGAGAATAGAGCCCCGTCCTAATTAAGAAACTGCCAACACATCTGGCTGGATTTTAGAATTTCTATAAACCAGTGATTCCTATGTGCCTTCTATTTCGTTTTTAAAAAATTGTATCTACAGAAGTTATCTTATGTTTCTTCCTTTGTTGTATGGTGTGTGTGTGTGCGCGCACGCGTTTGTGCATGCGTGCACACAGGCAGGTATCTTGTTTCTTTCATTCACAAGTCTTCAGATTGAAAGGCAATCTACTCAAACAATACAGGAACAACGGCCAAAAGCTAATCATATCTGGACCTTATGAATCACTGGAGACTATGGGGCAGAATGTGATAATCAGCCTGCAAGTTTTCTTTCAATAATAATTGCCACTTGATATTCATGCCCTTATGCAGCTTCCTCTCACATTTAATTAGGACTGGTCCTGTGTGACCAATAGAATATGGTGGAAGTGATTGTACGTCTTCTGATGCTAGATTATGAAAGGCACTGAAGCCTTAGGCTTGGTCTCTTTCTCACTCTGCGTGAAGCTAGCTGCTCTGTTGACCGGCCTGTGTGGAGAGGAACTGAGGTTCTGGGCGATAGCTAGTAGCAACCTGCCAGTCTTGTGAGCAAAGTAGATTTGGGAAGTAGATCATTCAGCTCAAGCCTTCAGTTGATTGCAGTTCAACCCAACAGCTGACTGAATCTTATGAGACACTCTGAGCTGGGATTCCTCAGCTGAGGTGCTATTAAATTCCTGAAAGACAATATATAATTATTGTTATTTTAGGACATTAAATTTCAGCATGATCTTTTAATGTAGTAATAGGTGATTTATATATAGGCCAGACAGGAAGTGTCTTTCTGTAATGTATTATAGAACATGAAGCAGGAATTTTGAGGACAATGGTTGTGATTCACACTCAGTAGCACAGAACTTGAAGGGAATACCTTGTATTTTTCTCCACAAAGAATCAAGGCTCTTTCCTAGTCCTAGGAATATTCAGGAGTATTAATATTTTCAAGCCTTTTGAACTTTTTAAAACTGGGACTTAA
Source organism: Rhinopithecus roxellana (assembly GCF_007565055.1). NCBI lineage: Eukaryota > Metazoa > Chordata > Mammalia > Primates > Cercopithecidae > Rhinopithecus > Rhinopithecus roxellana. Next base: position 58,299,353 of record NC_044553.1, on the reverse strand, counting down.
TTTATTAATGTTAAAAATAAAAGATATCAACTATGATTTCAAAGGATCCCTTATGATTTGAAAACACCAGATTTTGTAAATCTATTTCAATACATAAAAAAAAATCTTGTTTGAAAACTCCTAGCATTTTTCCCCCCTTGGCAGATTTGGTATAATTCCTACCAATTTAAGTGAACTACCATATTTTATGTCATTTCTTCATCTATCATTAGTTGAAACCTTCTACCCAGCTTCATTATATGTAAGTGTAGGGTTTTTTCTTCCAGTTAAGAGTTAAAAATACACCATGTCACTGAATTTATTTTTAACTTGAAAAAGACAGCTTGACATTTCAGTTTCACATTAGCAATAGCCTTGGATTTTGCTTTTTATTGTTTGAAAATATATCTCAAACCAACAAAATGTGGTAGAAAATATCTGTCAAGTCAACTAAATGTAGATACAGATAGAAGTATCAGTGATAAAATGGTATAAGGATTTTTTGTTGAAAAGATGTGTAATTAATTCTGGCATCATTACGGTATTAACATTTGTAATCTGAACTGGCAGATTTATTTCAATTCATTCATAGTGTTTATTATGTGTGCTATGTTTTTACTCAATAACTGGTAAATTCTAAAGGTAATTTGGGTATTTAAAAAATTTCTTCCTCGATACAGCAAAGAAAGGTAATGAAGAGGAACTACTGTCTTTTCATATTAAGATCTCTTTAATTCAGCAATAAATATTCACCAAAGTGCATGCTATCTTCAGATAAGGTCACTTTGACCATCTATTCCATTAAAAATATGTTTATTTTACTTACAGGTATCATCCATTAGGACAGGCAATTGACGTTTCGGCTAGTGGCCTTTGTCAAGGAAATAAAACTTACTTTTAATGAAATGGAAGTTTCTAAATGACCCAATCTCAAGAAGCATGCACTTTGGTGAATATTTATTTATTATAAACTAGTCAGCTGAAAATGCAATTTGTGCTGCTGAAGGTGATCTGGTTATTTATGAATAGTAATATCACTCATGTTCATCTAATTAGAAAAAAAATCTTTGAAAATCATGCAGGCATTCAACAATCTCTTTAATTTTTGCTCTCATTTAGCTTTTACTTTCCTTCTCAATGCTTTTTTAAACACTTGTATCTTCTCCCTTTTTAATGTATTCAATTTTTTGCCTCTCATATTGTCCCTATCTCTCTACTTTTTCTTTCTTCATTAAATTAAAATCATTATTTTTTTCTTCTAGAAAAAAACTCGAGGCTACAGCATAAGCACATTTTTCTTTTGCCTTTGCTTTTCCTCTTCCCTTTTCTCCTGTCTCCCAACTTCTTCCCATTTTCAATGTCAGACAAGCATTTACTGACATTGCTTGTTACCGGAATTACTGGAGTAACCCCCAGTTACTCCAGGGATGGCAGAATGACCACACCTTTTCAAGAGTAGCCCGGCTCTCAGTACAAAGACATATGGGGCAATATCTTAGCAATAAATAAATAAAGGGAGAAACTAATTATTATTCTACAACCCTCAGCTCATTAATATTTTAATCTTAACATTTCACATGCCATTTGACTTTGATGACAACGTGTCAACACAACAGCCAGAATTAGACTTTTCCCTGCTGCTTAAAATCAAACTAAGTAGCTCACCTACAAACTTCTTCCTTAATAGCAATTGAGTAGAAATCTTATGATATGTGTATACTGGTTAATGAATTTGTGGCCAATGGCTACTTCTAGTCCTGTAAAATCCCCCAAATTGACTTTCTGCAGTCTACTTAAGGTACAAAGGCTGTGGTAACAAAAAAATCCCTTAATTTCAGCAGCATAATTATAACCTATTTTTTATTAGCATAATGGATACTGATTTCTTTTGCACCGCGGGTTGCCTGAAGGGCTTTATCCACTACAGTTACTCAGGGAACCAAGCCAATAGAGGTTCCTTGGCATATGCTTATGTAACTCTGTGGCGTGTGGGACATAGTACACTGGCTCTTGTATCTTTCACCCAGGATGACACATTGTTACTTCTGTTCATATTTCATTGGTCAGAGAGTCATATACCCTCACCTAACTTCAAATGGCTTGAAAAAGTGCAGTCCTATCGTGAGTCTGAGAAAAGCTGAGAACAGAAACATTTATGCATGGCTCCATTCACTATATGGGGCTCTGACATACTCACGGGGTCACTAGAATTGTGGATTATGGGTTTAAATGTAACTATACCACCAGAAGACCAGTTATTTTACTTAGCTTCACTTTGGATAATTATGGATGCTGAATTATATGTCATTACGTTGTAGTGGCTGGAGGAGAGCAGCCAGGGATGGTTCAAAGTGAGACACTGTCAGTCTATGAAGTCACCATAAGCTGGGACTCATTTTTGCTTTTTAGCTGAACCTTTGTGTTTGGATCAAATTATTCTAACTCACCTTGTTTAATGCCAGGTTCTTGGATTATTTCTTTTGTTTTTGGCAAGTTCATGAGAAACATAACAAATTCATATGGTTCAAGGGAAAGAAATAGGTAAAATAGAAACCCAATCTCTTAGCTATAAAACTATCAGATAAAATAGTACTTCACATTTCTTATTAAAATCACTTTCAGTACTTTATAAACTATTACAGAAAATTGATTTTTTCTTGTATTCATTTGGATAGCACTGATAGCCAGCGAGCATATTATTTTTGTAAATTTATATATTGTAGCAATCAAATCGTGAGACACAAAATTTTATCTCAGGTTTTTAAACACAAAAATGTATATCATTTGTGAAATATTATTTTTAAAATCTACTTTTTTTTTTTTTTTTTTTTTTTTGAGACAGAGTCTTGCTCTGTTGCCTAGGCTAGAGTGCAGTGGTGCAATCTTGGCTCACTGCAACCTCCGCCTCCTCAGTTCAAGAAATTGTCCAGCCTCAGCCTCCCAAGTAGCTGGGATTACAGGCTTGTGCCACCACACCCAGATAATCTTTTGTATTTTCTATAGAGCTGGGGAGTTTCACCATGTTGCCCAGGCTGGTCTTGAACTCCTGGCCTCAAGTGATCCGCCCACCTAGGCCTCCCAAAGTGCTGGCATTATAGGTGTGCACCACTGTGTCCGGCCTTAAAATCTACTTTCTGATATGTATACTTATTGTTTTTATTTCATCTCATTATATTGGACAAAACTTCCAAAATCATTGACATAAATATGAACTATTAAATGTATTTACTTGGTCTTGATTTTTAAAATTTATTTTTATTTTTTGTGGGTACATAGTAGGTGTTTATATTTATGAGGTACATGAGATATTTTGGTATAGTCATCCGATACATAATAATCACATCATGGAGAATTGGGAATCCATCCCCATTTTATCCCTGTGTTATAAACAATCCAATTATAATTTTAGTAATTTAAAAATTAAATTATTAGGGACTATAGCTGCCCCATTGTGCTATCAAATACTAGGTCTTATACTTTCTTTCTAATTATTTTTTTGGATCTATTAACAATCCCCACATCCTCCTGCCACACCCCAATATGCTTCCAAGCCTCTGTAACAATCCTTCTATTCTCTATTTCCATGAATTCAACTGTTTTGATTTTTACATCCCACAAATAAATGAGGACATGGAATATTTGTCTTTCTGTGCCTGGCTTATTTTACTTAACATAACAACCTCCAGTTCCACTCTTGTTGTTGCAAATGACAGGCTCTCATCCTTTTTTATGGCTAAATGGTACTCCATTATGTATAGGTACCACTTTTTTTTTAATCCATTCATCCGTTGATGGACACAGGTTGCTTTTAAATCTTGGCTATTGTGAACAGTGCTTCAACAAACATAGGAGTGCAGCTATCTCTTCAATATACTCATTTTCTTTCTTTGAGGTATACATCCAGCAGTAGAATTGCTGGATCCACATCCTCTCCAGCATTTGTTATTGTCTGACTTTTAGATAAAAGCCATTTTTAACTGGCATGAGATGATATTGTAGTTTTGATTGCATTCCTCTGATGATCAGTGATGTTAAGCATCTTTTCATATGCCTGTTTGCCATTTGTGTGTCTTCTTCTGAGAAATGTCTATTCAAATCCTTTGCCCATTTAAATTGAATTATTAGATATTTTTCTATAGAGTTGTTTGATCTCCTTATATATTCTGGTTGTTGATGCTTTGTCAGATGGGTAGATCGCAAATATTTTCTCACATTCTGTGGATTGTGTGTTCACTTTGTTGACTGTTTCTTTTGCAGGGCAGAAGCTTTTTAACTTGATGTGATCCCATTTGTCCATTTTTGCTTTGGTTGCTTGTGCTTGTGGGGTATTACTCAAGAAATTTTTGCCCAGACCAGTAACCTGGAAAGTTTCCTCAATGTTTTCATGTGGTAGTTTCGTAGTTTGATGTCTTAAAGTCTTTAATCAATTTTGATTTTATTTTTGGATAAGGTGAAAGATAGAAGTCTGGTTTCATTCTTCTGCATATGGATATCATTTTACCTGAACCATTCATTAAACAGACTGCCATTTGCCCAAAGTATATTTTTCACACGTTTGTTGAAAATGAATTCACTTTAGGTGTATAGATTTATTTCTGGGTCCTCTGTTCTGTTCCTTTGGTCTACATGTCTGTTTTTATGACAGTACCATGCCATTTTGGTTACTATAACTCTGTAGTATAATTTAAAATTAGGTAACGTGATTCCCCCAGTTTTGTTCTGTTTGCTCAGGAAGGGTTTGGCTATTCTGGGTCTTTTGTGATTCCGTATGAATTTTAGAATTGTTTTTTCTGTGAAGAACATCATTAGTGTTTTGATAGAGATTGCATTTTGAATCTGTAGGTTATTTTGGATAGTATGGATATTGTAATAATATTAATTCTTCCAATCCATGAACATAGAATCTCTCTCCATTTTTTGGTGTTTTCCTTAATTTCTTTCATCAGTGTTTTACAGTTTTCATTGTAGATATATTTCATTTCTTTGGTTAATTCCTAGGTATTAAATTTTATTTGAGGCTGTTGTAAATGGGATTACTTTTTAAATTTCTTTTTCAGATTGTTCACTGTTGACATATAGAAATACTACTGATTTTTGTGTATTGATTTTGTATCCTGTAAGTTTACTAAATTTATCAGTTTTAGTAATTTTTTGATGGAATCTTTAGGTTTTAGCACATATAAGATTGTACCATTTATAAACAAGGATAATTTGGCTTCCTCTTTTCCAATTTGGATGCCCCTTATTTCTTTCTCCTGTCTGATTGCTCTAGCTAGGACTGCCAGTACTATGTTGAATAATAGTGGTAAGAGTGAGCATCCTTGGGTTCCAGATCTTAGAGGAAAGGATTTCAGTTTTTTGTCATTCACTATGATACTAGACATGAGTCTGTCATGTATAACTTTAATTGTGTTGAGGTGTGTTCCTTCTATAACCAGTTTTTTGAGGGCTTTTATCATGAAGGGATGTTCAATTTTATCAAATTCTTTCCTCAGCATCAATTGAAATGATTATATGGTTTTTGTCCTTCATTCTGTTGATATAATATATCACATTGATAATTTGCACACGTTGAAGCATACTTGCATTCCTGGGATAAATCCCACCTAGTTAGGATGAATGATCTTTTTAATGTATTGTAGAATTTGGTTTGCTAGTAGCTAGTTGAGATATTGGCATGTTGTTTTCTTTTTTGATGTGTCTTTGTCTGGTTTTGGTATCATAGTAAGACTGGCTTCATAGAATGAATTTAGAACTTTCCTCTTCTCCACTATGTTTCAGAATAGTTTGAGCAGAATTAGTATTAATTCTTGCTTAAATATTTGGTGGAATTCAGCAGTGAAGCCACTGGGTCCTGGGCTTTTCTTTACTGGGAGACATTTTCTGATGGCTTCAATCTTGCTACTTGTTATTAGTCTGTTCAGGTTTTGGATTTCTTCATGGTTTAATTTTGGAAGGTTGTATATGTCAAGGAATTTGCGCATTTCTTCTAGGTTTTCCAATTTATTTGGCATATAGTTGCTTATAGGTAGCCACTAATTGAGATGTCAGTTTTGCTCTGGTCTCTATTATTTTTCTTCTATTAATTTTAGGTTCAGTCTGTTCATTCTTTTCTAATTCTGTAAGATGCTTCATTAGGTTATTTGTTAGAAGTTTTTCTTTTTTTTTTTGATGTAGGTACTCATAGCTATAATTTTACCTGTTAATGCTGCTTTTGATATATTCCATAGATTTTGGTATGTTATGTTTCCATTATAATTTGTTTCAAGAAATATTTTAATTTTCTTCTTAATTTCTTCATTGACCCACTTGGTATTCAGGAGCATATTGTCTAATTTTCATGAATTTATATAGTTTCCAAAATTCCTCTTCTTATTGATTTCTAGTTTTATTCCATGGTGATCAGAAAAGATACTTGATAGTATTTCAATTTTTTGAGTGTTTAAGATTTGTTCGTTGCCTAACATATGGTCTATCTTTGAAAATGATACGTGCTGAGGAAAATAATGTATATTATTCACCTGTTGAATGAAATGTTCTGTAAATATCTATTAGGTGTATTTGTTTCATAGTTTAGATTAAGTTTGATGTTTCTTTGTTGATTTTCTGTCTGGGAGATCCATCCATTGCTTAAAATGGGATGTTCAAATCTCCAGATATTATTGTATTGGAGTCTCTCTCTCTCTAGCTCTAAGAATATTTGCTTTATAAATCTAGGTGTTCCAGTGTTCAATGTATAAATATTTACAACCAGTATATATCTTCTTGCTGAATTGACTCCTTTATCATTATATAAAAACCTTCTTTGTCTCTTCTTACAGTTTTTGTCTTACAATCTGTTTTGTCTGATATAAATATAGTTACTCCTACTCTTTTCTTGTTTCCATTGGCATGAATTCTTTTTCTACCCCTTTATTTTCAGTCTGTATCTTTATAGGTGAAGTCTGTTTCTTGTAAGCAACAGATCATTGGGTCTTTTTTTTTTTTTTTAAATCTATTCAGCCACTCTATGTCTTTTGATTAGAGAGATTAGTCCATTTACAGTCAATGATATTATGAAAAATAGAGATCCTTCCTCCCTTTTATTATTTGCTTTCTTGTTGTTTTGCTGTCTTCTCTGTTTTCCTTTCTTCCTGTCTTCTTTTTAGTGAAGGTGATTTTCTTTGGTGATATGCATTAATTTCCCTTGCTTTTCATTTTTTGTGTGTATCTGTTGTATGTTTTTCAATTTGAGGTTACCATGAGGCTTGCAAGTACTGTCTTATAACTCATTATTTTAAAGTGATAACAATTTAACACTTACTGAGTAAACAAACACACAAAAAGAAAACCAATAAAAACTCTACACCATAAATTTGTCCCCCTGCTTTAAATTTTTTTTGTTGTTTCTCTGGCTGAGTATACTGTCTATGTATAGAAAAGTTACTGTAGTTATTATTCTCAATTGGTTCATCATTTAGTCTTCTATTTAAGTCAAGGGTACACACCACAATTACGGTGTTATATTATTTCGTGTTTTTCTGTGTGCTTTCCACACATCTGAACTTTTTTAACTTCAGATGATTTCTTCTTAATTACTAACCTCCTTTTCTTTCAGACTGAATAACCTCCTTTAGTGTTTTATTGGTAGGACAGATCTTGAATTGATAAAATCCTTCAGCTTTTGTTGTCTGGGAAGGTCTTTATTTCTCCTTCATGCTTAAAGGATATTTTCACTTGATATACTATTTTAGGGTAAAAGTGTTTTTCCTTCAGCACTTTAAATATGTCATGCAACTCTCTCCTGGCCTGCAGGGTTTCTGCTGAAAAGTCTGCTGCCAGATGTACTGGAGCTCCATTGTATTGTAATTGTTTCTTTTCTCTTGCTGCTTTTAAGATCCTTTCTTTATCCTTAACTTTTGGGAGTTTGATTATTACATGCCTTGAGGTAATCTTCTTTGGGTTAAATCTGCTTGGTTCTATAACCTTTTCTTACTTGAATGTTGATATCTTTCTCAAGGTTTGGGAAATTCTTTGATATTATCCTGTTGAATAAACTTTCTACCCCTATCCTTTCTCTACCTCTCTTTAAAGGCCCAATAACTCTTAAATTTGTCATTTTGAGAGTATTTTCTAGACCTTGTAGGTGTACTTTATTGTTTTTTATTCTTTTTTCTTTTCCTCCTTTGACTGTGTATTTCCAAATAGCCTATCGTCAAGCTCACTAATTCTTTCTTCTGCTTAATCTATTTTGCTGTGTGAGACTCTGATGCATTTTTCAGCGTGTCAATTGTGTTTTTCAACTCTAGAATTTTTGCTTCTTTTTAATTATTTTAGCCTCTTTGTTAAATTTATGTGCTAGAATTCTGAATTCCTTATCTGTATTACCCTGAATATTTTTGAGTTTCCTCAAAAATTTTTCTTCAAAGTATTTTGAAGTCTGTTTCTCCAGGGTTTGTGCTTGGTGCTTTATTTGGTTCATTTGGTAAGGTCTTGTTTTCCTGGATGGTGTTGATGCTTGTAGATGTTTTTGGTGTATGGGCATTGAAGAGTTAAGTCTATTTTAGTCTCCACTTTCTGGGCTTGTTTGTGCCTGTCCTTCTTTGGAAAGCTTTCCAGGTATTTGAAGAGACTTGGGTCACAAACCCAATAAGGCTGTGGTTTTTGAAGTCTCATAGAGGTACTGCCTTGGTGGTCTTGGATAGGATCTTGTAGAATTCTCTGGATTACGAGGCAGAGACACTTGGATTTTCCTATTTTTGCAAACAAACCTAGTCTCTCTTTCTTTGTGCTGAGCCACCTGGAACTTGGGGGTGTGGTGATGCAAGCACCCTTGTGGTCACCACTAGTGGGACTGCACTGAGTCACACCTGAAGCCAGTCCTCCCCAAATGGTGGTGAGCTCTCCAAAGCTCAAGGTATGTCCACAGATGCTGTCCGGGAGCCAGACATTGGAGTCAAAAACCTTGGCCATTTACCTGATGTTCTATTCTATTACATCTAAGGTAACACTCAAACCACAATACAAAGTCTTCCCCACTCTTCCTTCCCCTTTCCACAGGCAGAGAAGCCTCCACCTGTGGCTACCACCATCACCACCAGATCATGAGGGTTCTGCCACACCATACCAATGTTCACTTAAAGTCCAAGGACTCTTCCCTCAGGTTATGGGTTAAATATGCCAGACCTGGTACTTACCTTCAGGGCAGTGGGCTCCCCTCTGTCCCAGGGCAGGTCCAGAAATGCTATCCAATAACCTAGTCCTAGGCTTGAGGACCCCAAGAGCCTACTTGTTGCTCTGCCCCACTGTGGCTGAACTGGTACATAGGGTACAATGAAAAATCCCCTTTACTTTTCCCTCTGCTTTTCTCAAACAGGAGTCTTTCACCATTGCCACCACAGCTGGGAATGTGCTGGGTCACACCTGAAGCCAGCAAGTTTCAGAGCCCAAGGCCCAGAGCATACTCCCTGGGTATTTCTTCTGGTTATTCAGGGCCCAAGAGCTCTTACATCACCAGTTGATGAATTCTTCCAGGACTGGGGTTTTTCTCTCCAAGATAGCAAGTTTCCTTTTGGCCAAGGTTATGTCTAGAAATGTTGCCAGGAGCTAGGACCTTGAATGGGGACCTGACGACTCTTCCTGGTGCCCTATTGTACTGTGGCTAAACCGTTATCCAAGATGTGAGACAAAATCCTTGTACTCTTCACTCTCCTTAAGCTGAAGGAAGGAGTCACTTTCATTTCTGTGAGCTGCACTCCCTGGGCATGGGGGAGGGATGGCATCAGTGCTTCATTAGCTACCCTGGCAGGTGTCTCCCTAGGTTACATGCCTCCCTAGACACTGGCTCTAAGCCCAGCCTTGTATTAGGAGTTGCCTGGAAATTTCAGTCCTTGTGTCCTAGACTGTCTTTCATGTTTACTTAGAACTCCAGAGCACTTCAGCTTATAGTCATGAAGCTTGCAAGAAAGTCGAGTTCTAACTGCTGGGGCAGATGACTCTCCTCTGGCTAGGGCTGGTCCAACTGCTTTCTCCACTGTGGGCACTGGCTGTACCCAGCATGGCTTTATTCTCTGCTCTGACAGGGTAGCACTGAGTGCAATGTAAAAAGTCCCCCAGTCACTGTGCTCTCCCAAAGTGCACAGATTCTCTGTCTGTGCCACATAGCTGCTTCAAGGAGATGGGGGAGGGATGGCATTAGTGATTTGGGACCATCTCTCCTCCCCTCTTAAATGCCTCTTTTGTTAGAAAAAGTTAAAACCAGGTACTATTATTTATTATTGCTTACCTGATTTTTGGCTCTTGTGACAGTTGCTAAAATTTGCTGTTTCCCAGTTAGAATGGCAATCATTAAAAGGTCAGGAAACAACAGGTGCTGGAGAGGATGTGGAGAAATAGGAACACTTTTACACTGTTGGTGGGATTGTAAACTAGTTCAACCATTATGGAAAAGAGTATGGCAATTCCTCAAGGATCTAGAACTAGAAGTACCATATGACCCAGCCATCCCATTACTGGGTATATACCCAAAGGATTATAAATCATGCTGCTATAAAGACACATGCACATGTATGTTCATTGCGGCACTATTCACAATAGCAAAGACTTGGAATCAACCGAAATGTCCATCAGTGACAGATTGGATTAAGAAAATGGGGCACATATATGCCATGGAATACTATGTAGCCATAAAAAAGGATGAGTTTGTGTCCTTTGTAGGGACATGGATACAGCTGGAAACCATCATTCTCAGCAAAGTATCGCAAGAACAGAAAACCAAACACCGCATATTCTCACTCATAGGTGGGAACTGAACAATGAGATCACTTGGACTTGGGAAGGGGAACATCACACACCGGGGCCTATCATGGGGGGGAAGGGGGGAGGGATTGCATTGGGAGTTATACCTGATGTGAAGGACGAGTTGATGGGTGCTGACGAGTTGATGGGTGCAGCACACCAACATGGCACAAGTATACATATGTAACAAACCTGCACGTTATGCACATGTACCCTAGAACTTAAAGTTTAATAATAATAAAAAAAAAAAATTTGGTGTTTCTAGCGGAAGGGCAAACAATGTAGGTGTTTAGTCCACTATCTTGTTCCCTCTACTTTTGATTTTAATGGAAGTAATGGAAATGTTGCTAGCATTTTCTCAAGAGGAGTGTTGTAGTCTTTTTTCCTGTTTTCCTTAATTCTTTAAAATATTAGTAATTATACTTCATTCTATCAAATTCTATCAAGGCATTTGGTTTGTCTTATTTTTTCCATGGATTTGATACAGATTTTTAATTTTTTAAGTCTTTATCACGTCTTTTTGTTTTTGCCTTCCCTTTGTTTCTTATTAACTCTCATTTTATTTTTATTTTTTGCTTTCAGTTGGGATTGTGCTATTGAATATTTCATAATTTCACTTACTCATATTTTATTCAGGATATTTGTTTACACATTATTTTCTGCAATTTTGGTAAGATCGTAGTATTGGGGAACCATACTTGAAAACTTGTGAGAAACAATATATTATGTAAGGCCAGTTTATTAATGCAGTTTCTGTCATAAAGAAAATATATAGAGAGACAAGCAAACTTGAAGTAGTTCTCTACAGCCAGGTAGACACTAGTTTCTGCCAATATCCTTTCAATTTGGAAATAATATAATCCTTAAGAGAAAATGCATCTTTAACTTTAGAATTATTCCAAAACGATCTTTGGTGCTCAGAGTATGAAGATACCTTCCAAAAGTATGTAGACCTCCTAGTAGTAACAATTTTCTCAGTTTAAGTTTGGAATTGGTCTATAAAGAAAGTAAGCCACAGTTTTAATTTTCTTCTAACAGATATGCTAATTAGTTTATTTAATTTAAAGTCTCATCTTGGTAATATTCATGACCAGAAATTAGTCAATTACCAGGTGTTCCGTAAGCTCTCTTTGCCAGCAGTATGTTAGGTGGTAGATAGGAAACTGAGAGGCCAGTGAAAGGAAGTTCTTCCTCATCCCAAATCAAGAAATCATCTAATAGCAGATACTTCTGAGAAAGAACAGGGGCTAGTGTCAGTATTTTGACAACAGCTCTAGAGTAATTAGGAAGAAAGACCGGTTTCAAAGACCACTGGGAATTCTTAGGAAGACCAATCATACGAAAATAGATTTTCAGCTGCCTCCCTATTTCAAATAAAGAACAAATAATAGAGCTATAGGATCTTTGAATTAAAAGGGCAGTTGTTTTTCAGCTTTACTGCACATTAGAATCAGCTGAGGGACTTGTAAAATTCTGATTCCAAGACTTCATCACAAATCAATTCATTTAGAATCTCTGTTAGTGGGACCCAGGCATCAGTAGTTTTTAAAGCTCCCCAGTTGATTCCAAAGTGGAGGCAAGTTTGAAAAACACTGTGCTAGGATTACTTATCAACTATACCACATCATGTTGGGGGTGGAGAAAGGTTACTTTTATAAATTACCCTTGCCTTGGCATCATCTAAGATCATGTGAATCAGAATCCCTAGATCTATGTCTGAGTCCCTCAAAGAATCGGTTTGAATAGTTAAAAGAGCAGTTTTGCTATCTAGAGACCACATTGTAAATACACTTATAATTAACTGAGATTCTCACAGGAGCTAACTTTTCTGGTAAGTGCTTGCAAATAATAATGAATTCCCTTTTAAGGTATTATTAATTCTTTTGTATAATATATTTGCATATGGATGATCTCATGTGATGACTACAATTGTTTGCTAAGGCAGTCAACACAAGGATTTGCAGTATCATTTGCACAGGTGGTAAGAAATCAAGACCATTAGTTGTATAAGATCATTCAAACTTGAAGACATGCTCTAAGGTTTTCTATCCTCTAGGTCACTACCACATTAATGCATGTATGATTGTGTAACTTCTGGGTTTCTATCGTATGACAGGATCATAATCTACCATATATGCTAAGATTTGACAAGGTTCCTAGAACATGGACAAACGTGGTGCTTAGGTACAATCTCTCTTTATGATCATGTAGGGAGATTATGTGTCTCATTTATTTATTTATTTGTCTTTAGATAGGTCTCACTATGTTGTTGCCTAAATTGGTGTTGAATGGCTGAGCTCAAGCCTTCCTTCTACCTCAACTTCCAGAGTAGCTGAGATTACAGGAATGCACCATGGCACTCAATTTATGTGTCTTTATTTAATCATGTATTTCTGTGCACTGGGAATCAGTTGATACACAGTAGTACCTTCACAATCATTGGTCTTAGAGTGACATATAAGGGTCAAAATAAACTTATTGATAATGGCTACTTCTTGAGGAGTCACTCTGTGCAAGAGATTGTGATAAAATTTTTCTATTTTCCATGATTATTCATTCCTAATAATAATAATAATGTGAGGAAGTATTATCACACCTTTTTACAGTGGAAGAAATTGATGCTCAGAATGGTATCATGTCCTCCTTCAAGACTGCTAGATATTAGTGGAAAAGGGATTCAAATCCAGATCTGTTCAATGCCAAGCTTGTCTTCCAACCAGCATGCAAACAGCTTCCATATATTGCTAGCACTTAGATAAGCAGCTCAACTCCCTGGGAGAAAGTACCTGCATATCTTTGTCTAGTGGCTAAGGAAAAAGTAGCCACTATAATTGAATTGTTATGATTTCATAGTCAGGGCCAATGTCTTCTTATATATCTGTTTGTCTTCATGTATTCTTATGTAGAGTATGATACAGTAAGTACTCAGTAAGGCAGTGTTCCCAAACTTTAATGTGTATCAGGATCAGTTGGAGAGCTGATTCAGCATACAAAAGCCCAGGCTTGCTGAAATAGGGCGAGGCCAAGGTCTTTGTATTTTTACCAAGTTCTTCAGGTGACTCTGCTACCCACCAAAGTTTGGGAACTACTGTATGGGGTCAATTAATCACCATGCAAGTATCATTAATTCTAGGAAGCGATGCAGAGCTGCAAGTAAAATATACATGGTGGTAAATATAGAACTGTATGCAGATGTGAATATATGTGTCTCTATCTCTATATATAAAATATTACAATCAAGACTTTCTTAACCTGTGCCCCATGGGACACAAGTTCTGGGTGTAGTTAACGTGTAGGCTGTAAATAAAATGTGTGGCAGATCCATTTGAGTAATACTACAAGTTGGGCCTCCTTCATGAATATTTATAATTCTCAATAGAATAAAAATGGCTTTGAGAATTCCTAAGAATGCAAGTTTTTTATTTGATTAATTTTTAGTAGCCATGTAAACATATAAACTTTTTTACTGACCCAGGCATATTTGAACTTGTTTTTCCTGCATATCTAATAATGTCCCAGGCACCAATTTGAGAAGCATCAGTATAATAACAAAATAATTTAAAGATGTATGAAACACAATTTAAGATAACTCCCTTTAAAAATATGTACAGTCATTCTTTTTAAACACAGAAATGTGAAAATGTGATGAAATACTGAAATATTAGTGAAAAACAGTATGAGGAACATATAATAAAGGGATATGTTAAAATAATATATATTTTAATGAGATGTGTAGCTGTGATGCTGTGACAAGATGCATAAGATAGAACAGGATAGTAATATGTGTATGTTCCAGGACTGTAATGAGATTCATGAAGAGTTCTATGTAATAAGATATATATGTTAAAACGCTGTAATGAGGTGACTTCGTGAGTTCGTTTAATGAGCCATGACTCAGGAAGTGTCCTGTAAGATGGGCATCCTTCAGGGCTGAAATGAGATGGGTGAAAGAAAAAGTGTAATGAGCTGGTCACGTAAAGGAGAAGCAGGATAATTAGACACATAAAGGAAGGATGGGAGAGTATATAAATTTTCAAAATATGTAAGATATAATGGAAACTAGGTTTTAATGTAATAAGATACAGAAATGAAATGACAATGAGATACAAAAACGGAATTGTGTAATGAGATATGTAAGGACTGTGTAATGAGATGTGCATGTTTAAGGGTTTTGTAATGAGATGCAAGATGGGAAGGTGTAATGAGATGAGCACGTTAAATAATCTAATGAGGGGCATGAAGGAAATGATGTCATGTCACATGAAAATTGAAGAAAGTAATGAGATGTGCATTTTTAAGTACTGTAATAAAAAGCATAAAAGAAACTAAGGAGAATGAAGAGATACAGAAATCAAATCTTGTTATTATAATGTGAAAAAAGAACAAAAAGCAATGAGAGAAGACGTCTCATACCCCTCATTTCTAAGACCATTCTCTTCCACAAACTTATTCTGACCTGGACAAACATTTTTGCTGTCCAACTACATACTAAGCACTTCTGTGGGAATATAAAGACACACATGATTGCCATCGAGGGCTCACGGATACAAGCAAGTATATACAAAATAAGGCAATGTATTATAAATGTTAATAAAATAGTACAAAAGTTCAGAGAAGAGAGATTATTTTGGGTCAAGATATTTTACACATCACTAGAAACAGATGTTCCCTTGTGTTCTTTTCAAGTTTTATAATTCCACTATTATTCATTTCTTCATTCCTTTGATCCCTGGATTTTCTCCCTGTACTAACTGTTCTTGCATAAGTAGATCTTACTTAAAAAAAAACCTGGTTAAATATCCCATTCTCAAATACTATATTTTAATTTTACTCCAACTTAAAAAGCAAAAGACAACAAAAATAAACTTTTACAATATTTTACACATTTCTTTACATACATATTACATAGGTGCAATGAAATATATCACAATATAGCATATTTTTCTGAGTAGTGAATATTAAGTATCATCTGTCTGAGTGCTCTTCCTAGTGGGAGTTAGATCTGATTCAGTTTTATTCACCAACCTGAACTAAAATGTTCACACCATAGATTCTTAGTAAATAATTCTTGAGTAATTGGTGGGACATAGTCCCTAGTAGACTTTATTCATGAAAATGCAAATAAAATTAGTAAATAGATTCCTAAGATTGATCCAGTTTTAATAAAGTTGCAACAATCCCCCTACTTCAAGAAAATCCTACCTTCCAAAATTAGAATTCTTCCACATGAAAGAAATAGCTTTATTCATGAGTTTGTTGAGGGGATTTGGTTTCACCATAAAGACATTAACCCCTGTATAAGCGTGCCCTGCCTCGTTTTTCACCAGACAGCTGTTTGCTTCATTTAAAAGTACTTAAGTATATTCAGGAACTCAAGTGCTATTTTAATCAGTCTTGGAAGGAAATAACAGAGTGATTCATTACTGAGCTCATCAACCTGAGAAACTATTGTTTCAGATGTCATTCTTGAGTATTCTTCATTACGAAATGGCCTTCACATTATAATGAGCCTAGATGGAACTGCATTGATCTAACTTTTAATTTTATTTTATATGTCCTATATTGAGTCCACCTGGGAGGTGAATCTTTTTCAATTATTTATAAACTGGATGCAGCTGTGAAGTGCACAGTGCAGTAATCCCAATAATTTATATGGGATTTTTTTCCACAGGTTATGCATATGATGAAATAACATTCATAACTGATCAAAGCTCCAGAGACAGTCACATATCACAATACATGAAACATATTTACTTGTCAGATGGAAGAGAAAATCCATCCTTACTCCATCAGGGTATTGGCCTTCTGTTTTCTCTCCAGGATTCTCTCAGCAAAAACTTGCTTGCCAGCTTGGTATGCATGAGTTCAAAATTCCTCTGCGTGTCTGAGGTATTGATTATTTTTCAAATTGTTTCTCAGGTTTCTCTCTCTATCCTCATTCTCCTTGACCTTTATGTTAATTCTGAGGACACTTATCAAATGCTTCTACCAACTCTTGCAAACAGGCCTTTGCTCTCTTGCTCTGGCCAGGTTTGTCTTTGTTTCTGCTATAGAGTGGGATACTTCCTTTCATTACATTGAATAGCGGGAATAGCAGCTGCAGAATTAAAAGTTTTGTGAATTATACTTTTCCAACAGTCTTTTTGCTGTTTTTGTCCAATCTCGACCCCTGAACTTATTCTGGACATCCATAGATATGGGACAATTTGACGACTTCAGTCTTTGTACTTCCTGCTACTAGAATGTTCAGAGAAAACTGCAAAATTGTTTGACAAGGGCTATTCTTCCTATTATTATGGATGACATCCTATCTTCTCACTTGCAAACAATCAACATGCCTGGTCTATTTAAATAAGAAGCTACACTTGCTCATCTGCCCTCCAAACCCCAAATACATTAGTTTGTGGTTTTTAGGGAACGATTTTATTCTAGAAGAAGACAGAACACATGAGTTAATTTAAGAGAAATTAAGCATGGGTTAATTTAAGAGAAAAAAAAAGCATTCAACTGGCTTGGACTCTTTTATTCTACACTGAATGTTAGCAAAAAGGTAAAATTATACTAAGAAAAGGGATCAGTGGATTATAACTTAAGAGTCCTAGACCCAGCCAAGATATTCACCTGTCAGAGTGAAAGAAAAGTATTTGTGAATTGAGAATATATCACCTACACGCATACAATATGATGAACACACTCAAAAAATTCTAAATAAATAACACATGACTCAAATCAGACTCCTCAAAATTGGAAAAGGTGAAATACAAAAAACAAAGACATATAGAATCAGTCTCTCTTTCTTTCCCTCTCTCTCATTCTTTATCCCTCTCTGGAAATGGGTAATAATAAGTAATGGGATATAGTTGAGTCAAAAAAATGATTCTTAAAATATAAAGACATAGTACAAGGGAATAAAGTTGAACTAAAAGTACAAAACTATCTTAGCATAACCTAGGATATGAGATAAAAGCGGGTTTAAAAAATGCTTTACACTTTGGGAGGCCAAGGCAGGTGGATCACGAGGTCAGGAGATCGAGACCATCCTGGCTAACATGGTGAAACCCTGTCTCTACTAAAAATACAGAAAACAATTAGTCGGACTTGGTGGCGGGCACCTGTAGTCCCAGCTACTTGGGAGGCTGAGGCAGGAGAATGGCGTGAACACAGGAGGTGGAGCTTGCAGTGAGCCAAAACTGTGCTACTCCACTCCAGCCTGGGTGACAGAGCCAGATTCTATCTAAAAAAAAAAAAAAAAAAAAAAAAAAAAAAAAAAATCCTATTGGCATGAGGGTGGAAAATGGTAGAAAATTTAGCATCTTTGTGAGAAGAAATAGTTAAATAGTATATTATTATTATTAATAGAAAATCATGTATATGAATATGAGAATTTGAAAATAAGTTAAATGCTAGAGAAGAGAAAATATATAGTGCTTACATATTGTAAAAGTGAAAGAGGAATAGTTATAATATTAAAAACCTAGACAAAAAAGAAAGAAAAACAAAATGTTAAACAATAAGTATCAAGATAGAAGAAATAAAATAAAGCACATCACTGGGTGTACTAAATGTGAGGCTGCTAATTTCAACTAATATAAGGTGGATACTGTAATATTGTGTTGCTCATCAAACTCCAGTTATGTGTGGTTTACAAGAACTACACAGACAGGTTGAAAAATAATGGAATGGCCTGAGAGATACTAAGAGATGCAAAACAAAAACAAAAAAACAAAAAAATGAAAAACAAAACCATGGATTTACTATGAATATTACACAGAGTGAAATCTAAGAATAAAAAAGACTAAACTGGATAAAGAGAGATTATGTGATCCCTGGAGCTATAATTTATAAGAAAGGTATGACAGTCATAAATCTTTTAGGACCAAAAGCAGTACATCTAAACATATAAAGTGAAAAACATTAGCAACACAAAAATTTGATTAATATAATTTTTTAGTAGGACATTTTAATTGAAGTCTTTCATACTAAATAGTAGAAATTTATTAACAAAAAGTAAAAACAGAATTAAAGAATACAATCACTAAGACTATTATATAGTCATCTTAAAATCCTTTAAAATGGAAAATATATTGTGTTACATGTCCTTAGACAGTATACAAAAATCTACAATGTATTGGCAGAAAGAAAGCCTTAAGACATTATAAAAGAGAAGAGACATGGCAGGGGACGTTTTTGATAATAGTCTAGTAAAATGAAACAAAGTAAAAATATGACTAAAGAATTTACTCATTGAAAAATTAAGCCTCTTATATAGCCTTTTATCCAAGAGTGTACCAAAACTAAAATTCTAAATCATTTACACACCAATGAAATGAAAACATACTATGAGAAAACTTACAAGACACAGAAAGCTTAATCAGATAATGTATAGTATTAAAGGTCTTTTTAACTTAAGAACAATGGCTGAAAATAAAAACATTGAGGAAAAAACACTTGTGATTTTAATTAGCAAAAACTATGAAGCACGTATATAAAAATGTCTAAAAACTGGAAAGGAAAGGATATAATTATAGCTGTAAAAGAGATATGAATTATGTGAATCCTTAATAGCATGGAATTTGAAAACCTACAAGAAATAAACTTAAATTGTTCTAAGAAGTAGAAAATGTGAAAGAGCAATTATCATAGAAGAAATTGAAAAGGTAATTATCTAAAATTTAAAAACAAAATAAACACAAGACAGACACCAAGATTGTTTCACAGCTAAGGTCTACCAGTCCTTTAAAAATTAAATACTTTTGATGCTAACTAAATCAGAAACTTCCCCAAATTGATTTTATGAAAGGAGAAGAATCTTAATTCAAAATATTATAACAATAGCACAGAAACTCTATACACAGACTGAACCTATTAATATAGAAGAAAAAAGTCTCTGTGTAATACAGTATGATTAAGAAAAATTAATCAGAATATCAATACAAAAATACAGTATAAAAAAGTGGGGTAATTTGAGTAATGCAAAGATAGTTCAATATCAGAAAATTTTCTAAGAAAATTCACCCTATCCACACAGTAAAGGAGAAAAATCATTTAAAGAGATAAAAGAGCATTATTAAGATTCTGCAGAAAGATCTAAAATAAACTCTAAGTAAAATTACCTTGAAAGTAAACTTATTTTACATTATCTTAAATATAATAATTTACAAACCAAATTAACAAACAGCAAAATCCTAAAGTGAAATTCTAATTCCATTCCATTAAAAATATGCAGAATACACAATGCTCATTCTTGTAAATGTTGCTCAATACTATTTGGCATGATTTGACAAATGCATTTGCTGCCAGCATCTTCAAATGTTCCAAAGACTTCTGTATGTGAAAATCATTTACTACTATTATCATTTAATTTAATGCTAAATGTATTATACTTATGAATTTAGGTAATGAAATTCATCTAAAACTTTAAACAAAACTTTTATAAGATAATGTAGCAATTAAAAATTATATAAGCTTGCCTACCAACTTTTCCTAAATATTTTTAAGTTTAGAAAATAGAGTTAAATTTCCAACTCTATTTAAATGCTTCAACTTCTTAAGTACAGACAGAACAGAGTATTTTGATATCGATTATGAAACTTATAAGGTACTTAACATACAACTGAAGTATTGATGCTATTGACTGATTGTCTTTTTTATTAGTTTTATAGTGTTTGTGATCAGATGCCTGATTACTTGCAGGAAGCACATGTTCCACTCTGCTCCTTCATCCGTGTTTTACAGGGGCCTACTCCCACATAGAGATGTTCACATTATTTACGGCTGCCTGTGGGTGAATTTGTCTCATTCTGTGGCTCAGTATCATGAAGCCCACTTGCCAACAGATTTAAGACTTGTTTTCAAATATTAGTCATATTTTGTTTTCCATGTGCTTGAATCTTTCTTGACCATCTTTTAAAAAAAATTTATTTTATTTTATTATTATACTTTAAATTCTGGGGTACATGTGTACTACATGCAGGTTTGTTACATATGTATACATGTGCCATGTTGGTTTGTGCACCCCTCAACTCATTATTTGCATTAGGTATTTCTTCTAATGCTGTCACTCCCCCAACCCCTGACTTTTCAATGATCACCATTCTAACTGGAGTGAGATAGTATCTCATTGTGGTTTTGATTTGCATTTCTCTAATGATCAGTGATGATGAACATTTTTTCATATGTCTGTTGGCTGCATAAATGTCTTTTTTTCAGAAGTGTCTGTTCATATCCTTAGCCCACTTATTGATGGGGTTGTTTGTTTTTTTCTTGGAAATTTGTTTATTTGTAGATTCTGGAGATGAGCCCTTTGTCAGATGGATACATGGCAAAAATTTTCTCCCATTCTGTAGGGTGCCTGTTCACTCTGATGATATTTTGTTTTCCTGTGCAGAAGCTCTTTAGTTTAATTCAATCCCATTTGTCTTTTTTGCCTTTTGCTGCCATTGCTTTTGTTGTTTTAGTCATGAAGTCTTTGCCCATGCCTATGTCCTGAATGGTATTGCCTAGGTTTTTGTCTAGGGTTTTTTATGATTTTAGGTCTTACATTTAAGTCTTTAATCCATCTCGAGTTAATTTTTGTATAAGGTCTAAGGAAGGGGTCCAGTTTCAGCTTTCTAGATATGGCTAGCCAGTTTAACCAGCATCATTTATTAAATAGGGAATCCTTTCCCCATTGCTTGTCTCTGTCAGGTTTGTCAAAGATCAGATGGTTGTAGATGTTTGGTGTTATTTCTGAGGCTTCTGTTCTGTTCCATTGGTCTTTATATCTATTTTAATACCAGTACCATGCTGTTTTGGTTACTGTAGCCTTGTAGTATAGTTTGAAGTCAGGTAGTGTGATGCCTCCAGCTTTGTTCTTTTTGTTAGGATTGTCTTGGCTATATGGGCTCTTTTTTGGTTCTATATGAGATATAAGTTGTTTTTACCAATTCTGTGAAGAAAGTCAATGATAACTTGATGGGAATAGTGTTGAATCTATAAATTACTTTGGGCAGCATGGCCACTTTCCTGATACTGATTCTTCCTATTCATAAGCACGGAATGTTTTTCCATTTGTTTGTGCCCTCTCTTATTTCATTGAGCGGTGGTTTGTAGTTCTCCTTGAAGAGGTCATTCACATCTCTTGTAAGTTGTATTCTTAGGTATTTTATTCTCTATGAAGCAATTGTGAATGGGAGTTCACTCTTGATTTGGCACTCTGTTTGTCTGTTATTGTTGTATAGGAATGCTTGTGATTTTTGCACATTGATTTTTGTATTCTGACACTTTGTTGAAGTTGCTTATCAGGTTAAGGAGATTCGGGACTGAGACAATGGAATTTTCTAAGTATGCAATCATGTCATCTGCAAACAGAGACAATTTGACTTCCTCTTTATCCTAATTGAACACTCTTTATTTCTTTCTCTTGCCTGATTGCCCTGACTAGAACTTCTAATACTGTGTTAAATAGGAGTGGTGAGAGAGGGCATTCTTGACTTTTGCCAGTTTTCAAAGGAAATTCTTCCAGTTCTTTCACATTCAGTATGATATTGGCTGTGGGTTTGTCATAAACAGCTCTAATTATTTTGAGATATGTTCCATCAATAACTAGTTTATTGAGAGTTTTTAGCTGGAAGGACTGTTGAATTTTGTCAAAGGCCTTTTCTGCATATTGAGATAATCATGTCATTTTTGTCATTGGTTCTGTTTATGTGATGGATTACATTTATTGATTTATGTATATTGAACCAGCCTTGCATCCCAGGGATGAAGCCAACTTGGTCATGGTGGATAAGCTTTTTGATGTGCTGCTGGATTCGGTTTGTGAGTATTTTATTGAGGATTTTCACATTAATGTTCATCAGCGATACCGGCCTAAAATTCTCTTTTTTGTTGTTGTGTCTCTGCTTGGCTTTGGTATCAGGATGATGCTGACTTCATAAAATGAGTTACAGAGGATTCCCTCTTTTTCTATTCATTGGAATAGTTTCAGAAGGTCTGGTACCAGCTCCTCTTTATACCTCTGGTAGAATTTGGCTGTGAATCCATGTGGTCCTGGACTGTTTTTGGTTGATAGGCTATTAATTATTGCCTAAATTTTAGAACATATTATTGGTCTATTGAGAGATTTGACTTCTTCCTGGTCTAGTCATGGGAGGTTGTATGTGTCCAGGAATTTATCCATTTCTTCTAGATTTTCTGGTTTATTTGCATAGAGGTGTTTATAGTATCCTCTGATGGTAGTTTGTATTTCTGTGAGATGGGTTGTTATATCCCCTTTGTCATTTTTTATTGCATCTGTTTGATTCTTCTCTCTTTTCTTCTTTATTAGTCTTGCTAGTGGTCTATTTTGTTGATCTTCTCAAAAAACCAGCTCCTGGATTCATTGATTTTTTGAAGGGTTTCTTGTGTATCTATCTCTTCAGTTCTGTTCTGATCTTAGTTATTCCTTGTCTCCTGCTAGCTTTTGAATTTATTTGCTCTTGCTTCTCTAGTTCTTTTAATTGTGATGTTAGGTTGTTGATTTTGGATCTTTCCTGCATTCTCCTGTGGGCCTTTAGTGCTATAAATTTCCCTCTAAACATTGCTTTATCTGTGTCCCAGAGATTCTGGTACATTGTGTCTTTTTTCTCACTGGTTTCAAAGAACTTATTTATTTCTACCTTAATTTTGTTATTTACCCAGTCGTCATTCAAGAGCAGGTTGTATTGTTTCCATGTAGTTGTACAGTTTTGAGTGAGTTTCTTAATCCTGAGTTCTAATTTGATTGCACTGTGGTCTGAGAGACAGTTTGTTGTGATTGCTGTTCTTTTACATTTGCTGAAGAGTGTTTTACTTCCAATTATGTGGTCAGTTTTAGAGTAAGTGCAATGTGGTGCTGAGAAGAATGTATATTCTCTTGATTTGGGGTGGACAGTTCTGTAGATGTCTATTAGGTCCACTTGGTCCAGAGCTGAGTTCAAGTCCTGAATATCCTTGTTATTTTTCTGTCTCATTGATCTAATATTTGCAGTGGGGTGTTAAAGTCTCCCATTATTATTGCGTGGGAGTCTAAGTCTCTTTATAGGCCTCTAAGAACTTGCCTTATGAATCCAGGTGCTTCTGTATTGGGTGCATACATATTTAGGGTAGTTAGCTCCTCTTGTTGAATTGATCCCTTTACCATTATGTAATGGCCTTCTTTGTCTCTTTTGATCTTTGTTGGTTTAAAATCTGTTTTATCAGAGACTAGGATTGCAACCTCTGCTTTTTTTTTTTTTTTCTTTCCAATTGCTTGGTAAATCTTCCTCTATCCCTTTGTTTTGAGCCTATGTGTGTCTCTGCACATGAGATGCGTCTCCTATATACAGCACACTGATGGGTCTTGACTCTTTATCCAACTTGCCAATCTGTGTCTTTTAATTGGGACATTTATCCCATTTACATTTTAGGTTAATATTGTTATATGTGAATTTGATCCTGTCATTATAATGCTAGCTTGTTATTTTGCCCGTTAGTTGATGCAGTTTCTTCATAGCATCAATGGTCTTTATAATTTGGCTTGTTTTTGCAGTGGCTGGTACCAATTTTCCTTTCCATGTATAGTGCTTCCTTCAGGAGCTCTTGTAAGGTATGCCTGGTGGTGATAAAATCTCTCAGCATTTGCTTATCTGTATAGAATTTTATTTCTCCTGCACTTATGAAGCTTAGTTTGGCTGGATATGAAATTCTGGGTTGAAAATTCTTTTCTTTAAGAGTGTTGAATATTGGCCCCCACTCTCTTCTGGCTTGTAGAGTTTCTGCCAAGAGATCCACTGTTAGTCTGATGGGTTTTCCTTTGTGGATAACCCAGCCTTTCTCAGTGGCTACCTTTAACATTTTTTTCCTTCATTTCAACCTTAGTGAATCTGTCAATTATATATCTTGGGGTTGCTCTTCTCAAGGAATATCCTTGTGGTGTTCTCTGTATTTCCTGAATTTAAATGTTGGCCTCCCTTGCTAGTTTGTTGAAGTTCTCCTGGATAATATCCTGAAGAGTGTTTTCCTATTTAGTTCCATTCTCCCCATAACTTTCAGGTACACCAACCAAACATAGATTTGGTCTTTTCACATAGTCCCATTTTTCTTGGAGGCTTTGTTGATTTCTTTTCACTCTTTTTTCTCTAATCTTGTCTTTTTGCTTTATTTAATTAATTTGGTCTTCAGTCACTGATATCCTTTCTTCCGTTTTATCGAATCGGCTATTGAAGCTTGTGCATGTGTCTCGAAGTTCTCGTGCTGTTTTTTGCAGCTCTATCAGGTCATTTATGTTCTTCTTTACACTGTTTATTCAAGTTAGCCATTCTTCTTACCTTTTTTCAAGGTTTTTAGCTTCCTTGCGATGGATTAAAAAGTGCTCCTTTAGCTCAGAGATGTTTGTTATTACTGACCTTCTGAAGCCTACTTCTGTCAACTCGTCAAACTCATTCTCCATCCAGTTTTGTTCTCTTGCTGGTGAGGAACTGTGATCCTTTGGAAGAGTAGAGGCATTCTGGTTTTTGGAATTTTCAGATTTTCTGTTCTGCTTTTTCCCCATCTTTATGGTTTTATCTACCTTTGGTCTTTGATGTTGGTGACCTATGGATGGGGTTTTGGTGTGGATGTCTTTTTTGTTGATGTTGGTGCAATTCCTTTCTGTTTGTTAGTTTTCCTTCCAACAGTGAGTCCCCTCAGCTGCAGGTCTGTTGGGAGTTTGCTAGAGATCCACTCCAGAGCCTGTTTGCCTGTGTATCACCGGTGGAGGCTGCAGAACAGCAAATATTGCTGCCTGATCCTTCCTCTGTAAGCTTCGTCCCAGACGGGCACCTGCTGGATGCCAGCCAGAGCTCTCCTGTGTGAGGTGTCTTTCAGCCCCTACTGGGAAGTGTTTCCTAGTCAGGCTACATGGGGGTCAGGGACCCACTTGAGGAGGCAGTGTGTCCATTATCAGAGGTGAAACGCCGTGCTGGGAGAACCACTGCTCTCTTCAGAGCTGTCAGGCAGGGACGTTTAATTCTGCAGAAGCTGTGCCCACAGCTGTCTCTTCCCCCAGGTGCTCCATCCAAGGGAGATGAGGGGTTTATTTTTGAGTCCCTGACTGGGACTGCTGAGTTTTGTTCAGATATACCCACAGAGGTGGAATCTGAAGAGGCAGTCAGCCTTGCTGAGCTGCAGTGGGCTCTGCCCAGTTCAAGCTTCCCAGCAGTTTTGTTTACACTGTGAGCATAAAACTGCCTACTCAAGCCTCAGCAATGGCAGACACCCCTCCCCTCCACCAAGTCTCAGCATCCCATGATGATCTTAGACTGCTGCACTTGCAGTGAGAATTTCAAGACAATGGATCTTAGCTTGCTGGGCTCCATGGGCGTGGGACCCACTGAGCCAGGCACTGGAGGGAATCTCCTGGTCTGCTGGTTGTGATGACCATGGGAAAAGTGCAGTACTTGGGCAGGAGTGTACCTTTCCTCCCAGTAGAGTCTCTCAAGGCTTCCTTCAGCTGGGAAAGGGAAATCCCCTGACCCCTTGCACTTCCCAGGTGAGATGATGCCACGCCCTGCTTCGGTTCACCCTCTGTGGACTGCACCCACTATCCAGCCAGTCTCAGTGAGATGAACCAGGTACCTCAGTTGGAAATGCAGAAATCACCCGTCTTCTGCACCAATCTCACTGGGAGCTGCAGACTGGAGCTGTTCCTATTCGGCCATCTTGGAAGCTGTCTGGGAGGGGATAATTTACTGCTTAAGACTAGAGATCATTAAATTGGTATGTTAACATGTCATGGTAAATACATAAAGAATAGAAGCAGCATGTTTAACTTCCAAACTAATATAGATATTTTAAGAAGACAAGAACAAAAAGGAAACTCAATCTTTCTAAAAGAATGTAGGAAATAAGAAAAAAAGGAAGTATTTAAAAAGTGAAACAAATAATTTGATAGGAGTTAATCCAAGCAAATAGGTCATCATGGTAAATGTACAAATTTTTTAGGTAAAAGACAAAATTTTCAGACTGAGTAAAAGTCTTACAAAATCTAGGTTTATGCCTTTAAGAATGAATAAAGATTGCAAATTTACAAGACAGAAAGAGATGCCAGACAAATACTATTCACAAAAAGCTTTTATGTCCATTTTAATCTCAGATAAAATAGACTTTAGGATAAAAAAATGTATCATTGGAAATAAATAGAATCATTACATATTGATAGGCTATTCATTCACCAGGACAATTCAACAAATCTAAAATTGTAGGTAACTGGTGTCTTTAAAATATATAAATTTGATTAAATTATAAAAAACAATAAATCCATATTACATTGAAAGATTATAATTCTCTCATTTATTTATGAATGGAGCAGCCCCAAATCAGTAAGAGTGTAGATTATTTTAACTATAAAATCAAGAGGGTTGAACAGGGGAATTGTGCCTCATGCAACCTTAATGACAAGGCTAAAGTGGAAGTGACAATGCAGCTCTCTAAGCTATACATACTATTGTTGGAAGGACTACCTCTCTTGTAATTGATCTACTGTGCTGTATGTGCTCGGGTTTCGTTGTTTTCCTTTCTTGTTTTTCTAACTGGCATTTATCCCCACTTCTCTTTGTGCTTCTTTTGGTTTTCAGAGAAAGTTAGTGTGGCAAGCATATTTCCTCAAATCCCTTGCTCTAAGATTTCCGGATTCAATTCTGCCATGAGAAGTAGCCCTCTGACATTTTGAAAAGAGGGGTAGCACAGGAGTTTACTGCTCTGGAGATAGTAATGGTGAGTGGGCTTTGGCAGACAAGAGAGGCATCTGGGCCTTCTGTGCATCACCCACCCCAGGGTTGCACAGGAAGCTAAAATAATCATGATATTTTCCGTCATTTCTACAATATTTTAATTTCCTAAACATTAGCAATAATTTTATTTGACCTTTAATCTGTCAGGCTTTGTAATTGTTTTGGAGGTGTCTAATTCCCTATATTACATTTCCTCTTGCTCTAAATACCTAAAAACTACTAAAAGGAGAAATAATTTTTTTCTAATGGAATCAACAAGAGTGTCTGCCTTAGTAATTTGTCTTCACTAAAGTCCACATTTTATAATCTGCATGTATATACATATAACTGCAACTAATGATTTGATAATGTACATTTTTTTCTGAGCACACCTGAATCATTTATGAAAACTGAACATATATTAGTTCAGGAATCAAGTTTCAAAAGTATAAAAAATATATCATACAGAAGTTCTCTGACCACAATACAATTATGTTAGAAATTCATAATAAAATATTTGACAAATAATATAACTACATATTTAAAACATCTTTCCAAGGCCAGGTGCAATGGCGCATGCCTGTAATCCTAGCACTTTGGGAGGCCAAGGCGGGTGGGTCACTTGAGGTCAGGAATTCCAGACCAGCCTGACCGACATGATGAAACACCATCTCTACTAAAATTACAAAAATTAGCTGGGTGTGGTGGCATGCGCCTGTAATCCCAGCTACCCGGGTGGCTGAGGCAGAAGAATCAGTTCTACCCAGGAGGTGGAGGCTACAGTAAGCCGAGACTGCACCACTGTACTACAGCCTGGGCAATGGAGTGAGAGTCTGTCTCAAAAAAAAAAAAAAACCAGCCAAACAAACAAAACAACCCCTATCTTTCTACATAAATAATGGCTCCAAGAAAAACATAATGGAAATTAGAATGCAGTAATCATTGTGAATAGAATATATATCAAAATATGTAAGATGAATCTGAAGTGTTATTGTATACATATTTAAATGGTAATATCACTATATAAATAATTTTATACAAATAAGTTGATGTGATAGACTAAAGCTTCCTTGACATTTGTATCAAAATATCTATCTCTATTACTTTTAATCCTAGTAAGGATCTGTGATGATTTTATCAATAGAATATGGAGAGATAATGGGATGCTTCTTGCTGGACTCAGACTTTAGGAGACTGGCAGCTTCCATTTCCTGTCCACTGGAACACTTACGCTTGGAACCTATCCACCTTGCTTTATTGAATCCAAGCAGTTCCATGGAGATGCCCACATGGAAAATAACTGAAGCCTCAGTCCAACAGTAAGGCTCAGGTCCCAGCAGAGAGTTTACCAGCCATGTGAGTGAGCCATCTTGGAAGTGAGCCGCTCGGCCTCAGTAGCCTCCCCTGCTAATGCTGTATAGAGCAGAAGAAAGCCTTTCAACTAAACCCTACCCAAATTGCAGATTAGTGAGCACAATAAATTATTATGTGATTTTAATCCACTAGGTTTTGGGGCGGTTTGTTACATAGCAGTTATGGAAGAGTAAAGAACTTGATGAAATTGATAATTCCATAGAAAAATATAATTTTCCAAAATGTACTCAAAATAAAGTAGAAAGCCGGAATAGTCTCTAATGCTATTAAAGAAATCACAGCAGAAGTTAAAATCTTTCATAAAGAACAAATGGAAATTTAGGTAGTTATACAGATAGATGCCTTTTATCAAATAGTGGACAGACCACTTCAATTTTATACAAACTCCTCTGAAGAATAGAAAAAGAGGAAATATGTTGCTGCTTATTTTATTAGGCAGGTATTATTTGATCATTAACCAAATGTCATATGAAAAAAATCATAGACCAATGTCACTCATAATCATATATATAATAGTTCCAAAGAAAATATTTGCAAACCAACCAACCAAGTATATTAAAGTGCTAGTAAATCATGACCATGTTTTTTTATCTCAGAAATTTAAAAAATTGTTTGGAAAGGAAAATTTAGAAATATTCACCAAATTAGTATATTAACTACATACTAAATTAATTAAGGCGGAAAGTCACTTTGCTTGATCTCAAGCCAAAAAACAAAACCAATACAAAACAAAAAATGCAGAAAATTACTCAACATCCATTTAAAACAAAATTAAAAAACACTCCAGAACACCAGGCAGAGAAGGATTTCCTTAACTTAATAAACTGTATCAAAAGTATCAAATAAGTTTTATTTATTTAAATGTAATTGGTTCATTTGGGATCAAACTTTATTGTATTTCCAATTTTCCAAACCACTACCCTATTGTCCAATACCATTCATGAATAGTTTCTTTTATATAATTTATGAAGTTTCTATGAGTTGCATACTTTCCTGGCACTCTCTAAACTTTTTTTTTTTGTTTGTTTGTTTTTTTTTTTTTTTTTTTTTTGTTTTGTTTTGTTTTGTTAACAGCTTGTTTTAATATGTGTCAGGAATATACTTCCAACATCCTTTTTTAAATTTTTTTAGATAAATTTCCTTATGAACTTTAGAATTAGATTGCCTGACCCAACAAAACAAAACAATCTTTATTTTTATTAGGATCACAATAAGTATACTGACTAAACTGAGTAAAATGATACTTTTATGATATTGAGTCTTCATATAAAACAATGTCATCCTTTTTTATTTGTTTATTTTTAAATATTCTTCATAAGCTATGTAGAGGTTTTCCATGCCCCCTTTCTTGCCAAATTCTCTGTTATTATTCAGTCTACTTCCAGTTTTCTCTATCCACTCTACTTAGCCTGTCAGAGAAAAGGTGTATATATTCTCTGCAAATATACACTAAGTAGAATAAGCAGAAATCAACATTTCTCTTTGTTACATCAATCAGTACTCTCTCATTACAACAATACAAATCAATCTATTTTTATTATATTTACCTTTACATTTTTCCTTTGAAGTATCACTATAGATGGATCTTTTTTATTTTTTATATACCTTAAATTCTGGGATACATGTGTAGAACGTGCAGGTTTGTTACATAGGTATACACGTGCCATAGTGGTTTGCTGCACCCATCAACCCATAATCTACATTAGGTATTTCTCCTAATGCTACTTCTCCCCTTGCCCCCCACCCCCGGACAGGCCCTGGTATGTGATGTTCTCCTCCCTGTGTCCATGTGTTATCATTGTTCAACTACCACTGATGAGTGAGAACATGCGGTGTTTGGTTTTCTGTTCCTATGTTAGTTTGCTGAGAATGATGGTTTCCATCTTCATCTATGTCCCTGCAAAGACATGAACTCATTCCTTTTTATGGCTGCATAGTATTCCTTGGTGTATATATGCCACTTTTTCTTTATCCAGTCTATCATGGATGGCATTTGGGTTGGTTCCAAGTCTTTGCTATTGGGAATAGTGCTGCAATAAACATACATGTGCATGTGTCTTTATAGTAGAATGATTTATAATCCTTTGGGTATATACCCAGCAATGGGATTGCTGGGTCAAATGGTATTTCTAATTGTAGATCCTTGAGGAATTGCCACACTGTTTTCCACAAAGGTTGAACTAATTTACACTCCCACCAACAGTGTAAAAGAATTCCTATTTCTCCACATCCTCTCCAGCATCTGTTCTTTCCTGACTTTTTAATAATTGCCATTTTAACTGGCATGAGATGGTACCTCATTGTGGTTTTGATTTGCATTTCTCTAATGACCAGTGATGATGAACTTTTTTTGTATTTTTATTTTGGCTGCATAAATATCTTCTTTTGAGAACTGTCTGTTCACATCCTTCACCTACTTTTTGAAAGGGTTGTTTGTTTTTTTCTTGTAAATTTGTTTCAGTTCCTCGAAGACTCAGGATATTAGCCCTTTGTCAGATGGATAGATTGCAAAAATTTTCTCTTATTCTGTAGGATGCCTGTATACTCTGATGATAGTATCTTTTGCTGTGCGGAAGCTCTTTAGTTTAATTCGATCCCATTTGTCAATTTTGGTTTTTGTTGCCTTTACTTTTGGTCTTTTATTTATGAAGTCTTTGCCCATGCATATGTTCTGAATGGTATTGCCTAGGTTTTGTTCTAGGGTTTTTATGCTTTAAGTCTTACATTTCAATCTTTAATCCATCTTGAGTTAATTTTTGTATATGGTGTAAGGAAGGGGTCCAGTTTCAGTTTTCTGCATTGGCCTAGCCAGTTTTCCCAACACCATTTATTAAATAGGGAATCCTTTCCCTACAGCTTGTTTTTGTCAGGTTTGTCAAAGATCAGATGGTTGTAGATGTTTGGTGTTATTTCTGAGGCCTCTGTTCTGTTGCATTGGTCTTTATATCTATTTTAATACCAGTACCATGCTGTTTTGGTTACTGTAGCCTTGTAGTATAGTTTGAAGTCAGGTAGTGTGATACCTCCAGCTTTGTTCTTTTTGTTAGGATTGTCTTGGCTATATGGGCTCTTTTTTGGTTCTATATGAGATATAAGTTGTTTTTACCAATTCTGTGAAGAAAGTCAATGGTAGCTTGATGGGAATAGCATTAAATCTATAAATTACTTTGGGCAGTATGGCCATTTTCATGATATTGATTCTTCCTATCCATGAGCATGGAATGTTTTTCCATTTGTTTGTGTCTCCTTTTACATCCTGGAGCAGTGGTTTGTAGTTCTCCTTGAAGAGGTCCTTCATATCGCTTGTAAGTTGTGTTCCTAGGTATTTTATTCTCTATGTAGCAATTGTGAATGGGTGTTCACTCATGATTTGGCTCTCTATTATTGATGTATAGAAATGCTTGTGATTTTTGCACATCGATTTTATATCCTGAAACTTTGCTGAAGTTGCTTATCAGTTTAAGTACTTTTGGGGCTGAGACAATGGAGTTTTTTAAATATACAATCATGTCATCTGCAAACAGAGATAATTTGACTTCCTCGCTTCCTATTTAAATACTCTTTATTTCTTTCTCTTGCCTGAATGCACTGGCCAGAGCTTCTAATACTATGTTGTATAGGAGTGGTGAGAGAGGGCATCCTTGTCTTGTGCCGGTTTTTAAAGGGAAAGCTTCCAGCTTTTGCCCATTCAGTATGATATTGGCTGTGGGTTTGTCATAAATAGCACTTATTATTTTGAGATACATTCCATCAATACCTAGTTTATTGAGAGTTTTTAGCATGAAGGGGTGTTGGATTTTGTCAAAGGTCTTCTCTGCATCTACTGAGAAAATCATGTGGTTTTTGTCATTGGTTGTGTTTATGTGATGGATTATGTTTACAGATTTGTGTATGTTGAACCAGGCTTGCATCCCAGGGATGAAGCCAACTTGATCGTGGTGGATAAGCTTTTTGATGTGCTGCTGGATTCTGTTTGCCAGTATTTTATTGAGGATTTTGCATCGGTGTTCATCAGGGATATCAGTCTGAAATTTTCTTTTTTTGTTGTGTCTCTGCCAGTTTTGCTATCAGGATGACGCTGGCCTCATAAAATAGAGGTAGGCAGGAGTCCCTCTTTTTCTATTGTTTGGAATAGTTTCAGAAGGTATGGTACCAGGTCTTCTTTGTACTGCTGGTAGAATTGGGCTGTGAATACATCTGGTCCTGAGCTTTTTTAAATTGGTAGGCTATTAATTACTGCCTCAATTTCAGAACCTGTTATTGGTCTGTTCAGATATTCGACTTCTTCCTGGTTTAGTAATGGGAGACTGTATGTGTCCAGGAATTTTTTTCTTCTAGATTTTCTAGTTTATTTGTGTAGAGGTATTTATAGTATCCTCTGATGGTAATTCGTATTTCTGTGGGATCGGCGGTGATATCCCCTCTATCATTTTTTATCGTGTCTATTTGATTCTTCCCTTTTTTTTCTTTATTAGTATGGCTAGAGGTCTATCTATTTTGTTAGTCTTTCCAAAAAAACAACTCATGGGTTCATTGATTTTTTGAAGGATTTTTCATGTCTCTATCTCCTTCAGATCTGCTCTGATCTTAATTATTTCTTGTTGTCTGCTACCTTTTGAATTTGTTTACTCTTGCTTCTCTAGTTCTTTAAGTGGTGATGTTAGGTTGTCAATTTTAGAACTTTCCTGCTTTATCCTGTGGGCATTTAGTGCTATAAATTTCCCTGTAAACACTGCTTTAGCTGTATGCCAGAGATTCTGGTACATTTTGTCTTTGTTTTCATTGGTTTCAAAGAACTTATTTATTTCTGCCTTAATTTTGTTATTTACCCGGTAGTTATTCAGGAATGGCCTGTTCAGTTACATTGGTTGTGCGGTTTTAAATGAGTTTCTTAATCCTGATTTCTAATTTGATTGCATTGTGGTCTGAGAGAGTGTTTATTATGATTTCCATTCTTTTGCATTTGCTGAGGAGTGTTTTCCTTCCAATTATGTGGTCAATTTTAGAGTAAGTGCAATGTGGTGCTGAGAAGAACGTATATTCTGTTGATTTGGGATGGAGAGTTCTGTAGATGTCTAATAGGTCCACTTGGTCCAGAGCTGTGCTCAAGTCCTGAATATCCTTGTTAATTTTCTGTCTCGTTGATCTGTCTAATATTGACAGTGGGGTGTAAACGTTTCCCATTATTATTGTGTGGGAGTCTAAGTCTCTTTGTAGGTATCTAAGAACTTGCCTTATGAATTTGGGTGCTCCTGTATTAGGTGTATATATATTTACGATAATTAGGTCTTCTTATTGTATTGATAGATGGATAGTGTTATTCAAATTTAGAGAATTGTTGCAGATTAATGACAATGTATACAAAGATGTTGGGCCTGAGCATGTGACTTTTTTGGCCAATAGAAGTTGGCAGAAGTGACAGTGTACCAGTTTCAAGCCAAAATCTTTGCCCTTTGGTGAACCACCATGAGAAGGATATGACCTGATTGCTGCTGATCCAAGAATGTAAAGACCATTTTAAGTCTGATAAAACCTCCATAGAAAGGTAAATAATTTGCCCAAGATCTCATAGCTGGATATCTGAACTGATGACAGACTCTCAGTTCTCTTTACTTCACCACACTGCCTTCCCCTAATTCTACTTGTTTTCTCTTTTGGGTGATATTGTCTCTGTCTTTTCTCCTAAACAAGTAGTTCTCAACCTATGTGACTATGAGGAATTTTTCTAACATCAAACAATTTTTCAGAACAACGTCAGATAGTAGTTGTATTTTTGTATTCATAATTACTGATACAATACATAATTAAAATAAACTTTCATAATTCAATAAATCATAAATTTAATTTAATTCATATTTTAAATTAATTTTAAATTAATTCATATTTTAATATTCTTGTGGAACCTACAGGTATTTGGAAACTATAGTGATAAATGAAAGCATATTATCTTATCATTTGAAAGTGCCTAGAATGCATATGGATCTGAGAATTCCTAATGATAGTTTGGGGTCTCCCTGATAATCCACAATTTCAAGACTGGAAATTACTGTTCTGTAAGATGTTAACATCTGTTCTCCTAAGTTTTCAACCTCCAGTTTGCAAAGACTGACTCTCACTTTAATCTTTATTGGTATTTGACTCATTAATTTGTTCAGTTTTCATTCTCCCTTTACATTCATTGTATGACCACAGCAGCTAAGTAGTCTGCTCAAGACAGTAAAACAGGTGATATTGGATCCAGCTATCTGTGTCCATGAGCACTTATTGGTCCTGGAGAAACCATTGAGCATAGTTGCTCTTACAGTTTTTTTTTTTTTTTTTTTCTCTTCCCTCACCTCCCAACTTTGAGGCAACACTCAAACTACTATCTTCCACTTACCCAACTTCTTGGCAATTTATTTCAGAAAAGTGTTATGTCTCTGTGCCTTTAGGCCCTGATTTATTTCCCTGGTCCATCCTATTTATTTACCACCATCTCTACCAGCTCAATCCTAATGATATAGGTTCTGTTCTTTGTATAGTCTGGCCTTTAGGCAAAGGCAGGCAATAGTAAGGGAATTCTAACCTAGTGTTTGTTAAACTTTGGTATGAAATCATGCTTCCAGTTTGTCTGTTCTGTAATTCCAGCCCAACTGATCCCTTTAGACTCTTGTTCAATGGACTTTCTACAATTTTCAGACTTTTCTTTGGAGTCATACAGGTTTCCTTTAGGAATCCATGCATGTAAGAAGACCTCATATCAGGGCTTCTAAACCCAAGTTCCACCACCTCCACTGTCATATGACTGTGTAAGCCAACTCACAATACTAAGAGTCTGCTTTGGTCCCCATTCTGATTAGGTTCCGGGAGCCATTCTATTTTCCCTTCTCTCACTATTCATACACATATTCATATACACACAGCTGACCTGGCTTGCTTTGTGTTTGCCAGTCTCTTCCCCAGCTGCTGGGAAATAGGTTTCTAAGCTATATCTGCTTGTCAGGAAACTTGTGCTGCTGCCATTTTATTTTAGACTTCCATTCCATTTACCCAAATGATGAATGAAGAAATTCTAATAGAAAGAATCAGCACACAAAAGAAAAATGCTCTGGAAGTTGTCACAATCCTAGAAAATTGTTGGTCATAGTCTTGGAAAATCATACCTAATATCTCAATATGAGGAGGCATCTCTGCAAAGCAGCAATTGTCAATAGTAGGTAAGAGTAAGATTTTTCCAACATAGCCTATATGGGTCAATGAAAAGAGATTGATGAATAATAGGTTCTTAACAGACTTGTATCTAAGATGGGGAATTTATGAAGACTCAATCAATAAATCCAAGTTGGGTCCAAAAAAATAAATCCAAGTATGAACAAGCCATAAAAATCCAGGTTGTCAGATTCAAGAGAATCAGATAAAAAATGGAATTTAGCTATAAAATCAGCATCTGAAAGCTAAGATAGTATACTAATGGGGGTCATGACTAAATGAGATAATGTGGGAAACAGTTAAGATTCATTTTATTTATTTTATTTTTTGAGACAGAGTCTCACCCTGTTGCCCAGGCTGGAGTGCAGTGGCACAATATCCGTTCACTGCAAATTCTGCTTCCTGGGTTTAAGTGATACTCATGCCCCAACCTCCAGAGTAGCTGGGATTACAATGAGTACCACCATGCCCAGCTAATTTTTATATTTTTAGTAGAGATGGGGCTTTGCCATGTTGCCTATGCTGTTCTCAAACTCCTGGTCTCAAATGATCTGCCCGCTCTGGCCTCTCAAAGTGCTGGGATTACAAGTGTGAGCTACTGCACCCAACTGGAAATGGTTAAGATTCTTACAGAGCCCAGAGAGTGGACAGGTATGGCAGTGCTTCCATATGTTCAGTGGTCATGGATGAATGTATATGCACAGTAGCCAAAAAAGTGTATTAGGAAATGCCAAACTTGCCAGTATAGGTGCTACCAACACCTACGAGCACCTGATCTGCTTTTGAGAGTGGATCCAATGTCAGAAACTGTATTATGCCTGACTGTGAGTAAATTGCTATGTATTACTCATAAATTTTGAGATATGATTTCAATTTTTTGACTGTAACCCATAGCAAGAATATATTTTCTGTTCCTCCATCATACCTCTCTGGGCATTGTGTATGTGTGTGTATGTGTGATGTGTATATCTATATATATCTATATAACAAAAACAAGTTTATCAAAATAATATCATTTATATAAGAAATTATCGATATATTTACTTAATTAGTTTTTTTTTCTTTTTATAAAATCTGGCTGTGATTTAATAAATGATTTCAGTATTCACTAGTGGGAAAAGATCTTTAGGTTAAAAAACATTGGTATATGAATTACTAGAAGTAAATGAGACATATTTTTGTAGAATAAACTGCCTCTTTTCTTACTATTTACTGACAAATGCCACTTCCAGACAATTTTTCTTTTGTGTGTTGATTTCTTTTTTAGAATTTCTTTTATGGCTCAGATCTGAAACCTGTATTTTCTTTGGTGACTTATACTTTGAAATTTAAGATGGATACTTTACTCAGTTATCAATGATTTTACATTTTCTGAATAATATGTTATCACTTCTAAGCCACTGTTACAACTATTAAGAGTTGTAATTTTACCTTATAAATTATCAACTTCAAAACAACTGTTACTGCTTTAGATGTTTTAGGGAAATTTAGTAAACCTACTTCAATTCCATCATAGAGGATCTTACTTCCGTTAACTCACATTGCCAATCTCTTTTGTAGGTAAAGTAATGACAAACAAAACAATGGGGAATGATCTAACATCTGGTTGAATATTTGTTTACAAATGCTCATTGATGGAGTTTATTCAAGCATGGTTTCTAATTTACTAGAAATATTTTTAGTTAGTACTAGTCAGAATAACTTAGTGTTAGTAAATTTATTGATTGAAGACATAGATAATGTGCTAATTAAAGTATTAGGTGGGACAGAACTGGCAATAATTTATGTTTTTCATAACATAATTAATATTAAAATCTGGCAAGTGGACTTAAAGCTTAAAAATGATGAATATAAAGTCTTACATTTAGGTTTAACCAATTAAAAGCCTAAATACAGAACCTATTGGTGGCTAGTTACAATATAATAGATAATGGCAGGCTACGGCTCCTGTTATAACTGAAAAGAGAAAAAACAGAATATTCATAAAATTTATATTTTTGTAGACATAGGAGAGTTTAAGAAGAAAAGATAAAAGGGCTAAAAATACAGCGATAGAAAAGCTTTCTTTTGTGAGCTTGGGTCAAGATATATTATTTGTCATGCTTGGATATGGACTGTGGATGTGCTTGCCATAGGGATAGGATTCAACTAGAGGAGATAGAAACCAGCAGTTTCTGATGGCCACATTAACTGGTATTGACAGGAGAAGCTGGCTGGGCTTCTGGGTCAGGTAGGGACTTGGAGAACTTTTCTGTCTAGCTAGAGGATTGTAAATGCACCCATCAGCACTCTGTGTC
The DNA here is from genome assembly GCF_007565055.1 of Rhinopithecus roxellana. NCBI lineage: Eukaryota > Metazoa > Chordata > Mammalia > Primates > Cercopithecidae > Rhinopithecus > Rhinopithecus roxellana. The sequence continues at coordinate 58,261,012 of NC_044553.1, read as the reverse complement.
TAGCTAAAGGATCTTAAACGCACTAATCAGCACTCTGTAAAAACGCACCAATCAGCACTCTGTGTCTAGCTAAAGGATTGTAAATGCACCAATCAGCACTCTGTAAAATGGACCAATCAGTGCTCTGTAATATGGACTAGTCAGCAGGATGTGGGCGGGGCCAAATAAGGGAATAAAAGCTGGCCATGTGAGGGAGCAGAGGCAACACACTCCCATCCCCTTCCACACTGTGGAAGCTTTGTTCTTTCGCTCTTCACAACAAATCTCGCTGCTGCTCACTCTTTGGGTCTGCACTACCTTTATGAGCTGTAACACTCACTGCAGAGGTCTGCAGCTTCACTCTTGAAGTCAGCGAGACCACGAACCCACTGGGAGGAAAAAATAACTCTGGAGGCGCCACCCTTAAGAGTTGTAACACTCACTGCAAAGGTCTACGGCTTCACTCCTGAAGTCAGCAAGACCACAAAACCACTGGAAGGAAGAAACTCCAGACACATCTGAACATGCGAAGGAACAAACTCTGGACACACCATCTTTAAGAACTGTAACACTCACTGCAAGTTTCCGTGGCTTCATTCTTAAAGTCAGGGAGACCAAGAACCCACAGGAAGGAATAAATTCTGGACACAGTATGAGAGACTGAAAAGTAGGGGGACACCAAACTCATAACATGTTTTCTCTACAGGATATTTGCTGAGTGATAGGGTATTATGAGGGTCTTGTGGGAAAAGACTAGAGAGAGAGATTAGAATAAAATTTCCCACAGCTTCATGACGCTTAGGAGGAAAATTCCCAGTAGAGGGAGAAGCCTGCCACAAACAGATGACAAATCTCCTTCTGTGACACTTGAAACTAGACATGGAAAAATTTTAACTAAAAAGAAAATAAATAAATAAATAAATAAATAAATAAATAAAACAGCTTTGACTAAACCCAATACCTGATAGAATGTTGTGATCAGCCTCTCAACTCATCTGCCCAATGCAAGCAAAAGTAAACCCCTTTTTGGAGAAAATTATGTCCCTGTTTGATTTTTTTATTTATATATGATATCTAGTATAGAGTAAAAAATTAAAAGATATGCAAAGAAGCACAAAATGTGCCCAATATTAAGGAAAAATGTCCTAAATAGAAGTAGATATACACACATGTAAATATTCAGCTGACGAAGACTATAAATGACTGCTATAAATAGGTTAAAGAAATGGGAGACAAAACTGACAAAAAGATAAAGAGAAGGTTTTATTAAATAATCTAAAGCTATAAAACAATCTTCTATAAATAAAATATTTAATACTTTAAATTTTAGCATCAGCTTGGGTAAGGCAAAGGATATGAGTATGGAACTTAAAAACTGGTCAATACAGTGTCCAAACTGAAGCACACGGACAAAACAACTAAAATTAACAAAATACAAAGCATAAGAGTCATAAAGGATACAGACAGATAGACAATGTTTTCACACATATGTGCTAGAGTATGGTAAGAGATAAGAAAGACAATGGCAGAGAGGCAATATGTGAAAAGATAATAGTTAAGAACTTTCCAAAATAGATACAAGACATCAACCCACAGATTCAAGAATCACAGTAAACACGCCAGCAGGATACATGGAAAGAAAACTGCTGAAAACTTCATAATCAAACTGCTGCAAACCAAAAATAAATAGAAATTCTTATAAACAGAGAAAAAGGTCACATTATCTTCACAGAGCAGTAATAAAACTTACATGTTTCCCCCGTACAGTATGAAAGCCAAAAAATAACAGAATAACATCTTTATTGTGATGAAAAGAAATTAAACTAGGTACCCACTACAGAATAAAACACTAAAAATTGTTTAGAAACATAATAGGTGGTTGATGATCTAGAAAAGCAGAGGGCACTTAGGACTTGCCTACCACTTGAAATTCTGGAGGAGGCTTCCTGTTAGGTATAGAACGTGAAAACATACTGTGGCAGCCGAAGTGCGGTAGAAATGCAGGAGTGTTGTCACCAGGGAGAGAGATCGCCTGGGATAGCACTCATTCTTTCCTACAGCTTATGTTTAGGAGGGTGGACATCCAGAAGTTCTGGTGTTTCTTCAGAATGAGGGGCATAGAGATTTATGCAGTGGGCCAGAGAAACCTAGGGTTAAGGTAGGGTTGCCACAGAAATCTCCACAATAACACACATCTGAGGAAGGAACAATAAGTCATTGATGAACACACCACACCACACCACACACATACGAAAAAACACTCAAGATTAGTGTGCACATTAAAATGTCCCTTTGGTATATTACACCAATGAAGCCCTCTTTTTGTTGCGACTCATGACACCATTCTCTTTGTATACATCAATCTATTTCCTCTCATGTACATTTTATCATGGTGGACCATTTTACATCTTTAATATTTTTCTTCAAATAACTCATAATGCTCCCTCAATATTTATGATACACAGTCTTTCCTTTCTATCTCAATCTATATTATTCATTTCACCTACTAGTTTACATAAATATTTATCTGTATGACTGTATTAGCTAGAAAAGACTAGTCTAAGTTCCATTGCAAATAGCCTCCACATGTCAGTTACTTTGAAAATCTAGTCTGTTTCTCAGTTATAGAAAATCTGTATCAGGTCTAAGATACTCCTAGGGCTTGTGCCCTCTGTATAGTGACTCAGCAATCTTGGCTGCTGTAATTGTGTGGCTTTGTTTTCTCAAAATGAGGCTTCCCGTATGACTACTTTAGCAGAGTGAATCACTCAGGGATTTTCACTGCCTCAGCTTACATTTCATTGGCCAGAACTAATCAAATGACCATATATAACTGCAAGGTGTTGAGGTGAAAGGAAAGGAGAACACATACTGGTGACAACAATGTTTCTCAGCATGTCTACATATGCATATCTCATTATTGTGCTTCTAAACTTAATCTTGTTAAATCTCTCTGACTTATATAATTCACTTCATTCATTCTTTAGGACTTTTTACAATAATCTCAGATTGGCTTGTTTGTTTGAAAAAAATATGAAAATATGAATTTGGTAAGTTTCACAAATGGGACTTACTACCACATTTATTTTCCCAGCTCTTGTGTTCCTCCACTGAAGGCATTTGACTTACTATAGAAAATGGACAGTCTCCTCCAGTATTATTGGACTCAACTTCTCCCTTTTCTGAGTCTTCTGTTTTCAGATAGTGCTGAAGCAAAAGACTATGCCACTATTGATCACTCCTATGTGTTCATTGAAGTATTCCTATGTATGCATATAAATTTTTATATATACAATCAATATAATCAATATATAAATATGTTTATTATGTATATATATGAAGATACATATATCTCCAACAAATATGTACTGGGCACCTATTAAGTGTCATGCTATAGTTATAAGTACAGTATATTTTATATTATTGAGAAGACTGGGAAGGAAAATGGAAGGTTACAGTTTTAAATATGGTAGTCATGGAAGCCATCACTGAGAAGCGACATCTGAAAAAGTAAAGGAGTAAACAAGAGGGCTTTCTTGTGGTGAAGAAACATTTCAGGAGGCAGGAACAGCAAGTAGAAAGTCCCTGAGGTGTTGCGTGTGCTTGATGTTCTCAAGGAACAATAAATCAGCAAATGTGGCAGGAGCAGAATGAACACTATGCGTGTGTTGGGTGTAGGGTGTGGAGAGTGAGGTCAAAGGCAAAGTTACAGGACCAACAGATTCGTATACCTGCTGCACAGCAACAGCACATTACACTGAGACAGCAGTGTTTGCAACAGAGAACGTTTAAAGATGACAGGCTGCCAAGCAAGCGGATGGAAGGAGACTCTGAAATCCTTGGGGAATTCTGGGCTGGGATTTTTAAGAGGGTCATGGAGGGTGAGGGTCTGGAAAATTATGGTTGTTGATTGGTTGGGGTAAGGGGAGTGAAATCATCAGGATATGGGAACTGCATTCTTTGGTGAGTTAGTTTCTCGTGGGGTTTCTGAGACCAGCTGGCATCAGTGGGGTCCTTCAGACCTGCTGAGTCAGTAGTTTCATCAATATTCGGGAGCTGAAGGAATATCTAAAAGGGGAAGCTTAATGTTTCATAATGTTTAAGTTGTTATCTATAGAGTAGTTAAGGGGAACTGTAATCTGAGCTCTACCTGACTCTAGGACAATAGCACCAGACAACTATGAGGAAGCAGGCCAGAGACCAGGCTGACCTTGTGATTACTGCTCAATGTGCTGCAAACTTGGTTTGTTTTCATTTTTTTCCTTCCTATTCTCCCTGATTAATTTTATAAAGTTCATAGGAGTAGCTTCAGAAACACAGGCCAAATACAGTAAGAGGCTTGTGTGAAATCATGATCACTGGCTTTCTAAGGGTTATATAGAAACTCTGGAAGGTTTTGAAGTGACATAATGTGACTTAAATTTTAGCAGGATCATTCTGACTTGTGTGGAAAATAGAACAGAATCCAGGACAGAAGCCGATTCAATAGTTAGAAAGCAATTGAAATAATAGTTGGATATGGTGGTGGTTTAGATCAAATATGAATACTGGAGCTGGTGAGTAACTTTTGAATTCTTCAATATTTGAAAGTAGGGCTGGTGTAGATCAATATATTGATCTATGGATGTGGATTATGAGAAACAGAAGGAATTTGGAGGAATTGGCCTGAATAATCAGAACAATGGAAAGACCATGTTGAGGGTAGGGAAGGGATTAGAAATTCAGTCTTGAGCTTGTTAACTTTGAGATGCCTATTACACACCCATTAAGAAGCAGTTGAATACAGGAGTTGGAATTTGCAGGAGAGGTCCTAACTGGAGATACGCATTTGGACACTGTCAGCATATGATTGATTTAAAAGTCATGATATTAGATCATTCTATAAGGGGATTATTTTAGATAGAAAATATACTATACTTTTCCCAAGACCTAGGTTTTGAAGCCATTTTAGTAGTATTAAGAGGTCTAGGAGATAAAGAGGAACCAGCCAGGAGAAAAAGGAAAAGAAAGGGACTGTGTTGTAAAGAAGGTGCTTCAAAGATGATACAGTGATAAACTTTAGCACATGTTGCTGATATGCAGATTAAATAGGGACTGAAAGTTGACCATTAGCTTTAACTACCTGGAGGCCATTCATGATGTTGAGAAGCAGTACCACAGTGGATTTGCAGGTTATACCTTGTGTGAAGATAACCAGCTAAATGGGTAAGTTGTACTTATGTGCTCCCTGCATTCTGCTACAGCTATTCAGAGAGCACAGCTATTTGTAATTCATCCATCCAGAGGAGGACAATTTTCTAATTTATACAGAGGCATAGTATTTGCTGTCTGAGGCCCTATGGACAATTTTTGATCCACATTTCCAGACCAAATCTTGTTTGGAGTAAGTTCAAAAGAGAAGGGTGTGGGAGGAATTGAAGACACTAATTATGGACAATTCTAATCAATAAAGAATAGTAGCCAATAAACAGTAGGAGAAAAATGAGTTGGTAAATGAAAAGGACGTGGAATCAAGGAAATTTTATTGTTATCATTGTGAAAATAGGAAATTTAATAATATATTTGAATACTGGTGGGAAAGACTCAGTACAGAAGGGTGCTGTGTACTTGCTTCCTACAGATGCTCCTTGACTTATGATGGGGTTATGTCTTGATAAACACAATGCAAGTTAAAAATACCTTAAGTCACAAATGTATGTAATACACCTAACCTGCAAAACATGATAGCTTAGCCTGGCCTAATTTAAATGTGCTCAGTACACTTACATTAGCCTATGGTTAGGCAAATCACCTAACACAAAGTCTCTTTTAATAAAGCATTGAATACTGTACACAGATGGGCATTTTGTAGACATCATGGGATGGGAAAACACAAAAGACAATATCCAAAAACTGCTGTCACAGTATACTGTAGAATATCAGTTGTTTACTGTTGTTGATGATGGAACTGTGGCTCATTCTGCTGGTCAGCATCATGAGAGAGTATTGTACCTCATGTCATTAGGCCAGGAAAAGATCTGAATTCAAAATTTGAAGTACAATTACTACTAAATGTATATCACTTTTGCACCATTGTAAAGCCAAAAAACCTGAGTCAAACCACCATTAGTTGAGGGTGGTCTGTACTGGATACTTTATATCTTAACTGCTACTTGGAAAGGTAAGAAAAAAAGAACAGAAAGATTAAAACCATATCCAGGGCTACACACTTGTTTGTACACTGCTGCTTTCCCTGTGCCTAGAAAATGCCCAGCATAGAGTAGGCAGTCAATTAATATTTGCTGATATTAAGTAAGAATTGAACTCACATAATTTAATTCCCAATCCTGAACTTTTAACTGTTGGACATTGGTACTTTTTTCATAAAGGTCTATCTATGTAGCAGCAGTTTATTTGCATTTATTTTGTCTAGAGACAGAGGAGAGGGCACATTTAGTCACAAGACTAATCCCCTGAGGACCAGGAACATGCTTATTCATGTCGGGATGCAGCCTAAGACAATGTCTAGAACAATTTAAATATTCAATATCGATCAAGGATTTGTACATTTGAAAGCCACTTGATTGTATGAGATGTATCTACATTTATTTTCATTCAATAAATTTAAATTTGAAATCTTTTACAAATGCTGATGTTTTAGTGGTTATAAATAATGTTCATTATAGAAAATGTAGAAAAGTAGTAAAGCAGTTTAGTTCTAATCTTATTATTAAGAGAAAATCACTTTCAATCAATTTGGTGCATCTTCTTTAACCCAATAATTTTAACTTCATTGTTCTGGAAGCCATTGCAAAAATAGTAATATTGCTTTTGCACATACAAGGTGCATTATCTTACTTAAACTTCACAACCAATCTATGAAGAAGGAATTAGTGTTGCAGTATTTCATAAATAAGAAAAATGAGGTTCAGAGAGATTGAGCCACTTGCTCAAGGCTGCAGGTACAGTGATATTAATGCCCTGTAATTCAGCCCTCTGATTTCAAGTGCTGTTAAATCGAATTTTCTCTCAGATTGATAAGGGTTTGTTCTGCTTTTAGGTGTCTGTCACATGTCCTTTCACAGTAAAACATTCTTCTTGAAAGCCTTCATTGATTGAGCCCCTTGAAGATTCAGGGACTTGCTTTGCCTCTGCTCTCTGATGTAAGCAGTCTCCTTTGTAAACATGGGCCTGTGGTCCTCTTTCACAATTCTCAAGGAAAAAATGCTTAATTTGGATTCTCTATTTATTTTATTAATGTTTTTTCTTCCACAGAACCTGATACAAATTCTTGACACAACGGAAGTACTAAAAAAAAAAAAAAATAATGGTCTCCTTTGGTAAGTTAATCCATGCCTGGAGCCTAATCTTAATGCTGCATTCTGAGTCTACTTACTCTGTTTCTGCCATTGGGGGTCAGCGTAGGGTGAGATGAAACAGAGAGAAAGAATTGTTGAGGAGCTCCCTTTCTGTTTAACAACATCTTTTAAGATTTTATAGGAAAATATAAACAGTACTTTGAAGGCAGAAGGCAGAGGTAGAGACTGTTGTTAGGCATGACTTGGGCATTTAATGCATCGTGTGGATAATGCCAATGGTCAGTTGTTAACAGCATCAGTGGTTCTTGCATTGGAGCATTGTTAGGCTTATTTGCTGTAAGTGATCCCTGCTGTGTTAAAAAGGCAAATAAATATCCCAGTTTCATTTTAATATTATTTTTGCTAGGGAAGAGAGAATCATTTTTTGAGATACCCAGCTTTTGCACAGCCTGCCAGAGTTACTATTACCATCATTTGTCACACTGGCGTTAAAAAGCAAAACAAAAAATTCCTATATTCGGTGTGTCTCTTCAGAACCTATTTTATTTTTAACACTCAGTTATGCCTCTTTGCTGATCTTTTGTACTGCTGCTGTGTTGGCATTAGCTTTGCTCTTTATGATTTCTGCATTTCCATTATGATGCTTACATGTTCTGTATTTCAGTGCAAATATATATATATATATTTGACCTGTTCTTAAAACCCTGCTCTTTTAAATCCAAATCTTTCTGTGGCTGTTTTTGCATGTGTATTCCAAATCTTGGTGACGAAATCCAGACCCCGAAAGGGAGGAGTTTCCACCTCATTTTAGTCTATTAAAGCGGAGTGTTCAGCATGCCTTCTCAGGTCTCCAAAAGGGCAGCAATCAATTTTGGGGAAATACTAAAGCATTTTTCACTTTTATGAACCACTGAAATCTATTTGCATGTCAGGTGAAATCGCTGGAGCACATTCCTGCTCCATTTTGTGTATGTCTTCAGATTGTCCAGCTATGATTGTGTGTATGTTGGGGAATACATATACTCCTCTGCTTAAAGCAAAAGACCAGTATCTTTATTAAACATAAAGATCAGGGTTCAAAGTTCAGTTCCACTACTTACTAACTTGGACTTCTGTTGTAGAGAGAAAACATTCATATTTCTGCATTGCTTTAATTTCACATGGAGTCCTTTCTTCTTTTACTGTGGGCCCCAGTATTGCAGTCTTTCTACCTGGGACCACTGCCTACACATTGAATCTCTCTCTGCTAGAGGGTAACGATGGGATGATATGGTAAGTTCTACTCTTTCTTGCCATTGCTTGTCACCCCTAAAAACCAATATATATTCTTATTAATTTCAAGTACTTTTTTGTGCACAGATATGTGTGCACTAGGCCAGTGGTTTTCAACCAGGGTGATTCTTGCTCACAAGGAGTCATTGGCGATTTTTGATTGTCACGCTGAGGTAAAGGAGGTAATACTTAGAAATAGAAGCCGAGGATGCTATATGCAACAACACACAGGAGAGCCCCTCACAAGAATTATCTGGTCCAAAATGTCAGTAATGCCAAGTTTAAGAAATTCTGTGCTGAGCACTGAATATAAAAATTATATGAAGCATAGACATTTAATCAAATAAAGCAAAAAATAAACAGATTTTATAGGTGATATAGCATAAGACAATACTGGCAAAGATACAGAGGACATAGAATATGTTATCCTAAGACTGGAGTGGGAAAAGATGTCAGAAAATTTTCACTGAAGAGAATGCTTTGTCTGAGACTAGAAGAATAACCGGAAATTTTCCTTGGTGAGTAGGAATGGAATAAGGAGTGCATTGTAGGCTAAAGAAGTGAATGAAGCAAAAGTTTGAAGGCAGGCGAGCATGTTAAGTTTTGAGAACAATGTAGGGAGAAGACGTGGCATGAGCAGCTATTGGAAATCCTGTCGTGGGAGGGCATCATATACAATTTTAAGTCATTGCTACCTTTTCAAGAAAGAATACTTTGCAGCAATGTGGGGGAGGGGGTCTGAATTGAATATTTGGAGATTAGAGCCAGGAATCCAATTAAGAAGTTATTTCAATAGCCCAGTAAGAAATGATGGGGCTGGAGAGAACCTGTGCTGAACTGTCAGCTAATGGATGAACATGATGAACATCCAAGGGCATGGAACTTTTCTTTGAAACCCTCTCCTCCACAGACTACATGGGTGAGATGATAGATTGCTACAGGTGAAATTAACTAGATCATTTTCTTTTGGGTCAAAGACACAGTTACTAGGAGGAGGCTGTAAAGCGTGCAGTGAAGGCACAGTTTGCTCTTGTTCAGCTGATTGTACTGTTTCTCTTTAAACTAGAACTGTGAATCCAAAAGTTTATTATGGCTCTTTGTTCATCATATTCCGAATTGACTTCCCAGCTCTTGGCAAGGGGATTGAGTGAATGATGGTGCCATTCAATGAGAAAGGAAGTGAATGCAGACAAGGGGCAGTTATGGGGGAAGATGGTATGTTCACTGGAAACGTTTCTGTGGCACATTTAGAGAGAGATACTGCTAGGCACACAGAAAGAGACTGTGTCAGTGATATTAGATTTGGAAATCACAATCTAAGAGGTAATAAATGAATCCAAGATCAAGCAAGAAAAATGTATATGGCAATATAAGAAACTAATTTAAGATAAGACTACTGAATCCTGGCTATTTAGGGACCAGAAGAATCAGAACTGTTGTTGAAGAACATGGAAAAGGCTGGTAAAGAAAGAAAAGAGTGGTATATTAGTCCATTCTCACACTGTGTAAAGAATACTACCTGATACTGGGTAATTATAAAGGAAAGAGGTTTAATTGACTCACAGTTCTGCATGGCTGAGGAGGTTTCAGGAAACTTACAATCATGACGGAAGGTGAAGGGGAAGCAGGCACCTTCTTCATAAGGTGGCAGGAGGGACTGTGCAAGCAGGTGAAATGCCAGGTGCTTATAAAACCACCAGATCTCATGAGAACTCAGTATCATGAGAACAGCGTGGGGGAAACTGCCCCCATAATCCAATCACCTCCCACTAGGTCTCTACCTCAACACCTGGGGGTCAAAATTCAAGAGGAGATTTAGATGGTGACACAAAGCCTAACCATATTAAGTGGTAGCAAGGAAATCAAGAGATGAATCTTTTAACTTTTGCTTATGCCAGGGAAGTGAATTTTGGGTGGGTGAGATTATTAAATTTTTAATATATTTCTATACTCTGACTTGTTATAATAAGTACATCCTAAAAAATATGCTCTAACTTTATCAGAGTATAACTTACATAAAATATATCATTTCAAGTGAATAATTTGATGCTCTTTGACAATTTTTTTCACCCATGTAATCTCACTCTAATCAAAACATAAACTATTCTGTCATCCTAAAAAGTTCACTTGTGCTTCATTGCAATAAGGGCTCCTGGCTGAATTTCCTGGGAGCTTGTTCTACAGGTTTTAGACTTAACCCCCAACCACATGATCCAATTCCTTAAAAAAAAATGTCTTTGTATATAATATAAATATAATTGTAAGTTTGCTTATCTTTTCAACTCTGTTATTAGTTATATACACATTTAGAATTGTTACGTTCGATGAATCGATATTTCTGTTAAGAAATATTCTTCTTTTATAGTATTTCTTTTCCTGAATTCTAATTAGTCTGCTAATAACATAGCGATGTCTACCTTATGATTAGTGTTTGTATGGTATATCTTTATATTCCTTTATATTTAACAAATTTTTGTCTTTATAGTTCCATGTAATTCTTTCAGACAGTTGTATTAGGGTTCTCTTAGAGGGACTGAACTAATTGTGTGTGTGTGTGTGTGTGTGTGTGTGTGTGTCTGTGTGTGTCTGTGTATATGTATATATAGTATGTGTGTGTATATAGTATATATATATACTATTAGTATGTGTGTATATGTATGCACTATTAGTGTATATATTAGTATAAACTCCCATATATAAGGGAGTTTATAGTACTAACTTACATGATCACAAGGTCTCACAATAGGTTGTCTTCAAGCTGAGGAGCAAGGAGAGCCAGTCTAAGTCCCAAAACTGAAGAACTTGGAATCCAATGTTCAAGGGCAGGAAACAACCAGGATGAGAGAAAGATGTAAGCTGGGAGTCTAGGCCAGTCTCTCTCCCTTTCATGTTTTTCTGCCTACTTTATATTCGCTAGTAGCTGATTAGATTTTGCCCACCAGATTAAGGGTGGATTTGCCTTCCCCAGACCTTTGACTCAAATGTCAGTCTCTTTTTGCAACATCCACACAGACACACCCAAGATTAATACTTTGTATCCCTCAATCCAATCAAGTTGACACTCAGTATTAACCATCACAGCAGTATAGAGTTGCATCTTTCATTTTTAAAAATCAAATCGGATACTCTCTGTCTTGGAATTGGGATATTTAGACAATAATAGTCAATAATATTATTTTTGATATGGCTAGGTTTACATCTACCATTTTGCTATTTGTTTTAAATTTGTTGCATATGCTCTTTATTCTTCATTTCTGTCTTCTTTTGGAATAATTGAGTATTTTAAAATATAATTTTATCTGCTTTGTTGAGTTATTAGCTATGACAATAGTTTTTATTTTGTTACTGTAGTGATTGTTTTAGGGTTCCTGGCATATGTCTTTAACTTAACACAGCTTACCTTCAAGTGGTGTTATACAACTTCATGTATAGTATAAGATCTTTACAATACTACATTTTGATTTTTCTTCTCCTAGCCACTGTGCTACTGTTCGCATTTATTTTACTTTTATGCAGGTTATACATAGAATACTACATTGTGACTTTTATCTAAACAGGGAATTATCTTTTAAAGATTATCTATCTTTATTTATTTATTCTTCCCAACTTTTATTTTAGGTTCAGGGAGTATATATGCAAGTTTCTTACCTGGGTAAATTACATGTTGTGGGGGTTTGGTTTACAGATTATTTTATCACTCAGGTAACAAGCATAGTAGCCAATAGGTAGTTTTTTAATCCTTACCCCTCTCCCAGCTTCCACCCTCAAGTAGGCACCAGTGGCTATTCTTTCCATCTTTGTGTCTGTGTGTATTTAATGTTTAGCCCCCCGCCCCCTTATAAGTGAGAACATGCAGCGTTTGGTTTTCTGTTCCTGTGTTAATTTGCTTAGGAAAATGGCCTCCAGCTCCATCCACATTGCTGCAAAGGATATAATTTCATTCTTTTTTTATGGCTGTGTAGTATCACACAGTGCATATGTACCACATTTCCATTATCCAATAGAAAATTGTTGGGCATCTGGGTTGATCCCATGTCTGTGCTATCACAGACAGTGCTGCAATGAACTTGTGCATATCTGTGCATATGTCTTTATGGTAGAGTGATTTATATTCCTTTGGATATATACCGAGTAATGAGATTGCTAGGTTGAATGGGATTTCTGTCTTAAGTTATTTGAGAAATCTTCAAGCTGCTTTTCACAGTAGCTGAACTAATTTACATTCTCACAAGCAGTGCATAAGCATTCTGTTTCCTCCACAATCTTACCAGTATCTGTGTGTGTTTTTTGACATTTTAATAATAGTCATTCTGTGGGTGAAAATATTTGCAAACTATGCATCTGACAAAGGTCTAATATCCAGCACAACTATAAGGAACTTAAACAAATGTACAAGAGAAAAACAAATAACTCTATTAAAAAGTGGGCAAAGGACATGAACAGACATTTCTCAAAAAGATACATATGGACAACAAGCATATGAAAAAATGCTTAATATCACTGATTGTTAGAGAAATGCGAATCAAAACCACAATGAGATACCATATCACACCAGTCAGAATGGTTACTAGTAAAAGACAAAAAACAACAGATGCTGATGAGGTTGCAGAGAAAAAGAAACACATACACAATTGGTGGGAATGTAAATTAGTTCAACCGTCATGGAAAGCAGTGTGGCAATTCCTCAAAGAGCTAAAAGCAGAACTACCATTCAAATAAGCAATCCTATTATCTATATTCCAGAGGAATATGAATTGTTCTACTATAAAGATACATACACACAACATGTTCATCGCAGCACTATTCAGAATAGCAAAAACCTGAAATCAACCTAAATGTCCATCAATGACAGATTGGATAAAGAAAATATGGTACATATACACCATGGAATATATGAAGCCATAAAAAAGAAGGAGATCTTGTCTTTTGCAGGAACATGGATAGAAATGGAGGTTATTATCTTTACCAAACTAATGCAGGAACAGAACGCTAACTTCCACATGTTCTCACTTAAGTGGGAGCTAAATAAGAACTTACGAACACAAAGAAGGAAACAACAGCCACTGGGGTCTACTTGAGGGTGAAGGAATGGAGGAGGGAGAGGAGCAGAAAAGATAACTATTGGATACTGGGCTTAATACGTGGATGATGAAATAATTTGTCCAACAAACCCCCATGACACAAGTTTACCTATATGACAAACCTTCACATGTACCCCCAAACCTAAACTAGAAGTTTAAAAAACAATAGCCATTCTGACTGGTTAGAGATGGTATCTTATTGTGATTTTCATCTTCATTTTCCTGATGATTAGTGATGTTGAGCATTTTTTCATATGTTTGTTGGCCACTTGTATGTCTTATTTTGCAAAGTCCCTGTTCATGTCCTTTGCCCACTTTTGAATGGGGTTATTTGTTTTTTGATTGATGAATTGTTTAGGTTCCTTATAGATTTTGGATACTTGATCTTTGTTGGTTACATAATTTGGGAATATTTTCTCCCATTCTGTAGGTTGTCTGTTTACTCTGTTGATAGTTTGTTGTGCTCTGTGGAAGCTCTTTTGTTTAATTAGGTCCTATTTGTCAACTTTTGTTTTTGTTGCAATTGCTTTTGGAGTCTTCGTCATAAAATCTTTGCCAGGTCCTATGTTCAGAATAATGTTTACTAGTTGAACCCTTTATCGTTATGTAATGCCCTTCTTTGTCTTTTTTGATCATTATTGGTTTAAAGTATGTTTTGTCTGAAATAAGAATAGCAATCCCTGCTCTTTTGTGTTTTCCATTTGGTTGGTAGATTTTTCTCTAACCCTTTACTTTGAGCCTGTGACCCATCTCACATGCATGCCACCCATAGGAGGCATGTTTGTGTAGCATACAGTTGGGTATTGCTTCTTTATTCAGCTTGCCACTCTGTATTTTAAGTGGGGTGTATGTCCAAGGTTAATACTGATATTTGTGGATTTGATCCTGTTATCATGTTTTACCAGGTTGCTATGCAGGCAGGATTGTGTAGCTGCTTCATAGTGTCAATGGTCTAGGTACTTAAGAGTTTTTGTTTAGCACTCTCTGAAGGACCTCTTACAAAGCAGGTCTGGTGGTAACAAATTCTCTTAGCATTTGCTTGTCTGAAGAGGATTTTCTTTCTCTTTCACTTATGAAGCTTAGTTTGGCTGGATATAAAATTCATAATTGAAATTTTTTCCTTTTAGGAAGGCTAAATATAGCCCCCCCAGATCTTCTGGCCTTTAGGATTTCTGCTGAAATGTCCACTGTTAACCTAATAGAATTTCTTTTGTAAGTGACCTAACTTTCTCTCTAGCTGCCTTTACTATTTTTTCTTATATGTTTACATTGGTGAATCTGATTACAATGTATTTTGAGGATAATTGTCTTGTATAATACCTCCCAGGGGTTCTCTCAGTTTCCTGAATTTGAGTGTTGACCTTTCTAGTAAGGTTGGAGACATTTTAATAATCAATATTGTCAAATCCATTTTCCAAGTTGCTTGCCTGCTCTCTGCTTCTTTCAGGATGCCAGTGAGTCACGGGTTTGGTCTCTTTATATAATCCCATATTTCTTGGAGATCTTGTTCATTCTTTTTTCTTTATTTTTATCTGACTCAATTGTTTTGAAGAACTGGTCTTAAAGCTCTGAGATTCCTTCCTCAGCTTGGTTTATTCTGCTATTAATACTTCTGATTTTATTATAAATTTCTTGTAGTGAGTTTTTCAACTCTATCAAGTTAGTTCCTTCCTTCCTTCATCCCTTCCTTCCTTCCTTCCTTCCTTCCTTCCTTCCTTCCTTCCTTCCTTCCTTCCTTCCTTCCTTCCTTCCTCCTTTCTTCCTCCCTCCCTCCCTCCTTCCCTCCTTCATTCATCTTTCTTTCTTTCTTTCTTTCTTTCTTTCTTTCTTTCTTTCTTTCTTTCTTTCTTTCTTTCTTTCTTTCTTTCTTTCTTTCTTTCTCCCTTCCTTCCTTCCTTCCTTC
The DNA here is from genome assembly GCF_007565055.1 of Rhinopithecus roxellana. Lineage (NCBI taxonomy): Eukaryota > Metazoa > Chordata > Mammalia > Primates > Cercopithecidae > Rhinopithecus > Rhinopithecus roxellana. The sequence continues at coordinate 58,245,479 of NC_044553.1, read as the reverse complement.
CTTCCTTCCTTCCTTCCTTCCTTCCTTCCTTCCTTTCTTTCTTTCTCTCGTTCTTTCTCTCTTTCTTTTGCTTTCTTTCCTCTTTTTCTTCTTTCTTTTCTTTTTCTTTCTCTTTTTCTTCCTTTCTTTTCCTTTTCTTTCTTTCTTTCTTTCTTTCTTTTCTTTTCTTTTTTCTCCTTCCTTCCTTCCATTTTATTTTATTTTATTTTATTTTATTTATTTATTTATTTTTTATTTTTTATTTTTTATTATTATACTTTAAGTTCTAGGGTACATGTGCATAACATGCAGGTTTGTTACATATGTATACTTGTGCCAAGTTGGTGTGCTGCACCCATCAACTCATCAGCACCCATCAATTCATCATTTATATCAGGTATAACTCCCAATGCAATCCCTCCCCCTTCCCCCCCCCGCCCATGATAGGCCCCAGTTTGTGATGTTCCCATTCCCGAGTCCAAGTGATCTCATTGTTCAGTTCGCACCTATGAGTGAGAACATGTGGTGTTTGGTTTTCTGTTCTTGTGATAGTTTGCTAAGAATGATGGTTTTCAGCTGCATCCATGTCCCTACAAAGGACGCAAACTCATCCTTTTTTATGGCTGCATAGTATTCCATGGTGTATATGTGCCACATTTTCTTAATCCAGTCTGTCACTGATGGACATTTGGATTGATTCCAACTCTTTGCTATTGCGAATGGTGCCGCAATAAACATACGTGTGCATGTGTCTTTGTAGTAGACTAATTTATAATCCTTTGGGTATATACCCAGTAGTGGGATGGCAGGGTCATATGGTACATCTAGTTCTAGATCCTTGAGGAATTGCCATACTCTTTTCCATAATGGTTGAACTAGTTTACAATCTCACCAACAGTGTAAAAGTGTTCCTATTTCTCCACATCCTCTCCAGCACCTGTTGTTTCCTGACTTTGTAATGATTGCCATTCTAAGTGGTGTGAGATGGTAACTCATTGTGGTTTTGATTTGCATTTCTCTGATGGCGAGTGATGATGAGCATTTTTTCATGTGTCGGCTGTATGAAGGTCTTCTTTTGAGAAATGTCTGTTCATATCCTTTGCCCACTTTTTGATGGGGTTGTTGGTTTTTTTCTTGTAAATTCGTTTGAGTTCTTTGTAGGTTCTGGATATCAGCCCTTTGTCAGATGAGTAGATTGCAAAAATTTTCTCCCATTCTGTAGCTTGCCTGTTCACTCTGATGGTAGTTTCTTTTGCTGTGCAGAAGCTCTTTAGTTTAATTAGATCCCATTTGTCAATTTTGGCTTTTGTTGCCGTTGCTTTTGGTGTTTTAGACATGAAGTCCTTGCCCATGCCTATGTCCTGAATGGTACTACCTAGGTTTTCTTCTAGGGTTTTTATGGTATTAGGTTTAACATTTAAGTCTCTAATCCATCTTGAATTAATTATCGTATAAGGAGTAAGGAAAGGATCCAGTTTCAGCTTTCTACTTATGGCTAGCCAATTTTCCCAGCACCATTTATTAAATAGGGAATCCTTTCCCCATTTCTTGTTTCTCTCAGGTTTGTCAAAGATCAGATGGCTGTAGATGTGTGGTATTATTTCTGAGGACTCTGTTCTATTCCATTGGTCTATATCTCTGTTTTGGTACCAGTACCATGCTGTTTTGGTTACTGTAGCCTTGTAGTATAGTTTGAAGTCAGGTAGCGTGATGCCTCCAGCTTTGTTCTTTTGACTTAGGATTGTCTTGGCAATGCGGGCTCTTCTTTGGTTCCATATGAACTTTAAAGCAGTTTTTTCCAATTCTGTGAAGAAACTCATTGGTAGCTTGATGGGGATGGCATTGAATCTATAAATAACCTTGGGCAGTATGGCCATTTTCACGGTATTGATTCTTCCTATCCATGAGCATGGTATGTTCTTCCATTTGTTTGTGTCCTCTTTTATTTCTCTGAGCAGTGGTTTGTAGTTCTCCTTGAAGAGGTCTTTTACATCCCTTGTAAGTTGGATTCCTAGGTATTTTATTCTCTTTGAAGCAATTGTGAATGGACGTTCATTCATGATTTGGCTCTCTGTTTGTCTCTTACTGGTGTATAAGAATGCTTGTGATTTTTGCACATTGATTTTGTATCCTGAGACTTTGCTGAAGTTGCTTATCAGCTTAAGGAGATTTTGGGCTGAGACGATGGGGTTTTCTAAATATACAATCATGTCATCTGCAAACAGGGACAATTTGACTTCTTCCTTTCCTAACTGAATACCCTTGACTTCTTTCTCTTGCCTGATTGCCCTAGCCAGAACTTCCAACACTATGTTAAATAGGAGTGGTGAGAGAGGGCACCCCTGTCTTGTGCCAGTTTTCAAACGGAATTTTTCCAGTTTTTGCCCATTCAGTATGATATTGGCTGTAGGTTTGTCATAAATAGCTCTTATTATTTTGAGATACGTTCCATCAATACCGAATTTATTGAGTGTTTTTAGCATGAAGAGCTGTTGAATTTTGTCAAAAGCCTTTTCTGCATCTATTGAGATAATCATGTGGTTCTTGTCTTTGGTTCTGTTTATATGCTGGATTACGTTTATTGATTTGCGAATGTTGAACCAGCCTTGCATCCCAGGGATGAAGCCCACTTGATCATGGTGGATAAGCTTTTGGATGTGCTGCTGAATCCGGTTTGCCAGTATTTTATTGAGAATTTTTGCATCGATGTTCATCAGGGATATTGGTCTAAAATTCTCTTTTTTTGTTGTGTCTCTGCCAGGCTTTGGTATCAGGATGATGTTGGCCTCATAAAATGAGTTAGGGAGGATTCCCTCTTTTTCTATTGATTGGAATAGTTTCAGAAGGAATGGTACCAGCTCCTCCTTGTACCTCTGGTAGAATTCAGCTGTGAATCCATCTGGTCCTGGACTTTTTTTGGTTGGTAGGCTATTAATGATTTCCTCAATTTCAGAGCCTGCTATTGGTCTATTCAGAGATTCAACTTCTTCCTGGTTTAGTCTTGGGAGAGTGTAAGTGTCCAGGAAATTATCCATTTCTTCTAGATTTTCTAGTTTACTTGTGTAGAGGTGTTTATAGTATTCTCTGATGGTAGTTTGTATTTCTGTGGGGTCGGTGGTGATATCCCCTTTATCATTTTTTATTGTGTCTATTTGATTCTTCTCTCTTTTCTTCTTTATTAGTCTTGGTAGCGGTCTGTCAGTTTTGTTGATCTTTTCAAAAAACCAACTCCTGGATTCATTGATTTTTTGGAGGGTTTTTGTGTCTCTATCTCCTTCAGTTCTGCTCTGATCTTAGTTATTTCTTGCCTTCTGCTAGCTTTTGAATGTGTTTGCTCTTGCCTCTCTAGTTCTTTTAATTGTGATGTTAGAGTGTCAATTTTAGATCTTTCCAGCTTTCTCTTGTGGGCATTTAGTGCTATAAATTTCCCTCTACACACTGCTTTAAATGTGTCCCAGAGATTCTGGTATGTTGTATCTTTGTTCTCATTGGTTTCAAAGAACATCTTTATTTCTGCCTTCAATTCGTTATGTACCCAGTAGTCATTCAGGAGCAGGTTGTTCAGTTTCCATGTAGTTGAGCAGTTTTGATTGAGTTTCTTAGTCCTGAGTTCTAGTTTGATTGCACTGTGGTCTCAGAGACAGTTTGTTATAATTTTACATTTGCTGAGGAGTGCTTTACTTCCAACTATGTGGTCAATTTTGCAATAAGTGTGATGTGGTACTGAGAAGAATGTATATTCTGTTGATTTGGGGTGGAGAGTTCTATAGATGTCTATTAGGTCCGCTTGGTGCAGAGATGAGTTCAATTCCTGGATATCCTTGTTAACTTTCTGTCTCATTGATCTGTCTAATGTTGACAGTGGAGTGTTGAAGTCTCCCATTATTATTGTATGGGAGTCTAAGTCTCTTTGTAAGTTTCTAAGGACTTGCTTTATGAATCTGGGTGCTCCTGTATTGGGTGCATATATATTTAGGATAGTTAGCCCTTCCTGTTGAATTGATCCCTTTACCGTTATGTATTGTCCTTCTTTGTCTCTTTTGATCTTTGATGGTTTAAAGTCTGTTTTATCAGAGACTAGTATCGCAACCCCTGCTTTTTTTTGTTCTCCATTTGCTTGGTAGATCTTCCTCCATCCCTTTATTTTGAGCCTATGTATGTCTCTGCATGTGAGATGGGTCTCCTGAATACAGCAGACTGACGGGTCTTGACTCTTTATCCAGTTTGCCAGTCTGTGTCTTTTAATTGGAGCATTTAGTCCATTTACATTTAAGGTTAATATTGTTATGTGTGAACTTGATCCTGCCATTATGATATTAACTGGTTATTTTGCTCCTTATTTGATGCAGTTTCTTCCTAGCCTCGATGGTCTTTACATTTTGGCATGTTTTTGCAATGGCTGGTACCGGTTGTTCCTTTCCATGTTTAGGGCTTCCTTCAGGGTCTCTTGTAGGGCAGGCCTGGTGGTGACAAAATCTCTAAGCATTTGCTTATCTGTAAAGGATTTTATTTCTCCTTCACTTATGAAACTGAGTTTGGCTGGATATGAAATTCTGGGTTTAAAATTCTTTTCTTTAAGATCATTGAATATTGGCCCCCACTCTCTTCTGGCTTGTAGAGTTTCTGCCGAGAGATCTGCTGTTAGTCTGATGGGCTTCCCTTTGTGGGTAACCCGACCTTTCTCTCTGGCTGCCCTTAAGATTTTTTCCTTCATTTCAACTTTGGTGAATCTGGCAATTATGTGTCTTGGAGTTGCTCTTCTGGAGGAGCATCTTTGTGGCGTTCTCTGTATTTCCTGAATTTGAATGTTGGGCTGCCCTACTAGGTTGGGGAAGTTCTCCTTGATGATATCCTGAAGAGTGTTTTTCAGCTTGGTTCCATTTTCCCCCTCACTTTCAGGCACCCCGATCAGACGTAGATTTGGTCTTTTTACATAATCCCATACTTCTTACAGGCTTTATTCATTTCTTTTTCTTCTTTTGGTTTCTCTTCTCGCTTCGTTTCATTCATTTGATCCTCAATCGCTGATACTCTTTCTTCCAGTTGATCGAGTCGGTTACTGAAGCTTGTGCATTTGTCACGTATTTCTCGTGTCATGGTTTTTATCTCTGTCATTTCCTTTATGACCTTCTCTGCATTAATTATTCTAGCTGTCAATTCTTCCACTTTTTTTTCAAGATTTTTAGTTTCTTTGCGCTGGCTACATAATTCCTCCTTTAGCTCTGAGAAGTTTGATGGACTGAAGTCTTCTTCTCTCATCTCGTCAAAGTCATTCTCTGACCAGCTTCGATCCGTTGCTGGCAATGAGCTGAGCTCCTTTGCAGGGGGAGATGCACTCTTATTTTTTGAATTTCCAGCTTTTCTGCCCTGCTTTTTCCCCATCTTTGTGATTTTATCTGCCTCTGGTCTTTGATGATGGTGACGTACTGATGGGGTTTTGGTATAGGTGTCCTTCCTGTTTGATAGTTTTCCTTCTGACAGTCAGGACCCTCAGCTGCAGGTCTGTTGGAGATTGCTTCAGGTCCACTCCAGACCCTGTTTGCCTGGGTATCAGCAGCAGAGGTTGCAGAAGATAGAATATTGCTGAACAGTGAGTGTACCTGTCTGATTCTTACTTTGGAAGCTTCCTCTCAGGGGTGTACTCCACGCTGTTAGGTGTGGGGTGTCAGACTGCCCCTAGTGGGGGATGTCTCCCAGTTAGGCTACTCAGGGGTCAGGGACCCACATGAGCAGGCAGTCTGTCCCTTCTCAGATCTCAACCTCCGTGTGGGGAGATCCACTGCTCTCTTCAAAGCTGTCAGACAGAGTCATTTGCGTCTGCAGAGGTTCCTGCTGCTTTTTTTGTTGTTGTTTAGCTGTGCTCTGTCCCCAGAGGTGGAGTCTACAGAGACAGGCAGGTTTCCTTGAGCTGCTGTGAGCTCCACCCAGTTTGAGCTTCCCAGCGGCTTTGTTTACCTACTTAAGCCTCAGCAATGGCGGGCGCCCCTCCCCCAGCCTCGCTGCTGCCTTGCGGTTAGATCGCAGACTGCTGTGCTCGCAATGAGGGAGGCTCCGTGGCCGTGGGACTGTCCCGACCAGATGTGGGATAAAATCTCCTGGTGTGCCCATTTGCTCAAAGCGCAGTATTGGTGTGGGAGTCACCCGATTTTCTGGGTGTTGTGTGTCTCAGTTCCCCTGGCTAGGAAAAGGGACTCCCTTCCCCCTTGCACTTCCCAGGTGAGGCGATGCCTTGCCCTGCTTCAGCTCTCGCTGGTCGGGCTGCAGCAGCTGACCAGCACCGATTGTCCAGCACTCCCTAGTGAGATGACCCCAGTACCTCAGTTGAAAATGCAGAAATCACTGGTGTTCTGTGTCGCTTGCACTGGGAGTTGGAGACTGGAGCTGTTCCTATTCGACCATCTTGCCTTTTTTTTTTTTTTTTTTTGAGACAGTCTCACTCTGTCACCCAGGCTGAAGTGCAGTGACATAATCTCACCTCACTGCAACATCCGCCTCCTGGGTTCAAGAAATTTTCCTGCCTCAGCCCCCTGATTAGCTGGGATTACAGACATATGCCAGCATGCTCAGTTACTTCTTGTATTTTTAGCTTGTATTTTTAGTAGAGACAGGTTTTCACCATGTTGGCCAGGTTGGTTTCAAACTCCTGACCTCAAGTGATCTGCCTGCCTTGGCCTCCCAAAGTGCTGGGATTACAGGCATGAGTCACTGCACCCAGCCTTCTTTCTTAAAATGGTTATTTTATCTTTCAGATCTTTTTGATTGTTTGGCTGGATTCCTTATATTCCTTGGATTGGGTTTTGACCCTCTGAATCTCAATGATCTCTGTTGTTATCCAGATTCTGAATTCTATGTCTGTCATTTTAGTGATTTCAGTGTAATTAAGAACCATTGCTGGGAGTAAAATAGTTGTTTGGAGGTATGAAGACTCTGGCTTTTTGAGTTGCCAAATTATTGCACTGTTTTATTATGTATGTATGTATGTATGTATGTATGTATGTATGTATTTATTTTTTCGTATGTATGGGCTGATGTTCCTTTAATCTTTGAAGGTCTGTCCTTTGGGTGGGGCTTTTTGCTTTTATATTCTTTGATGCCTTGAGGTAGGAGAATAGAGTCTAGAGGCAGGGTGATTCACACTGCCTTTCTAGAACTAAATCAAAAGGTAAACCCCAACTTTCCATGCTCAAGTAACAAAAGGACCAGAGCCTTCTCCTTTTTAACCCCCTCCCTGATTTTTCTGCATGGCAGATGAAAAATTGAAAGTACCTCTGATTGATTCCCTCCCACAACTAATCAGATTGGTCATAGGCCTAGTCTTTATTTGCGTAGGAATGTAAATTTGTAACTTCACTTCAACCTCTGTTTGGCCCCCTCTTGCAAATCAGATGTCTGCATAGGGTGTAACTTTATAATGTCACTTTAGCTTCTGATTGATCATTTTCCATAACCAATCTGACTGGTTGTGGGCCACTCCTTCATTGACATAGGGTATAAACCAAGTTCCCCATAGGAAATCTTTAGAGGGTATTTAAACCCCATAAAATTCTGTAACCAGGACTCTTGAGCTGCTTGCTCGAGCTCACTCACACTCTGTGGAGTGTACTTGCATTTAAATAAATCTCTGCTTTCAGTACTTCATTTATTCCTCACTTTGTGTATTTTGTCCAATTCTTTGTTCAAAACATGAAGAACCTGGATGACTTGTAGTCAAGACCCTCCACCAGTAACAGTTTGATGGTAGTATAGTTGGGTTCAGTCAACTGGCTTTGTTTCTGGATAATTTCAGGGGGCCAATGTTCAACACTTCCAAGCTGGATGCTCTAACCCTGGATGGCTGATACCAGTCCCATGGTTTTGTTCTCTGGCCTCTCGTGGTTAAGTACCTGCTATGCTGGAGGTCTTTTCAATCTGCTGAGGTCTTCCCAACCTGCTGGCAATCACAATCTGATGGGGGATGCTGGAAAAAGCACTTATTTGGGGCAGTGGCAGCTGGGTCCACACACATGAGTGTGCATTAGGGCAGCAAGGACCGAACATGTACATGGATGCCAGTGGCAGTGATGTGGCAGTGTGTGTGTGTGTGTGTGTGTGTGTGTTTGTGCATGTGTGTGTTTGTGCATGTGTGTGGATAGGTGGTTAGATGTTGCACGTAGGCCTGCAGGAACAAGGCAGTGACATCTATATGTGTGCACTCATGCTGATGCTTTTAGAGATATTTAAAGAGAAAAATCTTGTTGATTTATAGAAGAAAATCCTATGGAACGGTCATTTCCAGTCCCTTCATTTCTTTGTGTAGGTTTATATTTCAATAGGTTATTATATACCTTTTGCATGAAGACTTCCTTTAAAATTTCTTATAGTGCAAGTCTGATGGTGATAAATTCTTTCAGCTTTTATATTTCTGGAAAACTTTTTACTTTATTTTTATTTTAGGATATTTTTGCTGGATATAACATTATAGATTAGTAGAATTTTTTTCTTTAATTTCAGTACCTTAAAGATTTAAGGAAATTTAAATTTCATCCACTGTCTCTTTACTTGTATTGTTTCTAACAGGAAATCTGCTGTCATGGTCATTCATAACTATGTCTTTCTTTGTGTAATATGCCTACCTTCTTCCCCTACACTGGCACTTTAAAAATTTTCTATTACATCTGAGTCTTGAGCAATTTGGTTCTGATTTGTCTTAATATAGTTTTTAATCATATTTCTTGTATTTGAGATTCATTGAGCTGTTTGGATCTATGGGTTGATAGTTTTTCTCAAATTTGGAAATATTTCAGCCATTCTTTCTTCCAATATTTTTTCTCTTCCCTCCTTTCAGAAATTTCAGTAACACATATATTATGGCACTTGATGTTCTCTTACAGTTCATTGTTCATTTATACTTTATTTAATCTGTGTTTTATTTTGAATATGTTCTATTGCTATGTGTTCACCAGCCTTTTTTTTTTTTTTTGCAATGACTAATCTTCCCTTAATCTTATGTAGTGTAATTGTTATCTCATATATTATCATTTTTATCTACAAAAGTTTAATTCTGATCTTTTTTATGGCTTTCATACTACCACTTGACTTTTTGGACATATATGTCAAAATAACCATTTTAATATCATCTGCTAACTTGTGTCATATCTCTGTTGATTTCTTTTGAGCATTCTCTTCATTATAGGTTATGTTTTTTATTTTTCTTTGCATACCTCATTTTGACTGGAAATTGGTCATTGTGAATTATACATTATTAGATGTTGAATAATGAGAGCTTTCAGTCTGCCTGATGTGAATAGGCACTATTTTTAGCCCTTTCTGGGTGCCTTGCATTGTTGCCTCTAATTTTTTTTTTTCCGTAGCCTCAGGTGGTTTACTCATACATATGTACTAACTAGAACTCTACTGAATAGCTAAGCATGGTAATGGTCAAATTTTCAAATTTCTTCGTCCTCTCCAGGGGATTTAGAGGACTCTAAAACTTTTTTCTGATATGGAATGATTACCAATACTTTAGATGATCAAGAAAAAGGCTCTGATGCCACTTCCTACACCTTGTGTCACTTACATTTCACTTGTTTATATTGGGTGGGACAATCTCTTTGAATAAAATAAATGTCTTAAACCTGATCACTAATGAATTTCAAGTGTATACTCACTTATCAAATAAACTCTTGTAACTCTAATGGAGGCATTTTCAGGAGAGAAAATAGGACCCTTGAGAGAGATTTCATTATAAAAGAAGAGTAAATAGTGAACCAGAAAAAGTGGGTTGAAGGGAGAAAGTCAGTATTGATTCTGATATAGCTAGATGGTAGGTACCAGAACTCATGTAAATTCAGCCACACATGGGATGAGAAATGAGGCGGTGGTGGGGCATACTTGGGAGAAGATAGTTATACTATGTACATGTTGAAAAAACTGAATTGAACTCAGAACACTCAGATACCTTTGTTGGAAACACATTGTAAAGAAATATAAAAGAGAGCTTCCAGATGGTTCCTCGCCATATCATCTTTGCCCAGGTGAATGAGTGGACAGCTGTATTACAATAGTTCAGTAAGCAGCTTGATTAAATAGCACTTTTTTGTGACAAATGGGCCTAAGAACTGCAAAGTGACCCAGTAAGACTAGTGACAAGGCTAGCGATGCCATTGGCCGCCATCTTGGTGCAGTAGTGGGGAGCAGTGGTGATGGCAGTAATGGTGCTAAAGTTTAAGACTTAAACTTAAATTTTAAGTCTATCAGCCAAAAGCAGCAGCTAGATGTGAGTGGTTGTGGGACTAACAGAGCCTAGGATGCAAAGTTTCGCTAGCTATAATAGTGAATAAAAGTTATTGATAGCTGCTACAAGGCTTTGTGGTTCTGTGACCTAATTAAAGAGCTCACTCCCACCCCCACCTATACTCAATCAGTAAAATGTAATGCAGAACAAGGTTTCTTCTTCTCAATTCTAAAGGCAATGATGAGGATTTCTGCAGGAGTAGATTTAGGGGTAAAATTTCAGCCTCAAATGTCTCCATAATAGGGTTGTGATGCCTGGACTGCAGGATCACTACTAGGAAGCAGTTAAATTCAGTGATATAAGTATCATTGAATTTATCAACACAGATTTATGGATACATGTCAGAACTGTTGGAGATTCTCAGAAGTATTAGGATAAGGAAACTTTGTAAAAGATCCAAACCTCCTTCAGCAGCTAGGGGCATTGAAATTTTAATTCAAACATTAATGGCAATACATCTATATTCACTGTAAAAGTCCCCCGGCAAGCCTAATGGCAATGCTCAAGTATTGAGCTATACAATTTAATTGTATAATGAAATGCTTTGGTAAGTTAGATAAATCTTGATTGAGGCCTGTTTTGTACAAGTCATTGTGATAGACCTCATAAAGAATTAATGAGTTAATTCATGGTCCCATCTGAAAAAAAATGTTCGTAATGTTGTAGAAGGGAGTAGATGAGTGTAAAATATCCATAGTATAAGGTAGAATACAAAATGAAATCAATGTATTTGTTTTCCAAGGACTAACTATGTGCAGGCATGTAATTACATCCTTAGGATTTGGTTTCAACAAGGTAGGTGATGCGGGAAGTTCAAAGTCTTGAGGAGGAAGCTATTTAATCTATTTCTTGATTCAGAAATGCTTCTGGGAGGAGGTAGGATCTGAGCCAGGACTTGAATGGTAGATAGTATTTTGAATAGCACAGATGAAGAAATGAGAGCATTTCAGGGAGAGGAAGTCATGAGAGCATGAAGTGGAATAGTGTAGGTATTTTGCAGGTTGACTAGATTACTAGGTTATACATAGGGGAGTTGTCGAAGGCAAGGCTAAAAAGGTAGGTTGAGGGACATGGTAAGGATTTCATTGACAATTAAAGGCAATAAAAGCCATTGAATATTTCTGAGCAGAGAAATAATAGGATTATCAGCCTCTGAATTATTTCCCTAGTTCCACAAGATTGTATCTACTGAACTTCCTCCTTGACAACATAACCCTGCCCAAGTTCTCACCAGCCTAAGTAAAAAGCAGGCAGTATTTAAACAGACTCAGCATTTTTATCTCTAAATCCACTGGAATGAGGCATTGATCACCCTCTATGACCTCTGGAGTTATCTGTCATTCCCATTTTTATTTCTAATGCATCATATTGGGAAACTGATTATTCCTCTTGGAATCTCTGGTATTGTATATGGCCTGAATCCCGACTGAGCTCACCATGCCCTTGAAACACTATGGACATTGTGATTTTTCTCAATAACTGTGGTGTCCTGTCTTTGTTTTGGTGACAAGTGTCATGCCAATTTATATTTTTCTTCCTCGTTTTCCTATTTTGTTTGGTAAAGAATCATCCATCTTTGGGTCAGATTCATAAAATGTAAAAATAATAAATAATATTAATTTTTCATCAGTGTAGGGGATGGTTTGATATGAAGAGAGATAGCTGGGAAAGTAATATGGAAATACAAGCAGAAGGTAATAAGAGTCTGGGCCAGGCATGATGGCTCATGCCTGTAATCCCAGCACTTGGGAGTTCAAGACAGTGTGACCAGCCTGGCCAATGTGGTAAAACCCTATTTCTACTAAAAGTACAAAAATTAGCTGGGGATGGTGGCACATGCCTGCAATCCCAGCTGTTTGGGAGCTGAGGCAGGAGAATAGCTTGAGCTCAGGAGGCGGAGGTTGCAGTGAGCCGAGATCGCACCCTTGCATTCCAGCCTGGGTGACAGTGTTAGACTCAATAAATAAATAAATAAATAAATAAATAAATAAATAAATAAATAAAGGTAATAAGAGTCTGAACTATGCCACCATACAGGAGAAGAAAAAGATGGGAAGAAACAGCAAGTAATGAGAATGGCACATAGAAAGCACTGTTGTTGAGTTAATAAAAAGAAACGAGAGATATGTGGAGGGAGGGTGATTCAGGATTTGGTAACAAGGTATAGGGGATGGTGAGGAAGAAATTACAAATGACTTGAAGTTTCATACTTGGACAACTAGAAGAGGAGTGATGTGATCAATCAGACCACAGTTCCACTCATTCAGAGACATGTAGCTCAGAAAAGAAATGAATTTTGAGAGTCATGTAATGGGGCTCGGCTCGAACCACTCCCTGCTCAAATGAGTGAGAAACTAAAGGGTTTACAATGGAACATATTGGGCTTAGTGGTAAAATTATTTAAGAAAAAGAAAAGCCTGAAGGAATATGGGACTACATGATTGAAGATGACAGGTAGCATATATATTGATTTGGGAATCTCAGATTTTTATGTTATAGCTAAAGTCATTGTGATCCTATTGGGTACCATGTTCACTATCTGGATGATGGGATCATTATAAAGCCCAACTCAGCATCACACAATATACCCTATAACAGACTGCACATGTGCTGCCTGAATCTAAAATAAAAATAAAATTTGTAAAAGCGAAAGATAATAAAAGGTCTGGGGACAAAAACCTGAGGCATGCCTGCTTTTAGTCATGTATATTACAGAAAGAGCTAGAAAAGTGGTCAGGATGAGTGGCAAGGACTCACAAGTTGAGTGAGAACAGGAAGAAGGAAGCATTCCCAATAAATGCTTAATCTACGTAAAGACAGTGTGTTTGCTAAGCAGAGTAGTTTCAATTTGTTACTGTTTCTTGGTATGTCTTCTCCCCTGCCTTGGCCAGAATCTTCTAATCCCTTCTTATACAGAAATTCTGTAGCCATCACTGTCTGGTTTCCACAATCCCCACATAGTCAATTATATGTTAGATGACACAAAATTGCAATTTTAGGAGGCCAAAAATTCTTGAACATTTGAAATTTTATATGGTTCAACCTAATACTACAGTGGTTTTCCAACGAAGACATGCACAGGAGATCCTCCAGGGAAGTAAATATTCTTAGTTATCAAACCTCTTGTGGGTTGTCTGTTCTGACAAACTGAGCTGAACTATTTGTAGATTCTAAGAACTTGTTTTACATGAGAGAACAAAGCACTGCCCTAGCTGAAGTGTGTCTTTAACTGGCTCCATTTATTGCTGTCCATTCTACACTGTCCTACATGTCAAGACATCATGCTTCTTGTCTTGAGTTCTCAGGTGGTCAGAGTTCTAGTGGTATGTGTGGCAAATGAGGGATCCATACAGGTTGAGTGTAATGTAGACTGGACCTGGACAAGCATCACTCCAGCTGGACCATCTTTGGGAAAATTGTTGTTTGGAAGGAAAGGGAAATCCTCTCCAGATATAGTACAAATAACTACCAGCTTAACACCTAAGTGCATGTGGGGGCTGGGTGATCTGCTATGTTGACTTAGTTCCCAGACAACTTCTGGGTGCTTAGACAATGACATTCAGGGAGCTGCAATGCTTCCTATAGATCATTCTGTGGAACAGGTGCCAACCAAGCCTGCCCATCTTCCAAGATTTACCATAGCAGCAATTCCCCTCTCTCTCTTTTCCTTTTCTGAGCCAGGTAACACCTCCTTCTAGATTGACAGGATAGCTTATCTTCTTTCTATTTTTGTAAGATATTTAGTCCAAGATATTTAGTAAGTACCTAGATACCTTCTTGTTTGTCTTCTCCATAACACTTCACCATTTCTCAGGTTCTTTTGCAACAGATCTTGTTGAACCTTTATAACCAAAGCTAATCAACCAAAAAATAAATTTCTTTCTCCTTGAAGGCAAGGATCACTTAACTTTAAAGTTAAACTTCTGCAGCAAAGGGAGGAAGGAAAAGTTAAATTTCCAATTCTGAACATTTATAACCTGTCATAACAGGTTGTCTCTAAATGGTGGTATCATGTCTTCATAACTGTGAAAAAGAGTGGTTTGAGATGAGTTGTCTTGCACACATGACAGCTGCATAGCTAGAAAAGATTTTTATAAAGGCTTACTAAGCAAGGAACAAAAGGTTCCTTGCTTGTGGTAAGCTGTGTTTATCATGTAAAGTTTGGAAAGATTCTAATCTGCTTATTGAAAGGATTTGTCATTTTTTTTTTTTTTTTTTTTTTTTTTTTTTTGCTGCTTTTGTCTGATTGACCATTAGTTGATATCTTCTGAAGTAAATGGAAATTTTCAAAATTATAGTACTTAAAAAAATTGCTGGGTATTTTTTACTGCAAAACTGACAAAATACAAGCCATTTTGTAAGTACTGATTCTCTAAAGAAATGTATGGGCCTGGGGATTTGGCCTACAAGGGTTGAGAGACAATTTTTTCCATCTATCACCCTAAATTTAAATATACCTACCATGATGTGTTTCCTCAGAGGGAGGAGAGAAAAAGTGGCATTTTATTTCTGGTCAATCATCTGAAAGAAAAGGCAGGATTTCTACAGAGGAAAATAATGTCTACCTTGTACATTTTGAAGAATGGAGATTTAAGCAGTTTAGCTATACTGCTTGTTGTCTCCGGGCAAAGGAAAGTAGATAGCTAAAGTTTTGTTGGAAAGGAAGGTGGCCCTCATATTTTTCTATTCCTTCTCTGACTCACTCATTCCTCTAAAATGCACACATACATGCTACCAGGCCACTTGTATGTTTCTCTTGGCCAGGTAGGGGGATTCAGTGCCTGTTATGGAGGAAATATTTGTGTCTTGCCTAAATTTCATATGTTGACATTTCATATGGGGATGTAAATTTCAACATTCCCAATTTGATAGTATTGTGAGGTGAAACCTTTGAGAGGTAATTAAACTATCAGGGTGGAGACCTCACAAATGGGATTAATGCTCTTATAAGAGGCCAGAGAGCTAACTTGCACTTTTCTCATTATATGAGGATATGATTAGAAGCTGGTTAGTCTGCAACACAGAAGACAACCTTTACCAAGAACCCTACCATGCTGGCACTCTAAACTCAGGTATTCGGCCCCCAGAACTCTTAGAAATAAATTTATGTTGCTTCTAAGCCATCCGATCTATGGTAATTTGCTATAGTAACCTGAACTGACCTAGAACCTTTTGTGGGAAGTCAGATATGCGGTGTTCATTACTATTCGCACAAGAAATGGATTCCAATCCACCCAGAGTGATCCTGTTGGTAACTGGCTGACTTCAGATCAACTGGTCATTGGGTGAAAGTGACGACCATCTGAAACCACTCAGATGCTTGCATGGTGTTTGTTGTCTTTCCGTCTGCACCTTGTTAGTCATGGTGTTCACAGTCTGAGGTTTTGCCCAGATATTTTCTGTGTGACTGAAAGTTATGCCTCCTTTTGAAAATAACTTTTCTAGTTTCTTCTTAGTCCTCAAATATTTCTTCCCTCAGGAGGAAGGGAGGAAAAGATGGAGTTGGAGACACTGAGGGAAGACAATTGAAGAAGACATGTCCACACCTGAAACTTAAAATTTTTCACCAAGTTTAGTGTCATTACTAAAGTACCAATTAAGTTTCATAGCTGAAACAGGCCATAGGAATCTAATAAACCATTTATATTAAGGCCATTGTATTAGTCTGTTTTCATACCACTATAAAGAACTGCCCAAGATGGGATATATAAAGGAAAGAGGTTTAGTTGACTCATAGTTCAGCATGGCTGAGGAGGCCTCTGGAAACTTAAAGCCATGGCAGAAGGCAAAGGGGAAGCAGGGCACCTTCTTCACAGGGCAGCAGGAAGGAGAAGTGCCGAGTGAAGGGGAAAGAGCCCCTTTTAAAACCACCAGATCTCATGAGAACTCACTATCACCAGAACAGCATAGGAGAAACTGCCCCCATGATTCGGTTACCTCCAACTGGTCTCTTCCTTGACATGTGGGGATTATGGGAATTACAATTCAAGATGAGATTTGGGTGGGGACACAAAGTCTAACCATATCAGCCAACAAGGGGACAGATTTCTAAAATAGATTTTTTTTTTTTTGGAGGTAGGGGAGATCTGTGATCAATCAATAACCCATTTCTCATAAGAAAACTTTTTTTTTTTTTGTTTTTGAGTCAGGATCTCACTCTGCCACTTAGGCTGGGATGCAGTGGTGCACACACAGGCTCAGGTAATTCTCCCAACTCAGCTTCTGGAGTAGCTGGGAAAGCAGGTTCATGCCACCGTGTCAGGCTAATTTTTTGTTTTTTTGTAGCGATAGGGTTTCACCATGTTGCCCAGGCTGGCCTCAAACCCCTGAGCTCAAGCGATCTGCCTGGGATTACAAGCATGAACTCCTGTACCCAGCACTATTTTTTTCCTTTTTAAACAAGATAGTGGCTTATTTTTTCTTCTGACATTCACATATTCTCATGGGAAGCTGAATTCCAAGTATTTAACAATTATCTTCTGAGTTTACAAATGGACCTTCCTGAAGATCAACTCAATAATCCTTTAGAAGCAAAAAAAAAAAAAAAAAAAAAAAAAAAAAAAAAAGCGGGGGAGGCTAGCAAAATGTAACTTTTTGTTGTAAAAAGTAGCTTCTGCCAAATTAAATGAATCTGCGTAACTGGAAGTATGACCCTACTTAGGGGAGATATATTAGATTCATTCAGCTTGTGTCAAAGCCACCAAGCAATAGCAACCTGGCAACGTCTCTGATGGTGCCCTACTTTGGCATACATCCTTCTGGAACCTCTAGAGGTTCCCTCTTCTCTATATAGACGTTATGAATCTCAGAGCTAAACTTTAATCTTAAAATGAAGTGGGTATTTCAGGTTGCCCATATAATCCTAATATTTATGGCTTCTCTCCTGTCCTGAAATTTTCTCTTTTAAACAGAATGTGGTATTTGTGTGTGCGTATGTGTGTGTTGGAGAAGGGAGAGACAATAACTGGGGAAAGTAGTCTCCTTCTTTGTTTCCAGGATGTTGGTGGTCACTGGTTATTTATCCCTGAATACTGTTGTTCATGAGGAAGATTTTTAAAATAAGAAAAAATTAATGTTTGAAGATGTTATAGAAAATTCCTAGTCTGTATAAAGCTTAACAAACCAAGGAAACCAGAGGTTAGGATTCTTGCCTAGTATCTTGCCTATTGTTCATTGCCGAGCCACTATAAAACAACAGTCTGTTTTCTCCCAGAAATCTCAATGATTTTTTTTTAACTCTAGTGTGCTACCTGAATAATGGTAAGAAAAATGAGAGCTGGCTCCACTACTGTGGATTAAATGATCTTAGGCAAAACACTTAGCTTCTCTGAGCTTACATTTGCATCCATAAGATGGAAATCATAGCAACTATCTTAATGATTTCTTGGCATTCTATCTTCATATTCTGTGAAGACGGAATGAGATGATGTGAGTGATGCTTTTTTGAAGAATTTATAATGCTGCACAGATATTAGAATCTCTTGCTTCAATGAAACCTTCTTGCTTTCTGTATTTTGGAAGTAGGGTGGTGTCTGTGCTTAAGCTTTTGAAACAGACTCTGACAATACGGTGTAAGAAGCATCAAATTGAATATTGGTTCTAATTCATATTCCAGAGTGTTTGTGTAGGGGTAAAAGTCTCAATCCAGTCTTGCTACAGCATGAAGATGGGCAGTTAGAATGGGGTGTGCCACTAAAAATAAAATGTTATCTGAAAATATAGAGTGAGGAAAACACAGATCTCTGTTTTTCTTGGCTAGATGAGGTGAGTCTTCTCCTGCCTGTGAGTTTTCTTAAGGCCATGTTTTTTAATGGCTATCCCTGAAGCAGCAGCCAGCTGTGACAGCAGACACCGACATGTTCCAGATGTGGAATGCTATGCAGAAGCACCAGAGGGCAAGTGTTAAGCACCAGGGAAAGGGATGCAGTGAAATGATTTGAAAACATTTAAATTTATTCAGCTTCACCTTGAGCATTCCAAAATGCAGGTTTCTCTACTTGCATATAGAGTCAAAATCCAGCAACAGACTATAACCCTCAACTTCTAAATCAATATGGCGATACGCAATACAATAGCTGCCCCACATCCCTGCTTGTACTTTTTGCAGTTTCTTTCAACTACCGCTGTCAACTGCGGTCCAAAGATAGGGGAGTGCAGTAAAGTAAGATAATTTAAGAAAGAGAAATTGACCACATTCACATAACTTTTATTACAGCACATTGTTATAATTGTTCTGTTTTGTTATTTTTGTTGTTAATCGCTTACTGTGCCTAATTTAATAATTAATTAATTTTTTTTGAGACAGGGTCTCACTCTGTCACCCAGGTTAGAGTGCAGTGGTGTGATCTCAGCTCACTACAACCTCCACCTCCCAGCTGTGCCTAATTTATAAATTAAATTTTATCATTTGTATGCATGGAAAGGAACACGCATACTGTATACAGGGTTCAGTACTGTGTGTGGTTTTAGGCACTCACCAGGGGTCTTGGAACATATGCTCTGAGGATCAGGGAGGATTACTATGTAAGCAAAAGGAGGAGGAGAAGGGATTCTTTCAAGCAATCATCTTTCATACTTTTCACAGCAACTATCTCATACAAAAGTATTGTGATATATGGTATTTGTTTACATCTAAACAAGCAGTGTGGCATTCCATCTATGAAATGCTTTAGTGTATTGTAAGCAAGGAAGGAATAGAAAGTCCTGTGGCGTTCTATTGTGGCCATGAGATCATATGCAAAATATGTGCAGATACTGGCTCTATTAGAAAATCTCAAATATGGAAGATTATTTGGAGGAGGTGAATATTATGTGTTATAAGAAAACAGTCAGGAAAACAGTGGAGGGGGGAGCAATACCATTAAAAAGAAATAGAATCAGGAAAACAATATTACTGTGTTCTTCTTCCTGAATTTAGACTACCATATCTGAGTATGAGCAGAAAACAGAAAAGATGGTATGCAGAAGGCAGGCGTTTGTCCTAATATCCTGGTGCATTCGATATAAGAAAGCACCAGCTACATGCCATAAGATCTAATTATCAAGAATTGCCTTTCCTGCCCCACAGCAATCATTTTGATGACAGGCTTCTCTGCACTGTAAAACAAAATGGGGATTCTGTGCTGTATAAACTGCCTCAGCGCTTCCTTTCCTTCCTCTGCTATCAGCCTCCCCATCTCATTTATTTTCCACACATTAATGGTAGCAGTCACCTTGAGCTGGTGATGCAGAGTAATTTTCACAGAAACCTTGATCAGAAACCATAAATCAGCCTGATGTGCTTTTATGGTCTAATAACATTCAGGTTGCTCCTACAGGCCTGTATGTAAAACTGCATTGCAGTGAATCCTTTGAATTATTATTATTTTTTTTTTTTTCCTGTCTGGCTGCGCTCTTACTCTCCTTCTCGCGCACACTTTCTCTCTCCTTCCCTCCCTTCTCTTCTCACCATCTCTCTAGGCACATATGTATGCATGCGTACCTACGTCACATGGATACAGTTCATTTTAACAAAACCACACTAAAATGGCATTATACATGCTCCCTCATGGTGGCAGGGGAGTCACATTCTTTCAGGAGGATAAAATGATGCATTCGTTAGATTCTCAGTGGTTTGTCTTAACAAATGAACTGTCTCTGACCAAAAACTAAAATGATATAACTGTTTTAGGCACCGTTGAGTCTGTCAAATGATTCAATTATTTTTCCTTGTTAGGACAATTGCATGCTGCATCCACGTTGACTCTTCCCTGTTCCTCAGGGCTACACTGTGGCTTGGTTGACTTCAGGCTGAGTTGAATCTGACTCTGGCCCATGATCTGCAGTACCACGGAACACCTGATGGTTTTGTACTCCCACTCTACTCCCTTGGAGAATGAAGCAATATAGTATGGAAAGGGATTTACTGGAGTGGCAGGAAGCAGATGGATGGGTTTGAGGTGAGAGGAGGAGTGAAGACTGGGTAAATGTGTCAGGGAAGCAGTGATGAGAGCAGTGGGGTTGGCAGCTTAGCAGAGGCTGTTGAGATGAGGTGCTGAGCCTGTCACTGGGGACAGCAATGCTGGAGCTTGCAATGAAGCCCTGGTGTCTAATTGTACTGGTGTAGGATTAGGGGTGGAATCAGCACATGTATCTGAGTTAACCATATTGATCAGCCACCCCAGCCTGCCCCAACAATCTAAACAGATCCATGCACATCAGCTCAAGAGCTAACAACAGAAAATGCAAAGCAGCTCAGGCCGAATCCATACCACCTTTACCTACCTGTGACCCTGCCAGCTTGACATCCCCTAGGTGGGTGCCCTGCCTGGAGCATGCAGCAACTTATATTTAGAATAAATGCCTTGCATCCATGTTTTCTACAGAACAGAAGCACCTGCAACAGAAGACAGGGTCACTCCTGCATTGCTACTTGGTAAATTAGTGCAAGAAATTAACAAAGATCATTTTACTGAGTGTTGGAGAATGTTTAGTTTGGCTTTGGAAGTGAGAAAAGCTGGCAACAATTTCTGATATTTCACAGTAGACCTACATAAATTCTAACATTCTTAACCAGTGCTTCATGAATATACCAAGGGAGAAAAGTACCCTGGGGCATTAATCAAACTTTACAAGATACTACTCCTTGCTCAGTTAAAAGATACATGTCCAATTATTTATACATACATCTATTTTTATGTCTACTGACATTGCTTGTGTGTGTGTGTGCATTCACATACACACATTTGGTGTAATAATATAACAAGCATTTGTAAGGATACTCAGAATGCCGATGTAAGGATAATTGCAGAGCACGGATCTTGGCTTCATCTGTAGGGCTCTTTGTTTGCAACCGTAAATCATGATGTCTAATTCCCTCGTCTCACATGCAATGGTGCTCAGGCTCGGCAGCAGCGGCCACAGTCTCATTTATTAGAATTCATTTCCTGTAGCTAGAAAGTTGTTTCATCACCAGTATCTCAGGGAGCTTCTACCAGTCCTGCACCCTGAATCCGCAGTAACAGCTCAGTGTCGAATTTTCAGAAATTGACAGGCAATTTCTCCTTTTGCGATAGCCTGGGTTTTTCAGTATTGCAGTAGCAAAGGCTACATGTGAAAAGGAAATGGGGGTGAGCAAAAGCCCTTTTTCTCCACAGTGTCCACTGCCCTTCGATTCACAGTCCAGCATTTGTTGTCTGTTTAGGAACTATTTCTAAACCCTCTTAGCTGGAGGCAATGTACACCAGACCAGTGGGGTGGGAGCAATAAAGAAGCAATGCAGTAAAGAACAAATTCTTTTCAGATTAGCTGATTGGCAGTTGTGAATAATGCAGCTCCAGCACTAAAGCAAGAAAGAGCAGCCTCCACCTTGGCACTCATTATTTAGCTGTAAGCCTTTTTTTTTGCTAGGAACATTTTTCTCTTTCAAGTCTTAAACTATGTTAACTCCTTATGATCCAGCTATTCGTCCAAAAAAGTGAACTTTAAGACCCTTTGCTGAAACTTCCAAGTCCTGGATGTGAATTGATAGCAAGAAACCACGGCATTCTCAAGCAACTTTCTTACCTGCCCTGAAATTATGAAGGAAAAAACTTACCCAGTGAGTTAAATAGCATGCGTTCTACATCAGACCTGATAGGCATTCAAAAAAAGAAATCAGGCACATACGTAGTTTATATGTATGGCTACATAAAGAATTCAGGCCATTAAAAAGCGGGAAGAGAAAATGTGAAATGATCATTTGGTGATTCTAAAGCTCTCTCCATTCTTGGCAGTTACGAGAACCTAGTCAATCAGAATGACTTTCTTTAAATCCTCTGGCCTAGATCAGATTAATAATAGGCTGGATTTATTTCAAATTGTTATAATATAAACAAAACAGAAATTATCCCTTTTTATTATTCTTATGATTCAACAATATGTTTGTGTTATTGTTAATTGTAAATGTTAACTATGACATTTATTGAGAGACAGGAATTTTTTTTAACTCATTTGTCTCTTCACATATTTTCCTTGTTTTATTGAAATATTTCTTTAGCTATTTTAAACCAAAATATTTTAAGTCCCAAAGATTATAATTTTTAAATATTGCGCTATTTCTTATTATAAAAATCAATACATTTTTAAATAAAATACTAAATGGCTAAATATAGAATTTGTCTGAAAAATTTGCTCTGTCAGACCCTATGATTGTCAAAAATAAGTGATTACCTAGTTTCAGTGCTATTAGTGGCAGTATTTGGGGAAGGAATTAATGGGTCTTTAGTGGCATAACCCCTTCTACTGTTCATTTTCTTTCTTGCATCCTGGATTGTGAATCTTTACGAGCAGGAATACTGTTTCAGTCATCTGCACAATCACCTCAAACTTTCTTAAAATTTGACTCACATTTGGTGATCAATATGCAAGTTTTGAATAAACATACACATAAATAATATAGAATAGGTAATTAACAGCTAGGGAAATATACCAAGTATTCTTAAAATATGCTGATTTTCTTAATTATACAATAATACATTTTTAGATATCTTTATACCAAAAGCCATTTGAAAAAAAAATATTAAACTTTTCCAAAATGATTTGCATATATTTTGATCAGGTTCTTGCCTTATAGGGTTGTTGGAAATTAAAAAGCTCTGCTTCTGTGAGTTAATATACAAATATTGGAGATGGGTATGTACTTATTATTTTTTAGTCTGTAGCTAAAGAATAGGACATTTTGTAAGTCTCAATGGTCTGTCAGTGAATAATTATTGAACACTTAGAGTATAACCTAAATTTCCCAATTTATAAAGAATGTCAAAGCCATGACACAATTGACTTAAACTCTTTTTTTGGTAGAGACACATCTGGGTCTTTAATCATTTTGATTGGTCTTCTATAGATGCTTCCAATGCAAATGTAGGTAGAACATTTCTTGCCTCTGAGACCCTGGCTTTAATTGTGTCCCATCAGTTAATCTTCTACTCCAATTCTTGATGAAACTAACAATTCAAGATGCTAAGACTTTCTCCCTCTTTCCTCTCTGTACTTTGGTGGTAGTAGTTTTTCCCCTGCTCTACCATGCCATGTTATGCTCCTATATTTTCTTGATAACATTCTACCCATCCTTAGAGGCCCATCTTAAATAATATCACCCCCAAGAAAGCTGTTCCTGTCCCCTCAGCTAAATGTTCTCCATCCCTTGCTTCAAGCTCCAAAAATGTTTCATTACACACTTACAGCTCAGATGCATGGGCCTGTGGTAGAGTCATGGTAGGCATTTGATCTTTTCAACATTAATTGTCAATGTTGTCTTTTACATATTTGTCTACATCTACAAAGACAGGGAAGTGAAAGGTGGCTTATGATGTAATTCTTACACCTGTTGATCCACATTTTCTGTGTTTACTGATACGCACAAAACCTAAACTTTTGCTTTTATTAAAATTATCTTACAGTAGTTTTATTTTTCTCTTCTGACCTTTCTCAAGATGGAAAATCTGTTTTGTTCATCTTTATTTATTTATTTATTTTGGAGCAGGTAGCACAGAGTCTTATATAGATCTGAGGTTCTATAAAGATTTAAGTTTAAATAAATTGAATATAATTTATGTAGAAAGCATAAGGTGGAACAGAGAAGACATTAGTGCTTTATTTACAAATTATTTACCAAGCACCCACTATAGTGGTTAAAGATACAGAAATACATGGAATATAGCCTTTTCTCTCCAGGAACTTACTATCTAATAGAAGAAAGCAGACTGATAATTATAGGCAGCTACAATTCAATGTAAATATTACAGTGGTAGGGATAATCACAGTCTTATGGGAGCTCACAGAAGAACAACTATGGGAAAGGTTTGTAATTTATTCCTCTCTTCCAAACCTTCTAAAGGTGCTTCCGGCTTGTAAAAAAGAAAAAAAAAAAAAAAAAAACAGAAATACTAGGTAATTAGGAAAAAAGTACAATAAAACTAATAGGAGAAATAATAGAAAGAGGATGAGTGAGAGAAGTGTAACCCAGAAAGACTTGTGCACATTAAGTGCATACGTGGGGGAGGAGCAAGCCTGGAGTACTGAAAGGCAAACCTCTACAGAAGCATCCTAGAAGGAAACTCTTCCCCCGGAACTCAGCAAGGAATTTCAAGCAGGGCAGCTACTGCATTGTGATTTTGCATCCCTGGTGTCAATATTTTCATTAGTTGCCAGTAACAACTCAGAGTTGTACAATCTGTGCCCTGTGAAGTGTTGACATGGAATTGACAGGCATTGTTAACCTTCCAAATGTTTTCAAATTCTATCTGGAAAAAAAAAAATCCCTTTATTTCTTCAATTTTCATCCTAATTACATGTGGGGGTTTGTTTAGCTTAATTTCTATAGCAGCCACAGCAAATTCAGTCCCTTGCCCAATATTCACAAATAGTGTCACTTAATAGATACTTGTTGAAAAAATAAATGAATGAATGTGAAGATGAGACGTGTCAGCCTATTGAAAAGGTTGATCAATACATTTTTCATCTCAGGACAGTTTAGGTTATAGGATAAAGGAATTCAGTGTACTTTATAATTCACCAATAGTCATTATTATCCCAGGCAAGTGAGCATGTGGACATTTGTCAGGATGAATCAGGCCATATTTTAATAGTTAGTTCCGGCAGTTCAAAGTGGAATGGATTTATTTCAAGAGGCTCAGGAAAACCTCATTTTGAAAGCTGTAATAAAAAGTAAGGATGATAAAGAACACTGTTTTTCATGATAAGGAAAATTCTGCCTTTCAAGAGAGACATCATAATTTCTTCTAATTATAAGAAAAATGTTGCTGCCTTGAGTGCTCTTATTCATGTGTACAGCCAAAGGGATTTTCTGCATAAAAGAATAATTAGGTTCTATCCCTTCATACTAAAAAAAAATCAGCTATCTTACTTTTTCTTTTATACTTTTACCCCCCTCATATTCTTTGACCTCTACTTTGCTGAATCTTTTATATGTCACAGAAGGAAGTTTTCGAGGGCCTTTGATTTCTCCAGTTCCTTTGGTGGCTGGCAGTGTTTGCCATGCTGAATTTGGAAGTGCCTAATTTGGGAGTTCTGCTCGTGTTAGGCTAAAAACTGATCAGATTTCATTTTATGTGTGAAGATCATTTTCAGTCTGTAGATTTAAACATTCTATTTGCCTGAAATACATTCTAAATAATGCACTGTGGGTTTTTATTTAGGAAAGCTTTTAAACAACTTAGTTTTAAAGACAAAGAATGTTTTAGAAAGGTTCACCTTTTAAACCATTTAAATAGAAAAAAGAGGCTAGGGATGCTGATGGGCTGGAGCCACCCAGCAGTTCTGAGATAGTGATTTCAGATTACATCTGGAGTTACTGAATTTTAAAGGAAGGTGTATAAGGAAGATAGCAGAGCACAATTAGAACTTACCATTGACCTGATTTGTGTGGTCCGTAATTCTCAATTGCATAGATAACTGCTGTGAGAGGAAAGATGTGTACCTGAATGAAATAAATTCAAACAACAATGCCAGCAAAGTAGAAAGAAGGATTGCTCCAACTCATATTGAAAGAATATTGTTCGAACCTTCTGAGAGATTAAAATTTTTTTGACTTAGAAATGAAATATGATCATTGGCTTTCAAATGGAAAGATCAATGATAAAAATGGATGGGAACGAAGTCTTAAAAATTGAATTTTTCTAAGAAAGTTTAGTGGCATTTTTGAAATAACGACAATAGCCACTACATATTGAGTGCTAATTCTGGGTTGGACTTGATTTTAGGGGTGTAACAATACTATCTGCACTTCCTACAGTGGCCCCAGAAAATGGATAAACTGAAGGGGAAGAGAGAGAGGCTGGTGGGGGCAAAGTGACTGATTCATCCAAGATCACACGGTCAGAAAGTGGTGGTCAGACCTCAAACCCAAGCTGTTTCATATCAATATACTCTCCAGCTTGGCACTGAAAGAAAACCAGGACTGACTCTTTTTGTTAGAGGGTTTTGTTACATGAGCTAAATACTAATGTATAGACATGAAGTAACAGGCTTCTTTGTGCATAATGACTCTTTGCTGTCTATGGTCAGTAGGTCATTAGTAGACTGAGTCACCACATCTAGCTCAATCAGAAAGACACACACAATGCACTTGTTTGGTGAGGGGTGTGACACAGTTTGGATGTTTGTCCCCTCCAAATCTCATGTTGAAATGTGATCCCCAATATTGGAGGTGGAGTCTGATGGGAGGTGTTTAGGTCATGGGGGCAGATCCTTCATGAATGGCTTGGTGTCCTCCCCTTGGTGATGAGTAAGTTCTCACTCTATTGGTTCATACAGAGTAGGTTGTTTAAAAGAGCTTGACACCTCCTCCCTCTCTTGCTCCCTGTGTCATCATGTGACGTGTCTGCTACCTCTTCACCTTCTGCCATGAGTAAAACTTTCCTGAGGCCTCACCAGAAGCTGAGCAGATGCTGGTGCCATGCATGTATAGCCTGCAGAACCATGAGCCAAATAAACCTTCTTTCTTTATAAATTACCCAGGCTCAGACATTGCTTTATAGCGATGCAAAACAGATTAACACTGCGTGAACTCCCATCAATGGTTTGGGAAAAGAAGGTCTTTGGCTCTTTCTTTCATAGCTGGCCTGTACAACTTTTTATTCTCTATCTCACTGATTTTTTTTCTTATTAAGCTAAGAGTTATCTATAGAGTTTCAGGGGCTATTCCTATCATATCAGAGGAGGCAAATGAAATTGCTCTGTACATGAAAAAGTGCAGTACTCTCCTAGGTGAGAAGGTAACAGTCTTAATGTGCTTGTGTGCTGTGCTCAGCATGGCAGTGCAGCATGGCAGTGGAGAGTAGGGACTGGAGATCTAGAGCAGGCTGAGCTGCCCTGACTACATGCATGACTTTAGACAAGTTATTTAGCCTCCATGAGCCTCAATTTCCTCACCTGTAAAATGGAGATGATGATTAAAAATAGTGCCTTTCCCATATACATATATGGAGGATGAAATGAGTATTTCATGTACTTAAAATGCTGAGAACAGTAAGGACACATAGTAAATAGGACATAAATATAGATGAGTATTCAGGTCCATTATCTCATTGAATCTGCATCATATCCCTGTATAAAATGTCATATATATATATATATATATATATATATATATATGGTTAGTAAATGAGTTTGAGAGAGATTAACTCATCCATAGTCATTTAACTCAAAAGTATTTAAATGTGGGTGGTTGGAGTCCTAGCCAATTTGATCCTAAGCCAAGTTAAGATATGAACCCAGGCTTGTGTGATATATGATTTTATTCTTTATATTTCCAGCTGAGAAGAATTTTTCATTTATATTTTTAATATAGCGTATATATTATATACATATACACACACATATATTATTATTACACACACACACACACACACACACACACACACACATATATATACAAAAGAAATATCAGGAGACTTGGATCCTGACCCTATGACGGATAAGAGTCATGCCTCAGAGCTTCCAGCCTTACCCAATGTCACAAAGTTCCTTGTCCTCTAATCCAAACCTTTCATGGTGTGTCAGTTAAATGTGCACTCTCTGGTCCCAGATTGCCTGGATTTGTATCCCAGCTCTTCAACTTACTATGACATTGGGAAACTCATTTAACTTCTCCGTGCCTTAGCTTCTTTATTTACAAAACAGAAATAGTACCAATAACCTTTGTCTTGGAATGTGATTGTTGAGTTTATGTAAAGCACTTGAATGGGTATATATTAAATAGTATGAAGTGCTTGTTATTATTACTACTCAATTATTTCTGATTAATGGCTTAAGAAGCCTTGGTTGACTATACTAAGACCTCTAAAACAACAACATGAATGAAAGAATGAAAGAATGTTCCCATGGCTAGTGTCTGAAAGATTATAAAAGAATGGGTAAGACTTAATTCTTTTTTGTTTGTTTTTGGAGACAGAGTCTTGCTCTGTCACCCAGGCTGAAAGGCAGTAGTGCAATCTCGGCTCACTGCAACCTTCGTCTCCCAGGCTCAAGCGATTCTTATGTCTCAGCCTCCCGAGTAGCTGGGACTACAGGCTTGTATGCGTGGCTAATTTTGGTATTTCTAATTGAGATGGGGTTTCACCGTGTTTGCCAAGCTGGGCTCAAACTCCTGGCCTCAAATGATTTGCCTGCCTGGGCTTCCCAAAGTGTTGGGATTTTAGGTGTGAGCTACTATGCTCATCTGGGGAAGACTTAATTCTGATAGGGTAAGAATAACATACATTCTTTCATAGTAAAGAATTGTCATTTATTTTAAAAGTCTTGAGTATCTCCTCCCTTTATCATCATTTACAATATCAAACAATTGACTTGAAACCCTGTATATATTAGATTTTTATCTAGTATATTTGAGAGAAATTTCAGATTTTCTACAGCTAACCAAAGAGGTGGTTATTAGTTGAGAGTTGAGGAATGATAATGCATCTAAGGGAAATATATACATTCCATCTTTGGAGTTGCCTAAAGATTGTTCTCTAGACTTGGCTACCTATAAACTCTAGACCAATTGAAACAAAATGTATTCCATGCTTTTCTCTTTACCTCTTCTCTTGCCTAGTAGTTTTGCTTTTGTGTGTGTGTGTGAGTGTGTGCATGCATGTAATTTTCCAGCTTTTTAAATAGTCTAAAATCCTCCTTTCCTTGTTTAAGTCAGAAAATTAGAATATAATCCTATTTTTTTCTCCTCCTCACCTGCCACATCCAATCAGTGATCAAGTCTTCTCCTCTAATAAAGCTTGACTTTCTGCAACTTCTCCTTTCCCACTGTCATTACTTTATATTAGGGTCTCATTACTTCTCACCTGGCTCATTATAATAATCATTCCTCCCCCAGCATTCTTTTTGCCCCCAGTGTTGCTCTGTTCCAAAAGACATCCAAGGTAAATTTTATTCTCATCATGTGAAACCCAGTACTCAAAATATTTCAATAGCAAGACTTCCATACATGGCTCTTCCTACCTACTTTTCCATCTCTGGACCTACCCTTGCTTCTTCTTCCCTCTCTCCCACCGTTTCCCATCCTCAAACAAATGCAAATCAATTGTATTGAAGTCCTGATAATTTCTCAAATGTGTCAGCACCTTTGCCTTTGTCATTGCTGCTCCTTCTGCCTGGAATTATCCTCAGAACCTCCCCTTCCACTCATATATGATCACCTAGATAACCCCTTCCAATCATCCTTCAAAACCCAACATACCATCACATTTTCTAAGGTTTCTGTGATGTTCTCAGCCTTAACTGGCTACACATCTCCTACAAACTCACAAATCTTTATCACTCTATACCATGGTTATTTATTTGACTATCTTCATTCGAGGCTGCAAACTTCTGAAAGTCAGGTATTAGATATTTTTTTCTCTATATCCTCGAGCCAAGAATGTCTTTCACTGAAAAAGGGCCCAATAAATATCTGTATACTAATTAAAACCCATAGTAATAACAAATTTCATCTTCTTGAGTCTCTCTGTAAGTGGAACAAATGTTTTCTAGGCAAGTCAAATAATTAAATTGGAATATTTTTCTGGTTTCAAGTTTGGAATGTCTAATATGTCAACATACCGATATCAAAAAGGAAAGTTTGTGACTATCTCCTATGAGTAAAGTATAATTCTTAAGAGAATATTTTGTATTCTTTAAAAAACTTTCTAGTTTTCAAAGTGCTGTCACATGCGTTATTGAGGTTCATAACTGTGAAGTAAGTAACACAGGTATTATTATCCTCATTTTACAAATGAGAAAACTGAAGCTCAAAAAGAGAACTGGCATACATAAAATCACTCACACAGAAGTAAGGTAATTTGAAAACCATTTTAGGACTCTAAAAATATAAACATTTAAGCATTTACTACATGCAGTTGTTATTTCCACTGTATCATATTCCTCTCACATTACTTACAGTCAAGCTGGGGAAAATACAGAGAGAAGTAAAATGCATTAATTTATTGAGAACTGCCAGGAACTAATATGCATGCTCTCATTCTGTCTTCAAAATAGCTATGGAAAGTTGGAATTATTAATCCATTTTACAGATGCAAAAAAATGAGGTTCAAAAAGAGTAACTTGTTAAGGGTTGCAAAATTATTGAGTGTTAGAGTCAGATTTTGCACTGAGATTTGTCTGATTCCAGTCCAAATATGCTTAATATGGAAAGAAAGTGCCAAGAAAGCTAAGGAAGCATGACAGTCTTTAGTCTAATTGAGAATGGCATTATATCCAATGAGTCTGATCTGGTATATGGAAGGGACTGAACACTAGGAGTTTCTGGCAAGAGGTTGAAATAAGCTTCATCCCAGGAGAAGACGGGTGGATTGAAGCAGAACTCCTGTTACTAGCCAGTGGAAAAGGAACAGTGTCTAGTCTTCTCTAAAAAGGGACTTGTTAAGCAAGGTCTTACAGATTTTCTGTGTACTAATGAAATGGTCTTAGGGTTTGAAACAAGGCTGCTGTCCTAGCAGGAAACTGAAATTGGAAACAGGTGCTGGAACGGAAGACAAATCATACACAGAGATAATGGAAGAAGATGCAGGTCAGTTTCCTGTGATGGGGACCTCTTTCTGTGAACATCTCTTAAGCTTTCTGTTATCATCATTCTTCATGGTGAAATGATCAATTCTAGGATTTCATTCACCATCTCTATGCTGATGACTCCCACATGTCTCTAGTTCTAAGTTATCTCTTGAGTCCCAGACTCTTATCACTACTGCATGCTAGACAGCTCCACTTGGATGTTCTGAAGATAGCTTCACACTAAATACTCACAAAGTTAAACTTACATGCCACCTTCCAGAAAGCCTAATTTTCATGTAATCTCTAGTTCAGTAAAATGCATTGCACTTACTCATTTGCCTAGACAAGAAACTTGAGTGTTATCCTTTACTTTCACATTTCATTAACATCTCTCTGTCCTTATCCAATCAATTTCAAAATCTTATGATTCTACCTCCTTAGCAGCTCCTGAAACTGTCTCATTCCCACTCCATCTCCTTTAATACTTCTAGATGATTGCCTTCAGGCGTGCTTATCTCTATACCGTGATCCACAATGAACTTAGAGAGGTATTTGTAGTATGTCCATCTGGTCATGCCATTTTTGTGACAATCTTCCATTGGTTTCTTTTTGCCCTAAGAATAAAGGCTGACCTCTTTACTGTGGAATACAAGGATCTTTCTAAATTGGCCTCCACCAGCCTTTCTATCCTCAAAACTTACTTCCAGACCACAGCATTAATCCATGCCCTTTATGCTCCAGTAAAATATTTTGAAGTCCCTAAAAGTCTTCTCTGACCCCTGCCTCCCATGGGATTTGATATGTATCCTTTGCACCCCTTGTCATATTTACCTGAACGTAGCACTTATTGAAATTGTTTAAAGTTTTGTCTACTCAATGAACTGTAAACTCATTAAGAGAAGGAATGATGTGCTTTTTACTGTTGTTTCCATAGCACCTCTTAAGGCAGTTGGCACATTAACGTGATCAACCAATATTAGTTGAATAAATGAAATGAGTCCTGGGGGAATCACACTAGCTTGAGGGTCATGGGCCAATTCCAAACTCACTGTCTGTAGGGGGATAATGAGTCTGATGATAGACATGGTTCTCACTGGCTCAGGGCCTTAGAGAGATTGAATTTGTAACTTGGAGATGTTCAGTACCAGCAGTTGGCCAAAGCTATAGCAGAAAGCCATTTTAGGACTCTAAAATATTCAGACATAGCTCATTTTAGACAAAAAGCTGGTATCTCTCTCCTAACTTTAGACTTTTATTTCTTTGATCTTATCCCTAGAAAAACTAAAACAGAGACTTGACTTCTTCTTTGGGTCCTGGTATATGTGAATCTTACAAGCTTAGACTTCCCTTGGCTGTTTCATCTTCATAAGCCTCATTCGTAATGAGTAATTTCATGGGCTGAAATAAAGGAAAAGATACTATCAGATAAAATGAAATAAGTTTACAGATCTTACAGTAAACTTAAGACTTTTATTCCTTTGTTCTTATTCCCAGAAAAACTAAAACAGAGACTTTCCCTCTTCTTTGGGTCCTAGTCTCTGTGAACTTTACAAACTTGGACTTCACTTGGATGTTTTGTTCTTGTAAGCTTCATTTATAATAAATAATTTAATGGGCTGAAGTAAAGAAAAAGACAATGCAAACAGATAAAATAAGTTTACAGCTCTTGCAGTATTTATTCTATTTTATTCTATTTGTTTTATATCTGTTTATATTGATACCAAATAGTGAATTAATAGATTCACAGAAAAATAACAGATTCATATTTCTAGTTTATTTGTGGGCCACACATCCCAAACCCTGTTTTAGTAAGGATAAAAGCATCATGGAGAAAATCCACCCATTGGCACACTGGATAGATTCTGTTTCCTTTTTTGCCATATAATCCCTTGGCTGTTCCTTTGATCAGCAGTGCAAATCCTAATTAAGGTTTCATCTGATAATTTGATTTCATGATAAAGATCTATTCTCAGTCAGGAGCTTTGCCTCTTTAAATTCCCGAGGTTAATGAAAATCACTAATCCAATGGATAAACAGGCAATGGAAAAGTCAAATCATAACTTTCATGTTTTCAGAAATACTGTGATTTAAGGGTTTTTGGAGCCTCTTCTAATGAAGAAAGATTAAGATGCAAATTTTACTGAGAGGGAAGAGAAAACTTCCTAAGTAGGAAAGGAAATTATGAAAATGACATTGCTGTCTTCAAAGTACAGTAATTTCTAGTGCCGCAAATCTCCCAGGTGTTGAGGTAATTCCCCTCCAAATGACAGGCGAGGACAAGAAGGTGAAGTTGAACCTTGTAGAATAAGAATAGTGTGAAGAATTCTGAGAATGACACCTAGACCCTTGCTTTCCATTCACTTGTCATGTGGCCCCTGAGTTTCTGAGCAGATCCCCTCAACTCTGAGTTTGATCAATGACGAGTTCATCAAGAAAAGGTCACATTCTTTTATCGAGAAATGAACAATGAACAAACTGGGGAAGTAAATTGATGGATTTTTCTTTTTAGAATCCTATTAGTTCTGGAAAAGTTCCAAAAGACTTTTATAACATTCCCCAAATGGCTAGAGCTAATAGCAGAGTTCAACATATTAACATTCAGAGGAATGAATCCATATTTATTTCATGAAATTTAATTATATACCAGAAGAAAGAAGAACCAAGAGGGACATAAAAGAGATAATACCAATGTATTGAGAAAATAAGCAAAAGAACATTTTCTGAGACACAGAAAGAGGATAAAACAGAAGCTAACTTTAAATATACCCATGACCAGTTGTTTTGAATATTACTGGCAATCACTGGAAAGACCAAATTAATTTCAGAAAATGTGTTCTATACATTTTCACTTTATTTTACTAAAACATTGAAAATCATTGAAACACATATTTGTCTTACGCCATCTAAGAAATTATCTGTCAAGAAAAACACACATGGAACACATTTACACAAACATATCCTCAAAATCCAGATTAAAAAGCAAATACATCTACATTTGTATGTTTTACCCTGGAAAGTCGCTGGTTCTAATTTTTCTAAGTGTGTGTGTGTAATTTCCAACTCATTTATGTGAAAACTTTTTTTTTGAGCCGTGGAGCTGGGAAATAGGATATGGAGTATACTTCTTATTTAGAGTTATAGAAAGATCAGTAACGATGGCAAAGTCGCTGCCTGCTGCAAGCCCTCGGGTGCACTTTATGACAGAGGTTCATGGCTGGAGGCTATTTTCAAGTAAATGTAAATCATCAGTCATTGAAAAATCTAATACTAATTGAGCCTCTTGTCAAAATGCTCAGCTAAGAATCTCACTGCTTTCTCATTTAAAAACAGTGGCTCTTTCCTAGCCAAGTAAAGAAGGGAAGCTATGAGGGAAACATGACATGACCAATAATGAAAAGAAATTTATTTTCCATTGTTACCATTCTTCAAGCTGAAGAAATGGCTTTGACTCTGACCTGAAAACAAGGTATATATGTGTTGGGCTGGGGCAATGGTGGTGGATATGTATACCTTTTTGAACCAAGCACTCAGTGCTCTATATTTTGGGGAGAGAGCCACAACATTTATTCAAATAACACATCCAGAAGTTTAACTTATCCTCTTTGTAAAAAGTGGTTTGTCTGTTTTTCTCTATCAGACATAGCCCAGGCTCCATCTAAATCTAAATGGCTTAAGTCATGTACAGTGGACTCTAAATAGAGTACATCTAAATACAAAGTAGTTACAGGAATAGAACAATTGGGTTTTATAATAGAGTCTTTATTTCAATCCAGAAGTAAACAAGTCTTGTGTAAATAACTGCTCCATGAGAACCAGTCTCCCTACCCTTGAATAAAACAGCTTAAGGTTTAGAACCGAGGATACTTGCAGATTGAATAACTTTTATAAAATTCAAATGACCAATACAATTACTGTGTATTGATATTGACATGAAAAGTGTTTATTAAAATTTTTCTATGAACAACGCATTTTGCTACCGTAAGATAAGTAGAATCAATGACATCAGCCTTCTAATAATGCAAATATCTGTTCTAAGGCAAATACTATTCCCAATTGCAATAACCATAGAAATACACACACACACACATACACACACACACACACACACACACACACACACACACACACACACAGAGATAGCAAATAAATGCATGGAAACACCTATACATATATACATAACTGCTACATAACTGAGAGGCAGTGTGGTATAGTGGTTAAGCATACAGACTTGAACCACATTGTCTATGTATGGATATCAGCTCAAAGACTTTCTAACCAAGTAACCCTTAGGCAAGTTATTTAACCTTTGAGCATCTCAGTTTCATCATCTGTATTATGTCTGATCTATAGATGATGAAACAAGAGTGTTATGATGCATAAATAAGTTAATCCACATGAAGTGCTTATTGTAGTGCCTGGGAAATGTAAATGCTCCATGAGTACCTGCCAATATGATTATTATAAAAGTCATAACAAAAATTAAATATATTCACATAGATAACACACACACACACACACACACACAATATATATAAGAACACTTATGATAGTATACCTGTTTTCTAGTTGGTTAAATCTAATTAGATAAGAGATGCTATAATGTTATAGGCATTAGAGTGGAGAAATCTAAATTTAAAAATGAAATAGTAACAGTTAAACATGGTGGACTGAACTCTTGCATTTTTCTGTGTATCTTTCCAAAACCCCATTAAAATGAGTATAAAGTAGTTTTAAAAAATTGTTAACCAACGAAAACAGGGAAATGGAAGATGTCTGTAAAAGTGAACCAGTAAGACCATTCTTGTTTGTGCTGTAGAACCCCAGGAAAATTCCAGAACTAGGAGCACTATGGACATAGGAAAAGAGTAACACTGGCCAAAAATATTGTTACCTGAAAGGTGTCCCAATCCAGATCCCAAGAGGGATTCTTGGACCTTGTACAAGAAAGAATTCAGGACAAGTTGGTAAAGTGAAATCAAGTTTATTGAGAAAGTAAGAGAATAAAGCATGGCTACTCCATAGGCAGAGCAGCCCCAAGCTCTTGGTTGGTCATTTTAATGGTTATTTCTTGAATATATGCTAAAAAGGGGTGGATTTTCATGTATCTTCTTTTTAGACCATATAGGGTAACTTCCTGACATTGCCATGGTATTTGTAAACTGTAATGGTGCTGGTGGGAGTGTAGCAGTGAGGACGACCAGAGGTCACTCTCATTGCCATTTTGGCTTTGGTGAGTTTTAACTGGCTTCTTCACTGGAGCAAAGTCTTTATGACCTGTATCTTCTGCTGACCTCCTGTCTCATCCTGTGACTTAGAATGACTTAACCTCCTGGGAATGCAGCTCAGCAGGTCTCAAACTTATTTTACCCAGCCCCTGTTCAAGATGGAGTTGCTCTGGTTCAAGAGCCTCTGACATTTCCCCCCTTCCTTTTATAACAGTTGCAGAAGGACAAAGATCCATCTTCTGTAACTTCTTCATGCTGAATAGGGGTGATGATATTTCTGCCTAACTATTAGCATCTCTTTTACTCAGGGTAAAGAATACCTCAGTCAGAAAGTATCAGTATGCTGAGGGGCCATTCATAACTCTGAATTCCATCAAAAGGTGATATCTGGAAGATTAATAAGTATTTAAGAGAACATTCAGTAAGCTCATTTTGCATTCCTACACAAAGAGTACAACAGCAATACATTCCACAACAGTAAAGCAAAATAAGTAATATTATGCCAAGTAAACTAAATTAGAAGGCTTCTCATGAACTGGGCAACTGTTGGAACCAAGTTGATATGGGGTTGCTAGCAGATTCCAATAGAATTAGAATGCTGATCCAGATTTTTACATTACCCGTTCCTCTTGTTTCTTCTGAGCTGCAGCCACAGATCAGGTATCGCTGGTTGTTTCAGAGGAATAAGTAGTCAGTCTAAATTGCAGAAACAAACTGTAAAAAACTGATGATACTAGAATCTAATGATAGGTATACCATAGTTCTTGAAACAATTTTTCTCTCTCTGGTCTCCAACTTTTACTAAAGACAAATCACGCTAATACCGATTTATTTTATTACCCTTGGTCTGATTATTTGTATAAAGTGCAGCAAGAATAATTATTTTTCACATAGGCATTTTAAATTGGCTTTGATGGAACTTTGTTTTACAGGAGTTTCAGGTAAAACTTTTTTTAAAGCTGAGACCAGCCATAAGTGTACCACTAAATACCTATGAATTGAGTAAATTTCTCTCTTCTTAAGGTCCCAAGATAACTTGGGGCTCCTGGGTCTGTGAGAAAGTGACATTCTTTACTTACCACAGATTAGGAACCCTGCACAGGGACTGTGCTGTGTAGACAAAGTATGAGGCCAGTTTTCCCAAGGGGCTTAAATTGGCTCTACAAGTCAAGTTTTATTCCTTAAAGGAAAGTATATCATTCCAGCCAAAGCCTTAGTAAAATAACCATTTCAACTGTGCCCTGTTGCAGATTCTTATTGCATTTATGCAAATATTACCATAAATTAAGAATACTCACAAAAAGTTTCCAAATTCTGGAGAAATTAGGTAGAGAGAAACAAATATTCTCCAAATTTTGTTTATGGGAATATACTTTACTCAATTGTTATAAACTGTAAACAGCTGAAAAGAAAAGTTTCCTTGACTCTGAAAACCAAAACAATGGATCAGAAACGTTTTAACCAAAGTAAAAAAAGATTACTTCAGTCTTCTGTCAGTTTAGTCAATATAGTTATCTCCTGTTCTACTTGACATTCATGAACATTTCAGCTTTCCATGAGAGTCCAGAAAGTTTTTTCCCCTATTTTGATGTTACAATCTCCAAAGTTATCAAAAATCTGCATTTAAGAATATCTGTTAGAGTTCTATAGTTGATTACAAAACCATCTTTTAAAGAGGATTAAAGTAAGACAACAGTTGTTTCTAGATGATAAGAAGTCTTACAATAGCTACTCTTAAAGCTACAGTTGATAAGGAAATTTTAGTTACTTCTTTGGAACACATAATTTATTATAATTATAATTATTACTGATAATGTACACTAAGTCATATCAGAATTATAGTAGTTTCCCATAATTTTGGAACACATAGCAATAATATATTTATATAAATACAGCCCAAAGAAAGCCAAACACCATCTCCTATTTGACAATGCTTCCTGTATGATTTTTATACCTAATAAGCCAAATTTTACCTTTACTTTAGCACTATTAATGGTAAACCTAATTCTTAATAAAACCTTATAGACAAATCTACTTAACCTTGATCAGCTTGATCATAAGGTAAGATTCTTATAAACCTTTTATAACACTTTACAGTTTTTGTTAAAGAGCAGATAAATGCTCTAAGAAAAACCTGTTGTGCTTTTATTCCAATGTTCAATTTGTGGAAAAACTGAGTAACACCTCTATTACTTTAGCAAATATGTTCACACACCGAATTTCTTTTACAAGTTCATTTTTTCACAAACCTTACACAATTTTCTCAAAAGTTCAGCTTATCTTATTTAACTTAAAACAATCTTTTAACCCTTGAAACTTAGGCAAGAAATCCACATTTCCATGCCTTCTAATAATCTTTTACCAAAAACACATTTCAGTTTTCTTACACACTTTGTGTGTAAAACTATTTTTTAAGTAGTCTCAATTACATATTATAATGTTTACTCTTAGTGACTTTTACTTTTTGTAAAAACCTTGGTAAGTCAGCGATTTTAATTATGAACCAGGTGTGGATCCTAGGACCCAGATGGAAGGGCAGATAATGTCTGACTCTTTCCAGCATAGCTAGGAGGCATGGCTAACTCCACATATCCTGGGCCTTACCTAGCTGTAAAGCAGGAAAGTTTTACAGTTAAGAGTCATAGTGGCATGTTATGAAGCATTTAGGAAGCCTGACAACCCTCAAATTGTACAGCATTTCTTGCATAAATTCCCTTTCACAAATTCTTTCATGACTTACACAGACAGTATATAACATGCTTGGACTTTCTGACTTGACCTAAATATCTTTTTAAGCAACCAGTCATTTTACTTTAGAAATAGAATTTACCATACATGATCCTTTCTTATATAAGACTGCTTTTTCTTTATAACCTTTTTTGCATAACTAGGAGATATGGCTAATTCCACATGTCCCTAGGCCTTATCTAGAATCTAATGGCTTCAAGGTAAGTAAACTGAACAATTATCAAAAGTCAAAGAACCAGTTTATCACGATGAAGCATTTAGCCTACCTTATATCTGACCTGTACAATTTAGACCAAATGTTTATATTTTTGAAGAAATTCTTTTTTACTAATAATCTTTAAAACTGGTTTTATTTCCCAAAGATTACTAAAAGTCACATGAACTAAAAGGCATTACACTTTCTACTTTTCTGAGAAAATATTTTGTTTAAGCTCTTATTAAGCCAATTAATCAAAACTCTTTCATATCACACACAACACACATAAATATACCAAAAGAAAGAAGACCCTGTAGTTATAAGGCTTATCACTTGCCAATTTTTATGTTTCTCTTTAAAGCATGCAGTTTCTAAGGGCTAATAAGCAGGCACAGCTGGAACTGAGAAGTTGGCTGGGCCATTCTGAACAAGTTTATAGGATCCTAGGCTCACATTCTATCCTAAGGTATCCCTCTTTATGACAGAGCAATACAGAAAGACACACAAAGAATGTTAGATTCACTACAGCTCAAGATTAACTTCATGAATCCTTTTTCCCATTAATCAAAACTTTACAGAGGTGATAAACAGTGATTTTTACCATCCATTCAACCAGTTTGCGTGTGCGTGCACACACACACACACACAGAGAGAGAGAGAGAGAGAGAGAGAGAGAGAGAGAGACAGACAGACAGACAGACACAAGAAGTTTGGTAAGAAATTTTTACCATGCCAGGATTCTGGGTTTCCCTTCCCTAAGCAACCCTAGTACCCAGCAAGCTGCATTACAGCCCTGGGTGCCAAGCCACAACACAAAGGAAAATTATATTTTTCTTTTTGGCCAGAGCAAAATATGTGTGACAAAACAGACATTAGCCACTCTGCTTAGCCCTCAATATCAAATTGG
This sequence comes from Rhinopithecus roxellana, assembly GCF_007565055.1. NCBI lineage: Eukaryota > Metazoa > Chordata > Mammalia > Primates > Cercopithecidae > Rhinopithecus > Rhinopithecus roxellana. The sequence goes on along the minus strand of NC_044553.1, from coordinate 58,205,628 downwards.
CAAGGCTCAAACTTGCCCCGAGTTGGGCTCAATCATTGGTAATCCAACCTCTGACCAGGAGTTTCAACTTGTAGTCTCTAGGCAAGATGGTCGCCCTGAGTAATAGAAAAGATAAGAAAGGGAAATGATCAAGAGAAAAGCATTGACTGTTGCTGGGTGGGGAAGGTGAAGAGCTCAGGGAGGCCAGAGAAAGACCCACCCATTGCAATGACACTGAAAATTTCGGGCAGCCACTTTTCAGTAGCAAAGGGATCTTTTCCAGCAGGCCCATCAGCTCTCAAGTTTCCCCCTTTGAGGAGGAAAAAGCTCCCCATGTCCCATGGTCCTGTATATGCCTAATCCTGTCACTCATAGCTGTCAAAAATAGTGCAAGGGAGATTTTTCCAAAGAGCATAGCAGTTAACATCCCATAGTGCCAAAACTGTTCTTAGCTGAGAAGGACTTGACTGACAGAGACCTCTAACTTTCATATGATGGGCCTCAAACCCAAGTTTGATCAAGTGTTCTTGCCTTTTATTGAGAGGACCCTTTAACCCTCCCTGTCTTAGGAAAGACTAACTCCCCTAAGTTGGGCCTCTAACCCAATCCCATCGTTTACCCAGATATATGTACCCCACTTACCCAAAGTCAGCCAATTGGTGCAGGCAGACAATTTTCCTTTGGGTCAGGGATCTCTTCAGTATCATCCCTTCAGGGTTCACCAGAAAGATGTTACCAGAACGGGGTCCTAATACAGACTCCAAGAGAGGGTTCTCAGATCTCGCACAATAAATAATTTGAGGCAAATCTATACAGTAAAGTGAAAGGAAGTTGATTAAGAAAGCAAAGTTATAACAGCCCTTAGGGTTGCTGATTGCCCATTTTTATGGTTATTTCTCTTTAGAGATAAGATCTTGCTATGTTTACCAGGCTGGTCTTGAGCTTTTGGCCTAAAGTGATCCTCCTGTCTCTGCCTCACAAAGCAGTGGGATTATAGGCATGAGCCATGTGGCCAGTATTTTATGGTTATTTCTTGATTATATTCTAAATGGGGGTGGATTATTCATTCCTCCCCTTTTTAGACCATATAGCATACCTTCCTGACATTTTTAAACTGTCATGGCACTGGGGGGAGTGTAACAGTAAGGATGCACAGAGGTCACTCTCATTGCCGTCTTGATTTTTTGGTGGGTTTTAGCTAGCTTCTTTACTGCAGCAAGATCTTTATGACCTATATCTTGTGCCAAGCTCCTATCTCATCCTGTGACTTTAGAATGCCTTAACCTCCTGGGAATGCATCCCATCAGGTCTCAGCCTTATTTTACCCAGCCCCTATTGAAGAAGGAGCTGCTCTTGTTCAAACACCTCTGACAGTATGTTTAAAGAGCCTTGAAGCTCCCCTTTTTCCTCCCCAACTCTTGCAAACAGGGAACTAGCCCTTCTCTCTATCTCCCCCATGGACAGATACATAAGATACACATACACACACACATACACACACACACACACACACACACACACACACACACACACAGAGCAAGAGTTTTGGCTGGAAAATTGAACCAGAGAAACCCTGGACTTACCAGTATCAAGCACACAGAAATAGAAACTGAAAACAGGTCAAGTCAGTCTCTATATCAAATCATTAGCTTTCTAACTTCCTAGCCCCCTACACTCAGTCATGCCCTCAGCACCCAGAGTCCTGCTCCCTGGCTTACACCCATAGGTAGGAAGCTGTAGGATTTCTCATTGATAAAGTGGAATTGAAGATAATACTGTTTAGAAGTCCACTAATGAAATGACCACATTCAGTTGATGGAAACCTCTAAAAGAACGCACAGAAATTTCCATTTGCCTTTAGTGCCTTACTTTTAAATATGAATGGGGAGCCAAGTTTTCACTGTAGAAGAAAGCCTCTATAATATACGAGAGAAAAGAACACAGACAAGCATAAAGAAAACTTGGATAAAATAGACATAAAAAGTTGAAAAAAAGCATAAATATTCTCAGAATAATAAAACATTCATTTATAAAACAGTAATTGTGAAATTTGGGTACCTAGAAGACAAAACAATAAATCAAACAGGAACAAGGCAATCATGGAGTTGGAATCTGAGGATTAGTAATAAATATATTCAGCTGGCAGCTCTCCTCCTGGATACCAGAAATCATTGTTTTCTGCTGGAACACACACACCCTTTCTTTCCCTTCACCCTCCATGCATATGGTCAAAAAAGTGAGAAGGTAGAAATCTAAAGACAGACATCTGCCCTAAAGTTTCTGGAGAGTCAAAAACACTCTTACATGTACCTCCAAACAAATTACTTACGTCCTAAGGCAGTAGTAGAAAGATATTTTAAAATGATAACTTTAGTAGAATTTCTTTTTGCAAATGACAGAAACCTAAGTCATTAAGCAAAGAGGGGAATGCTTTAGGGATTGAGGGACTAACATGGGGGCTCCCAATAATCCATGTGCATAGAAATTCCTAGCAAATGAGTGGCAGGAAATGTTAGATGTTCATTGAAATGGTAAAACAGGGAGGCACAATTTTCTGTTTAAAACAAGATCATAGCTATGCCGAAGTGAGAGCTTTCAAGTAACATGTGAATAATTCAGGTGTCATTAAAATAACAATAGCTAAAACTGATGTATTTGTCATTGCTTGCTTTATTCTTGTTGAGGAACATTGACTTTAATCAATTATTTTTTTTTCATATAACTTGTAAAGGAAATATTGCACCAGAGAAGTTAAACAGGTAGAGAAGACATTATTGAAGACTATTCCAATAGGGAAAAAGAGACTATGGTAATTGGGAAGCAAGGTGGAACTCAACTCCACTGAAACAAAAGGCAGGAGCATTTTTAAGTGCTGGAGGGTGTTAGTGGGGAGGCAAGACAATGTGATAAAACCATCTGAGTTTGCTAATTGGAACTTACTGAAGTTAGGCTCCTATCCTCCCACAGAAACTGAGAGACAGGGACTCTTTCTTGATGATTGCATTTCAAAGGGATGGCTCCCAGGTCCACCACATTTCTGGATGGTAAAACTGGCAAGAGACTGGGACAAGATTTACATCTAAAAGGTTCAAAGAAAGACTTTATAATTACAAGTTTTCTGAAGTAAATGTTTTAAGAAAGAGGAGGTCAGGGGCCTGTAGTCAGGAAGAAACCAATCTGTAGTGTAGTCAAGCTGAGGTGAGTGTGAAGGCCATTTTAGTGAAACTTAAATAAAGAGACATAATAATTTCCTTTATTATAGATAAAAAAGAAAAAGCATGGCATTTTGAGTGAAAATGTTGAGAAATTCAAATTCTGGATCTTATCTCACCAGTTGTGTGAATTCCCATATAGTTGTCATTGAACACAAATGTGCTAAATAATATATGTAGAGTGTTTGGCACAGTTCCAGACACAGCCTAAGAATTCAATAAATGTTAGGGTTTACTATTATGAAAGAGACCCTGAAAATTCAGATAAAGTTTCTGGGGTCTTCTGATACGATGCACTGGAAAGAACACATTTTTTCCTTTGCAACATTTCCACACTAAATGTATAACCTGAATCTGATTATGGGACAATATCCCACAAACCCAAATTGCGGGGCATTTTACACAATAACTGACTTTTGCTCTCAAAGGTTATCCATGTCATTAGATAAAGGAGAAACTGTTACAAATTAAAGTAGTCTAAAGAGACACGATACGATCTAGGATACAACATATGATCTGATATTTTCTTTTACTATAAAGGATATTACTGTGACTATTGGCAAAATCTGAAAAAGATCAGCAGATTGGCTAAAAGAGTAGTACTTTACCCAGGGTAAATTTTCTGATTTAGATAAATTATATGGCAATTGAGAGAATGAACTTACTTTTAGGAAGTATACACTGAGTATTTAGGAGTAAAGAGGTTTCCTGTCTACAACACATTCTCAAAAGGTTCAGAAAGGAATAATATGCATATGTAGAAAGAGAGGAAGAGTAAATGATAAAGAAAATATAACATTTGGGGGCTATGGGTGAAGGATACATAAGTTTTTTTTAATACAATTTGTGGTAACAGAATAATGCCTCCTCCCAAAAAATGTGTTAATCCTCAGAACCTGTAAATATCTTAATCTGCCTGGCAAAACAGACTTTGCAGATATAAATAAGTTAAGGATCTTGAGGTGAGGAGATTATCCTGAGTTATCCAGATAGGGCCAGTGTAATCACAAACATTCTTACAAGTGAAAGATGACACAGGACAGTCAGAGTCACAGAGAGATGTGAGGATGCCATAAAGGTGCCACGAACTGGAAAGTGCAGATGTTTCTAGAAGCTGCTAAAGACAAATGAAGAGATTTTTCTCAAGAGCCTCCAGAAGGAAGGCAGGCCTGCTGACGCCTTGATTTTAACCCATTAAAACTAAATTTGAGATATTTCAAGCCACACATTTGTGGTTGGTACAACAGCAATAAAAAAGTAACACACCATTCTTGCAAGTTTTCTGTAAGTCTGAAATTATTTCAAAGCAAGTTTTAAAGTTTCTGGAGATTTTTTTTTTTTTAAAGTCTTCTTTCGGGGTTTTGTTCTAAATGTTCAGAGATGGAATTTTAGTTAAAATTTGAAATAACCATAAAAACTAAAGGTAATTATACCAGATTCTAAGTAGGTATAACCAGGCTCTATTTAATAACAGTCTACATTAACATGTGCCACTGAGAATGTTTAGTAACTATTTTTAACTTATTTTAATAAAAGTCAGCATGCCAAAGATTATGGACAATGAATATTAGCATTCTAATTAGCATAACGGAAGTATTTATAACTATTTTATTATATTTTTTAAAAGAGAAATTAATTGGAATAAAGTTCTCTTTTGTTATTATCCAATCCTTCCTCCCAACCAAAACTCCATTATATTTTGGACAATCATTTAAACCTTTATTCTTCAGCCCCAATTAAAACAAAGAGTAATATTTAACCTTTTATATTCAACCAAATAGGGGAGATAAGGTAATCAAAACTGCACAGGTAAATACTAAAGGAATCAATGGACACAGATTCAAGGGTAAAATATAATTGTTTCACTGTGTTAAAAAGTGTAATGACTCAGAAGTTGAGGGGAAATTGTTGGTATTAACTGAGCAAGCCTTCTTTAAAATGTCAGGTTCGACTTACGACTTGAAGTAGATGAAGAGTATGGCTTAGCATTTGATAAGCTAGTAAACTGGTAAAATTTATATAGGTCAGGAAAAAGTTTGAGAGGTAGCTGAAAGAATTGAGTGTAGGAGAAGGCAAGATCTTTTTGGGTATTATAGGCACATTATCAAAAGATAAAAATAAATATGAGGTGTAATTGATGCTAAAATAAAAAGACTTAAAAGCTTGAAGTTAGGATTGAGTTAGAGTTCAATGGAAATTGAAATCCTAAAGAATATTTTAGCTTCTGAAATCATGTTGAAGTATTGACTGCATTATGTCCTTTAATTTATAGTCAAGGTCTAAATGGCTTGTCATTTTGCTGTTACTTCCCGGTGCCAGAGCTAATTACCTATTAATTACAGGGGACTGAAATAAAAGTATTTACCAAATTGGGTTTGTGCTGAATGGTGGGCAAGAGAAACAGGTTACAATTTCTTTCTTTAATTAATACTTAAACTTTATCATGTTAAAACCTGGACAGGCTCTGTGAGTTCATTTGTGCTGCTATAAAAGAATATCACAGACTGGGTAATATATAAAGAAGATACATTTCTTTATTTTTTCCAGCTCTGGAGGCTGGGGGTTGAACGTTGAGATCCCCACCTCTGGTAAGAGCCTTCTTGCTGTGTCATCTTATGGCAGAAGGACAAGCAAGCAGGAGAGAGCAAGATGGCACTGACGTGCTTTTATAACAAGCCCACTCTTGCAGAAACTAACCCACTGCCTCGATAATGACACAAATCCATTCATGAGGGCTCTACCTTGATGACCCAATCACCTTTTGTTAGGCCTCACCTCCCAACACTATTGCATTGGGTATTAAGTTTCCAGCATACCAACTTTAGGGGATGCATTCAGACCACAGCAGGCTCTCAACAGTGCCAGAGACCTCCGAAAATAACCCTGTCCCTGAAGAGCAAGTTTGAAAAGGAACATTTCAGCTTTCTATGGGGATGTTTGAATCTTTGTTGGTTTAGGCTAGACCCTTGATATTATTTAACATGGTTTATTGTACATAATTAGATTCTAATTTCTGGAGAGAGAGACATTTATTTTCAGCACTGAATTGGTAATTCGAGTGAGGGTAGTTTTAAATCCAGTGTGAGCGTTATTCATGCTGTATACTAACATACTTTAGAGGTAATTGTTTCTACTGCTTTTTAGGACACAGCTTGATGAATAAAATAAATTTGGAAAAGGAGAGACACAAAATGCAGAAATATAGACCATTAAAAAGCTTATAAACCCACAACAAATACTTTAATTACATTGGATGAATGTAAATCATGAATGCCGAGCAGCTGGATGCTATGAAAATGTAAATGCAAACTAATCAGTGGAAGTAGAATAAAGCTGGAAGCCCTATAAATCAAAATTTCCATTGGGGAAAATAGGGGCTGCCATCAGGCATTTTTCCATAACTACATCCTGGACATTTCAGCACATATATATACATATAGAAGATAATAGATTTTGGATTAGGCACCAGCCTTAAAATGACCCTATGGATTCTTATTTTTGTAATGTGCTTGCTTGAAATATGTGCCTGATTTAATCTTTATGAAGCCACTAAGCCATTGTAGCTGTTTTAATGATTTGGCTGGACCTGAAATTTAAAAATTGAGTTTTCCTGGTGGTATGTGAGGTGAACAAAGGGGAGAAATGGGTTTGAGAATATTCTTGATCTCATTAGCCAACCTACAATAAATGTTAGTTGAGAAGGTAATCTAAGTAAATATGAAGGTTATCAAAATTCTTGTTAGTCTTTCTTATGTCATTTTAACTTTCAAAACAACTTTCAATTCTTTAAAACCCAAATGAGTTCTCCACTCTGAGCCGCTCTTTTCAAAATGTTGGTCTCCTCAGCTTTTCAACAGAAACCTTCACCTCTCCACTGTCGGCATAAAACTCCATTTCTCCATCTCCTCTACCAGTTTTCCTGTTGCAACCAAACCAGACCTTTCTTCCTATCAGTCCCTCAGCCCTGAATGGCCATCTATAACACAGGAGAATAAAAGAGCAAAACCTGTTAGATTTCTGCCTTAAAACATCCAGCACAACAAAAAACTCTTTCTCTGCATTTCTGCAAGTACTTATACTGCATAGTGATGCTCAAACCTGGCTATACATTAGAGTCACCTGGGAAACTTCTAAAACTATGGATGCTTGAATCCCTTCTACTAGTGATTTTGTTATTAAGTAGTCTGTTGTAGGGCCTGGGAATTAAATATGCGTTTTTAAAACTCCCTGTGTAATTCTATTGTGCACCAGAATTAAGAAATGTGCTCTGGGTCTTGTATGTTATAGCCATGGTTATGAAAATTACCTGTTTGAGGAGCTTCCAGAGAAGAGAACCTTCATCTTCATTTTGATTGACCCAAGAGGTTCTCTCCTGTTCACAGGGAAAAAAATTTCTATCTTTGTCTGAGACCCAACTCTTGATCTTTGTTTGTCATCTTGAAAAGCAAGGTTTTGTTACAGTAGGTAGCTAGTTGGGTGTGAGCAGCAGGAGAGGGCTCCCCTCTACACACAGCAGGAGGTGATGATCAGGCTGTTAACACTCTCTTTAAAGTACTATTTGGTCACAGCTGGTACCAGCGAACTGCAGTCTCCTAATAGATAGAAAACACCTGAAACTGGTGATAAGCAGCTTCTCAATAAGATCTCAGGAGTTTGGAGAAGTAATGCAAGACTCCAGAAGTATGCCAATGTATGAAAACCCCAAGTCTAAAGATCAAACTAGGCACTTGTCTTTCAAGTTGCTTGCTTGGCCTTCTTCCAAGTGTATGTTCCTTCCTTTCATTCTTGCTCTGTAGCTTTTTTGTAAACTATCTCTCCTGCTCTACAACTTGCCTCAGTCTCTCCTTCTGCCTTCTGTCCCTCAAATTCTTTCTTCTGTGGAAGGTAGGGGGCAAGAATTGAGGTTGCCGTAGACCCGTACAAATCAGATTTGCCGCTGCTAACTAACACTTTGACTCCTCCTCTTAAAATGATTTTTTTCTTTCCTGCTATGCTCATTTTTAGACAGTTCCTATAGACTCAGCCACAGATGCTATCACAATCCATGCCTACTAAATTCATCTCAGTACCTGCAGACACCGACTAGCACAATGGTCTTAGAACCATTGTTTCCTCTGAGTCACTTAGTTCATAAATGTTAGTAAGGATACATGAATTGGGAATGCTTTTCATCCCTCTTTCCTTTCAGTCTTAGCCATTAGGGTATCAAAGTTTTTATTTAATAGCCAGGTGAATGCCTAATAACTCTCTAAATGCTAGGCTGCTGATACATTTTGTTGGACAGAGAATCTTACTCCTAAGATTATGAGATCTTTATTATTTTGAATCTGAGTGTTTATTTAACATTGGGTATTAGCAGAAAGCTTCCTCTTCTAGGGGCTGAGATGAAAAGGTAGGTAAAAGAAAAGGCATCTAGCTATAAGGGAAAGTCAGGGTATTCATTTTGAAACATAATGAAACATTCAGCACACTTGGACACATAATAGATATTTCTATGAAAGAATGTAGAGGCATTGATAAAACAGAAAATAATCCTTTGAGTACAAGATATGAGCCTTAAAATAAATTAGTCCTGAAAGAGACCTCAATAATATGATTCAGTGACATTTTTTTTCAGTTGGACCCACTAAGATTTAGGGATCCCAGGACACTCCTCCTGGGACCTCTGGAGGAGGGGGAACCCAGAAGTAGCTAATGGGGTTCTAGATTCCTGGCCCTCTGTTTCAGTCAGAGTTGTTCAAAGTTGAACTTTAAGATGTAAACATTGAGGTATCCTTTAAAAAGAATCTGGAAGACCTTTGTTGAAGAGTGACAAGTTTACCAAGAAAATTAGAAAACAAATCACTATGCAAGGAGCTGTAGAAAACTTTGAGGGACTTTGCAGCACATGGCACATATAGTTCAACATCTCAAAGGAAGTGATTCTGCTTCAGTAAGGGGAGAACCACTTGTCGACTGAAGTAAGGGAACAATAAAGCAGCAAGAAAGAAGGTCTCTTGGTTTGCCAAGTCCCCACTACTTTCTGATTGAGGAATCAAGGGGAACTTCTACCTAGATTAAATAATAAAAGAATTTGGTTTTTAGCTCTGTCATTACAAAGAAACCTTAGAGAACAAAACTTTACCTCGAAATATTTTCTTCTTGTAACTTATAGGAACTACAGCAACTTGGCTTTTACCCTTTCTCTACAATAAGAATAAGCCATGGCACATATAAGTGATGCTTGTGAGACATCACCTATATCAGGGATCAGGAAACTTCTCCTTTAAAAAACCAGAGAGTAAGTATTTCAGCTTTGCAGGCTGTGTAATCTCTATAGCAACTTTACAGTAGAAGAGTGAACGTAGCCATTGACAATACATAAGAGATTGGGCATGGCAGAATTTGGCTCGTGGCCTATAGTTTGTTGACCTCTAATGCACACAACAGAGCTGCTTTGTTCATTAAACTTTTCCATTTTATGCTCCAGTGAATACACAGCTGGCACCAATATTTTACAGAGGAACATGCCTCATACATCCATAAATTTCTGACTTGCTTACCATAAGCAAGCTTAGATATGCCAGGTATATGCTGCCTAAAACACACCATAAGTAAGGATTCACCATTAGTAAATACTACCAGGAAATCTTTAAAATATATATATAATATTTATATTTTTTATATTTATATATATATATTTTTGCAGATTTCCTGGTAGTATTTTTTTTTTTTTTTGAGATGGACTCTCACTCTGTTGCCTAGGCTGGAGTGCAGTGGCACGATCTGGGCTCACTGCAACCTCCACCTCCCAGGTTCACACCATTCTCCTGCCTCAGCCTCCCGAGTAGCTGGAAAAATATTTGACACATCACTTCTTTCTCTGCCTTCTCTGACCCTCCTCCTTTGCCATTCCTTCTTAATTTTCTTCCTCCCCATGTGGTCCCAGGGTCAGGGTGGATTAAAGATCAGCTAATAATTCTTTCCTATCTTACTACACTGTGAGCTCTGTAAAAACCAGAGTTTTTATTTACTAAAAAAAGTGATTCATCTGGAATATGTGTCAGTTCCATTCAAAAGATAACACTGTTTCTTCCAGAGTAGAAGGGATATAATGTAATCCACTTTCTAACAAGTAGCTGGTTGGCCTCCTTGAGGGATAGTGTCATATCCGGAGATCAGTGTCAGATTTTGCTGTGGCCAGGCTGGACATTTGGCAGCTGCTAACTCATCCTTGATGACTGAGAGGCCATGCTGTTTGGCCCATAAGAACTTCATTTACTCAACCAACATGTCAACACAGGAGTGGCTGATGGCAGAAGTTGACTAATATCATTAAGCAAGCCAGTCTTCTGTCTACCTGGCTGTTTATTGCCTCTTCCATGGTGGTGTTAAATCTTATATCAGGGAAGAATGCTTCATTTTTGATAAACTTACCCTTATCTAACTTTATGTTCTGCCCTTGTTGATCTAGCAATCTCAAGATTCAATCCCATTTTATGCTTTCTTAGCTCTTGTTGATACATGCTGCTTCAATCCTGCAACATTTTCAGATTATAGTCCCATTCCTACCTTAGCCAGCCCAGTGATTCCCTGGCTATCGTTGTGACTTAACCTTAGTTATTGGTTTGGTGGCAAGGAGATAAGGTGGAGACAGATCCTGAGGTTGGGAGAGGTGTGTCACATTTTCATTAAAGACAGAGGTCTCAGCATCTTTTTTAAGGAAGAGGGGGAAGAATGGTAGACTTTAAGGGAGAAGGTTGGGCCACTTCTGCAGTCTCAGAGGATTCAATGGATTCTGGGGGTTCAAGGTATTTGAGTACATTGATTAGATAGTCCTATATTAAGCCTCAGCGCCACACTGTTTCCAATCAGTGCCTTAATTTTGCCATAGCAGACTTGATAGGGCTGAAAATTCAGCTTTCCTTAAGCACTGTTACCTTAATAGTTGATGCTAAACTTATCCAAGGGTTATCTATCCTTTGGCTGCAAGAGATAAAAGTTAATTTGTAGAATTCCCAGAAGACCCTCTGATTTTAACACTTTGTCTTAAATTGATGATTAATCACCCTCAGGTTTTCTTTGTTTTGAATGATATGGCATCAGCAACAGCTGTTTAAATTCTCGTGTCCTTATGATTACCTCTGCTGAACCTCTTAAGCACTTGAGTCATTGCACCTGCTAATGCATTTCCTTACACAGGTATACAATCTGAGTTTAGCAGTGGTGAAAATTTTAACTGAGTCATTACAGAATGTCAGAGAACATCAGACTTGACCTACTATCAATGATAAAAGTCATTCTTGTCAGACTCACCAGGTAGGTGATCCAGCTTCAAAATGTTTCCTTGGTCTACTCTTGGCATCAACTATTCTCATGTCTCCAGTCAGGTTTCCCAGCTAAAAAATTGTGAGATGGAGAATTGTATGCAGTAAATAGATTGGACATGCTTTTGGCAACAATACCTGTGAGGGAGTGAAAGACTCAGGATTGAGAGAAATTGAGCAGCAATAGAATAATAACAAATCCTTAGCTGATCCCATGCATAAATTCTGGCACTGGAACAGCTGTTCTTAGTTTTCTCAGATTGTGGAAAGAGAGTCAAACCTTTGTACCCTTGCACCAATCAGTCGTCAGTGAGGGAGGGGATATAAGGGATATAACCTTAGGTTAGGTAGTGCTTTTTGAGGAAAGCTTTTGGTTGTGGGGGATTTCAACTGTCAGCTATCAGGAGGCAAAGTCTTAGCAGCTAAGAGGAACGAGTTCTTTGATCCTGAATATAGAGGTAAGTTGTGAACCTCAGCATCTAATTAAGTCGGTAATAGTGTAAACGAAGAGGGGATATATTTGAGATATAATTTGGGAATTATAAACAATAGAGTTCAGGCAATGGGCTTGAGGAATTAGGGAGAGGAAAGGGTATAATGTCATGCTAGACTTTCAACTTGGGTGGACTTGCAAATCCTAGAACAAGGATTTATAATTAAATAAAAAAGCCTGCAGAACAGGCTTTTCTCTAATGGCTTTCAGACCAAAATATTCCAAACAACTATGTCAAACATCTGGTTGGTAGGATGCTTTCAAGATTTTCCAACTCTTTTCTGTCACCGCTAAATTGCCACTTCATTGTTTTTGCCCCTTTATTCTATTACCTGACACCAATTCCTATCCAACCCCCAAAATCCAAAGCCATGCAAATCATGACTATGCTTTCTAGCTTCCTCTCACACATAGTCACTCACCAATTCCTGTTGATTCTACTTTGTACATCTTAAACCTAAGCTCTCTTCCCCAACTCTGTCTCCACATCATTGCAGACCCTTCATTTCTGACTGAGATTATTTCAAATATTTTTTGATCCCAATCTTTCCTCATTCATTTTCCATTCTTCTAGTGAATTTTTTTCAACTAAAAATATTATGCCATTCTCCTTGCTTAAAATTCTTTGACAGGTTCCCATTACCTAAACAAAACATCCAAACTTCCTGGCATTGCACGCAGGACTCTTTATTATCTCACCCCTGACTGCTTTTCCCTAACGATTTTCCACTCAGCTCCAATAACACTCTACACTTTGGATTTGAATGTGATGACTTGAAACAGGTTTGTACTGAGGTATGTCTGCATTCTGCCAGGAGTTTTTAAAGATAGTTAATTGTCTTCATTTGCCTACAAGAAAATTCGCCCTTGAAACAAACGTGAAAAGTGCACAGATCATTTGTATCCTACAGTCAATGAGTTTCTGAAATAATCAGAATTGTATTCTAGGAGCAAGAGATGAAACATAGCACAATGACTACAAACCTACCGATCTCTTGGAATTTAATTTTGTGAACTTGATTTTGTAGACAAGAAAGCAAAAACCTTTCAAATCATCTTTATAAAAGAAAATAGACTTCACTTCTGCAGTAAAAAAAAGAAAAAAAAAAAAGACAGTGGGGAGGAGTAGGAAGATATGTTTGAAGCATCTTTCCAGTCCTCTTTAGGGCCTAGATGAATTTTGAAATTCAAAATATCTCCTTTTGAATATTATTTCCTCTTGTGGGATGTGCTTTGCCTATTAAATTCACAAAATAATGTAAAAAAGTAAGCCTGTCACATGTACAGGCCGGATGGGCTGCAGAATATTGCAAGTCTATAATCATTTTTCATTACTAAAATTTACATTAAAAATCTTGTTAGATAATATTAGCAATATTTCAGTACAGAATCTTAGAGAAAGTCACTTATGAGTCTTTGAATTTATTTTCATGGATCTATACATAAATATTCCTCAATGGATTGCTACCTGACCACTTCTGCTTATCCAAATATAGTTGGGCCATAGGACAGGAGAATTTGAACATCAAAATGTATTCTTTATTTAATTCTGGGCACATATTTACAATCTTTGCATGCATTTTTATAAAATTCTAGTTATTTTCTTAAGTGGTGGGATATTAACATACACTGAAAGCTACTTGATGGGAGACTGTAGGTTCCTTTCACTATATCCTTCACAGACAATATTACATTGCCTTGAGCATAGTAGATGTTCAATAAATAACAAATTCTTATAGATTCAAGTTTAATTATATCTTATAGATATAATTAAATCTATAATTAAATTATATCTATAAGATATAATTAAACTTGAATCTTTTAGATTCAAGCTTCACATTGTTCTGTAGGAGAGATTTGACATTTGGATCAGCTGCAAAGCTGATCCTTCTATTAATGCATTGCTATTCTTATCTGTGGATGCACAGAAAAGATAACATATTTGGTATCTTTACAATTTCCCCTTAAAGTCAAAATTAGAATTCACTGTGTTGCCAAAAAGTTCTTCCATTAAAAAATATAGTATTTCTACTTTATTGATAACTTGACAGGCTGCATGAAATCAAAGAAATAGAACTATGCAATGGTATTTGAAGTAGCCCACTCAAGGAAAATTTCTATTCAAACAAGCACCCAGATTACCTAAGTAAGGATACTGAAATAGTGCATACACTTACATAACAAACCACAGATGATGATAATTGAGGACCAGTGGTTCAGGAGAATGTGACCATTCTGTGCCTGTAGATACATCCAAGGTGCTGATTAGGCTTCATGAAAGACAGCAGTTCTCCTTGAATCTTTCCTTTAACCTTAATTATGCTCCTTCAACTTGCATTTTCACTGTATTTGACTAGACAATGACAATCTAAGCACATTTTCACAAAATGTGCAATTTCCATAGAAATTGAAAGTGCACTTGTAAATTTAAAGTTCAGCTTCTTGCTGATCATTTGATACTCCATTTCCCACATAGACTTAAAGTGTCCCACTTGCTTGTGGGGCTGGGAATGACTATACTGAGACCAAAATCCCTCTTATAATAAGAAAGGACTCAGTAACTTGAAAAAATACCATTAAAACCTTTACTTCTGTGTGTTCTTTTTATAAAATGACCTCTATGAAATTGAGTTTTTCTTAAGTTTTATGCTCTGTACTTTGAAAGATCGTGTGTAATTATTTAAGAGTAAATTAAAACATGACAGAATTTTTAAAAGAACATAGCTTATTAAGGTCATGTATTAAAAATAGCATTTCAGATAACTTAGACATTCACACTGAATTCTCTAGAACAGGTTGCATAAGAGAAAAGGTCTAAATTCTCTGGATTTTCTTATAAATTATTTTGCTTATAAACCTAGTCATTCTTTTGCCATAATATGACCACCTCATCTTCTCATCTTCTCCTTATTAGAACATATCCAGTATAGATTTAGAAATACCCATTTTTAGAATAGACTTAGAAATATCTGTTAATGTAAGAAATGTGTACTTTTACTGTGCAAATCTAACACATTAACTGTCACTGGCTATGACATAAAACCTGCAATACAGTTATCTTAGAAAATATACTGTAACTTTCCACATAAAACAGATTATTCCAGCAAAGTGTCCAAAGGTCCTTGGTTCTATCTGAGACAATTCTTTAATATATTTCTAAGAAGAGCATTAATTACTCAATAGGTATTTAAGCATTTATTCTAAACTGGGGACCATTCATAGAAGTGGATAAGACAGACATGGAGTTCACATTTAATTGAAGATGGTGACTAGGTGGAAAGAGATGATAAACACGACCCTTGTAGGTTGAGACATTATATAAACTAAAACAAGATAGTGTGTTAGAGTAAAAAAGATGTTGGTCTTCAATTGCTGCCCAGCCAACCAACCCACACTTAGTGGGTTAAAACAACCACAATCATTTATTTTACTCACTAATTGCAATGTGGTCAGGACTTGACTGGGACATCACATTCCCACTCTAAATGATGCCAGTTGAGGTACTTTTACTTGCATGGATTGCAGTTTGTTACTGACTGTTGGCAGTTCCTCTCCATGTGAGCCTCTTCACAGTATTGCTTTGGCTTCCTCATTGCATGGCAGCTGGGTCTAGGAGCACGTGTTCCAATAGGTAAGATGGGGAATCCACCAGTCTCTGATAGCCAGAGGCAGTAACCAAGAAAGGCATTGAATAAGCAGTTTCAACTGGTTAAGTGGTTGGGAGTCTGCCGAGATTCGAGGGAAGGGGTTAGACCCACCTCTTGATGGGAAGAATGGCAAATGATTTAAGTTAATCTTTAGTTTATCACAGACAGTAACTGAAGGAAGTGGTCAGAAGAGAATTCTTTGAGAAGTTGACATTTCAGCTGAGATCTGAGAAGGAAAATGAAGCCTGAGGATAAAACTCATTAAACACTCATTCAGTAATAATTACTGAATCCCTCTCACTCACAAGGCACTTTAAAACCTATTAGGTATACCCATGTAAATACAATTTTGTATTTCTCCTGGCATGTTTATATTAAAATGACAAAGTAAAACATACGTAAAAGTAACGATAAGGCAATGTGGTAAGTGTGCCAAAGTGTAAGTATAAAGGTGTGAGATTATAGAGAAAGGAATTTTAAATCTGCTTGGAGAAGTCAGAGGTGACTTCTTAGAGGAGGTAAATTCTGAGTTATGGTTTGAAAGATAAATTTATCAGCTAGAGAAGATAAAGAGAATATCAATTTTGGGAAGGGATGAGTATTTTCAGAGATTAAGTAGGCACAGGGGAAAATGGAAACTGTAAACTACAATGGCTTGGTTAGAGGCTCAGTTATGAAGCATGTCTGCAGCTGAGGCTGAAATGGAGCCTGTGGCTAGACCATAAAGGAACCTCAACATGTAGAGTGTAGTGTGCCTGCTAAAGATTTAGGATTTTATCCTGCAGGTTAATGAAGAGCCAAAGGAGTTTCAAGTTCTGCTTTTACTTTGTCATTGGACTCAATATAGCAAATATAATTATATCTAAGAATTTAAAATGTCTGATTTTCTTTTATTTTTATGTTGAGTTCTCAGTTGCAACCACCACCCCTGGAACCAAAATATTTGAGTTAGAATTCTGGCACCATCACTTCCTTGGTGTGACCTTGGACAAGTCACCTAATTTCTCTGTCTCAATTTCCTCCTCTGCAGGACAGGAACAATGATAGTCCCTTTTGTTGTTGATTTATTGTGAGAATTTAAGGAAATCGTTGTATGTAAAGTGTTTAGGTAGAACAGCACTTGGCTTGCAGTAAACATTTAGTGCTCGTATTACACTGGTAGTTTCCTTTTGTGAGACTGTGCTGCACCCACCTCCTTACCCCCTCCTTGAAGTTAAGGCAAAGTCTGCTAGAGGACCTATAGCACCGAAATGGTCGCCCCATGCTTCTGGGATTAAAAATTACCATTGTAAAGAGTCAATTATAAATACAAATTAGAACATTTATCTATCTCTACCACATTTAACATAAACAAAGATGCTGTTTTGCCCTTTAGTAAACCTTCCGGGATGAATTACATTTTCCCAAACACCAACTCAATTTAAGCACAGCTGGTAAAATCGACAAAGAAGTAGCCAAAAAAGTCTTGTTTTTCTTTCCTTTACCTGCCCTCTTAATACTTCTTCCTCAACCCAAGTCACCTTCTACCCCTTTCTCCTGTTTCTCTGCCCCACTGCCAAGACTCCTTCCTTCTACCCCTTTCTCATGTGCATTTCCTTTTAGACCTAGTTAAAGAAAATCTATTAATATCTTCACATTAAAAAAAGATGCCCACTGGTCCTATAGTCAGTTTGTAATTGATAGCAACTATTTTAACTCGAAGCTAAACTCTCTGTTGCCAAGTGATACTTTTAATGTGAAGAAATCCTCATATGAAAGAGAACTTTCTTATAAAAGAACCAACTTTAAAAAATGAAAAGACATTAAAAATCCATTTCAACCCAACCATTTCAAGTAAATGCTGAACACTAGGCTGAATTTGTGGCTAGTTTGCTGGTCATGGTTTGTGACCAGAAAAGCCTCTAAAAGAATCCATGATCTTTCCTTACTAATAGCCTCCAGTGCACATTTGTGCTGAAATGGGTGGCACACTTGCCAGAGGTGATATTCCAGGGCTGCGTCGTGCATCAGAGCTTCTCTTTTGAGGGCAGTGGCTTTTTGTTTCTCCTTGTGTTTGTATGTGTGTGTGCACGCATGCGGTTCTCAATCTCCAAGAGCCCATTGCCCTCTGACACATGCAGCAGCTGATTGGGATGGTTAACTAGTAGTGGCTGCTTTGTAGAATATAGAATGTGTAGCAGCCAGCAGGAGTCAGATGATAAGAGAAAAGGGCATCAAAAGCCAGTGCCATTCCATATGGAGATTGAAATGCTGCATTTCACCTTACTTTTTGAAACTAGAGGCTCTATATAATGTTTTTATAGTTGTATAACACTAATTGAATGCCAACTGTAAAGTAGGCTCTAAATGGAGTATTAAGAAGTGACAGTCTCTGCCTAGTGGGTTGGCAACTTAAATAAGGCAAACAAAACAGTAAGTAAATTGCAAGGGGAATAGCTCACATGGATAGAAGGTAGTATTAACTGATTCCTCTTTTTCACTGAGTGCTTACACTTTTCCAACTGTCTTTTTTCCACCCTCCATCAGTCACCTTCATGATGTGTGCATGCACTCCAACCTCACTCCTTGTACATTGCATAGGGAACAAGTGCTTGAGAAGAAAGTGGCACTCTTCAAGGCGGGTGGGTCTTGAAGTGCTGACATCAACTCTCTAGGGAACACATTCTGTATTGATAAATGTCAAACCCCAAAGAACAAATTTAACTTCAGGCAAGTCCAAATTTGACTTTCCTAGACAATGGCACAGCACCTAACATCACCAAAGAGTGTGCAGATGGAGCCTAATTATGATAGTATAGGTGTTTAATAATACTGGAAAGATTTAAAGGCACTATATTTGTTGCTTATCATTAGTCATTTTGAAAATTTGTGTTGTTTTTAGTTAAATATCCCTTCGTATTTGATTTGTTTGTTTGAATTTGAGATGTTTGTTCAAGCAGAAATGGCACATTTAATGCAAAGCAAACTGACGTCATATTTATTATTTAGATCAATAAAAGGACACCTGATATACACTCTGCCAAAGGGCACAAGTACAAATCTTAAAACACTGGAGTCAGCAGCATTACAAAAATCCTATTTCAAAACCAATTCCCTCAAAATAGCCCCCTCTCAAAGATCACCAGTTTGGAAAGTTATATGCTAGGCTTTACAGGTCACTTGACTGAAGCTCTACCAAACTGAAAGGGTTCCATAAGCAAATGAAAAGATGAGACATAAACTAGGGGTGGTTGTTTGGATACGAATATGTAATACTTTCCAGGAATGAGGGAACTAGGTTATATCTTGAAACACAGCTTTCAAAACTGTTACCTTTATAACTAATGGGTTTTCCAAGGCTTGTCTGTAAATCCTTGGTAGTGGTTATGGTGGTAGGTATGGGAACTTGCAAGTCATGCTGAATTAGCTTAATAAATGTCTAATACATCAAATTAGACCTCTTCTGAGGCATGAAAAGTTAACACAGAAAGCATTACATCTGAAACAAAGAAACCAAAAAGTAGCCAACCCTGAAAAAGGGGAGCAGAAGATGGTAGGGACTCCCTGTTTTTGTGTGTGTGGGGTTCTTGCAGGAATGTTAAATTATGATCACAGGTTTTTCTTTACTGCACTTCAGGCATATGCCACATGTAGGAGTTATGATCAAGGGCCATGTAGGTGAATTTTTCCACCTCTTGTATTTTTAGTTCCATGCCCCTCTTAAGTCACTCACTTCCTTGACCATTCTGTAGCATTTGTTTTTTCCTGATTTGAAATAGAATTCCACAGTGCCATTTCTTTACCAATAACTGCTTCATCCTTAAAACTATGTTCACATTTCTCTCCTTCAACTTGTTCACACCTTTATTCCTTTTGGGAGTGTGCCTCAGCCTCAAGACCTCTTTTCCTTGACTCTTGCTTGGGCTTCCTTTCTCCTACCTGTCTGCAAAGTTACTCATTCCCTGTGGATTTTCCCTCAGCCCCTTAAACATGCCTAAGCTTGCTTATCTCATAGAAAAAAAAAAAAAATCCTGTCAATATTATGCACGTCCCTGGGTGTTACATTTACCACCCTTCCTAAACTAGTATCTTGAAAGAGTCACCTACATGTAATATTTCTACCTTCCTCCCTCTTTCAACCATTTCCATGCTCCACTGAAATTGTTCTCTGGCCAAAGTCATTGACATTTTTTAGTAACTAAGAGGCATTAATCTGAAAGTTTTCTACCTTGTGCTGATAGCTCTGCTGTTCTAGTTGATGTGGTCTGCATATTGGCATCATCAGCATCTGTGGAAATAATAAGTAGCCCTATTAAAAGGAGAACCAACTACAAACACTAGGGCCTCTGGAAGGCTCTCCCCT
The DNA here is from genome assembly GCF_007565055.1 of Rhinopithecus roxellana. Taxonomy (NCBI): domain Eukaryota; kingdom Metazoa; phylum Chordata; class Mammalia; order Primates; family Cercopithecidae; genus Rhinopithecus; species Rhinopithecus roxellana. The sequence continues at coordinate 58,185,649 of NC_044553.1, read as the reverse complement.
GGACAGGTGACCATCCCTGGACAGCACATTCTGTTCACCTGCCCATGCTTCAGACCAGCTCCTCTCTACTGCTCTGCTGGGTCTGCATAGGTCACAAACTTCATTTTAACCATCATGGTATTTTATTTTTAACTATTGAGACAGGGACTCACTCTGTCACCCAGGCTGGAGTGCAGTGGTGCAAACTTGGCTCACTGCAACTTCTGCCCCTTGGGCTCAAGTGATCCTACTCCATCAGCCTCCTGAGTAGCTGGGACTACAGGTGTACACCACCATGCCGAGCTAATTTTTATAATTTTTGGAGATGGGGTTTTGCCAAATTGCCCACGCTGGTCTCAATTTCCTGAGCTCAAGCAAAATACCTGCTTCAGCCTCCCAAAATGTTGGGATTACAGGAGTAAGCCACCATGCCCGGCCAATAGCATTTAATATACCTTCATCCACCTCAATTTTCTCCCTCCTTGGCTTTCATTGATATATTTTAGTTTGGTTTGATTTTGCTTCATTCTTCCTTGGTTGCATCTCTTTATCAGGATAACTTCTAAATATAATGTGTAAAGAAAAATTTGCATATTATAAAAAAAACTTGATAAATACTAAAATTGTCAATGAAACACAAATGTGTCAAGATGTTCACACTAAGAAGCTTAGAGGAATTGAAACCTACTGAGAGAACAACATATTCATGTCTCTCACTCATGCCCCATTGAGACTAAGTCTACTTAGTAGAATCACATCACTATTGTCCCTCCCTACCATTTTCTTCCTTTTTTTTTTTTTTTACTATGTACATGGAATTTTTATTTGCTAATTGGATTGGTTTCAAACTTACAGAGAATTTGCAATTGTAGTATTTTTTTTCTGAATGACATGAGAGTAAATTTCTCACATGATACTTCATTATCCTCATACTTTGTTTCATACAATCCAAGGCATTCTACATAACCACAATATGGCCATTAATATCAATAAATTGTGATAGTATCATATTGTGGCCTCTGTATGTACCACCATTTCCTCATATGATCAATTAAATATAACTTCTGTTTGGAAAACATAAATTATAACAGAATGGAGAAAGCTTCTGACCAATCAATAATAAGGATCATAAGAATTCATTATAACTGGAGTCATATTAAAGCTTAGGAAAAGGATGAAAACTAATTCCACAATAACTAGTAAACAATAAATTGATCTAAATACAAAAAATGATCAACTTGATTCTAGGCCCTCACTTTACATATTTTAAACATTTTTTTAGTACTTTGTAGACACTATAGAAGCTTTGAGTTTTAGTATTTTTGTCCATTTTTCTCTCAGACTTCAAATTTAAGATTGTTATATTTCAATTATATCTGTTTTGTTTGGCTAATTATTCTGAGTTTTAAAATTTTATCTTTTCTTTAAATAGATTGCTTTACATTAGTATATCTCAACCCAGGGTAATTTTGACCCATCCCCTGGGTTGCCTAGAGATTTAGCAATGTGTGAAGATGTTTTTGGATGTTACAGCATTTGGATGTAGAGACCAGAGATGTTATGGAACATCTTCTAATGCACAGAACAGTCTCCTGCAACAGAGAATTATCCAGTCCACAATGTCAATAATGCTGAGGTTCAAAAATCTTGCTCTAAAGCAAATTGGTTCAAACTGAAGACTTTTCAACCTCAATAAAACATTGATAAAGCAAATACCTCTGAGGTACAACTTTTTAGTGCATTTTCAAGTGAATTTTACTGGTTTCTCAATTTTTTTTTAATTGCTTATAGTTCAGGTTCTCATAACTTTCGTTGACCAAAGCTGGGAACTTACAGGTGGGGCCTGTGTGGAAGAGTAGAAATCTACAGCTGGTCCCAGTAAGACGTAGTAGGATTTACATCTACTTTTTGGTTGAAGTAAAAAAAAAAAAATAGGTAGATTCTGGAATTGGGGTGAGGCCAGTCTGTGTTTCTATCAAGGAAATTTTTTAACTGGTACATGTATAAGAGGCAAAAGAAAGGAACAGGTGTAGGTTTTGAGATGTCACTTACACTCATAAAGTCTATCAAACTGTCTTACTTCTGTAAAGACAAAGACCCCAAACATCTAGAGCAAATATTTCCCCATGGAACGGTTACCATTAGCAACTACATCCTGTTGCTAGGCAAGCTCAGGTCAGTTCTGGGAGTGAGTGAGTACCCTCCAGTCACAAGAGGCATGGGAAAGAAGATGTGCAGTACCCTCCTCATGACCCGTGAAGCATATTTCGGTACCCATTGGTTTGTCACAGCATAGGTAAGAGGAGAAGATGTATAAGAGCTCCCCCACCTAATTACATTACTCGTGCTTTTTAAATGTGAGCTGGCTTTGAGGACATCACAAAGTTGTTTTTTACAGAGTATTTTGTTGGATGAAACTAAATTTGAATGCTGAATTTAAAGCCACTATGAGGAATCATTTTTAATTTGTCAAATAGCTAAGATGTATTTTTAAAAATGAAAAGCTTGAAGTCAGTGTGGAAAAGTAAGAAACTTCATCCACAGCATTATAATCCCTAAGGCAAACTGTGACTTGGATGATCAATAACCATTTTCTTGGGGGGAAAATAAAATTTTACTAGCAGTGGCCAAGCATAGTAAGCCTGTATATAATATAATCTGTCTTCATGTTACTAATGGGGAAGCTATTTTGAAATAACATGATAGGCTGGGTCAGACTGTCAAAAGCCCAGCATATTTTTCTTACATTGCTTTCCTCCCCCAGGCAGGGACCCTGGCTTGCCTCTCAGCCCTGGGCATGCTCTGCGTGGGGGATAAAACCATTTACAAAAATTTTCAAAGATCACATATAAAATGTAAAATAGGGTATATTAAAATTTAACAGTTTATACAGGGGTGCTACAATTATGAATGATTTTAACTTTGCTCATTTTACTTGAGTTTTCTAAATATTCTCTAATAAATATGCATTATTACATTGTTTAAGCAAATGCCTCCTGTGTATCACCTTCTCTTAGAGCCCTCCAACCCTCAGACAATAGAACTAATATACTTGAGCTGCAGGGCTAGTGGATTAACCCTCCTGGCAACTTTTTATTATAACTGAAACCTTATTGTCCTGACAAAAGAAGAAATTGTAAAAATGCTAGACATAACAGGAGCTGTCAAGAAATAGAATAACTCTTATGTCCCTGAATTATTCCACACTTTATGCACCATCTACCAAAGTTTGTTCTATTCTGGAGAGATCTTTCTCAAATATCTGTCTATACACACACAAACACACACACACACACACACACACACCCTACAAACAGAATGAAATGAGAGAGACAGAGACCCCGAGACTCTCTAGCTTTTAACTAGGCACCAGAGTGTCAGAAAACTGTACTGCTTGGATAAACATTGAAGCATATGTCCTATGATTCTTATCATGATAATCTTTTAAATTAAACACACCTAACCCAGGAATCCATCATTTGGTTGTCATTACTCTTTTATCTTAGAACAGATTCTTAAATAGGACTTTTTTGGGATCTCCTTAATAGGTCCATGAAGGGTCAGGATGTCCACAAATCACTAAAATTATAGGTTAGGTAACAACTTTGGGCTATAACTACACAGTTTTATCTTCCACCTTATATATATAACTTATTCTCTAAGAATTTTGTTTAATAAAAGGCAATCTGTGACAATCTGGAAAAAGAATCTAGATTAATCCATGCAGTAAGTTGTTCTTTTTTTTCCTTTTTTTAAGAGACAGGGTCTCTATCACCCAGTTTGGAGTGCAGCGGTGCCATCATAGCTCACTGCAGCCTTGAACTCTTGGGCTCAAGGAGTCTCTGGAGTAGGTAGGGACCACAGGAGTGTGTCACCATGCCTGGCTAACTTTTTAAATTTTTAGTATAATTGAGGTTTTACTATGTTGCCCAGACTGGTCTTAAGTCCTGGCCTAAAGTAATCCTCCTGCCTCAGTCTTCCAACAAACCAGCACTACAGGTGCACTCCCATTCCTATAGTATAGCCACTCCAGAGAGCTGCAAGATATTTTGTGTTCCCTCTCATAGCAGTATAGATGAATCCTAACCTAGAGAGACAATAATATTATTAAATGATAAATCTAAGGGATACAGAGTGGTGGGTCTAGCCAGGTTCTCCCTAATCAGACCAGTCATTTCTGGATGGAACTACTGACAAGAACACCTTAGTACTTCCTTGCAGTTAGTTCTGTTAACACTACACTTTATTCTTCCTAAACCAGTCAGACTTATCCTCAGTAATGCAACTCTGATCGTACCCCTCAGTGTAAAATCCTTTAATAACCACCCACGGCCTTAGAATGAAGTACAAATTCTTTAATTTGTCTTACAAAAATTGGCCTCCAAGGTCTGACTGCTGACTGCGTTTTCAATGTCACCTTACCCCTTTTTGGCCATATCAGGCTTCCCAATTAGCTCCCAAGGTACACCCTGCCCATTCATGTCTTAATACTTACTTCCCTGGCTGATGATGGCCAGTGTGATAAGGGCAGTAATTGAGGTACACATCAGCCTATGAGTATACAGAGAAGGGAGATGACTGACTGCGTGGAGAAACTGAGAAGAATCAGAAGCCAGGTAGCATTGTCAAACTTTTTTACAGAACATAAGGACTTAGGGTCAGAGCAGTTAAAAATACTTTCATACATTTGACATTTATTTAACAAATACTTTTCAAGTGCTGCAAATGTGCCAGTGCTAATCTAGGTCCTGGAGATACGATATAATGAACAACAAGAAGTCTGTGATGTTACCTATCTAACCTTCTAAGGTAAAGGCAAACAGTAAACAAAGAAGCAAACAGATAGATACAAAGCATAAGGCAAGGAGTGAAATTGTTAGGAAGAGAAAACTGGATAATAGAAGCAATAAACTAATGTGTGAGAAAGGTGATTGTATTAGACAGAATGTCAGGGAAGGTGCCTTGAGAGGTCCTATTTGAAGGAAAATCTGAATGAAGAGAAGGATGGAGCCATATAACTATCTCGGGAGATTGTTCAAGGCCCCGGCATTTTCAGCTATTCTGAGCCTGATTGTACTTGGCAGGTTGAAGAGCAGGGGGAACAGGGAGTGAGAGGGAGAGAGTGGTAGATCAAGTTTGGAGAGGTGGCCATGGTCAGATCTTTCAGGGCCATATATTCCTTTTCTAAGAACTTTAGATTTTATTCTAAGGATGAAGAGAGCCAGTGGAACATTTTAAGAAGTGATGTGTCTTATTCCTACTTGTCATCTGTGAACACAGCTTACTGAGGGCAGACCTGGTACTGGAGCTAGGATGTGTGTATGCCCAGGTTTTCCAGGCGCAGTCCCCATTTACACATATTGTTCTGGTGTAATTAGTAAAAGTACCTCCTTTCACTCTCAGTGGTGTCCTAGTATGGACTATAAATCATATGGTTGGCCGGCCTAACACCCAAGTGTCTCCTTTCCCTGGCTAGTGGTTTTTCTACTGCACTGTATAGTGCATCTTAATCTGTTTGACACCAAAATTTCAGTCTGTTGGGAGATTTATTTTAAAAGAATGAATCCATTTCTACCATTTCTAAATATACAATGTAAAATTATGAAAATAAGATATACTTTGGAACTTTGGGCTAATTTGTATGGAATGAACTTGTTCTGTAAAATGAAGTATATTTACTATGAGTAGTAGATTGACTCTACATACATCTTGACCATCATGACTTATTCAATGGAGGCTACCTACCATTGTGCCTTATTCAATGGAGGCTTTGGCCAGGAAGAATCAGTCTTAAATAAAATGACCATAATATATGGAAATAACATCATTTATCTGCCCCTGAGTGCAGAGACCGCATCAAATTACATTGTTTGTCCTTCAGAGCCAGGCACATTGGTAGGCACAGAACAAGCCTTCACTTAATATTTTTAAATAAATGTTCAAACAATGTGAATAGCATCAGATCCTGGAATTTAAAGATGCTGCATAAGGTTTCAACACCAATCTTATTAGGCTGGCACAGTACAATAACTAGAAGGTTAAAATGTATGATTTTTTGCGTTCTATTTTAATGAAATGTGTCTTATACAACATTGTTTTTATACTCAGTGTTTTTTTTCCTTAAATGTGATTACTCTTTCAATTTACAGTTGATAACAGTAATGAGCCATAATTCCTAGACTTAAAGGTAACTGATATAATTATAAAATTTCTCATAGAGATGGCATTTTATGTGAAATTATTATGACACTAATTGCAATCCTGGTTGTTACATGTATGTGTCTATGTTTAATGGTTAAATGAATTAAATGGAATAGTAGATTATGGAGGCATCTGAATGGTACTTTGATATATATGATCACAAATTTAATCAAATGTAAAATGTAATAACCTAATGTGGGTTTTTACAGATAGACTCTAAAGTACCATTGCTTTTCCTTACATTGGTGTTTCCTGCCTTTTCTTGGATTGCAAACTTTTCTCTGTTTTCTAGAAGTAAAAGGGACCTTGCCAGGTGAGGTTCTCAAAGTATTTGGGAACCACTTTCCACTGAACACACCACTGTAGTTTTCTTTCAACTTCCCTAGGTTTTCTTAATTAATGTCTCTGACACTTGTTCAGAATGAAACATGTTTTCATTGCATGAACTCTTAAGATAAACAGAACACGACCACCACCCTGGGCAAATTTATGCTTTGTAACGTCCCCAACCTGGGCTAATTATCTATAACATTAGATTTAGAAATTTACTGGAATGGTTTTCCTCTTGAGACAAAGACATTTTTTTTTTCTCTGCATGTTTTAAAGTCCAGGTCTCAGATTAAAGACAGCAGCCATCCTGCTCCCCATTTTGCAGACCTGCTTTCTATAGGAAAATGCTGTTTAGCACTCAGGACTGCCCATTTTGTTGATAATAATACAATGTGTTTTTCCGAGCTTCCAAATAGAATCTGTTTCTGTGAAAGTGGAAGGAACTCTTGGTGTGCAGAGCAGACTCTTTGGTACTCCTTCAGGGTATGACAGGAAAAGCACCAAGCCTGTGTGCTGAAGCCAGGACCCTGTGTTCAAGCTTGACTGTCCCCCTCAGCTGACTGTATGACCTCGAATGAGCTGTCTGAGCTCTCAAATTGTGTTGGTTTCCTTACTTCTAAAAGGATTGCAACGGATGATCTGTAAGGTCTTTTCTAGCTCTAAAATCTTTTTTAATGCTCTATTTAGTTTAGAAATAGAGGTCTTTCTTGTGGCTTATATCTGACCTGGTGCTTTAAAACTTTTTGCCTTGCAGCTGATTCTCTATAAAGTTAAATGTTCATTCTTGCGTACGCCATGGTTTATTAGAAATGACTGTCAGGAAATGTAGAGAATCCTATATTTAACATCTCAGTATTGGATACTAGTTTGATATAAATAGCAAGTTGTTATCTGAGTAGATTACAATAGATTTACTATCAAGCAAATTAAATCACTGGGGACAGATGTGTTTTTAGAATTGTCTGAGACAATCAATCCGTGAGTAGAAAATTTTTGGTACCTGCCAAGCTGTCCTGTATAATTCAAAAATATGTCACCTAAATACTTCCTTTTCTGTGGCTGATAGAGAGTGTTAGCAGGAAAGGAATGATCACGAAGGGGCAAGTGTATGCTAATGTAAATTGTACACTACAGGCTTTCTGGAGATTATGAAGCATTTGGAAGAATGAGAGAGTGAGTAGAAAAGTTACACAGGAAGCAACGTGATGGATAACAAAGGATGCAGGAAGGAGATGAGGGACAAGGAAATAATTTAATACTGCGTGGCCAATGAAGTATCTGAATTTTATATAAAGAGAAAAGAGGAGGAAGCCATAGAAGGGAAATGACCAAAGTCATGAGCAAGAAAGATGATCTGAACTCATTAGAATGGAAGAAAAATGGTGATGTGAAGGCAGCCTGTGATAAAAATGGGAGTTTTTAAGATCGGTGGTAATGCATCAATGTAAGAGATTAGCAATATACATGTTGAGCAGTCAATGGAAAAAAAAGATACTTCTTTTTTCCCAAATGCTTTCCCAGTGGGTTTTGGATAATTACTACTATACTACTTGAAATATTCAGGTCTTTATATTAAAGACACAGAAAGGATGTCAACATATAAATTTTAGGGGAACACAACTGAGCCATAACCATGACTCTGGTTATATCATTTTAACTAAAATGCATATTAGTGAAATCATGCAAAATTAGATTGAAATTCTTCTAGTATTAAATAGATGCCATCACAGTGAAACATTACCCTTAAATCATGTCTATGGATTTAAGGTTCATAATCTGATATAGGAATTTGTTGTGGGGAAAAGATATGTCAAAGGACATTTATTTTGCCTTATCAGCATTAATTTCTCTTTCTCAAGTGAATACTTGGGTAATTTGTATCCTGGTCAACAATCTGGTTTCGGGAAACCTACTAATATAGTGCCAGAAACAATGGGCACATTCCACAATCTACCTTATCCTATCACTATATCAAGTGGTCCAGGACTGGGACTAATTTCTAGAAGAAGAGAAAATAGAAAGCAAACAAACTCTTCCCTAGAAATTAGTGCAGCGGTAAAGAAAGATTTTTTTATTTCTGGTTGTGAAGATGTGAGTTGTGGCCCCAGAATTTTTGATGACTATATCTGTCCCAGGTTAGATTTGTTGAAAGATGATTTTAAACTGGAGTTTAGCATAAAAGATGTATACTAAGCTTTTTTTCTTTTACCCTTCCTTCCAAAAAAAAAAAAAAAAAATTACACAGCAAAACTTAGCCAACTAGAACCTCTTTATTCATTATCTCAGAGAAACTACACTATCCCTAACCAGAATCACCCTTAAGAAAGTATGTTTGGTAGACCAGGAGGATAGCAAACTTACTCTGCAAGGATCAGACAGTGAATATTTTAGGCTTTCCAGATTGGATTAGTTTTCTTTTGCTGCCATGATAACATTACCATAAACTTAATGTCTTAAAACAATACAATTTTATTATCTTACAGTTCTGGAGGTCAGAAGTCCTAAAATGAAGATGTTGGCAGGGCAGTGCTTTTTCTGGAGGTTTTAAGAGAAAGTTTATCTTCTTCCCTTTTACAACGCCACACCTGCATTCCTTGGAATGTGACCCTTTCTTCTTGTCTTCAAAAACAGCTACAGAGTATCTCCAAATCACTCTCTTTCTCTGACCTTCACATTAGGCCCACTCAGATAATCTAGCATAATCTTCCCATCTCAATCCTTAGTCACCTGTGCAAAGTCTCTTTACCATTTAACGTATTCACAAGTTCTGGGAATTAAAACATGGAAATTTTGGAGGCTACCACATGAGCCCCTTTGTTCTCTTGTTGCAACTACTCTTTATAGAGGAAAAACAGCCACAGACAATATGTAAATCAATAGGAATAGCAGTAACCCAATAAATACATATTTACAAAAACAGATTATAAGCCAAATTTATCCCTTGGGCCAGTTTTCTAACCCTTGGGGTAGATTTATTTTATTTTATTTTATTTTTTTGCCACTGTGGATACTTTGTGTAGATTTTAATACAGAGAAGTAGAGGCACCAGGAGTGGTGGCTCACCTCTGTAATCCCAGTACTTTGGGAGGTCGAGGCGGGTGGGTCACTTGGTCAGGAGTTCAAGACCAACCTGGCCCACATGGTAAAACCCCATCTCTACTAAAAATATAAAAATTAGCTAGACCTGGTGGTAGATGCCTGTAATCTCAGCTACCTAGGAGGCTGAGGCAGGAGAATTGCTTGAACCTGGGAGGTGGAAGTTGCAGTGAGCCAAGATCACACCACTGCACTCCAGCCTAGACAACAGAAGAGAGGAATCTCACAATCCCTGCCTTTACTTATGCATCTACCCTCGGCTAATGCTAAAAATAGTGGTCTATTCTTTCCATTTGCCTCCCAAATCTCACCTAGGAGCTTCTTATGATGGAATATAGCCAAATGCCTTTTGGTAAGGGTGTCTAAGGAGCATAATTTCCAAGGGTTTAACTGCTTCATGGTAAGAGTTTAGAAGAGTTTGTGTAGTCTTCAGTGAGAGATGCCATGGTATGGCAGATAGACGAGAAATATGTGTTGAAACATGGTTGGGGTTCTTTTTGCCAGAGAATATTTCCCAGTTCCACAGTGTGGCTGATTATAAATTACCAGTGTATGACTGTGTCTGCTTTTGCCCGTTTCTTGCTTTCACTGCTGGACGCATGTAGCCTGCTACTCAGGCTCTGAGCTAAGTCCTAGTCGGATCACTACCCTGCCTATGCCTTCTTTCCATCTATGTGACCTTGGACAAATTGTCTTAACTTTATCTGCCTTGTTGCCTCAGGCTTTTTAATACTAAAATATTTGTTATAGTAGCTAACATATGGTTTAGATAGGAGAATTAGATTATATATGTAAAGTACCTGGTACAAAGTTAATGCTAAAAAAAAAAAAAAAAAAAAAAAAAACTGTTTAGTCAACATCACCTACTGAGACCAAATATCTTAGAGAATTTTAAATAAAGAACTGGTTGTTCATTAGGTGTTCTTACTGGGAAAACTTCCAACTCCTACTTTATCAAGCAAATATATAAGATTTATGACTGTGGCGATGATATAAGAAGCAACCCTTTGGGAGGCCGAGACGGGTGGATCACGAGGTCAGGAGATCGAGACGACCATCCTGGCTAACAGGGTGAAACCCCGTCTCTACTAAAAAATACAAAAAAAAAAAAAAAACTAGCCGGGCGAGGTGGCGGGCGCCTGTAGTCCCAGCTACTCGGAGGCTGAGGCGGGAGAATGGCGTAAACCCGGGAGGTGGAGCTTTCCGTGAGCTGAGATCCAGCCACTACACTCCAGCCCGGGTGACAGAGCAAGACTCCATCTCAAAAAAAAAAAAAAAAAAAAAAAAAAAAAGAAAAGCAACCATTTATTACTTACCCCTGTATCTCTAGCTATAGAAGGGGAAGTGTCTTCAGCTGTAGAAGGGGAATGACCACTAAAACTTACAAGTTCTGGTGGACAAAACTTCAACCTTTTCTCTTCCCTCCGCTGACGCCCCTTGCATCTGACTTCCCGTTCTTGCTCTTATTCATCCCACCCTATGAAGGAAATAATCTCTCTCAGGTACTGTGGCTTGCTTATTTATCCTGATATCCATGTATATTAGTCAGGGTCTTCCAGAGAAACTGAACCAATAGAAGGTGTGTGTGTATGTGTGTGTGTACGTGTATGCACGCACGCGTGTGTGTAAAATGAGATTATTACAGAATTCCTTATAATGTTATAATTATTTTATGATTATGGAGGCTGAGAAGTCCCATGTTCTGTAATTTACAAGAAGACCCTGGAAAGCCAGTGATGTCAATACCAGTTTGAGTCTGAAGGCCTGAGAACCTGGAAAGTAGGTGACATAATATCCAGTCTGAGGGCAGAGACCAATATCTCAGTTCAAGCAATAAGGCAGAAAGAGAATTCAACTTTCATTCAATTTTTCAGTCTATTCAGACTCTCAACTTGTTGGATGTTGCTCACCTCATTGGGGAGGGCCATCTTATTTACTCGGTGTACCAATTCAAATGCTAACCTCTTCTGGAAATGCCCTTGCAGACATACCCAGAAATAGTGTTTATAGATACCCAGGCATCCTGTAGCCTAGTCAAGTTGATGCATAAAATTAACCACATCATGTGAAGTGATAAATAGAACCACAGAACCAGGTTAGCATGAATATAGAGTTATGTGGACCTGGCCATCTCTGAAAGGGAGAAAAACATATCTTGTTTTTTCTTCAGGTTCCTGACACATTCTCTGATCAAGCTTTACCACCAATAATACTGAAGTCTGATATCCCATTTGCTTCAGCTCTTTTGTTTAGATCCTGTAATCAGGACTCAGAGGGTTGTTGGGGAGAAATAAATGATGGGATTTATACACCAAATCCTACTCTATACCTTAAAAAATGGGTTTGAAACATTTTACTTTTATTTATCTTTGGTTAATTATTTAAAAGTTTCTTAACATGAGGTTAACAAAGCATGCTTTACTTTCTGCTTATTATTCCGAGATACATAAAACTTCATCCAAAATAGTTTCCTTATAAGATGTGTATATACCTTTTAAAGAAGGCATATGCCTTTACAATAATTTGGTTAATAAATTTTTATAGAGAATTTAAATTATGAGATAGAAGAGATGAGGTATAGCATGCAATATACGACTTTTACTTTTCTGGCACATTACATATTGTGCCAGTGGAAGTTTGTACTTTTATTCTTAGAAATGAGAAAAACTGAATATATGTAACTTCCTTAAGGGGGTCACACAACTAATTGTAATGTCTAAGAATTGGCCAGTGACAAACGTAATGAATGAATACTCACCTTTGCCATTTTTAGTCCTTGTCCTGCATCCGGTTCTTTATCATCATGGTTGGACTGGACAGAGAGAGAGCTCCTGCACACATACACAACCAGGAGCTCCTGACAGCCCTCATGCATAAAGGAGCTCTGCAGTGAGCTGGAAATCAGCAGTCCTGCTAAGCTGAGAAATCCTCCACTGCAGATCATCCCAGAGGCAAGAGCAAGTGAAGAATATGCTGTCGGCTCCTGGCATTTTTCCCTTTAGAAGAAACTGAGTGCTGGTTAATAGAGGCCAGAGGTCTCTGTGGCCTTTAGATGAATTCAGGATTCAGTCATTGAGCACTAGAAGGGAGAAGACCAGGCCTAAGGGGGAGAAGTAGTAAAACCTCTCCTATGAAGCAAAAAATCAGCTGGAACAACCCGCTTATAATAAACTGGGATTAATAAAAGCCTAGCTGACTCAGAATTATTGTGAGCACACTGTTAAGCCAACAGAAAGACGAGCCTTATCTATGGGCATATATACAAGTATATACTGCCTATATGAGGATATTTACAAAGCTTACCTTTTATTTTCTCATTTATTTGCTTTTAATACCTAGCTTGGTTTCAGTAAGAACCTCTACAAACAAAAGCATTGAGAAAAATTAAAATTCATACTGCTAGACATTTATAAAACCTAACTTACAAGGCCAGGCGCAGTGGCTCCCGCCTGTAATCCAAGCACTTTTGGAGTCTGAGGCAGGCAGATGATGAGGTCAAGAGATCGAGACCATCCTGGCCAATACAGTGAAGCCCTATCTCTACTAAAAATACAAAATATTAACCAGGCATGGTGGTGCATGCCTGTAGTCCCAGCTACTTGGGAGGCTGAGGCAGGAGAATCATTTGAACCCAGGAGGCAGAGGTTGCAGTGAGCTGAGATCATGCCACTGCACTCCAGCCTGGTGACAGAGTGAGACTCTGTCACTAAATGAATAGGTAAACCCTACCTTTCACTCTCAAACATTGAACTGAAGGTATGGCAAAAGTTTTTTTTCCCCAAAACTTCTAATACCTAAACTTGAGGTCGCATATTTTAACTAATTAGAACACCAAATTAGGCATCAGCAAGTATGAATTTCAGAATCCTAGACTGAAACTATCATTAACATTCTGTAAATTAGAGTCTCAGGTTCCTCATGAGAAATATATAATCTGCTTTATAAAGTTACTTGTGAAAAGGCCAAATTATATAGTAACTGTAATGACATTTTGAGAATCTTCAGTGTTACTAAGTTGTAGAATATATCATTTAAGAAATCTGTTTAATCTTTCCTTGTACATAACATTGGATTATGTCAGTAATGACACGGAGGTACAATCCATGAAGGAGTTATTCTGAGGGAGACTCCTGGTTCAGACTGCAAACTCAGGAGTGACTCAAGAAGAATGTACTTCATATGGATGGAGAATAGCATAAGAGACTACGAACAGATGCAAAAGCAAACTATTTGTGTTCACTTGGAGAAAGGTGACTACTGGGTGCCACAAGTTGTGATATTAAGCTTGATTTTTTCAACATCTTTATTAATTATCCAGAAGATGAGCAACACAGCACATTAATTAAATCTGCAGATGGTGATAAACAGGGAGACATTTCAGGGTCTATTGTGGGCAAAGGAACAATATGAAAAGACTAGGTTTAGAAAGAGGCAGAGCAAGACACTAATGAGTATTTGTTTTCGTGCAATAGACTTGAAATACACCTAGAATAGAATATGAAAATGCTGCTAAAGGCCTTGAACAGTGTGATAAAAAACAATTAGTGGTGATAAGGATACAAATTAAAATATTATTGGCAGCAAAAAGAGCTGTTCTACTGAATTCCCATTTTGTTTGTCATGTCATGTCATCACTTTGCTTGACATCCAGGTGGAATTCACTTCACAGATGAGGCATGCCAGACGAGACCAGAATCTGCAAACTGATGTGAGACTTAGAGTACAAAAGAACCACACTTGGATATCCTCTCAAATATGCATTCTAAGACTGATGTCAGTAAGGTAGTTGCCACTGGCTTGCTAAGTCATGGACCTCTTATTTCCAGGGTCTTGGGCACAGTTTATTCTACATAAAGTTACCACTAGAATCATATTCCTCTAACAGTATTCGGCACACCATTTCCCTGTTGAATGAGCTAACATACAGCAGGTCCTCCAATCATGTCATTTAATTCAATGTAATTTGGTTATAACATTAAGGGGAAAAAAATTGATTCCCTGCTAGGGTCACTGTGAAATTTGCACATTTTCCCCATGTCTAAGAGTTTTCTGTGGGTATTTCAATTTCCTTCCACACCCAAAGGTGTACATTTTAGGTTAATTGGGGTCTCTAAATGGTCCCCGTCTGAGTGAGTGTCCTGCAATGGGATGACATTCTCTCCAGGGTTGATTCCCACCTTGTGCCCTGAGCTGCTGAGAAGGGCCCTGACCACCCACCATCCTGAACCCGGAATAAGCATTTTGAATGAGTGAATACAAATTGTTGTAAAATGAAAATTTGTAAAGTATATAATCAAACAAATGCATCACAATAAGTGATTCAGTAGGAAAGTGTTCAACAAGCCCCTATATATGATTATTTTGAATGTTTTGACATATTTTGAATAATATTTATGACTGCTTTGAACACGTTTTGATGTGGGTAGTAGGAGATGCACTCTATCACTTTCTCTTTTCAAATGCTTATTTCCTGAATTAACCCACCACCATGACTGTTGTAACTCACTGATAAAAATTGGGCAGATAATTAACTTATTAATCTTTCTTAACTGTAGGTGTAGTTCATTTATTTCAGCGTTTAATAGAATTGTTGTAGGTCTTTATTTAGAAGTTTGGTAATGTTTTTGTTACCAGAAATATGCCATAAGAACTTAACTTTTTTATATAAATTAGCCTATGGTGAAATTGGTTTTGTTATGTTGTTTTCTTTAAAGCTGCAGTTTCCAAGAACTTATCTATGATGATAAATGAGGACTTACTGTATAGGTGATTAAGTATCTCTGAATTAAGACTCTTGCTTGCATTCTTATCATTTTCCCTCTTTTTTTCATTTTTATAATGATCATTGGGTTCTAAATAAACTTAGTTGATTGTCCCTCAGAATAGTTCTATATAAATTTATAACTTTTGGTGTCTTCTCACTTGATTTTCTTTCAATCTCTATATCAGTCAAAGTCTCAACAAGAAATAGATGGTACATTAAAAATAGACTATTTGAAAAAGGATTTAGTTACAAAGGGATTATTTATAGAGGTATCAGTTTAGGGGAACCACATATTTGACACAGCAACCTAGGGTTTAATATGAGTCGACATCAAATGTTAGGCCCTCTAGGTCCAAAGGCGTGTGGAACTTACCAGAACCTGGAAGAAGTTATGGAGAGTTGGCAGCCTTGAAAAGGAACAGTGATATTTGATCCAGGTATACATAGTCAGCTAGAGACAATACTATTGGGAAGGAATGAGATACCTTGATCTCACTGTCCTCTCTCCATCCAGTCACTGTTGGGGACTCTCCATTGACTCAATCAACTAAAAGTCAAAGAGAATGGAAACCTATTTATGTGGCCCATATAGGTCACCCTCCCATGGCAGAGAAGATTGTAGAGGGGTACAGAGGTGTGTGTGGAGGGGCAGATGGAAGATTTCCAACATAACATTTTTGCATAGAACTTTGAAAAGATGAAAGGTTTGGGATGAAGCCATAGGCACATGAGCCACCCAGAGTATATTCTAGCCTCTTCTTGCCTGAGAATATAGTCAATAGGACATATAAATAGTGGTTGATTGATCAAAGTATACCTTGTTTTGTTATAACAAACTTGAAACCAAAAGTTCTATCACAATTTTTAAAAGATTATGAAATACATGGTATATACAAGAGCATATGTGCAGCGACTAGGTAAATTATAAAGAATAATAACAAATGTATATCCAAGCATCCATAACAAATCTTACATAGATAATTATTCTTACAGTGAAGTCCCCCTGTGGGATATTTCTGGCAACATGCTTCAATCTACTGCAGGGATAAACATTGCTCTATTTTGTGTTTATAGCTCACTACAGCCTTGAACTTCCGGGCTGAAGTGATCCATCCACCTCAGCCTCCTGAGTAGCTAGGACTACAGGCACATGCCACCATTCCCAGCTAATTTTTATTTTTTATTTTTTATTTTTATTTTTTTGTGTGTGTGTGTGGAGACAGGGTCTCACTTTTTGAACTCCTAGCTTCAAGTAGTCTTCCTACCACAGCTTGCCAAAGCGGTGGGATTACAGGCATAAGCCACCGCTACTGGCTTATATAGATTCTTTTACCCTTATATGATGTACATTTAATATAGCCAACTTCTGAAATGTATATAAATGGTATCATACTAGATATGCCCTAATATGATTTGCTTTTCATCACTTAACATTGTATTTCTAAGATTCATCCATGTTATTGCACACTGTTCATTTATTTTCAAAGTTCTTTATCACATGAATATCTTACAATTATTCTCCTGTGCTGGACATACGTTTATAGTTTGTTGCTGCTGAAAATAAGGCCACTATGCATATTATTTGTTTGTTGGCAGGTAGTACCAAAGACATATCTAAGACCTGTAAGACTAGGTCAGGACATATGTATATTTTCAGCTTTACTAGATAATTCCATGATTTTGCATGAATTTATTCTCCCAAGAGCAGTGTTTAAGAGTTTCTATTGATTCTCATTCTTACCAACTCTGTTACTTAATTAAAAAAAAATTGTGAGCTTATGTGAGAGAGTATCCCATCATGGTTTTAGTTTTCAGGTCTATGATTGGTAATGAGTTTGAGCAGCTTTTAATGCTTATTGACTATATTTTTTTCCTTCTGTGGGAAATATTTGAGCTATATGTTTTGCCCTTTATTTGGAGATTGTTTTTATTTTTAATATTTGTAGAATTTCTTTATATGTTCTAGACATGAAATTTTGGTAGGGGTTATGTTGTAAATATATTCTCTTAGGTTGCATATTTACAACTTTGTCTCCTTTGAGAATCAAAGTTTTAGTCTTATAGCTAAATTTTTGGATTTTATTTTTGTGGTTTACATTTTTGTTGAAGGAATCCTTCTCTTTCTTGAAAAGATAAATGGTAATACTCTTTTTCAAAAAATTTACCTTTTACATTGAAGTACTTAATCCATTATGTACATCTCACTCAAGAAATGCTTTTGTTACTGCATTCCAGCCTGGGCGATGGAGTGAAACTCCGTCTCAAAAAAAAAAAAAAAAAAAAAAAAAAAATGTTTTGTTGTTCTTAGCCATCTAGCTATACAAATTTTAAAATGCCTTTTTTTTTTTTTTTACTTTTAAGTTCAGCAGTACATGTGCAGATTTCTTACATAGGTAAATTGTATGTCACTGGAGATTTCTGTACATTCTTACTGAGATTGGTTGAAAGTGCATTCAATCTTTAGATCATATTGACAAGAACTTAGGACATTCTTAGGATATTTTGTCTGCTTATGCATTCACATAGCATGTTTCTTCTTCATATATTCATTCTTTAATTTCTTTCAATAAAGCATTATATCTTTCTCTTTCATGTATATATGATTTTTTTGTTATTTGTTTTTTGAGACAGGGTCTTGCTCTGTTGTCCAGGCTGGAGTGCAGTGGTACAATCATGGCTCACTGCAGCCTCAACTTCCTGAGCTCAAGGGATCCTCCCATCCCCATCCTCCTGAATAGCTAGAACCACAGGTCTGTACCACCACACCTGGCTAACTTTTGCGTGTGTGTGTGTGTGTGTGTGTGTGTTTTTTTTTTTTTTGGTAGAGATAGGTTTTTGCCATATTGCCCAGGCTGGTCTCAAACTCCTGGGATCAAACAATCCTCCCGCTTCGACCTCCCAAAGTGGTGGGATTACAGGCATAAGCCATTGCATCAGACCTATATTTTACTTGTAAACAATATTATTGTGTTAGATTTACTTCTAAGTATCTTATACATACATATTTTTGCTGTTATAAATTTATCCTTTACAAATTTTTGTACTTTTTAATCCTGGTGGATAAAAATGCAGTTGACTTTTTCTTCCCTTTTTTGGTCTTTTATTTAGCAAATTTGCTAATCTTTTTAATGCAGTTATTTTGTTCGTAAACTATTTGACGTTTTTGATGTAGGTAAAACATCTGTTAATGGCACTTTTGTTTTATTTCATTCCAATGAATAAAGTTTTGTTTCTTTTATTCCAATCCCTATGTCTTTATTGCTTTTTCTTACCTTATGATGCTATCTAGGAGCTCCACTATGTTGCATAGATAAGGCAGTCACGGACATCCTCATCTTTTCCTGAAGTTAAAGGGACTATTTCTCAAATTGTTCACCATCAGGTAGAATGTGTGCTGTCAATAAGAATAATACTTTGAAGCTAGAATTTTGGTACTACCCAGATCATTTTAATGTCAATTCAGGAATCACTTCTGTTGAGAACATTGACAATTAATGTTACAGAAGTTGATGCTACACAGGCCTAAAATTAAGCTTATGATGACCTAATAGTCAAACAGATTTAGAAGTAAACTGGGAGAACAGAATATTTTTTTTTCCTTTGGCCTCTTCAACTTCCCTCTTCTTCATCTCCTAGGACCCTCACCCACCATACCCCATTATAATTACTCAACCCAAATATCCAGAACTGCCTTTGTTTGATATGATGAAGATCGTGGGAACAATAACCTTGAGGGTAAAATATCAGGGGTTTGGCTTTGATGTGTTTAATTAGAACTCCTTTTTAAAAATGTCCAACTGGTGGTGATGAATAGGCAGCTGATTGCAGAGTCCAGAGTTCAGGGTAGAGGTCCAGGCTAAGGACTGAAATCTGGTGAGCCCTCACTCTAAATAGGAAGTAGTTAAGCCATAAGCCTAGGTGGAATCACTTAGGGGTGAGTGGAAATGAGGAGAGAGAACCAAGGACTGAGAACTGGGAACTCATATATTTTAAGATTGGGAATATGAAGAGAAACAGAGACTAAGAACCGTCAGTGAAGAAAGACAACTCAGAGTGTCTGGTTATTCTGAAGCCAAGTGCCACAGCTGTATCAAGGAGGAAGGTGCAATCACCTGTGTCAAAAGACGGTGTTAGGTCAAGAAAGAGGATTGAACTGAACACTACATTTTACAATACCAGGTCATTAGTAATCTTTGCATGATTTGATTGAATCTGTCATCAACTATTTCATCAAGAAAAGAAAGATGGGACATTATTCCATATATAATTGTGTGACCTAATGTCTTCACTTAAGAATACTTTATAAGCAGTTTCTTTGTGCTTCTATGTTGTCAGTTTTAATAAAAGAATAATAGTCTTATGTGTAGATGTGTCATAGTGCATTTAATTCACTCCATATGTTTAGATAGATGGTTTCTTTCATTTATTCCTGCTTCTAAAGACACACTTAAAACCATAAATATTGTAAAGTGAATTTTCTATTTATGTAATTCTATATTTATCTCATCAGGTTACATGGCCATAGGAAGACTTCCTGGCTCAAAAATACATGCAACATATGCTATATCATAGCGTATGAAAGCATGTGGTGCTCCGATATTTCACAAAAACACACAAATCGCTCATAATGAAATTAAATACTATGTTTATCTACTATCAATCGAATAAATGCAAATTAAACCTGTTGAGGAGGTTTAATCAAAATTTTGAGAGCTATTCTAAGGCTCCCTGCTTAAGTGAAAGTAGTTGAGAATTAAATCTGGTTAATGTCTTTATTTTTCTTTTATTCAATAGTTTTTTGAGTGATTACGATATGCTTGACCCTGGGGAGACAATGGCTGTAAGACAAACATAATCCTGTTGAACTACAGCCTTACAACATCCTGCATTTCCTTAGCTAGTAAACAGTGTAGAAAATCATTTAGTCTTGATCTCCTCTTCTGCCAGTTGATAAGTAGGATTTATGCAATTTTTGGTGTTTAACTGATCTCTTGATGTTAGATAAGGACCATTTATACCAGGGATTCAAATAGAGCTTTGATTGAGCTGGAAAATTATTTTGAGGTTAAGTAGTCTTGTCCCTTCTGTTACACCTGATAATTACCCTACCATTTATTATTGGATATGAATTTTTACATTTTGAGGACAGGGTTTGGGGGATGAATGTCAGAAGCATAAAATGCTCCAATATGGAGGGTTAGGCTTTTATATTTGTTGATAGTTATTGGGGATTGGTGGGGTTGTAGGGGCGTTTAAGAAATGGTTTAAAACATAATGTAAACCCCTTGGACAATGTCTGAAATATACAATCTACTCCTATGAGAAAAGAATAAAAACCCTCCAAATTCTGCAAGGCAGATGGGTTTCTGTCATCTCTTACTAAAAGAATCAAACGGGTTAAAGATGGAATGTTTGGTTCTTTTAACAAAAACAAGTAAAAACAACCATGCTAGTGAAGAGAGGAAAAGTAAACCATGCATGGTTGGAAGGGTGCAAGGAACAGGAGCTGCATGTGCTGCTGGTGGGAACATCAATTGGTGCCTCTCTGGAGGGTAATTCAGCAATACGTTTTTAGAGCCTTAAAATGTTCCATTCCTTATAATTTATCCTGGTGAGATATTTGGAGGTATTCTCAAAGATTTATGTATTATGATATTTATTACAGTATTATAAGAATAAAGAGTTGAAAACAATATAAAAGTCCACCAATAGTTACTTGGTAAAATAAATATATATATATATATATATATATATATATATATATATATATATATGATTTATTACTCTGTAGCAGTTCATAATCATATTTCCAAAGACGATTTGATGGCATGAGGGAAATATTCACAATATAATGCTAAATTAAAACTGTCAGATACAAACAGCATTAAATAGCAACCACTTATTGAACATTAATTTTGCACTAGGATGTATATTTAGGGCTTTATAAACACGTCATTTAATCCTCTAACAAATCTGGCAGATAACTATTGCTATACTCAATTTATGCATTATAAATTTGAGATTAGAGAGTTAAGCTGCATTTCAAGCCCAAACTGTCCAAGTAAACAGAGCAGCCCTAAATATACAAGGACACTTGGTTGAAAATGTGTATGTCTGAAAATCAGAGAAAATTTATCTGTTTCAAGTGCAAGGAATAGAGAAAGTAAGGCTATATTTTGGAGAATGTTACATCCCTCAAACTACTTCAATCTGGTAGGTGATGAAGATACCTTCAAAGATTTTAAGTAAGGGAGTGAAATGATCAGATTTCTTCTGAGGAGTGATAACTGAAGAACCATACCAAGGATGGGAATGCAATTGGGTACTTGGCAATCATATAAACACCAGTTGCTAATGGTCTAGCGTGTAGGGAGTAATTGTGAAGATGGAGAGCAAGCGGCAGATTAGAAACGCATTGGGGTAAAGAATTAACTAGACTCTGAGAGGCAAGGTGTTAAGTTCTAAGCTACAGGAGAGGGAGAAGACAGTAAGAACTAGCTTCAGGCTGCTCTGTCTGTGGAGTAGACATTCTTTTATTCCCTTGCCTTTTTAAAAGAATGTCAGTGGCTAGGAAATATCTAATGATATATCCCAGGGAAAGTTCATATGCGGAACAGATGACCCCATGTTTCGTTTTGAAGATACTTTATGTGAGGAACCACTTGAACAACAATTCAGAAGCAAGTGGTTTTGGCGTTCAGGGCAAAAACTGTTGAAAATATATATTTGATGGTTATTTGCCAATACAAGTTTTTTAAAGCCCTGGAAGTTAATGAGATTTTCAACAAGGATATAGAAAGATTCTCAATTTGGCATGGATAAGTGTATCAGAATCGCCTGGAAAGAATTTCTAAATTACATATTCCAGCATTGTCCACTTCAGAGATGGTTATGTATTCAACTTTTTAATGGGGCATGGAGACAGTCTGGTTTAAAGGGGTACATAGGGCTGAGCTCATATTTTTTTAAAACTGCTAAACACAAAAATGATACTAAATATAAATTTATTAAATGAATAATTTATGGATGCAATTAGAATTCTTGAAGCAGTATCACCTGAATGAAGTGTTGAGGCTAAGCTAACTCTGATCATGTACTTAATTGGTGATGGAACAAATCAGGAGAGATTTCCTTCATAGGAGCAATAAGGCCTGAAAGCAATTATTACTTAGCATGCCTGAACTTACATGTGGTTTGCATTTCAACATCATATTTATAATCAGGTATTGAATCTTCGATTTTATTTTCCCTCAGGAATAGTTTTCCAGGCAAACTAAAAAGCCGAATTCATCCCCAATATGTCCTAAATAGTGTGCATTTTTAAGGAAAACTAGTACCAAATCATATTTATGTAATACTGCTACAATAATTAAACCATGAAAAGCAAACAGGATAGACTGAACATATAAGAAGTATACTTGAGTTAAGAAGATGAAGGCTAGAGAAAAGTGAGTCATAATGGATGAGCTACTAAAGAAAAGAGAGTGAGGTTAAAGAACTCCTCAAGTGGTCCACTAGGTAAATATTTCAGTCCAGAACATCTTAGGTGCTCTCCAGAGAGGTGTCGGTTACAGGCATGAAGGAATCAGATGTTGGCTGCAGTCATCTCCTCATATGAAACACTTGCAGATATCCCTCTTAATTCACAAAGGTTAATATTAGAATCACCTTTTCAGACACACAGGGACCATCAGAGAATAATAAAAAGTACACAGAAGTCGATTATTGTATACATTTCTCCCATTTAAGCTATTGTTGGTTTTAATGTGACAATACTAATGTATTTTTTATGTTATATGTAACAGTTATAGTGAATTGTAAGACTTGTAATTTGTTTGCTTTATTATAGCTTCTAAATCATCTTCACAGGGGAGAAAAGAATTTCGATGGCAAATTTGGAGGGTAAACTTGTGGAGTCATATTTGACCATATTAGAAAAAAATAAGATGATTTTTGCCATTAAGAGAGTTTTGTCATTTAAAAAGGCAATCTATTTTAAGCAGGCCAGACTAAAACTGAATAAAAATACACTGGAATATAGTTTATACATGAGTCATTTGGGTGGGGTAGGGGATAATCGGTTTAGTCCAGTTAGATCCTAGAACAGGAAATGAACTTATAAGGGCACTGTTGCAACATTTCATGCATCAGTTGTTGATGAATGAGAATCTGGATTTCAGCTGTGTAATGAAGATAGAGATTAGTGGACAGATAAAAGACACAGTTTGGTGATAGAACTAATTATACTCAAAGACACCCCTTCCAAATCTAGCTTTAGACACACACTCCACTGCCAGCTAGCCTTCGCTCTTTCCTGTGTGAATCAGAACGAGCATAGCCTCAGGTTTAGTGCATAGAAGGTTCTTTTTTTTTTATTATAATTTAAGTTCTAGGGTACATGTGCACAACGTGCAGGTTTGTTACATATATATACATGTGCCATGTTGGTGTGCTGCACTCATCAACTCGTCATCTATATTAGGTATATCTCCTAATGTTATCCCTCCCTCCTCCCCCCTTCCCACAATAGGACCCAGTGTGTGATGTTCCCCTTCCTGTGTCCAAGTGATCTCATTGTTCAATTCCCACCTATGAGTGAGAACATGTGGTATTTGGTTTTCTGTTCTTGTGATAGTTTGCTGAGAATGATGGTTTCCACCTGCACCCATGTCCCTACAAAGGACATGAACTCATCCTTTTTTATGGCTGCATAGTATTCCATGGTGTATATGTGCCACATTTTCTTAATCCAGTCTGTCACTGATGGACATTTGGGTTGATTCCAAGTCTTTGCTGTTGTGAATAGTGCCGCAATAAACATACATGTGCATGTGTCTTTATAGCAGCATGACTTATAATCCTCTGGGTATATCCCCAGTAATGGGATGGCTGGGTCAAATGGTATTTCTAGTTCTAGATCAGGCAAAAGAAAGAAATAAAGGGTATTCATTTAGGAAAAGAAGAAGTCAAATTGTCCCTATTTGCAGATGACATGATTGTACATTTAGAAAACCCCATTGTCTCAGCCGCAAATCTCCTTAAGCTGATAAGCAACTTCAGCAAAGTCTCAGGATACACAATGTGCAAAAATCACAAGCATTCTTATACACCAGTAACAGACAAACAGAGAGCCAAATCATGAATGAACTCTCATTCACAATAGCTTCAAAGAGAATAAAATGCCTAGGAATCCAACTTACAAGGGATGTAAAGGACCTCTTCAAGGAGAACTACAAACCACTGCTCAACAAAATAAAAGAGGACACAAACAAATGGAAGAACATACCATGCTCATGGATAGGAAGAATCAATATTGTGAAAATGGCCATACTGCCCAAGGTAATTTATAGATTCAATGCCATCCCCATTAAGCTACCAATGAGTTTCTTCACAGAAGTGGAAAAACCTGCTTTAAAGTTCATATGGAACCAAAAAAGACCCCACATTGCCAAGAGAATCCTAAGCCAAAAGAACAAAGCTGGAGGCATCATGCTACCTGACTTTAAACTATACTACAAGGCTACAGTAACTAAAACAGCATGGTACTGGTACCAAAACAGACATATAGACCAATGGAACAGAACAGAACCTTCAGAAATAATACCACACATCTACAGCCATCTGATTTTGACAAACCTGACAAAAACAAGAAATAGGGAAAGGATTCCCTATTTAATAAATGGTGCTGGGAAAATTGGCTAGCCATAAGTAGAAAGCTGAAACTGGATCCTTTCCTTACTCCTTATACGAAAATTAATTCAAGATGGATTAAAGACCTAAATGTTAGACCTAAAACCATAAAAACCCTAGAAGGAAACCTAGGTAATACCTTTCAGGACATAGGCATGGGCAAGGACTTCATGTCTAAAACACCAAAAGCAATGGCAACAAAAGTCAAAATTGACAAATGGGATCTAATTTAAACTAAAGAGCTTCTGCACAGCAAAAGAAACTACCATCAGAGTGAACAGGCAACCTACAGAATGGGAGAAAATTTTGGCAATCTACTCATCTGACAAAGGGCTAATATCCAGAACCTATAAAGAACTCAATCAAATTTACAAGAAAAAAACAACCCCATCAAAATGTAGGCAAAGGATATGAACAGACACTTCTCAAAAGAAGACATTCATACAGCTAACAGACACATGAAAAAATGCTCATCATCACTGGCCATCAGAGAAATGCAAATCAAAACCACAATGAGATACCATCTCACACCAGTTAGAATGGCAATCATTAAAAAATCAGGAAGCAACAGGTGCTGGAGAGGATGTGGAGAAATAGGAACACTTTTACACTGTTGGTGGGACTGTAAACTAGTTCAACCATTGTGGAAAACAGTGTGGCGATTCCTCAAGGATCTAGAACTAGAAGTGCATAGAAGGTTCTTAATGTACTTGGGCACATTCCAAAGGCAGCCATCAGGTTTTCACAATTGCTCTTCCAATCTGAACTCTCCTATGAGGGTTAGGTATTGAAGCTGAATACAGTACACCTGGAGCTCTGCCGTGTATATTCTGGTACTCTATCTTGGGCTGCCAATGAGGGTTTCGAGGAGAAGGAGGGAAAGTGAATCTTCTCTGGGCTACATGAAGCAAGGAGATGTGAAACCCAGTGTTGAAAGTCTTTTATCCAAACATTTTCCATCATTTTCTTAGGGCTCTAGCATGGATTCTTCTATTTCCCACTATGAAAGGAAATAGTGAACTTCGTGAGGTAAACTTTGTGAGATTAAAATTGGTACTATATAACATGTTTTTTGATGCTCTCTTCCTCAGGGCCAGGAACTAGTTAAAGTACATTGACTAGTCCTTGGCCTTTCTGAGAGCATCCTGAAGTCTAAACTCCAAGTTCTATTTTTTTGGGCAGGTTATGGGGTAGCAGTTATTCTCATATTCAGCTTGTTAAACTATAAAATGGCATAAACATTTTGGAAGGAAGTTTGGTTATATGTATCAATAGCCTTAAAAACTATGCAAACCCTTTGATCTGGCAAGATCTCTTACAGAACTGCACCTGAGGGAACTGTTGAGAAGACCTTGATGCTGTTTGTCACTGTTCCCCTAGCTAGTTCATTGACCCTCAGCCCCTTCTGGCTAGAGATCCATAATCCAGCCATCTTCTAGCAGACCTAGGCTCTCCACCTCACCTTGACTTTCTGACATTGGTCTTGCTCAGGTCCCTAATTTAGAGTGCAGTTCTTATTTGTCAATCTTGTGTTTATATCAGTGTTTTAATTATAAGAACATATTTGGGTTTCATGGAGGTAAAGAGTTTTCACCAGCTTTCTGTTTCTACATCTCACTGGAGTTTATAGTCCCAGGCTCTTGCCCATATTCACCAAACCCTGTTGGCCTGGAGATGTATTAATGCTTTCAACGGTCACTTGGCATACACATTGCCTGAGGATATTATTAATATGTAGGTGTATCATTCAGTGGCTTTGGGGTGGGGCCCAGGTAATGTTGTGATGTTGACCTGCAGATCAAACTTTGAGCAACGAGGAATTAGGCTACTTTTGCTATATGTTGTTCTCATATAAATGATACATTCAACAGTATAAGTACCCACAAAATAAACATCAGCTACATGCCCAATCATTAACCTGACTTGCAGCTTATTTTTGTTGCATTTAAAAGGAAATCTGTACTCATTGTGGAAAAGTGGCCATGTGGGAAACCTGAAAATAGGTGTAAGTGGGGTTGTAAGGAACAGGTCCACATGTTTAGTTTTACCAGTAGAAAAATTTCAGGGCAAATAGAATTTCTGTGGGCTTGATTTTTATAGTAATCAAACAACTATACTTTGTCTTATGTGGACAGGAACAAAAAGCTCTTTTCTTGCCTTCCATAGCATAACATTACCACAGTTCTGAATTATCTGACAGTATCTTTGCATAAGGAAAGGATTTGAACTTCCTAAGAGGCCTTTATAGTATACTTTGGCATCTTTCCTCCAAGAAGGTCAATATTCTTTGCAAACTTTGGCTGAATCACCATCATTGCAGCCCATACGATAGGCATCTGAACATCTCACAGTATCTTCTTTTCAGTGCATACAGGGACTTTAGATTGGGGCATGGTGTGTCATGACTCGGGGAAGAGTGTCAGATAAGGCTTCTTCAAAAGGGAACACTGAGCCCAAGAGCTAACACAGGAGACAGAAATAAGGGGGTGTCAAATAAGGCTTTTTCAAAAGGGAACATTGTGCCCAATACCAAGTATTTTTCTGCTCAACGTGACTAAATGCTCTTTACTGGTTGACAGAGAAAGTGAAAAATTTTACAGCGTTTTGCAAGCATGACTCATAGCCTCAGGGTGTAGGCATTTCCACAGGAATCGATTGGAGGCTGTGGCTATTATATACCCCTGCATGCTTTCACAATAGTTTTTCATTTTCCTATTTTGTGTATTCTAAGAACCTAGTCTTAACTCCTTAGGTAACCCTGAAAGCCACTGAAGAGTCTAGTTTCCTTGAAGAATAAGATCTCCAATTCTGGATAAGTGTTTATTTGCCTGAATGTGTTATACACTTGAATTTAGTCAACATTCTCTACAGGAAACAAAGAAAGGCGTTCTCTCCTTCAAGTGCTAAAGGGCACCATGTTGAACTATCCAGAGGACAAGTTGTTTATACATTATCTCAACATGTTTTGTCATCCCTGGTAACCTTTGTGTATGTTTTCTGTCAATAGAATATACATTTTAAGAGGTGAGAAAATGGTGTTTGTAACTGCACTTTGAATCCAGAATGAATTCAAATATATTAATAAATGACATTGACAGTCACCAATATTAAGGACATTTGGAACAGCTAATCTCTAGTTTATGAATAATAAGTTATCTTGCTTTCAATAATTTACTTAAATATTTTCCCTCTATCCTTTATCTGTAAAGTTGCAAGATCTTTCTGCCTCCCCTTAGATGATTACTAGTTATACTCTTAGAGGGCAGATATAAGTTAATGAGCTCCAAGGGAGGGGACAAGAAAACAAGAACAAAAACAGCATATTGCCTTCAAGACTATTAATGTCCCTTTGTGGAGGATGGCAACAGCTAATGTCTGGCAAGAGCAGTGGAGGAAGAAATTGCTGCAGGTTCAGGTGGGAGAGTGAGTCACCTTGAGGCTGGCACTGCTGATGAGGTTTGGAGAATAATCTTTCCATTAGGAGTAGAATCCTCCTTTGAGGATGGGGTGTTATTAATGTCCAGTACTTGAAATGTTTGATTTACTTCCTGTGTACTGCAAGGAAAGAAAGCATTAAAACCCCACATATCACAGATCCACAGAGAATCTCTGTAAATGCATCTAACCTCAAAATTATTAGGAAATTTTAGAATTGTGGAGCATTTCTTTTGCATGTGGGGGCATATATGACAGCACAGAGATATAAGTTACTGAAATAGATAAATAGGTGCAGGTAAGTATATAGGGTAGGTAGATATGTCACCAACTGTGATTTTTAGTAGAATAATATCAAATATTCACTTACCCTATATTGTGCTACTTTGAAAAGTTATTGTTTATGGAAAAATTGTAGATATTACAATAGCTAAATAGTCATTTCTAGTGTCTTTATAAGCAAGAAAATATCTGGTAGACTTTATACATAATAAAAATGTGATTTTCATAGGGCTAGATTTAAAATTGTGTGCCTATCTTAAATGCCAATTCATTGTAATAAGGTATTAGCTTGCTGTTGCTTAAATTTGTATATTTTATTCTTACTCACTTTTAAATACCTTTTCTTAATCCCTTATTTTTGGCTCATTTGATATGATTATCATTCCAGTTTCTTGCCTCCTGAATAATAGATTCTAAATCATTCTCGTTTGATCTTTGATTCCTTATTAAAAATCCTAAAGCCTAACAGCTAATGATGCTGTTGATGCATGGCAATGCTGCATTTAATCAAGGATTTTTTCATTATTGCACAATATCCCTCTTACCTCATCAATTTATAATTTGTCTTTCTATTGCATTTCTTTTCGGTATTTAAGAAGTTTGCAATCGAAGTTCATAGGTTAAAGCCCCCAAAATGATCTTATGACTAACAGGTGTTTTCACTTCTAATTGGTATAATTTTATGACTGACACTGCTTTATTGAGGAGGCATTGGGCATTATGTATGTATAACACACACACACACACACACACACACATACACAAGTTATGTCCCTCTAGTTCAGTCTTTAGTAATTGGAAATTTTTAGTCAAAAAAGTGTGCATAGGAAACAAGTCATTTCAGACCTAGGCTACCCAGTGCTTTTGAAAGCTATAACAATTCTACGTATTTCATGACCATATTTATTTTCGCAAGGAACTAATCACTTAAAATATCCCAGATTCTCAATGTGAGATAGCTGCCATTTGGTTTGAAAGTAGTCAAATGGATATTTCAATTGGTCTTATTGTACTAGTTAGCATAGTCGGACAGTAGTTTAAAGAAAACCTGTGGTCAGCTGTATAGCTTAAATGTACAAGAGAAATTTGCATTTGGAGTTTTGATGCCTTAAAGTTATTTCATAATAAATTACTCCATAATAACATTCTAGAGAGCATGAAGGATGTTCATTAAATATTAGTATGTGCAAAATTCATGGTATATATTTAGCTAACCTAAAAATACCCTGGTCATCTATGAGGACTTATTGAGCTCTCAGTGCTAATACAAACAAATTTATTGATTCAACTTTAGTTTCCTTGTTCTGTTCCCAGATTTGAGTGGCACAACTGTGTGCTCAGGTCACAAGGAGGACCATGCCACAGTGCGAATAAGGGAAGGAGAGCTCATTTGATTACTGAAAAAATAATTGACCAAGGCACATTTTCTACTTATTGTTAAAAAGGCATCATACTTTCTTATGAAGAAATGAAAGATCTGACACCACTTTACACTTGCAAATGACAGATATCAAAAAGGCATAAAGTATGAAAGAGGCAAGAGATTATTGGTAGCTTAAAGAACTTAAACCTTGCTGATATATTTGCAGCAGAACAATTATTAGAAAGGAGAAAAACAATTAAATACCACCGCTTAGATGTAAATTCTCAGTCCAATGTGCCTTTCTCCAATGGTTTACTAAGGAAAATCAATAGAAAATTAACAAAATTAGGCTATGCAAAAACTTAAAAAAGTAAGTAGCTCTACATGCAAGACCTGCAGATAACCAGGTTAATAATAATTATACATTTAAAGAATATGAACAATCCAAAAGTAGGCTGATTTATACAGAATGTAAACTGCTAGAAGTGCCCATTTGTTTAAAATACTATCTAGGAAAGAACAATAGTGACTCAGGGCACTAGATAAGAGTATACTACAGGGCGGGTCACCTGGTTTTATTCACCCAGTAAAAATATCTATTAAGATTCTCTTTCCTATTTTCTGATTTCATCTGTACCAGTCAACCTACTGATTACTAATAGACTTCCCAGATTCTTAAATACTGCTCTGGCTAAGAGCAAATAACAATAATAAAGATTTCTGATTAAGAAATAAATATTATATTTTAAACTTCTATCTCCTAGAATATTGTTTTCCTTCTTTCATCGAACAAATATTTTTAGTGACAACTATGTGCCAGGAATTTCGCTACTTGTCAAAGATTTAGCAGTAAGCAACAACAAATGTGGTCACTGCTGGTTTTCTAGTGGGTAAGAGAGATAGTTATGATCCTGTTTCTCCATGCTGCTCCTGTCAACATTCCATCAGGAAATCTCTGTTATCTTTATTTTCAACATGTGTCAGTAAACTGATTACATCTCAGTATCTCTTCTGCATGTACCTCGGTCTGAGCCACTCATATCACACATGAATTTTGGCAATAATTTCCTAGCAGGTCTTTCTGTTTTTAGTCTTCCCTCCTTCCTGCATGGCCTATTTTCTTTTTTTTTTTTTTTCTCAGAATTTTTTTTTTTTTTTTTTTTTTTATACTTTAAGTTCTAGGGTACATGTGCATAACGTGCAGGTTTGTTACATATGTATACTTATGCCATGTTGGTGTGCTGCGCCCATCAACTCGTCAGCACCCATCAATTCATCATTTATATCATGTATAACTCCCCAGTGCAATCCCTGCCTCCTCCCCCCTCCCCCCTCCCCATGATAGGCCCCAGTGCGTGATGTTCCCCTTCCCGAGTCCAAGTGATCTCATTGTTCAGTTCCCACCTATGAGTGAGAACATGCGGTGTTTGGTTTTCTCTTCTTGTGATAGTTTGCTAAGAATGATGGTTTCCAGCTGCATCCATGTCCCTACAAAGGACGCAAACTCATCCTTTTTTATGGCTGCATAGTATTCCATGGTGTATATGTGCCACATTTTCTTAATCCAGTCTGTCACAGATGGACATTTGGGTTGATTCCAAGTCTTTGCTATTGTGAATAGTGCCGCAATAAACATACGTGTGCATGTGTCTTTGTAGTAGAATAATTTATAATCCTTTGGGTATATACCCAGTAGTGGGATGGCTGAGTGATGCCTTCAGAATGCAGGTCAGACCACATTAGTTTTCTACTGAAAATTCTGCAGTGACTCCCATTTTACTGAGAGCAAAAGCTTGTGTCTTTGCCCTGCCCCATCCCCAGCTTCATTTTTCATCCCCTCTCTTTGCTTACTGTACTGCAGCCACTGTGGCTTCCCTGCCCTTCCACAGACCATATACACTCAAACCTCAGGACCTTTGCAAGGGCTGTTCATGACTGGAATGATCTTCACCCAGAAATTGCTCCAAGTTTTTCTCAAATGTTACCTTCTTAATGAGGCCTTCCCTGACCATGCTAATTTAAAATTATAATCTATTCACACTTCTTACTCTGCTCTATTTAAAAAGCACTAACATACTATATAATTTTCTGAACACTTGGATTTATTTTCTTCACCCTCACTATAATATTAGCTCTTTAATGGGAGAGGTTTCATTCATTGATATATCCAGCAGCATGCTTGGCACATAGTAGTCATTCAATAAATAGTTTGAATGCTTAATGAATGAGCCAAGTAAAATAAATGTATACTTAAAAATCATGATGATAATAATTAACCTGTTGCTCACTATTTGCTAGCATTATTTTAAATGCTTTGCATATAAATTTCTCTAAAATTACCTTATCCTCAAAACAATCCTATGTGACAGGTAGACATTGTTATCTCTATTTTTTGTTTTTGTTTTTGAGACAGAGTCTTGCTCTGTCACCCAGGCCAAACTGCAGTGGCATAATCATAGCTCACTGCAACCTCAACCTCCTGGACTCAAGCAATCCTCCCACCTCAGCCTCCAAACTAGTTGGGACTACAGTGGTGCTCTATCATGCCAGACTTTTTTTGTAGAGATGGGGTTTCCCCATGTTGCCCAGGCTGTCTCAAACTCTTGGACTCATGATCCACCTGTCTCTGCTTCCCTAAGTGCTAGGATTACAGGTATGAGCCACCATGCTGGCTGTGTTATTTCTATTTTAAATAGGAAGCAACTGAGACATAGAAAGGTTGAAAGCTTGCCCAAGTCATATGCTAATAAATGGTAGAGTTAGGGTTCAAAGTCAGGCAGCCAGGCTCGCAAAGAGTCCACAGTCTTTACTGTGACTCTCTCCTACCTTCCTACAGTCATGAATTTAGCAGTGTGAAGAAAAGGCTTATCTAGCAGGGGATCTGGATCTGGTTTGATGAGAAAGATGAGTATCATTTAGTTGCTGGGAAGAAGAACCAATCTTTCTAGGTCAGCTCAGCTTTGGACACCTGAGATGAGGGGAACTTGACAAGCTGAGGATTCTTTTGTGGCAAAGTCAGCTAATGCCACCCAGTCAGTGAGTCTCTTAAGGGCCACACCGTCTCTTTTCTACAATGCGGTGCCCCAAAAAGATGAAATTATTTTGCAGTATGGTTGGTTACTGATCAATTTGTGTGAAGAATTCCTTACATTGACTGCATAAATTAAGAATAATGTCACTTAGCTTTTCAAATTATAGCACAACACAAAAGGCAAAATCGAGGAAAATTTTATGCATTCTGTTAAGTGGACTGCGGAGGGTGCTATTACTGAGCTTGATTACGATCCCTTGTGACTGAGTGGGCTTCACCAGCAATAGAAATAGACTAATTGGTTCCTGGAGGTTGCTTTGACTGCCCTGGTGAAACCTCAGCTGCACTATTCTGAGAAGTAACAGCATGGGGTAGTGGGTAGACACTCATTTATAATTCCGTGCTTAGTTACAGTTGGGGAAAGTAACTGGAGCATGCATATATCGAAAGCCTGAGGTGAGTGTGCAGTCTAGTTTCCTCTATCCAGCGCCCACCTCACTTCTGCTTCTATCCATTTTCATGGAACCCTTATAAGCATTCATTGTGGTTTTAGGCCATTCTCCCACAGGCATAAGAAGATAACCACAGAGGGTTTCTAAGAACTATATTACAACCAGCTCTCCTAAATATCCCATTCTATGGCTTTTCAGATGTCAAGCAAGTGATCTAATACTAATATATTTAAGAACCATTGGCAGAAAAGTTTACAATTTATTGCATCTCACATAGAGCAGTTGATCAGGCACATTTCTGGGCATCCTCCTCAACAAAATTGAAATTCAAATATAGGGACTTAAATTGGTATCATGTTTTTCAGTCAGGATCTTATAAAGTTTTTGGTGAGACTCTTATTTAATACCTATCTTTTACAGGATATCTTTAGAAAAAAAATTGCAGATACCAATTGTCAATATTATTTAAGGATCCATGTTTTACAAACTGGTTATTATTATTAGGCTGGTAAGATCAAGAATTTAAACTCGATTTGCCTTACAAGGCTTATTTCTGTTTGCCATCCTAATGAATTCTCTTCTCCGGCAAAACAGATCCAGTTGCTGTCTCCTGAACTATGACTTGTACTTTTTAAACTCATACCAATTTCCTGCCTAGAAAGCCACTTCTTCCCATCTCTGCCTCTTAAAATTCCATCTCTGAAGACCTTCTCTTATCAGTCCAATAGAAAGTGAGGGTCTCATGCATTTTCTATGCTGATTGTGACACTGATAAAATCCTTCATTTATTCAAGAAATATTTTTTATGCACAGTATTTTTCAATACTGGTATAGATCTAGAGACAGCAGTGAAGAAAATGAAGTTAGTCTTGAATTTACAAAATATATAGAAATAGATATATTAGTTCATATATATTAAAAAGCACAGAAATAAGAATATATAAGCATAGAATAAATAATATATATTAAATAGTTAAATAAGCACAGAAATATATCAAGAAAATGTGATAAGAATTATATTGGAAAACTAGAGTGTGCTATGAAAAAAATATTAAATAAGAACATGAGAAGACACCCCTGAGTAAGTGACATTTTAAGATCTGATGAATGAGTAAAAGTAATTCAGGCTAGGAGTAGAAGGAAAAATTTTCAAGGCAGAGATAATTGCATTTGCAAAATCTGAGATAGGAAATGTCTTGGTGTATTCCAGGAACTGAAAGAAAGTTGGTGTGTCTTTTAGTTATATATGTACCGTTCTTATCTCTTCTAGATGGATGAGAACTTGTTTTTTATTTCTTTATACTCCATAATGATTAACATAGTGTTTTATACATAACAGTTGCTCAAAATAATGTGCTAGAGGACTTCTGCTTCCAGTAACTGGAGTTAGCTGATATTAATGTTACATCCCTTTGTAAATAATTATAAAAACTAGACAAAATATAAGAGACAACTGATTTCAGGCATTGGAAACAGAGCAGCCGTATCATCCTTGAGATACAGAAATCTGTGAAATGGGCTTTGTTAACCCCCCATATTTATGCCTGAGACAATTTCTGGAACTTTGCAGTAGGGACATGGATCCTGAGTAGAAAGCAGAGTTTCCTGGAGCTGAAGTGATAGAGATAAGAATGTGAGGGGCAGCTGGAACTGGAAGGGCAGATGTAAAGATGAGGCTTCTGTCAGGGGAAGACAGCCCAGAAATTTGCATGAGGGTTTATCTGTGTCCTAGGTTGAGAGCTAGGTTGCTTATGCATGGATATTGAGTCCAAAAGGCCTAGCAGAGTGACTTCTAGAGGGAGCTAAGAGCAGTACAGAGGTGCTAGAGGATGCACAGGGCTAAAAGATGTCAGAATTCTGACCCAGTTGGGGTGGAGAGACCTCACTGAAGAACTCAGGCATTTGATTACGATTCTAGAAACATGATGTCCTGGGGGAATGAAAATACCCTAGATCTAATGAGAAAACTGAAATCAATCTACCCTACAAAGCACAGAACCAACACTAATAGGTGTAAGACAATCTATCCATAAATTAACTGTCTGATAAAACAAAACAGGATTAAAATAAAAACAACATAAATTAGACTCCATGCAAAGTAACATATACAATAAAAAAAAATCCAGACAGAATAAGCAGCAAAATGTTACCTATAATCCAGAAAAAAAGCACCCAATAAAAACATGTCAAAAATCACAGATTTAGAGACAGCATATATGGATTTTTAAAAGAGTTATTATAAACTCATGCAAAAATTTATAGAAAAATATGGAAAATTTCAGCAAAGAAATAGAAAATATAAAAAGAGAATAAAAATTTAAAACTCAAAAATAAAATATTTGAGATAAAAAATTACTGAGTGGTTTAGAAAAAGAGTAGATATTGCAGAAGAAAGGGTCAATAACATCCAAATTGAATAAGGGAGAGAAAAATAAATACTTGAAATATTAACAGCACTTTAATGGCCTGTGAGAAAATATTAAGTCAATATAAGTATAATTAGAGTCCCCCAAAATGATTAAGAATGCATCAGAATAAAAAATTGGGTAAATGAATGAAAATTCTCCAAATTTGGTGAAAAACGATACCACACAGATTCAAGACGTTCAATGAACTCCAAGAACCATAAGTCCAAGAAACAACATCTAAGTACATCATAGTCAGTTAAAAAGGGATATTAACAACTTTGTGCCAATAGAAGCCACTTTGACAAGTTAGATGAAATAGACAATATCTTAGAACAACAGGAACTCCCCCAAACTGACATAAGAATAAATAGAAAATCTAAATAGTCCTATGCCTATTAAATAAATATAATTCATAAATAAATACTTTCCTATAAAAAAAACCTTATGGTCCAGATAGCTTCACTGGTGAATTCTATCATATATTTAATAATGATTAATACCAATTTTACACAAACAATTTTAGAGATAGGAGAGGGTGGCAACATTTCCTATATTTTTTCATATGGCAATAAGGGCATGAATAAAAAAATAAAATTACAGAACAACATGTATTACAAAATACTTATAAAAATGTTAAATGTTAGCAAATCCAACATTATATATAAAGAACATATAATCAAATGGAATTTATCTTCAAATTGTAAGGTTGTGACAAATTAAGAAAATGCATCATATTGATAAGATAAATTTATATAATTATCTTAATTGAGGCAAAAAATGGACATATAACCATCATTTATGACAAACTTTCACCAAACTAGGCATGAGAAAACACTTCATAAATATATAAATGGTATCTGTGAAAAACATCCAGCTAACATTATATTTAGTATTGACATACTTTTTCCTTAATATCAACAAGGCAAGGGTTTCACTCTTATCTCTTCTAATAAATGCTCTACTAAAGCTTCTACAATAAACAATAAGGCAAAGAAAAAGAAATGATATAAAGATTTAAACAAAAGAAATGTCTGTTTATAGATGACATGATTACATGATTATGTGTGTAGAAAATCCTATGAAACCAGAAAAATATACTATGACTGATGAATGAATTTAGAAATATTTTAAGAAACAAGACCAATACAGAGAAATCAATTGATTTTTATATATTGGCAATAAATAATTGAAAAATAACATTAGCCATTTAGTAGCACCAAAAAGCATACTTTAAATACTTACGAATAGACTTAACAAAAGACATTTAAGTAAAACGTTGTTGAGAGAAAACTTTAAAAAGACTTAAATAATAAAGAAAAATGGTATGTCCACGAATTGGAAACTCAATATTTTCATTCTTTCCAAATTAATGCATTCAAGGCAATTGCAATAAAAATGTTAACACAGATATTGAGAAGCTGATTCTAAAACTTATGTAGAATAAAATATCTAGAATAGACAAAGCAATCACCCCAAAAGGAAAGAAACTTGGAGATATTGCATTATTTAATCTCAAGAATTACTGTCAAGTGACAATAATTGAGACATCATGGCACTTGAATATGAATTAGCAAATAGATCAATAGAACTAAATAGTTCATGCAGAAATAGCACCTCCCTTATATGGTCAGATGATGCTAATGCAGTTTATTGGGGGAAAAGAAAATCTTTTCAACAAATAGTATTGCAATAACTAGATAAAGTAAGGAAAACAGTGAACTTTGTTCCCTACCTCACAACATAAACAAAAATTAAAAGCTAAAACTATAAAGTTTCTAGCACAAGAGGTAGAATAGCTAATATGGTAACTTTGGGCTAGGTGAATATTTTTTAACCAGGTTACAATGAGCTCTAAATATTAAACCAAAAATGATAAATTGTGACCAGGAGCAGTGGCTCACTGTTGTAATCCCAGGTCTTTGGGAGGCCAAGGTGGGAAGCCGGGAGTTTGAGACCAGCTTAGGCCACATAGCAAAACCACTTCTCCATAAAATTTTAAACATTAGTTGGGCATGATATTGTGTACCTATAGTCCTAGCTGCTTGAGAGGTTAAGGCAGAAGGATTGCTTGAGCCTAGAAGTTCAAGGCTTCAGTAAGCTCTGATTGTACTACTGCACTCTAGGCAGGAAAAAAAATTAGATTAAAAATCTCTACTCAACAGATATTATAAAGAAAATGGAAAATAAGAGGTAGATGGAGGAATATATTCACAATTGCTGTATTTCATAAAAAGTTATCTCCAGAATATATTAACTACTCTTAAAACTAATAAAAAGCAAACAACAGAATTAAAAATGGGCAAAGGTTTTGAACAGATATTTCTCAAAATAAGACATATAAATGGATAAAAGTACTGCATGAAAATGTGCCCAATACCTTTAGTCACTGGACACATTTAAACCATGTTATACTATTTTACTCCAAACAAAATGTCTCAAAACAAAAATAACGACAATATATTATACGTCAGCAAGATTGCGGAGAAATAGAATTGTTATGCATTGCCAATGGGATTGAGTGTGAATTGATATGATTTTTAAAAAATTGGTGAATTCTTATAAAATTAAACATATACCTACCATATGACTTAGCTTTTCCACTTTTTGATATTGTATTACTTTCATATTGCTGCTAAAACAATCACAAACTTAGTGGCTTAAAACAAAGTAGTTATCTTGCAATTCTGAAAAAAGAAGTTTTTTCTTTTTTGGGTCCTCTTTGGTTAAAATCAAGGTGTTAACAGGGCTGCATTCTTCTGTTGATACTCTGGGGGAGTGCCTTTTCCACCCTTTAGAGGCAGCTCACATTTCTTTGCTTGTGGTTACCTTCCATCTTCAAGGTTAACACTGGTCAGGCAAGTCTTTTTCATATCACATCACTCTGACACAGAGTCTTCTACCTCCCTCATTCACATTCATAGATGCTTGTATCCAGGAACACCTGGATAATACAAGGATTAGCTCCTTATTTGGAGGTTAACTGATTAGCAATTAATTCTACCTGCTACCTGAATTCCCCTTAGTTACAGCTAATATATGTGCAGGTTCTAGAAACTTAATATGGACATCTTTGAGAGGTCATTATTTTGTCTACCACAGGTATTTATCTGAAAGAATTAAAAATATGTGCTCATGACACACTTGCACAAGTTTGGTTGAAACGTCTTTATTCACAATATCCTAAAACAAGCAACAACTTGAATGTTTACCATTAGGGCAATGGATGATCAAATTGCAATGAAATATTAAAATGGAAAACCCTTCAAAATAAGAAAAAAAAAGTTAGACATTTTAACAAATTAAACATTCCCCAAAACATTACATTAAGTAAAAGAAGCAGGACACAAAAGAGTAAATACTATATAATTCCTTTTTATGGCATTCGAGAACAGCAAAATGATCTATCGTTAGAGAAAGGAAATTACTAGTGTTTTTAGGGGACAAAATTGACTAGAAAGGGGAATGAGGGAAATTGCTGAGGTAAGTAATGGAAATATTTTATTTTTGGTTGAAGTTGGGGTTACAGGTAAGGGGTGTGTGTGTATGTGTGTGTGTGTGTGTGTGTGTATATAACATGTATATAAAATCTACATCTGTGTGAATTTTACTCTACTCAAAAATGTAAACATTGGAGTAATACAGGTAATAAATGAACAATCCACCTGTATTTCTGTAATTAAGCAATCAAAACAAAAAGAAATGGTAATGGTCAAAACATCACTGTTTCTTGTTTCTATGAACTTACAAGTTTAATTTTTAAAAATAGACCTTTCATGTTCAAATTTAATGTCTAAACATTGGGAATAAATTTGAACATGAAAATTCTACCTTTTTATCTTGTCAGAGATACTTTAGAGCTTTTAAAAATATAAATCAAATATAATTTTTGAAAATTTGAGGGGAAAAAAAATCTGTATGAAATGTTCCATGCAACAATGAGGTTGCACTTGTATGTAAAAAATGAGGTCAGGGACCTTAGTGGTCATGACTACATAGCTTACGAAGGTTGTCCAAAGACTCCTGTGCTGCCACTTTGCAGTTAGTGTCCCATGGTGATTTGGAGCATTACTGGTTCTCTTATTGTAGATCTCTCCCTCCAGGATTGAGGTTTAAGTCCCTGGGGCTAGGATAGAAGGCAATCTGAATGACAGATAGAGTGTTATGATTAGAATTGCCCCCTCAGCCTCCAGAGCTTTGATCTTAGAAAAATCTAATGTGTCTTGGTGCTCTCTACTCTTTTGATTATTTTACCCTCAAGAGTCTCCTCAGCAGTTTTTGAAAATAGACTGTCAGATGTGTTTGAATCTAAGGTAAATGCAGTCCAACTTGCCCAGTTGGAACCATTGCTACATATAAAATATTTTTTAAAAGATTGCTGGTTATCTTAGTCCATTTTGTACTACTGTAACAGAATACTTGAGACGGGGTAATTTATAAAGAACAGAGATATATTACTTCTCATTCTGGAGGCTTAGAAGTCCAAGATCGAGAGGCCCATATGGTGAGGGCCTTCTTGCTGCATGATCTCATGGCCGAAGGTGGAATGGCCAGAGAACACATGCTATAACATGAATTAATCTGTTCTCTGGTCTGCTGTCATGACCAAATCACCTCTTAAAGATCCTGCCTATCAACACTGTGGCGTTGAGGATTACGTTTCCAACACATAAATTTTTGGGGAAAAATTCAAACCATAGCACTAGACCATCAAGAAAGTCAACTGTAAGGCCAGGCGCGGTGGCTCACGCCTGTAATCCCAGCACTTTGGGAGGCCGAGACGGGCGGATCATGAGGTCAGGAGATTGAGACCATCCTGGCTAACACGGTGAAACCCCCTCTCTACTAAAAAATACAAAAAATTAGCCGGGCGTGGCGGCGAGCATCTGTAGTCCCGGCTACTCGGGAGGCTGAGGCAGGAGTATGGCGGGAACCCGGGAGGCGGAGCTTGCAGTGAGTCGAGATCACGCCACTGCACTCCAGCCTGAACAACAGAGCGAGACTCTTTCTCAAAAAAAAAAAAAAAAAAAGTCAACTGTAATAAGATGTGAGACAATTAGTAGAGTGTCTTCTGTAAAGTAGAAGATTAATAAACACATTTTTTGCTGTAATATGCCAAGAGAGCTTGGTATTGATATTCTCTCCAGCTGCAGTTCCTTGGTTAGGGTGCTGATTCAGAGATGGCAAAAGTGGTCCAGAAATGCAGTGTTCCTGGATGCATTACTTTAGTTTACTGAAGAGTCCATGAGATTAAGGCACTGGTTAGTCAGCATTAAAACACCCCAAAATAAAATCATAAAAGAAAGTTTGAGTGAAGAGAGGAAATGTTGAAAAAATAAAGTTCTCATCAAATTCAAGAGCAAGTATCATGCATGCAAGACAAAGAATCGTAACAAGTATGATATGAAAGGTCTCAGGCATATACCAATTTGGGTGACTACTGATGCAGAAGCAAAACTGAGCTACATGACCGCACAGTGAAGAAACACAGAGGGGGTTGCAGTATTGGAGAATCAACATAAGCAACATTAAAATATCTGAGAATGAAGGAGGAGGTTACATGAGGAAGAAAAATTATAGTGAAATTGGTCATTAGCATCACCACCATTTGCAACATATTAGAAAGTCTGGCAGAGAGGAAATGCTGTTATACAGGGATTTATGTATTTTTTTAGGAATTTACTTTACCTTTCTACCAATCTTATATATAATCAACCTTCAAAAGTTTGTTCAAGTTATTTTTCTTTGAGAAGTATTTTATGGCTATGACTCCAGCTAGTTTGTTAGCTTGTTTTTTTATTTGCTCTTACCGAATGTGGGACACAGTGACATCCAAACCCTTCCCCTAGACCAGAGGAAGCTACACTTCTAAACCTCACCTTGTTACCTGGAGGCCTGCAATGCTGGGGAGGAGGAACAAGACTGCCCTATAAATGCCCATCACAGAAATGAGAAGTCATTATGGAAGAAAAAGAAAAACAGTATGCCTTGCAGACAGCCATGAAAGCCCCAGTAGGGAAGTGCCTGCAGTGCAAATAAAATTCAGGTATAAGGGTAACAGGTCTTTGCAAAGGTTCGGAGCAAGTGAGTATGAGTCAAGATTAGCAATTACTAAGTCACCAGGCACATTTTCCTACAACCTATGTGTATTAGTCTATTCTCACGCTGCTATAAAGAAGAAAAGTGGTTTAATTGACTCAGTTCCACAGGCTGTAGAGGAGGCATGGCTGGGGAGGCCTCAGGAAACTTACAATCATAGTGGAAGGTGAAGGAAAAGCACACATATGTTCAAATAGTGGCAGGAGAGAGAGAGAGAGACAGAGAGCACTAAGGGGGAAGTGCTACACACATTTACACAACCAAATCTCAAGATAACTCACTATCATGAGAACAGCAAAGAGCAAATTCACCCACATGATCCAATCACCTCCCAAGAGGTCCCTCCTCCAACACTGGGAATTACAATTCAGTATCAAATTTAGGTGGGGACACAGAGTTATGCCATATCATTCCACCCTGGCCCCTCCCAAATCTCATGTCCTTCTCACATTTCAAACCACAATCATGTCTTTCCAACAGTCCCCCAAAATCTTAACTCATTCCAG
The DNA here is from genome assembly GCF_007565055.1 of Rhinopithecus roxellana. Classification (NCBI taxonomy): domain Eukaryota; kingdom Metazoa; phylum Chordata; class Mammalia; order Primates; family Cercopithecidae; genus Rhinopithecus; species Rhinopithecus roxellana. Next base: position 58,143,016 of record NC_044553.1, on the reverse strand, counting down.
CGTTAACTTAAATGTCCAAGTCCTCGTCTGAGACGTGGCAAGTTCCTTCTGCCTATGAGCCTGTAAAATAAAAAGCAAGTTAGTTACTTCCAAGATACAATGGTAGGAGTACAGGTGTTGGGTAAGTGCTCCTATACCAAATGGAAGAAATTGGCCAAAAAAAGGGGCTACAGGCTACATGCAAGTCCACAACCCAGCAGGGCAGTCACTAAATCTTTAAGCTTCAAAATAATCTCTTTGACTTCATGTCTCACATCCAGGCCACACTGACACAGGGGTGGGGTCCCAAGATCTTGGGACATTTCACCCCTGTAGTTCTGCAGGGTACAGCCTCTGCAGCTACATTCACAGGCTGGCATTGAGTGCCTGCAGTTTTTCCAGGCACACAGTGTAAGTTGTTGATAGAACTACCATTCAGGAGGCTGGAGGACAGTGGCCCTCTTTTCACAGTTTCATTAGGCAGTGCCTCAGTAGGGACTCTGTATGGGGGCTCCAACCCCACATTTCCCCTCTGCATTGCCCTTTTAGAGGTTCTCAGTGAGAGCTCTGCCCTTGCCACAGACTTCTGCCTGGACATCTGGGTGTTTCTGCACGTTCTCTGAATTTTAAGCAGAGGCTCCCAAACCTCAACTCTTGCCTTCTGCATACCCGCAGGCCCAACACCACATGGAAACCACCAAGACTTGGAGTTTGCACCCTCTGAAGCAATGCCCAAACTGTACCTTGGCCCCTTTTAGCTCCAACTGGAGCTGGAACAGCTGGGGTGTAGGGAATCATGTCTGAAGGCTTCACAAAGTAGCAAGGCTCTGGTTTGGCCCACCAAACTATTTTTCTCTCCTAGGCCTCTAGCCCTGTGATGGGATGGGCTGTCATGAAGGTCTTTGAAATGCCCTGGAGTTATTTTCTCCATTGTCTTGGCTATTAACACTTGGCTCTACTTATGCACATTTCTGTAGCTTTGAATTCCTCTCCAGAAAATGGATTTTTCTTTTCTGCTGCATGATTGGGCAGCAAATTTTCCAAACTTTTATACTCTGCTTTCCTTTTAAACATAAGTTTGAGTTTCAGATCATTTCTTTGTTTATGTAAATGGGTGTAGGCTTTTAGAAGGAGGCAGGCCATATCTTGAATGCTGTGCTGCTTAGAAATTTCTTCTGCCAGATATCCTAAATTATCTCTCAAGTTTAAAGTTCCACAGATCTCTAGAGCAGGGAAACAATGCTGCCAGTCTCTTTGCTAAAGAAGAGCAAGAGTGACATTTACTCTTGTTCTTTATAAGTTCTTCATCACAATTTGAGACCATCTCAGCTTGAACTTCACTGTCCATACCACTATCAGCACTTTGGTCACAACCATTCAACAAGTGTCTAGGAAGTTCCAAACTTTTATCTTCTTTTTCTGATCCCTTCAAACTGTTCCAACCTCTGCCCATTACCCAGTTCCAAAGTCACTTCCACATTTTCAAGTATCTTTATAGCCATGCCCCTCCTTTCCGGTAACAATTTTCTATATTAGTCTGTTCTCAGGCTGCTATAAAGAAGTAACTGAGATTGAGTAATTTATGAAGAAAAGAGGTTTAATTGACTCACAATTCCACAGGCTTTATAAGAGGCATGGCTGGGAAGGCCTCAGGTAACTTACAATCATGGTGGAAGGCATAGGGGAAGCAACCATCTCTGCACATGGTGGCAGGAGAGAGAGAGCAAAGGGAGAAGTGCTACACAATTCTTAACCAGATCTCATGAGAACTCTATTATGAGACAGCACTAGGGACATGGTGCTAAACCGGTAGAAACCAGCACCATGATCAAATCACCTCCCACCAGGTCTCTCCCACAACATTCAGCATTACAATTTAATGTGAGATTTGGGTGGGGACACAGAGCCAAACTATATCACTATTCAAGCCTAGTGTTTTGTGACTCATAAACCTTTCCAGTTATATATACAGTCATAAACCTTTTAAAAAAAATTTGAAACTATTTCATCAATACTCAACTCCTAGGAAGTTCTAAACTTTCCCACATGTTCTTGTCTTCTGAGTCCTCCAAGTCTCTAGGAAGTTCCAAACTTTCCCACCTTTTCCTATCTTCTAAGCCATCCAAACTGTTCCAACCTTTGCCTGTTACCCAGTTCAAAAGTTGCTTCCACATTTCCAGGTCTCCTCACAGCAGCACCTCACTCTGCTGGTACCAATTTACTGTATTAATCCTTTCTCAGGTTACTAATAAAGGCATACCTGAGACTGGGTAATTTATAAAGGAAATACGTTTAATTGACTCACAGGTCCACATGACTGAGGAGGCCTCATAATTATGGCTGAAGGCTAAGGGGAAGTAAGACACATCTTACATGGCAGCAGGCAAGAGAGTATGTGCAGGGGAATTCCCTTTATTAAACCATCAGATCTCATGAGACTTATTAAATATAATGAGAACAGCATCGGAAAGACCCACCCCCCTCACCCCAATGCTTCAATTACCTCTCACCAGGTCCCTCCCAAGATACATGGAAATTAAGGGAGCTGCAATTCAAGATGAGATTTGGGTGGGGACACAGCCAAACCATATCATCAACTGTACCATCTGACAGGATTCCAATGTAGAAAGAGCTGGAGGGGAATGAGGATATCACTCTTGTGTAGATTACTTAATGGAGACAGGGTGCCTAATGGCTGCAGATAAAAAAAGTCAACCTTTCCCCAAGGCATAGAAGGGACATAATTCCCTTTCCGCTCCTGCAGTTTAGCCAGTTCACTACATGGTGAACTTTATATATGTATAAAGTGGAGGAAAGAGACTCTAACCATTTTACCAAGGACTGATGGTGTGAGGTGGGGTTGAAGACAGATAAAATGATACAAAGATGGAGGCAGAAACTGGTAAGGGGGAATCAGAGAGATGGGAAGAATGAGATTATATATATATATGAATGAAAGAAGGAGCTTTGACTTTTTAGTGGTTTGGGCACAGTAATCAAGTAACACAGTAACAGTAACCAAGTGGGGAATAGGGTGGCAGGGGGCTTTAATTCTCCTTTCATAGTTGCCATCAACTGTGTCTCCGTATGCCTCATTTTTAATTTGGGCAAAGGATTTGTTACTCTTAAATAAAATTTAAGAGTTCTTGTCTTCTGAGCCCTCCAAGTATCTAGGAAGTTGCAGATTCAAGGCAAGATCCAGAAACCTATCTTTCAACCAGATTATCCCTTAATGCCTTCCTAGACAGCTTCTGGTTTCTGTTTAAGGACAAAGAAAGCTGGAAAGAGTGTTGCTCCTACCCTCACAGTTAAAAAAAAAAAAAAAAAGTGAAAATAAGCTGCAAATTCATGACTTTTCTCAAATATATGGGAGAAAGAGGGAGCAGGGCAATCAACTGGCTCCAAATCCAGGGAGACACCGACCCTTTAGGGAGCAATGAGAGGTGAACATTTATTTACTGGAAGAGATGCCACTGGGCGTCAGCATGGAACTCAGCAGGGACAACAATTTGGTGAAGGGCAGATGCAGGCTAGCAGAAGAGTCTAAAGACGCTGGAAGCCACAGAAATCAAAGCGCCCTCAGCACACCCTTGCAGGCACTTTCTCCTTAAATCTCGCTATGGTGTATTATACCGTTTTCATGCTGCTGATAAAGACATACCTGAGACTGAGCAATTTACAAAAGAAAGAGGATGAATGGACTTAGTTTTACCTGGCTGGGGAGGTCTTACAATCATGGAAGAAGGCAAGGAGAAGCAAGTCAAATCTTACATGTTTGGTGGCATGCAAAGAGAGTTTGTGAAGGGAAATTCCCATTTTTAAAACCATCAGATTTCGTGAGACTCATTCGCTATCATGAGAACAGCACAGGAAAGACCCACCCCAATAACTTAATCACCTCCCACCAGGTTTCTCCCACAACATGTGGGAATTGGAGTTACAAACAAGATGAGGTTTGGGTGGGGACACAGCCAAACCATATCATATGGTTTTGTAGAAAATAAAGAGCTCAAAGAAAGACTTTGTGGTGATGAGGATGTTAGGGAGGGGAATAATAGCTTATGTGGGAAGGGCACAGAACTATACCTAGACCAGTATTCTATGATTTATTACTATGTGAATGGCAGCTTTAATTTATAGAATGACAGTCAGCAAACATATTTACCTTAAATGCCCAGGTAAAATGTTATTGAATCTGGGGATGACAACAGGGAGAAAACATCTTACCCTTGGGAGGGGCAAGGATCCATGATAGGCTCAGGACCAAGTAGCACAGTGGGAGAAAGAACTGATATGGATACATCCTCAAGACCCAGGGACAGGTGCCCGTCCAAGAATGACAATTAGTCTGCAACAGAGAATACTCTCCACTGTACTTGACGTGATATTCCCTCCACTGACCAACAAGCTTCCAGTAACCAGGAACAGCCAAATTCTGTTGAGAAACCTACAAAAGATCCTCTTTGAGGAATATTACAAAGATCAAAAAGACCTGAAGCTGAGGGTGAAGCAGATACTTCTCCTCAGCCTCAAATACAGTTACTACAGGAGTTTGATGGCTGTGGTGCTCTGAAGGTAACCATAGCAATAAAAATAAATTAAAAAAAATAATAAAACCTTAAACCAAGTTGACCTCCTAAATAGAAACACTCAAATACCCACATAAAATCCCTATCAAAAAGATATGCTTACTTTCAGGCATAAAAAGTTCTCCTCATTCTCCAGCGTCCTATGTAAGATGTCTGGCTTTCACAAAATGTGATACAAAAAGTATATAGAAAATCAGTAAAGATATAGAAGATCTAAAGAATACCATCAAACAACGAGACCTAATTCACATTTATATAACACTCCACACAACAACAGAATATATTTTGTTTACAAGGAAACATGAAATAGTCTCCAAGGTATATCATATTCTGGGTCATAGCAGGAACTTTAACAAGTTTAAATAATATAAATCATTCAAAGTATATGCTTGGACTATAGTAAAATACATGGTGTATTTTATTAAATATAATCCATAATACAATTAAACTAGAAGTATAAATAACAAAAAAATCTAGAAAAGCATTAAATATTTGGAAGATAAATAATATGCCTATAAATGCTCCAAGGGTTAATGAGAAAGTCTCCATGGAAATTTAAAAATATTCAAGTTGATTAAGAGTAAAAATAAAATTTGTCAAAATGTGAGGGATGCAACTGAAGCAGTATTTAGCAGGAAATACATAATGTAAATACTTACATTAGAAAAGAAGAAAGGTCTCAAATCAACCATTATGAAAAATACATTTCTTAAAAACTAGAAAAAGACAAACTAAAGTCAAAGAAAGCAGAAAGAGAAGAAAATGAATATAAGAACAAAAGTTAATAAAGGAAAAAATATCACTTCAATAGATACAGAAATAGGATTTGATAAAATCCACCATCAATTTATGATGAAAACTCTCAGCAAATTGGGAATAGAAAAAAATTTGCTTAACATTAAAAGTGGGACCTACCAAAAAATCTACAGTTAGCATTATATTGAAGGGTGAAAGACCAAATGCTTTACCCCTAACCGCATTTCAGTAAGAAATGAAATATTACTATCTCAACACTGCCATTCAACATTGTGCTGGAAGCACTAGCCAGTGAAATCATGCAAGGAAACTGGGGGAGTTGGTGGAGGGTTGAGGGGAGGAGGCAGGAAAATTGGAAAAAGAAAACTGTCTCTATTTATAGATAACAGGACAATCCCAATGAATTTTCAGGTCTTCTCCAACTAGAAAGTGAGTTAACAAGATTACAAGATAAAAAACTCAATAGGCCAGGTGCAGTGGCTCACGCCTATAATCCCAGCACTTTGGAAGGCCAAGCTGGGTGGATCATTTGAAGTCAGGAGTTCAAGATCAGCCTAGTCAACATGGTGAAACCCCTTCTATACTAAAAATAAAAAAAAATTAGCTGGGCATGGTGGCACATGCCTGTAGTCCCAGCTACTGGGGAGGCTGAGGCAGGAGAATCACTTGAACTGGGAGGCAGAGGTTGCAGTGAGCCGAGACTGCAGTGCACTCCAGCCTGGGTGACAGCTCCAGCCTGGATGACAGAGCAAGACTCTATCACACACACACACACACACACACACACACACACACACACACACACACAAAACCTCGATATACAATTATCAATTTTATTTCTATATATTAGCAATGAATGATTGAAATTCAAAAATTTTAAAAATACACATTTAAACAACCCCCCCAATGGAGTACTTAGCTATAAATCTAACAACATATATGTATAATTTGTATATTGAAAAATAAAATACACTGATAGGATTTTTTAAATACCCCAAAATCAGATATGTTTTGTTCATGGGTTGCAAGACTCAATATTTTAAATCTATATTTTCAAATTTGATCTACTGTTTTACTGCAATCTTATTTAAAATCAAAGCAGTCTTTTAAAAATATATATTGACAAGCTGATTTTATAATTTATATGGAAAGAAAGCGTAGAATAGCCAAAATATTTTTTTTAATAAAGAGGAATTTTGAGAACTCACATTGCCTGATTTCTTATTTATTTGTTATACTTTAAGTTCTAGGGTACACGTGCACAACGTGTAAGTTTGTTACAAATGTATACATGTGCCATGTTGGTGTGCTGCACCCATTAACTCATCATTTACATTAGGTATTTCTCCTAATGCTATCCCTCCCTCCTGCTCCTACCCCATGATAGGCCCTGGTGTGTGATGTTCCCTACCCTGTGTCCAAGTGTTCTCATTGTTCAATTCCCACCTATGAGTGAGAACATGCAGTGTTTGGTTTTCTGTCCTTGCGATAGTTTGCTCAGAGTGATGGTTTCCAGCTTCATCTATGTCCCTACAAAGGACATAAACTCATCCTTTTTTATGGCTGCATAGTATTCCATGCTGTATATGTGCCACATTTTCTTTATCTAGTCAATCATAGATGGACATTTGGGTTGGTTCCAAGTCTTTGCTATTGTGAATAGTGCTGCAATAAACATACATGTGCATGTGTCTTTAGAGCAGTATTATTTATAATCCTTTGGGTATATATGCAGTAATGGGATAGCTGGGTCAAATGGTATTTCTAGTTCTAGATCCTCGAGGAATCACCACACTGTCTTCTACCATGGTTGAAGTAGTTTACAGTCCCACCAACAGTGTAAAAGTGTTCCTATTTCTCCACATCCTCTCCAGCACCTGTTGTTTCCTGATTTTTTAATGATTGCTATTCTAACTGGTGTGAGATGGTATCTCATTGTGCTTTTGATTTACGTTTCTCTGATGGCCAGTGATGAGCACTTTTTTTCATGTGTCTGTTGGCTGCATAAATGTCTTCTTTTGAGAAGTGTCTGTTCATATCCTTTGCCCACTTTTTGATTTTTTTTTCTTGTAACTTTGTTTAAGTTCTTTGTAGATTCTGGATATTAGCCTTTGTCAGATGGGTAGATTGCAAAAATTTTCTCCCATTCTGTAGATTGCCTGTTCACACTGATGGTAGTTTCTTTTGCTGTGCAGAAGCTCTTTAGTTTAATGAGATCCCATTTGTCTATTTTGGCTTTTGTTGCTATTGCTTTTGGTGTTTTAGTCATGAATTCCTTGCCCATGCCTATGTCCTGAATGGTATTGCGTAGCTTTTCTTCTAGGGTTTTCATGGTTTTAACTCTAACATTTAAGTCTTTAATCCATCTTGAGTTAATTTTTTAAAAGGTGTAAAGAAGGGATCCAGTTTCAGCTTTCTACATATGGCTAGCCTGCTTTCTCAGCACCATTTATTAAATAGGGAATCCTTTCAAAATTGCTTGTTTTTGTCAGGTTTGTCAAAGATCAGATGGCTGTAGTAGTGTGGTATTATTTCTGAGGGCTTTGTTCTGTTCCATTGGTCTGTATCTCTGTTTTGGTACCAGTATCATGCTGTTTTGGTACCAGTACCATGCTGTTTTGGTTACTGTAGCCTTGTAGTGTAGTTTGAAGTCAGGTAGTGTGATGCCTCCAGCTTTGTTCTTTTGGCTTAGGATTGTCTTGGCAGTGCAGGCTCTTTTTTGGTTCCATATGAATTTTAAAGTAGTTTTTTTCTAATTCTGTGAAGAATGTCATTGGTAGCTTGATGGGGATGGCATTAAATCTATAAATTACCTTGGGCATTATGGCCATTTTCACAATATTGATCAATTGTGAATGGGAGTTCACTCATGATTTGGTTCTCTGTCTATTATTGGTGTACAAGAATGCTTGTGATTTTTGCACATTGATTTTGTATCCTGAGACTTTGCTGAATTTGCTTATCAGCTTAAGGAGATTTTGGGCTGAGACGATGGGGTTTTCTAAATATACAACATGTCATATGCAAAGACAATTTCACTTCCTCTTTTCCTAATTGAATGTCCTTTATTTCTTTCTCCTGCCTGATTGCTCTGGACAGAACTTCCAACACTATGTTGAATAGGAGTGGTGAGAGAGGGCATCCCTGTCTTGTGCCAGTTTTCAAGGGAATGCTTCCAGTTTTTGCCCATTCAGTATGATATTGACTGTGGGTTTCTCATAAACAGCTCTTATTATTTTGAGATGTGTCCCATCAATACCTAATATATTGAGCGTTTTCAGCATGAAGGACTGTAGAATTTTGTCAAAGGCCTTTTCTGCATCTGTTGAGATAATCATGTATTTTTTGTATTTGGTTCTGTTTATATGCTAGATTACATTTATTGATTTGCGTATGTTGAACCAGTCTTGCATCCCAGGTATGAAACCCACTTGATCATGGCAGATAAGATTTTTGATGTGCTGCTGGATTCAGTTTGCCTGTATTTTACTGAGGATTTTTGCATTGGTGTTCATCCGGGATATTGGTCTAAAATTCTCTTTTTTGTTGTGTCTTTGCCAGGCGTTGGTATCAGGATCATGCTGGCCTCATAAAATCAGTTAGGGAGGATTCCTTCTTTTTCTATTGATTGGAATAGTTTCAGAAGGAATGGTATCAGCTCCTCTTTGTACCTCTGGTAGAATTCAGCTGAGAAGCCCTCTAGTCCTGGACTTTTTTTTGGTTGGTAGGCTATTATTGCCTCAATTTCAGAGCCTGTTATTGGTCTATTTAGGGATTCAACGTCTTCCTGGTTTAGCCTTGGGATGGTGTATGTTTCCAGGAATTTATCCATTTCTTCTAGATTTTCTAGTTTATTTGCATAGAGGTGTTTATAGTATTCTCTAATGGTAGTTTGTAATTCAGTGGGATAGGTGGTGATATCCCCTTTATCATTTTTTTTTATTGCATCTATTTCATTCTTCTCTCTTTTCTTCTTTATTAGACTTGCTAGTGATCTATCAATTTTGTTGATCTTTTCAAAAAAACCTGCTCCTGGATTCATTGATTTTTTGAAGGGTTTTTAGTGTCACTATCTCTTTCAGTTCTGCTCTGATCTTAGTTATTTCTTGCCTTCTGCTAGCTTTTGGATGTGTTTGCTCTTGCTTCTCTAGTTCTTTTAATTGTGATGTTAGGGTGTCAATTTTAGAACTTTCTCTTGTGGACATTTAGTTCTATAAATTTCCCTCTATACATTGCTTTAAATGTGTGCCAGAGATTCTGGTATGTTGTGTCTTTGTTCTCATTGGTTTCAAAGAACTTCTTTATTTCTCCCTTCATTTAGTTACGTACCCAGTAGTCATTCAGGAGTGGGTTGTTCAGTTTCCATATAGTTGTGCAGTTTTGAGCGAGTTTCTTAATCCTGAGTTCCAATTTGATTGCACTGTGGTCTGAGAGGCAGTTTGTTATGATTTCTGTTCTTTTACATTTGCTGAGGAATGCTTTACTTCCAACTACGTGGTCAATTTTGGAATATGCAATGTGGTGCTGAGAAGAATGTATATTCTGTTGATTTGGAGTGGAGAGTTCTCTAGATGTCTATTAGGTCTCCTTAGAGCAGAGCTGAATTCTGTCTCATTGATCTGTCTAATATTGACAGTGGGGTGTTAAAGTCTCCCATTATTATTGTGTGGGAGTCTGAGTCTCTTTGTAGGTCTCTAAGGACTTGCTTTATGAGTCTGGGTGCTCCTGTATTGGGTGCATATATATTTAGTATAGTTAGCTCTGTTTTTTTTTTTGTTTTTTTTTTTTTCTTTGAGACAGAGTCTTGCTCTGTCACTCGGGCTGGAGTGCAGTGGCCGGATCTCAGCTCACTGCAAGCTCCGCCTCCCGGGTTTACGCCATTCTCCTGCCTCAGCCTCCGGAGTAGCTGGGACTACAGGCGCCAGCCACCTCGCCTGGCTAGTTTTTTTTTTTTTTTTTGTATTTTCAGTAGAGACGGGGTTTCACTGTGTTAGCCAGGATGGTCTCGATCTCCTGACCTCATGATCCGCCCGTCTCGGCCTCCCAAAGTGCTGGGATTACAGGCTTGAGCCACCGTGCCCAGCCAGTATAGTTAGCTCTTCTTGTTGAATTGATCCCTTTACCATTATGTAATGGCCTTCTTTTTCTCTTTTGATCTTTGTTGGTTTAAAGTCTGTTTTATCAGAGACTAGGATTGCAACCCCTGCTTGTTTGTTTGTTTGTTTTGTTTTCCATTTGCTTGGTAGATCTTCCTCCCTCCCTTTATTTTGAGACTATATTTGTCTCTACACATGAGATGGGTCTCCTGAATACAGCACACTTATGGGTCTTGACTATCCAATTTGCCAGTCTGTGTCTTTTAATCGGAGCATTTAGCCCATTTACATTTAAGGTTAATATTGTTATGTGTGAACTTGATCCTGTCATTATTATGTTAGCTGGTTATTTTGCTCATTAGTTGATGCAGTTTCTTCCTAGCATTGATGGTCTTTACAATTTGGCATGCTTTTTCAGTGGCTGCTACCAGTTGTTCCTTTCCATGTTTAGTGCTTCCTTCAGGAGCTCTTATAAGGCAGGCCTGGTGTTGACAAAATCTCTCAGCATTTGCTTTTCTGTAAAGGATTTTATTTGTCCTTCACTTATGAATCTTAGTTTGACTGGATATGACATTCTGGGTTGAAAATTCTTTTTTTATAGAATGTTGAATATTGGCCACCACTCTCTTCTGGCTTGCAGAGTTTCTGCTGAGAGATCCGCTGTTAGTCTGATGGGTTTCCCTTTGTGGGTAATCTGACCTTCCTCTCTGACTGGCCCTAACATTTTTTTGTTCATTTAAACTTTGGTGAATCTGACTATTGTGTGTCTTGGGGTTGATCTTCTCGAGCAGTACCTTTGTGGCATTCTCTGTATTTCCTGAATTGGAATGTTGGCCTGCCTTCCTAGGTTGGGGAAGTTCTCCTGGATAATATCCTGAAGAGTGTTTCCAACTTGGTTCCATTCTCCCCATCACTTTCAGGTACACCAATCAAACATAGATTTGGTCTTTTCACATAGTCCCATATTTCTTGTAGGCTTTGTATGTTTATTTTTACTTTTTTTCTGTAAACTTCTCTTCTCACTTCATTTCATTCATTTGATCTTCAATCACTGATACCCTTTCTTCCAGTTGATCAAATTGGCTACTGAAGCTTGTGCATGCATCATGTAGTTCTCGAGCCATGGTTTTCAGCTCCATCAGGTCATTTAAGGTCTTTTCTGTGCTGTTTATTCTAGTTAGCCATTCATCTAATCTTTTTTCAAGGTTTTTAGCTTCCTTGCGATGGGTTCGAACGTCCTCCTTTAACTTGGAGAAGTTTGTTATTACCAATCTTTGGAAGCCAACTTCTGTCAACTCGTCAAAGTTATTCTCTGTCCAGCATTGTTCTGTTGCTGGCGAGGAGCTGCGATCTTTTGGAGGAGAAGAGATGCTCTGGTTTTTAGAATTTTCAACTTTTCTGCTCTGGTTTCTCCCCATCTTTGTGGTTTTATCTACCTTTGGTCTTTGATGATGGTGACCTACAGATGGGTTTTTGGTGTGGATGTCCTTTCTGTTTGTTCGTTTTCCTTCTAACAGTCAGGACCCTTAGGTGCAGGTCTGTTGGAGTTTGCTGGAGTTCCACTCCAGACCCTGTTTGTCTGGGTATCACCAGCAGAGGCTGCAGAACAGCAAGTGTTGCAGAACAGCAAATGTTGCACCTGATCCTTCCTCTGGAAGTTTTGTCTCAGAGGGTCACCCAGCTGTATGAGGTGTCATTTGGCCCCTACTGGGGGGTGTCTTCCAGTTAGGCTACTCGGAGGTCAGGGACCCACTTGAGGAGGCAGTCTGTCCATTCTCAGATCTCAAACTCCGTGTGGAAAAACCACTGCTCTCTTCAAAGCTCAGTTGGAAATGCAGATATCACTCATCTTCTGTGTCGCTCACGCTGGGAGCTGTAGACGGGAGCTGTTCCTATTTGGCCATCTTGGAACTTCCTCACATTGCCTGATTTCAAGGCATGTTATAGAGCTACTACCATAAGGTATTGCTTAGACAATAGACTCATAGATCAATGAAACAGAAGACTCTGTGAATAGATGCACACGAATATAGTCAACTGATTTTCAACAAAAGTTCAGTGAAATTCAATAGAGAAGTGATAGTCTGTTTAAAAATTTTCCTTACAAAAATTGGACATTCATATGCAAAAATATAAACCTCAATCTATATGAAAATTAAATGAGTTACATGCCTAAATTTAACATGTAAAATTATCAAACTTTATGAAGAAAATCTTGGGTGGGAGGGCTTTTAGATATGAATGTAAAGGAATGATCCCCAAAACAAAGAGATGGTAAATTCTACTTTGTCAAAATGAAAATATATTGTTGTATGAAAGACATAGTGAAGAGAATAAGAACACAGAGTGCTAGTGAGAGAAATTATTTGCAAATTATATAAAGATCTTATTTCCAGAATATATAAAGAACTCTCAAAACTCAAGAATAAGAAAACACAAAAATTCATTTAATTACCCAAAAGATTTGAACAAACACTTTACCAAAGGAGACATACAGATGTTAGCTAAGGACATAAACGATGTATCATTAAGGAAATGTTAATTAAATGCAAATTAAAACTCAACGGGATACAACTACACACCTATTAGAATGCCTAACGTAATAATAATAAGTACTTAAAAGGCAATAATAAGTGCTGGTGAGGATGTAGAGCAATTGGTGCTCCCATACGCTGCAGGGGGAAATGCAAAATGTTGCCACTTTAGAAAACAGTTTGACATTTAGTTGTAAACTTAAAAATACATTTGTTATATGACCTACCATCACATTCCTAAGTATTTATTCAACAGCAATGACAACTTATTTTTACATAAAAATCTTTACATGGATGTTTAATGTCAGCTTTATTCAACAGCACCAATAAGTGGAAACAACTCATTTATGTGTCATTCAACCAGTCAATGCATGAACTAGCTGTGGTACTTTTATACAACTGTATACTACTCTGCAATTAAAAGGAATAAACAATTTTATCATACAACAATATAAACTGAACCTAAACTCACTTTATTAGGTGAAAGAACCCAGACTTCAGAAGCTATATAATGCATTAATCCATTTATATGGCACTTTGGAACCAAAGACAGATCAATGTGCTAGGGATTGGAAGGTGAACAAAGGAGTTAAGAAATGAAGGGTAACACACGGGAATATTTAAGGTGATGGAACTATTCCATATAAAACTATGGTGGAGTATATATGACTTCATGCATTTGTCAAAACCCATAGACATATACTGCACAAAGAGTAAATTTTATTGTATGTAACTTTTAAAAAATCAACCAGGATGAGAAGGGAAAGATGAAATGCAGACTGTGACAAATGAAATGAACTACATTACAAATGAATAAAGAGGGCAAGGAATAAATGAACTCAGGTAAGTAATTTTAGAAAAGAAGTGATTTGACTAGATACTACAAAAAGAAATTGTTTGTTTTGAGACAAGATCTTGTTATGTCATCCAGACTAGAGTGCAGTGACATGATCATGGAGTCTCTACCTCCTCAACTCGAGTGATCTTCCCACCCCGGCCTCCAGAGTAACTGGGACTACAGACATGTGCCACCACACCCAAATAATTTTTGTATTTTTTGTAAAGACAGGGTTTTGCCTTGTTGCCCAGGCTGGTCTCAAACCCCTAGGTTCAAGCAGTCAACCCACCTTAGGTCTCCTAAAATGCTGGGATTATAGGCGTGAGTCATCGTGCCTGGTCCAGAAATAGTTTTATACTACCATTGAACTCTAGTTGGTAAATTTGTTTCTCCCAGGAGTGTGGTTTATCAATTCTGAGACTATATGTATACTAGGCTGAAACAAATCGGTAAATAGCTGCGATAACCAGAGCTGTATTTCTCTAGAAGAAAGAAGTTACAAATAAGGAAGAAATGCAAGAAGGAGCCCTGTGGTTCTGGATTAGAGTTGAAGGTATCTGTATGAACTCATGATAGTTTAGATTGGTATAATCTGAGCAACATAATAAATAATATTGGGTTATAACCCCAACAATAATATGGGTACCCATGAGTTCACATGAATATCAGTAGAAAGCTGAATAAATAAATGGAAGAGAAGTGATACTACAATAATTGCTGCAAGTGCCAACAGACACATGAAAAAATGCTCATCATAACTGGCCATCAGAGAAATACAAATCAAAACCATAATGAGATACCGTCTCACACCAGTTAGAATGGCAATCATTAAAAAGTCAGGAAACAACAGATGCTAGAGAGGATGTGGAGAAATAGGAACACTTTTACACTGTTGGTGGGACTGTAAACTAGTTCAACCATTGTGGAAGACAGTGTGGCGATTCCTCAAGGATCTAGAACTAGAAATACCATTTGACCTAGCCATCCCATTACTGCGTATATACCCAAAGGATTACAAATAATGCTGCTATAAAGACACATGCACACGTATGTTTATTGCAGCACTATTCACAATAGCAAAGACTTGGAATCAACCCAAATGTCCATCAATGATAGACTGGATTAAGAAAATGTGGCACATACACAGCATGGAATGTTATGAAGCCATAAAAAAGGATGAGTTTATGTCCTTTGTAGGGACATGGATGAAGCTGGAAACTATCATTCTCAGCAAACTATCGTAAGGACAGAAAACCAAACACTGCATGTTCTCACTCGTGGGTGGGAATCAAACAATCAGAACACTTGGACACAGGAAGGGGAACATTACACACTGGGGCCTGTTGTGGGGTGGGGGAGGGCGGAGGGATAGCATTAGGAGATATACCTAATGTGAGTGACGAGTTAGTGGGTATAGCACACTAACATGGCACATATGTAACAAACCTGCACATTGTGCACATGTACCCTAGAACTTATAGTAATAAAAATAATTGCTGCAAACAAGATTCACTAATTGCTGCTAAAATTAGTGAGTGAAAATTTAGAAAGAAACAGGAAAATCATCTCCCTCCAGATATTTGTTAATTATGAGGCATACCCCCATATTTATTAATTGCAAATGTAAAAAATAGTAGCTTTACAGTGAATAAACCTGGTAGATACCACTTTATCTGAGTGATCAAAGTTAATATTAGCAGTAATATATAATGACATTATGTATCCTCTGAGAGGGGCACATCACTTCTATGTGATCCTTCACAGTACTGTACTGCATAACCTCAATTTAATCATGAGAAAACATCAGACAAACCCCAATTGAAGGTCATTCTACAAAAGTATCAAGGTCATGAACTGATAAGAAAATAATGAAGTGTCACAGATTAGAGATTCAGGAGAAATGACAACTAAATTCAGTGCAGGACCCTGGACTGGATCTCGAAACAGAAAAGGGACATTGATGAAAAAACTGGTAAAATACAAATAAAGTCTTAAGTTTAATCAATAGTATTGCACCAATGTTAATTTCTTAGCTTTGATAATTGTTCAGTGGTTAAGAATAAATAAAATAGGTGAAGGGAATTCCAGATACTCTCTGTCCTTTAGTACTTCACAATTTTTCTAATTTTAAAATGATATCTAAATAAAAAAATCAAAAATGACAAGTAATTTATATACTTTAATCCTAGAGATGCCATTTAAATATATACAACAATATAAAAGTATACAGAACTTTTCATGACCTTGTTTAACATTCTGAATTTTGTACTTCAAAAATCCATCAGCTTATTTCTATAATTTCTATTTTTTTAACAATGAGATAAAAGGAAAGGTTTTAAACTAAGATTTATAAACTCTTCTATTCAAGTAACAGATTGTGGGGGTGTAGTTTTTATTCAACAAAATGAAAAGCCAAATTAGATATAATCATCACCAGATTGTTTTATCTCTTTAATTTTTAAACTACTAGAGGCATCTTTCTATGCTGAACAGAATTTTGAACAGATAAATGTAACTTATGGAACTGGTTCTTATGAATATCACATTGAGGCAAATTTGCAGTTATTATTTTTATACTTCTCCCTAACTTGGACTTCGGCATTGGCATATCTTATGTCTTTTTGTTTGTTTTTTTGAGACAGAGTCTCACTCTGTCACTCAGGCTGGAGTGCAGCGGCAGCATTTAGGCTCACTGCAACCTTCCCAGCCTCCGAGGCTTGAGCCTCTTAGGCTCAAGCTATTCTCCTGCCTCAGCCTCCCAAGTAGCTGGGATTACAGGTGCATAACAACATGCCTGGCTAATTTCTGCATTTTTAGTAGAGATAGGGTTTTGCCATATTGCCCAGCCTGGTCTTGAACTCCTGGCCTCAAGCAATCCTTCCACCTTGGCATCCCAAAGTGCTAGGATTACAGGTGCGAGCCACGGCACTCAGCGTAGCATTCCATATGTGTTTCTTATCTATCTGTTCATCCTGGGTATAAATTAAATAATATGTAAGAATAAAATCAACATAACTAAGAATTATGATGGTCCCAACATTAAAGTTCGACTGTCATCAGCAACCTCATCTTATTTGAGCTTATTAACTGCTATAAATTCTCATTTCCTAAGTATTCAGAGGTTCTCCCATTATTCCTTTTTAAAATAAAATACAATATATATATATATTTTTGTTTGATTCAAAAATACACATTACAACAGATGTCATTTGGATGTTCACAAACTGTTTGAAAAACACCATCCTGGTTAGTTGATAAAAAGTTAGCCATTTTGAACCCTCAGCATCTTAAATAAAAGAAAATCAATTTTCTAACATTTAAGATAGTTTTAATTACAGATAACAAGACAAAAACCCCAAAGTAAGATGGTTCTAGAGTTTATTTCACTTAATGAAAACCTTAAAATCCCAGGTTCTTTATATATTTCTTTTGCCACATTTTCCTGAAGCATTTCCAGACATAATATTGTCCAAATAAGTCTATTCCTCTGTGTCACCTTTTAAAACTGAAGAAATCTTTTCAGAAGTTTCTCCCCATCCGGTTGACATCCTTTCATGTCTCATTGGCCAGAATTATGTCACTTTTCCACTCCTAAACTAGTTACTGGCAGTAAACCAATTTGCTAATCTAGGATTGACTCCTTAATTGAGAATGTAGTCATTTGCCCTGAAAGCTGGATCCTTAGATAAAGTTAGTTTGTGTTGACAAGAAAGATTGGGTTAATGGGCATTGAGTGGGCAGCCCACTGTGTCTACTAAAAGTATCCTGTGGAAGGAATTTGAGTTTACAAAATTCTCCAGGGATGGGGAGTGCATAAGTAATAAGCAAAATTCAGTGTTTGGAGAGATTTGAGAGAACTATATCTGATACTCTATGAATGTACCCAAACTAGGAAGACTTGGAGTTTATGTCATCAGAAATAGCTGCCTGGGAAAGGTAACTCATGGAGTGGATGGGGCTGGAGGGTTGTGGAATTGGAGTAGCAGAGACAGGGGAGATCACGAAAGGCCTCCTATTTTACACAAAGGAATTCCTGAGCCACACTGGAGTAGATTGAAGGCAGCTGAAGGCTTTTAAACACATAAGGGACATTATGAAATTTGCCTTTAGGAAAAACTGCACTGTGCAGCAAGGACAGACTGCTCCCCCCTCTGACATTTTATGCTCTTTATTATCTGATCTTATTTAGCACTTAGCATTCACGTTCTGATATGAGCTAGTTTTCATGTATGAAATAAATGGAATCTTATCTCCTAAACTACATTATAAATTCTAAGAAGGCAGAAACGACTGGCTATTTACTCAGTCGTGTGCCTCTCAATACATAGCAGAGTGACTTGCATCTAGAAAGTGCTCATTTTGTTGTCCTTTGTTAACTACTTCCTTCTCATTCCATCTACAAAGCTGCACTAGCCACAACTCTGGATGTCAATGAAGTACATTTGAAAAATGTAGGAGCTGGACTCAGCTAGATTAGGGTTTGTACCTCAGGTTGCTCATAGGTAAAACTGGTCATTGTGGTAAAACAGATCATCATCCCTTTATTTCAGATTTTAAGAATTATCCGTCTTTCAGGTACAGTATCTACATGTCAAGGACTGGATGAATAAAGATTTATCTTGCTTATTTCTTTAATTATATTCTTCCTAATTGGAATATAACCTCTGACAACAAGGACTTTGCTTGTCTGGCTCATTGTAGTAGTTAAGGGCAAAGAGCAGAGACTGACACATAATAACACTCAATAAAGTATCTGAATTATTAATTGAAGGAAGGGCTGCAGAAATGACTCTCTATACAATATTTAAAGATAATAGCACATTGAAGTGAGCCTTGGGCAAATAGACAGTGATCTTAGGCCTTTAATTTGATAATCCTAGATGAAATAAAATGATTAAAGGTCATTTTATTTTCATTTATGTAAGCAGGAAAAAGCCTTAGGTGCCTATGTTATTTTCTAAATACCCCTGAATATTGACTCAACTGATTACCCCTCCCTTGCTCCCACAATGTCTATGCATCTTCCTCCTCCACTTTGTTTCTGCAAGGATCTGCAAGACCAGAGCCTGAGCCATTCAGCTCCTTCTTGTCTCCTGGTCTACACAAATGTGTAGAAAATTAGAAGAGAATTCTGTAGAATAGAACAGTGCTTCTCAAACCTGGCTACATATGAGAATCACCTGATAGCCTTTTAAAATAAAATACCCTTGCTCCACTTAGTATCAAAATCTCTGAGATAAAGTTCTAAAAATGTTTTCATGTGATTTTATTTGTTACATTTTAAGTTCTGGGGTACATGTGCAGAACGTGCAGGTTTGCTACATAGGTATACATATGCCATGCTGATTTGCTGAAGCCCTTAATCAGTCATCTACATTAGGTATTTCTCCTAATGTTATCCCTCCCCCAGGCCCCCACACCCTTGACAAGCCCTGGTGTGTGATGTTCCCCTCACTATATTCATGCGTTCTCATTGTTCAACTCCCACTTATGAGTGAGAGCCTGCAGTGTTTGGTTTCTGTTCTTATGTTAGTTTGCTGAGAATGATGTTTTCCAGCTTCATCCATGTCCCTGCAAAGGACATGAACTCATCCTTTCTATGACTGATAGTATTCCATGATGTATATGTGCCACATTTTCTTAATGCAGTCTATCATGGATGGACATTTGGGTTGGTTCCTAGTCTTTACTATTGTGAACAGTGCTCCAATAAACATACATGTGCATGTGTTTTTATAGTGGAATGATTTATAATCCTTTGGGTATATACCCAGTAACGGGATTGCTGGGTCAAATGGTATTTCTGGTTCTAAATCCTTGAGGAATCACCACACTGTCTTCTACAATGGTTGAACTAAATTATATTTCCACTAACAGTGTAAAAGTGTTCCTATTTCTCCACAGCCTCTCTAGCATCTGTTGTTTCCTGACTTTTTAATGATTGCCATTCTAACTGGTGTGAGACGGTATCTCATTGTGGTTTTGATTTGCATTTCTCTAATGATCAGTGATGAGTTATTTTTTATTTTTTTATTTTTTTACGTTTTTGGGCTGCATAAATGTCTTCTTTTGAGAAGTGTCTGTTTATATACTTTGCCCACTTTTTGATGTTTTTTTTTTATTGTAAATTTGCTTAAGTTCTTTGTGTCTGGATATTAGCCCTTTGTGAGATGGATAGATTGCAAAAAATTTCTCCCATTCTATAGGTTGCCTGTTCACTCTGATGATAGTTTCTTTTGCTGCGCAGAAGCTCTTTAGTTTAATTAGATCCCATTTGTCAATTTTGGCTTCTGTTGGCATTGCTTTTGGTGTTTTAGTCATGAAGTCTTTGCCTATGCCTATGTCCTGAATGGTATTGCCTAGCTTTTCTTCTAGGGTTTTTATGATTTTAGGTCTTATATTTAAATCTTTAATCCATCTTGAGTTAATTTTTGTGTAAGGCGTAAGGAAGGGGCCCAGTTTCAGCTTTCTGCATATGACTAGCCAGTTTTCCCAACAGCATTTATTAAATAGGGAATTCTTTCCCCGTAGCTTGTTTTTGTCAAGTTTGTTAAAGATCAGATGGCTGTAGATGTGTGGTGTTATTTCTGAGGCCTCCGTTTCTGTTCCATTGGTCTGTACATCTGTTTTGGTACCAGTATCATGCTGCTTCGATTACTGTAACCTTGTAGTATAGTTTGAAGTCAGTTTGCATGGTGCCTCTGGCTTTGTTCTTTTTGCTTAGGATTGTCTTGGCTATAAGGGCTCTTTTTTGGTTCCATATGAAGTTTAGTTTTTTCTAATTCTGTGAAGAAAGTCAATGGTAGCTTGATGGGGATAGCACTGAATCTATAAATTACTTTGGGCAGTATGGCCATTGTCACAATACTGATCCTTCCTATCCATGAGCATGGAATGTTTTCCCATTTGTTTGTGCTTCCTTTTATTTCCTTGAGTAGTGGTTTGTAGTTCTCTTTGAAGAGGTCCTTTATATCCCTTGTAAGTTGGATTCCTATGGTTAAAAATTCTCTTTGCAGCAATTGTGAACGGGGGTTCACTTGTGATCTGGCTCTCCGTTATTGGTGTATAGGAATGCTTATGATTTTTGCATATGGATTTTGTATCCTGAGACTCTGCTGAAGTTGCTTATCAGATTAAGGAGATTTTGGGCTGAGACGATGGGATTTTCTAAATGTACAATCATGTCATTTGCAAACAGAGACAATTTGACTTCCTCTCTTCCTATTTGAATACCTTTATTTCTTTCTCTTGCCTGATTGCCCTGGCCAGAACTTCCAATACTATGTTGAATAGGAGGGATGAGAGAGGGCACCCTTATCTGGGCTGATTTACAAAGGGAATGCTTCCAGCTTTTGCCCATTCAGTATGATACTGGCTTTGGGTTTGTCATGAATAGCTCTTATTATTTTGAGATGTGTTTCATCAATACCTAGTTCATTGAGAGTTTTTAGTATTAAGTGGTGTTGAATTTCATTGAAGGGCTTTTCTGCATCTCTTGAGATCATCACGTAGTTTTTATCATTGGTTCTGTTTATGTGATGGATTATGTTTATTGATTTGCATATGGTGAACCAGGCTTGCATCCCAGGGATGAAACTGACTTCGTCTTGGTGGATAAGCTTTTTGATGTGCTGCTGGATTCAGTTTGCCAGAATTTTATTGAGGATTTTTGCATCGATATTCATCAGGCATATTGGCCTGATATTTTCTTTGTTTGTTGTGTCTCTGCCAGGTTTTGGTGTCAGGATGACGCTGGCCTCATAAAATGAGTTAGGGAGGATTCCCTCTTTTTCTGTTGCTTGGAATAGTTTCAGAAGGATTGGTACCATCTCCTCTTTGTACTCCTGGTAGAATTTGGCTGTGACTCTGTCTAGTCCTGGACTTTTTTTGTTGGCAGGCTATTAATTACTGCCTCAGTTTCAGAACTTGTTATTGGTCTATTCAGGGATTTAACTTCTTCCTGTTAAACTTCTTCCAGTTAGACTTAGGAGGATGTGTATGTCCAGGAATGTTTTCATGTGATTTTCATAAGCATCCAGAGTTTAGAACCATAGGAATAATGTTTTCCAGAGCGTTTAGTTTATGTATCATTTTAAATATACCCCAATACATCATTTTTGGTAGACAGGCATGCACAAGGTATATTTTCGCTTTCTATTTAATATGATAAACATAAAAGTAATTACACATCTCAGTAATTTTCCAAATAAACATAGCCGTGTAAGAGTAGTGAGATCATAAATATAACATATTGGGCATCCTAGAAGCCCCCTCATGTCCCCTTAATTAAAACCCCCCTTTTTACTCGCTACCCCCTCTAATGGTAGCCACTATCCTGATGTTAGCCTGAATTTATTTTGCTTGTTTTTACTTCCTAGAAATAAAATAATACAGTATGTATTATTTTGTTTCTGGTTCGAGATGCCTTTTTTAAGTAAGAAATGATGTAGTCCAGATCACTTGGTTTAATAATCTCATTTAAATCCAATAAAATTCAGAAAAATGTTGAAAAGTTATAGAGACATAGTAGGGAAGAATGATTTAAAGCAGGTGCTAGGTTATATGAATTTGTGTTTATACCATTGCTTTTCTACTCATAGGTGTTGTGACCCTGGGCAATGATTCAGCTCTCTAGGCCTCAGTTTATTAATCTGTAAAATATGGTTAATAACAGTGCTGTATCATGTGATTGTTTGAGGTTTATATAAGGCAATATGTGTAAAGTATTGAGCTCTCTGTTGGGGTATAGAGGAAGCTTTAGTAACTGTTAACATTTGTTATTTGTGATTACTTAAGAAAGATTAAGTGAAAGCCATTAACCTCACATTAAAAATAGGAATATAATCTTAAAAATAGAAGGCCAGTGGATACACAGAGTATAGTCTGAAGTTAGCCATGGATTAGGTAAACTTCTCATAATACCATTGTAGGCAAGATAGGGAAATTGGTCTTAATGACATCTCCTCTAAAAAGAATAGTACTGGGTTCTAAATCATGGACTAGATCAAAACCACCAGGGTGTGTGTTCTACAATAAATAAAAATGTCCTGGCACTAGTCCCACCATAAACCAAATGAATTAGAATTACTTGAGGTGTTCTACGGGAATCTACACTTTGAAAAAGCTCCCTTCATGACTCTGATTCACTTCCAAACTGTAAATACTGGTCTGTACTGCATAGTTCCAAAGAGCAAGTGCTTCATCCTGGATGCTGTTAAAGCTTCAGTGATTAATTTAGTGCTTGGTGTATAATCTTTTCTCAATAAATGTGTATTTGCTGAACTGTGAAAGAGATCTCTGAAACTCTTAACGCATATCATTATGCTGTCCAACATTATCATCAGCAATTTGAAAGAAAACGTTGATGGCATGCTTAACAGATTTACCAATGTCAGAAAAGAGGGAATATATAAATGCCAAATGTAAGGAAAATACAAATGTGAGGAGATACACTTAAATTTTTAAAAATGTCATCACTAATTAATCAGCATTTCATGTAAAATGGAATTAAGGATTTAGTTCCTTATCAACAAAATAAATGGTATCTTCAGATGCACTAATAAATGGGGAATAGCTTGCTATTTGTCTGTTTAGGGGTCAGTTAACAATAAGGCAAAATCTGGCCCACTTCTTGTTTATGTAAATGAACTTGTATTGGAACACAGTGTATTTATTCACCTATATATTGGCTATGGCTGCTTTCTCACTACAATGGTAAAGTTGCGTATTTGTGATTGAGACCATATAGCTGAAAGAATTTGCTATATGCCCCTTTTTTAAAATATATATATATATATATATATATATATATATATACTTTAAGTTCTGGGATACATACGCAGAACATGCCGGCTTGTTACATTGGTATACATGTGCCATGCTGGTTTGCCGCATCCATCAACCCATCATCTACATTAGGTATTTCTCCTAATGCTATCCCTCCACTAGCCCTCTACCTCCTGACAGGCCCTGGTGTGTGATGTTCCTCTCCCTGTGTCCATGTGTTCTTTTTGTTCAACTCCCACTTATGAGTGAGAACATGCAGTGTTTGGTTTTCTGTTCTCGTGTTAATTTGCTGAGAATGATGTTTCCCAGTTTCATCCATGTCCCTGCAGAGGACGTGAACTCATCCTTTTCTGTGGCTGCATAGTATTCCATGGTGTATATGTATGACATTTTCTTTATCCAGTCTGTCATGGATGGGCATTTGGGTTGGTTCCAAGTCTTTGCTATTGTGAACAGTGCTGCAGTAAATATATGTGTGCATGTGTTTTTATAGTAAAATGATTTATAATCCTTTGGATATATATCCAGTAACGGGATTGCTGGGTCAAATGGTATTTCTGGTTCTAGATCTTTGAGGAATCACCACACTGTCTTCCACAGTGGTTAAACTAATTTACACTCCCACCAACAGTGTAAAAACGTTCCTATTTCTCCACATCCTCTTCAGCACTATCTGCCCTTTTACAGAAAAAGCTTAAACTCTAGCCTCTTCCATGTCTCATTCTCTGCATCTTTCATAGTAATAGGAGCTCCAAATATTTTGTGGGCATATGGATACCTAGGTTAAAGATTACATTTCTTGGCACCCTTTCTATCAGGCATTTCATGTGACTATATTCTGGCCAGTGAAGAAATATAGACCTGATGGCTGAAGCTATAGCAGCCATCTTGATTCATGCTTTGAAAGCATAGGTTTGGTGGTCTGGACCTGGAAGGGACCAAAGTCCTTAGGTGCCTGATGACTTTGTGGATCCACTGTACCAGCCCTTCCTGCTACCTTCAAGACTATTTTTTTTTTTTTTTGTACATAAAGAAAAACAATATTGGGCGTTTGATCCACTGTGCATTTGGGTGTTCAGGTACTTATCTTTGCACCTATTCTAACTGATACAGATGTATAATGTCCAGATCTTAGAGTTGATTGTGCTGGTTCAAGCACATAAGGGTTTTTTTTTTTTTTTTTTTTTTTTTTTTTTTGCCTTTTAATGTCAGAGAACTCTCCATCATTAGAAGATTTTAAGAAGATCTAGAATACCACCTGTCAGACAAGTGATGCAGAGTTCCCTGAATTGGATGGAGGTTAAACTATATGACCTCTAAGATTTTAAGTTAGGTATTCCTGGACCACATTTTTCTTTATTAATGGAAAGTGTTAAATGGGTTCTTAGTTCAAGCACTTAAAATGATTAAAGTAACCAGCCAGAAAGCCAAACTGCCAAAATGGAAAGTGCAGAGGGAGTAAAATATCAGCAGAATTTTAACTTTCTTTTTACAGAAAAGCAATGATTCGAATAGTACATTAGGCTCTCATTGAGGAAAACATTGACACTACAGCAGATGACAAAACCTCCTGTCCAATAAATTGGAGATACCCATTTCCATAGAATTTCTGGGGCAAGTGAACAATATCATTATTCCATATGGGTGATTCCTTTCTGCATAAAATGTGTTTTATTATATTTTATATTTTTATAGAACTGTAGTTAAATTAAGCTCAGCATGAACACAGATAATCTATAAATAATGATGTATCTATATTAACTAAACATAAAGAAATAGGAAGCTATTTGACTAGTAAAGAATAATAGTTAAGGATTGTGTGACTTTGGTACAAACATACCTTCCTTCTTTTGTTGATGCCCCTTTATTTTTACTTTTGCAGGATTTATTGTAAAGGTAATTTCCTCAGTCTTCCTGCCATAAACCAGAAGGACAAACCCCATTTTCTCATTAGTTGTTCTCATAGTATCATGTATTTTTTTCTGAGTAGTTATTGCAAATATAATTAATTGGTTATTTGATCCCCTCCTAGCAGACTGTAAGCACCTCGTGCACTATGGCAAAGTTCATCTCAATCTCTTTGTATCCACAGACTCTAAAGCAGTGCCTGGCAGAGAAAGACAGTCAATAAAAACTTGTTGAATGATGACGATGCAATCAGGAAATATAATTCAGTTCTTTATTATACACTATATCCATGTTGTGATGCAGGTTTAGGCTTCTCAATTTCAAATAACCTGAGTCAGAATTAGCCTTCCTGAAAGAAAAAATGTGCATCTTAACTAAGAGCAACAGCCACATCAACAACACAAAACGAGATATCCTAGTAAACATCTTAGAAACCCTTTCTATATTTGGGGAGTTCCCCAACTAATGAGATTGCTTCCCACAAGTGAGGATCACAATGGCAGATACTGAAGCTTGGGAGTGGATAATTGACATAGATTGAGCGATCTGATTAATAAGCTTTTTTAAAAATTCAAGAAATGCAGCTTTTGTTGCTCGGATTAAGAACACACATATAAAATTTGATACCAGATGTGGGCTATTCCACAGCAGAAGGAAAAAGATTTGAAGTGATGAGAATGGAAAGAATAAAGACTAGGAGTGGGCTCAAAACCTAAATTTCTTCTCATTAAGTTTCATCAACCTACTGCCATTGATGAATTTTAATTTTTCAATAGCACCAGCTAATCAAACCTTAACTCTTTGGGGGGCCAGCCAAGTGGAGGGTGTCAAACTGATTGCATGTAACACATTTAACAACGAAACGAGCTTCAATTTTTCCATATTGGAACAAATAGCTATATTAGTTTGGACTTTTTTGCCCCGCCTATCCTGCTTTTTCCAACAACAATCCATGAAATTACTGAATGCCCTATCCCACACAATGATATCATTTATAGAATTAATTATTACTTGGAGTTATGCCTAAGACATAATTAAGGTGATAAAATAATTGTCATTGACTTTACTAGTCTTACCACATACTGCTTCATCCAGAAACAACTGGTTGCATAAAGCAGTATGATGTCTTATTAAAGTATGTTTTACAATATTAGCTACAGACAACTTACAAGACTGATGTATCATCTTACAAAGTGATATATACTCAGAACCAAAACCAAATACACTTACTTCTTTACTTCTAAGTTGATATTTAGAAGGCCCCAAATAAGCGTGTGCGAATATAAGCTATTTCCTTTTAACCTGTGTGTCTTTGAAAGAAGGACCTGAAGCCACATGCAGTGACTCACGTGTGTAATCCCAGCACTTTGGGAGACCAAAGCAGGCAAATCACCTGAGGTCAGGAGTTGAAGACTAGCCTGACCAACATGGAGAAACCCCATCTCTACTAAAAACACAAAATTAGCCGGGCATGGTAGTACATGCCTATAATCACAGTTACTCAGGAGGCTGAGGCAGGAGAATCGCTTGAACCCAGGAGGCAGATGTTGCAGTGAGCTGAGATTGCACCATTGCTTTCTTGCCTGGGCAATAAGAGTGAAACTCCATCTTTAAAAAAGAGAGAGAGAGAGAGAGAGAGAGAGAGAGAAGGACCTGTATAAAAGCTTGTGTAAATCTTTTATTTGCTGAGTGAACTTGGGAGCAGGAAAGAGTAGCAGAAGGATTGAATTAGAATGAATGTGGCAAACCCAAAACAAGTATGCATTTTTAAGTCAGTCACCACTGTGGGCAAAAAGTACTTAAACTTGCAGTACATTCTAAGAAGGCGTATGAAATGCATCTCAGAAGTGGCTCCTGGAAACAAAAATTATGGAAACTTTTATTCATGGGCTTCCACTTCTACTGGAAAAACGTGATTTAAGAGTTTTGACTCACCCTTCTGGACTCCACATGAATGAGTGCTGAATAGACTCCTGCATTACCTGTAACATAGCATCAGAGATGCTCTGGTACAAGAAACAAGAAGGACATGACACAGGCTCAAGATGAAGGATTTCATGTTGCATCTACACAAAGTCCACTGAAGCCTGTGGAACTGGTCACCATTGCAGGGGCTTGAGTGAGAGTGAGGCCTGAGAGAATTTGAAGGGCACACTAGGAATGCTTGACAGAGTTACTGTCTCAGATTCATTTAACAACCCATGAGACTCAAAAATGTTTGCTCCCAGGTCTATGACTCTGAGTTTGGATGACTTGGAAATCTTAGTGCTAAGGAAGAAATGCTTCTGCTGGGGGTCACAACAATATCTCAACTGAATTGGAAACACCATCATCAATTTTAGAAAAATGAGTGTGAGTTCTTGTTTTTGTGCTTTCTTGCTCTTTTCTTTCCATCGATTCAGATATTTTAGATGTAGTATGTTAATGATGGATAACATTACAATTTAATCTACAGATTATACATTATTGAGAGAGGATTGTAACAGAACTATAGAAATAATTAGCCAGAGTCCTGGCCTTAGTGCTGAATGAAGTGACTGAGGAAAATATTGGCCATTATCTGCTATTAGAAAAGACTATTTTTGAATTACAAGGGACAATTGCATTGTAGGTTAGGCAGGATTTTTTAATTTAATATTTATGAATTTGAAAAATTATGTTGGTGTTGGTCACACAAATGAGCAGATTGTAGAGATAATGAAATTCTGTTTGCTGCCATGCCTGTGGATTCTCCTTCCTATTTGTGGGAAATTCTCTGCCGTATGAGTCCATTGGGAGGCAGAGTCTCTTCCTTAGTAAACTAAATAAAAATGTCATGAGCTTGCTTTTTCAGCCTCCATTCCATCTAAGGTATTGGCCGCTTATCTAGATTCTGCCAGAATTTTCATTTGCTCTAGATATAGAATACAGGATCAAGGTTCTTTTCAATTAACTACAATTAAGATTCCTTATTGATATGCATTAAGTTGGGGAAATAAGACAACTTCTACTCAGAATGACTATATATATAGGATTTGTATATACATATATATATAGAAAGAGGGAGAGTGTTTATATAATTCATTATATATGTTGTTTATATGTGAAAAACCGATCTGTTAATTAGCTTGACTGTAGTATTCATTTCATTATATATATATGTACATCAAAACATCATATTTTATATCTTAAACATATACAATAAATATATAAAAGAAAGCAGGCCATTTCCTGTATGAACTGTGTTAATGAAAAGAACCACATACCTGGGAGTGTAAATTAGTACAGCGATTTTGGAAAATAGTATGGAGATTTCTCTTAAAACTAAAAATAGAACTACCATACTATCCAGCAATCCCACTATTGGATATTTATACAAAGAAAAACCAGTTTATCAAAGGGATACCTGTACTTATGTGTAAACCCCAAAACTATAAAAACCCTGGAAAGCAACCTAGGCAATACCATCCTAGACATAGATATGACACAGGCAATGATTTCATGACGAAGATGCCAAAAGCAATTGCAACAAAAGCAAAAATTGACAAATGGCATCTAATTAAACTAAAGAGATTCTGCACTGCAAAAGAAACTGTCAATAGACTAAACACACAACCTACAGAATGAGAAACTTTTTGGAAACTGTGTATTCGTCCATTTTTATGCTGCTGATAAAGATATACCCAAGACTGGACAATTTACAAAAAGAGGTTTAATGGACTTACAGTTCCACATGACTAGGAAGGCCTCACAATCATGGCAGAAGGCGAAAAGCATTTGCATGGCAATGGCAAGAGAGAGAGCTTGTGTAGGGAAACTCCCATTTTTGAAACCATTAGATCTTGTGAGACTTATTTACTATCCCAAGAACAGCACAGTAAAGAACTACCCCCATAATTCACTTACTTTCCACCGGGTTCCTCGAACGACACGTGGGAACTGTGGGAGTTACAATTCAAGATGAGATTTGGGTTGGGGATACCATCAAAACATATCATTCAGTACCCGGCCCCTCCCAAATCTCATGTCCTCACCTTTCAAAACCAATCACACCTTCCCAACAGTCCCCCAAAGTCTTAACTCATTTTAGCATCAACTGCAAAGTTCACAATCTAAAGTCTTATCTGAGATGAAGTAAGTCCCTTCCAGCTATGTGCCTGTAAAATCAAAAGCAAGTTAGTTTCTTCTTGGATACAATGGGGGAAAAGGCATTGGGTAAATACAGCCATTCCAAATGGGAGAAATTGGCCAAAGTAAAGGGACTACAGGCCCCATGCAAGTTCAAAATCCAGAGGGGTGGTCAAATCTTAAAGCTCCAAAATCGTCTCCTTTGACTCTATGTCTCACATCCAGGTCACAGTGATGCAAAAGGTGGATTCCCATGGTCTTTGGCAGCTCCACCCCTGTGTCTTTGCTGGGTACAGTTTCCCTCCCAACTGCTTTCATGGGCTGGTGTTGAGCGTCTGCCTTTTCCAGGCATACAGTGCAAGCTGTTGGTGGATCTACAATTCTGGGGTCTGAAGGATGGTGGCCCTCTTCTCACAGCTCCACTAGGTGGTGCCTCAGTAGCGACTCTGTGTGGTAGTTTTGACTTCACATTTCCCTTCTGCACTGCTCTGAGGTTCTCCATGAGGGCCCTGCCCTTGCAGCAAACTTCTGCGTGGGAATCCAGGTGTTTCCAAACATCATCTGAAATCTAGGTGGATGTTTCCAAACCCCAATTCTTGACTTCTGTGCATTTGCAGACTCAGCAGCATGTGGAAGCTGATAAGACTTGTGCCTTGTACCCTCTGAAGTCATGGCCCAAGCTCTTCATTGGCCCTTTTTAGCCATGGTTGGAGCAGTTGGGATGCAGGGCACCAAGTCCCTCGGCTGTACACAGCACAGGGACACTGACCTGGCCCACAAAACCATTTTTTTTCCGTCTAGACCTCCTGGCCCATGATGGGAGGGGCTGCTGTGAAGATCTCTGACATGCCCTGGAGACATTCTCCCCATTGTCTTGGGGATTAACATTTAGTTTCTTGTTACTTATGCATATTTCTGTAGCTGGCTTACAGTTTTCCTCAGAAAATGGGATTTTATTTTCTATCCTATTGTCAGGCTGCAAATTCTCTGAACTTTCCTGCTATGCTTCCCTTGATAAAACTGAGTGCCTTTAACAGCACCCAGGTCACTTCTTGAATGCTTTGCTTGTTAGAAATTTCTTCTGACAGATACCATGAATCATTTCTTTCAAGTTCAAAGTTCCACAAATCTCTAGAGGAGGGGCAAAATGCTGCCAGTCTCTTTGCTAAAATATAACAAGAGTCACCTTTGCTCTAGTTCCCAAGTTCCTCATTTCAATCTGAGACCACCTCAGCCTGGACTTTATTGTCTATATTGCTATCAACATTTTGGATAAAGCTATTCAACAAGTCTCTAGAAAGTTCCAAACGTTCTCATATTTTTCTGTCTTCTTCTGAGCCCTCCAAACTGTTCCAACCTTTGCCTGTTACCCAGTTCCAAAGTAGTTCCACATTTTCAGGTATCTTTTCAGCAGCATCCCACTCTATTGGTACCAATTTACTGTATTAGTCTGTTTTCATGCTGCTGATAAATAAGTACCCAAGATTGGGCAATTTGCAAAAAAGAAATAGGTTTGATGAACTTACAGTTCCACATGGTTAGGGAAGCCTCACAATCATGGCAGAAGGTGAAAGGCACTTCTTACATGGCGACCACGAGAGAGAGCTTGTGTAGGAAAATTCCTGTTTTAAAAACCATCAGGTTTCCTGAGACTTATTCGCTATCAAGAGAAAGCATGGGAAAGATCCACCCCCATGATTCAATTACTTCCCACTCACCAGCTTTCTCACACTATACATGGGAATTGTGGGAATTACAATTTAAGATGAGATTTGGGTGGGAACATAGCCAATACATCTCATTATAGATCTGACAAACGTCTAATGTCTAGTATCTATAAGGAATTTAAACAAATTTACGAGAGAAAAACAACCTCATTAAAACTTGGGCAAAGGATACAAACAGACACTTTTCAAAAGAAGGCATACATGTGGCCAAGAAGCATATGAAGAAAAGCTCAACATCACTGATTATTAGAGCAATGCAAATCAAATATATAATGAGATACCATCTCATACCAGTCAGAATGGCTATTATTTAAAAGTCAAAAAATAACAGATGCTGGAGAGGTTGCAGAGAAAAAAGAATGCTTATACACTTGGTGGGAGTGTACATTATTAGTTCAACCATTGTGAAAAGCAGTGTGGTGATTCCTCAAAGAGGTAAAAACAGAACAACCATTTACCCCAGCAATCTCATTATTAGGTATATACTCAAAGAAATATAAATTGTTCTATCATAAAGACACATGCACATCTATGTTAATTGCAGCACTATTCACAATAGCAAAGATATGGAATCAACCTAAATGCCCATCAATGCTAGACTGGATAAAGAAAATGTGGTACATATACAGTATGGAAAACTATGCAGCCATAAAAAGGAATGAGATCATGTCCTTCACAGAAACATGGATAAAGCTGGAGGCCATTATCCCTAGCAAACTAATGCAGGAACAGAAAACCAAATACTGCATGTTCTCATTTATAAGTGGGAGCTAAATAATGAGAACACATGGACACATAGAGAGGAACAACACACACTGCGGCCTTTTGGAGGAGGGGAGAGGATCAGGAAAAATAACTAATGGGTACTAGGCTTAATAGCTGGGTGATGAAATAATCTGTACAACAAACTCCCTCTGAACTTAAAATAAAAATGTATATGTATATATACACACACACAATGAAATACTCCTTGGCCATAAAAAAGAATGAAATCCTGTTATTTGTGGCAACATGGACAGAAATTGGGGTCATTATGTTATAGAAATAAGCTAAGCACAGAAAGACAAATATTGCCTGTTGTCACTCACATGCAACCTCTCCAGTGTCTGGTTTTTTTTTTTTTTGGTTTTTTAATAATAGCCACTCTTACTAGTGTGAGATGGTATCCCATTATAGTTTTGATTTGCATTTCTTTAATAATCAGCGATGCTAAACTTTTCTTCACATGCTTGGCCACATGTATGTCTTCTTTTGAAAAGTGTTCATGACCTGTTGATGAACATGTGTGTCATGTTCATATGTGGGAGTCAAAAATGTTCTCTTATGGAGATACAGAGTAAAATTATAGTTACCAGAAGCTGGAAAGAGTGAGTGTTGGGTGGGGCATGAAGAGAGGTTAGTTAGTGGGCTTAAATGTATAGTTAGAAATAATTTCTTACGTGTAATAGCAGAATATGGTAACTATAGTTAACAACAATATATTGTATATTTAAAAGGAGCTGAAAAAGAGTACTTGAAATATTTCCAACACATAGAAGTGATAAATGTTCCAGGTGATGGATATTCTAAATACTTCAACTTGATCACTACACATTCTATGCATTTAATAAAATAGCATATGTTCCCCATAAATATATAAAAATGTGTATCAATTAAACAACCCATACGCCAACCATATAGGAAAAAAATGTAAAAGAAAATCTAAGGACAATGTTCTATTTTGTTCTCTCTCTCTCTCTTTTTTAACAGAATGCTTATAATACTGCTACTTTGACTTTTTCTAGTTTTATCTACAACTAACTTTTTAAAAGCTTAATAATAATTATTGTTAAAATTATCTTTTCACCCATCCTTTTGTGGAAAGTAAGAGGTCAAGAATATCTCTAGAGGAAAAGGAAAGATGAAAGGAATTACCCTGTAACAGTTAAGCACTGTCTGGACATAGTCCATAAACATTTTCCAGATTTTAATTTGGATTTACTCTCTAATTCTAGGTACATTAGTCTTATTTTGGAGGATTCGGGATTTTAAACTTTCTTCATACTTTTTATAGGAAATCTCAATAGATTGAAGGGAAATGTCCCTCTAAGCGTACAGGTATCTATGTTAGTAATTAAACATTATTTTTCACCATCATGTTGGAGATAAATGTAATTCATGCTGTGCTTCACCTCCAAATTTCCAGGGTGGAGGCATTCAATACTCTTAGCTTCTGACAGCACACAGCTAAACCCCTGGGATTACCCTCAGACAGAGGAAGCTGTGACACCCAAACTTACCTCATCCCTCCCTGGACATACCCCACATCTAGTGAATGGTTGATACAGGGTACAAAGACTCCCTCTCTTGCCTTGATTGGGAACATTCAACATTCATTGAGAGGCCATTTGTGTCCTGGCTCCTATGGGATTGACCGAGGCCTTGGTAACAACTACACCATGCTTCACCTTCTCCCTCAGCTCTCCTGCATTCTTTACTTCCATGTTGTCCCTTCCTCCCTCCCTTCCTTCCTCCCTCCCTCCCTTCCTCCCTTCCTTCCTTCCTTCCTTCCTTCCTTCCTTCCTTCCTTCCTTCCTTCCTTCCTTCCTTCCTTCCTCCTTCCTCCCTCCCTCCCTCCCTCCCTCCCTCCCTCCCTCCCTCCCTCTCTCTCTTTCTCTTTCTCTCTTTCTCTCTCTCTCTCTCTCTTTCTTTCTCTCTCTCTCTCTCTCTTTCTCTCTTTCTCTCTTTCTCTCTTTCTCTCTTTCTCTCTTTCTCTCTTTCTCTTTCTTTCTTTCTTTCTCTCTCTCTCTCTCTCTCTCTCTCTCTCTCTCTCTCTCTCTTCCCTCCCTTCCTTCTTTCCTTCCCTCCCTCTTCCTTTCTCTTTCTCTTCTCTCTCTCTCTCCCCTCTCTCTCTCTCTCAGGTTCTCTCTCTCTCTCAGGTTCCCTCTATCACCCAGGCTGAAGTGCAGTGGTCTGACTATCACTCACTCCAGTCTCGAATTCCTGGGCACAAGCCATACTCCCACCTCAGTCTCCAGAGAAGCTGGGACCACAGGCGTGTGCCACCTACTCAGCTTAATTCTTTTAATATAGAGAAGGGGTCTTCACTATGTTGCCCAGGTTGCTGTTAGACTCTTGGGCTCAAGCGATCTTCCTACCTCAGCCTCCCAAAGTGCTGGGATAATAGGTGTGAGCCACCATACCTGGCTCATGTTCTTTTGCACGCTTCTCAATAACTTTCTAACTCAGTCTGTTTCTTATTCTACAGTACAATCTGCATTACAGACAGGCCCACAAAATGGAGAGATGGACTAGTAAACCTTTTCTCCACGGTGCTACTGCTCTGCA
Source organism: Rhinopithecus roxellana (assembly GCF_007565055.1). Classification (NCBI taxonomy): domain Eukaryota; kingdom Metazoa; phylum Chordata; class Mammalia; order Primates; family Cercopithecidae; genus Rhinopithecus; species Rhinopithecus roxellana. The sequence continues at coordinate 58,108,369 of NC_044553.1, read as the reverse complement.
CAGGGAGAAACTATAACTGTGTGCCACTCTGTGGTCCATGGACCATGAGGGATTTCATCATGTGGGCTGAGGTTCAGACTCTCGGGTGTTTGATACATGATAGTTAGAAGCATAAAAACTTAGAACATAGCAAAGGTGAAAGAAAATGAAGTTAAAGTAGATCTCTCATGAGAACTGAAATTTCTATTTTCTTTGCAAAGATAATTGCTTTGTAGTAGTTTTTTGTTGTTTCTAGCAGAAAAATAACTAAAATAATTGTTTTCAGAAATGTGAATGTAGTAGTGATGGTTCCAAGGATTGAAAGTGCTTTGAGAATGAAACAGTAAATTGTTTCTCGGTCAAAGGCAGGATTAATAATCCATAGACTGTTGCTTTTGGAAATAATTTGTTAAAACAACAGAGAAGGAAAGTCCTAAAATAGGAATGGTCTGGGTCAGACTATGGTTGAACTGAGATGGTAAGGGAGCTTTTCAGAGATATTGTGACATTTGGCAAAACTGAACTATGTTGTGAGCCTGGTTATGGAGCAAGATCCTGAACTGGGAAGAGAGCATTTCCCCTTTCCTCTGAATGGAATACAGCTCACCAGTGACTGGCAGCTGTAGACAAGGGTTTTGGCTTTTTATTGTTTCCCCACAGTAGCCTCTCATTAGTTGAAACTCTAAATAGGAAAATTACTGGATTTTTCTTCTCCCTGTCCTCCTTTCTTAGCTTTTATAGCTCTGTGATTGAAACTACTGACCCTGGAAGCCAGAGTGCCCAGGACGTCTTGGCTCCACTGCTTGCTTACTTAGCTGCTGTGTGATTTTGATCAAGTCTCTCTCCATGCCTCAATACCTTCCTCTGGTAAAGTGGGAGCAGTAATAGTATCATACATGCCTTGTGAGTTTGTTTCAGTGATTTAATAATTTCTACATATCAGGCACTTCCTGCCTGGCCCATACTAAGCACTTAACACGTTAGCTAATCATTATCACTATTGTTATATTAACATTTTTTAAATTTTCAATATTTTGAAGGGTTATATAGACATTTACTGTCAATTAATGCATGAATAATAATAATTTTTGCCTTCTTTCCAATTATCCTACCTGTTGTTACAGTTTCCTTATCACATTTGCTCTGTTATAAATACTCATAAAATAGTTGCATGATAAAAACAGTATTGTGTTTGATTAGCTGTAACAAAGATTGTTCAAAGAACTGACAGGTAAGAGATCAAGGGGATAGTGAAGTGTTGTTAATTTGGGTGAAATGTGTCAATAAATTTTAAAAAGGAGAATAAGGAAGTAAGTAGGAAGGAACATGGCTGAGAAATATTTTAGGTATTTCTCTGCAAATAATTGAAAGAAAAAAATAAAAAGGACTTCAAGCCTTCAGACCTACAGCAAGAATATCTAATTGTTATATGTTTAATAGGAACTAAAATCGATTATAATTCAGTCAGCTAAAAAGAGGTGAGAGAAAAGGGAAATTAAATTAGGCTTCATGGAGTGTAGTTTTAAGTATGTGGTTTCAAGATAAATTAAGAACTATTTCACTTGTACATTAAATAATCTGTACTCTAGTTATATTAGAAATATCTTATAATTAACATTAGCAGTATTATTTCATAACTTCCAAAGCAATTTTACATAGATTGCTTTGTACATTTTGTGTCAAATAGTAAATATAAGAATACTTTTTGCTTGTGTAGCACATACACTATTGCATTTGATACTCCTGCTCCTAACATACATTGCCTCTTAATTTATTCTACTTATGCATCATTAAAGCTTTTGAACTTGTACTTACCTGGACAAGATATGCTGCTTAACACTTTGGTAATCCACCTATCTGGAGGATTTCTAATTCATCCTTCAAAGCCTTGTTACTGCAAGGCGGGGCCTTCATCTGCTGGACGTGTAAATTTGTTTGTGTGTGAGGGGATCGATGTAAGTCATCAAGAGAGCAGAAATTGGTATTTGGTTCCATGAGATCAACTAGGAAGCCTTGGACTTCCGTGAATCATTCCTTGCAGTACCCAATGTCCCCCCAATAAGCCAAATCCACATTCACAGGTGGAAAATTCACCGCTGAAAAAGAAGAGTAGCTTCTCTTGGGGCACTCAGTTTAGCCAGGAATCCCAATTTTGATAAGTTACACCATAGTTATGCAGACACTTAATGGACTGATTTTTTTTTTTAATTTCATGAAAATATAATACATTTAACATGACTTAAATTTAATGATAGCAAAGAACCTATAGTAAATCTGAAAAAATGCCTAAACTTTACTGTTTCTTCAACAAATTACATGACATTTTTCATAAAATTTTTCCAAACATATTATTCATAGCTTGAGTTTATTCTTTTTTAAATTATATATTTCTTAAATAGGTTAAGTTTCCAAGGAGCAAAATTGAGTCAGGTGTCCCATGGGAAGAAGAAAAGATTATGTTTACATAAGGATCAAAAAATTTGAAACATTTTTAATTTGTGAAACAGCTTTTAAAACTTTAGAAAGATTTTCTAAAAATAAATTGAGAAATGATCTGTAAATAAAATATTCATAAAAGAGTTAAACGATATAGTAACAAATACATCATGGAGAACTGATTAAAAATTGTGTCAATTATAATTCTAAAATGACATACTCAGTAATTCAAGTATCATCAGCCTTTCTAAATTACCAGACCAGTGGAGTTTGGGTTTCCTTTTCAGGAGACTCAGATATACATTTCCATCAAGTACACAGATTCAGGCTACATTTTAGCTTGCTTCATATTTGGACTATGACTTTCTTACACATGTTTATTTTTCCTTAGAATTTTAATTGTCTGTCTTACAGAAAAGGCATATGCCTTCCTCTTTTTATATTAATCAGAATCATTTTAATCATAAAATTTATGTAATTGTATCATTCATTCTTAAACATATTCTTCATAGAGCCTACTGACTTTTGGTTCAAATTTGTACCAATTTAATTTATGAATTTACACCTGTGCCAACTTAATTTATAAATCATGAATTGTAGTCTAACCTCTATCTCTTCTCCATGTAACTCAAAGAAAAGGGTAAGTTTCTGTTTTGTCTAAATCAATCAGAATAACCTTATTCTTCTTGCCCATGATTGGTTTAGGGATATGCGTGTCAGACAATTCTGGCCAATGAGAAATAAAGCTAAATCTGCAAAGACTTCTGGGATAGTTGTATTTGCTGATTAAAAGCAGAGAGAGGGAGTAGATAAAAAAAAATAGAAATTTTCTTTTATTCTGCTGAACTTGCTCATATTTAAATGTGATATCTGAACTGCACTGGCCATTTTGTGATCCCAAGGAAGGAACTTAGCTGCTTGGTGACAAAATGGAACCAACGAATTATCCAACTCTGATGTTTCCCTAACTCAGGATGTTCTGATTTTTGATATAATTTTAAAAAATTGTTTAAACCAGTTGAATAAGGGCTTTCTGGTTTTTGAACTGAGAATATTCCAACTAATTTGCAGACAATTCAGAATTTCTTTCTATCAGAATTCTAGGTTTATACTCCAACTCTCTGTCTCTTATGTCTTGCTTTTTAATTTCTTGTTTTGGCTAAATTTTTTTAAAATATGTATTTTCTCTGAGTTTGTGTGACCTACACTTCCTGGTTCATTGTATGTTTGAATATATATTATAAATTTACATGTGTTATATATATTATACCTACCTTCATGCCTGATTGATATTTTAAATGGACATACTATTTTGTTTCTAAGTCGTTGTCCTGCAAAACTTTCAAGGCAATGCTCCATTGATCTCCAACTTCCAATGTTGCTGGTAACACAACTCATGCAACCTTGATTTTCATTCATGTGTGAGTAAGCTTGACAATCTTGGGATTTTTTTCTTTAGATTCTTATAGTTTTGAAATCTCACAAGATATTTATTTGTCCTCTTTATTTTGTTCCGTTGTACCAGGAATCTCTTTTTTTTTTTTTTTTTTTTTTAGGTTCATATAGGTTCTTTTTTTTTTTTTTTTTTTTTTTTATACTTTAAGTTCTAGGGTACATGTGCATAACGTGCAGGTTTGTTACATATGTATACTTACGCCATGTTGGTGTGCTGCACCCATCAACTCGTCAGCACCCATCAATTCATCATTTATATCATGTATAACTTCCCAGTGCAATCCCTCCCTCCTCCCCCATCCCCATGATAGGCCCCAGTGTGTGATGTTCCCCTTCCCGAGTCCAAGTGATCTCATTGTTCAGTTCCCACCTATGAGTGAGAACATGCGGTGTTTGGTTTTCTCTTCTTGTGATAGTTTGCTAAGAATGATGGTTTCCAGCTGCATCCATGTCCCTACAAAGGACGCAAACTCATCCTTTTTTATGGCTGCATAGTATTCCATGGTGTATATGTGCCACATTTTCTTAATCCAGTCTGTCACAGATGGACATTTGGGTTGATTCCAAGTCTTTGCTATTGTGAATAGTGCTGCAATAAACATATGTGTGCATGTGTCTTTGTAGTAGACTAATTTATAATCCTTTGGGTATATACCCAGTAGTGGGATGGCTGGGTCATATGGTACATCTAGTTCTAGATCCTTGAGGAATTGCCATACTGTTTTCCATAATGGTTGAACTAGTTTACAATCCCACCAACAGTGTAAAAGTGTTCCTATTTCTCCACATCCTCTCCAACAACTGTTGTTTCCTGACTTCTTAATGATTGCCAAGGAATCTCTTTTAAACTAAGAACAAGTATATTCAGCTTAGAGAAATTTCGTACTATTCCTCTGATTATATTCTAATTTCAATTTGCTATTGGAAGTCTGATTGGATGATCCTACCTTCCATATCTCTTAACGTTTTCCCTTTTTCTTTTTATCTTTTATTCTTTATTTTTATCTTATTCCATATTTTCTCGCACTATGTTTCTCAACTTTATCTTTCTAATAAATAATAATGTTGTAATAGTAAATACACAGTGTATAGTTGCACAGTGTATAGTTACACTAGCAAATCACACGTAGTAATTACCTATGTGCTAGATTAACGTATTATAGAATACTCTAAACAGCTTCAAGTGGTAGAAACCAATATAACTCCATTTTAGAGATAAAGAAAGTGAAGTGCAGCGAGCTTAAGTGACTGTCCAATGTGACATAGCTACTAAGTGACCAGCTCTGGATAAATGTAGAGATTATGACTACAGATTTGTATTTTTAAGAATTATTCTATTCTGGTTCACTGTTTGCCAGCAAAGGGGTTGTGTAGGAGACATAGAGATCATCATTTAAGAGGTTAAGCAAGACACTGCTCCTCGTTGCCTCACTACTTCCTCAGAGTCTTGCTGAAGTCAATAGTCCATGACTACAACACAGAATGGGAAGACTGCCAGGTCAGAGAAGTCTACAACTGTAGCTTCTGCCTTTTATTAAGCTAAGAAGGCATAATCACAGTACTCAGACGCTTCCCTAATAACATATTGGGAATTCATTGTTATAGCACTGGTGTGGTTTGGCTGAGTCCCCACACAAATCTCATCTTGAATTGTAGCTCCCATAACCCCCACAAATGTCATGGGAGGGACCTTGTGGGAGGTAATTGAATCATGGTGGCAGTTTTTTTTGCCATGTTGTTCTGGTGATAGTGAATAACTATCCTGAGATCTGATAGTTTCATAAAGGGCAGTTCCCCTGCACATGCTCTCTTACCTGCTGCCACGTAGGACTTGCCTTTGCTCCTCCTTCAGTTGCTGCCATGATAGTGAGGCTTTCCTAGCCATGTTGAACTGTTAGTCCATTAAATCTCTTTTACTTTATAAATTACCCATCCTCAGGTATTTATTCATACACAGTAGTATAAAAATAGACTAATACAATCACTGTTGCATTCTTCCAAATCACTAGGTTGTTACAGTCTAGGCCATTGGTTATCACATGTTTGCTATAGGTCTTTGTTTTCTTTTCTACTTTTAGTGCTAAGATTTTTTCTAGGAAGCATCATTATTCCCTGTGATAACTTTTTCCTATAGGGTTTTGGGTTGCAGGCAGTAACAACTCATCTGCTTTCTAGTTTCTATCCATTACCCACACTGTCCTGGACATTTCAAGCAGTGTTTATCATTGTTAGAGCTGTTATGAATTTCTTTATCTTTATATAATTGTATTGTCATTTAGATAGGAATAGTGAAGAATCGGGAGATGAATGTGCTTGGCTATGCATTTCCAACCACATATGATAATCTAAATTCCTATAATTCCTGAAATAGTGATTCAAATACTCATTCATTCTTTTGAAAAACCTTTTGGACTCTGGAGTATGGAATAAGGAAAACCTTTCCAGGAAACTCATTTGTAACATTATTTATGATAGAGAACTAGACACATTTACAAACTCGCACAAAACTAGTGCATATGCTCCTGGAATGCAAATTCCAGGAGAGTACATCTGCCTCTGCTGGATGTACTGTCCACTTGTTACAGTACTGTCTACACAACAGAAATTCTGTCATCCTTTGAGTGAAAGAAGAAATGCCTAGTACTTGGCTTAAAACACGATTGCATTTGGCAGCAGATACATCATTAAATCATTTTTAAAAAATTTTGGCCATTTTACTTTATTAGTCTCTATTAGTTCAGGCAGCACTTTTAGAATGATGATTCATCTCTTCCCTATATAAGAAAAAGTAGAGATCAAATCCAGTAAATAAAATATCTGAACCATCAACAAAAAAGAAAGAATATGTGTCACTACAACCACCATTGGCTTTGATGTATTCTTACTGGAAATGTTACCACAATCTTTGGCTCACTTTTAATCAATTACATTTCCCCCAGCATGTCAAATGTTTTAATTTAGTTTTGACATTTAATATACTGGAAAAGCCATTTATTTCTATTTCTATGTATTCCCCTGAATTCATAAACATTATTCTTTAAATAACTTTACTTTTGAATCCAAACTGAAGATACTGTTAAGCATAGTTAGACCACTTCATTTGAATTGTTCCTAGATATTGTGTTGGGAATTATAATCAAACTTGATGGAGGAAGATCTTGGATGATAGGCAGTAATGGTGGCAAGTTGCAGAGATTCTTTTTTCACTTACCTCAAAGATGCTGAGAAAATTATCCACCAGCTGTCCTACCCAATGTTGACAGTACATGTTGGCCAAAGGGAGCTATCACCTGAATTAATAGCTGGCTCTTTGTTAGACTGGGAGGATGTTGTTGTTGCTGCTTTTTGCCAGAATGCAGATACTTTTACACTCAAAACTCTTTGTTTGCTAGATTCCAAGTAGTGAGGAATTTTTTTTTATATTGCTTTATTTTTTTTGTTGTTGTTGTGTGGACCACAGGTAATTTCACCAACTAGAAATATGAATGAATTGTTTGCTCCATTAGTGGTCTCCATCAGTTCAGTGCTAGTGACATTTAGGCAGAAAGATCATTTGTCCCCTGATCTTTCTATTTCTAGTGCTCAAAAGAGTAAAGCTTCAGTATGAATAAAAGTAGTGAGTCCAAAACATAAAGCAACTGCTGCAATAATCTCAACAAAAATAGTAACACTGTCATTTTACACTTCATCTCTTTGCATTGTTTTTTAAAATATAAATTTCTTATGGGTTCATTTCCTCAAATGTCACTCTCTAATCTATTTTTATTCCTCATGTTAAAATAATATATCTAATATGGCAATCTTCATCACAGGATGCTTTTTTATTATATTTTGCTGCCTTGTCTAAACCATTTCTTTAGTTCCCTTTGTGAGATTGAGAGTGAGGCATTTTCTCTGCAGCAAAACTATGTGTAGTTTAAGAACCTCAGAGTAAATTTTTCTAACTAGGGACGATATTTAGATTGAAGCTTCCTTAATGCTGTATGATAATGTTTGCCTTATATATGCGTATTTCCTTTGCCCATTCCTATTTATTGCTATCCTGTGCTTAAAATTACATTTTACTTTACCTAAGCCTATATGATATTTTTTGCGGATTTTCACACCTATTCATTATTTTCTCCATAAATATTAATTTTATATCTGTACAGAAAGAACCCTTAGGGATTGGAAATAATAATTATTTTTTTCACTAATGGATCTCCTGCACTTATTGGTATAAAATATTTGGATAATCACACTATTAGTCAGAACTAAAATTCCTGCTTATCTTAATTTTAGTACTATAAATAGAATGTCTGCAAGAATGCCATTGGAGACAATTTGATCTCAAAAAATAAATACTAAGGAAAATGACCACAGAAAACACAAATGTAATAATATTGTTAATAACAGCAATAAACATATACACTGCAGCTTGAGCAACAGGGGGGTTGGCTTTTGTAGCAATATTTGATTAATCATTTCTTTTCTTCCAACTGGAAAAGAAGGGGATAGAGGAAGTGTGCAAGACAATATTTTTCTTTTTTCATAATGAGCCAATCTAAGAAACAAAAGCAACTTTTTTCCAAAGTATGCAACCACGAGTATTTAAAGTTGCCATACTGTGTGTAAACATCTTTTCCTCTGTCTCACCTGGGAGTCAGACAATTGGCAGTAATTCATATCTAGGACCTATTATGTGGCATGAATCTATTTGTTTATTGGTTGGTTGATTTGTGCCTTGTTCCTGAAAGGATTAAAAAAAAAACTTAGACATAAGATGCAATTAGATGGTGTACATTAGGAGTAAGACAGTGAAGAAAAATATAAAATAGAGCCAGGCATTAGGTTAAAAATTCATGACAAAATCAACCACACAGTTCATGTTAGTGGGTTTATGGCAATTATTGAGGATCTTCAGTAGGAGATTCTGAAATGAAAGATGTATTTTTTTTTTAATTTATGTAGTTATTTTTTACATATTGAAGGTATAATATAAAGAAAGAATGCCTTTTTGTAACTTGAAAATTTTGAATTCAAGTTTCAGTTTAACCACTGTTAAAAGAAAAACCTTAGATAAAGGTAACGAAGTTTAATTGAGCAAAGAACGATTCACGAATCAGGCAGTGCCCAAACCAGAATAGGTTTAGAGAGACTCTGGCTGTGCTGTGTGGTCAAAGAAAATTTATGAACTGAAAAAGAAGAGTAGGGTACAGAAAACAGAAGTGAGCTACAGAGAATAGCTGGATTGATCACAGCTCAGCGTTTGTCTTATTTGAACATGTTTTCAACGTTTGTCTGCCTTTATTGGCCGAAACTCAGTGATCGGTAAAAGAGTGGATTACAGCATGTTTACACATCCAGTTAGGTTACAGAGCACTAGATATGGAGAAACCTTTAGGCTAAGCTTAAAATATGTAAGAAGGCAGCTTTTGGCTAAACTTAACATCACCCAAGGAAATGGAGGAAGTTGTAAAGCAGTCAAGAAAGCATAGAGTTTTCCATGTCTCTTTTAAGTAGCTTATATTTTGAAAACCTGAGACACATATTTTAATTGAAATGAATATTTTTAAACACATCAATTCAATGGATAAAATTATGGGGGTGATGCCCCAAAAGTAAAAATCTTCCAAAAAATAAGTTCAAGAATAATATACTTTGAAATGTTAACAGTTTTTACTTTGAGTGAAGTGTATCTTCTCCAATGAAGATGCATTCATTTGTAACAAGAGATAGCTAATATTTTTTTGAAAATGAAAAAGTAAACATTATAGCTTTGGCATCCAGATGATACAGAATACATAATAAACACAAATACATACATACCACATACACAAACTCAATAATAATAAAATAACATGCAGTATAGCATAAACAAAAATGAAATTTGCACATACGTCATATTTTATCTTTTATCAATTTTATCATATTTTATCTTCAAGTCAACTCTGTTCATTATTCTAAGATTTATTATCCCCATTTTATAGTTGGATTCATCCAACTGCCTGCTCAATTTTTCAACTTGGATACCTAGTAGAAATCTCAAACTCAAAGTATGTTCAAAAGTGAAACTTGGATATTTGCCCTTCTCCCCAAATGGTTTAACGCACAGTCTTCCCCATCTCAATTGATCTGACTCCACTGTAGGTTGTTTGGCTAAAAATCTTAGTTATTCTTGACTCTTTCCTTTATTTCCATTCCACATTTAAACTACAAGAAAATCTCATTGGCTCTACCTTGAAAACATAGCCATATTTTGACCACTTCCCATTACTTTTATTACTATCACTTTAACCTAAGCCATCGTCATCTCTTACAAGATTCACATAATGTACTTTCCTAACAGTTACCTCTGATTCTATCTTTGCCTGCCCACAATGTAATCTCAACAGAGCAATCAGAATGATCCTTTCAAAATGCAAGTCAGATTATGTCACTCCTTTACTCGGGATGTGTGAAAAACCTGCAGTTTCTCCTGTTTTACTAAATGGAGTCCTACAGTGTAGGACTTCCAAGCTCTTCCCTCTGTCCTCATTGTTTCTCTGACCTCATTTTCTCTTTCTTCCTTGCTCATTCTATTCCAGACACACCTGACTCTTTGCTCTTTATTGACCAGCACAGGCCTCAGGGCCTTTGCATAGGATGAAATTTCCTTTGCTGAGGTTGCATGTTCCCCAGGTAGTTATATGGCAAACTCTTTTACCTCCTTTAGGTCTTTTCTTAAATACTGCCTTTGTAATGAGGCCTATCAACCAAAGTTAGAACTGCAACCTGTCCTGACTCCCTCATCCTCTTTACACTATTTTTTAAAATCACACTTACCAACTTACAGTATGTTATATAATTTACTTATTATTTACTTTGAATATTTTGAAATGTCTAGGTGTCTGTTTCCTCCCTCTAATTGTAAGGCTTTTCTTTGTTCATTGATGCATTTCAAGCATGGAGTTGGCTGTTACTAAATTTTGCTGACTTTTATTATGTAAACTTTGGTTTTTGAAAGTTTAAATATCTTGCCCCAATTCAAAAGAGACAGGTTTAAATAGCTCTAACTTCAAGTCCCTTCAATCTTTTAACTGTTCTATAAGGTTATAATTAGTACCTTAAGAGAGGTACAAATAATGGAGAATTATGTTCAGTAGGGTGAAGTCAAGAAATGTTACCTGAAGGAATGACTGACCTTAGAGGATGGAATGAATTCCAAGTTAAAGTGAGGGAAAGTGCATTCTAAGAATGAGGAAAAGAATGAGCAGAAGTATAAATGGAACTGTTCCGGAGATGTGGCTAAGAAGCAGCTCACGGGCTGGATAGATCAGAGTATGGGGGCATAAAAGACTAATAGGAAATAAGGCACCAATGGTTGGCTGCTGCTTGCTTTGGGAAGCCTTGGGGGCTAGGGTGATAACTTTGCATTTCATTTAGTAGTCACTGGAAAGTCATTTGACATTTTCAAGCAAGGGGGTGACACGATTAAAGATAAGGTTTAGAAAGATTAATATGTTGGTTGAGAGTAGAATACATTAGAGTTTGAAAAGGATAGGTGGGGAGTCAGTTAGAAAGCTATTGTTGTCGTCCAAGTGAGGAGTAATGAGTGCTTCTCTGAGGACTGTGTAAGTGGGAGTGGAAAGAAGGGAGAGAGATGACCTTGTGAAGGCACAATGAATAGAAGGAAGTGGAAGGAATATAAATTGGCAAATAGTATAAGGAGTGCTAGAAGAGTGGCTAAACATGATGACAAAGGTTTTAAAGTAAAGTGACTGAGCAAACAGAAAATTAGAAGGAATTAGTTTAGGAGGATCTGTTATGTCCTCTTTCTGGATGCTGCACTCAAACTACTGAGAGCTCAGGTTGGCAATAAATAAATAAATAAATAAATAAATAAATAAATAAATAAAAGCCCTCTATTTGACCTGGAGGACAGCAATCCTCCCACCATTCTTCTATTTCCCCACCCACTTATATAAGTGTTCCATCCACTTATATACTGTGAATAGACAAATGTGTTTTACATGATTGTTTTCAAGCACTGGTATAGTTCACTGGGTATACAAGATGCAAATTTTACCCTCTAATATATAGGAAAATGTTTCTAGGGGATTTGCATGCTTGTGTGTGTGTTTGTGCATGCGTGTGCATGCGTGTGTCTTAATGGATTGTAGTTGAATGGATCAACCCCAAACTCTGTTCCTAAGAGCACTTGTTCCTAAGGTGTATTAACAGCTGTAGTAGCCTTCTCCTTGATGCCTCTTTTTATTACCTTGTTCCACCTCAACTAGGTCAGGACAGGACTACAAAAATACCTTAATTGCTACGATGATGGGAACTGAATTAATCTATAGCAGATGAACGAGGATAATGAAATCATTTTCTTTTCTCTCAATGGTCTGTGCAGCATCATCTCTTCTGATACACTTCAGTGTCTGACCTTTTTAACTGACAGGATGTTCACTGCTGAGGCTTTTTAAAGACATCTATCTCTCCACAGAAAAATGGAAGCCAGACATCCAAGACCGACTTATATTTGTCTGTGAATCAAGCTGTCATTTTTGTTCTGCCAGAGTCTGTTATCACGTCTGGACAAGTAATTATTCTCTAGGTTAGGTTCTTACAACCTTGAATTTTTAGGAAAGTCCTTGAGACTGAAATCAGTCACTCTCGTACTGCTACAGTTCATGTATACTGGTGAGTTATGTGGTGGCTTGGCAGCTATTACTGCGATTAAACATTAGTCTATTAAGCACACAATTCTTTTAACTTTGCTAGAGCTTCTAGCCTCCATCTGTTTTCCTTATTTATTAAAATCCCTATTTAGTTCTCCTACTGCATTTAGGCAACTGGTAGTACATTCCCTAAAGAGTAAGTGTAAGCTGGGACATCGAAGGACATGATGGAGCAAGAACAATTCACAGGCTTCTTTAAGTTCCTTGTATAGCCCAGCTGGAATCATGAAGTGGCAAAAAAGGGGGTTTCCAACCTACTTCTTTCTCTGCTGGAAACAAACGAAACCTGTTACATGTTGCAAAATGAAGCATGGGCACAGCAAAGTCACGTGGAGTTGATGACAAAGAACAGGAGGTCCCAGATTCATTTGCAGATGTTGGAAACACACTTCAGTACTAGGAACATGAAATCTAATTTAGAGTGATGCAGCTCACCTAAGTTACTAAGCATTCCGTATCAACTGAGAATTCAAGAGTTTCCAATGAAAACCTTAGGTCAGATTTCAGGGGAAGAAATCCTCAGTGAGAGATTTAATAATGTATAAAGAGGTCTGCACCTCCTACAGAATTCTGTTTGAAATAGAGAATTTCTAAAATAAAATTCTCATTACCTGCTTCTTGGAAGAGAAACCATTTGCAGGCAGTTAGGTAGTCACTCAGTCACAGATATATTGTAGTGTGAATTTAAGTATGGTAGTTTGATAATATTTTGACTACATTTTGAAAAGACCTTCCTCCTTTATCAGGCTAACTTTTCCTTAGAAGGTCACATTCACAGGCAGAAACTCCCTCTACCCCTTCCTGCTCTCCAGGCCCAATGATCCTGCTCCTGAGGATGTCATGATCAGTTGGAACTGGCACATTATCCCGAAATTTAATCTTTAAAATGTCATCAATAATATAAGGTCATGGCTCAGCACCCAAAATAAAGATTGGAAGGGACAGGAGGATTGAGAGTGAGAACCGGGGACTCAGTCCACGTTGTAGATTGAGAAGAATGAAGAGGAAGGCATCCTTTCCAGTTCCGAAGAATGACAGCACAGGCAAAGGGGCTGCATAGACCCTGGTGCACATCTTCATCTCCAAGTGATATGTGACCTTGACCATTCACCTTCTCTTCATATTTCAGGATGAATGACAGCCATTTCCTCTCTTGTCATTTATGTATGAACGGCCCAAAGAATCTGTATCATTAGGTAAGACACTATTAAAACAAAATACAACATGACCACTAGTTTTTCCCATATGGATGTCAGAAAGGCACTAAATTTGGAGGAAATCAGACTGCTTCTAAGAATTATGCTTTCTTTTCTAAAATCTGCTTCCCTCTTTAGCCTTGGGAATAGCTATTTTGTGTTGAGATAGCCTCATTTGAATACTTTATAATAAAACAAAGAATATAGGACACTCAATTCATTAAAAAAGATTCACATGAAACATGGCTATGATTATAGGTATCTTTTTAAATGTACGTAATTGACAACAATTATTCAGTGATATCAGTATGACACAGGTATGTACTTATCAGCACTTCTTGGCCCCAAGGTTGCATCACTTGTGTGGCATTTGTTGCACGGCTGACTTGTGTCCCTCATTTCTACTTTTGCTTATGCCTCTTTCACTTAGGACTAGAGCAAGAACAACTGCTTCTTTATTGGTTTTACTCTTATTCTTGGGACATACAGAGCAGTGATTTTCAATGCCTTGCCATTTTTTTGCAAATCAATTATTGGGTTTCCAATATAAAAGGGCTCTCATTATTTCTCAAGGGTAATCTTTGTCTACCAATATGTCCAACCAAAACTAGGAGGAAATTCTAAGAGAAAACCTGTTTTCTGTACCATGTAATCTAAACAATTTGGGGGAAAGAAACCATTTTTAGTTGTCTTTTAGGCTTAAATTGTGTGAGATTAAAAGAATTCTTCTTAATCTTCCCATTCTATAAGCTTGTGGTTAATTTTTTTCTAAATATTGGACTCTGAAGGCCTTATTTAGAAAGAAAATTCAATTTCTTTAGGAAATTATCTTCCTCTTTCTTTTAGGAATCTGAGCTTTGCCAAACAGAAACAATAAATAGGAAATAGGGTGTCTTTTTGAAGCAATTGGAAAAGCCAGAATGCCATCTTTCAACTTGCAGTGTGCATTACCAAATGGGAACTGTTTTCTACAAAACATAAAAGGTAATTTTCCATGTGTTACTTGGCTTAGTGCTTGAAAAAAAAACATTTTGTATTTAGAAAAAAAATTATTAATTGAGCTCCACAGCATGTCTCATCTAATCCTCAGGAAAAATGCTCTATTTTTGAATAAGGGATGGGGAGTATAGCAGTTGTACATGAGATCAATATAAACAAACATGCACCTTGAGATACCATATACCGGTTGGCATTACAGCAATAATGAAACTGTAATATAAGCTTCAGGACAGATTTCTCTAATAGGCAACTTCAAAAAATATTTTTGCAGTTGAAAGCTGTTTTCAGAAAACTGGAGGCACAGAATAAATGTTATTCCAAGGTCATTATGCCCAAGTTCTGCTCTGAATTTGGGTGCTGTTTTCTTTCTTTTTAAACTCTCTCTCTGAAATATGGGGATGTCTAGAATTCAGTTGTTTTAGAACATAGGCAAACCTGATACATCTACTCTGTTTCACGCAGTGTGTTTGTAGTGAGATTTGAGCCCAATGACCTCAAAAGGTGTTTCACTTGAGCTGTCTGGATTCAAGGAAGCTCTTTTAACATACATCACTGACTTTTACTTAAGGCTGTCTATTATAGTGGCTGTTACCTAAGACTATTGAGTAACCATTGCCCTTGGTTTGTGGAAGGACATGTCTGTCTTTGCTCTTGATCATACCATCTGCCCACAGAAGGAAAATTTCCAGGCCAGTAATTATGTTCTGCAACATCCACATTTTTACCATCCCCACTCCATAGCAGGCAAAAAGCTACTGTTATACCACAGAGATGACTGTTTACAATTCCGTCCTTTCCACTGGGGATTGAGTCCTTGGCAGGTGGTGGCTACTTAGGCTGACATCTGGGATTTCCCTTGCCAAGGTAGAGTCAGGTTCAAAAGGGCTAGGGAAGTTCTTGACCTAACAGCCGTGACTGCTCCTACCAGTGTGGTCGTTGCAATAATGCCACACAATCAATCAGTATAGAAATGCCTTTCTTATCTTTTACAACACTACCACTGTGCTGAAGTGATGACTCCTGAAGGAAACTAAAAACGTTTTCTGGACAGTGCTCCCATGAATACAAAAATACTTCAGAATGCCACCCCCTGCAACTTAAAACCCAGCTCCAAACAAATAGCTGAAATCAAGTTAGAGGAAGTTAGTCAATATCTCTCTCTCCATGACACCGGGGATTTTCTGGTAAGTCATAATTCAATCCTTCGTTAGAGGGAAGGAAAAAAAATGTAAATTAAAAATATCTCAGCCAAGCCATTCCCAGCAGCAATAACCGAACTCTCTGCTGGCTAAACAAGAGGCCACCAGACTGCTATCAGAACCTCTCTGTTTGCTATCAGTTTAGACCACAATTAATTTAGAATTTTTGCTTCCAAAGTAAAGTAAGGGAATACAATAATCCCAATTTACTTTTTTAATAAAAAGCTTAAGTGGAAAGAGCCCACTGGGAATGCTCAGCCCGGGCCAAGGTAATTCTCATCATGAGGAGAGGCGCCCGTTTAAAATGCACAGTCACAGGGCAGCCGACGTCTCTTCCCAGAATGCTTCCTCTGGGCTTAAGTGGGTTATTTTATCTGTTTTTCTCTTTTTGGTTTTTTTAAAAAAGTAAAGTTGGACTTGCAAACACTAGCAACAATTTCCTTAGAAAAGCAATTCTGAAAAATCAGGAGTCCCTGTTCAAAGAATGCTCTCCAAAAGCTATAGGGAGCAGAGGAATTAAGGAGCATATCATAAAACAAAATACATCAAACATACAAAGCATCCAAGTAGGAGGCTTTGGATCTCCATGAACAGTTGGACACGTCAGCCATAGCAGAGCAGGACCTGCGCAATTGGATATCTACAGAGAAATGGGGTCAGGCATCTGAAGCGTATGCTCTAAGAGGCCTTGCTCAAGAAGGTGTCAGCAAGAACCAAGCATGGGTCACAGATGGCATCTGAGAAGGTACAGATTTTGCATGGGACTCTACTATCTGGGCTAACTAATGAGAGCAAAACAGGGTCCTTCTCTGAAGCACCAGAACTAGTGTAGCAGGCTAGTTATTCAAGTTTGTCCTTAGGCATAGCGAACGGGAAATAGGCAGAGCTACTGAAACTTGGTGCAAGATGGAGGCATTGTCACAAAAACAAGTTCTCCAGTGAAATCCTAATGCCTGTATTTAATGGGTAGAATTTTTATTTGACCCTTCTGTGGATGACGACAATCACATCCCTTGTTTCTATGACAACAGAGTTTTTTGGCTTCTCTTCCCATCGTTCTGCCCATACTCAGTCTCCTTCACTCTGTACTCCTATATGGCCATGTTTCAGTGTTTCCAAGAGATCCCTCACTGACTGTCATTCTTTCACATGCTCTACTCCTTTATAGGTTTATCAGCAACAAATAAATGACTGTCTAATCAATTCCCACCCTTCTGAAAGCATTATACTTACATAACCAAGGATCTGCTGGAAATCTTCACCTGCATCCTAAAGGCACTTGAAATTAATCATCATATCTAAAATTAAAATTATACTCTTCAATCTTTCCCTCATCCTTCCTGGGCAAACTTGCCTTTCTCCTTCATTTCTCTGCACAGTTTTCACATTGTCATCTGCTATGGGCAGAGTCATGTCTCCCCTTAATTTGTATGTTGAGACCCTAAATGCTCAAGGTGATGGTATTTAGAGATGGAGCCTTTGAGATGCTATTGGGTTCCATGAAGTCAAAAGGATGAGGTTTTCATGATAGTAATATGAGATATATCACTTACAAAAAGAGATATGAGAGACTGTGCTGTCTCTTTCTCCCCGCATGGCCACAAAGAGGAGGTCATGTGATTGTATAAGTGGCAGCCATCTACAAATCAAAAGAATTGGTCTCAGAAAAAAACCTTGGTCTTAAACTCCTGGCCTCAAAACTCGATAAAAAAATTTCTGTTGTTTAAGACACTCAATCTGGTATTTTTGTATGGCAGCCCAAGCTGACTAATATACCATCTTCAGTCACCTTGGATAGAGACCAAGCATTAATTTCAGTTTATTTTGTCACACTTACCTTTCATATTCAATCAGCTTCTAAATTACTGACTCTTCCTCTCTGAGTTTTAAATATGTCCTCTTTCCTCCAACTCTACTGCTTCCACTTTAATTCAGGTCTCTCTCTCTCTCTCTATATATATATATGTTAAGGACACAGTAACATACAGAACGTCACAATGTTATTAAATTAAGAATTAAAAACAATATTGGAAATTAAACATTTTTATGTTTGGAAATGGAAAGAACTAGAAATGAATTAACAAAGTAAATACAGTAAAATTACATGTTTTAAAGTTAACAAAAATATATAATATACAATATTGTATATAATACATATAACATATATAAAACATTTATATAATAGCAAAATATATAATAATAGCAAAATAAATTTGTACAGCACACCCGTGACATGAATTTACCTGTATAACAAATCAGCATATGTACCTCTGAATCTATTTTGTTTTTATATATATATATATATATATATATATATATATATATATTCTTCTATTAATACCTTTTGTTCTGCTAGGAAAAGTTTTCAGTATTTTCTTTGAAGTTGTAATTTTTTTCCTCTGAATTAAAGGTTCATCTTTTTGAAGGTTTATATTTAATAGAAGTTGTCATCATTTTGTGTGTGTTGTTATTGTTTTGTATTTAGTTTTAGATTTCCTGCCTGCCCTTTTTCCATATTTTTACACAAAATTTTTCAACTTTGTAGTAATCTCTACCTTGACCTGTCTTACCTATAATTCAGACGTAGGTCTTAAAAACAGTTTTTCAGGATTCCTTATATATAATATTTATGTTATCACAGGTAAAATTACTTGCTTACTGTTATATTTAGTAGAGAAGACATTTTTAAATAATAAAACTTAATAATACATGTTTGTTATCAAAATATAAAAACTTACAAAGATGAAACAAAAATCTCAAATTCTACCATACAGATATAGCTACTTCTAACTATGTTTTTATAATTTTCTGAGCATACCTGTCCACTTACATAATTTTATGTTTGGTACTTCAATGTATAGTGTTATGTAAGCATTACTCAAGACATCAAATATCTTTTTTTAAACTTTTATTCTAAGTTCAGGGGTACATTTACAAGTTTGTTACATAGGTAAACTTGTGTCATGCGGGCTTGTTGTACAGATTATTTCATCACCCAGGTATTAAGCCTGGTACCTATTAGTTGTTTTTTTCCTGATCCTCTCCCTCCTCCCACCTTTCACCCTCTGAAAGGCCCCAGTGTGTGCTGTTCCCCTCTGACTGTTTTTGTGTTCTCATCATTTAGCTCCCACTTACAAGTAAGAAAATGTATTTGATTTTCTGTTCTTGCATTAGTTTGCTAAGGATAATCGCCTCCAACTCTATTCATGTCCCTGCAAAGGACATGATCTTGTTCTTATTTATGGCTGCATAATATTCCATGGTGTATAGGTACCACATTTTCTTTATCCAGTCTATCATTGATAGACATTTACATTTATTTCATGTCTTTATTATTGTGACTAGTGCTGTAATGAACACACATGTGCATGTGTCTTTATAATAGAATAATTATTATTATTTTTGGAGGGATAGTGTTGCTCTGTCACCAGGCTGGAGTGCAGTGGCACAATCTCAGCTCACTGCAATTTCTACCTCCCGGCTTCAAGTGATTGAACCCTGCCTCAGCCTCCTGAGCAGCTGGGACTACAGGCAAGTGCCACCACACTCTGCTAATTTTTGTATTTTTAGTAGAGACAGGGTTTCACCATGTTGGCCAGGATGGTCTCTATCTCTTGACCTCATGGTCCACCCACCTCAGTCTCAAGTGCTGGGATTACAGGTGTGAGTTTTATATTCCTTTGGGTATACACCTAGCAATGGATTGATGAGTTGAATAGTATTTCTGTTTAGGTTTTTGAGTGCATATTAGTTTAGCCATTGTGGAAGACAGGGTAGCATTTAATCTTTTTTGAAAAGATAATTTTAAAATACATATAACATTAAAAGGTGGAGGCACTATAATCTATAAAGCCATTGCTCTATTGTTGAATATTTAGATTACTTCAATTTCTATACGGCTGTCGAAAAGTGCTATCAATTGCAGTACATACTTACATATAGTTTTCATATGTTTAATTACCTGTTTAAAATGATTTTCAAGTAGAATTTCTGTTTTAAAGATGTATACTTTTTTTTTTTTTTTTTTTTTTTTTTTTTTGAGATGGAGTCTCACTCTGTGGCCCAGGCTGGAGTGCAGTGGCCGGATCTCAGCTCACTACAAGCTCCGCCTCCCGGCTTTACGCCATTCTCCTGCCTCAGCCTCCCTAGTAGCTGGGACTACAGGCGCCCGCCACCTCGCCCGGCTAGTTTTTTGTATTTTTTGGTAGAGACGGGGTTTCACCGTGTTAGCCAGGATGGTCTCGATCTCCTGACCTCGTGATCCGCCCGTCTCGGCCTCCCAAAGTGCTGGGATTACAGGCTTGAGCCACCGCACCCGGCCAGATGTACACTTTTTAAAGCTAATTTTTATATTGTCAAAATTCCCCAGAGAAATGTCATACTAATATACACTTTCATCAATACTACAGAGTGTTCCAATAGCAATATATTTTATAACTTGCTTCCAATGCTATTGAATTAAGTATTGTTCATTCTGTTCTATTTTTTCTTATTTCTATGGCTTAGATGGGGCAAAAAAAAAAAAAAAAGAAATTGTTTAGGAAACATTGAAATATTAGAATGGTTACATTGATATTTCTTTCGATTTTATATTAAAGAAAATTAATTTATCCTGCTCTTAACTGTCTGTATTCCCCCATAAAAATGTAAAGAAGCACATTAGATGACATTAGATGAGAGTTGAATGCATACCATTTCCTAAGAGCCAGGAACACTTGATACTATAATTTACTTAGGACTTTTTTCTTTATTTTTGTATAGGCTGAGACTGTGTAAGACTATCAAAACTAAATCTTTCCTAGACCTGTGTACATATCAATATACTATAATGAATATTTTTGTCTTAACAGTAATGGGAAGAGTTGATTATATAAATACCCGTTTTATGTGATTTTGATCAAGGGGTTGAACAAACAGATGAGACATTCTTCTTTTTCGTTATAAATACTCTTGTTCACAAGCAAAGTGAACCTCGGTAAGAGATACCTTGAAACGGGCCGACCTTAGCAC
Organism: Rhinopithecus roxellana; assembly: GCF_007565055.1. Classification (NCBI taxonomy): domain Eukaryota; kingdom Metazoa; phylum Chordata; class Mammalia; order Primates; family Cercopithecidae; genus Rhinopithecus; species Rhinopithecus roxellana. Next base: position 58,087,393 of record NC_044553.1, on the reverse strand, counting down.
TATCCAATTTTGGATTAGAGTCTGGCATTATGTAAGTCTGAACAACCTAGACTTTGCAGTATATGCTGATGTCTGACAATTGTTTCATTTATTTTGAGGTCACAGAATCTGTGGGTAAGGTTTGATTTCACCAGAAAGAAATGGAGATAAATATCTACTTTAAAACATCTAGAGAACCAATCAACCCAATAATGTGTAGTGGTGACCTTAGCCAGAGATGAGGCAAAAAAAAAAAAAAAAAAAAATCTTCCGAGTCTTGGGGTTTGGGTAGGCTCAGGTCTAGAAGTGGACATGTTCCACTGTTGCTGGGACTTGGGGAGAAGCTCTTCTTAGTTAGAGGTCACTTATCAGAGAGGAATGTCAGATATTTACACAATAAACGGCAATGTGAAGTCTTGTTTTTATTCTCCTCCAGTAGTTCCTATCTTTTCATGTGTTAAATTCTACAAAAACAAAAAAGTCTTATGAAATGTTACCATCCCCTTAATGTGGTCTGCAGGCGATTGACGTTAAGGCCTGACCCATGTTTAGAACAAAACAATACAGGAGAGAAAAGCAGCCTGCAGTGTATCAATTCATGGTGGCCAAGACATTTCACAGGATCCGGGAGTCCAGAGCCAGAGAGCAGGATTAGGATCCATAGTGCAATGGGTATGAATTTATAAACATGCCCCAGGAGGTTCCAGAAATAATTAGAAAGATAATCATAGCAGAAAAAAAGTGTCTAAAGTCTAATGAGGTAAAGATTTATAGTGTTAAGAGTTGAACATAAAAAGAAAGTGTGACCCAATACTTAGTGTAGTGTGATCTTGAATAAACTGTTTAATTCCCCCATACTATTACAGTAAACTGAATCTCCCACACTTCTTTTCAGTATAAATAGTAATCTTACTTCTTTTCATTTTTTAAAACCATTTTAGGAATATCTGTATAGAGTTACCCGATTAACCATTTTGACTAACCAAATTCAGTGACATGATTGATTTAACTGAATTATATCTCATGGTAGAGACATTTGATCGGTTGTTTGCAATGGTAAAAAGACAATTAATTCTACCTTACGTGTCTATTTGCCAAATTAAAACATACAGATTACTCAATGTTTTCTTCAAATTGAATTAACAAACCCTTTATATCTTCCCTGATTTTTTGTAAATTATTTAAAACTTATTTTTAAAAAGTATATGAAACTCATATATTAAAAAAAGTATATAAAAACTCTTCAGAAATGTTCAGTTGTGAAAATTAAATTTGACCACTGTATTCTAAGGAGTGGTCTGGCTAGCTCTGAATATAAGGAATCACCACTTTCTTGATCTATTTGTGATCAGCAAGTAACAAGAATAATAATCATCATCGAAGTTTGTATGTTTAGAAGCTTAGATTGTTCATAAAAGAAAGATGTCATATACTTGACTTCAGTAGTCAGTTTCCTAGTATGCCAAAGGTAAACAAGATTAAGGAAAAAAACGTTATCTTGATTCATCACTAAGAATGCAATAAAAATATTAATTCACAACTGTATTGAAAGTAAGTAAAATATATCTGATATATACAACACACTAATGGAGTAAAGGTCGTTCATGAGCATCGAGCCTGTCTACCTTCCTTGGAGGCAAAAATTGAAGAGATTATTATTTTTTCTTTCCTAAAGCCCTTTTCATTGCAACAGAACAAACAAAAATAAATTTAGCTTGTTTCTTGATCATGTCTTTGTTGGCAAAAAGAGAGAGCATTAGGCAAAGTATATCCTCAATAAAAGACTCTGCCATAGGATGAAACTAGCACCTTCATTATGAAAACAGTAATAAGGGAAGACAATATAATCACTGAGAGAAAATGAAGTTTCACCTTCCCCAAAAGATTTTTGTAAAAAATAAAAATAACAGAGGTATTGGCTTTGTAAAAGATGGTGTCATGTTCTTGTAAGACGCCTTTCATTATTGTGTTTCTGTGAACACACGATTTCCAAAGGCAACTTACTAGTGTTTCCATATTTGATCAACATCAGATTTAAATCTGTTTTAAGATTTAGAACAAAATATGCTCATTCACTTTCAAGTTACAAAAAAAGATAATAACATTTCATTCTTTTTAAAAAATCTACCTCCTATGTGCTACTTTAGCTCAAATATTAAAATTTTAAATAGCATTTATGACAAGATTATCATTCTTAGCAAAGCAAGAAAATTAACTTGGGTTACAGGCTTTAGCTTTTTCAAGGGTTGTCAGAATTTCAGCAGGAACTGGATTCTTTGTACAAGATGGTCCAGGAAAAACACAGTCACTCTAAATGACATTCTTTTTTCCTCACCTTTTGTATGAGAGTCAAGAAAAGATATGGCCAAATCATAACACTACAGATCCTTCTTAGACCCTATATTGTACATGAAGATTTTGAGATTTAGTGATAACAGCAGAGGAATAAACGTAGGATGAGAGTCAGAGTGAATTGAATTCATTGTTTTCTACAAGAATAAAAATAAGGATGAAAATACAGACCAAAGGACCATTATCTGTCAATTAGATGTGGCTTCCATGGATACTCTAACAAACAAGTGACATTTTCAAACAAAAGTATGGCGTGGGTAAAAACTTCCACAACCGTGGCCCTCTCCTTCTGGAAGATAAATATCGTCCTCTTTGCATGTTCCACTTCCGGACTTTATTGCTAGTCTCTCCTCTTTATTTCATATTTTAAGATATAATAGAAAACAAACGAGTAAACAAACTTCTACACTCAAACAGCTCAAACAGTCCTTATGTAGACAATGTAAATGCCATATTCTCTACCATTCTCAAGTTTATGTTAACTGAAACCACCCAGCTAGAGAGGAGCACAAATAGAGGCCCCAAGTTGATGAGCCTAATCAGAAGAAGGAGTTAAAATTTTACAATATTAGAATATTAACTTGCAGCAAGACTCTTTTTATTACCGTGAAATCCATATTATATTTAAGATGCTTATCTCAGCCTCTGTATCTCCTTAAAGGAACTCTTTTCTTGTTCAAAATCACACTTAGAGAGTAGACTTAGTCATATTCCCCAGGGAGATGAAATAGGTCTTCTGATTAATGTTTTGTTTGAATGTATATCACTTACCCGAAACAGAAAGGCTTGTTGCTGAATTGAAATGTCTTTGATGTAGGCTGTTTACTGTCATGTTCACACTTTCCCAGGAGACTCTAAAGTGGCTCTGCTGTTGATGGTTGCCTTACTCATGAAGGAGAGACCTGTTAATCAAGTATCAGAATCAATCTTATTGTTAATTTTTGTTTGACCATGGATTGACAGAACAACTGATGGTGACATGAATTAAAATTAATCTGTTGCCTGACACCCAAAACTAAATACCTGTGTTTAAAAATGTGAAAATGTCGAACATACAGAGGACAGGGAAAAAAAAACAAACATGAACTCTCAAGAATTAACTGAAGACATTATTCATAAGAAAGCTAAAGATCAATTGAAATGATACAGGGAAACTAGCTTCCAGAGAAAATGGATGTTTACTGAGAATCCCAGGTATTAGATGGAAATGCTCTATAATCAGCAAAAAACTGAAATCACACTAATTCCTGTAGCTCTAGGCTTGAATGGCACAGAATATGCAGTTTTGCAGCAGGAACTCCAAATGCCAATATTACCTTCATTCAACAAACGTCTACACTCTTGTTTGTTGAACTTCATTCAACAAACTTCTATCTCTTAATGAGACTTGAACCAAGAGAAACATTAAAGTTTATATTTGTTTTGGAAACATAGTTCAAACGCTTCAGAGTTTTCTTTAACCATTTTTTTTAAGTGCATGAATTTAGTTCTGATTTGTTTATGGGATAAGATGTAGTTCATGATTAAAGCATTAAGTATTGGATTTGTGTTTAGTTTGGTTCAAAAGTCTTTCTAGTTTGATCTAACTTTGAGTTTAAATTTTTCTAGGTGAAATATTGTTTCAGTATACTGTTTCTAAGCAGGTGGATGGCAGACCACAAAGAGATACTTGGAGGAAGTGTGAGACTAATACACCATTCTAACTGTGAGTAATGGGTTCTGTTAATTCTATTCCATTAGCTCATGAACATACAGTTTGATCAATGGTATGCAAACTAAGCAAAGCCCTAATCCCCAAATCGGGTGGTGAGGATGTGGAGGAATTGGAACCCTCGAGTACTGTTGGTGGGAATATAATGGTGCAGTTGCGGTGGAAAACAGCATAGCAGTTCCTCAAGAAGTTAAAAATAGAATTATCATATGATCCAGATATGCCACTTCTGGGTATATAGTCAGCAAAAATGAAAGTTGGGACTGGAAAAAAATGTGTACACTTATGTGCATAGCATGTTATTTATAATAGTCAAAAGATGGAGACAACCAAAGTGTCAAATGCAAACCACTGAATAATAAACAAAATTATGCACACATATATGCAATTGAATATTATTCAACCCTAAAAAAGAAGGCAATTCTGACATGTGTTACTCCATGGATGAACCTTGACATTATGCTAAGTAAAATAAACCAATCACAAAAGGAAAAAATACTGTAAAATTTCATTTGAATGAGATACTTAGAGCAGTCAAACTCATAGAGATAGTAAGTAGGTAGTTGCCAGGGGCTAGGAGTAAAGGGATATGGAATTTAACAGGTATAGAGTTTCAGTTTTGCAAGATGAAAAGAGGTCTGTGGATTGATGGTGATTTATATAGCACAGCAGTGTGAATATACTTAATGCCACTGACCTGTATACTTAAAAATAGGTAAGACGGTCAATTTTACGTGATGTTCTACCACAATTGAAATTGGAAAGTTATTCGGATGAAATTATGAAATAAATTTTTGTTCAATGTTTTCTTTGTGTCATTACCATAAAATATTTCTAAGAGATGAAGAAATAATTTTCTAAGAAAATATTGAGGCCCTGTGTATCAGACTCAATTACTTTTTAAAAAAGTAATTAACTTTTAACTTCACAGATGTGCAATATCAAGTAGAATAAATATCTGATCAGCTTTAATTTAAAAAAGCATCCAATTATAATATAAGAAATATGTTTTCATTATTGTTGTAGGTATTGAACTCTCATAGAGCAGGAAGTGAGAAAATATATTTTAAACAAGATATCTCAAAGTAGGACCTACTTAGATATTATATCTTTGGGGTGAATTTAAAAAGTTGTATTTCAAATGCTCTGATCATGAATGAGAATGCTGAAGTGTTGTCATCTTTCGAAAACCTATTTCATTTTTTACACAGCTTTTTTGAGGTATGTGTACATAAAATACACCTCCTGTAAGTGTACAAATTTAATGATTTTTAGTATATTTAAATAATTGTGCAACCATCACCACAATTTTATATTAGAACATTTTCATGACACCATAGTGTTCCTTTACATCTGTCTGGTGTCAATTCACATGATCACCCCAGGCTTAGGCAAGCACTGGTCTGCTTTCCTTCTCCATAGTTTGCCTTTTCTGGAAATTCCATGTAAACAGGATTATATAATATATAGTCTTCTGTGTCTGGCTTTTCTCACTTAGCATAATGTTTTGCGGTTCATTCAAGTTTCCGTAGTCCATTCTTTTGTATTACAGAATAGTATTCCATTGTAAGAATATACCACATTGCATTTATCTACTTTGACAGGCATTTAGAGGTTTCTAGTTTATTATGAAGAATGCAATTATTGTTCACATTCAAGTCTTGGACAAAAGTTGTCACTTTCTTTGTGTAGATGTCGATTCACGGAATTGATGCGTGATATGGCTTGGATCTGTGTCTCCACCAAATTTCATGTTCAATTATAGTCCTTAATGTTGGGGATGGGGCCTGGTGTGAGGTAAGTGAATGATGGGGGTAGATTTTTCATGAATGGTCTAGCACCACCCGCCTGGTGCTGTTCTTACGATAGTGAGTGAGTTCTTGTGAGATCTGGTTGTTTAAAAGTATCTGGTACCTCCCTCCTTGTTCTCTCTTGTTCCTGTTCTGATCATAGAACATATCTGCTCTGCCATTGCCTTCCACCATTGTTGTAAGCTTCCTGAGGCCTCCCTAGAAGTCAAACAGATGGTTAGCATCATGTTTTCTATAAAGCCTACAGAACTGTGAGCCAATTAAACCTCTTTTCTCTATAAATTATTCAGTCTCAGGTATTTTCTCATAGCAATGCAAGAACGGCCTAATACCATGGATCATATGATAGGTTTTGTGTTTAATTATTATGAAACTTACAAGCTGTCTTCTACAATGTGTATACCATATTTCACTCTACTTTAATGTTTCTTCATATTCCTACCAACGATTGGTATTATCAGGCTTTTTGATTATAGCCATTCTAGTGACTATGTAGCTCATTGAAATTTTAATTTACGTTTTTCTAATGACTGATATTGAGCATCTTTTAATGAGCTTATTGGCTTTTTAATATTTCTTTTTTTTTTTTTTTTAATTTTTATTTTATTTTATTTTTTTTATCAATTCATCATTTATATCATGTATAACTCCCCAATGCAATCCCTCCCTCCTCCCCCCTCCCCCCTCCCCATGATAGGCCCCAGTGCGTGACGTTCCCCTTCCCGAGTCCAAGTGATCTCATTGTTCAGTTCCCACCTATGAGTGAGAACATGCGGTGTTTGGTTTTCTGTTCTTGTGATAGTTTGCTAAGAATGATTGTTTCCAGCTGCATCCATGTCCCTACAAAGGACGCAAACTCATCCTTTTTTATGGCTGCATAGTATTCCATGGTGTATATGTGCCACATTTTCTTAATCCAGTCTGTCACAGATGGACATTTGGGTTGATTCCAAGTCTTTGCTATTGTGAATAGTGCCGCAATAAACATACGTGTGCATGTGTCTTTGTAGTAGAATAATTTATAATCCTTTGGGTATATACCCAGTAGTGGGATGGCTGGGTCATATGGTACATCTAGTTCTAGATCCTTGAGGAATTGCCATACTGTTTTCCATAATGGTTGAACTAGTTTACAATCCCACCAACAGTGTAAAAGTGTTCCTATTTCTCCACATCCTCTCCAACACCTGTTGTTTCCTGACTTCTTAATGATTGCCATTCTAACTGGTGTGAGATGGTATCTCATTGTGGTTTTGATTTGCATTTCTCTGATGGCCAGTGACGATGAGCATTTTTTCATGTGTCTGTTGGCTGTATGAATATCTTCTTTTGAGAAATGTCTGTTCATATCCTTTCCCCACTTTTTGATGGGGTTGTTTGTTTTTTTCTCGTATATTTGTTTGAGTTCTTTGTAGATTCTGGATATTAGCCCTTTGTCAGATGAGTAGGTTGCAAAAATTTTCTCCCATTCTGTAGGTTGCCTGTTCACTCTGATGGTAGTTTCTTTTGCTGTGCAAAAGCTCTTTAGTTTAATTAGATCCCATTTGTCAATTTTTGCTTTTGCTGCCATTGCTTTTGGCGTTTTAGACATGAAGTCCTTGCCCATGCCTATGTCCTGAATGGTGCTACCTAGATTTTCTTCTAGGGTTTTTATGGTATTAGGTCTAACATTTAAGTCTCTAATCCATCTTGAATTAATCTTCGTATAAGGGGTAAGGAAAGGATCCAGTTTCAGCTTTCTACTTATGGCTAGCCAATTTTCCCAGCACCATTTATTAAATAGGGAATCCTTTCCCCATTTCTTGTTTCTCTCAGGTTTGTCAAAGATCAGATGGCTGTAGATGTGCGGTATTATTTCTGAGGACTCTGTTCTGTTCCATTGGTCTATAGCTCTGTTTTGGTACCAGTACCATGCTGTTTTGGTTACTGTAGCCTTGTAGTATAGTTTGAAGTCAGGTAGCGTGACGCCTCCAGCTTTGTCCTTTTGACTTAGGATTGTCTTGGCAATGCGGGCTCTTTTTTGGTTCCATATGAACTTTAAAGCAGTTTTTTCCAATTCTGTGAAGAAACTCATTGGTAGCTTGATGGGGATGGCATTGAATCTATAAATAACCTTGGGCAGTATGGCCATTTTCACGATATTGATTCTTCCTATCCATGAGCATGGTATGTTCTTCCATTTGTTTGTGTCCTCTTTGATTTCACTGAGCAGTGGTTTGTAGTTCTCCTTGAAGAGGTCCTTTACATCCCTTGTAAGCTGGATTCCTAGGTATTTGATTCTCTTTGAAGCAATTGTGAATGGAAGTTCATTCCTGATTTGGCTCTCTGCTTGTCTGTTACTGGTGTATAAGAATGCTTGTGATTTTTGCACATTAATTTTGTATCCTGAGACTTTGCTGAAGTTGCTTATCAGCTTAAGGAGATTTTGGGCTGAGACGATGGGGTTTTCTAAATATACAATCATGTCATCTGCAAACAGGGACAATTTGACTTCTTCTTTTCCTAACTGGATACCCTTGATTTCTTTCTCTTGCCTGATTGCCCTAGCCAGAACTTCCAACACTATGTTGAATAGGAGTGGTGAGAGAGGGCATCCCTGTCTTGTGCCAGTTTTCAAAGGGAATTTTTCCAGTTTTTGCCCATTCAGTATGATATTAGCTGTGGGTTTGTCATAAATGGCTCTTATTATTTTGAGATACGTTCCATCAATACCGAATTTATTGAGCGTTTTTAGCATGAAGGGCTGTTGAATTTTGTCAAAAGCCTTTTCTGCATCTATTGAGACAATCATGTGGTTCTTGTCTTTGGTTCTGTTTATATGCTGGATTACGTTTATTGATTTGCGAATGTTGAACCAGCCTTGCATCCCAGGGATGAAGCCCACTTGATCATGGTGGATAAGCTTTTTGATGTGCTGCTGAATCCGGTTTGCCAGTATTTTATTGAGAATTTTTGCATCAATGTTCATCAGGGATATTGGTCTAAAATTCTCTTTTTTTGTTGTGTCTCTGCCAGGCTTTGGTATCAGGATGATGTTGACCTCATAAAATGAGTTAGGGAGGATTCCCTCTTTTTCTATTGATTGGAATAGTTTCAGAAGGAATGGTACCAGCTCCTCCTTGTACCTCTGGTAGAATTCAGCTGTGAATCCATCTGGTCCTGGACTTTTTTTGGTGGGTAGGCTATTAATTGTTGCCTCAATTTCAGAGCCTGCTAATGGTCTATTCAGGGATTCAACTTCTTCCTGGTTTAGCCTTGGGAGAGTGTAAGTGTCCAGGAAATTATCCATTTCTTCTAGATTTTCTAGTTGATTTGCGTAGAGGCGTTTATAGTATTCTCTGATGGTAGTTTGTATTTCTGTGGGGTCAGTGGTGATATCCCCTTTATCATTTTTTATTGCATCTATTTGATTCCTCTCTCTTTTCTTCTTTATTAGCCTTGCTAGCGGTCTGTCAATTTTGTTGATCTTTTCAAAAAACCAACTCCTGGATTCATTGATTTTTTGGAGGGTTTTTTGTGTCTCTATCTCCTTCAGTTCTGCTCTGATCTTAGTTATTTCTTGCCTCCTGCTAGCTTTTGAATGTGTTTGCTCTTGCCTCTCTAGTTCTTTTAATTGTGATGTTAGAGTGTCAATTTTAGATCTTTCCTGCTTTCTCTTGTGGGCATTTAGTGCTATAAATTTCCCTCTACACACTGCTTTAAATGTGTCCCAGAGATTCTGGTATGTTGTATCTTTGTTCTCATTGGTTTCAAAGAACATCTTTATTTCCGCTTTCATTTCGTTATGTACCCAGTAGTCATTCAGGAGCAGGTTGTTCAGTTTCCATGTAGTTGAGCGGTTTTGATTGCGTTTCTTAGTCCTGAGTTCTAGTTTGATTGCACTGTGGTCTGAGAGACAGTTTGTTATAATTTCTGTTCTTTTACATTTGCTGAGGAGTGCTTTACTTCCAATTATGTGGTCAATTTTGGAATAAGTGCGATGTGGTGCTGAGAAGAATGTATATTCTGTTGATTTGGGGTGGAGAGTTCTATAGATGTCTATTAGGTCTGCTTGGTGCAGAGATGAGTTCAATTCCTGGATATCCTTGTTAACTTTCTGTCTCGTTGATCTGTCTAATGTTGACAGCGGCGTGTTGAAGTCTCCCATTATTATTGTATGGGAGTCTAAGTCTCTTTGTAAGTCCCTAAGGACTTGCTTTATGAATCTGGGTGCTCCTGTATTGGGTGCATATATATTTAGGAGAGTTAGCTCTTCCTGTTGAATTGATCCCTTTACCATTATGTAATGGCCTTCTTTGTCTCTTTTGATCTTTGATGGTTTAAAGTCTGTTTTATCAGAGACAAGGATTGCAACCCCTGCTTTTTTTTGTTCTCCATTTGCTTGGTAGATCTTCCTCCATCCCTTTATTTTGAGCCTATGTATGTCTCTGCATGTGAGATGGGTCTCCTGAATACAGCAGACTGATGGGTCTTGACTCTTTATCCAGTTTGCCAGTCTGTGTCTTTTAATTGGAGCATTTAGTCCATTAACATTTAAGGTTAATATTGTTATGTGTGAACTTGATCCTGCCATTAGATATTAACTGGTTATTTTGCTCGTTAGTTGATGCAGTTTCTTCCTAGCCTCGATGGTCTTTACATTTTGGCATGTTTTTGCGATGGCTGGTACCGGATGTTCCTTTCCATGTTTAGGGCTTCCTTCAGGGTCTCTTGTAAGGCAGGCCTGGTGGTGACAAAATCTCTAAGCATTTGCTTATCTGTAAAGGATTTTATTTCTCCTTCACTTATGAAACTTAGTTTGGCTGGATATGAAATTCTGGGTTTAAAATTCTTTTCTTTAAGAATGTTGAATATTGGCCCCCACTCTCTTCTGGCTTGTAGAGTTTCTGCCGAGAGATCTGCTGTTAGTCTGATGGGCTTCCCTTTGTGGGTAACCCGACCTTTCTCTCTGGCTGCCCTTAAGATTTTTTCCTTCATTTCAACTTTGGTGAATCTGGCAATTATGTGTCTTGGAGTTGCTCTTCTGGAGGAGTATCTTTGTGGTGTTCTCTGTATTTCCTGAATTTGAATGTTGGCCTGCCCTACTAGGTTGGGGAAGTTCTCCTGGATGATTTCCTGAAGAGTGTTTTCCAACTTGGTTCCATTTTCCCCCTCACTTTCAGGCACCCCAATCAGGCGTAGATTTGGTCTTTTTACGTAATCCCATACTTCTTGCAGGCTTTGCTCATTTCTTTTTCTTCTTCTTTCTTTTGGTTTCTCTTCTCGCTTCATTTCATTCATTTGATCCTCAATCGCTGATACTCTTTCTTCCAGTTGATCGAGTCGGTTACTGAAGCTTGTGCATTTGTCACGTATTTCTCGTGTCATGGTTTTCATCTCTGTCATTTCGTTTATGATCTTCTCTGCATTAATTAGTCTAGCTGTCAATTCTTCCACTCTTTTTTCAAGATTTTTAGTTTCTTTGCGCTGGGTACGTAATTCCTCCTTTAGCTCTGATAAGTTTGATAGACTGAAGCCTTCTTCTCTCCTCTCGTCCAAGTCATTCTCTGACCAGCTTTGATCCGTTGCTGGCGATGGGCTGCGCTCCTTTGCAGGGGGAGATGCGCTCTTATTTTTTGAATTTCCAGCTTTTCTGCCCTGCTTCTTCCCCATCTTTGTGGTTTTATCTGTCTCTGGTCTTTGATGGTGGTGACGTACTGATGCGGTTTTGGTATAGGTGTCCTTCCTGTTTGATAGTTTTCCTTCTGACAGTCAAAAGGACTGTCTGTTGGTCTGTTGGAGATTGCTTGAGGTCCACTCCAGACCCTGTTTGCCTGGGTATCAGCAGCAGAGGTTGCCGAAGATAGAATATTGCTGAACAGCGAGTGTACCTGTCTGATTCTTCCTTTGGAAGTTTCCTCTCAGGGGTGTACTCCACCCTGTGAGGTGTGGGGTGTCAGACTGCCCCTAGTGGGGGATTTCTCCCAGCTAGGCTACTCAGGGGTCAGGGACACACCTGAGCAGGCAGTCTGTCTGTTCTCAGATCTCAACCTCCGCGTTGGGAGATCCACGGCTCTCCCCAAAGCTGTCAGACAGAGTCGTTCGCGTCTGCACCGGCTCCTGCTACTTCCCCTGTTGGTCTTCAGCTGTGCGCTGTCCCCAGAGGTGGAGACTACAGAGACAGGCAGGCTTCCTTGAGCTGCTGTGAGCTCCACCCAGTTCGAGCTTCCCAGCGGCTTTGTTTACCTACTTAAGCCTCAGCAATGGCGGGCGCCCCTCCCCCAGCCTCGCTGCTGCCTTGCGGATAGATCGCGGCAGACTGCTGTGTTAGCAGTGAGGGAGGCTTCGTGGGCGTGGGACCCTCCCGGCCAGGTGTGGGATATATTCTGGTGTGCCTGTATGCTTACAGCGCAGTATTGGGGTGGGAGTTACCCGATTTTCCAGGTGTTGTGTGTCTCAGTTCCCCTGGCTAGGAAAACGGATCCCCTTCCCCCTTGCGCTTCCAGGTGAGGCGATGCCTCGCCCTGCTTCAGCTCTCGCTGGTCAGGCTGCAGCAGCTGACCAGCACCGATTGTCCGGCACTCCCTAGTGAGATGACCCCAGTACCTCAGTTGAAAATGCAGAAATCACCGGTCTTCTGTGTCGCTTGTGCTGGGAGTTGGAGACTGGAGCTGTTCCTATTCGGCCATCTTGCTCCGCCCCCCCGGCTTTTTAATATTTCTTTGATAAAACCTTTTGGCACTTTTCAATTGGATTGTCTTATTAATAAGTTATAAGAGTTCTCTAAATATTTATGATTAAATCCTTAATGAGATATATGATTTGCAAGTATTTTCTCCCTGTCCATGACTTATTATTTTATCTTCAATAATGTCAACAAAAGTTTCATTTTTATGAAGTCTAATTTGTTACCTTTTTATTCCATGAAATATGCTTTGTGTGTCTTATATAAGAAACATTCTCCAAACCCAAGATCACTGATATTTTTTTCGTATAGTTTCTCTGAAAGTTTTATTATTTTAGCTCTTAACACTTAGGTCTGTAACACATTTTCACATTTTTAGCTGATTTATATGCAGGACGTGAGGTAAAGGTGTGAGTTCAGTTTTGCAGATGAATATTCGATTGTTATAGCACCATTTGTTGAATAAACTATCCTTTCATCATTGAATTGTCTTTGCATTTCTGTCAAAAATCAACTGATCATAAACTTGGTTTTTTCCCTGCCTATCCTTAAGCCAGTACCACATTGTTTTGATTACTATAGGTTTAGAGTTTGTTTTGAAATTGAATGGTGTAAGTTATCCTATGCTATTCATTCTAAAAATTGCTTTAACTATACTAAGTCTTTCATATTCAATCTATAGATAAATTTGAGGAGACCTGCTCTCCTAATATGGAGTCTTCCAATCTGTGAGTATGGAATTTTTCTCCACAGATCTTTCTTAATTTATCTTCCAAAGTTCTGTAGTTAACCATATACAGGTCCCATATTTCTTTTGTTATATTTATTCTTAAATGTTTTGTTATTTTTATATTATGAATAAACAACTTTCTTAGCTTTACGTGCAAATTTTTCATTGCTAGTATCTACAAATAGAAGCGATTTTTACATTTATCTTTTATCCTTTGATTTTTAAAAACATTCAATAATGGTTTTGGTACATTTCTTAGAATTTTCTATATGTAACATTATATTGCCTTTGAATAAAAACTGTTTTGCTTCTTCTTTTCAAATGTCTATGACTTTATTTGCTTTTCCTTACTGAATACATGGTCTAGAACCTTCTCTGTGTTAATAACAGACATTCTGGCCTTGTTTATGATCTAAAAGAAAACATTGTCTTGCACAGTTAAGTATGATATTAGTTGCAGTTTTTCATGAATACTGTTTAGCAGGTTGAGGATCTTTCCATCTAAGATTTTTGAGTTTTTATCATAAATAGGTGCTGAATTTTGCATTTTCTCTGTTCTTTATTAATATCAATAATTCTACTAATTGGTTTTGAATGATAAATGAACCTTGCATTCCTGGGATAAATCTCACTTGATCACCATGTGTAATCCATTTTATATGTTTCTGAAATGTGTTTGTTAAAATTTATTAAGGGCTGTTGCATCTATATTTATAAAGAATATTGACCTATAGTTTTATTGTGATAGATTTGTATGGCATCATTTTGAGAGAGATATTTGACTCACAGATGATTTGGAAAGTATTTCCTTTTTTATTTTCTGAATTTGAGTAGGATTATTTCTTCTGTAAATATTAAATAATTCACCTGTGAAACCATTTAGGCTTGGACTTTTCTCTGTTGAAAAATCTTTAATTACTAATTACTAACTCAATTTCTTATTTTCTTAATTAAGAAATATATTTAGGAGGTATAAGTGCAGATTTCTTACATTTATTATTGCAGAGTGGTAAGGTCTGGGCTTTTAGTGTACCCATCACTCAGAGAGTGAATACTCTACCCAACAGGTAATTTTTCAGTCCTCACATCTCCACCCACCCTCCCATCTTGCATAGTCTCCAGTGTCTATTATTCTACTTTGTATGTCCATGTGTAGTCATTGTTTAGGTCCCACTTGTAAGAGAACATACAGCATTTGACTTTGTTTCTGTAACTCAGTTTCTTTTTAAATCCATCACATCTCTGTGGACTTTCTATTTCTTCTTGAGTTTGTTTTGGTAATTTGTGTCTTTCTAGGCACTTGTCCATTTTATTAAATATCTATGTGGTCTAATTTGTCTACATTAACATGTTATGATATTCCTTTGTGATTATTTTAATTTCTCTAGGTTAACAGTGATGTTCCCCATGTAATTCCTGATTTTTGTCATTTGTCATTTGTTCATTTCTGTTTTCCTCGTTCTATAAAGCTAAAGTTTTACCTATTTAATTGATTTTTTTAAGGAATCACATCTAAGTGTCATTGATTCTCTGTTGTTGTTCTGATTTCTATTTCATTGATTTTACTCTGGTTTTTATTATATCCTTCCTTCTGATTACTTTGGGTTTCTCTAGTTTTTCAAAGTGAAATAGATTATTGATTTGAGATTAGTATTCTTTTCAAACATAGGCCTTTGAAGCTATAAATTTGCCTTTGAGACCTTGAAAATAATGTGTATTCTGCTATTGTTAGGTGAAGTGTTTTATAAGTGTGAATTAGGTCGAGTTAGTGTTGTCCAAGCCTTTTATATCTTTCCTGATTTTCTGTCTACTTGTTCTAGCAATTATTGACAGTGAGGTACTAAAATCTCTAACTATAATTTTTTGATTTATCTACCTCTTCTTACAATCCTGTTAGAATTTGCTTCATGTATTCTAGGACTTTTTAAAATTAATATGGCCATTAGATTTATCTTATAATTACAATTTGCAAAAACTCCATACACACACACACACACACACACACACACACACACACACACACACACACATCCTTTTACTTTCAATCTGTGTCTTTGAATTTAAAGTAGTCTCTTGTAAACAGTATATCATTGGACCTGCTATTTTGTTTAGTTTTACAATCTATTGATTGGTGTTTATCCCATTCACACTTAATGTCATTGATATATGAATTTACATCTGCCATTTTGTTATTCATTTTCTTTAAAAGATTTATAATATTTTATTTCTTCACTCTTCTTTCATTTATTTTGTATTAAATACTATTCTGTGTATCCTTTTAGTTTCTCTGTCAATATTTTAAATGACATGTTTAAAAGTTATTTCTTAGAAACTGCTCGAGGGATTACAATATACATAATTTTATCAATATCTATCTTATTCTGAAACTCCTTAAATACAGTTAAATATAGCAATTTTGCTCCATTATACCTTCATTTCTTCCACATTACTTTTTGCTAGTTTGTACATATATTTTTGCTAGGAATATAGATTTAGAAAAAAAAACACAAATTACTTAATGTTTTGTATTTATTCACATATTTCCCATTTACTGTGCTCTTCCTTTCTTCTTATGGAGTTGGGTTACCATGTCCTTTTCTTTCACCTTTTCTGTGCTGCTAACAATAAAGTCTCTCAGCTTTTGTTTATCTAGGAATGTATTATTTTCATATTCATTTTTGAAAGATAGCTTCACTTAATATAAAATTCTTGACTGACAGTTTTTTTTTTTTTTCTTTCAGCACTTCGGATATGTCATTTCACTGCCTAATATTTCCTATTGTTTCAAATGGGAAGTCAGCAGTTTAGGATGTTGTTCTCTGTACATGATGAGTCACTTTTCTCCTGTTGCTTTCTAGAGTTTTTGTTTCTGGCTTTCACTAGTTCGACTGTGATGTGTCTAGGTGTGCAAAGCTCTTTGTATTATTCTACATGGGATTTATTAATTTATTCTACGTGGGATCTGTTGGTTAATTTTTAAAACTTCAAATCAATGAAGTTAGAATTGTTTTCTTTCTTTTCTTTTATTTTGCTCCCCTTTCATTTGTGGCCCTCCTAGGACTCCATTACAAATATGTTCATATGTGTAATACTGTCTACAGATTTGTGCAACTTTCTTCATCTTTATCTCTCTGTATTTAAGATGATGTAATTCCTACCAATCTGTCTTCCAGCTCATTGATTATTTCTCTTGCTGCTATATACAACCTGTAATTAATCTGATTTAGTAAAATGTTATTTCAGTCATTGTGCTTTCAACTCTATAATTTTATTCAGTTCTTCTCTATAGTTATTACTTATTGATATTCTCTTTTTGATGAGTCATCATTATTTATTTCTTTATTTTTAAAATTCTTTGGTTATATCTATAATCGCTGCTGTGAAGTTTTTTTCTTTTTATTTTTTATTTTATTTTTTATTTTTTGAGACAGGGTCTCACTCTGTTGTACAGGCTGGAGTGCAGTAGTATGATCACAGCTCACCAGTCATGACCTTCCAGGTTCTGGTGATCCTCCCACCTCTGCCTCCCAAGTAGCTAGGACTACAGGTATGTACCACCACACCTGGCTAATTTTTTGTATTTTATGTACAGTCAGGGTTTCACCATGTGCCCAGGCTGGTCTCAGACTCCTGGACTCAAGTGATCCACCTGCCTCAGCCTCCCAAAATGCTGGGTTGAGGCATGAGCCACCATGCCTGGCCAGAAGTTTTCAGTGCTAAATTCATCATTACCGTACACTCTGAGATAACATACATAGACTTCTTTTCATGTTTTGAGTATAGGTCATACTTTTCTGTTACTTTACCTGATAGTTAATTTTATGTGTTAATTTGCTGGGTTATGATGTCTGGATGTTTAGTCGAGCATTATTCTGGATGTTTCTCTAAAGATGTTTTTGAATGAAATTGAGATTTAAGTCAGAGGACTTTGGGTAAAACAAATTACCATCCACAAAGTGGATGGACCTCATCCAGTCAGTTGAAGGCATTAATAGGATAAAGACTGATCTCCCTGAGAAAGAAGGAATTCTGCCAGCAGACTGCCTTTGCACTTGAACTGCAATTCTTTCTGGAGTCTCCAGCCTGCCAGCCTATACCATCAGATTTGGATTCACTAAGGCTCCATAATTGCACAAGCCAACTTCTTAAAATAAGTCTCTCTATATATTTACACATCCTGTTGGTTTTGATTATCAGGAGAATCCTGACTAATATAATTTGCATAGCTCATAATTTTTTTTTAAAACTAGATTATATGATATATGTAGTAATTCTGGAATCTTATTTTGTTTGTTTTATTAACTTGACTGGATTTAGACTGTGGAATCTGTTTCCTCCACACTGTGGCATTGATAGCTCTGCTCAATTTTTAAAATGCTATTCTTATTTTTAAGCTTGGTTTTCTAGGGGTTGCTCCTGTGTTTTCATAGTTTAGAGGTCAGCCAATGATTAATCACAGGTTGTGCTTAAACATCTTGAGACTGTGTAAGGCTTCCAACCTCCGCCAATTGATGTGTGAGTCAGTCAGGGAGCAAATTCAATGTTATGATAACACGACTTGGTTTTCCTAACTACACTTCATATCAAGTCATCCCCCTCTAGCAGCAATGCTGCTAGTTTTCATGGCTAGCCTCATTCTGGTTACATTAACTGTGCCAGAGTTACAGAATCTTTCTGTTCTTATACAAAGTTAAGCAGTTTTTCTTGAATAAATGCTTCTAAATTTACCATTTGCCAATGGTTAATTTCCAGAGACCTAACATGGTTATGGCAATTTTGTCCATTTTTATGAAAGTTTTTCTGGAAGAGGACTGACTGATTTCTCTACTCTGCTATTGCTTGAAGTTTCACTCTGAAAATCTATTTCTTTTGAATCTGCATCTTTCATGTATAACATGCATCTCATCCAAGGTTGAATCAGCACTTTTGACTCCTTCAGTCTACCCTCTGACCACTCAACAGCAAATGTCACAGAGGTCCATTCTTAGCCCCAGTCTTTCAATGTTAACTCTGGCCTACATGAAGTTGTAGAAAGCAAACTTTTCACATTTGCCAAGACCCCAAGGTGTAAAATGGAAAGTAATTATATTGATGACAAAAATCAGAATTTTGTCAACTGGTTAAAAAGCAATAAGGATTAACATAAAAACAAGTGTTTAGGTTCTGAAGGTCAGTTGCACAGGTATCATTGACTGGTTTGCAGCCTCTCTGCATTACTTCTTTCCCCTATGTATTTTCATAACCACCCAACCAGGGAAATCATTTAATACCTAGGTTCAGGTTTATTTCCTGACTAACCATATGATGTTTAAGCTTTCATGTCAGGTAATGTTCATGAGTGTGTCTATCTCCTTGCTTGCTGCATATATTAGTCACTCAGTGAATGGAAGTTTTATTATTGCAAACCAAGTGTTTTTGGATTCCTCCTCTACTTCCTCATGCTTTCTAAAAATTCTAAGCATCTGTCTATAGAATCACAATTTTTCTCTGCTCTGTTGTTAAGAAAATGAGTAGAAATGCTGGCTTCTCCTTATCTTTCATTCCCTATATCCATTCACTTTGCTATCTTTTATTAGTTATTTTATCTATAAAATATTACTTTGTGAATTTCTGTTTCCACTAACCTAACAAGACTCTCACCACCTTATACCTATATTATCACAATCACTTTGTAATGCTCACCTGACATTGGTCAGAACATGCAGTGGAGTTTTCAGGGATAGGCAAGAATGAGCAATTCAAGTTCTTTTATTTTGATTTACTCTTGAAGCAGCTCTAAAGCAGGAGGCAATATATATGAAAAAGACAAAAATGCAAATGTTTGCTCACAGTTTTTGGATTTTCTTGGTATCTTGTGGAAGCATGTTCAAACTGTAGTCTTGACATCCTACATGGTTTGAAAAATCCATTAGGACAGAGAGTTCAAGAATGATGATATCGCTGTCTTTTATAACTCAAGTATATCGGCACTCAAAAGTGAGGTATTTTTTATCATATAATACTGTAATTCTGCTCCTCAGTTTGCCTGATGTTCAAATAAAGGGCTTGGAAATTCTTGCTGTGTTTGTAGACACTGTCTATATTCAATGCCCCCTATTCTTTTTTCCATTCACTCTTAGCCTTGTGCTAATCTAGCTTTTGTCTCCAAAATTCTGTTCCGAATATACCCCCTTTTTAAATTTTCAATTAACTCCACATTGTTAAATCTTATAGCCAAATTTCTGTCTTCACCTTATTTGTGCCACCTAAGAATCTGACACAGTATCTCATTCCATCCTCCTTGGCACGTGGTCAGTTAGCTGCCAAGATACAGGGGCTGCTGATCTTCCATTCGCTCTTCCCAAGGCACACTTTATTCATCTCCTTTCTTGTGTTTGGCCCTGTGAGGCAAACCTGCAAGGATTACATCAATAGGCTCTTGTGCCTTCTGGCTTTCAGTGACATCCAGTCAATGGGAAGCCCTAGTAAGAGATGAGAGGGAGAAGGATGAGGTCAGGTATGTATTTTCTTGACTCCTTCCCTTGAAGGTTGCCTTGAGCTGATTGTATGCCTTCTCTCACAGTAGTGAAATCTATCCAACTCCCTCCCTCAATTTATAATCAACTCTACCCAACTGTCTCCCTCAATTTATAATAAACTCCCTCCTTGACTCATGAAGTCTAGAGACAACTAGCATTGGGACACTTTACTATAGCCAGTGGTTTCCTGAACCCACACCTTTGTAAACAGTTTTCGCTACCTCTATTTCCACTGGTATCACTCTACTCCAAGCCTCCTATTTTATGTGGGTTATAGCACTAACCTAACCTCCTGTTTCAGTTTGTGACCTCTTAACTCTATCCATGAGTCTATTCGCAACACAGCAGCCAGAGTAACCCTTTTGAAATCTAAGTTAATATCATGTACCACTCTGTTTCAAAGCCTTTTAGGAAAATTTATTAAAAGTACAAATGAAAGTTCTTACTGTTTTCTGAAAGCCTCACATTCCCTGGCTTTTTTAACCCCTGTAATTTGATTTTCTACTGGGTTCCCTTGGTTCATTCCATCCCAGAGTCAATAGCTTTCTTGCCATTTCTCTTACAAGCTAGTGTGCTTCTCCTGCCCTAGGGCTATTAGGCTGATTATCCTAGAACACTCATCCCCCACAGACCCCAAGTCTTTACTCACATATTACTTTATTAATAAGGCCTATCATTCTTAACCTTTTAAAATTTACAGCTCATTCTGTGCTGTTATCCTCAACCCCTTTTATTCTACTCTAATTTTTTTCAGAGCTTTTATTACCTTCTAAAATACTATTATCTACTTATGTATTTGTTCTATTTACTGACTATAAGTCTGTTTCTTCTTATGAGGAAGCAAGTTCCAGGAAGTCAGGGATCTTTGCCTAGAACAGAAATTATCATATACATGGTAAATTTAGGATGTGTAACTGTTGCATGAATGAACACCACTCAGGGGCAACCTCCTCTTATATGTGCCTGTGCTGTGGGACCCAGGATTTTTCCATTTAGGTTCACTGGACTCTTTCACCCCTCCTAGAGAATTTGTAATCTAAGCACATCACAACCCAATTCATCTTTCATGTTATTATTATTCTCTGCTGCTCAGGAGACTTAATATCTTTTGGATACTTCCTCAGTCTTCCATAAAAATTCTGGCCAAATGCAGTTCTCTCCTACTTTTACCAAGATGTATTCTAACATTAGATGAAGCATCATATTAAAGTGTTGTGTTATTTATTATATGTATATAATACAAACATATATATTTATATGTGTATATATTCATATTGTCTGATTTGTAATATATATATCCATATGTGTATTTATATATAAATATATGTATATATACACATATATATGTATTTATGTGTGTATATATACATATTGTCTTTGTTATTTGTAATATATACATATATGTATTTTAAGTGTATATATACATGTATGTATAAGTGTATATATACATATTGTCTTTCCTATCAGCTTATAAGCTTCTCAATGATAATTATGTCATGCAATTTTTGGTGATCTCTGAATGTCATATAGAGAATGTTCAAAAGATATTGTGAAATTAAATAGAATTTGAAATTTTTTCTTTTAACAATAATTAATATTCCTTTAATTCATTCAAATATACTCAAAATACTTTCTCAAATATAAGATCAAATTTTGCTAAATTTATGTGACCTTGTATTTGCTTTTGATATAAAATTCCTTATATGCTTGCCTTGAAAACGTAACTTCTCATACATTTGTTCTGAAACTTTTAAAAAAATTAGATTTTTTAAGGTGTTTACATTTGAATAAAATGTAAGAAATTTATAAAGACTAAGGTCCTCAGAAAAAATGTCATGTGCATTCTCTGGGTCAATCATATATTTGCAAACTACATACGGATATAGAATAATATCTAAGAATTCTTGTGTTGAATAAATTACATGCTCATTAATGTTCTAAAAGTGACTCCACATGTGTACTGGGATATGGAATCACTTGTCCAATTTGTATTTATTTCCTAACTAGTTAAATATATTGATTCCACATCAGATTTGGGAAGCTGGTGATTTTTCTTACAACATCTAAGTTACTTTAATAACAAATTTCTATTTAACAATAACATATTATTTTATAATATCATTATATATATGAGTCTGATAGGCTCTGGGAAAAGGCATTCAGATACATTATCTCCAAGTTATTGTACTGCCTACTGAATTGATTCTTTACCAGCTTTGTTTCTAAAGCATAAAGGAATAAAAAAGAAGTGGGAGAGATGACAGGACAAAATTACAGTTGGGGTATATTGACCAGCGCTATGGACCATATGTCTCTTTTCTGTAATTAGATTTCTGTTCTTTTCTTGTAGGTATTTTGTTTACCATTTGATCATCCCGGAATTGGTCACTTCATTTTATTAATCCCTTTCAGTTCTCATTCAAATTGCTTCAGAACATTACAGTGTCTTAATCTCCTGTTTAAAAAAAATGTGGCTGGTTTAATTTTTAATATTTTCATATTCGAACCATGTGATACCTAAGTGAAGATTTAACTTCTGTTGTTTTGAAAACAATATTTTGCAATAGATTATTTAGAACCATGTAATTTTCTTCCCAACACTCATTCTAGGTCATATGTTAAAAATGTTATTGCTATTTGGCAAGTGCCCAAAGTCACACTACTTAAGACTCCTACCTGGTCTACCTCCCATCCCTAGTCGTTTCACCCTGCTTTCTGAGCCCAGTCCCACAACCTCTTGCCTGTTCCTCTGTCTCTTCTCTGCTCTCAACCTCTCTTTCAGACCTCCTATACTTCTCCTTTCCAGACTTCAACAAAGTTCACATAAAAGAGACACAGGGCTCAGAAAACATATAAGTGAACTCCTTTCAAAACTAAGTACAAATGCCAAAGCTCTCCTTTTAGTTTATTCAGCAGCAATATAACCTAGTGGTTAAAAGCACGAACTTTAAAGCTTGGGTTTGTATCTTGTCTTTTCCTCTGTTATTGCAATCTTCGTTCATAATTTCTAAGAGCTCAGTTTTCTTAACTGGAAAATGAAGATAATAAAAGTCCCCTACATGATACGTCTGCATGAGGATTCAATATATTAGTGTTTGTGTTAATATGTAAATACTTAAGTTTAACATATAATACACAAGTACTTAGAATAATACTTGGCCCATAGTAAATGCTACTTATGCTATTACTATGTAATTATCAGCATGTTAGTACACTATTACTATCACTATAGCTACATTATACATACATACATTTTAACTGATACTATTATTATTAAGCTTGTTCACAATAATGAAGGGGAGACTATTCATGGAAAATCATGCTAGACTATGTTCTCTGTTACAGAAAGATTGTTTTAAAAAACTTATAAACAATCTCTTCTTGATCTTTAAGCACATATATGGAGTCTACTAAGGCAAAACAGGGCTACATAGCATATTTTTTATTAATCCTAATAATTTGTTATAAACTCTGGATTGCTTCTCCTGTTCTTCATTAAAATTTTTTAAATTGGGTTTTATCTTTGAGGAAACATGATTCCAGCATCTCCAAATCTATAATTTTACTGTGGTCTGCAGTGTAACTAAGCAGACTCTAACAAAAAAAAAAAAAAAAAAAAAAAAAAAAGAGTAGCAAGTACATTGAGGGAGAGATGCCAAGACTATAGACAATTTAAGTCTTCTGGAATTTTCTCTCTTAACAGTTTGTCACAGTCATATGAGAAATCAGTGTCTTCCTTTCCAATCACAGTATTATCACTGGGTCTTTTTCATTACTTTTGCAATTTGGGGCATCTTGGCTACAAAATTAAGAGATTATTTTCTCTCAAAAACTGAAGAGGTAATAAAATAAAAACATAGACATGTATAAATTGTACGCGTTAGTATTTACGGATTGAAATGTCAATCACAATATTAGAGATATAAGAAGGGACGATTACAATAATTTTACCATCAAAGAATCTACTCACATTCATTTTGTACCAATAAAAGTTAGGCTCTGTGCTAGTCAAGCCTGTGGTGGATAAAAACAGATATTATTCACTTTATCATTGTCTTAGGCATTACACTAGGTGCTGGGGAGACAAAAATGAATAAGATACAGTGTGTAGGTCTTCATAGCCTGATGGGAGACAAAGTCTTAGCTGTCAAACATCTCCAGCTTAGTTATCAGAAAAACAAAAAAAGAAAACAAAACAAAACCATGTAAAAGACTTGGCTTGAATTTCATTACCAAACTTCTAAGCCTTGCAGACTATCACAAGCAAAACTTGAGTGAGAGAAACTAGACCTGAAAAAGTACATTCTTTGTGTTTTCATTTCAATAACGTTCAAAATGAGACAGAACCAATCTGTGGTGTTAGTAATAAGGAAAGTGTCTCCCCCTTGCAGGGGGTGGTGATTGGAAGAGAGCACAAGGGAGGCTTCTATGATGCCGAGCTGGGAATAGTTATTCAGTTTCTTGATATGGGTGCTGCCTATATGAGGTTGTTCACTTTGAGAAAAAACACTTAAGAGTTTTACACTTCTCAGTGTGCATGTTATACTTCAATTAAAGAAAAATCTCATGGGTGGTTAGAATTCTAAAAGCATTCTTCTGATATTCTGCCAAATGTCTAGAGAGAGCCACAATAGCATCCTCTTGTTTTTCTCTTTCTCCAGGACTCCTGCATTTCCTCAGGGCTAGCCTTGGGTCTTCCTGGGCTAACTCAAATATAACAGGTAGTCATGTCCTTAGGGTCCACCGAATATATATTAACATGCATGTTTCATTGGCTTCACAGACTTGATTGGAGGCTTTTGAAGCATATAGAAAAGTGGTTTACACTGGGATCATGCATGGAACTTTAAATGTAATAGGTATCATTGTTCATAGACACGTTCTTTGTCCACCTTTATGGAGTTTTCCTGCATCTAGTTCTAGATTCTCCCCATTTTTCTCATTTTGACTTTTCTTCTCTATATTCTCTTCCCTCTGTATCAGGTGCTCCTAGTGCACTTCTATCCTCTCTCATTTACCTGACTCCAGCCGTCACTGCAGGGAAATGTTCTTTTTTTTTTTTTTTTTTGAGACGGAGTCTCGCTCTGTCGCCCAGGCTGGAGTGCAGTGGCCAGATCTCAGCTCACTGCAAGCTCCGCCTCCCGAGTTTACGCCATTCTCCTGCCTCAGCCTCCCGAGTAGCTGGGACAGGCGCCCGCTACCTCGCCCGGCTAGTTTTTTGTATTTTTTAGTAGAGACGAGGTTTCACCAGGTTAGCCAGGATGGTCTCGATCTCTGGACCTTGTGGTCCGCCCGTCTCGGCCTCCCAAATGCTGGGATTACAGGCTTGAGCCACCGCGCCCGGCCGGGAAATGTTCTTTGTAGGCTTTGACTCACTGCATTCTGGCAGCATCTCATCTCAGTCACACACCAAGTGTTGTATGAGGCTCTTCTGATGCTGTGGCCTGGGATGCCAGGAGAAGCCTGCACACATGCAGGACCCGAGAGTGCAGGAGTTAACATCTGACACAATTCTCAACCAACAGAGCGCTGATGGATGTTATTCCTTGTCAGTCTTCAAGCAGACAATCCTAAGAGACATTTTATATGTTTCTCAGAACTTCCTGGAGTGATTGACATGCTGTTGTTACAGCAGTGATGGACTGAATAACATCACTCCTTTTCTTTTTCCTGTTTCTGTGATTGATTTCTTATTCCTGCTCACTGTGATTATCTTTCACATAAATTATCTTATTAAAATCTTTGAGGCATTGCTTTCTGAGGGCCATGGTTAGGACCAATTGGTACTTAAAAGTAGATGTGCAGGACGGGGTTCCAGAATGGATGGAAATAAGAGCCTTACTTGGAGCAGACAGTAGGATGAAGATGAAGCCTAGGCGTGTTGTGGCATCACAATTAGTTTCTCACTTTTGGTGGAATAGGATGAGGCTGGGTGAAAGGTGAAGTGCTGAGGTATTCAGGGGCTCTAAAAATGCTTTGGGGGCAGTAGGAATTTGAAGGATTGAGGAATTTACTGGCCGCTGTTTACAATTTTAGAAGATTGAGCCTATACAGAGAGTTAAATTACCAACTCTCAAATTAAGGACTTCAAGGTAGCATCTAGAATAACTTTCATATCCTCCAGCCACAGAGCAGATTTTACTTATAACCAGACCAAGGAGCTTCAAAGGAAAGTCCAGCCTTGAAAAGTTTCCTATGCTTTGTCTACTGGGCCTCAACCAGTCTCTTTCCAATCATTGCAGTGCTTACGCAGTGGGCTGTGAAAGTAGAGACCCACGTGGAAGCTATGCGTGGCTCTAGAAATATGTATGCCCCAGCCAACAGACACATGAAAAAATGCTCATCATCACTCACCATCAGAGAAATGCAAGTAAAAACAACAATGAGATACCATCTCACACCAGTTAGAATAGCAATCATTAAAAAAATCAGGAAATAACAGGTGCTGGAGAGGATATGGAGAAATAGGAACACTTTTACACTGTTGGTGGGACTGTAAACTAGTTCAACCATTGTGGAAGACAGTGTGGCAATTCCTCAAGGATCTAGAACTAGAAATGCCATTTAACCCAGCCATCCCATTACTGGGTATATACCCCAAGGATTATAAGTCATGCTGCTATAAAGACACATGCACAGGTATGTTTATTGTGACACTATTCACAATAGCAAAGACTTGGAATCAACCCAAATGTTCATCAGTTGCAGACTGGATTAAGAAAATGTGGCACATATTCACCACGGAATACTATGCAGCCATAAAAAAGGATGAGTTCGTGTCCTTTGTAGAGACAAGAACAGAAAACCAAACACCGCATGTTCTCACTCATAGGTGGGAATTGAACAATGAGATTACTTGGACACAGGAAGGGGAACATCACACACCGGGGCCTACTGTGTGGAGGGGGTAGTGGGGACGGATAGCATTAGGAGATATACCTAATGTAAATGAGTTAATGGGTGCAGCACACCAACATGGCACATGTATACATATGTAACAAACCTGCACATTGTGCACATGTACCCTAGAACTTAAAGTATAATAATAAAAAAAAATATGTATGTCCTCTTCCCAAGGCTGAGCTACCTACTACACTTCTGAATACCCAACCTGTCAACCTCAGAGATTGATGATGATTCTTCTATGTAAGATGATCCTGAAGAGACTAGTCAGCCACTTGGATGTCTTTCCCCACTGGAGGAGGCAGCAAGAGTTTATCCAGGAATTGATAGGGACTCCAGATCTGCTTTTATTTCCTTGCTCAAAGTTCCTTTACCCCCAACATGATCTAAGAGCACAAACAATGCCTTATTCATTGGCATGCATTTTTTTTCACAATATTGTCTCCAAATGAAGGATTCATTTTATAGCTATGGATATCTGACCATGGAATTCTATGGCCCTCATATAAATATATGCATGCAATCACCAGAAGCAGTCAGCTTAATAGAATAAGAATAGTCTATTCAAATATTTGCTAGCTGCTAGCTTGGAAATAAAACCTTGCAGTGTTAGAGTACTAAATCAATGTGCTGTTACCTCAAAAGCTAGAACACCTAGGTTGAGAAACAAGCACTGGAAAAAAGGATTAGCCCCTCTCACCACCATTTCTAATGATCCATTTGTGGATTTTGGGCTTTCAAATTTAAGCTTTGTACTTTGAACCTTAAATGTCCACATTCCCCAATATGGCTCCTTCCACCATGGGACAGGCTAACAAGGAGTAACATTTATCCATCAACTCCCTTTTTGTTGAGGATTGTAGTAAAAGGTGTTAACTTTCATGCATTTATAGGCTTTGCATGTGTGCAGGCCTAGCAGGCTTCCCCTAGAATCTCATGCCATAGTTTGTTTCTACTGGACACAAAATTTCTATTGAGCTTGAAGCTATGACTATTGGCAGATCACTTTAGAATCCTCATGTCAGTGGACCAGAAGACAAAGAAACTCCTAACTAATTTGAGGGGATAGGGTGTTGTTATATTAATGGCAATAGAAAGGAGGATATCTGGAACTCAAGGTATTAACTGAAGCATTTCTTGGAATTTCTATGCCCAGTGATAATAGTGAATGAGCAATTTAAATAATTCTTAATAAGGGCAAAACTAATGAGGGCTCAGACCCTTCAGTAGTGAAAGTGCGTGTCACCCCCATAGGCAAGCAGCCAGATTAGCTGAAGGCTTAGCGTGAGAGAAATTTAAAATAGATGATAAAGACAAGAGATGATAAAGATCAATTAAGACTTGGTGATCAATTGCATTGGAAAAGGGGGAGAATTGTGTCTTGTTTCACAAACTTCCCTTTACTAAGTGATTTGAAGGTCAGAACCTAGAAGACTCAATTCAAGATTGGACTTAATGAAAGGCAGGAACACGGCAAGGAGTAAACCGAATCATATGACTCTTTTTCACTAACTCACATTTTCTTGATCTTGTCTCTGATTCCAGTTATAGCTCCATCAAATTAATTCTGTGTAAGCTTCGATATAGCTTGAACTGACAGTATCTTTTCTCAAGCATGCACCAAAATATCTTTCAAGCCTTCATTGACTCTGCACCATGGGGTACTGATGGAGCCTATTCAGGTCATATGCAAGCACACCTGAAATGCGAGGGTATTCACGCCCTCTGGGCGAGGCTCTACCAATGGGGGATGGAGGATGATCAATAAATGCTTATTGTTTTTTTTTTTTTTTTTTTTTTTTTTTTTTGCCATCTTCAGTTGGAAATTTGAGATGCAGCAATATATTGGTTTTTCTTCCTTCCTAGTTTGAATCTCTGTGGTCCCTTACTCCTGCTCCCTGGACCACCTTTCAATAAACCAATAATAATAATCTAAGTTTCTGACTGAGGTTCTATATTTGGTATTAAAAACATACTTTCTTCCTCTCATTTCATTTAAAGCATCTTCCTCCCTTTTCTGATGTCTTGGTACCAGCCACATCTCTGCCCAGAGGATCTCACTTGTCCCCAGCAGGCTTTTGAAATTGTATTTTCCAAATAGAGAAATGTCTCTCCCAAAGCAGAATTCAAGTATCTCTTTTTGTTTATTACTGGCTGATTTTCCTTAGCCTACAACTATGCTCAAGTTACTTCTATCTAAAATATCCATGCACACATACATACCTACCAACGTAAATTCTAAAACAAAACAAAGTCACAAAGAGCACAAAACTATTCACTTGACTTTATGTCTCTCTTCTCAAAATAATAGTGACATTTGTTGAGTGTTTACTATATGCCAGGTGCTATTTTAGCCAATTACATACAATATCTTGTTTTATTTTCACAAATCCTGGGGAGGTATTATTACTATCCCAAATTGTAAAGACAAAAAACTGTGGTTCCTTGATGTTATATAACTTTCTCAAGGTCTAATCTTAAATGTCCAAGCATGGATTAAAATGCAGGTCTCTGCCTCTGGAGTATGCATAATTAGTACATCAGGGTTGCCTTAAGAACATGGATACTGTTTTCAACTCTTCACTTCCCACTTTCCTCTCGATTCACAACAATGACTTCCCATTGAAATAGCGTTTGCTAGGGTCACCAATATACCCCCAACATGCAAAATCCAATGGATGCTGTTTATCCCTAGTCTTATATAGATATCTGTAGTGTTTGATAAAATTGATTAGTTCCTCATCTTCTTGATTTTTTCAGACTTGTGTCTCTTACTGTTTGTTCATGATCTTTTTCATAGGTTTTTCTTTTTCTCATATTTTAAGTATTATGATTACAAGCTTCAGTGTTCAACGTTTCTTTTCACTTATAATCTCTTTCTGGCTGTCTGCAACTGTTACTTACTTGCATTCACCTCTTAATGGCATTTACAAAAACTAAAGTTTTACCTGAATTTTCTACAACTAATTTGTGTAAAATTTAAATAATCACTGTCTCCTAAAGTTATTTTTTCTCTTTCACCTTAGTCATCTCCTTGTTAAAAGTAGACATTTGGAATCTTTGAGGTCTCTGGGAAAGTTGATTCAGACTGTCCATTTTCCCAAATATTGTCAACTTTAGGGGACAAAGCTAGATGTCCTTAGAGAAACCTTAACTCAGTCAAAGTTTTAATTGCAGGAGCTAAGACATAACTGAATACTTTATGCTCAGTGAGGGATAAGAATGATGTCAATGGGATATGATGTGATGCTTTAGACTTACTTTGCAGGTGATCGTCAAAATACAGTTGTTTTGGAAGTTGAGGAAAAAAATCTTCCAGGGAAAAGGAGCTTTCTGTTGGCCTCTAACTGTATGCTATCATTTTTACTAAATAGTGGTATTTTTTATTAAAACCTTTTCTCATGGTCTGTTGCCACCTAAAAGCTTTGAACTGTGGATATATAGAAAAAATCTGTTCTGACTTGCCTTAGCCTTGGGACCAATCTTAATAGAATATGCAGCAGTGTTTATTTGCACGCTGATTATGAAACTTGTTTTCATTTAAACTCTTCTTGATTTATTAACCTCATTTAGAATTTTAGAGTTTTAGATTCTTTGCAACTGATTAAAACAAAGTGCTGTTGTCCTTCCAAGAATAGAAACTGTTCCTTCCTTCTCTTCCATGTGGAAGTCAGGTTTTTGAGACCATGTTTGTTTTCATCTTGATATCTCTATGGTATGAACAGCTTTACTTTGACAACCGCTAATCATTTGAAGTAAGGACAATGAAGACAGCCACAAAAGCTTTTTGGAATTACCTAATGCATGTCCCTTTCTGTATTGTCTTTGTCAGCCTTGTCTACTAGTCAAATAGCAGTTAAAAAAAAAAGTTATATTATTCCACCTAAGAAGAAAAACATACCTATGAAATCCCATGAATAAAATCAGATGAAACCAGTTATTTGGATGGCAGAATTGTTTTTCATGTGCTGCAACTCATCTCTTTCTGGGGTACTTCAGACTACATGGGAACACATGGACCTAATGACAAGGTCTTCTTTATGTAGCTCCAATGAAGATGTGTTCGGATGGCAATATAGACCTTGTGTTCTTCTGAATGTTCTTTGTTCTGTGTTGACTACGAAGACATTACACTTACCTGATTATTCATATTATTAGGATTAATATTATTTTTTTAAGGAATAAAACAGTCTCAGTGGCTTAATGAAATGCTAACACTTGCTTAGTTCATTAGTATGTATATACAATAATTATATATATAGTCAGTGATTGCCCTTGTGACAGAAGTAGAGTATCAGAATGAGGTGATCTGAAGTTATTTTCATACTTACAGTCTTACTGAATTGATATTAAAAATTTGGTTCTTATTTTACCTGCTATGCTCATTTCAAACTATACCGCTATTTTCAAATACCACTCCCATAAAACATTTGTTGACTTTTAAATCTTTTTTTTCTGCCCATAAGCAGAAGATACAAATAGATGGCCAATATTTTTTAAATGTAGACCAGAAGTATTTTTAAGCAAGGATCATTTAGTCTAACCCCATAAGAAAGATTAAGGACTTAAATTATTACGTTTTCCTGTGACCTTCTAATCTATACTTTGTGTTTTAGTTGTAGAAGAAAAAACTCACTTTATCTGTTTGATAAATACTTTAAAATGCAATGCCCATACACACAGTTTCATTCTTCAATTACTTTTCCTCCACACTGACAAACCATCTAACACTATTTAATGGTCTCTCCTAGAGCACTTCATGATTCAGAGTCCTCCAACTGTGACAAATCAAAAGGCACCTATGTATTCTTTGGGGTTTTTGTTTGCAAAAATGTCAAAAATTCAATTTAGTTTGGATTTTGATGTGCATTAATCTTCACAACCTTTTATGCATCAATTAACTGGTAAAAGTTACCAGGGCATCTCTTCACTGAACGCGTCATGAAGGCCTTTAGTCTTTTTTCTTTTTTTTTTTTTTTTCTTGTATACATTCTTTACTGTTTTCACTGTGAAATACTTCGGTTTTTCATTCTGGAAACTTGATTTATGTGAAAACAAGTTTAGTTGAGTTTTCTAAAAGTGTATGCTCTCTACCCAGCATGATTTTGGTGAGGCAGATTCATAGTGGGAGCCCTTACAACAGAGCTTAAGGAAACGTGTGTGTGTGTGTGTGTGTCTATATTTATTATTCATAAATTATAGAACTGGAACAACTTTAGAAGGCATGAGCCCCAACCCTCTCACTTTGCAGATGTGGCAAAATTAAGTTGGGTGTTTTGTAAGATCAGCTAGTTAAGAGCATATTTAACACACACACACACACACACAAACTCAGCAATTTTTAACCCTTCTAGAATATCGCAGTACCATTGTCACTTTGAGACAGGGTTTGTGTTTAGAGGTTACAATTCAATTTTATCCACCTTCTTTACCTACGCTGAGTACCTCCAGACCTTTCAATGAATGTAATGGCAAAACCACAATTACTTTTGTCCAACATAATACCTTTAGTCTTACTAGCAAGAATGAGGTGATTCCTAATTGTGAGAAAAATTTGGAGCTGCCTCAGCCCCACTGAAAGGAATGGACATCCTATTAATTTTATATCACCACTTTAGCTTAAAACTTTTAGCATAGAAGAGTGGTGTGGTTATTTGGCTTTCCTCCCTCAAACTCATCAGTAAGGCATAAATCATTCCTGAATACTTCTTGCTTTCTCCCCATTCTTTAACTTTTGGAGCCAACTTTCCACTTAATCTATTATTCCTGGACCCTAGACATGGTAATTAACCTCAGAGATGGAATTTAGTCAAAAATGCACTCTGCAAACAGCGTTACATTAGAAACATTTTAATTGTGTTCAGCAGCATTTCTTAATTTAATCTGAAAGGTTACACTATCTTCCATATGAATCAATAACCATTTAATTTCTGGATGAAGGTTAAAATGATTTTCTCTGACTTACTAGCTTGGCATAAGGCTATGCTTTGGGCCATTAATTCACCTTGTAAAGTCTTCGCTTGAATTCTTCTGAACTCTAAGAGAGTGGAGCATCTTTTAAGAAATAGGTCACTTTATTAAATGATAAGTTGTAAGACAGACTCAACAACAGTTTCTCTCTTTGAAGAGCATTAGCTCTAAGATAATGGAGCATTTTTATTTTGTGCAATACTTGGAATGAGAAGATCCACAGCTTAGGGGCAAGACTATGGGATTAATCATTTCTCTCCCTCATTGAAGAGACTTCATTGTTAGAATTCAGTATCTAGCTGAATCAATAAGTTATTTCTTATTAGAACATAATCCTTTTGATTGAATAATTTTTTATATTATATAAAGTCTCTGTTTATAGACATTATTAATGATGACCGTTATGTTAATAAACTACAATGATGATTTTGGAAAACTTTCACCCAGTCCCGATGACTTTTGTTTTATTACCAGTCTATTGCAACATCTTTTTAGTGTATAGAATCTATACTCAGTTGTAGAAAGAGAAAGAAATATCCATGACTTTGAGTTATAAAAACTTGAAAGTTCTATAGTCATAAAGTTAGAATTATTAATATTTTTCTTGTCACTAATACTCGAGCACATGACACTATAGCCTATAATATCATGTAATATATACTTCAATTAAAATATTCTAAAGAAATGAGTGAGAATCATTGCATTTGAAAGCAAGAAAGAGAGACCCTGGAGATCTGCTAGTTCCACAGATCAAGATGCCACATCTGAATTAGATTAAGTGACATGTCAAAGGTCGCATAATTAATGACAAATTTGGCACTAAAACCTTACTACGTCAGAACTCTTTCCACTAAAACCTTACATTTCTTGAATATTTAGAACATTTATTTTAAGAAAGAATGGCATAAAGTCTGGGCAAAGACATGCCAAGAGTTCTATTATACTTAAGATTTTAAATGTTGCTCTTCTGGCCTCTGCTCCTTGGCTAGCTTTTCATTTCCCTGTATACAATTCTCCCTCTAATATCTCATGCAAATACTGATTACCACACTGCTGGTTTTGCTCAGATATCCTGTATTGATACACAATACAGGAAATTATCCCAATCCACTCTGCCTCACAAAATAATGACCTAAAAGTTCTCAAGTATGCACTCATTGGGATCATCCAATTAACCTATTCCACTCTGCCTCACAAAATAATGACCTAAAGGTTCTCAAGTATGCACTAATTTGCCCTCCAAACATACCATTAGCTACCGAAGTCTGCTAATTCCACTTCAGGAAAGACTCCAAAATCGGTGCCTTGGTTTCTCATGCTTTTCCTATCTTCCTCCTGAGATCACTGCAAAGCCCCCGTCACCTTCAGTCTTCCTATCACATGATCACATGCTTTGACTTCCCAAATACAGCCTCTATACTCTTCTAAGTTAATTCTTCCTAAAGGCAAATTTGAGCCCATCATTACTATACTTAAAAAGCTGCATGCCTCTGCAATGCCTTCATGTTCTGGCTCAACCCACCTCCCCACCATAGAGTTCCCCTACTACTTGGCAGACTTAGACCACATCTCAACCTTCTCTGCACTAGCCATAACTCTCATAACCCTAGGCTTGGCATATGATTTCCTTCCTCTGTAACACCTTTTATTTCTATTTATTGCTTCCAAAAGTCTTATCCTAGCTCAAAACAGCAAAGAAAAATACTACTATATAACATTCCTTGAGACCTTTGGTAGTAGTGATGCATGCTCCCTACTGCTACTTCATTTTATTCATACATTTCTTATGGCATTTACTGAATTATTTATTACAATTCGCTACTTCTCTTATATTATTCTACTCAAAGCTTCCTATGGCCTTGTGAATAAAAGGCAGGCAGCAGAGTTGAGTGGACCTGGATTTGATCCCTGCCAATGAATCAGCAATGATGTGACAAATTACCAAGATTAACAAAATCTTGGTAATCCTCAGTTTGTTAATTTGCTGAGGATTGATAATGAAACTTACAAGTTGATCTGATGTGTGGGATGGTGATGATGCATGGAATGTGCCTCACACTGCTTTGGCACCAGTCTTGAGTCAATACGTGAGAGACATGCATCCCTATATTCCCAACTCTTAATTAAAGTGCCAAGCACATTTGCTGAAATGAAAATCATGCAGTATTTATACTGTTATAAACTTAGCTATATAAAAAATGTGGCTTCCTTTGTTTCTTTACACCTGCATACATTCTCAAACTCAGATTTTTGCTCATGGTGAGTGCTTGTCAATCCAAGATCACTCAGTCACTTTCATTATGAGAAACAGTATTTTGGAAGCTAGTGCTCAGTTGATTCACCTTTCTGCCCCACAGGAAACAGAAGCAGGATGTGTGTGCTCCAGGCATCTGGGGGATATTGCATTTGTACGCCATTTGTGCTCCAGTCTGCCTTTAGCTATACTACCTATAGCGGTATAGCGCTTGTTACCTAGTCTTGGAAGTCAGTCTCTAGCCTGCTACATTCACCACTGATGTCCTTAGGTGACAGAAAGAGCAGTGAAAATCCTGAGTAAATTTGAGAGGATTCCAGAACAAAAAGAACTGGGGTCTGAATTTCCAGGCTGTCTTTCCTCTGAAAAAACTGTAAACTTTGTAACTAAATCCCATTTCTGCATGACACCAGGGGCTCGAAGTCTGAAATCAAAGTGTCAGTAGGGTTGGTTCCCTCTGAGGACTGAGCAGAGAGAATCTGTCCAAGCCTCTCTTCTTGTAGATGGCCATTTACTCCTTGTGTCTCTTTCCATTTTCTTCCCTTTATGCATGTCTGTTTGTCCAAGTTTATCCTTTTTCTTTCTCTATGGGCCTCAGATGCTGGTTTTCTTCAATACATATCAGGTCAAATTGAACAAATGTTACTTTTTTTTTTTTTTTTTTTTAATAGACAGGGTCTCACTCTGTTGCCCAGGCTGGAGTGCTGTAGTGCAATCTCAGCTCACTGTAGCCTCGACCTCCCAGCGTTAAGAGATCCTCCCACCTCAGCTTCCCAAATAGCTGGGACTACAAGCATGCACCACTGCACCTGGCTAATTTTTGTAATTTTTGATAGAGATGGAGTCTCACCACGTTACCTAGGCTGATCTCGATCTCCTGTGCTCAAGTGATCCACTTCCCTTGGCTTCCTTAAGTGCTGGTATTACAGGTGTGGCCATAAAAAAGGATGAGTTCATGTCCTTTGTAGGGAAACCATCATTCTGAGCAAACTATGGCAAGGACAGAAAACCAAACACCGCATGTTCTCACTCATAAGTGGGAACTGTATAATGAGAACACTTGGAAGTGGGGTGGGGAACATCACACACGGGTCTGTCATGGGGTGAGGAGATGGGGGAGGGACGGTATTGGGAGATATACGTGATGTAAATGGCAAGTTGATGGGTGCAGTATACCAACATGGCACATATATACATATGTAGCAAACTTACACGTTGTGCAAATGTACCCTAGAACTTGGAGTATAATTTTAAAAAATAGTGGTGTTAGTTATAAACTCATGCCTTGAACTTTCAGTATTTTTCATATTTAAAACTGAATGTTTGGAAGAAGAAAATAAAAACTTCTTTTTCTTAAATGCTTATTTATTGAAAATAGAAGTTCCAACTTTCAAGATCATTACCTCTACTAGATATTTTCAAAATCTATCTAAAATTTTACAATCCAGTAAATTGGATCTTTATTCTTTTGTATCATCTCTTCTTGTGTTCACTGTACATGGTAAGCTCTTCTTTCTGCTTGAATAGTGAAGGAAAAGACAGAGTAAATAATTTTTTATAAATCTACTTAATTTATTGT
Organism: Rhinopithecus roxellana; assembly: GCF_007565055.1. NCBI lineage: Eukaryota > Metazoa > Chordata > Mammalia > Primates > Cercopithecidae > Rhinopithecus > Rhinopithecus roxellana. Next base: position 58,050,922 of record NC_044553.1, on the reverse strand, counting down.
GGTATATTTTCATGCTACATCCTCACCCACATGTGAGGTGAGGATGTAGCATGTGTGTGTGGTACGTGTGTGTGTGTGTGTGTGTGTGAGAGAGAGAGGAATGTGGGAAAATATGTGAGGGATAGTGTGTAAAGAGAATGATATATGGAACTCATCACAACTAATTTGGAATCCTGGCTATACTATTTTTCATCTGGGCCAGTAGGAAAATCATTTGATTTATGTTAGTTTCAATTTTCTTCCACTGAACTTTAAAATTCTTTTAGAATGCAACTATCTTTTAATTTCTGTCTCTTTAATCTGGCACATAGTAGAGAAATTGTCATTATTGAATGAATAAATGAGTAATGTCCTAGCTATCAATACAAGGCATTACAAGGGTTCATTTTACTCCCAATTAATTTATGTTCAGTCCAAAATACTGTGTTTAAGAAATGAGCCTCAATTTGGCCTTGTCTTCTTTTCAGAGGCTGCATATGTCAGTCTTCAGGAATACACTGACTTCCTGGCTGCTTTAGCAAATATTAGATTGCCCTCCTCTGACTTCTAATAGAACGTACTTCTTATACTCATGATTTAATATGTGGCAATATGTTATTTTATCTAATTAGGTCATAGTTTTGGATATGTCTCTTTCTCTCTATGAAATGCTCAGCTCCTTAATGGTAGAGACCACACAATATGCCTTTGTTTTTCACATTACCAGCAAAGGGCCCCTTTCTTGGGAGGTGCTGAGTGTGTTCTTGTATTTAAGAATAGCAGTAATGACAGTAAAGTTAAGCTAATGTACACAGTTCTTAAAAAAAAAAAAAAAAAAAAAAACTATGTTGATATAATTGTGTCAGATGAAGAGACATAGACTCACAGAAGTTCAGTAACTTGAAATATGCCCATAGCCAGAAAGAGGCAATGACTCAGTTGTGCAGATTCTGATTCCGGGACTCTTTCCACTACACCATGATAAATAAGGTCTCTGTTTTGTGTTAAATATTTGGACATTTGGTATGAAGTTGTTAGATCTGACATAATTTGTTTCTAATAGGATTGAGATACCCTGAACAGGTCACCAGGGTATGTTGTATAATTTACCTTTGCTTGATGGCTTTAAAAGGAGGATCAACACCTGCCTTTTAGGCCAGGTTTAGGCATTGCCCTGCCAAAAGGAAAGAAATTAACTACATGTTTTTAAAGATTCCTTTTGGTTCTATAGCCAAAAGAATCTTGGTTCTTGTAACTTACTTATATTTACTTTTTTAACTCTGAATTCTGCCTGTTCCTGGGCATTTTGTAAATATTATGCAAGTCTAAGTTTAAATCATCAGTGACGAGTCAAATTTGGGAGGTCAGGGAAGGTAGAAATCAAGTTACCATCCAGAAGAGCTCAATATACATGTCACTACTAATGAGATGAGAAGGAATAACAGCACACAATATTAATCTTCATGCCATGCTTCAACACAGGATTTTTAAGCCACTCTGACAAATTCTAGATTTTAAACACAAATGAGTGGAAGTTTGTGGAGAACCCTGAGAACTTAGAAGTGTCTTTGTTGTTTGCTTAGTCTGCCTCCATTCCGAGTTTTTCCTCACCTTGAACATTACTTCATTACTTCTTAGCCCCCTTTCCAACCATTTTTACTCATTTGTTGTTAATATGCAGATTACAATGGCTGGTGTTTGGAAAGGGGATCAGCAAAACATTTATCATTCAATGCAGCAACTTGAGGAGTTTTGAAAAGCAGAGCATGTGGAACCCCATTAACAGATAAAGAACACAGGATTGAAAGAACTGAAGGACAAACCGTTTATTTCAGTACATCTTGTATAGCAACACATTACCAGAGGCAATAGGTACAAAAGATCAGATCAGCTTCAGAAGGGCTAAATGATATTCATTTGCCATCTTCCCCAAAATAATAAGATTGCATGGAAATATTTTTTATTTTGAATGTTGAAGATAATTTTAATAATGTGATTTTTTTGACCCACAGTCTAAGGCAAAGCCTTATCCCGGAAGATAATAGAGATGAGATGAATTAGAGGACTATAGCCAGATACAGAAAAAAAAAGCAGAACCTTTTAATACTAACAGATAAAACAGGCAGTTCAATGCTGATAAATGCAGAATAATGATGCTTTTGATGGGTCTTTATCACAGAAGGCCATGTTCTTCATAAATTATGAGCCATAAAAAAAGGAATTTCAGTCAAAAGACAAGTCTGTTTGTATTGTCAATGAATGATGAGAAATAGAAAGACAAAAACCAAGTAGGAATGCATAAAATAACTGCTTGATGACTTTATCAGCTAAGTTTCTACCCTGAAAAATATAGAACAAAAGACTATCCAGAAAAAAAAAAAAAAAATTCAAAGACAGCCCAAAATGATAGAAGTACTTTTATTTTGAAAAAATGCAACTATTTTATTTGTGGAAAATTGTGGTTGATCTAAAGACTACTGAAGTCAATTTCAAATGTAGATGTTTTTACTATTCTTCTTATCTCAAAGGGCATCTAAAATGTATTTGAAGTGATATTTAATGTGGATTGACATTCATTCGTTATGTGAAGGATGTATCTCAATGTCTATACATATGTGCCGCTGAATATTTTGTCACAATTATCTTTAAAAAGTTAGCTAGTGAATTTTTTTGGTAAAAAATGTCAATTGAATCTGAGCTTCTGATTGGTGTATTTTCTAAAATTTAACATTTAGCTTTCTTGTGATGTTTTTGTAAAGAGAAAACAGAATGTGTTTGAGCTTCTGTTATATATTTATTTTCTAAAATATAATATTTATTACCATTACCTAGTTCAGATTTGTAATATTTATCATCAATAAATATGGGTCAAATGTGCCAATTATGTTTTCAGACACTGGTCCTAATATTTCAGATATTATATCTATAATTTAAGTAGCAATCTGCATGTGGTATCTCTTATAGATCATTATTTGGTACTGAAAGTGGTAATAATTCATCAAGTAATACTTTTCCTATAACAGGCAACTTTATTAATATATCATGTGGATCTTCGATCTTTCTTTATTAATATATCATGATGGATCAAGGTAACTACTCTTATACACCAGCACTAAGAATCAATATTATTTGGAGGAAGCTATTTAAAAAAATAAGAAAGCAATGTGTCTTAATGAAATGGACCATGGTTCGAGAACCAAGAGCCCTAACACCTGCCTTAACAGACAAGATGTGTTAACTCGGAGAATGTGTGATTTTTGCCTCAGTGTCTCCAAACTTAAAATAAGAAGGCTGAGTAACTAAATTGTTTTTGAATTTTATAACCTTATATTTTACTGCTGTGGTATATTTTTTGTGACTCCTTTGCTTAGTCAGTACTTAACCTTACTTTCACAATTTATTTTAATGTGTCTACTAACATCAAAGCAGTTGTCTTTTGTAACTGACAGGTGCTGGGGAGAAAAGTATCTGAATCACCCAAGAGGCATTTCCGGACCCGCTCACTGTGTTCTGATCTCCCTTCAGAACTCAAAATCACTACTTCCAGGGGACATAGTGTTGATGAGCTTTCTTCTCAACCTTCCAGCATGCAGAGGTGGAAACAGACTGAAGACCATTGGTCTAACACCTTCACAGAGAGCCTTCTCAGAGGACACAAGTGCTTGTCAAGCGTATGTGTTCAAGGAAACGTGTCTTTGGGGAGATTCTGTCATCTTAGCATCACTTTTACCTCTTGAAACTCCCATAGTGAGTCAGGGCCAACAACTTTCTTTTTTAATGACATGTTTTAAAATTCTGTGTTGCTGACATTGATCCTCTCTTTTTCTAACCGTATTTGATGTCCTCTCAGTTTCTAAGCTGCCTTAAAGATTCCATATTTCATAATTATTTTGTTGCGAGTAACAGAAATGGTCTTTGACTAACTTAAACAAAAGCAAATTTATTGGAAGGATATAGTGAGCTCAAAGAATGTATAGGAGCCTGGAGACCTGGGCTTGAATGGATGGGAATCAAGGCAGTGCTGGAGACAAGAAAGAAAAAACCATGATAGTGGCCTGGTAGCAATGAGGACTGACTCTCAGATAAAAGTGAAAGCGAAACATTTTCTTCCTTTTTATTATGTTGCTGTATATTCAGATTCCTGCAGTGGACATCCAGTGAAGGGTACTGGATTTCTATTATAAAGACATGGGGGCATTGGGTAGACCTTAAAAAGACACACATTCTTGTATGTTCATATGAGCACCTTCCTCCTGCAAAGCAGTGTCTGTGAATAGCTACCTATTTCATTTCTTCTTTTGATAAATTGACTTGATCTCTCTTCTTACCATCTCTTTTCTTAAAAGTATGAATTACCTTCATTTATCATCTCAATTTCATCCTGATCTTTGTTTTTCTTAGAAAAGTACAGGTACCCCTCTTAAAAAACCACTATGTCATTATGTTTAAAATCAGTTCTCCATTATGGTGAAAAGGAAGTTAAAATATTCAAAAGTTAAACTGGGCAAACTTCTATTAAAATAGGAATTATTTGATAAATTAACTCTTATAATCCCTAAGAGTATTGCTATCTAAATTGATACATAAGGTATTCTGAAGTTAAAAATACAATAAAGGAATATGGTATGTGGGTAACATCAAGTGGGATTGCTGTGCGATATTTCAGATGAGCTCATATATTACCCCACGTCTAATACTTTCACAAAATGATGGTATTTTTCACCTGCTTTCTGATCTCTTTTTGATAGAAATACCCTGGCATCTTTTTCATACATCAGCTCCGTTCATCTATTGAACTTTAATGATATGTTTTTCTCCCAGTCCTCTAACAATTTCCACTAGATTTAGCTACTTTTTAAGGAGCTTCTGTGTTTCTTATGGTACTCTATTATTTTCTTTGATCTTCTAGTCCTTTTTCTTACCCTAGGGACATTTTCATTTGCAAAGATCCACCCAAATTTTACTCGGCACAAATCCAGTCATATAGAAAACCCCCTACAAGTGAAATCTGACTGCCAAATAATTTCTGTCAGCCTTAACACTGGAATTTGCTAACTTTTGACATGATTCTGATGAAAATTAGAAATTATGTAAATTCCCCCCAATACTGGACTTTTCAGGGGTTTGCTATCCAGCTTGGTGGGTTATCCAGCTCTTTTGCTTCCCTCCTTTCCTCCTGCCACCTCTTTAGACCATTTCCATCCATCAAACATGCCTTTAGGGATAAAAAGAGAAGGTGAGATGAAACGCAAGCTGATCCATTTTGTTGTTTAGCTGCAGTTCTGGTTAGAGAGAAAGTAGAGGGTTTGTTGAAGGGAAAAGTTGAAACATGGAAACTATTGGCTAAATTGAAACCAGGGTATTAGCTTGGGAAGTTGTCGATTTATGCAACCCGTGCTTCCATTTGCATAGATAACTGAGTTAGCTTTACAAGAGTTTAGAGCTCCCTCACTCATAGATATTTTATTCATGAGTTATTGCCCTTAAAAATAAGTAACCATAAAAGAAGTCCTCTAAAGAAAACCCAGCCTCTGAAATGAGGCTCACAACCATTACACTGATGATCTGAAAGGCACACTTGCCTCCTTCAGTTTATAATGATATCATTGCCTTGGCCACAATCTCACTTTTGTTCATTTAAATGGCATAGGAATAAACGCTACTTGCATCATAGTTTGTACATTAATAGGCACAACATAAAACCAAATTACAAGGCTGTACTCTTCCTCAAGCTGTTAGCTACCTCTAAGGTTTTTCTGTGGCAGTGACAGATGCTCTGATACCTATATAACCTCTAGAATAGGAGTTTAATGAAAGTAGTATTTGTAGTATTTAACTTTGGAAACCTTTAAATTAGTAAGATTTATTTTTGTGATGCTTTAGAGTAAGAAGTTAGCATGTCTCTAATGACAATCATTTCTTAACATTTTAACTCATATCTATGGGAAATCTCAGGAGTGCTTAAAACTCTGTGGAAGAAAGAAAACACAAGGGCAGTTCAAGCAGAAATTTAAAGAGATAAAAAAAGAAACATTTATACGTCCAAAAAAAGTACGAAAAAAAGCTCATTATCACTGATCATTAGAGAAATGCAAATGAAAACCACAATGAATACCATCTCACGCCAGTTAGAATGGCCATTATTATGAAGTCAGGAAACAATAGCTGCTAGCAAGGATGTGGAGAAATAGGAATGCTTTTACGTTGTTGGTGGGAGTGTAAATTAGTTCAACCATTGTGGAAGACAGTGTGGCGATTCCTCAAGGATCTAGAACCAAAAATACCATTTGACCTAGCAATCTCATTACTGGGTATATACCCAAAAGATTATAAATTATTCTACTATAAAGACATATGCACACATATGTTTATTTCAGCACTGTTCACAATAGCAAAAACTTGGAACCAACCCAAATGCCCATCCATGACAGACTGGATAAAGAAAATGTGGCACATATACACCATGGAATACTATGCAGTCATAAAAAAGAATGAGATGTTTCCTTTGCAATGACATGGATGAAGCTGGAAGCCATCATTCTCAGCAAACTAACACAGGAACAGAAAACCAAACACCCCTATTCTCACTCTTAAGTGGGAGCTGAAAAATGAGAACACGTGGACACGGGGAGGGGAACAAGACACACTGGGGCCTGTTGGGGGCTGGGCACAAAGGGAAGGAGAGCATTAGGACAAACAGCAAATGCATGTATGGGGCTTAAAACCTACATGATGGGTTGATGGCTGCAGCAAACCACCACGGCACATGTATGTCCATGTAACACACCTGCATATTCTGCACATGTATCCCGGAACTTACAATAAAATTAAAAAAAAAAAAAATCCAGCAGCCTTTCCCATATTGCCATGTTCAGTGAACCACACTACTGCACTGTCTGATAAATGTGAAAAAAAAAATGGCAATCTAAGTACTTTCTATCGCACACCCTATCACTGCCCTGTTTGTCAAACAAAGAAAGCACCTGTTGAGACAGAAGCTTTGCTGGGAGTTTCCACGAAGTTTGATGATCCAAAAGATGTAATATGAGCAGCAACTGCACTGGCAGAGCATTATCATAATAGCCCGACCTCCTGAGCTTTTCCTGATTACCTGGATCTTACCTCCCAAAGGGAAAATGACTTCAAAGACTGAAGTTCTTGCCTGCATTTTTCAAAGATTCAGCCACTTGAAGCTACAGACTCTTCCAGCTTGTTTTCAACATGCACAATAATGCCAGAAAATGACACCGAGTTCCCCTAAGAGCCCAAGAGGACATGGAGCAGCGCTCTAACGGCTAGTCTTTTCAGACGGATCTGCACAGTCCTCTGTGTTTTCTTAGATACCAGAAAGAAGAAGGCTCCGGGTTTCACTGTTTTTTGTTTGTTTGTTTTCTTTTTTGCCTGTTTGTTTTTTATTCAATAGTTTAAAAGCAGAGCCTTAGCTTCCTAAGTCCATTTTGAAAGTCAAATGGATTAAAAAGAGTTTCAAAACAGTGCTAGCCCAAATCTGGTTGAAACTTTTAATTAGTCTGATGTTATTTTTAGACTCTCTCAAAGCTCCATAATTGAGCCCTTTGCAGTTGTACAAACAAATAGAAACCTTGTAAGATCTTGAAATTCATGATAGTTTACTAATGAAGTCAGCTTGGAAAACTCTTCATTGAATATTGTAATTTGATTGCCATCTTATTCTGATTGGACCCTGGTTTTGCATTTAAATGAGTATATATTATTTGAAATGCAAAACAGCATGTTATCTGGGGTATTTTGCAAGAACAGACAAGATTAAAAACATCTAATGTTCCATTTTATAAAAACATTACAAAATGGAAGTGCAGAGCTGACTTTTAAAATTTATTAGTAACAGCTTACAATAATTGGACATTAATTAATCCTAAATTACAAGACATTTCTGTGGAAATGCGTATTACATCCTTTCCATCAGTACTCAGCAGATTCATTAGTATTATTTTTTGTTTGGAGCATTGAAGGCACTAACAACAGTTTCTTACTAAAGCAGTCATGGTTACAGAATTCACTGTTATGCACGTGAGTTGAACACAATACATTATCAATTACTGATTCTACAACTACTGACCTTGAGTATCCAATTTAAAAAAAAAAAAAAAAAACAGTGGCAGCAGTAGCTAAGGCAAGCTGAATTTGTGAATTGGGGTCTGTATCGACTTGTTCCAAGCTTTGATTTTTATCAGCCTTTGTGGTAGATGGATTGGAAAGAATTTTCTGATTCTATAAACTTTTATTATTATTTCTCAACTGTGGTTTTTGTGTCTTACATAGAAAATTGTTTTCAATTGCATTACCCCAAAAAAGAAGATTCCATTTGAAAGAAGCATGGGGGCAGCTGTCTCTCTATTTGATTGTTTGGCTTTCTGAAATTTCCATTACATCTATTTTCAAACACATATGGTAACCCACAATCTAATATGCTGGATTTTTCTCTCCCTTTAGTATTCTACTGACAAAAGACTGTCAGAACAGGACCTTAGCTTTATAAGTGTATTATCCAGGTCTTTGGAATCATTTTTAATCATTTAGTTATATCAAGTGAGTTATAATATGGGAATTAATATTTTATGTGGAATTTGAACTGTGAGAAAAAGAGATTTCTTCACCTATTTCATATTTCTGACCTCAAATAAAGGGAAAGTCTTAGTGTAATGGAGGAATTTGACTCCCTAGGGTCTCTAGTGATGGAAGAAGGTGGCAATGACAATGATACAACAGAGGAAAAAGGGAGCAGAGAAACAGCATGGCTTTGCACTTGTCTTCCATTGCAGGCCTGTGCCATCCCAACTACCACATTAATTCAACCTAAGTCCAGCCTGATGGACAGTTTTAAGAGTTTTATAAAATTGCTATGTCACATGTAAAATGCATACAAGTACCATTGCTATGTAATCTATTTGGTGAATTCTATCAAAGTAATTTTGATTTCTGATATTCTAAGACTAGCAAGGGCTGCACTTAATCCTTCTCTCCGAACTGAGTATCCATAGATACATAAAATCCTAATTTTTTTTTTTAATTAGGAAGAATTAAATTTTCAGGACTAAAAGATTAAAATCAACTTTCCTGGCTGAAAGAAAGGATGCCTAATATTTGAGAGCAGATCTTTATAAAGATTGGTCATTGTACTAAAATAAAGATCAAGTATTGGGTCTGGACTGATTCTGGCTTGAGGCTGGTGCTGTATAGGTCCTCATTTTATGGATCTTGTTTTATGCAAATGAGAGCTGTCAGCTTCCTGTATGACCCTGTATGCAGAAGCAACCTGATGGGTTGGGGTATCGGGGTACCAGTTAGTTGAATATCCTTTATCTGAAATTCTTAGTACCAGAAGTGTTTCAGATTTCACATACATACATATTTTGATTTTGGAATGTTTGCACTTACATAATGACATATCTTGGGGGTAGAACCCAAGTCTAAACAAGAATTTTATTTATGTTTCATATACATGTATACACATAGCCTTAGGAGACAATGTTTTGTCTGCATTTTGACTGCAACTTACTACATGATGTCAGATGTGTAATTTTCCTCTTGTGGCATCATGCTGGTGGTCAAAACTTTTGGGTTTTACATTTTCTGATTAGGGAGGCCCACCCTGTATATCTCCTGAACTGGCCCTACAAAGTCTTTTCTACTTTCTTTTTTTCAAATTGGAGCTACAGGAAACAGATTTTTTTTTTCTGTGTTGAAGGAAAGCAGATTATATGAACCTAGACTTCAAGTTGCCATGATTCAAGTATTATCAAAAAAGTTAACCAAAGAGAACATAGTTGAAGTGAAAGAAAAGTATGGTCAGGGGATAAGAAATAATCAGTTGTTCTAGTTTTCCAAGAGCCACTGTTTCCCTTTCCCAAGTCTAATCATGCGTGCAGATATATCCCCTACTTTGACCTAAGCTTGTTTGAGCTGGATTTCTCTTGCTTGCTACATAAATGATCCCCCGTTACAAAAACTTTATTTTTCCTTTTTTTCCTCTTACTAGGAAGGGAGTGAATTGGAGCTTTGACATGATAAATGTATTTTCTCTGAACTAAATCCCCACCTAGCTGTAGAAGCAGAAGATAAATATGCGCAAGCATCATCTTACCTATTATCTGTAAACTAGTGAACTACTTTTCTGATTTTTATAGCTTTAGCCCCATTCCTGGTTTTAATATCTGATTTGAAGTTTTCCAGAGTATACTTCTAGAACATCTTAGGCACCTGAAAAGCGACTGAGATGTTCAGGTTGAATACTAGATGACAACATGGCAAGTTAAATGTGTCTCTTGTGCCCTGAAGTATACTTCAGGACTTGGGGACTGATTGCACAAGGGGTACAAAGAAGAAGGAAGACACAAAATTGATTAGAAATCTGTGTGATTGAGAGTGAGATAAGGAGGAGCCACAAATGGGAGGTAGGTAAGAAGTATTTGAAAAGGTAATAGAATAAAAATGTGGCAGTGTCAAAAAAGTTACTGTTACAAAGAATGTAAAATAAGAGTGATAAATAGCACTGAAAATGCAAGGGTTTAGGAGGAAGAGAATTTAGAAACAGCTTGGACTTGCCAATTTTGAGCTCACAGCCTTTGAAAGAGCTGCTGTAGATAAAAGAAGTGAATAAAAGTAAGACAATAACAAACAATAGAACTGGAGAGGAAAGGAGAGAGAGGGAGGACGAGTGTAAGAGAGAAGAAGAGGGATTCAGAAAAAAGTCCCAGGGATTATGGGATGGGAAGGAACAAATGAACAAATTGATCAATTAGATAACAAAAGATGCACAAATAAAAACAGAAATAACAATGCAATGATATTTTAAAAAGGGAAGTAGGAAATTAAGGGAGCTAAAATGAGGTTATTTAAATTTCATAGGTGGATTAGGTCATCTAATAAGACTGAAGAGTGTGGGATGTTGGGAAACTGAAGATTCTAGAGCATTTGGGGGATATGTACTATGATGGAATTGAGTGACTAGAAGTATTATACTATATGTCTGCGAAGTATCAGTTACCATTTTATAGTGTATTTGCTTTAGAACACATAAACATATCTTCAAAACTTATAGTTACAGAGCTACTTTTGGTTACCCTTGATAGTCTGGTAACTTGGAAAAGAGAGATGAAAGTAAATGAAATGCAAGAATTCACTAAGATGGCTGATGATGGGGTTTGAATTTGGTAGTGAAGTAAATAAACTCAGAAATAAACTGATATTCTGGAATGAGAGGAAAAGGCTTGACGTACTGGAGGCCATCAATCATTTAAGTAGCTATAAATAGCTTCTACAGTGCAGAGTCCCATGCTTAGGAATTAGGGGAGCAATAATGCATAAGATGTGCTGTTTGCATGCAGTCACAATTTGATGAAGGGCGCAGCCACCCAAAAAAGCAGAGAGATTCAGTAGCAGTGAGGAACTGGGAAGACAAAAGAGAAGAGAGGATATGGTGGTAATAGAGAAGATTACAGTCAGATGTCTGGAAATGAGTAGCAGAAATGGTAAGCAGATTTTTAGGTCTTTGTTGTAATTGCATACTTAGTATTTTGTAACCAGTATATGTACCAAAACAAGAGTTGGGGCGCAGGGGTGGAAGGAGGAGTGACTTCGCTTGAGAAACCAATGCTCTCTTTTTAGTGTTGTTGTTGTGACCACAAAGAAATTGGCTCCAAGTCATTTTTGGCATTCTTATTCCTTCTACTCTAAACTGAATTATGATCCAATGTCAAGTCCTGAATCCATAAATCTGGCCTGACATTTCATATGCTTCTAATAGATGGTGCTGGAAAAGCAGTTTCTGACCTAAGCTCCATAAAGGAAATGAGGAAAATGCAGAAAAGGTTTCAGGCTAGTCTGTAAAGCTATTTGAGGCCTATTCCAGAAGTCTTCTTCAATTCATCTCAGTAGGTGATCTAAAGAGCCATCACTTCTTTGTGATACACAGAGGTCTAACTCCACATTAGAAGTTCATAATACATGAAGTAACATTACTGCACCTATAGAATGTCATCTGGAATTATTGGAAAGTAAATAGTTAAACCGGTTATATGACATCATAGAGCCAGTGTTCTTCCCCACTGTTTGCGGTACTCCATTTGATTTTCAGTACTCCATTTGATTTTCAGAAAGTTAAATTTAGGCCCATCAGCTTGGATGTGGACAAAGTTTAAAGGCAATCTAGAGTTACAAACTCAAATACCTCTGAATGTCTAACAACTAGTAGAAATGAGTGAGTCTGGCCAAGTGTGAGAATACAAGAGCAGAAGCTGAATGTTGAATACTGCCAGCCTCTGAGTCCCACTGATGTCAGGGAGGTTGGGAACTGCAGCAAGCTGGACGCAGCTGCTGCTCAGTATTAGCCTATTGTTGTGACAGGGAATGCCAATCTGGTGTTGCCAGATCTTCCAATTTTTGTTCTAGAGTGGCCAGAAAACTGGATTTTTGTATGAAAAGTACGGATTTTAAACATTAAGCCTTTAAGTGGACAGTCTGTGTTCCCTGTTTTAGAATTCACTTCTCAAATGGGTGTTTGGATACTGCACGGGCACAGCCTAAAGCACTCATGTGCACAGTCAGGTTACTTTAAACCAGTCTTGGACAAGCAGCATGGAAGAACAATCAGACATAAAGGATGGTTGCTTTTTAAAAATGTTGTTTATTAGTCTCTTCTACTTAAGAAAATGTCTCAGTGTTTGGTATAAAGCCTCTTGAGATGCATAGATAAATTATAGGAAGGCTCAGCTCCAAAAGTGTAACAAAGACAGGTAATTGCTGTATTCATAAGCCTTCTAGAATCAGCATCTCTCTGATATTGTTTTCTCTTGTTGCCTTGGTTTCCATTCTAAGAATTAGCAGCATTCAACACCTCCCTCCTATTCATCTTCAAAGAGGAGGGGAATCACACTCCTCTGCAAGAGAAGAAGAGCTTGTACAATGCACTGCAAAATTCAGTCCACCCCTTGGCCTCCAGGAAAAGACTAAAAATGTTGACTTCTTAAGCTTGACCACCCTTCAGGCTTTTCTAGTTCAGTCTCCTTATATATTAGGTAAACAGAATTGAGGGGTGAGACATTTTATTACATAGATTATTTGATGTCAATGCCCAGACTCATATGTAATCAAGTTAACAGTGCCAAGGCTTCTGAAATCATATGCTCCTAGATAGAGTTGCATTTGGACTAGGACTCAAGTCTTCTGACTGGTGCTCTTTCTATTGTATTGGTAGAATGCCCAGATGAGGCTGCTCAGCCTAGCCTAAGCATTGGATGCAGTAAGTTGAAAATAACAGGACAACAAAACTCAAAAAATAAAAGGGGCTTATTGACTTCCCAATCTAAAATGACCAGAGGTGGGATGGGCTTCAGGAAGGATTTAGTCAAGTCTTAGCTCCATTTCCTCTACCACCATCATAACCAATACTTAAACTGTGTTTATATGGGACAGGTGCTATTCTAAGCACACCCTCATGAGGTAGATATAATTAACTGCATTTTCATACATAAGGAAACTGAGACACTGGGTTTAAATACCTGTCCCAGGTTTTGTATTTTAGAGTCAGGATACACACTCAGACTGCTGACTCCAGAGCCCTTGCTCTTAACCTCTGTACAGATTCTGATTAAATGGACTAGGAAATGGCTTAGGGATCTGTGACTGAAAAATACTTCCCAAAGATTGCAATGCACATCCAGACTTAAAAAACAAATCTGCTACACAGTTCGCTAAGGGTACCATCCATGTTTTTAAAAAAAAAAAAAAAAAAAAGCAATCCTGAGGAGGTTCACTGCACAGAACACTATGGTGGAATTTAGTCCCAAATTCTTCTCTGCAATGTTTACATCCCAATGGAGAAGAGAAGTAAACACTATCTACTGATGAAAGAAAATTCTGGATGGAACTGCTGAGCACTACTGAACACAAAATCCTGCCACTGCAGGACCCCTTAGCCTGAAGAACCAATATTACAGTCACAGTATGTCTTCAGGGTGTTTATTACCTAGGTATTATAATTCTTGTGTGATGGCAGTCAGAGACTGATTATAATCAGGGGAGAGAGAAGAACTTCCTGGGGACACAGTGCTTCACTATAGATTCCCTGCCTCTAATTCTCAATACAGAAATCTTTGTAAGAGTACTTTCATGGGTGTCAATGACAACAATTAAGCTTGAAGAGCATGGGAAGACATTTTAATCAGAAGCTAATTAAGAACAATGGTGGCATATGTATCATTGATTGTGTCTCAAGTACTCTGACTGATCTGGAAGATTATTCCATTAATATATGGATGTAAACAGACACCAACATTTTCTCAGGATGAGGCAATTTCACTTTGAAGTTTCCACCTCCAAATCTGGCATTTATTTATTAGATGACAAATAAAAAAGCAACATTTACCTACCTAGGGAAGACATTTGGTGATGGTTTCTTGTCTTTGGGTAGGACAAGCATCAAGTGTAAGAAATAAGGTGATAGGAGTCAATAAACAATGTTTTTCACATTTGACTATTAATGGTTGCTCTGTTATAAAATGAGACTAAAAATGTGTCTGGTCCTAAACAAAAGGGCATAGATGTTATGAGTAATAGCAATATCTAAGAGAATATCTTGAGCTCTTCATAAAAGAAAAAAAAAAAAAAAACTCAATAAAAGCCCACAAAGTATCAAGCAAAGCATTACGTGTAGTTTTCACTTTCAGATAGTATGTGGCACATTACAAATACAATGTGTTTTCGGGGTAAAGGGAATTCTTCTCCTAGCTTCCTTATCTAATCTCCACTTAAATCAAGCATCAGTCCATTGCTACCCCACTTACCAACACTGTTGGGTACTGTTTTTTGTATAAATAAGCTTGAAATCTTTTTAGTTCATATTCTTGACTCTTCCTTGCTGATTAATATGGCTTGCTTTGTGGCCTCACTATCCGTGGCCATGCCCCACAAAGGAACCCCCCAGGGAATTTTGCTCCAATTTATCCTGTTGGTAACAGAGCAGAGAGATCCTCATCACTTAAGGAGTGAACTTTCCATATGGAGAACTCTATCATATGATTTTAGACCAGCTTCCCAGCATTTTCTACCAGTTCCTTCCCAAGTGAGCACTGAAGTATGTGTCAGGCAATCTGGGTTGTAATCTTAGCTATGCCAGTATCTCCCACTATAAGCTATTTAAACTCTTCTGAGCTTCAGTTGTCTTTCTTCGCAAAAAGAAATATAAATGAGATGATCTCTTAGTGTTTTCCAAAGTCAAAGTTGTTTGGATACATCTATCTTTCCTTCTGGCTTGTCTCTCTCTCCTTTAGTCCGTGACTGTCATACTCATTTGGTTTCCATGTCTTGCCAACTTGTTTTTGCCCAAATAGTAACTTCTTGTCTCATGCTCCTTGACTTAATAGTCTAACCATCTTTTATAGTTCTTCTCCAATCCCAGTTCTTTTAAATACCCTTCCCATTGTGTGTGTATGTGTCAAGAGAAGATACTTTTGGACCATGAATCAGGGATGTAAAGATGACCGAGACAGACTTGGCTCTGTCTTTCATGAAGCTACAGACTAATTTAATAGCTAACATTTTTTTGAGCTATAGTATCTTCACTTTTTAATTGAGAAAACTGAGGCCCAGAGAAGTTGAATAAATTTCCTAAGGTCCCAGAGTTAACAAGTAGCAGAATCCAAGTCTAGTACATTACAACCACTTTTCTTAACTGTCATGCTACGTAGCCAGCACACCATGAAAAAGATGTTAGCAAAGTGCTGATACTTCTGATTCCTGTGACATGACCAACATTGGTCCCTAAGCTGTTTCATTCTGAGTCTGGCAGTCACATAATCACTGGCAACACAGTTTTCCAGGCATCTATTTCCAGTTGATACGAGTGGCAGTTGAGGTAAAACTTTTGGTATTTATTATCTTAGCTGATGATTTTTTTCCCAGAACATCAAGTCATTTATTAAACAATTCAATGGTATTTAATCATATATTTCATTTTATTTTTATTTCTATTATAACATACATCATCAACTATTTTTAGCTTCCACATGGACAAGGACACTTTCTTTAATAGATTATGTTTTGTCTAACATTATTGACATCGGTTGTGCATTAGTCTGTTCTTATGTTGCTAATAATGACATACTCAAGACTGATTTATAAAGGAAAGAGATTTGACTCACAGTTCCACATGGCTAGGGAGGCATCACAATCATGGCTGAAGGCAAATGAGGAGCAAAGTCATATCTTATATGGCAGCTGGCAAGAGAGTTTGTTTAGAGAAACTGCTTTATAAAACCATCAGATCTCATGAGACTTACTTTCATGAGAACAGCACAGGACCCACCCCCATGATTCAATTACCTCCCACTGGATCCCTCCCATGACACGTGGAAATTAGGGGGTTTACAATTAAAGATGAGATTTGGGTGGGGACACAGCCAAATCATATCAGGTTGTGATGGCACAATTAGCAGTGTGCAGGAAGGCACAGTGAGGAGGAGTAATTGAATGAGTGAATCGATGGATGCATTTGTGCTGCTTTCATGGTGTTAATAAGTAATACCCAAAGGAAACTTTTCTGTATGTGACCCAGGTCTCTAACTTCTGAGTTGGACAATCATGTTTTTTCCAGTTCTCCGAGCATTATAGATGTGTAGAAGGATATGTTTTTAGGATTTACTGAGGAATGAGAAAGAAGACTTTGTCTTCTAACCAGCTGAATATCAAACAACAAAAGAAAACTGATGCGTGTCATTAAACAACTTGAGAAAAGTCTACAAGGATATAGGGAGAAAATCTTTCCGACACCATTTCCTCCCCTACATGAGACTGATTTAAGCTCCATTTTCTGACGCTCCCATGCTCCCCAGTGAATAATGAGCATCTACATTGCCTTATTTATTTTGGTGCCCCCAGCATCCAGGAGTATCTGACACTTCAGTAAATATTTGTTGCATGAATGACTATACATTGCTGTAACTTCAGGGGCTTTGGCTGTGGGCTGGGATAGGAGTTTTCTCACCACTTGATTACTAATGCTGTGGATTTCTTAATAACTTTTAAAAAGTGTTTTTCTTTTCACAGTGAAAGATGAAAGATAAAAAGGTTTCAGACAAGGGCAACATTTTGTGAGGACACAATTACACAAACATATAAATGACCCGAACTCTTGCTAGAAATACAAGTATGCAAAAGGAAAAAAATAATATTGGAGTCATTTAAAATATAGAATGAGGTACTCTGGAAGTAGGGATACTTACTGAATTAGTAGGGTGGAGACCCTGAAGATTATAAGAATAGCTAACACATATTAAGCTCTTGAGTGTCATTATTATTCTAAGCCATATTTCATGGATTAACTCTCCATATCCTTATGGGTTAAGTAATTGTATAATTCCTACTTTATAGATGATGAGCTTGGAGCATGAAAGATTGAGCAATACATCCCAAATCACAAAGCCAGAAAGTCTTCAAGTAGAGTTGCAAATCCAGATTACCTGCCTCCAGCCCATGCCCTTCACCACTGTGCTGTTCTCCTGTAGAAGACAAGCTTTTCCTGCTTAATTCTGCCTAAAGCCAGCCCTAAAATAGTTCTATCTGATAAATCCAAGGTTTCTATTTCTAATATAATATGAAGAAATGCTCTGCTTTACAGTTATTCTTTTACTATTGTTCCTAATTATTCTGTTTATGTTTACTTGGAATGCCTGGGGGATTCAATAAAGATATTCCAATACATGTGCACAATCCTGAAGAAATCAATAGATGGAATGAAAATGAAGTGAGATGTAAGCAGGCTTTCTATATTGAAATCATATTGTTCACTGGAGACTGTGCCATTCTGCTTCTTCGGGAAAACAAGCAGCCTTGTGCTTCTGTGTGTTAGGAAAGCCGAAGTCCTGGTCTGGAAAGCTGTTCTAATCAACCAGTAGCTGCAAGCTATATTACTGAACTTTATGTTACAAGCGATGGTGGGTGCCTTGTGACACACCATAGTTTTCATCTGATGATCTCAATCTGCTTAGAGTATAATAGTTTCTCTCAACCTTTACCATCTTAAGCGCCACTAAGAGATTGAATCATCACAGGGAGGCCAAATGGAATGCATGCAATAGATTGTATAATAGGATGGTTGTTTCTGTTATATAATGTAACAATCATGCCAAATAAAAACACTTGGTGTTGCTCTAAGAAGCATATTTATGCTAGAGCCCCCACATGGGCTAAGGTCACTGCAGGATAAGCAAAGCAGGCAGCTGTCTATGGGATCCGTCTGTGGAATATGATTTTAGGCATTTTTCTCCCTTCCCCAAGAGCTCTCTCCCCTTAATATTTATGCAATTATTCTGTCAACAAGAACTCATCGAGTACCTGTTATGGACCAGACATTTATATTAGAGTTGCAGAGTTGTACTTGAGCTAGTTTTAAATTGTAATAAGGTTTGATGAAAGCTATATTAGGAGGTGCAGACTGTCCCAGGATCCCAGCGTATCATACAAGGCCTTTGCTTTTAGATGCAGCTAGCTTTGTCTTCCTTGCCTCCTCCCAATTCAACCTAGTTCTAGCCACATTGGAATTCTGGAGGTACCATTAAAAAGCTACAGTTTCACATTACCGTGATTTCTACAAGCTTCTTCCTTTACTTGAAATGATAGCCTCCATCTTTTCTGTTTGATGAACTCTTATCCAGCAATACAGATTTAGTTGACATTGGATACAATCTCATTTAGATTAAGTTGAAATGCAGTCTCCTTTTTGAAACACTCTCTGATTTTTCCTTTTTCTCCTTCCTCTCTGTCAACCTGCCTTTTTTAAAACTCCAGAGCATTTTGTTTTTTTCTATGGCATTTATTATTATATGTCACGAGATATAACCCTGTAGATAATCTTTTATTTTCATTGGTTTATAAACTCTTTAGAGCAGAGATCATATATTTCTTCGTCTCCGGCATTTATTGTAGAAAATTGCATACTATTCAATAAATGTTTTCTAATTAACATAGTGGATGAATCGAAAAATAAATACCACTGGCTTAGGCGCTATTGTGAAATTTACATATTTCATAACATTTAATTTTTAGAATTCTGCAAGATAAATATTATCTTCACCATTTTACAAATGAGGAAACAAAAATGTTGATAGGCTAAATGAGTTGCTCAAAGTCACACAGCTTGGAAATGGTGAATTCATCTGGTTTCAGTGGTCATCTTCTATTTTACTATCCTGCAGAGAATAAATGAGAATGGTGGCGTAATTATATAAAGGGTCCTTTCATTCTTGCTACTCAGAATGTATTGGACAGATCAGCAGCATTGAAATTACATGGAAGCTTGTGAAAATGCAGAATCTAAGGCCCTACTTTACATCTATTGAATAAGAATTTTCATTTCTAACATGACTTTCAGATTATTTTTAACATTACAGATTAAGAAGTAACTATTAACTTCAGTTTTTATTAGAATTATCTTGTGTCCTAGCCTTTATAAGACTTCCTAGTCTATACAGCTCATCTCAGATACACAGAAAATTGATGCTAATTATTACATCCATCCAATAAGCAGAAGGAAGCCCACAGTTATCAGTGAGGGTTATGTCCTGGATCCTCGAAGACTAGTAAGACCTTACCTAACTTTCTAGTATCCTTCCTTCCTTGTTTTCCATTCATCTCTCTTAATCATCCTTTGAGAGAAGAGGGCTAAGTAATGCAAAAAACAAAACACCTTTAACTTACTCACAAATGTGCAAATACTCCAAGTGCTTCTCATTAGGATTATTTGATTATGAGGAATAAAGTATTACTTAAGCTAGCTGAAGAGCTTCTCATTAGGATTATTTGATTATGAGGAATAAAGTATTACTTAAGCTAGCTAAAGAAAAGCCAGTTTAAGAATACATATGGAGTGGTTTCGGTAGTGGGCTTTCATAGACATCTAAGTAGATGATCAGTAATAGGCCTGGCCCTCAAGGAAATGGAGCTAAACTCAAGGTCATTTAAGGATTTTAGGAGTTTTAGGGTCTTCTCTTAGTGATTTACCATTAATAGATTTCAACTATCCCATCTCTGTCCTCACCACCATCACCATTGTGTGCTCCTCTGTCATTTCCTCTTCTCACCATATTTTTCTTTTCATTCAGGTTCTAAAGATTGACACTACAAGTGGCTAATATATATTTTGTGAGGCCACATGGATCCTAGATCACTGGGTAGTATATGAGTTGTGAAAAAACTTCTGTGGTCAAATTGCTATTTCCAGTTCCATACTCATGGTTTGAGGTATAACATCATTTCTTTTATAAATATCCTTTTAGTTTCTGAAGAGACTTGAGAAGACTGGTTTCCTTTAAAAGGGTTACATATAGATCACATTGTGAAACATGTCTAGGGTAAAAAGGAATGGAATAAGTTAACTTTTTCATTAAGTTATAAGTCAGTGTTGAAGAACTAGTTAGCTTATTACATACTTCGCAGATGTGACTAATTATTAAAATTCTGCAAGATATGGTGTTACGTTAAGAGACAAAACATAGGTTACATTGTCCCATTGGTTTAATTTTTTAATTGGGCATTTATTGAGTACCTACTACTAGTCAGATATTCTGTAATCTGAAATTATAGGGATGCAAAAAACATAGTTGAGTCCTTCAGGGGTGTTATAATTTAGTGGTTATAGCTATACAAGGAAAGTTTTCCAAAATTTATATCAACTAAAAACATAAGTGCATAGCTCATGAGCCTAAAATGTTGTTTATGTGTATCACTCTTCTTGTTCAGTTTTATTCAAAATTTTGTGTAATGAAGTTAACATTAATTTGCTGCTAAGATAATTGTCTTCACTGATCCAAGCAATATGGAAAGAGGCAAGTATGAGGAACTCTAGCTAATGCCTGAAAAACATTTCTAAAATATTGAAAGACTAAGAGTTAAATACACAATTGCTTGGTGGTTATTTTAGGGGCTGTCATAAATGTTAGTTCTAGGGTATTGCCTTATCCTTGGATAAGGAGGGTGCATAATATAAAAATAATAGTGCTCTGTTCTGTCAGCTCTTTGGAAGTATCTATTTGGAGTACAGTTTATTTGTAATGAATATTAGTCCATTTTATTCCAATATACAAAGTCAAGACAACTTTGTAACTCAGTTATAATTGAGGGAGACCCGATGTGAGTCCTTGTATGAGTATGCATCATGTATGAGCCCAATATTTACCCTGCCCAAAGTACTAGGTTTCAAAGATTATCACAATCCTATGGTGATTTCCTATTTCCAGATGGGATGAGTTAGCTGAGACAGTTCTATTTATTCAAAGTCTATTTTCTAGCATGGCTAGAGCTTGGTGACGATTGAGCTATAGAGAATATTAAATACTGCTAGATCAATTGTACCATAATAATAGAGTATTATGCTGCTACATATTTTCAGGGAAAGTATTAAAAGCACTCCAAGAAAAGAATGATTAGAACTGTGTGATAGGTGAAAAGAAATGTCTAGTAAAACCTTTTCTGGGATTCTCCTAGATGTCTTCTATATTAGAGGAGAATTGAGCATATGCTAAATATATAGGAATGGGTTGTTCTTATTTTTGCTTTCTCTTCCCTCCAGTTGATTAGGAGCAACTACCAGCACAGAATATTCTCCACAGAGCTCCAGAAAAAACGTAAGGAAAGTATTAGAGTCAGTTCTTGACTTATTTTTCCCAACATTAGAATTGTTATTTTTCTTCTTTTCTTTTTTCTCTCTGGTGGGTGGCTTTGTAAGGAAGAATCTTGGGGCCTTGTGGCACCTCAGCAGTGATGAGAAATTCATGTACTCAGTGACTGGTTTTTAGTTTATTCTTTCTTTCAAAGAGAACGTATGTACTATTTCTGCTCGTATATCACCAGTAGCTGGAATATTTGAGTCAAATTTGCTCAACATGCTTACTGCTTTCTTGGTCCAATGTAAATGGCAGTTCATTCTGGCATATGCGTCCAGACAATGAAAGCTTCTTTGGGAATTAGACTTAAGAACACTAATTTAGATCTCATGAAGAAACAGAAACGAAAGCCACTGGTATACAATAAATATTTTGTTTGGTTTGTTTTCATTAGTTAGGTTAATTTAAATGCATATTCCTCATTCCTATCTGGTTTTATGTTACTCTACATATTATATGTCATAAAGTATAGAAACAGTTAACAAACAGTAAACTTCCAAATTGGTCACACTAGCAGTGAATATGCAGAGGAGTGCCAAGAAGCAGGGATGGAAGATTTTTGCCATTGTCCAAAATCCCCTTCAGGCTATCCATTATTATTCCTGAATAGGTATAGAACCATACACTCTAAGTAAAAACCATATGTTTGCAATTCCTTAGGTATCTCTCCCAATCAAATTGCTACCCATAATCTTTTCCAAAATAGCAAGTTTGGAAAAGGAACTGTTGCTGTTTCATCAACAGTGTTAGCTAGGACTTTATTAAGTATCAAAAATATATTTCTGGTATTCTGCTTTCCTTTTCAGGACAAAAGAAAAAAAAAAGTCTCTGACAAGTTCTATAGTTCAGAGACTTGGTCAAAGACATTTCTCTCTCTTTCTCTTGGCCATGTCATAGTCTTTCCAAATATGAGAAAAGCAATCATCAGTAGCTAGAAGAGTCTCTAGACTGAGGTATGTTGTTATAATCGGGTCAATTGAGCCTGCTTTCAGCTTATTTCACATCACAAAACTGTCATAAGACCAATACTTTCTTTGGAACAGGTACATTCAAATGCCACAAGGCTGCAAGCCTGGGGCAACAGAAGGTAAACTTGTGTCAGTGAGCACATCATGTTGCAAAGGCATCACAATAATTGTATAGACAGCAAAGGATTGCATTTCACTACTGTGTAGCATCAAATACGTAAGGCAAATACAAACAAACTACTGTCACCTACCAAGAATGGGAACCTGAGAGTAAAAATCCTAAACTGTTCATTACAAGCCTAAATGAGCCCATTAGACTTATATTAGACTTAAGAGAAAAGAAAAAATAGTGCTACTGAACTGTCAGGGATGCAAAATTTCCTAATTACAAGAGAAAGATCACCACAAATTCAAAAGCTGAGTCTATTGTATTAACTATGTTATTTTCAATTAGGAAAATTAATAAGGCTAATACTAGTATTGTTTTTATGAACTTGTTAAAAGAGGTGACAGAAGAAAACTCTGAACAGCATCATTTCCATATTTTTTTTTTTTCTTGCTAGGAGTATTGCTAAAACAAAATGAGATTTTGGAGAAACTTGTTTGTTTCTGGTATATCTGGTGCTGATCAAAAAGAATCAAACAGAAAAGAAACTTCTGGTAAAATTTTGAAACCTGATTTTCATCAGAAGTTTATTTTGATTTTATTATGTTTGATGCTACTGAGAGATAATCATGAAAGGTTTTGAGTATGGATTTTTAGAACTGAGTGATGAGCAAAACTGACAATTCGTATTCTTATCAAATCCTTTTGAGTCTACAAAATAGAAGGTTCCTTGAATTTTCTGACATCTTCACATCTCATCCTGCCCCAGACTTAGAGGCTCTGACAAACATAAAAGTTGAAAAATACAAGCAAGAAAAAAATTTTCAGCTGCAAACCTGTAAAAATCAAAGCAAAACCCACCAACCAACTAACCAAGCAAACAAAAAATAGTCTCATTCAGCTGAGGCTGGATTGTCTTTTTTATATAAGATGGCTCCACAAGGGTATTTGACCTAAAATTGAACTAACACAAATAAGAAACTGAAGTAGAATGTAAATTACAATGTTGAGAATTAGCTTTGCTTTGCTAGTTTCAGGTCAAAATTCAAACTCAAATCAGGAGAAGTATTTGTGTTGCCTAAAAATTTGTTGTACTTTTGTGTGTCAAAGTAATCCCGGGAAATCTAGCTAATTACCTTTAGTTTATTAAAAACATGATAAAACAAAGGAACATCTAGATAGGCTCATGTACTCTGCACACAGCTCACAGCAGTACTACCTCTTTTGATTTGCTTCAGCAGAATGAAACCTCTTCCATTCAAGGATGCTTTTTTTTCACCATTGTCATCATGTGGCTATTATTACCACTATTATGACTACCACAATTATCTGAATATTTAATAAGTGTACATTTGATGAGCGACATTAGGCAGGGGAAGCATGAAAAGCCTCCCCCTCATTAGCATGGGTAAGTTATCAGACTTAATCAACAACTGATGGCTGTCGTTTTTCCTGATCCTATTGCATCAGCAACATGGATACTATATGATTCAGAGAGCTCCTTATTCAAAGAGAGCTCTAAGCATATCATTGCTTCCTGGAACAAGACGGGTGCTAACACTTAGGAAATTCTATATTTCTTTGAAGCGTCCCACCTCTTTCGGAAACTTTCAGAAACAATCCCAGAAGAGAGCAAAACAGCTGGAATTATGAGGCCAGTAGTGAAAGGAATTAGAAACAAGTAACCAAGTAATCTTCATATTAGAGATGCTATTTATTTACTCATTTATTTATAAGGCATTTTCTCTAATCATAAAGGAATTAGAAAAGGGGTTTAATTATTTAACTTTTTTGAGGACTAGCAAAAGGGTGGTTTTTTATATTGTACTGTCTGGTAAGGGACTAGCTTTAACCATATTCTCAATGCTACGACAGACTTAAAGGGTGTTAACACCACCAGTGCTGAGTTTCTAACCTACCTTTTTATGCATGATGCTATTTAGAGCACTATTTGGAACACCACAGGAGAAATGTATGGGGAAAGGAGCCTGGAGGGACACTGGCTTTAATTTTAATTTCTTCTGAATTAGATAGCATTTTAAAATCCCAAGTGTACGCATTAGTCTACGAAGCGGGAATAATTATGAAAGTGCTCCAGCCATCGCTGCGTATGGCCAGGCTGCTTGCTAGAAGCACGGATAGGAGACAGTGCAGAGTGATGAGAACATTGTGTCCTGCATTAAGTCCTGCTTCCCTCAGAGGCTATGTGTCAGACGACTGGTACCCCGGTACTTCGGGTGGGTGAGCCAATTAGCACATTCCCTAGTCTGGAACTGTAGTTGCTGGGTATGTGATCTGCATACTAATTCAACTGAGATTTGACCTTCTGGGCGGAGAAAAACAAGAATCCCAGGTGAGGGAGAACATTGGCCTAGATTTTCCGATCCCTTCTCCTCTGTTCTTTATTTCCAGGCATCTTAACCCAGCTACTTTTTATGACTAATTCTGAGACTGGAAAAGTTTATTTCCCTTGAAAATTCAAATCAATGTATAGGATAAAAACTACCAAAAATCACAGTTTTTACCTCCCTCTGCTAATGTCAAAAATGCAATGCAGGTGCTTCTTGTACGATTGACACCCTTGGCCCACATGGGGGCAGTACTACGTAGTCAAAAGCCTCCGGGAGCTTTCAGGGCATGCAAAGAGTCTGGTTGGAGACAAATTTGAATGCATAAGGCAGAAGCAGGATAGTTTTTCATAAACACAAGATTCCTTAGAGCCAATCATTACAGCGTTCTAAATGTTCTTGCTGAAGGAATTAGGAAGGAAAGATGTCTACCAAATTTCCAGCTGCTGTTGCAATCACTTGCCGGGAGATGTTGGGGAAATTTTTTGATTGATGATTCCAGTTAATGCTACTTCTTTTAACATACACAATATGAAACAAACAATTTTTCATTGAATTATCAAATTATATTCCAGGTTTGTTTGGAACAGCAACAATATGTCTTAGGTACAGATTTTTAGTTTCTTACTGTATGATATGATGAGTTGCTTTTTGGTAACTTTTCAGATAAAGAATTTCTGGGGAAGCTGTAAAAGTAAGAATGCATTCATAGCCAATGAACCAGTATATTGAGTGCATGGAAGTTATCAGTGGCTTGATGATATTGAATAAATGCTTCCTTCAGATAGATCTTTTAAGTTACAGCAGCTACATCAATAAACATTGGCCTTATTATGTATTCATCTTATCTGAAGGGTTTTTGATATTGGGAGGGGAAATCTTTTCCACCAAGACACTTGGGATTGATTAATTTGGTTACTCATTAGGCATATTTTAGAAATCCAAGGAAAGAGCTATAATGATACATTGAGCTATAGTATCCCAAATCATATAGTAGTGAAAGACAAAAGGTCACAAAGCATTTGTTTCCTTACTCAGAGGTGAGACTATAGCAAGTACACCTTTAGATGGTGTCTCATTTCAACCTTCAGAAAACAAATTTTGAATTAGCTGATGAGCTCCCGATCACGTTAGGTTGTGTCAAAACGGGGACAGTGAGTCGTTAAGACAGTCTGGGGCACAGTGTCATGATGCAAACTATGCAGATTCTCACAGAGGAGTCAATGGGCTCTCACGGTGATAGTTTCACTGAACAGAACAGAGGAGTATCTGCCCCTGACACCATCAACGTTGGTTCTTGATACCCTCCTCTCTGTACTTCTTTTTCTTCCTCTGTCTCTTATCTTTCGGATAAAATTAAACACTGATTTCTGTCTGTCTTCTCCCTTAACTTTATTCTCCCTTTCTGCTGATACACATGCCAGAACATCCAATTGCACCCATGGAAATTGTTTATCCCTGAGGGGATCATTTGGTACCCAAATGGCTATGGATCCTGTGCCAGAGCAATGAGGGTATTAGAGAAAATTCAGTATTTGCTTTTGCATTCATTTGTTTTTTCAAAATCTCATTAGTACAAAGGTTATTTCTCCCATTAAACTAGCTACTTAGAATAAGGTATATTAAAAAGCACATCTTTTTGCTTGCTTTAAAATGGTAGCTTGAACTGGCATGATGGAAACTATCTTTCTGTTTTGTGAGCATTTTAAGTATGGAAGAAAGCATCTGCTTTGCCTCAGTCTGAGGTTTGGTAGATGAAATTTCTCGGACTGATTTTTCTATTCTAGCTCAGAAAATGATTTAAATGGCTATGGATTTGAACCTTGCCATAATGTCACCATAGAGTCATCTGGCAAGTTGTGATAAGCAAGTGTTATGCAAAAATTACTATGTCTACCCCAACCCTTCCGGAAGTCAGTACACGAGCTCCATGTAACACTTAAGCAAAACTATACTATTGCTTTGTCTGTGTGGTCTACTTTAATGAGCATACAGGGAAGTGAATTGCATAGATGATATAGTGATAAACAACAGATTAATCTTTTTAATAACTTGAGATTTTGCTTGCTGGATTTTAATTTTTCTCTCCTCTAAAATACTAAGTAGAACCTAAACATAGTAATGTGGTTTTCTATTGGTTTTGGTGTAAAGAAGATAGGATTAAGTTTAACTTATCCTTTTTCACGTATCATGTCTCTTAGGGCATCCACATAAAAGCACGGACTTCTTTGTGCTTTTTGCTCTGGCAGCACCAGACTCCCACCTCTTCCAACCATACTTACTTCCTTTTCCTAGTTCCAACTTGATCATTAGCAAGAGAGAGGGATGAATAAGAGGAGAAATACAAAAAGTAATTAATTCACTGCAGTGCAGCTGCAAATGAATTTTTGAAATAAATTATTAATTTTCTCTTTAATATTTCTGCATTGATACTGCTCTGTATCTGGGGATTGGAAGTGAGAGCTGTTTTGCTTCACAGCAGTAATGCCCTGGGTAGAGACAGCAGCACCTCATTGTAACTAGAATGCGTTGTGCTAACGTGATATTTCTCTAATCCATCAGCAACATGCTTTTAGCCAGCAGTATTTTAAATATGCGTGGATTTTTAAGTTTATAGCAGGTAGGGGAGGCATGCAGGATGGGGGCAGTTGCAATGAAAGAGGTCAAGTGCCTTATTTTCTGTATCTCCTGGTGCCAAATTCCTAAAGCACTGAAATCAAAACAAAAGCTAAACGTGTATAATGATTCTTGAGAAAAGGTGGCATCAGAAATCCAAAATGTTTTTTGCTTATTTAGGAGGGAGAAAAGATGCTGAATTGTATAGGAGATGTTAGAGTTGGGAGTATTGACTATCAACAACATGGAGAAGAATTATAAGTCTTTGTACTTCCTGACCAATCCAGGGCAGAGATCACTAAATAGTAGCAGGGTGACAGCACAGGTCTGCTCGATTATCTTCAGTGGACTCCACGTCTTCAGTCGGCTTTGAACCCAGATTACAAAACGTACCTTTTATCACTCCCTTTGCTCAAATCAAATGTTATCAGGAAATCTGCTTTTCTTGACCTCTGTGGCATGTGGTTGGAAGGTAAACCTTAGCATTTTATGGAAAAACTATTTTTAGTAACAGAAAGCAATGGTGCTGCTTCTGTGTTCAAAGATGTTGGCTCCAAATGGCAGAGGAATGATTGTTTCCACTTAAAGTGATTGATATGTCTACATACACTTGAGAGATAGAATTTCATTATCTATTCTTTCTGTGGGGACTGACTGAATACAGTTTCAAAAGAAATAGGGAGCAGATTTGTGTAACAGAGTACCATTTTCTTCAATGAAATGAAGAAAAAAATGCCAATGTATGAATCTATGAGGGGAGAAATGGTGAATGTTAAATAACGTGAACAAAGATATGGAAAGAGTGAAGAAACTAACACAGTATGTATTGAATATTATTTGTAATTGGGTTTTTAACTTTCTGTTCGATGACAGTGAAATATTTCTATTGGTTCACTTGCAAAAGTATTTATTTTAAATTACCTGTAATGATTAAGCCCAGAAAAAATAAGTATTATACAAGGCTACCTAACAGAATTGAATTCATTCCTTAATAATACCTAAGAATTAATGCTTTCATTTTGTATGGCATTTGAAGACTTGGAAACTCAAGTTACCAACACCTTGCAGATGATTTTAGAAGAGAAAATTAAGAAATCCAAACTCTAATTTGGGGTCAAACATAAAGGAAAACAACTTAATGAGCTCTTAAAAATGTAATGCTCTTTTATAAAACAAGAAATACTTCTGCATCCTAAAAATCTGTTTTCTCTCAAATGTTTTTCTCTAATGCTGTTTGGTTACCTCCTAAAGCCATTATTTCCAGCAGAGTCACAGAAATCCTCAGCTGTGTAGGCGGTCCCAGTAAATTTAGCAGCCAAGCCACATTTTGACATGTTAAGAATAGGCGTCTATAAATCTTCCCCAGCTTCTCCTGAGAAGATTAAATCTTTCTTTTCAAGAATTTGCTAAATTTCAGGAAATGCTGTAATGTAACAAATGACTTGTAGACAAGACTGAAGAAAGAGTAGAAGATAATGGAATCTCTTTGTTCAAGAACCAAGGCCCCAGAAACTGAAGGAAACTCCTGAAAGTTCTACATTATCTACCAGAAAAGAGAGAGAGGCTGGGGCAAATGAAATCCATCTTCCTGCAGTAGCAGTGGGCCTCATGACCAGGGATATGTCACAACCTTTAAAGAAGCCCCGATGTTGTCAAGGAAGATTTCCACTTTCACAGCCTGTCTCTTTAGAACAGAAATGCCACAGATAAACTTTCAATTAAAAGAGATCTTCAAATAGTCTGAATTTCCTTTTTTTTTTCTTCTTATACCTAGCCAAACAGGGGACCCAGGGCCCTGCCCTTTGTTTCCCAAGTGTACTTCAAAATGCATTTCCTAACCTTTCTCTGAACAAGAAGAGCTCCTTGGATCGAGTGACATCTGGAAGAAGTTTAAGCTACTTAATATGAACATAATAAACTTAGAATGTACAGCATAGATAGATAAGGAATTTATTAGTGAGAAGAAAAGCAAATTGAAGAAAGGGCTAAGTGGCCTCTGGGAAGGTGAGAGCCAAGGTTGCCCCAAATACCCAAATGAAGGGGCATTACACCAGCGAGTGACTTTGCACCAACCATTTCCCAGGCGTATATCATTCTTCTTCAATATTTCTAAATGCCAAGAAAAGATAGTCTAATTGGTTTTCCATGAGTCTTGGACTTACCCACAGGCTGAGGATAAAGCTGAGAAATGCACAGCCATCAGAACCACATCAGATGATGGTGGAGTGGTTTTCTAAAAGAAAAATAGACTACTGTTACCAACAGAAGAAAAAATAGATCTTGAACAGGAAGAAACAAACATGAGAAAAGAGAGATAATGCCATTAGACACAAGCTTAACTTCCTAGTCAGATCATTCTGGGTTGCAAAGCTGATCTTTATCTCTCTTATCAGAACTTGCTCATCTCCCCAGTATCTTACCTTTCCTAAATAAGTAGGAAAGTTGCTTTCATAACTCACAGAAGGGTAACTTATATTCTATTGGATGGGGCAGGTGGAAAAAAAAGAGGAGGGATGCTCCTGAAATACGAACATCTGAGTTAGTCTCTAATCAGATTCAGGCACATGAGACATAGATACCTAGGCAGAGCTCCATATCCACAGGAAGACCCCAGAACCACATGCTAATCATTCTCTCATACCTTTGATTACCTATCTCCTACATCTGCCTTCAAAAGTTTTAGTTCTGCTGTTTTAGATCACTGTCTTACAAGAATGTCTCTAACCATTAACTATTGGCACTACTCTTTGCTAAACGTTCCCCAAAGTGTGGTTATTTGTGTCCCTCAGCATCTGCAGTTTCAAGATTACTTTCTCAGGATATCACTTTGGACAATAAATGTTTTTTTCCTCTACAGTGACCTCCAAACCCATATGCCAAGTCTGACTCATTAAAAAAAAAAAAAAAAAAAAAAAAAAAAAAAAAAAAAAAAAAAAAAAAAAAAAGACCCACAGCTTGAAGAATTAGTTTTTGAGGAAATACATTTTCACCTGAGGAAAAATATATATCTAATTTTCACTAGTTTCTGAGCTCCTTATTTATCTGTGCCCAGGGCACCTAAATTGTGTTTAATGTATGTTCATCAAGTAAATAACTGAGATAGAAAATGAATATATATTTACTTGTATCTGACTATCAACTTCTTCTAGAAAGTTTAGAGAAGAAATCTTGGAGGTTATCTTGTCCAACCCTGTCATATGTTATAAACTTGGGCATAGAGGCTGAGAGAAGGAGAATGACTTAATCTCAAATCTAATCTGTGACAGAGCAGAAAATCAAAGTCAGATATTCTGAGTTTAAATCCAGTACTTATGACACTATAACACCCAAGTAATTAAAGTTCTTAAAGTATGATATCTCATGTATATATAAATAGATACCCTTGAATAGACTGAAAACCCAGTTGGATTTAAAGATATAGTGTTAGAATAATAAAGGCAGGCCTTGAGGTTGAGGTTTAGCCCAGAGATGGCCTAATTACAACATTAGTCTTGTAAACAGTCAGAAAAAGATGACCCATTCATGTAGAAGGAGAGAGTCCTTCACTCCCCTCTCATCTTACCCAGAATCTTCATTGTTCACTTTGCAGACTAGAAACATCCATCTCACGGGAACATTTCCAGGACATGTCATGATAACAAGTACCTCTATTTATTGATAATCATGACCAAGTGAAAGAACTCCAGAGCAACTGTTGGAGAGGAGAATAACCTTTTATCAGCTTTTATTCTTTCCTTTTGCCTCAGACTTTTGCCCAAACTCAGAACAGTGGTATGTGTCTGTGCTTCAGTTGTAAGAATGAGTAAGAACCACCCCTGCAACAACCTCTGAAATGTCCTGCATCATCCTCCTAATGGGGCAGTGTCTCATCTTCTGCACCTTCTTCCTCTTCTCTCAATTAAAATGTCTCCTCTGTCCCCATCATATTTAATCTCCTAAAGACTCTTTAATTTAGATTATATGCTGATGACTCACAATTATTCATTTCACAAATGGACCTCCTTCTTGAGCTCCAGACCCTAATAGTTATCTCTAACTGGATGTTTCACAGATACCTCAAGTTCAATCAATTTAAATGGAATTCATCATCAAACCTACTTTCTGTCACCTGTTCTAAGCCAGTAACATGGACTTCGTCCTAGAGTCCTCCTTTACCTCATCAACTACTTTCAGTTTGTAACTAAGTCTTATCAATTCCACCTCTAAAATATTTCTTTGACATTTCCATCATCATCCTACCTTTCCTTGATCAACTGCAACTTGTTTTAGTACAATGTTCTTCTAGCTGATATCCCTATGTCTACCCTTTTCTCCCTTCAATCTACCATTCATACTGCAATGAATGTAACTGTTTTGAAGTGTGAGTCTGATCCAGATGCTCCGTGGCCTCCATAGTATTCCATCACAGATGGGTTGGAATCAAGCCCCTTGGCAGGCCAGTTAGGCCCTTCCATGCTTTATCACCCAGGCAAGATTTTTCATCTCACCAGTCTACTCAGGGCCTCACAGGACTAACCCTCAGACACCACTGAAACCATCCTCCCTGGAACAAACTGCATTGTGTTTCATTTCTGAGGACCCACTATGATGTTTTGCTTCTGTCTTTTTAAAATTATTATTGTTATTTATTTTTAACACAGTATCACTCTGTCAGGCTGGAGTGCAGTGGCATGATCACAGTACACTGCAGCCTCTATCTCCTAGGCTCAAGCAATCCTGCCACCTCAGCCTCCCAAGTAGCTGAGACCACCGGTGCACACTGTCATGCCTGACTGATTTGTTTTTTTTTAATTTTGAGTAGAGACAAGGTCTCGATATGTTGCTCAGGCTGGTCTCGAATTCCTGAGCTCAAGCAATCCTACTTACCTCCCCTTCCCAAAGTGCTCTAATTGCAGGTGTGAGCCACCACACCCACATTTCTTTTTATGCAGTCTTCCCATTGCTTGGAATGCCCTCCTAAACTTTGTCTCCACTTAAGTATCACATTTTCTGTTTAAAATTCCTTCAGCAACTTTCCCACCCTACTCTTCCTTGGGTATTCCTTGTTTATAGCACCTATTACCCTCCATTGCAATACTAACCACTGTCATTATTCATCTTGTTTTTTCTCAATGACTAGCAGAGTGCCTGGCACATGCTATGGTTGAGTAATCACTTATATCATAATGGGTGGTTTGGAATTAACTTGTTACAAGAAATATGCATTGAGCTACAAGAAATTCCTAAAATAGTGCTCCAATCCAAAGGCCTGGATTTGCTGTCACTACGGTAAGAATGGGAAACGTGTTACCTCTGGCAATAGTTTGGATGCTTATGAAATTTCTTAAAGGCTAAAGACTGTCAGAGAAATCCATTTCTCTTACCATCCTACCTCTTACCTTGGATTTCCTAGAAATCCAATATCAGAAGCCAGCATTAACTAAATATTTAACACGTGCATTTTGTCAACCATGGCTAATACCTATAGAACTTCTAATGCTCTACCTTGAAGCTGATGGTTCTAGGTCCTTCTGAAAGGCCAAGCATTGTGCTGGGGCAGCAGATCCACTCACCAGCTGTATTCTGTGCACTATTTAATGCAAGGCACATTGCCTGGGATTAACTAGAATCATGTAAAGACACACGGAGTGGCACCTAGGGGCTGGGAAGCCTAAAGAGGAGTTAGTCAGTTTAATCCTCAAAAACAGTTTGAAAATATTTGGTTTGAATAATTGGTTTCAATAGGCAGCATTTCTCATTTGACTATGGAGTACTTTCCTCATGGTATGGGTATTGCTATAATAAAGATTTGGCTAAAAAAATTACTCTGATCAGTTATTGACCTACTTTCTCATGCCTTCAAACCTATCCAAAAAGAGCTAGTTTTTTTTTGTTTGTTTTCGTTTTTTTTTTTTCACTTGCATACATTTGTCACAGAAAATGTGAAGAAACAATTTTTATCAAATACTTTAGTGAAGGAAAAAAATGTTTTTCTCTTCTGACCCCCTTCTGTGTTAACTATGCTGTGTTGGTTTGAGATCACCAAATCTATTCCTAACACTGACAGGCAACATGAGGCTTAACCATCTGATATGTGAAGTAGAAGGGTCATTTTAATCTTAAACCAACTGTCTTTACCAAACTCCAGGAGGAGAGAAATCATATCTGTTAAACTGTTTTGTTTACAGTAACCACAATGCTATGGGAAAATGGAACATTAAAAATTTATTTTAGAGATCAATATCTTGTTTTCATTTAAGAATATAAGAGCAAAAACAAACCATTGTTTTAAGATACCTAAGTTACTACTGGCTTTGTAATAATCAATTTTTATATCAGTACTAAATATGAAAAATTAAAAATCAAATTATATTTACTTACATTTCCCATGAAATGTTCTCTATTGCTTCCAGAAAGCAGAGCCTTGTGATCTTATCTGTCAGCATAGGAATAATACAGGTATAAATCACAACTCCTAACAGTCAAGGGGTTGCTTAGATCTTGTTCTTGGAAAATTTGAGTCTAATATAAAAACAGACACATTCCTCAAATAATTTTTTTGTCAGGCCTACAATTTAGAAGATATTTTCAAGGCAATTTTCAGTCCAACCTTTTGATACAAAAAACAATTCCAAACCCATTCCCTGCCCATGCCCTGAAAGTATGTCACCACCATTTGAGCCTGAACTGGAAGTATCGCTTTAAATCTAATCCATTCTTTGTCATTGAAATAGTTGTGTAAAGCTCTTTTTCTTTCTCCTCATCTGCTAAATGAGATCATCTTCACCCACTTAAGACATCTTGATGAAGTGTTATGGCTTTTAAGGAAATTTAAATATAGGAAATATATTTTTAAGAACACTCTGAGTATGATTTTATGTTTTCTACCTAGAGATGTAAAATGATTTTTAATTTTAGATTTGTGTTTTTTCCAAAAAAAATTCATTTCCTAAAATAACATTTGCTGGCTAGGGCACTGAGGTCATGAGTGATTTAGTCCCTTTAAATTCTAAACTCTATATAATATTTTGATATCTTTAAATGAATTTTAAAAAGGTAAAGGAACAAATTATATGTGTGTATATGAGACTTTTTTCTAAATCAGGCTTTTTAATAGATAATATATATTTGTTCTATAAGATATAAGCAATAATGAGTAAGAAGAGGAGAAGACCAACAAAGAGATGACGAATATATAGTGTGGTAAGTACAACAGAATCATGTGAACAGAGGGATATGCTCTACGAGAAGAAAGAAAAGTCTAAATGATATTGCAAATTTCAGATGGACTGTTCCTTTGTTTAGGATTTCCTACAATTCTACCTTCAACAACACTGGGATTAAAAAAGCTTGTTTCTCTCATGGGGGGAAATATTTTCCTCCAAAGGAGAGTCAACCTGACTTCCATATGTACATAATTCCTAGGAATAAATCTCAAGAAAACATTCCCGACAATGCACATTTTGTCCCCAAATAAGCACAGCTGTTTAGTATTAGTCTTTCAGTTTATGCCCATCTTTTTCTAGCCTCTTTATAGACAAGGCACTGCAGTTGCACCACCAGAATATAAGTTTCAGCTGTATCTGTGTTCCCATCTACCGTTCTGTTACTAAGCTTCAAAGAGAGGTCTAATTTAAGACCTACGGTGTGTTCAAACCTGTAGTTTCAGATAAGGATTCTCCCTCTTATATAATGCATTTTAAAATGAGAGCAAAAAGCCTACATCCGTGTTGGATTTCCAGTGTTTAGCTTTGAGTATTCTTGAAGCCTTAAATTGAAGAAAGAGTACAGGGTTTGTGAGCTACAGTAATTAGTGCTGGTGGCAGTAAGGCTTGTGGCAGTGTTGATGAAAAGAAACCATAATTTCTTTTAAACTCCTTAGGGTCTCCTTTCTGAAAGGAAGACTTGCAATGTTTCTTTTTAAAGCTTGGATCAAATAACTTAAGCAGACGCTGTGACAATACCATTTGCAGGAAAGAAACCTATGGTATGACTCATTCACCCACCAAAATGACACTCTATACACCTACTTGTTCCTTGCCTTTACTTTCTGAGTCCTCTGAGTCAAAGCATTTGAAAATCAGTCTGCATGTCAAAGCCCCATGAAAATTTACTTGCTGACATCTTTTCTGCTCATCCTGGTCCACTTCACCTTCTCCAGCATAGGCAGAGTTATGAACAATGTAGTGATTATTCATTAATAAGGTCTACATGTAACAGAAAACTCATTTTCCTTTCTAGGTTAATATAGGTAATGTGACTTGCTTTGCCATGCTTCATTACTCCATTCCCTAAAGGCTGAAATTCTTTTACCCTCAGAATTTTACTAATCCTCCAGTTTATCTCAACTTTCCTCCCTGAGAGCATCTGCCTCCAAGAGACAAACTAGCAGACCAAGGTCAGCACACTGTCCTTTGCAGCTTTTACCATATAATACAAGTCAACTAATTTCATTTGCCTTCGAGAATATTGGGGAAAATTCTGAATCAAATGGTGGTAAATTACTTTTAAAATATGGTACTCATGTCATATCCAAATACCACTGCAAATAAATATACTGCCTGGCACATAGTAGGTTTGTCAAATTAATCCTGGAACGAATTATGGAGCTCATGTCTGGGATTAGGTTGTGCAGTCTTTTATTCAAAAAAAAAAAATGTATTGATCATCTGTGGGCAGACAGAGAGGCACTGTCCTGTGCACTGTGACCTTGAGTTCATCATCCTGCCTCCAGACTGGAGAGTGGTTTTGATCATTTTATTAATAGATGGATGGAAATTCATAGTAGATATACCTCATCTTATACAGTATGTCTGATTCTAAAGAGTATTAAATGTCCTTTATTTTATAAATCTAGACACATTTTAAATCAGAAAGAAACCAACTACCTAAAATTGTACTAGAACTAAGTTAATTCAATAGTTCCCATTATATATGAGGAGACTTGGATCAAATATTTAACTTACCTAAGGTGAAAAGGGTAGTTACAAATTCAGGATAAAAATAGCTGTTCTCTTTCTTCCACATTAGGCTATC
Organism: Rhinopithecus roxellana; assembly: GCF_007565055.1. Taxonomy (NCBI): domain Eukaryota; kingdom Metazoa; phylum Chordata; class Mammalia; order Primates; family Cercopithecidae; genus Rhinopithecus; species Rhinopithecus roxellana. The sequence continues at coordinate 58,014,195 of NC_044553.1, read as the reverse complement.
TCTGTAAACCCTTTCTTCTTATTAATAGTTTTTAAAATTAATCTAACAATTTCCCATATTTGTCATCTATTGTCTTAGAATGCTAGCATAATTGTAGGTTTTCATTGATTTTATTGGCCTGAATTGGGGTTATATCTGCTTTTCCATAAACTTCTGTTCATTCTCTCCTAGAAAAATATTCTAGATTTTAACTGTTATCAGGTTTTTCTTTGTACATTACTTCATTCTGAACACATTTTACTGTGTCTTTCAGCAGAGGTGAAAACTAATAGGAAGCCATAATTTATTGAATGAAAACAGTTCATTTATTTGAGGACAATTAACTAACTCCTTTTTAGTATTCTATTTTTTTCCAGTTAATTTATCTCAATTACCTTGCTTCTATATGAGATAACTTGTTGATATATTTTTGACCCAGAGTGAATGCTTATTAAAATGGGATTAATATATCAGCATTATTTCTCTTTACCAAATATTTCCAAGATATTTTATTCATGAATATCAACAAGAAATGAGAAAAATAGGAATTCGTTGAGTGTCTATTATGTATCAGCAACGTTCTAGTTATTTAGTCGTATCTAACCCTCACTGTATCATTGTGAAAATGGCTTCTGGAATGTTTAAATTTTCAAACACAAGAACACTGAAGCCCAGGAAGGTTGAATAACTTGCCCAATGTCATACAGTTAATGAGAGGTGAGGACAAGATACAAGTCCAAGTCTGCCAACAACAAAACCTATTCTCTAACACAACATTCTGATTCATAGACAAATGAGAAAAATAAGCCTCCTCTACGGATGAGATTTGGAGTCTGGGAAGATTAAATGACATATTTCAAAGGGACGGTTGCAAGCCTTGGAGCACCAGGTCCCATTCCTGAGTTCTGGACTCCAAGTCTACCCAGAAAGTGTCCTTAAAGCCTAATTTTTCCCATCTGTGCCTGAGAGCTGGAGCACTCAGGAGAGGTTCCAGATTGACATCTGGCGATTTAAAGTTCCCCTAGAGTTATATAGGATGAGAATCTGGCTTATATTTTCTTTTCCCTACATAGCAGCTCATAATGACTCGTCTGTTGCTGGCTGTTAAAGTGGTTGGCAGGCCTGGTGTGTGCAAGAAGCCGGGGTAACAGAGCCAGGATGTCTCAGTTGGTTAAGGGCGAGAGTGAAGGGCCCAAGTACAGTCTCTGATTCCAGCTTTTGCTTTGGGCAGTCACTTAATGTCTCTTTGCCCAGTCCTCCCATCTGTAAAATGGAAAGAGGAATACTGATGAACCTCTCAAAGAAGCTGTGAGGCAGAACCCGTTCATGATTAACACAGAGTCTTTTGGATACAGAAAGGGCAGTGGAAAAGTTTAAAATCACTTCAGTATGGGATCATTTGGTATAAATGTGTTTAAAATTACTATTTGGCAATCCCGGTGCAACAAACCTTCAATTTGGCATTGGCTGTTAGATGTAGCCAGTCTTTTAGGAACTACTGCAGCAATAACTGTCCTGTGGAAATTGTATAGGAAAATAATAGAAATACATCAAACAAGAATGTGCATTAGATACTCCATTCCCCAGCCCCTCCGCAGACTTCTGGAGGTCATACTCTATGTGTTCTTCATGTTTCACATGCCCCGTAGTACCTACTTCAGGGCCTTGCACCAAAGAAACCATCAGCCGAGAGTCATTCTTCATGATATGGTTCAAGGCAAAGAGAAGCTATACTGAATGGTCCTGGGACTTTAATTTTTAGATGGAATGGCTAATGGCTTTGATTTGCCTTGTGTCACTTTGATACATTTCCTAAGTGCCAAATTGTTAAGAGGTTCCATATTTCTAGTTTCCAGTTTCTCTGGGCTCTCTGAATACGCAGTTGCACAGGTGTATGCCTTGGGCACACACCCAATATAGCTTTACTTTACCCTCAAACTCATTAGAAAGCGGCCACCCACACCTGTTTAGGCCTGGGTGAGTCCTCTTTTACATCTTTATGTCTCTCATCCATATGAGGAATAAGACTTGCTATTGGCAAGATGTGGTTTATATACTATGACTGCACTTTGGACAGTATTTTTTAAGTCTTATTTATGAGGGAAAGATAAAAGTAAAGGCCGTTTACTGGCCTTTACTGTTTCCTGGCCCTGCTGGGACCTCCCAAAATTGTGATGCAGTACCTTGCTACTGCAGAGGGAGTGCTTATACCTACAACACTGATATCAGTTGGCAACTGTAGATACTCAGTCCAATCTAGAATTTCAGAATGAGAATTATTATTCCAATAAGATCCCCAGGTTATTTGTGTACACATTAGGAGTAAAAGGCACTGGGCTAGGATATGGGCTTTAGAATAATTAGGAAAGGTTAACAACTCAAGTGTCCTTGGAGTTAGCAGTGGTATTGACGTCTATCACTATCATTGGGGCATAGTCTTATATGAAAAAAAAAATTAATGAAGCATAGAGACTGAGTCTGTGCAGCTATGAAGATTTCCCTTCCAGACCATTTCTGCTTTGATACTTGGTTTCTCCTTCCATATCTGATGCTAATTCTGCCCTCTCTTCTAGGTAAATAAGAAGCCAGAGTATCTCCTTAGCCTCCAATACACTCTTCTGCCTTACCTTCATCGAACTGACAACCCTCTGAAGAGCTCAGACTAGTTTTCTTTACAGACAACTTTGAGTCCTTCAGACTTGTCACAGGAAGAGGGAGAAAGAAGCCATGCAACTCCCTAACTAGCTTACTTTGGCTCCTGGATGCCAAGGCAGATGTTACAAATGACACGACATCTCTGCTCAGGGCCTTAGTGTGGAAATTACTCAGCAGAGCAGACATGGGCCTTTCTGTTTTACTGCCAGTTATGAGCTTGTGAATAGCACACCACACTGCCCTGATTAGTGGATGTTTTCACTCCCTCCTCATAATCACAGGACTGGAGCGGAATGATAAGGAGAGCTTCCGTGATAGAGTTGGTGATGTGGGGCAGCTCTCTCCCTTCTCCTTTGTTGTGCTTCTCTTAATGCACACAACCCTTTGAAGTCTGATTCTTTATTTTTGCGCGACTCACCTGAGCCATCAGCAGCCCCTTATTTCCAATATAGTTCCCTTATCACTGTCCTGATTGAGGCTTGAAAGCACCCGTGGGAGCGCTTCGATGTGAGCACACAGCTGGTGGGTTGTACAATTCCCTGCTGTCTACCAGGAAATGTTGACTCTCCTATTGTACTGCAATGAATAATCACCTTAATTTTTATTAGAGGTTTATCTTCAGACCTAGCCTAACTTTTCTGAAAAGCCCAAGGGAATTGGGCAGTTGATTAAGAGTCCAGTTAGTATTACTAAGGGATTTCTTCTGGGGAGCTCATACAAGACTTCAATTCTATGCTTTTCTTTTTTGAGTATGCATGCAAGGGCTGAGGAGTGAGCAACAGAGGATGTCTGAACTGGAGCTCATAGTGCTCAGGTGTGTATGACTCATTTTCTTTGGATCCCAGTGGCATAGAACTCTGACTCTCATCTTCCTCTGACTTACTGAAGGGCATAGAAGAAAAACAAGTGGCAAGTGGCTGCATTTAGGTTCTGATAACAGGATATAGATGCTGTTTGGTAATGGAAAATTTACCCAGTCTGTATAAGGAGGTGTTGAGTTACCTTTTACATAGAATCAGACTATTTTCCATATGAAAATAAACATATATGTGATCTTAAACATCTATGGATCAAAAGCATGCTATTTCCACGTATAAATCTTTCTAAGAGCAAAAATAGTACTTGGTTGTTTACACAGATGAAATTTACTTTAAACCAGAGAAGAAAATGGCTTCATCTTAAATTGTTAACCATGATCAGTTGGTAGTGGCTATTTGGAGTCCTGTGTTGAAAAGAATATTGAAGCAATATTCTTTGGGCTCCATGGAAGAGAAAACCATGCTAAATTGCAAAGAAGGTAGTGGCAACATTTCTACTTCATGCTTTCTTTATACCATTCATACATATTCTACTTACTATTCAAATAGTAGTAGTATTTGTCCTTCCACTGGCAATGAATTACCATTTGGAAGGAAAAATATCGTCAACTGCTGATAGAGAGTTAACTCTGATTTACTCATACATGCTTTCTTATTTCAGAATGCAGTGTTTACTGAGTAAAATAAAGCATCTTGCCTGAATAAATGCTACCAGCCTGTCTTAAATATACCATACATTTCACATAGATTAGGATATGTCTAGTAGTAAGAATTCTATGTGCTTAATATTTCTCTGGATTTGGTATCAGAGGGTTTAGGCTAACACTGTGGCTGAAACACAATTTAAGATCCGTATGACCTTGGGTGAGTTCCTCAACATTTTTGAGCTTTGATTTCTTCCTTTGAAGGTGGATGGAAAAAATACAAAATAAGATATGTTAATATAGTCACAGTAGAAGTTACTAGAAGTTACTGGACTTGTAAAATAGGAAAGGGGAAAAACAGGAAGTTGTGAGCAGGGACACAGACAAAAAATGTTAGTTAAATCTAAATCTTAATAGTCTCCTTATGAAAGTGAAACACTAAAACACCAAAAATATAAGGAAAATCAAAGTATTTTAGCTGTATAATGAGTGTTAAATATTTGAAAAGACTGTAATCATTTACGTGTGGGCTAGGCCCCTCTGATGATGGTAACAGATGTCCATAAACAGATTAGTCTCTAGATTGCCTAGAGTCTCATAGAGCTTCTTTCTGAGAGTGTCTTGTCTTCAAGTGTGCAGTGGCAAAGCCTCTTCTCCAGTTTATATTGAACAGACACATAAATGTGTCTATCTTTTACATGGCTGAGTAAGTTGGGAGTCACTTTTGGTAAATTTCATTGTGAAAGATCATCTGTGAAGCAGGCAGCTAAGGCTAAAGCAAGAGATTTAGTTACGTTTACTTGACCAAACTAAGAAAAGATAAAATACAAAGTATAGAAATGGATGTTTATAAAACCGACATGAACTACGTTAAGGTAATTAACACCTATGTATAAATGGGACAGGTTCTTAGTATTTATTCATGCAAACATAACCTTAATCACTTTCTATAAACTATTTCTTCTGGTGGTTTACCTCAGACGTCCTGGGTTTCAGTCCCTGGGCAGTGCCTCTTCCCCATGCATGCCTATCTTACTTGCAGGAAAGGGTCCAAAGGACAGTTCTGGTTTTGTCACCTAACAATTTTGTTATCTTATTCAACTTTCTTAACCTCTCTGTACCTCATATTCCTCACTTGTAAAATGGAGACAATAATAGTATGTAACTCATAGAGTTCTAGTGAGGATTCAAGAAAATGTTAAACCAAAAAAAAAAAGATGTGGCACAAATAATGTCGGCTGCTATCTTTTTTTCTGAGGGGAGGCAATATGCATTACCTTAAATATTTGTCTTTTCCATTTTGTATTTAATTTTTATTTTAATCATTTTTAAAAAATGTATATAGAATGAACATATTTTGGTGATAATTTGCATTCATATTATAAAGCTCAAATTATGGTAATTGGGATTTTTGTCACCTTAAATATTTATCTCTTCTTTATGCTAGGAACATTTGACTTATTCTCCTCTAGCTATTTTGAAATGTACAGCTGGTTATTGTTAACTATAATCACCAACCTGATCTATTGATCACTAGATTTTCTGTCTTTTGTCTAACTTGCTGCCATCTTAATCATTAACATTGCTGTTAATCTCAGCACCTCCATAGGTAAACACTGGCCTGATAGTGTAGATCAGAGGTCCTCAGAGTATGGTCTGCAGATCCATGGGTATCTCCAAGGCCATTTCGGGTCTGTGAGATCAAGACTATTCCCAAAATAATAACATATTACTTGCTTGTTTAACACTGTTCATTTTGCACACGTGATGCAAAAGCTATGATGGGAAGAGTGGCTGTAACCTTAATTGTAGACCAACACAGTGCCACCAAATATATACTAGCAGTTATAATCTTCACCATCACACACTCACAATTGGAAAAAAAATCAGTATTTCTTAAGAATCCCATTGAATGAAGTAGCTAAAATGATTAATTTTATTAAATCTCAACCCGAGTACACATCTGTTGAGTATCTGCTATAAAATAGAAATATGCACAATGTACATTTGCTGCATACTAATGCATGTGTGTAGTTGAGTTGCAAGCTGAACTGGCTGTCATTTTCACAGAGGAATTTTTTTTTTTTTTAACTACAAAGAACAACTCACAAATTATGGTTACTGGACTTATATATTTGGCCATCATTTTCTAAAATGAGCTGAATTTGACACTTCAAGGAAAACAATTACAGTATTTGTTGTAAGGTATGAAGTTTAAGCTTTCAAACAATAATTACAATTGTGGAAAAATTTTATTCACTATCATAATCTTGGTAGTGTCCTGGTATGTTAAGACTTCTCTAATTAGATCAGCAGTGAAGTTAATATATGTGATATGATTGATGTCTAACAAAATATTTCAACATTTAGAAGGCTCAGTATAACTTTAAAAAGAAGATTTTACAAGTAATAAATGTTTATCATTACAAAATAATGAATTAGTGCAAGATAGGCAAATAGATTTTAAGGTAACAGAAGAAAATGTTTATTTATATGGTTTCAGGTTTCAAGTGGTAGCTAACCTTTAAGAAACTGCCACTTGTTGAACTTTGGTATAGCATCAAAGAACAATGTCTACAAATATATGGAAAGGTTATTGAAATGATATTTTATTGTCCTTTTACGTGTTTAAGGCTGAGTTTTCTTCATGTGCTTCAAGAAAAACAGCATATTTCATCAAATTGAATGTAGACATATATGTGAGAATTCATAGGTCTCCTATTAAGCCAGACACTAAGATGTGCAAAATTGTAAAACAAGGTCTTCTTATCACCAGTTTTTCTGTTGTAAAAATATTGTTTTTAGAATTCATTAATTTAATTCATTAATTTACTTCACAGTTTATTATAATTGTAAATGAATTAAGTATCTTTTGTATTATCAGTATTCACTTCCAATATACAAAAAGACTTAGACTCCCATACAATAATAATGGGAGACTTTAACACCCCACTGTCAACATTAGACAGATCGACGAGACAGAAAGTTAACAAGGATATCCAGGAATTGAACTCAACTCTGCACCAAGTGGACCTAATAGACATCTACAGAACTCTCCACCCCAAATCAACAGAATATACATTCTTCTCAGCACCATATCACACTTATTCCAAAACTGACCACATAGTTGGAAGTAAAGTACTCCTCAGCAAAAGTAAAAGAACAGAAATCATAACAAACTGTGTCTCAGACCGCAGTGCAATCAAACTAGAACTCAGGACTAAGAAACTCAATCAAAACCGCTCAACTATATGGAAACTGAACCTCCTGCTCCTGCATGACTACCAGGTACATAATGAAATGAAGGCAGAAATATAGATGTTCTTTGAAACCAATGAGAACAAAGATACAACATACCAGAATCTCTGGGACACATTTAAAGCAGTGTGTAGAGGGAAATGTATAGCACTAAATGCCCACAAGAGAAAGCAGGAAAGATCTAAAATTGACACCCTATCATCACAATTAAAAGAACTAGAGAAACAAGAGCAAACACATTCAAAAGCTAGCAGAAGGCAAGAAATAACTAAGATCAGAGCAGAACTGAAGGAGATAGAGACACAGAAAACCCTCCAAAAAATCAATGAATCCAGGAATTGGTTTTTTGAAAAGATCAACAAAATTGACAGACCGCTAGCAAGACTAATAAAGAAGAAAAAAGAGAAGAATCAAATAGATGCAATAAAAAATGATAAAGGGGATATCACCACCAACCCCACAGAAATACAAACTACCATCAGAGAATACTATAAACACCTCTATGCAAATAAACTAGAAAATCTAGAAGAAATGGATAATTTCCTGGACACTTACACTCTCCCAAGACTAAACCAGGAAGAAGGTGAATCCCTGAATAGACCAATAGCAGGCTCTGAAATTGAGGCAATAATTAATAGCCTACCAACCAAAAAAAGTCCAGGACCAGATGGATTCACAGCCGAATTCTACCAGAGGTGCAAGGAGGAGTTGGTACCATTCCTTCTGAAACTATTCCAATCACTAGAAAAAGAGGGAATCCTCCCTAACTCATTTTATGAAGCCAACATCATCCTGATACCAAAGCCTGACAGAGATACAACAAATAAAATAATTTTAGACCAATATTCCTGATGCACATTGATGGAAAAATTCTCAATAAAATACTGGCAAACCAAATCCAGCAGCACATCAAAAAGCTTATCCACCATGATCAAGTGGGCTTCATCCCTGGGATGCAAGACTGGTTCAACATACACAAATCAATAAACGTAATCCAGCATATAAACAGAAACAAAGACAAAAACCACATGGTTATCTCAAAAGATGCAGAAAAAGCCTTTGACAAAATTCAACAGCCCTTCATGCTAAAAACTCTCAATAAATTTGGTATTGACGGAATGTATCTCAAAATAATAAGAGCTATTTATGAGAAACCCACAGCCAATATCATACTGAATGGGCAAAAACTGGAAGCATTCCCTTTGAAAACTGGCACAAGACAGGGATGCCCTCTCTCACCACTCCTATTCAACATAGTGTTGGAAGTTCTGGCTAGGGCAATCAGGCAAGAGAAAGAAATAAAGGGTATTCAATTAGGAAAAGAAGAAGTCAAATTGTCCCTGTTTGCAGATGACATGATTGTATATTTAGAAAACCCCATTGTCTCAGCCCAAAATCTCCTTAAGCTGACAAGCAACTTCAGCAAAGTCTCAGGCCACAAAATCAATGTGCAAAAATCACAAGCATTCTTATACACCAGTAACAAACAGAGAGCCAACTCATGAATGAACTTCCTTCACAAGAGCTTCAAAGAGAATAAAATACCTAGGAATCCAACTTACAAGGGATGTAAAGGACCTCTTCAAGGAGAACTACAAACCACTGCTCAGTGAAATAAAAGAGGATACAAACAAATGGAAGAACATACCATGCTCATGGATAGGAAGAATCAATATTGTGAAAATGGCCATTTCCAATATAATAGTGACAGATATAACCCACATGAACAGAAGTTCATTGGTGCCCTCACTGATTTTTAAGAATAAAAAGGGATTCTGAGGCAAGAAGTTTGAGAATTATTGGGCTATAACCTATTTTAGTATTTCTCAAAATGTATTCTTCAACAAGTGTCATCATAAATATCTGGATTTATTTTTATAAATTGAAATTTCCTAACCCAAGATCTACTGAATCAGAACCAATAGGTGGGGGCCAGTAAACCTGAATTGCAAACAACCTCTACTGGTTGAATCTTATGTATAATAAAATGACAGTTTATACTACAAATAAGAGACCTTCTATACTTTCTAAGATATATAATTTAATGAGAATCACATCTCATTGTGGGTTCTCTTCCTTTAATAGTTGTAGTCTATAACTCCATTTCCTTCCCATAGGTAAGTGGTAATTTTTATCCTATCATATCTGGCATCTCAATCCCTGCATTTAAAAACTAGGATCAAATCTTTTCTCCTTCACTCAAGTACACATGTATACCTTCGGCATATCCCACATATGTGTTCCTGTTTCTATGGATACTCTCAGAAGGAGACATCTTCTGTGAGAGGAAAAGACCAAGAAGGATCTGGTAAGCAGTTTTTTTATGATGAAGATTTCATTATGGACATGCTGACCAAATTATTGAAAGTGCCCAGGGGATGAATTTCATCACTCAGAGTGAGAATATCTGGGTTTCTCTAATTGTTTTCTTGTGGTAAAATACACAGAATGGAATTTACCACTTTAACCATTTACAAGTACACAGTTCTGTGACATTAAGTACATTCACATTGTTATGCACTTATAACCACCATCCGTATCCAGAACTTTTTCATCCTCCCCAGTTGAAACTCTGTACCCATTAAACACTAATTCCGCTTCTACCCCAAGTCCTAGAACCACCTCTAAATTTCTTTTTTGCTCAACCATTCAATCTGCAGGAGGGTTGTTACAGGTGGTAGCTGGGATAATTGTGCTTCAGCATACCTGCATCAAAATGTATACGCATAAAGACCATCCTTCATTCATTGACAGGTGCATTGCTATATCACCTTTAGAAGTGAAAATTTTAATAAAATCTCCTTGTTACATACATGGGGTAGATAAAGCTCCATATTTTCCATTGTTTAGATGCATTACAAATTATATATTTTAATGTATCAGTCCATTATATATTTTGTTATCTTTGGCCAGGGAGAACTGTATTATGCGTTACTCTAGAAAGTTCTAGAATCACAATTATAAACTTTGTTTAGTAGGAACCTCAAAGACTAATTTAATTACCCATCTGACACTTAGATCTAGCAATGGAGAAACTCACTACCCACAGAAGCAGTACATTTAATCTTTGGACTGCCCAGATTGTGAAAATTGTGTATTACATAAAAATCTGGCCCATATATCTTCAAAACATCAGTCTTACTTTTATCTCTAAGGAAACAGTGAAGACAACTATTGTGTTTTCCCTTGATCTTTTTTCTCTAGGCTAAACATCACTAGTTCCGTTAGATGTTCAGCAAACTAAAGGATAGATTTAATTCCTTTAGCATTCTGCTCATCTCCCTGGAATAAACTCATTTCCTACTCTCTTTTCCAGGATATTCTATATCAGGAAGTGTAGGTGATTTTTAAGGTCAGACAGGTGAGACTGTTAGAGAATGTCTGACCAGATAGATTACATCCAAACTAGCACCTTCTTTATTCAGAATCCCATAATTATGTGAATGCAGCCTAAAACTGTGTTTGCTCTTTTATCAGATATGATACACGGCAGATTCATAGTGATGCTGTTGTTATAAAAATCTATAAAAATAATGTTCACACCTTTCCCAAGCTGTTCTTTCATAACTATGTCTAATTTTTTCTAACCTAAGATCAGGAACTTGCATTCTTACTAAATTTAATTTTGTTGGCTTTAGCCATCTTCCCAAGATCTTAATATCTTTTTGGAACCTCATCCTATTGTACAATATATATTTTATTCCTTACAACATATACCGTCTGAAAATGTGGTAATCACTCATTTGATTTTATCATTTAAGTAACTGGCAAAATTTATGAGGAGGGCAGGGCCATTGAAAGCAGAATCCTTTGACACATTTTAGAAACTTTCCAAATTAATAGAGATTTAGAAAATCTACATACTTATGATTCAATCAGTCAGACTTAGTTTTTTAAAATTTTACCTGTAAGCTATCATATATCCTCTTTCAAAAGACTTGATGAGGCCATTTGCTATCTCTGGGCTTTATTTACCCCTAGCAATTTAATAGAAATTTAAAATGTATCACTTCTCAGGAGCAGGGTAACTATTTGCAAGATAAGGTCAATTAGACATTGTGAGTTCCTTGGAGGTTATATACCTATGATTTTAAAGAATAACACAATAATTTACTATGAAGAGTTCTAATCCTTCTGTAACTATTCTCATTTACTGGGTAAATTACTACATAGAAACCAGGAGACTAAGTTAATACAATTCTGAAACACATGTTGTGACCAGTAGATTTTGAACTTGAGTGTTTTTTTTTTTTTTTTTCCTTTAAGATCGAGGGCATTCCTTTTCTAGTAAAGAAAAGAAAAGAAAGAAAGAAAATGAAGAGCATCACTAGCTGTTCATCATGTTCTCATTAGTCCCTCACTTATCATTTATGCATGTATAGATCAGTTATTGCTAGTATTTCTTCATGGAGTGGAAAAACAATCCCAGACATTTTTAGATGAGGGCCTGATTTTCAGGCTCAAGTGAGTCATCTAGTTATAAGCACCAGGAAAAGGGGCCATATGGCAGAGAACCTGACAGACCCTTTAATGACTGGGACAGCAGACCCTTTATTTATTGGAGTGTGCTCCAGATTTGAAGGTCAAAGTTCTCATGTATTTTTCTTGGTCCACTTAACTGTATTATCTAAACTTGATTAAAAATGACCTTACGATGGCAGTTATTTTCTTGAAAATATTAGGAAATACTGGCAAGCAACTGAGAATAGTAGGAAGGCAAGCACTTAATGGGTTGGACTGTCATAAAGACTTTGAGTTGAAGGGTGTGGGGAGGTGGCTTTGCTGTACAGAATATGAATCAATTACAAACACACTCCCTCCTTCCAGGTCTGGGAGCCCAGAAGCCCCTTCACACCAGACTAAGGATGCCAGGAAAAATCAATAAGCTATTGAATTGGGTTCTCTGGGGGAAAACAGTGTATTTTGTAATTTCAAAATAGCTCTTTTATTAGAGAGCTGAAGAGGATATAGCAGACATTACATTTCTATAAAATATAAGCCTGGAAACATTCAGATCTGTTTTAAAATTAATAGAGCTTCAATCTTTTTTATTTTGGCAATAAATTGAGTTGTGATGCCTGCTAACTCTGTCTTCATTCTGATTTAGTAAGCATTCATTAAGAACAGTTTTGTATTTCTCTAACTGCGTCACCAAAGCTTCTTTCTGTCCCCTGGACACTAAATTAAGTATAAGAAGGATTGCAGCAAAGCTAAATAAATAGATCCTTAATTTTCCCAAGCAATACACACACACACACACACACACACACACACACACACACACACACACACACAATCTATCAAGTTAGGGTGTTGAGCACTGGAAGTAGAGGGAAGATCGTTTGTGTGTAGGTTTCGTTACCAAAATCTACAGCATATAGGCTGACAGCTTTTGAAATACATAAACTGTTTCTCCCTCTCCTGTTTCCATAGCAACAGAGTGCACAAAGCCTTAGTTTTTGCACATAGAGAAAAAATTGGGAATGGAGTCTGGAATTGTCTGGAACAAAAGAAGTACACAGAAAATGGAAAATGAAGCATCTGTAGTCTCAAGAGCCTCACATTTCTTCACCGCCCCTTGATGTTATTATTCCAAATATGTATTTGAAGGCATGTTGGGGCAGTTTTGAAGAGTTTGGTCAGGATCTGAAAGGTTAGGGCATCCCTGCCCACCTTTGACAAGCCAGAAGAGCCAGCACAAATAACTCACTGTCGCCTTTGTCTTGAGCAGTTGCATTATGACTTCCTTTTTTCAGGTATTCGTCGTGATCTATTGTCCCTTTACCACACTGCAGGGTGATTATTAAGATCTTTGCATTTTCTTTTTTCTCCACCCATTTGATTAAAGAGTCAATGATAATGCTCTAAATTCAATAAATAAAGGGAGGATGTGACATATTCTTTACGCAAGAGGGTCACAAAGTGAGATATAATGATCAGCCAAGCAGCCAAAATCCAAAGCAGGGCTTCCCTGGTTGGGCAAGAGTTTAAAGAGTTGTATCAACCTTGAATGGATATAGCTCATTTATTCTCACATAATCTACGTGTATCTGTCTGGAGGTTCTGTGTCCTTCATATGGATTCAAAACAATTTCTCTGAGTTTGACTTAAATTTCTCTTCCCAGAGGGATAGCTATATATGTGGGAAAATTTACCCAATGCAGTAAATATTTTACCAAGCTATGCTTTCTGTAGATACAAGAAAGTAAACTACTATTCAGTGTGGAGTATCAGCCTTCTTGAAAGCACACCAGAACCCTTTTTTTTTTTTTTTTTAAGCGGAGAAAGTAAAACTAAATGACTCTCTTATAGGTAGCCCAGTCGACATTAAAAGGAAGTGAGCATTGCCAATTCCTCACATCTCCTCACCGGTCTGAGAGCACTGAAAGTGGTACAGTGGTGTACTTTATATGTCCTTTACTAATTAGTTGAGATTATTTCGGTAGAGACAAATGTGCATCATATTCTCCCTCGCCAACCCCTTAACAGCCAAGAGTAAACTATTGTTGCCTGTCCAGTTGGGGACATTTCCTGAAGCAGAGTCATCATGACCAGGTATTTGGATTGGTTTTGCTTGAGTACTCCTGGAGCAAGAAGTTAATTGCTGATCTTCCCTAGGGAAAGGATGCAGATAATACTGCATTCGGGAAAAAAGTTCAATGGCTCTTTCTGTGGCTCTTGGCAGTTTGTACAGAATTCTTAAAGGGATTTTTCTAAATTCAGGACATGCCCTAAATATATAATGGCATGATAAACTGGATTAGCTCAGATGAAGCCATTACTGTCTATTTGTAAATAATAAAGCTTTTAAAGAAGTATAGGAATGAAACCATACTTAACCAATAGACTTAATGGCTCCTAAGGGGTTTTTTGGTTTGATTGGGGAAATAATAAAACATGTTTTCCCAAGTTGCCAAAACATATTGACCAACTGGTCCATAAGAAAAATTGCTAGGTTAAAAACAAACAAACTTTTATTTAAAAGAAAGAAAAAAACCAAAATACAAATTCTACTTGACCATCAGCCCTTAGACAAGGAGGTTTAGAAATTTTCAACTTTTTAGTACTGGAGACATACTACTTTTTGGATAACATTGGTTTTTGCTAGAGATGACAGTAACCTATAGTGGTTTGTCTTCAAATAGTGAATGTCCTCCTCTGGTACTTCTGTCTGTTTCTCTTGACATAAGTTAACAAGAACTGAGAGAGAACTCGTTTTCTTAGCCTCTTCTTTTTAATTCTTGAAATCTTGTTTTATTTCCACTACTAAAAGCAAGACCAAAGGACTCCTCCATGTGAGTCGAGCTGACCTCACAGACTAAGGACACACCTGACCCACATTCTTTGAGACAGTCGTGGAACTCAGGGGTCAGTTGTCCTGGTATTGTTGGTGTCTCACAAATCAATAGTGGTCCTATGGCAGTATCTGTTTACCCTATGACAGGCTGTCAGGGACATGCACCTGTGAGGAACGAATAAATCTATTAGGTTGGTACAAAAGTAACCACGTTTTTTGCCATTACTTCTGCACCAACCTAACAGAATTCTTCTTTCATGTGACCCAGAACCCACCCTGTCATGGCTGACCCTGGTGACAGTCCTCTTGTTTCTGACTGTATGAATATCGTCTCTCTTCTCTTTAATCTTCAATATTTAAAAAACCTCTTTTTCAGCTCCCTAAATCATACTTTCTAAAATCATTTCTGGCTTTTCTATGCATTCTTTAGCAATTTTTAAATTGTTCACTTCCAAGGGCCCATGTCATTCTCTCCTTATCACGGGCTCCTCTCATTCTTCTGCTTTCCCACATTCTTTTTAACTTCTCTCATAGGCTCAGTGAAGTGGCTGAAAATTACTTGTGCTGAAAATCCAGAAGGTATTACTGCACTGTGGACTCATTTACAGGCAGTTCAGCTGGAAAATCTGAAAATTGTGTTACTGTTTTTCTCTGATTCTTACCACTGGATATAGAATTCCTACAGGCTTTCGTAGCATTTTTTTTCTCCTTTCCCTATTCCTATTTCAGGAGCTTCTATGAAAGCATATTTTGAACCTCCTGGAAAAGTTAGCTGCTCCTAAAAGTCCCTCACACTTCCTTCTTGAAAGTTATACTAACATTTACTAATGTGGTCGATTTGCCTCTGTATCTGCTTCTGGCTGAGTGTCTTTATGTAGGTCTATCTTTAGTATGACCCATACAACATTCCCTCAACCTCCTAGAAATAAAACCCCCTTTCCAATAAAAATCTTCATAGAAACCCAAATGTTGTAGCCTACACTGGGAGACTGGGGAAGGCACTAGGAATACTATCTAGTTGATCTCATAGCCTCACCAGCGGTGCTCCTTAAACACTCACTTTGAGGCCTAGGTCTTCTAGAACAATGCTTGAAAAGCATTGCCATAAACCATAAGTGATCAGCTTTAGTCCAGTATTAATCAAAGTTAGGATTACATAAATCAAAAATTCTATTATCAGTTACTTCCTAACTCACACCTGTTGCCATACTGCTCTTAGCAGTTCTGATCTTGGCCCTCCCACCATTCCTTGATGAGTGACATAAGACAGCTGCTTCTGACCCATTTCCAGGTTTCTATGTGGGTCCACAAAGAAGTCCCTCTCACAGCCATCATGAAACAGCAGCCACTGGTTACCACATTTTTCAGTTAGCACATTTGTAGACCATTCAACAAAGGATATATTAAAGACTTTAATGCTAAATATAGTTTTCAAATTGCTACTAGGCCATCTTATCCAATTACAAAAATAGCCATAATTTCACCTCCTCACTAGATACTATCCACTATGGCACTCTTTCTAAACCCAGGGTACAGAGAGAAAAATAAAGCGCAGGTAGTGAAAGAAAAAAATGCACAATAAAATCAAGATATCTATGGATACATTAATTTTCTGCCTTCAGATTCTTATTTCTTTTCCTTGTTATTTGTATTGCTTAATTATAATACAGTGAAATTGACTTTTTGATGTATAGTGTTATGAACTTTACACCCATATACAGTCATGCGATCACACCAGAATCAGGGCGCAGAGCAATTCCATGATTCCAAATACCTCCTCCGTAATACATCTTTACTTTACCTTCATTTCTGAAATATAATTCTGGGTTTACACTTGTTTTCTGTCAGTGTTTTAAGAATATTTGCCGCTTCCTTCTCATCTCCATGATTTCTGGTGAGAAATTCATTGTCAGTTGAACATTGTTCTTCTACAAGTAATTGATCGTTTTTGTCTGGCTACATTCAAAACTGGGTTTTGTTTTTGTCTTTAGTTTTTAAGACTTTCATTATTATATTTTGATGAATTTCTTTGAGTTTACCCTGATTAGCGTTTGAGGAACTTTCCTAAACTGTGTACTTACATCTTTACACATCGTTTTCAGCAATATATATATATATATATGTGTGTGTACATATATATACGTATATACATTTTTTTAGTGCTGCACTCTTCTTCCCCTCCTTCAACACTCTGATGACACAAATATGAGACCTCTTGTACTGTCGCACAGGTCTTAAGGATCAACTCTTTAAAAAAAAAATCTCGTTGACTCTGTGTTATTCATACTGGATAATTTATTTTAATCATTCAGCTTCATTCAAATTGAGATTCAAATCTATCTCCAATCCACTGTTGAGCCCAGCCCGTGAGATTTTTATTTTATTTCTTATATTTTCCATTCCATAATTTCTATTTGATGGAATGGAAATAGAAATTATTTCCTCCTTATTTGCTAGATTCTCTATTTTTTCCATTCACTATTACAGTGTTTTTTATTACTTATTAGAGTATTTATGCAATGACTACTTCAAGGTATTTGTCAGATAATTCCAACACCTGTGTCTTCTTGGCGTTGTTGATTGTTGTTTGCCTTTTCTCATAAGAGTCAAGGTTTTCCTTGTTTTCTCATATCTTCAGCAATAGTGAATAGTACACTGAACATTTTAGATATGAGACTGTCAACCTTGTTTTATTTTAATATTGATATTTTTATTTCAGTAAGCAATTTACATGGTTAGGTTCATTCTGCAAGTCCCAACCAACTTCTGTGAGCTGTGGTTCTTATGGCAGTTACGTTTTCAAAGCCTTTGTAGTGCTATTAATACCCATTTCACATATGCACCACTGTGGATAGTGATCTATTTCCATTTTAAAAGCCTTTGGTATGCTGGTTCGACCCATACATGCCAGCTTGAGTGAACTCAGGTATTTCTAAGAAATTTTATTGGCTAGTTTTCCTGAGGTCCTTTCTGTGCTATGTCTCTGTGACTTTCCAATTCCCTGGGACTTCCCTTTCTGGGTGTCCAGCCAGAAAGCTGAGTTTTAGTTGCTTCATTTTGAATTTCTGTGACTCAACTGGGAGCCAAAAGGTAGAAGGACAAAGTAAAAAAAAGGCAACAAAGCTTGATGCAACTCTTGCAGGATCACAACTCCACCAGTTAGAGTGGAAAATTACCCTCCTTCTTTTGCTTTCTGTGGCCTCCTCTTGCATTGTCGCCTTTTCCACTGCCATGATATGACTGCTTGTAGGATAAGGAACAAGGAAACAGAGGTAAGAAAACTACATCAGGGAAGTTTAAACTCTCTGAGAATGAGAAGCTCCCTTTCTGATTCCCTGAGCCAAAACTAGCAAGCTTCTCCTGGAGCTCCCTGTTCTTTCTAATGCCTACTTTAAGGTTTCAGACTGCATTGCATTCAGCTAGGAGATACTGGAGAAGAAAAATGAAAAATTCGCCACCATTTTCGGGATACTTTTAATTCTTGTCTTCTTCCCCAGTCTGCTTACTACTATTTTCTTTTCAGGATTCTCAAAGAGCTGCTGCATGCCTTCTGTTCAGATGTTATAGTTGCATTCAGTAGGAGAGACAAGACATCTTCTGCTGAAGCAGAACTCCATCATTTCCTAAACACAGGGAATCTCCAAACAGGGTTATCATGTATAATTGTATGAAGGCACTTTGTCCTCCTTCATGGAGATTTTTATCACATCAATTATGCTGTGAATGGCATCTTTCTGGAATTAAGTAGTAGATAAGCACTAACAACTACACAAAGGAATCTTCTTACTTCTATCCACGTTTTCTTCTCTCTTCACATACCTTCCCTCAGTGATCATATACAGTTTTATAATGCACCTTTGTTATGCACCTGAATCTCAGATTTATCGGGTCTAGCTGCATCCTCACAGTGAGCTCTGATCCCACATTTTCAATCACCTGATGAATATTTGTACCTGGATACCTCACTTTTACTTTTACATACACTTTTGCTTTTACATAAAACAGGTAAAAGACAAATCTTGTCATCTTTCCCATAATAACTTTTCCTGACTTCACCATTTCTAACTGGAGCAAAATTATTCCTTTACTATCTATCAAGCTGAAAATCATCTTCAACTTATTTTCCTTCATTCAGCAAATATAATCAGCCAAAAACCCTTCATTCTCCCTTTTGAATTTAATTCACCTGATCACTTCTATTTTCTGAATATTAGTCCAAGTCCTTTATATGCTGAGTTAAGACAGTAACAGCAGATATTATTACTAATATTACTGCTATTCCTATTCATGATCACCATCATCACCACCACCACCCTTATCATTCATTGGATATCTATCACAATCCTTTTCTAAATACATTGGGTGTATGTGCTAACCACAATCTTGGAAGGTAGGGTAAGTGAAACATGATTCTATTTGTAGTTATCCAGTGTATGTAATGCATACATCTTTAAGTGGAGAATGAAGGCTAAAATGAAGCCAAGATTATACTCATCTTTCCTCACATGCAAATAATGTTGCAAAATCTACTCAGAGACCTAGAGGAAAGTTTTTTTTTTTTTTCTTTTTTTTTTTTTTTTTTTTTTTCCCCGCAAAGATGCTGTCTACTTCCCAAGCAATGTAATGTGCTCCTGGGCTTCCCCAGCCCTATGGGGTTTCTTTTTCTAATTCACATAAAGATATGTTTATATTACCATTCAGGACATAGGCATGGGCAAGGACTTCATGTCTAAAACACCAAAAACAACGGCAACAAAAGCCATAATTGACAAATGGGATCTAATTAAACTAAAGAGCTTTTGCACAGCAAAAGAAACTACCATCAGAGTGAACAAGCAACCTACAGAATGGGAGAAAATTTTTGCACTCTACTCATCTGACAAAGGGCTAATATCTAGAACCTACGAAGAACTCAAACAAATTTACAAGAAAAAAACAAACAACCCCATCAAAAAGTGGGCAAAGGATATGAATGGACGCTTCTCAAAAGAAGACATGCACACAGCCAACAGGCACATGAAAATGCTCGTCATCACTGGCCATCAGAGAAATGCAAATCAAAACCACAATGAGATACCATCTCACACCACTTAGAATGGCAATCATTAAAAAGTCAGGAAACAACAGGTGCTGGAGAGGATGTGGAGAAATAGGAACACTTTTACACTGTTGGTGGGATTGTAAACTCGTTCAACCATTATGGAAAACAGTATGGCGATTCCTCAAGGATCTAGAACTAGAAATACCATATGACCCAGCCATCTCATTACTGGGTATATACCCAAAGGATTATAAACCATGCTGCTATAAAGACACAGGCACACGTATGCTTATTGTGACACTATTCACAATAGCAAAGACTTGGAATCAACCCAAAGGTCCATCAGTGACAGACTGGATTAAGAAAATGTGGCACGTATACACCATAGAATACTATGCAGCCATAAAAAACGATGAGTTTGTGTCCTTTGCAGGGACATGGATGCAGCTGGAAACCATCATTCTGAGCAAATTATCGCAAGAACAGAAAACCAAACACCACATGTTCTCACTCATAGGTGGGAACTGAACAATGAGATCACTTGGACTCGGGAAGGGGAACATCACACATCGGGGCCTATTATGGGGAGGGGGGAGGGGGGAGGGATGGCATTGGGAGCTATACCTCATGTAAATGATGAGTTGATGGATGCTGATGAGTTGATGCGTGCAGCACACCAACATGGCACAAATGTACATATGTAACAATCCTGCACGTTGTGCACATGTACCCTTAAAGAACTTAAAGTATAAAAAAAAAAAAAAGGTATGTTTATATTGATGGTAGATTACATGGAAAGGACAGGAGAAACTTTCTCAGGGCAATACTAATAGTCAAGTTATTGAGATACATTTGGAATTCTGGTCTCTCTCCTCTATAATCCCCTTAGATCTGGTTTCCCATAAAACCCTTTAGCACATTAACACCAGAATAATCGTCTTAACCTATTACTTAAATTGTGTAATTTTGCCACTCAAAGACCTTCACTGACTTCCTCTTCCCCATAAGATGAAGTTTAGATACCTTGGCCTGAAACTTAGAACACATGATGGTTTGATTTCGGCAAAACCTTTTTTTTTTTTTTTGTTTTTTTTTTGTTTTGTTTTGTTTTGTTTTGTTTTGTTTTCTTTTTGAGACAGTCTTGCTGTGTCACCCAAGCTGGACTGTAGTAGTGCAATATAGGCTCACTGCAACTATTGCCTCCCAGGTTCAAGTGATTCTCCTGCCTCAGCCTTCCAAGTAGCTGGGATTACAGGCGCCAGCTACCATGTGCAGCTAACTTTTTATTTTTATTTTTTAGTGGAGATGGGGTTTTGACATGTTGGCCAGGCTGGTCTTGAACTCCTGACCTCAGGTGATCTGCCTGCCTTGGCCTCCCAAAGTGCTGAGATTACAGCCGTGAGCCACTGCACCCAGTCTGGTATTTCTTTTTTCAACTTGTCTAATATTTTGTTCTAAAGAGAAGAATCTAGTATTCCCAGATATGATGTAATTGTTTGCTTGATTGTTGCCATTGCTTTTATTTTCTGTATCAGAAAGTCTTCCCTCTCCATTCTTGCCAGCTATACCTGTTCTTATTCTCTAGGCTGCCTTTCCATTAAGCCACTCCTAACTACCCTACCGGGGTAATCCTCTCTGGTCTTCCATCAGATTCTTTGTGCTTCTCTTATAGTTACATCATTTGCAGTCATGTTGCTTTATCTGTGTCTAAGATTTATGATCTCCTTTCTGGGAGATGCAAGTTAAGTTTACATTAGCATGTATCTTTGAATTCATATTATACTCAGTGTTGTACTGGATATATAGTAGGTGTCAATAAAGATCCTCTAAATAAAGGACTCTATCACATTGAAATATTAAAAAATGGATTGGGTGCCGTGTAAAGGCCCTCAAAATGCCATCTGCACATTTCAAAGATAGTTGTCAACTACATTTCCTCACAGGTTGCTATGTGTAGACTTAATAGAACCCCAACCTAGGCATAAGTTTTTTAAATCACCTACTTCAGTTGTGAGAATGGGAACAGGTTCACATATCCATAAACCCGTGGACATAAAATTTTAAGTCCTAAAAACTTGCCAAAACCTTTGTTTCCATTTCCCCTGAGGATTATTTTGGTAGGTATTATCTCTATAGGGATTTTGTAACTGTTTCTTTGACATCAGAACGATTGTAAAAGGGTAAAAATGAAATATATCCAGTCAAGCTATTACTGTTTATATAATATCAACTGCTAGCTTGATGAATTATCTGTCATTTCTTCTATACCTGTTCCCTAAAAGCACACATGCAATGTGAATTGATTGAAAAAGTTTATGTAATAAAAATAGTGAAAACTAAATATAAAAAATTAGATATATAAAAGTATGTAAAATTATAACTTAAAGATTATTTTTAGTACTTGGGACATTTTATCCTAATAAGATAAATTCATATATTTAGTTTCTGTCTTTTTATCTCTCTAAATTTTATAGTCATTCAGTCATATGGTTAAATGTATAAAATATCACATATGCTGGTATCATATTCTATACTGGAGCATGTATGTCTGTGTTACCTTTTATAACCTTCCACCACCAATGGCTATTTGGTTGGTTTTTATATTTTTAGTAACAAGACGTTAAACATATTTACATAAAAATATTTTTCAAAATCTCTGATCAAGACAGATTCTTGCAGTGATCCTATAAGGTCAAAGTATATATATACATATTTGGGAATCCACTGCATATGAAGGCTCTTCTATTTCACCAGATTTGCTCTGGAGGATAGCTGCTTTGTTTTTGTCCTTTGAAATGTAAGTTTCAAACTACAAGTTTTTTCTGAATAAAGTTTTGCCCTCGCATTCCATTATATTAATGTACCGTATTTTATTTAGTAGTATGTCTTAGTCCATTTTCTGTTGCTCATAACAGAATACCTGAAACTAGTTTATAAGAAACAAAACTTCTTTCTTTCACTTATGGAGGCTGAAAAGTCCAAAGTCAAGGAGCTGCATCTGGTGAGAGCCTTCTTGCTGGTGGGACTCTGCAGAGTTCCAAGGCATTATAGGGCATCACTGAGTGACAGGGCTGACTGAGCGTGCTAGCTAAGGTCTCTCTTCCTCTTTATATAATTCACCAGTCCCATTTCCATAGTAACCCATTAATTCATCCATTCATGAATAGATTAATTAATTCATGAGTGTGTGACCCAATCACTTTTTAAAGGCCCCACCTCTTAATACTATCACATTGGGGATTACATTTCAACATGAATTTTGGAGGTGCCAAACAAACATTCAGGCCATAACGTAATACTACTAGTTTGGTCATTTGGAGTGTTGCAAAGTTTATTATGATACTACCTTCTGTAAGAGTAATTTTGATGCATCAACTATTTTTAGCACATTAATTTATTTTTAAAATATATTCCCAGAAGTGAAATTACAGAGTTTAACAGCAAACACTTTTTAAGGTTCTTAACACATTTATCTAGAAACCAAGTGCCATTTTCTCTTGCTACCAGTATATCATGGGTGTACCTTCCCCATTGCTAAGGATTGTAGTGAGTAAATAATAATAATAAGTTTACCAATATGACAGGATGTTATTTAATTTTGCATTTTTAATAATAAGGGAGTCTTTTTCAAACACTTATGACCCATAATTTTTCTAGAATGATTATGTGATTTTAATAATCGGTACATACAGCCCGATGTTTTATTTCTGGCAGTGAATTTGATTCTCATAAATTAGTTTACAATGACTCAGAGGAGGGTCTTGAAATATTACATTAATAACTAAAATTAATCACATAGCACTTCATAATTTATGTGCCATTTTAACGCATTATGTGTGTCATTTGATCTTTCAAGAATTCTAGGAGCAACAAAATTAAGATAATTCTCCTGTGTAGGTGAGCACACTTTTGAAGGGTTGTTCACGTCAAGGCAGAGCCACGTGAGGGCATTTATTCATATCTAATAGCAGCACACAACTAAATTCAAACCTTATGACCCATAGGCTGGCAATCTTTGTTCAGTTTATAGTAGAACCATTCAATAGCTGGTCCCCAGAAAAGCAGCATTGGTTTCACTGAGAAGCTTTATTTACTTTTTCTAGATAAAGTCTTGCTCTGTTGCTCAGGCTGGAGTGCAGTGGCATGATCTCGACTCACTGCAACCTCACCTCCTGCGTTCAAGCAATTCTCCTGCCTCGGCCTCCCAGGTTGCTGGGACTACAGGCGCCTGTCACCATGCCCAGCTAATTTTTGTATTTTTTAGTAGAGACTGGGTTTTGCCATGTTGGCCAGGCTGGTCTCAAACTCCTGGTCTCAAGAGATCCACCTGCCTCAGCCTCCAAAAGTGCCGAGATGACAGGCATGAGCCACTGCACTCGGCCTACCGAGGAAC
This sequence comes from Rhinopithecus roxellana, assembly GCF_007565055.1. Taxonomy (NCBI): domain Eukaryota; kingdom Metazoa; phylum Chordata; class Mammalia; order Primates; family Cercopithecidae; genus Rhinopithecus; species Rhinopithecus roxellana. The sequence continues at coordinate 57,990,110 of NC_044553.1, read as the reverse complement.
CTTTCAGACCTTTTTAGAGCTTCAGGCCAGGCTCTTTGGCCCAGGTGTTTTTTATGCACACTAATGTCTGTAAAGTACTACCTTAGACTAACAGTATATGTAAAATCAAGTGTGGATAACTTTCCTACAAAATTTTATGTAATACCAAAAAGGAAGAAATAAATTATGAGTCTGAAGATTCTTCAAATAATAAATAAACTACTAGTGGAAATTTACAGGCATTAAATTTTTTTAAAGAAGGAAATTATAGATTAAAAAGCGTTATATAATATCCATCAATTAGTTTTTTCTACAGACAAACGTGGACATTAACCAGGAGCTCTGCCTACACTTAGAAATTTTCATGGGTCCAGAAGAAATATTTTTCTTTCTATGCATAGGAATCATTGGTGGAGGTTTTTCAAAATGCAGAGGTAACTTTGCTAGGCTTCCACTTTCAGGGCTCCAAGCCCCAAACCCAAACCCAGAACAATGGCATCTATGGCTGTTTGCATTTCCAGTCAGTAACACAGACTCCCAGCCTCCGGATTTACCAGCCATTAATAAAAACAATCCTAGAAGAAAGACATAATGCATCTTATCAATCAAGAAATGCAGTGTTTTATTTGAGAATGTGCTATGAAACACAGTAGTTTCCTTTCATCTGGAGTTTTCCTTTTTTGCAGTTTCAGTTACTTGTGGTAAGATCATTTTAGAGGGGGAGATCACATTCACATAACTTTAATGATAGTATATTGTTATCGTGGTTCCATTTTATTATGAGTTGCCATTGATGTCTTATTATACTTAATTTATAAACTTTGTGTTAGGTATGTATGTAAAGGAACAAACGTTATATATAACAAATATATATATTATATAATATTTAATATATATAAGATTTAGTGTGATCCACAGTTTCAGGCATCCACTGGGGGTCTTTGGATATACCCTCAACACAGATAAGAGGGGATGACTGTTTTTGGGGATGTTGGTCATCTCTGCTAACATGTCAAGATCTCTTTGCTTACAAGTAAGCAGTTTGATATCTAAGTTATAGGGAATTCCCAGGCTCAATATTCTGTTATTTTCCCTTCTAAAGAAAATGAGCGCCCTAGACGACAGGGCCTGGGATGGAAGGAATGAAGTAGCCAGTGGACAAAGGGAATATGATTTAAAGAGTAGAGGAAACAAAGATACATTTTGTTGGAGCTATAATTTTGCCTAAAACCAGGCCTCAATTTTGAGCAATAGGTTATAATGTGCCATCACTCTGGGTACTATATTTTTAATTATGAAGCTTGTCACCTTTATATATAGTCATTTTGAGATTCTGTAATGTACATTTGGTGTTCCTCCAAATATACGAATAGTGAAGTCTCTCATTTTGTGAAGAAACGCTTTATTTTTTGTTTCTCAAGGACATTATCTGCTTAAATGTGTTCTCTTTGGCATTCAAACAGAAGTGCTTGATATTCTTACATCCTGTGCATATGAATCTAACTAACATGTCTCAAGAGGCCAGTACATAGGAATTTCTTGTCAGCAAAACTGCGCCTTGTGCGATTCCGGCAGATTTATGACTGCACAGTCCCCTGGTCAAATTTGGCTTATTATTCTGAATCCATTTTTGTAATAATGATGCTGGTAATGCTGTAATATATTATTTTAATAGGATAATATATTGAACTCTAATTTCTAGAGCATAAATACATTATTCAGACATTGCATTGTGTGCAAACAAGGGAAGAGGAAACTAAAAAGATGTCTCACTGAAAATTTCTATAATTGTCAATTATGTAAAAAATTATAAAAGTTGATTGTACTGTTACATAATTTTTATATGTAATAGCTTTCTAATCAGAAATAAAAAGTTCCTGATTTTTATAATATTGTCCACACTAGTTTTTGAATTGATATTTTGGGCAAACCATAACCAAAAAGGACACAGGAAGACTAACTACAGGACCTGCCAAGTAGAATATACCTTCTCTGGGACTAGGAAACTTCTTTTTCAGAGGCAATAAATGTATAATATGTGCTGAGAACTTCAGGAAATGCACAAAGTATTCTAGCAGCTTCCCTCTAAATTCTTTTTGCAAAGTCTTGCCAGACAAAATTCATATAAATAAAATATCTGTCTTACTCTGATGTAAAAGTCTTGGACTTTATTCCTTTTATGTTATGAGTCTGCAAAGCTAGAATAAATGGGGCTTGGGTATGTGTGTGTGTATTGTGTGTGTGTTGTTATAATTTAAATAAAATTGCCAACAGGCAAGTGGTTCTATCTGACTAATAATCCCATTTTGAAAAGGTGTTGGCTTTGAAAAGGTATTGAAACTTAGTTGTCTTTGATATGATTAAATGGGTAAAATATAGTATGCTCTTTCATGCAATTTTACTATATCAAAAATTCTATCTATTAAAAACCATGAGTACAAAACTTTGTATTTACAATGATTTTAAATTTTTACACATAAAAAATTTAAAAATAACAATCTTTGCATAGCTTAGACCTGATTTTATCTCTATTTGAGATGCCTCAAATAACCACAAAAACAAATTAATAGAAAATTAAATCTTACAAAGAAAAATTGAAGTAGCTTCCATTTTCATGCTTTTTAAGTTGGAGAAGTTCTAAATCTATTGTTTACTCTGTATAGGCATTTTTCCAGGTACTAGAAAATACATTACAAGAGCCTCTAATGTTTCCTTGCTTTCCTTATATTTTTAAGAGAAACAACATTACATTCATCCAAAAAGAAAAAAAATAAATAAAAATTTTGGGCAACTAATGACTGTTCAGTAAATATAAAAGGCTTGGGTTTTTTCCCTGTTGCCCTTGCAGGTATTTTCAGGCCTTTACTTCAGGGAAGTTTTCTTCTATCTCTGCTCTATGCCCTTTCTTTCTTGCCCAGTCATTACTCTCAATTAGCTATTGCTATGGACAGTCATTAGCTATTGAACCCATTTAGAAACTTGGCCACAGACTTTATCAACTCTAGCCTTTCAAAGATACTGACTTTGCTGGCAAGAAGCATAACCTTTGAATAAACAAGCCAGGTTTGCTCATGAGTATCACACTTTTAATTTCAACCAACATTCTTTTTTTCTGGAAGTTAGTACCTGATTAGAGCTGTTCTTTTTGCTAATTCAGCTCTCTGGGTAATAAATATTTTATCTTATCTTATCAATAAACATGAATTTCTGTGATCCAAAGATATTTAGATCCTTAATTAGATGGTACATCTAAATTGGTTAATCAGAGTGTTTTCTGGCAGTTTCTGAGTCAAAGTTATACTTCGTCTCTGGTTAGCCTTTGTAATATTCAAGATGAACAACTTAAAATTCTTAGTTCAAACTACTTACAATCTGTGTTAATCAAAATGCTGTAATTAAATTGGGCATGGACTTATTCTGTAACCTTATCCACTTTGCATTTAAGTTGTCTCTACATGAATGTTTGACACTAGTACAGTCTTTAAATATTAATGCATAGGGAAAAAAAAAAAGAAGATGAAAGGAACAGTTGGAGCCAAGAGAAAGTAAAAGATAGCAAGGGGCAATTGTAAAAACAAAAACAAAAACCCTTAAGAAAGTTAGGAGAGTATGCAAAGAAAAATAAACTTGTCAAATAAGTTACTTATCAGCATAAAGTAGCACAATTTATACACAATCTAAAGCTCTAAGGAATGAGTAGCTATAACAAACTTTTGTGCAATAAAGATTAGAATCTCTGTGAAGTAGTTTCTCATGTTTTCCTTTCTCTACTTTTGTATTTTACTTTTCAATGATCACAAAGCTACAAAATGTTAAAATTGAAACAAAGCAAAGCAAACAGAAAAACTTTTTTTTTTTTTTTTTTTTTTTTAACTTTCATGTGTAAGGAAAAACAGCACGCATCTAAAAGTCTGATTTTGCCCCTCTAATAATCTGGCTCCCTGTGGTTTTGATATAAAATGATGTAGGACAAAACAACATCACAAAATAATGTTTTGTGCCCCACACACAAGAAAAGGCTTCTTAGCATAATCTGTAAAAGTTTCAAGTGGTTATGTTGCCAAATAGCTTGGCTTTTGCTATAAAGAAAAAAGAAGGAGAGTGCATGAATCTAAATGTATAGCTAGTGTCTCTCCTTCCTCCAGATAGAGAAATTATATTTGTTGAGACACTGCACTGTTGAGATTCGTAGAGAGAGTATGCCCTCAATTTCACTGCACTATACTAGTGTTCATTCAACTGATGAAGTTCTCAACTCAAAGGGCAACATCCACTTTGTTCTAAGTTCCTGCTGGAATGGAAAAGCTGACAAGGGAAAACTTACACAAAGGATATTGTGCTGTTAAAGTTTGTTCAAAGCCACACTTGTCAGATCTCTTTGAAATGAAATTGAAAAGGAAAAACCAATTTTCTTTGAGGACAAAGTTCATCTCATTTGGTGTGCTGCACCTGTCTAATTTTCTTCTTTGAGAAAGAAATCTTGACTAGGAAAATTTGAAAAAATAGTTTATACTAGTACAGGTATGTATCATAATGTTTAATTCAGACTAGTGTTACATTCTGAGAAAATAAATAGAAGTGAATTACTGCCTGTTTGAAGCTGTGATAAATACCTAGTTTGGCTGAAATTATTAGACACCATTATTCTGTCTCCCAAATGTCTCTGAAGGGCAATAGTCAGAACTATCCTGAAATGAGAATGCTCTAATGTTTTCTTTTGTCAGTGATGTGCAGATGCACAGTACGATTCTGAGTACATTATCAAATTGAAAACCAAGATCCTTCAGAAGAGTTCCAGGTAAATATCTTGTATGTTTTCAAACTTGAAAAAAAAAAAAAAAAAAAAGCAGCATCTATTTCCAGGATAGAATATTATTAAAAACATGGAGTTATATTAAAAATATAGTTAAAAATAATAACTGGATGTTTAAAATAAGTTTTTATCAATAGCAAACAAAAGAGCTTTCTGTGTTTGATTTTACAATTTCCTGTAATTAGGAGTGTTATAAGATTCCAGGTCAACTTAAAATAAGAAATAAAAGTGAATATGTCACTTAAACTAGAAAGAAATATAGCTGTGACCCCAGACAAGGACTTATGTTCAAGACAGAAAAAAATGTTATTTTAGTCAACAGAAAGAAAAAAAATAATGAAAATAAACCCAAGGGTAATCCTCTCCTCTAATGCGTTTTGTCTCCTATTTCTCTCTTTTAGTCTGTATTTCTACAGACTAAAACATGATTGGCTACATGTTTATTAATAAATAAATATAGATAGATCGATCCCATTTATTGGCAATAAATGATAACAAATGAGAAAGTATTTTGAAAATGGAAAGGAGAAGCAAAATTATATCTTATCTGTTAGATCATGGGAAGCAGAATATCTTGGCTTTCGCTGGAATCTCTCCAGAAATGTATACTCTCTAGCTTCCTTCTCTGTGACTGTTTTCCACTTGGAACTACATTGCCAATCCCTTTTTATTTGTTGTGTGTCCAAATGTGAATACAACTGAATTCTTTTGATTGTTATTATTCTGCTTGTATCTAAGCAGATTGTTTCACATATCCACACCCTTTGGGTAAAGTTCAATTCCCTTTAAATACAGTGTTCACCATGACCTTGAGAGCAGAAGGAAAAAAAACACCAAAACACTGGCTATTGAAACTTTCAGACAGCAGTTACCTTCCTTACCTTCCTTTCAGAATTAAAATTCAAATGACCAGCTGGGCATGGTGGCTAATACCTGTAATCCCAGCACTCTGGGAGGCCAAGACAGGCGGATCACTTGCAGTCAGGAGTTCAAGACCAGCCTGGCCAACAAGTCCCATCTCTACTAAAAATAAAAACTAGCCAGGCATGGTAGTGCATGCCTGTAATCTCAGCTACTCGAGAGGATGAGGCAGGAGAGGCAGAGGATGCAGTGAGCTGAGATCGTGTCACTGCACTATAGCCTGGGCGACAGAGCAAGATGGTCTCAAAAAAATTAAATAAATAAATAAATAAATAAATAATAAAAAATTCAAATGACCAAAGTCCTGAAAAAATCAATGGAGAATCTTCTTAGAGTAGAAATTATTTAAGTGAAAAGCAAGCTTTCCGATTTTCATCCCATTTTTGTTTAATTTTTATTTCCTTTTTGCTCCATCTGTTATAGAGTAAATGTGTTTCAATTTAGTGAAAACATCTTCAGAACTTAATCATTCTTGTTATAGTGTAATAGTTCATTCGACTTTTGCTCAATATTTGTAAGAAACTAATTTACACACAGGCACATAATAGATTATATCTGTTGTCATATCCCTTCAAAGTCCATGAGTCCCAAGTCATGTTTCTGGGGGAACACCACCTTTACTTCACATGCACTGTGCATTCCTCTTGGTGCCTTCTTATATGTACCCTAAATATTAATATTTGCTGAATGAACAAACGAAGACATGTGGCTTTCCCTCTTCCTTTTGAACATCGCTTTTTGTTTTTCCTTTTATAATGCCCAGTGCACTAAAGTCATGTCATAGGAAAGAGTGTTCCCTTCTTCACAGTCCATATACTAATTACATACTCTTCTTTTTGGCCCATCTTCCCCAAGGGATAGTAAATGAAGCACCCATTCTATAAGACCCAGTTCTTTCCTGACTGAGATATTGGCCACGGGCTTCATGCTTACTTCACTAATGAGTTTTTTCTCTGTAGCTTTTACATCTTTATAGTAGGTCATAAAGAACCTCCAACAGAAAATGAACCAATAGTAGCTATACTTTCATATTTCTATAATGTCCCTGGTCACAACCATGTCTGTTTCCTGTCCTTTTCTTTCAATAAAGGCTTACAACTTGGGATAAAATCATGTGCCCACATTTACTGCATAGAACATAGTATCAATGAATTGGTACAAAAGCCATTCTTCTGCCCAAAGTCTTGTACACACCACTCATTCAACAAACATTTCTACCTCCTACTGTGGGCTTAATTCAGTGCTTTGGAGACTATAAAGAGGCACAATGAAATAATCCCTACCCTTAAAAGAAGAGATAATTTTTTGTTTTCTAAAGTAATTACCTCATTTGATTTCCTATAACAACTGAGAGAAGCAAGGAGAATAATTATTACTACTGACATTTTCCAAATGAGAAACCTGAGCCTAGAAATTGAAGTCACAGTACCAGTTATGCCAAGACCTCTACATAACACCTAGGACTTTGATTATACCATTGAATAGCTTTTCCTTTCTACAACATAGAGAACCAAGCATCTTGAGTGGTGAGTTGTTTCTCAAGCCGCACAAAAATATTTATTATAAATATTTCTCAATTATAGAATCGACAACAGATCATACATTATGGGTATTTTAGACCTAAATGGAACCATTCAGTTCCCAAGGTTTGTAGTTTCTAGCCATGCTAAGCACCAAACCACAGTCTATTATATGAGGATCAGCAATGATAATTCTCAAAACTGGACAGTTTAGAAGAAAACTACGGTTATACGTTCCCTCATTCACCTTCCTACTTTTTTGGTCCTACCTCATTTCATTATCCTCTTACTGCAATAGCCTTTTACAATTATCTATCTTTCAATCTCCCCTCCCACACAACTATCCATTTACATTCTGTTGCCAGGTAAGCCTTTCTAGAGTATAATTATATTTCAGTAATTAAGCTTCTCAGAACACTTGGATGGTTCCCCATAGCCTACTGAATTAAGTTGAAACTCCTTAGCCCCTTCATAAACTGACCACAACTTACCTTTTCATCCTTCGCTTAGCCTGCAATGCAGATATACAACTTCCTGCTTTCTGTTCACACTCCTCCCTTTCCCACTTTGATGCTTTTCTTGCTATTTCTTCTGCCTAGAATATTTACCTTCATCCAGACCCTTTTCCATGCTATTTTTAGCATAAATAACAATAAAATCTTTATTATAAGCCTCCCCTGAGGCTCCAAATAGGGATAAATATAACTTACGTTGAACACACACACAACTTTATTTCTTCCCTGGCATTTATGAAAATAGCACAGGTTTACAGAGAAAACAAACAGGCAGATGGAATTAAGTTTAATCCTGACCTGCTCAAACTTGGGCAAATTATTTAACTTCTCCAAGTATTCATTTTCTTATCTAGAAAAGCTTTGCATGTTTTTTTGTAAGGATTAATGGTTATCCACATACATGCTTTTGGTCAATTCCCAGCATATATTAAGACTCAATGAATGTCAGCTCTTATTTTTAGATTCTGTTTTGCATTATATCTGTGAATATTATACAAACATCAGTATATTGTCTGCTTTCTGTGAGGGCTGCAACTATGGTTGCTATTTTCATTTTTCATCTTTGTTTCCATATAGCTCTTGAGACCAAAACCAAGTTTATTGTCAGTGATTATTAGTCCCACTGTACACCTATTTTATCATAACTGAATCATGGACAATATCCATATCAGTGAATTGCAAATCCCTAGTAATCCTTAGTAGCAATACCATAAAATACACTGTCCTTTCAGTTCCAGAATAACAAAATCAGTTGGATCAACTTATAAATCTTCTAATTATAGTTTCTTAGTTAAAATTTGGTCAGATAGGAAATCTAGGAAAGCCTAAAATGCAATTAATATAGCTCAGGAAGTCAGCCATTTAGATAGCATTGGCAGTTATAAAAATAGAGTGGGGCTAGAAAATTGTTTGTTCTATTTCTCCAGGGTATTACTAGGTCTGCTTTTATGTCAGTCCAGGTTGTGCCAACCATGGAGAACATGAAGTGGTAAACCAAAAAGGTTGTAAAGTTGACTGCACCCAAAGTAAATTGAATAAGTTCCATCACAAATGTGCTTTTTGTTGGATTGAAAAGAAATAGGATGTCATGAAGACTTATGGAGGGGATTAGATGATGTCATCATAGCCCTCTCTGCAGAGTATCTGTGGGACATACATAATAATTATAGATATATAATTATATTTATATATGTATATACACACATATGACCATTAAAAGAATAATATTACCAATTTCTTCTCGGCTTTAAAATTAATATGCCTAACAGAAAAAGATATTTTTTGGACTAAAATATCTGAGAAAAAATGCAGTATCTATCTGTTTTTAAGTGAGTGCAAATTTTTTTTTTTAACATATAATGTGTGTTGGTGAAAGGACTTTGTGGGCACTTATGATGTTTAACGGGCACTTATACATCTAGAATTTTTTAAGTGAATTGGGAATTAAACCTTCCTATTTGGGGATGAGACTGGCATTTAAAAGCCTCTAAAATATTATGATCATTTATTTACTTTGTCCTTCTCAAATACTTACGGCTAATTCTAGTTATTGTGTGAATCATAAAGTTATAAATCCAGGAGCAGAAATACTTGCCATGAGGCTATCAAGGTAACCCAGGTAAGAGGTAACAACAGTCAGATTTACGGTAAGGGCACTGGGTGGGGCAAAATATGGAGTAGCTGGGCCATGCGATTGTGCCTCAATCATAAAGGATTCTCAAATTTTGGCTGCTGTCTTTGTAATTTGTATCAGAGATCTGTACCTCATATGTATAAACTAATATGGAATTATGTTCATACCCTTCCTCTAATCCAAGAGAGAGCTAAAAGTGATAGGATATATCAAAAGGAGAGGGAATTCAAGCCCTCTACCATGTTTCCTGGCCCTTACTGATACTCATATAGGCCTGAAATTAGAGAGGGAGAGAGGGAGAGAGAGAGAGAAGCAAAGACTTAGGATTCATTCAGGTAAAAAATAAAATGAATGGAAGTTGGTTTGTGCTTAGACATGGGACAGAGGGGGAAAAAGTGAAATGTAAGAATCTAACAAGTTTCTGGCTTTGGTAACTGGATGGACTATGGCATCATTTGTGGAAATGGAGAGCAGAGGAGGAAGAGCAGATTTTGGTGCTGATATTTTATATTTACTTTTGGACATGTTAAGTTTAAATAGGGCAGGAAAATACACATATCCTGAAGGCTATTAGGCTTTTTGAGTCTGAAACTTAGGAAAAAGTTGTTGCTGGATTAAGGAGTCATCAATTAATGTTGAATTATATTTTCTACAGGAAAACTGTTTAACTCAACAAGAGGACAGAATCCTCAGTAAAATATGCATTTGATCTTCATGCAGAGAAAGGAATGCCTTATGAGGAAATGACCAGGGAAATGGGGAATAAGGAGTGACTGAGATCAAGAGAATGAAGTATGTTCAAAAAGAGGAGGTCACCACAGTGTTAAATGTTGCTGAGCTTTCAAGTAAGTTAAGTGCAGTAAGGTTTCCATTTGCTTTACTTTTTTAAAAAAAGTCTGTAGATGACTTTAAAAGAAGAAGCATCAGTGGTGTGAGGGGCCTGGAGTCTGGCTTTCTGTGTAACAACAAACATCTTATATAATTTTACATAATTAAGAAGCTTGGCTATGGAGGGGAGCATAAAGGATTTGAATGAGAAGAAAGTTTTTCAATTTCTGTATCCCTCTGTTTCTAATATATTATATGTTCTTTTATTTATGGGTTCACTGATACAGGAACAGCTTAGTTTGTACTGGCAAATAAGAACTATATATATATATAGTTGGTATTGTTCTAGTTTTGACATTTCACACTAGGTACCCAATGACTAAGAACAGAGAATTTTTTATATTAAATTTGTGTTGACTTCATAGAATAGAATAATCAAAATCTATTTCTTTTTTTGCCATACTATATTCAGCAAGTCTAGTCATTGGAATTTGCCCCCACATACCTTCAGGCAATGAAGATATTCTTTAATAGATTTCCATATTAAAGGTAATAGATATTTTATGATCTTGAGAGAATAAACACGTTAGCAATAAAAATTGTAATGGTTTGAATTATAATTTTTCAGTTTTAAAAAATAGGTGTTGGAAGAAATTTTAGTACATTCTATTAAACAGTATACCATATCTCACCTTTATAGTAACTTCCATGATCCTGGGTGTAGAATTATAAGACATATGCTGCTTCATGGAAAACAGTTGTTTTCTTTCTTCAGAGAATGAAACAGATTTCATTTCATCAATATGAAGAAATACATACAAATTAAATTTTCAATGATCTTGGTCTGTAAGCTACAACTAGAATTACGTGAAGTACTTTAGAAACTGCTTATTTTTTCATACCACAAATAAAATACTGTGAGAACCAACTGTTTGGCTTGTGACCTCATTATATTAATGCTATATAATTGAACAACTACTATGGGTGTCAGTTATCACAATAATATTTAATATCTATATAGGGCTTTACAACTTATGAAATAGTTAGACATCTGATATCTCAAGTAAGCCTCAGAATGATCCTATGAATTAGTCAAGGCAAGTATAAGCATTGCCATTTGACAAAAAGGAAACTGAAGTTCAGTATTATGGTATGGTTAATCCAACTGCACTGGGTTTAGTGAATTGACAGACTCGGAAGTGTTTAGGAACAGTAAAGCAAAATAAACTTTTCTCTTGAATTGTTTCTATTTGGGAAGACCAGTCATGTGAAACCTTAAAGAACACAATAGGACTGTATACAATCAAGTGCTAAATAAGCTTCACTTCATACAAATCTAACTTAACAGATTAAGTGACTCTAACCTGTAAGGTCAATTCCTTAGTAGTGCTATAATTGCTGGTTTCTAATGCCTTCCACTAACAGATATTTCTTTTTTAAAGAAAAAGACAAAACAAAAGTTTCCAGTATCATCATAAGATTATTTGAATCTTGTTATGTCTGAAAACATCTATCCTATGCAGGAACAAAGCAAAACTTGGGCCTATGATGTCAAATGGAGAATTGAATCAGAGCCAATATGTGTGTTCTTTCCTAAAGCCAGAGTGTTTAAAAAGTCTTAAAAATGTGTTTTTATAAAAAGCCTCATAATTTGTTTTTAATTTACTAATCTCTCATGTCCAAGATACTTCTTCATCCATTCTAGAGACATCTCTATATTTTTTTAAAAAGCTTACATTTATTGATGGTTTAATCCAAACAGTATTTAGGATGACATGACCATAGGATCATATCCAAAGCTTATTCATGTTAACCATATTTTATTAAGGCTTATCTCTTAATTAAATAGGAGATTATAGTCTATGGTAGTAGGTTATTTGATGTGGCCATGCACTAGATTTTAAAATATGGATTAGCAGACAAGTCAGTCACAAGTAGTGGTACTACAAATAAGAAAACAAAACACAAGATATTAAAAATCAGCAACACAAGATGTTTGTTTTGAGCTCCCTCTGCCTTGTTGTTCCAAAGGTTTACTTAAATTAATGAAATGCTTCTATGTGGACTTCAGTTTCTCTCAGGGATAACATAGCTAGGCCTAGGCTACCTGGGATATGCTACCTCTGCTCTGTAAAACCAATCCAATTTTGCTATCAGACTCCTCTTTCATTTTTACACACTTTTATAAATAGTCATCCCTGTTATCATCTAGATGTCTTGCCTCCATGTTCTCCGAGCTGCCTTCTGATCTGTGGAAGGTCTCTCTGTATCTTAAAGAGGAAAAGCTATTGAGGCAGAAAAGCAAAATGGCATGAGATTGGTGAGAGCAGAGTTTCTTTCCCTTTATTCACCATGTCACTTGGGCCGATCACTTGACAAGACATCAGAAAACAGTATCTGGACATGAATCAACAATGAGAAGATAATAGTGGTAAAGGCAAATTGAGCCAAAGAGAACAGAAGCACAAATACATTCAGCAGTGTAGCTGAGAAAAGTCCATTTAATATATATTCACCATCAGGTCGATGATGAGTTTATAAAGTCAATGACAGATGGTCTACTCCTTGGCTCACTTCTAATTAGACCTATGCCTTAAATATAGTGTCATTTTACAAAATAGGAAGGTCCTGAAGTCATATTCAAAACCTGAGCTGCATGCTCTTAAACAAAGGCCCTGCTCTTGTCTTCATAATCAATCAAAGAATTTGCATTTTTCTTGGTCCTGTGTTCTAAGAATGCAACCAAATAAAGGAATTTCAAACAGGTATAGGGTAACATGCTAAATGTTTTAGGAGTTTGTGAGAAAGGTGAGATGTGAGAGAAGTACAAGTCATTGCTCCTGCTCTTAAGGGAGAAATAAAACATGATTCGACCAGAGTTGAAAGGAAGATAACTTTAACAGAAGACCGGAGAAACACAAAAGGTATATTTTGTGATGGAGGAGCTGGAAATGCCTTTTGGAAAAAGTGGAATGTGACTCGGGTGTTAAAACATGAATAGGATTTTCTTAGACATTGATGAACACAGAAAACTTTCCAGTTACATAGAAGTAGGTGACTGAATCATGACGTGTGGAATACCCATACTGTGTGAGAGGTCAGCTAGTAGAACTTTCTGAGTAGATAAAAAAAAATTCAGTAATAAAATTTTAATAATTATTATTACATTTGAGCACTGACAACAGAAGCTTTATATACTTCATTATAGACCCCCACAAAAACCATGCAAATAGGGATTATTAACCTTTTTTTTTTTTTTTTGTCCCTATGCGTTTTTTCTATGAAGTATGCATGACTCACAGGGGTTAAATAAATGAATCAACATCCTGTAGTAACTGACATAATAAGGATTTGCATGCAGGTCAAGCTGATTGACCCAGGACAGCCTACTTCAGTTCTTCCTGCTGCCTCCACCTATTATACAAAAACAGTCTCCTGAGCTATCACAGAATTTCAGTCACTCTAGCCCCTAAAATTCAGAGTCAGTAACATAATGATGTAAAAGCAGAATAAGGCTTGAGATGAATTCCACTTTGTTTTTGTTAAAATGGGGCTTCAGTGGAAGAAAAAAATCTAGAAATGCAGTTTCCTTTATTGTGGGCCAAGATAAGTGCAATTCCAAGAGCATGTGCCCCATCAGAAAACACATTAGGAAGAGTTAAGAATACTCCCAATATTATTAGGGTGCAAACCTGAATCATTTCGAATCACTTCACTCAGAGACTGCACAGGGTCTTTGATTATGGTCACACAGTTAAATGTCAAGAGACCAGTTGCCCTAAACCTCGTTAACCTCCACCATTTCCTATCTTTTACACACAGTAGACGTCTACATTAGTCTTCATTTTCAGATTTTCTGTTCCCAGACTTCATAAAAGAAGAATTTGCAAATAAGTTTTTATCATCATTAACAATACTATCGCTAAAGGGCATATGTGAAGTTTTATGATGGTTTAGCACATTAATATTTTACAATCAGACTTTAACATGCTTTTATCTTTTTTACACAAGATTAATATCCTGCCTGAATTAGTTTTATTACATGCATTTTCAATTTTCACTAAGCTGATTTTCCTGCACTAGAATTTGTTTTTTTTTCTACAACTTTTTCATTCTCATTTGTAGGACTTAATACGTTTTATCCATCTTAATTTTTTTTTTCACAGTAATGCAAGGATTTTCCTGTTGTGCTACCACTTGCAATGCAGTTCCATTAGTTAATCACACCATTTGGTGTTAAATCTTTTATTCTGCACAACATTTACAGTTTTGTTATCTCTGAAGCCTATACAATTGCTGTCATGCCCATGAAGGTTAAGTAAGAATATAGATTTAGCAAATAACTAATTTGATAAATACTGGTGATCAAATCAGGTAATTTAGGGTTGTATTTTTACTTTAAGGAAGATTACGACTTTCATCAGAGGAGTGCAAAAAGTAACACATTATTTCATGTTTAGAACCACCCTAAAATACTAGAAAACATTTCAAAGGTGTTCAAAATAAAATCTTGAAGTTACTGCTTTTTATTTTGAAAAGTCAGGTTTGGTCAATCTTATACCTTTCCAATCTCTAATTTATTGAATAGCAGAGTGTAGACATAGCCTCACTCCTGGCTTATGTTTTGGTATATCAGAATGTGGAAATCAAAGTTTGGAGTCTCAGTTGGACCTGAAAATATACTCCTGGTTGAAGTCTAGCTTAGCCTAAGCAAAACTTAAGGATAATAGAGAAGGTATAAAAGCTTATGAGTCAAATAACAAACAGTAGCAGGAAATGATACCTAGACAATAAAGGAATTGGAGAGACATTGATGCAAATTTGATCTTGAAAAAGAAATCAATCAGCATGTTCATAGCTACCTTCTCCCCAACAGTTACTGTAATCTCTTATACTGGCCTCTGAGGCAATGCCTCCCAAAACATATCCCTACACCAAAATTTTCCATGCTGTGTTCTGGTATTACTGGGCTACCCGCCAGATGGCTGGAGAGACAAATTAATATTCATAATGATACTTTTAATTATTAAAAATTATATAACATCCCTCACCCTCAAAGGGAACTTATTGTATGACTGAAGCCTCTCAGTGCCTTGATCCAGAGGCCCAAGTCTTCATCTTTTTTTGCAAGCCAATAAATTAGTTACTTTGACAATGAACAAGAATAATTTCAGATGACAATGAAATTATGCACACATAGACAAAGGGGTGAGCCAGGCAACAGGTCAACTCCATACATGGTATTTTCTATTATTGTCTCAATTTGCCCTCTTATTCTTAAGTGATTAATTAGTTTAACACAATTGGCCTTAGGTTAAACTTAGTTAATATCCCTCCACCTTTATTTTTTATTTTTGCTAGAACTGTTTAAGCAGAACAAGATCAATAGAATTCCAGCTAGCAAAATCTTTACTCCTCAACTCCATTCTTCCCACTGACTAATCTTAACACAAGAAAACTAGTCCATATAATCAAGGTTGAAAAGAGCCTGTATACTGCAGAAATCATCTATCATTATATTCCCCCATCCAAAGAGAGAACATGGCAATCAGGCAGAATAATTTGATTGGCTGGAAAACCTACATCAATAATCTTCTCTGTTCTATAAAATAAAACAAAATGTGCTGAAAATAAGATAGGAGGAAAAATTTTATAACAAAATTCCACTTTTATATAGGATTTCAGCAAGTATTCTGCATGACATGCGATAGGTGGGATCTGCAAAGATGTATATAAAACAGAAAACTTACTTGTGGGAAACCAAATATTTTTGGAGATGGAGTTGACAAGAATCAAGCTCCAAGATTTTCACCCAGATAGAGAAAGCAGGACCATGTATCTGAGTTATAAAAAACAGAAACCTTTGTTCTTTTCATAAAGCAGGAAGAAGAAATCCCCATGGCAGTTGGTATGTGTATTAGCTGCTTCTTGTGTGCTAGAGAAACAGATGCCATTTTCTTGAGGGATGAAATAACTACTCACTGAACCCCGTTAGGATAGCTGAATACCTCTCCATGCATACTAACTACTTTGCTCACAAACAAGATGGTGGATGAGAGGCATAATTAATATGATGTGGACTGAGAGAAAACACTGTGGGGAGTTTTGAATTGTGGCAAGGCAGATAAGGTAACTCCTAAGTGCCAGTTCAATTACTATTAGAATTCATCTGCTACTCTCCACTCCACTTCATATTTAATTATTTCAATAAAGAAATGTGAGTGATTTTTATCATTTCTATTCAATTCCCCAATGCACTTATTTCTTTGCTGGACACATTTATTCTACTATATTCTCTGCTGCTTTTGTGTATAGATTTGGAAAATGAACTCAAAAGACCAGAGAGCTGAGGGTAGTTGGTATCAGATTTCTCTTCCCTGTAGATTTAAGGGTGAAAAAAAAGGAAAGAAAAAATGTTTTGCCAGTTGTGGCTGATTTTTTTTCAAAATGTAGAAACTATTTAACCAGAGCATCCCAGGCTTTTGTTTCTCTACTCTGTTTGGAACCCTGTGCATTTGCTTTTAGAAAGCCAGACTTTGCTTATCCGTGGTTTCTCCAAGCTTCTGTTTTGAACACTGTGTGTTGATCTAGCCACTTCATTTTTTTCAGAAAAAAAAAAAAAAAGGAAAAACAAGAAATCAAACATTTAGCAGCACCTTACCTCTGAAAGTCTAATTATCTCTATGCATATATTCTCTGCTTATTCTCAGACTGCCCATGAAATGATGGGGTGCAGAAGCTATTAATTTCCTGTTGATAAATCTGGATGTTGGCAGACAGGGAGTGTGAGTCTTTGTCAACAAGAGGCTCCTCATCTAAATCTGCTGGTACCTGGAGGGCAAAGTGGAACTACCATATAGCCTTATTCTATGGTTTTCAACTATTCCTTAATCATCATGAGTATTTGACTTTCAACATTGGCCTCCTCTCTGAAGTCTTGGTCTATGAAATTTGCAATTAAGTAGTTTTAACTTTGTAATTCATTCTACAAAGAATCAAAACAGAACTTTTTCTGCCTTTAGTCTCTAGAGTCAGCAGTAATGCAACCAAAATTGGTGAAAATTCACTCTCTCTCTTAAATATCAAATGATAAATCAAATTCAGAACCTTGAGAAAGGACCTCAAATGCACCCCCTACTGTAAAGCTAAAGCTGACATTAACAAATCATATACCACTGAAGACCAGAGCAATCACTGAGCCATTCTTTGTGTTGCTAGAAAGAGTAGATGAGATTTAAAAGAGATCTTTTCTGCAGGGATATGAACATGGCTTAGGAGGCAGACCACCTTGGCTCAAATCTTGGCTCCTCACTTACTAAGGATACAAATGTGGATTAAATAAACTAAGGATTAGTGCTATTGTACAAAAACATACAGAAAAGTAACTGGCATGTAAGTGTTAAATATAATTGGCTGCTATTATTGTTGTTGGGGTTCACAAATAACTCAAAATATGGCACTTTGACATGCTGAACTGAGGAAATCTCAAGGTCTCCCTGACTCCCCCTCCACACCACCTTGCCACCCTGTCTCTTAATCTTCTGCCTCTTGGGAACAGGATGAAGTCATTCTTGGAATTGTCCTCATCTGCCTAAAATCTTGACCCATCAAAGAAAATCATTACCTCTGGTTCCTTCCCCGAGTGTTCATTAATTAAATTCATAACAGGAAGAAAGACTAATCTGTCAACACACTTGGACAGACTTGTCACAAACCATTGCCTGCTCTGTGAGCCCAACAGACTTTGTCCTAGGCCATTGTATGTACTTTAAGCCCATTCAATTTCCTGAAAAATCATTTGCTATACTTCTCAAATAATCTACATTTCCACATCTCCCTTTCCTCTAAGAAGGGTATATATAACCACCCAATAAGTTTTTCCTGCTTGCTGCACAAACAAAATTAACTCACCAAGAGCATGTCATTGCACACAGTAAAGAGTTTAATTGACATGAGGCCACTCACACTACATGGGAAACAGAGTCATTACTCAAAATGATCTTCCAAAAGGCTTGGAGGTTAGAGATTTTTCAAATATAGTTTGATGGGCAAGGAGCTACAGTGGGAGGTATGCTGACTGGTTGAGTTGGAGAAGAAATAATAGGGAAATGAAGCTGTCCTCTTGTGCTGAGTCAGTTTCTGGGTAGGGGCCACAAGACTGGTTAGAGGGCCCAGATGGGGTTATCCCTTGTCAGAAATGAAAAAAACCTGACAACACGTCTCTAAAGGTCAATCTTAGGTTCTACAATAGTGATGTTATCTGCTCAACTAGAGAAGTTGCAAATCTTATGAACTACAGAATAATGGCTGGTAATTATTTAGAATTCAAGACCCTCTCATCCTCCTATCCTGGTGGTCTTTTCATTCGTTTTATAAGAACAGTTTAGTTTTGGGGAAGGGCTATTATTTAAACTGTAAACTAAATTTCTCCCAAAGTTGGCTTACACCCAGGAATAAAAGACAGCCACCCTGTGAGGCTAGAAGCAAGATGGAGTCACTCATGTCAGAGATCTCTGTCATCATTTTGCAAAGGTGGTTTCATATATGAGCATCTGTATCCCATTGGCTGAGGGGTGATTACTCTGCAATTTCTCCCTAGCACCCTCCTGTGCACAACAAATACGTATGACGTTTCTCCTATTATTCTTTTGTCAGTTGTGATTTTCAGTAAACCTTCAGAGGATGAAGTGGAAGTTTTCCTTTAGGTTCTACATTGTTCACAAAGGTTGTCTATTGATGACTTGTTTTCCCTTTATGGGCTGCCCTATATGTCCCTTTCATCCTATGAAATGCATTCGCGCTTGAGGAGGCAAATACACAGTGGACATGTTTTACATCTCCCATGCTTTATTTATTCTACCCATTCCTCATTCTTGGCACTGGTTGGGAAATGTATATAATATACATATATGATTTTGGGAATATAGATGGAAATTATCTGGAGCTAGAAATTCCTCCATCTCAATCACCCCTTCATATTGCCAATAGTGAGAATGAAGATGAACACAAAGATACCTTGATAGAGACATATAAGTGTTTTGGTGAACCAGTATTGCTATTTCTGCTGAGAAATGGTAAAATATGATTAAATTGTCCTGAAACCCACAGCAACTTATGAATCCACATATGTCTTTGCTTGTGCTCCTGTGGATCCTCTTTCTCTTCTTCCCTCTCTGGAAGGCCTTATTAGAAAAGAAATCCCAGAGTGGTTATGTCCCTGCCATGGCAATACTCAGTCTTCCCAGGTGAGATGAAATTCTGTAAAAGGTACCCTCTGAAAACCAGAATCTTGATCCTATTGGTCAGAATTCTTCAGTCAGTCCAAGTTCGTATGCACAATAATATTGTTAAATGATACTCTAACTTGACATTGTGTAAATGTGACAAAAATAATGTTCTAAAAATGGCTGAACTATCCATCTTAAAGAAAAATGTATACACTTCAACAGATGTATTTATAGAAAATCAAATTTGATAGTATATCCTTAAAACTCCCAATTCCTCACAGTAAAAAATAAAAAAGACAATAATCTTCCATCAATGAGACTAAGAAAATAATTGTCCAATCTGAATCCTCATCTCTGTAATATATGCATTTTGTTTCTTTCTACATAAGCTTGTCTGCATTTGCCATTTTGTGGCTTGGGATCATCAATACCAAGCCATGATCTTTTCTAAGGCATTTACCAAAAGTAGAGTTTTAAGACTTGAATAATTTGATTTCCAGGAACACTTTTCTTCCACCCTTAAGAGAGATTGTGTTTAATTTGAATGCTTTAAGAATGCATGCATTTTCCATACATTCATCTATTTTCTCCACAACAAAGCTATTGAAACTGCCTTTGCAAGAATTATAACAGTGAGAAAATTATGACAGTGAAAGGGATCTGATCTAGCCAACCCCCATCTTGCCTTTAATCTCCAAACTGCCCTTAATAATTCCTGTGCCAGGGTCAAGCTAACTTTAGGAGACATTTAGTTTATAGTTTAAATGATAGTTGCTCTTCCCATAACTAAACTGTATTTGTCTAGTTAATAAAAGACCATCAGGTTAGGAGGATGAGAGGAACTTGAATTCTGCTAATGTGCAGACATAAAAGACTCCCAGACACTATTTTGGAGGTCCCAAGATATGCAACTTCTCCAATTACTCCCATAGATAACATTTACTACTGTAGAATGTAAGATTGGCCTTTGAGGTGTCTTTTCAGGTTTCCACACTTCTGACCCACGGATGGGTGGACAACCAATGGCTCCACCCAGACCCACCAACGGGTTCTGCGACCCCATCCAGAAGCAGACTCCCTGGCCTGACAAACTTTCCTTGAAACACCCTAGCCTCCAAATTTTCATGGAGATTGATTTGAGTAATAACTGTCTCCCACATGGCACAGCCAGCCTTGTGTCAGTTAAAGTCTCTTTACTGCAATGCCATGGTCTCAGTGAACTGGTTTTGTCTGCGCAGTAGGCTAGAAGAACCCATTAGGCAGTTACACTATGAATATCTTAAGGAGAGGCTTTTCCTACTAACTTTGTGTCATCATTTTTATCACCGTCCCTGGCACATAGGGCTCAATAAGAATTTGTTAAATGAGTGAATGAATAAAAACAGTCAGACTTGCAAATTTTCCATGTGTTTTTCCCAGTGGCCCAATGAAGGGGTATGCAAAGGAATCTTCTCCAATTCCAATCCAGACTTGATTCTCAAAAGGCCTTTTCAAGGAGGCCTAAGATTTCCCAGCTACTATTGGTTTCTATTACCTACCCAAAGTCACTTGACAATATTCCAAAGAAGAAAACACTAGCTCCTCATCTAGAAGGGAGAATCTTTATCAAAATCAAAAGATCCATTTCTCCCCATTGTGTGAGGGGCTACACAATACCAGCACAGTGATCAAATGGTGGAAGATGTCCTAAAATACTTTCCGGTAATAGGCTACTAAAACTGTCTTGAATGACTGATAAAGGAATGAAAGTTTTAAAATCCTTACCCGTGCATCAATCCTGCATTTTAGAGTGTCCCATTTTATTGTACTGATTAATCATACATGCTCAGAAGACGTTGGCAAAAGCTATCAAAAGCCAACCAGTATAACTTGAATGCCAACTTCACAAAATAATCAGGGTCTGGTGGGATATGTCATAAAATATGCCATGATGGGTCATTCTAATGCACTCTTGAAAGAATTATACATATTCATACTCCTCGTTTAGCACCTGAATGACAACAAGCAGGTGAAAGCATCAGAACCAATGCATCAAACCAGACAGTTACCATTATGAACAAAACATAAAAAGAGAGTGACAGTGCAGTGCTGAAAAACGCTAAGTCTTCTACTCAGACCTTGCACGCATTGCTCTCTTTTGATAGGGAAATGAAGCCTGCTGAGGGAGACAGACCTATGTGTTATTGTCATTCCTGCTTACAGTTTGGTAGCAAATTGACATGAAATATATATTTCTTAATAGAATTCACCATAACTTTTTAGTTTGTTTGTTTTAGAGACATGGTTAGGATCGAAAAACTGTCAATCTAGACTAAATGCTTTCCTTAAATATCTAAGATTCTTTTGAGCAATGGAGGGCCCTGTTAAATCACTAATGAACTGCTAAATGCCACCTTCAGCTGAAATAATGATAGGTAAAATTATACCGTGACACACTGAGTGACAAAAAACAGCCCCTTTACCTAGTTTTCTATTGTGTTATTGGACTGCAAGGCACTGTTTATAAAAAATGAAATAAATGTCTAATGGAATCTGGTAGAATCAGATCTATTTCACGGTTTGTGTATGTATTTGTATGTGTGTGTTGTATGTATATGTTCTTTGCCTAGTTTTGACAGTTGTCTATAATCTGTCAAGCCACTAACCCTAACCTCCACCTGTTTACCTGTCAGATCTCAATGAAGAGAGCCCTGTTTTCTGTAATTAAGATAACACTACTCATTCTGGAACTACGTAATTTTACACAGATAAGTTATGCAAAAATAATTACTCAAACTCTGGAAAGTGTTAATATTAATATTTTCAGAGACCTACAAGTATTCTCTTAATTGCTCTATATAGCTTTCAGGAATTGGATGAAGTGAGAAAGGATCCAACTTCCCAATAGTACTTTCGGAATATAAAATAAAGGTTGGAAGAGTTGCTTGCCTCTTTGAGTGGAGTTTGCAGAGGTCATTCTTAGGCCTTCATAAAGAGTATCAGTGTTGGTAAATTAAGGAGAATATTCTAGACTCCCCTGAGTAACCTGAGCTCCTGCCCTTGGCTAGTTTTTGCCCTACTTAGCCTTCACCCAAAGATGCCCTAGGGAACCCGCCTCATGTATTTCATTCCTGGAATTCTGGTATCTGTAGTATTCCTGGAACTCTTGAATCCTCTAGGAATGGCTTCCTGGCCAGGGCTTCAAACTTCTCTCCTTCCATGGGACCTGGATTTCTTATTCATCTATGGCCTTTTGTATTCTCTTGTTTTACCTAATGTCTAGAATAGATGGCTTGCACTGGCCTCACAGAGACAACACTAACACTGATTTGATGATCAAAGCAAGGAAATCAAACAGCAGACTAAATTGGTAAGTCTAAGAATAATCTCTGCACTTCAGTGAAAAAATTTCTGAAAGAAAAAAATCTGTGTTGCATAGACTAAGTTTTTTGTAGATATTTAACTTTAGCCTTTTATTTTTTAGCTTTCAGTGTTTCCTTATGGTCTAACCACATTTTACCTCAAGCAAAATTTTTTTCCTTCCCTCTTTCTGTTAATTTGAAGATATTTAAAGGATGGCAATAGAAAATTCTGAAGTTATAACTGTCACCTATAAACTGCCTGGGCTACTTAATTCCCCCCTGAAGTTCTCACCTCTTTTTTTTTCTGCTTTTTTTCTCCAGTTATTATGGCTCCTTTTAAATATCACTTAATTCTAAAAGCACAAATATTTCAAAACTACATGGCCTGCTGCCTAAGTAGAGACAGAAAACAAAATCCTCAAACTCTCAAAATATCTACAAATTTTCACACACAGTATTTAAGGGAAGCATTTAGTTTCCTGTCCTTGGGAAGGAAAATGGTTAATGTGAAACCTCCTCCTGTGCGCCATGGCAAAGCTGTGGAGGAGTATAAGACTTAGGATTCTCCTGCAACCCTTCTCCAAGAGGAAAGGTTCAGAGAAGAATGAGGAAAGTTCTATCATAGCACTTACTGGTTCTATCAGTCTCCTATTGAGGTGTGAACCAACTCAGTAACTCAATCTTTCTGCTGGGCAGCCCATAATTGTGTAGCAGGTGCGTAACCACAGGTGGCTTTCAACATTTCTTCTTGTATTCAACTTCTACGTCTCTCATTATAGTGGAAGCAGCTGAGAGAAGTAGAAGATGGCAAATAAGAGAACACATTGAGTGGAGACTTGGCTATGATTCTGCGACTCTTTCCTATCTTCATTTTCTGCTGCCTTTGTGCTAACAAATGTTTCTACCCTGTCTTGTCTTTTTCATCTCCTTGCTTGTAACTCTAGCCTTAAAAGGATACGCCACTTTATTTGTCTCTTGGCAAGTTATCATTAATTCATTCATTTAATAAATATTCGTTAAGTATCTATTTTTATCATGTACTATTTTCAATGTTGCAGAAATAGCAAGGAAAAATAGACAGAGTTCCTGTTTTGTAATATGTATTTCAGTGGTAAAAGACAGAAAAAGGCAAAGATAGATTTGTTGAATCTTGCATTACATCCATATTTGCATTTTTAATTACAGTTATTGTAATTTTCAATTACATAATTTTCATTTGACTCTTTTTAATACATTCCCCATCTTTTCATCTATATTCTTAGACATGTTTATCATGTTTATTTAAAAGTCTGTATTTAGTAACTGCAAAATATGGATGTCCTGTAGATCTCTTTTTACTGTTGCTTGTATTTTTTTTTTTTTTTTTTTTTTTTTGTCATTTGGCAGTGTCTCTTGGTATGTATGTAACTTTTGACTAAATGATAATTACTGTGTGTGAAAATTTATAGAGATATTTCAAGAGTCTGAAGAATTTTGTTCTCTATCAAATATTTATCTTTTTGCTTTGTTTTTGGTTTTGACAAGTCTTTAAACCAGGGATAAAACAGATTAACCCAATCTCTGATTGAGCTGATGAGAGCTAGATGTCAATGCTATAAAAGCTGATACATTTTCTGATTTGCTCTGACTCACAAGATGCTCCGTGGTTCTCTTACTCTCACTCTCATAACAGGTACCCTCTAGGAATCCCAGCTAAAAGCCCAAGCATCCTGCTTTGACAGTGCCCAGCTCCAAGTTTTATCTCGCAAGCTCTAGGAGACTGAACAAGGGTCTAGAAACTTTATAGTTGTTCAGCCACCATTTACAAATGAGTAAACCGTCGGAAGGGAAAAAACAGAACTGAATATTAGGCTCCCTTCTCTGTTACTCTCTTCTTTTAAAGATTTCTCTGAGATTGTGGACTCTCTAGTCCTTGCTGACTTTCCATTTTGTTTCCTGTGTATTCAAATAGATTCCTCTTTGTTCTATCCAGCCTGTATAATTCTTAGATGAGGAAAGACTGGTCTTTGCAAACTAATCCATCACAGCCAGAAATATAAGTTCCTTACTGTAAGATTTTAATCTTTTTATGTAGCCAAGGTTCATTTTATCATCCTAAGGGCCTGGTAGTTTTACCCTATTCTCTGGCCAATGACTATAGCTTTCTCCACGAACACTCATAAATAAAGGCCATTATACTAGGGGACAACTAGGTGTGGATGGATCATCTATCTTCACCACTGAAATAAAAATGCAGAGCACTTGCACTACTGAATAGGCAGTGGGAACAACTTCAAATGAAGATAACAGTTTATTTTAGCTTCTAGAATCCTATAAATATTTCCAGACTATGAAAACTGAACATTTTTTTAACACTTCCAGTGATTTTATGACTTTTGAAAAATGACTACAGATCAACAATTCAGTCACCGTAGAAATTTCAAATACTAAAATATACGCTTATTTTTTTGCCTGACAGCAATGCCAAATAAGACTCAGGACTAGTTAGTAAACCTTTCACAGTGTTCTAATATCTGTGTAACTTAGCTGATTCACCTTGAGACTGACGTTAACTTATCTTCCCTGGCATGAACATGATTTATCATTTGAAATACTCACATACATACACACACACTTTTTCAGTTTCTGTTTCCAAATTTTGAATAGCTATTATATTTAGTGATCCTCTTTAATCTATTTCAAATACCCAAATAGGAAACATTTTGAGCTACAGGGAATCCTAGTTGAACTATCAACTAGGAGTACATTTCCACTGAAATGCAAAATTTGTATTTCAAAAATTAGAATTCTCTATTTGGGTCATTTACTTTTCAGAGGTAAGTGATAATTATCAGAGCTCTTCACAGTCTCCAAGCACAAGAGTCTGAGTTACCTGACTACAGTAGATACTGTTGAGGGTTCTCATAAGTCTGACAACTACCCCTCTCCCGCCAAGAAAGAACAGAGCAAGAGGTAAGTGGTACAGGGTGTCATGGCATTAAACAATTGGATTATCCAACTCCATTGCTATGACTGAAGTAAAATGTAGTATGGAAAGTGAAATCCTGCAGCATTACTAGGAGTTTACATTTTACAGCACTACTTAAGCATTTGGAAATAAACTACTTTCTGTACTCATAAACAGGCCTAACACCAGGTTGGAGATCTAGGATACAGTGGTGGATCAAGCCATAATATCCTTCCAATCTCTGTAAGGCACCCTGCAAAGTGTTGGGTTGGGAGCAGGGAAGAAGAAAGAGAACCTTAAACTCGACTGATAAGAACAGACCAAATAAATTTAAAGTTAAATAAAAACTCAAGGGGTCAGTATAACCATAGATGATGTTTCAATATATAGCGCATCGATACATTAAAAGAAGTACTTCAGGAACCAGAGGTAGGTGTGGGAAATTAAATGAGTACTAGGGGTGCTCAGGAACTAGTAGAAGGGGTAGGAAAATGAGTTTAAAAAAAAAAGGAAATGCTTCACTAGCAAAAGAGGGATTTTAGATAATGTAAAAGATAAAAGAAAGTTTAAATGCTATTTTTAAAAGCATTTTTCAAATGCTGCTTTCCATTAGGAAGTCCTAACATGAGCCAGCCACAAAGACAGTAGAAAAATTGGGCAGACCTGAGAATGGGTATCTGCCCCTCCATCCTCCACTTCAATTGTTGGATTTATGTTTGCATTTTCAACTTTATAAGATTGTGTAGAAACAAATCTTGGGGGAGTTCCATGACTCTCTCGCTCTTGCTCTTGCTCTCTCACCTGTCCATCTCTATCTTTATTTGTATTTAAATCTATATCTATATGTGTTTATAAAATCAGAATCAGAACTTTATTGGTAAAAGCCCTGCTTTTTGTTTGACAGTTCTCTTTCCTCTCCTCCCTGCAGTCAATTTTGAGTAATTGAGTACTGAGTGACCTTTCTCAGATGTGTTACAAAGGCCTCTGTCTCTCTCAACCTTTCTTCTCTTCTCTCTCTCCTCCCCAACTCTCTGTCTCTATCTATGTCTATACACACACACACACACATCTCCCTATGTCTACTCACTTATCCATCTACCTATCCATCCTTATTTCTATCTCTAATCTCTCTCATTCTCTCCCTGTCTCCCTCTACACACACACTCACACACATACACACATCTCCCTGTCTCTGTCTGGCTGATCTATCATCTATCTGTCATCTAACTCTCTCTCCCCTCTTCTGTTCCCCCATTCTCTCTCTCTCTCTCTCTCTCTCTCTCTCTATATATATATATATATATATATGCACACATGTATGTATATATATGTGTGTATGTGTATATATGTGTATATATGTATACGTATATGTGTATATATATACATGTGTGTGTATATATATACACACACAATCTCCCCATGTCTATCTATCCATCTACCTATCCTTATTTCTATCTCTAATCTCTCTCTCTTTGTATCCACCTCTAATCTATCACTCTTTCTGTACCACTCTAGCTATCTACCTGTATCCATACATCTAAAGAGAGCATGCCTTGAAAAATACATATAAAAATTTATTACATTTATTATATATAATAAACTACTAGTCTGCTCCTTCTTCTGTAGTTGAAAAAACCCAAAGCTCAGAGAGAGGGTTGAAGCAATTCTCCAATTTGTTTAGTTAAAATCCAAATAGAAACTTCCACTTCTCCCAGCAGTCACTTTGAGTAACATCCACCACTCATCAGCGCTCCTCATATGTACCTCTTACAAAGGCCGACAGTGACATCTCTATTCTGCTGTCTAGTCTCAGACGTCAGTGACTCTTCCTTCAGTGCCCACTTTTTCAAGTGTTAATCATTTTCAGAAGGTTCTGAAAGGAGGTGTGCATGTTTGTCAGAAACTCAGTATATGTATAGATAGGAAACTTCAAAGTAACTGGATTAATTCCTCCTTTAACTCAAACATACATTCTGATGAAATAGTGGACATTTTCAAGTAGTTGAAGGGCCAAAGCTTAGTGGGAATAATAGTCTGACTAGAATTTATAAATATTTTATTGAACCAAATACTTAATATAATTACAAAATGAATCAATGCATTACAAATTTTAAAGTGAAAATGTTTGTACTATATATTAAAATAGGTTGCCTTTCTAGTATAAGTTATTTAGAGATAAAATAATTAACACATTCCTAAGATAGCATGCTAAATACTATATAAGATAAAGGAAATTTAACGAGTCATTCAGGTAGAAAATAAACAATATTAATCTTTTTTAAAGTGTGAGATTAAAATGAAAATGGGTTTAAAATGTCATTCAGTTATAAGAATATTTTTGTGCAGATCGTTCTAGCTGTGGATAAACCTCTTACTTTACACTGGGATCCTTCAATTTTTACAAGAGTTGATAGAACAATGAGAAGACAGTTATTACTATAGTTCAGGGTTTAGCAAAATTTTTCTGTAAAAGGCCAGGTAGTATGTTTTCAGCTTTGCAGGGTGCACTACTTAGTTCTGCTATAATTGTAATAGTAATTGCAATGCAAAAGGCAACATGTAAAGGCAGTCATAGGCAATGTGTAAGTAATTGGGCATGGATTTGTTCTAATACAACCTTACTTACAATATGGCCAACGGCCAGTGGGTCAGATTTGTCCTGCTGGTAATAGTTCTCCAACCCCTGGTCTAGTTCTAAGTATTTTCTCTTGAATCCACTTTTAAATAATCCTGTCTCTCATTTTGTAACTTGCATGAGATATTTTTGAAAAACCTTTTAAACTCAGTGACATATACATTTTGTAAAAAAAAAAAAAAAAAAAAAAAATCCAGTTTTCTTCATTTTCTTTAGATTTAGCTTAAGTAGATGGAAATTCTATTGCAGAATTGCCTGTATCAATTTCCATACTTGTTTTGAAAGTCTTCAAATTCAAGAAGGAATTATTCTTCCAATAGAAGTTCCTTATAATACAAATATACAGGAACATATTTAAGCTTTATGATCTATGTAAAGGACTATGTTTTACCATATTTCTAATGAGTAATTGATTTTGACTTTAAGATATAACTGAGTTTTCACATTTTATTTAAACACCTAACTAAGAGCTTTTGTGGCAGAAATAGAAAGCTGAGTACCAAAGATTTGTGATCCCATTTCATGGTTTAGAATTGTTGCTTGGAAGTAGCCCCTAGATTCCTTTAAACTAGATGGGACCACTAGTTCTCACTGCTTTGTGCCAATTCCAGGTGAGAAATTCTAAGAAGTGAGTGTAATTCTCCATTCTCTTCTAATCAGCAGGCTGAATATCCCCTGAAAAGGAGACCTGACAAGAACACCCCTATTGTCAAATGAGTTTTACTTGACTAAGAAATAAAATTCTGTCGGGTTAGGTCACTAAGACACAGACTTTAATTGTTGGAGTAACTAGCATTACCCAAACTAATAAAATTCTAAACAAAAAAATTCTCATATTTTTGGTGATGTATTAGTATATATTTTAGTATTTAAAAATGCACATCCTATTTGAAATGCTAAAATCCTGGAAATACATGTTACAATCACTAGACTTGTTCTCCAGTATAATTTACTTCTTGCCAATAATTGAGGTAGTTTAATAAAGAATAGATTTAGAATAGGTAGAAAAATGTAAGAAGGAAATTTTACATAAAATGAAACTGAGCAAAAGTGTAGAAACTTTACATTTAGGTATGCTTGACATTATAAACAAGCTTAATATTATATTTAAACATAATATATCATAGCTTAATGTATATGGAATAGTTTAGAGATGACAGTTGACTACATATATAAAAAAGCTAAATAAAATATCACTACTTAAGAATAGATAACTTCTCTATAGAAAAAGAACTGGGAGTCTTTCAGAGTCCAATGAACTTTGCTTCGTTAAATGGAGCTAACTAGTTCTACCCTGACCAGTTTAACTTCTGTGAATTCCTTTCCCTATGCCCAGTACCAGGATAATCTGTAAGGCCCAGTTTAAATGTTTAGCCCAGATATGTAAACACATAGAGAAGCTGGCTTCTGTATCCTAAGTGCCTGGAATGGCATGTTCAACTTGTTTTTTACCCTAAAATAGTATTTGAAACAAAGAGAATGCCCTGGTTATAATATAAAAATCTCAGAGAAGGTAGCTCAGCAAAGGAACGAGAATATATTTCCCTCTGAATTACCTGTTTTCTCCCTTGACTACCTGTGATGCCAATTGATGCAACAAGGAACATTAGGAATCCTAGAATTTTCCCTCAACTGGAGCATAAGAAGTAACTGGCTTTACTACTCTCTTCCTTAAGTTTCTAGGAGTCATTTTGCCAGACAGCCTCCCAGTGTTGCCAAAAATATAAAAGTGAAAGAAACCGGTAGGAGCTGTTTTTGATTTAAGGATTGAGGAAACATAAGAAGATAAGTAAGCCCAAAATGAACTGGGAAAACAAGGATTAAGTACTAAGTCCTGATCTAATAGAGACCTTTAAAAAGCCATGAATAGAGAGGTACTCCATTTCTCTCTTAAATTCTCTTTCATTTTGTTAATATCGCTTAGTAAGCCATTGTAAAGTCACTATTCAAATAGGTCTGGGCCACATTCTTCTCCTATTACTATTTTTCTTGGTTATGTCAATGTTAACAGTTCTGCAGTCTCCTTAAGTGGTCAAAACCAGTAGGGTCTTCTACAAAATTATGAAGTCTTGTTAACTTGCACATTAAGAAATTACTTTCAGTTCTAGAATGGTGAGAAACTATTATGATCATACAGACAATGAAGAATTGTTGAAGGTCTTGTAGGGCAGGGATATGCTCAAAGTAGTATTTTGGAAAAATTACCAAAGATCTGTTTTCAACAGGAAAAAATGAAGGTGGAGAAAGTGGTTAAAATAGCATGCAGGTAATAAATCAGTAACAGTAAAAAGGAAAGGACATGGTGAATATATAAGAATCATTTTAAAAAAGAAAGGGTAATACTTGTTTTAAAACAGGATAAGTTGTGTGTAAAAATGGAATACCCAGCTGAAGGTATTCAACAGACAACTGAAAATTCAGGATCTCATCTTGTCAAAGACATTAGGTTTGAAAATACTAATTTGGAAGATAACCTGGTAATTGCATTCAGAATGATTTAATGTTCTCTTCAGCTTGACTAAACCTTAGGCAGGTTTATTCTGGTCTAAATACCCTGACCTCTACCTTCCCCCCAACCCCGCCCCCACCCTTTTATTTTTTTTAGAGCATTTACTTTAGAAAATGTAATTGTAAATTCCCCTTCTGCCCCTTTTAGATGCAACTCTTCTCCCAACCTCTTGCCAGTTTTATAACTGAGAAATGGCTTTTTCAATGATTTGGGAGCCATCCCTTTGAAATGTAACCATTCAGAAAGACAGAGACCTTATCTCTCAATCTCTGTGGGAGAATAGGAGCCTAACTTTAATAAATGCCAATTAACAAACAATGATGGTCTAATCACATTGACCATTCTCCCTCTTCACACCTTCCAGTAATTTTCCACTAGCTCATCCCAGGGCTTAAAACTCTCCTGCCTTTTGTTTTAGTGGATTTGAGTTCAATCCCTCTCTCCTATGATAATAGTCTTAAATAAAGCCTGTTTAACTTGTCCAGTGCAATTTTTCTTTGACATAATTACTGGAGCCATTAAAGTATTGGAAATATCCAAGAAAGAAAGAAAAAAAGGCCAGTTAAGTATCTTGAAGAAACTCAGCCTTTTAATTACAGGACTAGAGAAGGAAATGATAATGTAGAAAGAAAACCCAGTATGTGTAACATGGAATTCAAAGGCCAAGAGAATTTCAGGAAGGGAGATGTCAACAGCATTAGTTCTGCATATGGGAAAACAATTATTTAAAAACTGTGAGAAAAAGTAATTGGGTAAAATGAGTAGGAGATAAGGATTGATATTTATTCTAACATCTTTATTAAGTGTGTACCACGTGTTAGGCAATTTCAAAGCTTGGGTCTTAGAGGTAAGACAAACTAGGTCTCAGCTCTCATACAACTTAAAACTGAGTTGGAAGAGAAAAAAAAAGTACCAGAAATGTTAGATACTATTCAGGAATTTGAAGAGAATGTTTGAATATAAAGTGACTAGTGGATATTTTGGATTGGATTGGAGGGGAGGTGGGGAAAAGGAAGGCCTCTCTGAGGAAGGGATAACTTGACTGTGTTCTGACTGACCAGAAGGAACCAGGAACAAAAAGCAGATAAGCTACAGCAAAGGTCCTATTGCAAGAAAAAGCTGGTAAAGTTCAAAGATGCCAAGCCTGGCAATAGCACAGTGAGCAAGGCTGAGAATTATATGAGATAAGGTTGGCAGAGTCCAAAATATTGTAGGCCAGTGTAAGATGTTTGGAATTTATTTTCAGTGTGATATGAAGCCATTGGAGGTATTTAAACACAAAGAAGGGCATCAAGTTTGTGTTTTAAAAGGATAACTGACAGTTTTATGGAGAATACATTTTAGAGATGCATGATGGGAAACAGAGAGCTATTGCAACCCTCCAGGTTAGAGACTGACTACAGTGTCTTCCACTAAGGTTCACTAAGAAAACAGTTTCAATGTAAAAGAGGGGCTGAGAGCCAAATTTGCATGAGTGCAGGGACAGCTGACATCTTTTTTTGTTTACGTGCTTCAAAGTGAGATATGGATACATGAAATGAAGAGCATATTCCTTTTCTACACGTAAAACAATATGGAGATTTTCAGAAGAGAAGAATGACTATAAAAAAGTTCATTGCAGAAGGAGTTTACATTTTGAAAGAAGAGCAAGAATAACAAAAGCAGTTCTGTGAAGATGGTGCATGAAATATAAACCTTTCCATAGTTTATAAAATAAGCAACTCCTTCAATTCTTTCCTTTCTCTTTTAGGGGAGAAGAGTGTACATGGTGGTTAAAAAAAATAACAACCAAACATAAAGCCCAGCAAATGTTAATTTGAGTCACTAGAGCTTCGGTCATTATTTTGGGATTTGTAGATCAATGTCAACGTATATTTCTTGTGTTAGCTGCCACTGGGCTCTCTCTGGGTTTCAGAGGAACTGCGCAGAAAAGTCGGGATGTAAGACCAAAGCAAAAACAAAGCAAAACAAAACAAATAATAAAAACATATTTTTCCTCGGAATTTTCCTCCTGAAGAGGACCAGGTTATGAAAATAGGCCTAGGAACAGTGTACACTGGGCAGGAGACTAGTGAAGCTCTGAAAAGATTCAGAATATAAAATTCATGCTGAAGAGTAACTTAGCTCATGTGACCAAGCACTTCACTAATGTGACCTTCCAGCTCCTCAGCTGTCTTATATAAGATCATGAATGCAATAATCAGAGGGGAACCCTTGTTTCATAATCTATTGGTAATGACTTTCAAGAGTGGAAGAAACTTTTGCAGCTGCAAGAGCAGCTACAGCCCACAGGATGGAAATGTTTTGTTTTCCTTGACACCCCAAAAAGACAAAGTTGGGCTTTGATGGCATGTATTTTTCCTAGAGGATGTTCTCTCAACTAGAAATTAATATCTTAAGTCTCTTCCTTTCCCCTTAATGGATTCTTTCTAGGAGCTAGACAAAGAGGTGAAATATTCTGGTGGCATTATGTGAGCATATTGTAATGCATTTTGGAAAATGTGTCATAATAAAGATTCCTTATTAGATATACCATTTGTTTCAAGAACATTGAGATCTGCCAGATTTCCAGAGATAGAAATTATTATGTTACTGACAAGAAATGAAGAGATCTTTATAGTAGCTGGAAAGTTGGCCCAGAATATCACCAATATCTCTTGTGGTTCTAAGATTATATAAAGTCCACGGCTCCTATTGGAAGCAAGGGATTGAACCTGTCATCTTGACTTCTGAGCTAAATCCACAAAGTCTGACCTTTTGGAAAACAGTTTGTGTGCACTGGGGGCAAGGGGGAGTGGAAGATGTTTTCAAATACTCCAAGACTTGTTTTTTAAAGCTCCCAGGACTTCTAGATGTTATTTTTCCCATAATAAGCATATGAAAGGTGAATTTTTATGGCTTGGGGATTGGCATGAGTTTCATTCATGGTCTGCTTTGCTGTACTGCTTTTAAGAGCTGAAAGTGTATATGTCATCTCTAATTGGAACTCCCAGGCAGAAATGATGCCATCGGGGAGCTTAAAATATGTAGCCATATGAATCACCCTGCAGACCAACCATATTGCTATAAAGCAAATAATTTACATTTAAATAACTTATCTGCATTCACCTAATTTAAAAGTAATCTTTATTCTTTCTCAACTAATCCTCAAACTTATGGACTAGTTTGATCATATTTGTGCAATAAAATTGAAATTTTCAGATATAGTAGGTAATCAATTTTAGTCACCTCATCTGCGTTTCCAATCTCATTACAGATTGCAATTTTCAGTGCAGATTACATGATGACCCATCAGTGGCTTTGTTGTTTCTGAATTACCGATTCCTTGCCTACTGCCAGATAAGAACAAAGCCTATGCATCAGCCTGACAGCTTGCAAACAGAAAATGGGCTTGTAGGATTGGATTTAAATCCCAGGTGTAGGGGATAATTACCACATCACTCATGCAGTAACTGAAAAATGGTATTTCAACAAGAAAAATTACATTCCTTTTATAGTGCCAACAGAAATCATTATTTGAGGCTTCACACTGATTCACTGTATCATTACATGTGCACTGTACTCATTAAATGTAATGTTTGTTGCAACATAAAAAAGTTATTGTTTTAGGTACTTTGGTGGAGAAGGTAGCTTAAATTTAAGGTTTGTAGAACCTTGATGGTGTAGAGGTCATTTGGACTCTAATATATACTGTGCAAGAGAAATGACAACCCAGACACAGAGCTTTCAACCGGCTCCTATTACAGGAGGCGTGGATGGATAGTACAAAGAAAATGGAGTATAAATCTTTTGTTTCAAAAACCCCAGCCATTTAACCCTACAGTCTGTCCAGAGAAAGAGGACAAATAATGATTCAAATCTCAACAGAGCGGTGCTGAATAGTGCATATTTTACCATTAGCTTTGAAATCATTGAAGCCCAACATATACATTCTAAAGAACAGAAGGACAGAGACCATATTCATTTGAAAAATCATTAAAGAAAACAGTGGCAAACACACTGGAAATGCACTCCTCACCCCTGGCATTCGGTCCATACCCATGAAGCCGCGGTTGTTTCCCAATGGTTGTGCAAACAGCACAATAATGAAAGCGAGATTCGGCAGAGTTGTTCTTGTGTAGGTGCAGAAGGCTATGTGTCAAATGCTGAGAGCAACAACTTAGGCTGTATTCATCAGAGCCCTAGTTATGTTTATGGCCAACTGGCTTTCTCATTATGATCAGAATAGTGTAAAAAAAAATGACTTCAAATTTGCTGTATTCTTGCATGAACACCACAAGGAGGCATTAACTATTTGACAGACATAGGTAAGTAGGTAGGTAAGTAGGTAGGTAGGTAGGATGAATGGATGAATGGATGGACGGATAGACAGACAGACAGACAGAATTTTATGTATCAGCTCATAGCATCTTTGCCTGGAATTCCTAATATTTTTAGCCTATCCTGCTATGTGCAGGGAGAGACTTTTGTGAAGAGGCTTAAAATGCAATTGTGAAGTTCTGAAATATTTCTTTCTAATCTGCTACTCCTCTCGCCTCTGCAGTCTTTTGTCTTGACAATCTCTTCAGGATGGCTGAGGCCTTGACAAATACTGAAGCAGGCCTGAGTGTGTTGAAGATATGCAAGGTTTCCAATTTCTCTTTAAGCTTAGGAAAGTACTTGAAGCAACAGACTTATTTTTCTAAGAGCTGGTTCCTATTCCTTTATATCCTAAGGAAAAATTCATTAGGTGAGGAGTGGTTTATGCAGATCTGCTGCCTGTTCTCTAAGAGTCTTCACTCTAGGTAAGGAAAAGAAGGACATTAGTGTAAAAAAAAAAAAAAATAGTAACACAATTACAAGTGTTAGGGGCTAAAAGAGTAACAAAGTCATAGATCCTACAGAGGAGGCAGTAACCTCTGGTTAAAAGGAGCTGAGCACAGAAGGGGAGACAATAAAGGAAGATAAGTCCTTAAATAAACTAAAAAGTGGGCTGAAGAGCTCCAACATAAAATCTTCTTTAGTGATAAGATGAAAAGATAATGTGCTACTTTCCTAGAGGTAAGGTTTTCAAAAACAGGAGCTGGCATGTTGCTGGTAGTTCTCAGGCACTCAATCATGTTAATCTGAACCTTAATCATAATAAAAATGGACATTTATGTGCACCTTTTCTCTAAAGCACAGTGCTAAGCACTTAAGATGACTTATTTAATTCTCACACCCATCCTATAAGGTTGCTGTCACACCATTTCAAACATGTGAAAATTGAGACATGGAGGGATGAAGTAGTCTGCCTGAGAGACGGAGCCTGGATTTGAACCAAGCCTTTCTACAGAGCCTATACTCTTCATCCTTAGACTACATAGTTATTATGCCGTCACAGTAGATAAGAAACTGAAAAAGTTTTAAGAGTCCTTTTTGTTCTCATGTACGAAGCTAACACCACCTAACCCCAGTCATTTACCAACTAAAATACAACAAAGCTACTAAGTAAATATGCATTGCGTTGATGGCCATTTTAAAATAATGACTTGAAGATGCAACTAACAGTCATAAAGACACATATCTCAGGTATGGGTTAAATCTTACATTTTCTTTAAAGAGCACGCTCTGAGCTCTGGCAATGCCAGTATTGAAATTCTGTGTTGTTGGTGGCATTTCATTCTGTTTCTTGAAATGCAAAGCATAACCTATTCCACCCACTCAGACACTCAGCAAACTTAAAGAGATAAGTCCCTTTGCAAAGATGCCTTGGAGGAATTTATTCCCCAGTCTTATCAGGGAGAACAATGTGGGTTTGGTTCTGGATCAGGTGGTCATATTACAAAATACATTAAAATGCAGGCTGACAAACAAAACCAAATGCAAAATTACCATTCTATTCTGCTCCTGACAGCAGTGTGGAGAATGTGATTTCTCTGTATTCGTGCCATCAGGGCCTTACATGGTATGGTTTAATTGGAGGTCAACATGTAGTTGAACTGGAGATTGTAAGCTGTGTTCAGAAATTAAAATTGACCAAACATGAATGTTGTTTCTCATCTGCATAGTCCTTATGGTACACAGGCCAAAATTTCCACATGATAATGCCTGTACCTTCTCAGCACCCCATCTCTGGTCACACTTTCTCTGCAGCTCCCAATTTAGTAAGAAACCAAACAGCCACATTCATCTAAGAATCTCTTTGCAGGCAGGCTGATCAAATGCTTCCCCTATGTGAATAAATATGCTGTGTATTCTTAAAAGGAATGCGATCAGAGCATGTGTGATTTACAAACTATGCAGTATTTTCATTGAGACATGAAAATAAATGGGTTTGGTCCTCGTTGCAGCTCAGCTCTTTCTCCTGGGGATGGAGGGATTGCTCTTTTGGCCCCATGGCATGCCCTTGTGAGAGTGGTGAGAAAGAAGATGCTTACATTACCTGAGAGAACTCTCTTTAAAAGCCTCTGTTGCTCTAAAGTGCTTTGCTGCTTAATTTTGTTTTTCCTGAATGTGTTAGATGTCGCCTGTTGGTGCTGCCTCCTGCTGCCTCATTGTTCACTGCTGGGTTGTGCAATGTCTCCACTCTTGAGAAAGGTGCTGTACAAATTGCACAGAGGATATCTCATTGTTTGGGAGTCTGGGCCAGGCTGGGGAGATTGCAGTGCTTTAGCAACTGGCATGCCTGTAGCCTGGGAGGTAGGAGTAGGAGGCTGGGAGGTGGTACTCTCTGCAAGCCACGTAGGAATAAGTGAGATGACTAGCCTGAAGTCATACAAGAAAGAAAAGACATGCACAGAGCTAAGGGAAAAGCTTGCACAGAGTTAAGCAGAAAAGAAATCATATATTTGCCTTCCCCATTGCACCATTGCACCTCTTCGTTCTTTGTTAACTTGGCAAAGTGGCTTTATGTTTTTCATGACAGGCAGCAGGTTTTCCTCTCTTTCCTGTTGCTGGTCTTGTGACTTCTAAATGCTTCCCATTTTTTTTAACTTGCCCCTATGAAACATGATTGTGTGAAGAGAAAGAATAAAATTTGTCCCCTCTGGGCAAGACCAAATGTGGCAATGAAGACTGAGACATTAACTGGCTATCCTAGGTGTGTGTGTGGCAAATGTTGCCATGTGTCATCAAAGATGAGCTTTGAATTGTTCAGTGGTAGAAATGTGAGTAAATTGTTAGACCTTGTTAAATGAGACACAAATTCTTTTGCAGTTTTTAGAATTCTTGGGCAGTCAATAAGGCCATATTCGACAAAATTATTGCTTAGCTTATTACGTTAAATGTAAATTGTCATCGCATCTTTAAGTAGAATATTTTGTAAGACCCGAAACTAGAGATGAGCTATGACCAGTGGACTTTTTCTGAGCTTTCTCTAACTGTTCTTAAACCCAAAGTTTCAGCAGAATTGCTCTAGGGCTGTCTTGTTCACTTAATTAAT
Source organism: Rhinopithecus roxellana (assembly GCF_007565055.1). Taxonomy (NCBI): domain Eukaryota; kingdom Metazoa; phylum Chordata; class Mammalia; order Primates; family Cercopithecidae; genus Rhinopithecus; species Rhinopithecus roxellana. The sequence continues at coordinate 57,951,840 of NC_044553.1, read as the reverse complement.
ATTTACTAATCACCTGCCAGCAACAAAACTCTATGCTGTGTGATTGGCAAAAAAGGAAAACACCAGAATCTGTTTTCAATCATTCTATAATCTAGTAATGGTTAAAGCCTCTCACGGAGCTTATAATATTGAATTGATAGGTCATTGTTAGTGGGTGTGACTAGAGAAAGATTCCTACAGGAGGTGCCTTTGAGTCAGGTCTTAATGAAAGGGTGGAATTTGAAAAGCATAGATAAGGAAAAAATATATAGGTAGAAGGGAAAGCAAGGCAAAGCTGTGTAGCTAGACTAGAACGTAGACTGTATATTTAGGAGTAGAGGAAGAGGGCTGCCGAATACCAGCTCGTATTTCATTTGATAGATGATGGGAACGGAAGACAGTGGATGCTGCAGTTCAAGAGAACACCATAGGCAAAAATATATTTTAGAAAGATAGAGCTATACCTAGAGTCAGGGGACCAGTTAGGAGGCTATTGATGGTCCATGTGAGAATAACAAGGACTAAAATGACAGTGGGAACATTGGAAGAGGTAAAGAAGAGACAAAGATGAGAGGCATGGAAGGCTTGCTGAACCCTGCTATACTGCAAGAATAGTGGCAGAACTCTGAGTCGGAGGGGATGCCCATATCTAACAGAAAGCAGGTAGAGGATATACCAAAAGGAAGACAGAGAAAGAACAGAAAAGAGAATTCAAATCAGCATTGAAATGTATTGAAGGACTAAAGCAAAGAGAGATTTTTTCAAATAGGAGCTCAAAGTCAATAATATCAAACACTGTAAGATCAATGATAAGAATGATAAATAGCCATTAGAATTCAAAATTAGGAAGTCATCGTTCACTGCCAAGAGAAGAATTTCCAATTACAAAAATTAAGGGGGAGAAATGGTAGGAAAGTAGACGTATAGCTCTTTCAAGAGAGTTTATAGTGTAACTTCATGAGGATGTTATGTAAGTAAGCACAAATATGCAGATTATGGCAATGTACACAGGTACAATCTTCCTGGAGAGCATTCTGGTGATGAGAACTTGAAATGGGTACCCCATTGATCCTGCAGTACTTCTTTTTAAGGAAATATTGTTGCTCATTAATAAATGATCTACAAGGATGTTATAGGTTTTTATATAATATTGAAGATTTTGAAGTAACCTCAGTGAATGTTGATACATGTGCCATAGAACATAGAACCATATAATTCTATGAAAATATATTGTATTAAAAGATTCCTGGCACAGAAAAGAGTTTATAATATGTTATTAAGTGAATTAAACAGGTTATAAACCAATAAGGTAGAATTTCATTTTTAAATGTAACCATACATACCACAATTGTATACATGTACACATATTTGTGTAATACACACATGTGCACATATATGTACATACATATACACACATATATGCATACAGTTATTATACATATAGCTAGATATTTTTTGTCTGCCCATTCAGACTAACTAATATACATCTCTCCCTTGCACTCTGCCTCCTATCTTTTAACATAATTGGGCCACTTTCACAGGCTTGCTTATGCGATACTTGGGTTAGGGCTGTATGAGACTAAGGCATGAGAGTGGCGGGAGAAAATGAAGTAAGGATCTGTATAGTATATAATACAAATTTATATATAAATCTGTTTATTCCAGTCTCTTTTGCATTTCTCAAAGTACATAGCTCCTCTCCAGGGAAAGTCTTCCCTATAGGTTCATTTCTTCTGGGTTCTAGTTAACTGCTGTCTCCCTTCACTCCTTTAGGCCCAGGGCTGGTAACAGATAGGTAATAGATATGATGCACTATCCCTGATACCCACTATACTCCGCCCACACTTTATTGAATTCTCCTTGATTTATCCCTACTTGAGTCTGCCTGATGTGAGTGGGATCCAGAATAATATGTAGTATCAATCTTTATACAGACTGTTTTCTCTACTTGGAAAATTTCACATTTGCCTGGAAAATTTAAATTTATTAACCCTGATTTGTACTGCCTGAAGTTTATATAGTTTGGGGAGCCCTCTTTGAGAAAGATGATATACATTTATAAATGTAAATTAAGTATAAAAAGTAACATGTATTTAGAATGAGAAAATCAAGTATATATTTTAAAAGCTAATGAATATTACGTTTTCCAAATCTGAATAAAGAGCGTGTTTTTTTAAGTTAACCTCTGACACAGTTCTGTATTTTTACAACATTTCTTGCTCACATATTCATCTTTTTAATAATTTTGTAATCTTAAGAAAACACAAAAATTTGTTGATTTTTCTTTTAGCATGGATGAAAAAATTTTAACTGATGTTTTAGAAAATTGTATTTAAACTTCTTGTTTCATTACTGATAAAATCATGCCAGTTTTCAAGAATGTGATAAGATTTGTGAAAATCTATAATATCATTTGTATTTATAAATTCTAACATCTTAAGAAGTTATTCAGTATATTTCTTGCAAGAGAGAACTTCCATTTTGACTGTTTATCAATGAGATCAAATCTTCTTCCTTTGTTTATAATTTTACACGTCAAGTGACTGGAAATCTCGACCTATTAATTTCTAGTTCGGCACATTTTAGATCTTGTTTCTCCCTTACTATCCAGCACACCTACCACATTCTTATTGTGTCAGGTCCACATCATAGCTAGATGTGACCACTAGGCTCATACCTTTGTGTACCAACCACAGGCAAGTTTACACAATATATGGGAGGAATATTCCTGAAACTTATACCTACCTTGGGATGGCTTGCAATAAGTTAACTACATATGGATATGATGGCAAACCACAGAAATTTATACCACTAACCCAAATTGTCTCCCAGTCAACATTCTCCTAATCATGTACCACAAAAGCCTGTGGCCTCTCCAAGCCACCTGAGCCAGGCAGGGTATGTGGGAGGAGATGTTGGAGTAGAAAGAGAAAGTGATATTAAATAGCAATGGTTAACATACCCACTTTTGGAAATAGTACAAAAACATATGACCATAGGAACACATTGGAAGAGATCCAAGGAAGTGCAGAGTCCTAAAGTTAAGTTTCATTGTGAAATCCATTTTGGGGTTTATCTCTTATATGCTCTCTTAGATGTTCCCATTGATTCTCTTATCCTCCAGATCAAGCGCCTTACATTTCATATTACAGGCAAAATTAATCCCTTTACTCTCCTGTATTCTCATCATTCATTGAAATTTTTCTTCTTTTTTTGAAGTTCTTCTTTATAAGTATTTTTTACATTATAACTAATAGTTACAAAATATTTTTTCTATTGTAAGTCCTTGATTTTGTCTTAGTCACTGAAATGGTTTGGATCTGTGTCCCCACCCAAATCTCATCTTAAATTGTACTCCCATAGTTCCCATGTGTTGTGGGAAGGACCCAGTGTGAGATAATTTGAATCACGGGGGTGGTTTCCCCCATACTGTTCTCATGGTAGTGAATAAGTCTCATGAGATCTTATGGTTTTATCAGGGGTCTCCGCTTTTGCATCTTTCTCAGTTTCTCTTGGTGCCACAATGTACCTTTCACCTCCCACCATGATTCTGAGTCCTCTCCAGCCATGTGAAAACGTAAGTCCAATTAAACTTCTTTCTATACCCAGTATCAGGTATGTCCCTTATCAGCAGTGTGAAAACAGACTAATACAGTAAATTGGTACAAGTAGAGTGGGGTGCTGCTTGAAAGAAACCTGTAAAATGTGGAAGTGACTTTGGAACTGGATAACAGGCAGTGGTTGGAACCATTTGGATGACTCAGAAGAAGACAGGAAAATGTGGGAAAGTTTGGAACCTCCTAGAGACTTAAATGGCTTTGATCAAAAGCCTGATAGTTATAGGGACTATAAGGTCTAGGCTGAGGTGGTCTCAGATGAAGATGAGGAACTTGTTGGGAACTGGACCAAAGGTGACTCTTGTTATGTTTTAACAAAAAGGCTGGTGGGATTTTTCCCCTGCTCTAGAGATTTATGGAACTTTGATCTTGAGAGAGATGATTTAGGGTATCTGGTGAAAGAAATTTCTAAGCAGCAAAGCATTCAAGAGGTGACTTGGGTGCGGTTAAAGGCATTCAGTTTTATAAGAAAAGCAGAGCATAAAAGTTCAGAAAATTTGCAGCCTGACAATGTGACAGAAAAGAAAAACCCATCTTCTAAGTAGATATTCAAGCCAGCTGCAGAAATGTGCGTAAGTAACAAGGAGCCAATGGTAATCCCCAAGACAATGGGGAAAATGTCTCTAGGGCATGTCAGAGGTCTTCACAGCAGCCCCTCCCATCAAGGCCTATTAGGACCTATGAGAAAATGATTTCATGAGCCAGGCCCAGTGTCCCCGTGCTGTGCTGTGTACAGCCTAGGGACTTGATGCCCTGCCTCACAGCTGTTCCAGCTGTGGCTAAAAGGGGACAACACAGAGCTCAGGCCATGGCTTCAGAGGGTGCAAGTGCCAAGCTTTGGCAGCTTCCACATGGTATTGAGCCTGCAAGGGCACAGAAGTCAAGAGTTGGGGTCTGGAAACCTCTGCCTAGATTTCAAAAGATATTTGAAAATGCCTGGATGCCCAGGCAGAAGTTTGTTTCAGGACCGGGGCCCTGATGGAGAAGCTCTGCTGGGCAGTACAGAAGGGAAATGGGGAGTCAGAATCCCCACACAGAGTCCCTAGTTGGACACCCACTAGTGGAGCTGTGAGAAAACAGCTACCATCCTCCAGACCCCAGGAAGGTAGGTCCACTGGCAGCTTGCTTCATGCACCTGGAAAAGACGTAGACACTCAATGCCAGCCTGTGAAAGCAACTGGGAGGGAAGCTATACCCTGCAAAGCCACAGGGGCTTCCCAAGACCATGGGAACCCACCTTTTGCATCAGTATGACCTGGATGTGAGACTTGGAGTTAAAGGAGATCATTTTGGAGCTTCAAATTTTGCTCCACTGGATTTTAGGCCTGCATGTGCCCTATAACTCCATTGTTTTGGACAAATTCTCCCATTTGGAAGGGCTGTATTTATCCAATACCTGTACCCCCATTGTCTCTAGGAAGTAACTAGCTTGATTTTGATTTTACAGGCTCATAGACAGAAGGTACTTGCCTTGTCTCAGATGAGACTTTGGACTGTGGACTTTAGGGTTAATGCTGAAATAAGACTTTGGGGGACTGCTGGGAAGACATGACTAGCTTTGAAATGTGAGAACATGAGATTTGGAGGTGCCGGGGCAGAATAATATGGTTAGGCCTGTGTCTCCACCCAAATCTCATCTTGAATTGTACTCCCATAATTCTGTATTGTGGGACGGACCTGGGGGGAGATCATTTGAATCAAGGCAGTGGTTTTGCCCATATTGTTCTCATGGTAGTGAATAAGTATCACAAGATCTGATGGTTTTATCAGGGGTTTCTGCTCTTGAATATCCTTCATTTTCTCTTGCTGCCACCATGTAAAAAGTGCCTTTTGCTTCCCACCATGATTCTGAGGCCTCCCCAGCCATGTGGAACTGTAAGTCCAATTAAACTTATTTTTCTACCCAGTCCAGGTATGTCTTTATCAGCAGCATGAAAACGGACTAATACAGTCACAACCACATAGAACTTAGCAATTGATGAAACTTATACATACAGGTAGGTGTCCATTTTTCTTTTAAATTAATTAATAAGATGTAATACACTTAAAACCAAGCTGATAGAAAAATTATAAGTCTGAATGTCAAATGAAAGAAGTCAGATAAAATAGGATAAAACAAATCTTAAAGAAACAGAAATGATGAAATGGAGAAAAGTTGAGTAAGCTCACCAAAAAACATCGTTCTTCTTAGTAAAGGAAGGAGAGTAGCTGGCATGACAGAGAATAACTGAGATTTAAAGAGCAAGACACTAACCAGTTAGAACAGTGATAAAAGCATATTATGAAGTAAAAAAGGGAGAAACAATAGATGGTGGTAGAGGACTTAGGGTTATGTCATAACTAGCTCGAAATATGAATATTATTTTATAATTCTGCCTTTTGTAATAATCCATTTTGACAATCCAGCCACTATTGTTAGAGAAAGATTATCAGAATGTTTCAATGAAGACTTCAATGTCTTAAACTACTACCAATAGAACCAAAGCTTTCCATCAAATTTCTTGACAGAGTTAGGAGAACCAAGTAAAATGTATCTGCAGACTCAATCCTGCTCACACGCAACTGGTGTGTCACTTTTACTCTGAAGTCATTCAATATTTTTAAAAATTATAAAGAAGGACTCTGATTCCTCCCCATCATCTCCTCCAATGAACATCATTGCAAATCCAGAAATGGAGCCAGTGAAGTCTGGGAAATCACACTATTCTTAGAAGTTTATTAAGCATGTTCATTTGTTTATGTCATAGTGATATACTCATTATTCAAAAACTATTGTGATTAGCCCTCAATAACAATTATGTGTCAATAGGAGTGATACCAAAATTAAAAATTGATGAATTAAAAAACAAGAATGCAGTTGATTTGTCTGATTTTCATAGGGCCTCTGACCAATGAAGATGGAAAACAATGGGTATGCAAGATAAAGTAAGTTCTGTTTTCTACCTCTTAGTCTACCACAAATAAAGAGCTCTACCTTGTTGCATGCAGGATTCTTTTTCTGATTATACACCCCTCGACTGATGGAAACTAGGATTCTGCTGGAGGAGTGCCTGTGGGGAAAAGAGATTTGATTTCATCGTTACACTTATCAGAAAACTAACTCAATTTAACAGCATTATCAACAGAAACTAAATGCTAAATGTGTGCAGATGACTCCACTAGGGTTTTTTTTTTTTTTTTTTTTTTTTTAATAAACAGTCATAGACTAATAGCTTCAAACCAATTCCTTCAAAACAAACGTTTAATTCAGAATTCAAAGGAGATATGAGTTTCATCACTGGCGATAACTCTGGTATTTAAGCCTTATTCTCCAGAGTCACAAGTTAATCCTTAAGGAGAATAGAAGGGGGGATTTTATATTAAGGGCCATGAAATGCTTCCTTTCTATACTGTAATAAATATCAGGCCCAGGTAGTATGGATTCCCCCTCTCTACTCTTTCTTAATGTAGGGGGGGAAAAACCGGATTGCCTACTGTGAAATATGAGATAGTGACTCTAGTTGAACTTTAGTTTCACTACACTAGGAAAAAAAAAAAAAAAAAAAAAACTAAACTTACAATGAAGATATTTCTACATTCTCAAGGGAAATTGTTCCTATGTCTAAGCGACCTTTTCTCGACATGTTTCTTTTAGTGTTTAACCTGAACCTCCTATTGTTTCAGTTTAATCCCATTTATCCTGGTTCACTCCCCAGTGGCCACACTGACTAAAAAGTAATGCTACCTCTGGGAATGAAGTTATAGTCTTGGATAGTTAGGTTTATCAAGTCTACCAGTGCAGGATAGGAGATAAGAGGAAATGTCTCAGGAGGTCACAAATGGTTCAAAATCCAATATAGGTGGCATTACACATTCAGTATTTGTGAAAAATTAAACTAAAAACTAAATGTTTTAGTGAGAGTAAATAGAAAAACAAGAAAATAGAATGAGAGGCTATTTACTTTATATCTGTATATTTTACAATGGTTCCCTACAAATTTTCTAGAAGATTCTTACATCAATACTTTTTAATTTCAGGAAAAGAAGCTATAAGAACCAGAATAGATTCACTGAGAATAATTCAAGTTAAGCAAACTTATTATCTTATTTCATAGGTTTCTAGACTGATAAACTAGATAGATGAACTATTATTCCCAGGTCTCTGGATCATTCCTACTTGGTTGGTATGATGGGATAATGGTGAAATGATGAAGACTAAAGGAAGACAAGTTTAAGAAGAAGAATACATTAAACTCGCGTGGTATCATGAGATATCCCTGTAGTTATGTGAGGTAGAGAGTTGAATACAAAAATGTGAAGATTAAAAGTATTGGTTGGAGAAATATACTTTGAAAAGGATGGAGAGGCAGGAGAAAAAAAGTAAATGGAGAGGTAGAAAAAAAATGGATCATGAGGTCTCTTAGGATTTGAAAAAGAAATGTTTCAAGATTATGGTAGTAAACTGCATTGTTGAGTTCTGTGAGGGAATGTAGTAAGGTCAGGAAAGAAAAGTTTCCATTAAGTTTGGAAACATGATATTTCTCTAATGATTTACTATTATAATATGTCTTCAATGTAATTTTTATCTTATTTGTAACTTCAGTTTCTCAGTTGTTACCTGCAATAAGTACAGATGAAGCTTGTCAAAAGTAATATACATCTCTTTTTCTTGTAGAGTATCACTCATTTGCCTGAGGAAAATTCACATCTTAATTACTTTGAAGAAATCTCCAAGTACACTGACATTATCAATAGGTCAGTACAGGTCATTCTTTGCTACCTGTAGAAACGGACGCCCACCATACCTGATGCCAGTGAAACATAACTGTGGCACTCAATGCTAGAAACCTAATTGCTGCTGTGATGCTTTTGTGAATAGAGAGGCAGATGGATCCCTCTGCTGTATTCAGCTGGGGATATGCTACAATAAATCTGCTTCTATACAAAAGTATATAGAAGGTAGTGAGGCACCTCTATCGTTTCACATACATTCAGTCCCATCCTCAGAAAGCACAACTATCTTCAGTATAGCTAGGCTAGCTTGACCTGTGGTTTGTCCTCCATTGCCATAATTGGCAAATGTTAGACCTCTGTACACTACCAGCTAGTCTCCTTCTTCCCTATTGGGAAGTTCGACCTCTAGGGAGATTCTAATTATACTTCCAGCAATCTGGTTTACTTTATTGCCCTGCCAGTCCATCAGACATATGTGAATATGGCAGAAGATGAATGGAGAACAGGGACTATGTGTCCTCCGCAAAAAACTTCTCAGCCCCTTTGCAAATTAGTAGTTACAAATGGGGAGGATGGAGTTTGTATAACTTCATCAGCATTAGAGCTCTCTCTTTTACCCATCTAAGACACCTTGTTACTTACATTCACATCACTTCTGTGAAGTTTGAAGGGATTCTAAAAGAACCAATTAAAAATAAAAATGAAAGGTTAACTTGTCCAAAAGCACATAGCTCATGAATGAACAAGATGAGCTTTAAATCTAGATATAACATATATCTAGATATCTAGATATAACTTATATAACTTTATATAACTTATAAATCTAGATATATATCTAGATATCTGAATATATATATGTGTATATATGTGTGTGTATATATATGTATGTATAAAACAAAAGTTCCCTCATGTCTTTCTGCCCCTCCCTGACTACCCCGCTCTGCATCTCAGGCAACTGTTCATCTATTTTCTGTGTATTGATTAATTTGCATTTCCTAGAATTTTATAACAATGAACATTCACAGTATACACTTTTTCTATCAATTTCTCTCATTCAGCATGATTGAGATGAATTTATATTGTTGTGCACAAACAGCTCATTCCATTTATTGCATAACAGTGTTCCGTTATACTGATATGACTATTCATTCACCAGTTAATGAATATTTGGGTTGTTTCCAGTTTGGAACCATTGCAAATAAAGCTCCTATAATCATTAAAGTACATAATGCAATCTTCATTTGAAGATATGCTTTTATTTCTCTTGGATAACACAGTGGGTGTATGTTTAATTTCTTAAGAAACTGTAAAACTGTTTTTCAATGTGGTTCTACCATTTTAAATTCACACCAGCAGCGCTGAGAATTCTAATTCCTTCACATCTCAACCAATACTTGCTATGATCAGTCTTTCTAATTTTAGCTATTTGAACAGGTGTGTTGGGGTATCTCATTATGATATATGTGTTTCCCTAATGACTAATGACAGTGAGCATCTTTTTTTGTGAGCTCACTTGCTATTAGTGTATCTTCTTTGGTAATGTGTCAATTCAAATCTTTTGTCCGTATTTTATTGGGTTGCTTTCTTATCGTTGAATTTTTGAAGCTTTGTGTATTAATACAATACTATTATCAGATGTTTGATTTTCAACTACTTTCTACCAATCTGTGTCTCACCTTTTCATTTTCTAAGCAGTGTCAAAGAGTACAAATTAATTTTAATGAAGTCTAGTTAATACTGCTTCATGTATTATGCTTTTAGTGTCTAATCAATGAAGTCAGCCTAACTTGAGGTAACAAAGATTTTTTTCTCATGTGATTGTCTAGTTTTTAGTTTTCATTTTTACATTTACATTTTTACATTACATACATTTCATTTTTACATTAGGTATATCATGTATACCTAATATATAATTCACTTGGAATAATTAATGGTTTAGGTTCAAGTAATAATTACACAATTTGATAGGAAGACTGTCCCTACTCCATTGATTTGCCTTTGTTGTTGTCTATATAGGTATGAGTCTATACTAAGCTTTCCATTCTGTTCCTTTGTACTCGCCTATAGTTAAGCCAATTCCATACTTTCCTGATGACTATCTTTATACTAGTCTTTTTATACGTTATGAAAATAACTATTTTTAGCGTCCCAGCATTTTCATTCAAAGTTGTTTGTGCTATTCTAGCTCTTTCATATTTTCATGTCTTTTGGAATCCATCAGTTTGTTCAGAAAAGTTTCCTAGGATTTTGTGATAGGATTGAATCTACATATCAAGTTAACGAAACTTGATGTCTTAGTAATATTGAGACTTCTAACCCATTAACATGGTGATTTTTTTCACTTTTCTCTAGACAATGTTGTATAATGATTATCTCTACGTAATGTTCTATATTTTTCAGGTTACAGATTTTTACATATATTTTGTCAAATTTCTCTTACGTGTCTCATATTTTGGATGTTATGAAAGTTTTTTTTGTTTTCTGTTGTTCACTGCTAGCATATAGAAATGCAGTTGGGTTTTTGTATAGTTGATCTTGGATCCTACAACCTTGTTAAGCTGACTTACTTGTTCTAGTACCTTTTTAGATATTTCGTACATTTTCTACACAGATGGTAATGTCAGTGAATAGAAAGAGTTGTACTTCTTCCTTTGTAACTAGATACCTGCTACATCTTTTTCTTGCTTTATTGCACTGGCAAAAATCCTTCACTTAGTTATTTAATAAATGTTGTTGATTGCCTATTATTTGTCAGACATGATTATAGGTGAGATGAAAATAGTGTAAATGAAACAAGCAGCGTTCTTGCTGTCATGGAGCTTAAATAACTATCAGTTGTCTGGGAAAATAGATGTATTTAAACATGAGTTTTAATAGGTATAAGGAATAGCTAGTGAAAGTAGGGTTATTTAGCCTAAAACACACACAAAAATTCTGCCTTCAAATATGCCAGGGATTATTTTGCAAAAAAATGGATTTTTGTTTTGTATAATTTTGGAGTACTTAACTAGGGTTAGTGGTGAAAAGTCAAGAAGGAAAGAAATTTAAGAATTTGCTGCCATAGGCCGAGGGTGGTGGCTCACGCCTGTAATTCCAGCACTTTGGGAGGCAGAGGTAGGTGGATCACAAGGTCAGGAGATCGAGACCATCCTGGCTAAACATGGTGAAACCCTGTGTCTTCTAAAAATACAAAAAATTAGCCGGGTGTGGTGATGGGCACCCGTAGTCCCAGCTACTCGAGAGGCTGAGGCAGGAGAATGGCATGAACTCAGGAGGTGGGGCTTGCAGTGAGCGGAGATCAAAACAAGCTGCCTCATGAAAATTCTGTGAAAAGTTTCTTGAGAGGCTGGATGATCCTTTATTAGTATGCCATAGAGAGGCATCATTTTCAGGTAGAAGACAGAGTGGTTTCTGATTTGGACAATCAAATTCTATGAATGCAAAGATGAAGAGAACAAAAACCCTGCTTATATTTATAATCTCATTGGAAAGAAAAAGAGATTTTCGATACTGATAAATAAGTCAAATTATGGCTTGATATCAAATGAAGATATTTACAAAGTAGGGAGTAATTAATGGATATATAATTGTACAAATCATATATTCAACAAGAATTGTCCAAACATTTGCTGTTAAATCAATTTATAAATATAATCTCACTTATTTCATACACTCTGGTTACTCTCCATTTTTCCCATTTTCTTTGTCTTGAGCGCCCTTTCTGGTTTCTAACTCCTAACTCCCCCTTCAGTGTTGATCTTGAATCCCAAGAGCTTCTTTTATGAAAATCTCAAAGCTCTAGTCCTCTGTGGTCATTATTTTTCCCCATTGATTATTTACACTTCAGTTAGGTCATCAGGAGAGAAACTACATCTCACATCTCTAAGTATGTCTGAACCCTGCAATAACATTGACAGCATAAACTCCATAAACAGGAGCTAATATTAACAATGGCAATCATGCAAAAGAGAAAACTGGGAGAAAAGACTACCATAACTTCAGGCAACACAGTCAGAAGATTTTTTTTGAAAAGAGGTGAGATTTTTTTTATCTCCTACTTTTCTCCTGACTCATTGATACATTTATTCATTAAATATTTTTTTGATGACTCATAAGTCTCATCTTGCCAGATACTGGGGACACACACACATACCAAAATGAGGCAGACATGGCCACTCCACTCAGGAACTTGCATTTTTATTGTAGAAATAAGAAAACAGGCAAATACACAGAAAAATAAACGAACTAAAAATTGGGCAAGAAATAAACCAGGGACTAGTTTTACGTAGAATGGTCAGGAACAGACTTTCTGAAGAATTGACAGACTGAAATCTAACAAAACAAACATGCAAAGACTGATGGGAGCAGGGAAGCAGAGGATACATTTATAGGCAGAGGAAAAGTTTCTACAAAATGTCCTGTGAAAATGACCTTAGTTTTTGGGCATGAGTGGATGATGATCATGTTACTGGAGCATATGGGGCAAGGGGAAGATCTAGACGAGATGAGCTTCAAGAGGTAGATAGCCCAACTTGTGCAAGGCTTTGAGAACTATGGGGAAGAATTCATAGTTCAAGAATAAGTCAAGACATTAAAGGATTTTAAGCAATAGTGTGATAGGACATGATCTTGTTTATATTTTGAGAACATGTATTGCTCTATGAAAAATGGATTGACAAGAGTAGAGTTGGAAGGTGGTAACCCAGGGAAGAAATGACACTTGACTGAGCAAGGTTAAAATAGCAGATTTGGAGAGAAGTTGACAACTTTTTATTTTGTGACCTGAGGTAGCCCCTTTAAGGAGCCCTGTGAACTTTAGGAATATCTGAATTATGCAATTCTGTCCTGAAGTCCAAGCTTAAGGAAGTGCTTTGTTTACCTAGGAAACACATTGTTCTTTACTTGGATGCTATCTCATGTATAATTTTTTGGAAGAAGGTTGCTATTGAACCAAGTTTATGGATGTCCCAGGCCTCCACCAGCCGTGCTTTTATGACACTTCAAATGACCCTTCCAACACAGCTATCTGTCACTCTGTCAGCAATAGGGCCTGCTTCTCTGCAATGCCAAGAAGTGGTAGCTGCTGTGGAATATAGTTTGCCATAATACTTGCTTCATTAAGAAGAACCAGCCAGGTCCCTTTGTTATCAAAGGCACATAATCTAGCCAAGATGGTAACCTCATCATGAATAGCTGGAGGGCAGACTGGATACATAAGCATACTCTCATGGATTAAACATTGTCCCCTTTCCAACACAATGCTGGTATTGAACAGAAGCCAGTTTAGAAGGGCAAGAAAGCCACATACTTTGAGATTGGGCTACTCCTACAACCAGAAAATACTCTGGCTCACTGGTAAAGGGAGTTTATTCTAGTCTAGCCATTTTTCCATGTTTTCAAGCCCAACCTTAGGTCCAAGTATTCTTTGGCTGCCTTGGAACAATGTATGTCAGGACTGGGCCCACTTTTCACCTTATATACTGCCACATACACTGCTTGCAAAGTAAATGGCACATGGTCTATGCCATTTATACTTGGATTTTAGCTTACCAAAGTCTTCCGATGCTAGGAAGCAGAAAAATTGCCCCATGACTCCCAGGATGAATGCTACCAGGCCAGATACTTTGTGTTAAACCACCCCCTCCAAAATGTTTGCAGATTAAGAAATCTATTTCCCCATAAAATACTGTAGCAGAAGTTTATTTGCCCTTTCCTTATCACCTCCTGGTACCCCATATAGTACACAGAAAGAAACTGCCTACTAAGCCTTTTATCATAATTATTATCACTACAATGGGCTGTTTATATCTAATGTGCTGGGCAAATTTCTATTTGGGTGCTTCAAAATTGGGCCTCCAGGAGTTATATAACATAGCTCACATCCAAAAAGAAGATAGTGGAAAGCTGACTTCCAGAAAATCCAATTCAGGTCATTCAAAAACTAGCTCTTAGTGAACACAATGAGTTATAAGGAGGAGACTGCTAGGATCTTCCAGGAAAGGTTTTTTCATTCTTCAAGTCACAAGAAAGGAGTGGGCCCACTTCTGCCCCTGGAGATCCTGCCTGAACACTATGCTTAGAATGGCTACAGCAGTGTCAGCATGGAGAAGGCAACAAGCTGGGGCAGAGAAGAAAGGGGGGCGACCAGGTCCTAGGCATCTGTGAGCCTTTCCAGTGGCTGCTTCGCTTTTGGACTCCTTTAACATGAGATAATCCCCTTATGATTGAATCCAGTTTAATTTGTTTTCTGCTTTAACACCAGCTTTAAGTTTTCTACTTGGTGAGGTGTGTTGAGAGAGGATTCCCAGGGTGTTCTGGAAGGGCTTGGGGTCTCTGAGGACTAACAGGGTAGTCTCAGAGTGTTATACACTGGAGGGACCAAACCAACTTAGGGATGCTCCCTGTGAAATCAGTGCGTTTTGGTAGCAGGTGGTTCCTCATCTTTTGGCCGATTTTCAAAAGATCTTGAATCTTCTCAGGTGAATTCAAGACCTGCTGCCCCTGATGGTTCTCTAAGTGCCTTCAGACCTTGGCATGCATTCTCTTACAGGCATCCTCCATTTATTGGTGTTTTGTGTTTTCTGATTGTACAAGCTCCTTTAACAGGAGAAAAATATAAAATTTTTGAAAAAAACACTTGTAATCCTCACATTCAGACAATGTTTAACATTATCATGATATGTATACTGTGTATGTGTTTGATCCGTATTTACCCTTTAACAATGTGATCGTCCTATACATATCATTTTATATCCCATTATTTGAATTCATAACTATATCTTGAGCATCTCTACATAATATTAAATATACATTGAAAGCTTTAAAAAAGCCCTTCAGTCTGAGAACTGCCTCCAGGGGATTCTAGTGCCTAATGAGGACACTAAGGAATGGGGCAGGTAATTTTCTATCTTAAATATTTTCTTTAAATCTATTTCTTAATACCATTTGTAGATTTTATCTAGAAAAATGGATCGATGATTCTGAAGGCTGATGTGCTAGGCCATATAATCTACTGAGGAAGCTGGAACTTTTCCAGCCACTGAAATGAAGTCTGTGTGTTACCCACAAAACTCTGTGGAAGAAAAACTTAGTGTGGTGCTGGAGAGCATGTCTGCAGGTTTTCTGAGTTCCCCAGCTTTGCTGGTTGCCTGTTGGGTGAACCTGGACCTGCTATTTGCCATCCCTAATTCTCCTTTTACTCATTGGTGAAGTGAAAAATAACGATAGCATCTATTTCATCAGGTTGTGGTAAGAATTAGATGTGATAAATCTGCATTCAGTAAGCTATCAAATGCTAGCTTTTTCTATTATTAAGGTTTTAGGGGTATTAACATGAATTTATACTCACCATACTAGTCTAACTTTCTTCATACAAGGAGGAATTAAGGATTCAGTAGGTATTTTCTTCATCTTTGCCCCAACACCATCTGCCCTCATCTAGCCCATCTACATTGCCTCTGACTCTCACATTTGTAAATTCACATAATTCCTAGAGTACAACAGACCTTTCCATAAATGATTTCATAATCACTTGTCTACACATGGTTTCTTCTGATAGAGTATGCACCCCCTCATTTCTTCACCCACCTGCCAAATGCTTGCTCATCCTTCAAAATCTCCTCCTCTGTGGAGCAATTTCCCAAATCTCCAAAGAGGAGTTGTTCCACTCTGTACTCCCACAACACCATTTTTAAGCCAATATCCCTAACATCGCACTTAACAGGGTATATTTGTAAACTGATCTGTTTACATGTCTGATTCTTCCACTGGAGCGTATGCTTTTGGGGGTCCAAGGCCCATGTCTGCCATCTCCAAAGAGTACAATAAATGCTTAATGAAAAAAAACTATAAGCTGTGCATTTCCCTCAGGGGAGAAAATATATGAGCTTCTAGGAGTCCAAAGGGCAGATCAGTTCCCCTGCTTTGTTCTCTATGTGTTTAAGACAAGAAAAAGCCCCCGATGGAGTCAGAAGGAAGGGTTCCATTCAGCACACACCTAATTACAGTCCTCACTCGATTCCATCTTATAAATGACAACCATCAGATGCCAAGTTGTGGCAGAATGACATCTGGCTCTTTGGCAGACACCCCCGGCAACAGCGTTAATGACTTCGGAGATGGCTCTGGATGTGTAATGCTGTTAAGTTTGTTGTGTGGATTACATTATCCTCTTCAACATCTTTTTACATTGTCCTCTAACTCACTTCAGATTCTGATTCTTTGAAACCGGGACACATTTATCCAAATTTGCCCAATGCCCTTCATGACCTTGCCGTGGCAGTCCTTTAATATATTTTCATCAGCTCCTGTACATTTTTCACAGAGAGTTGTGAATGTACTTCACAGCCAGTATGTGTTCTCATAGGCAACTCAAAACGGGAAGGTTTTAGTCGTCTGGGAAAAAGCTCTTTAGTACTCGACCAAATTACATTTTCTAAGATGACCACATTTGGGGCTCCTTTTGAAATCATGTGATATAAAGAAAAAATGCCTCAGTCAGTACATATGCTTTGAATTTGAAACCAATATCCAATGCTTCATTAGCTCCCAGGATGAACTATAAAAAGGCAGGGGTTGCTACCATAACAGTCTTGCCTCTGACTGAGAAAAATATATACATTTTAATTTTTTCCTAGGCATTAAAAACAAAGGCTTTATCTGAAATTTCATCCAGTTTTCAGAAATGATGCATTTAATTTTAATCTGAGTTCTTTTTTCTCTTTCTTTTGGCTCTACCACGAAGAAACAGGAGGCCAAACTGGGGAAAGATAATTATATGAGGAAAAAAAAAATTCCCTAATGTTTTCTTTTGCCAGTTATTGTGATTTTGAAAGACATTAAAATAAATCAAATAGGAGATATATGTCTATATATTCAAAGGTAAAAAACATTAAGAGAAAAATTAGGACCCAAATGATAAATCATTATAGCAAGTGATAATAAACAACCCTTTTAGTATAATAAGCCCCTGGAATTGACAAGCTGAAATGTTAACTTTATTTTATGGGTATTTTGACTGTTTGCTTACCAAATAACTGCAATACTCACAATTGGAAATAAATCACATGATCTAGTGTTTCAACTTATTGGGGAAACGTGTATGTGTAGAACCAATGCATTTATCATGCTTAATTGGAAATTAATGAAACAATATTTATATTGCTTGTGTTTTTACTTTCTTAAAAACTTAGGCATGCCATTTTAAAAATGGATTACATTTATTTAGAATGCTGATGGAAATCCTAGATATGGAATTATGAAATGTCAAATGTAAAATTAAAAAGGGAAATATAATTTTTAAAACTACATACAGTAGTTTGTACTCTATACTGTAATTCCTCAAAATTCTGAAGTGATTTGTAGGAAATAGGAATATCTATGGTTCAACTTTGTTTTAATAAAGACAATAGACATCAGAACACAATTGTTCAGGAAATTGCCAATTGTTCAGGAAATTGCAAAGTGATTTTTATTTATAATAACTAGCTGATGAGGAATGAAGGGATCTTTCACTGAGTTGTCAAATATTTGGCCAAAGTCTCCTGTGCCTTGGTTAACAAAACTTTAGTCCCCATAAATATATTGATATCTCCACGAAAGGTGTGAACAGATGCTTTATCTCCACATTGTGTGCATAAATGTAAGTTCTGAGATGTAAATTGATCAAACTGTAGAAACAAATCATTTAAGATTTGTGCAGTGATTAATAACAGAAGCCAGTAATCAAATCTCCCTGCCACCAGCACATCTGTTACACAGAGTTTCTAGTTTGCCGTATTATGCAAATGTGCAATAAAACAAATACATTACTTAATTTAGCAGCTGGTTCAAAAACATTATTTTAGGTGATTTCTTTATGCTTTGTGTACTTTTGCCATTGATGGTGGTTAATGTGAACTAATTCAATTGTTTATGAGATGAAGGCTTCCACATAAAAAATAGCCCTTAGGAAAGCCAGCTCTGAAGAAATTCATTGTGACCCTGGTCTCTAAGAACCAAACACTGCAGCAAACACAGGATATGTCATGGATCTCAGACGTCCATTCAAACAGCTCAAGAGCCTTTAAGTGCTTAAATGTGAGCTCATTTGATTTCTATGTCCTGGAGGATCGAGGAAAATCTCATGACTAGTTCTACAACTTGTAGGATTTTAAGTTGGTTGAAACTTGGCACCATAACTGGACAGCAGATAGTTGAAAAGCACTATATATGCCCAGTTCATATTCAGGGTACCTTGGTTAATATTCAGGCTTTCAATTCTTTCCATTGTAGACGCATAGGGCAATTTCTAAAGGACCATTTAATTGGTCATTTATAAACCCACTTTCACCAATGACCAAGTGAGGAATTACAAGCACACTTACATAATAATACCTACAATAAAACTAACCAACATTGATTGAAGACACATTTGCATAGCACTATGAAACATCCTTAAATGCAATAGCATTTTCATCTTCGTATTTTACCAACGAGGATAGTGGGATTCAAAGTGACTTGCTCAAGGCCACAGGGCAATGAGACTGAATGAAGGTCTGATTCCAAAGCTCATGCTTATAATTACATTACGTTGTTTCATAAACCAAGGTTAGATTTCAATAGGAGACCTGAGGATAAAGAATAGGTGTAGAGTATGTTCTTAGTACCACAGAAATAAGAGGGAGAAACTCTAAGTTGCTAAATAAATAGCATTCACTTGCATCTTCTGCAAAGTAAGTGAGACCAGAGTGAATTGAGAATTCAGACACTAACATTAGGAAAGAAAAGGCATGGATTTAGGACACTTGACTGAGAATAGGCCTTTCTGAAATGTGGATTACTCAATGGAGAGTATTAGTCAGGTTCTCCAGAAGAAACAAACAAACAAAAAAACATAAAATAGGATGTGAATATACATAGGAAGATATTTATTATAAGGAACTGACTTATGTGATTCTGGAGGCTGGCAATTCTAGAACAAGCAGTGTGGACCTGCAGGCTGAAGATCTAGGACAGCTGATGGTACAGATGAAGTCTAAAGGCATTCTGCTGGAGAACTCACTCTTGTTTGAGGAGGCTAGTTTGTGTTGTTGTTGTTCCATTTGGGCCTTCAACTGAACGGATGAGGTCCACTTGTATTGGGGAGGACAATCTGGCTTACTCAAAGCGAATCAGTTTAAATGTTAATCTTATCAGAAAACACCAACCAAACTGACATGTAAAAGTAACCATCACATAGACCAAATTTATACTTTAGATACCAGCAAAATGAGGTACATAAAAATAGTTTTTGAAATAATATATTTCAGGAAAAGCAAACATCATAGACAAAACTAGGACTCTGGTGAACTTATTCCTATTTTTCAGTTTAGCATTGTTTATATTTTGAATTACATAGAGGGTGAAGAGAGACAAAAAACATTCTCCATAATCACCACAATATTTTAGTGCTTAGGACCTCTAAAGACCCTGCCTTCTCCATTGCTGGAAGTTTCAAACCATCATTATGAGTTTGTCCTGTCTAATCCTTTAGAAGTTCTAGTAAAAGTGGCATGAATTCATTTGGCAAACATTAGGCCTAACAACAACATTCTTACTTTCCGTAGAAAATGTGAGGGCAGCATTGTATAATGGGCAAGAAGGAGGCATCGAAGTCAGAAAGGCTCATTTCCTTACACTTTCTATCAGTGTGATTTTTGGCAAGTTATCTAACTCTCTAAGCCACAATTTCCATCTATATAAACTAAAGATAATTGAGTCTATTTTCCTAGGGCTATCATGAGGATTAAAGGAGTTAAGGCATTTGGAACTCTGGGCACAGCATCTGACATGTGATAACTCAATAAATATTATACTTGTAATAGCCATAGGAGAAAGAAAAATCATTAGAGTAAAAGGCATAATAGTAGAAGCAAACACATCCATACTTTCTACATGTTGAGCAATGAATATTCTTGACAGGATCATTGAAGAACCATCATAGATAGACCCTAGGCCTCTATTTTTGGGAACAACACTTCTATATCGTAGCAACATAATGCATAGCAAAATCATAGCTGGCATACTCAAATTTCACATTAAAAATAAATTTGGAATAGGAACAGTTTCAAAGGTTTTTTGCTTCTGGAATTATTTGTTTCTAAGCTAATTTGTTATTTACTGACCTCAAATTTTAGGAATTATATGCATGGAAATTCCCTCAAAGTAAAAAATAAATTTTTTAATGAAGTGGAAGTTTTATGGTCTTGAAATTTAATGATTGTCAATAGTATGTATTGTAGACATTTTACTACACATTTTAAAAATTTGCAATTTTTGTTACATATCTTGGAGTCAAAGTTTCTTTACAGGTTACAAATATTATTGAAGTTTCTTGAAAAGTTAACAGATCCTAGATATTATTCGTACAGGGCATAGTAGTTAAACTCTCTTGCATGAATTTTGATACTATAGGAAGATACATGGAGAAAGAAATACAGAAAGGTAGTTTCATCATTAGATAAAAATGTCTTGAATTAAAACAAGATTTTTTAAATCATGAAGTATTTTAAACATTTTGAAAGGTATTTTAAAAGTGAAGTACAGTCTATAATTTATTGTATTCCCCAAAGTTAATTTTTTTCCAGAAATAGTCAATAACTCTTTCGGGTTCACAGCTGGATGCTAGGTTAGCTGAATGTAAATTTCAAAAGTAACAATTATACTCAGCACTTTAAAGGTATTTCATTGTCTTCTGACATTTTATTGCAATTGAAAAGTCTGCTGTCAGTGGACAGTGAATTGCCTATTAGCTTTTCGGGTTTGCTCTCTTTGGTATTCTATAGTTGGTCTATAGTCTACCTAGAAATGAAATGAATACATGAATGGATAGATCTATGTGTGTTTTAAATCGGAAGATTCTGTTCATTTATCAATTCTGTAAATTTTCGGACATTTGGTTTCCATCTTGCCTCTTCATCTTTCCTTTCTGAAATCCTATTAGCTGAATGTTGAAAACCTTGACTCTTTAAGCTTCCTTGCATTTTTTTTTTGTATTTATTACTTCTTTCTAGTAGTTTACTCAGATTTGTATTTCAAATCACAAATTTGCTCAAGCTGCTTTGTTCTCACCTTTGCTCAGTTTACTTAAACCTACATTTTTTTTTAACTAGTGATAAAATTCTTCATATCTACATGTTCTATTTGTATCCATTTGAAATTTGTGTATTTCATGGTATCTTATATCCTTGGATTTCTTTTTTAAATTTCTTTAAACATTTCAGGCCCCCTTTTTACTTTGTATAATCTTGAATTTACTATTTCAAGTTCCTGGCTGCTAATATTCTTGGTTTTGTATCTGTTGACTACACTCATGCTGGATTATAATTTGTTTTTACAAATTCATTTTTCTCTTGAAACCTGGGTTGTAGGAGAATCTCTATAGAACAGTTTTGCATTTATTTCTGTTTGTCTCAGGGATTCTACCACCAAGGATACATTTTTCTCAGACCATGCAAACTGAGTAAATTTAAATGCCAAATTTGCATGATTCGTGGGTCCATGATTAGGACCCACTAAGCAGGTGCTTTGGGACCTGTTTTTCACTCATCCACTTGGGAAGTCAAAGTCAGTAGGCTCTGTTATTGTCTGAGATATTGGGTGGAATTTTTTCTAGCCGATCCTTTAAATTCTTAGACTTATACATACATATTAGTGCCAACATCCTGCCTTGTACAAGTCAAAATCTCACGCTCGTTATCTGGGGGGCAGGGAACTAAAATCCAATCTATTATATTAGTTGGACAATAGCCCACTCTAGTCAACCTCATTGTCAGTACACCTTATAGTTAAAATTTGTTTTTTAGCATCTGAAGATTTACTTTCTCGTGAATTCTACTGACATTTTAATACTTTTTGTCAATCAAAATGAGCAGTTTGAAACATTTATTGTTAGAGAATATTTATTTTTGTTAGTGCTATGGAATGAATTGTGTCCCCTACTCCCAAATTCATATGTTGAAGCCTGAGCCCCCAGTGTGATGATATTTGGAGATAGGGCCTTTGAGACATAATTAGGTTTAGATGAGGTAATACATGTGTAATCCTCAGACAGGATTAGTGCCTTTATAAGCAGAGATACCAGAAAACTCTGTCTCTCAGCCACATGAGGACACAGGGAGAAGGCAGCTCCTGCGACC
Organism: Rhinopithecus roxellana; assembly: GCF_007565055.1. Lineage (NCBI taxonomy): Eukaryota > Metazoa > Chordata > Mammalia > Primates > Cercopithecidae > Rhinopithecus > Rhinopithecus roxellana. The sequence continues at coordinate 57,929,375 of NC_044553.1, read as the reverse complement.
CAGAATGTGAGCCCTTACAATACCCAACAGTGCTGGGACCCTCATCTCAGACTCCCAGCTTTCAGAACTGTGAAAAAATAAATTTGTTGTTTAAGCCAGCTGGCTGAAGTTATTTTGTTATGGCAGTTTGAAGAGATTAAGACTATCAGCCATCTATCTTTCTGAAATGTTGAGACTCCGACTCCAATCCTTTACTTGTTCAATTAATATAGATGAGTTGTAAGGAAATTAAAAAAAAAAAAAAATATTGCGGCTTTTACCTTTAAATCAACAATAGGGGCCCACTAGTATGAATGCTGCATTTGACTCTCCCTGGATTTAGGTAAACCACAGTATCTGAGCAAGTGACATACATTAAAAAAAAAAAAAAAAAAAAAAAAAAAAAAAAAGTCTACTAATTTACTTGGAACAAACAGTTTAATTCTTGTAAATCCTAAGGGAAAGAATTAAATTCAGAAGAACAGCCAAGAATGGAATGATTTTATTTTGTCAAGGCAACAAGAAAAAGAAAAAGAAACAACAACAAACGGCTTCTATATGCATCCAGAAACCAACTGCTTTGGTTTAAATGTGTCCTCTAAAGTTCATCAGAAACTTAATCCTAACACAGTGTTGAGAGGTGGGACTGTCAAGCAGCAATTAGGTCATGAGAGCTCTGTCACCGCATAATGGATTAATACCTTTATCAAAGGACTGGGTTAGTTATCACATAAGTGATAAAAGGAAAACATTCAGCCCCTCTTTCCTCTCTCTTGCACGTGTTCTTTCACTACATGATGCCTTCTGCCATGCGAGAAGGCCCTCACCAGATACAACCCCTCAGTCTTGAATTTTCCAGCCTCCAGAATCATGAGACAAATTTATATTATTTATAAATCACCCAGTCTGTGGTATTCTGTTATGGCAACAGAAAACAGACGAAGACACCAATCTATTGAAGCCTAACAAAGTAACAACTTCTGTATTGAAAATAAAATATCTTGGGGGGAGTGTGTTTAATAAAAATGGAGCTATAATTATTGTTGTAGCTATAAATTATTACCAAGAGTCCTCTAGCTAATTTGAAGGCTTTAATGTGTCTATAGTTAGAAATGAGACATTTACTGCAATAAACTATGTAGTGCCTGTTGCTCTCTTAAAACAAAGAAATCTGTTGTGTGGCAGTCGTATAACCCTGGAGCATCCTGATGAACTGTAAATAATCCAGGCTCTACTATGTGTGGGGTAAAAAAAAAAAAAAAAAAAAAAAAAAAATAGCTGATATTTAATGTAGAATTGTATTTTAGCCATGTAACCAAAAGCTTTAAAAGCACCTTTTCCTTCTCTTTCAGAGGCTGGTATTAATAAAATTACTTGGTAATTTGGCAGTTGGAAATTGTGACCTCCAGTCAGTGGCTGGGTCACAGATGTCTCCCTCCTTTCCTTTTTAAACACTGATGGGTTCAACAGAGTAAACATTGACTTCATATATAAGCAGAGTCAGAGTATTAGGTTCTAGTCACTTCCATAATGGAAAGTAAGCAGAGCAATTTAATAGTGGGTGTGAAAAGTGGAAGGAGGGGGAACCAGGATCATAGTCAAGCAAATAATGGAATGAATGCCCTATTTAAGTATGCCAGACATACTCGTGTAAAAGAAGCTTGTGGGTCACCAGATACTACAGGAATGGCATACTGGTTTGATCCCATAATTAAAGGAGAAGACGTAAGTCAGGAGCATCTCAGACCAAATGTGTTGTGCTACCATACACTATAATTATTACTCTTACGAGTCTTACTTCAATAGGCACTTTGCACTGATGATATGAAATGCCTCTCCTTTCAGTATCAAAAGTTAAAGAGGAAAGCATATGGCAGATTGGAGAGTCAGCTAATACTCCCTCTAAGACAAAGACTGTGACATCACTCTATTTTGCAAAGCTGAACAAAGCGGGGATTTTTACAAGGTAGCATAAAAAATGTTGATTCTAAAAGTATCCATTACTTTAAGGACATCACATACCAGATGACTTTATGCCAGTCCTTTCCCAAATCAGGCAGTTAGTAATCAAAGAAGAACATGGTTAAACTCCTACCCCCATTAACACTATTACTACATATGTGCACGCACATACAACACACACACTTTTATGTCCAGTGGAAGCACTGACATATTGGTTTTTCTAAAATCTTGTTCCTCAAAACATTTCCAGATATTTTTATGTGGAATACATGATTAGATGTTATTTTTTCTTGTTAATAGTGTCTGGATTTGGTTTGGGGCAGAGTATGCACATTCCTAGGCAATGAAACATGATTTGACTGAAGCCAATCGTAATGGTTCTGTCCCTTTCAAACTGATAGGTATAATTATGTACAAAGTTCAACGAGACCCGAAAGGGAGTCTTCTCTGTAGGCTCCTGGGAAAACACCTTTCCAGGTAAAAGAAAGTAGATACCACAACAGGTGTTACCCCTCCTCTTCCCTACATATTCCTTTCTAGACTTCTTCTAGCTGGAGCCTCTGCAGTTGTGTCTGATAACGAGAGAAAGGTACAATGGGTTGAAGAGATACAGACGCTGACATCACTGAGCTGCTGAGCAATACCAGCCTTAGCTAATCTCTGCTGTTTGTAATATGTGGGAAAAATAAACTGTTTAAACTACAGTTAGCAAATGTTTGTTATTTGCAATCAAATCCACTTTTGACTGATACAAAATATATGGCACTATTTGGTAACTGCCTACTATCTAGCTAGCATTAACAGGCATACAGTATTTTATTTTCACAACCCCAAGGTAAAGATAGCTCACTTCAAATCCCAGGTTTACATATGGGAAAGCTGACATAGACCAAGTAAGAATATTGAGTTACTTTGGGTTACTCAGTTGGAACATGGCAGAAACAGACTTGCAGATGTGGCTTATGTCATTCTTTTTTTAGTCATTCGTTCACTTATTTGAAAGACTTTTGAGGACTTCTAAAGGCAGAAACATCTGTGTACCAGAAATATGAATATTAGTAATTAGTCTGTGCTCTTAAGGACTTCACAGTCTACTGAGTTCATAGTCTTTCAATTCTTAGTTCAGTTGTCTCTTAATTTTATCAGTCTGACTTTTTGTTCATTGCCATAGTTGTGTGAGCTATCTTTTTAAATCAAAGTGCAGGTGATCTCAAGGACATTTATCTAAACAAGAGATGTATCTTTTATTCACTGCTAGGACACGGAAATAAATTTCTAACATAATTTCAAAGCCAGAATTTTCTAAACAGCTCACCTTCCTTTTAATAAAGGCTAACCTGCTAATTTTTCACTCTAACACTTCCCTTGGATGGCTATTGCACTGAGCTAGTGTGAGGCAGTCACAGGTCTAAATCTCAAAAATCACATTGCATAGTGACATATCATAGGTTATAATCCAAGAGAAGGACTGAACACAGAGGTGGAGGAATATAGGCCAAAAATATGCCACAAAATCCAGAAAGATGCTGGGCTCAAATGCTGATTTAAATAAAGGGTCAAAACATTGTACCAAATTCACCGAGGTCTGGAAAATAAGGATATGCTAATGAAAGTGCCTGTAATATGTAGAAAGAGCACGTAAAATGAATTATGCCAAGAGTCAAAGGACTAATTATAATAAATGTTTCAATCAATAATTTAAGCTATTGTCAAAGCAATTAACTAAAAATAGATTTTTGAAAATTATGTGCTTAGAAATATGCTAAGAGCTATAGAGAAGAGCAGGACATAAAAGAATTATAAAACATTGCCTTTTTGGTCAATTAAGTTAGAGTTCAGTTGGAGATGCAAGTGGGGCAGCAATGCACATGGAAAAACTTAGACAACATTCCAGTGGCACAGAATGCAATGCCAGGAGATAAGATGCAAAAAGATATTTCAGAACTGCAAAAGCATGATGTATGATGCAAAGAGTCTGGGATTGGAATCTGATGACTTGACTGAAGTTCAGCTCTACAAACCTACAACCTTTATAGTCAAAAGGTCACTTTAACCCCTGCTTTTTGAGGAAGACATAATTTAAGAATGCAAAATAAGAAAATACATAAGACTTTTTGAATTGCTAAATATTAGATATACATTATATGTTATTTTCACTGGAGGCTAGAGGAAGAATGTTTTATAGAAAAAAGAAAAATATAAAGAAAATAAAAAAGAGAGAGAGAGAGAAAGGATTTACATACCCCAGAAAGTGAGAGTAATGCTTCCTGAGAAAATCTGAGCAAAGATGAAGGATACAGACAGAAGTCCTGAGCTCTAATTTTAACTGTGTCCCTTAATAGCTCATTGAACCTCCTTTTCTCATCCACAAATCAGGAAGAAAACACTGTCTCTTCGGCATCTCCTATAAGTCTTGAGGATGAAATAAAATCACAAACATGAAATTGCTCTGCAAATTCATGTTCTTTTGGCTGTAAGGATTGCAGTCTGGCTGGAGCAAAGGTGTTAGCTGAAGGTTAAATGAAATAAACGGATGATACAAAACCAGGTAACTATTTCTAGGTAAAGAAATGCTATGTTGTGTCCCTGCCATAAAGTGATATCAATATGAGAGCCTGAGTTGCCCAGCCTGAACCACAATCCAATGGAACTCAACTACTATGAATGGAAAAAGAGTCCCCTAGCAATGAAGTGAGATACATAGTTCAATGTCTTAAATTATGCAAATTACACAGGTCAAAAGAGAGATAAGCACAGATACTGAACTTTTCCTGCTACCCAGTGACAGCTCTGCAATGGATCTACTGCCCCAGGTGCAGGCAATAAGAAGGTGCATTGTTCACACCTTCTAGAATGGACTAAAAGACTGTATGCTTTTTTCATTATCAATATGCTCCAGCAACTCTAAGCAATGTCGGTGATGAAATACTCCTTTGCAAAAAAGTATCTTGTTGGTCTCATTTCTAAATTACTGAGATTACTGTCGACTTTTAATATTCTAGTATGTGACCTTCAAATCAGCATCCTTCTTTAATAAAATCTATATGTTCTTTAATAAATGCCATATTCTACATGAAATTTGAAGAATTACCAGTTCATAAGATGTTTGTAATGACTCAACATCCTTTGAGTTTGCCTCTCCAAATGCTGTTCTACATATTCCTGAATTTAAACACTAAATATACAACGATTGCACATGATTGTAAAAATAAAGAAAAATTACATGTTCATTTTGTCATTCTAAGTAACTACTTGAAGTTCACGTTTAAAATTTCCAAGAATGAAACAATGGAAACTACACATCGTTAAGAAGCATCTATTTTGGGTCATACATGAAATACTCTATTGAATTTTCATTAACATTTTTCAAGTTGAAATTTTATTTTTAATTGTTCATTTTAAAAATAAAGGATAAATCAAATTAATGATTATCACTGATTATTAGAAGATCAGTGCTAAAGATACCATTATATAGAAGGGAAGGATGTTAAAAATCAATCCACTCTGAGGATTAAATACTCCAAGTACACCAGAGGGAAGGAAAATTCAACAACCCCTAGGCACTGTTCTTTGAAAGAAGGTTAGTGCTTTGAGTGTACTGCTGGCTGTGCTACTGGACAATCTGCACATTTTAATTCACCACAGCTCTACACCAGGCCATGCCCTAAGAGGGGAAATGCATTCTCTGATACATTGCATTGCTCTGAGGCATATCTTCCCTCCATCCACTTAAGACAAAATCTACGACATTGGAAAACCCTTCAACACCCCATTTATGCTGTGATCAGAAAACACAGTGCAGTATTGAAAGATTGCTTTTGAGATGTGATATAGAACTTATTTTGTTTGGAAGCTATAATTGTGAGGCTTCACCCAGAAATATAGGTGTAACTATGCTATCTAAGCTCAGAATCTCACTGTTGTCACACGTTGTTGTGGACAAGAACTGCCTGGAATGTGTGTTTAAAAATACAGATTCCTAAAGCGCAGCCCCAAGGATTCCAGTTTAGATCTGGGGTAAAGTCTGAAATCTGTGTTTTAAATGAGCAGAGCAATGATGTCATCTAGGTTATTCTTGGGCCAAGCTTTAATAAGTATTTAGAAACTGAAATGTTCTCTGAAAAGTAGAATGATTTTTAGGATTTTTTTTTCTGTTGTCTGTTAAGACTTTTAATTCAGCAAGTCAGCATTTTTGCACGAAGGATAAACAAACATATAAATGCATAAATTACGTGTATCCCCCCGCCCCCCAGAAAATAAGAGGTCAGAACAAGCATGGTAGACAAGAAAAGTTTCTGTTGAGAGATATAATTCGGAGAAAAGCACCTGGAATAGTGACATGGTCTGAAAGTACCTTGCCAGATTCAAAGGAAGAAGAGATCATTTTATTTGGAATTTATAGATTCTGGCCTTAAATTCAACTTCTAAGAGGTTTTAACGTAGTTATAAACAAGAAATCTCATTTTTTTCCTTAGAAATCTTCTCAAATTTTACTTTTACTAGTAAGGATTTTATATTTGGTCAACACTTTCATTCATAATTATCTATAAGGCCCCCATTAGGTTTCAGGAATAGATAAGCTGTCAATTGACCTTATGGAGCTTTTAGACTAGTTGCAGACAGGGACAGCTAAGGGAGTAGAGGCCCACCCAGGACGGTGCTTTGCAGACACCAAGCACCCCAGATTTTTACCACTATGCATTTCTGGAGTTGCCTTTTGATGGTTCAGGCCTCCCTGTGGTTTAGCATGATGTGGGGAGGCCATATGTTTGTGTGTACACACATGATCATACATGCTGGTAAGATGTACTAGACACATGTTTCCCAAGGGGTAACATCTCTCAATAAAATAACGTTGCCATCTGAACTGAGGCCCTGAAGGAAGTATCCTAGTCAGATTGAATATACAAGAGGATATGCCAGAAGAAGGATGAGCTGGGAGAGAAATTTTTTCTTATGCAGATATAAGTCCCACTTAGGTCCTGTAGCAGCTTCTCATTATTACCTACCTGGGCCTGGTGGAATGTAACAACCTGCCTCAACCGTTGGACAGATTTGTGAAAAATGTCTATTAGATATCCTTTTCCTTCTTGTCACTTATCATTTTGCCACAATAGACAGACGATGCTGTTTCTGCCATGGGCCTCTCCCCAGCTTAGGTACCAGGAAAGCAAGGAGACCACCTTGTTCTTATATTAAGTATAAGCCCCAAGGGTGATGTACACAACACACTGTATTCTTTAGAGTTGTTTCAAATGAAACAAAAATGTGTGTGTTGGTTAGTGGTTTTAAGACACTCCATTTCTGAAAACAGAGATAATAACAAGCAACCAAAGAAAGGTTCCCAAAAGCAAATACTCTTTTTTTTTTTCTTCCTTTAATAGAGCCCATTCTCCTCCTGAGGGAGCCCTTTCCTGCTCAGCTGTCTTTGAGCCTTCAGGGGAGTTTTCCTCCTGGTAATTCCTCAGAGCCTAAGAGGTCTGTTCCTGGCCCACTGGGTTTTTCTGAGGGCTGATGTATTCCTCTCTTCTAGATTTATCCTCCTCATTTGTTCCTTCCATCTCCAGTGGCCAGAAAAATCAGATTTGCTGGGAATATCCGGGATTCCAGAGAGCGTTGATGTGGGGAAAGGAAGGGCACTGTGATCTCACAGAAACCCTCCTCTGTACAGTAAGTACAGGGTCACTCTGCCTTACTGTCTCCCAGAAATTTCCTACCAACTTCACAGCAGCAGTTCCTGCCAAGTTAGTAAATATGACAGTATTTCATTACTAAATTAAATCATCAATTCCTCCCAAACTCTAGTTTCTGAAGATTCTGACATTGATATTTCACTTTTACAAATTATTTGAGAAAAAGCATTTAAATTCTAAGCATACAAACATGACAAAAAGGGCATAGCTACAAAATATCCCTCTCCGGGCATTACAGTCTGCCCCAGCTGCCCCCTCCTCATCCATTGAGGTGCGTAGAAAAGAGGCAGAAATTGCCCATAATCACGCTATGCCTTTCTACTGTACATCCAATATGTGCTGTCATTATTTCAGTTTTGGAAGCTTCATGGCAGCATTGCCAGTGAAGATAATAGGGCCTATTATTTTCAATGAGCTCCATCAGGAGGTTTCAATGGGGCTGCTATCACTCGAACAAAGACACATTGGGAAGCAACCCTGCTTTCTTGTCATCAAAATGGCTGTAAGTTTGTGTGAAGCTAAAGAAGACCCCTTTTCCTTTTCAGCCCTGTTGGATTTGAAAGGTCCGAGAAAGGCAGTTTCGAAAGAAATAAGCCTGACTCCTTGCCTGGCTAGATGTATAGATGAGCAGCTTTCGTTTCATAGAATCGATAAGTTCAGCAAAGTAAAGCCTGCCTACCATTGATTTCCTATTTACAGCCAGAAATACCTTTCTGGAAAAATATCTTCAGATAAAAACAATAGAAAAAGCAAATAAAAAACCGAAAATCCTGCCAGCAAAAAAGTCATTTAGTGGTGGTTATGTTTAAGGCAAATTAAGTGATTCTTCACCATTTGTTGGCTCAGACTTGAAATCTCTTTTCTCCCACCTTCTTGCCTAAACTTGAGTTTATCCTTGTCTTTACATCCACAGCAACTAAGACTCCATCCCAAGGCTCCTTTCATCTGTGTATTACAGTGTCTTAATACTCACCTTTTCTGAGACCACCATGACAAGATTACTAGTTTTACCCTTCCTAATAGTGGGCAATTTCAGGATTGCTATAATGTATTTTTGTGAGTTTGTTAAGTAAAAAATAAACTCAATAAAATATTTCAACTCTTGAATACTTATGTAAATGTTTATAAGTATGTTACACACTTATTTAATTCTCATAACAGCCCATGAGAGAGTGCCATCATTATCCCCATTCACAGAGGAGGGTATCCTTGAGGTCTAGAAAGGTGACTTGTTGAAAGTCACTCACAGAACAAGCACCAGAACAGGAGTTAAATTCTATAATCTCATTCTAGGGTCCATAAAACATATAGGCGTTTTCAAAAATTCAGCTGTTGTAGAGTTGTTTGAAATACCTATTTTACTTTTGTTTGCTGTATATTTCTTACCACCTCCCCACCTATTCCTTTTCCCTAAATTTCTCCATACATGTGGTTAATAGAGTCCGGGTCCATTTCCTCACGTTTACCAGGATAGAAAGCAGAAATAACTTCACAATTGCTGTCTCTGGTGTTTTTAAGTTTCTAAATTCCATTAGATGAATTACTTTAGATGCTTCTATGTCAAAAATGTAAAAATGGAGGCAGTGCATTTGAGAGGAGAAGAATAAAAGATAAGATGTTTGTGGATCTGCATGTTTTGTACAGAAATGAGCAGTGTCTCAGGAAAGCACTCCTGGCAGGATGATTTTTGTTGTGTTCAAAAGCCCTGTGGATGCCATATCATAATTTGCAGACTGTCTAGTCTTCACTGCAGTGAGGTCCATCCAAAGCCAGAAGCCAAGGCTTCAACGGTTCTACCTTCACATCAGCTGCAGAGAAGCACTGACCTTCTCTGGCAGGCCCCAAATCCCACTAAGTTCCAGTGGATGCGGTGCCCTTCTGTGCCTGCTGGCCTAGCTTAACCCTCTCCAATTTATCTCTACTCTGCAACATTAAAGAATGCCTGTAATCCCACGAGGAGAGATAACGGAAGAAGGGGTAGTACTGAATAGAGCCAACTTAAATTTCCCTGTCCTGGGACAGTGGTTGGATACAGCTGTATTATACCAGGTTCATCTTCTGCTGTGTTTGAAATAAGTACAATCAGGTTTTGACTCTAGGCAGGAAAGGATGCTACACAGCTAGTCTCACCACTTCAGTTGTCTCTCTAACAAATATAAAGTACTGCAAAGTTAACTGACTCTTAAAAATGGTATTATCTATGAAGAATGATTGGAAAAGTTTGGAATGACCGTGGTAGGATAGCGAAAGATCAAGGTTTTCCCAATGCCACTTGGCTTCGGGTTTACATGTGAGGCTAAAGGGCACAGACAGGAAAAAGGGTTTTATTGATCAGTGTGTACAATATGCATAGTTAATTCTGGATAAAGTTATATTTGTTTACTTATTATCTAATTCAAAAAAAGACATTTCAATATCTGAGTCTAGCAAAAATAACTTCCACAATGTATAAATATGCCCCAAATTACTTTGTACTTTTAACTAGCCTTATCCCCACCGATATTCTAGTCACCATTTCATCCAGTAATTCTCATCTGCTTTTAAGAACCAATAATGCCTACATGTTTAAAAACTTATTTTTAGGAGAAAACATATTACAGTCCCCAAACTCCTTTCATATCCAACAGTCAGGTTACTTCTGATGTCAACTTTTTGGGAAAATAGGTAAGTGCATAACAACTTTACAGGTCAGAAGTCACTGACTTGTCCACAAGCCAGAAAGATGTCACAACCCAGAAAGATGTCACAACCCTGGAGTCTGTGCTGTTATTCATAGTTTAAGCATTTGTTATACCACTGGACTCTAAATTTCTTAACATTTAGAGTCTTTTTTAACATTTTCTAAGCACAGTTTAAACACAGTGCATGGAATATAGTGTGTGATTAATAAATGCTTCTTGATGAATGATCAAATATTCAGCTAAGGGCAAGCTAGACAACAGAGAATATGAGTGAGATCCTAACTCATCTCCATTACCAGCTGGTTACATTAGTTTGTTGTAGTGGTAGGAGAAAATGATACTTAGTTAACAACTACTTGTCCTGTTCTTTCTCAACAGTATTTTGTATAAGCCTGGCAGTATTCTAAATATTTTTAAAATATGATTATTTAATCCTCCTAATGACCCCATGAGATATTGTTAATATTAGTATTATCTCCCTATTTTATAGATGAGAAAACTAAGGCATATGAGAAGATGATCTGCCCAAGGTCACATTATGAGCTTATCAACAAGAATCCTTAGGTGATTTTTCACAGAAATTATCATTATGTCATGTTATACTTGTACAGATAGTTTAGGTTGATGAAAAATTATGAGTGAACTGGTTAATTATCTATGATTGAAATTAAGTCTAAATATATCTGTTTTAGACAGATTCTCTACTTGTCAATAAATTTCTCTGCTGTAAAATAGCTTGGCTGGGATGAGGCTGGAGGGATTCCAGGTTAAGTGTTTTAGGCTACAGATTTAAGGTAAATGTTTATGAATCATGATTTGCTCTAGCAGTCTACATCAACAGCTTACTTAGATATAGTTATTCATAAGTCACTCTCAATTATTAACAACCTAAGCAAGCTATATTAAAATACAATCTTCCAAGGCTTTTATCACACACCAGCCCACCTAATTCAGCCTGTCAATATCAATGTATGTGGATAAAACTTTGCAAATCATATGTTAAAAGGTGGCATGACAACAGTTAATGCAAAAAGGATCTGGGCTTATTCGTTAGCCACACGTTCAATGATGCCAAGATTATGACAAAATGTTTAAAAGATAATGCCATTTTATAATAAACGATAGCTGTGCAATGTCTGGTTGGGGTGATGAGTCTATATTTAAAGTGTGGGTTTCAATTTAAGAGCCTATTTTTAAATCAGAAAAAATGACAGATTTAGATTACTCACCAAAAGTATGTTAAGGAAGACAAGGATATTTCTAAATTGAAGCAATTAAAGGGGTGGGAGAGGTTTGGTCTGAAAAACTAAATGATCTAGAAAGCTCAAAACAGTGTCTTCAAATATTTGAAAGAGCTTCTGTGGTGAGGGATAAATATTTTCACTTCAGATTCCTGCTTTTCTTTTCTGAAATACACCTTCATCTCTCCATACCACTGCCTCTGACCTAAAATGCCTCCTTATTGAAATAATTTTCTAATTAGTGTCTTTGCATCTCATATTTCTCCCACATAAACCCTTCAGAACACACCAGAATTATCTTTCCCAAACAAACCTTACTGTGACATTTCTGGGCTTAAAAACCTCCCAATGGCTCCTTAATGCACACAGAGTAAGCGTGAACTCTCTCAGCCTTACTAGGTTTAAGATTAAAATTTACATTTATATCCTGATACATCTCTCCTGTCCCAATCCCCCAACCATCAACCTTTCCTCAAGTCTATCCTTAGGTTTCTTAGAACAAATTACTCTCAAAGACTTTATACTTTCAAACCTGTATTCCTTTAAGCTATTATTTCTCTCTGTCAGCAATTCACCACCCCACATCCCACTTCCAACTGATGAGATTCTGTTCATCCTTTAGAACCAGCTAAAATATATCATCTCTTCTATGAGCCCTGCTCACCCACAGCAGTCAGAATTTAGGGCTTCTTCAGCATACCATTCGCCCTTTGTACTTCATCACTAGATTATTGTTATTCGTGTGCAAGTCTTTCCACTTGACCAAACCTTCAACTTACAAAACTGATGTCTTCACAACCTATGACAAGTTTTAGGTCAAGATAATTAATTTTTCTTGAGTCAAGGAATGAGGATAACACATGGAAAGACAATACTTGTGAGCTCAGTAAAATAATATAAATTATGATATTTATAATAAAAGCTACCATTTTGAACCACTTACAAGGTACAAGAACCAAGCAATACTACACACACACACACACCCCAGCTTGACCCACACAGCCCTAGGCAGTAGGTTATTTACATACAACAAATCTGACAGACCAGATGGCTTGCCCAAGGTCATACAACTAATAAATGATAAAACTGTGATTTGAAAACAAGTCTGTCTGACTCTACAGTTCACTCCCCAAATGACACACAAAACTGCCTCTTTAAACCTCCTAAGAATGGGAAGCATCCAGCTGATTCTGTGGCTTCCTCATGAGGTTTGTTTCTGATGGCTGAAAGTGAGTGTTTCTCAGACGTAATTTAGAATGATCACTCTTCGGAAGACTGGACTCTACACAGATATGGCACTGAAGGAGGCATGGCTTAGAAGGGGCACTACCCAGCCACCATCTCTCATAATCTCCCTCAGAACCTTCCTAGACACTTTGAACATTTGCATTATTTAAATAAAACTATTGTGCAGGCTTACATAGGAGATACTGTAGGTTCAGCTTAGACCACTGTAATAGAATATTGCAATTAACTGAGTCATAGAAGCTTTTTGGTATTACAGCATATATAAAAGCTATGTTTACACTATTGTGGAGTCTATTAAGTGTGCAAAAATATCGTGTCTAAGAATGCATACATCTTAATTTTAAAATACTTTATTGCTAAAAATGCAAATGATCATCGGAGCCTTCAGTAAGTCACAGTCTTTTTGCTAGTGGAGTGTCTTGCCTCAGTATTGATGGCAGCTGACTGATCTGGGTGGTGACTGCTGAAAGTTGGGGTGGCTGTAGCAGTTTCTTAAAATAAGGTAACACAGTTTGCAGCATTAACTGACTATTCCTTTCAGAAAAGATTTCTCTGTAGCATGCAATGCTATTTGATAGCATTTACCCACAGTAGAACTTCTTTCAAACTTAGAGTCAATCATCTCAAACCCTGCTGTTAATCAGCTAAGTATATGTAATATTCTAAATCTTTTGTTTCATTTCAATAATTTTACAGCACCTTCAGCAGGAAAACTTCATCTCAAGAAATTGCTTTGCTCATCCATAGGAGGCAACTCCTCATGCATTCAAGTTTGATCATGAGATTGCAGCAATTCAGTCACATTCTCAGGTTTCATTTCTAATTCCACTTCTCACCATTTCTACAACATCTGCAGTTCCTTCCTCTACTGAAGTCTTAAATCCCTCAAAGTCATCCATGAAGGTTAGAATTAACTTCTTCCCAACCCCTGTTAATGTTGATATTTTCACTTTCTCCCATGAATCACAAATGTTCTTAATGACATCTAGAGCTCTTTCCAGAAGGTTTTATTTTTAATTTACTTTGCCCAGATCCATCAGAGGTATCACTATCTAAGGCAATTATAGCCTTACAAAATACATGTCTTAAATAATAAGAAACATCCATTCTGCACCCCATGAATCAGTTATTTTTCTTTCAAGTCTTATTATTTAAGAAATATGTTGTTTAAAGCTATAGCTTCCTTAGATAGTAAAAACATTAATCTCTTTGTACATCTCCATCAATGCTCTTGGGTGACCCATCGTACTGTCAATGAGCAGTAATATTTTGAAAGAAATCTTTTCTTCTGAGTAATAGGTGTCAATTGTGGGCTTAAAATATTCAGTAAACCATGTTATAAACAGATTTGCTGTCATCCAGGTTTTGTTGTTCCATTTGTAGAGGACAGGCAGAGTAGATTCAGAATCATTCTTAAGGGCCCTAGGATTTTCAGAATGGTAAATGAATGATGGCTTCAACTTAAAGTCACCAGCTACATTAGCCTCTGACAAGTGAATCAGCTTGCCTTTGAAGCTTTGAAGCCAAGCACCGACTTCTCTTCTCTAGCTATGGATGTCTTAGATGGCATCAGTAAAAGGCTATTGTGCCTACAATGAAAATCTTTTGTTACATCTTGCATTTTTATCTTATGGAGACAGCTTCTTTTCTGAAACCTCATGAACCAACCTCTGCTCACTTCAAAATTTATTTTGCAGCTTCTTGACCTCTCTCAGCCTTCACAGAATTGAAGAGTTAGGGCCTTCACCTGGTTAGGCTTGGGCAGTTGGAAATTTTGTGGCTGTTTTTTCTATCTGGACCACTAAAACTTTCTCCACTGAAAGTTATTTCTCCACTGAAACTTATTTCAGCAATAAGGCTGTTTCACTTTCTTATCATTTATGTGTTCACTGGAATAGCACTTTATTTCAAAGAATTTTCCTTTGCATTCATTACTTAGGTAATTTCTTAGAGCAAGAGGCCTAGCTTTCAGTCTATCTCAGCTTTCAACATGCCTTCCTTCCTTACTATGCTTAATTATTTCTAGCTTTTGATTTAAAGTGAAAGAAATACGAGTCTTCCTTTCACTTGAACACTTAGAAGCCATTGTAGGATTATTAATTGGCCTAATTTCAGTATCATACGTCAGGGAATAGGGAGGCCCAAAGACAGGGAGAGAGATGGGGAAATGGCCAGTTGTTGGAACAGTCAGAATACACACAACATTTATCCATTAAGTTCACCTTCTTTATGGGTGTGGTTTGTTGTGCTCCAAAACAACTATAATAACAACATCAAAGATCACTGATTACAGATAACCATAGCAGATGTAATAATAAAGTTCGAATTATTGCAATAATTACCAAATGTGACACAGACACAGAGTGAGCATGTGCTGTTGGAAAAATGGCAGCGCTAATAAAATTGCTCGATGCAGGGTTGCCACAAACATTCAATTTGTAAAAGATGCAATATCTGTAAAGTGCAAAAAAGCAAGATGAATGCCCCAAGCTCCTCCTGTTGAGAAATTTGGGAGCTGCTACTGACTACACAGGTCCTAAGGAAGCCTTCACATCTAGCATGCATTGAAAAACAATCTCAATAGGAAGGGCAGAGATGTAGAGAGTATTAATTTTTAGATCCTCTGCTTTATGTTCATTATGTACATTGTGTGTCACTCTCTTCTCACCCTCCACAGAGCTTTCTTTCTAGATCTGCCATGGACTTCTTTAAGTTATTAGGACCAGAGGCGTTTACTTGTATCTTGACTATTTAAAAGCCTAAGAAACATTCTGAAGTCGTTTACTAAACTCTTGCTCTCCATTTACTACTCTCCCTACCAGGGGATATAAGCAAGGAGAAGTTTAATGCATTTATCTTTCCTCTCTGATCGCATCTTGCCATCTGTGGCGCAGCCAAGAGGACCATAGAGGACTGTATCTGTAATGATTTTGCTTTAATATTCTGGATGCTACTATATATACCAAACAGACTTACGAGGCAACTGAAGCCTGGGGTCTAGATGGGTAAATTCAGCTCAGTTACCTTGCTTTAGATGACTTGCCTGAAGTAGAACGTACTAAAGTTGCAGGTTTGTACGTGACATCTTTTAAAATAGCTCTATATGTGCAGCCGGCTCTGTTCAAAAAATGGAACGTCAAAGGTGACTCAGCCTAGCTGAGGAAAGAAGTTTAATTCAGACCATAATTTGCTTTCCTTTATTTGCACACTGCAGTTCTGGGGAATAAAAGCCATTATGGAATCAAAGGACAATTTGCTTTTTGTGGTTGTTGTTGTTCTGCACTGAATTTTTAAAGGCCTTTTTTTTTTTTTTTTTAAAGAACATAAACAGATGAAAGATACCAGATTCAGTGCAGCTTAAAACTAAGTACCTTGAGCTCTTTTCCATGATAAACAGAAACCAATCTTGGCTCTCTGCCCCCAAGTGCAGTGCTGCTGCATGTACTCAGTGAGACAGATTCTCTTCCTTCTCTGGGGGAAGGAAGTCCAGTCAGACATGGGCAATGATTCTCAGAGAAATGAGTATCTTAAAAGATATTCAATTATAAATGTTTCAGTATTCTCCCTCCCTTCTCTCCTCCAAAGCTAAATCTCTTGCTGCCTTTTACTTCTCTCTCTCCAAACTTTTAAGGGCAATTTTGAGTCTATCAGAGAAGTCCCTGAACTTGTCTATGCATCCTGTGAAGTGAGAAGAGTATCATCGGGATGGTGATATCAGGGGAACATATATCTACACCAAAAGGAAAATAAAAGAGATGACTTAATAGATTGAGGGAGACAACAAAGATTCAAGGGCTGTATAAAATGTGATTTTTTTTTTTTTTTTTTTTTTTTTTTTTTTTTTTTTTGAGACGGAGTCTCACTCTGTAGCCCAGGATGGAGTGCAGTGGTGCGATCTCGGCTCATTGCAACCTCCGTCTCCCGGGTTCAGGTGATTCTCCTGCCTCTATCTCCTCAGTACCTGGGATTACAGGTGTGCACCACCATGCCCAGCTAATTTTTCTGTTTTTAGGAGAGAAGGGGGTTTCACCATGTTGGTCAGGCTGGTCTCGAACTCCTGACCTTATGATCCGCCCACCTTGGCCTCCCAAAGTGCTGGGATTACAGGAGTGAGCCACCATGCCCAGCCTGAAATTTGCTTTTTAAAGATTTTTGTTGTTGAAAATGGATTATAAAGTATGGACCCATTGGCTTTGGAGGCAGTGGCAGAGTGTGAGGATATTGATATGAATTATCTATTAAATCCTTTAGACCTTCTTCAAGAAATGTCAGTAAGAGATGAGGGGCCTGGCGCGGTTGCTCAAGCCTGTAATCCCAGCCCTTTGGGAGACCGAGACGGGCAGATCACAAGGTCAGGAGATCGAGACCATCCTGGCTAACATGGTGAAACCCCGTCTCTACTAAAAAATACAAAAAACTAGCCGGGCGAGGTGGCGGGCGCCTGTAGTCCCAGCTACTCAGGAAGCTGAGGCAGGAGAATGGCGTAAACCCGGGAGGCGGAGCTTGCAGTGAGCTGAGATCCGGCCACTGCACTCCAGCCCAGGCGACAGAGCGAGACTCCGTCTCAAAAAAACAAAACAAAACAAAACAAAACAAAAAAGAGATGAGGTTGCTTTTAATTACTTTTTGATTGTTAGTCTACTTCTCTGAATGTGACACTGCAGACACTGCACAGAGAATAGACAATGTCAGTTCCCATTTTATAATAGAAATTAAAGAAGAAACTAAGTCTAAACTAGGAGGAAGAAAGCAAGTCTCTATGGTATTTCTTGAATCAAAGATGCTGCATGTATCTCCAAAAAACCTGCGAAACCTTGACCATGGAGGAATTCCCGAGGAGAATGCTGACCTGGAACATGGCGAAGGCCTTGGAAAAGTTCTGTGTACCAAGCACCTATCTTTACAACATCAGGACTCTCTCCTGGCCACTGGGTAGCAGGATTCATCACTACCATTAAGAGATCCCTTGCTGTAGTCAGGAACAAAAGATAAGAACAATTAATGATACATCAGGCATCTACCAAGGTCCCAGCACTGGGGTACAGATATGCACAGTGTAAAGTTCTTACAGATGCAACCACTCAGGAAGCTTACAACCTGGCTAAGGAGTCATGCTTACACACAGGGCACAGCTGTGGACTAGAAAGTGCTAGAAGAGTCAGGAAAGACACATTCAGTGCACATCTTAGGAATGGCTTCTTATCTACCCCTAAACCAGTCTCGAAGTATGTCTCAGCGCAGAAGTTGCAATTGCTTGGGAGTTACCCATCACTCTGGGTTGGGGTTGATGGCCTGTCAGAAGTGGAGACTGACTTCCCTGTTCCTGGTCAGGGTCCCATATTTTCACTCTGCTCTGAGCACTGAAAATTGTTTAGTTGGCTCTGATGATGGGTAATGTTCATATAAGAAAAATGGAGTAAGAGAGAGGATTGCAGGCAGCAAAAATGCATGGGACTTGGCATGGTAAGAAGAGGAATTACTTCTTCTCTTTGTATTTACAAAGATTCATAAGTGCTCTCAGCTCAAGATAAGAGATCATAAAAACATAATTGTTTCCTATATAATTACACTGTTGATTGACTCTCCAGAAACTACTTGTGATTATTTTCACCCTTGCATCATTCTACCATAAATGCTGGAAAGAGCAAAACCTCAATTTCTCATTCTACCTTTCTGCCAGGATTAGGCTTGTGACAGTTGTGGCCAACAAGATATCATTAGTAGTCCCTGAGGTTTGCTTTACCTCCCAAATAAAAAAGCAAAATTCACGATTAGGGCTTAGTCCACCCTTCTTCTTGCCAAAAATGCTGATATACGTGTTCCTCTCCCTTGAGACAGGAAACATAAGGGCCCAGGAATGGATAATAAAGATAGAACTGAGAGAAGGGAACAACTTTAGTTCCTGATGACATCACTGAACCACCATGACAGTTCTGAGTTTCTTCGAACTTCCTGCTTTGTGAGACAAATAAAACTTTAAGTCACAGTAATGTCTGTTATTTGCCACCTAGTGAATTTATAATAGAAACTCAACAGGAATGCTACTTATTCCCTTGCTCAGGTCAATGAGTTATCATCCCACAGGGGAAAATCTAGTTCTTTAGGTTCCCATGGCTCCTTCTGTAGCCCACAGGGTCTCCCTGAAATTAGAGCATAGCTTCCCCTTTTCACAGGAGATACATAATACTCAAAGTCCATATTGATTGCCAGCTGTTTCCAAAGGTACGTCCCACAGTCTATGAAATTATAAAATTATATTTAGCCCCAAATGGGCCCTAGATTCTTTCAAAGTCAAGCTTATATTTTAAGCTAATAGAAAAAGACATACCATATATTAATTTTCACAGTAAATAGGGTGATAGACCATGGAACAAGTATATTAATTTATGACTGAATCTATGTGATTTTAAAACAGTTGGTTTATAAATACCAAAATTATTCAAGCTACTCTCGATTAATACAAGTAAAAATCAACTTAAATATTTTCTAAATTCTCTCTACATATAGTCAAATATATATATAGTCAAAGCAGTTTAGAATATTTTGACCATATTGAATATATTAATACCCAAAAGTTCCTATTTTTATCTGTATTTCTTACCTATTTCAGATATTTTTGAAATATATTTCTGTATTATGAGATGTTGTGATGTTTAATCATAATTTTTTCTTGGGTGGCGGGGGACAACTGATCTGTCTCAGGATAAATTCAGCTCACTTGGGATGCAAATTTTGTGTCTTCAGCCACTACTTAAGAACATCCATTGTTTATTTACCAAGAATTTTGTAGGTCAGCAATTTCAGGATTGGTTTAGCAGCTCGGTGATGAGATAAAGGACACTGGCTCTTTCCATTGGTCGGATCCTCTATCCTGCTTGTGTTCACCATCATCCTTATGTTTGTCACCTCGTGGTCACATTATGGCTGCCACAGCTCCAGGCATACCATCTTTACCCAATAGTATCCAAACAGGAAGAGGAGAGGAGAGCCAAAAAGACATGCTACTTATTCAATCCTCTTTCACTAGAGAGGATTAGTTTCTAGATGCCCTCAACTTCCTCTTTAGGAAATCATACCAGGATAATCTCTGCAAAGGGTAGGATGACACAAGAAGTGTCATTATTGGTCTAGACTAATCATGACACACCCCTTGGATTAGCTACATTGCCATATAGATTCTGCTAGCAAGGAAAACATGTTCAAGGCCAACCAGATAGCCAGTTACAAAGCTATAGGACCAGCAATGGGTCCTTCATTCCCTGATCATTGGAATGTTATTATCCTCTACCATATTCTTGTATCTTCACCAGAAGTTAAATGTCAATAATAAATTGTTATATAAGCCTGTAATCTATATTTTATAATGAGATTGTATTCACCTTAACCATAGCAACTCTAAAGATTTTAGATAGGTATCAAAATGCAAAGCCATATAATAAATGGTATATTTTCATTTACTTGTTTATTCAATAAAACTTTACTTAATAGTTACTATATGCAAAACTTTATCTAGGTATTTAATATTTATCAGGATAAAATTAGATGACGAGTCCTGTCCCTAATGTACTACTTGGGGGAATAAATAATAAACGTTAATGAGTATTAAGTCCCTCTCTGTGGGAGGATTACACTTTCTACATTTCTTACCTCTAGCTTGGTCGTATTATTTGCTTTAGTTAATGAAATGTCAGTGGAAGTAATGGATGCTACTTCCAAGAAGAAGCTTCTGCTCTTTTCTATCAGGAGAAAGGCAATTCAGCCTGGAATACTCAGAATGAAGACAACACTGAAGTCAAGTCTATGGAAATAAAATGTTTTTGTAAGTGATTGAGGTCATTTGTTACCATAGCATGATAGAGTAAGCTGGTTAATACTGTAAATTATATAGAGAGAGGATATAGACACTAAGTATTGTGAAAAGAAAATCAGTTGTGCAAAATACGGAGGAGAGTAGTAATGTAGGGTTATATTCAGGTAGCCGCATTAAATAGGACAGTCACAGTAGACCTCACTGAGGAGATGAAATTTGAATTTGCATTCTGGAAAAAATGTGAGGAAACTTTTTTCAAGAGACTATCTGAGGAAGGACTATTCCAGGTAGAAGGGCTAGCTGGAGGAAAGACCCTCAGATGAGAAGATGCTTACAATATTTTGGGGAATATCAAGAAGTTTTCTGTGTTTTTTCTGTGTTTGTTTTCTATAGCAAGTAAGAAAGGAGAGAGTAGAAGGGGAATTATAGGCTCATGGAGTGGGGCTTTAGGGTTCATGAGAATGACTTTGGCCATCACTCTGAGCTAAATGGGGAGTCATGGCAGGGTTTCCAGCAGAGTAACAGAGTAGTACCACAGTGACACTAAAATGTGTCACTTTGGCTGCTGTGTTAATAGACTACTGTTGAAGGGTAAACGTGCAGCGGAGACACCAGTTGAAAAAACATGGCAAGACTCCAGGCTAGATATGATGGTCACTTGACCAAATAGGCAGTGAAGAGGTCGTAAGGTATAGTAAGATTCTGGATCTGTGTTGAATATAGAGAAAATAGTATGTATGTGGATTGGGTGTAGGGTGAAGTAAAAGAAGGCTCCATGCCTCTCTGACAGAATGAAAGTAATTCTCTCTCTAGGCATGAGGAAACGCATTCAGCACTGTCATTCCTGCTCACTGCTTGGTGTGACAGCCAGTTGTTTCCATTAGGCCTGTGAGATACAAAATGCCACCAGATCACTAGTTAGAAGTGTCCATGACCACAGTGGTTTGTGGGTATTAGAAACTGTCTAAGCATGTATAGATGAGAACCTGAGCATTCTTGCTACAGTGGTTTCATTATGGATCATATTCCCACATGTCATGTATGGTGTGGCATAAATCTGTTTCATTATTTTGCACTGCTTTGCGATAGCTTGTGATAAACTTCTTTGGCCTCACTAACCTAAAACAAATTCATGTTTAATTAAAAAGAAAAATGAATTTTCATTCCTCAAAGTTCCATATCAAAATAATGGAACTTATTCATTTACCATCCTCTGTGGGGGTCATCACGGTACCACAGGTCAAATGAAAACCAGCACACAAAAATATAATGAAGAAGCATCAGCATCTGCTTCAAGTCAGTTGTTAGTTGAGAAAGACTGTTACCAAAAATAGTTTAATATGCGGACCTGCAAAATGTAGTTTTATGTATCACCAGATGAAGAATGACTTTTCCTTCAGATCAATGTTCATTATTTTAAATTACTTTTGTTCAGTTTCTAATTCAAGTTTTCTTCTAGTCCATTAGTTGAGGAACTTTTTGAATAACTAAGTGATGCTGGTGTGATATGAGTGTCATCAGATTCTTCAAATAGAAAAATCAGTTAACTGAGTAATGGTTTGATTATTTTACTCATCCAGGTCAAAGTAAAGCTTTTTAATTGTCATAATTTTGAAGGTAAAATTATTTGAATGCTATTATTTCACATGCCCTTCGGTTAAGTACAACAATAAAGATTGTTTTATAATAAAAATGTGAATGCAGATTTTGTAGGACACAGTATCATGATGACAAGGACAATGTCCTCACACATTAAGGTCTATGTGAAGTAGAAATATATTTGGAATTGATTAGGGAACACATGTAATTCAGACTTGAGTTCCATTTTGAGGTGATGGTCTAAAAAATCAAAATGGACATTGTCAAAATTGGCAGGGTTTTATACATACACAGAAAAAGTAAGCTACAAAGCTGATCTTTAATTTTAAAAAAATAAAAAATATTTTAGTAAGTCAGTTCATACCACATTTCATCCTTTGAAAAACTACTCAGTGGTTTACGATAGCAATAAACTTTTGTAAGCAAGTCCTCTAAGTTTTGAATGATTTTGGTTTGAAATTATTTGGAAATTTTTAATGTAAGTATTTAAGGATTGGAGAACACAGCCAAACCAAACTAATAAGAAAAAATACAACTTCTAAAGATTGATTTTAATGAATTGTAGCTAATTTTTTAAAAAATAAAGCCAAAACCAAGGACTTCATGTCTAAAACACCAAAAGCAACGGCAGCAAAAGCCAAAATTGACAAATGGGATCTAATTAAACTAAAGAGCTTTTGCACAGCAAAAGAAACTACCATCAGAGTGAACAGGCAACCTACAGAATGGGAGAAAATTTTTGCAACCTACTCATCTGACAAAGGGCTAATATCCAGAATCTACAAAGAACTCAAACAAATATACGAGAAAAAAACAAACAACCCCATCAAAAAGTGGGGAAAGGATATGAACAGACATTTCTCAAAAGAAGATATTCATACAGCCAACAGACACATGAAAAAATGCTCATCATCACTGGCCATCAGAGAAATGCAAATCAAAACCACAATGAGATACCATCTCACACCAGTTAGAATGGCAATCATTAAGAAGTCAGGAAACAACAGGTGTTGGAGAGGATGTGGAGAAATAGGAACACTTTTACACTGTTGGTGGGATTGTAAACTAGTTCAACCATTATGGAAAACAGTATGGCAATTCCTCAAGGATCTAGAACTAGATGTACCATATGACCCAGCCATCCCACTACTGGGTATATACCCAAAGGATTATAAATTAGTCTACTACAAAGACACATGTACACGTATGTTTATTGCGGCACTATTCACAATAGCAAAGACTTGGAATCAACCCAAATGTCCATCTGTGACAGACTGGATTAAGAAAATGTGGCACATATACACCATGGAATACTATGCAGCCATAAAAAAGGATGAGTTTGCGTCCTTTGTAGGGACATGGATGCAGCTGGAAACCATCATTCTTAGCAAACTATCACAAGAAGAGAAAACCAAACACCGCATGTTCTCACTCATAGGTGGGAACTGAACAATGAGATCACTTGGACTCGGGAAGGGGAACATCACACACTGGGGTCTATCATGGGGAGGGGGGAGGGGGGAGGAGGGAGGGATTGCATTGGGGAGTTATACATGATATAAATGATGAATTGATGGGTGCTGACGAGTTGATGGGTGCAGCACACCAACATGGCATAAGTTTACATATGTAACAAACCTGCACGTTATGCACATGTACCCTAGAACTTAAAGTATAATAAAAAAAAAAAAAAAAAAAAAAAAAAAAAAAAGAGAAAAAAAAAATAAATAAATAAATAAAGCCAAAACCACAAAAAAGATTTATCTGTATTTATCACATTTATCTGTATAAAAGAGTGAATAACAAAACAAAATAAGTGATATAAGTCAAATGAAGATTTCATTTTGAAATTTGAAAACTTCAACCATAATATCCCAACTGTGGAAATTTTTTTCAGGGAATTCTTATTTTAATTGAATGTGCGCATATTTTGTGCCAGTGGAATGAAATTGCAAAGTCCGATGATTTTGCAGCATCTAAATTTTATGAAACACTAAAACTTATGTGTAGACAAAATTATTTTGCAATTTTTTTGTAAAAATATTTATCAAAGAAAGGTCCTCTTTGACAGAGGCAAAAACAAAGAACGTAGCATATTTGAGATACACCATATATACTTTAATAAAATATATACTTTAATAAAAAATAGAAGTGAGATCTCCTTCACTTAGAATTTTCTCTGATTTTCCTAAGAATTGTGGCACTTACAGTATTTTTTCTCATTTAAAAATATAGCATAAGAAGAATCCACTGAATATATCAGCAATTCAAAATTATAGTTTCATATTTTTAATATAAGAATATGTGTTAATTTTATAAATAATTCTATTGTTGAAAAACGTTTTGAATAAAATCTTTTCTAGATCCCTAATAAAGTCAAATAATCTGTTGGAAAAATCTCTATTTCAAAAATTATTATTATTTCAATTATTTTCACCTCCTTTGCCTCTCCCAAATGTGTCCCAGTTTGGATTACAAATTATGTGGTCGCTTTAGTCAAAGGTGACATTAAGGATTTTGCCAGAATGAGATGGGCGGATTTGTCATTAGTTATCATGGGGAAGCTGGTGGATGGAGTCGTTTCATCATTGGAAAGAAGAGGGGTTCTGTTTTAGATATTCAATTTGGATGTCCATGTAGAGGTGATAAGTCAGCATTCAGATATACAAGTCTAGGCCTAATAAGGATATACGGACAGAAGATGCAATTTTGAGAGTCACTGTCACATAGATTTTTTTTCCCCCCAGTGGATTGCCCAATACAGATGTAGATTCATCCCATCCCAATTCGCCTGTACATTTGTGATGTGACTTTGCCCCTCCTCCCATTAAGAGGTGAATTTTCATTAGCCTTGTAACCTGTTTTGACCAACAGATTGTGGCAGAAGGGATGTTATGACTCCTGAGGCTAAGTCTACATAGGCCTTTCAGCTTTCGCTTTCACAGTCTTAGAACACTGCACTGAAATGCCATGTAAGGAAACCCATCTAGACAGGAAGGTGAGAGACAATGAGGAGGAAAACCAAGGTAACCTAGCTGGCAGGCAGCATCCACAACCAAACTTGTGTGTGAGGCCAGCTTGGACTTTCTCCCTGCCTTCCTACTAAATGCAGCTAAACAAGTGATCCAGGTGACACCAGGAGAGGAACCACCTAGTCAATTCACAGAAACACTGAAAGAAAAGTTGTTGTTTTACACTGCCAAGTTTTGGAATAGTTACACAGCAATAGAAAACTGATAGAGTATGTAAGCAATGAAATTGATTACAATGATTTAAAAGAGATGAACCAGGAAAGGATGAAGATCAATGACTAAGCTCTGGCCCATTCCAATATGAATATTATAGAAAATATCTGTATTATATTAGTATATATCATGTCTACACTATATGAAAGCATAACTAAATCATTGGGGAAAAAAATATTTGTAGTTAAGAATAGCCATGGGAGTTATCCTCCGTTATCACAAAACTGTTAAGCTGATGTGATGATTTACAGTGGAAATGTAATCCTGTGTTTACTTATATGAGGCTTACAAATCCTAATATAGTATTAGAATTGTGAATATGGATTGCCCATGTTTGCAAAAGGGCAAACATGAAAGTTATATTGAATTAATACACACACACATCAAAAATTTTCTGATGGCTACATAGTGGTATGTGTGTGCATGAGTATGAGCATGTGTGCATGTTGCCTACAAGCACTCTAGTGGGTAGCCAAGGATATAATGACAAAAATGTGGCTTCATGCCATTATGAAGTGTTTGATTTAGTGAGAGATACCGATAATCGAATTGGCAATTACAATGCAAAGGGAAGTACAACTTGCTGTGGGAGAACATAGAACACCTTAACCTTAGATTTATGAGAGGACCTACATCAGAGAAGTTTCAGAATAAAATAATGTCTCAAGGTAGTCTTGGAGAATACAGAAATGCTAACTAGCCAGCCAGAGTCACAAGATGTGAAATCCTGAAGATAAGAGAAAGAAATAGAGCATGTATCTTCTAAGAACTCCAAGAAGCTGTGGTATATTGTGTATGTATTGGGGAGAGTTATGGGCATAGGAATACTGTGGAAGATATGGCTAGAAGTGGGAATCAAAAACCAGGCTACATTAAGCTGTGCTGTCAATTCAGGCTTCATCCTAAGATTTAAAGTTAGGGTTTCACTGTAGCGGTAGGAGCAGAAACTAGAATATAGTCGATTGAGAAATGTTTAGAAGAAAAGAACAGGCATAAAGGTGGTCAACACTTTCAAAGTCTGTGTCTATCAAACAGGGGTGGATAAAGAGAGGAGTGGCCAGAGAGAATGTCATATCAGGATTTCTTTTTAGAAGTTAGGCAACACATGGACATGTTTAGTACTGATGGAAAGGAAACCCCATGTAATTGGAGAGTTAAAGATACAGGAAAAGGAATTCTGTTCATTCGTACAATGAGAATGCTGAAAAGGTGAGAAGAACGGAGATCTGGAGCACAGGTAGAGAGATTGCATTAGGCTATTAGTTAATATCCTAAAATGAGAGGGAGAGAAAGGAAGATAAGTACGGGCAAATAAGCTGCTTTGGTTGCATGAAGTTGAGAAAGTTATATTAATAGGCATCTATTTTCTCCTTGAAGTAGGAGGGTAGGACATATGCTGAGGGGTAAGAAGCAAACTGGCAGGAACAGAGGTTTAGGAAGAAGGGAGAAGGTTGGAAATAGCTGTTGCAAAGAATGAGGGTGAGGACTAATTAGGAAACAATAGCAGTCCAATTGAGGTTAGATACCACAAATTTAAAGTAGAGTCATTCTGCTAGGTGCCTCATCAGTGATCAGCATTAGAGTATAAGTCAAAGAAAACAGGAAGTTAAATTTAGTTAAATTAGCTTTTTCCAGGTGGATTTTTTAAAGGGTGATGGAGTCATATAACAAGTATGCTTTCCATATAAGGCAGATTAAGATAAAAGCCACAGGAGTGATACAATGTGGGTAAATATAGAGAAAAGACACAAGTCAGTATTGGCTGCATTTCTTAAGTAGAACAGTGGAAATTTCTAAGATACATGGGAAATGGCATAGACATTCTAGTAAGGAAAACTGTTTGTGATGACTTAGTCATAAAGAGAACACAGTGCTCCTAGAGACAGGGTAAAGACTTGCAGCAATGGCAGGTCCATGGTGAGAAGCAGTGTGAATTATATGCAACAGGTAGGTGTGCCTAAGCCTAGTAAGCCTTAAATGTGTGTGTGTGTGTGTGTGTAAAAGTTTGGAGCTATTGAAAGTTGAAGTAAAGCAGTGATACACTGTGGGCAGTAATAGTGAATAAATAACACATAATACACACACACACATTAACTTGTATCCCTTTATCAACATCACTATTGAAGTAGACATTGATGCTTTTAGTTAATAGATGCCTACAAATATGAACAAAAATGTTATACCCAAACAACTTACAAGATACTATGACCTAGTAAAAGTACTACTGAAAACTCAATGTTTTGGTTTCTGCAAAAGCCTAGTTTCTCTCAGTCCTTCAACAAATACCAAAGTACCAGGTACTGTTCTAAGAAAGCTAAGAGCAAGAAACAAAACAGAAAAAGATACATATATTCTTCTCTCAACAAGCTCACCTTTAATAGCAAAGACAGACAAAAATAGTAAAAATATATGTTATCCAATAATGTGGTATATTCTTTAGAGAGAGAGAGAAAAAAAAAGAAAGCATGGAAGGGAAGTAGGCAGTGGCCAGGCCTGGAGGATGTTTTACAATTTTAAATCAGTGGTCAGCAAAAGCCTCATTGTGAAGTCAACATTTGAATAAAAGCTGTAGGCTGCAGTGAAAAAAGCCAAGGGACAATTTGAGGTAATTGTAAGGACTTTGGTTTTTATTCTGAGTAAGGGTAGGGCATTAGTGGTTTTTGAGCTGAGGGGAAACATCTAATTTAAGTTTTAAAAAGAACCAACTTTTAGCAGTGTACAGAAAATAGAGTGGGCAGGAGAGAATACAAATAGTGAAGTGAGCGGTAAGACTATTATAGTTATTCAAGTGAGCAGTGATGCTGCTTTACACTGAAGGTAACACTGCTGTTGGGATGTTTGAATATGGATGTATTCTGAAGATTATGCTTAAGGAATAGATATAAAGTATTTTTCAAAGGGTAAAGCCAATGATTACTCCAAAATTTTAGCTTGAGACAAAGGATGGATTTACCATTTACTAAAATGGGGAAGGCAGCAGGTTGGGGATGAAGATTAGGAGTTTACTTTGGGGCCTGTAAAGTCTGAGATGCTTATTCAATATTCAAATAGAGGGAGATGTTGAGTAAGCAACCAGGTAAATGAATCTGGAATTAAGGAAAAAGTCCAGAGTAGGCCAGAGATATTAATCTTGGTTATGATTTCTTGTAGACGAGCGTAAATAGACCGTAAAAGAGCTCTGAGAAATGGGCTCCAGGGCCTTGCAAAGTGCAGTGGGAGATTGAGGAAAAACAGCAGTGAGGTAGGAAGGCACAAAGAGGAAGGTGACATCCTGAAGCCACGTGACAACAGTGTTTCCCAGGGAAGAGAATGATCAACTTCTTCATGCTACTGAGAGGTTGTGTCAGATGGCGGCTGAGATTTGACTGTTGCTTTAGCAAAATGGATACTATTGCTAAAATTGACCAGAGCATATTAGGTAGAATGAGAGACTTATTGGTGTGTATCCAATAGAAAATAAAGGAAGAATCATTAGAGATAGCCCATATAATAGCTCTTTTGAGGAGTTTTGCTATAAAACGGCACATATAAGAAATGAAGCATTAGCTTGAAAGGGACTTAAGAGTAGAAGCTTTAAAAGTTGTTATAAATTTCAGTACTTTTGAATGCTTATAGAAATAATCTGGTATAGGAAGAAAAAGTCATGACGTGCAAGGAAGTAGAGACAGGCTAGTGTGATACCTTTGAGTAAGGAAGAGGGAGTGAGATCTAGGAGACAAGTGTATAAGTTGGTCTCAGACAACAGTATGGACACTGAATCCATAGTATCAGGCAGATAGAAGAGGTGTATGAACACAGATGCAGGTGAGCCAGACTTGTGGTAGTGGGAAATTGTAGAAATTCCTGATTGGTTGAATTTTCTTAGCGAACTAGGAAGTGATTTACAAATTTGAAAATAATTGTATATTGGACATAATCAGATATAAAGAACCAAGAGCCCATTTGAGGTTTAGTCATCATGTGTTAAAGGGTAGGTCAATTAGCAAGTCATGGGTTTTTTTTTGTTTTCAGACGGAGTCTTGCTCTGTCACCCAGGCTGGAGTACAGTGGTGCCATCTCAGCTCACCGCAACCTCCACCTCCGTGGTTCAACAATTCCCGTGCCTCAGCCTCCTGGGTAGCTGGGATTACAGGTGCATGCCACCACATCCAGCTAATTTTTTTGTATTTTTAGTAGACATGGGGTTTCACCTTGTTGGCCACACTAGTCTTGAACTCCTGACCTCAAGCAATCTGCCTGCTTCAGCCTCCCAAAGTGTCAGGATTGCAGGCGTGAGCCACCATTCCCGACCTACTTTTTTCTATACACATTGACTTGTGTGATTTCAAGAGTAGAATACTACTTTTACACTGTTGGTGGGATTGTAAACTAGTTCAACCATTATGGAAAACAGTATGGCAATTCCTCAAGGATCTAGAACTAGATGTACCATATGTCCCAGCCATTCCACTACTGGGTATATACCCAAAGGATTATAAATTATTCTACTACAAAGACACATGTACACGTATGTTTATTGCGGCACTATTCACAATAGCAAAGACTTGGAATCAACCCAAATGTCCATCTGTGACAGACTGGATTAAGAAAATGTGGCACATATACACCATGGAATACTATGCAGCCATAAAAAAGGATGAGTTTGCGTCCTTTGTAGGGACATGGATGCAGCTGGAAACCATCATTCTTAGCAAACTATCACAAGAAGAGAAAACCAAACACCGCATGTTCTCACTCATAGGTGGGAACTGAACAATGAGATCACTTGGACTCGGGAAGGGGAACATCACGCACTGGGGCCTATCATGGGGAGGGGGGAGGGGGGAGGAGGGAGGGATTGCATTGGGGAGTTATACATGATATAAATGATGAATTGATGGGTGCTGACGAGTTGATGGGTGCAGCACACCAACATGGCATAAGTATACATATGTAACAAACCTGCACGTTATGCACATGTACCCTAGAACTTAAAGTATAATAAAAAAAAAAAAAGAATACTTAAGAATTTAGATGTAAGTAGGATTCAGATTTTGTACAGTGATTATGATAAAGCCAGAGGGCCCCAAGTGAATTGGAGATACATGCTGTAAAGTGAATACATTTTCTCTTGGTAAGAATAGGGAGAACATGAGGTAGGTGAAAGACAGTGAAAAGATTGTACAGTTGTTGAACTGTAGGGCCTAATGGGGCAGGAGAATGTTATTATTGCACCGAAAATTACTGAGTTTTTATAGAACCATCAACAGGTTAGCCAATGAGCCAGAGTCTAATTTTTGAACTCAGGTATTAGTAAATGTCCTAATTTCGTCACAAGATAAGTCTAAATTGAGTCAACTTCTGGTTCACCCAGGATTCCTTTTTCCCCAAAAGGAGAAATCTAGAAAGAATGTTCCAATTTTGTTTATGTTAGGAAATAATATATTACTTCCCTAAGAGAAGTAGTATCACATAAATTAAAGAAGGCATGGTTGTCACAAATACTTTCAAAGTTTAAAAACTTCTGTTTCATAAATACTGGCAAACACTGCCTCTTAAAGATAAAATTACGGTTTTCAGTTTTTCTATACTTCGTCTCTTGTCTAGCTTTCCACCCCATACAGGTAGTACACAAGTGCATTGTATATGAGTTCAGGATACAGGGACTCCACCTATTCTTGATAAAGTAAGTGCAAAAGTTAATATAAGTTTATGGATACTTATATAATAATGAGGGAGCCAAGGAAGTGGTACAAGGTGATAATTTTTACTGTCTGCTTACAACAGTACAAATGTATGTCCTCCTGAAATCGATAAGTAGAATCGAGCAATTCTGGGTCACAGTAGTCTTTCTCTTTGGGATGAGCATATGGTAAAAATCTTGTAAAAGAATTCAGCAATTGAAAATCCGTTTCTGGCAATTATGCAGAAGAATAGATATGAAAACCAGAGACATGTTATGTGGTACTGACTCTCAGCTTGTTTTTGCTGTGATTGACACACTCAGGTAAAAATCCCTACCATTCCCTCTGTATCACTTGACATCTACTTGAGGACCTAGAAGTAAAGCTGTGGGAAGTTTTATACACTTAATTTTCCTATTTATATCTCTATTTATTTCCTCTTTTTATACAATACACTTGCCTTCACAGTCTTGGGCATCACTTCAGAAGTAAAATAAGTTGGATTCAGATATAAGATTAGCTATAGGCACAAATATTAAGTAGGTATTGTTTATTTTTGGTGACTACTCCTCATAGAAATGTTGTACTCTTTGAAACAACTATAAAAACAAACAGGCAAAATGTATGAAATGACAGTTTTTGGAAATTAAGAACTAGGCAGGCAGGGTAGTGATCCATTAGAAAAGGGAAACAGGTGAGGTGAACCCTATCACTGATGAACTTGCTGCAGAAAGGCAATTTTCAGGTCACAGGGCAGAATAGGAAATAAGACCCACTATCTCACAGGGAGGAAGAGATCGAGTTCAGAGTTTGGGGAGCCCAAGGCAGTTAGAATTGTCAAGGCACAGTACTAAGAGAAGAGAGCTATGTACTAAGAGAGATCTAGAGATCTTGAGAGGCTTCTCCTTGAATCTTCAGCTCCATAAATGCGCCTGAAGAAACTGGCAAGCCTGGGGCAACAATCACCAAAAAAGGAGCAGAGAAGAGATGAATTTTCCTATCCTCATAGAGATATGAATAGGAAAATTCAGTGTATGAAACTTCCCACAGCTTTATTTCTAGGCTCTCAAGTAGATGTCAAGTGATACAGAGGGAATGGTAGGGATTTTTACGTGGGTGTGTCAAACATCAGGAGCCCCTCAGGCTAGAAAGTTTGATTTCCAAACAGAAGGATGGAAAGACCTCTAATACATAGGCCATTGAATAGGGTTCTCAAAATGGTAAAGCCTCAAAAGTAGGCCAAATTAGTCCTAAACCAAGAGCTGTTCTGGAGCTAACAAAGCATGAAGGCAAGCCTTGAAAGGATCGAACTGTTTCCAAATAACTATATCCCAGAACAAAGCCCCCAAATATTTAAAAGAATAGAAAAAATATATACCTAAAAAAAACAAAATTCACAGTGCCTGCTATTCAATCAAAAATTTCCCAAAACCATGTATATCTTTTATGTATCCATAAAAGTAAACAATTACTATGCGTGCAAAAAGGCAGGGAAATAGGACCCATAATGAGAAGAGTCAATCACTAGTAACACCTGGAAATGACATAAATGATTGAATTTGAAGAGCAAATATATATAATAGCATTTATAAATACACTGTATGTGTTCAAGAAAGTAGACAGGAGACACATTATACATGACACACGTACACACACACACACATATACACATGCATATATAAATATATACATATAGCTATCCAAATCACACTTGAGATGAAAAATATGCTAAAAGGGATTTATAGAAAATTAGACACTGTAAAGAACAGAGTCATTATCAAAAACAGCAGTATAAACTATACAAAATAAAATAGAGAAAGAAAAATAAAGCATCAGTGGCTTGGGAGACAACTAGAAGCAACCTAACATACATGTAATTGAGATTTCAGAAGGAGAGGATGAGGAAGGGGAAGTTAGAAAAATACATTCTAATAAATAATGGCTGAAACACTTGCAAAGTTCATCAAAACTATGAACACACAGATCCCAGATGTTCAACAAAATCCAAGTAGAAGAAACAGAAGAAAACTATACTCAAATACATCATGGTTAAACTGTTTAAAATAGATACAAGGACAAAATTCTAAAAGTAGCCAGAGCAGAAAGACACATTATATATAAAGGAACAAAGGTAAGAATGACCATGAATTTTCCTTAAGAAATAATGCAGTCTAGAAGACAACAGAATATTACCTATAAAATTCAGGGAGGAAAACTTTCAACCAAGGTAAAATATCCTTCAGAAAATGAAAATGAAAAGAAGACTTTTAAGAAATATAAAAGCTGAGTAAATTTATCACCAGCAGCACCTGCTTATTTGTTATTTAAAAAAAAAAAAAAAAAAAAAAAAAAAAAAAAAAAAAAAAAAAAAAAAAAAAAAAAACCTCCAAGCATTTGGATAAAAATAGTAGATAAAAATAAAAAGTCAGTAGAATTCATTATAATAAGCAACTAAAGAAAGACCATATTATCACCCCAATAGATGTGGAAAATGTATTTGGCAAAAGTTCAACATCCATTTATGATTAAAAACCTCTTAGCGATGTAGAAATAGAAAAGGCATTGCTTCAGCCTATTAAAAGTCCTCTACAAAAAAAAAAAAAAACAGGTTAATACCATAGTTAATAAATGTGGTTTGAATGATTGCTCTTGTTATTGGGACTAGGACAAGAAGGTATATTCTTACCTCTTCTACTTGGTATTATGCTGGAAGTCCTAACCAGTTCAATCAGATAAGAAAAAAAAAAGACATACTTATTATTAGTGAAGGAATAAAGCCATCTTTATTCACAGACTACATGATCTTTTGTGTGAATGATCATAAGGGATCTCCAAAAATTTTTCAGACCTGATCCATTGGGTTAGCAAGGTGGTAGGACTCAAGGACAATATACGAAAGTCAATTATATTCCTATACATTGACAACAAACAAGAGGAAATGCAGATTGAAAAGCCAGTATTATTTATAACAAAAAATATAAAACACTAGCAGATAATTTTGAAGAAAGAGGAGCAAGACCTATATAACAAAAACAAAATTTTGCTCAGATAAATTAACCAAGTGGTAATAAATAAGGGTGATGTAACATTCTCATTGATTAGAAGACTCAGTATTGTAGATACCAATTCTCTCCAAATTGATCTATAGATTGAATGCAACCAAAACAAAATCCTGCCATTTATTTTTAGAAATTAACATGGTGATTCTAATATTTATATAAAAATGCAAAGACAGAATAGCTAAAACAATTATTAAACAGAAGGCCAACGACGGAGCACATACACTACCTGATTTCATGACAATTTATAAAGCTAAAATAATCAACAGACTGTGGCATGGCAGTAAGTAGACATGTGGATAAATGGAACAAAATAGAGGGTCCAGAGATAGACCCAGATATAAATGATCAATTCGTTTTCTGAAGAGGCGTAAGGCAATTCAATGGGAAAAGAACACTATATTCAAAAGATGGTGCTAAAACAACTTGATGACTCAATGGGAAAATCAACCAACCAATCTTGACGCTAATTTCACACAATATACAAAAAGTAAACTCTATCATAGAATTCTAAGTGCTAAAACTGACATTTAAAGCAGACAATATAGGAAAACATATTTGGGACTTTGAATTAAGCAAACATTTTCAAAATAGTACAGAAAAAGCACAATATATAAAAGAAAAGTCAATAAGTTAGACTTCATCAAATTAAAACCTTTTGCTCTTTGAAAAACACTAAGAAAGTTACAGAGTGGGATAAAATGTTTGCATAACATATATGACCAAAGATTTGCATCTAGAATATATATAGAATGCTTACAACTTAAAAGAGGCAAAAAATTCAATATAAAATGGGTGAAAAGCTTGAACAGGTACTTCATCAGAGGACACATGGAAGGCAAAAAATCATATAAAAAGATGCTTCACATCATTAGTCGTTATAAAAATGCAAATTAAAATCACAATATAATAGCTATAAACATCCAGTAGAATATCTTTTTTGGGCCATGTGGTCTTCTGTTGTTGTAGGATAATGGTAACCACAGACAATACAAAAATGAATGAATATGGCTGTGTTGGGATAACATTTTATTCATACATTTTGTATATTTTATTGTTTACATTTTACAAATCTGAATTTTGAATAATTTTTACATTTTACAAAACAGTTTTCCCCAACAATTTAAAAATATAAAAACGATGTCTAATTCAGAGGCCATACGGAAACAGATCGCAGGCCAGATTTGGCCAAAAGAACATAGTTTGTGGATCCCTGGTGTAGGGCAACACTGTTGCGGGAATTTAAAACAGTACAACCATTTTAAAAACAGTTGTGCATTTACCCAATAGATGAAGCATATAAACACATAACAACTTGTACGTGAATGTTCATAGTAACTTTATCTGTAGTAGCCCCAAACTGGAAACAACTTAAATATCCATCAACGGGTGAATGGATGTATTGCGGTATATCTATGCAATAGAGTTTCCATCATAAACTATCAATGCACACAACGTAGGATACATCTTAAAATAATTACGGTGAGTGAAAGGAGCCTGTTTTAAAAAAAATGAGTACAGGGTCATTTGCTCTTGAAAAATGAGTACAGGGTCATTTGCTCTTGAATAACAGTGTGATTTCATTTATGATAAATTCTACTTAATGGAAGCTCATCTATAGTGAAAAATCAGAACAGCAGTTTCCTGGGCAGGTGAGACAGAGATGGAATACAAAGGGCCACAAGGAAACATTTGTAAGAAATGTTCATTATTTTGGTTGTAGTGATGGTTTCTGAAGTGAATACATATATCAAAATTATCAAATTGTATACTTTAAATATGCAAATTGTATTTTATGTTCACTATAACTCACTGTAAGAAACAAACGTGTCCTCAGAAACAATTTTATAAATTTTACTTTCTACTATAAATGTAAGTTAATTGTTGCCTGTCTGGGACACTTGCTTTCAAAACTTTGCCTCTAATTACAGAACAGTGAGCTTTAATTTCTTCAATATGGCACCTGGTTTTAGCAAGTCGATGGGGATTATACCTGGAGACTCAAGCAAATAAGAGGCAAGCATAATGATATCTGAAGGAAGGAAGGAATATGTTTTGAGAGAAATACATATACCATTTATGTGTTTACTTTTTTGACTGTGAATAAAACCAGTCTTTCAGGGAAGTGAGAATTTAAGATAGTCTCTCTTCCTTAGCAATTTTAGATCAATCTGATTTTCTCATGTCTTAAGATTACAAATGAGACAAGTTTGTTGTCAATTATGCCAACTGGTAGGTAGAGAGTGAAGAATATAAGTTGCACCACTGAAAATTCCAAGTGCTAAGTGAGAACTTAGAGGTAATCTAGCCCAGTTCATTCATTCTGAAGATAAGAAAACTGAGGTAACAAGAAGATAAAGTAACATCGTAAAACCTTTTTTTTTTTTTTTTTTTTTTTTTTTTGAGACCAAGTCTCACTTTCACCAGGCTGGAGTGCAGTTACGTGATCTCAGCTCACTGCAACCTCCTACTCTCTGGTTCAAGCGATTCTCCTGCTTCAGCCTACTGAGTAGCTAGGATTACAGGCACACGCCACCACACTCAGCAATTTTTTTTTATTTTCGGTAGAGACGGGGTTTCACCATGTTGGCCAGGATCATCTCCATCTCCTGACCTCATGATCCACTTGACTCGGCCTCCCAAAGTGCTGGGATTACATGCGTGAGCTACGGCGCCCAGCTTGTAAAAACCTTTTAATTGGTTTGTTATATGCAAATCAGACATCAACCAACTGGTACTATGAACAAGTAGTAGTAGACAAGTTTATATAGTTCTTTTAACAAGAAAAATATGGGATTATATGAAAGATCACAATGGTCAAAGTGAATCACTGCCCTGGCCATTTTTCCTCCCTATTATGTGTCTGGAAGCTGTTAACACATATACATCTGAAATGTGCACAGAGTAAGTTTTGGTATAAGAGATGGTGTAGATTTCCCAAAAGATTCCATTTAAAATAGTTTGATATACATGTGAGCTTAAAAAATGTTGGACCAATATAAATTTAGGACACATTGTTCTTAAAAATCAGTAACACTGGTTTAGATTTTAATCCTGAGAGGTAAGTTGGGTGTGAGGTGCTAATATAGAGCTTTCTGCTGTACTTCATGACACTAATTACATTCAGCACCGATTAAAAGGTTGAAGTAAGTTCAAATATCATTGCTTTCATTTTTGTTGGTGAACCCCAAATGGAAACTCTGAAGCCCAAATTGATTTACAAAGTCCTATCATTCTCAGGCATCTTTGCTTCTTAAATGTGTAAGCAGCACAGCATTACTTCACAAACAAAAGCTTTGCAAGGCTATCCTTTCTTGTCTGTTTTTCCTGGTAACTCCCTTGTCTAACACTTACATTACACATTACAAGTGTAATGTGTAACACTTACATTACACATTCTGAATAGGACTCTGTGAATGTAATTAAGGGTCACACATATGGTATAAAGGGTAGGGGATGAGGAATTAATGTCTGTTTTGCTTTCCTGGGCTACAGATTGGTTTGCAAGTTACTATTGAGCAACACAGAGCTCAAAGGAAAAGACCAAACCACTACAGCTGCTCTGCATTATAAAAAAGCAAGATGGGGAAGGGGGGGAGATTAGATTTTATTTGTACACAAAATGAACATCCACAGTCTGCACACTCTGTTTGGGAATAGCTCTGTGTTTTGGATTAGGTAGGGTTTTTAAAATCTTTATCTTTTCCTCCCAAGTTCTACTCAGTTCATGAACATCATTAAAACTCAGAGTACCCTTCTGGGTCTCATTCATGCAAATTCTGGACTATTCAAAAGGAAGAACATAAAGATTACACAGAGTGGCCAGGAAAATGCACTCAGAGTGGTTATTAATGACATCAAGGAATTTGGGGAGCAAGATTAAGCCACTGAGCCACTTTCACAAACATAATTCCAGAGTGTGGTTTATGCAGAATACCTATGACACTCACCAAGAAGATGAAGATTAAAATGCTTTTAAAGACAAAAAAAAAAAAAAAAAAGTCACCAGCAATCTTTAAAATGGGTGTACCTGTCTACTGATTGATTACCTTAATGGAATTTGTCATGCTTACCATTTTGGTCCTATTCACAGTTAATTGCTTAGGCTTCCAGGAAATCAAATAAAACTAGACTGGCATCTTTTACATAATTATATTCACCAGCTGGTTCAAATGTGTTTTTAACATCTCAGTAACACATCAATAGTACCGCCTTAACTTGTAAAGTTGCATCTTAACATTTGGATCTATTACATAACATTAGTGGAAATTTTACAGGTTTTCTCCTACAAAAGGTATTGTCATTTCTGGGTTCTTCCCTAAATTGTTAAGCAGGCAAAGTTTGATTTGGTTCTTCTTTTTTACAGTGTACTCATTTCCTCCCATTTTATCCCAAATGAGGTGCCATAGGAATCTAAGTAACTTTTTTCCTTTCTCCCATACTCACACCAACTTTTACCTTGTCCTCATCTTTATTCACCTGCTACTCAAGGTAACAGACTATGGACATACACCTGTTTCCTTCCTCCTCAAGAAGGAAAAGACAGAAACAATACATGCAAACAAAAAAAAACCATAGAGCTCTAGGGAAGTTGGAGGGTGAGAGAAGGAATAAAAAGAAGGAACAAAGAGGAGCAATAAATGAAGCACAGTTTTGAATACTTAGTAGAAGACAGACAGCATATGTGAACCAGACTGATAAAGCAGAGATAAACTTTTGGAGAAGACAGTTGATGCATGGATAGGAAATCCTGATGCTCTGAAAAACTTACAAAAACTCAGCTAACAACAATGTGCTGTCAATAATAGTGACTACAAATTAAAAATATAATGGCAGATTAATCTAGTAAGTAAACAATTAAACAGGAAGAGCAAAAAGAAGTTGTCAACTTAGAAGATAAAATTGAGAAAATTTCACAGAACGAAGCATAAAAGAGAATGAGTAAGAAAAAATACTGAAATTCATGAATAAGATCTAGAAAATTTAATGTCTTTTAGTAGGAATTATAGAACAGAAAAAAGCAAAGGAGAAGAAAAGGCAATCTTATTACATGAATACCAAATAATTTCCTTGAGCTGAAGAATAATAGCCTTCTGATTGAGCAAAATCACTAAGTATCAAGCAGAAAAAAACTTTTTAAAAATCCACATTTATATAGATCCTGGTGAAATTTCAGAACCCAAAGATACAGAGGAAATGTTAACAACAACAAGCGGTGAGAGAGTGGTTTCCCTACTACAGAATGAGGATTATGTCACAATCAGACTCTGCATTAGCAATCATGGATGCTAGAAAATAATAAGACAAAGTCTTCAAAGCATTAAAAAAAAATATTGATCGTGACTGGCAAGATGGCCAAATAGGAATAGCTCCAGTCTGCAGACGAGAGCAACAACAAAGGCAGGTGATTTCTGCATTTCCAAGTAAAGTACCCAGCTCATCTCATTGGGACTGGTTAGACAGTGGGTACAGCCCACGGAGGGCAAGCCAAAGCAGGGTGGGGCATTGCCTCACCTGGAAGCACAAGGGTTTGGAGAACTCCTTCCATGGCCAAGGGAAGCCATGAGGGACTGTGCCGTGAGGAACAGGGCACTTTGGCCCCAGATACTACGCTTTTCCCAAAGTCTTCACCACCCAGAGACCAGGAGATTCCCTCGCATGGCTATACCACCAGTGCCCTGGGTTTCAATCACAAAACTGGCTGGCCATTTGAGAAGAAACTGAACTAGCTCCAGTAGTTTTTTTTTCATACCCCAGTGGTGCCTGAAATGCCAGTGAGACAGAACCATTCACTCCACCTGGAGAGGGTGCTGAAGCCAGGGAGCCAAGTGGTCTAGCTCAGTGGATCTCACCCCCATGGAACCCAGCAATGTAAGATCCACTGACTTGAAATTCTCACTGCCAGCACAGCAGTCTGAAGTTGACCTAGGACACTCGAGCTTGGCGGGGGGAGGGACATCTGCCATTACTGAGGCTTGAATAGGTGGTTTTCCCCTCACAGTGTGAACAAAGCCACCCAGAAGTTCAAACTGGGTGGAATCCACCACAACTCAGTGAAGCCACTGTAGCCAGACTGCCTCACTAGATTCCTCCTCTTTGGGCAGGGCATCTGTGAAGGAAATGTAACAGCCCTAGACAGGGACTTATAGATAAAACTCTCATCTCCCTGGGACAGAGCACCTGGGAGAAGGGGCGGCTGTGGGTGCAGCTTCAGCAGGCTTAAATGTTCCTTCCTGCTGGCTCTGAAAAGAGCAGCAGATCTTCCAGCACAGCACTTAAGCTCTGCTAAGGGACAGACTGCCTCCTCAAGTGGGTCCCTGACCCCTTTGCCTCCTGACTGGGAGACACCTGCCAGCAGGGGTCGACAGACACCACATACAGGAGAGCTCCAGCTAGCATCTGACAGGTGCCTCTCTGGGACAAAGCTTCCAAAGGAACAGGTATCAATCTTCACTGTTCTGCAGCCTCCACTGGTGATACCCAGGCAAACAGGGTTGGAGTGGACCCCCCCGCAAACTCCAGCAGACCTGTAGAAGAGGAGCCTGACTGTTAGAAGGAAAACAGATAGAAAGGAATAGCATCAATATCAACCAAAAAGAATGGCCACACAGAAACCCCATCCAAAGGTCACCAGAATCAAGGACCAAGGGTAGGGAAATCCATGAAGATGAGGAAACAAACAGCGCAAAAAGGCTGAAAATTCCGAAAACCAGAATGCCTTTTCTCCTCCAAAGGATCACAACTCCTTGCCAGCAAGGGAACAAAACTGGATGGAGAATAAGTTTGACAAACTGACAGAAGTATGCTTCAGAAGGTGCGTAATAACAAACTCCTCTGAGCTAAACGAGCATGTTCTAATCCAATGCAAAGAAGCTAAGACCTTGAAAAAAGATTGGATGAATTTCTAACTAGAATAACCAGCTTAGCGAAGAACACAAATGAGCTGATGGAGATGAAAAACACAGCATGAGACCTTTGTGAAGCATACAAAGTATCAATTGCTGAATCTATCAAGTGAAAGAAAGGATATCAGAAATTGGAGATAAACTTAATGAAATGAACCATGAAGACAAGATTAGAGAAAAAAGAACGAAAAGGAACGAACAAAGCCTCCAAGATATATGGGACTATGTGAAAAAGACCAAATCTATGTTTGACTGGTGTGCCTGAAAGTGACAGGGAGAATAGAACCAAGTAGGAAAACACTCTTCAGGATATTATCCAGGAGAACTTATCCAACCTAGCAAGAAAAGCCAACATTCAAATTCGGATAATACAGAGAACACCACAAAGACACTCCTCAAGAAGGGTAACCCCAAGATACATAATCATCAGATTCACCAAGGTTGAAGTGAAGGAAAAATTGTTAAAGACAGCCAGAGAGAAAAGTCAGGTTACCCACAAAGGGAAGCCCATCAGACCAACAGTGGATCTCTTGGCAGAAACCCTGCAAGCCAGAAGAGATTGGGGGTACAATATTCAACATTCTTAAAGAATTTTCAAGCCAGAATTTCATATCCAGCCAAACTAAGCTTCATAAGTGACGGAGAAGTAAAATCCTTTATGGAGGAGCAAATGCTGAGAGATTTTGTCACAAACAGTCCTGCCTTACAAGAGCTCCGGAAGGAATCACTAAACATGGAAAAGAACAACTGGTACCAGCCACTGCAAAAACATAACAAATTGTAAAGACTATCGATGCTATGAAGAAACTGCATCAACTAACAGGCAAAATAACCAGCTTGCATCATAATAACAGGATCACATTCACACATAACAATATTAACATTAAATGTAAATGGGCTAAATGTTCCAATTAAAAGACAGATTCGCAAATTGGATAGAGTCAAGACCCACCAGTGTGCTGTATTCAGAAGACCCACCTCACATGCAAAGACACACATTGGCTCAAAATAAAGGGATGGGGAGTATCTACCAAACAAATAGAAATAAAACAAAAAAGTAAGGGTTGCAATCCTAGTCTCTGATACAACAGACTTTAAACCAACAAAGGTCAAAAAAGACAAAGAAAAGCATTACATAATGGTGAAGGGATCAATGCAAGAAGAAGAGCAACTATCCTAAATATATAGGCACCCAATACAGGAGCACCCAGATTCACAAAGCAACTTCTTAGAGACCTATAAAGAGACTTACACTCCTACACAATAATAGTGGGAAATTTTAACACCAAACTGTCAATATTAGACCATCAAGACAGAAAATTAACAAGGATATTCAGGACTTGAACTCAGTTCTGGACCACGTGGAACTAACAGACATCTACACAACTCTACCCCAAATCAACAGAATACACATTCTTCTCAACACAACAATGGACTTATTCTAAAATTGGCCAAATAACTGGAAGTAAAACACTCCTCAGCAAATGCAAAAGAAAAGAAATAATAACAGTCTCTCAGACCAAAGTGCAATCAAATTAGAACTCAGGATTAAGAAAGTCACTCAGAACCGCTCAACTACAAGAAAACTGAACAACCTGCTCCTGAATGACTACTGAGGAAATAACAAAATTAAGGCAGAAATAAATAAATTATTTGAAACCAATGAGAACAAAGACACAACGTACCAGAATCTCTGGGACACAGCTCAATCAGTGTGTAGAGGGAAATTTATAGCACTAAATGCCCACAGGAGAAAGCAGGAAAGATCTAAAATTGACATCCTAATATCACAATTAAAAGAATTAGAGAAGCAAGAGCAAACAAATTCAAAAACTAGCAGAAGATAAGAAATAACTAAGATCAGAGCAGAACTGAAGGAGACAGAGACACTAAAAACTCTTCAAAAAAATCAATGAATCAAGGAGCTGGGTTTTTTTTTTTTTTTTTTTTTTTTTAAATATCAACAAAATAGACTGCTAGCAAGACTAATAAAGAAGAAAAGAGAGAAGAATCAAATAGACACAATAAAAATGATAAAGGGGATATCACCACTGATCCCAAAGTAATACAAACTACCATCAGAGAATACTATAAACACCTCTGTGAAAATAAACTAGAAAATCTAGGAAAAATGGATAACTTCCTGGACACATACACCCTCCCAAGACTAAATCAGGAAGAAGTCAAATCCCTGAATAGACCAATTACAAGTTCTGAAATTGAGGCAATAACTAATAGCCTACCAACCAAAAATAAAATAAAATAAAAAATTTAAAAAAAGACCAGATGAATTCACAGCCAAATTCTACCAGAGGTACAAAGAGGAGCTGGTACCTTTCCTTCTGAAACTATTCCAAACAACAGAAAAATATGGATTCCTCCCTAACTCATTTTATGAGGCCAGCACCATCCTGATACCAAAACCTGGCAGAGACACAATAGAAAAAGAAAATTTCAGGCCAATATCCCTGTTGAACATTGATGCGAAAATCCTCAATAAAAGACTGGCAAGACGAATCCATCAGCACATCAAAAAGCTTATCCACCACAATCACGTCGGCTTCATCCCTGGCCTGTAAGGCTGATTCAACATAGGCAAATCAATAAATATAATCCAGCATATAAACAGAACCAATGACAGAAACCACATGATTACCTCAATAGATACAGAAAAGGCTTTTGATAAAATTTAACATCCTTTCATGCTAAAAACTCTCAATAAACTAGGTATTGAGGGAACATATCTCAAAATAATAAGAGCTATTTATGACAAACCCACAGCCAATATCATAGTGAATGGGCAAAAGCTGGAAGCATTCCCTTTGAAAACCGGCACAAGACAAGGATGCCCTTTCTCACCACTCCTATTCAACATAGTATTGGAAGTTCTGGCCAGGGCAATCAGGCAAGAGAAAGAAATAAAGAGTATTCAAATAGAAAAGAGATGAAGTCAAATTGTCTCTGTTCGCAGGTGACATGATTGTAGGTTTAGGAAACCCCACGTCTCAGCCCCAAATCTCCTTAAGCTGATAAACAACTTCAGCAAAGTCTCAGGATACAAAATCAATGTGCAAAAACCACAAGCATTCCTATTCACCAATAACAGACAGAGAGCCAAATCATGAGTGAACTCCCATTCACAATTGCTACAAAGATAATAAAATACCTAGGAATACAACTTATAAGGGATGTAAAGGACCTCTTCAAGGAGAACTGCAAACTACTGCTCAAGGAAATAGGAGAGGACACAAACAAATGGAAAAACATTCCATGCTCATGGATGGGAAGAATCAATATCATGAAAATGGCCATACTGCCCAAAGTAATTTATAGAATCAATGCTGTCACCATCAAGCTACCATTGACTTTCTT
The DNA here is from genome assembly GCF_007565055.1 of Rhinopithecus roxellana. Lineage (NCBI taxonomy): Eukaryota > Metazoa > Chordata > Mammalia > Primates > Cercopithecidae > Rhinopithecus > Rhinopithecus roxellana. The sequence continues at coordinate 57,884,918 of NC_044553.1, read as the reverse complement.
CACAGAATTAGAAAAAAACTACTTTAACCCTCATATGGAACCAAAAAGGAGCCCACATAGCCAAGTCAATCCTAAGCAAAAAGAACAAAGCTGGCGGCATTGTGGTACCTGACTTCAAACTATACTACAAGGCTACAGTAACCAAAACAGCAAGGTACTGACACCAAAACAGATATATAGACCAATAGAAAAGAACACAGGCCTCAGAAATAACACCACCCATCTACAACCACCTGATCTTTGACAAACCTGACACAAACAAGCAATGGGGAAAAGATTCCCTATTTAATAAATGGTGTTGGGAAAACTGGCTAGCCATATGCAGAAAACCGAAACTGGACCCCTTCCTTACACCTTATACAAAAATCAACTCAAGATGGATTAAAGACTTAAACATAAGTTGTAAAACCATAAAAACACTATAAGAAAACCTAGGCAATACCATTCAGGACATATACATGGGCAAAGACTTCATGTCTAAAACACCAAAAGCAATGGCAACTTAAACCAAAATTGACAAATGGGATCTAATTAAACTAAAGAGCTTCTGCAGAGCAAAAGAAACTATCATCAGTGTAAACAGGCAACCTACAGAATGGGAGAACATTTTTGCAATCTATCCATCTGACAAAGGGCTAACATCCAGAATCTACAAAGAACCTAACCAACTTTACAAGAAAAAACAACCCTATCAAAAAGTGGGCAAATGATATGAACAGACACTTTTCAAAAGAAGACATTTATGCAGCCAACAAACATATGAAAAAATGCTCATCATCACTGGTCATTAGAGAAATGCAAATCAAAAACATAATGAGATACCATCTCACGCCAGTTAGAATGGTGATCACTAAAAAGTCAGGAAACAACAGATGCTGGAGAGGATGTGGAGAAATAGGAAAGCTTTTACACTGTTGGTGGGAGTGTAAATTATTTCAACCATTGTAGAAGACAATGTGGTGATTCCTCAAGGATCTAGAACTAGAAATACCATTCGACTCACTAATCCCATTATTGGGTATATACCCAAAGGCTTATAAGTCAGTCTACTATAAAGACACATGCACACACGTTTATTGTGGCACTACTCACAATAGCACAGACTTGGAACTAACCCAAATGTCTATCAGTGATAGACTGGATAAAGAAAATATGGCACAGAAACATCATGGAATACTATGCAGCCACCCAAAAAGGATGAGTTCATGTCCTTTGCAGGGACACGGATGAAGCTGGAAACTACAATTTACAACAAACTATCACAAGAAGAGAAAACCAAACACCACATGTTCTCACTCATAAGTGGTAGTTGAACATAGAGAACACATGGACACAGGGAGGGGAAAAAAACACACTGGGTACTGTCAGGGGGTTGGGGGCTAGGGGAGTGATAGCATTAGGAGAAATACTTAATGTAGGCGACGGGTTTATGGGTGCAGCAAACCACCATGGCATGTGTACACCTATTTAACAAACCTGCATGTTCTGCACATGTGCCCCAGAACTTAGAGTATAATAAAAAGAATCAATATTGTGACACATGGAAACTATATGTAACTCAAATCTCAATGTACATAAATAAAGTTTATTTAACTATAACCTTGCTCATTTGTTTCTGTATCATCTATGGCTGATTTTGCACTATAACAGCTGAGTTGTGACAGAGAACATACAGCTTGCACAGACTAATATATTTACTCTCCGGTCCTTTACAGCAGTGGCCCCCAACCTCTTTGGCACTAGGGATTGGTTTCGTGGAAGACAGGTTTTTCCTTAGACTGTGGAGTGTGGGGATGGGGGGATGGTTTTGAGATGAAACTATTCCACCTCAGATCATCAGGCATTAGATTCTCACCAGGAGTGAGCAACCTAGACCTCTCGTATGTGCAGTTCACAATAGGGTTTGAGCTCCTGTAAGAATCTAATACCATAGCTGATCTGACAGGAAACAGAGCTCAGGCAGTAAGGCTTACTGCTGCTCACCTCCTATTGTGTAACCTGGTTCCTAACTGGTGGAGAACCAGTACCAGCCCACAGCCCATGTGTTGGGGACCCCGGCTTTACAGTGCCAGCCCCCTTGTTTTAGACCCTTTGTTGTTTAATCACATTCAGGTTAATCTCTCTACCTCCTACAAATCCCCTGCAAAATATACAATTACATGTTTTATTTCTTTAGGGTTGCCTAAATCTTACTAAGTAACAAATAGCAATAAACCCTGTAGCAGGACTCCAACACGCAAAAATGTAATAGGATTCTAGCTGAATGAATGCCACAATCAAATGTAAAGACAAAATAATTAATTTATAATGAGCAGTGACGATGACCAGAAGCCACTTTCATCACCATTTTAGTTTTGGCAGATTTTGGCCAGTTTCTTTACTGCATCCTGTTGTATCAGCAGGTCTTTGTGACCTGTATCTTGTGCCGACCTCCTATCTCATCCTGTGAGTAAGAATACCTAACCTTCTGGGGAATGCAGCCCAGTAGGAATCAGCCTTATTTTTACCCAGGCCCTATTGAAGACAGAGTTGCTCTGGTTCAAATACTTCTGACACTTTTCTCTAGTTAACCTGTCTTTTGTTATAGGAGTGTTGGCAATGACCCTCATGATGGGTGGGAAACAGTACCACAGCTTTCTGCCCTACACTATTCTGCTGTCAAAGAATTGCAGGAAAAGAGTGATTAATAGGGAGAATATATGAGTCAAAGGATTATTACTTCCGGGTTAAGCCAAATTAAATTGGGATTTGATGGCCTACATGGGTATGTAGATAAATGGACAAAAACTGAATGTGAGGGAAGAAGTGAATCTGGGTCAGTTATAGGTCTCTGATGTGATTTTGGCCACCAGGTAATGGCTCCTGGACCCCAATGTATCCCAAATGTTCTGTAACCAAACAAGGATGCCATACAATAACCCATCCCAATATGACCACTGAAGAGACTCCTGTCATCTTGAAGTCAAGATCCCTCCTTAAGGGTTCACATTAGGCTGAAGTCAAACAAGTTCCTGGTGAGCTCAGGGAAATAACGCACTCAGCTTGAAAAAACTACAGCCCAGCAGGCTTCCTCCCTTCAAATGTTTTTCTCTTGACTAAAGCAACATGAAATGGAAAGAGAATAGCAACAACGACAACAAAAAAAACAAATAGTTCAAGCAAATGCCTTTTGCAGATAAATTACCCAGAGACTGAAGCTGCTTTTCATGGCGACTCTCCTCTCAGCCCTGTTATTTCTCGTCCCCACCCAAATCCACAGGGTAGGAATCTATCTTGCAGGATTCATGCTTTGTTTATTGTCCATGCCTCTGAATGATTTTGTGAGAAAGTCTAAATCCTTCAGGGGATTTTTCCTTGCTTGTTTTTATTGACTTTGGCCTTGCAGTATTTTAAAAGTCATTTTTGTTTCCAATTATCAATGCTATTGACTTACTGAATTCTACTTCCTCCTGGTTTTCCCACTTCCTCTTCTTCCCTTGAGCAGTGTTTTGTGTTTCAGGAAAAAAGTTCTGACTTTTTCTCTCACCTCTTCACTCCAGTTAGCTTCCCCCTGCTGGTCCCAACTGCTAATCGGACCATTTCTCCACACTAAATTACAGAATTATCCTGAGGCAACAAAACTTTTACATGAATGTTTCTTTGCAGTTCAAAAGTATTTTAGGCACTAGGTGAATGCCTAGTGAGAGTCTGTCCCGAAATGTACACAGCAGTATTCTGTGGGGCTTAATTTAAGCTATGAAAGCAAAAGATAAAGAAACATTCCTTCATCAACATGGTTTCCCCTGCTTTGCTTGGTGTTTATCAGTGCTTCAAGGTGACCTGTCGATATGGGCAGCGTTAGGCTTATTCTAAGTCTCCCTCTATTAATAATGGCTCTTATGACTCCTACCCCTTAGCTTCGCAGGGTCCCCCTTTCACCTCCTGTGAGTGAAAAAACTAGGCAGCCTTGCTCTTTTTTTCTTCCATCTCTTAGATTTGCTTCTGAACCTCTGCTGAATTATATTTGAATAATTCATCCAACTCAATTTTTACTGAGTGACTAATGTGCTAATTAAAAGAGGAGTCATTTTGAGGTTGGATTGGGTGCTCATTACTAAACATCACTGTAAAATATTCATATTATATTTGGGAATTTGGGGGGAAATACAGAAAGGATAAGCATGTGTAAGCATGTTAATACCTTTTCAGAAACCATGATTAGAATCATCATTTTTTTTTTTTTTTTTTTCTGATTCGGAGAGTGTTTATGTTATAAATCCTGGGCTCTGCCATTTCTTGCTGGGTGAAAAGGCATTTAGGTAATGAATGATACAATTTAAAATAAAAATATCCAAAAGCTGCATCTTTGCCTAAATTGCTCAAGTGTCTAATTGGATCCAGTAAACAATTCCAAGGAAGCTCTCTTCATTTTTTTAAACTACATTTTATATGTAGCAACATATTTCTGTATTTCACTGTGCTCCATATGTATCCAGACACTCACCATTGTAGAAATAATGCCATTTCTAACAAGGAGATGAAATTTTAGTGACAATTGTTTAAAGATTGTATGTGACATTCTACAGGCAAATAATCTTTTGACCAGAGAAACTTCCCTAAACATCATGGTGTAAAAACTTTGAAAAGCATATTTGAAATTTTTGGTAAGTGACATGCACTGAATTCTCAGATAGCCTTGATTAGATTTCCTATCTAAAAGCATAGTAAAACCTTGATTAATGGAAATGTTTGAAGAATGGGATGTTCTGGCTAATTCTGCAATTTTTTTTTTCAATGACAAAATATTTAATAAATAATTGTCTGATGCATCCTCCCAAGCTTACATAAGTCAGTGAGGGGTGGGGACTAGTTTGAACTGGAAGAGATTGAGTTGTTTAGCTGAGATTTAATTTAGAGATTTAGAGATTTAGTTGTTTATGACAGAGTTCCCTCCCATGTAGCAGTTTATGATTAGAGTCAATGATGTGACCTGGTTCATCTGAGGACATTGAAGTGATCTGCCACAGAACTGTAATGAGCACCAACTCTGGATGGGTTGAAGTTCAGTTCAAGGTTGAGATTTCAATATTAAGAGTTCAAAGCTAAGTGCAATTGGAATAAAAACAAAGTCAGTCAGGGATCATGCCAACAGGAACCCTGGGCAGTGGCTTCAAACATAAGCCACTGTCCATGACTTGCTTTTGTAGGCTGGCATGTATGTGGTATACAAAATTACCAGGCTCATTTAGAGTTCCAAGGAGGAGAATGAAGTACTTAATAGGGAACTAATGATTGGAATATATAAATAAACCACCCAGTGAATGACTTAATAATTTCTGAGTTTCAAGAATCATATAGAACACTTAGAGAAAGAATCCTAAGTATAACCCAATTCAACTCCCACATTTTACAAATGAGAAAGCTGATTTGCCAATAAGTCAAATAATAGGAAATCTGCTATAAAACCCCAGGCCTCCTGCTTCCTAATCCAATGCTCTGTTGTTTCACAGTAGGAATCATGGATTACAGTATTTTTTGCTGCCTAGGTTCTGCCAAAGTGTTCTACATGCAAATACATGTCCTTCCCTTTCCCAACTTTTACCCTTAAATTTCTAACAACTACAGAGAGGTGAGAATCAAAATGGAGGTGAGGTAAAGAGAGTCTAGCAGAGAGAAAGAGCAAGAGATCTGGTTATTCAGAAATGTTTGTGCTCCAGAATCAGGTCTTCTCTGTCTCACTTCTTGCTATTTACCTCTACCCTCCACATTTTTTTTCCTAAAATTCTCATAAGCTTAGCAATTGAAATTCTACTCCTTGGCTTTGCTGTGTGCCCTGGCCAAGGACATTGTTAAATAATGCTCTGTTATCAGCCTAACAGGTAAAATTATCATAACTCTCTCCACTAATTTAGGTTTAAGAAATTTACTATATAAAAAAATGCATTTATAAGATGTGGAATTTTCTCAATTATCTTTGTGGAAGTGCTTATTCTATTGATATTTTAAGTAGACTAGAACAGATTTAGAACATATTTGAAGAATGAGGTATGTAAATATGAAATATAAACATAAATGTCTTTTAACACTTTAAAGTCAATGGAGGAAAACTTGCTACTTGGAATAGATAGATACATACATCAATTAAACATATGAAAGATACCAATAGCACAAGGAGAATGCAATAAAGATAGTAAAGGAGACTCGAAGAAAACAAGGGCATTTACCAATACCACAGTGAGAAAAGAAATATCAGAGAGAAAATAGGTCCACTAATAAATGAAGAACATGAAATTAATGATGAGTCTAAAATGGTAGAGATAATGAACTCATTTGTAAAATCGGTCCTTAACAAGAAAAATGAAGATAGGAAGTTTCAACAATTAAGTAGTAATGAAAATCTTGCAAAAATAGCTGTTGACAAAGAAACAGCAAAGAAAAGGCCAATTCTATTTTGGGCTGGATCAAAAGAGTTATTCCACGGCAATGAGGGAATTTATATGTCCATGATCACATACCTAACATCTTACGCTAAGTTTGTGGCAATTGTGATCAGCTTTATTCTCATATTCACAACTAAGTGGAGAGGAAGAACTTATGCAGGTACCACTTGTCAGGTTTATGCATGTGCAGGAGGTGGTAGATATACCTAAAAGGATGAAAAAGGAAAGGTTGTTTCTGTGTTGGTTCCACCCTCCAAGCAGTATTGGTGGGCATTGGTGCTGTGCTATTAGTAGCTGAAAATAGGTCTTACATTGATTTTTTAAATTGAATTAAAAAGGTATAAGTTGAAATGTTGATTGACAATCTTACAAAGGGCAACAGAAAGCAAGGTAGGATGACATCATGATAGATTATCTTCTCTGCCCTACGAATACCTCTTCTTACTTGTTGAAGGGTAGAAGTTATATGACTATGAAACATACTTAGAAATAAATACAGATGTCCCTTAGTGTGGTTCCACATGAGTTTCTAACTTTACAATCGTGCAAAGTGATACATATTCAGTGGAAATTGTAATTCAAATTTTAAAATTTTACCTTTCCCTGGCTTAGTGATATGTAGTATGATATTGCTCACCAGTCAGCCACACAATCAGGAGGGTAAACAACCAGTACTTTATGCTATACTATGGTGCCAGATGATTTTGTCCAACTGTAGGCTAATGTAAGTGTTCTAAACATGTTTAAGGTAGCCTGAGCTTTGATGTTTAGTAGGTTGTGTTAAGTATATTTGTAACTTAAAATATTTTCCACTTACAGTGGGTTTATCAGAATGTAACCCCATCATAAGTTGAGGAGCATCTCTACTTGATATCCCTGCATTATCAAATCTTCATTGCTTTTTCCTGATTTACCTATGATACATCAGATACTAGTAATGCTTAAAATAAGATTCTGCCATTATGGTTCTCTTTATCAAACGTTAATACTATGCATAAAACTAGGGCCTCCCAGCCTGGGTGACAGAGTGAGACTCCATCTCAAAACAAACAAACAAACAAACACTAGGGCCTCCCAGTAAAAGAGCAACAGAGTACAGGCTCTGATGGAGCCTCCTGGCAATGCATAGAATGTCATGGCCCACCTCAATGGTCTTTATCCTTCCTCTCACCTGAAATTCTTGGACTATTTTTAAGAAGTATACATCAGATGACAGTGTCAACAGGAACAGAATGTATGCTATACAGAAATTAAGCATGTTGGCAATTTTTTTTTTCTTTTGCTGTTGCCCAGGCTGGAGTGCAATGGTACAGCGATAACAGCTCACCGCAGCCTTCATCTCCTGGACTGAGGCAATTCTACCACCTCAACTTCCTGAGTAGCTGAGACCACAGGCACACCATCACACCTGGCTTTTTTTTTTTTTTATTTTTTCCCATAGAGATGGTATCTCACTACATTGCCCAGGCTGGTATTGACCTGCTGGTCTCAAGTGATCCACCCGCCTTGGCCTCTCAAAGTGCTGGGATTACAGTCATGAGCCACTGCATGTGGCCAACAATTTTTAATTCATTAAACCATTATTTATTAAGAGTGTGGTAGATGTCACATGTATTAGTCTGTTTTCATACTGCTGAGAGAGACATACTTGAGACTAGGAAAATAAAGAGGTTCAACTGGACTTACAGTTCCATATGGCTGGGGAGATCTCAGAATCATGGTGTAAGGCAAAAGTCACTTCTTTTTTTTTTTGAGACGGAGTCGGGCTCTGTCACCCAGGCCGAGTGCAGTGGCACGATCTCGGCTCACTGCAAGTTCCCCAAAAGGCACTTCTTACATGGCAGCGGCAAGAGAAAATGAGGAAGAAGCAAAAGCGGAAACCCCTGATAAACCCATCAGATCTTGTGAGACTTTTTAACTATCATGAGAATAGCATGGGAAAGACTGGCCCCCGTGATTTAATTACCTCCCCCTGGATCCCTCCCACAACACGTAGGAATTCTGGAAGATACAGTTCAAGTTAAAATTTGGGTGGGGACACAGCCAAAACCTATCACCAAGGAAGAGCTCAAAAGGGTTGGCTGAGATTTAAGCCAGGATGTGATCAAAATGAGGAAGTCAGCCTTTCTAAGATCTGGGGAAAGAACCATCTATGCAGAGGAAACAACAAGTAGCAACAGCAAAGAACTTTAAGGTAGGAATGAAGTTGATGAGTCTGAGACTTTAAAGGACAGTATAGTTGTATCATGCTAAGTGAAAGGGGAGAATACTCCTAGATGATATAGGAAAGGTAAACAGAGATCGTATCAATCAGAATTTTGTAAACCATAACTAGTTTATATCATAGGCTGAGTGCAGTAGAAACCATTGGAGTATTTTAAAGTAAATCACAATGCTGTTATTTTGAAAATTTGTCTCAGTTTAATAAATAAGGATGACTGCCTTCTAATTCAAGGGTAAGAAATACATGTCTTAGATTAAAATTAAAAAATATACTTAATAAATAAAAACTTTAGATGCAAAATTAGGAATTACTGCCTGTTGGAGAAACTGTTCCAAACATATGGTGGTATCTGAGACGCTGGTACAAGATGTTTAAAGGGGTCTTGGGTTTAGGACTAAATCTACAAAAATGCCTCAGCTTGAAGCAGGGACTTCCCTGGGGTGGTAAATGGGTGCCACAAGTAGGTAAAGAAGTAGACGAGTTTCAAGAGAAAAAAAGATTAAGGAGTATTGTACTAAAAACAACAGTAGCCCTCCCTTCAGGAAGAGTTGAATAAGTTCTTTATTTGTCATTTTCAATGTCAGAATTCTTCCTTGGTAAAAAAGCACAACAGAACAATGCCTTCTGACTATTTCAGATAATTCTCAGGGAGGGTAATTTCCACATATACTCTGAGAAGAACCACTGTTCTGGAAAATCATAATGTGGGCCTGGAGCAGCAAAGTGAAAAAAGAATTTTGTCTCCTGTTGAGGGTGAATTTGATCCCAGATTCACCATTTGCAAGTCCTTTTTTTTTTGGACCATTCTACAGAAGATCCTGTGGAGTCACAGGGAGTAAAACACCATTTGACATAAGAGATACTAGCATACTGAGAATACAACTGGCTGGGATGCCAAAAAAATGCATATATAAAATATACTAATGAGATAAGTGAAAAAAATAAAAGAAAAGAAAAAAAAAATCAGAAACAGAGAGGAACCAAGCTATTAAACAACTAGAAAACTACAGAGACACTTAGGTAAGTAGAGAAAACAATGAAGGGTAAAAAGAAGCAGGGGGAAAAAAAAACAGAAAAGGAAAGATGTATACAGTTTTGATGACAGAAGATAAAACACACCTCTTTAAGGTCTTTGTGTTTGAACTCTGCTTTACAAGAAACACATTCCAAGTATAATGCATGCTTCTGCAGACTGAGTTAAAAGGCTGTTGCCACAGGTATTCAGAAGCATCTGACTATTAAACAACAACACCATGAAAGGAAAGGAGTATTTAGTGCACTCACATAGATTTTGCTCTTTTAAGAAACAGTAATCAGTCTGTGTATGTAATTTGGAGAGTAAAGTAAAATCGGATGGGGCTGGTTTATAATTGAGTGCTAATGTGGGAGTATTGTGCTCATGAAAGAGTCAAGAGGGAGGCAGAGGCTGCTTTAATGGATGGTTTGCAATAGTATTAATAGTAATTGTAAGACATACCAAATTTGCCTAACATGTAAGCCACTGGTTGGTTTCTAAAGGTTTATTACATTTTTCTACGGCATCTTTTTAATCATGGGGTATTGGTGGTGAATTGGCCTAGGTTTAGCTGGGGGATGGATGCATGGAGTAGTTATTTCTCTCTGAGAGTAGAATGTCTCAAGAAACAGGTGCCCTAGGTGATGCCAAATATCACTACACAGAGCAGTAACAGCAGAGGGTAATTGCCTGTGTAAATGAGAGGCAGTGAAGAGATGGTAACCCTGGGGCTGCATTACTAAGGCAGCTTTTATGCACATAAGGGTCACTGTTTCTTGCTCTCTGCCTTGCCTTTGGCCAGAAGTTTTGAGCCCTGATCTTGAAAAAAAAATGGAATGAAATGAAAGTTGGAATTCAGTAAAGGTAGGCAATGCAGTGTAATAGAAAAAGCACAGAATTGAAGTTATAAATACTTGTGCTGGAATTCTAGCTCTGCTATGGACTAACTCTTGCCTGTGCGAATAAAACTCTTTGAGCTTCAACAATAACATAGCGATAAAAATACACATCTCCTTCTATTATAAAGTTTAAATAAATTAATATGTAAAGCACTCAGTTTTAGTTCCTAGCTCATAAGATCAAACTATTATTTTTATTATCAACATTTTCAGAGAACATTTTAGATGTTTCACTTAAAAATCTAGAAAGTGTACTCATCAACATATATGAATCTAAAAAACCAACTTGAAAAGAGCAAGCTGTGAATGATTGTAATAAAAAGCATGATAAAATGTGTACAGAGACAAAAAAAATACTACCATGTATTATTTAGAGATTGAAGAAATAAATGGGGTAATAAATCCCAAATTCAGGACAGTCTTTGCTGCTTCTGCAGGAAGATGAAAGAAAGAAGGTGAGAGGCAATATAACGTTTAGCGGAAAAGTACATGTGATGAGGTGAGGCTTCCACTGTCTCTGAAATGTGTCATTTCATAAGCTGGGCTGTGGGCATACAGGTATACACTATTTATTATATCTCTTCATAGGTCAGGTACATTTTAAATTAATTTATTCAATTTTTTACTTCCATTTCCTCCATGTTGTACAAAACATATAGGAAAAATAACACTGAGCATTCAAATACAGTTTGCTAATATTTAATAATTTATAGATACTTGTGTGTACATTATCTCATGGCACCTATAAGCATCACCACATTTAGGCTGGGTAATATGGTAGGAAAAAAAACCAACAGTTTTAAGTTTTGCCTAAAAGCTTGGCTTTGGTGAGTCAAGCCATGTGATCATAGCCTATATCCTTGTTCTTAATTTTTGCTTCTTAATCTATATAACAAGAATAATACTTACTTCATGGGAAGATCGTGATGGTTGCATAAAATAGCCCACAGATCAGCATATAGAAGGCTCTTAATTAATACAAGTTCATCTCATACCTAGCTTGCAGGATCCCATAAAGACACCATGCTATGCTGCAGTTATCCTTATGCATAACTGTGAATTTTGGGGTATTTTCATATGTCGAGAGGCTGCAAAATACAGTCTTTTGGAAAATCACCAGAGCAGAGATTCTGTGGTACTAAAAAGCTAGAGGGGGAAAAGTGGAGATTCAAGGATGGGTCAGAGGACCATTACTAACATCATTTAGAAAGAATTAAACTATTATTTTGCTTATGTGACATTCATGTTCTATCATTAAGAGTCAGGAATCGACAAGTATTGAATATAGTTAAATTAACAGATAAGATAAAAATCACATGAGAAAATACAGTAGCAACTCTAATTCTGAAACACAGGATTCATTTCCTTTACTCTGAGAAACCTTCCTAAGTCAACAGGATGCTAGCGCCAGAGAACCTAACATAACGGACTTAAGTTTTCTTCTACCTAAGCCATTTCCCCATATCTTTCTCTGTCTTTCTCTCCCTTTCTCTCTCATTCCAAGAACTTGTAAGAACTGATTTTAATCCTGGACAAAGAAACACACTGCATAAGAAATCATTTGAACTTGAAATACTACAACAATTATTAGACAATCTCTATGCTAATCAAAGTATAACCTACAAAAAAAGGCAAAAGAAAAGTAAAGGTAAAACCATGAGTCAGAATCTGGTTCATAAAATAGGTGACCTTTAGCTATGCCTCATTGGCATTTTCTCCTCACAAAATATGACCACTTATATAAGATACCATGAAATTACATACTTGTAATAGTTACTTTTGCTCTTTGCAAATGGAGCTGCTCAAACTGGAAATTAGAATAGTATTTTGTATCTAAGTGCATGCTTTTTAAAAGAACCTAAAAGTATGTTTAAATTTTACTATGACAATGAGAATAGAAAATTTAAACATATACACATGTACACACATGAAAACGCATATATCTTTTCCTTTAAGCTTCTTTCATAGAAAATTAAAAGAAACTGATATGTTGACTTTTTGCCCCCAATTGTAGTGATGCTGCAGACACCCCACAGAAAGTCTCCTTCATTCTTCTATGTTTTCATCTGCGAGGCTTCAATGTTTGGGTAAAAGGTGGTGCAAAAGACAATAACAGTGCATTTTCTTTTTACCTTGTCTTTTAACTGAATATATTTATTCCAAAAATGTTTCAGAGTTCTCTAAATCTCTATTTGAGTATCATTAGAATGATACTGTATATTCTTTCAACAATTCATGTTTTGACTTCTGGTTTCCAGTCTGGCTTATAAGAAGACTAGAAGTTTCCACTCCAATTTAACAAGAAGAAAAAATAAATAAAACAAATGAACTGAAAAAATATCAACAAATGTTCTTGGATCTATCAAATAAATGAAATCACAGAACAAACTCTTGGCCCCAAAATTGGAGAGCAGCAGGGAGATTCAGAGAATCATAACCTCTCAGAACAGACAGCTATGAGCAGAAACCTCAGCAGGAGCCAGTGCTAGAGTAGGAAAACTTGAACTCTAATTGACAAATTGGTGGAGGCTCAGAGAGGACACAACTGAAAGTTAAAAACTCCAGGGGTGCCCAGTCACCAGGAACTCCCACATTTTTATGAGTATTACCTCCAGGAGTTCTACCAGCTTCTCACAGTGAATATCAAAGAAAAATCTTCTCTTGCTTCCAGGAGAAGGAAGGGAAAATGAACCATTTAAAAATATGTAGAGTATTCTGTTCTCAACAGGGCTTACCCTCAGGAGAAACCATTTTACCAAGCCTAACCTGACTAGGGAAAGGAAAATGCCCAACTGTAGCCCTCTGTAGTCATCCCATCCCACATGATGCAGGGAAAAACTGAGAAGCATTGATAAAGTTCATCATTCAGGGGCACAAATTCACCAAGAGACTGAGACCTAATCATAGATTTATAGATTATTTCCCTTCTCCTTACACCAGTACATTGCTAAAGGCCTCTTTACCACAGTTTCTTTTACCCTGTACATCAGATCACCTTTCAACAAAAAATTTACAAGCCACTAAAAGCAAAAACACAGTTTTAAGTGATTGAGCAAGCATCAGAACGAAAGTCAGATATGGCAGAAATGTCGGAATTATCAGACCAGGAATTAAAACAAATCACGATTACTATGCTAAGGGCTTCAATGGAAAAAGTAGACAATATGCAAAAGCAGATGGATAACTTCAGCAGAAATGGAAATTCTAAGAAATATTTTCTAAATGATCAAAAAGACATTGTAATAGAATTAAGCCATTGTAACAGAAATGAGGAAGACATTTGATGGACTCATTAGTAGAATGGACACAACTGAAGAGAGACTCTCTGAGCTTCAGGATATAACAAAAGAAACCTCCATAACTGAAAAGCAAAGAGAACAAAGACTGAAAAATAAAAATAAAACAACCAGAATACAATATCCAAGAACTGGGGACATCCACAAAAGGCATAACATACACATAATAGAAATACTAGAAGAAGAAAGAAAGGGGCAAAAGCAATATTTGAAATAATAATGACTGAAGATTTTCCTGAAATTAATGCCAGACAGCAAAGCACAGGTCCAAGAAAGCTCAGACAACACCAAGCAGAAAAAATGCCCCCCAAAACACTTATGCCTAGGAATATCATTTTCAAATTTCAGAAAAAAAAAAAAAAAAAGAGAGAGCGAGAAGAAGCCAGAGGAAAAAAACACCCTACATATAAAGGAGAAAAATAAGGACTATAGCTAACTTTTCCTCTGAAGCCATGCAAGCAAAAAAACTGAAGTGAAATATTCAAAATGTTGAGAGGAGAAAAATACCAACCTAGAATTCTGTACTCTGCAAAATTAACTTTAAAATTGAAGGAGAAATGAAGACTTTTCCAGGCAAACAAAAATTGAGGCAATTTGTTACCAATAGACACACTTTGTAAGAAATGTTAAGTTTCTCTGAGATAAGGAAAATAATATAAGCCAAAAACTTGGATCTATATAAAGAAAGTAAGAGCACTGGATAATCAATAAAGGTAAGATAAAAACTTATTTTTCTCATTTTTTTTAAATTTTAAATGTCTTTTAATAAACAGTGTCAAATCTGCTGAACAAAATTATATCTAAATTCTTTTTTTATTTTTATTTTTATTATACATTAAGTTCTAGGGTACATGTGTATAATGTGCAGGTTTGTTACATATGTGTACTTGTGCCATGTTGGTGTGCTGCACCCATCAACTCGTCAGCACCCATCAATTCATCATTTATATCAGGTATAATTCCCAATGCAAACCCTCCCCCCTCCCCCCTCGCCATGATAGGCCCCGGTGTGTGATGTTCCCCTTCCCAAGTCCAAGTGATCTCATTGTTCAGTTCCCACCTATGAGTGAGAACATGCGGTGTTTGGTTTTCTCTTCTTGTGATAGTTTGCTAAGAATGATGGTTTCCAGCTGCATCCATGTCCCTACAAAGGACGCAAACTCATCCTTTTTTATGGCTGCATAGTATTCCATGGTGTATATGTTTCATATTTTCTTAATCCAGTCTGTCACAGATGGACATTTGGGTTGATTCCAAGTCTTTGCTATTGTGAATAGTGCCACAATAAACATACATGTGCATGTGTCTTTATAGCAGCATGATTTATAATCCTTTGGGTATATACACAGTAGTGGGATGGCTGGGTCATATGGTACATCTAGTTCTAGATCCTTGAGGAATTGCCATACTGTTTTCCATAATGGTTGAACTAGTTTACAATCCCACCAACAGTGTAAAAGTGTTCCTATTTCTCCACATCCTCTCCAACACCTGTTGTTTCCTGACTTTTTAATGACTGCCATTCTAACTGGTGTGAGATGGTATCTCATTGTGGTTTTGATATGCATTTCTCTGATGGCGAGTGATGATGAGCATTTTTTTTTGTGTGTCTGTTGGCTGTATGAATGTCTTCTTTTGAGAAATGTCTGTTCATATCCTTTGCCCACTTTTTGATGGGGTTGTTTGTTTTTTTCTTGTATATTTGTTTGAGTTCTTTGTAGATTCTGGATATTAGCCCTTTGTCAGATGAGTAGATTGCAAAAATTTTCTCCCATTCTGTAGGTTGCCTGTTCACTCTGACGGTAGTTTCTTTTGCTGTGCAGAAGCTCTTTAGTTTAATTAGATCCCATTTGTCAATTTTGGCTTTTGTTGCCATTGCTTTTGGTGTTTTAGACATGAAGTCCTTGCCCATGCCTATGTCCTGAATGGTACTACCTAGATTTTCTTCTAGGGTTTTTATGGTATTAGGTCTAACATTTAAGTCTCTAATCCATCTTGAATTAATCTTCGTATAAGGGGTAAGGAAAGGATCCAGTTTCAGCTTTCTACTTATGGCTAGCCAATTTTCCCAGCACCATTTATTAAATAGGGAATCCTTTCCCCATTTCTTGTTTCTCTCAGATTTGTCAAAGATCAGATGGCTGTAGATGTGTGGTATTATTTCTGAGGACTCTGTTCTGTTCCATTGGTCTATATCTATTTTGGTACCAGTACCATGCTGTTTTGGTTACTGTAGCCATGTAGTATAGTTTGAAGTCAGGTAGTGTGACACCTCCAGCTTTGTCCTTTTGACTTAGGATTGTATTGGCAATGTGGGCTCTTTTTTGGTTCTATATGAACTTTAGAGCAGTTTTTTTCCAATTCTGTGAAGAAACTCATTGGTAGCTTGATGGGGATGGCATTGAATCTATAAATAACCTTGAGCAGTATGGCCATTTTCACGATATTGATTCTTCCTATCCATGAGCATGGTATGTTCTTCCATTTGCTTGTGTCCTCTTTTATTTCACTGAGCAGTGGTTTGTAGTTCTCCTTGAAGAGGTCCTTTACATCCCTTGTAAGTTGGATTCCTAAGTATTTTATTATCTTTGAAGCAATTGTGAATGGAAGTTCATTCCTGATTTGGCTCTCTACTTGTCTGTTACTGGTGTATAAGAATGCTTGTGATTTTTGCACATTAATTTTGTATCCTGAGACTTTGCTGAAGTTGTTTATCAGCTTAAGGAGATTTTGGGCTGAGACAATGGGGTTTTCTAAATATACAATCATGTCATCTGCAAACAGGGACAATTTGACTTCTTCTTTTCCTAACTGAATACCCTTGACTTCTTTCTCTTTCCTGATTGCCCTAGCCAGAACTTCCAACACTATGTTGAATAGGAGTGGTGAGAGAGGGCATCCCTGTCTTGTGCCAGTTTTCAAAGGGAATTTTTCCAGTTTTTGCCCATTCAGTATGATATTAGCTGTGGGTTTGTCATAAATAGCTCTTATTATTTTGAGGTACGTTCCATCAATACCGAATTTATTGAGCGTTTTTAGCATGAAGGGCTGTTGAATTTTGTCAAAAGCCTTTTCTGCATCTATTGAGATAATCATGTGGTTCTTGTCTTTGGTTCTGTTTATATGCTGGATTACGTTTATTGATTTGCAAATGTTGAACCAGCCTTGCATCCCAGGGATGAAGCCCACTTGATCATGGTGGATAAGCTTTTTGATGTGCTGCTGAATCCGGTTTGCCAGTATTTTATTGAGAATTTTTGCATCGATGTTCATCAGGGATATTGGTCTAAAATTCCCTTTTTTTGTTGTGTCTCTGCCAGGCTTTGGTATCAGGATGATGTTGCCCTCATAAAATGAGTTAGGGAGGATTCCCTCTTTTTCAATTGATTGGAAGAGTTTCAGAAGGAATGGTATCAGCTCCTCCTTGTACCTCTGGTAGAATTCAGCTGTGAATCCATCTGGTCCTGGACTTTTTTTGGTGGGTAGGCTATTAATTATTGCCTCAATTTCAGAGCCCGCTATTGGTCTATTCAGGGATTCAACTTCTTCCTGGTTTGGTCTTGGGAGAGTGTAAGTGTCCACGAAATTATCCATTTCTTCTAGATTTTCTAGTTTATTTGAGGAGAGGTGTTTATAGTATTCTCTGATGGTAGTTTGTATTTCTGTGGGGTCGGTGGTGATATCCCCTTTATCATTTTTTATTGCATCTATTTGATTCTTCTCTCTTTTCTTCTTTATTAGTCTTGCTAGTGGTCTGTCAATTTTGTTGATCTTTTCAAAAAACCAATTCCTGGATTCATTGATTTTTTGGAGGGTTTTCTGTGTCTCTATCTCCTTCAGTTCTGCTCTGATCTTAGTTATTTCTTGCCTTCTGCTAGCTTTTGAATGTGTTTGCTCTTGCTTCTCTAGTTCTTTTAATTGTGATGTTAGAGTGTCAATTTTAGATCTTTCCTGCTTTCTCTTGTGGGCATTTAGTGCTATAAATTTCCCCTACACACTGCTTTAAATGTGTCCCATAGATTCTGGTATGTTGTATCTTTGTTCTCATTGGTTTCAAAGAACATCTTTATTTCTGCCTTTATTTCGTTATGTACCCAGTAGTCACTCAGGAGCAGGTTGTTCAGTTTCCATGTAGTTGAGTGGTTTTGATTGAGTTTCTTAGTCCTGAGTTCTAGTTTGATGGCACTGTGGTCTGAGAGACAGTTTGTTATAATTTCTGTTCTTGTACATTTGCTGAGGAGTGCTTTACTTCCAAGTATGTGGTCAATTTTGGAATAAGTGCGATGTGGTGCTGAGAAGAATGTATATTCTGTTGATTTGGGGTGGAGAGTTCTATAGATGTCTATTAGGTCCACTTGGTGCAGGGTTGAGTTCAATTCCTGGATATCCTTGTTAACTTTCTGTCTCATTGATCTGTCTAATGTTGACAGTGGAGTGTTGAAGTCTCCCATTATTATTGTATGGGAGTCTAAGTCTCTTTGTAAGTCTCTAAGGACTTGCTTTATGAATCTGGGTGCTCCTGTATTGGGTGCATATATATTTAGGTTAGCTCTTCCTGTTGAATTGATCCCTTTACCATTATGTAATGGCCTTCTTTGTCTCTTTTGATCTTGATGGTTTCAAGTCTGTTTTATCAGAGACTAGTGTTGCAACCCCTGCCTTTTTTTGTTCTTCATTTGCTTGGTAGATCTTCCTCCATCCCTTTATTTTGAGCCTATGTATGTCTCTGCATGTGAGATGGGTCTCCTGAATACAGCAGACTGATGGGTCTTGACTCTTTATCCAGTTTGCCAGTCTGTGTCTTTTAATTGGAGCATTTAGTCCATTTACATTTAAGGTTAATATTCTTACGTGTGAACTTGATCTTGCCATTATGATATTAACTGGTTATTTTGCTCGTTAGTTGATGCAGTTTCTTCCTAGCCTCGATGGTCTTTACATTTTGGCATGTTTTTGCAATGGCTGGTACTGGTTGTTCCTTTCCATGTTTAGGGCTTCCTTCAGGGTCTCTTGTAAGGCGGGCCTGGTGGTGACAAAATCTCTAAGCATTTGCTTATCTGTAAAGGATTTTATTTCTCCTTCACTTATGAAACTTAGTTTGGCTGGATATGAAATTCTGGGTTGAAAATTCTTTTCTTTAAGAACGTTGAATATTGGCCCCCACTCTCTTCTGGCTTGTAGAGTTTCTGCTGAGAGGTCTGCTGTTAGTCTGATGGGCTTCCCTTTGTGGGTAACCCGACCTTTCTCTCTGGCTGCCCTTAAGATTCTTTCCTTCATTTCAACTTTGGTGAGTCTGGCAATTATGTGTCTTGGAGTTGCTCTTCTGGAGGAGTATCTTTGTGGCGTTCTCTGTATTTCCTGAATTTGAATGTTGGCCTGCCCTACTAGGTTGGGGAAGTTCTCCTGGATGATATCCTGAAGAGTGTTTTCCAACTTGGTTCCATTTTCCCCCTCACATTCAGGCACCCCAATCAGATGTAGATTTAGTCTTTTTACATAATCCCATACTTCTTGCAGGCTTTGCTCATTTCTTTTTCTTTTTTCTTTTGGTTTCTCTTCTCGCTTCATTTCATTCATTTGATCCTCAATCACTGATACTCTTTCTTCCAGTTGATCAAGTCGGTTACTGAAGCTTGTGCATTTGTCACGTATTTCTCATGTCATGGTTTTCATCTCTGTCATTTCGTTTATGACTTTCTCTGCATTAATTAGTCTAGCTGTCAATTCTTCCACTCTTTTTTCAAGATTTTTAGTTTCTTTGCGCTGGGTACGTAACTCCTCCTTTAGCTCTGAGAAGTTTGATGGACTGAAGCCTTCTTCTCTCCTCTCGTCCAAGTCATTCTCTGACCAGCTTTGATCCGTTGCTGGCGATGGGCTGCGCTCCTTTGCAGGGGGAGATGTGCTCTTATTTTTTGAATTTCCAGCTTTTCTGCCCTGCTTTTTCCCCATCTTTGTGGTTTTATCTGCCTCTGGTCTTTGATGATGGTGACGTACTGATGGGGTTTTGGTATAGGTGTCCTTCCTGTTTGATAGTTTTCCTTCTAACAGTCAGGACCCTCAGCTGTAGGTCTGTTGGAGATTGCTTGAGGTCCACTCCAGACCCTGTTTGTCTGGGTATCAGCAGCAGAGGTTGCAGAAGATAGAATATTGCTGAACAGCGAGTGTACCTGTCTGATTCTTACTTTGCAAGCTTCCTCTCAGGGGTGTACTCCACCCTGTGAGGTGTGGGGTGTCAGACTGCCCCTAGTGGGGGATGTCTCCCCGTTAGGCTACTCAGGGGTCAGGGACCCACATGAGCAGGCAGTCTGTCCGTTCTCAGATCTCAACCTCCATGTTGGGAGATCCACTGCTCTCTTCAAAGCTGTCAGAGTCGTTTGCATCTACAGAGGTTCCTGCTGCTTTTGTTGTTGTTGTTGTTAACTGTGTCCTGTCCCCAGAGGTGGAGTCTAAAGAGACAGGCAGGTTTCCTTGAGGTGCTGTGAGCTCCACCCAGTTCGAGCTTCCCAGCAGCTTTGTTTACCTACTTAAGCCTCAGCAATGGTGGGCGCCCCTCCCCCAGCCTCACTGCTGCCTTGTGGTTAGATCACAGACTGCTGTGTTAGCAATGAGGGAGGCTCCGTGGGCGTGGGACCCTCCTGGCCAGGTGTGGGATATATTCTCCTGGTGTGCCCGTTTGCTCAAAGCGCAGTATTGGGATGGGAGTAACCTGATTTTCCAGGTGTTGTGTGTCTCAGTTCCCCTGGCTAGGAAAAGGGATTCCCTTCCCCCTTGCGCTTCCCAGGTGAGGCAATGCCTCGCCCTGCTTCAGCTCTCGCTGGTCGGACTGCAGCAGCTGACCAGCACAGATTGTCCGGCACTCCCTAGTGAGATGACCCCAGTACCTCAGTTGAAAATGCAGAAATCACCGGTCTTCTGTGTCACTCGCGCTGGGAGTTGGAGACTGGAGCTGTTCCTATTTGGCCATCTTGCTCCGCCCCCTATTTTTCATTTTTAATTGATCTAACAGATCAATTCAAAATAGTAACAGCAACAGTATTCAATTGTGTGTGTAAATATATACGAGGGGTTTTGAAAGATTTCATTAAAAATGTTTATTACAAAATCATAAATTTCAAAATTGTTTACACTAAAATAAACTTGTTTTAACTTGCTACAGCATGTCTGAACAGGCACTGGGAAAGAAAATACATCAATTTGAAAAACTGAAGCAAAAACACCAAATTTATGGTGAAGCTTGGATGAAAGAAATGGTGAAATTGTTGATCCTTTATGAAAAGCTTATGAAAACAATGCCCCAGATAAATCAGCAGTTTACAAATGGATAATGCTTTTTAAGAAGGGACAGGAATTTGGAAGATGAAGCCTGCAGCAGCAGACCATCCCAGGAAAAAGGTTTTTTTTCCAGGAAAAAATAAAAAATAACCTCTTTCATACCATCATTGAAGAAGACTGATTATTAATAGCAGAAACAAGAGCCAGCACTACAAAGACCTCAATTGGTTCAGCTTACACAACTCTAAAAATTAAGTTTGAGCAAACTTTCTACTCAATAAATGCCAAAACTGCTGTGCCCAGGTCTGCTGCAGAAAAGAGTAGAGATTTCAATGAAAATTTTTAACAAGTGGTATCAAGATCCTAAAGCATTTCTTCAAAGAATCACAACTGGAGGTAAAACATGCTTTTTACCAGTACACTCCTGATGACAAACACAATCAAAGTAAGGGCTACCAAGAGGTGAAAGTTGTTCAGTCAAAGCAAAAGAGAACTGGTCAAGAGCAAAGGTCATGGCAACAAATTTTGAGGATTTTCAAGACATTTTGTTTGTCGACTCTCTAGGGGGCCAAAAAGCAGTAACACCTACTTATTCTGAGAGTATTTTGAGAAAGTTAGAAAAAGTTTTGGCACACAAATGCCAAAAAAATTTTACCAGACATGTTTTCTCCACCATGACAATGCTATTGCTCATTCCTCTCATCAAATGAGGACATTTTGTGACAGTTTCAGTGGGAATTCATTAGGCATTCACCAGACAGCTCTGACTTGGCTCCTTCTGACTTTTTGTTCTCCAATCTTAAAAAATCTTTAAAGGATACCCATTTTATTCTTCAGTTAATAAGGTACAAAGGATTGCATTGATCTGGTTAAATTCCCAGGATGCTCAGTTCTTTCTGGATGAACTAAATGGCTGGTATCATCAGTTAGGAAAGTGTCTTGAGCTTGATGGAGCTTTTGTTGAGAAATAATAGTTTTTAATCTTTTAATTCAATTTTCCACAAAGTTTTTAAAGTCCCCTTGTGTGTGTGTTTATATGCTTATGTACAAGTGAAATGAATAACAGCAATGATACAAAGAACAAGAGGGATACGTTAATTTTTTATTACAAAGTATTTGCACTGATTGTAAAGTGGAATAGTGTTAGTTGAAAATGAACTTGGATTATCTGTAAATTTATTTTGCAAACTCTAGGTAAACCACTAAAAATATTAAAAAGTATAACTGATACACTAAGGGAGTAAATAGAATAATATAAAATGCTCAGTTAAAACTACAAAAGGCAGAAAGGTATAAGACAACAACAAAGAACAAGGGCAACAAACAGAAAAGAGTAACAAGCATGGTATATGTTTAGTAAATGGTGTCAAAATAATTTTAAACACTAATGGTCTATATCTACCAATTAAAAAACAGATTGTCAGTGAATCACAACACAAACTGGCCAGGCATGGAGGCTCATGCCTGTAATACCAGCACTTTTGGAGGCCGAGGCAGGTGGATTGTTTGTGCCCAGGAGTTCAATACCAGCCTGGGCAACATGGTGAGACCCTGTCACTACAAAAATAAATTTAAAATTAGCTAGGCATGGTGACACATGCCTGTAGTCTCAGCTTCTTGGAACGCTGAGGTGGGGGGGATCACTTGAACCCAGGAGATTGAGGTGGTAGTGAACCATGATTGTGTCACTGCACTCCAGTTTGGACAACAGAGCAAAATCCTGTTTTGGGGGGGGGGGGGGGAACAACTCATTTTGAATATAAAGATACATGTTGATTACAAGTAAAGGGATGGAGACCATTATACCATGCTAACACTAATCAAAAGCAAATGAAAGTAGCTGTATTAATTTCAGACAGAATAAACTTCAGAGCAAATAACGTTATCAAGAATAAAGGGAGGCATTATATAATAATAAAGGGGTTAATAACTCAAGAAGACATAACAATCCATAACATGTAGGTGCTTAATAACAGGGTATCAAAATACATGTGGCAAAATAGAACTGCAAAGAAAAATGAATAAACGTATTATTACAGTTGAAGACTTTAACACCTTTCTATCAGAAATGAACAGATCCAGCAGTAGGAAAATTAGTAAGGACATAGTTGAATTCAACAGTACCATCAATCAACTGAATATAATTGACATCCACAGACTGCTTCATCCAACAACAGGAAAATACACATTCTTCTCAAGCTTACATGAAACATTCATCAAGATACATCACATTGTGGACCATAAAACACACCTGAACAAATTTAAAAGAAATTATACAATGTCTACTTTCAGACCACAATGGAATTAAACTAAAAATCAGTAACAGATAGCTGGAAAAGCTCAAAATATTTGGAGATTAAACAACACACTTTTAATAATATGGGTCAATAAAATATCAAGAAAAATGTAAAAATTGTATAAACTAAATGAAAATAGAAATTCAATTTATCAAAATTTGAGGAATTCAGGAAAGCAATGCTTAGAGGAACATTTATAGCACTGAAGACATATTTTAGAAAAAAAGAAAGATCTAAAAATGTATCCTCTAAGTTTCCATCTTAGGAAATTAGAAAATAAATTCAAAGTAAGCAGAAGAAATTAAATAAAACTTTAGAGCAGAAATTATTGGAATTGAAAACAAAATCAACAAATCAAAAAAAAAAAAACCAAGAGCTATTTGAAAAGATCAGCAAAATTAAGTCTCTAGCTAATCTAAGGGAAAAAAGACAGAAAACACAAACTGCTAATATCATAAATGAAAGATTGGATTATAGATCCCCTTGATAACGAAAGAATACTAAAGAGAAACAATAAATAACATTATGCCTACAAATTTGATTACCTAAATGAAATGGACCAATTTTTTGAGAGAAATAATCTGCCAAATGTCACTCAAAAAGAAATAGATAATATGAATAGGCCTATATCTATTAAAGAAATTGAAGAAATAACTTTCCAAAACAGAAAGCACCAGGCCCAGATTAATTCACTGATAAAATTTCCCAATTATTTAAAAGAAGACATTATACATGTTCTCTACAACTTCTTCCAAAAGACAGAAGAGAGGAAATACTCCCTAATTCATTCTTTGAAGCCAGCATTACCCTAATATCTGAAACATACAAAGACATTACCAAAAAACAGATCAATATCTCTCATGAACATAGATGCAAAAATCCTCAAAATATTAGCAAATCAGATACAACCATATGTAAAACTTATACGTCACAACCAAATGGAATTTCTCCCATGCATAAAAGGTTTATTTAATATTCAAAAATCAGTTAATATTATCCATCACATCAACAGGCTAAAAAAATTATATAATATCAATAGTCACAGAAAAGTATTTAATAAAATCTAACTTTTTTTATGAAAAGAACTCTTAGCAAACTAGGAATAGAGGGGAACTTTCCTAACTTGATAAAGAATCTCTAGAAAAAAAAAAATACCTTAGAGCTAACATCATACTTTATATTGAGAAATGAAAGTTTTCCCACTGAGATCAAAAGCAAGGGAAAATCCCTTCTCACCATCACTTTTCACATTGTACTGGAATTCTTAGGCAATGCAGTAAGACAAGAAAGAGTAATAAAAGGTATACAGATTGAGAATAAAGAAATAAAACTGTTTTTTGCTTATAGAAGACATGATTGTCTATGTAGAAAATCTGAAAATGTCAAGAATGAAACTACTGGAACTAGTGGGAATTACAACAAACTTTTAGGAGACAAGATTAGTATATAAATAGCCAACCACTTTCTTATATACCAGCAATGAACATGTGGAATTTTTAATTAAAAACACTTCACAATCTATATTATCACTTTCCTCAAAATGAAATACTTCAGTATGAAACAAAATATGCAAATCTGTATGAGGAAAGCTTTAAAACTCTGTTAAAATATTTCATATAAAAACCAAATTAGGCCAGGCACGGTGGCTTACGCTTGTGATCCCAGCACTTTGGGAGGCTGAGGTAGACGGATCACTTGAGGTCAGGAGTTCAAGACTAGCCTGGCAAACATATTGAAGCCATTGTCTGTACTAAAACTACAAAAAATTAGTCGGGTCTCGTGGCAGGCACCTGTAATCCCAACTACTTGGGAGGCTGAGGCAGGATAATTGCTTGTACCCAGGAGGCAAAGGTTATAGTGACCCGATATCGCGCCATTGCACTCTAGCCTGGGCAACAGAGCAAGAGTCTGTCTAAAAAAAACCAAAGCAAAACAAAACAAACAAAAAAAGAAATAAACAAAAAACACCTAGGTAAATGGAAAGTTCATGTTCACGAAAAGGAAGAATCAATATTGTCAAGACGGCAGCTCTTCCCAAGTTGATTTATAAATTCAACACAATCCCAAAACACCAGCAAGTCATTTTTTGGATATGAACAAACTTATTCTATAGGTTTTTATGGAAAGAGCCAGAATAGCCAGAATGAGATCAGAGGACTGACATCACCCTATGAAAGAACAGACAAATAAGTTAATGGAACAGAATAGAAAGTCCACAAATAGTTGCACACCAATAGAGTCAACTGATTTTTCACAAAGGAACAAAGATAATACCATGGAGCAAAACTAATCTTTTTGATAAGCAGTTCTGGAAAAATAACATACCCATGCAAATAATTGAATCTGTACACAGAATTTACACCTTCACAAAAGTTTACTCTAAAGGAGTCATAAACCTAACTATAAAACACAAAACCATAAAATTCCTAAAAGATAACATGAGATAAAACCTAAATGACCCTGGGTATGGTGATGACATATAACACCAAAAAAGCACAATCTAGGAAAGAAATAATTGATAAGCTGAACTTTATTAAAGACTTTGCTCTGTGAGAGACAAACATCAAAAGAATAAGACATGGATGCAGCTGGAAACCATCATTCTTAGCAAACTATCACAAGAAGAGAAAACCAAACACCGCATGTTCTCACTCATAGGTGGGAACTGAACAATGAGATCACTTGGACTCGGGAAGGGGAACATCACGCACTGGGGCCTATCATGGGGAGGGGGGAGGGGGGAGGAGGGAGGGATTGCATTGGGGAGTTATACATGATATAAATGATGAATTGATGGGTGCTGACGAGTTGATGGGTGCAGCACACCAACATGGCATAAGTATACATATGCAACAAACCTGCACGTTATGCACATGTACCCTAGAACTTAAAGTATAATTAAAAAAAAAGAATAAGAGAAGCCACAGACTAGAAGAAAATATTTACGAAAGACACATCTGTTAAAGGAGAGATGTATAAATATTCTTTGTATATTTGTCCAAAATATACAAAGAATTTTTTTTTTTTTTTTTTTTTTTTGAGACGGAGTCTTGCTCTGTCGCCCAGGCTGGAGTGCAGTGGCCGGATCTCAGCTCACTGCAAGCTCCGCCTCCCAGGTTCACGCCATTCTCCTGCCTCAGCCTTCCGAGTAGCTGGGACTACAGGCGCCCGCCACCATGCCCGGCTAGTTTTTTGTATTTTTTAGTAGAGACGGGGTTTCACCGTGTTAGCCAGGATGGTCTCGATCTCCTGACCTCATGATCCGCCCGTCTCGGCCTCCCAATAAAGAATTCTTAAAACACAACAAAAAGAAAAAACAAATGGACCAAAGACCTAAACAGATGCCGGCACTTTGACACATGAATTTTGTCAAAACTCTGAGAATGTATACTACCAAGAGTGAACCCCCACGTAAACTATGGACCTTGAGTGATAAAAATGTGCCAATGTGATCAGCGTTTGTAATACATGCACCACTCTGGTGTGGAATGTTGATAGTGGGAGAGGTTGTCCATACATGGGGACAGGTAGCATATGGGAACTTTGTGTATTTTCCACTCAATTTTGCTATGGACCTAAAGTTGCAGTAAAAATAATGTTATTAATAAGAGTAGGATAAAATTAATGTTTTCTCCCTTACTGCTTACCTAACTATAGACAATATTTCACAGATAAAATCAGGACAGTAATTCTATGTCAATTGATGTTTACAAGAATTTTATTTTTCTTTCAAATCTAGTATTAAAGCAAACTCCTCAGTGACCACTGAATCACTTCAAAGTGATTTCAAAGAATTATAAATTAGACCATGTTGGCCAGTAGTCTAAGAAGTCTAAGAACCCTACTTATTATATGTGGTAGTAGAGCCTAAACACTACTATTTTTTGTAGTTCAGTAAAGAAAGTATAGTCAGAGATTGTGGAAGAAAGACATTATAGTTATGAAGTGATTATCATACTTTCATACCATTGCTTCGGCTTCAAGATTGCCTAGTATTTGATTGAAATCCTTCAGCAGTGGAAAAGTTCTAGGTTACTCATTTCTTGCTATTCTTGATTCAATATTAGAGTTTCTTATATCCTATCAACTTTCAAGTAATAAGAAATATTTACAGTTATGAAAGCCAAAATCATTCACCTTCCACTAGGTTAATTTGCGAACAAAATGAACAAAAAAAAAAAAAAAAAAAAAAAGCCTGTATAAGAAACTATAGTGGAACTATAAGAAATGCAAATATTTTGGCTTAGTATGGGGAAAGCATTACCATCTAGATCTCTGCATGTGGGTGGCTCAACCTAATACTGAAAAATACGTATTTGTGTTTTCCCAGTGACCTTGAAATAGCAGAAAATACTACCAGCTTGGAAACATTACTGTTTACAACTCACCACACTGGGAACTACAGGGATTTACAAGGTCAGGATGACAGGCATGTCATGTATTTGCATCATGCTTGAAATGTTAGTGGCATATCACACACATGGCTGGCATATTCATGTTGAAATATTCACCTCAGTTCTGTCAAGCATGGTAAGTACAGGCAATATGACTCTCAGATATAGATAGTAAAAGAGCCTTCCTCTTCTAGTTACTCTGCTCAAAGACCATGAATTCATGCCTCTAGAATGCAGTCACTTTGACACCTTCGGTGATTCTGTATTATAGCTCAATGTACTCATTGCTTGTCCATTTGTTAAAACCAGTGACCATGTTTAGGAATGAACAGAAGCATAAGTTCAATTTTTAGCCACCGATGTGGTAAGATTTAAACAGTTTATATCTTAGTTTATTATCTCCCAAATCTATTCACCCCTACAACATGTTACAGTTTTATAGCCTGGCTCCTAAGTTCTTCAGATTACCTTGTTTGGGTAATGTAACTTCATAGAGCCCTAAGAAGATAGTGTACAGGTCAGGTAGATTACCAGTCAGAGGAAAAAAAAAAAAACATACTGGAGGATAAAGTGTGGTTCTGGAAGGCTGTCCCAAAAGGGATGTCTCCATGATAACAAGCCTGAATGTTCTAGACTGACTAAACCAAAGTGAAGGTGCTAAAAGGGAGTGGAGAAATCATCAAAATGCATTTTGCTTCTTTTATAATCTTGTTGATTTTTCCAAGGGCTACTTAGTAAACTGGCATTTCAAGAATTTTGCAATTATTGATTTTTAAAGCACTAAGTCTTGAACTTCGAGAATTGAAGGAGAAAACTGTACAGCGGTGGTAATTCATGGAAGTTCTTAAAAAGACAGCAAGAAGTTAAGTGTTTATAAATGTCTGTACTTAGTTGCTACTTTTCCTAATGAAAACACTTTCAGAGGCTCCCTGTTTCTTATGGCAATCAGTCTGAATTCCTTTCTTGGCTTTTGGACATTCATAACCTGGTTCCTGATATATTTTCCCCGTCCCAAATCTTTCCTCCACTTGTACCCACACAACTATGCTCAAAGTGTCCACTACTTTCAGAACACCTTTATGTTACCATTTATCCACCAATTTTCAAGGACTAGCTTAAGACACACCTCCATAAAGCTTCCCACATCTATAAACTTTTCCACAAATTTATTGTATTATTATTAGCACTCTTCTGTGGAGTTTTAATTTTTTTTTTTTCAAACATTTGGGAAGGAAACGTAAGTCAGACAGCCTATTTTCAAATGCTAGTGCTGAAATCCACCCTGATATTTCCTTAAGTGAGATCTCTCTGTGACTCAGTTCTTTCGTAAAATGACAATTATGGTGCCTACACCAAAGGGTTCTTGTGATAATCAGATGAGATAAGGGCTATTAAAAGTTTAGTACAGTATTTGCAAAACAATTTAATGGTTATAATTGTCACTGTATGTGATACAATATAACAATGATTAATAATTCATTCTCTGAAGTCATATGACCATACTCATGTCCCGACTCCACCACTCTTTAGCTATGTGACTGTGCATAAATGCTGAACTTCTCTGAGCCTTGGTTCCTTTTTCTAAATTGTTAATACTTTATATGGATGGGGGACTTTTTTGATGATTAAAAAGTTAACATATTTAGAGGATTTAGTACAGTATCTGGAAGATAAACAATCAAAATTTGTTATCTCCATTGATCCTATAATAGTTCTTGACGGTAGTATTTAAAACCTTTTTATCATAACAAAGTCTAAATTCCTTTAACTACTTTACCTAGGCATAATTGACATCCACACAGCTGTATATACTTGATGTATACAACTTGATGAACAAATTAAATTTCTTAAAGATCTATGTATAGAAATATGACATATTAAGTAAAAGGCAGAGCATTTAACAGTTATTTGCTATGTATTACTTGCCTCACAACCTGACTGGACTCAGTTCTCCTATCTTAAAGAGAAAAGCTAGAAAGCATCGAATTTTCACATTGTAGAAAGTCAAAACTAGGTGAATGTGAAAAACCTTTTTATTTTTTCTCGCTCTGTCACCCAGGCTGGAGTGCAATGGCACGATCTGGGCTCACTGCAAGCTCTGCCTCCCAGGTTCACACCATTCTCCTGTCTCAGCCTCCTGAGTAGCTGGGACTACAGGCTCATGCCCCCACCCCCGGCTTTTATTTTTTATTATTTTCTATTATTTTTTATATTTATTTTTTGGTAATTTTAGTAGAGACTAGGTTTCACTGTGTTAGCCAGGATGGTCTTGATCTCCTGACCTTGCGATCCGCCTGCCTTGGCCTCCCATAATTCTGGGATTACAGGCGTAAGCTACCACGCCCAGCCAAAACCTACTCTTTTTAATTGGCATAATGAGTAACTTGCTCAAAGATTATGTTCTTAAATATTTATTGCAGTGAATTGAACAATTCGAAAATAAATAATCTATTAACTTTTTTTTAAATGGTGAGGAGAGAGGGTCAGAGTAATACCCTATCTGGGGGCAGGAAGATAACAACAATATCCATGTAGCAGGAATAACAAGTAGTTTTCTTCTATGTGCCAACCATGATGGGAGGCCATTGCCTGCTTTTAGTGCTGAAAGAGATTTGGGACTCATTAAAAAATGAGTGCTCATATTCATGAGTATTAATTAAGATAATGTTATCTGCTAGAACAGATAAACTTCGAACTTTCAGTGGCTTAACACAATTGAGGATTATTTATTGCCATTACAATGTCCTAAAATGGGTGTTCCTGACTGACAGGGGGAGGAGCATAGGGCACTCACTGCCCCATGAAGTCACCGAAGGACCCAGATGGAATGGATGAAGGTTTACCCATCTTTAATATGTTTCTTTTGTGCTTTCAGTGTAAGAATTATAAATTAGAAAAATCTGGAGTGTCTAAAAGCACTATGACCTCTGAGGTTTATTTTTTAATTTTTTAAATTTATTTTTCAGAGGGAGTCTCACCTGTTGCCCAGGCTGGAGTGCAGTGGCACAATTTCAACTTACTGCTATCTCTGCCTCCTAGTTTCAAGTAATTCTCCTGCCTCAGCCTCCAGAGCAGCTGGGATTACAGTCATGCACCACCACACCTGGCTAATTTTTGTATTTTTAGTAGAGACAAGGTTTCACCATGTTGGCCAGGCTGGTCTCAAACTCCTGACCTCAAGTGATCTGCCCGCGTTGGCCTCCCAAAGTGCTGGGATTACAGGCATGAGCCACCATGCCCAGCCTATTTTTTTTATATTTTATTTTTTTTATTTTTAGAGATGGGGTCTCACTCTGTCACCCAGGCTGGAGTATGGTGGCTCAATCATAGCTCACTGCAGTGGTGAACTTCCAGGCTCAAGTAATCCTCCTGCCTCAGCCTCCTGAGGAGCTGGGACTACAGATATGCACTACCATGCCTGGCTGGCCTCTGAGATTTTTGAATGAAGTAGATATACTTTGAGAAGATTAGTGACAACTGAATGTCTTTTGCTTAGACAGTATTTTTGGCTCTGTAAACCAGAAAACTAGAAACAAGTATGAGTAGAAGTGGCAAAAAAAAAAAAAAAAAAAAAAAAAAATTACAAATAACACTTCTAAGCCTTAGCTTTAGGCCCGAGAGACACAAAAAACTAGTAAGTTCATATTTCCTTCTAGATTATGAAGCTCAATGGACAGTAAAAAGTATAAGGTGGTACTCATATAGAACTTCACTATTTTGTTGTTTCTCTTAAGTAACTTTATTGTAGTGGCCAGTGCAGAAGATTCTATGCCCTGAGTGGAAGGCTCATAAATCAGCTTTAAATAAAGTCTCACTTTATTTGTATAGTTGAGAAATAAATTACCTTTTTTTGGGTTGTACAGCATCACAGACACTGGACAACTTCTAATCCCTCTGGAAAATCCACATAGCATCATAGAAGCTTGTTGTTAAGGGAACCATTTTCATCCTTTTCAGGCCAATGAAACAGACCTTTCCTGTACTTGGAAGCACTGGGAAAGTAGCTCTCCTGCTTCTGCCTACCCAGCTCACTTGCTCCTCTTAAAGGAAAAGACATTGCTTGTCTGACTAATGAGATCAGGAAAGTACAGACACATAGCCTTGAGCTTGGGCCTCTTGTTTAAGATAATCTATTCTTAGAGTTCCCAACCTTGAGGGACAAGATGGGGTATGGGTAAGATGGCCTGTGGTTCTGACTGTGACTTGGTAAGTCATTTAATTGAGTGAAATATGCTATAGGGAAGCCCTATTATAGTCATATTTTTAATCCATCTTTTCTAATTGAACTATCATCACTAAAACCTGTATTTTGATGTTTACTTTCCTGACTCTTGTGCATATTTCTCAATTGGTTCTTAAACATAAAGGGAGAGGGTGCCATTTATTGGCCCTCAACTCCAACAGTTAACAAGATTACTATTTCTTCCCCAAATCATTTCTAGCTTATTCTATTGCTTTTATGGCTCTAAATAATAATAATAACTCTAACATGTGCAGCAACTTTAATATCATTCTCACAGTCTCCGAAGAATGTAAAGGAAACAGGGGGAAAAGCAGAGTATTGAATATTTCATTTTGGTGAGATCCAGCAGCTTGATTTCCCTGTAGACCTATATTCTTTTAAACCTGCAATATTAGTATTAGCAAAGTCAAGGTGACAAGGAGATATATTTAAATGCAGAAAGCCATGGTCTCTTCGGTGAACATTCCTGAGTAGTTTCATCTTCTACCTCTTCCTCATACCAAACCAAAGAGGATTAGATGAAGTGTATATTTTTATGTTAAATTGTTGGCCTCTAGAATGTAACTTGACCCTTTGGCCTATTTCATCAGGGCCGTAAGCATTGATGGAATGCAAGAAATAGTAATAAACCCATAAGGCTGCATGAGGATCTGCTACAAATAGTCGACTTGTTTTACACATAAACACAATGATCAATTTTGATTGGTAAACTAATTAGATTGGAGGTGTAACAAGATGGCTAAATAGAAGCCTCCAGCAATAATCCCCCCTACAATCCATCACAGGAACACCAAATTGAAAAACTATCCACACAAGAAATTACCTACGTAAGAACCAAAAATCGAGTGAGCAATCACAATACCTGGTTTTGACAACATATAAGCCAAGAGTCACTGAAGAGAGTACAAAAGAGTCTTGAATTTCCTACAGCATCCCTCCTTCATCCCATGGCAGCAGCCAGGTGGCATGGAGAAAGAATGCATGCTTGGGGGAGGGACATGGAATTGACTGTGTGACTTTGCGTTGGAACCCAGTGCTGCCCTGTAACAGCGGGAAGCAACACAGGGCAGAATTCAGCCAGTGCCAATGGAGAAAGCATGTAGAGCAGACCTAGCCAGAGGGGAATCATCCATCCCAGCAGTAGGAACCTGAGTTCTGGATAGCCCACCACTGCAGGCTAAAGGGCTCTGTGGTTATAAATAAATTTGAAAGGAACTCTACACCACAAGGACTGCGGTTCCTGGGCAAATTCTGGTGCTGTGCTGGGCTTGGAGCTAGTGGACTAGGAGTACATGCAACCCAGTAAGACACTCACTGTGAAGGCCAAGGGGTGCTTATGTGGCCTCACCCCCAATCCCAGGCAGCACAGCTCACAACACCAGGAGAAACTCCTTTTGCTTTTGGAAAGGGGAGAGAAGAGTAAAGAGGACTTTAAATTGCAAATTGGTTACTAGTTTAGCCACAGTAAAATAAAATACCAAGTAGAGTCCTGAAGTCCCCATTCCAGGATCTAGCTCATGAATGACATTTCTAGACCCGTCCTGGCCCTGAAGAGAACCCACTATCCTGAAGGGAAGGGCATAGTCCTGGCAAGATTTACTATCTGCTGACTTAAGAGTCCTTGAGCTTTGAATAAACATCAGTGGTAACTAGGCAATGGTTACCACAGTCCTTGGATGACACCCAGTATTATGCTGGCTTCAGATATAACCCAACACAGTTCCAGTGGTAGTAGCCATACACACGCCTGAATCACCCCTGCCCCCAACTCCAGGCAGTTCAGCAAGGAAAGAGAAACTCTTTATGTTTAAGGGAAAAGTAAAAGAAGAGAACAAGAGACCCTGAATAGTAATTGAGGGAATGCTCCCAGATCTTACCCAAGCCCACCAACATGTTACCTCTATGAGTCTACAAGAACCACAGCATTACTAGGCTTGGGGGGCTCCCTAATAGAGATATGGCTGCAGGGACCAAAGACTTAGATCCCAACACTCAATTCTCTTTGAATACTTGGAAAGTCTTCTCAAGAAGAATGTGTGCAAATAAGCCCAGACATCAAAGATTAGAATAAATATCTATTTCTTCAATGTGCAGGCATTGACAATATCCACAATCATCAAGACCATCCAGGAAAACATGACCTCACCTAATGAACTAAGGCACCAGTGACCAATCCCAGAGTAACAGAGATATGTGACCTTTCAGACAGATAAATCAAACTGGCTGTTTTGAGAATTCTGAACAAAATTCAAGATAACAATGAGAGGGAATTCAAAATAAAATGTAATGAAGATATTGAAATAACTTTTAAAAATTAAGCAGATATTCTGGAGCTGAAAAATTCAATTGACAAACTGAAGAAAACATTGAGTCTCTCAAAAGAAGAATAGATCCAGCAGAAGAATTAGTAAGCTTGAAGACAGTCTATCTGAAAATATAGTCAGAGAAGACAACAGAACAAAAAATAACAAGAATGAAACATGAAACATGCCTATACGATCTAGAAAATAGCCCCAAAAGGGCAAATCTAAGAGTAATTAGCCTTAAAGAGGGAGTAAAGAGATTGGAGTAGACAGTTTATTCAAAGAGTTAATAACAGAGTTCTTTCCAAACCCAGGATATCAATATTCAAATACAAGAAGGTGATAGAACACCAAGCAGATTAAACCCAAATATGACTACCTGCGGACATTTAATACTCAAACTTCCAAAGGTAAAAAATAAAGCAAGAGAAAAAAAAAATGACATATCCAATACTATGGCAGCAGAGTTTCCAGTGAAAACTTAATAGGGTAGGAGTGACATGACATATTTAAAGTTCTGAAAAAAAAAAAAAAAAACACGTTTTATCCTAGAATGTCATAACCAGTGAAAATACCCTTCAAACATGAAGGGGAAATAAGAATTTTCTCAGAAAAAAGGTAAGGCACTACATCAACAAATATTTTCTACCAGAAATGCTACAGGGAGTTCTTCAAAGAAAAAGATGTTAACAAGCAGTAAAAAATTATCTGAAGGTACAAAACTCACTAGTAATAGTAAGTACACAGACAAATGCCAAATATTACAACACTAATTGTGGTGTGTAAACTACTCATACCTTGAATAAGAACACTAAAAGATAAACCTATCAAGAATAATAACTACAAAAACTTTTAAAGACATTTTTATTTATCAGGTATAAATAGAAAACAAAGTTAGAAGCTAGAGAGATACAGTTCAAGTACAGAATTTTTATTAGCTTTCTCTTTCCTTATTTGTTTGCTTTTGCAATCAAAGTTAAGTTGTCATCGGTTTAAAATAGTACGTTATAAGCCTCATGGTAATCTCAAATAAAAAACCATGTGATATACAAAATATCAAAGCAAGATATTGAAACATATTACTAGGAAAAAATAAGATGGATGGATGGATGGAAGGAAGGAACCACAAGACAACCAGAAAACAAATGACAAAAGGGCAGTAGTATGTCCTTACTTATTAATAACAACATTGATTGTAAGTGGACTAAACTGTTCAATCAAATATCACAGGGTGGCTGAATGAACAACAACAACAACTCCCCCTCCCCAAATATCTGTTGCCTATAAGAAACATGTTTCATCTGTAGAGACACACAGAGACTGAAAATAAAGTGATGGAAAAAGATAGTTCATGCAAAATCACGAAAGAGCAGGAGTACCTATACTTATATCAGATAAAATAGATTTCAAGGAAAAAAAAAACTAAAATGAGACAAAGAAGTTCATCATATAATGAAATATGGGTAAAGTAAGCCAGAAGATATAAAAATTTTAAATATATATATGCACCAAACATTGTAGTAGGTACATACATTGGGGTAGGCATATAAAGCTAATATTATTAGTGCTAAAGAGATAGACCACGATATAATAATAGACAGAGATTTCAACATCCAACTTTGAGCACTGGACATATATTTCAGACAGAAAATAAACATCAGACTTAATCTTCACTATAGACCAAATGGACCTAATAGATATTTATAGAACATTTCATCCAATGGCTGCAGAATGCAAATTCTTCTCAACACTTGGATCATTCTCAAGGATAGAGCATATGTTAGGCCATGAAAAGTCTTAATTTTTTTTAAATTGGAAATCAAGTATCTTTTCTGACCATAATTGGATAAAACTAGATATCAATAACAAAGAACAATTTTAGAAACTATACAAACACATGGAAATTAAACAACATGCTCCTGAAGGACCAGTGGGTCAATGAAGAAATTAAGAAGGAAATTGAAAAATTTCTTGAAACAAATGATAATGGAAACACAAAACAGCAAAAATATGTGGGAAGTAGCAAAAGGAGTATCAAGAGGAAAGTTTACAGCAATAAGTGTCTACATCAAAAAAGGAGAAAAACTTCAAGTAAACAACTGAATGATACATCTTAAAGAAGTACAAAAGGAAGAGTGAATCAAACCTAAAATTAACAGAAGAAACAATAAAGATCAGAGCAGAAATAAATGAAATTTAAACAATATATAAAAAGTCAACAAAATGTATCAACGATAACTGTTGTAGTTTTATTAGTCTAACTAAAACAATTTTTATTAGTTTTTGCTTTCCTTGTTTGCTTTTGCCATCAGGGATAAGTTGTCATCAGTTTAAAATAATAGGTTGTAAGATGTTACTTGCAAGCCTCATGGTAATCTCAAATAAAAACCCATGTAATGGATACACAAAAGGAAGTTGAAAAATTATTTTCAATTGCTCTAGGTAGGACTTCCAGTACTATGTTTTCAAAAATTTGGTTTTTTGAAAAGATAAGCAAAACTGACACATCTTTATCCAGAACAACCAAGAAATGAAGACAGAAGACTTAAATTTTTAAAAAATCCAGAGATAAAAAGGAGATATTGCAAATTAAATTGAAAGGATCATTAGACACTACCATGAGAAACTATATGCCAATAAATTGGAAAACATAGAAGGAAAGGATGTACTCCTAGACACATACAACTTACTAAGATTGAACCATGAAGAAATGTAAAACCTGAATAGATCAATAACAAATAATGAAATTGAAGCCACTGGAGCCATAGTAAAAAGTCTCCCAAGAAAGAAAAGTCCAGGACCCTATGCTGAATTTTACCAAATGTTTAAAGAATAACAAATACCAATCCTACTCAAACTACTCTGAAAAATAGAGGAGAATTGAATACTTCCAAACTCATCTAGAAGGCAGGCTAGTATTATGCCAATACCAAAACCAAAGACACATCAAGAAATCTCACTGATGCACATCGATGCAAAAAAATTCAACAAAATGATAAACACTGATGCAAAAAATTCAACAAAATCCTACAAAACAAATTCAACAACACATTAAAAATATCATTCATCATGACCAGGTAGGATTTATCCCATGGATCCAAGGGATCATATGCTCACCATATGCAAATCAATCTATGTGATACATCACATCAACAGAAAGAAGGACAAAAACCATATGATCATTTCAATTGGTTCCAGAAAAGCAAAGCGTGTGATAAAATTCAACATTCCTTCATGACAAAAACTCTCAAAAAACTGAGTATGGAAGGAATATACCTCAACACAGTAAAAGACATATATGACACCTAGAGCTAGTGTCATACTGAATGGGGAAAAGCTGAAAGTCTTTCCTCCTAGATCTGGAACAAGGCATGGATGTCCACTTTCACCACTGTTATTCAACATGCTACTGGAAGTCCTAACTAGAGCAATTATAAAAGATTTAAAAAAAAAAAAAAAAAAAAAAAAGGCACTCAAGTTGGAAAGAAAAAAGTTATCCTTGTTTGTAGATTATATGATCTTATATTTGGAAAAACCTAAAGGCTCCACCAAAGACTATTACCACTGACAAAGAAATTCAAAGTTGTAAGATACCAAAATACAAAAAGTTATTAGCATTTCTATGTACTAACAGTGAACAATCTGAAAAAAAAATCAAGAAACAAATCCTATTTACAATAGCAATAAATAAAATAATATAACTAGGAATAAACTAAAGAAGTGAAAGATCTCTATGATGAAAATTATAATATATTGCTTCAAGAAACTGAAGATGACAAAGAGAAAGATATTTTATGTTCATAGGATTAGAGGGATCAATAGTGCTAAAATGTTCATACTACCCAAAATAATCTACAGATTCAGTGCAATCTCTGTCAAAATACCAATGACATTCTTCACAGAAGTAGGAAAAATAATCCTAATTGGGACCACAGAGGACCTAGAATAGCCAAAGCCATCCTGAGAGAAAACACACACACACACACACACACACACACACACACACACACACACACACACAAACATCTGGAGGAATCACATTATCTGACTTCAATCATACTACAGGGCTATAGTAACCAAAACAGCAAGGTATTGGCATAAAAACAGACACACAGACCAATGGAACAGAATAGCAAACCTAAAATAAATCCACATATCTACAGTGAACTCATTTTCAACAAAGGCTACAAGAACATGTTCTGGGAAAAGGACATTCTCTTCAATAAATGGTGCTCAGAAAACTGAATACCCATATGCAGAAAAATGAAACTAGACCCCTATCTCTCACAATATACAAAAATAAAATTAAAATGAATTAAAGACCTCAAAGTATGAAACCACTACCCGAAAACATTGGGGAAGCTCTCTGTGATATTTGTAATGGATGTAAAGATTTGTTGAGTTATACCCTGCAAGCACAGGCAACCAAAGCAAAAATGGACAAATGAGATCACAACAAATTAAAAAGCTTCTGCATCGTAAAGGAAACAACCAACAAAGTGAAGAGACAGCCCACAGAATTGGAGAAAATATTTGCAAACTTTTCATCTGACAAGAGATTAATCAGAATATATAAGGAGATCAGCTCAATTATACAGTAAAAATTCTAATAATATAATTGAAAAATCGGCAAGATATCTGAATAGACATTTCTTTAAAAATCACATACAAATGGCAAACAGGATATGAAAATGAGTTCAGCATCACTGATCAGCAAAATGCAAATCAAAAGTACAATGAGATATCATTTCACCCCAGTTAAAATGGCTTTTATCCACTGACAGGCAATAATGGATGCTGGTGAAATATAAAGGGGAACACTGTTAGTGGGAATGTAAATTATTATAGTCACGATGTAGAATAGTATGGAGTTTTCTCAAAAAACTAAACATAGAGCTACTGTATGATCCATCAATCTTACTGCTAGGTACATACCCAAAATAAAGGAAATTAGCATATCAAAGAGATATGTCTATACTGTTTATACTCAAAGAGTTCATTTCCATACTGTAGCATACCTGTACTGCCATGTTTTTTGCAGTACTATTCACAATAGCCCAGATTTCGAATCAACACAACTATTCATCAACAGATGAATGGATAAAGAAAATGTGCTACATATACTCAATGGAATAGTATTCAGCCATGAAAAGAATGAGATTCTGTCATTTACAACAAGATGGATGGAATTGGAGGACATTATGTTAAGTGAAATAAGCCAGGGTCAGAAAGACAAACTTCCCATGTTCTCACTCATTTGTGGGAGCTAAAAATTAAAATGATTAAACTTATGGAGACAGTAGAATGACAGTTATCAGAGGCTTGGAGGGGTAGTGAAGAGGGGGGAAAGGAGTGGGGATAGCTAACGGATTAAAAAATATAGTTTGAACAAATAAGCTCTAGTATTTGACAGCACAAGAGGGTGACTACAATTTATTTTACATTTTAAGATAACTAAATACTATAATTGGAATATTTGTAACACAAATAAATGATAAATGCTTGAAGTGATGGATACCCTATTTGCCCTGATGTGATTACACATGGTTTGCTTGTATCAAAATCTCACATACCCTATAAATATGTACACCTACTATGCACTCATAAAAATTAAAAATGAATACTTAAAGAAATTTGCTGTTAATATTGCTTCTACTTATCTAAACCTTTTCATATTTGGTAAACGTAAATCCAAGTCCTTAACACTAATCTGTGGAGGAAAATAAAATTCTTCTCAAACCTATTGTGTAAACTAGCATTCCTATCAACTGAGAACTTTTATATTTTTGCTTTTTCTTCATTCAGCTATAAATCATCTCATATGCTCCTCCTTGTACACTGAACAAATGGCACAATCTAAGAGTTTTCAGGTTGTGCTGAAAACAAACCAAGCAAGCATAAATAAATCATATATTTTAATTGTAACCGACTGCACAATTCTGAGCCTGCTGTCCCTGGAGGTGGTCACCCACCATATTCTAGTTTGGCCTGAAAAACAGAAAAATGTGGAATGAGGGGTGGGAAGACAGTGAATTTCACAAGGAAGGCAATCCCTTACTCTACATTACAAAGGAGAAAGTAGAAAAGCTTCCCTTTTTAATGTGAGTAGCCACACTGTTTCAGTTTCAGTTCTAAAAAAAAAAAAAAAAAAACAACAAAAAAAACAAAAACAAAAACAAAAACAAAAACAAAAACAAAACAAAAAACAAAAAAACAAAAAACAAAAAACTCAATACATCTTTTAGCGATTGCTTTTCCCAATCCTCTAGGATTTGTTTAAAAAGTAATGAAACCTAATTAAAACAATCTGCTTTACTGCCAGAGTGGCCCTTCCATGCCCTACAAAAAACAGAGATTGCTCAGAAAGGGGCTAGAAAACAGAAGGAAACATGGAGCTTTGCGGCTCTTCATATGCGAGAAATTGAGAAGCAAGAAAGGTTAATGTTACTGAAGAAACTTGGAGACTAAGGACAGGTGCTAGGACCGGAGGCAAGAGTCGAGACTGTGGGAGATTGTGTGCCTGGAATTAGGGGGTCTGCTGGTCTCGGAAGATCCAGCCTGCAGCCCTGACCTATTTGCTCCATGGGAGTGACCGTGTTATTACTTGCAGTTTAGTGTGTCAGCCTCCATGCTTACTGAACCCTGGATGCTGAAGGGTAAAGACTGTGTGACAAACCGGATTCCTTAAACTGGTGGTTTAATTTTCCTGCTGCTCTCTAGAGAGTTTATTTCTATACTGTGGCATATTTATTATGAATATTAAGTGATAAAACTAGCTGTATTTGAGAAAAGAGTCATGCCTACTGAAGACTTCATGTTAATTAGCTGCAAATAAAGTCCAAACGTCTCTAGAAAACCAAATGCTTTACATTCTAATTCTATCAGCTGTTTGGTTTCTGTTTTCTCATCACCACACAGCCACTGGGTGAATAAATTTCTCTATTAATGTATATAATAATCTTTTCAAAGTTGTTCTTTATGCCTCTCCCTTCCTTAGTTTAAAAACATATAGGAATGTTCTTGCTATTGCTGGGAAAATAGGCACATGTACCACAAAATTTTATGAAAGCATTAGATTTCATTTTAACTGGTAATTTGACACTTTATCTCCAAAACAAAAGTATTTTCTGTGATCTAGCTCAACACAAAAGCCCCAAAGATAAAATTTTACCCTGATGTAGTTATTCCACACAGTATGCCTATATCGATGCATCTAACGTACCCATAAAAACAAACACCTACTATGTAGTCATAAAAATTAAAAATTAACAAGAGGGAAACAGCAAAGGACACAGTGTGTGTAT
The DNA here is from genome assembly GCF_007565055.1 of Rhinopithecus roxellana. Lineage (NCBI taxonomy): Eukaryota > Metazoa > Chordata > Mammalia > Primates > Cercopithecidae > Rhinopithecus > Rhinopithecus roxellana. The sequence goes on along the minus strand of NC_044553.1, from coordinate 57,843,252 downwards.
GTGTGTGTTGCTGTCGGGGATGCAGGAAATATAGGAGAGGCACAGGGAAGGGGAATATGGTAAAGGGAAAGAAAGAAGTGTGTTGGAAAACATCCCACCCAGGAAAACTGCCTTTGAGTAATAGCAGTAGTCATAAACATAGTCAGGAAAGGATATCACAAGTTAGATGTGCAAGTTCATTTGTCTTTAGAAGGTAACATCTTTAAATTAGAGAAAATAAAAATATTCTAAATGAGACTGCACAATTAGAAAGTAAAACAGGACTTTTAAAAACGGTTAAAAAAAAAAGTTCTTGTATGTGTCAGCCCTTCTAAAATCCCAGATACATGGTTGAATCACTTTCATTCACAGAGACTTTCAGCATAAAATGTTCAGTAAGATGTACTTTAGAATTTCAGAATTCTGGCTATTATGTGCTAAGTTATAAAAAAAAAATATTCTTTAGTCAACTACAGGTTTGAAAAATTATTTACTTAACACACTGTAGCGAGAGGAATTGGTAAGAATGACTAGTCCCTGTTGGTGAGGCAGTGACAATTTGGTAGGTAGTCCTCTTCAGGTTCCAGGCAATAAACCTTTTGGAGGTGTATTAGTTTATTCTTATACTACTATAAAGAACTGCCCAAGACTGGGTAATTTACAAAGGAAAGAGGCTTAATGGACTCACAGTTCTGCATGACTGGGGAGGCCTCAGGAAATTTACAACCATCGCAGAAGGTGAAGGGGAAGCAAGACACCTTCTTCACAGGGTGGTAGGAAGGAGAATGAACTCAGGAGGGACTAACAAACACGTATAAAACAATCAGATCTAATGAGAACTCATTCGCTCTCACGAGGACAGCATGGGCGAACCGCCCTCATGATCCAATTACCTCCACCTAGCCTCTTCCTTGACACGTGGGGATTATGGGGATTATAATTCAAGATGAGATTTAGGTGGGGACACAAAGTCTAACCATTTCAGGTTGTTTAGCTGTTTGGTTGTTTTTCGATTGATGGCTTTCACCCCTTGTTATGCAATATGAAAATTGACACAATCTCAACACCCATGAGATGATGAGGCTTCACCTGTTTGTAGGTACAAATGAAATTACACTACGTTAGAAAAACTGAAGTGTTCTTAATACCTACCACCTGTTGGGGATCTGAAACCCAGATCCACTTTATCATCTTTTCCCAATCTCACAGCTCCTGGTGTGCCTCAGCCTGGGCCTCTCTTCTCTGCCCTGAGGGTGTCAGGCAGCTGCTTACCATTCATTGGTCTCTGTCAGCAGTCCAGTCCTTCCCCAGCCAGAGATGGCTTCCTGTGGACTTAAACTTGAAGAGCTCCCTCAGGCCTAGGCTCCTCATTCTAACACTAGGTACTCCTGTCCCTTACTTCCTCTCTCACACATGACAGACAGCTCTTTTACAAGGCCTGACTGAAGCCCCAAATTTCAGGGAAGGAAAGTACCTACAGAGCTGAATTCACAGCAGACTAGAGATGGGTGTTCTGAGAGGTCCCAGCACCAGGTCGTTGCTTCAAGGCTGACTCTTTGTCTCAGTGGTAAGGGAAATTAGTTTTGTTCTCAAACTTCTTCAAATTGGCTAGATTCCTCAGAGACAAGACCCAAGCAAATAATCCTAAGGAGATGAAGGTATCACCTCCTCACCTCCAGACTAAGATTTAAGATTTATTTCCTGTCTCAAAATCTACTTCACCCCAGGAAGGCAGACACTGGTGAGCTCTACTCTCATATGAACAGATTCTTACCTCACAATTTCAACAGAGCGGTCATAGGAGAACACCATCGTCCTGCTTTACAAGTGAGGCACACAGATAGCAGAGTGGGGAGACTGGGGAAGCCGGAGAAGTTGCTTTTTTGTATCCCTTGCTTCCAAGTTACCAAGAAAAACTGATTGCCCCTTTAATTTTCAAAGTTTCACAGATTTGGGGTTTCAGTCTTTAGCTTATAACATAAAGGGCTGTTTTATGGTCTTTCCTCCAGGATAAAGTGAGAGTCACTCCTGTATATCTTTTCCAAAGTCTCGGGGTCTCAGAGCCTGACCACCTCCAAGAAGCTACTTAATATAAGACACACGATATAAACTGTATTCTGTAGGCATCTAAATCCAGACTTAGAAAATAAACTGTTTTTCCCAAAGGAGCAGCCTGCAGAAATGCTATTCTGCCTACTACACAAATGACCTTTTCCATGATCACGCAGAACAGTTTAGCTCCTTATAGCTACAGCTTCTCAAACACCTCCTTTTCTAATTACGACCTGTGATTTAGATTTGCATAACTGAAAGGCGCACGCAATGATTTGCCGTAGAATTTAGAAATAGTCTGCATCAACACTGTGTTCAATTCTCAACTTCTAGAGAAACAGAAAAACCACTTGCAGTTTTGAAATGACCTTTTTCACAGGTTCTGTCACTCCCATCAATGTTTCCAATAGCTTGGGACCAAGCCTCTGCCAAATTCACGCTCATGTGCTTTTGAACACTCCCTTCAGCAGTCTACGCAAAAAGCTAGCCCCCAAATGGGAGCTCAACCCTGAAGTAACAGCAGTGGAGTCACTTTTATTTATGTCTTTCTTCAGAAATTGCTGTCTTTTCCTTATATAGTCAGAAAGTAACCTTTTAAGAAGGTACCCAATCTCATGCCAGTTCAATAATTATAATAACACTTAATAACAATTACTATGTGCCATGCCCTGTTGCAGATGCCCCCACATATTGACTTGTTGACTTAGTCTTCAAAACAATAGCATGACATATGTACTAAACACATATGTACACACTCACATGCAAACACATGCCTTGCGACACTAGGGCCCATTGTATAGGCAAGAGAGATGATATGACTTGCCCAGATCATACAGAAAGTAAAAGTGGCAGAACAGGAATTTACTAAGACTGGTTCCAGAATCGATCTCTTAATCACTCCTCCCCATTGCCTTATGCAATAGGATATCATACTATTTTTCACAGATTCCCAATTGTAAAAGTGGCTATATTGACTTCAGGTGTTTCAGCCATGATCCCCCTCATTTACTTTCTCCATAAGGCTTCACAGTCACTATAACGTAAGTTGATGGCATACCTCTTCAGGAGAAACATGAATAGTAATGCCTGTGTCCTTGTTACTGTTGTCAATCACCCCACAGTAGCCGCTGCTGTTTGTGGGGATCTTACTGTGTCCTAGCATTAAGCTAACTGCATATGATGAACAGTGCCTTCTAATTTTCCCAAGCCATAGAATAGATGCCACTATTTTCCTCTATTTTGCTGCACAGGAAACTGAGACTCTGAAGGGTTAAGTAACTTATTGAGAGTCCCATGGCTATTGAGTTTGAGAACCAAAATTTGAATCAGATCATTAGACTCAATGCTTCTGACCACAATGCTCTACTATCTCCCGGTATAATTGTTATTCCAGGACTATGAGATTTGATGTAAATCATCATGGTGTAAGGGGGCCATTACAAAAAATGAAAATTCACTTTCTCTCATGCATGAGAGAGTCTTAGATTTTTCCTGTATGATTTACTTTTACATCACTTAATACATCATGTCTAAATTTAAAAGGCGAGTCTTATGGAGAAGAAAGATACCCTGACTTAGGTTATCTGAGATATGAAAATTATGTTATTAGTTTTTCTATTTTTTGATTCATCTCATGAAACCTGAGATTGTATTCATTACCTCCTTGGCGAGAGCCCCAATTTACATGCATGCAAGCAGTCTGGTATGAAAACTGTTGTTCTTTGTTGTATAATGACTTTGACCTGGGATTCAATAAATAGAAACATGTTTATAAGATTGTGATGCTAATTTATATGAAAGTGGAAAAGTTCCAGAGTTAAGACATTTACAAAGGAAGTATAACATCAGGAATAGTTGGAGGAATCAAAATAGTATCAATACTGCTATGTTTATAATACCTTTATTTTCTCAAGGTTTTCTTATCTAAAGAATTCAAGAGACTTTTTTATATACAAGTATATTATAGTCCGAGGGACTTGAACATAAGGTAATAGAGATGTGCAGGAGAAAGTACTATGTACAGTGAAATAGCCCAGTATAGTGAGAAGAGCATTGGCGTCAGAGGCAAGACATTTGGGTGACATTTAGAGAAAGCAAGCCTATCAAAATCTTACAGTTATTTTTGTCAAAACAGGATTGCAGAGCTTGGTTTTGCTTGTCTAAATTGGCTACAAGAAGTCAGTAAGAACAAATCAACGGTCTCAAAGAACAACTTCTTTCAAATGGTTTATAGACACACGCTTTCTCCACAGCTGATGCTGTTTCCCTGGGACCCATAGGGTCAGTACAGTTACTCATTAGAACACATTTTAGTCACCTAATGACTGGAAAGATATGAAACTGGGTTTTGCTCTTTCTCCTTCCTAACTAGCTTGGTGCTCAAGATGTGGATATCAAGCTTGGGAAATATGTGCATACATACAAAAAGCATCTGTACTGGATATTTAAAAATAAATCAAGTCTCATACACTACTAGTGGGAGTGTTTGACAATGTTCACTAAATAAAGGTGGATGTTTGTATACCCTATGCCCAGCAATTTTACACCTAGGCACATGCCCCCCAAAAATGTGTGCATATTTCACAAAATTATGCATATAATTTTTAGAGTAGCACCTTTTTAACAGCCCAAAACTGAAAACCATTCAATTGAGCTTTAAAAGGTGAATAAATAGTCTGTGTAATATTTATATAAGAGAATACTATACAACCATAAGAATGACTAAACTATAGCTATGCAACAACATGGGTGAATTGTAAAAATGTAAAGTTGAATAAAAGAAGGCAAACACACAAAAAGTGCATACTATGGATGGGATTCAACTCCTATAAAGTTCAAAAACAGGCAAACCTAATCTGTGATATTAGTAGTCAGTATAGTGGTGATCTATGATCAGAAAGGCTGACTGGACTGGGTCATGAGCAGGCTTCTTGGGTATTAGTGATGCCCTATTTCCTGAACTGGCTAATGTGTTACACAGATGTGTTAATTTTGTGAAAACGTATTGGGATGTACACTTAAGACTTTTGTACTAAATTTATATTAAAATTCTATATAGATGTATAAACATTTCATATATTCTTTATTAGATTACCTTACAGTAAGTTTTCTCAGTTTGAGCATTAATTAACATTTTTGGCTGGGTAATTTTTTTGTTGTAAGAGGCTTTTTTGTGCACTGTAGGATGTTTAGTAGCATCCCTGACCATTACTTACTAGATGTCAGTTAGCACCTCCTCGCCAAATTATAATAATGCCACAGACATTGCCAAATGTCCTCTGGGAGGTAAAATTGTTCCCTGCCTTAAGCTGACTTGCACAAAAGAATCATATTTTACCAAGGTTACTGATCAATTATGCTGTCCACATCATTTTCCTGTTAGTTAAATGCCAAGAAGAATTTTAATATCTGTCAAATGGAATAAGCCTGGAAATTAAAATACAGAGTCACCCACATCCAAGAAACAGAATTATTCATCTTACATGTTGTGCAGATGGGATTGGAACAAAAGAAGATTCCAAAAATTACCCCAAAATTCCTTTCTCTGAGAAAACTACAAGCTAGTTAGAAAATGATAGGCCATATCTGGACCTAACTCAGACATCATCATTTGGAAACATGAATATTGGAGGGGAAGGTGGGCAGTAGACCAGCTAAAGAACACTCTTCTTAGAGCCTCCCTGGTCACTACTATGTGTCAGGAGGTACAGAGGTCCAAGGAGCAACACCAAGTAGAATTAGGGAAGGAAATCCTCCTAACACAGTTGAGCACCCTTTCCATTGCAAAACACCTGAAACCAAAACTTGTTCCTCTTTCTCTGGTCTTAAAAAAGTAAAAATGTAAGGATGTGGTTTTCCTGCCAGACTGCTCTTGGCTTCAGAGCTCTCACCACCTCAATGAACCTCTCTACCATGGACCAGCTCTCTAACCTATCAGAAAACAGTACAGAACAGTGTTGTCCAGGAGAAATACAATGCAAATCACACATGAACGAATGAATGAAATATAATGCAAATCACACATGAATGAATATATATATATATTCATTCCAGTTGCCACATAAAAAAGGTAAAAGGAACAGAAGAACAGGGGGTGTTAATTTTGATAATACATTTTATTTAACCTAAAAAATTATAAACTTTCATTATTTCAGTATATAATAGAAAACATTGAGATTTTTTTTTCTCACATTAAGACTATTTGTTCCTTTTATAATAATGTATCGGCCCCTTTTATATAATTTTTTTTGCATTAGAATCTTTTTGTGTAATGTTGTTAAACACTAACTTCTTATTTTCATTTGTTTAAAAAGCATTTTACAAATCTTAATTTCATTGAAGTTCAACTTTTTTATCATGTTTTATGTATATTTCTAAAAAGCAATGTACAGCTAAATAACTTTAATGTGAAAGCTTTTGTAAACTTTGACATCTTTAAAAATTATAATTAGTGTGACTGTTGATATTGTTGGATTTATTTTGCCAGTATTCTATTGTGCTTTTTTCATCATTGAGGCTTTTGTTTTTCTTTTTTAGCTTGCTTTCTTCTTATCTTGCCTTCTGTAGGACTGATAATTTTCATTCACTTCTTTCTACTAATTGCAAAATTACATTTATATCCACATGTGTGGTGATTATTCTTAAACCATTATCACAGAACCTCCATTTTAAGTATAAAATTAACAATTCTGTCTGCCATTTGTAAAATAAATATCCATAAAACACTTTAATTATAACCCTCCCATCTTACCTTATTTAGTGTATTATTTTACTTTCTACCTAGTTTTTCTATTCTCCCCAAATTATTATTATGATGGTGGCTATTCTGAACATTAAATGCTTTGCTGGTTTACTGATTTGTATGATTTACTCATTCTTTGCTCACTCACGCTTGTTGTACTCCACTTTTTCCACTGAGATCAATTTTCTTGTTTCTCCAGATTAGGACTTTGGTAGTTCCTTCAGTGAAATATCACAGTCTTCAATACCTTTACTTCACATTTTCTCTACTATGATACTTCATTCTTGTATATAATCCCAGATTGCTTATTTTTTGTTAGCACTACAAAGACATAATTTCCTTCATTTTTTGTCCTCTGTTGTATACTCTGTCAATCTAATTCTGGTTTCTTTGGAAGAGATCTGTCTTTTCTCTCTAGTTGCAGTAATATTTTTAAATCTTTGGCTATGGTGTTTTGCAATTTCACCTCAATGAGCCTGGGTATTCGCTTGTATTAATTCTGCCCATTTAAAAAATATAAATACTGGGATATGTGTAGTCATATTCTCTCTGAACGTTGCCTTACAGTGATTCTCTATATTCTCTTGTGATGAAACTCCTCTAGTATATGTTGATCCTCACTGTGTCCTACTTACTACCTTAACCTTTCTTTTCATTCTCCTATTCTTTCGTTGTTTCATTCTAGGTAATTTAAGCAATCACCAAGTTCCTTGCTCATTATTTAGTTGTGACTAAATAATTGTTTAATATATTAATTTTATTCATAGTTTAAATTACTAATATTATCTAAATCTGTTTTTTATTTCTTCAGTCCTAGATCATTTCATTTGATTTTTTTCTTAATTTCACATCTTAATCATTATAAATATACTAATTTTATTTTCTGCATAAGACTATAATCATTCCATAATATAGTCGTAAACATAAAACTGATAATGTTTTAGATATTTTATGGTTTGTATTGACATTATTTTATACAGGTTCATTTTTTTCATTGGAAATACATGTAGTCTGTGTTGTAGGAGTATCCCACAAGAATGGTTTGTTGTTTGTTTCTGGCAGGACCTCAGTAGCATCACCAGCAAGGGACCAATTTTTATTAAAATTTGGGTTTTTTTTAATTTATAAGCTGTATGTGTAACAAAAATTCAAACATTAAACTGATTTTTTATTTCTAATCTCTTAGTGAGAGAGGAAAGTCTCTTATCTTCCCTGTTCCACTGGGTAAATTTTGTCTAATTTGAGAATGAAGCCATTCATGGGCCTCAACTTCATAAAGGGATATCATTATCAAATACCTACTTTGAAAGGGCCCAGCTCTTTTCTTCAAGTGGGGTAAACCTGAAGCTACTTTTTCTCTGGTGACAATGTCTTTCAAAGGCCTCAACTTTATGAGGGAATTTCACTACCAAATGCCTAGCTTGAAAGGAGCTAATGCTTCACTTCTGCCCTTCAAGTGAGGTGAAATGAAAGTGTAGTTTACTAGCTATTAGCTGATCACTCCATTCAAGATCTTCTACAGAACAACCACAGATTCAACACATGCATATAATTCTTGTTTTCAGTTTTACTTTTGTTCTTAGCATCTAGATGTTTTTCTCTTTTATTGATAGTTAAGCTATGCATTAGAGAAATGGTTTTTTGGTTGGTTTTGGTTTGTTTTTGCATTTATCTGACAATTCTAGTTGCCTAGTTATCTTGCTCTGCCATATTGCTAGAATCCCAAATACTCTTTGAAATTTTTTGTATTTCAACAGTCATGAGGGTTATGCTCCTATCCATAATTGTTATTGGTTATAAATTACATCCATACAGGGAGCATATATTTACAAAGACCCTCTCGATCTTTGATGGGCTCATGATTCACCTGGTGAATCTCATTAAAATGCAGATTTTGATTCAGGAAGTAAATCAGGTGATGCCAAGCTACTGGAGGCTCATGGCTCACAATTGGGCCACGAGACCCAAGAAGGTTCTGGGTTCTGATCTGCATTCTTTAAGGAGGCACCTTCACACCAAATGCCTGCCAGTTCCAGGTCACTGTTTAAGGAAAAATATTTATGAGTACACTCAGTGTTGATGACCAGATCAGTCCACCAAAATGTTAGCATATTTCTTTTATAACACCATCTAGTTTACTCCTTAAGTTTTTGATGTTGTTTCTTGTTATCTATGTTTTTAAAGTCTCACTTCTAAACTTAAAAAGAGATTTATGAGGCCGGGCGCAGTGGCTCAAGCCTGTAATCCCAGCACTTTGGGAGGCCGAGACGGGCGGATCGCGAGGTCAGGAGATCGAGACCATCATGGCTAACATGGTGAAACCCCGTCTCTACTAAAAAATACAAAAAAAAAACTAGCCAGGCGAGGTGGTGGGCGCCTGTGGTCCCAGCTGCTCCGGAGGCTAAGGCAGGAGAATGGCGTAAACCCGGGAGGCGGAGCTTGCAGTGAGCTGAGATTCGATCACTGCACTCTAGCCTGGGCAACAGAGCGAGACTCCGTCTCAAAAAAAAAAAAAAGAGATTTATGAACATTGACTAACTTATTTGCTGTGTGCCTCACTTTGCTAAAATTCTGTAAGTAAATTCTTTAGAGATAATTTCTATATTTTCTGCGTTCTTAATTTTGTCTACTTGGGGAAGACCACACAGAAGTCACTCAATACATGATTACTGATGACCAAAAATGAGCTAATGTACATTATCCAGAGATGGACTCACTGCCCTTGGCTTTTTTCTACAGTTTTATGAAAAGAGAATTGCTTACCGTCAGAAGACTATTGCCTGTCCATTACCAATGCTGGGCACTTAAAAAATGAGCCACAGTCTGGAAAGGAGACACTGTGGGGAGTGAGTCTGCTCTCTTCAAGGATTGTCTGTCTTACATTCTTCAAGGTGAACATCATTGCCTAGAGGGGAGCATAATAAATTGCTTCCTAGCTGTGATGTTGTTTAAGGACACAGTTTCTCAGTCTACTGGCTTCATTACTTTCTAACCTGGTTGGGGAGGAGACCTCAAAAGGGATTCTAATGGAGTTCTCTTTATTCTTGTATGTATCCTAACATAGATTACTGATGGTTCCTACAAAAAGATTAAAGGGCAGAAATCGATTTGGTACACAGAGCTAAATGTGGGCACCCATGAATCATGTTTGCGTCCATCTCCAAAGTACTTGAATAGTTTCTCACCTTTTTGCCACTTTATCTCTGAGCTCAATTTATAGTGGTGGAATACTTTTCAAAGATTCTTTTTTCTGTGTGTGTGTGTGTGTGTGTGTGTGTGTGTGTGTGTGTGTGTGTATACTCTATCTGTAAACAATATGTACATACATACTTTTAAGAAATATTCCTTCACTACAAATTGGGCTCAGTGGTGAAGTGATGAAAGAGTGAAAGAAACTATTCAAATACTGCTTTATATACAAAGAGTACACATATGTATGTGTATCTATCTATCTATCCCTCTGTTGAAAGAGAAGTTCAAAGAAATTCAAATATCTGACCCTCATTCCGTTTCTTCATTTTCATTCTGGCACCTTTTGGTACTTACGAGAAAGTATTTTAGATCATACATACACACACAAATCCATGAAGTACCCTGGAAAAGCCCATGTAATTTAAGCTGTATTTAGAACAATTTATTGCCGCATGCTACAAAAGCTGGGATGGAATGTAATAACAAAGAAAATAGGGAATCAGAAAGGCTGCACTTGGGTTCTCAAATGCCCAGTGGGCCATAGTTGTATCAACAAAGTAGAAAGTCCGAGCATCCAGAGGGAGTTCTCTAAACTGCATACTCTGTGCCCATGATCTCCCGATACTGTGCTTCTATTGTCTATGTGTAATTTCAGTGATACCCTAAAGTATTCAATAAGAATAGCCCAGCATTCTTCACAGGAAGAAAGTCTCAGAGGGTTTTATTCACCACAGAGGAACTCTAGACTGTATTGGAGTTGCATTTCAGTGGTGCAGAATGTACTTAAAGATGTCCACTCTCTAAACAACCTAGCCAGAAATGTGTTCATATAATGCAGAGTTGGTTATTTCTTCTTACTCCAGTCAGCATTTCAACTTTTTCTTACTGTCACTCTCTCCCAGTGGAGACAGAGTTATGATCTGTAGCTGACTATTCTAAAAAGAGACGAAAATCAAAGGAAAGTTCAATCAGAGTCTTAGCTGAACAAAGAATATTGGTTCCTGTAACCTGAGAATTAACCTATTGACCTTTATGGCTTTATTTTCACAGACAGCCAATCCTATGTGCCTGGAGACAAAAAGAAAATGGAGCATTGGCATATGAATGATTCCTACATCTCACTCCAGTCAATAGTTCCTACCAAATCCCTTAACAGAAGAAAACCAAAGTGATTGATGGAATGCAATCTCCTCTTCCATCCCACCATATGGTGGAAAATCTTGAGAGAGTGGAACTTCCCAGAGGTGGACAGGCCCAAGAACAAGAGATTGGAATGTACAGAGAGAAAAAAACAGTTGCTATGCTATCAACAACAGACCACGCTTTATGTGCACTGAAGTCTGAGGTCCTGGCATGGTTCAGCCTACAAGAGAACGCACTTAGCAGACAGCTCCATTAAAAAAACAAACAAACAAACAAACAAACAAACAATAGACTGTATGTTCCCGAGGGCAGGGATATGTCTGTTTTAATTTTACCTCCCTACCTGGCACATTGTCTGGCACATGTTAAATACTCAACATACACTCAACTTAATTTCAAAGAGAAGGAAATAAAAAGAAATGAGACATTTATCAGGTTATACATCAGATGTTGTAGCCTCTTATTGATGGAGCAGCATGATAAACTCTATTTTTAATTTCACAAAGCCGCTGGCATTTATTGAACATTACAGTATACTCTTGACTGATCCTTTATCACCATATGCCCTAGTCACCCATTGAGGTCTGAATTGGCAGTTACTCAGTGTGCCCTGAGTATAAGTTTGTGACCACAGGAGCCAGCGTTTTCTGTAATTATGCTCCTGGGCTGTGAAATCTGTTCCCTGTTGAGATTAAGAGAGGAGCATCTGTTGCAGAAATTAGGTTAAATAAAGGAGGTACATCTGACATCTTTAATCTTTACTATTGTTTTCATTTGATTTTCTCTATTCACTGCATCACCACATGATAAAATAGTAGTAATTATAATAATAACCAATACTTACATAATTTTGCCAAGTGCCAGACATTGTTTAATCCTTGTGTAAGTTGTATTAGAGGTACTATTGTTAGTTTTCTTTTACAGATGAAAAAAACTGAGGGACAGAGAGGTTAAGTAACTTATCTGTGGTCACATAGCTGGTATGCAACAAACAAGATCACTTGAGACAAGGAGTTTGAGACCAGCCTGAGTGATAAATAGCAAGACCCCATCTCTACCAAAAGTTTTTTAAAAATTAGCGAAATGTGGTGGCACATACCTGTAGTCCTAGCTACTCCAGAGGCCGAATTGGGATGGTCAGTTGAGCCTAGGAGTTTGAGGATGCAGTGAGCTATGATTGCACCACTGCTCTCCAGCTTGAGTGACAGAGTAAGACCCTGTCTCTAAAAAAGAAAAAAAAAAAATGGGTATCAATATATGTTGTGCATATATATATATATATATATATACACACACACACACACAAGTATGTGTGTTTTGAATGTACAATATGTATACTTTGAAATTAGATAGCACTATAAGTTTGAACAATGACTGATATTCTTGGATGTTGTATTTTATAGCAATATACGAGCAATTATACAGCAATGACCACCTCCATGTATCAGGCACTTTGTTGTCTGTTTTATACATTATATCTTAATCCATACAGGAGAGATCCCATTTTACAGAGTAGAGCATAGATTTGTAAGGTACTCTCCCAAGGTATCATGGCATTGTCATGAGTTAAACCCAGACTGATTCCAAAGCCACACTTTTAGAAAATAAGAATGTGCGATAGAGTTTAGTCATAAAATATTTAAAACCTAAGACTCGTGTTAGGAAAGTGAGTTGAGTGTTTACAAATTGGAACATATTTTGGCAAACATAGACTTGGGATCTAGAGTCTCAGATTTCTTCAACTCTTCATACACAGTCTATAGTCATCTCCATATATGTGGAAACTACAACACACATGCACACACACGACACACATGCACATACACATACACACCCACATACACACACACAGAATCAGGTGAAATGAATCCCAAAAAGTGACAGATTATAAGCCCTGAAAGAAACAGAATATGAGGGGCTTTGGAAAAAGATTATTGAGTATCATCTATTGGGAGAGCCTCTACTGCGTATCACCCTTTGTCTTTACCTTTTTCAAAAATTGCATCTTGGCTAAAGTAGAAGTATTTGATAGCCTGAGAAGAGGGGTTCCAGAATGCCATACACTCTGGTCAGGTATTGTTCAGAAACACCTGGGCTTTGATGATGTTTAATCTGGTTCAATAACCAGGAAAGCTCACTGTTTATAAACATTCTTTTAAATGTAGATTGAGAGGTTCTTAGTTGAAGTGCTTCTGAAATGATGATATGGGACGATGTATAAAGAGATGGTAGTTAGAAAGAAGCCAGCTTCCCATACCAGGTTTGATGAAGCGTACACTGCATAGACAGTTTCATTGACATCTTGGTGTCCCCAGCAAGAACTCTGGAAGGCAAGAAAAATCTAGGCTGAGATATAGAACATCTGCATCTATCTGAACTCCATTCACTGCCAAGATTTTAACTTTTTTTCACTTTTTATTTTTCATTAAACCTTTTTATTAACTTTTATTATTTGTAACTATTATTTTTAACTTTTCATTAGTTAATTCAGAATTCAATTTACCACTCAAGAGGGTGTGTGTGTGTATAGTTTGCTTTAGCCAACACAGACTCTTTCAAACAGAGGGAACAAAAATTTCAAAGGCCTTGAGGGGTGGTAGTATTTGGCTAGCTTGAGAAATAGAAGGAGATTTTGTGTCTGGGGTGGTTGAGCAAATAGAAGAATGCAAATGAAGGAGTAGATAAGGTAAAACTAAATAAGAAGGCTCTGAGGATATCGCTTAGCTTGTGCACATCAAGCTAACTTTCCTACTGTCTCGATAAAGCAGAATTTGGCTCCATGATGATCTTTCACCAGGAAGCAGAGTCCCAGTCATCCAGCCCCGCTGTGTCACAGGGATGTTATGGGGGAATGCATGCTATAAATGTACACATATTATTAAGAGGACTCCTTCCTTTTTAGACAGGGGAACACAGAGAAAGAACACTAAATAGCTTTTCACTTGTACCATCAGAAAACTCAGAGCTATAGCTCAGTGGAGATGGGAAAGCAATGGTTGAAAAGGAGTCTGGTGGCCTGATTCTATGTGGGGTCAAGGAGATACCCAGATGAGTCTAAAAAGTGGTTCTTACTTTTCAGGAGTTCCCAGACTTGGAAGAGAGAAACACAGAGGCCCAAAGTTCCAATTCCTAGAAATGAGAGAGATAACAGAGAAGGATCAGAGTAGGGGAACCTGTGAGTGTCCTCTGGGTAGGAGTAGGCACTTCCAGGTAAAGATGTCTTTGCTTTTGTTTTTAATCTGTGTAGCATTTTCTGTGACCAGGACATAGTGGACTTGAAACCTACAAAATTAGAGGGATTGAGTTGGTTTGTATGTTTGTTTCAATTGCTTTACTGAAATATAACTGACATGATAAACTGACTATATTTAAATGTAAAATTTTATGAATTTGTTATATGTGTACACCTGTAAAACCATCAAAATCAAGATAATGGACATAGTTATCACCCACAAGAATCTCATGTGTCCCTCTGTGTCCCTTCCTCTCTCCCCTCCCATCCTCTCATCCCCACATCCCCGGCAATTACCAATCAAGTGTCACTACTGACCGGATTTTCCAGAAATGTATGTATCTGAAGTGAAACAGTTTTATTTTTTTGGTCTGATTTATTTCATTCAGCAAAATTGTCATGCATTCTGTAGTACATATTGGTACATCATTCCTTTTTAACACCATGCAGTATTCAATTGACTGAGTATACCATATTTACTTATCTGTTCATCTGCTGATGGGCATTTGGGTGATGTCTAACATTTTTGCTATTACTTCCATGCATACTCTTCTAGCTCCTGCTGTTATGTATTGGCTAGGTCCTACAGTTTATTCTTTTTTAGCAAGTCTAGCACTTCTCTAGTAAGATTATGCTGTGACCTCATCCTAGCTACTTGTCTAAAGCTAGAATCGTAGGTGGGCTATGTCTTGGTTAGTCCATGTTAACTTGCAAGCTGAACATTACTCCATTACCTCCAAGCAAGGAAAATTTGATCATTTTTGCAAGTTCAGATATTGGGGAATATCTGAGGCTTTAAGGATTTTGAGTACATCAGACATGATATTCTCATCTTTAAGATCCTGCTCCTTTCCAACCAGGACCTTGACCTGGGCAGAGCAGATTTGCTGATACTGAAAATCAACATTCTCTGGAATTCTACCTTTATAATTGAATCCTAATTCGCAGCTTTTTCTCTACCCTCAGGCTGCAGGAGATAAGAATCTCTTAATAGGCTGCCAAAGAGTCCCTTCCACTTTCACACTTTGCCTTGAATTGGTGATTAATCATCTTTACCCTTTCATTGTCTTTCTCCCATGCTTGGATAGTATTAAGTAACATTCCTGGGTTCTCACTGTCCTTTTAATGCCTACTACCCTAGAATCTCTCAGATGCTTGAGATATTGCCCCTGTCAATATATTCCTTTTATCAGTATCCCAATCCAGTTGATCACTGGTGTAAGTTTTAACAGTTCCACCACTGTAGCATACCAAAGATTATAAGAGTTTCACTCACTACTAGTAATCGGTACCCCATTGACAGTGAAACTGTGGCCAATCCAGCCTTCAACTCCCTTTTTTTATGTCTATTCTTATGACCACACCTGTCTGTCACAAATTGTCTTGGGTCACATTACCCAGGAAACAGATTCTGAGACGGAGATGCATATGCAGGAAGTTTCTTGGGCAATGATCTTTGGAACAATAGCTGTGAAGTAGTAAGGGAAGCATGCCTGAGCAGAGGAAAACATTGAACTGAGATACATTCACAACTGAAAATCTAAACTGCTCACAATGGAAGTCTGAAATTTAAATTGCCCTTTATAATTTTCCTTAATTGAGCCAAGGTGGACAGGTTTTGGTACCCCCCCCCCCCCCCGCCCGCCATCTTGCAGAGTCATTGAACTCGGGATGCTCTTGGGGAGGAGAAGCATAACTCCCAGCAAGGCAGCTCCCTTTGCCCAGGTCAATCCCCAGGAAATTACTAAATTGTGATTTGTTAACAATTGTCACTTCTGCTAGTTGAAGAAACGAATCCTGAAATGGGGATCTGAGCGACCCATTTTTTTTAACTAGTATATGGTAGAAACAGGCATTGAAACTAAACTACCTCATTTTATGTTTTTAATTAATGCCTCCTGCATCTCTGATGGTTTTTTTTTTTTTTTTTTTTTTTTTTTTTTTGAGACGGAGTCTCTCTCTGTCCCCCAGGCTGGAGTGCTGTGGCGCGATCTCAGTTCACTGCAAGCTCCGCCTCCCCGGTTCACGCCATCCTCCTGCCTCAGCCTCCTGAGTAGCTGGGACTACAGGTGCCCACCACCACGCCCGGCTAATATTTTGTATTTTTAGTAGAGACGGGGTTTCACCGTGGTCTCGATCTCCCGACCTTGTGATCCGCCCGCCTCGGCCTCCCAAAGTGCTGGGATTACAGGCGTGAGCCACCGCGCCGGGCTCTGATGGATCTTGTTTCCACTTCACCCTCACTGTCATAGTCAAGACCTTTATTATGTCTTTCCTGGAATATTATGATATGATAAATAGTAAGTAAATCAGTGAATCAATGTGACTTTATTTCTGTCTTATCTAAGTACACTCTATGTGTCCCATGAAATTTTTATGTAAATACAATCAGTTTTATAACAGTCAAACACATTGTCCTTCCAAATATCTTTCTAAAGGCTTGATTCTATAAAATGATAATTTAACCTTTTCTGTGTTCAGTTTTTCTTTTCCTTCTAGCTCCTACTGGCCTTTAGAATACATACGTAAGTTAATAGAGCAAGTGAAACAGTCAACAGGTAAATTAGATAGTAAGAATGAGGTCAAAAAAAGAAAACTGCTTATTGCTAATGCCAGCCATATCACTGCAAATCTTAAATACCACCACACTTGTAAAATCAGTAAAGCAGACAAAAATGCATTTTCCAAATGCATTTCATCATCCAAAGATAACCACAGTTTTTCT
Source organism: Rhinopithecus roxellana (assembly GCF_007565055.1). NCBI lineage: Eukaryota > Metazoa > Chordata > Mammalia > Primates > Cercopithecidae > Rhinopithecus > Rhinopithecus roxellana. The sequence continues at coordinate 57,826,188 of NC_044553.1, read as the reverse complement.
GTTAGTGTATTTTCTTCTGGTCTTTACATGCATTCGCATATACTTATCTTTACAAAGTGTGAATCGTACTATGTATAAAGTTCTATATACTGCAATTTTACCTACCATTTTGTCATGGTCATTTCCTCATAACTTTCCAAATCTGAATTTTGATGAACACCTAATTTTCCTTTGCGGAGTTTGTATTATAACATTTTGATTTTCTAAGCTCAAGAAACCAAGTTATACTGAGAATGAGATGGCTATCTAATACCTACTAGGATAACTCAAGTGTGTCAATTATTACCTGCAATATAGAAAGAATTGAAAGGAAAAGAGAAATGTTGAATCTAAACACACAGATCTTGTGGTTTTTCTCTCCCCACAGAAGGAATTTACTGGTTAGCATTTTCTTGATCTTAAATAGTGAAGAAGATTTTAGCAAGTTACCTAAAGGTCTTAAATTAAAGATTGATTAATATTTCTATATAACTTTTCCCCATCTCATTTCATCAATATGGCACTTTAGGCCTTTTCTCTCTTGCATCATTATGCACTGACCTTTCCATTGTTAATGCGTCTATTCTATGCCTGAGTAGAGAGAATTTTTTCCCTCTTTTCAGAGATTAGCTGCAAAGAAAAATTATGTGACATTCAAAAGAATTATTTTCAACCTACCCTTTCAAATGCCTTTCTGACATGTAGTGATGTAATTGAGCTACAGTAATTTTTAGGAAGCATCCATATTTGCATAATAGAAATTTATTTTAATGTACTTCAAAATTAATGCAATATTTTTTGCAAAGAATACTAAACCACATTTAATTTTGTTGCCCTGTTATTACAATATACTTTGAATTTCACATTATAAAACTCTAGTTGATGTCAATATTGTAAATTTTAGTCCTTCTATCCCATCACCAATATGCACATTTGCTCGTTAAAAGCCATTTGTTGCTGTTCAGGGCACCTAACACCACCAAAAATATTTTTAAATAGATTATGTAGAAATAACATTCTCTAAGCCCAAGCTTCTCAGCATCTGTCTGTATAGATGTAACTACCTTTTTAAGATAATGAAGAGGTTATGTGAAACAAGGATTTTTTACCATAAGTTAGGATAAGACTAGGATTAAAAATTATGTTTGTTTACTAATAGTACTTCTTGGAGCCACTAAAGAAATCATACAATAGGAATCCAGAAGAATAGGGAAGATTCACTTTGAATATCAAAAAGGAAGCAGTACTCCCTCTTCTCCAGCTATTTACCAGGGAACCTTTTCTTCTATCATCAGACTGATTATTCTGGAATATACTAGTCTAAGCACATCTTCACTATTTAAAACAACATTTCCATTTCTCAGTTTTCTGTTTGATTTTATGGATCCCAACTGACACGGTAAGACGTGTGTGTGTTATAAGAGAAAAAAGTAGACCAAGACAGACTAAAATTGTATGGTCCAAATGTGCATCAGGGAAGAGCTTTTGGCTAGGTGTCTAAAAATGGCTGTATCATGTGCCTCTCTATCCCACAGGTCAATCCATATGTTTCTACCCAAACCAGTTTGAGATAGTTTCCACTTTAGAACAGCTTAAGGTGTTTTTCCCTTCTTTGAAAGATTGACCTTCAACATTGTATTTTGAATCTATTTCTTGCCACTTCTTTCCCTATAATTCTAAGCCCAGACACCATCATTCTTTAAGTGTCACAAGAATAGTCTTTTAGTAGGTCTCTGGACTACCAATATTGCTGTCTAGAACCTATTCTTCACATGGCAGCTAGAGTTCTTTGCTTAAATGTAAATCAGGTTTAGTCTGATCTTCTCATGTCTTAGAGTAGAAAGCAAAACCTTTATCATAACGTAGAAATACATATATGATCAGCCCTTGCTCTCGCCCAACCTTATCTCCTACAAACATTCCTTCTCAGACTTACCTCCTCAGTGTTCCTCAGGTATGCCAAGCATGCTCCCATCTCTGTCTTTGCACGTGCATATTTCTCTTCCTGCAATGTTCTCCCTGCAAATATCTGCACTGCTTTTTCACTTGCTTCTTTAGAGAGTAAATGAGTGAATAAATAACTTTTAAAAATTATACAGTTTTATTTCCCATGAGGGAAGCTGATCTGTGTGTTGGAGTTGACAGCACCAACCTGTTTGGCCTTAACACTGTATGACTATATAAATTTAAACGTAAGAGCCCCACCCACCATCCCCCCAAAAATTGCAAAAGGTGATTCTCATGTGAATATAAAAAATATTTAGGGCAACAAAAGTAAATGGAAAAATACTAAGTATTCTATTCTTCATTCAGAATTTTATATGTATATATTTATACATAAATATATATTTATATTTATATACATATATGTATAAATATATATGTTTATATGTGTATATAAAATATATATGTATAAATATATAAATATATACATATATATCATGATAGGCTGAGAGACAAATGTAAACATTCTTCTGTTTTGCTTTTTCTTTTGAGTCATAGAATTCACTGTGTTAAGCCTAGAAATGATTCTGGAGATCATCTACAATAACCTCCCCATTTTCAAAGTAGACCGAGATACAGAAAATTAAGTGGTTTCTAAAAATTCTCATAGGTACTATTAGAAGAATCACAACTAGGATGTATATTTTCTATCTTCCATTCCAATGTACTTTCCACCATCCCAGACATTTTACAATTTGTGCTATATAACAAGATATTCAGAGATTCATGCATTGACCACAGGAACATAATGATATCTTCAGGGTAGAAATGAAATGAGTATTTGGCTGGATTGCTTTATTTAGGGCTGAGAAGGAAAAACTGCTAAGCTGAGTATTCTCCTCCTTGCAACTTAAGGAAAATCTTCCAAAATGGATTCTGGCTTTGCTTCACTTTCTGCAAAAAATTAATCTCAACTAGAAAAGCGTATGAAACTGTTGAAGAAACTCACAGGTTGTATCTTTGTCCATATCAATATTCTTTATGAAATTTGAACAGTTTTATCAAAAGTCTATATATCCCTCTTGCAGAGAACACCCAAAATTTCAAGCCCCCTTTCATGAATAACTTCTGAACATAAAGCAGAATATTTTCATGTGTGAGACACTCTTTAACGCAACAGGCATTTTTAAAGACAAGAAAAAAAAAATTTGTTTCTGAGCAAATTTGTAGTTATTTTTGTGCACCTCCTCCCATACTCCCACTGACTCCCATTGATTTGATACTTCAGCTTTTAAGAGAGCACTCTGAAACATAGCTATAAATGTTCTTGATTTTTAAAAAGCTACAGCGTACTCAATCATATACCCTATAAGCCAATGGTAACATTATTTTCTTCTCTTAGAATGCTTTTAAGCCCCATTGTCAAGTATATAGGCCATCTCATATGCTCCCCAGCTGTATGAGAAAAATATGAGAAGTACAAACTTGAATGACTCTTAGCAGAGGCATTTATAAATAAAAACAAACTTGAGGGCACGGTGTAGTCTTATGAAAGAAATATTGTTGAATTCTAAAAATAGCACAAAAATAATTGTTTCATTTATCAGAGCTCATCACTGGATTTTCAGTTAATGGTGTCTTTCTCTTTCCATTTTCTCTGTTTCAATCCATTCCGTAGGATTATGACAAGGAAGAATAAATTTTTAAGTAATTGCAGAAGGGACATGCCTAATCGTATTGATCAACTTGCACAGAAGCATGTAAATTTTGTTTTCAATGACCTACATTAATATTGGTTTCTCTATAAAATGTTCATTGGAGTGGGACAGGGGCGGGGGGCATTCAGCATTAACAGAATTTCCATCCACACACCAGGTAAGCTAAAGTAGCTACTTATATGGAGAATCAGTTGCAGTTGGAATGAGGTATATACCCATATCCCTGCTGCCATGTTAAATTTCAGTATGCCCCTACTGCATCATTTTGCAATTTATTTTGCTCTACTTAGCAGATCTGTTATATTGCTATTCCTCTGTCATAATTGTTAAATCTGTTTGGTTCTACGATAATTCCATTGCTTTTTGAAAAAATATTTGTTTGCAGTAAATGTAAATAGAATACCTGCTATGCATCCAAGAAATACACAAAATTATTACTGGAGGGGCTAAAGTAAGATGATTGTAATTTTACATATATATGAAAAGATATACATAGACATACACAGATATACATACATACAACTATTTGGTCAATACCTGGGAATTTCAAAGACAGCAGACAGGAGTGATGGCATCCTTCCTTGAAGCCAGAAACCGGGAAAGAGGCATGTGTCATCTACCAGAAGTTCTTTTGTTTGTGCCTAATTACAAATTCTAAGATTTTAATATTTACAATCTCAGTTGAGAAGGTACTGTGAGGATTGAGAGGGGTCAAATCCTTTAATTTTTTTTTTTTTCTTTTTTGAGTCGGAGTCTCTGTCACCGTCTGGAGCACAGTGGCTCAATCTCAGCTCATTGCAACCGCCACCTCCTGGGTTCAAGTGATTCTCCTGCCTCAGACTCCCGAGTAGCTTGGATTATAGGTATCCGCCACCACACCTGGCTATTTTTGCATTTTTAGTAGAGACAGGGTTTTGCCATGTTGGTCAGGCTGGTCTCGAACTCCTAGCCTCAGGCGATCCACTTGCCTCGGCCTCCCAAAGTGCTGGTATTACAGGCGTGAGCCACAGTGCCCAGCCTAATTTTCTTTTCTAATAATTCCTCATTTTGAAAGAGGAACTGCTTAGTATTAAAATTTAGAGAATCAAGAAAAAGGATCTACATTTGGGAAAGGGTCCTATAGGAAATTGGAAATCTGTAGAAGTGTTTTGCAAAGAATGTATAAAATACAAATTATAGTACAGACATGGACTTTGTGGTTTATGTTTCCAGTTTTTCCCACCTGTTCTTTTCTACTTCCTCATTTTCTTCGTCCATTAGTGACAGCTTTTCACTTCTTTTAAATAAGAAAAATGTGCTTATCTCTTATTTTTCATTTCCAATTTAGCCAGAAAGGTCACTAAGACATTTTAAAATAGCACTTTCTGGCAATATTTTAGGGCTGTTAAAATATCTTAATTTTCAGAGATTCCACCAGAATTACCACACTTTTTATTTGATGACTATCTGCAAGAAGAAATACCATTTCCCTTTTTCTTTCTATTGTTATGCAAGAGGGAAAGTGTCAGAGAGAAGAAATGGGTTCTGAATGATCTAGGTTAGGATTCTGCAAAACTACAAACAGTGACACATGATAATTTGTTTCAGTTATCAGATGAAATTCAGAAAGGGGTCACACAGTTCAAATATAGCCTTTAAAACTAAATCAGAAGGTTGTCCCCATTTCAACACTTTCTGGGAAGAATTATGTTTTATCCTGGTTGCATGTTGATCCATCCTGTCTGCTAAAGCTGCTTCATTTTTCTCTCGGGGGGTTTCTTCATTCTGGAGAAATTACTACAGACTTCAGGTATCTTCCCTGATCTTTCTCTTTCATCCTTGAAATTCATTCTTTGGCTCTGATCTGTGGATGGGCAAACTTAATGGGATGAGGTTAATTGGAGTGAAGCTTTTGAACATCTTCCCCAAAGATCTTTAAATCCTCCAACTATAGTACAAATAAGTGATTCATTTCTGTCTTCTTGAGCTCACCATCTGGATGGCTTATAACTTGTGGCTTGGGTGTGAGTTTTAAAATGAAAGCATCCAAGTGTCATCTTTTTGTCTGACTTCATTTTTACTTGTTTCTTCAATAAACCTTTCTGATTGCTTTCATGTTATGCCACTGTCTCCATTTATTCCCTTCTGGTGACCTACATGATGAAAACTCTCAACAGGGTAATGTAATTGGGACTATCGTTGCACTGTCTGCTGCATTTCTTAGCTGAAATTGAAGTTGGTCCTTCTGTACCAGTCAGCTACATGCAACTACTCTGTGGGCACAGCAAGTGGTAGAATCAAGAGGGAAGGGGAAGGACTCTTTGCTAAATTCCTACTGTGCTAGGCACTGTGATCCCTGTATTATATGTGGTATTGTATTTAGTTTGTAAAACAACTCTTTGAGTTAGATTATCATTACAAGTGTTGAAATTCAAGATTATACCAGTAGGCATGATACTTGCTTTCTGCATACAGCAGAAAGCCATTATTTCAACAGAAAGGAGTTGTTATGGACTGTTTGTTTTCCCCAAATTCCTATGATGAAGCTCTGACATTCAATGTGATTGTATTTGAAGACAGGGCCCATGGCCGGTAATTAGGCTAAATGAGGTCATGAGGTTGGAGTCTTCGCGGTGGGATCAGTCCCCTTATAGGAAGGAACACTAGAAATCTTGCTCTTTCTCTTTCTCTCCCCTCAATCACAGAAAAGGGTCATGTGAGGACGCAGCAAGAAAGCTACTGTTTGCAACCCAAGGGGAGAACCTACACGGGGACAGATCATAGTGGTACCCTGTTCTCAGACTCCCAGCCTTCAGAGCTGTGAGAAAATAAATTTCTGTTGTGTAAGCCATCCAGCCTATTGTACTTTGTTATGGCAACCTAAGCAAACTAAGGGAATTTCCTTAGTGTTCTATTTAGAAAAGGTTGAAAATAATCTGTGAGACTGGAATTCTATTCCTAAAAATATGGAAAATGGTAGACGGTAGCTAAAAATGTGAAAGAAAAAAAAATACTTTGTAAAATGTTTTTAAATTCACTGATTTGTTGTCAGGACATTAAAAGCAATTCTCGGAAACTAGAAATCTGGAAGGCAGAAGCTAGAGAGGTATGAATGCACCAAAGCAGGATTCTGCCCTTGAGTATCTGCCAATTCTTTATTATCTAGAGATGAGTTTTTACTGAAAAAGTGAAGGGGCAGTTTAGGAACCACTCAAGGAGGAAGGTTAGAACTCAGAGACCTGAGACTACAGACTCAACATAAGGCCAAAACTCTCGAAAGGAAACAAGTAAAGAGGGGTAAACTTAAAACACACACAAGGCAGGGCGTGGTGGCTCACGCCTGTAATCTCAGCACTTTGGGAGGCCAAGGTGGGAGGATCACGAGGTCAGGAGATTGAGACCATCCTGGTTAACACAGGGAAACGTCGTCTCTAACAAAAATCCAAAAAATTAGCCAGACGTGGTGGCGGGTGCCTGTAGTCCCAGCTACTCGGGAGGCTGAGGCAGGAGAATGGCATGAACCTGGGAGGCAGAGCTTGCAGTCAGCAGAGATTGTGCCACTGCACTCCAGCCTGGGCGACAGAGCCAGACTCCATCTCAAAAAAAAAAAAAAAAAAAACAAGCAAAACACCCCCCCGCCCCCGCCACACACACACAATTTAGATGAAAATCATGAGAGTAATTACCTATCTTTACCTTGGCTCTGAGTGAAATGGGGAAAAAAAAAATCTGTCTTGAAAATTCTTAAACACAAACCTACCCTTGTACAAGTGAAGGCCAGAAAGCCTATTGCCTATGTAGTCTTCACTTTTCCCTGTCCAGCAAAAATGCAAGCTGGGAACTGACTTCAGAGTGGTTCTAAGTCAAGTTTTAGTCTACTTCTGTGGCTGTTATCAAGGTTCTTCATGTCAACCCTTGGCAAGCTGACCTAAAGTTATAGAACCAAGCTGTACACCTGGGAGAAGGAGTGAGGGGAAAGTTGGATGGAAGGAAAAGGTAATTATCTCAATAATATACTAGATGTTTTATGCTCACTATTCTATTTAACTATCATACCCACCTGTGACATAAGCATTGTTGTCTTTACTTAAAGATTAGGTCACTGAAATTCAGAGGGGGTAGGTGACTTGCTAAGGCACACACAGAAACTACATGGTAAAGCCATAGTGCTCGTCCAGTTCTGAGGTCTCCAAAGTCCTTTAATTGCTTACAGCAAAACCATGTCACTTGGTAACAGTTTTAACATGTAGATTAAAAAGCCTGATGAATGAAGAGTGCATATTTCACATATATAGCACTAAGATGTAAGTGGGGTTTGTTCATTTTTGTTTTCCTGCTATATTGTCCTCAGACAATACTGGAAAAAAAAATCTTAAAATTCCAGGTCCTCAGGAGGTCATTTTAGTGGTCTTGGAAATTGTAAAACAAAGTGTTGTGAACAGGCTTTTTAAATTGTTTCTTGGCAGGAATTGAATAATCAAGGCAATGAATTTAATTGATTACAGAAGAATGTTCCTTTGAGCTGACGCAGCAATTGTTTTTGGTCTGTCTGTGGCTTAAAATGTGAACTGATGTAATGCCTACCAATGTTAGGCTTTACTATTGGAAAAAATCTTCAGTGCGAAAAATTGGAAATGCTTGATTTGAATTGTTTCTTAAACCATGTCTTTCAATACGTAAAAGTGATTATCTATCTTTGGCCTCCCTATGTAAACCTTACCTTACTTCCATTTTCTCAATCTGGAATTTGATTCTCTTAGTGGAGACACGGTTAAAACCACACTAGTGCCCATTATTCTGCCACTAACTGGATTTGTGAGGTTTGTCATTTTGCTGAGCATTTCTGTCTCAGTTCCCTGCTTTCCTTTTATTTTCCTTTTGAGGCAAGGTCTCTCTCTGTTGCCCAGGCTGAAGTCCAGAGGCATAATCACGGCTCACTGCAACCTTGACCTCACAAGTTCAAGCGATCTTCCCACCTCAGCCTCTCGAGTTGCTAGGAGCACTGGTACAACCCACCATGCCAAGCTGATATTTTTCATTTATAGAGACAAGGTCTCACTATGTTGCCTACGCTGGTCTTGAAGTCTTGGACTCAAGTGATCCCTTGCCTTGGCCTCCCGAAGTGCTGAGATTACACGTGTGAGGCATGGCCCTTCTACTCTGCTTTCTAGAATGAGGAAAATGATAATTCCTGCTTTTATGTAATGTTGTAATAACTAAAGAAGTTAATATCTTAATATGTTACCTGGAACATGGCAGGTGATCAGTAAATATCAGCTAATACAGTAGTCCCCTCTTTTCTATGGTTACACTTTCAATGGTTTCAGTTACCAGTTGTCAATAGCAGACTGAAAATATTAAGGTATTTTGAGAGAAAGAACAAGGGAACACCTTCACATGACTTGTATTAGAATATGTTGTTCTATAATTGTTCTATTTTATTATTATTTATTGTTAATACCTTACTGTGTTTAATTTGTAAATTAAGCTTTATCATCAGTATACTGATGATGTAAGTAATATAGGGTTTGGTACTATTTGTAGTTTCAGGCATCTACTAGGAGACTCAGAACTTACCCCCTATAGATAAGGTGGGATTCTTGTATTATTAGTAAGAGTGAAAATTTTTAGCATCTCTTGGGTGTGATAACATCTGATGATACTGAAAATTTGCAGATGTTATCCTTGGACTGGCTATTGGTAATTCTTCGAGATTCATAGAGAATGGGAGAAATTATAAAAATTGAAAGTAATAAAAAGGAAAAATACAGAAAATAATATTGTGGCAAGCTGGAGGTGAATATCTATCTAGACAATGTCTGGAGCTGTCACTGGATCAACACATGCTGTATGAGATTTTGTCTCTCCCGTCTTCCAGTCTATTCAGCTTGGGGCCCGGCATCATGTTAGTTTGCTAGGGTTGCTATAATAACATACCACAAACTGTGTGGCTTAACAACAGAGATTTGTTGCCTAACAATTTTGGAGGCCAGAAATTCAAAATCAAGAGATTGCTAGGGTTAGTTCTTTCTGAGGGCCATGAAGGGAGGATGTGTTCCAGCCCTCTTTTTTGGCAGGGAGATGGCTATCTTCACATTTGCATGGTGTTTTCTCTATATGTTCAAATTGTAACCCCTCTGTGCATGTCTGTGTCCAAATTCCTCTGTTTTATAATGACACTGTCATATTAGATTAAGGCCAACCCGAAATGGCCTCATTTTAACTTGATTGCCTCTTGAAGATTCTATCTCCAAATAAGGTCATCTGTAACACATTGCTCTCTGGCTGCCCCCACATTTATGTCCTTCTCACATGCAAATATATTTACCTCATCCTAACATCTTCAAAAGACTTAACCCATTTCAGCATCAACTCTACTCCAAAATCTCACTTAATGCCATCTCAGTCAGGTATGGGTGAGACTCAAGGTTTGATTCATCCTAAGGCAAAATTTCTCCCCAGCTATGGACCTGTGAGTACAGACAGCACACTGTCTGGCCAGGGAACAGAGAATATGTGAACAGAAATTTATAATGCAAGCACTGGCCCATAAGGCAGTCATGTGCCATGATTTTGGTTAGATTTTGGGGACTATAATGAACACATAGCTTTATTTCTCAAGACATTGATTATAAAAATTGAAGATTGGAGAGGAGGGGACGAGGGACATGAGAAAATATGTTCTGAAAAGCCTGATGTGTGTATGCAGAAAGATCATCCTGCAATGGAATATGAAATCTCAAAGAGACACGAATCTCCAAAGGTTGGGTGACAAAATTCTGAAGGACTATAGATACAGGGTACATTTTACATTGAATAGAAGAAGCGATCATATAACTGTAAAGTACCTAAAACCTAACTCACAGCCCTTCTTTCTATACAACACAATTTCTTACCGAAAGCACTAAACTACCTAATATACAATTTTGCCCACATAATCACCCTGAAAGCATTTATGTAATCAAAGGAACCTCTGGGAATGGAAACTGGAATCTGGAAGTGAAACTCAAGAAAGATTTCAACACTGCACAAACAATTTCAAATTAAGCACTAATCAGAGGGGAAAATTAGGTTTATTCACAGGGGCCATTCAAAATAACCCTCTTAATAATGTAGAAATTGGCTGTAGCTAAAGCCCTACAAGTCTAGACACAAATACATTTAAAATACAGCAAAGCCAGTCAATATAAAATGTAGCAAATACAAGAAGTCGATGTAAAATAGATTTCCCAGATACGAGAAACATGGCTCCAGGATTGTTGGCGAACTGCTCAGGAAAGGAAAAAACAAAACTATGATTTAGCAAAACTTTAGATTTATAAGAAATATATTTGCCTTTATTACTGTCCTAATAAAATGTCTTCAATATTTCTCTTTTACTAATAAGAAAAAAATGCTGACCAAAAAACTAAGCAGCCACTAGATTCTCAGGTCATATTCGTCAAGCTTAAAAAAAAATGTAGTTAGAAGAAAAGAGGAAAATAAGAAAAAGAAAGACACAAATTAGTAGCTGGTCTCCCTGAGAGTGGCATTAAACTCACCTGAAGTTCAGTTCTGATAAATTCTGGAGGATACATAAAATTAGCTGGCATCCCCTCCATCTTTGCCCCCAGAGCCACACCAAATCCTGAGATACGAGACTCTGTGGCTGACTCAAGTAAAGGTTTTCTGGTAAGAGAGTCTATCTTCCCAGGAGTAGATAACTAGAAACAGAGCTGTGACTAAGATCACTTAGTGACATTCTCACCCTTAATGTGGGTATTCTGACTATCCCTTCTCATTTCTCTTCCTTCTTCTTTCCTACTATCTATTTTCACACTCCTCCTTTCCCTTCTCTTTATGCCTTTCCCAGGCTCAAGACCCTTGCACCAACATTGTTTATTCCTGCAGATGGCTAAAGAGTTTGCTACCTCTGCCTTCACTCATGAAATTTTCATATATATCTGCTCCCATGCCTTGCAAATGAGCCCTATCTGAACCTCCAGTCACACTGGGGTGCCCTGCATCCCTAACTAGAGAATATCTAGTTTCCAGTCAACCAGAGGGAAGCATTCTGTCTTCAGAAAAAACACTAAGTATTATCTGGCCCCGAGAGCCCTCTAAAGTAGAGGCAAAGGGTTTGGAAAAACTTGAACCAAACTTCGCAAGTTGGATCAAGTTTCTCTGGTGATAAATGATTTTTTAAAACGAAAGAAAAATGAGCTAAACAGGTTATCAACTCTCAGTCACCAACATCTGAATAATACATATAATGTTAGAGATAATAGTTGGTCTAAAGATGCTCTGGCCAATTTGATAGCAATGAGTCAAGTGTAGTTATTCAACTTCAAATTGAATTAAATTTAAAACGCCTTTCCTCAGTTACACTAACAACATTTCAAGTTCTCAGTAGTCACATGTAGTTAGAAGCTACTGCATTGGGCAGTACAAATGTCGACCATTTCCAGTTGTCAGAGAAAGTTCTGCTGGACAGAATTGGAAATCAGAGAGACAGACAGAGAGAGATAAAAGAAAGGGAAATGGAGAAAAGAGAAAATACAAGATGAGAAAAGCAAGGCAAAGAAGAAAGAACAAGAATAAAACTGCAGGTCTGAAATGGAGATATTTTCCTCCAGGCTCAAGTCACTCTCCGGGAGCCATGTGAATTATATGTTAAGAGAAGCATACTTTCCCAAGCATTGATTTTAAGAAGTTGTCTTGAGTCTAAGCAAATGAGTGTGGGGACTTACCTACATGGGAGGTTAGAGTTCTTGCAGCAATTAGCTGATTTGACCTGAATCTACTTATTTTTACTTAGATGTTTTTCTTGCAGCCTACCAGTATGCATCCTGGATCACTTCCCCACCTGGTCCCTCTGAATCTGGGAATGAGGCTGGAACAGTACATGTATTAGAAGTGAAGAGCATCACTGAGAATTTAGAGACTGTGTCTGGTTTGGAAGAACCCAAGGGAACTTCAAAAACAGTAATCAGAGTGAGTAGGGACGGATACATAATGCAAAGTGTTCCCTCCAGAAACTTTACTTCAACAAGAACAAGAACATTTCCCTGAAGGACATGACTAATGTGAAGTGTAACTGTTCACCATCCTTCTCCAAGGCACCAAATGGGCTTTTAAGCCACACATTCCTGAGGGCTTAACAATGGATTCAAAATAGAAACTGTAAATTTGTTCCTTGTCTTTCTAAGTTTACAATGAGAAGCAGACAATGTTGGGGTTGTTGTGCAGGCTGCCTTTATCAGCTAAAAATACAATGGGAGTTTTATTTTTTAAAACAATAGGTTTGTGACACCTCAGAGGTTTTGGTATTCTTGACCCTCTATTTATGTAGTCAACCACAGGCCTCAGAGCAGACTCTGGCAGCCTTTGAAACTATCTGCAGAATACATTGTGGAATGTAGTCTTACTTTATGATAAAACAACAATAATAAATATGTAATTTTCATTTTTAAGCCCTAGGAAGTAATGAGCCTATGTTAGCCATTTCCTCAGAAGAGAGAGCAGGACAAGGTAAAACACTTTATGAAGACAAAGAAAATCATTCCAAATATGTCCAGATACCACTGTAAGGAGAATGACCCTCAAAGTTCTTCTGCTTCATTTCTATACCTCTACTTCTAGAACACCATTTTGGTTCCAATATCCTCCTTCCCTATTGTTTTTCAATAAGGATCCCTGTGAACCACTAGTGGTCAACAGAAACCTCTTGCTGCAGACATAACTGCTTTCTACTACTCCTAGTCATAAGAATTTGTTCTGTTTCTACTATTTTCAGATCCTGATCTCTTAACATCGTAAATGCTGAACATCCAGGCCAGAAAAGGCTGGAGTAGAAACTCTGCAGTCTCACTCCCTGGGTGTGAATTCTTTGTTCTGACTTATCATATGTGTGACCTTCAACAAGTTATTTAGTCTCTTTGAAATCAGCTTCCTCCTCTGTAAAATAAAGTTGTTAGGAGGTTTAAATGAGTTAAGTCTCTATAGCACTTAGAACAGTGACAACAGTTGATTGATTGATAGATAGACAGACAGACAGAATGACAGGCACTCGGGAAGTGTAGTCAAAGTTCGGTATTTATCCTTATTCATTCATTCATCTGCTATATGAAAGACATTAAAGGATGTGAAAATAGCTAAGACATGGTCCATGCACTTAAGCAACTCAAAATTTAATGAGAGACAGACACTTATAAAACATTATAATGGCTGCAGTAGAGTCAGATATTAATTCCTTTATAAGTACAAAGAAAGAAGTAATTAATTCTTTCTGAGGGTTTAGGGAAAGATTCACAGACAAATCTGTGCTACTCTACAATTTCAACACACATCCAGAAGCCACTGGGTATGATGATAAGGGGAAGGTGAGTGAGAATTAGATATGACATGTCTATAGATTATCCTTCTCTTAGGATAGTCACCGCTACAAGATTACTCATACAGACCTCTGCTCCCCGATTAAATGGACACTTTGCCCTCTCTTTGCCAACACTGGAGGAGTTAAAGCTCCTCTGCAGCCCTATTGCTTTGAAAGTAGCCATCATTTCTCTGTTAATCAGTAAGCAGTCAAACATTAGAGTCATGAGGAGCCACACACTCAGGTGTGTATGAATACACACATGTATAGGTACATGCATGTATATATGCATACACATGTATTTAAGTAAATAACATATACATACATTTTAATACATGTATATATGCATATACATGTATTTAAGTAAATAATATAACATATACATACATACATGTATTAAGAAAATGTACATATATATTAAGCATCTGAGTGGTTGGCTCTTTGCTAGAACTCAGAGGATAAAGATAAATATAAGACGCTTCCTCACAGAGAGTTTGTAATATAGTGAAAAATACTACATGCCATAGAGAGCATAAACACTATTAGCACAAAAGGGAAAAGAAAGGAGGGATTGGATTTGTAATTCTTTAAACCACTGTCCTCAATAGATGATTTTAGTAATCTCTACCTGTAAGCACTATTACCACTAAGTAGCAAATAAAAAGGTACATAGAAAAGAGAAAAACTACCAGAAATTGTATGGTCTATAGCTATACATATCCTGTGACTACACTGAAGCCACATTCTCTCAGCAATGTCGCACTGAAGATCCATGCTGTCTCCCCTCTCATATGCATTCTAAGAGAGAACAGTTTTCTATTTAGGGTCCATGAGTGTAGAAGACAAGTCTTCATTTAAGGACAAAGAAACCCACATTCCAGACCAAGCATGGCCACAAAACTAGTTGAGTGCCTTCTGCTATTTTATACCTTTTTTATTTTACTGTCTAAAAATTAATGGATTGGGTTAAATGATTAAAAAGAAAAAAAAAAAAAGACTTCCAATTCTGATGTTACCCTAAAGACAGAAGGCAAGAATTCCTGGGAGTGACACCCAAATTGCACTTTCTTTGCTTCTGTGTTCCTCTTCTTCTTCAGCCAAAGTATCCTTGTTTTATTGCATTGCCATATAATTCAAACTACAGATCCTCTTGGGAAGCCATCTTGGACTTTCAAATATTTGCCAATTCAAAATATATTTATGTGTTTACTTTCAAAAAATATCCCGGCAAGGAAACCACAAAAAGAAAAGCACTTTTCCCATGAAATTTTGGCAAGCTGCAGCAATCCAGATTTTAGTTGATTAGAACTACATACTCAAGTTTATATGGCTTACAAAACACGGATATTCATAATATTCCATTGGGACAATTCAAAACTGTGTATATCAACCCTAACTTTACTACTGGTCATGTTCCCTTAGTGGGCTACTTCAGTGGACACAGTCTTTAGTATGAGTTTTACAGAGGCTTCTAGTCCGCCAGTGATATTAAACTAAATCTGCTGAAGGCCTTGAATTCTTTTGTACTATATACAATATGGGGTTCTAACAGCCAGTGTGCTTTGAAGTATGTCATTTTCAGAATCTTTGCACTCTATCTTCTCTCACCTCAAACCACCCACCAACAAGAAGTAGTTTCTGCCAATGTTCAATGTCACATTAGGCATGAAACAATAGTTATAAAATATTTGGTTTGGCTTATGTCTTTTTCTGTTAGCAAAAAGAATGATCTCCATTGCTTTGTTCTCCGACTGTGTCTCTTTCCAGATACCTTTGATGTGGGGAGGCAAGAGGTATGACTAGGAGAGGTTGCTAGGTGTCGGCATCCATGGTATGACACTAGCCCAGATGAGGCGTTTGTGTCCACTAGTTCTCTCCAACCTATGCTAAATGGTGAATTCATAGTTAGCCAAAACATTCATTCCTTTCTTATGACATATAACTTAGCATTTATCAGAATGTAGGTCGATGGAGGTTTTGTCTCATTCAGATTAGGTTTTCTATAGCAATAATCATTAGCAATAATAGCTATGATTCTTCCTATTCTTTGAACACCTACTATGTTCTACAGCCTGAATCAATTACTTTTAAAGCAGTATTTATCAAAGTCTTAACATTTTTCTCAGCTTGACCAAACTTTATGCAGTCTATTTCCTGCCGCTAGGCCCCTGACCTCCCTTTTCATAGAAAACTTTCTTATAAAACTTGTAATTACAAATTCTTTCTCTGTCCCCTTGAGGTGTAAATATTTTAAAAGACTTCTTACCAGGTGTACAACCTGGGATTGTCATTCTCAAGTTTCTGGGAGCTATGCCTTTGAAATGTAAACCTTAAGGATAATAAGACAACAATCTGTTAATATCTCCCAGTTAGAGACAGGAGATAGGAGCCTAACTTTGGTTGGTACCTTGTACCTATTTGTAAAATTACCTCCTGTCATGAAGATACAAGAAAGTTTACTTTTACTTACACGTAAAGTCGATCAGCAAATCCTGATGGCCTATAATTACCCACCTGAGCATTTAAAACTCTCAGGCCTCTTGCTCAGCGGAGTTGAGCTAAGTTTTCTACTGCAAGTCCTAAAGTCTTCCTTGTCTTTTAAACTTTTTCCCATACATCTTTTGTCTTAATATTATCTTTAATATTTAAAATATTATTTTATAGGTGAAGAAACTGAGATTCAAAGTAGATAACTTGCTTGCTCAAGGTCATGTGATGTACAGACTTGAATCCAGGTCAGTGTGACTCCACTGCAGCATGCTTCCCACTGCACTTCACTCTACTCACTCTCCTCTGAACACATTAAATGTTAAATCTTGATTTCTCTGGGCTTGAAATGGTGGCTCTCTGGAAGAAATCTAGCTGCCCATATGGTACATATATGATCATAATACCTGTTTCAGAGCCTGGGTTCATACTTTTAAAAATGCATCGAGGTCAAGAGATCGAGACCATCCTGTCCAACATGGTGAAACCCCATCTCTACTAAAAATACAAAAAATTAGCTAGGCGTGGTGGCACATGCCTGTAGTCCCAGTGACTTGGGAGACTGAGAATGAGGCAGAATATTCACTTGAAACCAGAAGGCAGAGGTTGCAGTGAGCCGAGATCGTGTCACTGCACTCCGGCCTGGGCAACAGGAGCAAAACTCTGTTTAAAAAAAAAAAAAAAAAAAAGTATCGTTTCTTTTCTTTCTTTCTTTCTTTCTTTCTTTTTTTTTTTTTTTTTTTTTTTTTGAGAAGGAGTCTGGCTCTGTCACCCAGGCTGTAGTGCAGTGGCCAGATCTCAGCTCACTGCAACCTCCGCCTCCCAGGTTTACGCCATTCTCCTGCCTCAGCCTCCCGAGTAGCTGTGACTACAGGCGCCCGCCACCTTGCCCGGCTAGTTTTGTTTTGTTTTGTTTTGTTTTGTTTTTTTGTATTTTTTAGTAGAGACGGAGTTTCACCATGTTAACTAGGATGGTCTCGATCTCCTGACCTAGTGATCCGCCCATCTCGGCCTCCCAAAGTGTTGGGATTACAGGCTTGAGCCACCGCGCGTGGCCACATAAAAAGCATCATTTCTTAAACTGAGTTACTGATTCTATACTCTAGCAATCTTTGTATTTCCCTAAAATTCCTATACCATTATTCTACAAATGTCAATTTCCCAAAAAGGAATTAACATTTCAAAACTGAACTCTTGAACTTTCTCACCAAAAGTCCTCCACCCACATCACAATTGATGTCAAATGTATCCATCTGTTTAGACCAAAACTGTTGGAATCACCTCTGATTCCTCTGTCTCTCATTCCCCACTTCTAATGCATTAGAAAATCCTGTTGTATCTTCAAAATATATCCAGGATATGACTATTTCTCTCCATCTC
Organism: Rhinopithecus roxellana; assembly: GCF_007565055.1. NCBI lineage: Eukaryota > Metazoa > Chordata > Mammalia > Primates > Cercopithecidae > Rhinopithecus > Rhinopithecus roxellana. The sequence goes on along the minus strand of NC_044553.1, from coordinate 57,808,347 downwards.
CACTGCTACAACCCTGGCCTAAGCCATCAATATTTCTTACCCGGATTATTGCAGGAATCCTAACTGACCTTTCCATCTCTACAGTCACATCTCAACACAGCGACCAGAGTGGTATTGTTAAAAAGTAAGTTAGGTCACATGATTTCTTTGCTCATAAACCTCCAATGTCTTCCCACCTCATTCAGGGTAGGAGCTAAAGTTATTACAATGGTTGCAAGGCTCTACATGATCTGGCCCTGGGTTACCTTCTACATGACTTTGTTTTCCTCTCCTCTCCTCTATTCACCCTGCTTTGGCCACACTTACTTCCTAATTGTTCCTAAAATAGAGTGATATGCTCTCCCCTTAGGGCGTTTGCATTTGCTATATCCTGAGGCTGCACCACTCTTCCCTAACCTTGGCAAACTCTTACCTTCTTCAAGCAATCACTCAATGGTCATCTTCTACACTAAAGGAAACTTTTTGTTATTTTGTTGTGGCGGCCCTAACAAACTAAGACAGTAGGCACTCAATGAATAAAAATGAATTAATATCTTCTGAATCACAGATTCTTTGAACAGCACAATTCTGTGTATAAACATTTGACAAATTACCAAGGAGCCCAGGAGACAGAAATGCCCAAATAAATGATTTCAGAATGTAGAAATGGTCCACCCACCTGCCATTTATACTTAGAATTATTTTCTTGCTTTATATAGACAAATACCACATCATCAATTCAAATGATCACTTTTGGAGTATCAAAAATATCAGAATAATTAGACCTATGTAGAAACCTGTCAAATGTATGAATTCTCCTAAATGTAAGAACTGGCTACTTTGTAAGCTAGTCTTAACTATATTATTTCTTAACTTAACTTAAATATTACAAGATGATCCGATTTGGTGTGCTTTGAAATCCCATAGAAAACCTGTCCTCCATAAGAAAAACTTTTTTTCCCCCTCTGGCAAAGTTTGTTTTGGCAAGCTTTATTCAGACCATCTGAACTAAAGCACAGTTGTGACTTGATTGATACTTACTTCCAAGTAGAAACCACTACAAAGTTTCTTTCGCATTGATTAGTGTCTTCCAGCTACCTAAAAACTCACAATGAATTCACGATGCATTAGGGATCACATCAGGGGGTTATTTACAAGTGAGAAACAGGCTTATCTCTACCTCTATTGTGGTATGGATATGCCAAAGGATCAGAGACTTATTACGGGGCATTCTTGGGCATTACTGTCATCCAGAGTGAGTGACTGGTTTTGATTAGTCTTAAATTAGCTTATCTGCAATTTATTTTTACATAGGAAGCACTCATTTGCTTTCTTATAAATAAGAGCTTAAAATTATCCATCACCACGTCTCACCATAAATTTAAGCAGAACTGCCTGTGGGCCCAATCTACAGCTTAGTCACCAGCACTAATGGGTTACCCAATATGCTCATCACTGAGGTGTAAACTCAGTCTCTTATCTGGATCTCCCACCAAAATAAATAGATAATCAAACTGCTAAAAGTAAATGGAGCCATATCTTATACAAAGTGTTATCTGCATCTGCTGAGGAAGAATACAAGAGGATCTGCTTTGTTGTGAAGTGTTTTGTATTTTGAAAAGTAATAGGGCATTATGCCTGAGAAGGCAACACATTCAGAAGCCAGTCATCCAGTATCTGATTGGAGTTTACAAAATGTGAAGGACATGGTGAACTCCTGAGTCTTAGCCTGGTAACAGTCCTGGGTTTTATTATGGGTATGGTGATTTTTATTGAATGGGGATGGATAGGTGAGTCTAAATGTAGGAGAAAAAATGCATCTGAATTAAACCGAATGTCTATTTTCTGAGAGAAGGTATTCTATTTTCCCCAAACCAAGATATGTGGCTGGTTTATGATTGCTATGGGGTAATCAATAATCAAAAGCAGAAATACTCTCAATTCCAAAAGTTTCTAAAATAACAAGAGAAGGAGAGAGGATAGTAGAAAATAAATGGAAAAATTGAGTCGAATTCTATTTTAAAGTGATTCTTAAATGCAACCTTCCCTAATGGGAGCTGATTGCCATACTGAAAGGGAAAAATAAAGAAAAATAACAATAACAAAAACATACACAAAAAATTCTTTTGATTACATTTTCTAAAATATATGGCTTTTCCAACTGCCTTCTCTTTGAAATAGCAACAGTAAAGTGTCTCTGAGTGTACACATTCAATCTAGTGCATGCATTTTAGTAATTCTGTGTATTTTATTTCTGTTGGACTTGGGGCTGTACAGATATCCCTCTAGGTTAATATCTCACTGTCAAGGATGGTGCCCCATAGGGAAGTTCTGCCACTTCTTTCAGAAGTTCTTTCAGATCCTACCACTCACTGTCAAAAATTGTGGCATCTTCTATTGGTTTTTCATTCCCTTTTATGTGCCTTCTTTTATTGTTTTTTTTTTTTTTCTTCTTCTTCTTTGTATGTTTTCCCTCTCTCTCCTCCTGCTGTTCTTATTATCTCGAGTCCCACAGGTTCTCCGCTGTAGTCTTCTTTGTTTTCTATGTTTGACTGGTAGCTCCTTTGACTCCTTCTCAGTATCTCTCGGATTCTCTTTCAGCACTTGCTTTCCCTCTAATCAATGCCTTTCTTGTTTAAAGCTACGGTATTCTTTGGTTTGTCCTGTGAACTATTTACCTTATTGTGACAAGAAGGATGAATTGCCTTCTGCTTTTCCAGCAGACCTAAAGTGCTGCCATCCATCAACCTGGAGATGATTTCATGTATTTAGGATGTCAAGGGCTGGAATGATACTAAATAAACAGTACTGGACTGAAAAGTCTCAATGAGATTATGCTTATTCTCTGTGGAGCCCCTATCCCTAACTAGCCCTAACTAGTAGTATCTGTCAACAGAGAAAATGAGTTTTAATAAACTTTATTATTATAAATGTAATCTTTCAAACATTTATGGAGAATGTGGATCTGCCAATGTTTTTCAAAGACATAAACTGACTTTATTCCCAAAGTTATAAAATATTACTCATTCTTTAACACAAAGATTACTGAGATGAGACATTTCTTTATTTGATCAATTTCCAATCAAATACTGAACTAGTTCAATGATTTCTGCAACATAATTTAGTTCTGAATATCTCAGTCTTTCTCAGTAATTATTCAAATTAAATTCTAAACACTTATCAGTCAGTGATCACAGCCTATGCTCTTATCTCTTCTTGGATATCGCTTCTGACCCTAAAACCCTCAAGGGGTCTTTCTCACTAGCATCACTCCCTTTACCCCCCAGAAGCAAGAGCAGCATGGAGGGAAGATTCTGCTTGTGCAACTAAAACGTTGTTGGTGGTGAAAAGATATCTCAGTCTTAATCTGGTTCCATTTCATATCTATCACTTCTCAAAGGTGAACCATGCTCCATTCTTATCTTTGTGTGTAAGTCTTACGACACAGTTTAAAACATTCAGTAAATCAGATGTGTGTCTTCCTTTTTACTAACCTCCTCTCTGCAAATTCTGAGAGCCAAGAGGTAACTGGAATGGGCATCTCCTTCTATTCTTTTTTGGACACAGTAACCCAGGCTTCTTTATGTCCTGCTCATTTAGGGCACTCTAATGAGCTCCTAGGCTTCAGATAAGAAGGTGCTAGTCTCTATATTCAAGTATTCCAAACTCCAAAAATATATGCTCAGTGCCCAGAGGGCATATGTAAAATAAAAATGCAGAACATCTTGTTCAAAATTATTAATAACTTCACGATGGCTATTACAGAATAATAAAGCACACTTCTGAATGCAATCCCTGTGTGATTGCATAAGTAGCACACCCATGATGCCAGCCCTGCCAGAGCCCCATTTCCTGCATTATCTAGAAGCGCCTCCAGAGTTGCTCTAAGAACAGCCCCTCATATATTCTCTTCCAGCCCATCTGGTTCATCCTCTCCCAAATCTGGACTTCATCTGAAAATTTCAAATGACAAACTGAGATTTCTTTGAAGTTGGATGGTGGAAATTAATGAAACTTGCTTTCAGAAATACACAATCTTTATCTTGGGTATATTTGAAATACCTGACCATTTGTTTTTGTTGTTGTTGCTGTTGTTTAGTAAGCTAGTTTCTCTCCTTACTCCCTGAATACCATTACAGTCTCAGGATGAGGTAGAGGCAGATACCACTTAATAAATAATATCCTAGTCCTAGAGCAAAAGGAAGGAGGCAGACTATCTTTTCTAGTCCCATGGTTATGGGACAAAAATGGATATACATAGAGAGAGAGACAGAGAAAGGGGAATAGTCATAAGTATGTTCTGAGCTCCTCTTTCCAGGTTTGCTTTAGAAAGAGGAAATAGAGTCTCTTGCCCTGCCCACTGTTTGGAACTTAGGAATATGACTGCTGTGTAGAGCAGCCCCACATAAACTAGCATAGTTAGGAAGGAAGAGTACAGAGGTAATATCAAGACATAGTTCAGTCTGCACACCGTGTCAAATGTGACTTCTAGGTGGTGTGAACTTTAAGAGCTAGGGGACCTGTCATTGGGCTAAATATGATGGATGTGTGGGGAAAGTGGTGAAGTCATCCTGTTGCAGAGGCCGTAAGGTAGACAGGTAGCCCTTATGCCATACAGATGACATAGAAAGGACTCTGAGGGGCTTGTGGTGGCCACAAGAGAATAGAAAAGGCTAAATCAGCATGGTAGGTCCATTAAGCCCTGATCAAGTCAAGAAAGAAAGATTTGATTGTCATCAGGTATCAGTAGTAGATGACAACAGTGTGCCATGTACAGGATCAGGTTACTATCTCTCAGGGGATAGGAGCCAATACCACGTCGAAGGACTGGCAGCAGACTGTGGATCAACTGTCCTTACTTCCACAAAGTCATATAGACCTTTTCCCCATGAACTAAGAGTCTGTTGTTAGAAAGAGAAGGGGGACAATATCTCAGATGCTCCCTGAGTATTTTGCCTAAAGAAACTGAGTTATTCAAAAGAGATGCATTATAGTAGTCCTGATAGGAAGTTACATTTTTAAACAGGATAAATACTGAAATGAGCAGGAACTTGTTTAAACTAGCATAAAAGGGGATATTGCTACTTAGCCCCAGTGCAAGGTACATCTAAGTAAGGAACTATACAAGATCAGGACTGAGACATGAAAATATGCATGGGACAAATATTTCAAGCAGAGAGAAGAGCAAGTGCAAAAGACCCTGAGATAGGGGAAATGACTGGAATGATCAAGAAATAGCAAGGAGACTCAAGTGACTGGAGTGGGCTGAAGTGAAGGAGTAATAGGAGATAAAATTAGGGAAACAATGGGAGAACCTGATTCTAAAAAGCTTTGTTGGCCATTTGAGGAAACTGGATTTTATTCTAAGTGAGAAGGAAAAACATTAGATGATTGGTTCATAGGGGTGACATGATCTGACTTTAGAAAGTAGGAGTTAAATAAGGAAAGAAGTAAAGAGATAGTTTAGGAAGATAACACAATAATCCGAATGAGATATACTGGTGGCTTGAACCAGGGTGGTGATGATGAAGGAATGAGAAATTTAACTTTGGGTATTTTAAACTTGAGGTGCAGATCATGTATTCAGGTAATGACACAAATCTGGAATTCAGGAAAGAAGTCTGGAAATCTTCAACTTGCATATGGGATTTGTTTGACGCCATAAGACTACATGAGATTATTAAGGGAGTGAGTATGACGAGAGAAAAAGAAGGCATCTAAGGACAGCGCCCTGGAGTAATTCTCTCTTTAGAAGCCAGGGAGATGAAGAGGAACCAAAGAAAGAGACACATAAAAGGTGTCCAGGAAAGTGAAAAGAAAGTTAAGTGGAAGCTGGTGTCTCAGAAACCAAGTAAAGACAAACTTTCAAAGAAGAGAAAGATGGTATGATGCTGATAAGTCCAATAAAATAAAGACTAAGAATTGACTGTATTTAGCTACATGGAGGCCACTGGCAAATTTACCAATATCAATATTGGTACATGGCTGGAGGGGATCCAAGGGGAAATAGAGAAGGATTGGAAATGGTGAGTATACATCACTCAAGGTATTTTGTTCTAAAGAGGATCAGAGAAATGAAACAATAGCTAGTTAGATATATAGAGTCAATAAATGGTTTTATTTTCAAGATCAGAGAAATGATAGCATAATTGCATGTTGATGAGAATGATTCAGTGGAGGGGTAGTTTTTATGATGCTGAATAGAGAGAGGAGAATTGCTAGAAAGGGTGAGAGGAGATGGCATATATTATACAAGTAAAAGAGTTAGCCATAAAAAATGCCCAGACAGTTCATCTACACAATGGAGAGAAGGCAAGTCTTGACATGTTCACAATTTTCCAATATTCTATGAAATATAACAGGAAGAGCCAATACTGTCATTTTCGTTATCAAGGTGAAGAAACCTGTAATAGTGATTTTCAAAGACCAAGAAGGCAATTTAGCATTGTCTCTAAGAGCACAGATTAAGTCAAAGAATGAGTCCAGCTCTGCCATTCTAAGCTCAAGTTTCTTGATCTTCAAAAAGTCATTGGGAGAATTAAGTGAGATATTGAGAGAGTTAAGCATAGTTTGGCAGAGCTCACTATGCATAATTGTAGTTGCTCAACATCATCCATGTCCTCTCTCTCTTGGCACAGTGTTTTCCTGTGTTTCCCAGCCATAGTTGCACATATGTAGTAGGGTCATGTGACTTGAGCTCCTTACATATGAGTGTAAGAGGAGTGATAATCATCAGTTCCAGGCCTGGCACACTCAAACCTCAATCATAGTCTTCTTCTCATGTGCTGCCCTTATCATTCTGCCAGCTGGATGCAGGGGATGTACTGAAGTACTCTGAGGCACTGGAAGATAGCAAAGCCACCAGTTGGAAACAGGTTGGGTGCCTTCTGACTTGATGTAAGCAAGAAATAACTTCTATTACCTTAATCCTCTAAGATTCTTGGCTTATTAGAGGGGCAAGAATTAATTCCTCTAATAAAATGAGTCCCTAGTAAATGTTAAATATCTCTATTAATGCTTTAGCCCAATATCATTTTAATTAATGATGGAGGTTCAAAAACATCTAAATTTTCTCATTCCTAGCTTAGTGCTCTTCTATATTATGTATTAGATTATCTATTTTATTTGTCCACTGTGCGTAAGAAGCCATTGTTCCTTTCAGAACATAAGCCCTACTGTGTTAAAAAGGAAAAGCAGAATTATACATTGTCGGAAACTCTATAAGCCATCTTAAGCAGCAAATGTTGTTGCTTTGACTCTCTTCTTTCAAGTTGAAATGTAACTGAAAATAAATAATTGAGGTTATGTATCACTGAATAAATCAGATTATAAGTATCTGATCTATTGATGCCAAATATCTGGTACTCTGAGATTTATATTGCAACTAGGTCACAAGTGAAAACATTTCCAGCTATCATCTCTAAACTTTACGTGGACAGACAGTGATTGATTTTTTCAATAGCAAGATAGTAATTGCTATCCTAGAATTTCCTTAATTTCTCCAATTCAAAAGGAATCAAATTTTCTTTTTTAAACCTTTCTGTTCATTTAATTGGAGCATAACATTAGGAAAAACTCTTTAATATTCAAGAAGTATATCTCAAATAGCATCATGTCATGAATATTCCCCACTGTAAAGTCATACTTTTGCTTTGACCTTGTTGTCATTGTTTTGTTACATAAATTATTCAGCCTGGTATGTCTTATAGATTAAATACTCTGGAAACAAATTAAAAAGCATCCCAGTGGCTTAGAAATGTCAAGTAATGCTTCTTTTCTCTGAATAACTTGTAAAATGGGATAGTAAAAAATAACCCCACAAAGTAGGCAAGATGATTTGTTAAGAGATCAAATTGCCAACTGAAATAAGCATCTCTGCTTCTTAAAACAAATCTTATAACTCACTTTTCATTGTTGAATTTGAACAGGGATACACAACTTGTCCATTGATGTGTAAAGTAGAGAAAGAAATCCTCCTTCTCCTGATCCAATACCACAGGCCTTTTATAATTAGGAAATGAGTCTGAAAGAAGACACATTTTCCCCAGAAGGTAGAATGCTTAAAGCTTCCTTTGCCCACAGAAGAGAGTTCCCAGGAAGACAATAGAGTTCCTTAGCAGAGCTTTCCAACTACGGAATGGGCTGCTATGCTATCAGTTATGACTAATGGAAGTTTTCACCTAGAAACTATTAATAGATAAGAAATCATGGCAGAAGGTAGAAAAAGACTTCTCAAATAGAAGGCTTATTCACTTATTTTAAAAAATCCTCTATTAAGCAACTAATCTGAGAATAATCATTGAGAATACAAATATAAAAAGACAATATCTCTTGAGAAGCTACTAACACTCCCAAAATATTTTTCCTGTACCAGGGGTTGTTCCAGTTTTATAGGTATTAACTCATTTAATTTTCACAACAACCCTAAACAAGTGGTCTTATTATCATATTTGTTTTATAAACAATACAACTGAGGCCCAGAGAGATTAAGAAACTTGCCTGAGTCACATAGACTGCACATGAGAAGGAGTCTCAATGCAGGCAACCTGACTCCAGAATTTGAGCTTCATACCCTGCCTCGTCTGTCCGTGAGGCTCCAGGGCCCAGCTGTTTAACAGGAGTGACAGCTGAGACATCCACAATTACCATTTGATAAGGGCAAGCGCAAAGACATGCACAAAGTACAGGGATACACCTGCTGATATGGTTTGGCTCTGTTTCCCCACCCAAATCTCATCTCAAATTGTAATGCCCAGGTATCGGGTTAAGGACCTGGTGGGAGGTGATTGAATTATGGGATAGACTTCCCCCTTGCTGTTCTTGTGACTGAGTTCTCAGGAGATCTGGTTGTTTGAAAATGTGTGGCACTTCTCCCTTCTCTCTCTCTCCTGCTGGGTCATGGTAAGATGTGTGTGTTTCCCCTTGGCCTTCTGCCATGATTGTAAGTTTCCTGAGGCCTCTTAGTCATACTTCCTGGTAAGCCTGAAGAACTGCGAGTCAATTAAACCTCTTCTCTTCATAAATTACCCAGTCTCGGGTAGTTCTTTATAGCAGCATGAAAACGGACTAATACACCTGTCTAGAGTGTATTTTTCAGGGTGCTTTTAAATCTGTATATTTAATTTTAAGACAGACTGGCTACAATATAGAGGGAACAAAAGATAATTGATTTTTGACTTATGCAATTTCTTCCAGACCTATAAGATAGCATAGTTCTTGAACAGAGGACATCCCAAATAGAGCCCCTCCACATGTGAAAAAAGGTATCCAGCCTTCTCACCTCATAACACCGCTACTGTATTTTGTACAAGCATGTTATGGTACCAAAAAGTCTGTTATGAACACTGACTGGTGCCAGTCAAGCCAGAGCTCTTTCCCCTAAGATTAGGGGAAACAGGGCATGACTGTAGTATTAAAATATAATAATAAAAAATTAATTACTTTAAGCTTTGGGGGTCATCTTCACGTTAAAAGGAATTGACATCAAGATCACAGAGATCAGCCATATAGAAAATGACGTATCAGATGCTCCAAAAAAACTGATTCTTCTAAAATCCAGCTGATTCTGAGGTTGTTTGTGACTTCAGCATGCCTTCAAAAGGTAAAATCTGCAAAGCCCACCCAATAAGTGCAGCTTCAATAAATATTTCTAATAAATTTATGTTCTACCATTCTCTTTTGCAAGCCCATCATACACCCTGATAAAGATTGATATGTATTATTCAATTATTTTAAAAGCTGGTTCCTTTTTAAAGGTGGCTCTGGGTAGTTTTGATGTAGCGGTATAGGCAACAAGTTTGTTGGGGGCTTTTGTTGCTTCACAAATAAACCTTTCCATTTAAGAATAATAATTGCCATGGTAACCCTAACAGCTTAGGAATCATTCAGGCATGCAGCTCCTAGGGAGAGAGAGAGAGAAAAAAATCTCAACATTCCTGAAGCTTGTTTAACCCTTCAAGAGTCAGTGTCCATTTCTTTGGCAGTCAATTTGGTTTAACCTTTCTGTCAAAATATGTAAGAAATCTTTTCACTAGAGGCATCAGGAAGAGATGAAAGTGAACAGAATCAGAAATTATACGTTAAATATTAATCTAATCTCATTTAAAGAAGTACACACCAAATACTGCATTTGAAATAGCATTTGCCTCTGACACAGGCAGCACTCTCTTGCATATCCCCATTCTGAGAGGAGGGTATGAGTAATGAATAGCGCTGTCATTATACAGTCAGTGGGGATGTTGTACTGCGAGCCATTCAGACTTTTCTTTTTCCTCATGTAGCATAAAACTCAGACCACGTAGGAATTGAACAACCTTGATAGCATAATTTGCCTGTAACTGTACCTCAGGAACAGAAGTCTGAAGACGACCAGATTTTGTGACTTTTCTGTCTGCCTTTTCTTCTTGCCCCCCTCTGCCCAAAGGCATTTTGCCTGCAGTGCCAAATTTGAGAGCCAAATGAAAACCTGAAATGTGTGCAGCAAGTGCACTTTAATTAGGAGCAAATATATACCTCCTAGAAAAGTACAAGTCATACTGAGCAAACACTGAACTGGGTTTTCACAACCATATTAAAATAATGAACTCTTAGGTTACCAAATAGGCTTGCACGAAATCTTAGGAAATACTTAATATTCTTGCTAGCATTGCTTTCTAGTGGCTAGGAGGAATTCTTACTCTAAATCTCTCCCTAGTAAATACTACATTCTATTGGTACATTTACTAAATCAGAGTAATATCAGAGGAAGAAATGAAAAATTATATCATGTACAAATTCATTCATCTTGCCTCCAAGTAAACCTAAGCTTGATTCACGAGCCTGTGATTAATATCTCAGAATACACACACACACAATATTTATACATTACATTAATACATATAAATGTATATATCCATAAATATATATATATTCATTTATTTTATTCCATTATTTACAATGTTATTATATAATTTACATTGTATTGTCTATTATCTGTATAGCTGATCTGATGAACTTTTTTCTGTCAGGAGGATTACTTCTTTTCATATGTCTATTAAAATTTTATTAAAAAGGTCCACTGCTTAGCAAGCCAACGGTACTTTCAGAATTATTTAGTCCATATTCCTCATATCAATGGAGACAGGAAAAGGCCAGGTAAAGGATGAAGAAATATGATATGAGTTCACCCTTCTAACAAAGATTTGATGATGATGATGATGATTAATGTTATTATCATTACTATTATTATTTTCTGAACATCCCCTTCCTCTAGCTATCCTCTCCAGAAGAAAAGAAAGAGAAAACTTATGAAGAAGAATCACCAGGCAATTTCCCCCCCAACAGTCCCTCTATCTTCCCATCAAATCTTGATGCTCATATAGAGCAATGAGCCTCTGAAAATAATGGTTTGTGGCCTCGGTAACTGAAGGCAACAAGCAATATAACCATTGCCGAATCTTACCATGGGAATGAAACAAACTTCTGTCATTACCTTTTATCTTTTTTTTTTCCTATTCTTATATACCTTCAAATCATTCTTCATTTTCCAGCCTTTAGCACTGAACTTCATTATTATTATTATTATTTTACCAAAGTGTTGTGCCAAGGTCCATAACCAGAGGAAAAGCCTGCAGTAAACTGAAGAGGATTCTTTTTCAAAGCTGCTTTAGGTGAGTTTTTTGCCTTCCATTGGTTCGGGTCTAGGAGGTTTAAATGGGACTGCATACGTGATACCATCTCACACAGTATTAGTCTTCATGTTGAGATGATGATGGTCTAAAAGCAGCACCTTCCACAAATGACCCCAAGGTGCCTTTAGGTGGTATTCAATTTTTCTTGCCAACTCTTAGCCCTCCCCTACACACATCTAGCTTGAGTTACCAAGAAAGGTGGTGTTTTCAGGTTCCCTTTTCTTCTCTCTGTCATAGTGCCTTAACTTCCATCATTAGAGGTTCATTCTGAGTATGATACCATTTTTTTTATGGCAAGTCTTCATTTTTTTAAATGTAAATGTCCCAGACAGATAAAAAGGCATTAAGCTAGTTATGTCTGAGTCCATATGAATGGCTCCATCTGAACTCCTTTTCCTCTCCTGACATACGGCTTAAACTTAAACAGAGCACAAGGGAATAGTATTTTATTACCAGAAAAAAAAAAATAGGAAGGCTCTTGTGGCTATTTTTAGAGCCTTGGGCATTTTCATGGGAAGGCATGGTTGGGTAAAAAACCTTCATGAGAACTACAGAGGAATTATGGAGATGATACTTATAAGCAAAGAGAAAAGAGGCTCAGAAAGGAGATGGGAGATGAAACTACAGAAGCTCAGTTCCTTATTCGATTACCAAGAACCACAGGGTACTTCAGGACACTATAGAAAAACTTTGGGAATGTAAATTTGAACTAAAACTATTTTGTGCCCTTTAAACCCATTAACCTAATAATCACATCTCTGAAATGATTCTAGCTTATTGGAAATACAAGTCTATTGTTATGCCTTAGGACATGTATTAAACATGTATAATAACTGTACCATCATACTGGCATTGAGGATTTATCAACTTTTTCTTTTGTCTCTACCTAATTGACTTCCCTGAAGTTAATGGGGGCTACATGATCCAAAGTTTTCTGCAGGCAAAAAGAAAGTCGATAACCAGACCCAGATAATTTAATAATTTTCTACTCTAGGGTAATCATTTAGCTTTCACCAATTGTGTACTGAAGAGATGATGATGGTACAATTGAAACAAGTAATAGAACGTTATATTATCATACAATCTATTCTTATCATACAATCTATTCCTTTTGAGGATAGTTGTGGACATGCATTCTGGTAAAACAACTGGATAAAAATACATTTTAAAAAGAAGAGGTAAAGGTAAGGAATTGGGTAAACAATATATGGAAACTCTTATACTATCACTGCAACTTTTTTGTAAACCTCAAATTAAACTAAAATAAAAAGTTAAAATATCAGGAAAGAAGGAAAAGAAGATGGAGATGGAGACATAAGAGAAGGAAAGAGAGACCACAGTAATTAGGGTGAAAAGTGAGGAAGCAAGGGCAATGTTCAATGACTTCTCACTCTCTGCCAGGCACTGTTCTGGGTACCTTATAGTTTTTGCTCGTTAATTCTGACATAATTGTTATGAGTAGATATTATTATTCTCATTTTTACATTAAACTAATTAGGATCCTAGAGGATAAAAATATGTCAAGACTAAACAATCAGGAAGCAGCCTAGCTAGAATTTGACTCAATGTGTCTGTGATTTCAAATACTCTGACTTTCTCTGTGGTCCACTTTCACCTCTTCTTACCCCTCTGTGGACTTTTCTTTCACCAGACAGCTTTTTGATAGACAGGTATCCAATCAAATCCTCATCCTATTCAATTGATCTAATTTTTTCTATGGCATAAAATATGCTGTCCTTGTGAAACACCCAGGTCTGTGTTTAACTTTGTAAGGCAATGAGTTCAAGAAAAACCCAGCTGAGGTATCCAACCCTCAATGCTGTGATCGTTGCATTTTATATCAAATGGTCCTCTAATATTCTCTTTGACAAGTAGAATCCACACTCCCTCATGTTAAATTGTTAATGGCTTCCCTTGTGGTTGGCTGTTCTGATTTCATCATAATTTAGACTCTTCATTTTATGTTGGTAAAATTGTCTAGAATAACATCACAGCCCTTGGCTATAAGCCCTTGATGTGCCCAAGAAGCAAAAGTGTATGCTCCCATAAGGACATCACTTTGCCTTCTTGCTTTTACTCTTTTTCTCTCACTTCCTGGCTGTTTGGTTTTTGTCATTTTTTTTTCTCTGTCTTTTCTTTCCCCCCATTCTACTTGTAATGTTTCTATTATTCCGTAAAGCATACTCCTAGTAAATCAGTAACATATCCATGTTATTTTTTGGCAGATATTCCAAAAGGATGTATCTGATCTGAAAATCTTTAGTTGCAATTGAGTTATGTGTTTCATTTTAAATTTGTACATCTTTGTTCTATAAATGTTAGGTATCTCAATCTTTGGAAACAGGGAAAAATATCAACACAATGCCTTTTCCTTCTGGTGCTGTTTTTGTTTTTGTTTCTGTTTTTATGCTTGAAGGATGCTGTTTAGACCATGACCTTGTTTCAATTTGATTATACAAATTCGCCCACTTTTCATAACAAGCACCCATACTTTGGAGTGACCTTCTATAAAATGCAGCACAGGAAACACTATACATTGCTCTCAACATTCTTTCAAAGGTTTAAGTTCCTTACTTTGTTGTTGTTGTTATTCTTCAGATGTCCTGGTAACTACTGGAGATGATGCAGGAAATTCTAAAATGCTATCCTTTTAAAACACAGATTAACAGTGTTCTTGTCAGACCTAAGATGTATAAACCTACATGCCATACTTGGAAACAAAAATAAAAGGAAACAGAAAAACATAAAATGAAAGTAGAGGAAATTTTGCCCTTCCTTCTTTCAATCAGTCTATTTGTGATGGTCAGGCATATTTCCATCAAAAGACCCCTCATATCTATTTCCCCACAGAAATTCATATTGTGGAGTTCTGTTTAATAGCACACCTAGAAGGGCATAGGGTAAGGCCATCGTTAATTAGTCCTGTAGGTAGAGTGACCATTCAACTCATCCTCCAAACCGGGACATGTTGACAGTAAAACTAAAAGTTATTAATAACATGTGCCAGAAAAACAAGGAAAACAAGTAACAAACTGGGATAAATATCCAAGTAGTCAGAGATGTATTTTCACTTCATTGTCTGATGTAATGATTAATACTATCTCCTTTCACTCTCAAATTGTCCCCATTTTGAGTAATACAAGTAGTTCCCAAGCAGTTTGGTCTCAAGACTACATTACCCTATTAAAAATTAGTTAGGACCCCAAATGGCTTCTGTTTATGTGAATTATATCTCTTAGTATTTACATGTCATAAATTAAAACTGAACAAATTTTAAAATATGTATTAATTTTTTAGCAATAACATTGCAGTATATGTTCAGATAAATAATGTATTTTACAAACTTTCTTTCCCAAAACCATTGGTGAGAAGGGTGACATTGTTTAATATTTTTGCAAATCTCTTTAATGACTGACCTAATAGAAGATAGCTGAATTCCCATGTTTGCTTCACAATTCAATCTGTTGTGATAGAACGCATTAAGCAGCTTCTGGCCAAATCTCATCAGAAAATGAGAGTAAAAAAAGCAAATAACATCTTGGTATTATTGTGAAATAGTTTTGGCTGCACAGATTCCCCAACTATATTTTGAGAGCTTCTGGGTGACATCATCTCTTTATTCAGGAGTAAGAGAACACTTTTTCATGAAGCCTCTGAGAGCTGGCAAAACACCACCTGCCTTTTCTCCTTGTTTTCTCTGTTTAGAACACACTACTGCCTCATCTTCAGTGGGTACATCCTTTTTATATTTCATGTTTTAATTTTAATGTAGCTTCCTACAGATAGTCTTTCCTGACCTCCCAGAGACCAGGTCATATTTTCTTTTTTTTTTTTTAATGGAATCTCTGTCGCCCAGGCGGGAGTGCAGTGAAGCGATCTCAGCTACTGCAAACTCCACCTCCCAGATTCAAGCAATTCTTCTGTCTCAGCCTCCCAAGTAGCTGGGACTACAGGCACATGCTACCATGCCTGGCTAATTTTTGTATTTTTAGTAGAGATGGGGTTTCACCATATTGGTCAGGCTGGTCTTGAACTCCTGACCTCAGGTGATCCACCTGCCTCAGCCTCCCAAAGTGTTGGGATTAAAGGCATGAGCCACCACACCTGGCAGGCTAGGTCAAATTCTTTTGCTATTTGTTCTAAAAGAGTATAGTGCTTTCTTTATCATATTACTTACCATAATTCAATGTCATTGATTGTAGAAACATCTGTCTACTTCATTCACAGATGGTAAGTCTCAAAATGGCGAGGATGCATCCATGTTTCTCAATACATACTGTGTTCCTACTACCAGAATAGCACCTGACACAGAAGAAGATCTTAATAAATATTTGATGTTCAACTTGCTTATTGAATAAACCAATTATGCATATTCCTAACCTTTATATACTTAAAGGCAGAGCCTCTGTTTGTGAGTGGCCAGAGACAAAGCTACTGTCTTTAAGAGAATAGAATTAAATGTCTAGCATAGATCTCATAATCTTAGTTTAAATTGCACTCAAAACTGAGAAACAGATCTAATTATAATTAGTACAAAGCAAAGGAAGCACAAAGACTGAAACAGTGATAAGACCTGTGCTACTCCAGAAACTTTTTACCAATATAAAGCAACTTGACTATAATATGCACGCATTAGTTATCTCATATTACATGGTCCTTCAACATCTCATCCTCAGTGAACTCTTCCGCTTCTGAATTTCTGTACTTCTGAATGTTTTATATCTGTGGGATATAAACTTTATATCTGTGGGATATTTATATCTGTGGGACATACTACTGAATGTTTTCATACTGACCATACAGTGTCATTATGTTTCATGATCTCTGTCACATTATTTGTTAGATGATAAATTTGAAACCTTATAGTCCATGGCTTGTAACTTTTCCTCTTCCCATAAAACCTGTGTAGGGCAACATCTTGCACATAGTAGGCACTGACATGTAGGTGTACATGATGTGGAGGTATGCATTAGAACATTAATTGCCTCAATTTTACCTTATTAAATAAAGCAAAAACTTTTTTTTATGTGGACTACCCAAAAGTTTGAAGGTAAAAAAAAACCTAATCTTGAAACCCTGCCATGTCTCCTGACTGGAACCCTTTGTGATGAATGCCTAACCTTTAGCAACTTTGATACCCATGGGTATTCATGAAGGAACAGAGCTCCAACTGTAGAGTACATTCTCAGCCTCGGGGTTTAGCCCATCTCAGCCTCTTTGAGTTATGGGTCACTGTTCTTTTACTCAGATTTATGAATTCCATCAGCATCATAGGAGTCAGGTACAGCACATAAATCAAATAACACAGGCACATGGGACAAGCTGCAGAATTATCATCGTCCCTTTCTACGCTTCACAATGTCAGCGAGGATATGTCTAGTAGCTTAGTAGCTTGAAACGGTTAACCTAAGTGCTTAGCTCATTGTGTGGGTTTCATTTGGGCACAAGAAAAATACTAGCTTCATGTATTTCTGCACTCGATGACAAATTTATAACCTAAATGCATAATATATAACATGTGATTCTATTTGATAGAAAATGGTGTTGGATTAGACAGTCTCCAAGGTTTCTTCTAGTTCTGAAATTCTATAATTCAATGAGCTTACATTTTAAATGTTTTATATTGTCTGATAACAAGGACTCTTTTAATGATTTTTAATGTTTGTGATGAGACCATTAAAAAACATTTTTTCCCACCAAAAACAATAATATTTAGTGTTTTTAAATTGGTCTCTAAAATATCCATCTTCACTGCTCAGGGAATAAACAGTGATATGTCAAATAAACCATTATCTTTATAATAACAGATTTTAAATAGTCTATATCAAAATAACTCCATATAAGGGTAACACAGGTCACTGGTTTTCCAAAGACTTCTGTTCCCATCTATGGTTTTAGAGCTGTTGCTAAGAACTAGTTTTCCAGACAGTGTTTATAAATCTAATTTCCCCTTGTATCAATACTGGGGGGAGCATCGTTAGTAAAATTTGTATGTTAGGACATATATCATTTCTAGTACTAGCCTGTACTAAATTGCCATATAATCATTGATGCTCTGTTTTTTAGAGCAATCTCTGAAACCACACAATGAAGATAATAGAGCTACCATTATCCTGGGGCCCTTGAATGGAACAGAGTATTCTTCCCTTTCTATCAACAACCTGTCCCATCCCAACAATTAATGATTAAACTTTATATGAATGGGAAGTATGCTTCTATTTCATAAGCCACTGATACTTTGGAATTTATTAGTTATACAGCAGGTATTACTAATGTAGCCAGTATAACTGAGCTTATCCTACTTCTTTTAAAACAAACCACTTCTTTCAAAACAAACAAAAATCACTATTTTCTTTACAACTATAAAGAATGTTTTATTTCTCCTTCCATGAATCTTGACACAGAAACACATCTATGAAAAGCAAAAGGATGTGCTTTGGTTTAAAAGTGTTAAATTTTGTTTTTGTTTATTATAAGTGCCTAAAACATATTTTAACAGTCTAAACATAATTTAATGTCTATAGAAAATGAGGTCATGGTCGAGGGGCGGAGCAAGATGGCCGAATAGGAACAGCTCCAGTCTCCAACTCCCAGCGCGAGCGACACAGAAGACCGGTGATTTCTGCATTTTCAACTGAGGTACTGGGGTCATCTCACTAGGGAGTGCCGGACAATCGGTGCTGGTCAGCTGCTGCAGCCTGACCAGCGAGAGCTGAAGCAGGGCGAGGCATTGCCTCACCTGGAAGCGCAAGGGGGAAGGGGATCCGTTTTCCTAGCCAGGGGAACTGAGACACACAACACCTGGAAAATCGGGTAACTCCCACCCCAATACTGCGCTGTAAGCATACAGGCACACCAGGAGAATATATCCCAATCCTGGCCGGGAGGGTCCCACACCCACGAAGCCTCCCTCAATGCTAACACAGCAGTCTGCCGCGATCTATCCGCAAGGCAGCAGCGAGGCTGGGGGAGGGGCGCCCGCCATTGCTGAGGCTTAAGTAGGTAAACAAAGCCGCTGGGAAGCTCGAACTGGGTGGAGCTCACAGCAGTTCAAGGAAGCCTGCCTGTCTCTGTAGTCTCCACCTCTGGGGACAGCGCACAGCTGAAGACCAACAGGGGAAGTAGCGGGAGCCGGTGCAGACGCGAACGACTCTGTCTGACAGCTTTGGGGAGAGCCATGGATCTCCCAACGCAGAGGTTGAGATCTGAGAACGGACAGACTGCCTGCTCAGGTGTGTCTCTGACCCCTGAGTAGCCTAGCTGGGAGAAATCCCCCACTAGGGGCAGTCTGACACCCCACACCTCACAGGGTGGAGTACACCCCTGAGAGGAAACTTCCAAAGGAAGAATCAGACAGGTACACTCTCTGTTCAGCAATATTCTATCTTCGGCAACCTCTGCTGCTGATACCCAGGCAAACAGGGTCTGAAGTGGACCTCAAGCAATCTCCAACAGACCAACAGACAGTCATTCTGACTGTCAGAAGGAAAACTATCAAACAGGAAGGACACCTATACCAAAACCCCATCAGTACGTCACCACCATCAAAGACCAGAGACAGATAAAACCACAAAGATGGGGAAGAAGCAGGGCAGAAAAGCTGGAAATTCAAAAAATAAGAGCGCATCTCCCCCTGCGAAGGAGCGCAGCCCATCGCCAGCAACGGATCAAAGCTGGTCAGAGAATGACTTGGACGAGAGGAGAGAAGAAGGCTTCAGTCCATCAAACTTCTCAGAGCTAAAGGAGGAATTACGTACCCAGCGCAAAGAAACTAAAAATCTTGAAAAAAGAGTGGAAGAATTGACAGCTAGACTAATTAATGCAGAGAAGATCATAAATGAAATGACAGAGATGAAAACCATGACACGAGAAATACGTGACAAATGCACAAGCTTCAGTAACCGACTCGATCAACTGGAAGAAAGAGTATCAGCGATTGAAGATCAAATGAATGAAATGAAGCGAGAAGAGAAACCAAAAGAAAAAAGAAGAAAAAGAAATGAGCAAAGCCTGCAAGAAGTATGAGATTACGTAAAAAGACCAAATCTACGTCTGATTGGGGTGCCTGAAAGTGAGGGGGAAAATGGAACCAAGTTGGAAAACACTCTTCAGGATATCATCCAGGAGAACTTCCCCAACCTAGTAGGGCAGGCCAACATTCAAATTCAGGAAATACAGAGAACGCCACAAAGATACTCCTACAGAAGAGCAACTCCAAGACACATCATTGCCAGATTCACCAAAGTTGAAATGAAGGAAAAAATCTTAAGGGCAGCCAGAGAGAAAGGTCGGGTTACCCACAAAGGGAAGCCCATCAGACTAACAGCAGATCTCTCGGCAGAAACTCTACAAGCCAGAAGAGAGTGGGGGCCAATATTCAACGTTCTTAAAGAAAAGAATTTTAAACCCAGAATTTCATATCCAGCCAAACTAAGTTTCATAAGTGAAGGAGAAATAAAATCCTTTACAGATAAGCAAATGCTTAGAGATTTTGTCACCACCAGGCCTTCCTTACAAGAGACCCTGAAGGAAGCCCTAAACATGGAAAGGAACAACCGGTACCAGCCATTGCAAAAACATGCCAAAATGTAAAGACCATCGAGGCTAGGAAGAAACTGCATCAACTAACGAGCAAAATAACCAGTTAATATCATAATGGCAGGATCAAGTTCACACATAACAATATTAACCTTAAATGTTAATGGACTAAATGCTCCAATTAAAAGACACAGACTGGCAAACTGGATAAAGAGTCAAGACCCATCGGTCTGCTGTATTCAGGAGACCCATCTCACATGCAGAGACATACATAGGCTCAAAATAAAGGGATGGAGGAAGATCTACCAAGCAAATGGAGAACAAAAAAAAGCAGGGGTTGCAATCCTTGTCTCTGATAAAACAGACTTTAAACCATCAAAGATCAAAAGAGACAAAGAAGGCCATTACATAATGGTAAAGGGATCAATTCAACAGGAAGAGCTAACTCTCCTAAATATATATGCACCCAATACAGGAGCACCCAGATTCATAAAGCAAGTCCTTAGAGACTTACAAAGAGACTTAGACTCCCATACAATAATAATGGGAGACTTCAACACTCCGCTGTCAACATTAGACAGATCAATGAGACAGAAAGTTAACAAGGATATCCAGGAATTGAACTCATCTCTGCACCAAGCGGACCTAATAGACATCTATAGAACTCGCCACCCCAAATCAACAGAATATACATTCTTCTCAGCACCACATCGCACTTATTCCAAAATTGACCACATAATTGGAAGTAAAGCACTCCTCAGCAAATGTAAAAGAACAGAAATTATAACAAACTGTCTCTCAGACCACAGTACAATCAAACTAGAACTCAGGACTAAGAAACTCAATCAAAACCGCTCAACTACATGGAAACTGAACAACCTGCTCCTGAATGACTACTGGGTACATAACGAAATGAAAGCGGAAATAAAGATGTTCTTTGAAACCAATGAGAACAAAGATACAACATACCAGAATCTCTGGGACACATTTAAAGCAGTGTGTAGAGGGAAATTTATAGCACTAAATGCCCACAAGAGAAAGCAGGAAAGATCTAAAATTGACACTCTAACATCACAATTAAAAGAACTAGAGAGGCAAGAGCAAACACATTCAAAAGCTAGCAGAAGGCAAGAAATAACTAAGATCAGAGCAGAACTGAAGGAGATAGAGACACAGAAAACCCTCCAAAAAATCAATGAATCCAGGAGTTGGTTTTTTGAAAAGATCAACAAAATTGACAGACCGCTAGCAAGGCTAATAAAGAAGAAAAGAGAGAGGAATCAAATAGATGCAATAAAAAATGATAAAGGGGATATCACCACTGACCCCACAGAAATACAAACTACCATCAGAGAATACTATAAACGCCTCTACGCAAATCAACTAGAAAATCTAGAAGAAATGGATAAATTCCTGGACACTTACACTCTCCCAAGGCTAAACCAGGAAGAAGTTGAATCCCTGAATAGACCAATAGCAGGCTCTGAAATTGAGGCAACAATTAATAGCCTACCCACCAAAAAAAGTCCAGGACCAGATGGATTCACAGCTGAATTCTACCAGAGGTACAAGGAGGAGCTGGTACCATTCCTTCTGAAACTATTCCAATCAATAGAAAAAGAGGGAATCCTCCCTAACTCATTTTATGAGGCCAACATCATCCTGATACCAAAGCCTGGCAGAGACACATCAAAAAAAGAGAATTTAAGACCAATATCCCTGATGAACATTGATGCAAAAATTCTCAATAAAATACTGGCAAACCGGATTCAGCAGCACATCAAAAAGCTTATCCACCATGATCAAGTGGGCTTCATCCCTGGGATGCAAGGCTGGTTCAACATTCGCAAATCAATAAACGTAATCCAGCATATAAACAGAACCAAAGACAAGAACCACATGATTGTCTCAATAGATGCAGAAAAGGCTTTTGACAAAATTCAACAGCCCTTCATGCTAAAAACGCTCAATAAATTCGGTATTGATGGAACGTACCTCAAAATAATAAGAGCTATTTATGACAAACCCACAGCTAATATCATACTGAATGGGCAAAAACTGGAAAAATTCCCTTTGAAAACTGGCACAAGACAGGGATGCCCTCTCTCACCACTCCTATTCAACATAGTGTTGGAAGTTCTGGCTAGGGCAATCAGGCAAGAGAAAGAAATCAAGGGTATCCAGTTAGGAAAAGAAGAAGTCAAATTGTCCCTGTTTGCAGATGACATGATTGTATATTTAGAAAACCCCATCGTCTCAGCCCAAAATCTCCTTAAGCTGATAAGCAACTTCAGCAAAGTCTCAGGATACAAAATTAATGTGCAAAAATCACAAGCATTCTTATACACCAGTAACAGACAAGCAGAGAGCCAAATCAGGAATGAACTTCCATTCACAATTGCTTCAAAGAGAATAAAATACCTAGGAATCCAGCTTACAAGGGATGTAAAGGACCTCTTCAAGGAGAACTACAAACCACTGCTCAGTGAAATCAAAGAGGACACAAACAAATGGAAGAACATACCATGCTCATGGATAGGAAGAATCAATATCGTGAAAATGGCCATACTCCCCAAGGTTATTTATAGATTCAATGCCATCCCCATCAAGCTACCAATGAGTTTCTTCACAGAATTGGAAAAAACTGCTTTAAAGTTCATAAGGAACCAAAAAAGGGCCCGCATTGCCAAGACAATCCTAAGTCAAAAGGACAAAGCTGGAGGCGTCACGCTACCTGACTTCAAACTATACTACAAGTCTACAGTCACCAAAACAGCATGGTACTGGTACCAAAACAGAGATATAGATCAATGGAACAGAACAGAGTCCTCAGAAATAATACCACACATCTACAGCCATCTGATCTTTGACAAACCTGAGAGAAACAAGAAATGGGGAAAGGATTCCCTATTTAATAAATGGTGCTGGGAAAATTGGCTAGCCATACGTAGAAAGCTGAAAGTGGATCCTTTCCTTACCCCTTATACGAAGATTAATTCAAGATGGATTAGAGACTTAAATGTTAGACCTAATACCATAAAAACCCTAGAAGAAAATCTAGGTAGTACCATTCAGGACATAGGCATGGGCAAGGACTTCATGTCTAAAACACCAAAAGCAACGGCAGCAAAAGCAAAAATTGACAAATGGGATCTAATTAAACTAAAGAGCTTTTGCACAGCAAAAGAAACTACCATCAGAGTGAACAGGCAACCTACAGAATGGGAGAAAATTTTTGCAACCTGCTCATCTGACAAAGGGCTAATATCCAGAATCTACAAAGAACTCAAACAAATATACGAGAAAAAAACAAACAACCCCATCAAAAAGTGGGGAAAGGATATGAACAGACATTTCTCAAAAGAAGATATTCATACAGCCAACAGACACATGAAAAAATGCTCATCATCACTCGCCATCAGAGAAATGCAAATCAAAACCACAATGAGATACCATCTCACACCAGTTAGAATGGCAATCATTAAGAAGTCAGGAAACAACAGGTGTTGGAGAGGATGTGGAGAAATAGGAACACTTTTACACTGTTGGTGGGATTGTAAACTAGTTCAACCATTATGGAAAACAGTATGGCAATTCCTCAAGGATCTAGAACTAGATGTACCATATGACCCAGCCATCCCACTACTGGGTATATACCCAAAGGATTATAAATTATTCTACTACAAAGACACATGTACACGTATGTTTATTGCGGCACTATTCACAATAGCAAAGACTTGGAATCAACCCAAATGTCCTTCTGTGACAGACTGGATTAAGAAAATGTGGCACATATACACCATGGAATACTATGCAGCCATAAAAAAGGATGAGTTTGCGTCCTTTGTAGGGACATGGATGCAGCTGGAAACCATCATTCTTAGCAAACTATCACAAGAACAGAAAACCAAACACCGCATGTTCTCACTCATAGGTGGGAACTGAACAATGAGATCACTTGGACTCGGGAAGGGGAACATCATGCACTGGGGCCTATCATGGGGAGGGGGGAGGGGGGAGGAGGGAGGGTTTGCATTGGGGATTTATACAAGATATAAATGATGAATTGATGGGTGCTGACGAGTTGATGGGTGCAGCACACCAACATGGCATAAGTATACATATGTAACAAACCTGCACGTTATGCACATGTACCCTAGAACTTAAAGTATAATAAAAAAATAAAAAATAATAAAAAGAAGAAAAAAAAGAAAAACAAAAAAAAAAAAAGAAAAAAAGAAAATGAGGTCATATAAAAATAGGTATTCTACCCCATCCATAATTTTAAAAAAAACCTTAGCAGAGTTAGACACAGAGTAGGTCTCCTGCACTCTGAAGTGACTGTATTTCCCCCCAGGATCTTTCTGTTATTTCAATTAAACCAACTGATATTTCCAGGTTGGTAAAACTGAAATCTAGGAAAACAGTTCCCCTTGTCATTTTTTTTTCTTATAAAAGGTGAAAAATAACTTTTTGAATGCTCTGTTTTTAACTGGACAAAAATGTTTCCACCTGCCTGGAGAGGTGAAGCCACTCCTCAGCTCTACTTGGGTCTGAGTGCCTGCACCAGTACTCACCATGTTTTTCCTCGTTGCTGAGGTCGTCTTGAGCCCGCTGTTACAGCTCTATAGGTGGTTCCAATTCCCTCTCCTTTTATACTCACTCAAAATTTCCCAGGAATGATCTACCTTCATGTTTGTGGATATTTCTAAACACATACTACTCCTCCTAATATGCCAGAATCTTTGGAATTTAGTACCTCTTTCACTTGAGTTATTCCTTTTACAGAATTTTATCTATACTCAATTGTATCTGTACTGTCATACTTGCTTTATTACCTTCTAATCTCAAGCTCACTTTTTTATTGGCTATACTTTGTGCTGCAACTTATCGAAAATAAAGTCACTACATAGCATGTTTAGACTTCATGTCAATTATTTTTTATCTTGTGAGCACTTTGTTATTCTTTTTTTTTTTTTTTTTTTTTTTTTTTTTTTTTTTTTTTTGAGACGGAGTCTCGCTCTGTCGCCCGGGCTGGAGTGCAGTGGCCGGATCTCAGCTCACTGCAAGCTCCGCCTCCCGGGTTTACGCCATTCTCCTGCCTCAGCCTCCCGAGTAGCTGGGACTACAGGCGCCCGCCACCTCACCCGGCTAGTTTTTTTTTTTGTATTTTTTAGTAGAGACGGGGTTTCACCATGTTAGCCAGGATGGTCTCGATCTTCTGACCTCGTGATCCGCCCGTCTCGGCCTCCCAAAGCGCTGGGATTACAGGCTTGAGCCACCGCGCCCGGCCCACTTTGTTATTCTTACATCCATACAGTATGATAGTATTAAATGATACAGTTTCTTCTGAGAATTCATGGGACAGTTTGTCAAATGTTTGAAGAAATCAATTATTCTACAACATGTTTTTCCTGAAATAACCCGTTAATTATCTCTTGAGGAGAAACTGAAGTTGTTTTAACTTGAACTACCAACTTTGAGATTCTTCTTTTATATCTTAGAATACATGTGTTTATTACTAATGATCACCATATATTTTTTTGAAACCTGTTTACCACCCAATTGATATTGAATTTATGTGCCTGAATTTCTATATTTTGCTTGTTAGGAGATTTGGATATTTATCCATTTCTAGTCTTCTGACACTGTTTCCATTTTTCATTTCCTGCCATAATTCCAAAGGCTGTGAAATTATATGCAACTTCATATAAAAATTAATCTGAATTCAGTGTTTTCTTCCTATATTTGACTATCTAGTCAAGAATACCTTGTATGTATATCCTGACATTACCTGACCAACAATTTGAAGGCCTGATTCTTAGATGAAAGAATTTGAGTGAGTTCTTTCTCCTGTTTTCTATCATCATTCCCAACAATAAGCGTATTTTTTCCTTGTCAGCTTTTCTGGTTGGATGACAACTGTAAAAAACAATATTTTGGATTGATGTTGATATGAATATTAAACAGGTCATCTGGGGTTTTAGCCAAATGTACATTATTCTGCTAGTTTCAGAATACTTTTTTGTGCCCTTTGTTGTTTATGATTTTTTCTACCAATTATTCATATGCTTTTAAAGTTTCAGTTCATGTGAAAGCTTTTTTTAAATCATTATATTGATTTAATGAAGAGATTTTTGGAAGCCTGGAAGTTAAATGACAAAGTAATGTAACAAGCAAAGCTGTATGTTTGTAATGCCAAACAGGGAAAGAAATCCTTTAAAATCTATTATCCTGACCCTTGTTTGGGTTTTACTTGTATCTTTTTTTAACACAATCTCATTCCATATGTGTTCATATAACAAAAGTATTATGTGTAGTTATGCCCACAAGTGTGCATACCTGAGAATTTCAGGAGTAAAGGTGAGTTTCAATTACAATGGTGCTTGATTAGCATCTATCTGCTTTTCATTTTCCTTGCCTTTTTCAGTTTCCACAAAATTTCTACCACAAAAGTTTACCTGATTTCAGATCAAAACCTTGAAAAAGATTATGTTGTAAAGTTTCTGAGGTAAGTTTAGGGTCTTTAAATTTGATACCTTTCAAAGATCTTCCCGAAATCTAGAATTTCTCTTCAATGCAAAAGATATGTTCCATAAACAGAGGAGTTTTCAACTTTATGGCTTACAGTTTCACTAGAACTATATTACATTCAAAAGGATGTTTTGATTTTGATTTTGGTTTTACATTTCTACCAGGAGCACTGTTCTCTATTAGGCTACATACACTGTGCGAACTCTTTCAAAGTGTCTATAGAAAGGGAAAAAGCCTTTCAAGCTTTTTAAAAAAAAAATTTAATTCTTAAGGGAAAACAAATACTGAAGCCTGTAGATACAATGACTACAAAAGTTTTTTAGTTGTTGCTCCAGGCCATCATAAAAAAAAAAAAAACAACACTGGCCTTTGTGATTTTAGCAATCTTGTTTTTCATTACTTCCTTCTGCTGTTTACACACCTATTTTCACTTGTGTTGGCATCCTCTTCAGAACAACAAAAAATTCATATTGTTTTTCTCATTTTGTCCAGTATGTTAAATGGAGACTTGGTTTCAACAAATTCATATAAAAATGAGAATAACTCTACATTTCTTCCTGAACAGGGTCCTAAGGAAGTTCTAAGCATGGCAACAATTTACTCACTAATTATATATTAACTGTGAAAGCAATATTAGAAATTTCTTTTCATTTCTCTAAAACAGACTGCTTCCAGGCTGGTAATTTATTTTAATTGAATGCTGAGAAAATTGTTCACTGAAAAACAGAAAAACAGTTCATTTGGGTCTAAAAAATAGATGCAAACCCAAATGCTCACAGGGGTCAGGCAGATACTATAAATGAGTGAAATGGACAAATGGATTCATCAGCGGGCAGGAGATCTTCAGGCCTTGTCTAAGGGGGTACTAAGAGCAGGCTAGCTGAAGAACACCTTCAGGACTGAGGCTTCTGTTTCCAGGTATTCTCATTTTTAATGGGATGCCAGGAACTTAGATTTTTATTTGAAACTTTCTGCTTTTCAAATCTTGGCAATCAATTGAAAAATATTTTAAAACCCTCTGCATGTCAGAGGAAGGAAGGAAGAAAGGAAAGGAGGAAGGGAGGAAAGGAGAGAGGGAAGGAGGGAGGGAAGGAAAAAAAGATAATAAAACAAAACACACTTGAGGATAGGTTGGACATGGACATCACCATTTACAACCTGTGTTGTAGGTAAAAAAAAAAAAAAAAAAAAACTAGAGTTTTCCTCTAGGTAGAAATGATCTTTAGCTTTTTGTTATGACTTTGTTCTCTTTTATGACATCTTTGTTTCATTGTGTCACTATTGAAAGAGTTCACAATAGGAAAACTTAAAAGTGAAATTAGTGAATTACATATATATAAGTATATGGTATATGTGTGTGTACATATACATATATATACATATACACATATATAGTACCTATGTGGAGGCCAAAAAAGAGAGAAAATAAGTGCTTACGTTCTTAGAAATCCTGAAGTAGGAAAATTGCCTGAACTTTTAAAAGGTAGTTACATTCAGGAGACAAGTAGACTTAAAGTTCAGAACACTCCATCATTTTGAAGGAAGGCCATCAAATCTGAGTATGTGTGGATCTCTGTGTTTATTTATAGTAGGAAACTTACAGCATTGGATATGCTCTGATTAGTTTGCACTGTACCATGGCAATTTATTCCATTGTGGGATTCAAAATAGCTTTCTGTATTTTTTTTTTCTCTTCCTTTCAAGTCTCCATTTCAGAGATTTTCTAATTATGTGATAGTGGTATTATTTTGTGTATGTGTGAACATTTTCACAAACCCCACATAAGATTTGTCTAAATATCCATACATCTAATTGATTTGCATTTTTCTTTTCTAGTATTACAAATTATGTATTTACTATATGCCTCATATTATTGAAAAATGAATTAAATTTGCAAATTAGCATTTTTATTCCTAATTTCTTTCTTCTCTCAAGGCACATATAGAATAAAACAAGAATATTAATATCAGTTAATTAGATGTCCACATTCTGAGTCATTTTAGTTCGTTTTGGGTTCATTCTTCAGACTGCAAAGTAACTGGCCAATGTGATCAACTGATGCTGTAAAACAATCTTCAGAGAAAAATGATCATCCAAGTCAGTTTTATTTGGTACTCATCAATTAATTATTATAGTCCACACCCCTAAAATATTTTGGATAGTATAAGTACAACTCCATGTATCAAATGATCAGTTGATAAGTAAAAACACATCTATGAATTGGTTTATTTGTCTAAGTTAAGCAGCTGTTTTTATTAATAAATTGTTGAATTATCTTATTTTCATGAAATAGCCTTAATTTTGTTACTTCTAATTTTAAATATTAAATTTAGCACTTGTAAAGATAATCCTCTTCCCATATATATTAATATTTTTGGTTTTAATTTATTTAATTTCCCTTAGGTTTTTCTTTTATTCTTTTTATTCTTAGAATCATATTATTGATGAGTCTTACAGCTGCTTTCTACTTAGTTATGGTTTAAAAAGTCATCTGCCCCTTCCAGTATACTTACTGTAACTTGTCTCAAATTGTTATTTACTCATTTATCAACACCCAGAAGAAAACATGTATACGTCTTCACCACCCTGAATTATTTAGTGGTTTCTTAGAGATGATAGTAAAAGTGACAATAGAAAAAAAAATTAGATTTTATACAAGCTAAAAACTTTTGTGTTGTACACAATGCCATTAAGAAAGTGAAAAGATAACCCACAAGTTGAGAGAAAATATTTGCAAATCATATATCTGATAAGGAACTTGAATCTAGCATGTATGAGAAAAATGTCACAATATATAAAGAACTCTTATAACTCAATAATGAGCAAATATTCCAGTTATAAATAGGCAAATAATTTGCAAAGACATTTCTACAAAGATGACACACATGTGGCTCATAAGTACATGAAAAGATGCTCAATATCACTAGCCATTAGGGAAAAAAAAATCAAAACCACAATGAGATTTCATTTCCCATCCTCTAGGGTGGATATATTAAAAGAAGATGGAGATTAACAGTGTGAACTGGGATGTGGAGAAATTGGAACCCTTATACATTGCTGTTGGTAGAGATGTAGAAAAGATGCAGCCACTCTTGACTCCTGATTTAGCCCCAGGAATATTTAAGATTCAAGTGCAATTAATAGAAAGTGAAAATGGGGAGGGGAAATATCATGTTCTTATATTAAGCTGGTAATAAGATTAAGTCCCCAGGCTCAATTTGACAGTTCCTCAAAGGGTCAAGCATAGATTTATCATATGACACAACAATTCCGTGGCTAGCTATAATCCACAAGAAATGAAAACCTAAGTCCATCCAAAATGTTGGACAAATGATCTTAGCCAAAAAGTGGAAGCAACCCAAATTTCCATTAATTTTATAATTTTATATTCCATTAATTTATGAATGACTGAATAAAATGTAGTGTGTACACACAATGAACATAGAATGTTGAATAGAAGTAGTGAGAGCAGACATCCCGGTCATTTCCTGATCATTGGGACAAACAATTCATTCTTTCATGTTGTAAAGTATTTTTTAGCTATGAGTTTCCAGTTATGAGGTTCAGTACTCTTATTCTAGAGCAGTAAATATTCTTTGTGGAACATGATTTCAAATTTTATTATCATCGTGGTGCATATACTGGAGTGATACCCACATGGTTATTTGTAGTCTGTGGAAGCAAGGAGTCTCCTTTGCCTCAGAACCAAGACAACTACACATGCATCTTCTATTACTTTCTTCTCACTGAATTTAAGATGGAATAAAATTGATATTTTTTTCTCTATTAGGTATTTTGCTGCAAAAACTATTTATCATTTTGAGAGAGATATATATATATATCTCAAATATATATATATTGGTGAATCCCTGAACTTGTTGCTATCTGAGAGCTGAACACAGAAAATTAAACAGGTCTTCTACCCACTAAAAGATTATACCCACTAAGATTATAATCTACCCACTAAGAGAGTCTACCGACTAAGAGATTATAATCATTTACTGATATGAGTGTAGGCATTAATTTTATTCTGCAGAACTGGAATGTCAAGGTATGAAGTATAGATTACAGAACTTCACCTAGCAGTCTGGCAGAAATGGCACTCTTAAAATAATGGTAGATATTGGTGAAAAAACACCAACTAAATAATTGTAAAATGGGTTACTGGTTTTTATTCTACATTAGTTAAGAGATATTTGATATTTGAAATAAAGTTCTGAAGATGAACAGAACAGAGTCCTCAGAAATAATACCACACACCTACTGCCATCTGATCTTTGACAAACCTGAGAGAAACAAGAAATGGGGAAAGGATTCCCTATTTAATAAATGGTGCTTGGAAAATTGGCTAGCCATAAGTAGAAAGCTGAAACTGGATCCTTTCCTTACTTCTTATATGAAAATTAATTCAAGATGGATTAGAGACTTAAATGTTAGACCTAATACCATAAAAGCCCTAGAAGAAAACCTAGGTAGTACCATTCAGGACATAGGCATGGGCAAGGACTTCATGTCTAAAACACCAAAAGCAATGGCAACAAAAGCCAAAATTGACAAATGGGATCTAATTAAACTAAAGAGCTTCTGCACAGCAAAAGAAACTACCATCAGAGTGAACAGGCAACCTACAGAATGGGAGAAAAGTTTTGCAATCTACTCATCTGACAAAGGACTAATATCCAGAACCTACAAAGAACTCAAACAAATTTACAAGAAAAAAAAAACAACCCCATCAAAAGTGGGCAAAGGATATGAACAGACATTTCTCAAAAGACGACATGCATACAGCCAACAGACACATGAAAAACTGCTCACCATCACTGGCCATCAGGGAAATGCAAATCAAAACTACAATGAGATACCATCTCACACCACTTAGAATGGCAATCATTAAAAAGTCAGGCAACAACAGGTGCTGGAGAGGATGTGCAGAAATAGGAACACTTTTACACTGTTGGCGGGATTGTAAACTCGTTCAACCATTATGGAAAACAGTATGGCGATTCCTCAAGGATCTAGAACTAGAAGTACCATATGACCCAGCCATCCCATTACTGGGTATATACCCAAAGGATTATAAATCATGCTGCTATAAAGACACATGCACATGTATGTTTATTGCAGTACTATTCACAATAGCAAAGACTTGGAATCAACCCAAATGTCCATCAGTGACAGATTGGATTAAGAAAATGTGGCACAGATACACCATGGAATACTATGCAGCCATGAAAAAGGATGAGTTTGTGTCCTTTGTAGGGACATGGATGCAGCTGGAAACCCTCATTCTCAGCAAACTATCACAAGAACAGAAAACCAAACACCGCATGTTCTCACTCATAGGTGGGAACTGAACAATGAGATCACTTGGACGCGTGAAGGAGAACATCACACTCCGGGGCCTATTATGGGGAGGGTGGAGGGGGGAGGGATTGCATTGGGAGTTATACCTGATGTAAATGACGAGTTGATGGGTGCTGACGAGTTGATGGTTGCAGCACACCAACATGGCACAAGTATACATATGTAACAAACCTGCACGTTATGCACATGTACCCTAGAACTTAAAGTATAATAATAATAATAATAAAAACAAAGAAATAAAGCTCTGAAGATGACATAAAGTGAGAAGCAACATAAAAACATACACACAGATGCACATCTTTAAAGAGGTGGAAGACTCCTATTCTTAGTAATATGGTGCTTTTAAGAACAGGGTGAAAAGATTTGTTGAATCTGGAAATTCTGCATGGGATAATACAGCAATGAAAGTTTCTGCTACTGTTCACATATGAATTCCCTGCAAAGCTGTTGTTGGTTTGGAACAGCAGTAATCATACTTTCAAATGAGCAGCATCTAAAGACACAGAAACAATTAAATAATGTTAACCAATTACAAATTAGTAAAAAAAAAAAAAAATGCATAACTCCAGTTGAAACCACTTGTGTGCTAACGATTTCAACTATGGGATAAATTGGTTACTAACATTTTGCATGTCTACTCTGCATATGTTACAGAAAATGGTTGTCAAGATGTCTAAGCTGTTAAAACAAACAGATTTGTGGTTCAAGGAGTGAAATTTGAAAACAGAGTGGTAGAGAGCAGATTACCATAGAGACCACTCTGGTGGGCAAACCCTTCAAGTCCAAAATCTGCAGCTGGTTAGTCTCATGATGATAAAATAGAACATTCCACTGAGCAGCTAAAAGCAATCTACTTGGCTCCAAATGTGAGAGACAAAAGACCTACTTGCTGAATTCTGAAAAATGGAAATTTTCAGATCTGAAGGGAGGCTGATTTGAATGAGCTTAAGCCACTGAGTGAGAAAAAAGAAGAGAAAATTAAAAGCTGAACATAGAGAGGCTCGCCAAGCTGAGGAAGAGTTGCCAACCTTTCCAAACTCCTGACTCCTGATTTAGCACCAGGAAGGTTTAGGATTCAAGTGCAATTAATATAAGGTCAAATGGGGAGGGGAGAGGGTATAGTAGGTTATTTTATTAAGTTGGGAATAAGATTAAATCCCCAAGTTCATCAAGGAGAAGTGACAAAGATGTATTTAAAATGTGCTAAACTCTTGGGAAGATAAAACCCTTTGAAAAATATAAGAGAAATATGAAGGATCTACTTCCTTTTCCTTTTCCTCTGAGAAAAGGATGAGTGCGGTTTATTACCCTTAATTATTATTGTCACTCTCCCTTTATTCACCTGGCAACAAATTGGCTTATTACCCAGGGATTATTAGTTGTGTATTAACATCAAGTTAAGCACTGTATCAGTCTTCAATAAGCTCAATGAATAATAACCTTACATTTGAACGGAGCGTTATAATTTAAAAACGATTTTTCACATTTTTTTCTTTTTTCCTTTGTGACTGAATTGACAAACTATGACCCACAGACTTCAATCCAGCCGGCCACCTGTTTTTATCAATAAATATTTATAGGGATAAAGCCATGCTCATTCTTTTACCTATTGTCTATGGCTGCATTCCGTGCTATAAAAGCAGAGTTGAGTAGTTACCACAGAGATTGTACAGCCTATAAAGACTAAAATAGCTATAATCTGGCCTTTTAAGAATAAGTTAACTGAGCCCTGCCCTGTGTCTCTACATTGGTACCCTCTCTAAGTCACTTATGTTACTAGCATTTGTTTTATAATGATATTAGTATATGTAATACTATTTCTAAAGTACAAGCTACTTGAAGGCAAGAGCTGTGTTTGATTCATTTTTTTATTCACTGGAATACTTTTAAAAGTAAGTAAAAAAATAAATTATTTGATTTCTCTTAAAAATTCTACAAGATTACAGTACTCATTTTTCAGATATGGAAAGAAACTGCAATAAAGTAGTGGTTTCCCTTATTCTAACATGTAGCAGATTTTTTAAATGGCATTTGAATACATTAAAAAGTGTATTTTTTGTTTTCAAACATCACTGAACACAGTATGTTCTTTATGTTTTAAGACAATTTGTTGGTAGTGTTGTATTTGGATCTGCAACCAGCACTTACAAAGTCAATGTATAATCAATTTTGCATTATCCACTATGCACATGGATACTGTTTCTCTGGTTTATAGCTGTAATCATTATTTCTAGGCTTTTCTCTTACTCTATATATGCACCAGTTCAAATCTTTAAAACAAACTCTTGTATGTTGAGTCATTACTAGCAATGATTAGTTATCAATCGACTATGTCAACACCAACATAGAAACTGTAAGTTCCCAGTAAAGCTGATCTTCTCACCTGTGCCCCATTGAAGGTAAGCTGTCCCTACCAGTCCCATATTTCTCTTCACTCTATGCCCACCAGCACATGAGGGCTCCGGGCAAAGCATATCCAAAAGGGAACTGAAAAAAGATGAAGAACAATTCTCCATAATCTCTTCCAGAAAATAAAAGCAGAGGGAATCCTTCCTAACTCAGTCTCTGAGACCAACATGACCTTAATAATAAACCTAGAAAATACATTAGTAGGAAGGAAAATTGCAGTCTAATCTCTCTCATGACCATGGATGCCAAAGTTATCAGCAAAATATTAAATCAAGTTCTACAATGAATTAAAGGAATTATATAACATGACCAAGTCAAATTTATTTGAGGTATACAAGGCTGCTTCAATGTTAGAATAACTATTAATGTAATTCATCAAATCAACAGACTGAAGAAAAGTTATATTATCATATCAATAGATGCATAAAAAGAATTTGACAAAATCCAATACACATTCATGATTAAATCTCTCAAAAAAAACTGTGAACAAAAGGAATCTCTTCAATGTGATAAAGAACATTTACAGAAAAACTAAAGTTAACATTGTACTTAATGGTAAGAAACTAGATACTTAATCCCTGAGACTGGGAATAAGACAAAGATCTCTCCTCTCACCACTATTACTTTCTGTCATATTGGAAGTCCTACCTAGTGCAATAATAAAATGTAACAAAAGGTATATAGATTAGGAAGGAAAAAATACAATTGTCTTTGTTCATGGACTATATAATTGCCTATAAAGAAAATCCAAAAGAATGGACAAGTGAAGTGATTGAACTAATAGGCAATTCTAGCAAGGTTACAGGATACAAGGTCAATACAGACAAGTAGATTTCTGTCCTATATATTATCAATAACTAATCTGAATTTGAAATTTAAAACAAAGCTCCATTTACATTAACATCTAAAAAATAAATTAGGTATAAATCTTTTAAAAAGTACAAAACCTATATAAGGAAAATCGTAAACTTTAATGAAATAAATCAAAGATCTAAATAAATGAAAACATGTTCATGGATAAGAGGACTTATTAAAATATCAATTCTCCCATATTGATCTATGGATTCAATGCAATCCCTATCAAAATCCCAGCAAGTTGTTTTGTAGATATCAACATAAAAGTTCAAAAATGTATATGAAAGGCAAAAGAGCCAGAATAGCCAACACATGAAAAAGAACATATTGAAAGAGAACAAAGTCAGGAGACTTATATTACCCAACTGCAACACTTACTATAAAAGCAGTAACGATCAAGACAGTATGGTATTTGTGAAAGACAACACATAAATCAATTGAAAAGAATAAAAGTCCAGAAATAGACCCACACAAATATAGTCAACTGATCTTTAACAAAGGACCAAAGCCAATTGAACGTAGAAAGGATAGTCTTTTCAGCAAATAATTCTGGAATGACTGAACATCTACATGCAAAACAAACAAAAATCAGTATAGATACAAACCTTATAACTTTCACCAAAAAAAAAACCAGACCACACGCCTAAATATACAATACAAATATCTAATTTCTAGAAGATAATATGGGAAAAACATCTAGATAACTTGAGTTTGATGACTTTTTAGATAAAATACCAAAAGCCCGATTTATAAAGGATAAAATTTTCTAAATTTGATTTTATTAAACTTAAAAATTTCTACTGTCTGAAAGACACTGTTGAAAGAATGAAAAAACAAATCGCAAGCTAGGAGAAAATATTTTCAAGATACATATTTGAATTAAAAAAAAAAAAAACAAAAAAACTTGTATCCAAAATATACAAAGAACTTTTAAAAAAACTCAACAAAAATGAAACAGAAAATGGGTAAAAGATCTGAATGAACACCTCACCAAAGAAAATACACAGGCGGGCCACATGCGGTGGCTCACACCTGCAATCCCAGCACTTTGGAAGGCTGAGGCAGGTGGATCACCAAGTCAGATCTAGACCATCCTGGCTAACATGATGAAACCCGTCTCTACTGAAAAAATACAAAAAATTAGCCGGGCGTGGTGGCGGGCGCCTGTAGACCCATCTACTTGGGAGGCTGAGGCAGGAGAATGGCATGAACCTGGGAGGCGGAGCTTGCAGTGAGCCGAGATTGCGCCACTGCACTCCAGCCTGGGCGACAGAGAGAGACTCCATCTCAAAAAAAAAAAAAAAAAAAAGAGCTGGGCGCGGTGGCTCAAGCCTGTAATCCCAGCACTTTGGGAGGCCGAGACGGGCGGATCACGAGGTCAGGAGATCGAGACCATCCTGGCTAACACGGTGAAACCCCGTCTCTACTAAAAATACAAAAAACTAGCTGGGCGAGGTGGCGGGTGCCTGTAGTCCCAGCTACTCGGGAGGCTGAGGCAGGAGAATGGCATGAACCCGGGAGGCGGAGCTTACAGTGAGCTGAGATCCGGCCACTGCACTCCAGCCCGGGCGACAGAGCAAGACTCCGTCTCAAAAAAAAAACGAAATACACAGGTGACGGTTGAGTATGCCATCATATGTCATTAGGAAACTGCAAATTAAGACAGTAATGAGCTATTACTGCATACCATTACAATGGCCAAAATTCAAAGTACTGACAACACTGAATGCTGATAACGATGTGGAGCAACAGAAACTCTTATGTATTGCTGGTGGAAATGCAAAAAAAGTACAGTCACTTTAGAAGACAGCCTGGCAGTTTCTTACAAAGTTAAACATAGCCTTATCATAAGATTGAGTAATTGTACTCCTTGGTATTTACAGAAATGATTTGAAAGCTTATGTCCACACAGAAACCTGTGCATTAACGTTTATAGTAGCCTTATTCATAATCGCTAAAAATTGAAAACAACCAAGATGTTCTTTAATAGGTGAGATGATTAAAAAACTGTGGTCTATTCATATAATGGAGTAATGTTCAGCAATGAAATGAAATGAGCTATCAAGCTATTAAAAAAGTGCAAAAAACCTAAACGTATGTTGCTAAGTGAAAGAAAGTCTGAAGAAGCTACATATTGTACAATTCCAACTATCTATGACTTTCTGCAAAAGGCAAAAATATGGAAACAGTAAAATATCAGTGTTTATCAGAAGTTTAGGGGAAAGGGCCATGGATAAATAGGTTGAGTGTAGAGCACTTTTAGTGCAGTGAAACTATTCTACATAGTACTGTAATAGTGGATACATGACATTAACTATTTGTCAAAACACACTCTTGTCAAAAAGTGAACTGTAATGTGAACTATGGTCTTTAGTTAATATCAGTATTTGTTCATCAATTGTACATATCATATCACATTAAAGCAAGATGTTAATAGGAGAAACAATGGGGGAAGGAATATGACAACTCGGTACTGACGGCACAATTTTTCTATAAACATAAAATTGCTATAAAATAACATTTATTATTTAGAAAAATACAGAAGAATTTCTTCCCTAAGACGAAAGGTCACTTACACTAACAAAATTAGCTGCCAGTTTTGACTACCCAAATTCTGTCCTTGACAACTTTGACCTTCCTGTACTGATTCCTCCAGAAATGGATATTTTGCCTTATAGCCTGGAAAACTTTTCAGCCCTTTCCCACCTTGCCAAACATCAGTCTTGGCCTTGGGCTCTTTTGTCTAGATTTGTCTGGATGATGAATAGTCATGACCATCTTGATGTACCTCAAACTTATGGCAAATAAATATTATATGCAGTTCTGCCTTTTAGACACTTAGGTTATCGGGCACCCAAAGACGTCACTGAACATACAGAAAGAATTATTATTGCACAGGTCTCTGACCTAGAAATAGTGAAGCCTGTTGCTTTCTCTCCTATTCAGGGGTGCAGATAGATTATCTTAGGCTCAAACAAATCTTGAACTTATGCCTAGTCTGTCTTGGCCCAGCCCTTCAGGCAGCATTGCCTTTGAAGTCAAAGGTTATTTAAGTCAGTCAGGAGTTAAAAGCCATACCGGTATTCAAGAGAACCTTTTCCCCTTAGTTCTGCCTTAAGTACCCAGTATGCCTTGAGCAAGCCACATTTCCTTGTATAAATTT
The DNA here is from genome assembly GCF_007565055.1 of Rhinopithecus roxellana. Taxonomy (NCBI): domain Eukaryota; kingdom Metazoa; phylum Chordata; class Mammalia; order Primates; family Cercopithecidae; genus Rhinopithecus; species Rhinopithecus roxellana. Next base: position 57,769,836 of record NC_044553.1, on the reverse strand, counting down.
CAATCTATAAGATTTTTTTGTCAGTCATGATTTCCCTTCATCTAGCAGCACATAGAGGTTTAGCATTTTCTTGAAGCATTTATACTATTTGCCTCATATACTATTACTTATTCCAGCTTGTTCAGGTGTGCTGTCTTTAATAACTTATTGTCATGTAGCCTTTTCACAGACCTGCTCCAGGGGAGTTCAAGCAAAGAAAGTATCAGTCTAGGGCTGACACAGGTACCAGTGCATTCTTCATGACAGCTCACTTGCCCATTTAATGCTAAGTGTGACTCCAATTTTAATATGTTTGTATGCTACATCCTTTCAGAAAATATTTTAAATCAGCTCCCAAAATGACAAGTATAATATGAAAAACATAAAACACAAATGAAAGAAACATGGCTAAGAGGAGAAAATAAATGCACCAATAGGAAAGCTCAATATAGTTTCTGGGATTGAGCATCCAAATCATTTAAGTTTTCTAATATCCAAGTCAAGGAAAGAAATGTGCCCAAGAGCTGAAAGCACACAACTTCCTTATGAAAAAATAGAGTTTTCTAATCTTAAACTTTAAAATAAATGTCTGATGTTAGGGTACTGTATAGAAGACATTGAATGGTGTCATATGCAACATCCTCTATAGCAGTTTCAAAGGAAACGCAAAAGCTATATAGTTATTTGTCTATATCTACCTTTAAACAATAAAAGACACAACAATAAACTTAATGTTATTATGGGGAAAAACGGACCAATGATTTTGTTTTCTTATACTCTCAATTAGTTCAAGAATAGGTTGCAGAAAACCTAGAAGTGGTAAATGATGATAGAGGACTTGAATTTTCTTACAGTTTTTTGAGTTACTGACTATAAATGGCTGTGAGATAATCCAAGATTATCCTTAGAAAAAGTCTGGGGTAGTGATAGATTGTGATATGTTAGAATAGATCTAAATTTTTAAAATCAAAATAAGTGTTATAACATTCTATTATTCATATAAGGAATATTAAGTTAGTATTCTTGTGCATCTGGAAGTATATGCAACTATGATTAAAGCTTGTCTTTAGTGGACAAAAGATGCAGCTATTACTTATTATATGAGTATATAGTAATAGGAGTAGACAGCTGAGTTTTCTTGATTGGTGCCTGGGACAATTCCCTGTGGTCCCTTAGCCCCACTCAGTCACCTCGTAGGAAGCCTCAGGTGGTAACAGCTCACTGGAGGAGGAGAGCTACATCCCTCTGAAATGCTGCCCACTTTTATCTACTCCTCATAGTGATTCCTATTATATGCAACTCTACATAATTTAATATCAATATTTTTTACATCATGCATAACAAGAAATAGCTATAAAAAGAGATACACAAAAATGTATTTATGAGATTTATTTGTAGCCATCTCTATGACTTGATGCCTTCTTAGAAAATAATTTTAGGGCATCTACTGATTTCCCAGTGGAGTGAAAAAGACAATAATTTATACAGGAATGAAGAGAAAGGAACAGTCTCAGAGGATCATGAGAGTTGAGCAAAGCTGGTGAGGGAAGGGAAACTTGAGCTCAAGTTAGAAAAAGGGGATTTAGTTAAATAGGGAGCAGGGGGCTGTCAGGAGCAATCGCTATTTCTATTAGTCCATTCTCACACTGCTATGAAGACATGATCAAGACTGAGTAATATATAAAGAAAAGAGGTTTAATTGACAGTTCCTCATGGCTAGGGATGCCTCAGGAAACTTACAATCATGGCAGAAGGCACCTCTTCACAGGGCGGCAGGAGAGGGAATGAGTACCCAACAGAAGGGGGAGCCCCTTATAAAACCATCAGATTTTGTGAGAACTCACTCACTGTCATGAGAACAGCATGGGGGAAACCGCCCATGATTCAATTATCTCCACCTGGTCCAACCCTTGACATAGGGGATTATTGCAATTCAAGGTGAGATTTGGGTTGGGACACAGAGCCAAACCATAGCACTACTACAAGTTGATGATGCACAAGAACTATAGCCTCAGAAGGATTTTGACTTCCTATATCCAGTTTTCTTATTTTTATTGAGTTAGTAGAAAACTCCTCATTAGAATCATCTAGTTCATCTCAGGCTCTTTCACCAAGCCATGACAGTCAACAATTTAGATCTCTTTCCTTGTCCCTTGCTGTGTCTTGAGAATGACAAAGAGAGGTGAGTGGCCTGACAACCTGATGTGGCTAGTATTTTCCTCAGAATCTCATTTTCTCCCAGCACCAACAGCCCCATAACTACATTGGGAAGGACTTTTCCTCCTGTGATAGATGACAAGGTTTCATGTGAAGAGTAGAGGAAGATGTCCCTATAACAATTAAGAGTAAGTTTTGTCTTAACCCTTGCAGCAAGTGTGGCTGCTCAGTTTGGCATAAGAACTTAACATTTCATCTTCCATGGTACTCTTCAAGCAGCCACAGTCTATAATAATTTGAATGTCTTCTAGTTTATGCCCTTCAAAGGCAGGCATCAGTACATACATGCTCCTGGAAATGAACTCAGGGGATCTCAAGTTAGCCATACAGTTTGGAAGGAATTTTCAAAATTTTCATCCGCTACAGCTGGCAATAACCCTACTGCACTGAAGCAAGACTTGCAGCTTCAATCTGTTTCATTATGTAGCATAACTGTATCTATCTGCCTTATTTTCTATGCCACATTAAAGAAATCCAACACATTAGATGCTGGGGGTTTGGAGTAGGGATAACTGTGAAAAGGAGAAATGTGTTTAGGTGATACACTTACTAGGCAGCTTTACAGAAGACTTTGTACTAGTCTCAAGAGAAAGGATAGAGGTGGAAAGAAGGCAGAAGTTAAGATAGTAGTCTTTGGACATCTAGCTTGGAGTCTTGTATCTACCACCCACAGACTCTCAGGCTTATTAAACTCATCAGGCTTATTATTCACAGTAATAATAGTAACTGTCTAATTTTGTATGTTTATCGTCTTTGTACTCTGATATTGAAATAAACTTTTTAGGAACAGCAGATATCCCTATTCAGCCACCCAGCTTCCCTTGCTTTCACACACATTTTGTGATGTTTAAAAGCCTAGGGATGACTCCAGCTATAAGTGAAACAGCAGTCTGAATCCAATTTACCAATTTTCCTGGGAGCTACAATTAGTCAGAACTTTCCTTCAATGCCTTGGGGGACCAAGCTGTTTACTGAGATGACACTGAGAACACTTTGTACATTAGCTCCATGTCAAGCCAAAGTTCTTTCACTGGGTGATTGTCCGTATCCAAATATTGAGGATGCCATTGTCCATCTCTATTTTTGTAGTCATTTCCTCCCAGAGGATCAGATCATGTTTTACCTTTTTAATCAAACATCTACTCGTAAATTCAGTTTCCTTGGATTTTTTTTTTTTTTTTTCGGCACATTTCTTCAATCAAAAAGCACTGAGAATTTGCATACACACATGTACGCACAGATCACACACACATATACATATTCACACATATACTGAACTCAGTAACTACATAGTCGATGTTTAATAAAGACTTTTTTGGCTGATTAACTTAAACATACAGATTTTTTAGTGAGATTTTTTAAAATGTGAAAAAATTTACCATATAAAATTAGAATGCAATTTTTATCAAATAACTAAATGCTGGGTGTAGCTGACATATCTTACTAGTCTCAATGTGGAAACAAAAATAAGAAATGACTCCTCTCTAGAAGCTTAATATCCAGAGGACTAAGCAGTTAGTGATATTGATAAATGAAGTAAAGTAAGTTAATGGCTGAGTGGAGGTTGAATAACAAACGAGGTAATCTCAAGATTCCTTCCACGATGTTGCTATCCTGACCTGGGGCTGGCCCCAGTAGTCTCCAGGAAAACCTACTGGCAAATACTTGACACCCTACTGTCAAGTTTACTAACCTAAGTGGTCATGATGTCACACAGTCAAGTATCAGGTTCATCCTTCATTATGAGACAAGAGAAGAGCTGTTTCAGAGTTTGTATCAGAGTTGTTTTGCCCATGATGCCAAGACACCTTTTTTCCCCCCAATAAACCGAGGATTCAAATCTGTCGATTGTGAAGCACAGCAGGGATCCTGGAAGTGCTATATCATCAGGTCACACAAGTTCATGATGTGCTTGCCAAGGTTGTAATGAAAAGTAGCTTGGTAATGTAAAATTTGAATTTGTTTGCCATGACATCTAGTTCAACAGTCTCGATTAATTGGTTAAGAAAAGCTTTCTTATCTTCCAGAAGAGGCAAATACTTGAAAGACAAATACCTTAGCACAGGGTTTACTTAGAGCTGATCTCTATCTCCTGCTATTACTTTTAATGAACTTGTAACTTACTTAAACTTCCTGAAAAGTTTTTATAAGAATAAAATCTGAATGAATTTTTTATCCATTCTATAGCAGAAGGACATGAGGGAACTACTAAAATTACATAAAATATAGACTTCAAGTATGTGGTATCTGACTGTGCTCATTGGTCTGTACCAAATTGTAATTGGAGGTCATCAATATTTGAGGAAAGTGATTAAGGAAAAAAAATAGTGAATTGCTTACAACAGCAGGTGGTGACTAATTCTGAGCTAGAAATTATTAAGTAGAATTATTTGCTTGTACAATTTGGAAGTTTAATTTGTAATTTTAAACAAATATTTTGAACCAGGACTGAATAAAATCCTGTCTTTTTTAATTTTAAAATTGTATTACTCCACAATTTTTGCTCCATATTTCTTTTTGCAAGATGACTGCAAAAAAATGTTTTTAAGAAAATATTTCAAGATGTCATCAGTTTTCTCATGATTTTTAGAAATCTTTCATAATGAAATTATTTCTGACTCATTGGTGCTACTGGCTTGTATTACATTTTCTGATGTTCATAAGAAGATTAATAAGCAAAGGCTTGGCAGACATGGGTAGATACTGGTGTAGCGAGGGCTGTTTAAGTAAAATTACATCACTAGTAAAAAAAAAAATTCTCTTAAAGTAACTTTTACTTCTTTATACAACTTGTGTAACTTGAAGGACTAAAATAAGAGTGCTGAAAATTCAGATGATGAAGATGCTCTGTGAAATTACACCTCATAGCAGTTGCTGTAGGACACCTCTAGGTTCTCCCTTTATTACTGTAGCACCCATTCCTTGTTTCTGGGAGTGTTACCTCTTGATGGCTCACAATAGAGCCCTCACCGGAAATGACACAATTGAGAAGCTTTATTGCCCCTTTCTGAAGTTAGCCATTGTAAACCAAAAATAAAATTCTAAGCCCTGCCAGCCAACCAAATGGACCACTCCTCTTGGCCAAGGACATTCCAAAGTTAACCTGAACCAGGCCTTCAGGCTGTGGTGGGAATGGGTAGTTGGACATACCTCATTATACCCTTCTCCTTTTGGAATTCAGGCACACTGACAAGCATTAGCATTAAAACAGAGATCTTTAGACAATCTATTCTCTCTGAAGCCTGCTACTTGGAGGCTTCATCTGCATAATAAAAATCTTGGCCTCTACAACTCCTTCTATTGATTCCAGTCCTTTAGACAAATGCTTTCAACCACTTGCCAATCAGAACATTTTTGAATCCACCTATGACCTGGAAGCCATCCCCTGCCCACTGCCGCTGCACCCCCACAACATCAAGTTGTCCTACCTTTCCAGAATGAACCAATGTATATCTTGCATGTATTGATTGATGTCTTTTGTCTCCCTAAAGTATATAAAACCAAGCTATACCCCAAGCTCCTTGGACACATGTTCTCAGGATCACCTGAGGCCATGTTCTGGCACGTCCTTAACCTTGGCAAAATAAACTTCTAAATTGATTGAGACCTGTCTCAGATACTTTTGGTTTATACCCTAAATCAATGACTAGTTAATGTAGGAGGACAAAAACCCAGGAAACTGACTTACTTAAATTTGGGGCAATTCTGAAAAGCCAATTCCAGCTTTAGATTTCCCCATGGGATTGGTGGAGATCCTTATTATAATATCACAATTTCAATTTTCCCTCTACCTAATCCTACTCCCCTCAGTCTTTTACAGTCTTGTTCCAATGAGCACTCCTTAACATATCTCTGCAAAGCTCCATCTCAGAGACTTTTTCCAGGGAACCCTGCCTAAAACTGTTGGTGTTCTGAGTAATCCCGTGAAGGAAAATCTAAAATTCAGGAGTTGGGGGTTGGATCACATAAAATCAGGCTGGCATTGGAGAACCATTACTAGTTGTAAGTGTAATACTGACAGCCTTGGCATGGAGTGAAAATAATTATTAAAAGAGTTACTGGTGGTAGATGGAACTGGATTCTATAATAATGAAATACATGTGCAGGAGTAATGACTCAGTTCTTTCAGAGATCTAATAATTATGTGGATTTTCATATGCGGTCTATTGATGCTTGCAGAAAGGTGAAGAAAAACTGGGTGAATTCAGAAATAAATCCACTTATTTACAGCCAACTGATTTTCAATAAAGGTGCCAATAACATACACTGGAGAAAAAAGTCTCATCAGTAAGTGGTGCTGGAAAAACTGAAAAATCCATATGCAAAAGAATGAAACTAGACCTCTCTCTCTCTCATCATATACAAAAATCAACTCAAAATGAATTGAAAATTTAAACCTAAGACCTGCATCTATAAAACTACTAGAACAAAGCATAGAGAAAATGCTCCAAGACATCGGTCTATGCAAAAATTTTATGGCTAAGATTTAAAAAGCATACAAAACAAAACCAAAAATAGACAAATGGGATATATTAAACTAAAATTCTTCTTCATAGCAAAGGAAACAATCAACAGACTGTAGAGGCAACCTACAGAATGAGAAAAGTATTTGCAAGGTGTTCATTCTAGAGGCTAATAACCAGAATATACAGGGAACTCAAACAACTCAATTTCAAAATATCAAGAAATCCCATTAAAAAGTGAGCAAAGGATCTGAATAGACATTTAAACAACAACAACAACAAAAGGCATATAAATGGCCAACATGTACATTAAAAATGTTTGGCATAATTATCAGAGAAATGCAAGTCAAAACCACAATGAGTTATTATCTTACCACAGTTAGAGTGGTTATTATCAAAAAACAAACGAACAAAAAATGCTGGTGAGGATGTGGGGAAAAGGGAACTCACACTGTTGGAGGAAATGTAAATTAGTACAGCCATCATGGAAAACAATATGAAAGTTTTTCAAAACCTAAAAATAGAGCTACTATACAATTCAGCAATTCCACTCTTGGATATTTATCCAAAAGAAAGGAAATCAGTATATCAAAGGAAGATCTACATTTGCATATTTGTTGCAGTACTATTCACAATAGCCGCGATATGGAATTGACCTACGTGTCTGTCAGAAATGAATGGATGAAGAAAATGTGATATATGTATGCAATGGAATACTATTCAACCATTATAGAAAATAAAATCTTTTCTTTTGCAGCAACATGGATAAAACCAGAGTTATGTAAAGTGAAATAAGCCAGTCACAGAAAGACAAATTTTACATGTTCTCACTCATATGTGGAAGTTTTAAAAGTTGATTTTATGGAGGTAGACAGAATAATAATAATTACCAGAGGCTGAGAAGGGGTTGGGGGGGGAGGGGTAGGAAGAGAGATTAGTTAATGGGTACAAACATAAAGTTGACTAGAAGGTATAAATTCTAGTGTGTTCTAGCATAGTAGGGTGACTATCATTAACGACAATAAATTGTATGTTTCAAAATAGCTAGAAGTGAAGATTTAAAATGTTTCCAAAACAAAGTAATCATAAATGTTCAAAGTAATGAATATTCTAAATACTCTAATTTGATTATTATACATTGTATGCAAGTATCAAAATATCACAGGTATCCCATAAATATATGCAAATATTATGTGTTAAAAATTTAAACTGTGGGTGAATAATCACTGATTTAAAATAAAGTGTAAAAGCAGGGATCTTTCTTAGCTAAATTTCATGCTTATTAATGTTATTTATAACATGTATTTATAATTAATTGATATTTATTAATGTTTTTAATACAGTAAAATTTCTGAGAATATTGAATGTGTAACATTAGCAAGTCTGTTACACCACATCAGCATATAGTTGAAATGGGATGAGACTCAGAGTGGGATGGAGACCAATGATCAATTCACTCCCATGTACCCTTTGAGCTTGAGAACTATGCAACATCTTTTTGGTAAACATAGGTGCTCTTTCATTGCTTAAAGATATCTGGAGTTCTCTGCTTTGCAATTTAATATACCCCCTGATTCCAGGGTCTGCTTCACCTTCCCTCCTGGACCACAAACTACATAACTAAGATCAAGCCACAACAAAACCCAATTAGAGATGTGCTAGAAAAGAAAACATAATCCAAAGGAACATCAGGACTTAGCCAACATCTCCTTGTGGGAAAGAATGTATGTTGAAACAAAAGTTAAAGAAAAGCTTATTGTTACAAGAGCCCTTTCTCATGCTACAAGATTCAAAATCCTGGCAATGACCCTGGAAAATGATGCTAACACACTGCTGGGATGGCTTTTAAAATCTTGCAGAAAGCAATACTTAACACAAAGTGATAATAGAAATGCCAGACAGAGTAGTGATTAGAAGTCCCAAGAAAATTGACATGGCAGAACGGATGTACTATGTGTATTGGTTTGCCATAACAAAATACCACAGTCTGGACAGTTTAACCAACAGAAAGATACATCTCACAGTTCTGGAAGCTAATAATCTAAGATCAAGGTGTAGCTACGTTTAATTTCTCCTGAGGTCTCTCTCCTTGGCTGTTAGATGGCCACTTCCTTGATCTGTCCTCACATGGTCTTTCTCTGTGTGTGTGCATCCCTGGTATCTCTTTTTGTATAAAAATTTCTTCTTCTTCTAAGGACATCTATCAGTTTGGATTAGGACACATTCTAATGGCCTCACTTTAGCTTAACCCCGTTATGCTTGAGGTTGCAATTTTTTGAATTTTTACAATCAGACCTTGGCAATGACCTTGAGCAGTAGGATACAGTAGGATTCCCACATGCTTAGCATTCCAGTAATAGAACACCAGGCATAAATAAGAGTTATTTAAAAGCCTCATCTCCAAATATAATCACACTGTGTTGTCCTGGGGTTAAGATATTAACATTTGTATCTGGAGAGAAACACAACTCAGCCCCTAATACTATGTAAAGTTGAAAACTCATCAGCCAATTATGTTCCAGGAAAGTGCACAGAGAGTACTCCTTTTACCAAAGTGGTCATCCATGTGCTGGTGAGAAGGTCACCCATACCACTGAGAAGTTCCATAGTAGCACATGTGAGTTTGAGCAGAAGCAGAATTCAAGAGTGAATTTCTCAGCCACCTATGTCATGACATGCGCTTGCACTGGTGTTCCTTTCTCAGATCACACATGTGGCCATATGAGAGGTTCTTGATGCTTAGCTGAGAAAAGAAAAAAAATGGATAGGTGAAAAAGTACCACTACAGCTGCACATGGACTCGACTGAGGAATATTCCTGAAAGACAGTGGTGAGAAAAAACCTTCACCTGATTTTGTACTCTATGTGGGGGGAAAAATAAATGTCTGAAGTAAGAATATGCATGGACTCATGGGTAGTAACAAAGAGTTTGGCTGGTTTGTCACAGACCTTAAAGGAGAAAGGCTGAAATACTAGGTATAAGGGAGTAAAAATCTCACCATCATTCTCAGTGACCCACTTAAAAGACTTCATTTTTCTTATTCCCATAATTCTATGCCAAGAGGAACCAGAGATTTTGGTTCCTAGGGTGGGGTCCCTTCCACTAGGGAACATTGCAAAAGTCTCATTAAGCTTTAAGCTATTCTATCGTCAAATTCTCTTAGGCTTCTTGTGCCAAGGAGTCAGCAAAGAAGAAAATAACCATCTTCCTCGCAGAGATAGAAAGGTTATGGTTGCACCAAGGTGACTAGTACTCTTTCACATAACTTTAATTTTCAATGGACAAGTACAGTGGACAGAGCCTGAGAAGGGCATAATGACCAGTGCTCAGATCCCTGAGGGTGGGATTCCAGGACATATCACTCAGTAAGTCAATGAAATTAGAACAGCGAGGAAACCAAAGACAAAGGGAAACTGGAATGGGTAAGAAGAGGAGGGAGGTGAAGAATGTTACATATAGTCCTCAATCCAGCTGATACGATGGGACTATACTAATTCATGTCTTGCTTTCTTTGTTTTTGTAATCTTTTCCAGAAAAACAGACTAACCAGAATCCTGGAGAAGCTGTTCCTAGATTGGTTATATATATATATATATAATATATAATATATATTATATATAGTATATTTTGTTATATTTTATATATATATAAAATATATATAAATATAATCAGTAACAGGAGCAGTGAATTGTAGTCAAAGCTATGGTGTTTGCCACCCAGAACCCCACACAAAAATTTCTAAGGCTGAAGAAGGTTGCCTTGCTGTAGAAGCAGCCTGTGTCTAACTGCTGATGGGTAAGTCCAAAGATCCCCAGCTCCCTTGCATCCATTTGAGATAATCTGAGGTGTTTAAGGGCCTTCACAGCTTCAGAGAGCTCCCTGAAATGGTTCTTGGTTGCAGGTACATCAGAGCTTAATATTTCCCTCTGCTTAATCCTGTTTCCTTTACTCCATCCATTGCAGGTCCTGTTTCAGAAAGCACTTTCTAACAAATCTCTGCACACAAATTTCCATCTCAGAGTCTGTTTCGAACTCTTAGATCCCACCACTATTATCACCTCCACAATCATGACCACTATTACAAAATGTTTACCAATTATGAATATATGACATTTATTTAAGGAGTTAAAAGTTCTCAAAATGTGTGTTTTTAAAATATACATGCTTACAATTGCTTAATAGTAACACCTAACATGTATTGAGTGCTAAAGAGGTGCCAGCAAGAACTTTGCATACAGTAAATCATATTCTTACAATTCCATAAATAGATTCTATTAATAGCAAGCCAAGATATCATGAGGTTAAATAAATTACCCCAAACTACACAAGATGTAAATGGCATCTGGAATTTAAACAGAGACTCCAAAATCCAAACCCTTAGACCACCACTACCATTCTCCTTCCCCTCTACATTGTATGAAGTGACTTCATGGTTTGAGAAACATTTTTCTTTCTAATCTTATTGTATTCCACTTGTGTGTCCTTCCGGTTTTGTTTAAAAGAAGAAAGCTCAGGATGCCAAAATGAGGCATTCTCTTTATCAATATGGACTGTATTTGTCCTTCTAGGCTATTGCTTTTTTCATGGAAGTGCCACCTTTTTGTTTGCCTGAACAGCATAGTCATGGTGGTTACGATGTGGTTATTGTCTACTCTGTATATCTGTTAATATTTGAAACTGTTCAGTTATACTTTTCTCTTTTAAGAAGGCTCAAATTCATAAAGAAGCCTAAAAATTTACCTTAGCAAATTTGTAGCTTTGTGTTCCTATAATTCTATGCAGGACCACAGTAACATCTTTTCTGGTATATTTAGTACGTTTGCTAATTAAATATCAAATGAGAGGGGTTGATACACATGATCAGTGAAATGTTTTCATTTCTAATGTTTTCTTTGGCTATATTTTCTACTTTTCTTTGAAACTAATGGGAATGTCAACTGCCGGCCAGAGGCATAAACATATAATATCTCTAGCATGTATTTTTCTAACATATATTTTATCACAAACATGTTTTATGCCTTATTACTAGCTAATGCTATGAGGCTACTATAATCTGACTCCTTGCTAACCATATGGTGGAGAGTAGGGAAGGCTTACATTGCAGTGGCCATAGTGAATTATATAGAAATCAAAAGCAACAGAAAAGGAAGACAGTCTTCACTCTCACTGATTTTCAGTTGAGTCTTCTTTACCAGCTGACTTCTGAACAATAGATTGAATTTCAGCCTCACATTCTAAATCTTTGTGGGGTCTGTTGTGAAAATGCTTTCTACCATCATAGATTCTGATAGCTACCCTCCCTCCTGGAATGCATCACACTCTGGTAGCACTCAGAGCTTTTAGCTTGTTAGCGCAAATCAACTTTTATTGCCTGCATCTAAGAGAAAAGGACAGTTAAATTGCACATCCATACATTATTTTGGCTATTTGTAAAAGGTTAAAAAAGAAGAATGGAGGCAAAAATGGCAGCATTTTTCTGAGGGCTTAAAAAATTACTTTGAAATACACATGCACACACACAGATGCACACACAGGCACACACACACACACAGGCATACACACCAGCTGCTAGTGGTTTCTGATAGTACACCAAAGGCAAACTAAATGTTAGCTAAGTGATTTACTGTCAACATGGGATGGCATTTTGACATGCACTGTTTTTATATTTTCCCATTTCCTGTATGAAATTTGTGGAACTTTCAAAGCTGTTTGACTCCAGAAGCCTGCTTAGCTGGTCTGACAGCTCAAACCCTGCAGACAGTAAGTGGCAAGGGGTGGTAAAGAATTACTGATAAATTGGGAGTTGAGAAGCAAGAGTGATGAGGGAGGCAAGTGTTGATATTAGAAACTTTGATTTGGGGGTTTATAAAGGTAACTGAATGTGACATTCAGTCATCTCGATTCTGAAATGGGTGAGTGCAAGGATTACAGATGATAGCTTTTAGTGAAGGGCAGAATCTTTTAAATCTTTTATGGCTGAAGTTTCAAGGCAAAGTCAAAACTAGATTAGAAGATAATCAATACTCGGAGACTTACTAGGAGGTTCAGAACATTTTTACTCAGAATGCCTATCTTAAGAAATGGCTTTGGAAAACAGCCTCAGATAGAATCCATAAAGGGAGGTTCTTAAAGAAGATAACAGAAAAGTGTGTTTTAAAAATACAAAATAACTGTAATAAACATCTTATTTGCCCACAAAAGCATAGCCAAAATGGTTATCTGTATATACTTATGGCACTTCTGATGTGCACACGTCCAAAGCTTCTGTTGAGTAAATTTGCCTTTACCAGCTTTTCTCACACATATTAGAAGATTTAAGCTATTAGAAGATATATAAAGCTAACTGTTTTCTTCCAGCCTATGGGTTTGATGATCTATTCTCTAGGCTATGGTTAGAAAAAAACTGGCAAGTGTCAGTCTTATAATTGAGTCTTTAGGAGATTTTTGAAAAAAGTGTTTCAAATTAAGTCTGCTATATGCAAACTTAATTTGAGGTTGCCATCCGAATATTAATTGTGAGTGAATCTATTGTTTTATCTAAAATGTAGTGCAATTACCTGTTTGTTCAATAACGTGTGGAGCCTCTACCCGATGATAGAACAGCCTTGTGTGTAAATGCATCCTAAAGCTTCCTCCAACTTACTAGACATTTCTCCTCTCTCCTTCAATTTTCTGCACCATACATGCCCAATCTCTTAGACCACGATGTAGCATCATATCTAAATGATAAAATCTAATTATTTTTATTTTCCACAACAAAACATACAAACTTCCTTGCATCTATACCTATCCAACCTCATTAGCTATTATTAAGGAAATGTCTTTCATCTATTAAAGGTAAGATTCCCCACCTACCCTAGCCTTCTCACAGGCTTTGCAGCTCTTTCTTAATTGCACCAGACTCTACATCTGTCTTACCGTTGCCATTAGCAACACACACAAGTGTCTTTTCTATTCAAGAAGAATCTTCTGAGTTCATATTCCCCTCTAGATATCACCTTTTTTTCCTATTCCCCTTTACTGTGTAACTTTTCAAGAATTGTTTTTTCCTGCTGTCTCCATTTTCACACATCACATCTACCCCTCTTTCCACTCCAGTTTGGGTTACATCTTTCCTTCCTACCCCCCTGTGAAGTTATTTGTTCCAAGGTTGCCAATCATGTCTCTGCAGTTAAGAAGTAGGCTTCTTTTTTGTTCTGACTTTATCTGCCTTTTGGCAATATTCAGCAGGGTAAATCACTTTATTTCTTGAAATATTATCTTCCCTTCGTCTTCAGGATACTACCCTCTCATGGTTTTTCTCTGACATTTTTGACCTCACTCTCTCAGTTTCTTTTGGTTTTGTCATTTCATTTTATTTTGTTTTTTTTCCTGATGCCCCTGCTCACCATACTTCTCTTAATCGTTTTTTCATCAATTCCTGTGGCTTAAAATATCATTTTATCTCCAGCCCAAACCTTTCTTCTCAGCTCCAAACTCAAATATTCAACTACAGCTTGACACTCCAGTTGGAAGGCTCACAATCATCTCCAACTAAACACTTCAAAATGGATTCCTTGATTACAACCTACTCCCTCTCCACACTGATCTCATCTTCTCACTAAATGGCACCATCTACCCATTTGTTCAAGCCCAAAGGCAAGAATCACTCCTGATATCTCTCTCACATAATTTCCTACATTCATCTATTGGCAAACATTGACACTTTTTCCTCCAAAGTGTATTTAAAATCCATTTGTCCACCTTGATCACGATTTTCCCACGATTAACCCACTCCAATTTCTATCACCTCTTGTCTGGTCCAGTGCAATCATCTCCACTGTGTCTCCCTGTCTACTTTCTTACCCTTCTACAACTCAACAATCACCAGATCAATTGTTTTAAATATAAATCACCTCTTATCACTTCCCTGCCTATAAAGTCACTAATGACCTTCCATTACACTTGAATAAAATCCAAATTCTTCTCATGGCTGGAACTGTTTTCTCCACTTGCAACATGTTTTGTCCCCAGTTTTCATTCTTTGGGCATAAGCAGATGTCATTATCTCAGAGAAAACTTCCCTCACTACCTAGATTTCTAGGTATCAGGACTTTGTTTATTTATCTCATGGTAACCACTGTAATTGTTTGTCTTCATTTGTTGATGTCGAACTGCAGAGAACAGGGACCATGATTGTTTTATACATTAATACATTATCCAGTGCCTACTTTCACATCTGAAACATTTAATAGTTCAATAATTATATTTCAATTAAGGGAGAAAGAAAGGGAGGGAAGTGGGGGGCGGGGGGAGGAATGAAGGAATATCATTTCTAGCAAACTTACAAGCACTTGCTCCAAATCATTTTTAAAATTATAAATACCTTGGGCTCAGTAAGTTATTTGCCCTGATGACACATTTCACTAAAGCAAGAGTTGTATGTCATTCATGTCTCCCGTGTTTCAGTCCACAACTTATTCAATTATAGCAAATAGTCTCTCTCTATATATATTACTCTAAAATCCATTTAATCAGTTTAATTTATCAAAATGGTCATTCAGTTGCCTTTCTTAGAGCGAAGCAATTTTATATGCATTTTTGTTTCAAGTAAAATATAAGCACTATTATATTTATAATTTAAAAAATAGCCTTCTTTAAGCAATTAATATTTATACTTTGTATTCAGCTTTAAGAGCTCATCAGTTTTTTTTTTTTTTTTTTTTTTTTTTGAGATATAGTCTCGCTCTGTTGCCCAGGCTGGAGTGCAGTGGCGCAATCTCGGCTCACTGCAAGCTCTCTCTCCTGGGTTCATGCCGTTCTCCTGCCTCAGCCCCCTGAGTAGTTGGGACTACAGGTGCCCACCACCACGCCCCGCTAATTTTTTTGTTATTTTGGTTTTTTTTTTTTTTAATAGAAATGGGGTTTCACATTAGCCAGGATGGTCTTGATCTCCTGATCTCGTGATCCACCCACCTTGGCCTCCCAAAGTGCTGTGATTACAGGTGTTAGCCACCACACCTGGCTGAGCTCATCAGATGTTAAACATAATGAAAGGTTTTTTTTTTTTTTTTTTTTTTGAGATGGAGTCTCACTCTGTTGCCCAGGCTGGAGTGCCATGGTGTGATCTCAGCTCACTGAAACCTCCGCCTCCCAGGTTCAAGCAATCCTCCTGCCTCAGCCTCCCGAGTAGCTGGGATTACAGGCGCCTGCCACCATGCCCGGCTAATTTTTGTATTTTTAGTAGAGACGGAGTTTCACCATGTTTGCCAAGCTGGTCTCGAACTCCTGACCTCATGATCCACCTGCCTCAGCCTCCCAAAGTGCTGGGATTACAGGCTTGAGCCACTGCACCCAGCCAAAAGTTTTCTAAATTCTACTATTTTCATGGATTTTATCTTTGCTTAGCAGTTGAATTATTTATATGATGTACGTATATAAATCTGACAATATAAATCTAAGAATGACTAAACTGAATCACAAGTTTTCAGACAATTTAATAACCACCCCTTTTGGCAACTGAGTATTATTAAATATTATTAGATGCTAGAGGCAGCTCATATTGAATGAAATCAGATAAAAATTATTGGATGAGGTTTCAACTTCAGTGTGTGATATGCATCCATCTAAAATTAGATGGGCTATATCAAAAGCCAATCAGTGTTGGCCTGATGAGGATCCAGAAGAGACCTCATGGGCATTATCATATGCCTCCACTTCTTTGCCCTTTTCATTTGGTTTTGGAGTGATCAAAAGGTAGTATTGATATGTGACTTCTATTTCCATCAAATCGAGGTTTTTTCCTCCTGTGATCCTAATGGTCAATATCTGCATCATCAGTTGGATTGGACATTTCATCAATACGACTTAGCAATGAAGAAGTCACTATTAATCAGATCTACATTTCTAAATGCTATTTCTGGCTTACCACAAAATCTGGCTTAAATTGATTTTATTTTGGTAAATGTTTGCCTTGCCTCAGCATTTTTAATGAGAAAAACAGGGAAATTTACCAAAATAACAAATGTTATTAAATAGGGACCAAAGCAAAGAACCTTCTAGCTGCTAATATGGAACTCTGATTGTTGCATGCCCTGTCACATTTCTGTATCATAACTTTCAGCTTTCTACCTAGACTACATATTCTCTAAGACAGTTTCACAAATTGCATTATTATCAAAGATATTCACCACCTTTCACTTTCAGGTCCTTTTGATGGGAGAATTATTCTTCCTAACCCATTGATAATTGGCTTGTAGGTGTGACTTCATTTGGCTAACGAAGTGTGAGTCAACATACCATGCCACTTCCAAAGAGAAATTTTAAAAGCCAGTACATTCCTGCCACTGCTGTTTTTTCATTACAATTAGACCAGTATGAGTGGACAGGGCCCACTCCTTCAGCCTAAATTGCAACGTGAAGATTGGTATGCAGATGAGTCAAAAAGCTAACCTTCAAAGTTATATGAAACAAATAACAAATAAACCTTTGCCTTGTAAACATCTAAGATTATTTTGTGCTTCATTGTTATTGGAGTGAACTGTCTAATATAAATGTTTTCTTAAACTGCCTAATATAAATGTTTTCTATGTTATCCACTATATAACCTCAAATCCTGGCAGAATATATAGTGCAGAGAACATAATGTGTTGAATGAGTAAATGAACCAGAAAAAGAGACACTAGTATGCATTCCTATTAATTATAACATTTTATTCCTTTACAAATCACTACCGGTACTGAGATATAATGTATTCTAGTTAACAAGACAGAATTCAGTTCCGAAGTAGAGATCTATTTAAGAGTAAGCTCTTACTACCTTGGTACTCTAAGAAAACAAGCAGCAATTTTCATTCTTATTTGAAATGCGAAGGTTTTAAACACAGCAAAATATTAAAGTATGTAAATAATAAGTATTGCTTAATAAAGAGCCCAGTTCTTATAGACTAAATGGTAATCTCTGTCTCTTAATTTTTCCTGCCTGGGGAGCTTTGATAAAAATAAATGATGTTGTGCTGCCTGTGCTTATCAGACATGACCACACATTTCCCAAGGAGAATATTTGTCAGGCACCCCTACTGCCTGTGGGGGTTATAGTCAATGTCTCCTTATTAGCCCTGCACTTGATTTTGGTAAATTCTTCAGTATCTTTATTTCCCCAATTTGAATATGTTAAACTATTAGTATTTCACAATCTGTCACAAGCAGCATGTTGATGAACTTCTGTGCACCATGATCTTTGTAACCCCCTTCATTATCTTCATAGGATTGAATACTGGTCTCAGAGTCTTGCCTATTTCACTTAAGTCTCCTACTGAGGACAATCATGCACTCCAACCATACACAATGTAGAAGTTTAAGTCTGGATTTAAATATCACAGGATAAGAAAGAAATCTGGCAATCATGTAGTAAAGTTCATCTGTTTGTACAAATATATTTGGATCTAAATTAGGATATCTAAAAGATTGGCCACTAAAGGCTTTACTCATGATTCTAATTTGGTCATCTTGAAGATTTCTGGATGATCATAGCCAGTCATCAACAATGAGTGATCTTTACCCTCTTCTATAAGAAATATGTAACTGTAACCAAGCACAGTACTAGGGAGAAAAAGAAAAATCTATCTTTTGGCTGTCTCTGACAGTTGGGTCAGGAGCCAAGTTAACAACAAAGCAAACATTCTGTATACCCCTGCCTTTGATCTTTAGCAACATTTGGTTGGAACAAAAGTTGGATTGAGCTATGATAAAAACGAAGCTACTTCTTCAGTCATATAGTAATGTGAGTGAGTTACTGTTCTGGATAAAAGAGTATGCCTCTGGCTGTTATTAGTTTAAAAATATATAAGAAAAAGAAAGAAATAAGTCTGGCTTCAAATAATACTGAATACCCAGTTACCAATTAATCATTTGAATTCCAAATGTCTCATTTGGGGAAGTTTGACAATAGCACGCAGGCTCAATGCTCCTGTTTATGTCTTCTAACAAAGCACAGTGAAGACCTTCTTTGGTACTTTTCCTTTCACTGTATTCCACTCATGATTGAAAGCAAGTAATTTATAATGAATGATGCCTTCAAGGTAGAGTGAGATTGCTACCTGCTTTTACAGCTGGTAATGGAAAAACTGCAGACATCGTGGGTAATAACTTACCTCATTAACTTTCTCAGACATGTTTTAGGCAATAAACACCTGATTTAAACCTTTGGGTGTACAAAAACACCTTGGCCTTCAGTGGAACATATTTGCTTCCATAATACCCCAACTCGTGACACTTTTCTTATTTCTTTTCTAGTGCATTAGGACATTCTGAGTATGACTTGACCTTCTATGGGATAATATGCATGTGCCACTTTGCCTTGTTCTCATCATGTACTCCCATATAATGAGAAAAATGCATTTGAACAGTTTGTGAATGAAACACAAAGGTAATTTCAGAACATTTGTCTGTAATTGGAGAGCCCCTGCCTATGAAGCTACAAAGACTGGGTGACCCTGCAGACCCTTGTTTTGAGAAAGTAGCTAAAATGCTTACATTCAGGCACTGTCAATGTGTGAAGGTTTGCTCTGCTGGGTGATTCAGAGAATAGCAATAATGATGATAATGACAACGATGATCATAATGAAAGTGGGAGTTGTTTTGGAAAACAATGTTCCGTCTCACTCAAAGCCAACAAAACAGGGGCACCAGGGGAGCCTGTCAGGCATAGAAACTGTCTACAAAGAGTCTCTGTTCCTACCGCCCTTTTCAGCCAGCCCAACTACTGTGACTCAGCTCCCTCAAACACCTTTCTGATATCCATGAAGCCCAAAATATTTGTTTTTATCAAAAACAAAGCAAAGCAAAACAACCAAGACTTCCCTTCCATTAGCACAATCTTGACAGAAGAGAAAACTTACTACCAGGGCTGTCCCTACCCAGTCAACTTCTAGGTTGGATTTCCTACCAGGAGGGAAGCTTCAGAAAGTTCTTTTCCTAGTTTCTCAAGAGTGCAAAAGTCTTTCCTCTCTCCTCAGGACTATAACCCTAACGGTTTACTTATTGATAAGAAGACAAATCTATACTCACAGCAGGTAATGGATGCATTCAAACATAATAAGTGTTTGACACTGTGTCATACTCAAATTGACACTGAACATCAAACTGGGGAAAGCAGGAAATAACTTGTACATTCTCAAGCTTAAGTAGGAAATCCAAATATACTCTATGCCGCACACAAGGAACTCAAGGAAATTGTTAAGTTAATATTTTTTGGCCTTCTACATCTTTCTTTTCTTCTTCCCCCTTGAAAATGTATATTCTTTCCCCAGCCATTCAGCTATCTCTTCTAGGACTGTGCTCGCAGTCAGCTTTCAGTATAAGGTAATAAAATACAGAACTATGGTAGGATTAATGTTGACCAAGATTCAAGCTACAAGGCTGGATAGTACCACCAAGAAAGACCTAGAACATTCTCATGATGTCATAAGTAATAGCCTTCTGCTTTTTCTTCCTTTTAACTTGTTTGATAATAAACTATAACACCAAAAACAAAAGAATTGATTTAAAACTCTGATTATCTCCCAGACCACCTGGCAAATACATCACTGTGGTACCAATGATTTACTCCTATAGCAGCTATTCCCCAAGAGCTATCAAATTATTACCAGGTGCTATGAAAGTGTGATGCCCAGGCTTTTGTCCTCTTGGGATTTATAACTGGGAAGGCAAGAGGGAAAGGCATGCGTAGTGGCATGACAAAGCAAACCACCAGCAAAGAAAATGCAAATGACTATGATTAAATGTAAATGGGTTGGGTAACATTGCTTCAGAAGATTAAAGGAGTACATAAAACTGGAACATGGCAGATGGGACCATAGTAGAATAAGCAGTTCTGGAAAGAGAGAGCAGAGGGTTGAGTAATGCCATGGAAGAAACAAAACAAGCAAGGCAGAGAAGCAGAAGGACTGTCCTGGCATAGTTGCATAGTACACTCAAAGTTGAAGGTTCATATATAGAACTAACTAGAATTAAGGTGGAAGGTATATTTGGATTAGATTGTTTAAGAACTTAAATTTCAAATCATTCCTATATTTTCCCTTTCAATTCATTTGACAAAAAGAAAGGGAAGACAGGAAGCCAGGAAGGCAGAAAGCCAGGAAGGAAGGCAGGAAGGGCAGTTTGGGCATTCTCTGGTCAAATTAGACAAGGACACTCTTGATTAAACCTAGTATAAAACACTTATTGGCCATAATGGTGGCCTCTATGTGCTGTGGGAGGTCGAGGCAAGGCAGGAGGATCACTCGAACCCAGGAGTTCAAAAACAGCCTGGGCAGTTTTTACAAAATGAAATGCAGAATGAAAATGAAAAACATAGGCAGGCTTGGTGGTACACACCTACAGTCTCAGCTACATAGGAGGCTGAGGCAGGAGCATCGCTTAAGCCCAGGAGTCCAAGGTTATAGTGAACTATAATTGCGCCACTGCACACCATTCTGGGCAACAGAGCAAGACCCTAGCTGAAGGGGGACAAAAAAAGATTTATTTCTAACTGGAACTTCATGTGCAGGATGGGTCTCTGAAAAGAGAGAAAGAAGAGAGTAGAGAGTGTACAATGTTTCCCAAGGCTGCCTTCTCATGACTTTCACATTCTACAGAAAGATTGATCTATCCAGTTTCTCACTATGCATCTGCAGAAATCAAAGGACCAAAGAAGCAAACGATCTACCAGAGGCCAGCCAGCTATGGGGAGCAGGGCCAGAGCTGAAATCTGTCTCCTGGCTTTCAGTCAAGGGATGTTTCCATTCTTCTACCATGCCAATTATTAATAATTAAGAGTGGAGGTGCCTTCTTGCATTGTTGTAATAAGTTATCTGAATGGGCAAGAATGATGAGATAGAAGTAATTTTTCACAGTTCTTTTGCTTAGGTTAGTGTTACTGACATATGTTTCGTGTGAGAAGCATCTTCTTCTTTTTACCTCTCTCTAGCCCTGAGATCTTTGTAGGATTTGTGGTGGGATGAGGTTGAGAGGAACCATGGCATATTCCAAGATGCAGAGCAGACAGCCAGCTCTATAGTTGAATATAATAGAAAGCAAGCAGTGGTAATAGATGGGTTTTTCTACGCTTCCTCCTAAGAAGCCAAAGATGAGAGTGTGACCCCAACACCTGACTTGGGGTACCATCCTGTATGACTCATTACCTGTTCCTTTGCCCTATATTTCAATAAAAGCTTAATATTTATTTGGCATGGTAGAAACTCAAAGTACTATGACATAGCCTCAATAAATCTATCCTCTCATTTATGACATAAAGTTCTCCTGACTTAATTTTACTGATATTTTATTTAATTTTAACTTACTGTCATATATAAAAATTGCTTTTTGAAATTTTGTTTACTTGAATAATTAAAATGTTTAAGAAGCATAAAAATGGACAAAACCTTTGTGAGATTTCCGAGAAAACATATAGAGCAAAATATTGATAAATGATCACATAGATGATAAAATCAAATAGACACTAAGCTGTGAAATCAATAAAGAACACTGATAAAAGAAAAACCTAAGAAAAGGAACAGTATAACACTATAAAAGTTATCGAACAGATCTAGTCCATGTAAATAATTTCCAACTATAATATGTATGAGAGAATAAACCAGAAATATGTGATTCATTGGTAAGCACTGCCTTACACATGTTATCAAGTTTGAATCACCAAAGTATTTACTTTACTTGAAAAGAAGATGTTTATTTTGTAATAAAAAATGAAAATATGTAAACGACAATATTTTATTGATAATGTTCAAAACATGTTAGATTGTTATGTTATGCTAGCTATAACTGTTTAAATTGTAAGAAGCTCACTTGATCATGTAGGCTTCATCCCTGGGATGCAAGGCTGGTTCAACATATGCAAATCAATAAACGTAATCCAGCATATAAACAGAACCAAAGACAAAAACCACATGATTATCTCAATAGATGCAGAAAAGGCCTTTGACAAAATTCAACAGCCCTTCATGCTAAAAACTCTCAATATTAGGTATTGATGAAACGTATCTCAAAATAGTAAGAGCTATTTATAACAAACCCACAGCCAATATCATACTGAATGGGCAAAAACTGGAAGCATTCCCTTTGAAAACTGGCACAAGACAGGGATGCCCTCTCTCACCACTACTATTCAGCATAGTGTTGGAAGTTCTGGCCAGGGCAATCAGGCAGACGAAAGAAATAAAGGGTATTCAGTTAGGAAAAGAGGAAGTCCAATTGTCCCTGTTCGCAGATGACATGACTGTATATTTAGAAAACCCCATCATCTCAGCCCAAAATCTCCTTAAGCTGATACGCAAATTCAGCAAAGTCTCAGGATACAAAATTAATGTGCAAAAATCACCAGCATTCTTATGCATCAATAACAGACAAACAGAGAGCCAAACCATGGGTGAACTCCCATTCACAATTGTTTCAAAGAGAATAAAATACCTAGGGATCCAACTTAGAAGGGATGTGAAGGATGTCTTCAAGGAGAACTACAAACCACTGCTCAGTGAAATAAAATAGGACACAAACAAATGGCAGAACATTCCATGCTCATGGATAGGAAGAATCAATATCGTGAAAATGGCCATACTGCCCAAGGTAATTTTTAGATTCAATGCCATCCCCATTAAGCTACCAATGACTTTCTTCACAGAATTGGAAAAAATTGCTTTAAAGTTCATATGGAATCAAAAAAGAGCCTACATTGCCAAGACAATTCTAAGCCAAAAGAACAAAGCTGGATGTATCACACTACCTGACTTCAAACTATACTACAAGGCTACAGTAACCAAAACAGCATGATGCTGGTACCAAAACAGAGATATAGACCAATGGAACAGAACAGAGCCCTCAGAAATAATACCACACATCTACAACCATCTGATCTTTGACAAACCTGACAAAAACAAGAAATGAGGAAAGGATTCCCTATTTAATAAATGGTGCTGGGAAAATTGGCTAGCCATAAGTAGAAAGCTGAAACTGGATCCCTTCCTTACACCTTATACAAAAATTAATTCAAGATGGATTAGAGACTTAAATGTTAGACCTGCAACCATAAAAACCCTAGAAGAAAACCTAGGCGATGTCATTCAGGACATAGTCATGGGCAAGGACTTCATGTCTAAAACACCAAAAGCAATGGCAACAAAAGCCAAAATTGACAAATGGGATCTAATTAAACTAAAGAGCTTCTGCACAGCAAAAGAAACTACTATCAGAGTGAACAGGCAACCTACAGAATGGGAGAAAAGTTTTGCAATCTACTCATCTGACAAAGGACTAATATCCAGAACCTACAAAGAACTCAAACAAATCTACAAGAAAAAAACAACCCCATCAAAAAGTGAGCAAAGGCTATTAACAGACATATCTTAAGAGAAGACATTTAGGCAGCCAATAGACACATGAAAAAATGCTCATCATCACTAGCCATCAGAGAAATGCAAATCAAAACCACAATGAGATACCATCTCACACCACTTAGAATGACAATCATTAAAAAGTCAGGAAACAACAGGTGCTGGTGAGAATGTGAAGAAATAGGAACACTGTGTTACACTGTTGGTGGGACTGTAAACTAGTTCAATCATTGTGGAAGACAGCGTGGCGATTCCTCAAGGATCTGGAACTAGAAATACCATTTGACTGAGCCATTCCATTACCGTGTATATACCCAAAAGATTATAAATCATGCTGCTATAAAGACACATGCACACGTATGTTCATTGTGGCACTATTCACAATAGCAAAGACTTGGAATCAACCCAAATGTCCATCAGTGACACACTGGATTAGGAAAATGTGGCACATATATACCATGGAATACTATGCAGCCATAAAAAAGGATGAGTTCATGTCCTTTGTAGGGACATGGACGCAGCTGGAAACCATCATTCACAGCAAACTTTCACAAGAACAGAAAACCAAGCACCGTGCGTTCTCACTCATAGGTGGGAATTGAACGATGAGATCACTTGGACACAGGAAGGGGAAAATAACACACCAGGGCCTATTGTGGGAGTGGGGAGGGATAGCATTAGGAGATATACCTAATGTAAATGATGAGTTAATGAGTGCAGCACACCAACATGGCACATGTATACATATGTAACAAACCTGCACATTGTACACATGTACCCTAGAAAGTGAAGTATAATAAAAAATAAAGAAATAAATTGTAAGAAGCTATAGTATAGATTATTCTCAATAACTTCTATGTCATAAGATTTAAATTTCGCCATCAATGTTTAATGTGTTCAATCTTTCAGTGGAGCCATCTATAACACTATAGTCTGTAAGGAATGGGGAAGCACAGAGAGTTTTAAGCAAAAAGTAATGTGGAGAAAACCAGACTTTAGTAAGATTAGCCTGATGACAAAATGCTAGATAAATTAGAAAAGGGAATGTGAGTAGTATCTCCCTACAGTGAAACTACCCTCATTAGCCAACTCTCAGCATTTTCTTGTCATTTCCACACCAGTCTACTGACAATCCCTTTTCATTCTGTTTTGTTCTACCTAAATTCATATTTACCCCAGTCATAGTGGAGAATGACAATTTGAATAGCTAGTTTATAAAAACTTCAGGAAGACACTGTGCTGATTTTTTTTTAACTCCTACCCTGACTTTTCCATAAGATTTATGAATGTGAAGTTTAAAGCTGCTCTCCAGCTCTCCCTGGTAGTAACTGCATCCCCTACTACTGACACTATCTCAACATCAGTACAGAATATACGAGGCTGCCAGCTCTTTCTTCTCTTGTGTCTTTGATCACTGCTCCTCTAAATAATATACGAGATTTTCAGTATTGGGCTTTAGTGTCAATTTATCACAAAGGAAACACTGTTGCTTGTTATTGGTTCAAGCTGCATTCCTATGGAGGCCTATTTTTATATCAAAATTATTACCAACCTGGTAAATGATGAGGCTTTAGTGTATTCAAATGATGTCACATCACTGGGAAAAATTCACCTGAAGAATACCTTTAGGTATGAAGCCTTTGAAAGTTCTCTAGACTAAGCAATCTCCAATTTCCTACTTCCCAATTGAATGAGAAAAGATTCTTTTAATTTGAGCTTTAAAGTTTCTATTCAGTTCCCTGGGCAAAAGGTAGAGAGGAAAGAAAAATAGAGGCTTTCAGGGAGATCTGTATCTTTTTTGCATAAGATGAACCAACCAATGGCATTAAACTGTGGCAGCTTTACAAGCTAGCTGATTCAAGACATTTCAACTTAACCTCAGATGACACCAAACTCCATGAGTTCCCTGAAACTTTTAAGTAACAATGATTAACATGAAAATGAAACTGACAAAATAATGGAGCCCTCTGTATGTTAATGATACTAGATAATAATCCTTTTCTACCTAGCAGACACAGAGGAGTAAACCACTATTAGGGTTTTGTATTTTTATTATTCTCTCCCTCCCTCTCTCTTTCTCTCTTTCTTTCCTAACATTAAATATTAAAGATTTCCTGGCCGGGCGCGGTGGCTCAAGCCTGTAATCCCAGCACTTTGGGAGGCCGAGACGGGCGGATCACGAGGTCAGGAGATCGAGACCATCCTGGCTAACACGGTGAAACCCCGTCTCTACTAAAAAAAATACAAAAAATTAGCCTGGCGAGATGGCGGGCGCCTGTAGTCCCAGCTACTCGGGAGGCTGAGGCAGGAGAATGGCGTGAACCCGGGAGGCGGAGCTTGCAATGAGCTGAGATCCGGCCACTGCACTCCAGCCTGGGCGACAGAGCGAGACTCCGTCTCAATAAAAAAAAAAAAAAAAAAAAAAAAAAAAAAAAATTCCTAAGGATTCTCCTCCCAGAAGAGATGAAAAAAAAAAATCAGCATACAGA
The DNA here is from genome assembly GCF_007565055.1 of Rhinopithecus roxellana. Lineage (NCBI taxonomy): Eukaryota > Metazoa > Chordata > Mammalia > Primates > Cercopithecidae > Rhinopithecus > Rhinopithecus roxellana. Next base: position 57,743,325 of record NC_044553.1, on the reverse strand, counting down.
TTTGAAGATATATTGTTATCATGGGGTTTTGCAAAGCAGTATTCAATCCTCACATACACACAAAAAATAATTGCTCTGTTCGTTGTACCACTGAAGAAAATAGACTCCTCATTCAGTCTAAGCTCCATCTGGTCTAAATAACATCTCAGCTGGTGTTGCTTTCTGTCTAATGAGGAAGAACCTCAATATATAGATGGGTTTTCCCATATTTTTGCAAGCTAATTAAAGGCTGAAATTTTTCTAAAATGCAATGAATGGAAAAACTAAAGAGGTTAACTCACCAATCTTGTTTTTTTTTTTTTTTTTTTTTAATATTTCTAAATTGCTTGAAACTATTTAAAAGGCTTTAAAACTTTGAATTTATAAAATGCTTAAAAACCTTCTAATTGGTTATAATCCAGCTACCATTTAGTAATAATCACATTTTCTATAAAACCTATTTTAGACCTGGGAAGTCAGCAAATACATTATTTAAACTATCTAATGGTATACTGTTAGTGATGGGTCAATGTCTATTAAACCATTATTTTTCATTCACCACAAAGTTTGAAAGCTGTGCATTTGAAATAATCTTCTCAGCAAAGAAGAATGAAAAAAAAATGCTTGTATTTAAAAAAGAGCTTTGCTGTTGGGTAGAGTTTAAAACATGGTTTGAATTTGATTGGTGACCTCAAGAAACAGAGCAAAATCTAGTATTGACTTCTAATCAGTAAATAATTCACACTTCAGACACCTTCCTAGCTGATCCCTGGTGGACTGGACGTCTTTGAAAAAAGATTCCTAAGGGCTCATTAGAGCTTTATCTTTCTGAAAGTGAAATCATTTCCCAGATATGAGAGAAGGCACGGAAGAGCACTGCGGGAATATGTGGTTGGCAAGTGAGTTGCCCAGTTAAATACTTTAAATGGAGTTGAAGAGTATATGGAAAAAGGTATTGCACCCATAGATTAATTTAAAATAGTAGATTAAATGGAGGACAACATATGTGACATCGAGTGTGCTAGCATAATACAGGTTTTTTTGTCCTATATATACTCAGGTGACAATATCACAGAATCTTATATGAAAAATAGATTTCCTATTGTCATTGAATATATACCAACACATAGACTAGGTAGCGAAGTTAACTTGAAATTTTGAACAAGAAAGTAAATTTTATATCCTCTGAGACTTGATGACATGACATTAATGTTTATAACGAGATAATGGAAATGTATCACTTCTTCTAAAGATACAGTTTTGGTAGAAGAAGACCATTAAGAGTAGTAGAATCTGGCCGGGCGCGGTGGCTCAAGCCTGTAATCCCAGCACTTTGGGAGGCCGAGATGGGCGGATCACGAGGTCAGGAGATCGAGACCATCCTGGCGAACATGGTGAAACCCCGTCTCTACTAAAAAATACAAAAAACTAGCCAGGCGAGGTGGCGGGCGCCTGTAGTCCCAGCTACTCGGGAGGCTGAGGCAGGAGAATGGCATAAACTCGGGGGGTGGAGCTTGCAGTGAGCTGAGATCTGGCCACTGCACTCCAGCCTGGGCAACAGAGTGAGACTCTGTCTCAAAAAAAAAAAAAAAAAAAAAAGAGTAGCAGAATCTGAAGCATCTGCAGCCATGACCATGTGAGAAACAGGCCATATGGTCAATAGAACCTTAGAAAATTGTATTGGCCTAGTGATAATTTCCATGCCCCTGGGTTAGGTGATCTCCTAGACAAAAGCTGACAGAGTAACCTCCAAATATTTTATTACTACCTATAGGACTATAAACTCCTAAGCCTCTTCCCTGTATAACCTCTTCCCAATGCTACCCTTTTAACATCTATAGGTAGTGAAAACGTGTTTCTCTGAAAAGTCACCTTTAATATTCTCAATAGTACGTGGCAAGACTCTTATTCCCTATTCCAAGTCTCAGAAATTCTAAATATAGTTCATAGCATAAAAGATTCCTCTTACCTTCTCTCCTATAGCTTTGTTTATTAAATGTGTTTTAGGAGAAAGTGGAGAGAAGAGTGGGAAGGGGATTTGACTATCTCTGTTTGAAAAGACACATTCTAATTCAACAAAATAGATGGGAAAAAAGAACAGTTAAATTGAATATAGTAGTATCTATGTTGTCTAAATAATAAAGGAGATAATCAAATTAAGTATTTGGCACAGATTTGCTGTAGTTGACACTTAAATGATCCCTCCTACCTCCACATTCTCTTTCCAAATACCAGTTCCAACATTTGAACAGAGGCAAGAAATTTCAACTCTACTGGAAAAACAAATACAAAATTTGTAAAATTCTTTGCCTTTTTACAAAGTTACAGTCTCATAGAAGACAAAAAGGCAAAAAGTTAAAATTATGCAGTATATTATTTTGTTTAGTGAAGAAAATAAAACTGGATTTAATTCAAAGGTACAGAAATTTGAGTAGGAATAATAATATTAATCAGGACTTTGTGATAATGAGCAAAGATAACACTAGATGTGGTTGGACTTAAACACAGTGTAATAGAGTGGAACTATATGACTGGAGTTGGAAAGACCTGCAGTATTTACTTAATTGCTTTAAATTGTAGTTTCCTCATCAATAAAATAAGAATGTCAGCTTTCAAAGTCACTGTAAGGATTAAATCAGATACTGTTTGTAAAAGCTAGGTAGCATATAGTAAATACCAACAACTCAAGTCTACTTTCCCTGGATGTTAGGAGCATACCTTTCAAACAGGTTAAAGAAAATAGTAGTATGGCACCATGATATGAGACATTGAGGGAGAATGTGGCTTGTAGAAGATATTCTAGAAAATGGCATTAGGACTATACAACTGTGAATGAACCATGCTAAATAAAAATGTATCCAAAAAAATTCTTCAGTTGCTCAGAGGACTATCTCATTAACTTAAATTTTGAAAGCACATGTGTATAATTTGGAAGACAGACACAAAACCAAAAGCCTACACCAAAAGCCTCCAGTTTACCTGGAAATTATTGTTTTAATGAACACTCAAAATGATCTAACACTTCTGGGGGGCAAGCATTAAAAGAAATGAAAGCAAGACTTTACATCTACTCTCAGCAGGATGACTGATACAGAAGAGAGAGATGTGTCTGACGCTTAGAGGAAACCGTAGCAGGACATTAGGTGTCTGAGAAGATGCAAACCGATAATTACCTTCAGGAGCGTGAATGGCCATCACAGTGGAAATGGAAGAGTAGGATAAAGAAAAATTATACCTTAGGATAACAGAGGAGAAAATTTGAGAGCAACATTCTATTTTAACTTACTCTTCAGGAGAGATTTATCTCTACCAGGCATGCAGAGATGTGCTGGTAATAAAATGAAGAACAAAGAGGTGGCTGCTGTTTTCACAGAGCTTATAATACAGTGAGGAGATAGTAAATAAATAATCACATAGATAAATATATAGAGATTCGTATCTGAAAATTGCTAGGTGAGAAGTATTTCAAAATTCACATTTTTTTAGATTTCAGAGGTAATATACGAATATACTGTGTATTAAAAAACTACAAATACAAAAAAAGTGCCTGAGGCAGCACCCATAATCAAACACTTTAAAATGCATTTTATTGAAACACATTCAATAAAATATATGAATAATCATACAAACTCAGATAAAAATAAAAATATTACAGCTTATATATATATAAATATATGTCATGATACATAAGGTAGAGGTAGAGATAAGCATACTGCTTTCTATTTTCTTAAAGTTCCAAACATATACAAATTCAAACTAACTTTACTTGTACTACACATTCCATAACTGTTTACAGCATCTCTTTGCCTGAGGCTCTTAAAAAAAGGTCATATCCGATCATTAAAAAGTGAAAAATTCATGGATGCTGGTGAAATTGTGGAGAAAAAGGAATGCTTTTACACTGTTGGTAGGAGTTCAAAGTAGTTCAGCCATTGCGGAAGACAGTGTGGCATCAATTCCTCAGAGACATAGAGACAGAAATACCATTTGACTCAGCAATCCCATCACTGGGTATATACCCAAAGGAGTATAAATCATTCTATTATAAAGACACATGCATGTGTATGTTCATTGCAGCACTATTTACAATAGCAAAGACACGGAATCAAAATAAATGCCTATTAATGATAGATTGGATATACACAATGTATACATGGTAAATATATACCATGGAATACTAAGCATGCATTAAAATAAAACACAATGAGATCTTGTCCTTTGCAGGACATGGATGGAGCTAGAGGCCATCATCCTTAGCAAAATAATACAGGAACAGAAAACCAAATACCATATGTTCTCACTTATAAGTGGGAGCTAAATTATGAGAACACACATAGTGGGGAACAATACACACTGGGGCCTAGTGGAGAGTGGAGGGTAGGCGGAGGTAGAGGATCAGGAAAAATAATGGGTATTAGGCTTAATACCTGGGTGATGAAATAACCTGTACAACAAAATCCCATGACACTAGTTTACCGATGTAACAAACCTACACATGTACCTCTGAACTTAAAAGTTTACAAAAGGCCATATTAATGTTATCAGTGTCATTAGTATCAGGTTGGAGTGGGACAGAGTAAAACTCTATCATCACAAAGCAAAATGTCTCATTGGGGAAAACTAAATGCCAAAACACTTATTTATACAAGAATTTCAAGAGAGGGATTTGTGTCCAGAGCAATAACATTTTACAGATTTTTCCAGTCTAGTTTTCTTGCAATGAGCTCATGCTGCTAGAAAATAGGTTTTGTGTGCATAATAATGCCCGGGTAAATTAAACACCTCTTTGAAATATCTCAGATGCTTGCTTTCTCAATCCCTGACATCTTCATTTGGTGTGTGCCCACAGGGTTACATTGCAAGTATTAGATCCCTTACACCCTGTTCTGTTGGTGTTTTCTCATGGGCCATGTTTAAGGTTTTTGCAGGAACACAGTACCAGTGCATCAGAATTACACATTTATTCACAGCTCAGGATTTTTTTAAAGATATTTTCCTGCCAAATGCATCAGTGTGGTTTTCAGCTGCATTATGATCTACATAAACCCTTTTCAAATAGATTTTCTGAAATTTTACACCATGACATTCTTTAAATTTTGTGTAGATAACTTTCTAAATATTCCACCACCTTCAATTTTCTGTTCTTCTTGGTGTATTCTAGCTTTTCCATGGTCAACAAACCAGTCAGTACTTATATTCTCTTCCTAACGTCAAACTCACTTGATTAGTAAGTGGTTAAGATATTTAGGGTTCATCATATGCAATGTTTTTCCATTTTTCATGGTCTTTGCATCATGGTCACTGAAAAAACCTCCAACAATCTGTCTCTTTCTCTTCTTAATGTCTTACGTCATGGTGATTCCAATACTCTACTCTTTAGTAGCGTGCCTCATAGACATGCAACATTAAAGTATCTTACACTAACTCCACTTTCTGTGCTGTTGGTATTAATAGATACTTCCTTTTCTTCTTCTCACTGTTAACCATAAACAGATTTTACCTCTCTGTCATTTCTTAACACTATTACATCTAAAGCCACAAAATAGTCATGTTTAGCAGAGGTATGAAGGATGTGGTAGTGTACTGAGATACAACTGTCTTACATAAGTTCATGTTAAAATATATATATCTGTATATATATATACATATATACACACACGCACATGTGATATATATGTGTGTATACATATATATGAGAGACACTAAGAAAGAAATTGAATGATACAGAGCCCTTTAGGTTTTGCGATTCTGTGGGATCATTTCAACAAACTGTTCAAATGTGTAGTACCAAATAAGTTATATCTTACAGGCTGAAATAATTTTCAGATGCAACCTGAGTCACTGTTTAGAGAACTTGAAAAATTGTAGATATTTAAAGATGATCATTAAAACCAGCAATGCACAAAGTCTCAATTTCTCAAATAAAGCAAAATATGTTATGATAAAATTACCGAATAAATGAATTTTGAGTGTCTACAATTGGCCATACTATCAATCTTTTGAGGACCAAGTCCATAGATAAATGATGCTAGAGCGAAAGTTGATTTTCCCGTTAGGTTTGCTTTGGACTCATGCCCCAAAATGAATCTTCTCTTCACTTCTATCTATGCAGCAGCTGACCAAAAACTTCCATCTCTCCTATGCCTATTCTTGTATTATTGTCATTTTCTGGATGTTGACACTCCATTCCCCTCCATCTCCAACCCCCTTCAAACCACGTTTTCATTTTAGAGTCCAGGCTATTCCTTCCTTCACCATTTCTCTGTTTCAGGCTGAATGACCAGTTTTGCCTCAGGACTCTTCCTATATGATTTGTCCCCTGTAAGCAGATCCAAGAGTTGAAGTTCACTGTGCTCTGACCCCACCTCTCAACCTGGACTGCAGCTTCCAGTGAGTATCACATGAGAGAAGAAATGCACCTGCTGTCAGCATAAGTGCATTCACATGGTCATATCAAATTAACTTTCTCTTTCCTTTCTCTTTTTTTTTCCTTTGGTATTGCCATGGCATTATAAGTTGGTTGATCAAAGAATTGTGATCAGAAAGTAATGAAGAAACTGTTTCATGGTAAAATACTAAAATATGTACTAAATAATTATTTCCTTTTTGAGTTTTCACATGCTCCCACAGATTCTTAACAACTGGAACCCTAAATATGGTGCTACCCATTTTATATCAATAACTTAACCAATAACCTAAAAACAACATTTATAAAGTTGTAAATGACACTAAATTATAAGACATGACAAAATAAAGACTAGGTCACAGTTAAAAATAACATTTCATGGGAATAAATATAAGTGTTATTTGATTCCAAAAATATTTCTAAACTCTTTAATTTGAAAAGATAATAAAGCCCACAGCCCCATCAAATGAGCTAATAACACATCAGTCAGAAATTTTTCTATTTTTTAAGCCATCAGGGACAGGTAGCTCACTGTTGTCCAAAACTGCCCATGGCATTTCTGGAAAAAAAAAAAAATGATAGCAAAACAATTCTTTGTAATATCGGGTTCAATTTTGTCTTATTTTGCCTTATTTTAACATAAATTACTTTCCATTCTACCTTCTGACTGCGGCCATTCAGGTATTTGAAGAGTTCACAAAACAGAAAATTGTCATATCATTCTTCTTTATGTTATCTTTCCAGTTCCTTTCACAGTTCCTCATAAGACATTTCCTGTAATTCCATGACTATTCTTATCTTCCACCCCCTAAAATACTCCAGTGTATCAATATGTCTCAAAGATCAGGATGCAGAAATTAGCACATACTGTAGGGGAGAAATTATAAGCATACAATATAATGATTATCTCTCTTTTCCTGAACATTTTCTGTATTATTATAATCTTATGATACATAAAGACAAGATAGGAAAGCCACAGTCAGGCAATAGAAATGTGAAAAGTCTGAAGTTGTTGACTTCAAGATTACTATGGGAAAATTCTGCAATACAACTGATCAGCCACTTAAGCAAATTCAAATGACACTAGTAGAGGTGTAATATCTAAACGTTAGAAATCAATAACCCTGTTATATGCTGCATTGATGAAATCATATCTGGAATATGGTTTGATTCTTGAAAAATATTTATTGTTGAAATCTTGAAAACCCAGTGTGCAACTAAAGAACAGTACCCAGAAAGATAAGAATGATCTCAGAACCACGTAACCTAAAAACCTGCTGGAGTAATAGTGCATCTCAGGCCAGGAGAAGAAGAACTTACTAGGATGACTGCTGTCAAAACTCTGAAGCATGACACCTGAAAGAGTGTTGCTAATTGTGGTTGTTTCATAAGACAGAACCAGAAAAATGAGCAAAGGCTACAGAGAGGCAGGAATAACTACTTTGTGATACAGTAAATTCACCGTCACTGCAAGTATTCTGGTAGAGGTAGATTTCTATTTAGCAAGATTAATGTACTACAGATTCTAGCATTAGGTGCCTATTTGAGCAAATCTGTAATTTTCTTTCAAAAGTGAAGCTACCATGATTACTAATATTAAAATTCTCCATCAGTTCTAGAGAAAATAGGTATACTAACAGTAAGATAATATAGAGGGAGAAAAAAAAAAGCTATGCATTTATCATGCCACATTACCACAAATCATGAAAAAAGGAAGGTGCCCTGGGTTTATCTGTGTCATTGGCCCATCTTTTTCCCCAGCCCACTTTGATGCTTCCCTCTGGCAGATCATTTTCTACCAACCACTTCTTAGCCTTTGGACCACGCTGTCCTGCACTTTCTGGTATTTTATGCTCCGAGAAGCTACAACTGTGAGAAGCAACAGGGAGGAGTCATTTAATTCCCTTAATTGTCTTATCATTCTAACCTCTGGAGGCCCTGTTGATAGTGTTTTTCTATATTCACTTATATTCACTTTTAATTATTTGATAAAATATTATTCGTCATTTAAATCACCAAGAAAAAATATGTTAATATACATTTGTGCATTCATTTAATCAAGCATATACAAACATTTCTTTCGAATGGCACTGTGAAATCATCTCAAAGCAGGCAAAATGTAGGATTTTTCATTTCTCTGTTCTGATTTTGCAAGTTAGAAATTAATAAAAATGGAAGTTAAATATGAAATAACAGAAAGAGTCTAAGCAGACTATGAATTGAGTAGGCTGGTCAAAAATAAAAGTCATGAGAAACACTCATACACATAACAGACACTGTGATTTACAATACTTTTTAAATGTTAGTAGTTAAAGAAGCATCATAGCCAATACTTGATGTAACTATCTTTTTACATATAAATAGTTTACCTTTAGGTAAATAAGTATTGTAGATACTTCTTTCTTCTTTCCACAAAACAACCAACCAAAACTGTAGTGCCAACTAGTTGGTAGATTTAACATTAGATAATTATTTAAGAATTTCCATAGTGTAAAAGATTGAAATCATAAGTGGCCTTTCTCTCTCTTGTCATTTTAATCATATCTTAGTACAAAATTAATACGGAGACTATAAAGATACAACCCCTATAGAAATCCATATGGAGATAAGTGCTTATGGATGCAGAACTTTGTTTACTTAACCATTAAGCTCCTGAAAGCATTGTGTTGGTGAGAAATATTGGAGAGCCACAATGTATGAGAAAAGCAAAGAACGCACGTATCAACTTTTTTTTTCCTTTTTTTTATTATTATGCTTTAAGTTCTAGGGTACATGTGCGTAACATGCAGGTTTGTTACATATGTATACTTGTACCATGTTGGTGTGCTGCAACCATCAACTCGTCAGCACCCATCAACTCGTCATTTACATCAGGTATAACTCCCAATGCAATCCCTCCCCCCTCCTCCCTCCCCATGATAGGCCCCGGAGTGTGATGTTCCCCTTCCCGAGTCCAGGTGATCTCATTGTTTAGTTCCCACCTATGAGTGAGAACACGTGGTGTTTGGTTTTCTGTTCTTGCGATAGTTTGCTGAGAATGATGGTTTCCAACTGCATCCATGTCCCTACAAAGGACATAAACTCATCCTTTTTTATGGCTGCATAGTATTCCATGGTGTATCTGTGCCACATTTTCTTAATCCAGTCTGTCACTGATGGATATTTGGGTTGATTCCAAGTCTTTGCTATTGTGAATAGTGCCACAATAAACATACGTGTGCATGTGTCTTTATAGCAGCATGATTTGTAATCCTTTGGGTATATACCCAGTAATGGGATGGCTGGGTCATATGGTACTTCTAGTTCTAGATCCTTGAGGAATCGCCATACTGTTTTCTATAATGGTTGAACGAGTTTACAATCCCACCAACAGTGTAAAAGTGTTCCTATTTCTCCACATCCTCTCCAACAACTGTTGTTTCCTGACTTTTTAATGATTGCCATTCTAAGTAGTGTGAGATGGTATCTCATTGTGGTTTTGATTCGCATTTCTCTGATGGCCAGTGATGACAAGCATTTTTTCATGTGTCTGTTGGCTGTATGCATGTCATCTTTTGAGAAATGTCTGTTCATATCCTTTGCCCACTTTTTGATGGAGTTGTTTGTTTTTTTCTTGTAAATTTGTTTGAGTTCTTTGTAGGTTCTGGATACTGGTCCTTTGTCAGATGAGTAGATTGCAAAAATTTTCTCCCATTCTGTAGGTTGCCTGTTCACTCTGATGGTAGTTTCTTTTGCTGTGCAGAAGCTCTTTAGTTTAATTAGATCCCATTTGTCAAATTTGGCTTTTTTTCAGGTATCAACTTCACACTCTGATGGCTTTACTTCTCTAATTTAAGCCAACAACAAAGGAAAGTGCCATTGTCCTGCTACATTCCTTTAAAGTAACAGGTGCTTTCTAGATAAACAGTATTGATCTTTCAAGAATTAAATAATGACAACACCATCGGATGGTGAATAAGACAGTAGAATGTGTAGCTGGGGTAGCAATGACTTGACTATTGTGAAATCTATGTGCTAATATTTCTTTTTCTAAAATTATGCATCAATAGTTCACACAGCAAGTAAATTTGAATAAGTTATATTGGAATGCTAACTCACCAAACTAATTCTGTGCAACGGCATAGATTGCATGCTTTTGATATATTTGATAAAACTGTAGAGCTAACTGATCATGTAGTTCTACTAAGTAGAATTATTTCTAGAACAAACACGACAAAGAGAAATAAGTATGTGTTTGACAAAAGACCTGGAACAAATTTGAAGATTGAGATGCATCAAAGTGAAACTCATCATTTTGGTGACAGATATGGCTGTGCATGCACTACTTAAACATCTTAAATTACCAGAGATTTGTTATGCACAGGTTGCTTTTATTAGTTTAGAGTAGAGTCATCCTGGATATGTGTAGCAAAAATGTAGATAATTTTAATACCAATGATAAATAATTGTAAAGATTTATACTTGAACATTATTTTTATTATTATAAGAAAACAAGAAAAGCTAATGAAGATCTACTAATACTCTGCTCACAATTAGTCAGATAGAAGCCTGAAGTCTTATTCTCTACACATCTCCATGACAAGATTATGTTGGACTAAATTACGTTGTAAATACCTTAAAATAGCATAGAATGTTCAGAACATTAGTTTCCTCTACTGTACTTTCCACTTTACCTCTGTCCCTTCTCTTGTCTTCTCCAAGTCCTGAATGCTACTGATGTGAGGCGGAATCTGTTCTTAAATTATTTCAAATCCAGAAGTATATATCTGTTCATTGAAGCTCGTTACAGTATTCTCAGAGCACTTCATTGCCTTTTAGTTCCCTTCTGAAATCATTACCAAATAGTCTTTCTATTTCCAGACTCTTCAGCTTCAATTTTACTTCTGCTAATTTCATCCCAAGACAAAACCAGACCCTGATCTAGTGGTTATAACACAAGGTGTAGCAGGAGCTCATTTGACGTCTCTCTTCCCTGAGTTGGGACTGATTCAATGCATGGCCTTGGGCAAGTTACTTAGCCTCCATTGCCCCCATATGAACCTGAGTCTTAATAACACCTACTACACCAGGGGTTGTGAGAATTCATTAATAAACTATCATTATCAGTCTTCATTATGCACCTGTGTGTAACCTCAAACAATCCCTCTTGTTCTAATTGAGCGGTATAGTGTATGTTTTTTCCTGGGGTTTTATTTTTTATGTGCTGGAGGAGACTATTGTGTGTTCTCTCCACTCCTGTTCAAGACAACTATTAGAACCAGACCACTTTATCTGGGTAATTTGGCTTAGTGGAATTTTTTAAGCCATACAGCAACTAAGATGTTGACACTAAGAAATTAAAATGATGATTATTAGGCTAGGTTCCCATCCATTGCAAAGTGACAGGCTCATTTTTCTCTCTTCAAACCTGCCAGCTAGCTGGCCCCTTTGCTTCTCAAAGCAGCAAAGTTTTAAAGAACCGAGGAACATTACCCAAGCCACAATGCAATAACTCTAATAAACTGCACCTGTGGATGACTCTCTGGTTTATTTATATACTGTATCACAGGTCATTAACAGAAAATAACCCACTGAGATACAACATTCTTGTTTACAGTGAGGTTCTGGTGGTGACAGCAGGAATATAAAATACAAAATCAACAGGGAACACTGAACTAATAAAAAGACAAGGGTCTATAAAGCATAGAAAAAAACAAAGCCAACTGTGCAGGCAAAAATAAAATAAAATAAACTTCCATCATAAAACAATCAAAAGCTATGGTATATTATAGAGACTGGGGAACCCAAAGACCCACTGAGCTAGGATATTTATGGGTGTCAGATTGAAAGTCAGGAAATCTGTGTGCTGTCTGAAGTGAAAGCTTGATTAGTTAGATATATCCTTAGAAAAAGAGATTTGTTTCCCCTTCTTCTGATGGTCCTTACCAACCTTTCCAGCCAATAAGCTTTCAGATATCCGTATTACTTTGATATGAAATTAGCCTTTCCAAATAGTCATGTATATTAACTTTAGAAAATGTTTGCTCAGAAATTCTAAGCCACAAAATAAAATTTTGGCCACTCTATTACTATGATATCATTTCCCTGTCTTCATTGCCAAGAACAATGGCACCTCTCTTTACAAGCAGCTGATCACTAGTAGGTAGCATAATTTTAAGTGTCATTGATTTTGCTGAGATTTGACTTAATAGAACATCTCTATTCCTGAATCACAGTATTTGAAATACTATACTTTAATAATATATATTAACATTACATCTCTCTGCTACTCATCTTTTAAAAACCAACACTTTTAAGATAATTAGACAAAATTTGCAATAAATGCTATTAAAATAAGTATTTAGATGAATCTGGAAGAGGATGGAAGGAGGCAGGTAGGCAGGTGAGTTGGACTCAGATAAGGAAGCGTTTACTTCTCAGTATTTCCTAGGACCAGTTTTAACCATATCTTTTCTTTCTTTTTTTTTTTTTTTTTTTTTTTTGAGACGGAGCCTCGCTCTGTTGCCCAGGCTGGAGTGCAGTGGTGTGATCTCGGCTCACTGCAAGCTCTGCCTCCCGGGTTTACACCATTCTCCTGCCTCAGCCTCCGGAGTAGCTGGGATTACAGGCGCCCTCCACCTCGCCCGGCTGGTTTTTTGTATTTTTTTTTAGGAGAGACGGGGTTTCACCGTGTTAGCCAGGATGGGCTCGATCTCCTGACCTCGTGATCCGCCCGTCTCGGCCTCCCAAAGTGCTGGGATTACAGGCTTGAGCCACCGCGCCCGGCTACCATATCCTTTCAATGTGGATACAGTAGCTTAGTCTTATTGTCTCTAGCCTTTTACATTTTTGCCATGTCTTATTCTATTTTGTGCTGCTGTAACAGAATACCTTAGTCTGGGTAATTTATAAAGAACAGAAATGTATTTCTTACAGTTCTGGAGGCTTGGAAGTCCAAGATCAATCAGCCCACATATGGTGATAGCCTTCATGCTGTGTCATCCCATTGCAGAAAGCAGAAGGGCAAGAGAGTGTGAACAAGAGAGAAAAAGAGATTGAACTCACTGTCTCAACCACTTTTTCAATAGTTAGTAATCCGTTAATGAATGTAGCGCTCTCATGACCTAAACACCTCCCATTAGGCCCCACCTCCCAACATTTTTGTTGAGGATTAAGTTTCCAACACATGTTTTTTGGGGAATACATTAAAACCATAGTATGTCTCTTCAACACAAGCTTCTAGTTATTTAACAAATTCTCATTTTCTACTACATGCAAAACAAAGTAAAAAAAAAAAAAATAACAAAAATAACAAAATAGGCCTTGTCTTCCAGCAACTTGTCATTTATTTAGAAGCTGCCTCCATGAAGTCAGGGACCTTTTTTTGTTCACTGCTGTACCTCCGGCATTCAGAATAATACCAGGCCTATGCTATATGGTCAATAAATGTGTTAAATGAAGCAATAAGTCAATGAATGAATAAAATAGATATGCAAAATGGCATTGGGATTATAGAAGTCTAAGCACAGAGAGACTGTATGAAAACAGAGCCTGCTACCATGTCTGTCATACAGAATTAATTAATAGTGTTTTTTTTTTTTAAATGGAAGCTAATGTGATTGAAGAAATATTTGTGTATGAAGTAGCAACGTTTCTGGATTAATAAAAGAAGTTCGGCTTAGGGTGGATAGAGATTAGCAAGGGAAAGCAATCCCAGTAAAGAAGTATATGATCTGAGGAACCAAGAAGTTAAAATTTTACTCTATGCATCTATGCGGGTAAGTTTTGCTAACACCTATAAAATGGTCACTGATCAGCCTATCTCCAGTATTAGAAGCTTTTTATAAAATGCATTTTTAAGAAGATACAGAATCTTTAGCTAATAAAAGCCATAAATAGTAAAAATAGGACATTCCTTATAAATGTATTAATTATTCACATGTGCCTATGGATCTTAATTAAGCAAGGTTGGCCTCAGCTTTGTAAGATTAGAAAGGGTAGTTCAGGCTGACTTGTGATTATCTTTTCTTCTTAGTTTTGAAAGTAATAAAGTAAAATAGTGTCGATTTAACACAAAAAAGGAGCTAGAAAACCAACGTCAGCGCACCAGGGTGCAGGCCCCATGAGGCAGTTCACTAGTAGAAATCCCAGTAGCAATCACAATGGATGGGAGAAACATAATTTTTACTATCCCCCTCTGTCTTAGTCTGTTTGTGGTGTTACATCGAAATATCTGAGACTGGTTAGTTTATAAAGAACAGAAACTTACTTTCTCACAGTTCTGCAGGCTGAGAAGTTCATGATTAAGGCACCAGCAGGATTGATTATTTGGTGAGGGATGTTCTCTGCTTGCTTCCGAAATGGCACATTGTCGCTGTATCTTCTAGAAGGAAGAGGGGAGGAACGCTACGTCTATCACAAAGCAGAAAGCGGAAGGGCAAGAGAGCTGAACACTGCATGAAGTCTCTTTTATAAGGTACTTAATCCTCCCCCAGGAGGAAGGAGCCCAATCAACTCTTAAAGACACCACCTGTAAATACCATCACATTGGCAACACCTGAGTTTTGGAGGCGGCACATTCAAACCATAGCCCCTTCTGAGTTCTCAGCTGGGACCCCAGTAATAAAGACAGGCTATCAAGAGAAAAACAAAAGGAAGTTTATTAATATATGTATCTCATAAATACATGTTACTCAGGTAAAGGGTAACTCTCAAAGAGATGACTTAGAACTCCAGCTTATCTATCCTCTTCAACAACAAACTTAAACGTTTTAGAGTAGTAAAAGGACCCAGGAAAAAGACATAGAGCTCTAGGGGCAGCAAATTGTGGGAAGCCAAATGTATGAAAACCTCATCGTAGAAGGCTAGGTAGTAAAGTTATTTATGCAGATTCCTCTGGTGCCATCTCCAGGCTGATAAGGGTCTAAAGTCATCGCTGTACCCCCGATGCAATATGTTGAGAAGGGGAGTTTGCCTCTGCAGTATTAATTCCTAAAATCCATAACCTCAGGGTAATCATGAGAAAACATCAGCAAACCAAAATTGTAGGCTATTTTACAATAACTGAGCAGTATTTTTTAAAGTTTCAGGGTCATGAAAGACAAAGAAGGTCAGAGAAACGGTCACAGATTGACGGAGACTGACGAGACATAACAGCAAAATGCAGTGTAGGAACGTGGATGGAGTCTGGGAAAAGGAAAGGGGCATCAGTGGAAAGACTGAGGAAATCCTAATAAAGTCTAATTTAGTTAATGTTGTTACTTTTGATAAATGTACCATGACTCTGTAAGATGTTAACTTTAGGGAAACGTGGGTGAAGGGTATATAGAAATTAACTCTGTGAACTAATGTGCCAACACTTCTGTAAACCCAAAAATTGTTTCAAAGTTAGTTTTTTAAGCCGGGCACCGTGGCTCACGCCTATAATCCCAGCACTTTGGGAGGCCGAAGCTGGCGGATCACCTGAGGTCAGGAGTTTGAGAACAGCCTGACCAATGTGGTGAAACCCGGTCCCTATTAAAAATTAGCTGGGAATGGTGGTGCACGCCTGTAATCCCAGCCACTCAGGCGGCTGCGGCAGGATAATCACTCGGACCTGGGAGGCTGGGGTTGTAGTGAGCCAAGACAGCGCTTTGCACTCCAGCCTGAGCGACAAGAGTGAAACTCCATGCCAAAAAAAAAAAAAAAGTCTTTTAAGATAAAAAATAAAATAGCCTTCAATGATCAGCCTCTGTCCTTCCTGGTAGACAGGAAAAGGGACACCTTTGTAAATTAATGTCCTGCTTTAAGGCAAATTGAGGCGGAGGTAGGGGAGTGAGTGCAAAAAATTTTTCTTGTATCTTCTTCGTTCCAATTGCCTTCAGCTTAAAAATAATCCTTATGTCAAAGTGACATATTTTGGAGTGGCATATTTTCCTACCCTTCAACAGTAACTGGCAAATTGCAAGCATTCAATACATTTGAATAAATGAAAGAATAACCAGTTCAAACTGCTTTCTTTCACACAGGCAGAAATGGAAGCCCAGAGAGCTTATGTGGTTTGCTAAGAGCCACAGAGCTTGTTAGTGGCAATGTTAGTCCAACTCTTCTGATTTTTGGCCCAGTGTTAGTCTGCATTTCCCTGTTTATTCTAGTTTACAGTGACGCCATTAAAGGAACCGGACCCACTAGCAGCTGCTCTCTAAATATGTTCCTGATTTGAGTCTCTAGCCATGAGACATACATCTCTATTCTTGTTTCCAGTGAGAGATGAACTGGCATTCTTGTGCTTGTTTCTGAGGAGGAAATCATTTTGAGTTGAAACACAGCCAGACTGAGGAAGTCCTGCTGAGTCTGAAGGAAGTTCACTCATCCTTTGCAAATGCTCTGGAAGATAGAAAAAATAATTCTTGTCTTTGCAGTTTTAGCTAGCACATATCGGGCAACAATCCACTGGATTATTTCTTATGCACCTGTATGTAAATAATCTGAATAGAACTGATTAACATTTGAATTCTAAGTTACTGAGGTATCCAAGGGGAAATTGATTAGATTGACTTGATTTGGTGCCAATATGGTAAATGCCTTAATGTTTTAAACAAATTGAGGCAGTAATCTCCGATGATTTTGAAACATAACATTTTTTAAAAATTCTCACTTTGAAATCTGGAAGAAAGTACCTTATCTCAAACAGTTTGTTTTCCTTCCCCTTAGTATCAAATGAATGTTAACATTTATTTTCATAGTCAGGAGATACTAGCAATGGATCACCATTGTATTCCTCTAGTGGATTATTTTTAACCCGAATGGCTTTTTTGTTGTTGTTTGAAAACACCAAATGCCTGTGAGGCTCAATGTGCTTGGAAAATATGTAAATGATGGCTTTCCTCTGTCAATCTGGGAGTGACAATTCGGTAAACCCTTCATCCACATCATCTGCAGCATAATAGCATTTTAATTTAGAGTGAACCTTTTTGCTTAGCTCATATGTATCTTGTGCATTTTAAGATAAACTATGTACAGAGAAGTATAAAAGTCCCTAGAGATGCAACATCTCATTTTCAATTCTGTTGGCAGGAATACTAATTACATTATCACATATTCAGCAGCATTCAGCAAAGTTATTTATTCATTCATCCTTAAGACCTGGGATGCCTACCAGGTCAGTTTCAATAAGCAGTACCTTGAGAATCTCTATTGATGGTACATACAGATAATTAGGTGTAGAGCTGTTAGAAAAATCTCACCCCAAAAAGCTCAGCCTTGGAGATTTGCCTGCTCTTTCATTCTTTGAGCCAGAGAGAAAATCCAATCGTTGCTAGAAATGAGGAAACACTTATCATCCAAATCTCTCACCCCTACAGGTTCAGTTTCTTAATTGAAGTTTGGTTTTAATTCTTAGAATAGCAAGAGAACTTGTTGACAGTTCAATATTGTGAAAATATTCAGAGTTTACATGTGGAACAGTTTTGCTCTTCAGATGATTTTGAAAGTGAATGTGCCCTGATTAATGCTGCCTACCTTTACCTTTGAAATCTTTAATAATCATTGGTTAAAAATAATCATTTACACTATGCATCATCTTCCAGTAGTCTTGCTCTACTGAGATGTTAAAGGAAATAGAAGAATGTAAATATTCATATTGTATTATATATGTCAGATTTTCCTAGTAGTATTAACAGTGTTGAGAAAATGAGCACCTGACAATGACTAGACCTTGGAAGAATATAGTTCGATAACAAACAACCTGATCTGAGAAATTGCCCAATTTCACAAAGCAAATGATAGCTTTGCTATTATTCCAGGATTGTAGCAAAACTGTCTCCTGGTTTGTGTCACTCAAAATGTAGAGAAAAAGTAAATCACAGACCACAAAGCAAATTCTTGGTTGGGTCATTAGAGCTTGCTTTTGTCTCAGGTTTGGATTTTCTACCTTTTTTTCTCAAGGAATGTGTGAGTTACCTTAGATTAGCTGCAACATTTGGGCCAAATCCTATCCAATCCTGACCGCAGGCACCCCTTCCTTTAATATAGGAGAATTCTATCTCCCCTTCCTACCACATGAGCCCATGGAAATTCAGATGCAGGAAAGGAGTTTCGTTCTCAAGGTATTGCTACACACTCAATGTCAAAAAGCAACTGGAAACCCAGTAAGAAATCTGACTTTTGCACACCTTTAATGTCACTTTCCCCTAAGAATAGAAGATAAAAATTGTTAGGCAGGAAAAACACACTGAAATGTATTTTTCTGAAAATGGTAATGTTAGAAATCTATTCCTTGGGATTTAGAGTTCATAATAAAGATCCCAGAATGCCAAAGCTTTTTTGGTAACAGTACATGATGATGGAAAGACATTTTTCATTTTCTGAGTTCTCTTTTAAATGATGATTTTCTTTACTATAGACAATAGTGATTTTGGGGTCATATATTCAGCTTTTTAAATTAATATTGTAAGTTAAAAGGCCAGAGAATTTTACTTGGTCAAAGAATATATTCAACTTCTCTTTATAAATAGTTTAACTTGTTTAATGGCTTAATTTTCCGGCTTCCTCTGGCAATTGTATCTTGTGAATGTAACAGCAGATCAGCCAACACTGGCTATGAGATGAGTAAGCTGTATTCCCTCAAGCTGCAGAGGTCAGGAGGATATTCAATGTAAGTATACAATTCAGACTCCATCAGGAAGGTTTCCTTCTGGTAATAAAATGGAATGCAATCTCTTCCCAATCCTACAGTGGAGTCCAAACCATAGTAACAGATACAGAAAGCATGAAAGTTTCACCAGAGAAAGAAGAGGGCATAGGGTAATGCAAGCAGGCACACCATTTCTAGGATAGTAGAGAGGGACTAACTTTTAGAGTTTATTTAAAAGAAACAAAACTTTTGCTAGCAAAATAATCAGCAAGTCTTTGATATGTAAAGTCAACTTTCAACAGCTGCAAATGGATGTCAAAAATGTACAAATATCAATAATGGTTCTAAAAGGTAAAAGTGATGGCCAAGCACAGATTTGTATTGGAAAAGGAATGCTGTGGAAATGAGGAAAAGAAGATGAGTAAGACTTGGATATTGTAAAAACAGGAAGCAGCCAGACTGAACTCACATTGACATTGTTCTCTTGGAACAAACTAAAGCTTTTCTCCAATTCTTTGGTGAGAATTGGTATAAAAATAAAAGTATCTTTTGTAATCTGTTGTGTATGATTATGCTTGACAGTACAATGCTTACAACATTTTTCTCTGTAGTACAGATTAGGTCATTCCAATGAGTCATTTCACTGTTTGTATTAAATTCTACAGCTATCTGGACTGGTATGGTCCTGATTATTACAGTGAAGGTCTTGATGTTAGAATTTTTGCAAACAAGGAAACAGCTCACCATTCAGAGGGCCCTGCATTGTATGTTTCTACTTTTTTATGATACCAACCAAAAAAAACTCATGGGATCCACATGTGATTGACTCCTTGGTTTGTAACTCTCCTTGCAGGTGTCATGACACCTTGAAGTTTCATTTGAAGAGATCAGAACATTTTTCAGCAATAATTATTGTGGATTTATGCTTGTCTTTTCCATTATTTAATTAATTTTAACATATTTTCTAAACTCATTTGGGACAAAACCATTTAGTTTAACTATGATGTGTGTGTTTGTGTGTGTCAGTGTGGATGTGTGTGCAAGGGGGAAGGAGAAAGAGACAGAGAAATAGAAACACATTAATGTCAGACAAGCCCTGTAGGTATCAGTCCAGGTGAAATTGAAGTAAGAAGATACTACTCACATTTTGGATTTGTTACTTCACATTGGCAGAATATAAATCAAAAGAGGGGCTATGTCTGACATGACCTATGAACTAAGTATTTTTCAATGGCATCATAGTTCAGTATGTGGAGTGGAGCATCATTGGAGTAGAATAGTATCTTAGATAGAATTTAGGATCCAAAGCCAAAATTACCTTTGAAAATCTCATTCATCACCCACAGAGGATTAGTATTAAAATCTCTCTTAGTAAGTCCAACTCAGTTTTTCTTTCAGCATATCAATAGATGATTATCTCCTTGGCTGGTCATTGAATGAAATAATTTACACTCACTTTTAATAACTATACTGAATGGGAGCATGCATATATCTTCAATTATAAGAAGTACACTCATAACAGTGAGAATGTTGTATCAGAAAATTGCTTTGGAAGTGATGTTCTCATAGCACATTCATATAGGGGCATTCTTTCATCAAGTCAAATGCTAGGTGAGATACAGTTAGTTATAAAATTGATTATTATGTCTGTGTGTATGTATATGTGTATGTGTTTTGCCTTCAGCTGGGCAGGTAGAGTAAACACACTGTGTTATAAACGCAATGCCACCATAATGGATTCAGTTTGGTGACTTCATTGGGCACTTTTTTGTAGACTATTTTTCAATCTGTTTGTTTCTGAATCACACAGACATTGCCTAATGTTTATTCAAACTTATCAAGCTTAAGAATATTTTTTAACCTTCTTATAACAGCCCCCACTGTTCCACCTGCTGAGACTCAAACAAACACCAGTGTGTCTTAAGAATGTCTTTGCTGCTGCTGCAGTTAGATGCTTCCTCAGGGATCCTAGGAATAGCAACAGCCCAGGAAACTCCATCAGTGTTATAGCTATGTGCCTGAGCTTTGGTTAATCTTGTAGAACTTGTAGCTGAGGTAGAAGGAATGGGTGGTAACACACCCGAAACTTTAGTTTGGAATAGATCAGAACGTTATTTTCCCTGTCTTACAAGTAAAGCTCCTGGCATACTGCACCCTTTCAAACATTCCTACTCTTGTTCAAAATAAGATCATGATAGCTCTATCTTCATGTAGAGAATACTTTGTCTCTGTTTAACAGGTTCCCACTTTAAAAAATAAAAAGGCCCACAAGGCTTGAATCCACTTGAATTGTCTAAAACAATTATAGTGTCTTTTATCTGAGCAAAAATGTTTGTGTCCATTGAATGTTATCATTAGTGGCCTTGATGATAATGAGTCTAAGCTAGAGCTTCTGAATAGGAAAGGGTTCATTTGCTAAACAGGCCCTTGTGGGTCAGGGGAAAATTGTCTCTTCATAACTGATGACTGATATAATTCAGCAAGCCTGAGTTTAATATGAATGTGTTGGCCTCTTTGTGATATAATCTGATAGTGTGTACTGCAGGACTTCCGACAGTTACAGTAAGAGATGTCACTCATTTATATTAAAAATAAAAATGGTAAGTTTTCATTTTTACTTTTCTTGGATGATTGTAAAACTAACAACTACATCTGCATTTGACATGAACAATGATTATATAAAGAACAGTCTGTAAGACTCAATAACCTTTAGAAGTTGATAAACTTTAAATGATACGCAAATAGACAATGAAGACGGCATATACATTCTAAAAGGAATAGTGCAGGAAGTAAGCATAAAATGGATCAGTAAACTAATATATCCACTAGGATGTATTAGTCTCCTAGTCTGAAAAAAAGAAGGAGTGGGAGGTGGAGGGGGAGATGGGGGAAGAAAAGAAGGAGGAGGAAGAGGAGAAGGACTTGCTTAAACCTGTGTTTAAATTTCGGTTAAATAACACTGTAATATTTGTGAAAAAAAAGTAGACATTCACATTTTTTAAATTAGGAAAAGAGCAAAATAATAAGGGAAATGTATTAACCCAAGGGAAACTTTTATCAGCAAGTAATCTTAGTTTTCACATAGGCAGTAGACAGTGTAGTAAGAAGAGCATGAAGTTCAGAATCAGAGGAACCAGGTTATACTTCCAACTTTGCTTGACATTAAGTAAGTCATTTCACCACTGGGTCTTTGTTTTTTTCTGTGTCTTTCTCACAGAGTTTGGTTATGCTCAAAGTAGAGTATGTGCATCAAAGTACTCCACAAATTATTCTTTTTAAATAAATTGCACTTAATTGAGTGGAAATGAGTTTAACTTCCTACTCTGCCACTAGCAAGAAGTGTGATCTGTGGCAATTCCCTACATCGCTAGGGATCTGGAGAGGAGATTTTATGTTATCAGAGTCCATATGGTTTCTTCCAGTTCAAAGCCCTGGTTATATAGTACAAAAACTACAGGCCAGTAACTCTTTCCACCAGTTTTCTCAGTGACTGGTGAATTTCAAGGGAAAAAAAGAACAATCTGAAGAGGCTCTTTGTGGCCTGAAAGAGTTAATGTGGACTCCTGAACAGCCTAGTGACAACCAGGGAATAGTTATATTTGGTTGACTATGACAAAGAATCTGATCTCATTTGTAGTGCCAAAGCTGTCAAGCCCCACGCACCAGAAGCCTATCACCAAATATTAATTTACCTGTTGTGTGTATCTAATGACAGCTATGAATCCCATATCATTTTTGGTGGCCTTCCCACTGACATGTTCTTTGATTAAGAAAATAGTAAGCCAGAAAGCCAGTGTGTCCCTAATGTGGCCACCTCAGTTTAGCCTCCTTATTATGCTGGAATATTTTCCCCTAAATTAGATTTCCTGTCTTCATAGTGGCAGTTTACATGAATTTAATACATTACAAAATGTGCAGTTCCCTTGAGATTCTGTGATAGATTGCAGTATTTGAAACCCATATTTCCATGGGAAATAAAAACCTAGGCCATGGCCAAATATTTTATCAGCTCAGCATTATCTTGAGATAATGGCACTGTTAATGCTTGTCACCCTTGTCGGCTTCCCAGGGCTTGTGTTGGCTCTTTTCTTGCTTCTAAACAAGGTGCTGAAAGCTTTAAAGCTCTGAGCTACACCAGCAATAACCAACCTAGATAGGTACCCTTTGTACTATGTTGTCTGGCATATAATAATGCACAATCGGCTCCTCTATTCTTTTCTCCTTAATGATACTGAATCTGATTATCAATTATGCTACATGGGATGAGATTACCATATAACAGCTTGCCTGTGATTGGCTGCTAAAGCCATGTCAAGGGATGACAGCACAGCTGTGAGCTCTTACTGTAACATGTCTGGAAGAAGGGACATCACGTAAGAAAAAGGCAGAACACAAAATCCAACGACTCAGTAAAGTGAAATCTAAAGACCCAGGAACAACAAATTACCAGCTAGGAAACATCAGAAGCTCCTAGATGAAACCAAAATGGGCAATTAGAGGCAAATCTTTCATTGGTTTATTCAGATCCATTTAATCAAATAAAAAATAAAATAAAAAACCAAGACTTACAGAATTACATACACTTATTTTGGCTCTCTTTCCCTCTCTTATATCCATCTTTACTTTTAGTTGTCTGTCCAGGAGTTGGGTTTCTACGGGTGGAGAGTTGTTTTTGTTTACACTAGTTTTTTTTTTTTTTTCCTTATCTCACATTTTCTCTACATAAAGCTTCTGTCTGGGTAAAGGGTACATTGCTCCCTAAGGAATTCAGAAAGCCATTTCTCAGTACACATATCTGCTTTGCCCTCAAATTTAAATTCTGGTGCCTTAATAGTCACCAGCTAACTTTTATTAGTAGGCTGTGCTCTACATACTGAATGACAACTGAAAATTGACTTTTCTATTTTTGGTAATATTCCAACCATGGCCTAAAAAACAACTGCATATGCATATGCATGGTAGTATTCTAGGTGCAAGGAGAATGTGCAATTAGAGCTAAGCATTCACTGATGGTCTGTTGTAACAAAAACATGAAAGAGTCAAAATCAAAAACATGTTAGATTCCCAAGCAGTAACTTAGAGATTATTTTTATAATCTTTATGTAAAAGGTAAAAGTTGGAATTTAATCATATGCCAAAAAATATAACTTTAAAAATGAAGACTCTGGTTTTAATCAAATGTCATCAGAATTGGAAAAGGATCAGTGTAAGTATTTCTTGTAACTGCAATGAGTCAGTCATTCCCCTCACATGTTCTGGATAGTCTCAAATAATTTGAACTAGAATTCTACTTCCATTTTCTGAGAAAATCAGCTCACAAATACTGTCATGCTTAGTAGCTATACAATTTGCATCAGTTTAAGGGAATCACTTTGTGGGAGGAAGACGACAAAGTCTGTGCCTCCCTGTTCATGGTAAGAATTTATTTTGCTTGGACTTGAAAGTAAGGAGGGAGAAAAATACAGTAGTAGTAACACCTTTGGTATGGTTTGACTCTGTGTCCCCACCCAAATCTCGTCTCTAATTGTAATTCCCAACGTGTCCAGAGGGGGAACAGGTGGGAGGTGATTGGATCACGGGGATAGTTTCCCCTATGCTGTTATTATGACAGTGAGGGAGTTCTCATGAGGTCTGATGGTTTAAAAGTGGCAGTTTCCTCTGCATGCTCTCTCTCCTGCTGCCGAGTAAGCTGTGTCTTTCTTCCCTTTTGCCTTACACCATGATTGTAAGTTTCCTGAGGCCTCCCAGCTATGTGGCCTGTGAGTCAATTTAACTTCTTTTCCTTATAGATTACCTAGTCTCAGGCAGTTCTCTATAGCAGTGTTAAAAATGGACCAATACAACCTTACACCCAGCTTTAGCATTCACGGTAGGTATTGAAAGTTTCTGTGAAAGTATGATAGCATGCTTCATGAGGAACACACAAGAACATGTCACATACTTCTGATAATCATTTAGTTTGCAACATGATGCGGGCTGCAGGTCAGTTCCTTGAAAAGCAATCTCTAAAGCAGAGATTTTCATAGAAGTTTATTGAGGGTAGTCCTTCAGATAAATAGATAGGTATCATAGTGAAGAGAGAAGGACTGGGTAGAGGGGAGGGTTGAAGTGTAACGTAGGCCCAGTCTTAGCCAATACTGTCAAGATCTCTGGAGTTGAGATGCTATTCAAAGTTATCCCAAAATGGCACAAGAGGTAGGCCTTTATACCCTGACATGGATCAATCAGTGGATGTGAATTGCTCTGGGAAGGGGACATCCCCTTAGCTGAAGATGCTCTCTTCAACTGAGGTCAAGTCCCAGAGATGGACACAACACTCTCAACCACACACTCTCCCAAATCCTAGGAAAAATGCCCCCCTCAGTCCTCAAGGGGAAATCTGGACAGCACATTTTAGTATCCACTACGGGACGAGTGTATGAGAAGAAGGCAGCATAATAGATTTGGGAACACATGAGCTTTGAATTTAGACAGACCTACATTCAAAGACTGGATCAGACAATGACAAATTATGATAACCCTAGCCAAATTGTTTAACCTCTGGAAGTCTCTGCTTTCTCATCTGAAAACTGGGAATGAGAATATCTCCCTCACTCTGTCTAACTTAATAAATTAACTAATTTAATAAATTAAGTTAGACATTATATATAATATGCTCCCATTGTGCCTGGAACATATTAGATGTTCAATAAGTATTGGTTCTATACTCCTCACCACTCCTTTTATACAAAAAAAAAAAAAAATTAGTCAACTAATTTACTGAGCATCTACTACCTTCTGAGCACTATGCTAGTACTGTTAGAGGGTAAGAATAAATATAAGGCATTGTCCCTGTCCTGAAGTACTTATCACTTAGTTAGAACAAATAAGACTAACACAAATAAAATAAGTACAAATAATAACATTAGAAAATCATTGAATATTAAATTAAATGTTTGTTTATAGAAAAAGATCAATGACAGCCAGACTAATCAGGCAAGGAACAAACAAACAAGTTTTATCAAAGAAGTAATTATTGAGCTGGGCTTTAAAGGGCAGGTCAAATTTAAGTAATTGGCAAGAGAAATAAAACATTCTGAAGAGGGAATCCTTACAGAGACAGATGAGAAAGAGCAGGGCTTTCTCTGACTTGAGTGTCATTGTGTATATAGAACTACACAATTTTGAATAGCCATTCATAAACTGCCACCCTGCAGTTCAGCCTAATCCCTCTAGAGCTGTTGCAAAGCTGACTCTCTTTAACCTATTAAAATAACATGGGACTAGTGAAAACTGAGAATGTGTGTGAGAAAGAGTGAAACCAATGTTTATTTGTATGGGTACACATTGATCCCTGACTTCTACTGACCTTCATTTTACACCTTACTCCCCTATTAGAAAAGTCACTTGCACACTAAATCTGGTTTATACAACTACTAAAATGCTTAGTCATAGGCTGAATTGTATTAGCAGGAGCTGTGTGCAGATAAGTCCTCCACTGACTTCCTGCATATCTGGCACTGATCTGCTACTGTCAGGACCTGAGGGGCGAAGACCATGTTTTGTTCATTTCTGTATTCTCAGCATCCAACATAGGAATGATTACCTAATCAAGAATGGACAAAATTAATTTGATGGCAGTGAGTGAATTTACCTAATCAGAGCATGTTGTAAAGTAAAAGCATAAAAGATCAGACAGGTAGTGAAATTATAAAAGACATTGACAAGTAGGTAAGGTAGCTTAGACTTGAAGCAAGAGTGATTGTGATTTTGAATCAGAAGAGTTATATAATCAAAGTTGTTTAAGATGGACTTATTTTATAGCCAATCATAGGTTAGAAGAGACAGCAAGAAGCTATAGGGGAAAAAAACAGTCAATTTTACTGGTAAATTGGATGTAATTTACCAATTGTAATTGGATAAAAAAGTTTAATAGTACAAAGACAACTCCTGGATGAGAGTTCAAGACAAAAGAAAATTTGAAAGTCACAGGCACAAATTTAACTGTTGAAACCAATATAATAAATGTGTTCTCCAAAAATGGGAATTAGAAGGAGAGAACTCCAAACTAAGAACTAAGCCTTGGGGGATGCTCACAGTTGATCAGATATGCAGTAAGAAAGACCTGGTATTGACTAGAAATAAAAAAGAAAGGAGTGATTCCATGAGGGCAGAGGTGACCAAGCATACCAGAAGTTACCAAAAGGCCCAGAGTAGTCAAAAAGTCACTAGAATTAGTATTTAAAAAATTCCTTTGGGCCAGGTACAGTGGCTCATGCCTGTAATCCCAGCACTCTGGAAGACTGAGGTGGGCGGATCACGAGGTCAGGAATTCGAGACCAGCCTGGCCAGCATGGTGAAATCCCGTCTCTACTAAAAAACACAAAAAAATTAGCCAGGCATGGTGACGGGCACCAGTAATCCCACCTACTCGGGAGGCTGAGGCAGGAGGATCACTTGAACCTGGGAGGCAGAGCAAGATCGCACCATTGCACTCCAGCCTGGTCAACAGTGTAATGAGACTCTCATAAAAAAACACACCTCCTTTATGCCCTTTGAAAAAGTAATTGAAATTGTTGGGACCGAAATGCTAAAGGTTGGGCAAGGAAACAGGTAGAGAAGACATGGAGGTCATAGGCATTGTGATGGTTACTTTTATGTGTCAACATGCCTAGGCAATGATACCAAGTTGTTTGGTCAAACACTAGTCTAGATGTGGCTGTGAAAATGTTTTCAGATGTAATTAATGTTTACATTAATAGACTGAGTAAAACAGTTTACCCTACATAATGTGGGTAAGTCTCATCCCATCCATCAAAGGCCTTAAGAGAAAAGACTGAGGTCCCCCTGAAGAAGAAGGAATTCTGTCTCTGATCTTCCTTTAGACTCAAGACTATAAAATCAAATTTTTCCTGGGTCTCCAGCTTGCTGGTCTCAGATTTACCAGCTTCCAAAATCACATGAGCCAATTCCTTCAAATAAGTATTTATACATCCTATTGGTCTTGTTGCTCTGGAGAACCCTCAATAAAACAGGTATCAACCATTAATTTGATACAGTTTAAAGTCAAAAGTGATAAACAATGGTAGAGGAGTAGGAGATAATATTGTTTCTGAGATATAGAAGATAAATTTGAGTAAGAGGACTTAAGATTGCACTTTGCAGATACATATTGTAGCCCAGGTCTTCTGTACACCAATTAGGAGAGACAGTTGACTCTATCCAATGAGGTCAGCGCATCCCCATATCCCCCTAAGACAAGGGCCACATCCAAATCAGTTCAGGTCAAGGTTTAATTGATCATTCTCATCACAGGGCTTCTGTGATTAATTCTTTGGACAAAATGTGTACAGCTAGATTCACTGTGTTTCATTCTTTGTCATTCATTACCATTCCCAAAGTGTAGCACCATTTTACTGTATACTAAATGTCTGTATTCTCACTTCCATTATGCTCTACACTTTCTTTTTCACTGAACAAACCTCATATTGCATACTTGTCACCCAGTTATATCCAGGTCACATGTCATTGCGATACGTTCCTAAGCACCTTTACATCCTTTCTTTTAACATCTGTTATACTACTTTGTCATTACTATTTATTTGTATATATCATACACTAGATTGTAAACTCCATGAGACCAGGCAGTGTTTAGCAGCACCCTGATAAGCACTTGACAGATGTTTGTTTTATGATAGAATGCACAAAGTTTTAATAAAGCCGTCGGTACTTCTATAAGAAAAGTTGTAACAGGAAATGGAAA
This sequence comes from Rhinopithecus roxellana, assembly GCF_007565055.1. Lineage (NCBI taxonomy): Eukaryota > Metazoa > Chordata > Mammalia > Primates > Cercopithecidae > Rhinopithecus > Rhinopithecus roxellana. Next base: position 57,714,606 of record NC_044553.1, on the reverse strand, counting down.
GTATACTCATATCAGTAAAACTCTATAAGAGTTCAGTTATAAAAATGTGAATTATAATGTAGCAGACAGAAAATGGGATATTATAAAGCAAGCTAGTCCAACCTTTGGCCCAACACAAATTTGTAAAATTTCTTAAAACATTATGACATATTTTCGTGAATTTTTTTAACCCATTAGCCACCATTAGTGTATTTTATGTGTGGCCTAAGACAATTCTTCTTCCAGTGTGGTCCAGGGAAGCCAAAAGATTGGACACTCTTCCTATAAAGGAATCATCCAAGAACCTGAACCTTTCAACAGAAGATTTGTTGCCAAACTAGACCCAAAGCAAGAAGGTAAGGAACCTAGATATGAAGAAACTCAGGGGTAGAACAGGTCACAATATCAGGAATAGTGAACATATTTATCAATGGACACAACTGGCCCAAGACTACCTCCTAGGGAGGGAACATGGGAAATAACATCTTGATTTGTTTCCTCCCTCCCTCTAGTATTGTCTTGGGGACTCCCATTGGCTGGAACCATAAGAACCTATTGATACCGTCCACACAGGTCAATTCTTGGAGCAGAGAGCAGGGTAGAAAGAAGTCAAAAATGTATCTGAGAGGAAAGCAGATATCTATCTGGCTTAATGCCATTTACAACTGAGACCTGGATCTTTTAGCACTCAATAAAGTTTCTCAAATATGTTTCCTCATATTTTCTGCTAGAAATGCCTTTGTCTTCTTTGCAACAAAGAAATGGTTTAATCCTTCAAGGCCTGAGTCAGAAATATCCTTCCCAGTATCTTCTCCAGTCCTCTTCCAGATAATATTAATTGTAATATATACAAATGATGCCATAGCATCTTTCTAGAGTAATTATGGTGGCAGTAATGGTGGAAATAGTCACAGTAGTTAACACTTATTTAAAATGTTTTATGTGTTGGGCACTTTTTTTGCTTTATATATATACATACGTTATCTCATTTAATCTTTAATTTATAATCCATGAGACATATCCACATTTTACAAATAAAGAAACTGAAGACAAGAATCCAAGTTACTAAAATTAATCCTTTAAATAATGTAGATGATAAAATCAGAATGTGAATCTCTCTCTCTCTCTCTCTCTCTCTGTCTTATTCCAAAAGCCTGTGCCTTTTAACCACTTACTGTTACTGCCTTGAGTTATGTGTCTACATACTAGGCTAACAGGTTCATATGAGAAAGGGCCACGTCCTACTCATTTTGTAAACTGCAGTGCTTTGTGTAGTGTCTCCTCCATAACAGACATCCACAAATGTTCCTGGAATTAAAGATGAATGATGTAGAGAAAACAAACAAGAAGAGATTATAGAATCAAAGCACATTTATCAACCATAAATAATAGAAAAATGCAAACTATAGAATGAAAGAAAAGCAGGCAAAAGCTAAGTACAAGAAACAGTCATTGCTTTTCCTAGACATGCAGTAGGTTTACTTTGATCCACTTCTCTCAGCTGGATTCAAGTTAATGTTTCTTTTCTACTCACTATTTTGCTAAGAGCCATAAGATCAGCTTTTTTGAGTTTGAAACAGCCAGTCTCCCTTTCCTTGGAACAGTCTTCTCCTGAAGCAAAACCTCTTTTGGAGCAAAGCTTCCCTCCTAGGTTTCTTTGTTCTGCCAGTGCCGAGTCCCTTTGAGCCTCTCTCTGCAGCAGGTCTGGAACCAATACTTCCCCATTCTTTTGAAAGGCTTAGCAAGTTGTCTCTCTTCTGGGTTGCCCTTGCAGTGCTGGAGGCCTGTGCAGTCTCTGTCTAAACTCATTTCAGTAAAACCCCTCCAGAAAAAGCTAGTTGAATATTTAAGCTTGTTAATCTTTCCTTTTTTTTTTTTTTTTTTTTTTTTTTTTTTTTTTTTTTTTTTTTGAGGGGGAGTCTAACTCTGTCACCAGGCTGGAGTACAGTGGCTTGATCTCAGCTCACTGCAACCTCCGCCTCCTAGGTTTAAGTGATTCTCCTGCCTCAACCTCTTGAATAGCTGGGATTACAGGTGTGCACCACCACACCAGGTTAATTTTTGTGTTTTTAGTAGAGAAGGGGTTTCAGAATGTTTGGCCAGGATGGTCTCAATCTCCTGACCTCGTGATCCGCCTGCCTTGGCCTCCCAAAGTGCTGGGATGACAAGCATGAGCCACTGCGCCCGACCTGGTTAACTATTTTTGAAGGTAGGAATATTTTGATATAGAACTAATATCTTACATAAAAAATAAATCACTTTACTATAAACAGTTTGACTTCTTCACAAGCAAGGCAGATAGATACAGGACTCAACTTCAAAGATAGGTAGAAAATGAATCTAGTGATTACAAATTTAAAATTTGGAAAGGATTTTAGGCATCTTTCAGAGCAACTGCCTACTTAATGAAGAAATTTCTATTGCAGTAAACCAGGAGTTAGTTGTCCAGAATGAAAATCTTACTTTGAAAAATAAAAATAAAATAAAATAAAAAGAGGCTGATTGTCTGTAGGCAGCTTTATTAACAGAGTAGTTTTCAATTAAGCAAAAATCTCCCTCTCCTGAAATTTATTAATTATTTAAAATAACATTGACTAACCCTGCTCAATTCACGGGAAGTGTGCTAGATGCTGCACTATGTGTAGTATTTATCTGCTAAAATGCTATGCCGTAGCTCTACTCAATTTCCTATGTTGTCAGTTGAGTGGTCCAAAAGTGAACTTGGAGTAGAAGACAGTAGAGAGACTGCTGGTGTGGGCAGTAGGATATGACATGTTAGAGGAGGACAAGGTGAGAAAGTGGAATAAGTTTTACATGATGGAAATAGAAAGCCAAAGAAGAGCACATCAAAAAGAGGTAGGAGTAGAGAGGACATTTGGGTGTGGGTGATCATGGTTGAGGTTGGGTGTGAATTGGATGGTGAGAGGCAGATGCAATAAGCAAAATAAATTTTCCCAAGAGTTACAGATGAACAGGAGTAGAATGTATGTTGGAATGGAAAGCAAAATACATTTCTACATAATTATAAGTCTTGAAATAGAAGCATTTCATAACGTTTCTCCATCTCTCTTTTTCACATATTAACTGTTTTCCATTTGTTTGGTGGTGGTAGACCTACAGAGTGCCACTCCCTCATTTCTCACTCCTTCAACCCACAAACATTATGGTTATTGGTGGAATCTGAAAGTAGCAGGGACGTCAGGGAGGAGACTGTACACCATGCTGTCTGCCCACCAGGATTGCCTCGTCGCATGATCAGGCAGCTTTGTTTGATCTACTTAGTTATCCTCTTCCCCCTTCATTATAGAAATGGATGCATATAAAATATTCTTACTGGCACCAAATAAAAGTGATCTAAATAGATAGCAAGTAGTTTTATCTAATTCCTATCAGAAAAAAAATCCAGTGTTAAAAACCAATGTCATTATTTTTAATAAATAGCCTCTTAGACTTAAAAAATGTATATTCTAAATATTGGATAATCTCCCCAACAACATGAACATATACTGAAGTATTATTTATTTTCTTTATTATCTATACTTATCTCACTATCTATTGATGTTATATATCTAAAGAAATTTTCTAACCATATAACCCTTATTTATAACCTCAAACACAGACAAACTTATTAAAATATGTTTCTATACTTACATTTTATTATCCTTTCTTCTATTTCTCAATCTCTATTTTCCCCTCAACCTACTCCATTCAAACTACTTTAGTGAACCATTTTCATTGAGATCACAGATAACAAAAATGAATGCCTCTTTTTGTTCTTTATTTTAAATTTATTTTAAACATAGTAAGTACTACTGCTATGACACTCAAAAATGTACAAAAAGGGTCAAAAAAAAAATTTCCTCCCTACCTCTGCACTTACCATTCAGTTCTCCTCCCTAGAATAAATTACTATGCAGGTGTTTAGACATGCATCTGATGATATTTAATACTCATACAAGCAATTTTCTTTTTACATTTTGCTTTAATGCTAGCTTGCACTCTTCTGTCCATTTCTTTTTTAATCTGTTATACCCTATGATCTAAATGTCTGTGTCCTTCCAAAATTCATGTGGTGAAATCCTAACCCCTATTAAGTGGTAGAACATTTGGGAAGTGATGGTCATGCTTTTGTAAATAGAATCAGAGCCCTTAAAAAGTGACCTGAGAAAGACTCCTTACCCCTTCCATCCTGCAAGGTCACAGCAAGAAAGCACCATCTATGAATCAGGAAGTGGGCCTCACCTGACAGCAAACATTCCTGCACCTTGATTTTGGATTTTTCGGGTTCTAGAATTCTGAGAAATAAATTTATGCTCTTCGTAAGTTACCCAGTTTACAATATTTTATTATAGAAGACTGAACAGACTAAGATATGTATCTTCAACATTATTTCATATAAATACATAAAACGAAATTTCCTATACTTTTCTTCTTCCATTATGTGATTTTATTATTTATTTAATCAGTCCTCTATTGATAAACATTTTACTATTTTCAATCTTTTGCTATTACCAACTATGCTACAATGAACAACTTGTTCACATGTCATTTAAAACATGTTGGAATTCACAGGATAATTTTTTTGAAATTGAATTGCCAGGTTAAAGAATGTATTTATTTTTATCTTTGCAATATACTGCTAAATTGCACCTCATGTAAACCATACCAATTTATACTGTTTCTGAATACATTTGTCAGTGTAGCGTGTTGTCGATCTTTAGATGTTTACCAGTCTGAGAAATGGCTCATGCCTGTAATCCCAGCACTTTTGGAGGCTGAGGCGGGTGGACCACAAGGTCAGGAGTTCAAGACCAGCCTGACCAAGATGGTGAAACCCCATCTCTACTAAAAATACAAAAATTATCTGAGTGTGGTGGAGGGCACCTGTATGTGTGTGTTCCTGGTCATTTGCAAGATTTTTTTTCCAGTTAAAAGAAAGAGTGATCTTCAAATGGTTATTTCTACCATTATGATTTAACGTAAAGACTACAAAGTTTATCAGAATTGTACACTTAAATAATTACTTATGGCCAGGAGTGGTGGCTCACATCTTTAATACCAGAACTTTGGGAGGCCGAGGCAGGCAGATCACCTGAGGTCAGGAGTTTGAGACCATCCTGGCCAACATGGTAAAACCCTGTCTCTACTAAAAATATAAAAATTATCCAGGCATGGTGGCTCACGCCTGTAATCCTAGCTACTTGGGAGGCTGAGACAGGATAACTGCTTGAACCCAGGAGGTGGAGGTTGTAACGAGCCAAGATCACGCCCTGCACTCCAGCCTGGGTGACAGAGTGAGACTGTGTAAAAAAAAAAAAATTACTTATATAATTCCTTTCATCATACTGCATGACCAGTGATGAAAGTATATAGAATAAGTTTCCTTTTTTCTCAATGTGTCTCTCCTTCACCATCAATTTTAGCAGATTATATTACCTTTATTAGTATTTAACATTTTACTGTTAAATATATTTGTACTTATATTACTAGTTTATCAGTTTCAAGGGTATATTTTATTTCATGGCTAGTTTATTTATAGTCATGGGATAAAAATTCTAATATTCTTAATCTTCCATTTGTAGCCCTATAGTCATAGCATTGCAGTTCTAACATCAGAGTCTTGTATTCCTGATGCTTTTCAGGAAGCTTTTCTATTAATTTCTTGATTGTCTGAATATCAGCCTCTAGTAATGTCTTCAGAAAGATTTCAGTGTAATTACATTATCTGTGGTCTTGCATGTTCAAAAACATATGTTGCCTTTATCTTACAAAAGAGGTGCTGCTATGCTGTCTTCTAGCATAGCATTGAATATTGCTGTGGAGAAGTCTGGTTATGGTGAAGCCATCAGAAAATATAGAATGATATAGGCTAGATTGAAGAAAAACAATAGATATTAACATTCATATGTATTAAGGGAATATAGTTTGTCTATGGAACTGTTTTTGTTGCTATTATTGTCAAAATATTTACTCTTATATCACACTTCCATGAAAATCGGCATGCATTAAATGCACTGTTCAATACCAAAAAGCAAATGTTAAGCAACGGGTACTACATCATTATAAATTTAACATTTGGAAAAACAAAAAACCAAAAAGAAAAAAAAAAAAAACATTCTTATTAAAGACTTAAATGTAAAGCCCAAAACTATAAAAATCCTACAAGAAAATCTAGGCATCAGCATTCAGGACATAGGCATGGGCAAAGATTTCATGATGAAAATGTCAAAAGCAATTGCAACAAAAGCAAAAATTGACAAATAGGATTTAATTAAACTAAAGAGTTTCTGCACAGCAAAAAAAAAAAAAAAAAAAAAAAATTATCATCATAGTGAACAGGCAAATTACAGAACAGGAGAAAATTTTTGCAACTTATCCATCTGATAAAGGTCTAATATCCAGCAAGGAACTTAAACAAATTTACACGTGAAAAAACAAACAATCCCATCAGAAACTGGGCAAAGGACATGAACAGACATTTCTCAAAAGAAAACATTTATGTGGTCTACTAACATGAAAAAAAGCTCAACATCACTGATCATTAGAGAAATGCAAACCAAAACCACAATGAGATACCATCTCATGCCAGTCAGAATGACAATTACTAAAAAGGTAAGGAAAAACAGATGTTGGCAGGGCTGCAGAGAAATAGGAATGTTTTTACACTGTTAATGGGAATACAAATTAGTTCAACCATTGTAGAAGACAGTGTGGCAATTCCTCAAAGACCTAGAACCAGAAATACTATTTGACCTAGCAATCCCACTACTGGTATACCCAAAGGAATATAAATTATTATATTATAAGGATATACGCATGTGTATGTTCATTGCAGCACTATTCACAATAGCAAATTCATGGAATCAACCCAAATGTCCATCAATGATAGACTAGATAAAGAAAATGTGGTATCATATATACCAGGGAATACTATGCAGCCATAAAAAGGAACGAGATTGTGTTCTTTCCTGGAACATGGTTGGAGCTGGAAGCCATTATCCTCAGCAAACTAATGCAGGAACAGAAAACCAAACACCATATGTTCTTACTCGTAAGTGGGAACTGAACAATGAGAACACAGGGTCACAGGGAGGGAAACAACACACTGGGAGGCCTGCCCAGGGATGGGAGGGAGGGAGAGCATCAGGAAAAATAGCTAATGTATACTGGGTTTAATACATAGGGGATGGATTGATAGGTGCAGCAAGCCACCATGGCACACTTTTACCTATGTAACAAGTCTGCACATCCTGCACATGTACTCAGGAACTTAATATAAAATAAAATTTAAAAAATTAATCCCCTATAGAATTCTTGCTGTTAAACCCAGTGATATCTAACTTGTGGTTTCTGTCACAAAGATTCCACAAGCAGTCTGTAGTCTGCCCTGAGCTAAGCTATAATTCTGTCATAATAAGATAATACTTTTCTTCTACTGAAAACCAGAGATTGCTAAACATTTAAAACATCTCTCAGTTTCTTTCTTTCCCTAATTCACTTGCTGCATTACTTTGTTTTGTTTTAGTGAGTCACTGGAGATCTTTCCTTTAATCACCAAGGAAATCATTTTGTATTCTAGTATATCCAAAACTTATTTTACTAAGCTTATTTTACTAAGTAGTAAGTGCCAGGCACCATACTAAGTCTTTTAATACACTTTATAGCTAAATAGCATATTTAATCCCAACAACAAAAATAAGGTAAGTACTGTCAATATACACATTTTACAGAAAAGAAAATTGAGTACCACAAAGTTTAAGCAGCTCACCTAAGATCAAGCAGCTAGACAATACAGAGCCATAATTAAGTCTGGCATTCTGATTCCAGAGTCCAGGGGCTTTAAACTTCACTGCTATTTGAACACAGCCACCAGCTAGTATCTGGGATTACAGTGTTACTGACATACCTTTCATCGTGTATGCTTTTGATATCATTGAGAGAGGGATGTTGTGGCGTATCATTGGACCCACAGATTTCCTCATTCTGGTGCATATTTATACCAGATATAATTGTTCAACCCAAAAAAATTGGTGCATCTCAGTCAAAACAGTTATTCAATGTTTACTATTGTTTGAAAGTTTCACTTTTCAATTCATTGGGTGTTAGTATCTCATGGGAGTTTATTCAAGAATAAAAACACACAAACACACCCCTCACTATACACGCAGATTTTGATTTTGAGAATGGTGCTATAAATTTCAGCACTACGTAAGGCTCTTTTATGCTTTAGATTATGTGTTAAGCCTGATTGTTTACTCATGTTTACCTTTTGGCTGTGCCCTTTGGGAAACAGCAGTAACAGCATAATTATTACATTCTCCTACTTTTCAACTTACAGCATGATGAAGTTGTAGTGAGTGCACTTTCTTTTGGGAGAATAAAACTTTTGCCTCTTCTCTTGTAATTTAAACAACAACAACAACAGAAAACTAAATACAAGCAAAACAAAGCAGAGGGAAAAAATCGAGTGAGTTATTCTGTTGCTCTGAAAAATATGCTCCAATAGAGAAAACTTTTTGAAAAAACATTGTTATCAGGTGAAAATAACACACTTGAATAAACATTTATGTATATTGTCACAGTGTTCTGGCTTATTCTCCTTCATGTACCTTGCAGGCAGTTAAAAAAAAAAAAACTATAAATCATAAATAAGGAATAAAATGAACTCCATGAAAGTCTCTGATTACTCCATGACTGAAATCCAGCTTAGCAATCATTTCTTTTTCTTCTCAGTATATTTCTATAAACAATCCAAAGCAAACCTGTAGGATTTAAAAAATGCATGTGACATAAATGAAAGTAGAACTATCACAGCACTAGCAAGAAATTAATTTGTATTTCCCTCTGGAAAAAAAAAAAAAAAAAGGTGTGCTGGAAAAAAACATATTCTTAAGGAGAAACACCATGGAAGATTTAAAACAGCTTGAGATAAATGACATAGAGTGTTTCTAGAGCTATGAAATGAACTAGACAATCATGGACTAAGAATTTTAACATTCGTTTCTACCATTGATTGTTGTGTGAACGTGGGGGTTTCATTTTATTCTGGTATCTTTAATGATAAAAGTGATTAAATGATCAAGAGTCACGCAAGCTGAAGGACTGACAAAAATTAATCTATCAGACACCAAAATGTGTAGTTTTGTCTGAGAAAGGCATTCTGAAAATAGTTTATCACAGCTATAGAGCCTTCATATCCTAACTGGAACCACCAAAGATCATACAATAGAACCTAATTCTTTCCTTCATTTATATTTACTCAAAATAGTTACTTTATTATTGTTATTTATCCTGGTTTTACAGAGAAAATCTGGATTCCTTCTGTTAGAGAATCTTCTAGATACCTTTATTTCTATACAATTTTTCTATGGCTAAACCTACATACATCTCATCCATTCTGGATATTCACTCTCCAAATGTAATAGGAAAAAATCAAGTGACTTGTAAATCATAACTCTGGATTATAATCTTATAAAAACTTTATTGAATATTAATCAAAGATACATATAATTTTAAGTATATTAGAAATACGTAAGAATGCCTGATAATGTGAGATGATCCTGATGCTTGTAGAAATAAGATTTCAAATAAATTGTAGTCCTTGCCAAAAACATCTTTTAGAAGTAACCTAATATTGGCTCTATTTTTAAAAAGTAAGGTGAGATGTCATGAGTGAGTTCACAGAAAAGTGGAAACTAATATCTATTTCTCTCAAATGTGTGAGACAAAGGCACCAGAAACTATGTTCGTGGCTAAGATTAGTCATTGTAATTAAGCACAAGGTAATACTGTTATATACTGTCACTGTGTTCCAATATATAATATATTCTAATTCAGTAGCTTTTAAAAGTTGGGAGTCATTCAGGCAATAGTTTTTGTCTATGTATGTGATGCTAAACAACTTGTTTGGTAGACTTAGAACTTTTTGTTTGTTTGTTTGTTGAGACGGAATCTCGCTCCGTCACACAGGCTGGAGTGCAGTGGTGCGATCTTGGCTAACTCCAACCTTCACCTCCTGGGTTCAAGCGATTCTCCTGCCTCAGCCTCCCGATAACTGGGACTACAGGCGTGTGCCACCAGGCCTGGCTAATATTTTTTATTTTTAGTAGACATGGGGTTTCACCATGTTAACCAGGCTAGAGTGCAGATTATTCACAATAGCCAAAAAGTGGGAGAAACCCGTTTCTATCCAGCAAAATGTAGTATATACCTACAATGGAATGCTATTCGGTCTTAGAAAATTCTGACATATGCTATAACAGAATAAACCTTAAGGACATTATTCTAAGTGAAATAAGACAGCCACAAAATGTCAAATCCATTTATGTGAGATAGCTAGAGTCGTTAAATTTATAGAGACAGAAAGCAGAATGGTGGTTGCTAGGGACTGGGGGCAGGAGATAATGGGGAGTTGTTATTTAATGGCTATAGAGTTTCATTTTTGCAACATAAAGAGACTTCTGGAAATTGGTTGCACAATAATGTGAATGGACTTAATACTATTGAACTACATACTTAAAAATGATAAAGATGGTAAATTTATGTTATGCGTATTTTATCAAAATTAAAAATAAAAATAGAAAAAAATTAAGATTTCAGTATAAAAATATATTCAGTTTTTGGTAAATAGACTTTCTCTGAACCATGCTGCATTCTCATAAAGAGGTGGTCGTTCCCATGCATTCATTCATGTTTACAAACTTTTATTAAAATGAAATGAATGGTGCACATATAAGTGCAACAAGGAGGTAGCTTGTCCCTCCATTTAGAAAGTTCATATGTATCAAATTTAAGGTCAATATTTTTTGCATCATGTTGCAGAAACGTCCCTTCCTTGCATTCGTATAATTATAGTGAATTTGAGTGGAAGGGACCTTAGAGGTCAGCTAGTTTTTCCTCTCTCCACTCTTTTCGAGTGTCTCTTTGCTGCTGCTCTGTGATCAATGCTTGAGATTCAGTTTTGAAAGGAGTCCTGCCTCCATCCAGACTCTTTTTTCCTCTCTGGCTGGTATTTAGGGTGATGAATTTTCCCATCCTCAAAGACAGAAGAAAAGAGAGGGAATAGCATGATAAAAGGAGATTGGATATGAAAGTCAGAATATAGGACTCAGAAAGAAATTGTCAGGTAATTGTTCTTTTGTTTCAGAGTTCCATACAGAAATATTGTAAATAGCAGAAAAGCAATAGAAAAGAGGTATATGTTTATATTTCTCCTGTCATCACTACAAATGCCCTGCTGATGTTAAAAGGACTAAGAGAAAAAAATAAAAGAATTACTGAGACAGGTCATACTCTTCAAAGAAAGGTAAACAAACACAAAGAAAATAGGATTCATACAAGCTATTATGTATCACACAAGGTAAATGGCATTGGATAACAGTGTAAGCAGCCAGGATAAGCTTCTGGCCCTTTGTATATTAAGAAAACAAAAGTTCCAATCTAAGTAACATGTGGACAGCAAAAATATTACTGCATATAAGCACCTGTCATGGGATACATGAATGTTCCTATAGTTTCCTTTAAAATGTCATGCAAATATTAGTCCTGTTTATTGTGAGTCCCCTTTCCCCATCCTGTGTCACCTCTTCCCATAGCTCTTCATTTAAAATTCAGCCGGTAACTATTCTTACCCAAGATTTTCCTTACTGACATTTGGCAGCCTGCACGCCTCTAAGTGAAAATGCAAACTTAGCACTGCATGGGTTTGTACAGATTCTCTGCTTGGGTCGCTAGTCCCTGTATCATTGTCTGTCTCTCTCTCTCTCTTCACTTGCACTCTCTCTGTGTATGTCTCTCCCTTGTTCTCTCTTTATCCACTCAACCTGAACTCTTCCAAGTCCTAGGCTTTATTACTGACATTTTGTCGCTACCTCAGAATGTATACCTGAGCCTTCATGTTCTCAAAATTACAAATCTTGCCATATTAGATATTCTTTGCTCTCCTACAATTGCTCTCCAACTGCTTTCCACTTACCTAAATGAGTTTGTCTTTGTTTACTGTTCAACTCTCTGAAGCTCATGTCATCATGACTTTAGTCAGTTGGAAGATTGTCATTTACAAGTCAAGAAGCCAGTAGAATCCGTTAGGAATTTTGTTTTTATTATTGTTTTCATTTCCCCTTCACTTCCTCCACATAAGATACGGAAGCTTATACTAGAAAAAGAAGTTTTGCAAACAGGTAATATGCATTCCTAACTAGTAGATCTGTGCCATTCCTCTCATCACCTTTATAGTGCATTTTCTCCTTTTCTTTTACCTGACTTGGTCTTCAAATAATTTCACACTGTTGCTTTTCCACACACCAGCCACGGAAGACTGTCCCAGGGTTTACAATAATCTCTTATACAGCAGGATATTTATATTTTCTGATTTAAAGGAAAGTTCCAGGGCCCTGTTAGACACCAATAAGTCATTTTTAAAACACAAATTTTTATGTATAACACATACAGGCTTTGTTCTTCAACTCTAGTTCCACTGTCTATTGCTATTATGGGGCTAATCTCAAGAAGTAGCTGTTTAATAATAAACAAGAACATCTTGAGAGTAAAATATCAACTTCTCTAATAATTAAGGAGCCAGGATTATCTCTGCCTAGAACAAATCAGGAAGATTTAGGGCCAGGCTGAAGCAACAGGGACAGTTGTTACAGCTTTTCTCTCTAGGATGTTATGACCATAGGTCAGTTGGTGAACTCTCTGGCCTCTAGAGCTGCACCTGCTTTATGAAGTGTATAGTTATAAGATGTCATATCCTAGGGAGAATTTATAATTCCAGTGAAAGAAATAGGCACATCACCAGTTTTGTAGACTGGGCACATTATATCAAGTGTTTTTTAAAGCATAATTATGCTTCAATGCATGTCTGTGTCTTGCAGTGTGCTTAGTTACTATAATTTGAATTTTACTATATATCTATATAGGTCAATTGAAGCATAGGTATTGGCAAAACAAAATAAATGTCCTCATTCATATACCATTCAAGGACACCATTCTTTCACGCCTTATTCAGAATATTGTAAGATTTTATTGGAGAGTTCTAATTTCTCTGCAGTCACACTTCATACACACACATTATTTTCAAAATTAGTGGTAACCATGAGAAAGAAAATGTATTATTGGAGAGATTTAGATGGATGTTAGGAATAGCATAATGATGCTATCATAGTCAAATTCTTCTAGAAACAGAATGGACAACTTCAATTTAATTTCACTCATTTCAAAATAGCCTCATATCAATCTCTAAATGTTCAGTTCAATCATATAGCAACTAATCTTAAAATGCTTGAACTCACCAAGTTTTCAATTAAGAGAACTTTCCTTTCACTTTTTGTAACTGAAAAAATCTCATAATTTCAAGTTTCCCCAGGTTTACTACAAATTCTGCAGTACAGTGTGCATACTTAGTGCTGATGCAGCGGGATTAGAGCTCTGAGTTACTAGTAGTTACCAAGTTGTGCCTTGCCTTGCACATAATACACCTTCAATAAATGCTTCTTGTTAAGTTATACTGTGCACATATACTATTCCAAAAACTAGAATAATGGGAAAATTTTAAAATGCACATATTTAACTATTAACACACATAACACGTTGGCTCACGCCAGCACTTTGGGAGGCTGAGGCGGGCAGATCATGAGGTCAAGAGATTGAGACCATCCTGTCCACATGGTGAAATCCTGTCTCTACTAAAAATACAAAAATTAGCTGGGTGTGGTGGCACATGCCTGTAGTCCCAGCTGGGAGGCTGAGGCAGGAGAATCACTTGAACCTGGGAGGCAGAGGTTGCAGTGAGCCGAGATCAAGCCACTGAACTCCAGCCTGGGCGACAGAGCGAGACTCAGTCTCAAAAAAAAAAAAAAAAAAAAAAAAAAGAAAAATTAAAAATTTGTACAAGAACTAATTTAATATTTGAATCACATTTATGGTTTTGTTAATTTTTTATAATAGGTTCTGTCTAATGTTGCATAACGATTAAGAATATAAACTTTGAGTTTAGACATAGCAAGATATGAAAACAGCCCTCACCCTGTTTATTCACTATGAGTTTATTAAACATCTTCAATCCTCCAACTTTTATTTTTCTGTCTTTAAAGTGAGAATAACAATATGATATATCAGGTTTAATTTTGTAAATGTCAAACTGGATTATGCATGTAAGACCTCCAGTTAACTATATTTTATGTGGTAAGTTCCCAATTATCATATATATATTTATAATATATATTATATAAGAGCCCAAGTACTATATAACTTTTTAAAATTTCTTTGCTCTTTTCCCCTTGTCTTTGTGTTTTAAAAAGACTTGTAAAAATTATTAAGAAACTCTAGAATAGATACTTTTGACAATTTTCATGCTAATAAGCACTTGAATTTATCAAGAAAATCTGACAGAGGCTTCCATTCCTCTAAGGCATGCTGTTGGAACCATAGGAAGATGTCAGGAAATCTCAACAATATTCAACACATAATCAAAACCAAAAATCCTTAACTTTTTAGAAAAGTATTAACATCATCTTAGAGTCTGCATGTAAAAGACAATACAGTATAGTAAAAAGAACACAGTTTGGGATTAACATAGGCTAAGTTTTAAATATCAATTTCAGCAAGAAGTATATGCTTTGAAAAATTAGCTAAGCCTGTTTCTTCACTAGTTAAATGTGGAAGACAATTATATCTCATGAACTGATATCCAGATTAAATGTAGGCTTTTAGTAAAGTGTCTGGCACTTAGGAGATATTCAATAAAGATAGTTATTAATATAATAGTATTATACTTAAGAAAAGAGATTAAAAAGAATATTTCAAGCTACTTGGAGTAATGATATATATGGTCTCATGATAATATCTAAAAGATAATAAAAGTTAAAAGCATTAAAATAAATAAAACGATTCCCACATTTATTTCTAAAAAAATAACAACTAAGGAGGGGGTGGAGCAAGATGGCCGAATAGGAACAGCTCCAGTCTCCAACTCCCAGCGCGAGCGACACAGAAGACCGGTGATTTCCGCATTTTCAACTGAGGTACTGGGTTCATCTCATTGGGGAGTGCCGGACAATCCATGCTGGTCAGCTGCTGCAGCCTGACCAGCGAGAGCTGAAGAAGGGTGAGGCATCACCTCACCTGGGAAGTGCAAAGGGGAAGGAAATCCCTTTTCCTAGCCAGGGGAACTGAGACACACAACACCTGAAAAATCGGGTACACAACACCTGAAAAATCGGGTAACTCCCACCCCAATACTGCACTTTAAGCAAACGGGCACACCAGGAGATTACATCCCACACCTGGCCAGGAGGGTCCCACACCCATGGAGCCTCCCTCAGTGCTAGCACAGCAGTCTGCGATCTAACGGGAAGGCAGGAGTGAGGCTGGGGGAGGGGCGCCCGCCATTGCTGAGGCTTAAGTAGGTAAACAAAGCCACTGGGAAGCTCAAACTGGGTGGAGCTCACAGCAGCTAAAGGAAGCCTGCCTGTCTCTATAGACCACCTCTGGGGACAGGGCACAGCTAAACAACAACAACAACAACAACAACAACAACAAAAGCAGCAGAAACCTCTGCAGACGCAAACGACTCTGTCTGACAGCTTTGAAGAGAGCAGTAGATCTCCCAACAGGGAGGTTGAGATCTGAGAAGGGACAGACTGCCTGCTCAAGTGAGTCCCTGACCCTTGAGTAGCCTAACTGGGAGACATCCTCCACTAGGGGCAGACTGACACCCCACACCTCACACGGTGGAATACACCACTGAGAGGAAGCTTCCAAAGTAAGAATCAGACAGGTACACTCGCTGTTCAGCAATATTCTATCTTCTGCAGCCTCTGCTGCTGATACCCAGGCAAACAGGGTCTGGAGTGGACATCAAGCAATCTCCAACAGACCTACAGACCTACAGCTGAGGGCCCTGACTGTTAGAAGAAAAACTATCAAACAGGAAGGACACCTATACCAAAACCCCATCAGTACGTCACCATTATCAAAGACCAGAGACAGATAAAACCACAAAGATGGGGAACAAGCAGGGCAGAAAAGCTGGAAATTCAAAAAATAAGAGCGAATCTCCCCCTGCAAAGGAGCGCAGCTCATCGCCAGCAATGGCTCAAAGCTGGACAAAGAATGACTTTGATGAGATGAGAGAAGAAGGCTTCAGTCCATCAAATTTCTCAGAGCTAAAGGAGGAATTACATACCCAGCATAAAGAAACCAAAATTCTTGAAAAAAGAGTGGAAGAATTGATAACTAGAATAATTAATGCAGAGAAGGTCATAAACGAAATGACAGAGATGAAAACCATGACACGAGAAATACGTGACAAATGCACAAGCTTCAGTAACCGACTTGATCAACTGGAAGAAAGAGTATCAATGATTGAGGATCAAATGAATGAAATTAAGCGAGAAGAAAATCTAAAGAAAAAAGAAGAAAAAGAAATGAACAAAGCCTGCAAGAAGTATGGGATTATGTAAAAAGACCAAATCTACGTCTGATTGGGGTGCCTGAAAGTGAAGGGGATAATGGAACCAAGTTGGAAAACACTCTGCAGGATATCATCCAGGAGAACTTCCCCAACCTAGTAGGGCAGGCTAACATTCAAATTCAGGAAATACAGAGAACACCACAAAGATACTCCTCGAGAAGAGCAACTCCAAGACACATAATTGCCAGATTCACCAAAGTTGAAATGAAGGAAAAAATCTTAAGGGCAGCCAGAGAAAAAGGTCGGGTTACCCACAAAGGGAAGCTGATCAGACTAACAGCAGATCTCTCGGCAGAAATTCTACAAGCCAGAAGACAGAGGGGGCCAATATTCAACATTCTTAAAGAAAAGAATTTTAAACCCAGAATTTCATATCCAGCCAAACTAAGTTTCATCAGTGAAGGAGAAATAAAATCCTTTACAGATAAGCAAATGCTTAGAGATTTTGTCACCACCAGGCCTGCCTTGCAAGAGACCCTGAAGGAAGCACTAAACATGGAAAGGAACAACCGGTACCAGCCATTGCAAAAACATGTCAAAATGTAAAGACCATCGAGGTTAGGAAGAAACTGCATCAACTAATGAGCAAAATTACCAGTTAATATCATAATGGCAGGATCAAGTTCACACATAAGAATATTAACCTTAAATGTAAATGGACTAAATGCTCCAATTAAAAGACACAGACTGGCAAACTGGATAAAGAGTCAAGACACATCAGTCTGCTGCATTCAGGAGACCCATCTCACAAGCAGAGATATACATAGGCTCAAAATAAAGGGATGGAGGAAGATCTACCAAGCAAATGGAGAAGAAAAAAAAGCAGAGGTTGCAATACTAGTCTCTGATAAAACAGACTTTAAATTATCAAAGATCAAAAGAGACAAAGAAGGCCATTACATAATGGTAAAGGGATCAATTCAACAGAAAGAGCTAACTATCCTAAATATATATGCACCCAATACAGGAGCACCCAGATTCATAAAGCAAGTCCTTAGAGACTTACAAAGAGACTTACACTCCCATACAATAATAATGGGAGATTTCAACACCCCACTGTCAACATTAGACAGATCAACGAGACAGAAAGTTAACAAGGATATCCAGGAATTGAACTCATCTCTGCACCAAGCGGACCTAATAGACATCTATGGAACTCTCCACCCCAAATCAATAGAATATACATTCTTCTCAGTACCACATCACACTTATTCCAAAATTGACCACATAATTGGAAGTAAAGCACTCCTCAGCAAATGTAAAAGAATAGAAATTATAACAAACTGTGTCTCAGACCACAGTGCAATCAAACTAGAACTCAGGACTAAGAAACTCAATCAAAACCGCTCAACTACATGGAAACTGAACAACCTGCTCCTGAATGACTACTGGGTACATAACGAAATGAAGGCAGAAATAAAGATGCTCTTTGAAACCAATGAGAACAAAGATAAAACATACCAGAATCTCTGGGACACATTTAAAGCAGTGTGTACAGGGAAATTTATAGCACTAAATGCCCACAAGAGAAAGCTGGAAAGATCTAAAATGGACACTCTAACATCGCAATTAAAAGAATTAGAGAAGCAAGAGCAAACACATTCAAAAGCTAGCAGAAGGCAAGAAATAACTAAGATCAGAGCAGAACTGAAGGAGATAGAGACACAGAAAACCCTCCAAAAAATCAATGAATCCAGGAGTTGGATTTTTGAAAAAATCAACAAAATTGACAGACCACTAGCAAGACTAATAAAGAAGAAAAGAGAAAAGAATCAAATAGATGCAATAAAAAATGATAAAGGGGATATCACCACCGACCCCACAGAAATACAAACTACCATCAGAGAATACTATAAACACCTCTATGCAAATAAACTAGAAAATCTAGAAGAAATGGATAATTTCCTGGACACTTACACTCTCCCAAGACTAAACCAGGAAGAAGCTGAATCCCTGAATAGACCAATAGCAGGCTCTGAAATTGAGACAATAATTAATAGCCTACCAACCAAAAAAAGTCCAGGACCAGATGGATTCACAGCTGAATTCTACCAGAGGTACAAGGAGGAGCTGCTACCATTCCTTCTGAAACTATTCCAATCAATAGAAAAAGAGGGAATCCTCCCTAACTCATTTTATGAAGCCAACATCATCCTGATACCAAAGCCTGGAAGAGACACAACAGAAAAAGAGAATTTTAGACCAATATCCTGAATGAACATCGATGCAAAAATCCTCAATAAAATACTGGCAAACTGGATTCAGGAGCACATCAAAAAGCTTATCCACCATGATCAAGTGGGCTTCATCCCTGGGATGCAAGGTTGGTTCAACATTCGCAAATCAATAAATGTAATCCAGCATATAAACATAACCAAAGACAAGAACCACATGATTATCTCAATAGATGTGGAAGAGGCCTTTGACAAAATTCAACAGCCCTTCATGCTAAAAATGCTCAATAAATTTGGTATTGATGGAACGTACCTCAAAATAATAAGAGCTATTTATGACAAACCTATAGCCAATATCATACTGAATGGGCAAAAACTGGAAAAATTCCCTTTGAAAACTGACACAAGACAGGGATGCCCTCTCTCACCACTCCTATTCAACATAGTGTTGGAAGTTCTGCTAGGGCAATCAAGCAAGAGAAATAAATCAAGGGTATTCAGTAAGGAAAAGAAGAAGTCAAATTGTCCCTGTTTGTAGATGACATGATTGTATATTTAGAAAACCCCATTGTCTCAGCCCAAAATCTCCTTAAGCTGATAAGCAACTTCAGCAAAGTCTCAGGATACAAAATTAATGTGCAAAAATCACAAGCATTCTTACACACTATTAACAGACAAACAGAGAGCCAAATCATGAATGAACTTCCACTCACAATTGCTTCAAAGAGAATAAAATACCTAGGAATCCAACTTACCAGGGATGTAAAGGACCTCTTCATGGAGAACTACGAACCACTGCTCAGTAAAATAAAAGAGGACACTAACAAATGGAAGAACATACCATGCTCATGGATAGATAGAATCAATATTGTGAAAATGGCCATATTGCCCAAGGTAATTTATAGATTCAATGCCATCCCCATCAAGCTACCAATGAGTTTCTTCACAGAATTGGAAAAAACTGCTTTAAAGTTCATATGGAACCAAAAAAGAGCCCGCATTGCCAAGACAATCCTAAGTCAAAAGAACAAAGCTGGAGGCATCATACTACCTGACTTCAAACTATACTACAAGGCTACAGTAACCAAAATAGCATGATGCTGGTACCAAAACAGAGATATAGTCCAATGGAACAGAACAGAGCCCTCAGAAATAATACCACACATCTACAGCCATCTGATCTTTGATCAACCTGAGAAAAACAAGAAATGGGGAAAGGATTTCCTAATTAATACATGGTGCTGGGAAAATTGGCTAGCCATAAGTAGAAACCTGAAACTGGATCCTTTCCTTACTCCTTATACGAAAATTAATTCAAGATGGATTAGAGACTTAAATGTTAGACCTAATACCATAAAAACCCTAGAAGAAAACCTAGGTAGTACCATTCAGGACATAGGCATGGGCAAGGACTTCATGTCTAAAACACCAAAAGCAACGGCAGCAAAAGCCAAAATTGACAAATGGGATCTAATTAAACTAAAGAGCTTCTGCACAGCAAAAGAAACTACCATCAGAGTGAACAGGCAACCTACAGAATGGGAGAAAATTTTTGCACTCTACTCATCTGACAAAGGACTAATATCCAGAACCTACAAAGAACTCAAACAAATTTACAAGAAAAAAACAAACAACCCCATCAAAAAGTGGGCAACGGATATGAACAAACATTTCTCAAAAGAAGACATGCATACAGCCAACAGACACATGAAAAAATGCTCAGCATCACTGGCCATCAGAGAAATGCAAATCAAAACCACAATGAGATACCATCTCACACCACTTAGAATGGCAATCATTAAAAAGTCAGGAAACAACAGGTGTTGGAGAGGATGTGGAGAAATAGGAACACTTTTACACTGTTGGTGGGATTGTAAACTCGTTCAACCATTATGGAAAACAGTATGGCGATTCCTTAAGGATCTAGAACTAGAAGTACCATATGACCCAGCCATCCCATTACTGGGTATATACCCAAAGGACTATAAATCATGCTGCTATAAAGACACATGCACACGTATGTTTATTGCGGCACTATTCACAATAGCAAAGACTTGGAATCAACCCAAATGTCCATCAGTGACAGACTGGATTAAGAAAATGTGGCACATATACACCATGGAATACTATGCAGCCATAAAAAAGGATGAGTTTGTGTCCTTTGTAGGGACATGGATGCAGCTGGAAACCATCATTCTCAGCAAACTATCGCAAGAACAGAAAACCAAACACCGCATGTTCTCACTCATAGGTGCGAACTGAACAATGAGATCACTTGGACACAGGAAGGGGAACATCACACACCGGGGCCTATCATGGCGACGGGGGAGAGGGGAGGGATTGCATTGGAGTTATACCTGATGTAAATGACGAGTTGATGGGTGCTAACGAGTTGATGGTTGCAGCACACCAACATGGCACAAGTATACATATGTAACAAACCTGCATGTTATGCACATGTACCTTAGAACTTAAAGTATAATAATAATAATAATAATAAAAAGAACAACTAAGAAAAACAGTAAAACAAAATCTTGGTAGAATTTCATTTTCCTAGTATGCCAACAAGAAATAAATTTAGTAGCATATAACTGTAAATAGATAATTATGGTCATATATGTTAAAATGGTAATAGTAATGATGTAGATATTAAAGTTAGAATGAACTTACACTTGGAAAAAATAAAAAGTTAAGGACCCAGAATGATTCGTGCGAGCATGTGTGTATATGTTGGTTTATGTGTGGTTTCCAAATAGGAAACAACTCCCTGACAGCTAATTGCCTGGAAAATTTCAATGGCAGAAAACTAACCTCTCCAATTGATTTATATCTTTTCAGTAAAGGCAAGTGATGTTTTAAATCACGAGATTAGAATATACAATACAGGAAATTTTAAAAGTTCTCACAATGTAGAAGATTGAACAGAGCCTGAGAGACATATGGGACACTATGAAACTCACCACCATAAATGTAGAAGGGTTACCAGTTTGCTGATTTTTCTGCCTGATCACATCTGCTGCTGAGCCCCCTAGTGAATTTTAAAACATTAATGTTTACAAATATTTTTTCTTGCTCCCTCATCTCTCTTCTCCTTCTGTTACTCAAATATTGGTACATTTTATAATGCTCCACATTTTTGTGAGGTTTTGTTTATTTTTTCTTTATTCTTTTTTTTTTTTCTTAATGAAATTTGTTTGTCTTATTGATGTTTTTTTTTGAGACAGGGTCTCACTCTGTTCAACCAGGCTGGAGTGCAGTGACATAATCTTGGCTCCCTACAATCTCTGTCTCCCGCCAGGCTCAAGAGGTCCTCCCACCTCAGCCTCATGAGTTGCTGGGACTACAGGTATGGGTCATGATGCCCAGGTAAATTTTATAATTTTTGTATGTTTTGCCATGTTGTCCAGGCTGGTCTCGAACTCCTAAGCGTCATCAATCCACCCAACCTCAGCCTCCCAAAGGGCTGAGATTACAGGCATGAGCCACTGTACCCATCCTCTCTCTGCTCTTAAGACTGTATAATCTCTATTAATCTATTTCAAATTTGCTGATTGTCTCTTTTGTCACCACAAACTGCCATTGAGCTCTTCAAGTGAATTTTTCATTTTGATTATGTATTTTTCAATTGCAGGATTTTCATTTGGTTATCTTTACAATCTCTAGATTGGTATTTCTATCAGATAAGATAACCATCATATTTTAGTTTTTAAATGTGGTTTCATTTAAGTCTTAGAACCTATTTTTGATAGATGTTTTTTAAAAAATTCACAGAGTAGATCTTTTAATTTATTGTTATTAATTAACAAATAAAAATTGTGTATTTTTTAATACACATCATGATATTTTAATATATGTCTACTGTTGAATGGCTAAATTAAGCTAATAAATATATCCATAATCTCACATACTTAACTTTTTATGGTAATGACATTTGAAATCTTTTCTTTTGCCAATTTTCAAGTATACAAAACATTGTCATTAACTGTAGTCACTATATTGCTTAGTAGAGATCCTGAACATATTTCTTTTGTCTAACTGAAATTTTGTATCCTTCGAGCAACATTTTAGCCATTGGTAAGCACCATTCTACCATCCATCTGCCTCTATGAGATCAATTTTTACACATTTACATTTAAGTAAAATCATGTAGTATTTCGTGTGTGTGTGTCTGACTTATTTCATGTAACATAATGTCTTCCAGGTTCATTTATGTTTTTGCAATGGACAGGATTTCCTTCTTTTTTTTTTTTTTTTTTTTTTTTTTTTTGAGATGGAGTCTCGCTCTGTCGCCCAGGCTGGAGTGCAGTGGCCGGATCTCGGCTCGCTGCAAGCTTCGCCTCCCGGTTTCACGCCATTCTCCTGCCTCAGCCTCCCAAGGAGCTGGGACTACAGGCTCCCACCACCTCGCCCGGCTAATTTTTTCTATTTTTTTTAGTAGAGATGGGGTTTCACCGTGTTAGCCAGGATGGTCTCGATCTCCTGACCTCGTGATCCACCCGTCTCGGCCTCCCAAAGTGCTGGGATTACAGGCGTGAGCCACCGCGCCCAGCCTAGGATTTCCTTCTTCTTTAAGGCTTAATAGTATTTCATTGTATGTCTATACTACATCTCCTTTATCCATTCACCCACTGTTGGACACTTAGGTTGACTCCAAATCTTGGCTCTTTTGAATAATGCTGCAATGAACATGGGTGTACAGATATTTCTCTGGAATACTAATTTCAATTCCTATGGATATGTACTCAGCAGGGGGTTGCTAAATCACATGATAGTTCTATTTTTAATCCAGTGGGATGCCTCCATACTGTTCTTCATAATGACCTTAATAAATTATATTCCCACCAAGAGTGGACAAGTGTTCCCTTTTTTGCACGCCCTCTCCAATACTTGTTTTCTCATGTCTTTATGATCATAGACATCCCAACAGATGTGAATTGATATCTCATCATGGTTTTAGTATGTACTTCCATGATGATTAGTAATGTTGAGCATTTTTTCCATATACCTTTTGGCCATTTGTGTACCTTCTTTTGAGAAATGTGTATTCAGGTCCTTTGCCCATTTTTTAATTATTTGTTTTTTGCTGAGTTGGGTTTCTCATATATTTTGGATATTAACTCCTTATTAGATATGTGTGGTTTGTGAATATTTTCTCCCATTCTGTAGGTTGTCTCTTCAGTTCATTGATTGTTTTCTTTGGTGGATAGAAGCTTCTTCGTTTGACACAATTTTATTTGGTGATTCCCTGCTTCTCTTGACCATGCTTTTGGAATCATGTCAAAAAATATTGTTGTTCAGAGCAATGCCATGGAATTTTCCTCTATGTTTACTTCTAGTAGTTTTACAGGTTCATATGTTACATTTAAGTCTTTTATCCATTCTGAGTTGATTTTTGTATATCAAGTGATATAATGGCCTAATTTCATTCTTCTGCATGTGGATATCCAGTGTTCCCAGCACAATTTATTGTCCTTTCTTCATTGTGTGTTCTTGGTGACCTTGTTGCAAATCAGATGACCACAAACTCCTGGATTTATTTGTCGGTGCACTATTTTGTTCCATTGGTCTCCGTGTTTCTTTTTTTGCTCAGTACCATGTTTTTTTGATTACTTTATCTCTACAGTAAATTTTGAGATCAGGTAGTGTGATTCCTCACCTTTACTCTTTTTATAAAAGACTGCTTTGGCTACTAAGGGTCTTTTGTAGTGCCATAGACATTTTAGGATTATTTTTTCTATATCTCTGACTATTTTCCGTTGAATTTTGTTAAGGATTACACTGGATCTGTAGATCATTTTGGATTGTATGGACATTTAACCAACATTAACTCTTTCAATCAATGAATACATTATATCTTTGTATTTATTTCTTCTTCAGTTTATTAATTTTTAAAATAATTTCAACTTTTATTTTAGATTCAGGGGGCAGACGTGCAGGTTTGCTACGTGGGTACATTGTGTGATGTTGATGTTTGGGATATGATAGATCCTGTAACTCATGTAGCAAGCATAGTACCCAATAGTGAGATTTTCAACACTTGTCACTGTCCCTCCCTTCCTGATCTAGGAGCTCCCAGTGTACATTGTTGCCATCTTTCTGTCCATGTTTACCCAATGTTTAGCTTCCACTTATAAGTCAGGCCATGCAGCATTTTGTTTTCTTTTCCTGCATTAATTCACTCGGGATGCATCCATGTTCCACTCCAGCTGCATCCATGTTGCATCAAAGAACATGATTTCATTCTTTTTTATGGCTGTGTGTTATTTAATAGTTTATATGTACCACATTTTCTTTATTCAGTCCCATCGATGGGCACCTAGATTTATTCTGTGTCTTTGCTACTGTGAGTAGTGCTACAATAAACATATGAATGCCTGTGTCTTTTGGTAGAATAATTTATTATTACTATTGGGTATATACCCAGTAGTGGAATTGCTGGGTTGAATGGTAGTTCTGTTGTAACTTCTTTAAGAAATCTCCAAACTGCTTTTCACAGGGGCCAAACTAATTTATATTCCCACCAACAGTGCATAAACATTCCCTTTTCTCTACAGCCTCACCAACATCTGCTGTTTTTTAATGCTGGGTGATGCTGGTATCAGGCTTCGTAGAATGATTTAGTAAGAAGTCCCTTCTTTATTTTCTGGAATAGTTTCAGTAGAATTGGTACCAGCTTCTCTTTGTACATCTCTACCAGACTTTGGCTATGATTTCATTTGGTCTAGTGCTTTTATTAGTTGGTAGGTCTTTTATTACTGATTCAATTTTGGATCTCAGTATTGGTTTATTCAGGGTTTCCATTTCTTCTCATTCAATCTTGGAAGATCGTGTTTCCAGAAATTTATTCATTTTTAGTTTGTGTGCATAGAGGTGTTCGTCATAGTTTCTGAGGTTCTTTTTTGTTTCCGTGTGCTTATTTAGATCTTTTTTTCTTCTTTGTTATCTAGCTAGCAGTTTATCAATCTTGTTTATGCTTTAAAGAAACCAAGTTTTGGTTTCATTAATTCTTTGTATGGATTTTGGGGTCTCAAATTCATTCAGTTCTGCTCTAATTTTAGTTATTTATTTTCTTCCATTAGCTTTGGAGTTAGTTAGCTCTTGTTTTTCTAGTTCCTCTAGGCAAGCTTTTAGATTATTAATTTGAGATCTTTCTAACTTTCTGAAGTGTGTGTTTAGTGCTACAAACCTTTTTCTTAACTTTGCCTTTGCTGCATCACAGAGATTTTGGTAGGTTGTGTCTCCATTTTTATTTATTTCAAATAATTTTTTGATTTCTGCTGTAACTTTGTTCTTTACCCAAAAGTCATTCAGGAACAAGTTGAGTTTGTGTGTGTGTGTGTGTGTGTGTGTGTGTGTGTGTGTGTGTGTGTTTTGAGAGATCTCTTTGGTATTGATTTCTATTTTTATTCCACTGTGGTCTAAGAGTATAATTTTGATTTTTTTGAATCTGTTGAGATTTGCTTTATGGCTGTGCATGCAGTCAATCTTACAGTCTATTCTGTGTGCAAAAGGGAAGAATGTATATTCTGTGCTTGATGAATGGAGAGCTCTGTAGAAGTCTATTAGGTCTGATTGCTCAAGTGTCTAATTCAATCCCAAATATCTTTGTTGATTTTCTACCTTAATGATCTGTTTAATGCTCTCAACAAAGTGTTGAAGTCCCCTACTTTTATTGTGTGACTATCTAAATATTTTCCTTGGTCTAGAAGTACTTGTTTTATGAATCTAGGTGCTCCAATGTAGGGTACATATATATTTAATATGATTAATCTTGTTGTTGAAATGAACCCTTTATTATTTAGTACTATTCTTTGTCCTTTTTTTACTGTTGTTGATTTAAGGTCTTTTATCTGATGTCAAAATAGTGATTCTATTCTTTTTTCCATTTGTATGATAGATCTTTCTTCAACTCTTTCCTTTGAATCAATGGGTGTCATTACACGTGAGATGAATCTGTTGAAGAGGGCAGACAAAAGAGTCTTGTTTATCATAACAAATTTGCCACTTGTTTCTTTTATATGGGGCATGTAGACCATTTATATTCAAGATTAATACTAATACATGAGGTTTTGATCCTATCATGAAGTTGTTAGCTGGTTGCTTTGTAGCTTCTATTCTGCAGTCACTTTATAAGGTTTGGGGGCTATGTAATTAAGTGTATTTTTGTGGTAGTGGGTATTGTTCCTGTTTCCATGTCTAGGACTCCCTTAAGGATCTCTAATAAGCCTCCCCTAGTGGTAACAAATTCCCTTAACACTTGCTTGTCTGGAAACAATTATTTTTTTCTCCTTTACTTTTGCAGCTTAACGTAGCAGTGTGTGAAATTGCTTATTGGAATTCCTTTTCTTAGAGAATGCTAGAAATAGGTCCCCAATCTGTCCTGGCCTGTAAGGTTTCTGCCAAGAAGGCTGATGTTGGCCTTATGAGGTTCACATTTTATGTGATCTAGCTACCTTTAAGATTTTTTCTTAATCCCTTTTCCTAGCCAGGGGAACTGAGACACACAACACCTGGAAAATCGGGTAATTCCCACTGCAATACTGCACTTTATCAAGGGTCTTAGCAAATGAGCACAGCAGGACATTATATCCCACACCTGGCCCGGTGGGTCCCATGCCCACGGAGCCTCCCTCATTGCTAGCACAGCAGTCTGTGATCTAACGGGAAGGCAGGAACTAGGCTGGGGGAGGGGCGCCCACCATTGCTGAGGCTTAAGTAGGTAAACAAAGCCTCTGGGAATCTCTAACTGGGTGGAGCTCACAGCAGCTCAAGGAGGCCTGCCTGTCTCTGTAGACTTCACCTCTGGGGACAGGGCACAGCTAAACAACAACAACAACAACAACAACAACAAAGCAGCAGAAACCTCTGCAGATGCAAACAACTCTGTCTGACAGCTTTGAAGAGAGCAGTAGATCTCCCAACAGGGAGGTTGAGATCTGAGAACGAATGGACTGCCTGCTCAAGGAGGTCCCTGACCCCTGAGTAGTCTAACTGGGAGACATCGCCCACTAGGGGCAGACCGACTTCCCACACCTCACACGGTGGAGTACACCCCTGAGAGGAAGCTTCCAAAGCAAGAATCAGACAGGTACACTCACTGTTCAGCAATATTCTATCTTCTGCAGCCTCTTCTGCTGATACCAAGGCAAACAGGGTCTGGAGTGGACCTCAAGTAATCTCCAACAGACCTACAGCTGAGGGTCCTGACTGTTAGAAGGAAAACTAACAAACAGGAAGGACACCCACACCAAAACCCAATCAGTATGTCACCATCATCAAAGACCAGAGGCAGATAAAACCACAAAGATGGGGGGAAAGCAGGGCAGAAAAGCTGGAAATTCAAAAAATAAGAGCGCATCTCCCCCTCCAAAGAAATGCAGTTCATCGACAGCAATGGATCAAAGCTGGTCAGAGAATGACTTTGACGAGATGAGAGAAGAAGGCTTCAGTCCATCAAACTTCTCAGAGCTAAAGGAGGAGTTATGTACCCAGTGCAAAGAAACTAAACATCTTGAAAAAAGAGTGGAAGAATTGACAGCTAGACTAATTAATGCAGAGAAGGTCATAAACGAAATGACAGAGATGAAAACCATGACACGAGAAATACGTGACAAATGCACAAGCTTCAGTAACCAACTCGATCAACTGGAAGAAAGAGTATCAATGATTGAGGATCAAATGAATGAAATGAAGTGAGAAGAAAATCTAAAGAAAAAAGAAGAAAAAGAAATGAACAAAGCCTGCAAGAAGTATGGGATTATTTAAAAAGACCAAATCTACGTCTGATTGGGGTGCCTGAAAGTGAGGGGGATAATGGAACCAAGTTGCAAAACACTCTGCAGGATATCATCCAGGAGAACTTCCCCAACCTAGTAGGGCAGGCCAACATTCAAATTCAGGAAATACAGAGAACGCCACAAAGATACTCCTCGAGAAGAGCAACTCCAAGACACATAATTGCCAGATTCACCAAAGTTGAAATGAAGGAAAAAATCTTAAGGGCAGCCAGAGAGAAAGGTCGGGTTACCCACAAAGGGAAGCCCATCAGACTAATAGCAGATCTCTCGGCAGAAACGCTACAAGCCAGAAGAGAGTGGAGGCCAATATTCAACATTCTTAAAGAAAAGAATTTTAAACCCAGAATTTCATATCCAGCCAAACTAAGTTTCATCAGTGAAGGAGAAATAAAATCCTTTACAGATAAGCAAATGCTTAGAGATTTTATCACCACCAGGCCTGCCTTACAAGAGACCCTGAAGGAAGCCCTAAACATGGAAAGGAACAACCGGTACCAGCCATTGCAAAAACATGTCAAAATGTAAAGACCATCGAGGTTAGGAAGAAACTGCATCAACTAATGAGCAAAATTACCAGTTAATATCATAATGGCAGGATCAAGTTCACACATAAGAATATTAACCTTAAATGTAAATGGACTAAATGCTCCAATTAAAAGACATAGACTGGCAAACTGGATAAAGAGTCAAGCCCCATCAGTTTGCTGTATTCAGGAGACCCATCTCACATGCAGAGACATACATAGGCTCAAAATAAAGGGATGGAGGAAGATCTACCAAGCAAATGGAGAAAAAAAAAAAAAAAAAAAGCAGGGGTTGCAATACTAGTCTCTGATAAACAGACTTTAAACCACAAAGATCAAAAGAGACAAAGAAGGCCTTTACATAATGGTAAAGGGATCAATTCAACAGGAAGAGCTAACTCTCCTAAATATATATGCACCCAATACAGGAGCACCCAGATTCATAAAGCAAGTCCTTAGAGACTTACAAAGAGACTTAGACTCCCATACAATAATAATGGGAGACTTCAACACCCCACTGTCAACATTAGACAGATCAATGAGACAGAAAGTTAACAAGGATATCCAGGAATTGAACTCAGCTCTGCAGCAAGCAGACCTAATAGACATCTACAGAACTCTCCACCCCAAATCAATAGAATATACATTCTTCTCAGTACCACATCACACTTATTCCAAAATTGACCACATAATTGGAATTAAAGCACTCCTCAGCAAATGTAAAAGAACAGAAATTATAACAAACTGTCTGTCAGACCACAGTGCAATCAAACTAGAACTCAGGACTAAGGAACTCAATCAAAACTGCTCAACTACATGGAAACTGAATAAATTGCTCCTGAATGACTACTGGGTACATAATGAAATAAAGGCAGAAATAAAGATGTTCTTTGAAACCAATGAAAACAAAGATACAACACACCAGAATCTCTGGGGACACATTTAAAGCAGTGTGTACAGGGAAATTTATAGCACTAAATGCCCACAAGAGAAAGCAGGAAAGATCTAAAGTGGACACTCCAACATCACAATTAAAAGAACTAGAGAAGCAAGAGCAAACACATTCAAAAGCTAGCAGAAGGCAAGAAATAACTAAGATCAGAGCAGAACTGAAGGAGATAGAGACACAGAAAACCCTCCAAAAAATCAATGAATCCAGGAGTTGGTTTTTTGAAAAGATCAACAAAATTGACAGACCACTAGCAAGACTAATAAAGATGAAAAGAGACAAGAATCAAATAGATGCAATAAAAAATGATAAAGGGGATATCACCACCGACCCCACAGAAATACAAACTACCATCAGAGAATACTATAAACACCTCTATGCAAATAAACTAGAAATCTAGAAGAAATGGATAATTTCCTGGACACTTACACTCTCCCAAGACTAAACCAGGAAGAAGCTGAATCCCTGAATAGACCAATAGCAGGCTCTGAAATTGAGACAATAATTAATAGCCTGCCAACCAAAAAAAGTCCAGGACCAGATGGATTCACAGCTGAATTCTACCAGAGGTACAAGGAGGAGCTGCTACCATTCCTTCTGAAACTATTCCAATCAATAGAAAAAGAGGGAATCCTCCCTAACTCATTTTATGAAGCCAACATCATCCTGATACCAAAGCCTGGAAGAGACACAACAGAAAAAGAGAATTTTAGACCAATATCCTGAATGAACATCGATGCAAAAATCCTCAATAAAATACTGGCAAACCGGATCCAACAGCACATCAAAAAGCTTGTCCACCATGATCAAGTGGGCTTCATCCCGCAGATGCAAGGCTGGTTCAACATACGCAAATCAATAAACGTAATCCAGCATATAAACAGAACCAAAGACAAAAACCACATGATTATCTCAATAGATGTGGAAAAGGCCTTTGACAAAATTCAACAGCGCTTCATGCTAAAAATGCTCAATAAATTCGGTATTTATGGAACGTATCTCAAAATAATAAGAGCTATTTATGACAAACCCACAGCCAATATCATACTGAATGGGCAAAAAGTGGAAAAAATCCCTTTGAAAACTGACACAAGACAGGGATGCCCTCTCTCACCACTCCTATTCAACATAGTGTTGGAAGTTCTGGCTAGGGCAATCAGGCAAGAGAAAGAAATCAAGGGTATCCAGTTAGGAAAAGAAGAAGTCAAATTGTCCCTGTTTGCAGATGACATGATTGTATATTTAGAAAACCCCATTGTTTCAGCCCACAATTGTTGGGGTCCACGTGTTTTCTAAACAAAGGAATGAACACACAAGACAAGACAAACATGGTGGCAGCCCCAAATGGCGCACTCTGCTTTATTTTATACTGTCGTTTGTGGAATGTTGCCAAGTCACAAGACACATTGTTGTTTTCCTGACCTTTCCCTGACTTTCTGGATTTTCAAGATGTTTACACATAAACAAGCCCCCAGGGTCTGCTGTTTGCAGCTGGCTCCTTTGTCCTCCCTGTTTGCAGGGAAGGAACACCCTGCTTCGTTTGCAAGAGCAGGACTTATTGGGAACGCCCTGCTTCGTTTGCAAGAGCAGGACTTATCAGGAAAGTCTCATTTGTGAGCACGTAGTCCTCTACATTTCCCCTTTCTTTATTTACAAGTTTGAATTTCTTTTAAAGTCATCATTACATGTTGGGCTCACTGGGATTCGGTGTTTGCCCTTTGGCACCGTCTCCAGCAGACTGTGAAAATGACAAAGGCAAGAACAACAATCAAAACATTACTAGAAACAGAGGTCAGCAAAGTTTTTACAGGGCTCATACGGTTCAAAGACGTCAAACTTTGTGCAATAGCAGTCATCAAATCTGTACCAGTCAGCAACGGTAACTGATTGCGAAATGTTTCGGAAATGTTCTGTATTAATTCTTCTATTTCAAGGGAAAGATTATTATGACCAATTAAAAGTCTCTTTATCTCAGTCCAATTATGTACAGTGCTGTTAAAAGGAACAGGAGTAATACAAAATTGGGTAGTATTCCAATCACATTTCAACAAAGCTCGGGTATTCAACACTGTTAGCTGATCTCCCAACCAAGAAACCACTTGCTCCAGATTATCCACTCGTTCAGTCAAATGAGTATCTATGTCTCGTTGCTGCTGCCACAACAAATGTGATTGTTCATGCCACTGTTGCACAAATTCTGCATTTTGTATACTCTGGTGTAGAGCTAATCCAGTAACAGCGGCGGTGGAAGCAATTGCTACAAGTCCTATCACCATGGTCACGACGATTCCAACCATCCTTCGACTGTGGTGGACAAGATCTTGCATAACCTTGTAAATTTGAGTAACCCCAGCAGATTCACTCCAAGTACCTGTTAAGTTTACAGGTAGCCAGGTTTCTTTTCTGGCTCTTAGTATATATAAATCGGAATGAGACTCATTCCAATTATTATTCCACCAAGTAGTATTTATACAACTTAAGAATGTACAATTGTTTGTACAGTTAACTACCCCTGTATTGTTATCCCATTTAAAAATTCCTGTCAACAACAAGTAAGGCTTTCTTACACATGCAATAACATATCTAGAACTATTTCGATGCAAAGATGTATGGAAAGAGTTAGCAATATTAGTAAGATTTAAGGACGTGTTTCCTGTGGAAGTGAACATTGGTTTACCAGCAGCTAGCAACTTCCAAATATGACCTTGTATTTGTGAGGTATTAGCCAAATGTGGCATAGGGGGTGATAGACCATCATCATGCCAAATAATAGTTTCATTGCCATCTGCAGAAATGCTGTGATTACCTTTATGCCAACGCAGGTTGACATGGCTGAATTTAGTCTGAAAATCTCCATGTACACTCCAATCTGTAACAAGGTATTTACGACTCTTCCCTTTTACTTCTAACAACAATCGTGGCCCACTACCTCTACATCTAGTCCACTCTAGTTGGGAAACACCTCCTGACACATCAGGGATGGGGCATTAAGATAATGTACTTGGCAGAGTTTCATTAAATACTGCAGTATGATTATGCTTAAAACTTTGAGCCACAATAATCATAGTAAAGGCAGAGATATGACTATGGTTATAGTGAACAGACCAAGCCTCATGAGAAAGATGCAGACAATGTGGACTACCCCCAAGACATATAGGTAACCCTTCAAACCCAAATTGATATGAACTATTTACTTTGCCAGTGTCTAATTCAGGATCCTGGTTTAAAAAAGGCAATGGCATCCAAGCAGTATCATTAGTAAATACTGGGACTTTTCTGTCTCCCCAGGCCACACCTTGATATAAGGGTGGAAAAGGAATATAAGCCCAGTATGTAAATTCTCCAGTCGTTACCTGACAATTTACTATGGCCAGCATAGCCAGGAATAAAGTCAGTGGGGTTTTGGGCTGCCCAGCTTGTTGAACAACCCCTTCAGCTTCTTGAGTTAACTTTTTCAGTTGTCCCCATGTCGGGGGTTCTGTACGCTGAGTTCCGAAGGTGAATGTTCTCTGAGCATTCAGATTTAGCTCCTGGAGTTCCTTCAGGAACTCTTCGGATTGGCTCCTCTTCGCCATGGTACTGTGTCAACTGTCGAGATGGAAACCACTCGTCTCCGGCACCTGTACAGACAAGAGCATAGCCTTGGCCCCATTGTAAAACTTTTCCTTTTAAATATTTCCCTTGTGATGAAGGATAATACACCCACAGATTACTGTTTTGCGGCTTTTCTAAAGGCTGTTGAAAATGTTTCACTGCTGCAGACTGCTGTAATTGGCGCCAATGGTTGAGAAAATTTAAAGTAAAAAGAGCTTTCAGAATTTGACGTTTTGAGGAATCTCACCCATCTCCCCCTTTCTGTTTTAAAAGTTGTAATTTTAAGGTAGCATTGGCTCTTTTTCCAATTCCTTGTCCTCAACAACCGGGCCGTAAATATGTTCCTCTCTAGGATCATTCCTCTCTAAAGCTTCAGATGCCTCACCTCCTGTGGCAGTATCGCCATGCTCTGAGTCAGTTTCAAATAACTCTAATGCCTGAGTAATGGAACTACACAAAGTCCACAAAGTCAGAGGCATTGTTTGCCCTCACTGATGAGCTCGACGCAGGACTTTAACCACCTGTAACCATTCCTTTTGATTTAACTGCACTTTGGTTTGATATTGAAACCAATAACAATGTTGTTCAACATGGGCAAACAATCACTTCAAAGTCTTTTATTTTACTTCTACTCCTATAGACATCAACAGTCCCTGGAGTAACCACAAATATTCAGAGGCCAGAGAGGTGGAATTCCCCATAATTTTCCCGTGGGTCCCCCTTCATTTATTTACCTGCCCGGGGTGTTCTCCCTCCGGTTCCTTGCTCTCGTGGAGCCATGGACCCTGCTCGCTGCACCAGATGTTGGGGTCTGCATGTTTCCTAAACAAATGAATGAACACACAAGACAACACAAGACAAGACAAACATGGTGGCAGCCCCGAATGGCACACTCTGCTTTATTTTATACAGTCGTTTGTGGAATGTTGCCAAGTCACAAGACAAATTGTTGTTTTTCTGACCTTTCCCTGACTTTCTGGATTTTCAAGATGTTTACACATAAACAAGCCCCCAGGGTCTGCTGTTTGCAGCTGGCTCCTTTGTCCTCCCTGTTTTCAGGGAAGGAATGCCCTGCTTCGTTTGCAAGAGCAGGACTTATCGGGAACCTCTCGTTTGCGAGCACATGGTCATCTACACAAAATCTCCTTAAGCTGATAAGAAACTTCAGCAAAGTCTCAGGATACAAAATTAATGCGCAAAAATCACAAGCATTCTTATACACCAGTAACAGACAAACAGAGAGCCAAATCAGGAATGAACTTCCATTCACAATTGCTTCAAAGAGAATAAAATACCTAGGAATCCAACTTACAAGGGATGTAAGGGACCTCTTCAAGGAGAACTACAAACCACTGCTCAGTGAAATAAAAGAGGACACAAACAAATGGAAGAACATACCATGCTCATGGATAGGAAGAATCAATATTGTGAAAATGGCCATACTGCCCAAGGTAATGTATAGATTCACTGCCATCCCCATCAAGCTACCAATGAGTTTCTTCACAGAATTGGAAAAAACTGCTTTAAAGTTCATATAGAACCAAAAAAGAGCCCACATTGCCAAGACAATCCTAAGTCAAAAGAATAAAGCTGGAGGCATCACGCTACCTGACTTCAAACTATACTACAAGGCTACAGTAACCAAAACAGCATGATGCTGGTACCAAAACAGAGCTATAGACCAATGGAACAGAACAGAGTCCTCAGAAATAATACCACACATCTACAGCCATCTGATCTTTGACAAACCTGAGAAAAACAAGAAATGGGGAAAGGATTCCCTATTTAATAAATGATGCTGGGAAAATTGGCTAGCCATAAGTAGAAAGCTGAAACTGGATCCTTTCCTTACTCCTTATACGAAAATTAATTCAAGATGGATTAGAGACTTAAATGTTAGACCTACTACCATAAAAACTCTAGAAGAAAACCTAGGTAATACCATTCAGGACATAGGCAAGGGCAAGGACTTCATGTCTAAAACACCAAAAGCAACGGCAACAAAAGCCAAAATTGACAAATGGGATCTAATTAAACTAAAGAGCTTCTGCACAGCAAAAGAAACTACCATCAGAGTGAACAGGCAACCTACAGAATGGGAGAAAAGTTTTGCAATCTACTCATCTGACAAAGGGCTAATATCCAGAACCTACAAAGAACTCAAACAAATTTACAAGAGAAAAACAAACAACCCCACCAAAAAGTGGGCAAAGGATATGAACAGACATTTCTCAAAAGAAGACATGCATACAGCCAACAGACACATGAAAAAATGCTCGTCATCACTGGCCATCAGAGAAATGCAAATCAAAACCACAATGAGATACTATCTCACACCACTTAGAATGGCAATCATTAAAAAGTCAGGAAACAACAGGTGTCGGAGAAATAGGAACACTTTTACACTGTTGGTGGGATTGTAAACTAGTTCATTATGTAAAACAGTATGGCGATTCCTCAAGGATCTAGAACTAGAAGTACCATATGACCCAGCCATCCCATTACTGGGTATATACCCAAAGGATTATAAATCATGCTGCTATAAAGACACATGCACATGTATGTTTATTGCAGCACTATTCACAATAGCAAAGACTTGGAATCAACCCAAATGTCCATCAGTGACAGACTGGATTAAGAAAATGTGGCACATATACACCATGGAATAGTATGCAGCCATGAAAAAGGATGAGTTTGTGTCCTTTGTAGGGACATGAATGCAGCTGGAAACCCTCATTCTCAGCAAACTATCACAAGAACAGAAAACCAAACACCGCATGTTCTCACTCATAGGTGGAAACTGAACAATGAGATCACTTGGACGCGTGAAGGGGAACATCACACTCCGGGGCCTATTATGGGGAGGGTGGAGGGGGGAGGGATTGCACTGGGAGTTATACCTGATGTAAATGACGAGTTGATGGGTGCTAACGAGTTGATGGTTGCAGCACACCAGCATGGCACAAGTATACATATGTAACAAACCTGCATGTTATGCACATGTACCCTAGAACTTAAAGTATAATAATAATAAAAAATTTAAAAATAAATTAAAAAATACATAAAAATAGTAAAAAAAAAAAAAGATTTTTCTTTAGCATCTATATTGGATAGTCTGCTAACTACAGGCCTTGGTGATATTCTTTTTGTATAGTGTCTCACAGGTGTTCTCTGGATTTTCTGTATCTGAATGTTTACCTCTCTAGCAAGATTAGGGCATTTTTTTGAATTATTCCCTCAAATATGTTTTCTAGGTTCTTTACTTTTCTCTTTCTCTCTTAGTAGTGTCAATAATTCATCGATTTGGTCACTTTCCATAATCCCACATTTCTTGAAGACTGTGTTCATTTTTTTAAACTTTTTTTTCCTTTATTTTTATCTTACTGGGTTAGTTCAGAAGACTTTTCTTCAGGCTCTGAAATTCATTCTTCCGCCTGGTCTAGTCCATTGATAAAGTTTTTTGTTTGTTTGTTTGTTTGTTTGTTTGTTTTTTGAGACAGGGTCTCACTCTGTTGCCAAGGCTGACGTGCAGTGGCATGATCACAGCTCACTGCAGCCTTGACCTAACCTCCCTGACCTCCCAGGATCAGGTGATTCTGCCACCTTAGTCTCTTGAGTAGCTGGGACCACAGGCACATGCCACTAGTCCTAGCTATTTTTTTTTTTTTTTTTTTTTTTTTTGTAGAGACAAGGTTCTGTCATGTTGCTAAGGCTAGTTTCAAACTCCTGAGCTCAAGCAGTACACCCACCTTCAACCTCCCAAAGTGTTGAGATTATAAGCCAACGTGTCTGGCCAATTGTATTTTGAAATTCCTTAAAGGAGATTTTCAATTTCAGAAGCTCTGATTGATTTCTTTTTTAAGATGTTTGTCTCTTCCTTCATCTTCTGGATTGCTTTGGAAGTTTCTTTGTGTTGATTTTCAACTTTGCACCGGATTTCGTTGAGCTTCTTTGCAATCCATGCTTTGAGTTCCTTATCTGTCATTTCCAAGTTTCCATTTTGGTTAGGGACCATTGCTGGAGAGCTAGTGTGATCCTTTGCTGGTGTCACTGCATTAACATTTTTCATGGTGCCAGAATTCCTGTGCTGGTTCCTTCTCATCAGGAGATTCTGGCACTTCTAATTTTTGTAATTATTTTCCCACAGGTATGATTTTTTTTTCCTTCTTTTCCAATACAGTTTTTTTTTTTTTTTTTTTTTCTTTCCCTTCCCCTTTCCCCTCCTCTCTAGTGGGTGGGACTGTAGAGAATGTTTGGCAGGGTCTTTTGGCTTTGCTTATATAGCCTTACACACTTCTGTCAGCTTTGTATTGGTCTGTGCAGTTTGACCTGCAAGCCACTAGATGGAGCTTAGAGGTAAGAGCCAGCTGTGGCCAATGGAACTGGGTATATACTTGATCCTTGTTTATTGGGATAAGCTCTCTGTTGCCCCAGGCAATAAGCTGATCTGTGAAGTATACAGTGGTCTGAGCTCCCTGCTTAGCCCTAAGGGTTGGGGGCCAAGGTCGGTGCTGCCAGATCAGGCAGATCCAACCACGAGTTTTCAGCCACGAGTTTTCTGAAAGGGGAAGGGAAACAGCCTAAACTCCTAAACCAGCAGAGTGAGATGCCTGAAAATCTGCCTGGGCATGGAGTATAGTGAGCCCCATTGCACCACAATCTCTGCACAGCAAGGGTTGGGTGGCTCAGGCTGCTGTTCCTAGTGAACAGGTGTTCTGGCTGCCTGGAGATCTGCCTGGGTGTGGAGTGTAGAGGGTCCAACTTCACCATGATCTCTGCACAAGATGGGTAGAGTACCTGAAGCTGCTGATCTGGGCAAGCAGACTTGCCCGGACTTCCCAGAGATCTGCTTGGGCACAGAACATACTGGGCCCCCCGCACCAAGATCTCTGCACAGAAGGGGTGAAGAAACTGAGGCTGCTTGCCCAAGCAAGTAGATAGTCCAAAAGCCTGGAGTTCTGCCTGGGGATGGAGCAGAGAGGGCCTCACTGTATGACAATCTTAGTGGAGCAGGCTGGGGTACTCATCAGTGATACACACAGACCAGTTCCAGGTTGTCAGACTAGCCCTGGCTGCTAGCCTCTTTGCCCAGGAGAAACCATAGCTCTAGGAGCTTTCATCCTATCCTAGGCCTGCAACTGGGGCGAGCACAATTCCAGTGCCTATTGCTGAGGTACTTTCCCCCAGTTCTGGCTGTCGAGGTACCTACTTTGCTCCAGAACAAACAGTCCAGCCTCTGGCCCAAGACTAAAATGCTTGTATGGCCCATGCTGCTGGGTCACCAGAGAATGACTGACTCTATATGTGCCCCAGTTATAAATGATATCCTATCTCAGCCTCAGGTCTGGAAAAATGTCTGCAGTTTTCTCCAGTGTCTTTCCCTCTCAGTGTCTCCAAGCCTCTCCCCAGATTAGTTCCAGGGCTTGGAAGAAACAAAGTGCTCTCCCTCAGTCTAGATTGCTCGTATCCCCTGTGGAAAAGTGAGTCACAGAGGGAGGCTCTTTGTCTCTGACACGTACTGTTGTGTTACATATTTTGATGCTATGTTTATAAGTGCATGCAAGTTATTGATTGTTATATCTACTCTTCAGGTTGTTCCTTTAAATGTCACATATAATACAACTTCCTTTTCATATTGTTTTTAACTTTAGTTTATTATTTCAAATTACAAATATTATAACATGCTTTATTTTGATTAATAAAGAAATAATAGAGCTTTTTAAATCACTTAATTTGTCCTTTTCATAGTTTCTTTTCATATTTACCTTTACTTGAAACTCCTTTAGTATTTTGACTGTATTAATTTCTATTAAATTATTTTCTTCTCTCCTGATTTAGAAGCTATACAATTTAGCTACATTTACTTATGGTAATATTTTTTTAAAGTATACAGAGTTAACTATGAATTAATGTTACATTTATCTACCTCTCTTCGGAATATAATAAGAAACTATGACAGGGCCTAACCTGTTATTGAACAAACTCATTCATGATCTTAATATTACTACTAGATATTAAATTTCTATTTAACGGTGTTTGAAATTTCTTAATTAGTTTTCTTATATTACAGTATACAGTTAATTAAATTTACTAATTTTTAATCAAGTATCTTGGTTCTCTATTTTTGTTATAAGTTCTTACATTTAACAGCAATTATATTGAGAGTCTCTAGTTGATAAAATTCTTACTTTTATATATGTTATGGGTCTTTTTTCATCACATTGTATTGTTTTACATATATAGAAGTTATATAATGAAATGTGTACATTTTCCATTTGAATTTGATCTTGCAAAATCTAAGATGCTTTAAAAGGCAATCTGTCTTGGTCTAAATGTCACAATCATAATATGTGGCATAAAAGTCTAGAAATGGCTTCAAAAATATTTTTCCCAAGGATATACTACTTATATTCTACGACAATGGCAATTCTGATTTGAGCTATAGTTTATCAATTGTAAAAATCTCCAAAGGAGAATCTTTTGGCTGATTTAAATAAATCTAAAGAGTATATGTATGAATATGAATGCAATATGTTTTCTACAGCAAATATCTAGAAAGTTTCTTGTTTTACCTCCAATATTGGATGGTAGTTTAGTTGAGCATTAAAATATGTAACACACACACACACACGCACAGACACACACATACATAAATTTGTAAGTTACTTCTCCTCAGCCTGTTGAAGATTCTTTTTAATTGCCTTCTGGTTTAGTTCATTTTAAACTGCAATAAATTAATATTTTTAAAAAATAAATCTCAATTTCTAAGTAGTTGCACTAGTCATATGTTGAGTATCCAACAGCCATATGTGGCTAGTGACACTAGGCAATGTAGACAAAACATGTTTGTTATTGCAGAAAATTCTATTAGACAATGTTTCTCTGGAAGCATTTAATACTTTTGATTTACTGCTGTTATTCTTTAGTTTCACTCTGTCTAGTGTGAACTTATCTTTATTTGTGTTAGTTTATCATGCAAAATGTTCTCAGCGACGCATATCTTTAATTCACAGAAATTCTTGAAGTTTTTTCAGAAAACACATATAAAAATGTCTTCATTCTCCTTTTTTGAAAACTCCAATTAGATATATGTTTGAGCTCCTAAGTCTAAACTTCATATTCTATAAATGGTCTTTTTTCATCTTTGTCACTCAGTAGTGAAATTCATTTAAGTAGTCAGTCTTCAACTCTATTCAGTGTATAGTTTACACTTTATATAGATTTCCAAAATTTTAAAATACTATGCTTTTTATTTTCAAGAATTATAATATTTTTTCTCCTAATCTGTTTTATTTCTGCCTGCTTTCTTTTTAAAATGTCTTGTTTTTGCTTAATAAACTGTACCAGAATACCATACCCTGCATGGCTTATAAACAACACAAATGTATTTCTCACAGTTCTAAAGGCTGGGAAATCTAGGATCAAGGCCCTTTAATGAGTGGTGAGGGCCCCTATTCTGTTTTGTAAATGTCTTCTTGCTATGTTCTCACATGAGGGAACGGGCAAAGGGGCTGTCTAGTGTCTCTTTCATAAAAGCATTTATCTCATTCATGAGGGCTCCACCCTCACAGCTTAATTACCTCCCTAGTGCCCCACTTCTAAATGCCATTATGTTGGGAATTAGGTTTAAATATGTTAAATTTGGGGGTACACAAAGGTTTAGTCCATGGCAAGCATCCTAAGATAATAATTTTAAAGGCTTTGTCAGATTTTCAGAAATGTAATTTCATCAGAAGTTAATTGATTTTCCAACCTTTTACTTTCTCCCATGTCCTTGTTAACATTACATGCATTTGTAGATTCCACATATATTTTAGATGTTTGGGTTTCATTCATTTTATGTAGGATTCTAAAAAATTATTTGTGTTTTTTATTAGAGTATTTATCTATAACCACAATCATATTCAGTAATAAAATGCCACAAACCTCAGTGGTTTAAAATGACAATTATTCATCATCTCTCATGGATCTACAGGTCAGAAGTTGGGTATCCAGAATCTAAAACATGTTTGGGCTTAGCCCTATGCTTACATTTTTCTCCATGTCTACCTCACATTTTTTTCCTTTTCCTTGGACCAGCAGGTAAGACTACACGTTCTCATGGCAATGATGGAAGCTCAAAGACAGTCCAACCTAACAAGCACAGTTCATACTGTATCTTATCTGCCAATATTTCACTGGCCTAAAGAAAATCACAAAGCCATGCCCTATATGTAGATGGTGGGGAGGTGAGGAAATATATTTCTTAAATGTTGTGAGAAAGATAGTAAATATTATTAAAGAATAATGTAGTCTGCCAGTTCATTTGGTTCCTATTTTTGTTTATCTTTTCCTCCAGATCTGTAGTTTTGTGATTGCTTGATGCATTGGGCTCCCACTTCCTACTCAAGTTTTATAATGGCATTTTGGGGTTCCTGTTTTTGGTAGTATTGGTAATATTAGCAGAACCAGTCAGTAAGCCATCGATTGACTTGAATCAGTTTGTCATCCTGAGGCTCTATCTTTCTCTTTTTGCCTCCCTAAGCCTAAAGCTTTCCATAAAGCCCTAACTACAAGCAGTAAGTCAGCAATTTCTTAGCCTTCTTTCATAAGCAGGAGTGCATTTCAGGCTCCGGAGTCTACTTACTCTGGCACATTTTGCACCTACTAAACTTCCAGCTGCTGCTGCCTTCATCTATACCAGAGGCCCTAAGATTCACCCTACTCACCACTTTATATGTATTTGAGACTGAATCGCTTATGACATTTTAAGGCAAGCTATGAATTTGCAGTTTTATCCTTATTATTTCATCTAGTATTATTATGTGTCTAAAGAATGGGGGAGGGGAATTGTATTTACGATAAATTATGTTATCCTCATTGAAACTCCAACTTAAAAAGAAAACCCTAATCTTACTTGATTTACTACTTACAGGTCTCCATAGTACAGAGATGATCAGTGTGAACAACAGGGTTACTAAGTAGAGAGAATCTGACACCATGATCCAAGTGCTGAGGCCAAGGAAAATCTGATAAGTTTATGTCTCCTTATAATTTGACTTCATCACCAACACAATGCCAATCCTCCTAGTTGGCTTAATTTTCTATTCTCAATTGAAAATTATCCTACAGTTAAGTGTACTGTTTCTCAAAATGTAGTCTTTAATAATATTTAAAAATGTGTGACTTGATTTTAATAATAATCATAAAAGTTAAAATAAGTATACTCTGAATTATACAACTGCTTACTTTATAATTAAATATCGCCATGTGATTCCAATGGACATGTTTGCATGTATGTGTACAATTGTATATGTGCGCCAAGGAAAGTCTAAATGAAGTTGGACTACATTTCTAAAGTAATTTGGATAGAAGAATTTGTAGAATAATTGAAGTATCACAGGCATGTAGTTTTGTCAACATGCCAAGATCAAAAGGACCTGCACACAGGACAAGTAATCTTATTCTTGTAATTACCAACAATTCATTAGCACTTAGAATAGTGCTAACTACTAAGTAAATGTATGCTTCATTTCTGTTTCTGATACTAGCAATAAATTAGAACTTTATCTAATGTTATTTTCAATAATGCCCAAAGATCACCATATCTTCACATGAATGAGAATGCTTTACAACATTATCAAGTGATACATCATCAAAACTACTATGCAAGAATCTCTCAAAGATGAATTTAAATGGTACTGAAATATCCCTCTCCCTGTGCCTTCTGTCTCAGTCCATGTGTGTTGCTATAAAGGAATATCTGAGACTGAGTAATTTATAAAGAAAATAGGTTTATTTGGCTCATAATTCTGCAGGCTGTACAAGAAGCATGGAACCAGCATCTGAGGACCTGAGAAAGCTTCCACTCACAGTAGAAGGGGAAGGAGAGCTGACAAGTAGAGATCACATGGCAAGAGAGGTAGCCAGAAAGACAGAAGTGGGACATGACAGGCTCTTTTTAACAACCAGCTCTCCTGGGAACTGGGAGTGAGAATTTACCCACCCTCCCTGCAGTAAGGGCATTAATCTTCTCATGAGGGATCTCCTCATGACCCAAACACCTTTCACTAGATCCTGCCTCCAACACTAGGGATCCAATTTCAACATGAGGTTTGGAGGGGCAAATATCCAAACTACAGCATCTTCCCACAAAAATGCATAAAGTCTAGATCATTGCACATATGGAGTTCACCAAAATCTACAAGAAAGAGATACTTCCTAT
Source organism: Rhinopithecus roxellana (assembly GCF_007565055.1). Classification (NCBI taxonomy): domain Eukaryota; kingdom Metazoa; phylum Chordata; class Mammalia; order Primates; family Cercopithecidae; genus Rhinopithecus; species Rhinopithecus roxellana. The sequence goes on along the minus strand of NC_044553.1, from coordinate 57,670,911 downwards.
CTTAAAATTTTCTAGACAATATAAGAAAGAAAGCTACAAAAGTTATTAATGAGGTTAATATATCCTTAATATTGAAACGACAGAAGGAAGAAGAGTATAGGAATAGGAAACAAAAAGCCAATCTTATTCATGAGTATAGACGCAAAAATCTCAAATAAATTGCTAGCAAAGTAATTCTAATAAGAGATTGAAAGTTAATAACATATATGCATATACTCTATATGCATACATACATATACTTTACAATTTAAAAACAATGGGTCATTTTTGTAACCTGATAAAAATATTTATCAAAACCTTAAAGCAAACTTTATACAAACTGATGAAGCATTAGAAGCATTCCCATTAAAGTTGAACACGAAACAACTATATTCATTTCCACTACTAATATTCAAGAAACTGATAAAATTAGAACTATACAATGAAGATAAAATTTATACTATTAAATATAACATTACTGCTTTATATTCAATGAGACAAAAATATTTCTATTTTAATTACTGTTATTGATTTTATTACTCTTTTGTACAATTTGTAAATTTTTTGCTTTATATATATATAAGTGTTGTACATATAAATGTGTTTGCCTATACCTACCTAATCAATAATTATAAAAACTTAAGTAAATGCTAAGGATAAATAATTTTTTATCTTAAAAATGTTAGTTTAATCATTAAGTTAACAAACATCATTCTAGAGGGATCATATTTAGTAATATTCCCCAGATGTCTATCTTTTTCATATTCTGTTCAATAATTGTATCAATATTTAATATTCATGAATAATTTAGATGGAGACATGAAAATCATCTTGATCACATTTACGTATACTCTAAAGTTGGTAGGGAGAGCTAAGGCTAAAAGAAGAAATGAGAATTTTAAAAATCTCTTTTAGCTAGAATTCTGAATTTGAATCTCCACAATGAAAATAGCAAATGTAATTTTCAAATTCTCTGTTAAGGTTAAAATAACCTTAAAAATATAATACTTGAATTGAAAGCAGTTTCTGTGCAAAGACTTTTAAATGAACTGAACATCTGCTCAATAATATTTAATAAGAGTATCAGCTTGTGAAGGGCCCAAAAACCATATCACAAATAACAGCTGATCATGTCTTAACCTGAGCAAGAAAACTTAGAAAGGAATATGCTAGCTCTCGTCATATATTTAAAGAACCTCTTATGAAACAGGTTTTTAAACAATGTTATAAATACCATTCACAAGAATAAATCATTGACTCATATGTCTTGAGGCTGGAGGAAATCATACTGAACCTCATGCATGTTAACCAATAAATTGGGTTTTCTTTTCTATGCTCTTATCAGAACGTGCTATAGATAGAAACTGGATCTACTGTTTTGACTGAATTGAAATATCAATTCATAAAATTTGAGAGTTTAAGACCTTATTAATTTTCACCACTTACAAAAATTCAGCAGCTATAATAAGACAATCCATCCTATCTTTGAAAACACTTATGAAAAAGGTATTCTTATCATTAAAGCAGGGAAAAAATACCTCAATGTAATAGTTAATTCAGATAATCAGATTGTCAAATAGTAACTTATTAGTGTTTGATTTTTTGACTACTCAGTTTGATTCACATGGTTAAATTGCTTGGGACTTGTAAGAAAATGTTGTAGACAGCTAGCTGTGGAACTGTATTCCCTTAACCAAGAGGTTCAGGGAACACTAGACTAAGGAGGGGAAGATCACCTCTTTCTGAGGGTTGAAAGATAAATGCTTAGGGTATAACATTGCCAAGTTCAATGTAAATTTTGTAGCCAGAAAAAAATATGGCACAAATTGCATAATTTTTGTCAACTGGTCTCCTGGCTGACACCAATCAAAACAAAGGAAAGAAAATATTTTAGGAAACGAGGGGGTAGAGGAGTACTCTCTAAATGTCTTATTCTCTAGATATTCAAGAGCAGAATAAAGCATTCCTTTCCTAACAAACAAACATCACTGTTCTTATAGCATGTTGTCTCTCAGATTACGTAGAAAGTAAAGGCCACAGTTCAGGACCTGCACTTAACATTCTGTGACCAGTAAATGCAGTCATTTCCATATTCCATTTTCTTTCTAATGCAAGGTGGCTAAGAAGAAAGCATGCCATCAAGCCTGGAGCACACAATCTTCCACCCTTCATTCTCATCCTATTAGCTAGGTAATGGTGTTTGTTATGTTACTTTTATGATCCTACATGCTTTATTATTCCCATCCCATCATATAAAATAGAGGCAATTACTGTACTTACATTTTTTATCTCATTTTTCTCATTATTAGGTTGGTGCAAAAGTAATTGTGGTTTTTTCCATTACTTTAAATGGCAAGAACAGCAATTACTTTTGCACCAGCGTAATAGATATTATAAATGTTCCCATTGGGATAACAACTAGATTTTGATGCCTATTGAAGAATTTTGTCCTTTTCTGTGACCTGATTGGAAGATGGGAGATGAAAGGATGCTGATTTGAAAGAGAGCAATGTACCTGGTATGAAAAAAAAAAAAAAAAATATATATATATATATATATAGTTCTGTTCTTGTGCTTGTCTTTGCTGTCCAGTATGCTACACACAAAAATCATATAAAACAAAGTATCTTCAAAACATCAGTCTCCATTGCCCACGTGACTCCTCATGGCAGTTCTTAAAAAGTTAGACTTTAATGGAGAATAAAATACTTCACTTTGCAATGCATGAGGTAGAGTGTAGATGGACTGAGTAAAGATGTAATAAATCTATGTAATTTGTTCTGCCCTTGGAAGGAAAGCTCTCTATTGAAAGTAGAAGATATTAAGTCCCTAATCTCAGAGAAACTTCACTATTTTTCATCAAGAACAAACATATGTAAAGGACAAAGTAGGGTGCTTACATCAAGAGATGGACTATTTGTTCCTTGTTAATTGTATTGCTCATTCCATCAGCATAATTAGGCACCTTTCAAAATGCTGTGGCTGAGCCTGCTTTGGTCTCATGATGACTGAAAGGAAAATACGGAGAGCAAAGGCTGAGGGGGAAGATAGACTCACTATGTCAAGCTGGAGAGAGAGAATGAGAATGCTACCATGATTTCAAGATATTGAGCACTGATTATTTTTTAATATTCCAGGTCATTTGGCAACACTTGTCCTAGCACTACCAATTGGCTGCTGCTACCTTGCTTTTATTACATAGTAGCTATATTGAGGGAAGCCCTTAAAGAGAGACACAATGGATCCTAGCATATTACACACCATGCAGAGCCTAACATCATAGGAGAGCATTATCCTCCAAACAAAACACATTCCTGGACATGTCACTTTGCATGTGGAGACTTGATTTTGTTATTTTTAATGGAGTGAAATTTTGATAACGAGGTTACCTCTCTCATATTTATCTGCTTGCTATTTTCCTTTTGTTTTGAAGGTTTTAAGTGAACTTTTTCTTTTTGTAGAATCTTATCAAAGTGGAAAATACGGCAGTGAAAGAGTCAGAAGATATGGGTCTGAACGGGGCCATATGCACCAAATCCCTTCATGATGGAGAATTTCCCTCCCCGTTGAAGTCACTTCCCACTAATAAAAGAAAGGAGGATGTAAGGTCATTGAAAAGTTGATTCACAAGAAAACATTTTACTTTTGGTCACTATCACATGGGTCACACGAAGAAGTGGAAGAAGAAAGTTTGCATTCTGTGAGTGCCCTATAACTTTCACAGAACTGTTTTCCAAGTGTCTGTTATGTAAATAAACTCAAATTAACTAAGTTGATCCAATGATGCATATATCATAAACAGAAAGAGTATAGGAAAATGTCCCATTCTGTGCCCTGTGTTTCCCCATCTTGGAGGCCAAACTTTGCCCTTGAATGAGCTCAAACACCTCATATCTAAATGACTCACTGTCAGATGCTGGCTCCAAGTCTATTAGATTATCATCATGTCATCTTTGTTTTTGGCAGTGTTTGAAAGCACCTCTAGCAGCTTTATTTGAACAATGTTTTCATACCTAAAAGCTTGAATCTATAAAACAAACACACAAACATTTATAGACATCTTTATATCACTTCAAATTGTTGTGATTAGTGTACACACTTTGAATATTATTACTTAACCTCCAGCTGATGTTTAAAAAGTATCACTTCGGAACAAGGCATTCTCCAAATGTTCTATTAAGGATGCTGTTTATTTATATCAGTGTATAGAAAAGTACAGCTGTACAAAACATAAATCAATGTCAAAAGTAAAAGGCATTAAAATTCATAAGGTTCATTTTCCGACATCCAGAGCAAACTGTAGCTGAGAGTTTGTCACAGACTTAACATCAGCAATAAAATTATATAACTGCTGATGTCACATTCTTTGAGGTACACTCAAAGGCATCTAAAATTTTATAGCTTAGTTTTGCTTATTTTAAAAATGAACATATATTACTCTTAATTTTGTTTCTTATGATACCTAGAAGACCTGAATATAAAAACAGCATCAGAGGAGAAATAATTTGCAGTCCACAGAGTTTTAACCAACATTAAAAAAATACATACATATGCATCCATTTTGCTATTGATCAGCAAACCACAGGAATTAGTGTTGGTTTAACATCTATTAAGGGAAACAGTACTTTCTATAGCAGAATTAAGAAGGGTTATTACTGAGTAAGGAAGAACTAAAAATAAGTCATGCAGTTACTGATATACACTCTCGGTTAGCTAATATTTTGTGTTGGCTTTCAGTTAGGAAAGCTAGTGCCATTTGCCTCGTGATTTCTGAGATCTTGATTTCTTTTTAAATATTCCTCTTATTTGGGAGGATATTTGTTTTTCCTGTTATCTGAAATTGTTATTTTGCCCTTCAGTTTCAAATTTCCTTGAAGGCAAGGACCATATAGCCACATCTGCATGTTCCTGAGAACCTGGAACACAGTTGCTATTGTTTTCTTAAGAGGTGGAATGGTGACATTTGAGCGAACACAGACAGTGAATAACAGTGAGCTGTTACTGTGGAGGTAGTCTAAGGTATATCAGCACATTTTCGAGTTCAAAAAGGAGTAATAGCCACCACTGCTTACACTGTCACTGTGGACGAGATACTGTTCAAAACAAGTTACTCATGGAAACTCTAACCTTCTTAGCAGTTTTACAAGGTAGCGACTATTATAATTCCCATTTTACAGAAGCAGAAACTGAAGCACAAGGAGCTTTTGTAGCTTGTCCAAACCACACCGCTGGTGTGTGGTCCAGCTGGGATTTGAGCCAGACATTGTAGTTCAAGAGTTCATTCTCTTAAGCACCACTTTACATTACCTAGCTCAGAGATTCATGAGTGTCCAACATGAGGCAGGAATTAGGTATTTTGATCTCCAATGTCTTTTCCTAAGACAAAAATCTAGCGTACATTTTGTAATATACTAAAAAGTATATGTTCTTGCACTGGAAAGAACTGCAGAATAATTTTTCTTTTGGAAGATGCACATACCATACCCATTTCCTTTTCTCATGGGACTGTTAATATTTTTGTGAGAGGTTTTATGTAAACACATTATACAAACACTTGAAAAGCTATGTTTCAGTGGCAAAAACTTCGACTTTATGTGTGAAATTACTAAGGCCTCACAAAGAACCTGAATTCAAACGCCTTTCTTAAGCACATAAGAGAGACAATAGAATTTTGGAAGAGAGAGAGGCAATTCACCCACAGTCATTACATAATTAGCCAAAGCAGGTTTCAGCTTTTTGTTTCCTCCATTTACTATGTAGCATTCACAACATACAGCTCTGTGATTATTAATGTCATAACGCTCTGTTTCTTATTCTCCTTGGCTCACATCTTCATAAAAATGACAACGAAGGAAGACTGCACAAAGCACAATTCCCTTGTACTAGGCCGCATCCTGCAGCTGCATCCTGCGCAGGAGATGGACATGAAGGGAACTCAGCTCCACCAAGATCCGCCTGCATGACCAGACCCCGATGCAGGCATTAGAGACGCGCCCGTGAATGCAGCCTAGTCTGACTGAGAACAACGCTGTGAATACAAATGTGTCTAAAATGGCTGACTCTGTACAAGAGTAAATAAGAACCTTTCCAGCTTTTCATTTAGTCACAAGATCAGGAGGTCTCGTCACCCCAAACAGAGTAGAGAATTGAGGTAGTTTTCCAGCTGAGCCAGGCAAAGTAGGAAGATGGGGGAAGGTGACTTTCCCAGCAAAGACCTTGCTTTTTAATGTTCTTTTTAAAAGAATAGAGCTCGGACTGAACTAATCCCCCGTGAATATATGCCTTAGGAAATAGTTTTTATTAATTGCTGAATATTTTTACTTCCCTACCCAGGCACCCAAATATTAGGCTTATGGTATTTAGTTGCATGCATATATCATTGTGTCAAAGAAAAGTGGGGAATCCAGCCGTAATAAAAAAATAATTTATTAACTTTTCCAGGTCCTATAAATGTAATATGCTACGGGTTTCTGCTCTCATTGCAGACTTCTTTTAGACGTATATTTATAAATATGAGCTTATAATATTTTTGAATAGTTTATCGGTAAATACAAAACAAAACATCTCTGATGCACATAATCCACAGAAACATGGTTCGGGTGACTACATGTCAGTTAGCCATGCTATTTGTTTTGTATCATTTTACTCTCAACCAGTTCATTTCTTTCCCCAAGAGAAATAGCTGAAGCTGGTTTATATTGCTCCATACATGTTAAGCATTGATGTATTCATTTTCTGAACACAAAATAACAATGATTTTTTTGTCACCCTCCTTTTAAATCATACTCCCTGTTCTTAACAGTATGTTTTATGTTGTTGTTGTTGTTGTTGTTGTTGTTGTTGTTGTTGTTAGGATGCAAGCTTATTTTATTCTTTTTCTCAATAATAATGACCACAAAGTATAATCTCTGTATAAATATAATATTTCTTTTCCATAATTGCGCATAAACTCTATCCTACCTGGAAACTGCAGCAAGCAGAAGAATCACTATAAATGCTGGCCTCAGGGAATCTATGATTTCTACAAGATTTAAGGTAGAAATATTCAGAGGCCACGTTACTTAAACAAGACCAACCATTTGTTTGTTAGTTTTTTTTTATTTTTCTTTTCTGCAAAATATTACCTAAAGGTAGCTCTAAGCACTAAGGGATTGAGGTTTCTATTTAGTCTACAACTGAACTAACAGGTTTTTGCTACCTGTGGGTATCAGCTTGGGATTTCAGTTAGCTAAGCAGCTTTGGATCTAAAACAAAACACTCAAGGGACCAGTGAAAATGTAGATGGCAAGAAATCTGCAGTCTGTGGACCTTATTTATTTATTTATAAAATTTACTTTTATTAGAACAATTTTAGGCTTACAGAAAAACTGTAAAGATAGTATAGAGAATTGCCATATATTCTGTACTTAGTTTCCCCTTCCTGTCTGGCTCAAACCCTATCTGTGTCCCTCCCTTTATATAAATGTAATAAAACCTAGACATTGTTATATTTCCGTGTTTCCTACTATGTCTATAGGTGCTCATTGATGCTATGCCCTAACAATTATATATGTATTCTATATATACACATATTACATGCATAATATACATGTATATATTACATGTATGTATGTGAATGTGTTGTAGATATGAAAATTGATATTTTGTATTTTAAACTGGGGAATAAAATCTATAGCGCTGCCCTAATAATGCCATCCCACTTGGCTTAAGAAACCAAGAACGGCTTTGAGAGGTGACAGAGCCCAAGGAAAGCTGGAATCTGTCCAACTTCTGATGAAATTTGACCCTCTAGGGGGAACTACCGATAGGGTAAAGGATGCCTCTACTATGAAACCTACACCACAGGCTGCGCTCTTTGTATTAATTCTGGACGTATTTCTAAGGATCAAGGATAGTGAAGCATGGTAGAAAGAATTTTATGATATTATGAAATGTTTCAGCCTCTTATCTTTGAAATATAAGGTGGGGACTAAATAATCTTTAAAGTCCCTTCTCAGTCATAATATTGCATGGGGCAGAGGTAAAAGGAGTGCTTTATATGGATAAAGAAAAATTCTCATCCATCTGGATCCTTTTGTCCTGTGCATTATCAAAAGAAAGACAAAAATATAGAATTTGCTCTCAGCCATGTTTATTATAAGCTAATATAAATTGAGCAGTTTGATTAAAAATCAAACATGTTGAAAATACTTAAAAGTATAATGGGCTGTGGAGAAACATTAGAGATTTTGTCCTTAAAAAGAGGTAAAAGTCTTTGAATAACATTTACTTAATAAATGATTTGATGTTTCTTTCATCAGAATTATTGTTTATGCAATTGTCTTTTCACTATGCTGTTCTTATATTTCTTCAAACATTTTTTGCCTATTGAGGCACTTTCATATGAAACATCTTTGAAGACTTTTCTGAAAACATCATGGTTTATATGCAAGAGACAAATTTAAACATTTTCTTGCCTTTTCTTCAACCTTACTGAAGACAATAGCTCTGAGTAATATCAGCCAGAGGGTGTTCTATTTCTCCCTCACCATTTGTCTATGTTATTTTCCTATTAGGAAAATAAACAAATTCCAAAACTTTTGTTTCTGTGTCCAAGACCCTGACTATGCAACAGGGAGCATTAAAAAAGTAATTAAAAAAAAAAAAAAAAAAAAAAAAAAAAAAAACCTAACTGACAAACAAAGTTACCCTGAGGATGTTTGCCCACTTTTATTTTGTCCTTAGTCTGGTTTTATGGATCTGTAGTCTGAGCTTCCACAATATAGTCAGAGGCAGCAGCGGTACTATATGCATGATTTTTACCTATTTCCCAATTCCAACTGTTTTTAATATATTCTCTTGATAAAAGTTTATCCCTTCTTTTCAGTCAGGCTTTTGCCTGATTTGATAGAGAGTCCCTCTGGCTCATGTTGAAATTGAAATGTATATCTTATTGTTTGCCTATATACCCAGATGTCCAGGCATCGAGTTTACTTTAATAAGTGAAATATTGAAAATAAACATAAGGCTTTGGGGATGCAGTTGCAAGGGACAGGATCAACATTACTACATTGGAAATGGTCAACATAAGACAGGAAACTGCTATATCTCAGGAGCAGATCCATGGGCTTCCCTGAACACATCTCTAGTGATTTTTTTTTCTCATTTCATAAACTTTTGACAGGCTCTAGGCAGCAAATGCTCAGTATAATAAAGTAGCACAGCAGTGTTGCAAAGAAGAGAAAACGTAGACTTTGGGGTCAGATTTGAATTTTAATTCAGGTTCTGCCATTTGTAAGACTTTGTGATTTAACCTCCCTGAACTTAACTTTTCTTACCTGAATTTTAATGTGCACCTTGTGGAAACATGGTAAACATGAAACCAAACAACGCACTGAGGAGATATTAGTAAGATGCAGGCAACATGGTAGGCCTTAGGACTGCAACAATGAATAAGAAAGACACTGTCTCTGTCCTCATGGTATTACAGTCCAATGGGGGGTTATAATTCATAAACAGGCAATTATACATTGTGATCTATAGGAGCTGAGGTAGGAGTATATGTGAATGTAAAATAGGGTTAACTAATCCAGACCTGAGTGATTAGCAAGGTTTGTTGAATGCAGGCAGTGATATCTAAGCTGCTAATTAGGAGAGAGTAAGAAATACCCATGTATTTATATAAAGTCCAGCACTGTACTTGGTTCATTATAATAGTTCCATACATGACATTTCTCTTTACCTTTCCTTTTTCTATGTTCCCTGAAGCCCTCTTAACAGATCCTACATAAGCCACTCCAAGAACCACCAGTGACGGAACATGACTTAATGCACTGACAACAAAGATTTTGATCTATGTTTTAAAAATACTTATTCTAATTTTTTTAAAGAACAATGTTAGAAGGCTTAGAAATAGTAGTGTCCTAGACTTCATTGCTTTCTTGGCAAACATGGGTACAAATCAGCCATTTCCTGGAATCATATTCATTTTAAGGGGAAAGTTAAAAATAAAATTAGGGTAGTGGGTAATATTTTATCATAGAACCTATTTTTTGCTTTCTACAGATACAGCTAAAAAAGGAAAGAAAGGCTGTTTTCTTTCTTTCTTTCTTTCTTTCTTTCTTTCTTTCTTTCTTTCTTTCTTTCTTTCTTTCTTGACAGGCTCTAGGCAGCAAATGCTCAGTATAATAAAGTAGGAATACCTATTCTGAATTTCTAGGTATATTAATTTGCTGCAATTCACTGCAGAAGCTAATTCTTATTTTTTGGAATTAATTGAGCTGAAAGCTGGACTCATGACAGCCTATCCCCTCAGTGGCCAGCACAGAAGCTGAGGACAGACGGCCATTTCAACTTTACTAGCCTGACATCCTGCATAATCAATGCATGTCAGCCACAAAGACTGGCTGCCTATGCTTCTGCCCATTTGCAAGTTGGCTGAATGCCCACTCACAAATTGGGATGCCAGTTCCACTAGGGCACAAGTGTCAACAAAAGATCACCTCAGACAAGAAGCCTGCTCAGTTTTGCCAGAGCCATCATTTTGTTTAGGAAACAAAGAAAAAGATTTAAGGTGGTTAATCCCATATTGCCGACAAATGGCTATACACATCCCATCATACCTTTGGCCTCAAGGGACGTTTTATTTAATGACTTAATGTAATCTTCTATATCCTTTAAATTTGATTTAAAGGATGTCTGCATTTCAAATGAGGCAAGAAGGAGACAGTATGTCAATCCTGAGAGTCTTTGGCAATGTCCATTTTCTTTATTCCCATTATATGCATTAGAGATAGAAAGAGTAAGCAAAGCATTATTACATGCATAATGTCTCTAGACACTAATTAGAATGGTGAATAGTGCACCTAACAAAATGCAAATATATTCTTTAATGTTCAATTAATACGGCAAATATTACTAAAGTGCCAGGCACTCAGTAGGGATTGATGTCTCTGCCTAGTATCTCTTCTCTTCCAATCAAGCCTGCACACTTGCTGTCTTATTAATCAATCTCACTAAAGCATGGTTTCCATAGTATTAATCCCACACTCAAAATACTTTCAAGGTTTGCCACTGACTATGAAATAATTTCAAACATTTGACAGAGAAGTAAAGACCCTTCGTTGAAGACCCCTCGTATTCTGGCCGAAATCAAAGTGTTTATTTTCATAAATTCTTGTAGGCTCCCATAAAACTAAACTGATTATTCCAAAATTTTCTCCATCCGTGTCTTGACCTCATTGCATCTTTGTATTACCCTATCCTCTCTCTAAATGTTGAAATTATCATCTTGGCAAAGATCAAAAGTCCCCTCAGCTTCCTCTATGTTTTTTTCAAGTTATATTATGAGGCAACACCAACCAGGTGCTTTTACAAAAGTTTCCTTATTTAATCCTCAATTAAAACTAAAAAAGTAGACATTATTATCCTTAATTTTCATATAAGTAACCAAATACCGAGAGAAGCAGAGGACTCACAAGGTACCCAATTGACCACTGGCCATGTTTATGCCTGAACACAGGCTTTCAGAGTTCTGTGATCTTCCACTATCAGGCTTCCATCTTCCTTACGGAGCCTTCCCTATCTTCATCCCCTACAACATGTCCTTCTTCTGAACATTTATAAGACTTAATTCATGCCATTCTTGAGATTTTAATTGCTTTATAACTTGTATTATTCAACAGTTCATTAAAGATTTAGTGAGCAACTCAATCATTTTAATGGAAACTGAGGATGATAATAATGGCAAGAAAAAAAAAGAGAAGGGAAAGGAAGAGAAGAACAGCTAGTCGTTTCTCATCTCAATATATGTGTCAGAGCTGTACTGAGTACTTTCATAGACTGTCACCTTGTATCAGTATAACAAACCTCAAAGAAGGTATTATTATCTTCAAAATAAATATGAGTTGCTGCCTTATACTAGAAGTGGAAAAAAATTAGTTGGAGCTGAGGGAACTTTCCAACTTTACCAAGATGATAAGAATTTCAACATTTAGAGAGAGGATAGAGAAATACAGAGATGCAATGAGATCAAGGCATAGATGGAGAAAATTTTGAGTAATTAGTTTAGCTTTTATGAGATAAGGAAACTGAGGCTCAACAAGGATAAGCAAATTTCCCAAGTTTGTGTAAGTCACATAGTTATTGGGTGATGATTCAAATCTATTCATTCTTTAATTCATTCAACAAAATATCTGACTGCCTACTCTGTGTCAGGCTCTCTTCTAAGTGCTCGGTACCCAAAAGTGAACAAAATAAGCAAAACTCAGTCTTAACGAGGAAAGTGATCCTAGTAGGGAGGATCATCAGCCAGTGAAACTGAATATACAATATGCAAGAAGATGAGAGGGGGCATAAAAGTTGAGCAGAGTAAGTGAAGTCAGAGGTGGAGATTGGATTTGCAGTTCTAAATGTCATGGTCATTGAAGGCTTCACTGAAAAATGAAGTTTGAGAAAAGATATGAGGAACTAAGTGTAAAAAGGAGAAGGGCATTCAAGCAGAAGGAAGAGTCACTATAAAGGCACAAGGTGGGAGCAAAGTCACCAAAAGTAAAATGGATAAAAATAACACAACCTGGAAATGTGTTAATTTGCATGAGGAACAGGTTTCCTCAGCATCCAAAAACCAACAAACAGACAAACAAAAGCTTGCTAAAATGTTAAATACTATTTGACAGCTATGTGTCAAGTACTCTTATAAGGGATTGACATGTATTTATGTTTAATGCTTACAAGAAACAATGAGGGAGGTACTATTATTACTACCACTTGGGATGAGAAAATGTGGTAAGGCACGATTAAGTGTCTTACTCTTGGTCACACAAGTTTTACAAGCTGGAGCTGAAATGCAGATGGAGTTTATTTTGCACATTGATCGATATATAAACATATTGCTTATATATTGATAAATATATAAACATATTGATTATATTTATACTGATCAATATACAAACATATTGATTATATATTGATCAATATATAAAACCTATTGACAATATTGATTATATAAGACATAATTATCAATACATGTTTATACATGAACACATACCTAAATGCATATTTTATGTATATACATTTTAATAACCTTTTATTACATTTGCATTGCCAAGTCATATCTAAATTTACATGTAAATACATACCCATATATATAAATGTAAAGGAGTTGTAGCAAATTGATTATAAAAATTGTCCCAATATTCCACCCTTCCCTTTGCAATATGACTTCAGAACTTCTACCAACAATAAGGAGAGTCGAGCTTTCCTGCTCTTTGGTACGTGCTTTGATAAACATAATTCAGTGAAATTGACATTGTGCTATTCCCAAGCCTAGAATTCAGGAGACCTTACACACTTTTCCTTTGTCTCTTGGAATGCTGGTTCTGTTATGAGAAGAATAAACCTTGGTTAGCTTGCTGGAATATGAGAGATCATGAGAAACGAGACAAGTCATCCAGTCGGAGGTCATCCTAGACCAGCCAGGCTACAGGAAGCTGACCCCAAAAGCCCTGTCCATTAAGGACAGATACAAAAATTAGTTAAGCCCAGCTCACATGAGAAGTATTGTTTCGTTGTTGGAAAATGAGATCAGCCAAGTCCAGCACACATGAGAAGTATTGTTCAGTTGTTCTGTAGACCCATAAACATTAATAAATTATTATGTTTATATCGTTAGATTTTGAGAGGTTAGCAAGAACTAATTAATATAGGAATTTTTTTGAATATTGGAATTAGAGGGATTTTAGCATCATATCTGTTTTTTTATTTGCTTATATTTTCATCAATGAACATTTATTATATTTCTGAGAAAAGTTTAATAAAATTCCACAGATATGTTCCAGTGGTGGGAGCTATAAATAATTTCTTAAAGTATACTTTAAATAAATATGTCCTATTTTGAAAATATATTCACACCTCTACAAATATTAATCATGCAGCTTCTATGCACCAGCATTTTGCTAAATGATGGGACTAAACAGTGAAAAAACTGCTCCCTGAAAAATTATTATCATGGCAATGAGTGTAACCACAAAAATACACGTTTCTTCCCCCCTCCACCGCCCCCACAAAAAAAAAAAAAAAGTCGCCTTATAAGAAACCCAACCCAGTCTTGGGGATTCAGATTTAAAAATTAATTTTTAAAAAATATGTATGGTGGGAATAGTGAGGTGATGATGTCTTAGAGAATGTTGATGGAGAGGCTACTGTAAAACAAACAAACAAAAAAACAGGGAGTGGATAAGGATGGAAAAAAAACTTTGAGTAGATAGTAGGATATTTGGAGGAATTCATTTCAGGTGACACAGATTTCAATAAAAATCTTCAGGGTGCAGAAGTTCAAAAACAGCATATTAATAACAGTATCTGAAGAAGAAAAGAGAATGTGGAAGGATGGTATTTGACTAGAACTCTAGATCAAAATGTTGACAGTTATTTTATGTGATTTTGTCAGTATGGCTAGAAACTTTTGCAAAAAAAAAAAAAAAAAAAAGCGTATAAGATCAGAACATCTCTCAGAAAGACCAGGAATGCACTTGAGTCCAGACTTTGGTACAATCATTCCCTGGTACCACCTTTCCCACATTATAGAGCCCTTTCATTGAGTGTCCAGCAGTCCTCTTGGTCTCTTTTCTTCTTTCTTTTCTTCCACCTCACCCTTCCCAGTGTCTCAGCTTCAGCCTGATGCTGTATGTACCATGTGCAGACATTCAGTTTCTACTTCATGCTGCTGGGCCTTGAATTCAAGTTAGTTAATCATGTTAGTACTATATCTTCACATTTTCCCAAGGAATGGAGTTTGCAGGGGGCAGTTTCCTCTTCCTACTATTATGTGCCACTGCTAGCATACTTCTGAAGCAATGTTACAACACTCGCATCACACTTGGAGAGAGAGTAATGATGGGGAAGGGTGACAACAGAAGCAGAGAAACAAGTATTATTCCTCTTGTGGGAATGATTAAAGTGGACAGAGAAGAGCACCCTATCCTTCCATGCCTATGAAAGGAAGACTTGGGACATGTTCTTTCCTGGTTATGGGTGAATTCTATACATTTTTATTTGCTTCTCCTATTTGTGCCCACATACAACATTATGAAAACAGGCGAATCTCCTTTGAGTAAGTCATTGTTTATATTATTGGCATCCAAAAACTGGTCTAGTACTAGAGTGGAGTGAATTCACTTTCCCAGGTGCATAGCAAATAATACTTATACTAATTTTTTTTCAGCTTGCGTTTTATCTTTTACCATTTTCTCCTCTGTAATGCAGTAGTGAGAGTAATAATGGAGTGTGCCTACTCAAGATTATGTCAGGGACTATTCAGAGCTAAACACAGACACTGGGTGCTATGGTTTGACTATGTCCTAGCCAAAATTCATGTTGAAATTTAATACCCAATACAACAGTACTAAGATGGGGTGCCTTAGGAGGTGATTAGGCCATGATTGGGATTAGCACCTTGAAAAAGACCTAGAAGGAACTAGCTAAGCCTTTTTTGCCCTTCCACCTTCTACCATGGGAAAGCACAGCAACAAGAAACTATCTTGGCAGCAGAGAGCCTTCACCAGACATCAGTCTGCCAGCACTTTTATCGTGGATTTCCCAGCCTCCAAAACTGTGAGAAAATAAATTTCTGATCTTTATAAATTACCCAGTCTCTGGTATTTCATTATAGCAGCACCAACAAACTTTAAACAAGTCACTAAACTGGGTTAACCTCAGATTCCTGTGAACAGAAGGAGAGAAGCAGAATGCATATGAACAGCAAGAGAAAATGGACATCTGGACCACTTCTACTGTGGTGAGTAACCTCTGGTGATAACTGGATGCCACAGATTTAAAATAGCCAGAAGCTCCATTGGCATGTGTAAACTCTAAGCTTCCATAAGGCACAAAGGAGTTGTACCAACCAAACAACAACAATCAAAGGGGATTTGGAGGTGGAACAACTGAAAGCTACTGGTAGATCACTTTTATTAAGAGCTGGGTGGCCAAGAAGAAGGAATCTAATTAGTGGTGATGGATTCACTTCTTTTAGGGCTGTTTGATGGGAAAGAAGCTTCCAAAGAACTCTTGAAAACTTACAATTATACAATAAGATGGACAAATATGAAGGTTTAGATGGAGTGGCTCATTCTTGTAATCTCAGCACTTTGGGAGGCTGAGGTGGGGAAACCGTTTGAGTCCAGGAGTTTGAGACCAGCCTGGGCAACATAGTGAGACTCGGTCTCACTATTAATTAGCCAGGGATGGTGGCGAATGCCTGTAGTCCCAGCTACTCAGGAGGCTGAGTGAGCCCAGGAGGCTGAGGCTGCAGTGAACCATGTTTGTAACACTGCACTTCAGCCTGGGCAACGGAGAGAGGACCTTTCTCAAAAAAAAAAAAAAAAAAAGACAAATATTAGATACAATCCCACTGGCAAAATTAGATCCTAAGTGCAAGTACATGCAGTTTCATTTTACTATTCTCTCTACTCTCTTGTGTGTTTGAAAGTTTTCACAAAATGCAAATGAAAAATAAACAAATTATTAATCAATAGTAGCTAACAATAGCAAAGAAAATCTGTCAGTTTCAAAATGTTCTCAGTGGGGCATCAGGTGGACAGATGTACTCCTCCAATCCCCACTAAGGTGGTCATTTTTTTCTTAAAATAATATCCATTGAGAAATACAAAAGCAGCCCCCATTTTGAGTGGACCCACTTCTATAATAGAGTATTGCTGCTTTTTCTGTTAAACTGGAGGGTTTTTTATACATTTTAGCATAGGCTCTGCAAATATATTCATAATTTTTTCATAAAGAAATAGCATGAGCAATACTGGTTTTCAGATGAGCTATCTATGGAATTAATCTCTCAGCCTTTTAGAAACCTATCGTGAGAGGCCTGCTTCCTCTTTTTAATTTGTGATCTTTCCTGAGACTCTTATACAGAATGTAACTCACTTGTGTACACTTATATGGAGTGATAAAAAAAAGATTGTTACACAACTAGATATTATTTTGCATCCACTAAGTCAAAAGGTGAGACATTTCAGATTGCTGGCAAATTTATCATTGCTCCTGACATTGTACATCGTTTGAATAAGAAGGCTCTTTTTGCTTCAAACTGTTTAAAAAATGAAAAAGGAGTTAGCAAGACCAAAGCAAATATTAATTCTTTTCTGTTTCAAATAGTTTTCAGGCATGTATTGATTCTAAACCAACTCAGCAATTTAATTAGAAATACAAGATTTTCTCTTTCCCTTAGGTTCAGATCAAATTTACCATTTTTTCCCTTATATTTTCTTATGCTGAAACTACAAACATCAGCAAAGGCCTGAACTCCCAGGTATCCTTTAATTTAATTCTGGAGTAGTTATGATCTAAATATCAGAGATGATAACCCAGCTACCTTGCTCCACCTCAACTTGCCCCAGGGCAAATGATTGGTGAGAATGTGTGCACAAGGGGAATAAATAAAGCTGAAACCCCACAGACTCCACATACATCACCACTCCCAGTCATTTACCAGTATTTTCCTAGAAAATCTACCTGGGGAATGATTAATGAGACATTTAGAATAATTTCTATTCATCAGTCCCAATAGATCATTTTTGTTTCTTTGTAGACACAATTCAATTTTTTTAGAACTCTTAATTAACAGAAAAAGAAAGGAAAAAAGTTGGTGAAATGAATTCAAACAGATATTCAATTTTGAAGCAAAATATAACAACATACTTGATTGTATTTGGGGTTACTCTTACTAAAGCTGGGCTAATTACTGTGGGTTTTTGTTCAAAGGCAAAACATTTTATTTATCATAGCCTAGGCATTCATAAATAGTAGAGCAGGGAACATATTTATCTAGTGACTTGAAATGGCACGAGGAACTCATGGTCAAGGAAGGTAAGGGATTCTTGGGTTGCTGCCAATAGGAGGCTGTGAAAGGCCTGAAAATACATTGATAACTGGGTGTTTGCATCACCTGGATTCAACACAACCAGATAAAAGCACATGACTATCCACAGCAGTCAGGCCAAGAGACTGGAAAAGGGGAAGAAGGTTCCAAGTACAAATTGTACTCATTTATTTAATCCAGTAAGCCAATCAGACTATAATATGTAGTGCATCTTTATTACTTCCAGATGTACATGTATTCTTCCCCACGTTGTCAACATGATGGCAGATCACAGAGGGTTCCAGTCTAGTGACTGCTTCTTGCTTGTAGTAAAGAGTAACTGCATAAGACTGTTTCACCAGCAAGTACAAAGAGGAGAAAAGGACATTGCTCAGAATCCTACAACACATTAAATATTAATCCTATAGCCTCACTGTTAAGAAAGCAGACTCTGAAACCACATTTCCTGGTCCCGAATCAGAACTCCAAAATGTCCTACACTTAAGCAAGTTAACCAAGGTCTCTTTGTCTCAGCCTCCTCATCCATACAGCAGGAAAACTCCTATGAATACACCACACAGGATTGTTCTGTGGGTTAAATGAGCTGTTACAAATAAGGCCCTTAGAATAGTGCCTGACTTACAGTGAAATTCCAACAATCATCTTTATGGTTATTGCAAATCCTACTCATCACTTTTGTTCTCCTGCCTCTTCCTTTCAGATATCAAACTAGGGAGGTGAAATGCATGAGACCTCCTTCCCCAGCAAAGATGAATTTCACTAACTTTAAAACATCTGAGTAGATATTATGGTTCTCCAGGATTAGGCATAAAGAAAAAGAGCCTAAGAAATAATAGAGACTTGAAAAAGCACAAAGAAAGCCTCAGGGAGCAGAGAAGCCTGGAGGCAGAGAGAGAGAGACATCCTGAATGCCAGCAGAAATTAGAAAATAATATAAGGAGAGAAACAACTCCCTAACCAGGAGCAATGTGGAAGGAAACCTGAACCATCCACATGGCACCAAAGCAAAGGCAGTTGTTATTTTTGCTTGTTTATTTTCAAGACAGTTTTTGTTTGTTTTTTGTTTGTTTGTTTGTTTGTTTTGTTTTTTTGGTATGAGAGAGGGTGGGAAGGGGTGAAGTAAATTACTAACTTTTGGGGTATTTTCTTACTCTTATTTATTTCTGTTTGAGAATTTGCTCCCCATTATAATTTTTCAGGAAAATAATGGCCAGCCTCCAAAAAAACCCAAACAAACAAACCAACAATTCTCAAACCTGAAGAATGTTTGCGATCGACATGTGGACAAGACAATAGAATAAACAGCACAGGAGGTTACAAAGCTGGAATTTCTCTCTTATTAAGCCATAACTTATAAAGTAAATGAAAATTGAGCTCACATTGCTCTTCCTCTATTAGTTATTTTCTGGAAAGCACTAGGGCAGGAATTTTTAGGAACTAGTTTTTTTTGCTATGTCAGATAATATTCAAAAAAGTTTGTTATTACTTGCTTTACTTCTCTCTTGAACAATAACCAATGATATTTACATCCTTCCAAATAATTACCAAATACCTCACAGAACATCTGGAATTCTGCAAAACATGACAAAATGAACGATAAACTCAGAAAATTTCCCTAAAATGAATTAAGCCCCTCCACTCCTGTCACTACTGTTTACAAAATCTTACTTTCCACCAGACATAGCATTTCTTTTCATTTTGTTTTCCTTAAAAGAAGAATTTTAGAATACCTTTAGCAAGTGTGTTTTCCATGTTTTGAAACAGAATTCCAGATAAATTTCCCATGAACTAGAACCCTTATCAGGCACCTGTAAACACTCCACGTGTTGACTGATCTAGTAGTTCACCCACGACTGATGGGCCGTTCTCTATAGTTCATTTGTAACTTTTCTATAGTTAAATTAATACTAACTACAAACTTAGCAGTTACTTGTAATGCACATTATCTTTTCTCTACTATGCCCTCAATACCTTTGAAAATCTCACATACGGGATAGAATTATATAAGAGGTTCAGGACTGTAACTCCAGAAAGTATGCATTCAATTGTCTGAATTACGCCCTAATTCTCTTTCTTTCCTAATGCTCTATAAATACTACATCCCTGTGAAACCAATCATTTTTTTAAAATACAATTGAAAAGACATGTGAGGAATGTTTTGTATTTGTGTACTTAAATAAAATATTTCTCCTTAGCATCCTGCATTCTTTCATCAAGAAAAGTATTTAGTCAAAATAAAATTTTACATCACTAACTCCCTCAGCAAATAAACTACTTTTAGATCCCCAAAGTGACTTTTACTACCTATTTTTAAAAATACTCTTTGACGTGATAAAAACTGTATCTCAAAGGAGCAAGGGCAAATTAGCCTTTGATTAGAAAGCAAATAAGTCATCATTCTTTCTTTAAATCATCTTCTGTAAGTAAAAATTGATGTATATATTAAGATTTTTAATGTATTTTTCTTGAAAATAATAACAATAATGTGAAACATATATTTTATACTTATGTTTATCCATTGAATCCACTGTGTCCCAAACACTGTATGAGGCATGGAGTCTCAAGAAATGAATAAGATCCAGTTCTGGGCATTGGTGAGTTTCCAGTACCACAGGAGAGAGAAAGAAAATCAACCATCACCATATGGTTTGATTAATTCTATGCTAGGGGAACATGTGGGATATCATAGAAGTGGGGCACTCAGTTCAGCTTCAGGAGGAATTGGGGGTGATTCAGACCAGTTATACGGTCAACAATTACTCAGCACTTACTGAAGTATTTTCCTGGAAACAGGAAAATATTCTTTAAGCAGAGCCCAGCAGGCTTTTATTTAGTTATCTACATAAAAGGTAACTATATTGATAATGACGGAGTACAGAGATTGCGAGAAAATTATATGCAAAGGCATGGAGGAGAGAATATGCAATGTTTAGGAGTCTCTAAAAATATTATCATGGCTGAATAATAAAGTGGTATATACAAGAAGAGTCACTGTATGCATGTTCTTTGATGTCATCCTAAGGATTCTGAAGTTCATCCTGAAGAAGGTCCAGATAAGCCACTTATCAATTTATTGCTGTTCAGCTCCAAATCCACCCTTCTTTTCCCTGCTTGTGATATTGGAGCATTTTTCTTATGCCTTATTAGTAGAGGATGCTAGAGGGTGATAAAGGGACCCTGTTCCCACATTCTGGTGTACATTTTTATGGCAGGATTCTGAGTACTTCCGAGAATGGCTGTCTATAGAGTCCAGCCAGAACATCTCAGCAAACTTCTCTGTCATGCAGTGGCCCAAGTTCACACCCTTCTCAATGAAGACTGAATATCAGTCATGGTAGGGGCACAGGACCTCTTCCAGATTTGTTCTTATTCTACTTGAATCTTCTTAGCAGCGGCTACTCCCTATCCTCTCTAGATCTCCTAGTCCAATAACTCTAATCCTCTGTTATGGTTAATAAGTCTTAATATTGGACTATTTCTGTTCAAATTACTGTATTTATGTTTCCTAATTAGTTCCTGAATTGACTCAGAATTGGTGCTGAGAGAGGTCCCAGGAGATAGATCTGCAAAGATATGATCTGGGAATTGGTTTGGTTTTGCCTCTGGTCTTGAGCTGAGTGCTGAGCTCCTCAACAATGGGAAGTGGATGTTACTAATCTACCGCATGCGGTGGCATCACAAGTACTCAAGTTGTCACCTGTGGTTGGGCTTGTGATGAGGTGCCAACTGAGGCATGTGCATTGGGAGTCCAAATAACTGCAGCACTTAACCCTATGACAGTAATCCAAGGATTACTAAAGAATTAGGGTATGTGATGAATTCTCCTGAGTGCACTAGAGTGCTTAGAGAAAGACAATGACAAGCTCAGGTCCTTTAACTGTCAGTCAAGGTTTGAGAACCAGAATCCCTTCTTAATTATAGCTATTAGATGCTATCACTGAAAATCAAAGGTAACATTTATTTGTGTATGGTTTTATTATTATTATTTACAACAACAGTTGAATTCACAATATCACAAATTTCTTTTGTGAATGTTAGGATATTGGTTGGGAAAGTGTGAGACCTTAAAAGTCTGACTTGTGATATATGGTTGGACTCAAATGAAACTGACATTCTCTAATCCCAAATCTCTTTGAATCTTCTTTGCCGGTGAAAGTAATTGCCCTACATCGTCAGAGGAGACTAGCTTTTCTGTGCTTAAAAGCCCTGTGATCATCCCACCTGGATCAGACATATTAAAAGGGGATACTCATTCTCCTAAATACCCTCCACCTTGCAAATTTCTCATGCTGCCACTAGACCCACAAGTAGGTTGAAATCTCAGCATGCTCAAGGTGGGAGAGGTACATACTATGATTGAGGATAAAATAGCTTACAAACCAAATATGTTACTAGACTTTGCTTACATATATTGGCAGAAACCTGAAGAGTATGGGAGTAGACTCTAAGGGTGTTAGAAAAGAGCAAGGAGAGTGAAAGGTAATGCTAGATCTGACTGAATTAATTGATATATCTGTACTTACTAGAGACTATGGATTTAATGTGTTAGCTCTCAAGCTGAAGATGGCTCTAACAGCTTAATTGGCTGGTTAGCTAAAATTTGGACTCAATGATGACCAGCTGTTAATGAGCTCAGCCTGCTCTGGTGTAAAGTATAGGAGGGAATCTAAAATCTTGAAGATACATGTGCAACCTGCACACCCATTGGCAGCTACGTTCCACAAGAAGACCCAGGAAACATTTCTTCATTGAGGCATTGAGAAATACATTAGAAAAGAGAGACTCTACATCATGTAAAACTCTATGGATGTTCTTTTTTATAGAATAGGTATGACCCTAGGGGTGGGACTGATTAATCCCTCAAGTTTGAGGGAAGATATTGGTGTAAGAATGTAGGATAGAATGTAAGTGGTAAGAATAGAAAGAAATCAAATAGTAAGTTAGGCCTGTAATGCAAGTGAAAAATTTACAAAAGCTTAAACTAAGGTAGGAAAAGTGAGGGTGGAAAGAAAGAAATGGATGCAGAAAGTAATTGGTCAGTAGACTACATACTACTTAGACTTCCATCTAACATAGGAATGAGAAAGAATGAGTCCAATCTACTTCCACTTTTCTCATTGTCATTAGATGATGATGAGAATCATGTTATGATTTAGAATAATTTGAAATAAAAGAAGCAGAGTGTTTTAGAAGAAAATTTGTTTTGGGATATTCTGAGCTTACAAATTTAGGTAGAGTTGGGCAATTGTATATGCAGATCTGGACATGAGAGAAATCTGAGCTCAAAAAAGAGTTGTAAGCATAACTACGGTGTAAGTCAAAGTCTTAAATAGATGTGCGATCATTTGGATAGATTGTGTAGAAAGAAGAGAAGAGAGGGCAGAGAAGAAACCCCAAGGAAACTTGTATTTAGCAGGTGGGTAGAGAACAAGAAAACCAAGAAACACGGAGAAGGGGCAACCAGAAATGTAACTGAAGAAACATGAGAGAGCTCAACATGGGGTCACCAACAGTGAAAGCACCACAGAGATGACTTGAAAGAATACTGATGACCTTAGCAGGTCACAGAGGACAGGGGACTAAAGACAGATTTTAGTGGGTGAGAAGTAACCAAAAGGTGAAGAAGTAGAAATGCTGTGGTAGACACCGTGCCCACACTAAAACTATTCTCAACCCTCTTCTCCTTTACCCATCTGCACACTATAAGCTGTAACACCAAATATCTACTCTCAGAATCTCCTTTGCAAATAGGGATCATTGCTTATAGGCAATAAACTCTAAAGAGAAATCTGCTGTGAGTCTTTAGGGATATTTATTTTTTCTCTTAAAGATAGTCACTGAGGAGGAAAGGGGACAAGGTATGGAGGGTGAAGAGCACTGGCTATATTCCTACTTATGTATTTGAATTCAGTTGTGATGTTGATGCTGTGGCAGCTGTATTAGCATTATGAAGTAACAAATTTACATATTAAACGAATCATGTTAAGGATGGTAAAATTGTAAGATGGAAAAAGAGTGTCAATCCTTAAGGACACAAGAGGCCAATACAAGCAAAAATTTAACTCCAGATTTTTTGGTTTGTGTAAAGAATAAATCCTTATTTGTTTTGCCTTGGCTGTTCAGGTTTTTGACAATTTGCAGTACAAAGCATTCCTAGAGACTCTCTTAAAAATCTTTTTTTGTAAGAGTAAACAGGACAGTAACTGGGACATAGGACTTGAAATTTATGGGAAGGTGTTTTGCTTTTTTTGTTTGAAGATTTGGGTATTTGTTTACATTTTATTTTTTTATTTTAGGAAGAAATATATCTGGGCTAACTTGTAAGCTGAAGAGAAGAAATCAACAGAGAGGAAGAAAATGAATGTATAGGAAAGCAAGATAATGCATGATGGAGAAAAGTCTCAGATAAGACTAAGTGATGGACAGTAAAGGTAAAGAGATAAGCCTCATATAGATGGAGAGAAACATCTCTTCCTCTAGGGGTACAGAGATAAATTTGGGGAAAAAGTTGGAAAGAGAGGCAAAGGGAAGCTGAGAGAATTGTCATTTTATTACCCTGCAATAGTTCCCAGATCAGCCAACCTTGCCATTCAGTTCTACTCACCCTGCCTAGAAAGTCTTTTCCACTCTGCCCAGGATCCAAACCAGTTCCAAAAAATCAAATCTCAGTTAAATTAGGGGTGGATTAATTTCTCACACCTCCCTCCTCCCCACAAGCTACTTTGCAGTTTAGTACAGGATTTAGTACAAAATAATAAATCTACTAGTAGAAATGAAGGCAGGCATTGGGAAAAGTAATTTCAAGGACCTTCAATCCAGGCCTATAATAGGCAGTGACCTACTTACCCTGCAGGTAAGACGAGTCCTGCCAAAAGCCTCAGCATGTGCTTCTGTACTGTCCAGGAATTTAGAAAGGTGATGTGAGATCCCTGGGCAAACTTGCAGAACAAGTTTGACTTTCATTATTTGTATCTCTGGGTTATCTTTGGCTGCAGTGATTTAGTATTCTAAAATGAAACCTCAGTAGGACTATGTAAAAATAAAAAAAAAATAAAAAAAAATAAAAACCTGACTTTTTGTCTACAATGAATATGGGAGCAAAAAGTCAGCTACTGCTGAACTTTGCTGCTCACCTCAATTGAGTCACTAAGTTTGCACACTACTTATTGACCTTGAGGTTTAGCAATTGCAAAGGCTGATTTGATCAAAGATGGAACAAACTGTCTTATATTCTGACCTCTAGTAGTCACTTTGTCTCTTTCTAGATTTTTAGCATCATAGCAAATGACCCAGTCTTTCACATAGCTGGTAAGTTCTCCATTGTAATTCTCAAGAGCAGGTTTAAAAACAATGGAAAGCTTCAAGCCTCTCCTCTTGGCTGGTAAAGAACTTTCAGGGAACCAGAATCACTGCTACCATTCACCCTCCTATACCTGGAATTGGCTTCAAAGGACTCTATAGCCTCACATTAAACAGGTCTTAATACATAGCTCTTGCAAGAGGATTCATATGATCTTATGAATTATTATTCATGGATGGGCTGTTTCTAAGCCAATTCAAGGGCATACTGTACTTAACAAAGCCAAAGCTCACACCCTAAGCGTCTACCCATTCCATTCAATTCTAAGCATTATTCAGTGCTTATAAAGAGAAAAAAAAAGTAGTGATGACTCTTTATACCCTTATTATAGACTCCAAGGAATAAGTGGGTGTTTAGCCCCATTTTAAGAAGGCAAAGAGAAAGCTGTTAAGTGCCGATTAGTAAGTCAACTTTCTCAGATATAATGCCAGAGCCATCACAACCTCCCCTGTGCAAAAAGGAGAAAGCCAGAAAGCCGAGCATGTGATATGAGAAAGTTTTACTGAAAGGAGATGTGGATATTACTAAGCACTGACAATGTTGAACTCTGTCTGAGCCCTGTGCCCTTGGAAAATAGCTACGGTCAAGAAGTGCTCCCACGCCTTTGTGTTCTAGGAAATGGCTTCCTCTAAAGAAACACCCTTTCCAGGATGACTTGGAGAAGACTCTCACAGATGACCACCTTGTTTACCAATGACAAGGATAGACACAGACCCTCGAAATTCCCATTCTTATTACCTGAGCTGTTTGTTCTCACTGGCCAATCTGGACAAAATACCCAGTAGCCTAATTCATTCCAACTTCCAGGCTTCTCTCCTCCCCTCAGGACCCTGAACTTTGAGCGACCTTCAGCCTGTACCTGCATGGGAATGTGGAACAGTGCCTCCTCAAAGACCCCTCCTGAAAATCAGCTCACTCTAAATGCATTCTCTCATCAACTGTACAGTCACACTGCCCACTTCTCCCACGTTCCCCCGTCATAGTTCTTCCTAGCCTTGTTTATTCTCCCTATAAAAAGTCCTTGTCCACATGACCTTCAAGATGCTTAGAGACCTTCTTGATTGAGCATTTTCCCTATTGCTTAAGCCCCTCCTGCTGTTGCAAAGGTCCTTCTCCCACTTTGCAATAATTGTTTCAAATAGTCTCTTCTTACCTACGTCTAGATTTGTCTTTATGTGGCAAGACTTAGTTTAGTTGGCTTCATGTCTTTCTTCATAGAGAGCAGGTTAATCTGCAACCATGTTGCTAAACTAAAATCAAGGCCCAGAAAGGTGAATAATCTGAGGGAGCATACTCTACCTCAAAACTCAAAGAACTTTGCTGTCTGATATAATTTGTGACTAACTTTATACTGAAAAAGATAGTACGATATAACCTGTGCATGTTATGAAGCTGTCACATAATACAAAGCAGGGGGAGTGAGGAGACAGTGTGATAAAGTGTGTCACTTAGCAGGGCAGCATGATATAGAGAGAACCATCCGTGGCCTGCAGATCAGGCACCCCACGTTCCTGTCCCACCTCTACGAAATGACCTTTGGAAGATGACTTATTCTCTTTGGGGCCTCTGTAATTTTATCTGGAAAATGAGGGGATTGAACTTCATGATCTCTAACCTCCCTTCCAGCTCTAGAAGTCTATGATTCTAAAACAATTTAGAGTAAATCATAAAGATAAACCTTCAGGCAGTCAGATCAGCAAAGGTGACTGCAAAGAGGGCTACACGGTGTTATGGCCAGGGCCGTAATGAGATTTGTAATTAAATATAACAACATGGGGTCATAATCAGATCTCATGCTTCAGAAACCACATTAATCATGATAGGGATCAGGCAGGTCACTCTTCCCAGAACGCAATGGGGACCTTGAAAACGAAGTGAAATGTCCTTTTCCCTCTCCAGCACCAAGCACTGTGCTTTATAGGGAGAAAGCCCAGGCCGGGCCAGGTGACTCGAGCTTTAATTCTGCACTACACTTTAGTTTCCACCTCAGTAAATGAGAAATTTAGATCTATGCTCTCAAACTTCCCAAAAGTATCTCTAAAACATAGAGGAAGCTATTGCCCCGAAGCCTAACAAAACATGTCAAGTTTTTATTTTCTTAAAAAATGAGTTAGGTATTTACTCCTACTCCATCTTCTACTTGAGTCTGTCTCAAACTTAAAATATTTAAAATAATTTATCACACTATAAAACTAATAACCCATAAAGACTATAAACTTTGGCTTGCAACTTCAAGACACCGAAGTGAGATGGGTGGTAGTTATCTGCAAAGAGTAGATGTAGGTGTACCCCGGCTAGACCCTTCTAGAATTGATATTCTATGATTCTTAGAAATATTCTTACTTTTGTACTGATCTATCTTTTATTAGATCATAAACTCTGGTATGTGTGGCAGGGGTTCAGTGAGGGGGCATTGGGAAAATAGCTATTGGTTAGGATGATAAAAAGGGAGCAACCCTGGAAGAGTGAATGCCAGAAAGAAGGCCTTTATAATGAAAATGTTGATTCCTAGGAGAAGGGAAAAAGAAGTAAAAACAGACATAGTGAAGCTTCAGACTCCTTGGGGCTCAGATCAAATGCAGCAGATCCGCCAAGCCTGAGGCCAGCCCTGAAGGACAGAGACAATAAGATGGCACAGCCTAATAAATGCCACAAACCCTGCTTTGTCTGATTCAAAACTAGCATTTTACACAATGCAGTTCCATCTATATTTAAAATGATGTGATTTAGACACATTTAATTCACACATTCCCCTACTCATACCATTAATAAGGCCACTTTGATGGCTCACAACGAGCTGCAGCTAAGATCTAGCCCTGCAACTACCTAGGTCTGTACCCATGTATTGAAAGACCCTGTTACGAAAGTGAAGTGGTTGATAATTGAGCTGCCCTTCCATGGGTCATCTCAGTGTACCCTATGATTTTCTGAACCAGTTCTCCCTGCCTTCAAGATTATTATGTCATCTACCCCTCCGAATTAAAACTTACTTAGGACCCACCTTAAGATAGGGAAATGAAGTTGAACAAGGCACAGTTCCTGTCCTCTAGTAAAATACAGAAAGTTGAACAGCTGATTACAAGCAGTTCAATTTAATAGAGGTATAAACTCCTTCTACTCTTGCCTTAACTCTGGAGCAGAATTAGAAAAACAAGATCCTTCCGGATGCTTGCTTCTGTGAGAAGGTGGATGCTAACTTAGATTCAACCTGAAGCTCCTGGGGTGACCCTGGTGCTTATAACTGTGGAATCTACTTCAAACTGCCACAAACTAGACATCATAGAGATACTTGGGAGCATTGCATTCTACCAATAATTTGATATTCATTGGTTGAAATATTTTAAATAATCCTGGTACTACTTGAATGTGTACAGTATTGTTCAGGAATTGGTTCAGTATAAAAATTGATATAATGTCACCTCTGCCTCCAAGATTTTAAGGTCAGGTTTCAGCAAATTCAACCTTCCAGAAGAGCCTTTAAGTTTGAAGAGAAAATGCTACCAAATCCAGTGAAAACAGCTATTGCAAAGATTACAGTCTCCTGAGATACAGATGCATTGATATAACTTTACATACTGTATTGGATAATCTTGGTATTTTCCTAGGTGGAGCAGACAGAATAATGGTCCCCCAAAGATACCAATATCTTAATCCTTGTAACTTGTGAATACACTATGATACTTGGCAAAGGGGAATGGAGATGACAGAGGCAATTAAAGTTGCTAATCAGCTAACCTTGAGATAGAGTGGTTATCCTAGATTATCTGCTGAGACCATCATAATTACAATGTATAAGTGGAAGAGGGAGGCAGAAAAAGGAGAACTAAAGAAATAGAAGCATGAAAAGCCAATATTGCTGGCTTTGAAAGTGGAAATGGAAGATAAAGAATCAAGTAATCAGGGTAGCTCCCAGAAGCCGAGGAATAGATTCTTCTCCAGTGCCTCCAGAAAAGAATACAACCCCCACACAATTTGACTTTAGCTCAGGAGACCCATTCAAACTTCTTAGCTCCAGAACTGTGAGTTAGTAAATTTGTGTTATTTAAAGCCATTAAGTGTGTGGTACCTTGTTACAGTAGCCACACAAAACGAATACACTAGTTACATGGAATAGAGAGAAAAGCAATTGAAGCAGCCAACAACAGCGCAGGTAGAGAATAGGGAGTCACAGAAACCAGAAGCAGACCCACAGATGGCTGAAAAGATTGTCTAAAGAGAGAAGGGACTAAAACCACCAATTAGGAGAAAATCATACTGTGGGGAGACCACAAACCACAATAGCCCTGAGAGAGAGGAATGTGGAACCACAAAGTAGTCAACCACAGAGCAATGGGAGTTCGTTAAAAATCTAAACCAGTCCCGGCCTACAACAGCTGCCTCCGAAGGCAAAATTTAATTCTAAGGTTGACTGTCTTAGGTTCCTAAAACTGACCAAGTCAGCATGAAAATGTTAAACTGCATTCTCTATGTTCTTAGAAGGAAGGAAACTGTAGACTATTTAGAGTTATTTTCTCTTAGTTGCCAGAACCAGCAGTGTTTCTATGTCTTATGTATGTTAGCCTGACTATGATTCTCAACATTTTATCTGACCATAAGTCATTTGCATGCATAAAAACCAAACATTAACAATAAGTTATTCTGAGTGTGGGGACCCACTAGAAAAGAAAAAGTAAATTCAAATGTCTGTGAAGGCAAGGGCATGTATAGCTTGAAAAATATCCTGGCCGGGCGCGGTGGCTCAAGCCTGTAATCCCAGCACTTTGGGAGGCCGAGACGGGCGGATCACGAGGTCAGGAGATCGAGACCATCCTGGCTAACACGGTGAAACCCCGTCTCTACTAAAAAAATACAAAAAACTAGCCGGGCGAGGTGGCGGGCGCCTGTAGTCCCAGCTACTTGGGAGGCTGAGGCGGGAGAATGGTGTAAACCTGGGAGGCAGAGCTTGCAGTGAGCTGAGATCTGGCCACTGCACTCCAGCCTGGGCGACAAAGCGAGACTCCGTCTCAAAAAAAAAAAAAAAAAAAAAGAAAAAAGAAAAATATCCTTTGGTTTCCATGACACCACTTTTTCTTAGTCATCTCTTTCCCACACTGACCATGTCTCATTTTTCTTCCCCAATTTC
Organism: Rhinopithecus roxellana; assembly: GCF_007565055.1. NCBI lineage: Eukaryota > Metazoa > Chordata > Mammalia > Primates > Cercopithecidae > Rhinopithecus > Rhinopithecus roxellana. The sequence goes on along the minus strand of NC_044553.1, from coordinate 57,640,578 downwards.
CTTTACTCATTACATTTTGGTTCTCCCAAGTTTCCTATCTCCAGATTTTTTCTTCCTTCTTCTCTCTATATGCTATGTAAAATCTACCAAGCTGGTGGCTTTCACTACCCTGTACACGACAACGTTCCCAAGCCTTCTCCCTAACTCAGAATTTTCTTCTTAGTCGCTGATCTGCATTTCAAGCATTTGAATGCCCAGTAGCATGAAAAACTAAAAATGTGCCTAAATAAAGCTTATAATTTCTATCCTCATTTCCCTTAAAATTCTATCTAGTACTTTATTCTTTACTTCATTTAATTGGAACACCAGCCATTCATTTGCTCAGTTCCAAAAGCTGGACATTACTTCTCTTTGAGCTGCACAGTCCTGGCATTGGAACTACTGGTAGCAGAGCCCTTTTCTTAGGACTTACATGCACTTTATTATGGCACTATTGTGACTATTATCACTGCTTAACAAACATTTTAAAACCAAGTGACAAAAAGCAACATTTTATTATGGCCATCTATTCTTTGGATTGCGAATCTGGAAAGAGGACAGTAAAGATGGTTTGTCTTCCCTTCATGGTATGTATGACTTCAGGAAGAGTCATAGGCTGGGGATAACTTAATAGCCCTGTGCTGGCACCATCACGAGGCATCTTCATTCACACTGTAGCTATCTTTGGAAAGCATAATCTGCAACAAATATCACACTTTTATGAATCTTTACATACCTGTAGCATTTGTCACATTAAAATTGTTATAGAAATTTACACTCATCACAAATTTTAAATTATGGCAATTATTAGAGCCATTGCCAGGTCTTGTCAATTGATGCATTCATTTAAAAAATACATATATATTATACAGTTTGAAAAATATTTTGATAAATATTTTTTACTTTTTTTTTTTTTTTTTTTTTTTTTTGAGACGCAGTCTCACTCTGTTGCCCAGGCTGGAGTGCAGTGGCATGGTCTCAGCTCACTGCAAACTCCGCCTGGTGGATTCAAAGGATTCTCCTGCCTCAGTCTCCCAAGTTGCTGAGATTACAGGCACCTGCCACCAGACCCGGCTAATTTTGGTATTTTTAGTAGAGACATGGTTTTGCCATGTTGTCCAGGCTGGTCTTAAACTCCTGACCTCAAGTGATCCGCCAGCCTCGACCTCCCAAAGTGCTTGGATTACAGGTATGCGCCACCATTCCTGGTTCGTAAATGTATTTTTGATGTGTTCATTGTAATCTTATGTAGGTTTTTTTTCTTTGTACTTAAAAATATTGTTTTTAGAAAGATTCCTCGGACAGCCAATGGGATTTAGGCACAATAAAATGTTAATTCTCAGTGTTTCTTGAATGAATGAATAAATGAATAGCAGGAATAAAATATTGCCATTTAAGTGGTAATTTCTAGTTAAGTAAATTTTTAAAATACAGATCACTGCACTTCCCAAGAATGCTGAACAAAATGGTGATACTCTTTTGGGCTAAAAATACATTTTATTTTGTCTGTTTGGGTCCATATTTCATTAGTGTTTAGGAAATCAGTAAGTATAATTATGTAATAATTAAGCAATAATTAAAACAATATATTATGGTTTCTGTATTATAACACTCTGAGCAGGTCTGATTCCATGCATTGAAGCAAAATAAACAAACAAATGAACCTAGAGAATGTTCCTTTAGTCCTGCCTTTCCCACATGAGTTCTATAAAATGCTGGTTCTCTTATATATGAAATTAAAAGGAAAGAAGGAAGGAAGGGAAGGAGAGAGGAAAGAAAAGAAAAGAAAAGAAAAGAAAAATGTTGGGTTGTTTGGTGGTCAAATTAGATGGAGAAATACATGGTTCAACTAAGCATAAAACATTTCTTTGTAATTGAACATTCATGTTGATGGTGGGTGTCTGAGAAGAGAGAAGACAGAGCACAGTGTTTTCCAAGCCTTCCTTCTCCTGAGCATCACGTTTTATGGAAAGACTGGTCCAGTCCAGTTTCCTCATGATGTGCCTACAGAAACCAAGGTCCAGAAAGGCAAATGACATGCCCAAGGACAATCAGCTGTGAGGAGCATGGCCAAAACTGGAATCTGTCTCCTGGTTTCCAGTCAAAAGCTGTTTCCACTTTCCCACCATGCCAAATAATTAACAGTGCAGGTGCCTCCTTGCATAGAACAGAGTAATACAGATAAATCAACATGTCAGTTGCAGACTGATTATTGGAATAAGTAATCTGAATGGGCAAGAATGATGAGACAGAAGTAATCCTTCATAGTTTTTCTGCTCAAGAGCTGCTGGCTGACATATTTTAGGTATGTAGCCTCTCTTTGAAGAACATCTTCTTTTTACCTTCCTCTATTCCTGAGATCCCTATAGGATTTGTGATGGGATGAGATTTGGGGGTTTCAAGCATGACACTTGGCAAGATGCAGAGCAGACAGCCAGTTATATGGCTGCATAGAAAGTGAGCAGTGGTAATGAGTTTCTCCTCTGCCTTCTGAGAAGTCAAAGATGAGAATATGAGCTGAACAGCTGACTTGGAGTACCATCCTGCAAGATTCATTACCTTTAGGTGTGAAGTGTTGCTTTGTTTTGTTTTTCATTCACATCTATAGATTGCGAAGATTTTCTTCTCCTTTCTCCTCTTGAAATAATCACTTCTGTCCAGGTGCGGTGGTTCACACCTACAATCCCAGCACTTTGGGAGGCTGGGGTGGGCGGATCACTTGAGGTCAGGAGGGAGACCAGGCTGGACAACATGGTGAAACCCCATATCTACTAAAAATAATACAAAAATTAGCCATGTGTGGTGGCAGGTGCCTGTAATCCCAGCTACTCAGGAGACTGAGGCAGGAGAATCGCTTGAACCCAGGAGGTGGAGGTTTCAGTGAGCCAAGATCACGCCACTGCACTCCAGGCTGGGCGACAGAGCGAGACTGCCTCAAGGAAAAGAAAAAAAAAAAGAGAGAGAAAAGAAAAAGAAATACCAATTTTAACATAATAAAGCACAGAAGAAACCTATGGGATTGTTAATTTGACTTGTGCACAGTCTGTATATTTTAACAATTGCACATCCTGACATCTCGAGGGTAACCTCCTTCCCTTCTTTTTTTTTTTTTTTTTTTTTTTTTTTTTTTGAGACAGAGTTTTACTCAGTCACCCAGGCTGGAGTGCAATCTTCCCTCAATGCAACCTCCGCCTGCTGGATTCAAGCGATTCTCCCGCCTCAGCCTACCAGGGTAGCTGAGGTTACAGGCACCCTCCATCATGTCCAACTAATTTTTCTTTCTTTTTTTTTTTTTTGAGACAGTGTCTCGCTCTGTCACCCAGGCTGGAGTGCAGTGGCACAATCTCGGCTCACTGCAAGCTCCACTTCCTGGGTTCACGCCATTCTCCTGCCTCAGGCTCCCAAGTAGCTAGGATTACAGGTGCCTGCCACCACGCCTGGCTAATTTTTTTGTAATTTTAGTAGAGAAGGAGTTTCCACCATGTTGGCCAGTCTGATCTTGAACTCCTGACAGGTGATCCACCCACCTTGGCCTCCCAAAGTGCTGGGATTACAGGCGTGAGCCACCCTGCTGGGCCCCTTTTCTTCTATACCCACTGAATCTAATTTATGCATAGCTAGTAAGAGCTTAAGAACTGAGAACTAGCTAAAGAAAATGAGGCTTTTAGGTAAGGTACAAAAGAGGATCAAAGATTCAGAGGCCATGAGAGAAGAAGAGAAACAGGTGGTCCAACAGAGAATCTCCACAGCCCTGAGACAGTGGAGGCAGCCAAGAGTAAGGGAAATAGGGTGGAGGATCAAGGGAGGGAGCTGAAGAAAGGTGCCATACAAAGACTGTTTGAGGCCTATGTGTACACACTTGAATGACTAACAAAATAGGCCATTTGGGTTACGAATTGCATTGCCCCTTCCTTCCAATTATGAAGCACAGTGTTAGAATGACGGTATCTTGTCAAGGAAATGGTATGACAGTTTTCAGATACTGCAGTAATCTCATTCAATCTGTTCCATTCTTTGCTTCTACTGCATCCACTTTTCTTCAAAATTTAATAATAAAGGAGTATGTGATTGGACTGCAAGGTAATTGTCAAGGGACTCTTAGAAATTCTCCTCAGAGATAATACAAAATAGTCGACCATGTCCCAACAGAAATACCAATTTTGAAAAAGATGTGTGGAGAGGAGGATAGTGAGACAATTTGAAAAACAGGCTAAATTAACTGACAAGTTTTCTGCCCCCAAAGAAAAGGAGAAAAATAAATAAATATATATATATATATAGACACACGCACACACACTCCTCATCTAAAAAGAACATAATCCCTAAATGTGAAAGCCATCCGGCCCACACTGCCAGGGTGAAGGGGAAACATATTAGCAAAAACGATAAAGAACACGATTCTGAAGTGTTGACTGTTCCATAGAGTAAGTGAAAGCAGAAAGCAATTCAGGTATAATTTTCTTGAAAGGAAACAACAGTCAAATTTTTATTCAGAGATAATCCGGTCTCTACGAATTCCTTCTTTCACAAAATCTCCTTTTCCCCACCTTTTAAAATGGGTGACTGGGGACTATCATTCTGGAGAAACTCAACAAGATTTCTCGTTTTGCCTTTTTACAAAGTAAGTCAGCCAGCTCAGAAACCGCCCCGTCACTGACAGGGAGGCAAAGGACTCCCGGCGGCCAGGCCCTGCAGCTGCATTGGTGGGTCTCCATTTAGTTTGTCCTTCAAAGTCCGGAGAATGATTATTCCATAATTCTCTCACCTGATTAATTCTTAACTATGAACATAATTACACTCTCCAGAAGGTAAATCGGTCTTATAAATCAGTCGTCGCTGACAGTTCAGTGTGCGCAGCGCGAACGCCCGGGGTTGGGGAGCTGAGCTGAGGGTGAGTGTTCGCCAAGTCGCCGGTCCCCTGCGCCCCCGCCCGCCGGTCCCTTCTCCGACCCGAGACCCCCGCCCGCCACAGCCCGACTCTGGGGCGTTCGGGAGGCGGGCCTGAGGTTTGCCTGGGACTCGAATTCTTTTCAAAGGAAGGCGAGAGGGAGATAGGGAGAAGGAGACTTGGAGATTTCTCTATTAAAGTCGCGCTGAACTCTAGCCTTCTGGCAAGCCGCGGCAAGCCGCCAATTTGAAGTGTGTGAGCTTTAATCTGCTCCTGGCCTGATGGGCTCCCGTGTCCACAGGGAGCTGGGAGGCATCCATTACGCCGGACCAAGGAGATGGAGCGTCTAGGAAATATGTTAATGCCGGAGCCCTCCCCGCCGGCCCGCCCCTGCCCTTGCCAGTCTGACAGCGTCGGAGAAAGTGACATTTCGGGAGAGTGTCACTCCTAGCAGGGCTCCCAAAATTCACTCCTATTCATTGCATTAAACATAATGTTTTAAGACTTCAGTGATCCATTCATTTGTTTAAAATGTGAGGTTCTTTTTGTTTTTTTGTATTTGTAAGTCCAGGATGGGTGGGTTTTGTGCACAGAAAAACCCACTTAACTTCGTAAACAATGGCTTCTAAATTAACACATGAAATATTAAAGTTACACATTTTAAAATCTAGCTTTTCTTAAGCGTTTGATTTCTACATATAAATCTTCTATTCAAAGTATAGCACATTCAGCCACAATTTTTTAGGGAGGCTGGCTAATATTTGGTCCTATTTACAAATTTTTTTTAAACCTCTTCAAACATTTTAAACCGGATTTATCAATTGACTATATCCTATTGCCTATTTAAGTTTCTCAACTATCTGATGGACAAACTTTCCTAGCTACTTTAGTATAATAGCTTTTACAAATTACTTACATAGCATAGTGAACCCCCAATTCTATTAAATGTCCAAACTGAAAGTACAATTGGTAAGATGTGAACTAAAATGACAAGTATGACTCAATTACCCAATTAACATGTTTAACTGTAATGACAGATTTACCTGTTATTCTAATAGGTCCAATTCTCTTAAATACCATAATACTTAAAGTATGAAATATACTCATATATCTTAATAATAAAATATTGATATTACATATTTGATTTCCTTAAATATTTCTACACTTATTTCTAAATCTTCCTCAAGCTAACAAAACATCTTTTTCGTTAAGAAAACTAAATATAGTTTGGTGATTGTCTTTCTGAAACGATGGCCTCAGCTTGCTGAGATTTCTTAAATAACAAAAGGATAACAGTCATACTTAATGGTCTGCAATCCTGATAGGAAATAAGGAGTGCTATTTATAGTAGCTATAGCAATAATTCCAAAATCTAAAGAAGATGGCACATAGCCCACGACCTTTGGTCTTGAGTCATAGCATTACCTAATTTTCAAATTAGTTTAGTTTGCATTTACATTCAAACTGACTATAATACTCAAGTGAATACTTCCATATATTTTACTTCTAAGTTATGTATGCCTTCCAGTTGTTTAAAAGTTTAGCCTAAAGCTACCTCCTTACATATTTTAAGTTTGGCCTAAAGGCTTCTCCATACAGTGAACTGTAACCTAAGTGGAGATGTAAGCAGACTGATACCTACTCTTTTGTCAATCACTGAGTTTCATCCAGTCAAAGGTGGCCAAATGTTCAAGCCCATATTCAAATAACGCAAATGCCTAGGTGTGCCAAATCTCTGTTTCTATATCTCACTGCCATTTTCTGTACCTAACTTTCCTTTTTACTGTTCAAAAATGTTTTTTCTACCACGTGGTAGCGCCAGAGTCTCTCTGAACCTATTCTGGTTCTGGAGCTGTCTGATATGGGAATTGTTCTCTGCTCCATTAAACTATTAAACCTAGTTTGTTGAAGGTTTTTCTTTTAATGCAGTCTAAACCTATAGTTTTTAAAAGACATTTTAAAAAGCCTTCTTAAAAAAATTATAAAGAACTTCAAACATACACAAAATAAACAACATATTATAATGAAACCCTGATTTCTCCATGTGTCAATCACTGAGTTCCAGCAACCATGGTGAATCCTGCCCCATTCCTACATTTATCCACTTCCCCCTGCTGCTTTATTAGGAAGCAAATCTTAGGTACCTTATTCTTTTATTTGCAAATGAACAATGAGGATTGCTTTTTAACACAATCAGTTACCATCACCACACCTAAGAAAACTGACAAATTTAATATTATAAGATATCCAGTGTTGAAATTTCTGATTCTTTCATAAATGTGAGAAAATTTGTTGTACAGTTTATTTGAATCAAGATCTGGACAAAGAAATCCACACCTTGAAATGGTTGATGTTTTTTAAAATCTCTTTTAATCTGTAAGAACCTCGTCCAACCACTTTTTCTTGAATTTATTTATTGAAGAAATTAACGGTTTGTTCTGTAGTTTCTCTCATTCTGGATTTTGCTGATTGAATCACATTGGGGTAGATTTACATATTCTTCATTCTCTATCTTCTACAAATTACAGTTTTCATAAGACTACTTTATAAATGCTATATCCATCCAAACAGAAGTGCATAATGCCTACCTCTTTGTTCCTCTCTCTCTGTTCCCCTCTCTCTCTCTCTCTCTCTCAATTTCTATGTTATTAGAAACCACAAATGACCAGTGCCTAGATCCATTAATTCTTCTGTGAAAAAAAAAATTCCTCCTCATCCACTATTTCGTTACCTAGTGGTATAGTTTGTATAAGAAAACAAGATAAGCCTTTAAATTGTCACTTAATTTACCAATTTTCAAACTATTGACTCAGTATAGTAACATCCTCCAATGATGATCAATTAATTTTGTGTTTGTTTCTTCAATATGAATAAATGAATTTAAAAATAAAAGACCTGCACGCTGGGCCAGACACACAGGACATGTTTCCGGCAGAGTTGGCTGTGATGCATGCTCTGTTCCATTCAGCATGTGTGTGTGTGCAGGACCTGGCTCGCTTCATGCTGAGATGGCTGAGCAGTCAGACAAGGGCATAAAATACTACACCCTGGGAGAGATTAAGAAACACAATCACAGCAAAAGCACCAGGGTGATCTTGCACCACAAGGTATGTGATATGAACAGATTTCTTCATGAGCATTTCTGTGGGGAAGAAGTCTTCAGGGAACAAGCTGTAGGTGATGCTCCTGAAAACTCAGGATATCATGCACTCTACAGATGCTAGAGAATTGTGTAAAGCATATGTCATTGGGAGGTTTTATCCAGATGACAGATCAATTGCAAATCTTTCAGAAATTCTTTTTACTACTGTTGATTCTCACTCTAGTTAGTGGACCAATTGGGTGATCCTGGCCATCTCAGCACTCACTGTAGCCCTGAGATATCACCTCTACATGGCCATATCTCAGAAGCCCATGAAAGAAAAGACTGCTTTGGACAAAGGAGAAAAAAAGCCAATGTTAACTACTTCTACTGAGAGAAAACTTTACCTGAAATAACAATTTTAATATGTCTGTTTCCCTTTCCTCTTACATTAAAAACACAAGAAAAAGAACTGTTTTATCCTTTCCACTCTTCAGTAAGTGTGCCTTCTTCCTCATCAACTTTATTTTGATCTTCCTTCACTACGTAATTTACTTGTCATAAGTATGATCTTTTAAAAATATATCTGGCCTTTAAAATACACAAAATAAATAAAAATGAAAGAGGTACATAGCCCTGCTTTCAGGTGGCTTGTTCTCCAGTGAAAAGCCATAACTTCAAGTTTGTGCAGCCCATCGGTCTACGCTTCCAAAGTCCTGATTTTAGGAGATGGTTAACAGGAAGACATCGAGGGAAGTAACCTTTATGAAACTTTCATATCTTGTGCTATAGAAAATGTTTAGAACTATATTTAAGATTGTTGTGTTTGGGTAAATAAATGACAATTTCATTGGTGATTGTTAGGTGTCAGGATTGGCTCAAAGCATTTTAATTGTGTTACACATATTAACTCATTTAGTTCTTATATTGCTGTATCATCCCCATTTTACAGATAAAGATACTGAGGCACAGTGTAGTTAAATAATATGGCCACTCTCATCTACTATATAAGTAGAGAAGTTGAGCTTAAGATTCAGAGACTGAGCCCATAACAACATGTTTGGCTATTGAAACTTACTTCAGTGTAGAAATTTCAAAAATGAAGTAATTCATCTATGTTTTGAATAGCAAGGAACTTAAATCCCTGCACAGCTTTGAAAAAATAAATAAAGCAATTCATATAGACCAAGTACCAGAGCAATCAAAGAAATTATTTCTAGCAAAAGAGAAAATATGAGGTTATTTAGAAATGAAATATGGAACTTTGACTTTCGAAGGTACAGAACTAAAACATTAAGAACTTTCTGAACTCAAAGACATTTGGAAACCAGCAAGGTAGGGTGGAAAGTTCAGTCAGAATCAAACATACCTAGATACAAATCCAGCCTTAATCACTTACTAGCAATGCATCCTTGGCTCTTACTAACATCCCTGAAACCTGTTTTCTTTCCCTGTAAAATGAGAAACACAATAATCTTAAATCTTAGTATCAGTCTCTTTGGTTATTTAGTAAATTGCTAAATGGCTTCCTATAGGCATTCAATGAGTGGTCATTTCTGATTCTTTAACTTATTTAGTGTTTTAATACTTCATTTTATATATTTTTCAGTTAACCACTTTTTTTTTAAACTCTTCTGTGTAAAATTAAATGAACTTGAATGAGTCCCTGGATGTAAGCTTTGCTTCTTTTAACCAAAGAATAATTATTTTTGTCATCTTAACCTGGGCTAATTCTTTTAATTTCTGCTGAATCTCCTAGGAAATAGGTAGGGGAAAAATACTAGGCAATGTAACTTTTATTAGATGACAATTTGGTGTGACTATAGGGAGTACTGAGCAAAGGGGGAAAGCTAATTGTATAGAGAAATCTAATTCAGAGAAAAGAGGCCTGCTTCGAGTCCCTTCATCAAAATTATGCAGTGATACAAGAAGAAACGTCCATGTTTCAAAGCAGAAAAAATGGAAATGTAAGTTTTGACACAGTCAATAACAGTTACCAAATTCACTGGCCAGTGGTACACATGTGCAATTTATATTTCTTAAATCACATACATATTGCTATCGTTGGTGGATGTATCTGTCCCTCCAAAATTCCTGTGTTGAAACCTAATATCCAATGTGATAGTATTAAGAGATGGGGCCTTTGGGGGAAGTGATAGAGTCATGATGACTTCGTCCTCCTATATGGATTAGTGCTCTTACAACAGAGGTTGAAGAGCGCACTCCCCACCCTGCTCCTTTACCCACACCTTCCACCATGTAAGGATGCAGCAAGAGGAGCCATCCAGAAGCAGAGAGCAGGCTTCACCAGACACTGAATCTACTGGCAGCTTGATCTTGGACTTCCCAGCCTCCAGAACTGTGAGAAATAAATTTATATTGCTAACAAATTATCCAGTCTTAGTGTTTTGTTTTAGCAGCATGAATGGGCTGAGATACACTCAGAAGCACACATACATGGCATACCCATTTGCAGTTCTCTATCCCCTAAGTAATGGCTAGTATTAAAATGTTGACCCTTTGCTCCCTGTGCTAGTCCTATGCACTTACTGTGGGCCACTGGTAACAATAGCAGTCCTTAATGCATTTTCAAACCAAACATGGTAAGTCCTTAACGCACTTTCAAGCCAAAAATCCAGGATATATGAACACTGGGGCATAAAATAGCAGGATGAGACCAGGATGGACACTGTGCCTACTGAAGATAATAATAAGGATTTGCTCAAAACACTCAGGTGCAAGAAATGACACAACTTCTCTATTAAAAAAAATAAATCAAACTTTGTGTGACTCTATGCTTCCTGTTGCTCAGTTACAAGATGCCCAATTCCTGCCAGAAAGCTTGAAGAGGTTTCTATTCTGAAGTCCAGGGTTTCTACTGAAATTCCACTTGTCCATGTCAATAATGACAATGGTCAATTTAGATGAAGGAGACTCTACTCCTTATTTGTCTAGTTTGGGCTGAGGAGATTTGTCATTATTCATTCATTTAATGGATATTTATGGAGCACATACGATGTGCTAGGCACCATCTTGGAGCTGAGTATTTAATAAAACATACAAAAATCTCTTCTCCCATAGAGATTGTCTTTATTCTCTATTTCCCTCTGCTCCCCCCACCCCAACCCTGCACCTCTAGAAATTAAGTAAAGAATAATCAATGCTAAGGGTTAGTAGTGAAGCAGGGAAGACACACAGAATCAGAGTGAGAGGTTGACATTTTAGAATGAATGACCAGGGAAGGCCTCACGTAGCAGGTAAATAAGACTGAAGGAAGTCAGAAAATTCGTCATGTGGCTCTAGGGGAAGAGCAGCCTGCACAGAAGAAGCATAGAGCTCGAAGGCTATGAAGAGGGAGCAAGCCTGACTGTCAAGTACTTGGGAGGCTGGTGTGGCTGAAGGGAGTGAAAGAGGGGAAGAGTGATAGGAGGTAAAATCAGATTTTAAAAGCACTAGATAAGAGAGAGTCATGCAGTCTCTAGGCAGGGACCCTTAAGGTTCTGGAATGAAAGTGGGATGTAAGTCTCAGTCACCCACTCACTCTCCACCCCCAACAGTCCCCTCATTCCAGCAGTTCTGCCTGAAGCTCTCCTTCTTTCTCATGGGTCAGCTTCTCCACTCAAAGTACCCAGTCCATCTTGTTCCCAGAGGGAAGGCAGGGCTCAATCTCAGATAATCAGGCCAGAACCCTAAAGAAATCCTCTGTGAAGTGCCAGACTCCTCTGTTTTCTCCCTGAAGGGAAAGGGCCATTTAAAATGGCCCAAAGCAAAAAAGATTAGATACCCAGACCTAATCCCAAAGGAAAAGGAAAGGGAGGTAAACATTACTCTCTGTGGAAGTGAGAACACAGAAATCAGCATCTCATCAAATTGTTCTAGGGCCCCGGGTACACGGCGGACTCTGAGGACAGTGTCTGCTATACAGCACGTCATTGACCATGGCCTATAGTAACTACTGATTTACTCTCTATGTCACCATTTTTGAACTGTCAACTCTATGGGGGAAAAGACTGAGCTTTATCTAATTTTCCACCTCTCGCTACTAAGACATAACTTGCAAGGTCAGTGCTCACCAAATGGTTGTTAAGTAAGTGAAATAAATGAATGACAGGAATAATCAATAAATATTCATGTGCTTTGTAAAAGAACTGATTGCTCATGAAAGCCAATGTAAAAGAGAAGGCAGCCTGATATGGCACAACCCAGCTTGAATGACCACCTCTAAAGTGTCATAAGGGGTATTATGTCAGAAACTACTGGTTGTTTCCCAGTATCCATTTTCTTCTTCTTCTAAAGTCCTATAATTTTTAGCAGGGCCCAGGAACACTCAGAAAAAAAAAAATATTCTCAGCATCCCTGGCATCTTAGTGTGGCCTGTGGTCATGTTCTGGCCAACAGGATATTTGAATGGATATGAAAAGTATGTGTGTCCTTCAAGGAAGGAAAGGGTAGCACTTCACAGTGGTTGGGATGAGGATATGCCATGAGCCACTTTGGACCATGCTGAATGAACAGTACCCTATGGCTGACAAAGCAAAGGGAGAGGAGACTGTATCTCTAATACAGCAAAGGCTTTAAACCAGCATTGAACTTCTTATACCTAGACTGTAAAAAATCATTATTATGTTGGATCTCAATTACAGAAAGTGAGTCCATATCCTTATGAACATTGATGATTATTCAGTTTCCTACTTCATTAAGATTGAACCCTCAAGCAGTATAGAGCTTCTTGCTAAGGTAAGCTGAAAATAAACATTAAGAATGTTTAAAAGAATTTTAAAGCCATCAAAATGAATAATGATTTAGAAGAGATTCTGATGCTTTCGTCCTTAATTTGCCACAAGAGAACTGGAAAAATATAAACTGAGTTCTGTCTCATATGAATTAAAATACACTACCGATTATACATTCTGCAATTCTTCTTCAATTTGGCAAGATGTGTTGAGTTCATAAAAAGCAATGTCCATTTCCCCACTCTACCTCCTATTTGCTTTTATTAAACAGGCCTGTGGATTTGTGTTGACACAGCAAACAAAGGCAAGGTCAAACATTATGTGGTAAACTTAATCAGTATGAAAAACCAGGGTAACTCTGAGTTTGGTAGATTCCATAGTCTAAATATTTTTCCCTATTTATTTCTCCTCTGCCACCCCACTGCCAGTGCCTCTTAGTTTCCTTAAAGTAAATTTATTGCCTCTAATCCCAGCTCCTTCCAATTAGGCCATTGAAAATCAGAGTGCTTTTTACAAAATGGAAACCTGACGATATACTTTTGCTGCTCAAACATATTCTAAAGATCCCTAAAATCTTCAAGATAGGGCTCCAAATCCAGAAAGAACAGACTTTTGTGATCTAGTCTCTGTCCCCTCATCTCCTACCCTATTGATATACTCAGTATTCCATAAATTTCTTATCCTTATTGCCATCTTCATGTTTTTATGTGTGCTCTTCCAATTGACATGAGCAGTATCTCTCCCAGTGCGTCTTATGATAATTTCCTATTCTTCATCCCCTTTAAAATGTTTCTCAGATTTTCCCATGGGAATCATTCTTCTAGCCTGCTCTCAATGCATCCTCTCAATACCTCTGTAATGGAATTTAAACCATACTGTTTGTTTCCTCTTCACTAGCTTTTACTTGCTCTTGAGGGAAAGTGTCATGAGTCTGTATCTCTCCATCTCTGGCATCTCGCATCCTTCCTGCCATAGAGTAACCACTAGGTAAATGTCAGATAAATGAATGAAACCTAATTATACAACCCTTTCCCCATCTCAAAAATATCTTCCATTTTTTAAGTTTGTATTTTGACTTGAAATATCTGGAAAATTGACTCAACTCTCCCTTTTAACTCAACACTGTTAAGTCAAACCAGGGCAGTTCCAGAAAAGACAGAAGGCATCTACGAAGGGCCCCTGCCAACACTGATCACTTAACCAACTGAGAAGGGTGCCTGTTTGAAGGCAGAGCCATTGCCTTTACTATTACAGAAACCCAAATTGTAACAGAAGGATTTATGTGAGCTCAGAATTCATAATAATGACTGTTAATAACACAGCAGAGGAATACAATCAAAATTGTCATAGTTGCATGCAAAATAACAACTTTAATTGGCAAAATTAAACTTCTAATAGCCAAAGCTCTAGCAAGGTGGCTGAACTCCTTTTGGAGCCAAAGTGACTTGGATAATAGAAACTACATCTGATGTATTTTAAGGTCTTCTGTTACCATATGTGCTCCACTCGCTGTGACAGATGGGTATTGATATTTTTTTCTCAACTGCACAAAAGCTAGCTGAAGCATATGCAAAACTCTTAATGGCATTAAAGTTTTGCCAATTAAAAACATGTTCAAGCATTTGATACAGTACTTGATACCATGTTTTGCAAGTTCCATTCTGAATTTTAAAGCATGATTTTTGTTACATTGTTTGTCAAGCTAGTGTGACTAAAACAATTATCACACGGGTCATTTTTTAGCCATTTTACCATTTTGGCACCTGTCAGAATTAATGATGAAAAAGCAGTAGAGTCACTAAAGAGTTACAGAAAAAATAAAATATTGCTACAAATAATGTATATGAAAAGCGACCATGTTGCATGTTTTCAACGTGTCTCATATATTACTAGAGATAAGCCAATTTGAGGGGGATACAACTACACCATTAACATAAAGGTAGCTCTCTCTCAACTGATTATTCAAAGTTATTTCTTTCTTTCAAGTAACCACAAAATTCAGAGCAATTTCTATTCGATGAAATGATTTTAAGACATTGAAGTTTTCTATGTTGTCTTAGTTAATCAGTTTCTGTTTTATGTTCGTTTGTTTCTTATCAGCATTTTAAGGGACTTTTAATTTGCTCCCTGCTCCTTCATCTGGGCTGTAGATATAGTTCTCTCTCTGGATGTTTGAGATCTTGAGAAAGACATTTTACCTTTTGAACATACTGTTTTTGCAGTATCTATGAGTATGTATTTAAATGAGTCAGTGGACTTTCTCCTAAAGATAGTGGAAACTTTCAGATGGATACACTTGCTTATGTCAATATGGGTGCTTGTGTTTTTGTTAATTGATTTCATAAACTTCCCTTTACCAATCTGCTACCTCTTTTGTAATGAAGTCAAGCAGATACTAGTGGAAAGGAGGTAAAGGAGAGGAAAAACAAATCAATAAGGTAGTTTCAAAATGAGTTAGTATTAGATTGATTTTAAATTCCTCCAGAATCAATCAGGTACATTTATTGAAGAGATGCTTGGAGTTAATTCAGTTAAGGAAACATGATACCCCAAAGAGGTTACATACATAGTTGCCTCAGAAAGAACTGACAGACTCCAGGATTAGAACTGCCTACTGATTCCTATGGTGGAAATAGTGCCTTTTTTCACTACAGTACAAGACACTACACAGCACTGCCTGATAGACACTGCTATTCTGCCTTCCAAATGGAACAATCGCTTTCTGGATCTATGCAATGCCTATCTGTTACCTGGGGGCAGATAATCCTGATGATAGGACCTAAAAGCCATCTAAGTCCAACAACAACAACTATAAGAAGGGGGCATAAAAGTATCTGGTTATAAAAAGATTGAACTTTCCAGACTGGGACATCATACTGTTCTCTGAGAAGGTTTGGTGATGCTTAACATTTGTTAGGGGGGAACAAGTGACTACCCTCCAAAATCCATTTACTGTAATGATTAGACATGAGCAGGACAAGAGAAGGAAAAGGGGAACAAAGTTTCATGTTCTCCAGTCTCGTACCAGTTTTGTAGGCAATGTAGACTCAGTACCTCACTCTCTGCTCCACAATGCACATCACTGAGTTGGTAAGCTAGAGTTTTTATAAAGATCAAGAGAAATTTTCATTTCATTCTAGCCATGGAAATGCCGCCAAAATCTGAAAGCCTGAACTCTGCAGGAATGAGAGAACAGTTGGCTTCTGCATCTGAAATAGACTCTGGCAATGGTGTGAGCATGTAGCTAGGTCGCATTTTGCAAAATAGAAGCCATTATCTTTAGCATATCAACCAGACAGAATTAAATTGTAATTACATGGAGACATCCAAAAGCAAGCTATTTTGTCTTCAGTTAAATTCAAAGAAGTGTAATCGAGATTACCAATTTGAAAAGAAGTTTAGACAGGCAATAAATGTGGCTAGAAGAAACATGGAATTAGAAATTTAAAAACCACAGTCTGAATGTTAAAGACTGGTAAATAATATTTCGGAAACCCAAGTAATGTGCTATATTGAATTTTTACATCCCTAGATTACAGAAAAGAGATATGAATTTTCTGCAAGTTTCACTGATTTGTTAACCAACTTCTTTCCTTATCACAGAGTTTCATTTGCTTTTTAAGAAGTAAATATGAAGATACTCATATTCTTAAAATGTTGTAAAGAGTCATACACTGTTAGAAAATCGCTTACCCAAAGAAAGAGATTAATGCCACTTTACTCTGCCGTCCTCTTTAATATGGGAATTAGGCCTCTGCTATGGGAGAAAAATATTTTTAGAATAGATAAAAATCGGGTCAGTTACTGAGGAGACTGAAAAAAATAGCCTATATCTATTTAAGATGGCCAAGAAAAAAAGGTAAAGAAAAGTTCACCCACCAGCACATTTCCCAATAATCAAATCATTCCTGAGGGAAACTTTGGTGGTTTTCTGTTTCACAACCACTTGATTAGATTCTGATCAAAGGAGCTAATAGCTAGTTAACTTTGTAAACCTTAGTTTAAAATTATGACCCACCAGACTTGAAAGTAAACTGCAAATTAGGGTTTTTTGGTTTTGTTTTGTTTTGTTTTTTCCCACTTCTTTCAGCAATCTGATGAAGTGGTCGTTCTGGCCAAGCTAAAAGGGGAATCAGCAATTCCCCTTCAGAGAAGCCCTTTGTTCTCCTTTCAGTGCTGAAGATGAGCAGCCTGGCTCCTTCCCAAAGTGCGTTGCAGCAATAAAATATGGTGGCAAAGGCATTTTCATGAAGATTCTTTACGAAGTCCAGTTAAATATGTGTAACATACATACATGAATATAAACTAGTTAGTCGAGATACAGAAACTAAATTCACCTTGATAAACAAATGAAATCAGGTAATATGAAAGATTCCGGAGTAATTCCAGAGTAATTTTAAATGCCATCTTATTCATTGTATGGCTAATATGAACTTTATATCCAGAAGAAATTGAAGTCTAATGATTTCCATACATATTTATTTTTGTAAATATCACAAATAAGGCAATGGACAGAGCAATGTCTGAATAATGTGCTGACATTTTCTCCTAGTTCAGGTGCCTCTCAGCACCCTCCATCTTAGTAGCCTCTGTCCAGAGCCTTTTAAATCCAACTATACAAATGAAGAATTTGAATATGTTATTTCTATCAAAGAGCTTCAAATCTAAGAACAAATACCTCCCTTTCTGCCACTTAGGTTACACAGAGACATATACTTGGCATCACTTTGATAGATCCAGGTACCGTTTTTCTTACAGATAAATAACCTTAACCTCCCCTTGACTAACCTTTTATAATTCATGTTTTCTTTTCTTCTACTTATTCCTCAGTTTCCATTTGCACTCCATAGCAAATCCAAGTTACTAAATACAGCCAGAAGGCCTTCCATTTATCACCTCTACCAAGTCGGTCTGAATGTGTGACAATTTATAATGCTACCTTTAACTAAACAGTGAACATTTGAAAAAGATAAGCAGCTGCCAAAGCTGGCCATTATCCAAGATAGTGAGATAGTCAATAGAAGAAAGTTGGGTTTGAGAGTATCTTCCAGGAGCAAAATTTCCTGTAAGCACTGGAAAGAAAATGTGTATGTCAGTTCACCCTATGTAAGCCTTTCTGAAAACAAACCAAGCAGGGAACTAAAAGCAGCCAGTTTTTTATTTTTATTTTTTGTTTGTATTCATAAGTCTATCAAATAGCTTAGCTAACAAATGCATCAACTCATTCTCTGGCTTGGATTTGCGTTACATTTGGCCTTCACAAATATTGTCCAGATGTTGGCTAAATTGTGTCTGCTTTCAACAGAAGGTCAATAAACTGAGAAAACTGGCTTTGTGTTTTCTACAAATTTATTGATCCAAATCCTAGTAATGAAATTAAACCACAGTAGGGATAACCAAGGCTTGAGATGGGGGAAAAGAGCCAAATATTTTTCTCTTGTCTACTCCAAGCACAACTATAATCTCTCCACAAATTAATTTACATTTTGGAGAGGGCGAATGGTTGTTAAGGAAGAGAAGAGGAAGAAGAAAATGATGGTGGGAGATTAGGGTGAGAAGACAACAAAGAGAAGGAAGTGTGAGAGGCCAATAAAAGGATGAGATGCAAGGTAAAATTAGAACAGGTTAAATAACAGTGGCTACTCACCCTCAAAACAATTACATAGGAGTTCCACTGCTCCTCATGCCCGTGTACACACTCTATAAGTTGTAGGACTGCGATTGATGTAAGTACAATCCTGTATAAGTGCCTGTGTTCCATTTTCTTAACCCCTATAGAAATAATCAGATGTTTTTCTCACCTACGATCCCAGTGCTTAGGATTCTAAAGCTAGGTCAATGAGTCAGAGAGATGTAGTATCGCAAGACATCTTTGGGCGTCATGTAACTATCATTAAAACTGTCTTAATTCTTTCAGATTACCAAGGAGTTACTCAATATATACCATCTTATTACACCAAATGTCATCTTGCAAAGAGAAATGTACCATGATGTAATGACTAAGACACTAAGAACATCTGACTTGGCTGGAATTTGGTTTTTAAAGACTTATAACATACATACAAAAATGGAAAAGTATTCAAATTATTCACAGATAGTCATACTTTGTAATGACTTTCTTAATGTAAAATATATATGATGTAAGTTGCACCAGGCTTAAAGGGATAGTATGTGGAAAAGATGATAAAAGTGTTATTTTATATTTGATTTATTTGAAGATCAATCTACCACAAATTTAATTATCCTGAACAGAGATTGAAACCAGAATTACATGAAGAAAACCTTTCAGCTCAACTAAAGGAGTCATAAAATGCAAGATTTTACTCATAAAAACGTCTTGAAGGCAAGAGATTGCATTCGCTTAGAATTGCTTGAAACACATGACAGCCAATTAGAAGCAGGAAAAACCCACAAACTGATAGAAATGAGAAATAGCTGTTTAAAGAGAGACCTAAGGGGAGAAAAAAAGGAATAAAACTATGATCTGGGCTTCTTTGGAGAAGAAGAAAATAACCTCAAGACCCTTAATAGTTTCTGAAGAATAAAGTTTTTTAGTGCATTTTGACAATATTGAATGATGAAGAAAATATTTGATATTATCAGTTATATTAAAGGAAAGATGACATTTTGAAAATAATTTTATTTTAAAAACTATTAAAATACACCGTTGATGCTTAAATGGCTGAAAATAGTGAGATAATATGAATAGGTATGAAAGAAAAGGAAATGAAAAGAGCAATCAATCAATCAGATATTAGAGGATTACAGGTATCCAATACAATAAGTGAATCCATAAATGCCTCTTCCCTTGTTTCACTGAGGAGAGAATGTCCTGATGGAGGCAATCTTAAGTACAATATCGCTTTGTATATAAAGCATATATCGAATCCAGGGAGGAAGATCAAAAATGAAAGTGGGAAGAGAATGCATCTTTATTCTGCTGAAAAAAATTATTATCCCCTCCACAAGAGAAGGAATACCTGGTTGAAAACAACAGTAGACTAGAGGAGAGTGCAAAAAGTTTGGAGTGGTATGAGACGAAGCCCAAGATGCCAAGTAGAGACAAGACCTTGCAGAGTCTTCTGGGCATATTAAGGGCATTTAATCTTAATCTTCTAAGCGAAAGGAACTCACCAAAGTGTTTTAAACGGGGAAGTGACATGACTAAATATGAATTTAAAAAGGCTCATTCTGGAAGTAGAATAGAAAGGGGTATGGGATTCTGGGAAAGAATTCAGGAACAAATGGATGGTTACGGTGGTAATGGAATGGCAATACGGAAAGTGATGGTGAAGGATTGAATAATGTAGCTTAAGTGCAGAGAAGAGTTAAGAATGTGCTTATGTTCTGAGGTAGTAAGTGGTGCCTCGTATAAAAATAGCGGACATGGAGATGAAGTGAAAGTCATGGGTTTAGTTTTGGACATGATGAGTTTAAGGAAGCTTTAAGACATCCACGAACTAATGTAGGCTGTTGGACAGACAAGTCTAGAGCTTAGAGAATGAGTTTGGGATAGATAGATAAATGTGTTCTAGATACAGAACCACAGAAATATTGACTATGGTTTTGCTTAGGATGACTCTTTTCCTTCTGTACCATAATTCAGTCACAGTCCAATAAGGACAGTAGTATTTTAGCAGTCTCCTTAGAACTGGCAGCTGCTATTACATGAAACAATCAGAAAATCCTCTAAACTGAAGTAAGAATTCACCAGGATGAAATGCATCTCCATTCTGATGAATTTTTGGTTATATTGCAACTGGGAATCTATAGACCTGTGAGCAAATTTATTTTTTTGGAATCTGATATGGTACTTTATTATCTCCTTTGGGCCCAGTCTTATATGTCCTCTAGCAGAAACTACTGTTTGTTGACCCAAGGATTTCTTATCGTTCTTTGTTAATAGAACCAACTTATTTCTATCTTTAGGGGAAGGAGACTCCCTTTCTACTTCTTGCTTAGTCTAAGGCAATAATTGGCTTAATAGTGCTTTTTTAAATTCCTAATACTTTTTACCATAACTAATGAAAATAAAAACCACTCAACAAGCTTATTGTTACATATTCTTAATGTATATTAATTCAAGAAACACTGTGTTCACTTTGTTCCTAGTGTGAGATAAGTGTATGGTAAGCTCCGTGAGGCAGGACTGTGCTGTATTGGCCAATGGCCCTCAATAGGCACTCAATGATTGCTACCTGAAAAGAGAATGACCAAGTGGGATTTCTGCATAAGAAAACTGAGGCTTGTCATTCACTTTAGAAAAGAATTTGAAGGCTTCTGGAAAATATTTTCTTTCCCTTGAGAAGCAGATACCAGTAAAAACTATCTGCATTTTATATTTCTGGACAATACTGTGTCTGTATTGACACCAAAAACGGCTGCTTTTATTAAGTTCTAGCCTGAAGATAAAGGTGACACAAGGAAGCAGAGTTAAGAGAGTCACAAAGAAGAGAGCTGGAGCCCCAGCTTGGAGTCCCATGCCTATGTAAGCTGCCCAAGTGAGATAATAAATTTCATTATTGTTCAGGTCAAGTTGAATTAGTATCCTGTTATTTGTAGCCTTAGGCATTCTAACTTACAAAGTACCATTTCTACTCGAAAATAACACACTGTTAGGCATGACTAACTTTGTGAATATGTCAGATGACATCTGATTCATGAAACTTATCCCAAAGTTTTGGAGAGAGTATTCCAGTATGCTTTAAACTATTAAAACCAAGGAGCCACAGTAAACTGGAAGGGATAGGAATTCTGTGTTTTATCAGACTGCAAGGATTATCAGAATTAGCATCATTATTATAGTAAACTTGCATGATGTACATTAGCATGATGTACACTAGTAAGATGAGGTGGTCAAAGTCCCTATAAATCAAATTATGTCACAGACCCCATCATAGAGTATATTTCTCCATCGGAAGCACAATAATAGTATTCATCTGCCCTGCCAAGTGAAGGCAAATTTTGAGGATTGATAGACACACACAAAAAAGGGTTAGTGAAATCAATAACTATGTCCCAAGTGTCATGATTTTTATTAATTTAGAGCTAAAGGAAATAATTTCCAGAATAGAAGCAGCATTAAGGTCAACCTTGATTACTATACTTGTAATCCATGGCTGTTCCTAGATGCCATCAAGCTTTCTGTATTAGCCAACATGAATTTAATGGGAAGGTGATAGAAATCACTATGTGCAACAGATTTATTTTTTAATGGACCCTGTACTCCACCCCTCTCTGTAGCCACACTCTTTGCCATATGACTTCATAATTCTTATTAAAGATACATAGTTGCTTTTCCCACTCTTTGGCTCTGGGATGGTCTTATGACTTACTTTAGCCAAAAGAATGAGGCAGAAATTATGGTATGTCAGTTCTGAATGTAGGTCTGAAGAGAACATGTATATTTCTGCTTGCTTTCTCTATTGGTCCTTTCCATTAAAATATGTTTGTGCTAATCAGGTGGAGGATGAGACACATGGAACAGAGTTGAGTTGCTCCAGTCAACATCCTAGCCTAAGCTATTGTAGATCAGTCCCAGACATGTGAGTGACCATAGCCCAAATCAAGAGTCACCGAGCTGATCCATACATTTTCTTGAGCTATACAAGCTGACATCAGCTGAACTCAATCAGAGCAGTTGAATCTCAGATTCATGATCAAAATAAGTTACGATTATTACTTGGCACTGAGACGTTGGTGGTCATTTATTGTAGGGTATTATTTTGCCAAAGGTTAATTGATACTCCATACTTTCCTTTGCAAGCCTTTTATGTTAGTGATGATTTCCACAATACACCATGATTGTAGAATTTGTTGGTTTTGATTCTATAATGTAGTACTCTACTTGTTATGCATGGAGATCTTGAAGATCCTTCTGTTGAACCTTCTTACTGTAATAGCCCTTATCTTAGAGGTCAGTTTGTTAGAGAGATGATAGGAAGATTCTGGTAGTTGACATTAATTTCCAATCTCAACTCTCTCCGTACTGCATAAGGCCTACAACCTACTGATTGTGGCATAGGTATCTCAACTCAATATGTCTGTAACTATATTCATGATTTTTTCAGTAAACTTGTTTCTCATCCCTTATTCCCTGTCTCAATAAGTGTCACTACCATCCTTGCATCCTTTGCTCAAGCCTGGAAATGAGTATCATTTGAACTCTTCATCCATCTCCAAATCTAGTTAATCATAAAATGCTATGGATCATCAAAAAACAAACAAACAAACAAAAACTAAAAATCTCTATGCCTCTCTCCACATTGAATGCACTACCCTAGTCTGAATAACCTTAACCCAACAGTCTCCTAACTCACTAACTAACGCAAATAGGTAATTCACTGGAAGGATGTGGCCTCACCACTCAAAATCAAAGGCAACATTTCAGA
The DNA here is from genome assembly GCF_007565055.1 of Rhinopithecus roxellana. Taxonomy (NCBI): domain Eukaryota; kingdom Metazoa; phylum Chordata; class Mammalia; order Primates; family Cercopithecidae; genus Rhinopithecus; species Rhinopithecus roxellana. The sequence goes on along the minus strand of NC_044553.1, from coordinate 57,617,505 downwards.
TACTAGCTCAGGAATGACAGGAACCAGAGCAGCTCTGGAGATCCAGGCAGTAGACATAGCAGTGACTTGTCCTTGGGTAGCACAATAATGATATTCATCTGCTCTGCCATTTTCACTTCTTCTTGTTACTCTATTCAAAATATGAAACCAAGACAGAGAGTCTGACTGACTTATCTTAGGACACATGCTCACCATTGCCTAGAAGAATGCACCTAAACTGACTAGCAAGAATAGCAAGAAATGCACCTAAACTGACTAGAAGAATAGCACCTAAACTGACTATTCCACCTAAAAGGAAACTAAAACCCTATTAACAAAAGAACAAGAGACCAAATGCTGCATGACCAAACAACAATATTGTCAATTCCTCTGGTATATATGATTTTTCTCAAATCTTCTCATTTTGTCAGAATTTCTGTTAAACTGTGTTTATACCTTTATCACAGAAACCTGGCACTACAAGAAAACTGCAAATTGGTATTGCAATTTGACATCTTCTAAGATCATTTACTAGTCTTATATTTAAGCAACTTCTGCATGTTGACTGCAGAAAAACTCTCTCCTGCCTCAAGGTCATATGATGACTCTGTTTCCTAATGTACATCTAACCAGGACTAAGATTTTATCCCGCCTCACTTACATCTCCATTATTTTCCTAGTGAGCAGCTTTGCCTCTGTATAGCACGGATTGTTAGCTTCCCATTCTGGAATATGGAATGGAGTATTGTTCATAAAAGTCTGATAATCAGTTCTCAACATCCTACACATTCTATGCAGGTTTATGGAAACTCTTTCTGTTATAGGCAAAGAAAATGTGTTGCAAGAAATGGAAGCCCAACTCAAAAGTAGCTCAAATGAGAATGCAGCAGATATGTGTGGATGTAAGAGTTAGAGGAAAGAGTATTGTAAGAATAGATATATGATTTCTCATGGAAATGCTGAGTAATCCGAGTTCAGAAAGTGAGCATCAAGCCAGCCCATTGGACCTCAGCAGCAAAAATGTATAAACTCATTCGTGTGCTTCACTTATGCATCTCAGATGCTCCACACATGTGTGCCAATTTCACCTTCTATCAACTGAGGCAGACCTTGATGTCCCTTTCCAAATTACTTAAAGATAAATTTGGCTAGTTCAGGGTTTTTTGTTTTTTATTTCTCTTTTGTGTTTCCTTCCAAGGTGTTACACAGTCTATAGATGAACCACTTTAGGCCAAGTGTCTATACCTGATTTAGTCTACCAGATGTACAGCATAGGCAGAAACACTTCACAGAGCTCTAGGAAGTGTAGCTATGGTAGACACTGTTGATTGCCTTCTCAACAGCCATTTATTCACTAACAGTCAATGTGTCCCAGACAGGAAATTTTGCTTGAACTAAGTTAATCACAATGTACTTTGACAGTAGCTGGCTTGGGCATGTGATCCAGTTCTGCCCAATGAGATGTAAGGTGAAGTCTTCCAAGACGACTGAAGAATATGTTCTGTGATACAAGGAGATCCTAATAAAGAATTATCTCTTTGTTCTTTAACTACATGTTGCAAAAACTGTAAGATCTATGGCCAAAAAGGGAGAAGTGTGAGGACTAAAGTGATATTTCGATCATGTTGAACAGAGCTTGATTTTTGATAATGTTTTCTATTTACTGACTTAATCTACAAGTCTTCTACCAGGACACTTCTTGTTATATAAGACAATAGTCCCTACGTTTAGCTACTTTTAATTGCATATTCTATTTCTTATAGTTTGAAAATCTTGTTACAGCAGAATTTCTGTTTTCTAGGAGCCTGGGTAGGAATGGAGCCCTACGACATGTCTAATGTAGCAGGATTAAAAAACGGTGCTTAGTTGTATGTCTACCTAATTATGATGATCTCCACCTCTTTGGAGATGCATGAACACCAACATTTTGGATTTTTTAATAGGGGCTGTAAATGATTAAACCATTCATTAAGATGAAAATCATTAAACATAATTATTAATGTCGTCTAAAACTTAATCCCTAATCTTTACCTTCATTTTCTAACTCACTTCTCTTATTACTATAAGTGAAAGATATGTACTGAATGTGATATTCTACAAAGTCTAAATATTAGATGCTGACAAATTCTGCTGTTGAATTTATTTTATCCAGTGGCCTTTGAGATCACCTATATTTTTTGTCCAGATTCAGAATGCTAGTGAGCATCAGAATCATGAAGAGAAGATTCTTATGGAAATATAGGAGGTTATCATGTCCTCCTTAAAATGGTTACCTTCTTTAAGATAATATCTTCACATTTGTACAGGAGTTATAGCAAATTTTAAATTATATAAAAAAATTAAAGTGCAAAAATAAGAAAACATTATTTTTTCTTTCTTATAAATGGAGAAAATGATACTTTTAAAAAGTTATTTTTCTGAAGTAATACAAGCGAATTTTCAGAACCTCTTTATCTTATAATGTTTTGCAATGAATATTTTCTGAAGTACTGTATAGTGGTAGATAATTGCAGATGAGTCCCATTAGTTTTTATTATTCATTTTTTGGTCCAGATTTAGGAGCATTATAGATATATTTTGATTCTCTAATTTTTATTTATTTCTACCAATTCGCCATCCTCCTCACTAATTCCCTACTACCACATAGAGAGGTATCTTTTTAACTTACATAAATTTATCCATAAAAAACAATTTTTTAACCAAATGTGTTTTCTGCTCTGATAGGGGTGTGGCCATTGCCTAGTTTACTTATTTAGAACCATATACATACATGGAATTGATGCGTGAAAATAAGTATCCTGAGTTAAAAATCCACTTTAGTAATTTGATCAAATTTTTACTAATATGGTAGCCCCACCTCCCACTGTAAATAAATAGAAAACTGTATAAATAAATATTAAATGCAATATTAAAGTTGCTTTTTCTATATAACTAATAAAAAGCAAACAGGCATAACACAATGTCAGGGCTATACCTGAACCCCCTGTATACAGAATAAAGCAGAGAAGAATTGTTTTTTTTTGTGGAAAAGGTAATTACAAAATTTCTACCCAGTGATCTGGAATGGCCCAGGTAAGCTTGCCTAGAATCAAGGGTAGGGAAAATATAGCTTACAAGAAATTAATACTGCAGACCAGCAATGCACATGAGTCTGAGATTCAAATTTATTATATCTACTTGATTTGGTCTGGCAAAGACTGCTTGGTAGCCACCCAATATTCATTCTCCTCTTATTCCTTACAAAACAAAACAAAACAAAAAACAAAAACAAAAAAAACACCTATGTTAATGGGGTTGGGAGTGTTCTCAGTTAATATATAAATTTTTCAGATTCCCTTGCATCTAGATAAGTTCTTATCACTTATACTTATCATTTATCACCTGATAACTTACCACTTGTTAAGTTCTGGCTAATTATATATAGTCAGATGTCTTTGAAGTCTTCTTAAATGGCAGGTAAATCTATTCTTTTTCCTCTCACTTTCTCCTGCTTCCACACTTAAGAACAGATGACATAGTTTGACCTTTAAGAGTCAAAGAATGTAAGCCGCGTATAAGGTTGGTGAAATAGAAAGAAAATAAGACCTGAGGACTTCAAGATGTAGAGCTAGCACAGACTTCCCACTTAGAGTCCTACTTACAAACGAATTTTATCCAAAAAAAAAAAAAAAAAAACTACCTTTATGTCTAGGTTCTCTAATAATAGCAGTGAAATCAGTTACCAATTATTTTATATCGGATTAATAAACTGAAAAATTTACATAAAAGTCATTCTTAGAGCCTTACCAAAAGCAAAATAGCTTTATAGGAAAGCATTCACTATTCTAGACACCAAAAGTTTCTGAGCACACACACACACACACAAACACACACACACACATGCACACACACACGCAGAACAGAAGATCTACTAGGAGTCTACAGTCTACTAGGAGAGAGGGTCAGCAGGCAAAACAAAAAAGAAATTGAGTACCCAAGACCTGATACTTATACAACAGTAAAATTACATAAAAATTTTAAAAGTTGTAATCATATAGAGGTTACAAACAGAATAAAAGCCATAATCGAAGAAAGCAACAGTATTATTTAAAAATGGAGAGTTTGAAACACAACCAAAGAACTTCAAAAAGAAAAATTTAGCCACTGAAATAAGCATGCTTACACAACACACACACACACACACACACTAGAGAGGTTAAACAACCAATTAGTCAAAGCTAAAAGTATGTATAGGAAAGGATTTAGCATGTAGTACGAAGCGATAAAGAATGGGTTGATTCCAAGTCTTTGCTATCGTGAATAGTGCTGCAATAAACATACATGTGCATGTGTCTTTATAGCAGCATGATTTATAATCCTTTGGGTATATACCCAGTAGTGGGATGGCTGGGTCATATGGTACATCTAGTTCTAGATCCTTGAGGAATTGCCATACTGTTTTCCATAATGGTTGAACTAGTTTACAATCCCAATGGATTAAGAAAATGTGGCACATATACACCATGGAATACTATGCAGCCATAAAAAAGGATGAGTTTGCATCGTTTGTAGGGACATGGATGCAGCTAGAAACCATCATTCTTAGCAAACTATCACAAGAACAGAAAACCAAACACTGCATGTTCTCACTCATAGGTGGGAACTGAACAATGAGATCACTTGGATACAGGAAGGGGAACATCACACTCCGGGGCCTATCACGGGGAGGGGGGAGGGGGGAGGGATTGCATTGGGAGTTATACCTGATATAAATGACGAATTGATGGGTGCTGACGAGTTGATGGGTGCAGCACACCAACATGGCACAAGTATACATATGTAACAAACCTGCACGTTATGCATATGTACCCTAGAACTTAAAGTATAATAAAAAAATAAAATAAAATAAAAGAATGGGGAATATGACAAAACTATGAGGAGAAATAGAAGAAAAAATAAAAAGGTCCAACATATATTAACAGAGTTTTTGGAAAAAATTGGCTCAGGAGAATTATTGAGATGCAACATTTGAAGAAATACTTGTCAAGCATGCTCTAGAATTAAAGCAAGACCTACCGAAGTGCTCAAAAAAAGCAACATGAAGACACAGTAGAAAAATGTAAAACTACCTAGCTATAATGTTGTGAAACAGCAGAACTTCAAAGACAAAAATGAAAATAGTAAAAGCAACCATAGAAAAATGCAGATACCTAAGTAAAAGATCAGCAAATTTTGGAATAATATCTTCTTCAAAGTACGGAGGAAAATAATTGTCAGTGTGGACTCCATTACTTAAAAACTATTCAAGAGGGTCGCGCACAGTGGCTCAGGCCTGTAAACCCAGCACTTTGGGAGGCCAAGGCCGGTGGATTACCTGAGGTCCGGAGTTTGAGACCAACCTGGCCAACATGATGAAATTCCATCTCTACTAAAAATACAAAAAATTAGCCAGGTATGGTGACAGGTGCCTGTAATCCCAGCTACTCAGGAGGCTGAGGCGGGAGAATCACTTGAACCCAGGAAGCAGAGGTTGCAGTTAGCCAAGATCGCACCACTGCACTCCAGCCTGGGCAACAAGAGTGAAACTCTGTCTCAAAAAAACAGAAAAAAATAAAACAAAACAAAACTAAACTAAAAACTATTCAAGGGGAAGAAAAAAAGTTAAAACATATTTAAATATAGACTAAGATATTTTACTATTCACAAACTTGATGAAATAAAAAACTTAGGAAAGAGATAATAGAAACTAGAAAGATAGCTGATTGCAAGAAGCAAGGTAAGCAAACATTGATTAAGCAAGATTGATAAGCATGTTAGTATATCTAAATAGCCATTGGAGGTACTGCTACTGCTAATGACTAATTTGGTAACCTTGTAGGGAAAATGAAGATGTGAGATCCAAGCTGAAGCTGTTTTTCAATTGCTTGGAAACAACCTAGAGATAAGAAATTTGGACATTTTAAAGTCTAGTATGATACTTACAAATTTAAGAGTAACCACACACACACACGAAAGAAATGTAAAAGCGTAATATCTATCTTCTAAATCAATAGAGAAAAAATATAAGGATAGAGAAAAAAATACAATTCAGGTCGGGTGCAGTGGCTCGCACCTCTAATCTCAGCACTTTGGGAAGCCGAGGCAGAGATATAGCTTGAACCCAGCAGTTCCGGACCAGCCTGGGCAACACAGGGAAACCCCGTCTCCACAAAAAATATAAAAAGTAGCCAGGCACAGTGGCGCGTGCCTGCAGCCCCATCCACTCCAGAGGCTGAAGAAGGAGAATCGCTCCAGCCCCGGAAGTGGAAGTTGCAGTGAGCCAAGATTGCACCACCGCCCTGCAGCTGGAGTGACAGAGCCAGACTCTGTCTCAAAAAAATAAAAAATAAAAAGAAAGAAAGAAATCTAATTCATTAGAAGTCAAGAGAGAAATAAAAGAAGCAAAAAATTAAAAGCATGACAATATAAAAAATTATAAAATAAGATGAAATGGTAGAAATATTTCAAATACATCTACAAGCACAATAAATATTAATGGATTAAGCTTGTCTGTTAACAGATTCTCAACTTGAATAAAAATAATATGAATATTAAAATGTATTAATTTTATAATAGACACATAAAATAAATGACAAAAAAGATTGAGAGTAAAGAGCAAGGGAAGAGATATACCAGGGAAATAGTACTTAGGAGAAAGATGATGTGGCACTATTAATATTCGAGAAAAATAGGCTTTAACATTAAAAAATTATTCTTGAATATGAAGGTGTTATTACTTAATAATAAAAGAACAATTTACCAGAAACATATATCAATTCGGAACTGTATGCAACTTACATTATAACTGCAATATATATAAAATATTGATTGACAGTATTTTTAAATTAATCTTAAAAATTGCCAAGTATGGCTTGAGTGATCACATTCAGGGCACTGACGTGTCTGGGAAGAAATGAAGGGAATAAGACTGGAAAGAATACAAGGAGCCTTCGGTTCTAGTTTTAACTTCTACTTTAAAAAAGCGATCAGAAGCAATGTGGAAAATGCTAGCAGTTTAAAAACTCTGGATGGAATACATAAGTATGTGTTACATTGTTCTCTGTAGCTTTCTATATTGGGAATACTTCATGTACTTCAAAATTGTATTCAAAATATAATGAAACTAAATATTGTTTTCAATATCACCCTCTGAATTGAATTTTTAGTTTTTTTTAGTCTTATTTTCACACAATTGTAAAAATATATTCTACATTATAAAATAGTCTAGTATTCATCTCCTATGTTTTTTCCTTTTTCATATACCTCTTTAAAAAGTGAGAACATAGCTTGCTACCTTTCCTTGGAACTTTGAAAATTGTTGTTCCTTTCTTTGCTCCCCTTTTCCTCCTCTTCTTCCTTTCTTTTCTTCTTCCTTTATCTCTTCCTCCCTCCCTTGCTTCTTTCTTTCTTTCCTTCCTTCCCTGCCTTTTCCAAAGGAATTACAAGAATTCAAACTCCAAATTTTTCCCTAATTCTTTTCATAATTGTTAGAGTTCCCAGATAAGGAACAAGAAGGCCAATTAAATTTGAATTTTAGATAAACAATAAATATGTCCCACATGTTGCATAGAATATACTTATAATGAAAAATTATTTGTTTTTTATCTAAATTTCAAATTAATTGAGAGTCCTAGGTTTTTATCTCAGAATTCTGTTAATCCTAAAGACTTTATCATAATTGTAGTTTATTTTCATAGATCATCTTTCTCACAAATATTCCCTGATTCTCAAATACAAATACAGAATAGATCTGATAGAAGGTCTTCTCATCTTAAATCTGATGAAAAAGGCTATCTATCAAGGTAGATACTGTTAAGCTATATACTATCTATTAAGGATACTAGTATCCTCGTACTAGTACTGTTATTAAGGATGCAATTTTGACTGGTTTAGACATAAATTAATTGGATCTTAAGTACAAGATTGCCAGAGCTGATTTTAGGTCCTTGTGCGTTTGTTTGAAGCAAGTTGTACAAACATTGTAAATTTTACTTAATTATTTGGCTTTTCATCTAACTTGGCTTCAAATTTTCTCTAAAAGAATAATTTATTTCTCATTTGTTGAATTTGTCTTCTTTTGTCTCTTTCTCTAAGGAAATAAAAATCTATCTCAGATTATCTTTAAAACGTACCATGGTCGCATTTTCTTTCAGTCGGTTGATTTCAGAATGTGATCTTCCAAAGGTTCCTCCTTGGTCCCTTACCATCTATCTTCCTAGCTGAATTCTTTCCTTAACTAAGTCTCTTACAGAGATTCTTGGTTACTGAGCATCATGGAAAAGAAATATCACTGAAAGATTTGAATAAGAGCAACACAATAGGGAATCATTACCAATTGATTAAATGAACTAAGGAAAGAACGATCCAAAGAACAGATACAACAATTGTCATATGAAGTATCAACAATTTGCAAAGAAAATAATAGCAGTCCTTAAATGGCTAAATAGAAGGAAAAAAACTAGCTTTGAGGTTCTGCATCTCTCTTTCCAAGTGAATCATTTCACCTTATTTTTGTAGATGTGTCTTGTTATGTGCCTTTCTTAAAGAGTACCACTATTTGCTTTAAAATTGTCTGTAACTTAAGAAAAATAGAAATCACTATGTTAGAGTTGTGGTTTCCTGTATGCTGCTTCTCCTTTAAAATATATTTTCTTTTTGCAATAAACAAATGCTTGGGTCTGAAGTTTGTGACCCTCCCCAAAATCGTATGTTGAAATCCTAACCTCAAGGTGATAGCTTGGGAGTTGGGATCTTTGGGAGGTTATTAGGTCATGAGAGTGGAGCTCTCATGATTGGGGCAGTGTCCTTATAAAAGAGACACTAGGGGGCTAGTCCGTCCCGTCCACCATGTGACGACACAGAGAGAAGGGGCTGTCTAAGAACCAGGAATCCAGCTTCCACCAAACACCAAATTTGCCAGCACCTTGATCTTGGAATTCCCAGTCTCCAGGATTGTGAAAATAAACTTTTGTTGTTATATAAACTACCCAGTATATGATATTTTGTTAGAACAGACCAAATGGAATAAGACACCAAATAAAATAATAAATTTGTTACAAATAATTTATTTTCAAATTGGTTTTTGTTTATGTAGGCTAAACAGTCTAAAATAAGAACCATATGGTATTTGTTATTCCTGTGTTGTTTGTTTTTCTTTTTGCCTTTACAAATTTCTAAATCTTGTTGTAAGATCAAAGGTATTTATAAATAAATTGAAAGAAAGAAAAGAAAAGAAAATAGAAAAAGTAAGCAACCACTTATAGTGTATTCGTTATATATAAAATAAAATTTTTGTAAAATTACATATACTGTCTATTTTGGATTTTTTTCTTAATATATGAAAACCATTTTCCTTTTCCATGAAATATTTCATCACATTTTTTCAATAGTTTCCTAGTACTATATTGTCTGTTAAAAAATGAAAGCTTGACTTTTTTGAAAATTTCTTTATCCTTTGAAACTGTGAGCTTTTATCTATAAAATAGAATTTGTGGGGAGAGAAAGGCAACTAAGGCTGAGCTATGATGGAGTGTCTATGAAAAAGAGTATGTTCTTGTCAGTGTAACTAATTCTACTGAGGACTAGAGGACAGTCACAATGTGAAACTATGTTTTACAACTCCAGGGATAAAAATCAGTGAAAGGAAAGGTGAAAATGATGAAAGTCAATGTGGTGACACTGTTAAAGATTTGCCTCAATGTGCCTTTGTTGGTAGAACTCACTGTGCCCTCTGCAAACGGAAAAAAAAAAAATTGATTCCCTTTATTGCACTCATCTGTCATAGATAATACCCTGTACAAAAAGGTGGAAGGAAGTGGTGAACTTATAATAAGTCTGTGTACACACATACAATAGGACGGCAGTCTGGAAACCCAGCAGGCCTGGGAAATGAGTGGCTGTCATAAAGAGGACAGTGACACTCAACTGAGATCAGTAAGCATGAAGCTCCAAAGAGAGGCAACAGCCAACTTGATCTTTCTTTGTGTGCACACTGTTGAGTATGTCACATGCGCCTTCAGACTTGGTGGGATGTCACAATCAATTGCCAGACAAATGCAACCCACTCTGCCACCAATAGGAGGAAGTAAACTTTTTGTAGCCCTTTAAAGCAGTCCACAGAGAATACATCCCTCCTGTAATAATGATAGATGGAGCCTGCCTCTGTCTGATCAAGGGGGTATATTCCAAAGCTACTGAGATCAATGCCTGTGTGTCAGATGTTACTGTTAAAAGCAAGATTTCTAGAAATTTGTGAAAAGACTAATTCAATTAGGCAATGTCTATAACTTTTTAGCAATCGTTATAATAAAGGGACCAGAATGGGTTTTTTTTATGAATTTCCCTTGTTTTATTCTATTATGATTCAGAAAGCACTGATAGTTTTACTTTTCCCTTTCAAACTCTGTATATTGCATATGTACTTACTTTAATGGCAGTAAGTTATGTTAAGAAGTTTAACTGCCAGACAGTAATATCTAGCAATGCTAATGGATCGTCTGGTAAATGAAGTAGTGCTAAATTTTCAATCTTTAAATATTTTCTTTCCCTCTGGATTGTCAACTTTTCAGCCTGTCTTAGTCTGTTTGGGCTGCCATAAAAAATACCTAGATTGGGTAATTTCTAAACAACAGAAGTTCATTGCTCCTAGTCTGGAGACCAAGAAGTTCAAGAGGCAGGAACCAGCAAATTCAGTGTTTGCTGGGGGCCTTTTCCTCATAGTTGGAGCCTGCTTGCTGAGTCTTCACGTGGCAGAAGGGAAGAACAACCCCCTTGGCCCTCTTTTATAAGGGCATTATTCCCATTTATGAGGCCCTCATGGCCTAATCACCTCCTAGAGACCCCAGTTCTTAATACCATTGCATTAGGTATTAGATTGCAATATATGAAAATCGAGGGGAGGAGAAAACATTCAGACCATAGCACAGCCTGTCACCTAATACTCATGCGTACGTCACTCAGCACTCCCACCTAAATCCCTACTAACTCCACTTTGCGTCATTCTGAGACCCTCAGGCAGTCTGAAAACCTCTGTATAGTCTTCATAGATGTTTCATTCTCTTTGGAGTCTTCATACATGAACAGACCAAAAGGTGGATATCTGAAATATTTTGCAAAAATGGAATGGTGGGCCCTTCTCTTTAAATTGCTGTCATCTTCTCCATAATAGAATCTGCTTACTCTCCTCCATGCCTTTTTGATGGGTAGAGATTCACTTGATCTCCCTGTGGAGGCTTTCCTCAATGAAACTATGTATTCCTCTCTGTGACAGCCCAATATCATTGACATACTGTAATTAAGATATTCCATCATAATTATTGATGAGAAAATACCTGATTTTTCAGAACTGCACACTCTATTTCTTGTACACGTTTAAATGTTCAAGCCTGTACTCCACCAGAAAATTTGACCATTTAATACACTGAACATTCCTTGACCTTCATGTAGTACAAAACAAGCCAAAGAGTCTGAATTTACAATCACACAAAACAAGATGACAAATCAGATATCATTTTCTTCCTTTTGTTTTTGAGGAAAATGTTTAAAATTCTAAAAGAAAGGTGTTTGGGGAATGCTGTTGTCAGAGAAGCAACAGAGGATACATTTATCCAAACTATCATCAGGACAGGGCTCCTTAGAGAGGCTGGTGTAGAGGCAAGGTTTTGATAAGGGAATACATGTGGCTTTGTAGACAAGGATTAGAAAGCTATTCTGAGCATAAAGTAGAGCCATCCTTTGACAGGAATAAGAGAAAAGAAATCAAAAGGTGGCGAGGGTGAATGGTTTCTCTTTACCCCTTGAAGCTCTCATTGTCCACCTGACAAATCATATCTATCCCATTTTCCAAAGCTCTCCTCAAGGCTTAGGAAAACAACTGAAATCAACTCACATTATTGTATCTGTCATACAATGAGCCTCTCTTTCCCCCTAGATTGTATCTTACAGTTTATGCAAAAGCTAACTTAAGTTTTGAACTGACTAGTTGGAGAACAGGCATACTTTGTATTTTGTGGGCGTGTATATCACATTTGTGAACATACTACATGTTAGGTCATGTGTACACATGGGCTCTGGGAAAGGCAGGGCTTATATACAGTACTCTGAAGTTTTAGTTTTGTTTCTGATATTTTCTGATGATGTAAGTTTCGGGCAAGTTATTTATTCTCTGCATGTCTCAATTTTCTCCTTTGTAAAATAAAGGTAGTTAAGCTTATGCCAAGAATGTTGTGACGATTAAATGAGATCATGTTTGGGCAGCCTTTAACACAGTGACAGATAGTTAGCTATCGATAGATGGTATTTTTGTTATTGTCATTTTCTTGTCAAGATGGAAATTCTCCTCTCTTAAAGAACTTGATCATGAATGATGAGTTCGGAAAATACAATGGTGGGTTCATATTTTGAACACCAACTATCCATGACTTTGGAAAAGCTACTAAAATGTACCTGCTTATTCCTGGAAAAGGATAAGATCAAGATATGTAGTTTGAATATGTGGAAATAGGTATATATATATATCATCTAATATTGTGAAATTTTTATATTTCCAATTGGTTCCTTGATAATTTTATTATTATAAACCTGGAATTAGGACTCTGGGTATTTAGTAAGTACCCATTAAATAACAGTACTTTAACCTTCAAGAAAAACAGTTTTAAAAAGTGACTTTGATTTAATAAATTGGACTTTCCCTTTCACACTTTGCACACGATCGGTGATCCTATTTTCCAGATGCTTTGCAATCAGCTCCTTGACCAGGAAGGAGTTATTACTGATCAGTGAAGTTTGATACAGGAAGACTATTTGGAAAGTTTGTGCTTCATTAATACAAGTTTGGTTTGTGAAATCCCCAAGCCTTGTTTTACAAGTCTTCAGATTAAAAATTAATTACAACAATTATCAACACACATAAAAAGTCAAGAAAATAATGAAAGCCCACCTGTCTGTTTGGCTTTCGAAAGCGTAGCACAGTGGCAACAACTGAAAGCTACCCTATTTTACAGTAAGTTCTAAAAGTAATCCACCATGTACAAATACTCTTACTTCTTTTATAAAAAACAAATTATTTCTCAAAACAAATGAAATTTTCATCTATTTGCACAATGCATTCTTATCTCTTAAACAGAAACTGGTCATGTAGTTCACAGAAATTCCCTGGCATAGAAATTTTTGAGATCATTGATTATTGTTCAGTCCCCATTTGGAGATATCTTGTGCACAAGTACAAGCAAAGCCCTCTCAAAGACTGCTTCTATTGTCATTAAACTTCTAGGATATTTTGACTGTATGTAAGGCATTATACATATGGGTGCATGGGAGGAGAAATATGCTAAAATAGAACATTTACATAAGATTAAATCTAATTATATTTAAAATGATCATTCATTGACAAAGAGTGATAATGTGTTCTTTAAACCACCATTGTTTTCAAACGTATTTTATCTCTGGGTGTCATACATTTGTCATACATATAAAACCCATGAATATCTAATTTTCCTTTAAATAAAATGAAATAAAAAATACAATAAAGATATAACTGAAGAAATAACTCTTTTGTAGTCAGAGAAAAAGTAAAATTTTTCAAATCAGTAATTTCATGGATTTTGTGTTTATTCCCAAAATATTCTACTTCCCCAAAAGAAATCCTTTGAATATTAAAGAGATGTAATTAATGAAAAGGGAAACTAATAAATATGTCAGAAACAATTTACTATTAGTTTGTATGTATTCCAAGTGCCTCAACCAGAATGCAAATTAACTTTCAAAATTAGATTATTAAGTTCAAAAAAAGACTGTCCTCACAGTTATAGAAAAAATTACCACTGGTTTCTAATATCTAGAAATCTAACAACTTTTTAAAAGATGTTGTCTTAATTTTAAAAGAAATTTAAATATTGATCAGCGTAACATCCAATTGGCTAAATATGATATAATTTTCTACCTGGATCAAATATAGACTTTTAAACTCACAATTAATTTACAATAAATATTACCTAAATTGAAGTTTTAAAAACTGGATGGTACAGTGTTAAAGAACTAGTGAGAAAAGCAAAAGAATGGCCAGAAGGTAAATAAGTTACCCTGAAAAATCCTCCTGCTAAAATACAACCATAGTTTGGATAAATTAAAACAAATGTAGTTTTTAACAAATTGCTGCGTTTGCTAAAATAATGAAAATTTCTAAAATGAGAAAAAGTAGCTAGTTGAAACTAGAGCAGAATCAATAAGCAGTAGAGGTAAATGGAGCAGGGGACTTTAAGGGAGATTTACCTTGAGGCAGATGCCTTCATCAGCTCTGTCATCCAGGGACTATGCCTTAGGGCTCTGGCAAGATTGGGGCAGAACTTGAAACTCTTGGTTAATCATAAATTCATTGAAAGGAGCTAAGTGGTCCCATACCAGTATTGAGCCTGGAACTTGCAGAATGCAAAATTTCTATAAAGTAGAAGGTGTCCCATTTATGCCCTCAGAATTCCTGCAAATTAGGTTCAATAAAACATGAGTCCACAATGAAAATTAAATAAGTTAACATAGAAATGAGCATCTATAAGTGATGGTCAACAGAAATAAAGACAAACAGAATTAAGTAATCCTGCCCAGGCATAGTGGCTAACTCCTGTAATCCCAGCACTTTGGGAGGCCAAACCAGGAGGATTGCTTGAGACCAGAAGTTTGAGACCAGTCTGGGCAACATAAAGAGACCCCATCCCTACAAAACTTAAAAATACAAGTAGCCAGGCATGGTGTTGCACTCCTGTAGTGTCAGCTGCTTGAGAGGCTGAGATGGGAGGATCACTTGAACCCAGGAGGTGAGGCTGCAGTGAGTCATAATTGCACCACTGCACTCCAGCTTGGGTGACAGAGTGAGACCTTGTCTTAAAAAAAAAAAAAAAAAAAAAAAAAAGATAATGTTTAATTTTGATTTCAGAAGTTAAAACTGAAATGGAATTAAAATTATTAAAACTACCTGAAACAATGGAAAGTTTGAATAGTTCTGCAGTCATTAAATAAATTTATTTATTCAATTAAAAGTCTACCATAAAGAAAGCCCCAGACCATGGGGGTTTTACAAATAAAATCTACCAAACTTTTGGATAACAATAACAATTTCACATGTTTTCCCTCTAATTATAGAAAGAGGACCCTCTCAACTTGTTTATGTCATAAAACAATATAAGGAGAAGATTAAGAAGAGAAAAAGTCACCCTCATTCATGAACATAGATAGAAAATTTTAAAAGTTCTTTGCAAATAAACCTCCATGGTATATTAAATGAAGTGAATTTACACCAGAATATTTTAGACTAAGATTTTGAAGTATAATGCACCACAAGGACAGAATATAGGAGAAAATTCAGAAGGCCATCTAAATACCTATAGACAAAACATTTACAAAATTGAACACCCTTCATTATAAGAAACATGTTTAAAATGCAAAATGGAAAAGAGAACATTCTTAATCTGATAGAGGGCATTTATATCAGACTAAATATCATTCTTTTTTTTCCTTTGAGACAGAGTCTTACTCTGTCGCCCAGGCTGGAGTGTAATGGTGCCATCTGAACTCACTGCAGCCTACACTTCCTGGGTTCAAGAGATTCTCCTGCCTCAGCCTCCCAAGTAGCTCATATTACAGGTGCCTGCCACCATGCCTAGCTAATTTTCATATTTTTAGTAGAGATGGGGTTTCATCATGTTGGCCAGGCTGGTTTGGAACTCCTGAGCTCGAGTGATCCGCCCACCTTGGCCTCCCAAAGTGATGAGAATACAGGCATGAGCCACTTCACCTTGCATAAATATCATTCTTAATGAAGAAATCACAAAGAAAAATGTTGATAACATCAGAAACAATGCAAAAATACATCTTATTATCACTTCTATCCAACACTGTACAAGAGGCCTTAGATGGCAAAGTAAGAAAACAACGAGAAAAGACATAAAGAATGAAAAGAAACAAACAGAAATAAACTTATTTCCTAATTACAGATGTTATACCTGCCTGTGATTGTCTACATACCAAATCAAAAATAATCTACAAATTGATATAATTAATAAAAGAGCTGCTGAAGCCTCAACAAGGTAATTAAATATAGAATGAAGAGAAAATATAAACTGCATTTTCTATGTACTAACCACCAATAATAACAGAATAGATAACATCTCTATCAAATTCTTCAGTAACTCACTCATAAATCTTATTCTCAGTAAAAATGTCTTTGATTACTTTATTTAAAACTAACACCCACTACCCAGATCACTACTACCAAGATCACCACTATTCTGCTTCCCTGCTTTTTCTTTTTGATAGTTCTTTTCACTGTTTTATTTATTTTGTGTATCATTCATCTCCCTCAGCTAGAATGAAAAGTCTATGAAAGAAAATTTTTTTTTCTGTTTTCTTTCTTAATGTTTTCAATGACTCTTTCCTGGGACCCAGCACAGTACACGACACATAATAGAAATTCAAAAAGAATTAGTTGAATAAATGAATATATATACAAATGTATATGCAGTATTTATAATACCAACAAAATGTAAAATACCAACTAATTTTGTAACAAAAGATGAAGAATCTTATAGAGAAAATTATACAATTTCAATGGTAGACATACAAGTGATGATCTATACCAAGTTTACAAATAGATGTTCTCAATATTGAAAGATATAATGAATGACTGAATGAATCTTGTAGATTCAAGGCAATTTTAACCAAATCCCAGCAGCATTTTTAAGATATATGCCTAATTTTAACATTTCCATGAAAGATTAAAGGCTCATGAATAGCCAGAATCCTTCCAAAGATAAAAGAGGACAGAAGATGATACAGGAGCTTGCCTTTTAGATTGATACTTTTAGTAAATATGTCTTGTGATGGAATATAGAAAAGTTGACTAGTAGAATGAGTAGATAACTCAGAAATACCTCATTATATACATGGAATATTAAAATCTCACATGTGATTTTGGAAATCTCTGTAGAAAAAGTGACTTCTTTCCAAAAAATTGTGCTGAAACGTTGCTTTTCCAAATTGAAAAAATACATAAAATGATAACTTTCTGTTTTCATTATACACACAAATATATTCCAGAAGAATTATAGATATAAATGTGAATGACACATTTTAATACATGTAGAATCATATATAGGAAAATACATTTTCACCTTTAAAAATGGTAGAATTTTTTTTTTTTTTTTTTTGAGACAGAGTCTTGCTCTGTTGCCCAGACTCAAGTGCAGTGGCATGATCTCAACTCGCTGCAACCTCCGCCTCCTGAGTTCAAGCGATTCTTCTGCCTCAGCCTCCCCCATAGCTACAGGCACATACCACCATGCCCAGCTAATTTTTGTATTTTTAGTAGAGATGGCGTTTCACCATATTGGCCAAGCTGGTCTCAAACTCCTGACTTTGTGATCTGCCCGACTCAGCCTCCTAAAGTGTTGGGATTACAGGCATGAGCCACCGCACCCGGCCCTATAAATGGTAGAATGTTTTAAACAAACCCACAAAAACTTTGAATATAAAAAATATTTATGAATGCAATATAAATCAACAAGCTCTGTTTATCAACAGATACCACAATTAAAGTGATCATTTATGTCACATATTAAGAGAATAAAATAAATAACCTAATACATGAAGAATTACAAATCACTCAGGAAAGACAATGTTATAATAAAAAATAAAGGACAAAAGATTTGATAGCCATACTTTAGTAGAGGAAACAATAATAGTAAACAATCAAATAAAAGGATGCTATACCTCATTAGTAATCAGAGAAATATAAGTTAGGATGCAAAGCAGATAATATTATACTCATTAAATAGACAAAATGATAAGTATTGTTAGGTTATTGTTAGGTTATGGAATAATGTGAATCCTATTATAGTGCCAATAAATACATAAATTGGTTTAATAATTTTGAGAACTAGTTTGGTATAGATTATTTGGTAGATTATTTGGTTACTGGGACCTAGAACAGTATGTGACACATAATAGAAATCCAAAAAGAATTTGTTGAATCAATGAATACATATACAAATGTATATGCAGTATTTATAATATCAACAAAATATAAAGTACCAACTCATTTTATAATAAAAGATGAAGAATCTTATAGAGGAAATTATACAATTTCAAAGGTAGACATACAAATAATAGTATAGATTATTTAGTAAATTTGATCATATCCATACTCTAGTACTCATGAATTTCACTTCCAGATATGTGATCTAGAAATCACTTGACATGTACCAGTAGACATCTGTAAAAATATTCATAGCCTTATTGTTAATAATAATAACCCAAACTTCTATTGACTGGAAATGGATAAACTGTGGTATACTTAGCTAATAAAATATTACAAATAAGTTAAAGAAGAGATAGAGTTATAAGCAATAAAATGGATAAGTGTTAGTAACATAGTGATGAGAGAAAACAAGTTCCAAAAGACTACATACAATATGATACCATTATTATAACACTTTGTCTAAAGTATACATATTTAAACTATATATTCTGCAGCATAACTCACATATGTGGGACTACAGAAGGTCTAGTGTATAGAACAGGGAAGGAGCACACAGATGATGCGATGGTATTAGTGATATTGACATTGAAAGTTGGCTGATAAATTATTTTAGGTATATTTGAAAGTTTTATTACGCTATTATATACATTATCAAATATTACATAGTATAAAAGAAAATAGAAACAAAACTCCAGTAAAAAAAATTTTTGCAGTATTCCAACAGTTGGAAAGTTAAGTAAATATTTTTATTTGTTAACATTTTCTAAAAGATACCAAACATCAAGTTTTAAGAAACTTTATTTCATTATGGGATATATAAACTGTGTAATAAGATAAAAGTTGATATTTCTCTATTATTTAGACATTATTAAAGGAATTAGAAATGATTTATTGAGTCTTTTAAAGAAAAATATCCTAAGGAAGACATGATTTCATCACCAAAGTTTCACCTTATGATTTATGAAATACCTTAGGAAGATCACTGATTTTAAGATAGTTGTACATATATTTTAATAGAAAAATGAAGTAGTACTGGAAATCAAAGTTAAGAAGCAATTTGGGGATTTTCTTTAATAGCCCCTTATGTTTTTGTAAAGGTAGAAGGATTGATTGCATCAAACATTTTTATTATTACTGGTTGCTGGCATCTGAAATGGCCCCATTGTAAGATAAATTCCATAAAACTTTGGAAAAACAACAGCATAATTATAAAAGATATGTGCAAATGATCAATGAAATAACAAAGTCAATTATTCATACATTACACAGAATCAAAGTGTGTTATCATACGCAGCAGAGATTCCCAGTATCTTAAGTTGCAGGAATGACTCCAAAACAAATAAATACTGTGGAAAAAATTTACACAACAAAATCATCATACAAATGCAAGTAAAATAAAGTATCTCTCAGCTATACTCTGTGTAACTTATACTTTGTGACCCTGGGTCTTCTCTTTCAATATAATCTTGAGGTTACAGAAAACCAATCTTTTATTTCTTTGTTATGAAAATCACCCCAAACTAAGGTTTTTTTTGTTTTGTTTTGTTTTTTTACCAAACAGTAAAACCAGCTTTCTTTATTTTAATTCTGTTTTAATTCTGTCTTGGTACAACTTCCTTCCTTTATCACATAGACAGTGGGTTCTATAGCAACCTTTTCCCCCAGCTTTTGAATGATTGAGCCTCTGGGTCAAAGAGTTGCTCCTCTTGCCAGATTCACTCCAATTAAGAATCATGGCTCTTATTATGAGCAAAGCTCATTGTTACGTGAATAAAATGGTGACATGATAATGTAACTAATAGATGATATTTTATCATACACGGACATTGAGATTGGGCTGGAGAGAGAACAGACTAGAGTAAGAGAATTTTAGAAAGGATGTCATGTTTTGAACAGGATACAAAATTATATTTCATAAGGAGTTCTTCTTAGGGTACAAGATATCTCAGAAGATGAATAAAATAAAGAGAAAACACAATAGAAAAGCAATCAAGCAACAGGTATGCAAGAAAAATGTAAGTTCCAATTCACAGCATAATAAAACAAAGTGTTTACATTGTCAGTATTTAAAAAAAAAGAATTCAGTGTGCTTCAATGCATATTATCTTACCTGGAGAAAAAAGTAAATGGAAGATTCTTTTCAGATATATTTTTGATAAAGCATCACAAAGAACACTCAATCAGATTTTGAAGAAAGGAACATACTAAAAGGCAAATAGTGATGCATTCAGAGGCCTGTTCTAATTTTTACAGGAAAAAGGAAATATAGATAGTAATGGAAATTTTATTTCCAAGAAGAGAAACATATAAGACAGAAAAAGCACAACAGAAGATTGATTTGGGAGCGAGGAGGCAAAAGGAACTATAGCAGATGTAAAACTGAAAGCTCCTTCCTCCCAACATCTTGGATGAAGGAAGACCAGAAAGAGCAACTTCACAACAGGTACCACCAGCCCTTTCTAACACTGGCTGTATGTGTTTCTGTAAAAATGGCTATGTGTCAAACTGTGGAGAAATATAATCATTATTTTTAGAAATTTTTAGGCATTTTCTATTTCCTAGCTGACTATGATAATTTATTTCCCACAGGGTTGTTCATCATCCATTAAAATGGTGTCGGATTTGTGAAGCAATCTTGAGTTTCTATCCTATGGGACATTTGAGTGTAGAACCAGAAGAAACCTACAGTGATTTCAGTGATTTGATTTGATTTTCCTTTTATTCAACCTGGAAAAGAACACTATTTGTTGACAAATTGTATTGAAGACACTTAGCGTAGAATCATAATTGCCAGGGCTTTATTTTTAATCTCCTGAAAGCTTAAAAATTTGGAGGTCGTTTGATAGCTTAAACGCTATCAATTAGTCTGTGGTGTTCAAAAAGAGCCAAATACTGCAAGGGAAATGGGGTGGAATGGGGGTTTACTAGAAGAATGCAGCTGAGAGTAGATTTGATTTTTTCTGCATTGTGCTGTAGACCCTGTCAGAAGTAGATCTTTGTATTTTGCCTGAAAAAGCACATAAATGGCTGTGAGACTGGAGATTAGAAACCAACCCCCATTGCTGCTAAAGTGTTAGTTTGGATTCATATGCCGGGCAGATTATATTCCTGTAATCTTTGTGTGAAATGTTGAGCCTGAGAAAGCAAATTGTTAGCAAGGGATTTTTCTCTAGTCCCATGAAACTAATATTCACAGGGCATTAAGTAATTTGTATTTGCAAAATTAGACTACGTCAATGCATTATCAGTTGACTGGTTCTTTTTTCTTTTCTTTTCTTTTTTTTTTTTTAATAAGAGAGTCTCGCTCTGTCGCCCAGGCAGGAGTGCAGTGGTGCATTCTCAGCTCACTGCAACCTCCACCACCCTGGTTCCAGCCATTCTCCTGCCTCAGCCTCCTGAGTAGCTGGGATTACAGTCACTTGCCAACACATCCGGCTAATTTTTTGTATTTTTAGTAAAGACAGGGTTTCACTGTGTTAGCCAGGATGGTCTCGATCTCCTGACCTCATGATCCGCCTGCCTCGGCTTCCCAAAGTGCTGGGATTACAGGTGTGAGCCACTGCACCTGGACTATTTCTAACACAATTGCCAAGCTGCTTTTACCAGTTGAAAATAGTAAAAAGTTAAACAAAACCACAAATAACATACAAACATAACTGAGTACAGTGCCACATGCCTGTTGTTCCAGCTACTCATGAGGACAAGGTAGGAGGATCTCTTGTGCCCAGGAATTGGAGCTCAGCCTGAGCAACATAGAAAGACCCACATCTCTAAAAAAATTAAAAGTTAAAATAAAAAAATACAAACAGAACAATGGAACAATGACAATAGAGTGAGTTATCTATTTTCTATTTTCTTCTGCTATTTTTTTCTCAGAAAACTAGGGATAATTCAGGAAGATTTTCCAAATTTCTGGGTGTTGAATCTATGTCAATCAAAGATGGTGGTACTTTGTGTTGTATTTATTAGAATCTTATTCCACTATTCCCACAGAGCTTTAAAACAAGAGAAAGAGAACAGAGTAAGCAAACTTGCGGTTAAATTCTGGCTTTGTCTCTGTCTCTTCTCAGCTGGAGCATCTGGGATAAATTTTTTCTCTAAGCTCAATTTTCTTATTTGTAATGTAGGTGTATTCATCTGTTCTTATGCTGCTACTAAAGACACACCCATGACTGGATAATTTATGGAGGAAAGAGGTTTAATTGACTCACAGTGCAGCATGGCTGGGGAGACCTCAGGAAACTTACAACCATGACAGAAGGGGAAGCAAATCTGTTCTTTCCATTGCAGCAGGAAGCAGAAGAATGAGAACTGAGGGAAGTGGGAAGCCCCTTATAAAAACTTCTGATCTTATGAGAATTTACTGACCATCATGAGAATGGCATAGGGGAAACCACTCCATGATTCAATTACCTCCCACTGGTCCTTCCCACAACACCTGGGGATTATGGGAACTATAATTTAAGATGAGACTAAAATAGGGACACAGCCAAATCATATCAGTAGTATAGTAAATAATATAGGCTAGATATGTAGCCACTGTATTTTGTATACAGTAAAAGCTGATATATACAATGTTTTTTGGCTTAAAATCAGTGTGCTGTGTTAAATTTTCTATTAGGGTAAATACAATACCTTCTTAAGATCATAAATATTCTAAGCATTAAATGGGAAAAAATGATTAGAAGCTAAAGACAGACTAAGATGTATTTGGTTGCTAATTGGGTGGTATATGTCTAAGAGTGATATTGTCTGGTTAATTTCAGTATCAATTGTATGGCTGTAATAGCTAATATTTATTGTGTACTTAGTCTTTTAAATGTATATTGTAGTATAAATTAAATCAACAAATCCTCAAAAGAACCTTAGGATGTAAGTACTATTAATATCTTGCTTTCACATAGGAAGAAATGGAAGCACCAAAATGTTAAGTAATCTGCCCTCAATCTGGCAGCGACTGAGTCCATGCTTGAATTCCAATCCCAGTAGGCTGGCACCAGTCTGGTAACCACCATGCCCTATGACCTTTCCATGTATTTTTCCCAGTACAGATTAGATGCATATTGATGATGTACAAATTGAATAATCACACTTCAGGTGGGTTCAAATTAGGGTGAAGATTAGGGTTACATCTAAAATGAAGTCTTTTCCATATATTGCTATGCTTCAATTTCTGGTGTGGTATCAGCAAATGTTTAACAGTCACCTTTATCAGTTTTTAAAAACTTATACTAATATTGAGCCAAAAAGATGAGAATTTTTTTTTTCTGATATTTAAGAGTTCACAATTGGCAAGCAGGGTGTCTCACACCTGTAATCCAAGCACTTTCAGAGGCTGAGGCAGGCAGATTGCCTGAGTTCAGGAGTTCAAGACCAGCCTAGGCAACATGGTGAAACCCCGTCTCTCCTAAAATGCAGAAATCAGCCAGGTGTGGCTGCACATGCCTGTAATCTCAGTTACTCAGGAGACTGAGGCAGGAGAATTGCTTGAACCCAGGAGGCAGAGGTTGTAGTGAGCCGAGATTGTGCTGCTGCACTATAGCCTGGGCAACAGAGCGAGACTCTGTTTCCAAAAAAAAAGTTCACAGTCAACTCATTTACTTTGAAGTCCTTGGGGGATGAATAATTCCCCCTTGAGCTCAAGTGAAAGTCATGCTACTTTTCCATGAGTGTCATCAGGTAATATTTAATCTGATTAACTGGTGACTGAAAGACTGATGGATAGGAAGAACGAAAGGGTAGGGAAAGGGTGGGAAGGGACTGTACCCATTTCGAAGAAAGGAAGATGAGAAGAGGGAGGATTAAGAAAGGATCCTGGGAGTAGGGCATCCATAGGCGAAAATCCTGGAGGACTTGGACAACATGATATTTTGGGACACGGTCAGTGTCCAGCAGTGTTTTATGCCAGGACTATACTGTATGAACTATGTACAAGATATATAGTATGCACCCAAAGACCAATGGGATACCACCCCCCCAACATGCCAGTAGAAGGAGCCCACCATTTGAGGCAGTTTGAGATCAGTTATCTCTCATTACTTGAGAATATTAACTTTTCCAAGGGACGACAGTTCTTTCTCTTTTCTCTTCTCACTTTTTAAAAAAGAAGATGCGCACTTTCTTGACGGTTTATATTGAAAAAATCACTTAACATCACCCTCCATGCCCTATCTCATTCTAGCCTCTGCCTGAAAAATCAGAATGAGCTCCCCAAAGTGGGAGCATAAACCAGCTTTTAGTAAAGCCACCTTCTGAGCGGACACTGAAAGAGGAAATCAACAAACATTTTGAATGGTCTTTATGTCAACATTCATAAAAGAAAACTAACTGAAATTAACTAAGTAAAATGTGATAGTCTTTTAAAATTAAAATTCTAACTAAAATATGATGGTCTTTCCTATGTCTTAGCACCATCATTAAAAATGGGAGTTTGGTCTTAGGAAATACTCAGGTTGAAAGATAAATGGTAAAACATTAGTGGTCTCAGTATCTAATGATAAAAAACCAAGCCCAAATAATGCTACTTTAGTAGGACTATGTTCTGGCTATTGGGACAGAGCTGTTTAATGGTCTAGGGAGACAGCAGCTATGTTTTAGATTACAGAAACACAGGTAGTACCTTATTTGTATGTCATATTTTCCATTTCAGACTTTTTTGTTATTCATAGTTGGGTTAGAGTATGATCCTAAGATTTCAATCAATGTTAAATGCCTCTGAATAAGTTAATTTGATTTACAGTGGGTGGAAATGAAACAAAATTAAAGATCTGATATGGTTTGTCTATGTCCCCACCCAAATTTCATCTTGAATTGTAGCTCCCATAATCCCCCTCTGTCATGGGAGGTAATCAAGTCATAGACGTGTATTTTTCCCTTGCTGTTCCTGTGATAGCAAATAAGTCTCATGAGATCTGATGGTTTATAAAGGGCAATTCCCCTGCACACACTCTCTTGTCTGCCACAACATAAGATGTGTTTTTGCTCCTCCTTCACCTTCCACCATAATTGTGATGCCTCCCCAGCCATACAGAACTGTGAATCCATTAAACCTCTTTTTCTTTATAAATTACTCAGCCTCGGTATTTCTTTGCAGCAGTATGAAAATGAACTAATATGCTAAATTGGTATGGACCGTGGAAGATATCCAAAAACATGGAATAGATTTTGGAACTGGGTAACAGGCCGAGGTTGAAACAGTTTGGAAGGCTCAGAAGAAAACAGGAAGATGTGGGAAAGTTTGGAGTTTCCCAGAGACTTGTTGAATGGTTTTGACCAAAAAGTCCAGGAGAGGCAGTTTCAGATGGAGTTGAGGAACTTACTGGAAATTGGAGCAAAGGTGATTCTTGCTATGTTTTAGCAAAGAGACTGGCAGCATTTTGCCCCTGACTTAGACATGTGTGGAACTTCGAACTTTAGAGAGATGATTCAAGGTATCTGGCAGAAGAAATTTCTAAGCAGTAAAGTGTTCAAGAGGAGACATGGGTGCTCTTAAAGGCATTCAGTTTTATTCATTCACAAAGATATGGTTTGGAATTGGAACTTATGTTTAAAAGGGAAGCAGAGCATAAAAGTTCAGAAAATTTGCAGCCTGACAATGCAACAGAAAAGAAAAATCCATTTTCTGAGAAGAAATTCAACCTGGCTGCAGAAATTTGCATAAGTAAGGAGTAGCCAAATGTTAGTGCCAAGACAATGGGGAAAATAATGTCTCCAGGGCATGTCAGAGGTTTTCACAGCAGCCCCTCCCATCATAGAC
The DNA here is from genome assembly GCF_007565055.1 of Rhinopithecus roxellana. NCBI lineage: Eukaryota > Metazoa > Chordata > Mammalia > Primates > Cercopithecidae > Rhinopithecus > Rhinopithecus roxellana. Next base: position 57,591,727 of record NC_044553.1, on the reverse strand, counting down.
CAGGAGACCTAGGAGTGAAAAATGGCTTCATGGTCCAGGCCTAGGTCCTTGCTGCTTTGTGCAGTCTCTGGGCTTGGTGCCCTATGTCCCAGCCATGGCTGAAAGCAGTCAATGTACAGCTCAGGCAGTAGCTTTAGAGGGTGTAAGCCCCAAGCCTCAGTGGCTTACACATGGTGTTGGACCTGTGGGTGCACAGAAGTCAAGAATTGAAGTGTGAGAACCTCCACCCAGATTTCAGAGGATGTATGGAAATGCCTTTTTCTTTATAAATTACCCAGTCTCGGGTATTTCTTCATAGTAGTATGAAAATGGATGAATACAAGACACTAACACAAATCAATGGAACATTCTGACCTTAAACAATTGGCTTTTTAATAGCATAATAATAATACTCAAAAAGCAGGAAGGCCAGTTGGTTGCAGTTAGTCTTGTTTATTCTGAGTTCTGTTTATAGGATACAAAATGCAAGGAGAATTGGACAATTATCCATCTGATTTGATCAGTCTAGACAGCCAAACCAGTTAATTCAGCAGGGAAATAGAGCCCTGACTAGCTACACTGATCAAATCAAGAGAGTAACTGCCAGATCTCCCTTCATTTCATGCTGAGTAGATGCTGCCTTGGGGAATGGCTTAGATTCAAAGGCTCTGACTGTTTGAAGTCCCCCTAAAGTCTGTTAATTGGGACTCTTTGGACAGTTAAAATTGCACAGCCTGAGTTGGTTGGCTAACCAGTTCTCAGACACAATAAACTCAGCTACCTTAAAATGGCAAAAAAAGAGAGAGATCTTTATAAAATAATTATTATAATAGACTGATTTTGCTGTTAAAAAGGAGATAAAACAAACTTGCATTTGGAATAGTTGTAATTCTTTCATTTGGTAAGGTAGCTAGGAAATGTAAAGATGAATTTTTCAGTTCAGAGTAGTGTTTCATGTCTGAGTCCTGTAAGCACAGGGTCACATGATAATTCCTTCAGTCAGCACCAAGGTTTATTAATATTAGCTGTTAACAGAAGACTAAACAACAATTTTGGGAGCACATTCTAATTTTATTCCTAAGAATTAATATGCTAACATTTTTCAGGAACACATCAAATTATTTTTCAAAGAAACTGTCTTCTTCATAAAATAACAAGAAGGGAGAGTGAGCAGACAGTGCTGGGTAGATGTCAACAAAGTTAAAGAAAGATGTTCAAGGTGAATTAAACTAACAGAATTCAATGCAGGTAGTTGACGGGCCATATGTCTGAGTTTATTACCAAGAATAGTTCATTCTAGTACAAAACACAGATTCCAGTCAAGAATTGATTAGACTCTTCTTCGCATATTTGGATGTTCACACACACACACACACACACACACACACACACACACACACACTCTGTTGCACTCAATTTTATGCCCTCATTTCCCTCAACATTAATACCACCAAAACATACACATATAGTAGTTCTTTAATTAAACTCTGTAAGTCTTCATGTCCACTAGATTATTGGGACAGAGGAATAGGTAACTTTGGTATAATCTTTCCTGGATGATTTCCAACGGAGATGGTATTTCTGTGTACCTGAATAGTAAATTAGTCCCTATTACATCTCAGAAGGCTTGATCAGAACTGAATCCACTCCCATAAAATAGCAAAATCAAACAACTGTGTTTATTCATTTGCAGTGTAGTTGATCATCTCCTAAAGACTATGGGACTAATTCAACTTCACCTAGAATCTAGATATAGTTAAGTTATTTCCAGAGTTTCTCAGTGTCAAAAAAAGTAGAAAGAGAAGCAGGAAGAACCAAGAAGAAAAATGGAAGGAAGAGAAGGAATAAAGGAGGAAGAAAAGGAGGGAGGGAGTCAGGAAAAAATAGACAAAGTAAGAAAAAAAATGTTACAGAACGGTAACTTCTCAGAAAGGAACAAATTAACCATTCATTTCGCCAAATGTTTATTGAGCACCTATTAAAATTCAGCATTGCTTTAAATATATGAAGCATATAAAGGATACAATAAAGCATAATTTATACCTGTCTATATAGTATTTATTAGCCAAACATTTTCATTTCTTTAATACAACAACCCAGTGAAATGATTATTATTACCATTGTCATTTCTCATTTCATAGATGAGAAATTTGCAGCTCAGGGAAATTAAGTTACTTGAACAAAATTGCTCAACAAACTTGCTTACAAAGTTGATAAGAAATGCATCCTGATTTCAAGGAACCCTCACAAAGAATTAACTAGCAATGAAACTAGTAACACTATGGCATTAGGAAATCTGACACTATGAATGAGTCCACTATGAGTGTGGACTTAACAGCAATAAGATTTCAGAAGCAGGAAAGATCCATAAATATTTTATGCCAAAGCCAGGGCTTGAGGACAAGCAATAGAAATGTCTGGGACTAGGATAAGCAGGTAAAGTGTAGAGACCATTTTGGTTAAGAGAAATGCTGTGAGCAGAAGTGCTGACTAGTTCCAAATTTATAACACTGGAGGAATGATTTGCTAAAGTTTTCTGGGAGTGAACGGTAAAAGGAATAAAGGGTTAAAGAGACTGTGCTTCAATATCTAGGTGATGGATAGGCATTAAAAATTTTGAGCAGGGAATGGACATGAAGAAAATTGAGTTTGGGAGAAGGTCAACTTGGCCACAGTCTGCAATATATATTTAAAAAAAGAAAGAGATTAGAGGCAGAAGTATCTGTTAGGAGACTACCAGGATATGTTTCCCTAAAATAATTGAGACTGCCCTGAGGATATTTCCCTAAAATAATGGAGTTTCCCCTGTAGGCTTCCTCAAGCAGAGATGGAGGGTCAGGGAGGATAATTCAAACTTACAAAATTATAAAACTAGGAGTTTATTTTATGAGATTATTCCACCTATTCTGTAATAGTTTATATAAGAAATATCACATTTATAAGGGCCCTGAGAATTCACAGATACTATGAGGGGAATCAGTATTCATTGTTAAAAGGTGTGGAAGAACTGGTGGATGAGAAAAGAATAAAAAAATTAACTCAAGGCAGCACTCCCAGCTACTCCAAGGCAGAAGCAGGAGGATCACTTGAGCACAGGAGTGTGGGAATAGAGTACACTATGATCACGCCTGTGAATAGCCACTGTACTCCAGACTGGGCAACATAGGGAGATCCTGGGAAAAAAAAGAAAAAAGGAATAAGGCAGGAAGTGAGGGAGGGAGGGAGGGAGGGAGGGAGGGAGGGAGGGAGGGAGGCATGGAGGGATGGAGGAAGGGAAGGAAGGAAAGAAGAAAGGAAGGGAAGGAAGGAAGGAAGGAAGGAAGGAAGGAAGGAAGGAAGGAAGGAAGGAAGGAAGGAAGGAAGGAAGGAAGGAAGGAAGGAAGGAAGGAAGGAAGGAAGGAAGGAAGGGACTAAAACTAGAACAAAACAGAGAAAATCCCGCATTTAACAGTGTAACTGGTGACTGAGAGACGTGAGAAGAGTCTGAATGTAAAACCCCACAGAAGGGGAATCCTTTCACCAGAAAACTAACAGAAGCAAATAAAGGAGCATGACATGAAGACCACAGGGAATGTGACCTGACACCCAAAACTATTGGGTGATGGAGTAGGCTCCCAAGGGAAGCTGAGGAAATTTCATCAGCCAGGACATTTAAGGTGAGCCCGAACAAAGCTCCAACCATCTGCTGAGAGAGCAGCTAGGCATCTGCATGAAAAGACAGGATGGCTGCACATTCTGCAGATGCATCCCAGAACTTTAAGTAAAATTAAAAAAAAAAAAAATGACAGGATAGTCATGTGTCTCATTCCACCTCTAATACATTTGATTCCTCGTTGGTTTAAATTGAACATGAAAATAACATTTCTCATGCTGACAGCACTTTTCATGTCTCCCAAACAGGTAGAGTACTCTCAGACACATATACCCCTTTCCTCAATCCTCATAAATGCTGTTTACATTTTTATCACCTTCTCAAAGCCTCAAGCATCCCCCTTATCCTTTACTGTTGACCTGGCCACCTATTCCTATATTCAGAAAATTTCTTTTTCTTTCTTTCTTTTCTTTTCTTATTCTTTTTTCTTTCTTGAGGGAGGGAGTGGGGAGGGAGGGAGGGTAGGGAGGGCGGGGGGGGAGGGAGGGCGTGGAGGCGGAGGTAGGGCGGAGGGCTGGAGGAGTGGGGATGGCGGTGAGGGAGGTAGTGAGGAGGGAGTGATTGAGGGAGGAGGACGTTAGGAAGTGGACGGTAGGGCTTAGAATGTCATTACGCAGAATGAAGGAAGGTTTTTGGGTCCTGAATCTGGGGCCTGAATTAGGTCCTTCCTTCCTTCTTCTTCTTCTTCCTTCCTTTTCCTCCTTCTTTCTTTCTTTCTTTCTTTCTTTCTTTCTTTCTTTCTTTCTTTTTCTTCTTTCTTTCTTTCTGTCTATCTCTCTCCCTCTCTGTCTCCCCCCCACTCTCTCTCTCTCTCTCCCCCCACACACTTCCCCTCCCATTTCTCAAACACACACACACACACACACACACACACACACATTCCTTACTTACTTCCTCCTTGTGGCACACACTATTGGTTACTTACCCAGTCATCAATCATTTTCATGCCTACAGAATCCAAATTTTTTGGGGGGCTGGGTAGTCTGAGCCCAACACAGAGAGGACTCATGCTGCAGCCTCAGTAAGTAACTCATGGTTGGTAAATGCTATGATCATTCAAATTATTCTTTCCAGTGGTAGGTTTAATAATGGACATGGGTCACAATTCTGGTCAAAGATCATTAACAGAAGTCTGTTAGAAAGTTTCTGGAAATGTTTCCCTTGCTCTTCAAAAGGGCACAGTTCTAACTCAAATTAAGCTCTGTGTAATAGGATAACCAAAATCTAACAAACCCATTGACTTCTTTTCAGTCCTTATCCAACTTGGAATCTTCTGGCTTGGACTTGCTTGCCCACTCCCTCTTTCAATGTCACTTGTTGTTATTCTCTTATTTTTTCTGGTTCTGAATCTCAGGATCCTTTATGACATCTTCCTCCTATGCTTATTCTTTGTATGTTGTTGTTTATCAGATTCTATCTTTTTTCTTTATTCCCTTCTTTCTACTTTCCATGCCCTTTTTATTTTTTAAAATTATTATGATTATGATTATTATTTGAGACAGAGTATTGCTCTATCGTCCAGGATGGAGTGCAGTGGTGCGATCTTGGCTCACTGCAACTTCCACCTTCTGGGTTCAAGTGATCCTCCCACCTCAGCCTTCCAAGTAGCTGGAACTACAGCTGTGTGCCACCACACCCAGCAAATTTTTGTACTTTTAGCAGAGATAGAGTTTGCCATGTTGGCCAGGCTGGTCCAAACTCCTCTCCTCAAGTGATCTGCCCACCATGGCCTCCCAAAGTGCTGAGATAACAGATGTGAGCTGCCACACCCAGCCCTTTTCATGCTCTTTTAAGGTGATCATCTACATATCCCTGGCTTCTACAGTGATTATATTCTCATTCCTTCTTTCTTGAGTCCTGGATCCATACTTCCTTCTAGTTACCAGATATTTTAATGCAGATTTCATGAAAGTAACCCAGTTAATCTTTAAAATAAATCCAAATTAGATCTTCCTATTGATATTTCCAGGTTAATTTTACAACACGAATAAATTGGAAACTCTGGACTTGTTTTAGACTTCTCCTTCTCTCTCAAATCCCTGCTTCCAATCAGCCAACAAATTTTATAAATTCTGGCCAAATTGTTTACTGAATCTCTTTATGTTTTATTAATATTAATGCTGCTTTTCCTTTGGTCGAGATGTTAATTTTCAACATTAAAAAGTGTGCCCTAAAGTAACAGGTTCAGACTCTTCAAGGTGCTGATGATGTTGCTGAGACACAATCCTACTGGAAGTTGAACAGAATCATATAACACTGATGTTATCAGGGTCTTGTTAATCTCATTCATGGTATAATCTTGAATAATTACCTTTTGCCTCGAGAGTCAGAAGTCTTTACTATGGCAAACAGGGATTTTTAATTTGATAGCCATTTTATCCACACAGTGCTCTGAGATGATCATAGACACATTTTCACTACTGTATTCTACAATTAATCAAGATCAGGAGGCATATGTTAACCAACAGCTGTTTTCTGTGAATAAAGTAATAAAGCACTTTTATTCATACAACAACATCCTCCTTTCCTGCTGCTGTACCTTTTCTACATCACAAGCCCCAAAATAACCCTTAATGATATAAAAATGTGTTATCTTGTATAAACAAAAGAAAAATCATTGAGCACATCTTCCTCTTATATGTTACACACATATGCCAAGAAATAATTATAACTCTGAATATCAGTGATGTAATCCAACAACACATTCACAGTCCTGGAAGACTAGCCTATTTTATATAGAATGTTCAAGTGACATTTAAATCAATCTCATACAGTGAGAAGGAGAAAATAATTCTAAGTACAATGAACAAATAGGATAACAACCCTGAAGCAGGGGTGATCTTGTTCAAAAACAGGAAGAGGATCAGGGTGGCCACATAGTACATCATTAAGAAAGGGGTAAGGATGAAAGTTTAGGGAGAAAGACAGGAACTCCTTTAGGATCTTTCGGCAAAAGTAAGAATGCGGTGCTTCAAAGTAAGGGTGTAGCAGGGGTGTCGTATGACAAAATTTGTCTTTTAAAGGTATTATTCTAAGCTACTTTGTGTAGAAGAGGGCCACAGAGAGACAATTAGGAAATAACATTTAAGACAAATTAGAATAGCTCAATTTGAAGTCAAAGCAGTGGAGGTAGTGGGAAGGGTTTGGATTTAGAATAACATATAGATTTTTTTTTTAATTACAGCCACATTTGATGAACTGCATGGAGTTTAGAGAAGAAGATAAATTAAGGATATTTCCTAGTTTTCAATCTCATAGTTCAAGTCTGACTGGAATTTCTTACAAAAATCTCAATTTCAATGTTTGAACTCTGATCTGTTACATTCTTTCCCAAACCAGCTCCTCTTCCTACAGTCCGTTTTCCAGAACTGGCTATTCTATGGATCCATCTACTCATGTTAGAAACTTGAGATAGATCTTTGACATATTTATTATCCCTGACATGTCTGTCACCATTAGCACCCCCTCTAAATCTAATCAATTACCAAGCTCTGTCAATCCAAATTCTAAAATATCTTGAACCTATCTAAGCCCTGTCAATTCAACTTCTAAAACGTCTTGAACCTATCCACTTCTCATGTGTCTACTAAAAGCATCCTGGTCCAAACTACAACTATCTCTTTCCTGGAAATGTAGACTAATTAGTTAATTTACCTGTATCTGATCTTCAACTGCATGTATTAATCACATAGGAACCAAAACGATCTTGTTAAAAAAAAAAAAAAAAACTCATTTAGAATATTTTTTAAAATCCTTCAGTGGCAGCCATTTGTTCTTGAATGAGATCTAAACTCTTTTAAATGGTCTACAAAGTTGTAAAATATCTAGCTACTGTTCACCTCTCCAGCACTACCTCATGCAACTCTGCCACCCACCCCCAATGCTCCAGTCACATGGACATACTTCAGTGACTTAAAGCCCTATACCCCTTCCTGCCTCAAGGTATTTGTGTGTACACTCCTACCTTCCTGCCTGAAAACTTCACTACTCACACTCTCCCTTAAGATCCCAGGGTAAATGTTGTTTCTACAGGGAAGAAATTGCTATTATATGTTCTCTTAGCACCCTCTATCTTTCCTTTATCACACTATTAAAGATGGCAGTTATCTTTGTAAACATCTGTTGAATACCAGTGTGTCTCCCAAATCACTCTAAGTCCTATGAGGAAAGAAAATGTTCCAGCTTACTTTGCTATTGTCATTTTCTTCTCTTCTTCTTTATTAACTGTTTCTATTAAGTGTGTAACAATATTGGCTTTTAAGTCAAAAGAAAGTCATTGAATATTTTTAACCAGGGAATATTATGATTCAATGTGTATATTAGAAGCCTAATTCTCCAGTTCCTCTGTGGGGAATGGCCAGGTAATCTAGAGGGAGTGTGGTGGTGAGGAAATTAGAGACAGGTGAGGAAGTAGGGAGGAATGAGTCTAAGATGGGCATGAGTGGTGATGAGTATGTGCAGGAGAAGTAAAGGGTAGGTACAAGTAGTCATGAGGAAAGATGGTTAGGCAAGATTTTTTCACGACAATCTAATCTTTCTACTAAAATCTGACCATGAAGGCAAGGAGAAAAATGAGAAAATAGTTTAACAGGGATGTAGAATCAAAGGAGGTTATAAAGATAAAAGATGCTAGATTATGTCTTCATACTTCTTAGGAATGATCTATAGAGAGGGGAAGTCTGATGAGGTAGGAGTCAAAGAGGGTAACTTAAAAAGCAAGTTCCTTAAGCAGGTGAATGAGGATGGGACCCAGAGTACAAGTGGAGGAATGGATTCCTCCACAGAGTACATGCAGCCAGCTTCCCTGTCACTGGAGGGAAGGAGAAAGTGGTTGCAAGTGAAAGTTAAATTTGGTGATAGAGAAATGAAGCCATTTGCATTGATGTCTTCTAATGTCTCAATTAAATATAATGTGAAATCACTATTTCAGAATGAGAGAGGAAACGTATGGAAGCTTTGAGGAGAAAAGATATAAATAGTTTTGTGATTTTTTGTTGTTGTTGTTCCTGACAATAGGAAACCTACTAGGGAAACATACTTGGAATTCCAGGCAGTGTTAACTGACTGAGGATTGTGAATATGAATTTAGAGTAAAATTTGTCAACAGATAATTTTTTTCCAGCAAGATTTTGCTGCTTTTGTGCAGGTATAGAGAAGATAGTTAAGTCCATTGAGGGTGGTATGTTAGAAAGTGATTGCAATAGGAAGGGAGGATGACAGAGTTGAGGGCATCCATAAGGAAGACTTTATAATGATGTTATAGAAATAAAATGTAAGCAGAAAGATGTCAATAGGGTCAATGGATTGGAAATCTGGATGAGATAAAAAAAAATTGCTGGAGTGAGAGAGCTTGAATAAGTAAGCAGGAGAGTTCAGGGATGATAGTGTCAGAATTGAATGTTTGATATTGATATTGAAATTTAGAGGCGGTTCAATTTCTTATGATGACAAGATGCAGGGTATGGCAAAGAAATGGGTGAATAGGATGCAGTGGGTGAACAGTAAGTGGAAATATGCAGAGTGCAAGGTATTGGATAGATCATCCAATTGCATGTTGTGATTATGAGAGCAATGACGGGATTTGAAGCCACAAGAATGGCTGTGAACCAGGATCAAGGTTTCAAGGAAATAAGGAAATATCCCAAGTCTGACACAGCAAAGAGGAGACAGGAAAAAGAATATAGCCATATTGCATGCATGTCAAAGAAAGAAGCAAGTTTGTTTTGTTTCATTTGTATCTTGTTTGTTTTGTTTTATTTTGCTAGAGAGTAGAGGAGTAGTGGTCTGGCACTAAAGTGTACCAAGTAAGCCAAACAGACATAAATTCTGCCTTGGTGGAGCAAATAATTAAATAAATAAGTCTACAAATTACAAACTCTCGCAAGTGCTATGAAGAAACAGTACAGGCTACTATGACAGCATGAAACACAGTGACCAAACTGATCTGTGGAGTTGGGGTAAGCCCTGATAATGTGATACTTGAACAGAGATCCAAAGGATGAGAGGGAGTTAGGGAGGCAAAGGATGATTGAGACAAAAGGTAATTGAGTTTTTAGGGTAGGTATGACAGAAAAACAAAAGGTCAAGAGAATGAAGGGACATTTTGCATTGAAAGTGACAGACACGATGGATCAAGGAGAAATCTGAACCATCAGGAGAAAATGAGTTAGTCTGGAAACTAGGGCTGGCACTAGATTTAAGGAGAGGGCATATGGAAAGTAAGCACATGAGAAAGCTATCGGAGACAGGAGGTTGTAGCCAGAGATTCTTCTTCAGAAGTATGAAAGTTAAAGATTTTCATAAGGTCAAAGATTTGTCCCTATGAGTGGGTTGTGTGAATGAAGACTTCAGATGGATGAAGCTCTATATTCATTAATGGTTTGACTAAACTGTTATACTTAAAAATAATATTATAATTCAGATGCAAAAGTCTCCAATAAATCTGGATATTTTGTGTGAAATTACAGCAAAAAGGAAGGAACAAGAGAAGTCTTTTGTATGAGGTTGAAGGGATATATTCTGGACAAATTATGTAAATTGCACAATATTTGAAAATGAACCTCAGTTTCACTGCATGCAAAATAGGAATAATAAGCCCTGTCCTGGATAGCTTTTGTGAGACCAGCTATAATGTGAACCGTGGCAGAGTACCCAACCTCTAGAAGAAAATAAAAGATAATTATATCAAGTATCATATTAATGTTTATCAATAGAAATAGTTACTGGATATATTATTTATTGTTTAAAGAAGGCCTCTCCTTTATTTAGCAGCCTAACAAATACAGAATCGCTACACTTATGTGTATGAGAAGAAAGAGAGCAACACTAGGAAGAATGCCTACCATGTGGATCGTCAGTAAGTTTCAAGGACATGGGTAAAGTTACAGAAGCAGAGCTGATACTACAACAGGAGCAAGGTGGGGTAGGAAGTGTAAGAGAGAAAGAAGGCTCACAATTCTTCACTAGTGCCCCTCTGAAAGGTACAGCCCTAGGAGGTTCATCAACCAGCAAGTGTTGTCATTTCCCTGTCAAGAACTTTAAAGGGCAAAAGACTTTGCACAAAGTCACGGATAACTCAATAGCACAGACAAGACCAAAGATCCATGGTCATTGTTGCCTCCTTTACTACTGTATCTACTGGACCATACAGTCTCTCTTGTAGGTGTTTTGTCATTGGATATGATATCTCCATTCTTTGTAATATGAGTGGTTCAAATGAGGTTCTTGGGTTCAGAGTCCCAGCAAACACTGCATATCATGGTATTCTTTCCTGTAAAACTCACTGATATGGTTTGGTGCTGTGTTCCCTTCCAAATTTCATGTTGAATTATAATTCCCAATGTTGTGGGAGGGACCTGGTGGGAGGTGATAGGATCATGGGGGTAGATTTCTCCCCTGCCATTCCCATGATAGTAAGTGAGTTCTCACAACGATCTAATGGTTTAAAAGTATGTGGCACTTCCTTCCTTGCTCTCTCTCTTCTGCTCCACCATGGTAAGATGTGTTGGCTTTCCCTTCGCCTTCTACCATGATTGTAAGTTTCTTGAGGCCTCCTAGTCATGCTTCCTGTTAAGACTGAGAAAGTGAGTTAATTAAGCCTCTGTTCTTCATAAATTACCCAGTCTCAGGCAGTTCTTTATAGCAGTGTGAAAGCAGACTAATACAACCAGCATGTTGTGAGCTGAGCAAAGAGGTGCCCAAGCTATGAATTAGGATTGTAAATACCAATCAAGAGAGATTACTGATCAGCCCAGTTCTCACATATTCCTCAGCCCTGGCTCCTCTGCTATGGCACTTGGAGCCTCACAGTCACTTTGGGGTGATCTAGCCATGGTTACAAGCCCATGCCCCTCACCTGGAATTTTAGAAGCCTGAACTGGAGGGCAGTCATAATTCATAGGGTTACTGTTAGAGACAACAGCTAGTTTATAAGGTAGCACTCTCCCTCTTATTTGGAAGCTCACTTTAGGCAGAGAGTAGTGATGCTCCAAAGGCAGCATTCACTCCTCTGGTCTGTAATATCTTTAGCTATTATCGCAATGAGTATAGCACTTTAGGGGGTAACCCACTGATACAGTCATGCTTGACTCTAAAATGTACAGTAATGAACTGCATCAGCTACAGTGCACTAAATCAAAGATTCCTAGCACAGAGGCAAGGGAATGGGAAGGGTAGTGCCTCCTCTCTATAAGTAGATTCTTTGCCAGGCAGCTTGCCTGCTACCTTTAAAGTAAAATCCTATTATACCTGTGAAACCGTACTGCAAAGGGCAGAGTCAGACAACCAACACAAAGGAATGTGGGCAAATTCCTGGGATGGCAGACCACCAGGCAGAGCTTTCAGGGACAACAATTATCCCATCTGTTGAATCTCCTGAAAAACACTAAAAAAGTGCAGGTCATTGCATAAGCCCTGGGCAGTCACCAATGTTTTTTGGGCAATCCCCAAAGGCCAATCAGAGTGACAAAGCCACATATATTGCAGAAGCTTTCACCTTTTTAGTCCAGCTAAAGATAAACGTAGATTGAAAAACAAAACCAGGTTTTTGTGGACCTAAGCAGAAGATTTTAGAAAATTACTGTGATTTCTACTACGTTTATAAGAGAGTCCCTATGCAGTAATGAACAGGGGTGATTTGGAGCTAGTAGAAAGTGAGAAAGTAAAATTACTATTATAGACGCTCTGGGAGCCCTGACTATATTAATGCAAATTCATTTTGGAGGTTGCTAAATTATTTACATAGTTGTGGAACTTGTAAACTTATTTCCTTATTTTCTTTATTAGGGTTCCCTGAAAATCAGAGGGGTAGCAAGCAAAGAGAAGTAGGTCAGAGCTTCTGGTTACCATTCATATTTCGACAAGGTAGAACGAGGACACATCCCCAGCAGGGTGACCCAAGGAACCAGATGGATTATAATCCTCATCTTTCTTCTTCTATGCCTTCCATTTGAAATGTTCAGTAGTCCAGATCACAGTAAAAAGGTGAAGCAGAACAGGATCCAGCTACAGAGATCATATCTCTGCCTTCAGGGAAAAGAGGAGAGAAGTAGCCAGGTAGAAGCATAGGACAAAGAGAAACAGAAAACTTCTCCAAGCAGTAATCTTCCCTGCAGAACAAGGGCCATGAAATTACTATTCTGCAGAAAAATCTATTTTCTTTTTTTAACAGAAATCATCTAACCTCAAGGTTAGAGATGAGAGCAGGAGAGAACTGTCTGTTGCTCTCTTCCGTCACCAGATTCTCATCTCAAAATTATTATTCTATCCTTCTTTTCTTCTCTCTCAGTGTTTAAGCTGATTTGTTAATAACTTGTCAAGATGTCACCACTAACGGTCAGAATAAAAAGCAGGTTATTACTAAGCTTTACCCTTTTTAAAGTTTCTACAAATTCACACAGAAACATGATTACTTATGCCTAAATATTTCAGATTATAAGTCAGTTGTCCACTTCAAAACAATGGCTGATTTGTAGATGGTCTTTCCTACTTTATCTCCAATGCCCTTATTGGCCCTGAGGGTTTTTCATAATTTCTACCAATTATTTCAGGTTATGTTGTCCAATCATATCATGGCGTTATTTAGATTTCATGAGGAAGCATCCTGAACTTTTTCTTCTGGTAAACCCAGTCATCTTTCTGGACTCACTTCTGGCTCCATCATATCTCTAGCACACATCTTCCTAACATGATCTCTGTGAATGCTGTGATTCTTGGACAAGAGCTAAGATCTTATTAATTGTTTCAGCTGTTTTCCAGGATATTTTGTCACTTAATTTATACCACGGTATTGTATTTCTTAGGTGTATTAGGTTGTCTGAAGATAGATCAAAAAGTTAACTTTATTTTATATTCCTGTTTTAACAAAGCCATCATGACATGCTTCTACCAAGTTTAGATCTTTAAATTGCGCATTCATGGTATGTTGAGTACAGTGTAATGATGCTTATTTTTAATAACACTAGGAAGATAACTTCAGGAAGTTCATATTCTGTTCTTTCATTTGTATTGAAATTGAATAATTCTCAAGCTGACTAAAATGAGAAAGGCTAATTTTCTTCATGAGCAATGGACTGTAAACAACATTTTTATAAACTACTGTCTTGGATACAGAATACCATGAGTTTAAAAAATAATCAGTCTTCACTGCTGAGGAAGTGGGTCATCATTATTTCTCTTATTTCAAACATATCATTGAGAGTGTTATTCAGTAGAGTACATCAATCTGCAGCACTGTAACCAGAGATGCGGTGCCTGCCCTCCATAAGTTTATGATGGACTACAGAAAGGGTGCACACAGATGATGAAGCACAAATTCCAAAAGTTAGTTAGGATTATCTTGTGAGCTAAGTGGTAAATCTCAGAGACCAGTAACTCAACCAAATGGGAACTCCAGGTCTCCTAAAGCCCAGTTATACTCTGAGATAGCAAACCAAACTCTAATGAAAATAAAGTCCTTAATATTAAAAATAATAATAAACTGTAAATTTTTGGATAGCATATTCACATGGTTAAAAATAAAATAATGTAAAAATATATAAATCAAGAGCTCTTATTCCCATTTCATCTCTATTTTCTCTTTTCTCACTCTCTATTAGTTAGCACTGTGATTCGTTTCTTAAATATTCTTTCAAAGTTTTCTTATGCAAATGCAAGCAAACTCAAATATTTCACCCTTTCTTACACAAAAAATAGCATACTATGGACAATTCTTGTACTTTGCTTTTTCTGCTTGATAACATATGCCAGAAATCTTTAAGATCAAGATGTAGAGAAATTGTTATCCTTTTTACAGCTGTGTATTATTCCACTGACAATTCATGGAATGTGTGGATGTGCTGGTTTATTTCAACGAGATCCAATCTGGATTCTGAGTTATGGTTAAAAATGTAATCCTAAGTTTTGTTAGGTAAGGCGTTTACAGCAACCACACTTCTTTGGTGTTTGAATGATTGTGGAAAAAATTGATTTTTGAGGCATAAGGAACTTTTCCTTTTATCTGGGCTCGCTCAAAAGTCAGCTTCAGAAAGATAATCTAGACATCTCAAGAAGTTGACACATGCTGGTCCTTTGGTTGTGTTTATAAGCAGACTACTTTTTCTTTAACCTGTTTTAATCTTGGTGTGTTGGTATATGTACACACAGACACAATGCATGTACTCTTTTGAGTCTTTAATTCACACCTATTAAGGGGAAAGGTGATGGGTGATTGGTGATGTAGGTGGTGACAATCCCTATGAAGAATCAAGGATACCGCAGTTCTTTATTTCTCCCCAAAGCAGCTGGCATGTTGAAGTTATCAGACCAAATCAGGCTTAAGGGACATTAAATGTCAGGAGAGCAGACCTGCTATAGAAAGCTGATGGGAGCTGCGGGAAACTTTAGTATCAAATGTTCTCCTGTATAATAATAGGCAGCAGCATCAATCTCAGAAATGCTGCTACAAATGTCAAAGAAAACCTTCCCTGTATATAGATTAAAGTTGCAGATAAAAACAGAGGACCAAATCAAAGCCCTAGTGTTCCTTTTTTGAAACCATCCTGCCAAAAATGCAATTTCTGAGTTATCAAAAAATAGAATCTCTCAAACAGCATTCATAAAGTTTCACATTTTGGTTTTATCACAGAGGCTTATATTGAGAAAATGCTATTTCTTCCTTCCCTCCCCTTTCAAGGTTGAAGCAGCATCCTATCTTCTCTAACAATGTTTACTTCAGAACCGCAAGCTCAGAGACAAACAGCACTGTGTTTTGCAGAGCCAGAGCTCCACATGCCAATGTGTGTTTGCCATTTCCTAGGAAACCCCTCTTTTCAAAAGGATCCAGGAAATAAACTTTTTCCAGTGACCTTATGAAGCCAACATTTGTGACCCCTGAATAAAATTTCATCCAGTGAAGCAATTTAGATTGCTCCATAAGTACAATGGAGTGTCAGTGGAGAAATCTCAGTGTAAACACCTAAACAGAGTTTAGATTAATAAGGCCTGTTTTGGATGTGACAATTCAAACATTTACCATTAAGAATTTGATCTATCAAGTAGATGGTTAGGCTGGGAAAATGTCCTTTTTTTTTATTTTTAAGGGAAGAGACAATATTACAAAAAGAAATTTTCATCAGCTATGGTTAAGGCACACACACTCATATACACACACTCATATATACATGCAAATACAGACATACCCACATGCTTAAATAAATAAGCTGTTGCTCTAGGAGGATGCCTGCTGGGATAAGGTTAGCAATTTGCCACAGAGTTCAGAGTAGGGAATGTCTGGGAAACAGAGTCAGTGACTCTATTCTTTCTACCCTTTTAGCTACTAAACATGACCCTGTCATGTTTCCCTGACAAGTGATGTTCAGCATAATGTCATCTCCCCTTGACCATCCTCAAGAATGTCTTGCTCATTGACATATCTAGACAACCCTGCTTATGGAGGGGCTCTCTGTACATCTTTTTGATAACCTGCATGTTTATTATAGAAGACACAGTTACAGGAGTTTTCACATTAGCAAAGCATTTATGTTTAGAGAGCTTTGTATTTGATTTTCATGTGTTTCTCTGAGCTATGCTATTCATTTCCTATGCAATCTTGGGAATCTCTTAATCTTTCAAGTGACTCTGTTTCCCTTCTGAATACTGTGTGGACAGTTTTTTGAAGATAAAGATTCTTGATATTATCAGAGTGGTTTCAAAGGCTCCTCTCTTCATCTTTGATAAGTGGTCAACAATTGATACCACTTGTGAAGGATTTCTTTGCCATATTCTGTCTCCCAAGTTGCTTGCAACTTGGATAATTGTTCTTAGGGCCATCAGGTTGGCAGTGGTACTTCAGATATCAAGTCTTTAAGCAAACTATTCCTTAGCTAAGGGATGTTGGGCTTAATATCTAGGTGCAAGGATGATATGTGCAACAAACCACCATGGCACATGTTTCCCTATGTAACAAACCTGCACATCCTGTGCATGTACATCGGAACGCTCAGGAACAGAATAGCTCTTTTTATAAATCAGTAGCTTCTTAGTATCTGCCTACATTTATTGCCCCTTTTCCTCATATTCTGTATAATGTCACTTTATAGTTTCACTCTCTACATGCAATATTAATCTGAATTTATATCAAGTAGTTCCATTACTTTTGGTCCTTAACTTTATTTCTATAGCCCCATTTCAAAGATTTGCAAGTTTCCCAAAATTACATCATCAGTGTGGTTCAAAGCAAGAACTCATTAAAAAAAGAGGCTCAAGCTGTGCTTCCTCTTAGCCAGATATCCTTCCAGTTTTTCCTCTTCTAGATAAGAAAAAAGAGAAACAATAAATTCAAGGCTTTTTTTTTTTTTTTTTTTCATCATGGAAAAATATATTGGTTTTACTCATCTTCCAATTCAGGCAAAGTTTTGTGGGTGATGATACATTTCACAGCCTTTCCCTCCACCATTCAATTTTTTATTTTTCTCACTTTAGAATGTAAGCGTCATCAGGGCAGATATATTGACCTTATTTTTTCTCCATGAAGTATTACAAGCAATTAGAGCAATGCCCAGCACATATAGGTACTCGGTAAGTATTTGTTAAATCAATGAATGCCTTTCTCTTGTAGAGTTTTCTTCACCTAAACCAGCAGGTTCTCAAAACTTTAGGGCTGAATCTTTTATTCATTCATTCCTGCATGCATAAATATTTACTGAGTGTCTGATAGGTGCCAGACATAGTTTTGAGGCCTCCTGTGATGTTAGTATGATGTTCATGGAACTTTCATTCTAGTGAATCAGCAGACAACAAACAAGCAAGCAAATAGATACAAAATAAAAATTGCAAAGTATGATTGGAATTAAAACAATAATAAATGGCTGGTCGCGGTGGCTCACGCCTGTAATCCCAGCACTTTGGGAGGCCAAGGCAGGCGGATCACTAGGTCAGAAGGTTGAGACCATCCTGGCTAACACGGTGAAATCCCGTCTCTACTAAAAATACAAAAAATTAGCCAGCCGTGGTGGCGGGCGCCTGTAGTCCCAGCTACTTGGGGAGGCTGAGGCAGGAGAATGGCATGAACCCAGGAGGCGGAGCTTGCAGTGAGCCGAGATCCCGCCACTGTACTCCAGCCTGGGCAAAAGAGCGAGACTCCATCTCAAAATAATAATAATAATAATAATAATAATAATAATAATAATAAATAAGTGCTGTAACAGAGAATAATGGGAGTGCTTATGGTCAGACTTTCAGGAAATCATTTGTTTCTCTCTCTTGTTTTTTTTTAATTTTGACCTTGGGATATTAAATGAGAGTTCCCCCTTTTTTTCCTGAATCTTCTCAATAAAATAGACTATTTTCAAAAAAAGTTACAGACTAGTTTCTTCACTAAGGCATAAACTTTGTGAGCCATAAACAAATCTTAAATTTAAAGGACATGAACTTAGTTATACACTCTAGATTAACTTAAGGGAGATAAATAGCGCATCTTAAAATAACTGTATCTTTATGCAATAAACAATTTTATTAGTCATAACAATGGTGTAAACAGAATTAAAAATGGCAAATTCTGTAATGCCACTCAAATTGGTGTTTTTCCTTTTACTGTTCAGATTCTCAAGAAAAGTTTCTATTTGCTCCTTTACTTCTTAAAATGGCCCATGTCCCTCATTCCTCTACAGTCTGAATTTCATCACCTTACAATAAGTAACCGTTCAATAATCACTTTCTCCCCTCAGCATAATACCCTTGAAACCCACCCAATGTGTTGCATGTATCAGTAGCTTATTCCTTTTTAATGCTTGAGTCATATTCTATAGTATGGATGTACCCTGTTTGGTTTTGTTTCATGTTTAACAATTCATGCATTGAATGAAGAACAACTAGGTTGTTTCCAGTGTGGGGTCATGACAAATAAAGTTGTTATGAGCATTCAAGAACAGATTTTTGTGCAGATAATTTTTCATTTTTCAGGGATAAATACCTAGGAGCTTCTGCTGGGTTATATGGGAAGAATATTGTATACTTTTTAAAGAAAATGCCAACCTATTTTCCAGAATGGTTGTACCTTTTTACATTTCCACTGCCAGTATATGACAGATCCAGTTTCTCTGCTCACCTCGTTGGCATTGTATTGTGCTGTCAGGATGCTTTAAATTTTAGCTCTTCTAAAAGGCATGTGGCAATATCCATTGTGGTTTTAATTTGCATTTCCCTAACGGCTAATGATACTGAATATATTTTCATGTGTTCATTTGTTATCTTTGATGAAGTGTGTAGTCATGGCATTGCTCATTTTCTACTTGAATTGTTTATTTTCACTGCTGTTTTTGTATTTCTTTATTTATTATCCATATGTGTCCTTTGTCAGGCCTCATATGTATGTGGTTTGCAAATATTTTCTTTCAAGGTGGAGTATCTAGTATTTTCATCCTTTAAACAGGATATTCTACAGAGCATAAAGTTTTAATTTCGATGAAGTCGAATTTACAGATTTTTTTTCATTTTTGGACCATGATTTTGATGTCCTAAGAACTTTTTTCACCTAATTCTAGGTTTTGTAGATTTTTATTTTCTCCTGTTTTCTTCTAAAAGTTTTATAGATTTATAATGTGCTTTTAAATTTATGTTTTACTTAGAGTTAATTTTTGCGTAAGTTGAGACATTCAAGTGCAAATGAGGTTTTTTTTTTTGTTGTTGTTGTTTCTGTTTTGTTTTGCCTATGGACGTCTAATTGCTCCAGTGCCATTTGTTGAAAAGACAACGGAAGACCTTTTCTTCACAGAATTGCTTTTGTAACTTTGTAAAAAAGAACTTTTGGCCGCACTTATATTGTTCTACCTCTGGGTTCTCTGTCTTGTTCCCTTAGTCTGTGTTTCCATCCCTCCATCAATCCCAAATCATGATGATTACTATAGCAATGTGGTGTCTTAAATTTGGATACGGTGATTATTCCCATTTTATTTTTCTCTTAAAAATTGTTTCAACTGTTATGGTTCCTTTTATGTTTTTAAATAAATTTTAGAAAAACTTGCTTATGTCTACAAAAATTACACTGGGAATTTTATGGAAATTACATAAAAAACTATAGATGAATTTGAGGAGAACTGAAGTCTTTACTATGTCAGGTTTTCCAATCTATAAACACAACGTATTTCTCCACTTATTTTGAACTTAACATTTCTTTCATTAACACTGTAGTTTTCAACATATAAGTCCTGTATATAATTTATTATATTTTACCTAAATATTTAAATACTTGAGTAATTATAAGTGATCTTTTATCATGTTTTAATTATAATTCCATACTTAAATGATAATTTTAATTATAAATTTATATTAAAATTTTTGTTTATTGCTAGTATATAGAAATATAATTCATTTTTTTATATTGATCCTGTATCCTGTGACCTTGCTGAACTCACTTGTCAGTTCTCGGAGAGATTTTTTTTTTTTTTTTTTTTTTTTTAGGTAGATTTCTTGGGACTTTCTGCATAGATGATTATGTCATTTTCCCATAGGGACATATTGAATCTTCCTTCCAATTTGTATTCCTTTTATTTCCTTTTCTTTCTTTATTCTGTAGGTTAGGACTTCCAGTACCATATTGATTAAGAATAGGAAGAGAAGACATCTTCCTTCGCTCCAGATATTAGGGGAAAAGTATTTAGTCTTTCGCTATTAAATATAATGTTAGTTGTAGGTGTTTCATATATTTTTAAATCAAATTTAGGAAGTTCCTTTCTATTCCTACTTCGCTGAGAAAATGTATCATAAATGGGTGTTGACGTTCATGAAAAGTTTTCTTTCTCTATCAATTAATATGATAATTGGACTCTTCTTTATCTTGTTGATGTGTTGGATGACACTGGCTGATTTTTGAATATTGAACCAGCTTTGCACTTCATTGTGGTATATAATTACTTTTACATGTTACTGAATCACTTGTACAAAAATATTTTGTTGATTATTTTTGAGTCTATGTTCACGAATAATATTCATCTGTAGTCTTCTTTTTTGTACAGAGTTTTTCTGCTTTTGGTATTAGGCTAATACAGCTCTCAGAAAGTGAGTTGGAAAGTGTTCCTCTCCTATTTTATGGAAGTAATTGTATAGAATTGGTATTAATTCTTTAAATATTTGGTGCAATTCTGCAGTGAAACCATCGAGGCATATCTAAGATTTCTTCTTCTGGAGTTTTAACTCTATAAACTCAATTTTTAAAATAATTATTCAAATTATTTCATGTTGGGTAGATTTTTTTCTTTGTATTGTATCCATGTTGTTTACGTAGAAGGATTCATTTTATATCATATATTCCCACATAGCTCCAAAGAGATACTGCCCTTAATTTTAAGATGATACAGATTACATCTTTTAAAATTGTCTAGAAAGAAAGTAGAAATTCTCTCCATGAATAAGACCTTCAGAAGTAAACCAGGTAAAATATTGGGGGAACAAACCTTCTCTTGAAAACAGAAGCATTGTTAGCAAAAGGTTTGAAACTAATGAAATACATCTTGCTGACAACAACAACAAAAAAACCTCAGTGAAAAATACCCTGAATTATGAGCACTGCAATAATCACAATTTTAAAAATCTACATTTCTCTTAAAGACCAGTTCCTATTTGCTGGGTAATTTCTGTAAATATATATATGATGTCTACTGGTAAGCAGTACCATGAATATCTCACAAAATTTGACTTAGAAGACCCTAATAGGTAAAAGATGGGTACCTAACACTGGTATAGCAATAGGTCCTGGGGTCCTGCCTAGGTTGTTCATCAAAAGCTCATAGAATCAAAAATAAAATAACCTGATCATCACAATTCTTACATTCTTAAGTAAAAACAAATAAAATTTCTTGAAAAGTACAGAAGCAGCGTTAGTCTAAAAAGCATCTGGTCCTGCTCTAGATGCTGTTTTGTTAAAATCCTGCAAACAGGACCCAGATTTACATAAACATTTGAAAAAAAATCAAAGATCAGAGTCAGCTCAAATACCAAACTCAGGCAAAGGTCAATTTCTCTCTTCTTTGCTTCAACTGAAAACCAAAAAGGACTAATTTTACTACTATCAAAGACATTTTCCCTCCTTAATAACCCACGTGACCAAGGCCAAATCAAATGTAATATTTGCTTTTACATCAAAAATAAAGTGAACTTTCATAAATCAGATTTTATGCAGTCTATGGTGTAAAGAACCAGTGAGAGAGATTTATCTCAAAATCCATAAATTGAATGCATACTCACAAAATAAATTAAATCAAGTATGAAAGAAAATCAACATCTAGGTTTATAGGACAATAAATATGTAAAAAGGTGGAAAAATAATACAGCAAGGCAATCAAAACCTCAAGCAAAAAGGGTAGCAAGGAATGTGTCATGAAGAAAAAAAAAATGAAGTGAGATGAGAAGAAAACTGTATTAGAATAATTTCTGAAAGAATGGAATTAAAATAATTTTCACATCGAATTTTTACATAGAAATGGGGAAATAGCATGACATGCCTTGTAATATTGCAACAGGGGTAAAGTTTCTGAGCAGTGATCTCTATAGGGCAGGGTCCCTTACTTGTCCTCTGGAAATGAAGCTTATTAGAAAATGACTTTATAGCAACTGTTATTTCAAAAACATGCTTTGCAAAAATACTATGGTTGAAGAAATGAAAACTGTTCCAAAAGGAAGGTGACAGTTACTATTAGCTGGCTGCATATTACCAAAGCTTTGACTTATGCTATTGTTCTAACAGATGCAGCTAAAGTGGCAAACCTTATCATAGTTTATCAGGGAACCCTATGGAACAAGAAAAGAGCCTGAATTGCCAAGACTACCCTAAGTAAAAAGAACAAAGCTAGAGGCATTACACTACCTGATTTCAAAATATTCTACAAGGGAACATTACCCAAAACAACATGGTACTGGTACAAAAACAAACAGACCAATGAAACAGAATAGAGAACTTAGAAATAAGACCACACACCTACAACTATCTGATCTTCGACAAACCTGACAAAAATAAGCCATGGGGAAAGGATTCCCTATTTAATAAATAGTGCTTGGAGAACTGGCAAGCCATATGCAGAAAATTGAGACTGGACCCCTTCCTTATACTTTGTACAAAAATTAACTCAAGATGGATTAAAGACGTAAATGTAAAACCCCAAACTGTAAAAGCCCTAGAAGAAAATCTAGGCAATGACAGTCAGGACATAGGCACAAGCAAAGATTTCATGATGAAATCACCAAAAGCAATTGCAACAAAAGCAAAAATTGACAATTGAGGTAATTTAACTAAAGAGCTTCTGCACAGCAAAAGAACTATCATTACAGTGAACAGATATCTACATCTAGTAGACAACCTACAGAATGGGAGAAAATTTTTGTAATCTGTTCATCTGACAAAGGTCTAATATCCTGAGTCTACAAGGAACTTGAACAAATTTACAAGAAAATACAAAGTCCATTAAAAAGTGGGCAAAGAAGATGACCAGACACTTCTCAAGACATTCATGTGGCCACAAAAAATTTTTTAAAAGGCTCAACATCACTCATCATTAGAGAAATGTAAATCAAAACCACAATAAGACACCATCTCACACTAGTCAGAATGGTGATGATTATTAAAGTCCAGAAACAATAGATGCTGGCCAGGTTGTGGAGAAAAAGGAACGCTTTTACACTGTTGGTGGGAGTGAAATTAGTTCAACCATTGTGAAGGATGCTGTGGTGATTCCTCAAAGATCTAGAGGCAGAAACACCATTTGACCCAGCAATCCCAATTCTGGGTATATACCTAAAGGAATATAAATCATTCTGTTATAAAGATGCATTCATGTGTATGCTCATTGCAGCAGTGCTCACAATAGCAAAGACATGGAATCAACCCAAATGGCCATCAACAGTAGACTGTATAAAGAAATGTGGTGTTTATACACCATGAAATAGTATGCAACCACAAAAAGAAATGAGATCATGTTCTTTGCAGGAACATGGATGCAGCTGGAAACTATTATCCTCAGCAAACCAGTGCAGGAACAGAAAGCCAAACACCTCATGTTGTTACTTACAAATGGGAGCTGCATTATGAGAATATATGGACACACGGTGGGTAACGACATACCCTGGGACCTGTCAGTGGGGAAGGGTAGGAAGAGAGAAAGCATCAGGAAGAATAGCTAATGGATGCTAAGCTTAATACCATGTGATGAGCTCACCTGTGCAACAAACCACCATGGCACACTTTTACCTCTGTAACAAACCTGAATATTCTGCACATGTACCCCAAACTTAAAATAAAAGTTGAAGGAAAAAAAGAAAAAACAAGGAAGCCCTCACAACATCCTGAGACCATATGTCTTTAAGGTAAAACGTATTTAGTGGATGTGTGTGTAGTAGCATTGCAGAGGAGACTGGTGATACTGACGATATATAAGACAAAAGAAGAATGTGTTTTTTAGTCATTTTATGGTGTGTGTATTTGGAAAGGGGGTAGAAAGAGAAAGGAGAAGAGAGAAGAAGAGAAAAATTAAGTGTTCTTTGACACTGCCATTCTAGACTCCAATTTTCTATGGCAATTAATATCTATATTAGTATGGCAATTGCAAAACAACATTAGTTCAGTAATAATAACAGTTAACATTTTTGAGCACTTGACAAATGATAGAATGTGTGTAAACATTTTTGAAACATTATTACATCTAGTTCTCAACCCTACAAGGTATGTCTTTATTAGATGATGAAAATGAAGTCTTAAGGAAGTTAAGTAGGTTGTCAAAGTTCACACAGCTAGTAAATAGCAAAGTTAAATTCAAAAATCCCCTTTATACCACTGTACTATACTAGCCTAATATATTTGTTGGCTGTTATTTAATAAATAATCTAAATTACTTATTAATGTTATTTTTCATAAGAATGAGGGCTTTTTTAACCCATGTAGATTAAAGGCAGTTTCAGAACAGTAATCAGACTTACATTAGCTTTGTTTCCTTATGTTTAAAATAAAGTTATACTTGATTGCAATCTTCAAGACTCTTTCAAGATCTACCACTCTGTCTAGATTTCTACTTTGTAAAACACTCAACACTAGGAGAGCTGCTATCACCATAATAGGTGCTCAATAAAGTATTTGAAAATGGCTGTTTAATAAATGAATAAATCCTCATTTAAGGAAATGAATGTCATAATATCAACAATCACTGGAGTCTCCATTTGTCTTGAGTAACTTAAAACATTCAAAATGTGCTAAACTTAGTAGTTTTAAACTTCATAAATGAATGAATCTGAAGAGTATTTTATCAGATGCCTCTTCCAATTCTTTTAAATTATAGTACTTTTTAGCTTCCTAATTTTTAGCTTCCTTCTGAGTCCAATTTAATATCTCCAAGTCCACCTAAGATTCCCAGTCCCACCTAACATTTTGAAAAGGCAATAACTCTCAATGATTAAGGTATTTCAAATTATATTGTTTTTATTATCATTATATTTTGAATCACAAGAC
This sequence comes from Rhinopithecus roxellana, assembly GCF_007565055.1. Lineage (NCBI taxonomy): Eukaryota > Metazoa > Chordata > Mammalia > Primates > Cercopithecidae > Rhinopithecus > Rhinopithecus roxellana. The sequence goes on along the minus strand of NC_044553.1, from coordinate 57,566,633 downwards.
TTTTACATAATGAGATATAATTTCAAAATTATCCCAAATAGCAATGCTGAAAATTCCAAACCATTCTCTGTGATGCCAATGTATAACATCTTCACATTTTATCAAGTATTTCTTAAATCACATAATATTTTCCTAAAAACGTTTAGGCATGAATCATTTTATCCAGTACTCTCATAATTCAGTAATGAAAGCTCTCCCAAACTATGCTGATTTGTTAGTCTCATATTCTATCTTTGGTTGTGAGAGAAAAATACATTTACAACTTTAAAAATTTCTGACCACTTATTTAGGTTGAATAAGCATGTAGCAAATTCAAAATTGCACAATTTTATTTATTTGTGCCAAAATACAATTCAAAGATAGAAATAAGTGGAAAGTTAGGTGAGAGGTTCTGGGCAGCAACAGGAACAGAAGGAGAGAGGTCGTACTCATGACATTCTCTCATAAAGAACAAAGTTTTAAATTTTAGAACAAGTTCTTGAATAAATATTTACTGATAAAGCAGCTACATCTATAACCACATAGATGGATTAACATCTTCTTAGGGTATTTACTATTGTGTGGAAACAGTAGAGGCATCCAAATATGTATGAGTCTTGAAAATGTACAGAAGTTGTGTTACAGGGATCAACCAGCTAATAGTAACTTACAAAAGACTTAAGGCCCTACCTAGGTATTTGTTTAGGCTGGAAGAAATTGAGAAATAGCATATATTTACATACATATATTTATATTTGTATATAAATTTATATTTGTATTTGTATATTTATATTTGTATATAAATTTATATTTATATTTATACAATCATTTATATTTTGCCACTTAAATATATTTTACCATTTTTGAGATACTGTCTACTTCCTTAAATTCAAGAAGCTTTGGTTATAGCTATGTAGAGATTTTTAACTCTAGGAATCACCAAATATTCCCATCTAGCAAGTGTAGCCAGAGTTGAGACAGAGCAATAATCCATGAAGAAACAGAGAAGTATGATTCAGTGAAATTGATCATTCTATTACTGTAAGATATTGCAAATACCACAAGACTGAACAGAATATAGATGACAAGCAAATAGAAATGCCAAGTTACAAAGTGGAACAAGAAGTAGGACCTTGGGGGTCTGTGATGTTTTAGGTCTAGAGAAACCACAGGAGGAGACTGAAGAAGTCAGCAAAACAACAGAAGTATTGTACAGTGTTGAAGGTTGAAGTAGCCTAGTGACTGGCCAAGACGGGTACTTTAAGCATAAACACATTGGTTACCCAAGGATTAAACCAGACACACCAAGAAATTATGTTTCTGTCCCCAAAAGCAGAACCCACATAATTCATGGCAGTGAGAAACAAAGTTGACGCTAGATCTCAATGTCAGAAGACTGACAATGAGGGAGACTGTCCTTAGTAATCAACAACTGCAACCGTTTCACAAACTGAAAAGATTTGATATTCATTCTTGCCTATACATCACCAAATTCTGGCAGCTTTCTCATGCCCATAATTAAGTTAAAGGTGCAGCAACACAAGAACCTACCTACACATAACAGGCCATTTTGGATTGCTGAGGGGGAAATTGCTGGAAGCCTGAGAAAGAGGAGACAGCCCCCTTGTGGATTTCTCTTTGAGTGGCAGCAGCTGCCTTGGTCAATCCGAGTTCCTTGGTTCAAAATCAGAGGGATTGACTTTGCTAGTTTACCACACACGTTAGTACTGACACTGCTACTTTGGGAAAATTCTCTACAATCAGAAGCATCTATGTATGATTGCAGTGCTATCAGTTTACATAGGCTGGTAGTCTTTTTCAACTCTTTTGGAAGTTTGAAATATACAATAAATTATACATCAGTAAATACATATTCATTATGTAATTATTTGAAAGCATCTGAATGATGCTGAAGTCCTGGGCACTGTTTTAACTTTTTCCCTTTTAAAGAACTCCAGTAATTAATTTTGACATCTTGACTTGCTTTTGCTTAGGACCAATGCACAGGCTTAGCTTTCTTCTATAACAGCTCCTGATAATGTGGGAGACTACTATATTTCAGGGAAAATTTTAGGGAAAGTTTTTTGAGGTTGGGCCATCCAAGTCAAACAGCAGACACTGACATTCAATTATCTGAAAACTTTAAATAACTTCACATTCTAAAAGGCTTCTGATACTATCACACAAATGAAGAAAGTGTTACTTGGTATTAAAAAATCAGAAAGTAGCAGGCCAAGGATCTAGTAGGTCTTTCAGGAATTTAACCTAGTCTGGAACTGATTCCTTATATTTTTACTGGGCCATTTTATGTATCGAGACCTAGGCTCCAAGAAATCTGCTTCCTAACTTGTTTTCTTAGAAATATGCCTATCTTCTGTAAGAAAATCTTTTGGGATGAGAGCTAAGGAAATGAAAGAGAAAGTAGGAATCAGAAAGCACAAAAGACATAAGAGAATCAAAGAATAAATACAGAATCAGATAAACAAAACAGTTGAAGTCTAGAAAATAAGAAAGCCTAGCCGGGCGCCGTGGCTCAAGCCTGTAATCCCAGCACTTTGGGAGGCTGAGACGGGCGGATCACGAGGTCAGGAGATCGAGACCATCCTGGCTAACACGGTGAAACCCCGTCTCTACTAAAAATACAAAAAACTAGCCGGGCGAGGTGGCGGGCGCCTGTAGTCCCAGCTACTCCGGAGGCTGAGGCAGGAGAATGGCCTAAACCTGGGAGGCGGAGCTTGCAGTGAGCTGAGATCCGGCCACTGCACTCCAGCCCGGGCGACAGAGCAAGACTCCGTCTCAACAACAACAAAAAAAAAGAAAAGAAAAAAAGAAAATAAGAAAGCCCAAGTTAAAAGAAAATCTCTTTGCCAATAAAAATCCAAAATAAAACTCCCAAGGCTTATTCTAAGATTCAAACAAAAATATTACATCTGTGGCAAGGAGCAGAGCGTTATTAAAATTTTAATATTCTAACACAATTTCTCTCTTCTTCCCGAATACCTAATTCCCATTTCTCTTATTACCTGCATTTGAGAAGTACATTTTTTCTAAGTCAATTTGCATTTTTATAAAAATGATGTAAAATATCTGTTCTTTTTTTCTTTCTTTCTTTTCTTTTCTTTTTTCTTTCTTTCTTTCTTTTCTTTTTTTTTTTTTTTTTTTTTTTTTTTTTTTTTTTTTTTTTTTTTTTTTTTTTTTTGAAACTGGCTCTTGCTCTATTGCCCACACTGGAGTTCAGTGGCATAATCATGGCTCACTGCAGCCTCGATATCCTGGGCTCAAGTGATCCTCCTGCCTCAGCCTCCAAAGTAGCTGGAACCACAGGTATGCACCACCAAGCCCTGCTAGTTTTTAGAAAGTTGTAAAGACAGGGGTCTCCCTATGTTGCCCAGGTGGGTCTCAAACTCCCGGGTTCAAATGATTCTCCTACCTCAGCCTCCTGAAATGCTGAGATTATAGGCATGAGCCACTGGGCCTGGCTTAAAATACCTTTTCTTAAATATTTGTTGGAAAAATGTTTTAGAGAAGAGGAGCTTTAAGATAATAAATTGTGTTTATAATCTATCAAAAATTTCCTTTTCAAATGAATAGATAATACAAGTTAGATTTTCAAAATGATTAGAGATGGTGAGAGGGTACTTTGGAGAAAGAATACTTGGCTTTGCTTTTCAGTAGCTGCATGATGCCAGGTCTTTCTAATATTTTAGGAGTTTTTTTGTAAAATTAGAATAACAGTAAATTCTCATTTTAGGTTTAAATGAGGTAAGAATTGCCTTTTATCTGACAGGCAGTAAGTGCACAATGAATGCTAGATGTTAATATTACTATTGTTATTATTATCATTGTTTGTATTATTGATATGGTTAAATAGACAATGCTTTTCTAGAGAAAAGGGATAAGTATATAATTTTGATTCCTCATATTCTCCACTGATTTACCACTGAATCACCACTTCAGACACTGTGATTAAAAAGGCGGAAAAACCTGGAATGAGAATGGGGAAATAAATTTGCCCAGCAACTATTTTACTAATCAATATTTCCAAATTTAATTAATTGTACAGGTAGAGTGAAGCAGTTGAAATTAAGTAAGGCTTTTTTTTTCATAAATCGATTAATGTTTCACTAAAATTTAAGTTCTTTGAGAAACTGTGTGTCTCATGGGACTAAATATGAGACTTACATGGCAAGACATATGGGACATAGAATGATTGATTGTTTCCCAAATTCAAAATCCTCTCAACACTTTAGTAACATCAAAGTTAAAAGAAAAAACAAAATCCCCATAATTAAATTTTTATTACAACTAAGATATTCTCTATTAGAGACTTTTTTACCTGGTAAAGTATGAAATACTACATGCATCTCCAAATGAATTGCTTCTTTGGTCACATTTGCCTATGAAATTGGGTATGTTTAATTTGGATAACTTTATTTCCTGGAAGTTCTGCTCTAAAAACTTTCTAGAACTGAGAAAAGACATCTATTGAGATGTGAAATAAATAAAATACAGAGAAGAAAGACAATAAAGATAAAATATATTTGAGAATAAAGGCAGGAAAGTAGACTATGATAAGGATGACAAAGAAGATCAAGGCCTAAAGATAAAAGGTCATTTTGTTCCAGACTTAATTCATATTGCATAAGTTAATGGTAAAATTCCAACCCCATCTGTAGGCATATCACAGACATGCCAAAGGATATGGCAGATTTTTAATCAATGGAATTCTAATATGCTTTAAGTTCTATGCTCAAGTTTAGATCATTTCAGATGCAAGATATATTTCCAGCAAGATCTCTTACCAAAAGCAAAACATCTGCTAAGAGCTTTCCATTTTTGCAACACCTTCTTTCAACAGTTTCTATAATTTCCAAAAAAAAAAAAAATACTAAGCAGAGAATACAGCTAAATGAGAACAGCTGCATGAATTCAGTTTTTGAATCTATTCTTTCATTTCTCCCTTCTGCCCCCATCACAGTTCTTAACATTACGTGGAATAAAAGAGAAAGAAAAAGTCAACACAAGTGAGATTAAGAAATCTATTTTATACCAATATCCTTTAAGCTAAATTCTTTGCTCTAATAAAAATAAACAGGACAATTTTAATGAGTCACCAGTTTTCTAACCACTTTATAATTACATAGTTTCATACATAAAAAACATCTGACATACATAATTCCAGTAGGTTTTATAGAATAGGGGGAATTTGTAGGTGAGGAAAATGATGTACTTCCTAAGGACCATTTGGCAAGTCATTAACATCTGGGAAGGGATGCTCAGAATGCTTGATTCTCAAGATCATGGCTAAGTTCCTGATCGCTGCTAGAGAAGTTTCATATGGGTGTCTGCTATGGGCTGAATTGTGTTTCCCCAGAATTAACATGTTCAAGTCTTTAACCCCAGTTAACTCAAAATGTGACTGTATTTGAAGGCAGAGTGTCAAAGAAGTAATAAATAAATGATCATTAGAAAGGGCCCTAAGTCAATATGACTGGTGTCCTTATTAGAAGAAAAGATGAAGATACAGCATACTCAGAAGGAAGACCATATGACGATTCGGGGAGAAGGCAGCCATCTACAAGTCAAGGAGAAGGGCTTCAGAAGGAACCAACCCTGCTGATACTTAGACGTGATCTCAGACTTTTAGTGTCCAGATCTGTGAGAAGTTTATTTCTGTCGTTTCAGCCTCCCAGTTTGTAGTACTTTGCTATGGCAGCAGTAGCAGGCTGGCACACGTCAGGCTAGTCAATTCTTAGTTTTTTAAAGATCAATGATAGTATATAGATTAGCCAGATTCTTCATTTTTTTTTCTATTTCTATTTTTTATTTATGTATTTCCTAGAAACTGAGTAGGATTAAAAAGAAAAATGAGTTTAGTAAAAGATTTGTTGTGGGGAGATGATTTAAGAAAAAATATCTATTGTTTTCTCTCCTTGAATTCCACCTGGGAAAAGTTAGGTGTTCTCTTCCCTGTACTCCTATAATGGCACTTGAAGTATTATATTATAGTTCTGTTCTAGATTGTGAACACTATGCAAGTAGGAATTCTTTTTATTTTATATGTCTATAGATGCCCTCATAGTATCTGGGACAGACTAGTCCTAGGACCTCAAACAGCTCTTGACACATACTGGACATTCAATAAATGTAAAAGGTGTTCCATAAATATTTTGTGAATCAAGGAACGCTAAAACAGTGGTAATTTCCCTCTCTTTTTTACTGATGCAGAAACAGAGTTTAAGTGACTTTCCCAAGATTACCTTAATTTTGGCTTTTGAAGCAGCCCAAGAAACCACATTCTTCTTTTCTTGACTTCTGAATGCTTAATGCAGGCAAAGGAACCTGAAAACAGAGAACAGAATATCACCTTCATTATTATGACTAGACAAGAATATGATATAGAGGTACAACAACCACTATATCAACCACTAGAGACAGCAGCATAATAACCACTAGAACACGGTATAGTGGTATAACAACCCTAAAATTAAAGAGACACTCTTAACCAGGCACAGACAGAGCCTGATTGGCTGGAGCTCTCACCATGTGAAACATACAGCATGTGGGGATGGGACAGAAAGCCTGTTTCTTGGCAGCTGGATCCCAAAGAGGGGAGAAAAGATGAGAGGAGGGGGCTTTGAAACTGATGAAAAGCATAAGCCACTTCACATCTCTTAGAGAGGAGTATGCAAAGGAATAAACAATCAGAAAAGTTGTTCTAGTGAAGTACCCCCTGCAGGAAAAGAAACACCCAAAGCCTAGAGTAGGTGTTTCCCAGCCTCCTCCTTTCCAACCAGTTTGGTACGCCCAGCACTCAGACGCAAGGCTTCTGACAATATTTGCCTTCTCATAGTGACTCAGCAGAATCGAGGATAAAAAGAATGTCAGTCTAACCTGAGTTTGGGCCTCTATCTGGAGTCGAACTGAGACTATGTAATCATCAGTCTTTCACAAACTTTTTTGCAGCCCTAACATAAAAGCTATATTATAAAGCTCCACATTTGGCACATGGTAGAAACCAAATAGATATTAAAATGTTCATTTTGTTAAAATACTACAAAAAAGAAACAACCTTGGAGAATTTCTGATTTGGCACAAACTTGAAAAGGAAGAGATTTGAAAATGAGGGCTGGCATAAAAAGGAATGAGATCATGTCCTTTGCAGGGACATGGATGGAGCTTGAAGGCATTATCCTCAGCAAACTAACACTGAAACAGAAAAACAAACATTGCATATTGTCATTCACAAGTGGGAGCTGAACAATGAGAACACATGGACACATGGCGGGGAACAACACACACTGGGGCCTGTTGGGGTGGGGGCAAGGAAAGAGAGAGCAACAGGAAGAATAGCTAATGGATGCTGGGCTTAATACTTAGATGAGGGGTTGTCTGTGCAGTAAACCAATATGGCACACATTTACTTATGTAACAAACCTGCACATTCTGCACATGTACCCCGGAAATAAAAATAAAAGTTGAAGAAAAACAAAAGAAGAAAAGAGAATGAGGGCTGGGAATGAGTGAGATGGAGGTGGAGAGGGAGAAGGGAAAAGAAATATTTTTCCTAAAAGATTTTCAGCTGTATTTGTGCAGCTGCTTTCTGTTTTCAGAAACAAAAAGCAAGAAACATTTGTTCTTTGGGTTATCAAATATTTTTTCCAGTTAGCCCTCAGTACAATAGTAAGGAACTATTGCCTATTACCAGTGGTGTGCTGGCAAGTGTTAAACAGCTGGTTCTTAGGGTAGGAGAAACCCTGATTTGTGGTATTTGCTGATTTCTGTGGTATAAATATTCAAACCATGATCCTTTTCAAGCTCCTGCATGACATAACTCAGCTCACAAAATTCCTGAGAATTTAACAATCAGCTCTCACAAGTCAGTATAGGCCAAGTTCAGGATACCACTGCCAACAACCAGATACGCCAGGGAGAGGAAAGCTCCACTGCAAAAGGAACAGGTTGCCACCGAAGGTCTCAGCTGTGTAATAAACCAAGTAAAACAAGACTCTGGAGTCTACAGAATTAACCGGGAAACACACAGGTCTCATGCTTTGTTCAGGACATGGACTGAGTTCTGGCACACTTAAGGACCAGATCTAGGCTCAGGCTGTGGGGCAGTCTTAGAGCCCCATATGATTTTCCATTTTCAGAAGTTTGAGATAGGAAATGATTATAAAAAGTTAGAAGGAGCTACACAGGGACAGAAGCTCTCTCTGCCAAAAGTAGTAATATTGATCTCAGTTACTACCTTAATCCTACTAACTAGGAGTTTAGTTATTATTTATCAACTTCTATGTTTGCTGGATGCTAAGAAGAGTTTGACAGAGATAAGGAACTTCCAAGGTAATTAGTACAAATATATACTGAACAGTTCCCCTGACCACCTACTGTGAGTGATAAAACTTATAATTTATATCCAGTGTGTGTAAAATGACTAAATGCAAGCATCTTCCATGTATTAAAGGCTTATATATGCACAGAGGCACAGTATGAAACTTAATTGTAATAGTGCTTTTTTGGTTCTAATTAAGCCAATTGTGGATCTCTTTGTGGGTGCACGTGATTTTCCTTAGGTAGTTAATTAGAGGCTGCCAATTTATACCTGTGTCTGAATGAGCACAATGGAGAGGAGGAAAGATAAATGAAGATTGGAAAAACCTCAGATGGCAGAAGAGATTACAAATGCTATTAAAGATTTAGCTGTATGAGGGCATAATGGGCTGCAAACTTTTTACAGTTCTTGGACATTTGTATACTAAACTACTATTCTTATGCTTGGAAACATGGCAAAGAATACAGAAGTTAGTTGAGAAGAGAGTTTTCGCCTCCTTGTAATTTGATAATGCACTATCTTCCTAAACAGCAATGGATTTTGTGTGTGCTCATCTTGCTTAGAATATGGTCAATAAAGTCCTCTTTATTTTTTAAAAGTCTTTGTATTTAGCCTTCCTGTCATTTACTTTTAGGGATTATTCTACTCTTTCAAATGCCCACCTTCCATCTTTTACATAGGTGTCTTCTAAATCCAAACTTGTCGGAGATTTCCTGTGCCATTACAAGGACTTATATAGGTGCCTGTGAAGGGACATTTTAAGAGGGTTTAGACTTGTGAGTTCCTTCAGGTCACAGAGTCACACTCATAAAGCCTGAGCTTTGGAGCTAAACTGATGGGTTCAGATCGTAACTCCAGCCTGGTTGCCTAAGGATGCTGCAGCAAGTGATTTAACCTCTGAATTGTCATTCTGCTTTTGTGATTTGATGATGATATGTTGTGATATAATACCTGTGAATTTTTTTAAAAAATATTAAATATTTTTGCTTAACTAAGTAAGTACAGCTATAGCTCAGTACCAGGAGCAAAGCAACTGCTCAACAATTATTAATATCCACCCTTCTGTTAAATTTTTCAGTCTATATTTCTACAACCTAGCACTATTCAACCTAGAACTGATAAAATATCTGATATGATAACCCCATATCCTTTAATAATCAATTGACAAACCTCTAACAGTCTATTACTTAATATTGCTTAGAAGGAAACCTAAGGTAGTATTTTCAAATTTGAAGGAGAAAGGGTGTCTGAATGCCTGGGGGAATTTTGCAAAGATAAATCCTCCCCCTCCACAGCCACCTTCAAGGGATCAACATTGATCTAGGATATCAGTTCTACTACTTGCTTTCTCAGCCCTCTGAGGAAAGAAAAAATTATCAACTAAGCAAGGCAATAATTTATAAGCTATTTTGATTGTAGCAGAATGCAGCTTTTGAGTCTGAAGCTCTGAGTGCTGAAGTTTATGCTACAGCAGAATCATATTCATTAAAGAAGGATCACATATGTCTCCACAAATAATTTATAGGTTTTTTTAATTCAACGTTATTATATTTTCCACTTTTATTATTACCCAAATATCTCTATCAGGTCTCTATCTTCAGGTATTTTCAAGGAAGCATGCATATGTGTGTTTGTGTGTGTATGTGTGTGTGTGTGTGCATGTTTTAATGTATTCTCCTTTCCTGTTCCTTGGATCTGCTTTTTAAACAAAACATTTATGTTTCTGCACTATGGTCAAGAGTCCCAACCCAAGATTTTGTTGCCACCTACCTGATGAGAATATTTAGCATATTAAACTTAAGGCACACTTTATAACTTATATTGTACATTGACATTACCCTTCTCTGAAGATATTAATGTTGCTCTCGAGTTTCTTCTTTTATTCTTCTGAGAAGCACTGCTCTGCTCTTTTTATGATATAGCCATTTTATGATATAGCCATTTACAACTATATGGTAAGTTTTACAGTTTTCTCTAGTTATTTTTCTTCATTAATGATTTGAATGCTTTCCCTTCAAATTCTATTTTAAAGTTATTTTGATCAGAACCGTATTTTCCAGCCAAACAATTTCTTTTTAAGTTTATTGTTTGGGTATCCTCAGTGATAATTCAGAATATAAAATTCTGATGTTCTATGCTCTTCTCAACATTCCCATTTATCTACTAAAGTCACAACCTGAAAATAAAAAAGGAAAGAAATTGAAGTAGTCTACTTCCTTCTAATCTTTAACTTTCTAATTGGACTTCAAATTTGCCAGAGAAATAAATGAGAAAAGTTCTCACAGTATCATGTAAATCTGCTAACCTGACTAGAAGTCCATTTGTAAAACTAGAGTTTTACAAATTTCCCTGGGCTCTCCAGCAAATCTCAGATATATGTTCAAGGAATACTATGCTCACCTTTTAACAAGTCGTCTCAGGACTGAATGCAGAGACCTTTGTGTGCCTCTGCAGGGAAGACATCTTTTGATGTCAGTACCTGTTCATTACATTTGCAAGTCCCTGTAAACCTTCCTTATTATTTTCTGATTCTAAAGAATAGACTCAGTGGCTCAGAGCTTCTTTTTCTTCTCCTTAGCCACGTTCTGCCATCCAACAGCCACTTGACACTGGTCTTCATTGTTTTTCATCTTCACAGAGGAAGTCATTTTTATTCTGCTTTTTTGGATTATTTATCACATCCTATCTGGAAGTAAGGTTACTTGCACTTACATATAAAAAAGCTGCAGCATGGAGGATGGTTCTCCTCTCTTTTATCTGCTTATCTAACAGGCCGACTTACTCATATTCATAACAGTGGGATTATAAACCTTGGGATTTCTGCCTGAGTCTCTAGCTTATTGGAAGATTTACCCCACTTGTGACTATTTCTTAAACTTCTGCACAAAAAAGGAAGTGGAAATATGTTTAAGTCTCTTGCCTCCCGACCAAAAAAAAAAAAAAAAACAAACAAAAACAATCACACCACATACACTGGGGAAAGTATTTGACAGCAGCCAACCACTCCATCAATTCACTGAGGGAAACAGGAAATTTGCCTCTAAAGACTGGTCACTTAAAAATAGATAAGATGTTGCGCTATGCAGTTTATCACTGGCACACAGCCTGGAACCTAAAAGAGATACGGTTGTGGACAACTAACACTTCATTAAAAATTGAAAACATATTACTCACATTAGTGGTGAGTTCCTTTTGAATACTTATCCTGGGTATATAAATTCTATGATAGTGATCCCACTGAAGCAGACTGGGGTACATTTTGCAAATCAGGGAAATTACGTATGCTTTTTATGATATTCCACTCTCCCACCCCAGTTACTTATAAGGTAACAATAACCAGGAATTTGAAGCAATGATTTGGAAAGAGCACTTATGGCTCTGAGAATAGCCAGACTAGCAAGGTTACAGACACCTGATTTGCAGATGCTATTAGATTTTAAAGAAGCTTTTTAAGAGAAGCTTTCTGTTAGTTGACATGCATTGCCAGAGATGTGATTTTTCTCTATTTTTCTTGGCTAGTGTTTTAGGGTTTATATTTGGCATAATCTAATCTGATATTAGCCAGAAAGAGTACTGAAGAGAGAGACTTTGCACTATGAACTCAACAACAAAATAAAAACAATAGCAGTGTCTCAGGGCTGTTTTCTTTGAGATTTATTGGGCCTTATTAAATTTGGAACCAGTCAAGAAGAATATAACAGCTGTTGTGAATTTCAAACAAAGTCAAAACAGTCTCTTCTCTGTTTTCCTCCTTTGTAGTGTCCCTGTAAGCTGGTGAACTCTCTGGGCAGGATCTGTCTCACTTATGCTTACTCACTGGAAAACATGTTTACATATACAACGTGATACCAGTAAGAAAAATCCAAGAACTTTGTTTTACTTCTCATTTCAGGGCACTTAGGAATAGCTTATAAAAAGGAAGCTGAACTATGAAGCTTACAAAAACTGCTTTCAACAAAGCCAAATATTTTGGAGCTATTTTCCACGGTATTTCTTCTCTCCTCCATGCACCTAAATCTGTACTAAAGAATTCTAAGAACAGATGAAAAATTGTAGGAGTGATATCAGTATTAATTTGAGCTTATGCCTCGGGAAAACTGAAAATGCTAACACAAGCTCCCGGTTATTTATGTGAAAGCAAAGCCCAGGATGCAATATGACTTTGAAATAGTAAACAAAACAACAGACAAAAAAACCCCTCACAGTACAAATTGGTTTTTTTTTTTTTTTTTTTGAATATTTTTTAAAAAGGGAATATTCGGTATGTGATCTAAGATCAAATGGAACTCACCTATAATTTTAGCAAAAGAACGTGTTCTTAATTCTATTAGCACATGTTCCTTTTTAGTAATGTCTTTTCAGCAATAAATTCAAGAAGTTTAGTCTAAATATGAGAAAAATGAGTTTATTTGCCACATGGGGTATCTACAATTGTTTTTAAAAAGGGCAAGAGGACTTGAAGTTACAAGTGGAATCTGACTACAAGAATTAGTACTCTTAAACTGCAAATCAGACCCTGCATATTGTGATGGTAAAATTAATCAAAGTCATTTCATTGGACTTGCTTTTTAGGAATATTTAGGAGATGTTTTATGTTTGAGTTTATTTTAGTGCAATCCTATGGGTGTTGCGTCATTGTGTCAGTTAGGTTCCAGTCAGAAGACAGACATCACACCCATTATTTTATTTTATTTGTTTTTCTTTTAACTTTTATTTAAGGTTCAGTGATATGTGTGGAGGTTCGTTATATAGGTAAATTTGCATCGAGGGAGTTTGGGGTAAAGATTATTTTGTCACCCCAGTTATAAGCAAAGTACCGGATACGTAGTTTTACTATCTCACCCTCCTCCCAACCTCCACCCTCAAGTGCCTCAATGTCTGTTATTCACTTCTTTGTGCCCATGTATTCCGGGATTTAGCTCCCATTATAAGTGAGAATCTGTGGTATTTGGTTTTCTGTTCCTACATTAGTTTGCTAAGGATAGTGGCCTCCAGCTCCATCCATGTTTCTGCAATGGACATAATCTCATTCTTTCTTATGGCTGCATCGTATTCCATGGTGTATACGTTCCACCTTTTCTTTATCCAATCTACCACAGATGGGTGTTTAGGTTGATTCCATGTCTTGGCTATTGTGAAAAGTGCTGCAATGAATATTCATGTGGATATGTCTTTATAATAGAATGATTTACATTCCTTTGGGTGTATACCCAATAATGAGATTGCTGGGTGGAAAGGTAATTCTGTTTTTAGTTCTTTGAGGAATTGCCATACTACCTTCCACAGGGCCTGAACTAATTTACACTCCTACCAGCAGTGTATAAGCATTCCCTTTTCCCTGAAACCTCACCAGCATGTGTTATTTTGTGACTTTTTAATAGTAGCCATTCTGACTGGTGTGAGATGGTATCTCATTGTGGTTTTGATTTGCATTTCTGTGATGATTAGTGATGTTGAGCATTTTTATATCCTTTTTAATCACATGCGTGTCTTCTTTTGAAAAGTGTCTGTTCATGTCCTTTGCCCACTTTTTAATGTAGTTGTTTCTTGCTTATAAATTTAAGTTGCTTACAGATACTGATATTAGGTTTTTGTCAGATGCATAGTTTGTAAATGTTTTCTCTCATTCTGTAGATTGTCAGTTTACTTCGTTTATAGTTTATTTTGCTGTGTAAAAGCTTTTTAGTTTAATTAGATCCCATTTGCCAATTTTTGCTTTTGAAGATTTAATATAAATAATTTTTAGCCTAGGTATTAGGGAACTGTAAAGTTAAGAAGAGAATGCTGAGGCATCAAAGAAATTGTAATTGCAGGAAGCAGCTACTACCCCTAGGATTGTGGGAGAAAGCAGATGAGGTTAGCATTATTAAAAGTTAGAAGTTTGGAGGAGGGGGGGCACCAGAGAAAGGGAACTAAGGATCTCTGAGGAGGGGTGTCGAGCCATCTGGTATTTATATTGTCAATATTCAGAGGAGAGACCCTGTGTAGGTGGAATCCAGACTTTGAGAAGGGGGCATTTGCCAGCTATGCTGATATCTTTGAGGGTGTTCAATAAAGCTGTTGTGGGGCATTTTAGAGAAACAAAAAAATGAAATACTTATGCTATTAGAAAAACTTTTGCTTCCAGGGTGAGGAAACATTGCTAGGGTAACAATAACAGACACAGTAAATAAATTCAGAAATAGAAAATGATCAGGAAGGAGCTTATCTCTTCCTCCTTTCCCCACCAGCCTCCTACTCTCTGTCTACTCTTTGTCCTACTGTACTCTCTGTCTCTTCAAGTCAAGTCCAACAAGAAGTCAAATAACAAACCAGAAATGCAGAAATTGCAAAACAGAAATTTGGCTGTGTGTCCCCACCCAAATCTCAGGTTGAAATGTGATCACAAGTGTTGGAGTGGGGCCTGGTGAGAAGTGATTGGATCATGGGAGTGGTTTCTAATGGTTTGGCACCATCCTGCTAGTGCCACATCATGATAGAGTTCTCACAAGATCTGATTGTCTGAAGGTGATAGCACCTCTCCCTTTGCTATCTCTCTCTCTCCTGCTCCACCATGGTAAGACATGCTTGCTTCCCCTTTGCCTTTTGCTATGATTGTAAGTTTCCTGAGGTATCCCTATGGATACCTGTATAACCTATGCAACCGCAAGTCAATTAAACCTCTCTTCTTCATAAATTACTTAGTCCCAGGTAGTTCTTTATAGAAGAGTGACAATGGACTAATTTATGGATATAAAAATAAAATACCTTACTTTTTATCCAGATAATGACCAGATGGCTCTATAGTTTAGTTTTATTATATTGAGGAAAGAAAACACAGTTTTACAGAGCCAAAAGTGGGCATATAGCCAGAAGTTACAGAATAGTTTGGGAATTTTCTATACTTACACTGTTTATATCTAAATTTGCAGGATACTCTGTCTTCTAGATAGATGTACTTCTACTGGCAGAATAAAATCATCTTGAAATGATATGACAGATGCTCGACAATTCCGTCACACACAGAGGTTCACACTCCAAAAGCAATCACAGAAACTTAAAGCGTGATTCATGCTCAAAGATTGTAAGTATCCCCCGATTTTGTGACTGTATTTCCAGCAAATAACTCTGCAATTCTTCAGTATCCATGGTTCCATTGATTGTAGGAAAGTTTAGCAATGAAAATGAATGGAATCTCCAATGGGAACTGGCCCAATTCGCATGAACAATTCAAGTGTGAATGTACTCACTTCCCAGAACAAATCAGCAATGTTCTTGTATTTTTCCCTTCAGTTTCAACTTTGTGTTGAACTACTCCATCATATCGGTAGAAAATAAAATTTTGCGAACCATTGGTGAGCCAACATGTTGGAGGTCTCAGAGATATCTGTTTCTAAAAAGTGTCTGATCTGAGAAAGCAGTTCAATGAATCTCTACATCAGGTTTCAGTGAGTGTGTCAGTTATTAAACTATTGCCTCTCAGCATCAAAACCACGTGGCCATATTTAACATTGGGATGCTGAGGCTGGGGACAGAGAGCCAAATCATATCATTCCACCCCTGGCTCCTTCCAAATCTGATGGCCGTCTCATATTTCAAAACACAATCATGCCTTCTCAACAGTCCCCATCAACAGTGATTCACAGGACCACAGATCATCTCAAACTTCTAAGGCTAGACAGGTTTCGGAATTCAGAAGCTTTCTGATTTCAGGAAAATACTGTGGCAGATATATTCAAATGGTATTTACTGATATCAATATAGTTATGTGTCAATGCACACTAAATTAGGGTTCATTACCATTTATTACCAGATGAGTTACAAGGAAACTTTTTAATTTTTGGAACATGTAAGGTTTGGGAATTATGAATAAAGGTTTCAGACTTGTATGTTATTGGGCATTGTCATAAATAAACCACCTACATATCAAAAAATTGCTATTTCCAATCATGTAACTTTTTTGACTACAAAGTCAAAGAAAATTTTATAAATGTATTTTTTTTTTATACTTTAAGTTCTAGGGTACATGTGCACAAGGTGCAGTTTTGTTACATATGTATACATGTGCCAAGTTGGTGTGCTGCACCCATTAACTTGTCGTTTACATTAGATATATCTCCTAATGCTATCTCTCCCCACTCTCCCCACCCCACGACAGGCCCAGGGGTGTGGTGTTTCCTTTCTTGTGTCCAAGTGATCTCATTGCTCAGTTCCCACCTATGACTGAGAACATGGGGTGTTTGATTTTCTGTTCTTGTAATCATTTGCTGAGAATGATGGTTTCCAGCTGCATCCATGTCCCTACAAAGGACACAAACTCATCCTTTTTTATGGCTGCATAGTATTGCATGGCATATATGTGCCAAATTATCTTAATCCAGTCTGTCATTGATGGACATTTGGGTTGCTTCCAAATCTTTGCTATTGTGAATAGTGCCACAATAAACATAAGTGTGCATGTGTCTTTATAGCAGCATGATTTATAATCCTTTGGATATATACCCAGTAATGGGATGGCTGGGTCAAATGATATTTCTAGTTCTACATCTTTGACTAATCGCCACACTGTCTTCCACAATGGTTGAACTAGTTTACATTCCCACCAACAGTGTAAAAGTGTTCCTATTTCTCCACATCCTCTCCAGCACCTGTTGTTTCCTGACTTTTTAATGATCACCATTCTAACTGGTGTGAGATGGTGTCTCATTGTGGTTTTGATTTGCATTTCTCTGATGGCCAGTGATGATGAGCATTTTTTTCATATGTCTGTTGGCTGCATAATGTCTTCTTTTAAGATATGTCTGTTCATATCCTTCGTCCACTTTTTGATGGGGTTTTATTTTTGTTGTTGTTTTTTCTTGTAAATTTGTTTGAGTTCTTTGTCGGTTCTAGATATTAGCCCTTTGTCAGATGAGTGGATTGCAAAAATTTTCTCCCATCCTGTAGGTTGCCTGTTCACTCTGATGATAGTTTCTTTTGCTGTACAGAAGCTCTTTAATTTAATAAGATCCCATGTGTCAATTTTGGCTTTTGTTACCATTGCTTTTGGTGTTTTACACATGAAGTCCTTGCCCATGCCTATGTCCTGAATGGTACTACCTAGATTTTCTTCTAGGGTTTTTATGGTATTAGGTCTAACACACTACTCCCAGTGTCAATGACTGTCAGTTACATTTAGAGTTCAATGTTAAAAAGCATAATATTATATGAGTAACCTGGAATTGGCATTTATTATAGGGATTAGACCTTACATAACAGTTGGGAGTTCCGAGGAAATAATGGTCAGGAAAGGGATGGTTGGATGTTCACTAACCAAAATCACAAAGGAAAGTTGAAAAAAAAATTGCCTAAGGGAGGTTGCTGCCTTGGCATCTGATGGTGGTCCAGAAGTCACTGTAGGTCAACAAGGAAGAAAGATAGACACAGAACAGGGAAGAGCGAGGACAAACTGGAACATATGAAGACAAATTGGAACCCGCAACACAAACGGTAACCATAATCTCTTTCTCTCTCTCACCATATCTAACCCCAATGTTACAAATGGCCTGCAGATAAAGCTGGTACAGATTGCTATAAAATACACAAACACACACACACACACACACACACACACACACACACACCTGACTCAGGACCCAGAGAAGCTGAAGAGGGAGATCCGGCTGCTCCACACTGATGAGGTGAATCAGCTTGCATGAACTGCAACAGCACTTAGAGCCCTACACCCACTTGGAGCACAGGGTTCAGTATATATTTTTTCTATAAAATGTACGGTAAAAACAGTTTAGGCCTTGCAGACCGTATGGTTTTTCTTGTGGTCACTTAAGTCTTATCACTGTAGCATAAACATGGCAGAAGATAGTACATAAACAATGTGACTGTGTTCCAGTACAACTTTATTTACAAAAAAAAAAAAGCAGTGTGCTGAATCTGGGCCATGGGTCACATTTCACCAACCATGCTTTAGACTGCAATGACTACCACTGCACATTCGTAGTCCAAATCCTCCTCAAATTTACCTTGTAGCCCACTCTGAACTTGAATCATACAGGGAGGAGTATTTTGGAAATTATAGTTCCACGTTAGGTATGTCGATGCAATACAAAGGCAACAAAGTATGTTCCCAAATTTCTGCAATTTTCACGCCTCACTCCTATAATCAACAACAACAGCAGCAACTCACAAACACCACAAAAATACAGTAGTAGTATGTAGGTAATGCCTATTCGGGCCTTTAAGGCCAAGAACGTTTTGGTAAATATTAACTAGCAGTCATATGCCTTGCAGGATTGAGGAATTTTCATGAGAATGTCACAAGGATGATGAACTCCTTAAAAGGACTTAATGTCTTTCACAGGTTAATTCCCTCTGGAATAATCAACTGAAACAGTAATCCTCAAGTCAAAGATTTTTGGAGGATTATATTTTACCTCATGCTGTCCCGTATAATGTGTATAGTTCAGAGTTTTTAAAAAATAATTTTTTAGTAGCACAACCCTTTCTTCAGATGAAATCTTAATCAGAAGTGGGAATAAATAAAACATAAAGCGGCACTTCTACTTGGAAGTGTAAAGAAATAAGAAAGATAAAAGTTGAACACCTCTGGTTGAAACAGAGACCGAGGAGTATTTGCATTACAAAGGTGGCTATTCACTGCAGACCTTACCCTTTTTCTTTTTTATATGCTTTAAATTTTGGTACATTAAGGTACATCTACAGGTTTTTGCAAGCACTATTCTCAGCCTATACTGTATACAGAAATCTCTTTCATCAATGAGTACAGGTAAGAGAAAACAGGTAAGGAAAAACACAAAATATAATTTCGGGGTCAAAAGTGATTTGATGTCTAAAGAAGAAAGTTGTCATAGTTTTTCCTAACACTAACATCATCATTTGTTCTGATAGCTAAGGCTACCTTGATATCCTGGGAGACCAAGGTAAACACCTTCTTTTATCCAGATTTTTATTATTTTGAAAAAAGGTATCAATTTTAATGAAATCTCTGCAAACCATTATTCCTTGTAATCCCTAGACACAATGGGTACGTTAACAACATTGTTGAAACAAGAACCATCCTTTTTTGAAAATGTTTCAGATATTGCTACAGAATGCAGACGTTCTCCTGCAAAAGCTCCTAAAGATCTGAAAATTATATCCCCACATCCTCCAAGCACTGAGTAGATATGCAAGACAATTTGTTTGATTGATAGGAGAGAACTATTTCAAATGCCAGTGGGTAGCCTTTCCAGGGAACAAGACTACAACAATAATGTTTTTCCCCCTACTGCTAATGGCTAATCCTGGCATTGAGCCCTTGGCTGCTGCTCCCCAACGTGGCATCATTTTAGGAAATGTGCCTGCCACAGCTTGCCTCAGACTGATACAGTGTCAAGATGCAGAGAAAAGAAATAAGTTTAAGAAAGAAACAACTGGACTCTATCAGCGTTGTGTTCATTAGTGTGCAAGGTAGAGTCAGCTGGAAGGACAAATAGCTTTTTTCGCAGATAGAAAGTCCATTTGTTCACTATGGCACATACCAGCTTCTGAAGATGAAACATCCTAATGTCCTAACTCCCATCTATGTTTAAGTATAGAACACACTTCTCTTTTATAGATATTTTTGTTTTTATCTTTCTGAACTTTGATCTTAACAGGAATCCTCAGAAATCAAGGACAACAAAATATCTTAAACAAAGTGGAGTTTATCTAGTTGTTCATACCCTATGCTCATATAGTTGTCTGGACCCTAAGATGACACTGATGATGGCAGCTGAAATCCAAATGTACAAACATGGATTAAGGGAAAATGCCCTGCTTCATGATTCGACAGCATATGAACAAAGATTGCCCTTTGCCTCATAGCTGTAGTTGCTATTTGAAAATCTTGGTGTGCAGGATTTGACTGTGCCTCTTAGGCTTAGAGTTGGCTCGAAGCCTTTTCTTGAAAAACCAAAAATAAATATAATAACTGCCATCCAAAGTGGTAATGTAACTCAATAAAGAATATGATAAAAGGGACTACAAAAATCCTTCTTCTAAAAAGGCTAGTTTTCTAAAGGAGACTATGCAATATTTTCTACATATTGATATGATGAGTGTAAGATTAAAATTGGATCTGTTTTAACAGACACTAATCAGGTAAATTTAATACATGTTCCCAAAAATTATAATATTATACACTTCTTCAGAGTTTCAAATATCTGCAAGAAATTGTTAAATAATGTAAGGAAAAAATTAACTTTTCAAAATAATATTTTCTAAGTGTTTTTAAAGGTTAGAAAATTGGTACTTGTCAAATAAGAATGGGTAGAAAAATCAGAAATATGCACATCACTCAAAACCATTATAATATGTGACTCTGGCATTCTTCCATCCATACATAATTAAATTACATTAGGCATTTATTGAGGTACACTATATACCTAGCATTGAACTAGATGCTAGAAATAGAAATAGAAATGACATTTATTTGTTGCCTTCAAAGTGGAGCTCAACATTTAACAGATGAAATAGAAAGCATCAAAGATTGAATACAATATTAAAATTCCTGTTTGGTTAGGCTCACTTGGTAAACCACACCATGGACAACCCACATTTGTTATTATGGTACATTTATGCTAACATGTTAAAAAATCATGTGATAAGTAATATATAAACAATGTGAACCAAGTGCCTTGGCAATGTATTGGTAAGGCTTTCCAAAAGTGAGAACAACTGAACAGGGGCTGGCCCAATGAATAACATTTACTCAGCTTAGAAGGAAGAGAGGAAAAACTTGGAACAGCATGTTCTATGGAGATGTTAGAGTACGTCATGTCTGAAGAAAGAAAACCCACTGTTTACATTGTTTAGAAATATATAACAGCAATAAGGGAATGTGAGGTTAATAAAAGATTACAATCATACCATAAAGTAAGTAGTCCAATTTACTGATATAATAAATTGATCTTCTGAACTTTGTGGTTCTAGAATTGACAATGATACAGTTCTTTGTTCCATTCAGAGTTTTTATTTGCTATCTCAATCTCCTACATGTTTTATTTCCGTTTCACTATGAAGCAAACCATAAAGGCTAACCTCGTAGCTACATATCCTCATTAATATATCATAAACTTTAGCATACAATCTGAAGCAAAGCATAGCATACATTGAAAAAAATAGGAAGAATTTGAAGACAACAGTTCATGGACCATTATCGTGTATTTCTGTTCAAAAGGTTAAAACAAAACAAATATTAGGTAGAAGCATCTTTGACTGGGAAAGCAATAGTGAAATGGAAAAGAAGAGACAAATAAGGGGAGCACTTTGAAATAAGAATCAAAATTAGTTTAAAGAGAAGTAGATGTCCTACATTCCAAATACTGGAAGAACAGAATACCACTTGCCATTGGGAAAACTGAGAGAGATAATGTTGAGATGAAGTCATCTATGTCTACTGTTTTGTCACTTGCCGATCTTTCTTGCTTGGTGGCTTCTAGTTAGAAGGAGGCACTGGGGGAAAATGGAATGCTCTCTGTCTCAAGACTTCCCTTCATCAGCATCTTTCAGTACTTCCGTATACACAGGGTAGATTCTCTCCTCAGTCCTAGCGCCAGTGTATCATACCCCCTTAGCAATCTTGGACCCTGGCTGCCCAGATCTCCCTTGGCATCCCTAGCACTGGCTTTACAATACTTGCTCTGTGGTTTCAGAACTGACTAGGTAGTGCCTCCCTGAGTAACAAGCCCTTGCTGGCACTCCAAGTAGCACAGCATGGGGTGTTCCCAGCCTCTTATAATGCCAACTTTTCTCCCTTGTTACCCCACCCTTAAGGATTCTAAAATAGCTGTATCCTACATAAATGTCTGGATTACATCACCTTCCTCTTTTTGTTCTTTCAGCTCTACAACAACACATTTGTTCCTAGTTACTTATATTTAATCACCTCTGTTTGAAAAACAAAGCACTATTTCTCCTTTACTGACTAGACCCTAAGTTAGTCAGTGCTTGTTACCAACAGTGGACCATGGAAATAGTCACCAAGATAGGATTCTTAGAATGAGTTACTGAGCTGTGTGAGTTTAAATGCAGGGATATCATAAATTCCCCTAGAAAATGTGAAACTAGTAATACACAGCAAGCACTGGAATAATGATTTCTTAAATTATTAACTGAGATTACTTGAGAATAAACTGCCTACAAAAGGTAACAATTTGGGAGAATAATGGAGTGCTGCACTTAAATATTATGGTAAGGATGGTGATTTTAAATACTGTGGGGTAAGGTGTTGCTTCTGAACAGTTTACAGAAATAAAATTTAAAACACAAGGCTTTAAAATTTCCACCACAAGGTGTGGTCAAAAAATATCCATAGTGGCCCTACAAGAACCACTTATTTATTTATTTTCAGTGCACAGCAGGTATGGCTGAAAATCAGGTTAAAAATCTAGTTGAGTCAGATGCTATGTTATAAGCTGAACTCATACACTTGCCAAGTATGTTATTTGAAAGTAAAGGTGTTGATTGGAAAAGAAGGTACATACTAAGACTTCAAATGGGGATGTTTGGATAGTTGTGGAAGAATCTGAGATATGTGAGCATCTTTGGCCAAGTAAAACAAATATCTCCCTTGAGCAATAGCAAGATGGCCAAATAGGAACAGCTCCAGACTGTAGCTCCCAGTGAGATCAACACAGAAGGTGGGCAATTTCTGCATTTCCAGCTGAGATAGACAGCTCATGTCATTGGGACTGGTTAGACAGTGGGTGGAGCCCACAGGGGGTGAGCAGAGGGAAGGTGGGGCATTGCCTCACACGGGAAGCAGAAAGGGTTGAAGAATTCCTTCCCCTAGCCAAGGGAAGCAGTGAGGGACGGTGGCATGAAGAACAGTGCATCTTGGCCCAGATACTATGCTTTTTCAACAATCTTCACAACCTGCAGACCAGGAGATTCCCTTGGGTTCCTATGTCACCACGGCCCTGGGTTTCAAACAGAAAACTGGGCAGCTGTTTGGGCAGATGCCAAGTTAGCTGCAGGAGCTTTTTCTTCATGCCCCAATTGTATCTGGAATGCCAGCAAGATAGAACAATTCACTCCCCTGGAAAGGGGGCTGAAGTCAGGGGGCCAAGTGGTCTAGCTCAGTGGATCCCACCCACACATTGCCCAGCAAACTAAGATCCACTGCCTTGAATTTCTCACTGCCAGCATAGCAGTCTGAAGTCAACCGGGGACATTTTAGCTTGGTAGGGGGAGGGGCATCCAATATTATTGAGGCTTGAGTAGGTGGTTTTCTCCTCACAGTGTAAACAAATCCCCACGAAATTCAAACTGGGCAGAGTCCTCTGCAGCTCTGCAAAGCTGCTGTAGCCAGACTACCTCTCTAGATTCTTCCTCTCTGGACAGGGCATCTCTGAAAGAAAGGCAGCAGCCCCAGTCAGGGGCTTATAGATAAAATTCCCTCTCCTTGGGGCAGAGTACCTGGGGGAAGGGGTGGCTGTGGGCACAGCTTCAGCAGACTTAAACATTCCTGTCTGCTGGCTCTGAAGACAGCAGCAGATCTCCTAAAACAGTGCTCAAGTTCTGCTAAGGGACAGACTGCCTCCTCAAGTGGTTCCCTGACCCCCATGCCTCCTGACTGGGAGACACCTGCCAGCAGGGGTCAACAGACACCTCATACAGAAGAATTCTGGCTGGCATCTGGCAGGTGCCCCTCTGGGACAAATCTTCCAGAGGAAGGAACAGGCAGCAATTTTTGCTGTTCTGCAGCCTCTGCTGGTGATACCCAGGCAAACAGGGTCTGCAGTGGGCCTCCAGTAAACTCCAGCAGACTTACAGCAGAGGGGCCTGACTGTTAGAAGGGAAACTAACAAACAGAAAGGGATAGCATCAACATCAACAAAAAAGATGTCCATACAGAAACCCCATCCTAAAGTAACCAACATCAAAGACCAAAGGTAGATACATCTACAAAGATGAGGAAAAACTAGTGCAAAAAGACTGAAAATGCCAAAAAGCAGAACTCCTCTTCTCGTCCAAAGGATCACAACTCCTTGCCAGCAAGGGAACAATAACCAGTTAGCATCTTAATGACAGGATCAGATTCACACATAACAATATTAACCTTAAATGTAAATGGGCTAACTGCCATAATTAAAAGGCACAGATTGGTAAATTGGATAAAGAGTCAAGACCCATCAGTGTGCTGTATTCAGGAGACCCATTGCATGTGCAGAGACACACAATGATTCAAAATAAAGGGATGGAGGAATATTTACCAAGCAAATGAAAAGCAAAAAAAAAAAAAAAAAAAAGCAGAGACTGCAATCCTAGTCTCTGATAAAACAGACTTTAAGCCAACAAAGATCAAAAAAGACAAAGAAGGGCATTATGTAATGGTAAAGGGATCAATGCAACAAGAAGAGCTAACTATCCTAAAAACATATTCACCCAATACAGGAGCATCCAGATTCATAAAGCAAGTTCTTAGAGACCTAAAAAGAAACTTAGACTGTCACACAATAATAGTGGGAGACTTTAACACATCACTGTCAATATTAGATCAATGAGACAAAAAATTAACAAGGATATTCAGGTCTTGAACTCAGCTCTGGACCAAGCAGACCTAATAGACATCTACAAAACTCTCCATCCAAAATCAACAGAATATACATTCTTCTCAGCATGATATCAAACATATTCTAAAATTGACCACATAAGTAGAAGTAAAACACTCCTCAGCAAATGCAAAAGAATGGATATCATAACAGTCTCTCAGACCACAGTGCAATCAAATTAGAACTTAGGATTAAGAAACTCACTCAACACCACAGAACAACATGGAAACTGAAAAACCTGCACCTGAATGACTACTGGGTAAATAGTGAAATTAAGGCAGAAATAAACGAGTTCTTTGAAACCAGTGAGAAAAGAAACACAATGTACCAGAATCTCTGGGACACAGCTAAAGCAGTGTTTAGAGGGAAAGTTATAGCACTAAATGCCCACGGGAGAAAGAGGGAAAGATCTAAAATTGACACCCTAAGATCACAATTAAACGAACTAGAGAAGCAAGAACAAACAAATTCAAAAGCTAGCAGAAGACAAGAAACAACTAAGATAAGAGCAGAACTGAAGGAGACAGAGACAAAAAAAAAAAAAAAAAAAAAAAAAAAAAACACTTCAAAAAAATCAATGAATCCAGGAGCTGGTTTTATGAAAGATTAACAAAAGAGATAGACTGCCAGCCAGACTAATAAAGAAGAAAAGAGAGAAGAATCAAATAGACACAATAAAAAATGATAAAGAGGATATCACTGCTGAGCCCACAGAAATACAGACTGCCATCAGAGAATATTATACACACCTCTACACAAATAAACTAGAAAATCTAGGAGAAATGAATAAATTTCTGGACACACTCACCCTCCCAAGGCTAAACCAGGAAGAAGTCGAATTCCTGAATAGACCAATGACAAGTTCTGAAATTGATGCAGTAATTAATAGCCTACCAGTGTAAACAGCCCAGAACCAGATGTATTCACAGCCGAAATCCACCAGAGGTACAAAGAAGAGCTGGTACCGTTTTTTTTCCTGAAACTATTCCAAACAATAGAAAAAGAGGGACTCCTCCCTAATTCATTTTATGAGGCCAGCATCATCCTGATACCAAAACCTGGCACAGACACAACAACAAAAAAAGAAAATTTCAGGCCAATATCCCTAATAATCATCAATGTGAAAATCCTCAATAAAATACTGGCAATCCAAATCTGGCAGCACATCAGAAAGCTTATCCACCACAATCAAGTTGGCTTCATCCCTGGGATACAAGACTGGTTCAATATATACAAATCAATAAACGTATTCCATCACATAAAGAGAACCAATGACAAAAACCACATGACTATCTCAATAGATGCAGAAAAGGCCTTCAATAAAATTCAACATCTCTTCATGCTAAAAACTCTCAATAAACTAGATATTGATGGAACATATCTCAAAATAATAAGAGCTATTTATGACAAACCCACAGCCAATATCATACTGAATGGGCAAAAGCTGGAAGCATTCCCTTTGAAAACCAGCACAAGACAAGGATGCCCTCTCTCACCACTTATATTCAACATAGTATTGGAAGCTCTGGCCAGGGCACTCAGGCAAGAGAAGGAAATAAAGGTTATTCAAATAGGAAGAGTAGAAGTCAAATTGTCTCTGCTTTCAGATGACATGATCGTATATTTAGAAAACCCCATTGTCTCAGCCCAAAATCTCCTTAGGCTGATAAGCAACTTTGGCAAAGTCTCAGGATACAAAATCAATGTGCAAAAATCACAAGCATTCCTATACACCAATAACAGAAAAACAAAAAGCCAAATCATGAGTGAATTCCCATTCACAATTGCTACAAAAAGAATAAAATGCCTAGGACTGTAAATTGCAAGGGATGTGAAGGACCTCTTCAAGGAGAACTACAAACCACAGCTCAAGGAAACAAGAGAGAACACAAACAAATGGAAAAATATTCCATGCTCATGAATAGAAAGAATCAATATCATGAAAATGGCCATACTGTCCAAAGTAATTTAAAGATTCAGTGCTATCCCCAGCAAGCTATCATTGACTTTCTTCACAGAATTAGAAAAAAAACTACTTTAAATTTCATATGGAACCAAAAGAAAAGCTCGTATAGCCAAGACAATCCTAAGCCAAAAGAATAAAGCTGGAGGCATCACACTACCTGACTTCAAACTATACTACAAAGCTACAATGTCCAAAACAGCATAGTACTGGTATCAAAACAAATATATATAGATTAATGGAACAGAACAGAGGCCTCAGAAATAACCACACATCTACAACCATCTGATCTTTGACAAACCTGACAAAAACAAGCTATGGGGAAAGGATTCCCTATTTAATAAATGGTGTTGGGAAAACTGGCTAGCCATATACAGAAAACTGAAACTGGACCCCTTCTTTATACCTTATACAAAAATTAACTCAAGATGGATTAAAGACTTAAACATGAGACCTAAAACCATAAAAACCCTAGAAGAAAACCTAGGCAATACAATTCAGGACATAGGCATGGGTAAAGACTTCATGACTAAAACACCAAAAACAATGGCAACAAAAGCCAAAATTGACAAATGAGATCTAATTAAACTAAAGACCATCTGCACAGTAGAATAAACTATCATCAGAGTGAACAGGCAACCTACAGAATGGGAGAAAATTTTTGCAATCTATCCATCTGACAAAGGACTAATATCCAGAATCTGCAAGGAATTAAACAAATTTACAAGAAAAAAACAAAAAACCCTATGAAAAAGTGGGTGGAGGATATGAACAGACACTTCTCAAAAGAAGACATTTATGCAGCCAACAGACACATGAAAAAATGCTCATCATCACTGGCCATCAGAGAAATGCAAATCAAAACCACAATGAGATACCATCTCACACCAGTTAGAATGGCGATCACTAAACATTCAGGAAACAACAGGTGTTGGAGAGGATGTGGAGAAATAGGAAAGCTTTTACACTGTTGGGGGGAGTGTAAATTAGTTCAACTATTGTGGAAGACAGTGTGGCGATTCCTCAAGGATCTAGAACTAGAAATACCATTTGACCAGCAATCCCATTACTGGGTATATACCCAAAGGATTATAAATTATTGTGCTATAAAGACACATGCACATATACGTTTATTGCAGCACTGTTCACAATAGCAAAGACTTGGAAGCAACCCAACTGTCCATCAATGATAGACTGGGTCAAGAAAATGTGGCACATATACACCATGGAATACTATGCAGCCATAAAAAAGGATGAGTTCATGTCCTTTGCAGGGACATGGATGAAGCTGGAAACCATCATTCTCAGCAAACTAACACAGGAACAGAAACCAAGCACCGCATGTTCTCACTCATAAGTGGGAGTTGAACAATGAGAACACATGGACACAGGGAGGGGAACATCACACACCAGGGCCTGCCAGGAGGGCTAGGGGAGGGATAGCATTAGGAGAAATACCTAATGTAAATGATGAGTTGATGGGTGCAACAAATCACCATGGTACATGTATAGCTATGTAACAAAACTGCGTGTTCTGCACATGTATCCCAGAACTTAAAATATAATAATAAAAATAAAAACCTCCGTTACTGAATATGAAGACTAATCATCCATTGCTTGAAGATCCTGTAGCAACTTTACTAAAGGCGGTTGCCTTGCAAAGGGATAACTATTTTCCTTGCAATAACCTCACCATCCATCATTACTTTCATACCCATAACTAGAATCTGATTACTTATTCCCCAATGAGAACAAGTACAAAATCTGACCCAGGAAGAGATAGCTTGAACACTAAAATATTAGCAAGATTTCTCTAATTTATATCAGCAGACACCTGAGGAATATGAATAGGAATAGATTCTAAGACTGTTAAGCAAAAAAAAAAAAAAAAAAAAAAAAAAAAAAAAAAAAACTTAAAAAATGGAATACAATATTGCATTAGGCCAAAGTTTTTACTCTGGGTGCACTTACCTGAGACACTGGAATTAATGTGTTGGCTTAAACAACTAAAATTTGCTCTGATAGTTGGCTTTGTTGGTTGACTAAAGCAGAGCTCAACAGTGATCTATATTCAATGGCCTATATTTAAAGTTTAGATGATGGAACTTCCATAACATAATGTAGGGGGAGGAATCTCAAAACAGGCAGATGAAAATATTAGCAGGGATTTACTGTATGTGACCCATCCTATTTCCAACTGTTCCTCTAGAAGACCCAGAAGGCACTCCATTTTCTTAGGAAAATTGAAAAATGCATTAGTGAGAGGAGAACTAACGTGAGTGGAAAACTCTGTGGTACCTGTTCTCTGAAGGTTGGGGATGATAATGGGTGATATCTCACTGACCTGAGTTCCCTAATTTCAATGAGGGCCTCACATAGGGCCTCAAGTGCCAGAGACCTAATGCCTTCAAAATATGAGCACACTTAATGTAACAGACAGAGGGGAACAATCAGATAGCAATTAGACAGGTATCTGTTTTGACAGGGATCATTGATGGTAGCTAAATACCATGGTGTCCTTAGAATGAAATTAATGAATTAATTGTCAGTTAATTAATTTATATCTGGAAATTAATTAACTGATATCTAGAAAAACTCTAGGAATCCCAAATTCTACCGTGGTTCACTAGTCAAAGCAGGAAATGATGATGTTGGATGATATACGGAATTCTGGCATGGATTTTCTTCACAACGTATTTAGGTATCCATGGTTATTTCCTCAGTTCCAGGCTAAATAATTATAATAGGCTGGTAGAATCCTCACATTGACACCATGACCCGTGGAGTGAGACACACCAGAATAGTAAACCTAAAGCAACATCATATTCTTATGGAAATTTCCGGGATTATTGCCATCAATAAAACTTGAAAAATACAGAACTGATGATACTTACAAACTCAACATTCTCAGCTGTGCAAAAGGCAGATGAGCATTGGTGAATATCTGTGGATTATGACAAACTTAATTATGTGGTGATTCCAACTGCAGCTGCTGTTTCCTATGTGGGATTTTAGATATGGGTCAGGCATGAGGAAATCAATGCAGAAATTGACTGTGTTGTTTTTCTCTATGCTGATTATAAAGAACCACCAAAAGCAGTTTTCTTTCACTTATGACAACTTTTTCTCATTATCTCCACTTCAAGGACCTTAGACAGCTTGACACTGCACAGATATATTAGTAAACTCAGTGGTATCTACCTGAATTAAACTATAATTGTTGACCTATTGTATTCTTTGGAGTAGCTGAAACAACATTGGATAATCCATGTTTAAAGGTTTGATAGAAAGTGAAGTCATGTGAGATACTAAATTGGCTACTTTATTTTATTCACAGAAATTATTATAATTTTTCTTGCTTTTTACTGATTTTTGGTAGATTATACATTTTTACAAGATCATTGATTTATTATTTTATATCTTTAATTTTTATGTCTATTATGGGTACAGAGGTGAATTAAAGTCTTCTGTTTCTCTATCTCATAATTTTTGTTTTATGAGGTTGAGATGTTTGGTTCATGGACATTCAGCACTACTGTATTTTCATTGTGAATGATTCTCTTTGATGTTATAAGGTGCCCTTCTTTCATGTCGCAAGGCCAGAATTCTGCCTTGACAAGTAGATACCAAGCATCTTCATTTTTCTTTTTGTTTGCCTTTGTGTTGTATAATTCGGTGATTTTTAGTTCTCAACCTTTCTAAATTACTTTGTTTTAGCTAATTATATATAGATAGAACGTATATTTCTACATATTCATATAGAGTATTTTGCTTTATTGAAGAAATCTTTCTGAAAATACATGAGCTAAGTTCATTTACATTTATTGATGTAAAAGATATTTCTGATCTTATTTCTATGGTGTAATATCATTTTACTTTTTTCTTCATACAATTTTTTAAAAGACAAATTAGTGATCTCATTTCTTTGCTTTATGTTTTGTGTGTAGTTCCTCTCATAGTCATGAAGGTTTGACTTTTTGACAGTAATTATTTATGTTTTGAATAATAATAAAATAGTATCCCATTTTTAATTTTGCTTTCTTCACCTATTTTCTACTTGTAATTTTTGTCAATATTAACTTTATCAATACTTACATTTGTACTTTTAAATACAGCTATAATTATATTATTTTTTTCAGCCTTGAAGGATTCTTTTGACTTCTAGCTAACAGAGTACCTTTGTAATTAGTGTACTTATCTCCCATTTCCTTTCTTCCTTCGTTCCCAATTTTAGTTAGCTGTGTGATTTCTACATATATAGGCATATAACTTTCACATTCAATTTTGTCCTAAATTTCATATTTGTCTGAATCATGGTTTTATAGTTACATATATTCCATGCTCCTCATGAGTTGCTTTGCTACAATTTCCCCCAGCTCATCTCTGGGTTGAAATTAATTTTTTTGTAGCTTCCTCAAGAAAGACTCTTTGGAAAATGATTCCTTCATTCTTACATGTTCAGCACTGTTTATCTTACATGTTCAGCATTGTTGAATAAAAAATTCTTGGCTCACAACTTCTTCCCTTGAGTATTCTGCAGCTCTTTCTCCACTGTCTAATGCTGTGGCAAAATCTATGGACAGCTTTATTTTTACCCGCTAGTAAGTGTCTTGTTGTTTTTATGCTACTGCCCAAAAGAATCGTTGTTGTTGTTGTTTTTCTTTTCTTTTCTTTAAAGTCCAGGAAATTTACTAGGCTTGGTCCCAACATTTAATTTTCTGGGTCAGTTATTTTCTGGATGAAATGGGCCCTTACAATATCTATATTCAAATTTTTTGTGCACTTGTTTTTTGTTCTTTAACTCAGGAAAGCTTTTTTGAGTTATATCTTGAACTTATTGTTTGTTCCATTGTTTCGATTTTACTTTTTAAACACTGTAGCTATGCATCATTTGGGTATCTGTTGCTTATCTTCTATAATGCCTTTTGCTTTCTCATCCTTTAAAACTTTCTATTTAATTCTGTGTTATTTTGATTTGTTGGCTAGGCTATTTTTGGAAGCTTTTAAATGTATTTTTGTATCTATGAATTATGTCTGTCCCCTAGTTTTATGGAAGATAGAGATTGTGGACTTTGTTCATTTTTTAAAAATCATGGTTATTTTTAACTGATTTCCAAGGAAGAGAGATGGTGTCTTAGTTTCATGTTTGTATAAGAAGGTCCTCTAAGTATTCAAATTAAAATCAGTAACAAGATTAGGCTGCCCTCTATCACCACTGCTTAAAGTTTTACTGCAGATTCGGGCACATAGTAAAACAAGGGGGAAAAAATGTCACAAAGATTTAAAAGGTAGAAATAAATTATCATTCTTCACAAATATTCACAAATGTATGATATTCTTTTTCCCCAAAAGGAAGAAATATATTATTTTTCTACATAGAAAACCCAAATTAATATACAAATTATTAAAATTAATGAGTTATAAAAGAAGCTAGCCAAAATATCAATATAGAAATGTCAATTGTATGTCTGTACCACAAAAGTAAACAGTACAAAGTGTCATTCAAAAAGTCTACAGTAGCCACAAAATATTTAAGGTACCCAGGAATAATTCTGAAAAGTTATAAAGCAGTAAAAGACTTATATGGAGAAAAATTGTAAAACTCTGTAGAACAATATAAAAGAGATCCTAAAAAGAAATTGTATGCTCTTCATGGTTAAAATGATTCAATACCAAAATGAGGTCAAACCTGCCACAGATTGAGCTAAAGATTTAATATGATTAAGGGCATGGCTGGATTTTATAAGGAACTTGATAAACTAATAGTAAAATGTACATGAAAAGGAAAGAGAGTCCATTAGAGTCAAGGTGATCCTGAGGAAGGAGAAAAGGGTGAGTTGCCCTACAAATTACAAAGACATGAATTTACACTGACACGGGAGAGTGTGATAATGGCATAGGGCTAGACAAAGGCAGGAAACATGACTGTGTATATACATATATTTTATGACAGAGGTTGCGTTGTGAATTACTGGGTAAATAAAAAAGTATTCAATAAATGAGGCTTAAATAGTTGATTGTCCATAAAGAAAAAAAAAAAAGAAATCTACTGGACTTCTACTTTAGTGCCAGATAGATTAAGAGTTACATATGAAAATATAACGTTTTTTTAAAAAAGTAGAAGATAATACAGAAGGATATCTGTACAACCTTAGAATAAGGAATGACTTCCTAAATAAGACACAAAACTACTAACTGTAATAGAAAATTAAACTATAATTAAAATTTAAAACTTCCTTTCATCAAATGACATCATCAAAAGAGTAAAACAATAGGCCACAAACTGGTAGAAAAAATTTGCACTCATTTAGCCATTAAGGATTCATTCTTAAAAATCAATAGAAAGGGATAATTCCTATAGCGACATAGACAAAGCAAATCACGGAAGACTACAGACAGTATACAATCACTTCTCATAAAGCTCTAAAACAAGCAAGAGAAAATAAGTACTGTTTGGGGCTACATATATTTGAATAAAAACTTTTTTTCATGAAAGGGAGTAAAAAAATTCAAATCAGCATAGTGATCACCTCTAAGAGGAAGAAATGGAGATGGATAAAGTAGGAGTACATGGATAAATAAATTCAAAGATTTTATCATTTTTAAATTCTTTATTTGGGTAATAATTTAATTTTTTTGTAATTGTTTAAGGAAATATTTAAAGATTTTCTGTATGTTTTATAACGAAATTTATATAAATCAAGTTTATTTTTGAATTATAATGTAAAAACATAAAAATGCATAAATCATAGATAGATAGGTCAGCAAATTATCACAATGTGATTATATCCATTAGCTACCACCCAAGTTAAAAAATAGAACATGGCCAGGCACAGTGACTCACACCTGTAATCCTAGCTCTTTGGGACCTCAAGGCAGGAGGGTCGCTTTAGCTCAGGAGTTAGAGACAAGCCTGGGAAAAATGGTAAGACCCTGTCTGTACAAATAATAAAAATTTAAAAATTACTGGGTGTGGTGGTGTGTGCCTGTAGTCCCAGTTACTCAGGAAGCAGAGACAGGAGGATCCCTTGAGCCCCGTAGTTCGAAGCTACAGTTGTGATCATGTCACTTCACCTCAACCTGAGCAAAAGAGCAAGACTTTGTCTCTTTAAAAGGAGGAAGGAAGGAAGGGAGGAAGGAAGGAAGGAAGGAAGGAAGGCAAGAAGAAGGAACGCGAATGAAGGAAGGAAGAAGGAAGGAAGGACGGAAGGAAGGAAGTAAGGAAGGAAGGAAGGAAGAAAGAAGAAGAAATCATAAAAAGGAGAAGAACGAAAAGAGAAAGAAGAAAAGAAAAAAGAAAAAAGAATAACAAGAAAGAGAGAGCTAAAGAAGCACTAGAAGAAAGAAAGAAGAAAGAAAGAACGAAATAACATAACGAAATAAAGAAAAAAAATTCAAACGGAATGAAGCCTTCTTCCATGACTCCTTAAGGAGGAGGACTTCCTCTAGGAAGGAAGGAAATTCATTCTGGAAGGAGGAAGGAAGAAAGAAAACATTATCACGCACACGCAAACTTTCTTACTACCTTCACTTTTTTTCCGTAGATAACCAACCTCAAATATTCTTTTGCAAGAGTGAAATTTTACATATAAAATACTAGAAAGAATTATAAGTAAAGAGACTATGTTTCTGTTTACATCAACTGTTGATAGGAAATGTTTATCTTCCACCAGATAAGAAATTGTATATAGTAAGGAAAGAAGGGGACACCTACTCTGCTTACAAATAAAACTGCTACACCCTCACAGCCAAAATGGTGGTAAAATTAACACAGTGCCCTAACATTTCCTGAGAAATTATAATGATAGTTTGGGCCCAAGAAAATCCTCAGATCAGCTCTAAAACACTTTCTACTTGAGAGTTCATCAGTGTTTGAGCACAGCTGTACTGTGTCCCATAGTTTTCTCTTTTTTGATCTATCTATGCAAGTTCCTTTAGCCATTCTTTATGTAAGTTCCATTCTTTACATACAGAACTGTACCATCCAGAACTGTAGCATCTGGATGTTTCCCTCTGGTATATGGCAATTTGAAAATGCCCATCCTAAAACATGGTGCCAAGAACTCAATCCAATATATCAGCTGTGTTCTCACCATTGCAATATCCACTGAGACTGTTACCTTCTTGGCACTATACTACTATTAATGTATCATAAAATTATACTGTATTATGCTGTATAGTTTTTTCTTCTTAGTTATTGATTTATTTTGAGATGGAGTCTCACCCCGTTGCCCAGGCTGGAGTGCAGTGGTGTGATCTTGGCTCACTGCAACCTCCGCCTTCTGGGTTCGAGCGATTCTTCTGTCTCAGCCTCCCAAGTAGCTAGCATTGCAGGTACGTGCCACCGCACCCAGCTACATTTTTTTATTTTTAGTAGAGATGGGGTTTCACCACGTTGGCCAGGTTGGACTTGAACTCCTGACCTCATGATCTGCCTGCCTTGGCCTCCCAAAGTGCTGTGATTACAGGCACAAGCCACTGTGCCCGGCCCTGTTTTTTATGTAAGACTTGTAACTGTACTGACTGTTATAAACCACCAAGTCCATTTTCACATAAATTCTATCATGATTTTTACCTCTTATTTTGTTCTTATTTCAATAATCAACTTATTTTCTTCTGTGTTTGGCCTTATTTCATTGCATTGTTAGTTATCATTGATAGTTTAGCCTTCAGTGTTTTGGTTTGGGAGACAGACATTGAATCTTATACCTGTATGGTGACTGCTTTATGTATTATTTTATTTGTGTAAAGTCTGCTAGGATAGGACTGGGATTATTGTTCTCATTCAAATATTAGAGAAACTAAAAACCAGGAACATAGATAAACTTGCCCCAAATTTACGTTTATTAAGTGGCAAACCCTACACCTGAGCCAAAGTATTTTGAAACAAAGGTTTCTTTTCCGGGCCTAGACTATCTCAAACTCGATAGTTCTAGGCAAATAAAATTTAGCTTTAAAAAAACTCATTTATAGTAAGGATCTAGAATGAAGAAATATGCCCTGAGATGAGAGTAGTTTGAGGACAGAGCTTGGCAGAAGCAAACCTGAAGTCATTCCACTTTCATAAGTGCTAACAAAATTGATGATTCCAAGAACCATGTAAAGAGAATTCTAATACACATTTTGATAGGGTACACCACAACACACATGTCAAGGGAAATAATTAGATCATCCTGGATTCAATTGAGGAAAGTGCCAAAGGTTCACAGCCCTCTTTACTTGTAATGCAACACACATGCTGATGTTTCTAGCCATTGCAAAAAAACAAAGTAGGCTGAGGTTAGGAAGTCTCTTCCGTGTTTACTGGAAGAAGACCTGCAACATCATACATCAGATTCCTCAGAGGCTGTATTAAAAGGAACCACAGAACAGGAGTAGTGTTCTGTAGCCTTGTTCAGAGGATTGTCTGTGTACAAAATATGTAACAAATAAGGTATTCAAATATCTCAATTTGGCGACTTTACAGCAGATGGGTATGAATGATTGCAATGATCTTCAGATGTGACTTTATCAGTCATCACGGAACCAAAGGTGACAGGTGGTTCTTTAAGTTAAAGAAATCTAACTTGAAAACCAAATTGTAGTAATTAAAAAGAAACATAGTGCACTAGAAAGGCCAATAAATAGACACCAGTGTGTGCTCTTGGTCTAGTCATTTCTCCATTCTGCATCTCTGTTTAGCATTTGTAAATTAAAGTGTAAACAAAACTAAGCAGAGTTATTTTTTCAAAGCAAAGGTGCTAAGAACCTCACAATACATGCAGATAAAACTAGTGTAAAGAGGATGGAAAGACAATACCTCCATGGAATGCTAAGGTACAAAAAATAAACAAAAACTGAAAAACTACTGGAATAGTTTCATCTAGCTCTAATATCACACTGCTTTCAGTAATTGAGAGTGAGTTTAAGTTCTGTAAGCATTCTGTAATTGAGTATGAACTAGCAAAACCATCCATGGTTAGTATCAGATTTGTATTCAAAAAGCAATCTCTGGCAGGTATGTGTATTGAAAAAAACACACAGCAGGCAGATTGGAAACTTCTGTCGAAGAGGCAGAGACCAGGACCTGAACCAAGGAAGCAGCTTGTCCGGAGAGATAGCCTACCTTTCCTAAGAGTGTTTATTCATTTCACTAATTGCAATGCTCCTCTATCTACTGTGTGTGTGTGTGTTTCTCGTATTATCAGCAAGTCTCTAAGCCAGATTTACAAGTTCATGATTTCTTCTTGGCAGTCGGGGAGCTTTAGTGCAGTTTTAGGTCCACAGAAAAATTGGAAGGATGGTTTGGAGAGTTCCTATATATTCACCTGCCCCCACACATTGGTAGCCTCTCCATTATCCCAATCCCTCACCAGAGTGGTGCATTTGTTACAATTGATGAGCCTACATTGATACATCATAATTACACAAATCCCATAGTTTACCTCAGGGCTCACCATAATTTCTTTTTTAAAAAATCCTAAAATCATAAACAGAGATAACATATATTGCCTTAACCTGAAATTTCTGTAAACACCATGGCTAAATACAAAATTAGGCTTCAGATTCAATCAAAACTAGTTTCACCAAACAGATCTGACATTTTTTCTCCTAGAAAAATGGATTCCTTCATTGTTTTATATTTTTTAAAGAATCATGAAAAAGCAGAACCAAACATATTTTGATTACCTCTCTGATAACCAGAATTTTCAGTTAATAAAAATATTCTAATTTTGATGGCTTGAAAGAGAAACAGAGAGAGAATAAAAGTTAGGACGTCCCAGCTCCATTCACATTGAGTTTTCTGCTTGGTTTGAAACATAAACACACTCCAGCATATTAACTTGAGCCCTCACTGTTTGCGTTTTCATGATGCCTAGAGGAAACAATCGGAGCCAGGATTTGGCCAGAACTTACATCTGTGAGGTCTCAGCGATTCACATACACCAAGCTTCAGAAAAGACAAGAGGGATCTATCTCCCCATCAATTGCCAGGAGCATTGGCAGATCCTGTTTAACACCAGCAGGACCACCTGGACCCCTGAGAAGGCCCATTTAATTAAGACATTAGCTTCTAACATACTGAACAAAGCTTCC
Organism: Rhinopithecus roxellana; assembly: GCF_007565055.1. Lineage (NCBI taxonomy): Eukaryota > Metazoa > Chordata > Mammalia > Primates > Cercopithecidae > Rhinopithecus > Rhinopithecus roxellana. The sequence continues at coordinate 57,528,709 of NC_044553.1, read as the reverse complement.
TAAATTCATACGCTGACAGTGAAATGCGGAATTCCTCACTGAGACATGCTGAAATCCGATTTCAGCTCCCTTTTGTGTAGAGCAACCTGCACTGGGTAAAGTGTCAGCCTACCCTTGCTAACTTCGTTAGAGGGAGGTCCAATAACAACACTCAGCTGATTATAAAAGAAAGTGAAGAGACTCTGAATGATTATAGAATTCTTATAATGTGCACAGTGTTATTATGGCACTCTGCCCTGGGCTTGTCAAAGATAAATGAGGTTTGAAGAGTAGATTTTTTTATGCTAAACTTAATAGACATTCCCTTTCTTTTCTTTTCTTTTCTTTTTTTTTTAAGCTGGCAAAGGAATGGAAAAGACATCAAAGCAGTTTTCCTATAAATCTATACTAAAATGAATTTCAGAGTCAACTTTTCTGCTTTTATTACTTATGGTGTTTTTATTTTGGGGGGAGCTGAAAGGGAACATAATTCAATGTCTTCCAAGTTGCTTTGGAGAAATGTAATAAATCCAATATATATGGAAAAGTTTATAGAGGTTTTTTTTTGTAAGATACATACAACTCTAAGATCTTCCTCTGATATTAAAATTGTTTCTAAAAATTTTTCTTTAAAGTTTTTCATACATATTTCACTAGATTTCCTAGACACTTAGTAATTTATTATTCTGAATTCCAGTGACAGGAGAAGAGGTTTAATATTTTGACTATATGAAACTGTTGTCTTTTCTAAAATGCTATTTCTAAAATCCTCATCCAAACTTTAAAGTACAATAACATCTCTCATTTCAGTTTCTATAGCTAAGAATTCGGAGAGAGTGTCCATTAATATTGCAACATCAGCCTCTGAATGTGCTCCTTGTGTGTGAAATTATATTTTTATGACACTTCTCTGGTTTTGTTTGAATCAGCTCTATTGAAAATCATCTTGAACCCAATTTTTATTCAGCAACTGCCTCTCAATACACATTACTCTTGTAACTGTTAAAGATTTGTTGGTTCAGCTTTTCAGGCAAGGCTATTTGAATGCACAAGAGGGTTGCCACAGTGTGCTCATGACTATGTCAAAGTTAAACAAATGCAAAGTTACTTAGTTTCATCAGTAGTTAAATCTCATTACAAAACAATACTTTAAGAGAAAGTTCAAAGTTCACAGTTCTGAAAAAATGGAACTTAGCTGTAGTGACACAGTGCTACTTCCAAATTATTAAGCTAAAACAACTACGGATTCCAAGCAAATTTTCTCTGGGGGGAAGGTAGCCTCAGAGCCAAGATAAACCCTTCTGACCAGAAAGTCTTGAGTAACGATTCTAATTTTTCCACTGACTGAACACTGGGTTCATCACTTTATAAATGGTTCACCATATATAAAATAAATACAAGCTACCACACACAATTAACACCTAAAATCATTAGCCCTTTTTTATCTGCTATACTCAAGAGAATGTTGTTTGTACTAATTGGAAGAACCATGGGTAAGAGACAGACATGTCTCCAGGTTTTCTTCATTTACCTAAATTGCAGTTGCCTTAGAGAGTAGGAGGTAGAAATTAGTAGAAATGGGTGAAAACATAGTAAAACTCCAGGGCTTTACATCAGAAGCCAAATCACAGCACAGCAAGGAAAATCTTAAATAGATGTTAAGGAATTGAAAAACAGGTATGCCTTTGAAAGCCAACCTTTCCTAAATGTGCAGAAAAAAGTTGACAGACATTCTGTGATGTTAATGATATTGAAAAGATCCCAAATTTAGAAGACTTTTGCAGATGTGGCTAACAGGAGCCTCTCCCCGTGGACTAAACACAGTATTTCACAGCCCTGGCTAACTATTAGAATAACCTGGACAGCATGTGAATTAATTGATCAGGGTTGAAGAAGAATGTGCTTTTAAAGCTCTCTAGTTAACCCTAATGTGCAAAGATGGGGAAGAAAACAGATTGGAAATAGTGCAGAAAATTTTCAAAATGTTCACATTCAGAACATAAAGTTTGCAGGTTCCCACCACCTCCACTACATAGAATAGAATGCCTTTAAAAGAAGAAATAGTTTGGGCAGAGTCCACGGGAAGAAAATGATTGCATCAGTAGACGGAAATCTGTTGAGTAGTAGTAGAACTTCTCCTTTTCATGTAGTATCCACCACACATGGCAGTGTTACAAAGTTTAATACACTAAATTAGATAGGCAGGTAAAATATATTGCTTTGATTGTATCTGTAGCTTCTTCAAGACAACATCCCCTGGATAGTTGGAAAAAAAAAAAATAATGGAAGTTTAAGCTTAGTCTGATTCAAAAATCAAATTAGTCCTCTTGTAGTAATGTATTTCTTAGAGAAAAGAATCTGTTTCACAAATACCCTCCTTATTTCCTGCTTCTTTTCCCATGATCCTAATCAAACATCACATGGCACGTACCTGTGAGTTTTCATAACGTGAAACAAAAGTAGGCGAGAGCTTGTGTCATCCTGGTTCCGCAAGCATGCACGGATAGTATCATCTGGTCTATGGCAGGACAATACACTGTCTACTGGTTCACTGGATACCATGCTTGCTTTGATGTTCACTTATGACTAGTGAATCTTCTGATGTTACATTGGCCAACTCAAGCGGACTTGGCTTCTTTTTCAACCTTGTTTCTTGGGGACTCTTCAGTATCTGCCACATCATCCACACAACGTTAAGGTTTCATGATCCAGCCCTCCCTTCATCCAAAGCTGTTAGCCTCAACTCACCCTGCCACACATTTTAGAAGGTGGCAATTCTGCCATCTCTTTTCCTTTTTCCTGAAAAATGTGATACTTTGATATTCAAAAGATGTCTTTATATACAGTGGAATGATAGACATCGCAGTCTATGGTGGGAGGGTATGGAAAGGATGAGAAATTACTTAATGGGTACAATGTACACTATTTGGGTGATGGATACCCTAAAAGCCCAGACTTCACCACTACAGAACATACCTATGTAATAAAACTACATCTGTACCCCTTACATTTATACAAAAAATAAAATAAGATGTCTAGAGTTGGAATGAAATATAATGGCATTCAGATATACTTGATACTGGAGGGCTCTAATTTCATCACTTAGCTGCAAGTTTCCCTCACTCATCACTCATTTATTCCTGTCTTGACTCTTTTTTTTTTTTTTTTTTTTTTTAACTTCTCCTCTGCTTTCCCTAGAAACTTGAAGATATAAAGCCTGATCAAAGTTTATCCGATTGAGTAGGAAAAAAGCAAAAAGAAATTGCCTCAGTTTTTGTTTGTTTGTTTGTTTTCTCTTCCACTTCACTTTCTAGTTCAAGGGTCAAAGAACCACTTCGGGACAAAGCCAAAAAAGGTCGGTGTGCTTGAGACCCCAGTCTCTATATGAGGAACGAAAGGTTGTTGAAGAAGTGAAAGGTGCAAAGTTCGAAATTCAGAACATACCACATTGTTGACCCGTCTGGATACTTAAAGTTATTCATTTAGAAATAGGGGGAATTTGCTTACTATTTTCTAAAAATTTTATTTTTGGCAGAAGTAAAACTTGTAACATTGAACACTAAAATCAAATGACTATTAGAATGTTCAAGACTATAGCTCTTAAAACGCTAAATAGCAGAGAAAAAAACTACAGTCCTGTAACTGCTTATTTGTGTAATATTAAATGGTAGTTTTCTAAAAATATTCATTTAGCCTTTTAGAAAACATAACCCTTTTGGCAGGAATGCACTTACAATTTTGTAAGATAGGTATATAATAATCAATGCACATGTATGTATGTGTTGGGGAGTGAAAGAGAGAGAAGAAATTTATTCTGGCTGAAGAAACAAAAGCTAGATTGCAAGATCACTCAATGAGTCAACATCACAGTGCAGATGAAAACTCTACATATTTACTTATTGAAAATCACCCTAGGGTGCAGACTGGAGCAGTAGGAATTAATTAGATTATACAAAATAGAACACCAATGACCAAGACCAATTCAATTCAACCCAAGATGAATTTTTAAGTATCTCTCATTTTGCATTCCAAAAATAAGTATAAAATCCATTTGTCCAACTAACGCAAGCAGCTAATGTCTTTCATTTTTGGGGCTTTGGTCAGTGACTCCGTTTCTCCAGCTATAATTTAGAAATTCTGAGAAAATAGGTTCTTTTCTCCCTCACTGGACCACAGAACAAAAGTATTGATAAATATAAAATACCATTTGACTTTTCACCTTTCCCAGATAAAATTATTATATATCATGATATGTATTTATGTATTTATGTATAGATATGTGTGTTTGTATGTTTTTATATCTCCAAAATACTTTATTTTATGACCTGAGTTTGTGAACCTCTCCAAGTCGTTCCTACATGCCATGAGCTTGCTTTACCTCTAGACTCTCTGTAGTTCTATGCTGAAAATACTTTGTGAAACTAGCCACAGAAAGTTTACAAAGCTACCAGATGTTTCCGTTTATCATTGATAGTGACCTGAATGAAGAGTAAATTGTGCTCCTTGTCAGACTCCACCTTTTGATGTGTTCAACTCTATCTCCCATTCACCAGAAAACAATCCTAAGGGAAAGACTCAGGGAGGAAATAAACAAAATGACCACAACAGGTACTATTTCCAAAGGGTCCGTGAAGTTTCACAAGCATACTATTGTTTTCCATGTCCACTGAGAAAACAAAACAAAACAAAACAAAACAAAACAGCAATATCTCTCTGTCACCAAAGTATATATATAAATATGGTTCAGCATTGTGGGAGATAATTTGATCATCAAGTCAAGAAAGCAGAGGAAGATCTGAGTCAGGGGAATCATGGGATCTCCATCCTAAGAGATTAAGTATTAGCTCAACTGCCCTTGAAAGAATGGATTTAGATAGGTCAGATGTTTCCACATCACAGGAGGGAGTGTGAATACAAAGCCTTGAGGTCATTTCAACAACTCTTTCCCACTATTTTTATTATCTCATTAATCCTGCCAATTTCCTTATGAGACTTTCATGTGGTATTATTAGATCTATTTTGCTGGAGGGAAAAACCCTAGGAAAGGTGCAGTGAAATGATGTGTTTGAGGTCATGTGAGATATCATCCAGGCCTGGAATTAGCCACCTATGCACTTTTCAGAATGATTTTACTGTCTGTGGCCCCTCTCATAACAGAAGTCATGGTATGCTTGGACTCTAGACCCAGTTTTCTCCAAGTGGATTTATTTTTTTTTTCCCAAAAATACTAATGTATTAGAAATTAGTCACATATGAGTAAACCTCATGCATGGCTCCCTAAACCAATTAACATGTCAGCTCTAATGTACTGTTAGACAAATAATTTGAAATATTTGCAAAAGAGCAGCATGAGAATTTAATCTCCGCAATTAGGCAGGGATCTCAGTTAACTTTTGATATGTCTGAGGGAGCTCACAACTAAGAAAGTACCACCATGTTTACTGCCCCTTGTTTGTGTCAGGAAAAGACAATGCTGGGATGCTCCAAAAGTTCCAAATCCTAGTACTGGAAAAAAAAAATGTAAGAGCTCTTCGTGGCATCAGGTTGACAAGCAAACCAGCCAATCCAGAGAGTTATCAAACCTGGTCCTAAAGATCACAGAGGTAGAAGTTGCTGATTCTTTAAATTGGAGATTCCAAAAGGTGGCAAACTGTTTTCCTTGGGTCTTAAATTAGTTTCTTCTACTATAATTACAGCCTGTTTATCTTAATCCTGTGAAATGGAATGATTAAGGAATCTATAATTTCATATATAGACCTTAAAAATAATTCCCAATATAAAGAATCTCAAATTTCTTTTCTTCATCAAAGATATTTCCCATTTTATCATTTTGATGATGAAAATCTGGAGCTTACAGAAAATCTGGAATAAGTAGTTCATGAAATAACTGACTTTTCATTGTTTGCCTATAGGGCTTCCTGGGCCTGAACGGGTAATTGCCTAAAGGTCAGAATTAAGGGAACTGAAAGGACCCTCATATTAAAATACGTCTCTCTCAGCATTCTCTTACAGTGCTTAAAATGGCCATGTTATTTCTTTTGGGTAAGGCATAAAAGTATCTTGTCAAAATGAAAATACCATCTAGAATGATTTTAAGAACTCAGCTATTAACTAGAAGTTATTATTTATTACCTAGATAAATAGTTAAAAAGTAACTTAATCATATGATTTAGAGTGAGGTTTTTGTTGTTGTTGTTGTTGTTGTGAGATTTCATTCACTCTAGTTACATTCCAGCCACTGAAAATGTGGGACACTGTACAAGTATATTTGGAGGAAGGTCAGAGAAGATTCAGCACACCCACATGGAAATTTCCAGGAGGCTTGAGTTGAGTGCCAGTGTGTATATTATGACTGCACCCAAAGGGAGGTGAAAGACCGATGAAAGAGGAATAGGAAGATTTGAAAATAAATTCACTGACTTTATTCTTTTGCCTGGAGTTGGCCCTAATATTATACATCTTTAACTGAAAGTGCGAATTACACATTGTACAAGGTGAAAAAGAAACTCACTGTTCTCGGTGGTTTTCTTTGCTTTGGTTCCAATATTTATAGAATTGTACCAATAGAGGAAAAGGAACCACATTATTTCCCCCTTTATTTCTTTTCCTCTATCCCCTTGTCTCTTTCCTCCAACTCAATAATTTTTTTTTCTTATCTCCCACTTCCAAGTCCACAATACCCCTGCCAAACATATATACTTTTTATAATTTTACTTTCTCTGGCCCTCATTTTAGCCTAGGATAGATTTAAATTTATTGTCAGAAAAATAGGTCAATACTGAGGGAATCTACCTACTTTAAAACCTAAAGCTAAGTCCCCAAACTAAGGTAAAGGGAACACACATCCAAAAAATCCCACCACCGAGTAAGCAGGTATCATTCTCTTGGTTTAAACTTCATTTCTTATCTCCCCATTTCTTTCCTTCCTTATTGACAACCCTTAGTAGTTTCAGATAATAGTGTTTTCTAAAATATTTTGAACTAAAAAGTCAGCAGTTTTGAAGGTAAAGCAGGAACGTTTCAAGGCAAGCATCGTGGAACTCCTTCCTCTCCCATTCTTCCATCCAGCTAAGACAATTTGATTCAGGAATCTAAGCCCCAGCCGCATGCTTGACCCAGTGTTGTATCACCACATTCTGGGCAAGGCTACTCATTAACTGGCTTTCTGTGGTAGCTGGCTGTGTATGCAAAGAGTTGTCAAGATGGGACTTTCCTGGTTCCTTATTCCTTGACTAAAGTTGACCTTGGACATTCTATTAATTACTCCAAAGAATAATATGTGAAACAATAATCAGAAATAAAAGCCAAATACAATGTGTTCTTTAAAAAAAAAAAAAAAGGTGCAGTAGGTCCTGTAATAACGTAATAATGTTGTTTCATTACAACATTGTGAAAATATGTAGATTCCTAGCTGGGAGCCACTGTCTATGTGGTCTGCACATTCTCCTCATCTCTGCATGGGTTTTCTCCAGGTACTCTGGGTTCCTGCCACAAATGTGCACAGTAGGTGATTGGGGATAGTCTAAATGTTCCCAGTCTGAGTGAGTGTAGGGGGTGTTAGAGTGCACCTAATGACAGAGTATTGTCCTGTGCCAGGTGGGTTCCCGTCTTGAGCCCTGAGCTGCTGGGATAGACTCCTGCCACCCATGATCCTGAACTGGAAAAATTGGAAAAAGTATTATCTTATTTGTTTTTAGTAATCTTTCTTAAATGTATGCATAGTTCACATTTATTTCAACGTTTAATATTAGAAGTGTTTTGTTCTTTATTTAAAAGTTTAATGAATTTTTGTGAACAAAAATACGCTATAGGAACTTAACCTTTGTTTGTATCAATTAGCCTGTGGTAAAATTAGTTCTGCTATATCTATATCAATTCAGTTAAAGTCACAGTTTCCAAGAACCTACTGATGGCATAAAGTAGGGCCTTTTTGTACACCATCAATGTCAACATTACCCTTAATATTGACCACTGCGTGCTGACCACTGGCCCCTTAATGGGCTGACCATACCATAAGTGCTTGTCCTGCTTTCTCCATTGGTTTCTTTGTATTATTTACATTTTATCAAGCATCGAGCCACACTCAGCATGTGCAGTCCCTCACAGGGAATATTTAGCCATCTGTAGCAGTCATGAAAGACAATGAAATTACTAAAGAATGAAAGTTATTTAATAACTCAATTAACAGACAATAAAGGAAAGCATGGGTAGAACAAATAAATAGACTTTGCATTAATGAATGAGCTTTTAAATGACCATCTTTATTAGTTTCCCTTCTCATCAGGGCTCATTATAAATTCCATCTGGAGAAAGACATAACGGGGTGACCATCACCAACTTACCTGATGCCAATGATGAGGAAAAGCCATCAAAGGCAATAAGCCACTGTTGCATTCCCCATATCTCTCTAAGTATCTAGTAAATGAAGGTTGTTCAGCACCAAACTTTGGAGTCATTTTCTTTTACTTTCCCTCTCTCTCAGGCCATATCCAGTCCATTAGGAGATTCTGTTGGCCCCAGCTTTTGAATAGATCCATAATATGGCCATGTCTAACCTTCCAACCACTACCACCCTGATTCACATCACCCTCATCTCTTACGCGGAGTATATAATAGCTTCCTAACTTACCTCCTTGTTTCTCAACACAGCACCTGTGATGTGTTCTTAAACAAGGTGCAGCAGGTCCTGTAATAACTTTGTTTCATTATGACGTTGTTGAAAAAATATATATAAAATATATATAAATATATATGTAAATATATATATATGCGTGAGTGTAGGGGGTGTTAGAGTGCACCCAATGGCAGAGTAGTGTCCTGTGTCAGGTGAATTCCCGCCTTGAGCCCTAAGCTGCTGGGATATAACAGGTAACTCAGAACTTCTTATTGCTCTGTTTCCAACACCTTCTAGAGGAGATTTCTACATCTTCTAGAGTACTAGCATCAGTTCTTCACAGTGATTCACAAGGCTGTTCATCATCATGGAACTCTCCCCTCCCCAGCACAAACTGCTTAACATCATATCCAGCTGATCTTACCCTTGCACACTCTGCTGCAGCCACCCTGGCCTTCTCACTGCTCCTTGAAAACACCAGGCATGTGCCTAACTCAGAGTGTTTATCCTGGCTGTTCCCTCTGCCAGGTTCTTCCCTAAAATACGCTCCCCCAAAACCTGTACATCATTCACTCTCATACGAACTTCAGGTCATTGCTTAAGTGGATTATTTTCCATAAGATCTACACCAATCACCCTATTTAAATTTCAGTCTCCCACTCCCAGGCCTGCCAATACCCCTTATCATCTTTTTTATTTTTTCCTCATCATTTGGCAACTACCAAATTACTTTCTTATTTATTGTATTAATTGTTTCATCTCTTCCTTCTACTGCCAAGGGCTCCACAATGACAGAGATTACTGTCTTTTTTTGCTTATATGTTTATAGCAAGCTTTCTGGAATTTTGATTGGGATTACACTGAATGTATGAATTAATTCTGGAGGAATCTTAACAATATCATGTCTTCCAGTTTGTGATTATGGGCTGTCTCTCCATTTATTTACAACTCTTTTACTTTCTCTCAGGAACGTTGTGGATATTATGAACTATTGGTTGTGTCCACCAGTACTTCCATATTGTTGTAGTTAATAGACCCACTATTAGATCTTATTATTTAATGCATTAATAAACATATGTATTACTACATCATATATTTATTCTTTATATTTTAACAACTTAAATATAATTGGCTTATTTAAGTAAAAGCAGAGTAGACGTACAATCCAATACAAAGAAAGGTGTATTTACATTACTTATGCTAATGGTTCTAGAGTTGAAAAGAAAATTGAGATTATTTTGTGGTATCTACTGCAGGTGCTAATCATCAGATTTGCTTTTTTCTTGTGGGAAAACCTTCTGCTAGGGGATCCCTGATGATTAACTATACATACATAGAATATATCTACACGTATGTACCTGTCACCTGCATTTCTTACCATAAATGAGTTTCCTATCATTCTGAAATATGCAAAGATGCCTGTAATGCTCTTCAAAAATTTTCATAAATTGAGTAAGAGTAGGAGTTATTTTCTTTGTGAGATTTTTTTTCTTAAATCTTTTATAGTCCTGGTTTGTTTAGCCACAGAACTTTACTTTTCTCTTCTCCATACTCCTCTTTAAGTTCTAATTGTAGACTTTTGCAGCTTTTTTGCTTATGAATTGCTCAAGTCAGCTGTCAGGTAAAACTTCTCAATTTAAATTCTACTTTTAAACATACGTTTTCCAAGTCTGATTTTTTTTTCGCTACATTTCTTAAGTAGCATTTAGCAGGATGTGTGTTGATGTGTGTGCAGTGTAAATATGTGCTTTAAATGACTAATGTTCCTGGATAATCCAGGACATATAGAGAGATTAGATATCACAGCTTAGAAGATCATTTCTCATAATTTCTTGGAACTATAGTGTGTGGGCAGGAAGACTGGAGCTTTTTCTCTTCCACCATGTCATATAGCCATTTAAAACCTCCAGTGTTTTTCAGTTGCTTTGATTTTACACTGGGTCCAAGCCACACGTAGATGTGCCATATATTAAATGGGACAAATTACATGGAAAATGTAAATCGAGGATACGGCCACACCTATGGCAAAGATGACCAAAGTTTTTATTATAACCTTTTACGTTCAGAGAATGTCAAAATCTATAAAAAGCTCTCATTTGAAGAAACATGTTCCTTGTCCTTCCTCAGCTAAAGATGATGACATTTTGAGAAATTTGATTTAAAAAATTAGTTCAGTAAGTATTATCACTACAGAGAAGCAAAAGCCATCTTCTGATGGTAAACTTGAGAGCCAGTCAAATGTCAACTGATCCAAATGGCTGAAAATAAGATGTCAGGATGAAAAAACCTTGTTGAACACATTTTACTTTAAATAGCTGCCAAAAACAGGATTCTTTTAGGGGTGACTATACCCACTCTGTGGACAGGAACTGCACTCCAGACATAAGAGACCTATATATGCATTTCTCCTTCTGTTAAGGAAGGCTTAAAGGCTAAATACCTCTGGGCCCCTTGACTTGCTCTTCAAGACAGACCACTTCCAGGGTCCATCAATACTGCAAGCTTTCTGTCATCAAGGGTGTGTGCTGCAGGATCGGAACATCTGGACATTGCTACTCCAGCACAAAACACACACACATACACACAACCAGCACCACACACACACACACACACACACACACACACACACACAGTGTTCTTTTTTTTTTTTTTTTTTGAGACGGAGTCTCGCTCTGTCGCCCGGGCTGGAGTGCAGTGGCCAGATCTCAGCTCACTGCAAGCTCCGCCTCCCGGGTTCACGCCATTCTCCTGCCTCAGCCTCCCGAGTAGCTGGGACTACAGGCGCCCGCCACCTCGCCCGGCTAGTTTTTTGTATTTTTTAGTAGAGATGGGGTTTCACCGTGTTAGCCAGGATGGTCTCGATCTCCTGACCTTGTGATCCGCCCGTCTCGGCCTCCCAAAGTGCTGGGATTACAGGCTTGAGCCACCGCGCCCGGCCCACAGTGTTCTTATTACTAGCTAGATGCAACTAGTTAACTTGTCCCTTCACTAGTCATGCACTACATAATGACACTTAGGTCAATGACTGACCACATATATAACAGTGGTTCCATAAAATTATAACACTTTATATTTACTGTACCTTTTCTATGTTTTGATACACAAATACTTGCCATTGAGTTACAATTTCCAACAGTATTCAGTACAGTAATGTGCTGTACAGGTTTGTAACCTAGGCGCAACAGCCTGTACCAGATAGCTTAGGTGTGTAGTAGGCTACGCCATTTAGGTTTGTGTAAGTACATTCTGATGTTTGCACAACAATGAAATTGCCTAAGGATGTGATTTAAACAATGCATGGCTCTATTTCATTTATTTTTCTCCTGGAGAGCTAGTATTTTTTGCTCTTGTGTAGCTCAAATTCGATCTTTCCTCACTGGCTCCCAAACCTATCTGTTAATTCCAAGTTGAACAGCTCTCTCTCTCTGCAAGACCCAACCTTGACTGGGTGCTTCTACTTCTCAATCCTTGATTCCCCTCAAACCAATTTTAATCAAGTTTCCCTACTCTAATTTTTTAAAATGATGCTTCAAATATCAACACTCTGCTGCAAATCTCACAGAACAATCTAGTTTCTCCTATGATGACTGATTGCTCTTCGTATTTTTACCTTTAAAGAAAAAAAAAACTCACACTAAAAATCAACTGGTTTTGAAAATGATAATAATCTCTTTCTTCTAGAGCCTGTCACATTTTAACTTTCTCTATTTCTCTTTTTTTTTTTTTTTTTTTTTTTTTTTGAGGCGGAGTCTCGCTCTGTCGCCCGGACTGGAGTGCAGTGGCCAGATCTCAGCTCACTGCAAGCTCCGCCTCCCGAGTTTACGCCATTCTCCTGCCTCAGCCTCCCGAGTAGCTGGGACTACAGGCGCCCGCCACTTCGCCCGGCTAGTTTTTTTTGTATTTTTAGTAGAGACGGGGTTTCACCGTATTAGCCAGGATGGTCTCGATCTCCTGACCTCGTGATCCGCCCGTCTCGGCCTCCCAAAGTGCTGGGATTACAGGCTTGAGCCACCGCGCCCGGCCTTTTTTTTTTTTTTTTTGAGAAGGAGTCTCACTCTGTCACCCAGGCTGGAGTGCAGTGGCCAGATCTCAGCTCACTGCAAACTCCGCCTCCCGGGTTTACGCCATTCTCCTGCCTCAGCCTCCCGAGTAGCTGGGACTACAGGCGCCCGCCACCTCGCCCGGCTAGTTTTTTGTATTTTTTTAGTAGAGACGGGGTTTCACCGTGTTAGCCAGGATAGTCTCGATCTCCTGACCTCGTGATCCGCCCGCCTCGGCCTCCCAAAGTGCTGGGATTACAGGCTTGAGCCACCGCGCCCGGCCTCTCTATTTCTCTATTTCTTATTCTACATTATAAATTTTTCGTTAAAAAATGCCAAATATAGACTTCTCACCCTCATTGTCTTTATTTATTTATTTATTTATTTATTTATTTATTTTATTTTATTTTTTATTTTTTTTTTTTTTTTTGAGGCGGAGTCTCGCTCTGTCGCCCGGGCTGGAGTGCAGTGGCCAGATCTCAGCTCACTGCAAGCTCCGCCTCCCGGGTTTACGCCATTCTCCTGCCTCAGCCTCCCGAGTAGCTGGGACTACAGGCGCCCGCCACCTCGCCCAGCTAGTTTTTGTATTTTTAGTAGAGACGGGGTTTCACCGTGTTAGCCAGGATGGTCTCGATCTCCTGACCTCGTGATTCGCCCGTCTCGGCCTCCCAAAGTGCTGGGATTACAGGCTTGAGCCACTGCGCCCGGCCCCTCATTGTCTTTAAAACCCAATTAAATTACTATTATTTTTCTCATATCTAAAGAGTGTTATATTAAATCTACCTAGGAGTAGGCCAAGGTGTTCGCCAGGTCATGCTACCTGTCTTCAGAAGTTGAAAATGTATTTATGGTTTTGAAAACTAGTCATTCTTTAAAATACTGTTAAAGTGCAGTGTACTTAAAAGAATCTCAGAAAAACCTTTTTGTAATTTGAATTTACCATCTAATTATCTTCCTTGTAAATTCTGATCTTAATAAATTGAGTCCTTGTAAAGCAGGTACCACCTATACTTAATCTTCATGTCCTCAGGAAAATATTTTGGAGCACTGGAGACAAAGGTTATACGTTCTTTAGCTGCTGTGTTCTGCTCTCCCTGTAGACCAGAGATCTCAAATGTTTTGGTCTCATGATTCCTTAACATTCTTGAAAAGTATGGAAGATTCCAAAGAGCCTTTTTATGTTGGTTATATCTATTAATATTTACCATATTACAAATTTAAAACTCAGAAATTGTAAGGATATTTATTAATAAATAGCTTAAAATAACAATAAACCCATGTTATGTTAACACAAATACGTATTAATGAAACAACTATGTTTTCCAAATGACAAAAAATTAGTTAGATGGATTTGGTTACACATTTTTGCAAATTTCACTAAAGTCTGGCTAACAGCTGGATGGTCACATGTGCATCTGCATTCAGTCTGTTGTGATATCACACTTCACGTTTCGTCTGCAAAACTCAACTGCATACTTCTTAGAGACTAGGAGTGGAAAGACAAGTAATATTACAAAAAAAAAATAGTTTTGACTTTGAGAACCCCCTGAAAGTGTCTTAAGAACCCCTCAAGAGTCCTCAGATGACACTTTGAGAACTGCTGCTACAGAGTCATAGTATTTGTTCTAATTAAGAAGTAAAAGTTAAGTAGAGTGCGGAACAATAGTGGAGATGGTAAATGCAGAAGAGCGTAATGTGTCTAACTGAGAAAGGACTAGGTTATGTCAGGATGGAGCAAACCTGCTGGCCATTAACTGGCAGAATCATAATGAGATTTTTATCTTAGGATAAGTTACAAACGGGTTGGAGGATTTATTTGGCATAAGGGCAAGATGTGTGGTAGGTGATGGTAGAGTACTCTAGAAAATTTAAGTGTGTCCTTTCTTCTTTCTCTGCAATTCTGTGGGGAATGAGCATCACCTTTTCCAGCAAAGCCTATCTAGTCTTAAATACCACCGTTTTACCACATTATTATACATAGTCTTAAGGACACGTCTCTCAGCTCCAAGCATCACTCTGCTCCCTTAGTCCCAATCATATAAGGAAGAGACACTTGTCTTGCACGGTAAACACAAAAATCAAGAACAGCAACAAGAAGTAAGCAAACAAAAAAGCAAAGACTGAGACAGAGTGAGAGAGGAAAGGAAGGGTAATTTTGTTGTCAGGATTAAGAATCTGTATAAAAAAGATCTACTAAACCAACTTACCAAGGCCATATTCTGGTTTGGGCTAAGAGAGGGCAATCTTTTGTTGAACAGCCGAATGTAATAAATTGCATTTGAAGGCTTTAGATTTCTGTACAAAGTTTTCAAACAGATCTAATCGGAAGTGCTACTCACATAGCCAGGAGCATTCTAGAAAACAGAGCAGTGAATTAACACTATTTTTTAAAGTCAAGAAGTCTCTTCTCCTTTCAAAGGAGAGTTTTTCATAAATTAGCTTCAACTGCCAAACACTATACAGAAAGTCCTTTTATAGAGACTTTCTCCTTTGACTTTCTAGTCTTTCCCCCTCTTTCCACACTATCTCCACTCCCCTTTCCTTCTCTCTCCATTCTCTGCCAATTCTTCACTGCACTCCCAACCATCAGCTGTGAAGGAAGCAAGAATTGTATCATAAGTGACCTATTAATCAGCAGTTTCCTAGATATTTTTGCTGAAGAAAGTAGAGTTTTGAAGAACCTAGGCTGGTTTCCAGTCAAATATGAAAATGTTCAAGATGTATCTGAAGCTTTTGTTAAATTAGATTGAGGTAATGATTATGTTATATCTGACTGCAAAAAAAAAAAAAAAAAAAAAAAAAAAAAAAAAAAAAAACCTTTCAAATGTCTTTTTTCCTAAGCTATGGAGTTTTTAACGTGGTAACACTGGATTTACCAATGTACCTGCTTAATCTTAGCAACTGGCAGTGTAGACATACCCATGTTCAAAATGACCCTCTTAGTCAGAGTCATTTAAATGGGGGATAGTAAACTAATCTTTCTTTTTATCTTCCCTCATTCCCACCCTGCACTACATCCTCCTCGAATACTGGAGCAGTTCCAACAGGTGTCTTATGAATATAAGAGCCAGGGGTAAGACGTCAACAGCTTAAGTTAGCAAAATAATGTTTGAAAATGGGAAGTAATACATAAAAATGAGAGATTGTCTCACAGAATTTTGTATTTTCCCTTCACAATATTTGCATTGTGTGCAGAGGGTTTGCAAAATAGAAACCAGAATATTTTGATTAATCACACAAAATATAAGAGATGGCAGACTTTGCCAGAGGAAAACTGAATATATGAAACATTCAAAATGTGTGACAAAACCCCCAAATATTGATGTATCCTCAATATTCTCAGCACGTCTAGATTTTGAATGAACATTTTATTTTCTTGTCAGTGATTCAGAATTTCCATCGCTCCTGTTGAGCAACGAGGGAAAATCATGCCAACTGGGAGAAAGCTTTATTTTAAGGTTGAAGGCATGAAATAAGCACTAAGAAGACAATTGTACACCTGTTTTCAAGAGTAAAAAGGCATCTCGAATCTGCTTTGCTTTTGAAAATTTGGCCAAGGAGTGTATTTCAAAGGCCCAATAGCCCATAACATTATTCCCAGGGCTCTGTGCTCTCTGCCTAATTGGGCTTCCACACATTTGCATAAGCATGATACTTCATGATTAATGCATAAGACCCAGCATGGAGCCCTATATCAATTCGTCTGTGGAGGTTCCCCCCCACTGAAAACAATCATTGTGCCTAAAATATAATCCATCATATTTGTAGGTATGACTGCGTTGCAGACTATCAGACTACATAAATGCCATCACAACACCTTTACAGAATTGTAAACCTCTTCTGTGTAAGAAAGTTTCATTTTAAGATGCCCACAGCGCTGCTGCCTTGGGATCATTATTGATGCCAGAAAAGGTTTATTTACAACATGAAGTGTCGAGGCAGTAGATTCTTCCTGTTCGGCACAGGCACTGAATAAAAAGGGTAGATTATGAAAATAACCACCTTATGATTATTTGTGAATTACAAAATAAACTATAGCTCTCCCCTTTGGCACTTTCAAACACCAAACATTGGCAAGGATGACTTCCAGAATAAGGGCTGCACAAAGGTGAGGGAATGCTTAGTAAAAAATGCTGCGAAGTGTTGAACTTCAAAAATGAAATCAGTTCTAGCTGAGATGGGTTGTCACATAATTAAGGAGTGCAACTCTCGGTGAGAGTCCAGGTGTTCCAAATAGTGTCGCTTGTACCTTCCCTGCTGGCTGAGATGCTTAATTAGGCAGGAATCCATTCCCCACAGGGGGAGATGAGAGAACTTGGAGTTCACCAACAGATCTCAATGTGGACATAGATACAGGAGACCCTTTAAGAGATCTCTTTCTGAAAGGATCTAAAATGATTTTTAAATGATTAAATAAGTAATACATAACTATGGGAAAAAATTAAACCATCCGTAATTTTTTGAAGTTAGGATGAACAATCATCCTCCTCTCCCATACCACTTCCCAGAAATGACCTCTTGAGTGAGGTATACATTCTTCCAGATATTTTGTTATTTTGTAGGTATATGAGTATGTGTGTGTAATCTTTATAAGTTTGAAAAAAGCCTATGTAAATTTCTCTGACTTGTTTTTCTATGTCACGCAGTTCATAAACATTTCCCACAATAGTACATTTATCCTTCTCTTATTCTCTTCAATAATTGCATGATATAATGTTGTATGTATTACTAACACAAAAAGATTCTCTTACCACTCAGGGTTTTCTTTTTGTTTGATTTTTAATCATTATGAGCAACACTACATTTTACATTGTACTGTAAGGGCAGAGACTTTGTCTTGGTCACTGCTATATCCCTGTTATTTAACATAGAAAAGATCACATAGTAAGTGTTCATTAATATTTGTTAAATACATAAATGAGGGCGGGTGTGGTGGCTCACGTCTGTAATCCCAGCACTTTGGGAGGCCGAGGCGGGTGGATCACGAGGTCAGGAGTTCAAGACTAGTCTTGCCAAGATGGTGAAACCTTGACTCTACTAAAAATACAAAAAAGTAGCTGGGCATGGTGGCATGCACCTGTAATCCCAGCTATTCAGGAGGCTGAAGCAGAGAATTTCTTAAGCCCGGGAGGCGGAGGTTGCAGTGAGCCAAGATTGTGCCACTGCACTCCAGTCTGGGTGACAGAGCGAGACTCTGTCTCAAAAATAAATACACACATACATACATCATACATACATACATACATACATACATACGTATATACATAAATGAAATCTGCAGGGAAAATCCCAGCTGTGGTGTTTCTTTATGTGATATCTGTATAGAAATTGCCTCTTTACCTCCAAAAAGTTTGTCCTGTTTCATACACTCGCAAAGTGTAACAGGATTATAGATTTAATTTTTCCCATTGTGATGCATGAGAAAGTATGTTTCATTATTTTAAATTGAATATCATTAATCTTTAAGAATATTGGTAATATTCCTAGGGTATTAGACATTTGTATTTCTTTCCTTTTGACTATTGTTCATATATTTTGCACATTTTCTTGATGAATTGTTAGTCTTTATCACATTAATTTCAATGTATTTTCTGAATATTTAGGGACTCAATCCTTTTCCTTGGCGTGTGCTTTACAAGTATTTTTTGCTTGGTGTAATATTTATATTTTGACTTTATTTATTTAAAGATCTGTCTATCCATCCATCCATCTTGCCTAACAGAAAATTTTAAATATGTTATTATATCAGTTATTTTCTTTTAACGTTTCTGGGTTTTATGTTTATTCTTAGAAAAGCTTTCTTCACTCGGCCGGGCGCGGTGGCTCAAGCCTGTAATCCCAGCACTTTGGGAGGCCGAGGCGGGCGGATCACGAGGTCAGGAGATCGAGACCATCCTGGCTAACACTGTGAAACCCCGTCTCTACTAAAAAATACAAAAAAACTAGCCGGGCGAGGTGGCGGGCGCCTGTAGTCCCAGCTACTCGGGAGGCTGAGGCAGGAGAATGGCGGTAACCCCGGGAGGCGGAGCTTGCAGTGAGCTGAGATCCGGCCACTGCACTCCAGCCCGGGCGACAGAGCGAGACTCCGTCTCAAAAAAAAAAAAAAAAAAAAAAAAAACAGAAAAGCTTTCTTCACTCAAAGAATACCAACTAGTTCACCCACGTGCACTTCTAATATTTATAATTTTTATTTGTCTTTTTATTTTTTATGTTTTTACAAATTTGGAGTTTGTTTTGATATGAGAGAGAAGTGTCTGGCATATTTAAACTTACGTCATATGAATAGATAATTATCCTATTACTGTATATTAAGAAGTGCATATTTTCAAATATTTGAAATGTCAGCTGTATCCTATATTAAATTCTCATGGGCACTTGAGTCTATTTTGAAATTTCTGCTCTGTTTCATTGTCAGCAAGTCTATTCTTGCATCATTGCCATACTGTTTTAATTACTATAACATTTATGGTACATTTTATATTTGGATACAGCTAGTCCACCCACATTACTTTTCTTTTTTCTCTTAGTACTTCTCAAATTTATATTCTAGAATTGTTTTGTCAGATTCTAAAAACAAAAAATAAAATAAAAACACGCTGGTATTTTGATGGGAAATTATGTTTTTTGTAGATTAAGTTACAACGAATTCGTATCTATGCAATGTTGAACCTTCTAACGAGCAAAACGAGACATGTCTTTTCGTATCTTCAGTTATTTTTCATGCCCATTGCCAGGGTTCTCAAGTTTCCTTCATGTAAATTCTGTACATTTTCAAAAGTTTATTTCCAACTTTACTTTTCTCTTTGCTTTTGCTATTGAGATGTTTCCTTTCATACTAGTTATTGTTTTTAAACTAAAAGTTAATTATTTTATTAATTAATTTTGAAACCAGTCACCTTACTAAATATTCATATTGTTTTAAATAGCTCTTCAGCTGATTCTTTGGTGCTATAAAAGCACATTATCATAAAAGATAAACTCGTCTCCCCCTTTGAAAAATTTACACCTGCTATTTCATTCTCTTGTAGTCCTTTGACATATTCATATGATAAATGATTTTGGGATGAGCCCTAGTTACCCATGATTTATTACTTTGAAAATTATCCATTAAATTCTGTTTTTATTTTAATACTTTATATTGCATTTCACTTTAGGTTTGGCATTGACATTCATTAATAAAACCGGCTTTCAGTTTTATTTTTAGGCTGCCTTTGTCAGATTATATGATCAATTTTAGTGGTCTTTATAAAAACAACTCAAAAGATTACCTTCTGTATCTGTCAGACTCCAATAAAAAGAACAAAAACCACTCAGGGTATTACAAGCAAAGAAAGACTTAAAATAGAAAATCAGGTTTCAAAATACTTGGAAGGGATAGCAGGACAAAAGAGAGAAGTTAGTTTCATCATGTGGTTAAGACTGACGGGAAGCAGCTGCAGTCGGTGAAGGGGAGACCTCTGTGAACTTGTGGCCGTCAGGGCCTCTGCAGCTCACATCCCTGCCACTCATGAGCCCTCTCACACCAGAGTTGGAGCAGCCACCACTGCCAGAGGCAAAACGTGGCTTCTTCACTCCTTTTCCTTTCTAATCTTGCCCTAGCACCTCCAATAGGCAAAAATCACCAGGACCCGGCTAACAAAAACCCTCCTTCCAGACCCTCAATATATAGAGAATGCAGGTGATCAGATAAGGAGCTGGATACCAATAAACAACAGCTGGCACACCCTCTCTTACTTTTTCTGGGATCATGTAGATAATATTGAAAGTATCTATTGCTTCAAGATTTGAAAAAAGTAACTGAGAAAATATTTGGACTGGTGCTTTTGTGGGAAATCTCATATTCTTAATTCTTTTCCATGGATAGATTTTTTTCTGGCTCTTTGCATCTAATATTTAGCAAATTATGTTTTTTTAGAAAATCATCCACTTCAGTAGGTTTTCACATTTATTTGCACAAAGTTGTACTTTATCATTTATTTTCTATTTTTCTGCATTAGTGGATATTTCTCTTTTCTAATTCTTTTATGATAGGTAAAATAATACCTTCCTCACTCCCCACCACACACTCCCAAGATACCCAGGTCCTAATCTACAGAATGTGTGAATATGTTATGTTACATGACAAAGGGACTTGGCAGCTGTGATTAAGGCCATAGACCTTGAGAAGGAGAGATTTTCCTGGATCATCTTGGTAGACCCAATCATAATACATGAGCTCCTAAAAGCAGATAATTTTCTCTAGTTGGAATCATAAGGATGTAGCAAGAGGAATGTGGCAGAAGTGAAAGTGAGAGAGACTGAAAGAAGGCAAATGATGTGATACATTGCAGCTGGTTTGAAGAGGGAGGTGGAAGGTTGACAAAGAATGCAGGAAACCTTAAAGAGCTGAAGAAACTGGACTGACAGCCAGCAAGGAAACAGTGACCTTAGCCCTACAACCAAAAGGAACTCAATTCTGCCAACAGAGCTTGAAAGCAGATTCCTCAGAGCTTCCAGATGATAGCAGGTTGGCAGACACCTTGATTTCATCCTCATGAGACCTGGAGCAGACCAACCAGCTGACCACCTGAACCCCCATACTTCTGACCTGCAGAATTGTGAGATAATACATTTGTGTTGTTTTAAATCATTTTGTGGTAATTTGTTACAGCAGCAATAAAAAACTAATACATTTTAATTGTACACACACTTGTGTTCTTTCTACTCTGTTTCTAGATTACTTTAGATAGTTTTATCTAGTTTGGTTTTGATTTTTCAAATCTCCAACTCATATTTGTTCACTGATTCTGCCACGATTTTTTCTACTTTTATAATTATTGAGAAACCATCTTTATATAAATATTATAATATCCTACATATCGTGCTGTGACTTGCTTCCTCCCCCCCACATTATTTTTCTAAGATGTATCCAGTTCTTGCAGTAGATGTAGTTTATTCCTTTACACACGTTTCTAGGATTCAGTAGAATATCTACAACACAAGGCATCCATCCATTCTGTTCCTGAATGATATTTGGGTTATTTCCAATGTGTTTGTCTGTTTGTTTTGCTTTTGCAAAATGTACTGCTACAAACATGATTATATGAGTCTTGATACTCATGTGCATCATTTTCTCTAGAGTGTATTAGAGAAATGGGGTAGCTTTGCATTTATGAGGTAATGCAAGCTGTTTTCCAATATGACTATAGTGATTTATATTCCCACCAGAAATGTCTAAGAGTTCTGATTGCTTCAAACCTTTGCCAACACTTTCTTTAAGATGTCTTTTGATAAACAGAAGTCCCTGGTTTTATTTGAGCCAAATATGTCTATGGTCTCCCTTTTGGTTCTGGCCTTTTTGTGTCATAGGAACTTTTTCTTCACCTAAGATATTAAAATTATTCGTGTTTTCTTTTCAAATTTTATAATGTCGTCACTTTATATTTATGTTTTTAACCCACTTGAGATTTGTTTCTGCATAAGTAAAAGGCTGGAGTCCAATTTCTTTTTTGTACGTTTAACCAATTATTCAAATACTATGCACTGAAAAGTTCATTCTTCATGACTGCATGTGCAATCCACCCTGTCATAAGTAGAGTTTAGTTATAATAGATTGTATGTTCAGGGATTATCACATGCCAATATTACATGGTCAATATCACATGGTCATAATTACTGTAGCTCTGGTAAGGCAAATAATTATTCATCCTTTGTTCCTCTGTGTAATTAAAAAAAAAAAAAAAAGGCTGGAGTGCAGTGACACAATCATGGCTTACTGCAACCTCAAACTCCTGGGCTCAAGTGATCCTCTCACCTCAGCCTCCAAAGTAGCTGAGACTATAGGTATACACTACTACACCCGGCTAATTTATTTATTCATTTAGTTTTAGTTTTTATAGAGACAGTCTTGCTATGTTGCCCAGGCTGGTCTCAAACTCCTGACCTCAAGCCATCCTCCCACCTAGGCCTCCCAAAGTGTTGTGATTACAGGCGTGAGCCACCGCTCCAGGATGTTGTTGTAAATTTTTTAATTATCTTGTAAAGTTTCACATATACAGGAGTATGCACATATCTGAACACATACACATTCACAAAAACTTGAGGTTTGTTGTGAAATAACATTAAATATTGAATCTACAATTCAGATCGCTTTTTTATCCTTTAAAAAGATTTTCTAAATTTAAAATCAATGTGTGTGTTTGTTTGTTTGTTCGTTTGTTTGTTTTTTGGTGATGAGGGTTGTGGGGAGGGGGCTATTCTTAAAATTTAGT
Source organism: Rhinopithecus roxellana (assembly GCF_007565055.1). NCBI lineage: Eukaryota > Metazoa > Chordata > Mammalia > Primates > Cercopithecidae > Rhinopithecus > Rhinopithecus roxellana. The sequence continues at coordinate 57,505,826 of NC_044553.1, read as the reverse complement.
AATCTCCCAAGAGTGATTTGTGCTCTCTGTCAATAGCTTTCCTTGGTATAGAGGAAGATTTTTTGATTCATAGGAGTGAATTTTCTTTCACTTTATGGGAGTTTTCTATTACGTCTTTGGATGCATTCTATTTTAATTATGTTAGTCTACACTTTAGAGAACACCATGTATTGATGGATTTAATCTCCAGTTTCTGGCCTCCATACATATTATAGCCTCTTTATACTTTTTTTTTTCTTTGCTCTATTTGCTATTTTCCTGGGAACTTCCTCCCTGTTACTGATTTGATTTCTACCCTCCTTGTTTCTGTACTGTCCTATTTCTAATTTTTAAATTAATTCAGTAATGGAGCTATTTTTGCTCCATTGTTTTTAAATTTACTTACAGATATCCATGATTAATTTGTACCATCTTCCAAGTTGCTTATCTTTTTAACCTTTTCTCCCAGGTATTCAATACTCATGTTAAATTTGATAGTTCCCAGCATTTGCTTTGGATTTTTTTTTTTTTTTTTTCTGTTTCCTATAGCACACTGTATTAGTCTGTTCTCATGCTGCTAATAAAGACATACCTGAGACTGGGTAATTTATAAAGAAAAGAGGTTTAATGGACTCACAGTTCCTCATGGCTAGGGAATCCTCACAATCATGGCAGAAGGTGAAGGAGGAACAAAGTCACATCTTACATGGCAACAGGCAAGAGAGCTGTGTAGGGGAACTCCCCTTTTTAAAAAAAAATATCAGATCTGATAAGGCTTATTTATTATCACGAGAACAGTATGGGAAAAATCCACCCTCATGATTCAATTACCTCCCACCGAGTCCCTCCCACAACATGTGGGAATTATGGGAGCTACAATTCAAGATGAGATTTGGGTGGGGGCACAGCTAAACCATGTCACACAGGTTCTTCTAGGATAGTCACTTGACCTGCAGTCTTTGCCATTTCTTTCCTTTATAGCTGTATGTTTTCTCTTTCATCACATTTTGCATATGTTTTATTCAGAACTTCTATAGTGCCTATTGATTATACTTCTCTAACACCTTTTTCTTTGCTTTTGAAATATGTAGTGTTCTGTTCCAGGAGTGGGTTGTTATTCTTTTTAACCAATCAGAGCATTTCCATTTCATTTTTCAGTCAGTGATCAAAGGGTTTGTTCCATTTAACTCAATTTATAACAATTAATTTTGGAAAAATGTTTCCTAGAGATTCCAAATGTAGAATATTTCTTGCAATTCTGAGAAAGCTACAACAGCCCTCTCCTTTATTGTAGAGAGAGTTGTGCACACGTGAATTTTGGAATTCTTATAGCCACTTTGCTACTATCACGGAAGACTTACAGATGACACTGTACAGAGCAGAATTGAGTTTTTGATGACAGAGTTGAACCCCAGAACAAATCCATGCAAAAACCCGGCCCATCCCTAGCATTTTTGGTTAATGAAGCAATGAATTCTCCATTGTTTTAGTCTTAGAATAGGATTCTGTTATTTACAACACAGAGTCCAACTGATTTAACTGATTTTAGGAACTGTAGGTAAATGATTCTTACAATTCTCCCCACTTTTTTCTTGGTCCTATCTATACCCTTCCATTATCGGTTAAACTGAAGGACTCTGGATGATAATAGTTCATGTTTCTCTCTCTCTCTCTCTTTTTTTTTTTTTTTTTTTTTTTTTTTTTGAGACAGAGTCTCTCTCTGTTGCCCAGGCTGGAGTACAATGGCGCAAACTCAGCTCACTGCAACCTCCACCTCCCAGGTTCAAGCGATTCTCCTTCCTCAACCTCCTGAGTAGCTGGGATACAGGTGCACACTGCCACACCTGTCTAATTTTTTAGTAGAGATGAGGTTTCACCATATTGGCCAGGCTGGTCTCAATCTCCTGACTTCGTGTTCCACCCACCTGGGCCTCCCAAAGTGCTGGGATTACAGTCATGAGACACTGCACCCAGTCATGGTTCATGCCTTAACACTGCTTTCTATTGCCTATTGTTAAAAAATTTCAGACTCTGTGTGTGCGTGTATGTGCACATGCATCTTTTTAAATATTATACATTGTGTTTGAAAATTTGGATAGTCTCCAAACAATATTTTTTGTCATCTTTCCCATTCAGCTAGAGTAAAAAGAGAATGTCTCAGTCTAATCCAGGACTGAGATTACTTGAGGCTGGATTTCAGGCTTGGTAAACCTCAGTATGCCTCTGTTTCACCTGCCACACACCATCACCAAGGGAATGGCACTAAGACACTATGATCCTACACCTCACACTAGGCCCGACTTCCAACATTGGGGAGCACATTTCAACATGAGGTTTGGAGAGCACACGCATCCAAAGATGTGGACAAATGTCCACAGACAACTATTTCTCTAGGGACCCTAACTAAAAGTCTGGAATATTTACTAGGTTCCTCCTTTTTGACATATCCTGAACTTTATTTTTTCTCTTCATCAGATCATAAGACTGCCAATAATCCCACCTTGTTTCCCAGCATGTTTTTGTCTAAGCTCTAACCCTAAGCAGTTTAAGAATTTATCATGTGGAAAAACAGAGGGTCAAGCTTACTTTCTAGTGCTTCTCTTCACTATAGTAATTAGACTCTCAAATCCTGGTTGCTTTGACAGTCCTGAAATCCAAGTTTTGTTTTTTCAGCACCAGACTGTTGCCAAAGTTCTACAGGGTCCTTTGTCTTTTAGAAGGATCTCCCCCTCAGTTTTCAACTGCACACCTAGCACCAAGAGTCACCTAAATTTCAGAAGGCACAAGCAAAGCATAGGATGTTTGTTAACTTCTGATATGGTTTGGATAGCTGTCCCCTCAGAATCTCATGTTGAAATTGTGATCCCAAGTATTGGAGGTGAGGTCTAGTGTGAGCTGTTGGATCATGGTAGTGGTTCCCTCATGAATGGCGTAGTGCCATCCCGTTGGTGACAAGCGAGTTCTTGCTCTATTAGTTCACAAAAAGTAGGTTGTTTAAAAGGAGCCTAGCACCTCCTGTCTCACTCCCTCTTTTGCCATGCAATGTACCTGCTCCCCTCTTGCCTTCTGCCATGATTGAAAGCTTCCTGAAGCCTCACCAGAAGCAGATGTCAGTGCCATGCTTCCTGTATAACCTGTAGAACCATATGCCATAACTTATTTTCTTTGTAAATTTACCCAGTCTCAGATATACCTTTACAGCAATGCAAATGAACTAACACATCTTCTTGGTGTGATTATGGCTTTTCAAGTACTAGCTGCCTCCCTCAAATGCCTTCAAACAGTTGTTTATACTATTTTTTTCTGATGTTCTAATTGCTCTCAGTGCAAATTTCTGTTTGATTCCAGATACTTTTTCACAGTTACATATGCAAGTCCCAAGTCTGAATTTCTCAGAACTTCCACCTTCTTACATCATTTATTTTTCCAGCTTTATCTCCCACTACTTCTAATATCATATGTAAAAAGTTTAGAACACATTCGTCATGCAGTTTTAGAACTAAAAGAGCATATCCTCTGACACAAGTGTCTTTTTCTCCAGATGAAGAAACAGATACTCCAAAAGACTTTTCTCAGACCACGTAGCAGAGTTGATACCAGAGCCCAAGTTCACTTCCTCCTGCATAGAAGTGAGCAGAACAAGGCAAAGAGCAAAGCAGAAGAACCCAGAATAGCAAACTTATCTTCAGGTTTCATATAAAGAAATATTCCAACTCCTTTTCCCAGTGAATAAGACTTATTGCTTTCTAACATACACTTCTTCCTGACACCACACTTCTCTCCTAGCATAAACTGTGACATTTTTCCCAAATTATTAATTATAACTGTCATTTCTGAGCCCAGAGCCAGAGATAATCATCCTGCTGAAAACCAAGCTGGTTCTTATACTAAAAATGAAGAAATGTGGAAAAACATCTATAAACCACCCTCCAACCTATTTTAGTCAAAAAGAAACCTGTGTATCTCAAATTTGAAAGGCAAGCTTATAGGATTACAAGCAGAAACATCATCTAATTTATTGTCTAAGGACATCTTTTGAGAGCAATAGAGAATGCTATTTATAATTACTCTACAACAGGAACCATAAACCATTACTAGTCTGGGCACCCTAGCTATCAGATAATTTATTTCTGAATTATAAAAACAGTCCTTCTCTAATATTGTCTTTAAAATCCAATCACTTTCATATTTGAAAAAATTCATTGCTAGAGAATGCATTTTTAAAAAATTAACAGACTTTAACTTTTAGAATAATTTTAGGTTTATAGAAAAAAATAGCACAAAGTACAGGGTTCCTATATGCCCCCTGATTCACCTCTCCCCATTTTCCCTTATTATTCACACCTTGCACTGGTGTAGTACATCTGTTATTATTGGTGAGCCACTATTCATACATTATTATTAACTAAAATCCATAGTTTACATTAGGATTCATTGTGTGTTGTACATTCTATAGGCTTTAACAAATGTATAATGACATGTATCCACCGTTACAGTATCATACAGAAGAATGTCACTGCCCTAAATATTCTCTGTGCTCTGCCTATTGGTCCCTCCCTCCTGCCAAACCACTGGCAGTCACTGATATCTTTACTGTCTCTGTAGTTTTGCAAAGAATGACATATGGTTGAAATCATACAGTATGTATGTAGCCTTTTCATATTGACTTTTTCCAGGCATTTGTTTTTCAAATTTCAAATCCTTGGTGTTAAGTAAGAACACATTATTATGAACCAAGAAGTGATTATTTTAAATCATACCATACCATTTAAAGATTCCTGTTCAAGAGCTGGACACGGAGGCTCATGCCTGTAATCCCAGCACTTTGGGAGGCTGAGGCAGGTGGATCACGAGGTCAGGAGTTCGAGACCAGCCTGGTCAACATGGTGAAACCTCATCTCTACTAAAAGTACAAAAATTAGCCAGGTGTGGTGGTGGGTGCCTATAATCCCAGCTACTTAGGAGGCAGAGGCAGGAGAATCATTTGAAACCGGAAGGTGGAGGTTGCAGTGAGCCAAGGAGATCACGCCACTGCACTCCAGCCTGGTCAACAAGAGCGAAACACTGTCGAAAAAAAAAAGGTCCTGTTCAAGAATTTAGGGAGAAAGGAGAGGTTTCTTAGAAAGTATACAAACCAAGGCTCCTAGAGGGAAAATTTGATAAATATTACTTTTAAATTAGAAACATTTGTAAGACAAAGTAAAAAGACCAGCCACAAAGTAGAATATATTTTTAAAACTTATATGTAAAAGATGACTGTAATCCAGAATATGAAAATGCTTTTATATTTTTAAAAGACAACCCATTAGAAAAAATATGGCAAAAGTATAAAGAAACAGAAAAAACACCTGACTTGTCAATAAAGCATTAAAAATGCTCAACCTCGCAATAATCAAGGAAATAAAAATTAAACAATGAAATATCACTCCATATCCATTAGTTTGGCAGAAATAAAAAGACTGTTAATATTATGAAAATAAGGGCATTGGAATATGAATGAGAGTGTAAATTGATACCACCATTTTGGTGAGCATTTGAAATTCTCTTATAATGCTGATGATACTCCCTAAGACCCAGCGATTTCATGTCTTAGATATCTACTTTAAAAGTCTCTCTAATGTATGCCAAAGGAGACAGAGAGGATGTTTACTGTAGCAATGTTTGTAATAGGGAAAAAGAGTAAATACCGAAGTTGTCCTCAATTAGGAAATGCAGTGTAGCTTACTAATACAATGGAATGCTACATAGAACCATAAATAAATTAAATCTTTCCATCATGATACTGAGTTGGAAAAAGAAAATTGCCAATTAAAATATATAACATAATGCTATACACACACACATTTTTTAAATACCTAAATAATAGTATTTGTTATACAAGGTTAATAAGCAAGGTGTAAAAACATGGGAACAATATATTACAAGTTCAGGATAATTATGGGGTGAAAGGAGAGTAAAGGAATGAGACAGAGAGACTTAAGTAAAAATATCAGACAGTACTAATTTATATATTTAAAGATAGAGATGTGAAATTCATTTTGCAAAATATCAATAGCTGTTTAAAGTAATGGTTGACAATAACAGTCCATCATAATATTTTTTGTGGTTTTTTGTTAGTGTGGTATTTCCCATATCTAAACACTTAAAAGGGTTTGAAACATATAACCTCTTTTTCTCTTAAATTCCCTGCAAGAACTACTAATTATAGGAAAAGCTCATTGCACAATATGATATGCAAAGAGAACAGAGAGTATTATTTGGAAAAAAAAAAATAAGTCATAAGATCTCAATTCCTAGCTCTTGCACTTACTGAACACGAAGCCTTTAAGCAAATCACTTCACCTTGATAAGTCTTAATTTTCTCGTGTATAAAATGAGGACACACTATTCATAATAATGCTAATATCTACCACAGAATTTTGGAAGCATCAAATAAAAAAATACATCTGAAAACATTAGGTAAACTGAAAGTCAAAAATAAACACTAATTTCCATTATTGCTATTGTAGCATTCGAGAAAAATACAATTAAATTGGTAAGTTGCATTTTTTTATTTATTCTACCTGGGTTCTGGCTTAGATGTTTATGATGAAAGAAATGACAAAAAATAAACAACAAGATTAATAAAAATTAAATTTAAAAGGCACATAATTTAGAAACTGTAAATATAACATTAAAATAAATTATATATATGTGTAATGTAGTGTATGCAACAATATATGCATATGTAAGATAAGATAAATAAAAATTATCCGGAGCTCATTGTAATTTTAAAATCAGAATGTTTTAAAAATAATTTCAACTTTTATTTTAGATTCAAGGGGTACATTCACAACTTTGTTACATGGGTATATTGCATGATGCTGAGGTTTGGGATAGAAATCACCCAGACAGTGGGTACTAACCAGCAGTTAGTTTTTAACCTTTTTCCCTCTCCCACCATCCCACCTCCCCACCTCTAGTAGTCCCCAGTGTCTATTGTTGCCATCTTTATGTACATGAGTACTCATATTTAGCTCCCATTTGTAATTGAGAACATACAGTATTTTGTTTTCTCTTCCTGTATTAATTTACTTAGGACAATGGCCTCCAGCTGCAAAGGACATGAATTCTTTTTTTATGGCTATACAGTATTCCATGGTATATATGTGCCACATTTACTTTATGCAATCCACCATTGATGGGCATCTAGATTGATTCCATGTCTTTGCTATTGTGAATAGTGTTGTGATGAACATATGAATAGATGTGTTTTTTAATAGAATGATTTATTTTCTTTAGGGTATACACTCAGTAGAAGAATTTCTGGGTCAAATGGTATTTCCGTTTTAAGTTCTTTGAGAAATTTCCACACTACTTCCCATAGTGACTGAAATACACTTGCAACAACAGTGCATAAGCATTCCCTTTTCTCTGTATCCTCACCAGTATCTGTTGTTTTTGACTTTTTAGCAACCATTCTGACTGGTGTGAGATGGTATCCCATTGTAGTGTTGATTTGCATTTCTCTGATAGATAATGAGGTTAACTTTTTTTATGTTGGCTGGCCACTTGTACATCTCCTTTTGAGAAGTGTCTGTTCATGTTTTTTGCCCATTTCTTAATGGGGTTATTTGTTTTTTGCTTGTTGAATTGCTTAAGTTACTTATAGATTCTGGATTTTGGACTTTTGTAAGATGCAGAGTTTGTGGTTATTTTCTCCCCTTCTGTAGGTTGTCTGTTTACTCTGTTGACAGTTTATTTTTACTATGTAGAAGCTCTGCAGTTTAATTAGGTTCCATTTGTCAATTTTTGTTTTTGTTGCAATTGCTTTTGAGAACTTAGTCATAATTTTTTTCCCAAGGCTCATGTCTAGAATGATGTTTCCGGGTTTTTCTCTAGGATTCTTATAGTATGAGATTCTTATAGTATGAGATCTTCTATAGTATGAGATATTTAATCCACCTTGAGTTAATTTTTGTATATGGTGAATGGCAGGGATATAGTTTCATTCTTTTTTTCTTTTTCTTTTTGGAGACAGATAATTTAGACTCTTCTAATTATTTGCAAAGCAAACACAAAAGTTTTAAACATATATTTCCTGTGTTTAATTAGATTCTTTATATTTTAATGTAAAACCATGCTACAAAAGTTAGTTTCTGACTTTCGGTCAGATATAATTAGATTTTCATTGTTTATGTATCATAACGCATGTCATGTATAATGTTTTGGATATGTAAGTAAACACAAATAAGAATATTAAGATAACCTGAAATGACAGTTACACTCTGCAGTACTTCAGATTTAAAGTGTGGATCAAAATGAAAGTTATAATAAGATAAATTTTTAAGAAGAAAAATTAATTGATTCAACAGGAATCATTAAAAGAATATGTTTTTTGGCATGACATCCAGTTGATTCTACCTTTTACATTTTTCTTCACCACTCCCATTCTACTGCTTGGTTCTGGTATCCTCTGGGGCAATGACTTCAAAACTAGGTGTGTGAACTCCAGGATTTTCTATGATGAATCCCCGGGGTGTGGGAAGAAAGCACTGCATTGTCAATTTATAGTTATTTTTACCTTAAAGTTAGAAAACAATTGAGCTATACATTTATATACATTTATGTAATATACAAATTTATCTTCTACCCTTTCTTAGTCTACACATCAGATGTTCTAATATCATGTCAGGTTGTCAAAGGAATCTTTCAGAAAGAGTGTGAGTTCTACAATATGGAGGACTGATGTTATATCACATCTTTATTTACTTTGAATTTTTCCTAAGCATCACAGTACTTAGCGAGTAGATTTCTACATTAAATTATTTCATTTTAACAAAATCAGCTCTCACTGAGTGACTCAGGTCTTGAAAGGATTACTGCAAAAAAAAAGGGGGGGGGCAAAAAACATAAACTCATAAACTAAGGGTAAACCTGAAAATGCAAGCACAAGCAAACCTAAGCAAATGGAAGCACAAATCATCCCCCTATGTATAGAGCAAGTTTGTTGTTAACTGCATTATGAAGTATAAGCAATGAAAATCTAATCATATCTGACAAAGCTTCAGAAAGTTTTGAAATCATAAAGACCCTTTGAAATAAAGATTTATACCCATATCTTCCCGAAGTATGTATTATGCCTTGAAATTCTAGCTAATTATAGTAAAAAGTAGCATAATAGAAAAATTTTTTTTTTCAAATTCATGGTATTCTTTTCTAATTTTTATTTTTGTGAGTTTTATGGTATATATAGTATATTAGTGCAATACATGTTCATAATTCATAACAAGCAAACATGTTTTGGGCTATGTTGCATCAAGAGTTTTATTCTGATGTGGTATGATCAAAAGTTTTTCAAGGTGATTATACTTAATTGTTTCTCCTGCCTTACACTGTTTCAACCAATCTCCTACAGTGCAAGGAGGGTGCTTTCTCAAATCAAAATTTAACCATGTTAACTTGTTCCAAAATCTCTCAATGCTACTTTGCCATCTTCTAGGCAACACATACATCTTGGGCTTAAAGAGCCCTTCATAATCCGACTGCTCTCATTCTTCCTGCTCCTCTATCTTCCCCTCCCCACCAAGCATTCTTGGCCTTGCCCTCTTCAATTCCTGGCCTCTTCTAAATCACTCCACATTCCCTCACACTACTAAGGCATTAGACATGAATGTTCTCTCTCTTTAAATGCCTAAGAATATATCCCGCAAAACACCAGTTCAAATATCTCTTTGTAAAGCCTCCCTAAAGCAGAATGAGACCTCTCTCCCCTAAGCTTCCCCTGCACCCATGCGTGCCTCTATTGGAGCATCATCACAACATCCACGTTCACCATCATTTGTGGGGCACTGTCTAAGGGCAAGCAAACATTGTGCTAGATTATAAAATCTGTTCTCTTATCAAAAATAAAACAAAGAATTAACAAACTCAAGGTTACCCAGGTAATAAATGATAGAAAAGTATTTAAACTCTGATTTCTATGACCCCGAAATTCCATGCACTCCACTGTTTCTTAGCAACATGATTCCTATTATATGCTTTTATGTTCTCACATGTGATACTCTGAAGGTGTTCATATTTGCATCATCAGTGTTTAGCACAGTATCTGGCATATGATGGGCACTAGACAGTTATTCCATTGATAAATAATTGAATGGAGGAATGAATGACTAGGGCAGTGAGAGAGTATGAGAAGTGAAAAGGGGAAGGATTTTTGAAGACTTAACAATTTGCCTATCAGTTCTAACTTCTAATGAGTGGAAGTGAGTCTCAATTACGTGGGCATAGGGAAAAATCAATAAATGTTTATTTTTAATTCATATTTTTTCTTTTATTTTTAATTGATAAGAATTCTATAAATTTGTGGTACAATGTAATGTTTTGGTATATGTATACATTGTGGAATGATTACATCAAGCTGACAACATATCCACACCTCACATACTTATTATTTTTGTAGTGAGAACATTTAAAGTCTACTCTTAACAATTTTTAAATATACATTTTTATTTAAAACTTTTTTATTGTGGTTTGATTCACATAGTATATTGAACAAGTATTCAGTGTACCACTGAATGAATTTTTTACATATATACACTCACACATACCACACTCACTCAGACACCCACATTTGAGATGAATATAATAGAACATTTCTAATAGCTCAAAAGGCTATCTTATACCTACTCCCAGCCAGTATCCCCAAAGGTCACATCTGCTCAACTTTATTGCCACTGAATTGTTTCACCTGTTCTTGAGCTTAGTACAAATGGAATCATGCAGTATGTACTATTTTGTGTCTGGCTTCTTTCATTCAACATTATGTCTGTTAAATTCATCTACACTGTTGCACATATCAATTGTCTGCTCTTTTTCAGCTCCCAATCACCCCATTTCCCCAGCTCTAGGAAACCACTAATCTACTTAGTCCCTATAGATTTGTCTATTCTTAGCATTTGATGTAAATGAAATCACACAATATGTTGTGCTTATGATTGGCTTCTTTTACTTAGTGTGTTTGCAAGATTCATTCATGCTTTTACTTAGTGTGTTTGCAAGATTCATTCATGCTTTTACTTAGTGTGTTTGCAAGATTCATTCATGCTGTAGCATTTATCAGTGTATTTCTTTTTACTGTTGAAAAATAATTCATTGTTTAAATATACCACATTATATTTATCCATTCATCAGGTAATGGGCATTTGGATTGTTTTCACCTTTTGGCCATTACGAATAATGTTGCAATGGAGATTCATGTAAAACCTTCTGTTTGGAGAGTAGACATATGTTTTCATTTCTTGTGGGTGTATACTTAGGAATAAAATCGCTGGATCATACGGTAAACTTTATGTTTAACTGTTGGAGAAATTGCTAAACTGTCTTCTAAAGTACCTGTACTATTTTATATTCCCACCAGTGGAGTGAGAATTCCAGATTTTCTACATCTTCACCAATGCTTGCTTTCTGTCTTTTTTATTCTAGCCATCCCAGTATGTGTGACGTGATATCTCACTGTGTTTTTTATTTACATTTTTAAGAAGGCTAATGATATTGAACATCTTTTCATGTGCTGGATGATCATTTTGTATCTTCTTTGGAGAAGTATCTATTTAGATTGCTTGCCTACTTTAAAAAAATGGGTCATCTATAGTCACTATAGCCTAGCTATGGAAGCAACCTAAATATCCATCAACAATAGATAAATGAATTGAGAAAATGTGGTATAAATGCCCACCATGGAATACTATTCAGACTTTTAAAAAGAAGGAAATTCTGTCATTTGCAACAACATGGATAAACCTAAAGAACAATATGCTAAGTAAAATAGGTTAGGCACAGAAAGACAAACACTATGTTATCTCACTTCTATGTGGAATCTACAAAAGTCAAATTCATAGATGTACAGAGTAGAATGGTGGTTGCTAGAGGGTGCTGGGGTAGGAGAAAGTGGGAGACAGGAGAGATGTTGTTGTCAAAGTGTACAGTTTGAGTTAGACAGAGGATATAGGTTTTAGTGATCTATTGCAGGACACGGTGACTATATTTTAATATACTTTAAATTAAGGCATCATATATATTAAAATTGTTGATTTGAGATGGGAATGGAAATCAAGCAGTCAATAAGCATTTCTTGGATGCCTGTTGTACAGAAGTGGACCCAAAGCATGAGAGAAGTAATGCTTTAAAATACAGGTTTAAAAGAATTTACTGTACTTTTCTTCCCATGTCCTTCTATTCTTTTTGTATGTGTGTATTCTCTAAACAAAATGTTTGGTCAGAATTTTATAACATTAATGTAGTACTTCCCACTTACCTAGTAATTCACTATTGTTTCTCCTGTTTGTGCCTGCCAGTTCCTTTCTTATTTATTCAATAGTGGTTTAATAAAAAGGAAAACAATATCTCTGCTGTTACTGAGCTTAAAATCTGATGGTTTAGTTAGTAGTAACTAAAGACAATAAAATTAAAGCCTAGTATTCTAACTGTCTTGGTCTCAAAAAGAAATCCTCTTTGAGTATTCAGAACTATGTCAATGGAAACTTTTGCAACTGTACATTTCTTCCTTTAATCTGATGTTCACTTAACCATTCATTCAACAAATGTTGACTAAGTACTTATTGTGTATATAAACTACTCAGACACTAAAGAGACATCAGTGAAAAAGCCAAGCTTTGCCTTCATAGACTGTATGTTTTGGTGGAAGATAGACAAAGTTTTGTCAGAGAGTCAAAATTGGGAAGTGAGCACTTTTGCCATTATTGTAAGTTTATTTTCTCCTTTTTTAAAAGTTGATTTATTTCTAACCACATTCTATTTTATGTTATTCCCATTTTCTGCTAATTACCTATTAGAAGTTTAGGTGATAACAATTCTAACTATCCTTAACATATATTTGATTTTTAATAAAGGCTCTTATGAAATGAAAGCTACAAAAATTAGAAATGTATGCACTAATCTCTGGTCCTAGTGGATACTTTAATGTATGTGGCTTGTGATTCTGTAGCTCAGATCTAAATGAGGTCTCTACTGATAATTGTTGCAATGTGAAAGTTGGGAAGTCCCAGAGGAAAATGGAGCAGAGAGGAAAATACGAAGACTAAGGGGAAGCATTTAATTTCTCTTCTCCCCAATCCTCCCAGAATAAAATAATAAAATAAATGCTTTAGGATACTTGGAAGTAGGGAACTCAGGAGAACAGGCCATAACTCCCCACATTTTGGGCTATGTATGTTCTTGCCAAGAGTCCAAAATAAGAATTGACAGTGACCTAAGCCAGAGTGGAGTCAGCACATGGAGTGAGAAGATGAGTGGAAAGGATTCTAGGTTCCTTCAAGGTAGGGAGGGTGTCAAGTAAAGACTCAGGCCTGTCTCAGTGGCTCATTCCTGTATTCCTAGCACTTTGGGAGACCGAGGTGGGTGGATTGCTTGAATCCAGCAGTTCAAGACCAGTCTGGGTAACATGGTGAAACCCCGTCTCTACAAAACAATACTAAAATTAGCCAAGAGCGGTGGCATGCACCTGTAGTCCCAGCTGCTTGGGAGGTGGATGTGGGAGGATTGTTTGAGCCTGGGAAGTGGAGGTTGCAGTGAGCGAAGATTACACCACTGCATGTCAGCCTGGGCAACAGCGAAACCCTGTCTCAAAAAGAATAAAATAAAGGCTCAATGGCAAGAGTGGCCCTGGGAAATCACAGCTATAGACATCAGCATGTTTTGAATACCAGGATCCTCCACCCACCAGCAGCTGTGCTAGCCAGCACCTAAGGTTCTTTAATGAACTCAAGACCCTCCTGTGTGCTACTGCTCTGCCCAATGAAAATCTACCTGCCCTGCATCTTATTATACCAGAATTTTCCTTAGCTTTCTTCCACATTCAGAGGATCTGGCAAACTGTCCAGAAAAAAGTAAACGTGAATGATAACAAGTTATCCCATTCAGGAACATTTTCATTTGTGACATTACAAAAAAATCAGTCTCTGCTGAGTCAGCTCACATTAGTGAATAAAGACTGCTGGTGGAAGTAAAGCACAGACAAGGGTCTTCCTCAGTTCTCAAAATGCACTGCATTGGCAAAAATTCAGGCTTCTTACGTCAGACCAGCCTTCCTCTGGAATATGATCAGCAGAAAGGGAGGAAAATAAGAGAGCAGTCAGAATACAACCTGGAAACCAGTTCAGATGATGCCTACTGAATAACAGCGAATACAATACACATATTTATAGTGTACCCATCAGAAATATTGTGCACCATCTGCGATGGTTTATCTTTCCATGAAATAAAGGGCAAACTGTACCCATCTGTCAATTTTCTGGACAAAGTTCATATGGAATCTGGTGATTATGACTTAGCTCTGTCAATTGCATTTGTATTCATGAAGGAAATTGCAGCTAAATTGGTTTCTGCAACTCCTAATCCTAAGAGCAAATATTGTTGCTAAGATGTGCACATTACCTCATTCCCACAGTCCAGAATAGATCTGGCACATTTACTTAGAAACAAGAACACTACCTAGGGCAAAATTCTAGCTCAAAGGCAATCAGGTCCAGTAGATGAGGGGATCACTACAACCATAAAATAGAAACGTCAGATTAAGTAGAACATTTCTAACCCTCACAGGAATCTTATGAAATATTATTATCCCCATTTTTCAGAGGAAGACATGGTGGCTCAAAAAGTCAACTTACTACTAATTGAACATACAACTTATTAGTTGAGTGTGTGAACTCCACACTCAACTCCATAAGTTAGCATCACAATATCTCATCCACGTAACTCGGGATAAAGCAAGATAACACAGGTAAAAACACTTGGAAAATTAAACTGCCTATACTGATGATAAGCATTATTATTATGTACAAACTTTCTTGGATGGGAACAGACATTAAAATCTTGATCATGTGCAAAATTGTTCTTAATTTGAGAAGTTGTTCAACCCTGTTTTTAGCCCCAGGATTCTCTGCTTCTATGTATGAAGTGGGAAATGAAATATAGTCATGCAAGAGGCTATTTCTTTAATTTTCTGGATTGTCACATTCATTCAGCATGAAATTTTGTATAGAAAGTCAATTTTGGAAAGTTCCAAACTTAATTAGATCTTGCAGTTTTGTGATCTTCATTATAATTATCAAATACTGAAGAGCTAATAAAGGATCAACCTCTGGGCTGCAGAATAACCTAATATATTCATACCTCAATGACATCCTGAATTACAACTGTGGACTGATGAACTCCAGTGAACCAACCAGCCACCATAGTTGGCAAATTCAAATTGCAATACACAACTGAGCCTTGATCAGACCAAGATGAATACATGATATGTAAAATAACCCAATAAAGTTTATCAATAATACATGGGCAATCCAGATGAGACATACACGGGCATAGCAAGTCTAATTAAGAGCATTTCTATGATAAACTGAAGCTCTACCTTCCGCTATCATGCAATGATTCATTTGAGTTTGTTGTTACAAGAAGAATGAGCAGTGGGCATCTTCCTTATTAGTGATTCTTCTTCCTGATACCTGCAATTTAACCAAATAACACATATCACCCTTTTAATATTTCAAAGGATGTTTCAATACCCAGACATTTTTCTTAATGTAGATTCTGTGGAGGACAGAGTGGTGAATTCCGGATTATTTCTTTTGTTTTTTTGTTTTTGTTTGTTTTATTTTGTCTTTTTAAAAAATTGCTGCAGATACTTTTCAGAAGCCTTTCCATAACTGTTTTGGACTAGTAGTATCTTAAAAATAAATGCTACCACAACAGAGCCATGATTTTAGCAATATTAGAAACCCCATTAACTCCTTCAGGTCCTTAGCACGTTGATTTAGTATCGCCTCTACAATTATCGCCTAGACTCTTGCCAAAATTTAACATTTGAAAGCCAAAGAAGTAGCACAGATATTGCATAGGAGAAAAATTCTAATTTAACTAAATATATTGGTGTATATTGGTAGTAACTTTGATCCTAATTTTGTGGAGAACTTTAAAGATAGAAGCTGGAGGAAAACCCACAATTATTTTAAAATGTACCTCTTTTATTTTAGAAGTATAGACTTTACATTTGACAAAACTGTTGCATTCAAATCCCTTGCATAAGTTTCTGAGTTGTGCATGTAAAATAAGCAAACTGAATTGTTTGTAATATAGGTGAACAAAGGCCAATCCAGAGCCAACTCCATATTATTTTAAGCCTTACAGGGGTAACTGAAAGGAACAGGTTAGAAATTCTTGAGGGCAAGAGTCATCTCATATTCTTTGCCTGTATATGGATAAAGAAAGTACTGTGCCTGAGCTGTTGTATGATTCTGTGAAACAAACATGGTTTATTTTGTGTTGCTTGCATTTGTCCGTCTGTCTATTTGTTGGAAGCATTCAATTTTGTTTGAGAGAATCATTTGAGAGTTGCTTGCAGAAGCTAAAGAAACGGGGAAATATTGAAAGGGCTGCTATGAGAAACTTTGAGAAACTCCAAGCTTTGAGAAAGTCAGATGCTGAGCACAAGCAATATTGTTTTGCTTCCAAGAAATAATATATGCCTCAGATTCAGGTGGAGGAGTGTTCTCCCATCTATACAAAAAATCCAGCTGTGTGTAGCACCTTGATGAGTGGCAATTTAGAAAGAAAATAATAAAGCGTTCTTGGCATAGACACTGGTGATCTCATGAAAGCAATATCAGAAATGGCAAAAATAGAACTTTTGCTCTTTTGAGAGAAGATGACTTTGGCCAAGGGCAGAGTTAGTAGGAGCGTAAGAACATGGCATACCTCCAAGGTGAAAGTCATAGGTTTATTGGCCTGTGAGCAAACATGAAGGACCAATATGGGCACTCCTCTAAATATATGGGGGAAATTTGTTGATAGGAGGTTATGAAATTAGGCAATAAATGTACTTGGGTTTTGAGTGATTGTAAATTTATGCTAAAAGGAAGTTGTAATATTATTATGTAATCATAGACTGGTATAATTATTGATTTCAAACTGGGTTTTTGACCAGTCTTCTATTCATTTTTACTTAAGTGAAAGAAAATTCTAAAAGAAAGATAACCTGTTAGGTCAAAGTAATGGTTTATCTATTTCTTCCAAAGTATGACTTTCCAGATGTAGTTAAAATGCTTTCCAGAGAATGCATCTTCCATTTACAGTCACGTGTTGCTTAACTATAGGGATACATTCTGAGAAACGTGTTGTTAGGCTATTTCATCATTGTGTACTTACACAAACCTAGATGATATAGCTTACTACACACATAGGCTATATGGTATAGCCTATTGCTATATCTAAGCTACAAACCTGCACAGCAGTTTACTGTACAGAATATCGGAGGCAATTATAACACAGTGGTAAGTATTTATGTCTCTAAACATATCTAAACTTAGAAAAGGTACAGTAAAAATATAGAACTATAGTCTTATGGGACCCCTGTCATACATGTAGTCTGTTGTGAACCAAAACATTGTTATTGGGGCACATGACTGTAGTTAAAGGTGTTTCACTGTTTTTATGAATAAGCCATAAAAACAGTTGTTTTGTTGTATTCAGCCAAACTGATTTGCTTGCAATTTCTTGAGCTGAACTTATATTTTGCACTTTTGCTGGAAACAATGTTCTTCTTTACATCTGTCTATCCAAGCCAATTCTTACTTAAGATTTCAATTTAAAATTCTAACTCATTAAAAAAAAACTCCTAGGGCCAACTGAGGACAAAGCCCTTCTCTTTCCTCTTAACTCATTCATTTATTTGTTCTGTATATATTTACTGTGGATGACAATGTACAACTCATCTATTAAACACTCACTTACGCTTTTGGATTGTCAGTTATCTTGGTACGTGTCTTGACTTTGTCCCCTGTGACTAGGATAAACAATCAGGAAATGGACAGTATTTTACGTATCTTTTCTCTCTGGTTTAGTGCCTACTTTCTTCAACACAGCAGGCTTTCAATACATGTATGATGGATTTGATTCAGATTCGAATCTTTAAATACAAGAAAATGTCAACTGAATTATATTCCTTTAACAAGGGCTGAAAGACAATATCATTGATTGAATACCTGTTGTGTGTCAAGGCGTTTTCATAAGTGATCTCTAATCTTTATGATGGTCCACTAAGACAGAATTTCAGTAGTCCTCAATGTGTCTATAAGGAAAGAGATACTGTGAGATACTGTTAAAACATTTCTCTGGGATACTCTGCTGGTAAGTTGCAGAATTGGCTCTGAAACTCAGGCTTATCCCCTTGAAAACCAGGAGGGTATTCAAGTGGGAAAAGATTCTGCCTCTGCAGTTGTCACCCTAACAATTTCCTTTACAGATGAGCCAACAGACATATATCTTAATATTATTCAGAAAATGTCACATTTGTCCAACTCTTTTTGTTCTTTCACCTTTGTGTGTTTCCTTAGCTAAGATTCTAATGAGATTAATCTTTTTTAGAAAATTGAAATCGACCAAACAATAAACAGCACTTTCAGGCTGTAATATAAAAGCTACTGAGTTAATTATTTTTATTTCAAAAAGAAAAAAAGCTTTATTTAATTGCAATTACATACCCAATAATGGAGTGTTTTCTGTGTTGCTTTGGTGTAAATGTTCACCAAATGTATCAAAATATTATATCTAGGTATTTAATTTTTAGATTTGTTAGAATTGCTTTGAAACTGTAGAAACATAGGAAAATGTATAATTAAGAAGTATACATTGAAAAGAAGCAAGACACTAAACTGATTTTCAGAGTGGCTGCTATTCCTTATAGATGATAATACAGTAATAAGAGGGAGATCAAGGATAGCAAGAATCTTATCAATTCAAAATAATTGTTTATTACTTAATGATACTTTTAGTGCAGCATTTGTAATTATAGATTATCATTTTAGTGTGTTTCTTTATAAATGACGACTTTTTAAACGATTTTTCTAACTGTTGCCAACAACTACAAAGGCCCCCTTACAGACTTGTGAGGCCTTGAAAGCACCTAGAGGAGATGGGCTATAACAGGAATAAACTTGGTAAGTGGGAGAGGGAAGTGATCTACAGTCATAATAATGGCATCTAACGAGGCACAGAGAACTATGGCCCTATTCAAGTGGGTTTTGTTACTGAAGGACTATGACTCAGTGGGTAAAACTAGAAAATATGTTTCTCAAGGTCAGTGATTCTTAAATGAGGGAAGAAGAAGGTGGCATGTTGGAATTGCCTGGGGATATAGGGGGCATTTTTCTAGCTATTCTTAGTCCTCCAGAGATTTTGGTACTCCCACCTCCCTGCCAGTAGCTATTCATCAGTAGCTATTTATTGTCATAGTGATTCGCTGTTTTTAGCCCTCTGGTATGTTAGAGATAAAAAAAAATAGTTAATAATTGCTAGTCTAGTCACTGGGGAAATGTGTAGCAATATGGGCAGTGTAGGTAGTAGCATCCACATAGCAGGAGATAATTCTGGTTTGAAGTGGGTCTATATCCTTAGTCCATCCCCTAAAGTGGAAGAACTGGCAAAGATTAATAGGACACTGGGCCAGAATGAGAGGACTCAGGCAAGGATTAGCTTTCAGCAGTTTGTTTCTCAAATAACAGAGGGTTTTAAAGGAAAAGACCGAGGATCAGGGGCTTTTACCACAGGCTTGGGACAATTTAATTTCCAGCTCACCAAGTTCTGGGAATGGCATTATAATATACTTCTGGACTTGGTTGTAAAGAAATAGATATAACTGAATTCTATAAGTTGGGGATAGCCAAGGACTGGAGAAGGCAGAAACAGAGATAAACAACATATAGATTTGATTATGAATCATTACTATGACAACACAAAATCTCTGGGCAGTAAAATATTATTGTAAAAATGTGTGTTAGGAAATAAAACAATGTGCACTGTCATTGCCTCTGTGCAAACCTTCCCTGGAGGTCCCAACCAATGTAAAAAGATTAGAAAAAAAATAGAATGATATATCAGGATTCAAAAAGAAAAGTGAAATTATTCTTTACAGACAAAATTACTTTCAATATAGAAAATCAGAGATACTCTAGAAATAAATGATTAGAAATCATCAGAAAATTCAACAATGATACTAGACACAAGATAATTATACAAAGAGCAACTGTGTTTCTGAATGTCAGCAACAATCAGATAGAAAAAAACAATAACAAGTATTCGTTCATGAGAGAAACAAAAATAATCAGCTATATAGAGAAAAATATTAACAAATAAGGTGAAAAACATGTATGGAGAAAATTAGAAACTTATATTTAAGGTTGAAAAGATAAATAAGTAAAGTTCTTCACATACAATGTCATGAAGAGGTCAACGTTTTCCAAATTAACCTCAACATTAAAAAAAAAAATCCAACCAAAAATTCCAAAAAGGAATTCTACATTTCCTGAAGGGCACAGTAAAGCCAAGAAAACTTTAAAGAAAAATAAGATATGAGACAGTTGAGAACTCTTCTGCCATATGTAAAGACTTATCATAAAGCCTTAGTAATGAAGATAAGTTTGTATTGGCACAGATGTGAACAAATAAGCCAATGATACAAAGAAAAATTGCCCACAAACAAACTCTACTGGGATGAACAGTGCCTCATACTCCCAGTCAAATTCATGCCCACTCAGAACCACAGAATGTAACCTTGTTCAGAAATAGTGAGCAGTTGTAAATATTAATAGTTAAGTCATACTATATTAGGGTGGGCCCTAATTCAAAGACTGGTATTCTTATCAGAAGGCCATATGAAGACATGGAGACACACAGGAAAACGGCACATGATGATGAAGGCAGACACTACAGTGATGCATCTGCAAGCCAAGAATGTCAAGATGGCCAGGATGACCAGAGGTTAGGATAAAGCAAGGCTCTGCCAACACCTGAATTTAGAACTTCTCACCTCCAGAACTGTAAGACTCCAAAACTGTAAGACAATTTCTGTTGTTGTAATTCACATAGTTTGTGGTAATTTTTTGACAGCCTTGGAAAACAAATATACAAATGTGTACATTAGAAATTTATACAGGGCTGCCACATTGCATAGCTCCAAGGGATGCCATTTACATTATATTCTATGTGCTCCAGAATTTTGCCATTCATCTTGAATATGATGAGAATGGTGCCGCTTGGAATTGTACAGAGCAGCAGTCTTCTTTACCTAGGAGAAAAGAGGTAGTACAAATTACTGGATAAAGGACTAGTTTTTCAATGAATCATGCTGGAACTAAGGGCTAATCATGTGCAAAAAGGATAAAGTTACAACCTCATCTCATGTCATACAAGAAAATTAATTCTAGATGGATTGATGGCCTATATAAGGAAATAAAAACTGAGAATTACTTATTAAGCAAAACCAACACACACACAAACGTTTTGGTAAGACTGACGATTTTGAAATGTAAATTTTCTGTGTAACAAAGGACACCATAAACAATTTGAAAGTACAAGGAACAGAACAGGACGTATTTCCATTATGTATTCTTTATGAAAAATTGATATCCAAAATATTTAACTCCTACAAATCACAAGAAAAATAAAAATAGTACAAAAGAAAAGGAACCCACAAAGTATATGAACAGGTATATGAGGAAAGCCATCATATTTATGAAAATATTTTAACTCTGTTTATACTCAAAGAAACACAGATTTAAATACATGAGATTCTATTTTATGCCCTGAGGATTAGGAGTAAAGAAGAAGTCTGAAAATACTAGTGGTTTTTGCAAGAATATGGGTACATGAGAATTTTCATGCATTGCTAGTAGAGGTGTGTAAACTGCTACCCCTTTGTAAGGCCATTTGGCAATACCTGGTAAAGTTAAAGATATCCATTCCCTATAATCCAGTAAGTCCATTTTCAATTATCAACCCTAGAGGAACTTGGACATGGGCACAAGGAATCATGTAAAATGTGTTGATCGTGTACCATTTTTAATAGGAAAATTCTGTGCATAATCTAAGTGTCTATCAATAGGAGAATGTATAAATAAATTGCTTTATAATTATATAATTAAATATTTATGTATTCTATATGTAATCATTGTACATCTATAAATAAACTAGAACTACATTTACATTAAAAAATCTCTAAATAATAGCATAAATTTTTTAAGATGTGAAAAATACCCGCTGTATAACATCACCACGTAAAATTTTAAATCTCACAGAATAATAATAAATATTGCAAAAATATATGTTGTTTTTGAATAAATACATATGTTGTGATGATTTAAATAGGGACTATAAGAATACAGTGGCCGGGCGCAGTGGCTCACACCTGTAATCCCAGCACTTTGGGAGGCCAAGGCAGGCGGATCACGAAGTCAGGAGATTGAGACCATCCTGGCCAACATGGTGAAACCCGGTATCTACTAAAAATAAAAAAAATTAGCAGGGCATGGCGGCGCATGCCTGTAATTCCAGCTACTCAGGAGGCTGAGGCAGGAAAATCACTTGAACCAAGGAGTCAGAGGTTGCAGTGAGCTGAGATTGCACCATTGCACTCCAGCCTGGAAAACAAGAGGGAAATTCTGTCTTTAAAAAAAAACAAGAAAAACAAAAAAAAAAAAAACAGTATATACTAAATTCAGGATAAAATTCACTTGTTGGAAGATGAGAGAGGAATGAGATGAGGCACCTTTAGTCAAATATATAATGTTTTGATTGTATTTTTAAAATATAAAGGAAACATGACAAAATATTAACATTTATAAACTCTGGTTTTGGGCAGTACATGGATATCTTATATATTATTTCCTATTATTTTAGTAGAGTTGAAATATGTGGTAAACAAAATAGAGACAAAGAAAGAAGAAAAAAAGGTCAAAGAGAGAGGAGAAAAGAGTTGGAGATGGGAGAGGACAAAGAAAAGAAAATAAACATGGTCTTGGAGACAAACCACCTGCATGCTAATTGTGGCAGGCAATGTGGTTTAGTAGAAGCAGCTTGGCAGTGTGTTCAGGTAAATGTATTTAATTTTAGCTTCTTTCAACTTGGACAAGTTAACTATTTTAGGACTCTATTTACCCATCAATAAAATGGATAGATTAAAATTTAACTGAAAGTGTTCTGTGAAGAATAAGCAGAAGGAAATATGTAAAATGCTCTGTGTTGTGCCTGCTAGATATTTACTGAGCCTGCCATGGATAGTAAAGCCCTCTCTCTCTTTCTTAAAGCAGTGAGAAACAATAAAGCCTGTGCAGAAAATGTACTACCTTAACTCACTGGGTGGAATTGAATTCTTCCTTCTCATGAAGTTTTTTTTTCTTCATCTCAGTAAAAGTAATTTTGAAAGGAGATTAAAATGCCTTTGGCATAGAGAAAGATTCATACTATGGAGAAAATTGCAGGGCTTCAGTTTCCACCAAACTATCCATTAAAAAGGTAGGTGAGGAAGTTCCCATGGTTCTGCATTTAAGCTCAAGTTGCTTATTTAGGGGCTCATGGTTCAGGCCCTTCACCCTTAGTTGTTAATGACCTTACATTGAAGTATTGAATGGAATACGCAGTAGGGTCAATTGCAGACTCAATGACAAGAATTAACGCGCAAAGCTCCCTAATGAGATCTGTGCTTATTCCTTGTGGTTCAAGGAACACTGTGGTTAATAGTTTACGGCCTGCAGGGTCAATCCGCTTTCAGAAGCAGAGTTAACTTAGGCATTCCCTGGGCTGTATAAACAACGCTGTATGTAGTTGGAAGCTTAACCCTCCTTTCATCATGCCAGAAAATTCTTGGACTGCTGCCATGGTCTGATATTTATGGTTCTATAAGCATTTGACTCTGAAAAGTCTCTTATTCTGGAAAATGGCCACTGGTCAGTTGCTAATGCACAAGTGGTAGAAGAAAAAGTCACCCTTTAAAGAAGAGAACGAAGGGAAAAACTTATGAGAATAACAGTGTCATGTCTACCAATAGGATAAATGTATATGCATGTTTAATACATACACACGAAAACCCTATATGTGTATTTCTACACAAAAATGCTAAAATGGTAAAAGAAATGCTTTTAAAAATTTAAAGTTACCAAAATAAAACCATTTCGCTTTTCTTTCTACAAAAAGAGAAAAACTGTGGCATATGGTATTTATCAAAGTAGTGGAATAAAAGAGCCAAAACTTGTATAGGCTTCTGTCCCAGTATG
The DNA here is from genome assembly GCF_007565055.1 of Rhinopithecus roxellana. Taxonomy (NCBI): domain Eukaryota; kingdom Metazoa; phylum Chordata; class Mammalia; order Primates; family Cercopithecidae; genus Rhinopithecus; species Rhinopithecus roxellana. Next base: position 57,481,746 of record NC_044553.1, on the reverse strand, counting down.
AACTCACTTTCTCTACCTCTATGGGCAGAAAGGAACCTTGAGGGGTTCTTTGATCTATTTACCTCTTCTCTGAACTAAAATGGCTTCTCAGAGCAACCAAACAATTGTTTATCCTGTTTGTTAAATGGGAAAATATTTAATAAACATTTTTAGACATAATGTCTCCATGTCTAAAAACAAAATTTCTCTGTTTTTAAATCCATTATGACCCTTTCTAAGGATTTTTAAACTAAGCATAGAGAATCACATATCTAATAACTGAATCAGGAGTAGTGGTTACATACATTTTTTAAATGTCCTGTCTCCAAGGTAACCTGTTTTTTCCTGACAGGCTGGAGGGGCTAGAGAGAAGTGAGATGAGGGAGACAAGATGAAGTCACATCCAAAGATGAGGTGGCCACTGGCTGATGGATCGACTCTGACAAGAATAAAACAATTCATAGAAATCAATGTCACCGACCCACAGATGCATCTCAGAATTGATGCCAAACACAAGGGTTGAGTTGCAACCACTGCCCTGTTTCAGTAACACTAGCACCTCGTAGCCAGATTAGAAACTACCTATTAAAACTGAATCGTATCATTAAAAAATCACCCAGGGACCTTCAGAATGTTAGCCTGATCTATAAAATCCAGGCAGGGGATAGAGAAATCAGAGGCATCTTGCTGGAATTTACTGTATCTTGCCAGGAGTTTCTGATGTTATTCAAGGAAGAGATGGTATCTCATTTCTAGAAGCCCTTAAAAATACCCAACTTGCCTGCACAGGAATGCTCTCACCTGGGAAGTGGCCCAGGCTCAAACAGAGAAACAGAGCTGACTGATTATTGCAGGCCCATTCGAGGTGGAAACCACCCCAAACCTGGGTCAGCCTTGCACATTCTGCGTTGTAGAGGTTAAAAAATACCAGGCAGAGGTGTCTGAATATCCAGAGCTCACAACCGAATGCAACTCAGTTCTTCGCCCAGTGAAGCCCAGCAAATAATGAACTTATACTTGTTGGTCCTTTTCTGCCTTTATCTCCTTCATAATGTAACACCTCATTCCTACCTTTATTACCACCAGCAGCATGAAAACACACAGCTCCCAGACTGAAGGAGCTGTAGCATCTTGAAGACATCTGGCCTGCAGAGACAGAATGCTCAATAACACCTGTTCATGGTTACTGAGAAGTCACTACATGTTGAGCACTAGGCTACATGTTAACATTTAAGAATATAACATCCTAATGAGTGAATGTTAGTATAATTATTCCTATTTTAAGGTTAAGGAAACTGAGGTTAAAGAAGCTAACTAATTCAAAGATATGCGACGAGTAAATCATAGATCTGGGAATCCAACCTTGGGAGTCCTATATTGAAGTTACATGCTCTTAACACCACATCCTGCTCTTAATACCATATCCTACTGCCTAATATTAACTAAGATTTTGCCACTTGCTAGATGGAGAAACTTGAGCCAATCATAGTCTCTCTGAATGTCAGTTTTCCATAAAATAGGATAACTATCCATTCTTTTCTCCAAAACAATTTTATGAAGTCTCTTTGGTGCACTAGTCTAATTACTGGGACACATAATTGAACAAAAGAGGGAGGGGGAAAGGTAGAAAGATTTTTTTTAAGTTAGAGAAAGAAAGACACAAAATAATTTTTTAGAGTGTAAAAAACAAACCGTGAATCAAATAACTGAGGGAACAGTATAACATGGTTGTGCATGACGAGTATCAATTTAAATGAGGTGGCCAGAGAAGCCCTCTCATGAAGGTGACATTTGACTCATTGAAGCCTTAAAAATACAAATGTCCCCTACATGTGAAGCCCATTTCTAGCAGTGGGGACACCATGTGCAAAAGCCCAAGGAAAAGGAAGAAGCAAGTGTGATAGAGTCTTCAAGCAGGAAAGTGAGGAGAATGAGGTTTGAGGGCTCTGGAGGTAAAGCTGGGGAGTTTGGACTCAAGTCTATCCTATTCTATTGATTAAAAAATTGTTTGTCAGTGGGGTGCAGTGGCTCGGGCCTGTAATCCAAGCACTTTGGGAGGCTGAGATAGGAGGATCACTTGAGCTCAGGAGTTTAAGACCAGCCTGGGCAAAACAGGGAGACTCCACCTCCACACACAAAGCAATTTTTTTTAAAGCTGGGAAAGGTGGTGCACGCCTGTTGCCCAAGCTACTTGGGAAACTGAGGTGGGAGGATTACTTGACCCAAGGAGTTTGAGGCTGCAGTGAGCTGTAATCATGCCAGTGCACTGAAGCCTAGGCAGCAAGCAAGACCCTTTCTCTCTCTCTCTCTTTCTTTCCATATATAAATATGGATATTTCCATATTTATATATACGGATATTTCCATATATATTTATATATATACACATATTTATATATATGTATGTATTTATAGCCTAAATGTATTGGTTTATCAGTGCAAACAAGGAAGACTAGATTCCTGTAAACAGTGATGAAAAGTCTCCAATGTAGAAATCTAGCAATGTAGATTGAGTGATGATGAGGTGTGAAAATGCTTCGGGAAAGCTAACGTTTTAGAACAGTTATTTTGATAGGGGTGGAGGAGGTATATGTTGTTTGTTCTGGTCCCTCTCTCTTTCATTGGAGGGCATATGCAAACTGAGGTGGTTAGTAGTGAGTGTGCATCTTATTCCGAGGAGGAGCCTGGAAGATGTTGTGGTGCTCTAAAGTCAAGCTCTTAAAACCTCTGTTAATTCATTTAACAAACTTTAATTAAGTGTGTTGCAGTCACTGACACCAATTGTCCTGGTATTTCTCGCTAATGGTACCCCAGCTTTTTTCGTGACACCAAATGTTGACCCTCAAACAGTGTGCTCAGTTCCACAATTTCCCAGCCTCCTTTCCAGGTAAGGAAGATCATATGCCCAGGTTCTGGACAACAAGGTGCCTGATACAGTTTGGATATGTGACCACCCAAATCTCGTGTTGAATTGTAATCTCCAGTATTGGAGGTGGAGCTTGGTGGGAGGCAACCAGATTACGGGGGTGGTTTCTCACAAGTGGTCTAGCAGCATCCTCTTGGTGCTGCTCTCACCAGAGTGAGTGAGTTCTCGTGAGATTTGTTTGTTTAAAACTGTGTGGCACCCTCTCCCTCTCTTGCTCCTGCTGCCATGTGATGTGTGTGCTCCTCGTTTGCCTTCTGCCATGATTGGAAGCTTCCTGAGCCTCCCCAGAAGAAGATGCCTCTATGCTTCCTGTATAGCCTGGAGAACGGTGAGCCAATTAAACTTATTTTCTTATAAATTACCTAGTCTCACATAATTCCTTATAGCAATGAAAGGATGGCCTAACACTGTGTCAGTGGAAAAATCTCTGAAAAAAACATAGGCTTTCTGATATAAAAATGCCTTGCAGACCTTTAAGTACAGGTGATACAACTGACGGAGGCCCACAGCTGCTGTGTTCTGAAATCCATTTGGGACTTTCCTAGGAGTCTATGCTTCCTTAGGGTGCTCCCAGCCGACCAGTGTGGCAGGGACACTGAGGCACGCCCATTCCTGACAGATGAGGGATTTCTCTGACAGGTGGCTCTGCTGAGGACTCCATGACAGTCTTGTGAAACTGGATTACAGTCTAAGATACATCCACGTGGTATCGTTTGAATGTTTGTTCCCTCTAAAACTCATCTTATAGTTTAAGCCCCAATGTGCTAATGTTGGTAAGTGGGGCCTGGTAAGAAGTGTCTAGGTCATTAGGGTTCTACCCTCATACATGGTTTAATGCCTTAACCAAAGGGCTTTCAGGAGTGCGCTCTCTCTTGGCTCTTCCCCTCCTCTGCCATGTGAGAAACAATGTGTCTTCCATGCAGAAAATGTAGCGTTCACCAGGCCCTCAACAGACACCAAACTGGTAAATGACTTGATATTGGACTTCCCACCTTCCAGAACTGTGAGCCAAGGCCTTTCTCTTTATTATACATCACACAGTCTCGAGTGTTCCGTGATAGCAGCACAAAACTAAGCACCACTCAGCCTTCCTCCCTTGTCCTTCTCTCAGAGTCAGATTTGCACTGTGGTCTGACAAGTCTTCCAGCCTTTCCTGGTCACTTAGTATTTTCCCTGACAGACATTTCATACTATAATTTTTACATGTTCATTACTATCTTGGCCTCCACTTCTCAGAGAAGCTGAACTAACACAAGAAGCATATCATTTATATAATGTTATTTTAAAACTCCCAAGGTATATTAAGTGAAAAAAAACGAGGTTTACAACAGTATGTAAAATGTGCTACCTGTTGTGTTAAAATGAAAGAAAAATAAGAATATGAATGTATGTTTGTTTTATATGCAAATATAATTTGGATTCATGTGTATAGGGATGAGTCACAACAGAAACTGGAAGGCAGGTGGAAGACAGGGAGATATATTTTAACTCTATATCTTTGTGTACATTTTTAATTTTAATGAAATGATATTACATATATAATTTTTTAATAAAAGATTCAATGTTTTAAGAAACAAATACAGACTTTCTGGGTTCTGGTTGCTTTGGAACTTATGACACATATTCTCAATAAGGCAATTTAAGAGTTAGAAAAGATTTTCTGTAAGTCATAATAAGACATCAATTATTCAGCTTGGTTACTTGCTACAACCCTAAAGCAGCGACACTCCTTATGAAGCTGTGAAAACTATTTAACACCCTTCTAACAGGATTCTACCACCACTCACGGCACACACAGCCACATCCACAGAGACTCCATTCAGAATTCGAAACTAACATCTGAATTGATTCCTGCCTAAATTTAAATTTAAATATATGGCTATACATCCCAATTCTAGTCCACAAATTCTAAAGATGACAGGTTTATATAGCACCGCAATGACTATTGCAACTTCTACTCTAGAAGGTGGTTGTTTAATAAGGCAAAATGCTGTTTCCCATGCTAAGCACATCATTTGGAGCTGTAAGATGAGCTTTCATCTACCCTAAACCAGCTTGCAAGATTATGATACTTATAAGAATGGAAGCCAAATTATTAATAACACTTTATTAATAGGCTCAATAAAGGCTTTATTGAAAAATAGAATGTATTTCAGAGGTAGACAGTTTGGAGAAAAAACAACATATGATTTTCTGTGCCATTTCACACTAGGATTGACAAAAAATTATTTGACCATGATTTGGGGAAAATATAACTTGCAGTATTGTCAAGCAGAAGTACTTCAAAATTTCAGAAATTTCAGAAATCCATCCATTATATTTGGGAGAACACTGAGATAGTTTTAAGAGCAATGGTGTGGGAAATTGAGCTCATACAATTTCCCTGTATTTTAAGCTTCCAAAAGTTATCTGTCATGTCTGTAAACATAAATTCTTATATTACAGAGTATATGTGTTCTGCAAGGAAAATGTTATCCTCCAGAGTCCATTCCCCTATTAACTCTCATGAGAACTTGAGAGATATCTCAGGGATAGCATTGGGAGTAAGGACTATTTTTTATTGAGCTCCATCATGTTCTAGATCTGTGTTAGGGAATTTAAATGTATCATCTCTAAATTTCATGACAACCCTATGAACTAGGTATTATTTTTCCTTTTTTACAGTTGAAGTCCTGACATTCATTAACACAGATGAGGCAGAGCGAGGGCTCAGACCCAAGGTGGTCTGCTGTGAAGCTGATGCCCTTTGCCCTCTGTGAATTGTCTCACAGCACAGACAAGGGGAAAGAATCTTTCGCTGCAGCCTTCGCAGAGCATATGACCTGCTAATCTCGATTTGTTACTTGCGTTTTATTCTCTAGGTACAGAATTCACTCATCTGTCCTAAAGTTGTCCAAATAATTGTATGTCCATACGCTCCAAGTATGGATGTGTGGCAGGCCTAGGAAGCCACACAGGAGAGCATTCCTCTTTCCATGCCATTCAGGTCATATTTTACAGCCAGACTGGGACCAGTGAAGGTGAGTCTCGCTCGTTGAGGGGAGACTCCACTTTGTAGGGAAGACAGCTGGCCCTGTGTTACTGTTCAATGCTGGACCTGTGGTACTTTAAGAGTAGAAGTTACCCTGCAGTGAGTTTTTCTCTGCCAATACCAGGAGACATGCCATAGCAAGGCTGTTCAGCACAGGTGAGCATCACCATGGTCCAGCTCTGGTTAATGTCCACCAGGCCTTCCAAAGAAAACTGAGTTCATATGAGCTTAATAGGAGCTCCAGAGAATTAAAAACTTAGGAATAAAATACCTTAGAATTCTGTGGTCAAGTCAGGACACTGGGTACCACTTTATATTATTTATTTTAATGTTTTATTAAACTATACAACACATTGCTATGTAGCAGTGAAAAACACAATACCATAATACAGAAGATTTATTCAATATGAAAAGTAAAAAACATTACTAACAATTTTTTGTATATCCTTCTATTTTGAAATGTGTAATCGTACATAAAGATATATCCTCTTTTGCCTCATGTGTGACTATATTATTCTCATTATTCTGCATCTTGCTTTTCATGAACTGTGTCTTTGAGATTTTGCTCTATGTATACATACAAGCAACAGAAATCTAGCTGACTGAGGCATAATGGCATTTATGTAAAGTATCTGGGGAGCTTTCTGAATGAGATGGCCTGCGAACAACAGCTGGAGACCTCACAACAGGAACTACTCCCAAACTTCCTTCTTGAGCTGCTCTGCTAAAGGCACCACCTCTGAGTATGGCCACTGCTGCTACTTCCTCAACTGACATGACAATCACTGACCCCAGATGCTGCTGCCAGAAACATTGCCCCTGCTACCCCTGAAGGAAGAGCAAGCTGCCACCTCTGTCACCACCCTGATGGGAATGGATTTTTGCAGCCCTTGATACTTTACATCACAAGCTTCCAATTTAAAGTTTGTGGCAGTTCATTCTGAATGGAAAAGTCTAAGATCTATGCCCGTGTCACAGTAAAGGGAAGCTTTAAAAGTGAGTTTCCAGAATTTTCTCCTTCTGTAGTAAATGTGGTCCTGACAACTAAGGCCAGAAATCTTCAAATATAGTCATAGGTCCAATGTTGTTCTTCCAAATAAAAAAGGACAACCATCAAGTAAAGAGATACCATTTTTTTAAATTGGTACATGTCATGTAGCTTTAATATGAAGTTAATCAATCCCTAATTATGAGTCTAAATAGCACTTCAATAGGCATCCTTGTAGATAATTTTGCAATTATCTCTGCAAAATAAATTCATGGAAGTTACATTCAATGACCATCAAAGAGCATGTGCATTCTAAGTTTGATAATTATTAATAATTGTTACTCCTATGACTTCTAAAATATTGTTCCAGGCTGGGCATGGTGGCTCACACCTATAATTCCAGCACTTTAAGAGACCAAGGCAGGCAAATCACCTGAGGTCAGGGGTTTGAGGCCAGCCTGGCCAACATGGCAAAACCCCATCTCTACTGAAAACACAAAAATTAGCAGGTGTGGTGGCACATGCACCTGTAATCCCAGCTACTCAGGAGGCTGAGGCAGTAGAATTGCTTGAACCTGGGAGGCAGAGGTTATAGAACCTAGATCACACCACTGCACTCCAGCCTGGGTGACAGAGTGAGACTTCACCTCAAAAAGAATAAATAAAAAATAAAATATTGTTCCAACGCACAGTCCCATGTAGCAGTGTGGAAGCGAACCTCACGCAGCATAAGCTGGTCAATAGTGAATTAAATGGGTTAATTTTTGCCAATCTGATCGAGAGAAAGTGGAAACTTGCTGATCAAAATTCAATTTCTTGAATTATAGAGTAGGATTGGCATCTATTATTCATATCTCCATTATTTTCTATTAACCACTTTGCTATACTTTAATATGAGACTCCATTGCCTATTCCTAAAGTAAACAGCTGACTTATTATGATGCAGGACAGGAAAGCCTCAAAATTGGGGCCTACCCCAGGAGGGTTCTTGGATTTACCCAGGAAAAAATTCAAGAGCAAGCTGTTGGTGTTAGGCAGCAAGATTTTATTCAACAGTACTGCTCCTTGCAGAGCAGGGCTAACTCACAGGCAGTGCGCCCAGAGTCAGCAACATATGGGTTCTTGGCAATCGCACTTATACTCTAGTAAACCTACTTTCAATTACATGCAAATTAAGGAACAGGTCAATGCAAATTGAGGGTTTGGTTATTTAGCACTTTCTTGGAAAGGGATGGTAACTTCTAGGTCATTTTTATGGAAAGGGGTGGTAACTTCTGGGTCATTGCCATGGAAATGAGTGGTAACTTTTGAGTAGCTGCTATGGCATTTATAAACTGTCATGGCACTGTTGGGAATGTCTTATGCTAATGAGCAGTGACGGCAGGTAGAGATCAACTTCATCACCATCTGCTGGTTCCTGTTGGTTTCTTCACTTTATCCTGTCTGGACTAGATCCTGTTTTGGTCAGCAGAGTCGTGACCAGAAAATAAGTCCTGGTCTCCTACCTCAGTTAGAGTTAATTTCTATCCTGAAACTGCATTCCATCATTGGGAAGTTGCTAAGTTGCTACCTTCAAGTCCCACAAAAGGACACACACTTTTACTGGTGAAGGTCTTTCTCCCAGATAATTATTTTAAGTCAGTGTCACCAAGGACATATTGATTTAACATCAGGGACTACTTGTATATGTTAAAGGCCAGGTTAGTGGAGAACAGTTGGGGAAAGAAGGAACATGATCCTTCTTTTGCTGAGTCCAATATTTAATACTACAATGGCAGTAGTCCTGCCCAAAAGGAAGGGCCTCTTTCATAAAATCCCTTCATCAGCCATTACAATTTCATTTCCTTCCAATTTTCTCTTGAAGTGGGGTGATTTGGAAACCCAAGTCATTCAATAGCAGTATCTACAATTTAGCATTTTTCATCATGTGTGTTGGCATCAACAAAACATGTAACGTGGGGCAAATGGAAAGAGATGACTTGGCTTGCTTAAAGTGGAATAGTGTTTGCAACACACATAAAAGCATCCAGATTGGATGAGCACAGATCATAGATGGGTGTGCTTCAAGTGTGCCCCACCCCCCTCTGGCCAGCAACATGAACATCACCTGACAACTAGAGCCCACTCTAGACCTATGGAATTCAAACCAACTCAATAGTCCCATAGACAGTTTTTTGTTTTTGTTTTTCGGATAAGCATTGAAATTGATCCTTGTGGTCTTAAAGCTTGGAACTTACATTTGTTTATCTAAGTTTCTTTCTCAAGAAAGGTCTCTCAAGTTTCACAAAAAAAAAGGATCAAGGAACTGAATTTCACCAATCATGGCATCCAGACAATAAGATACTAGACCCCTCATTCATCGTGATTGTTTCGTTGTTCCTCTCTAGTTCCTGTTTTCTTACCCATTGCTACATTCTTTCCCTCCTATATAAACCCGAGTTTTAGTTGGTTAGGGAGATGGATTTGAGACTGAGCTCCCATGCAGCACCCAATTAAAGCCTTCTTTCTTGGCAATATTGGTCATCTCAGTCATTGGCTTTCTGTGCAGTGAGCAGCTGGACCTAGAGGACCTAGACTTGTCCCCTGATGTTTCTGCAACAGAATCAGAAACAGGGCAGGGTATGGGTCCTGACAATCTACTTCAAGGAGCCTTCCAGATAATTCTAATGCAGGTTACAGTTTGAGAACTGGGCAGTGTAAAGAAAGCTGTGGCGGTTCAGCTTTTATCCTTTATCTGGCAGTCCCTGTCGAATTTCTTCTCTCAAGAGAAGACATTAGAGGAGAATTTGCTGCCCCACAAAACAGTAACAGTTAATGCTAGATCCCTTGGATAACCTGTCCTATTCAGGAGTCATGGAAAACTGCTAAAGCAAATATCTAGAGCAAATTTTACTTCCAGCCAAGCTTTTGAAATTTTTGCTGTGATTTTAACTCTGTCATATCTAATGTAAGAAAGGAGCATTGCAGGCTTCTATGCTTACACATAACAGACACAACTGTGTCCATCAGTAAAATCACCACCTACAGAGCATAGCTGGCCAAGGGAAGTGAAGGATCTGCCTCCATTAAGTTTGCTCACTGTGTTGCCACTATATTTCTGGACTCCCTCTTATCACAGTGTGACATCCATTTGCACACCACATTTTTCCAGTGACTGAAAAGTGATCACTGCAGCTTGGCATCCTGCACTGCAATACAATCATTTATTTCTCACAGCACTTTATCCTGGACATTCGCATTGAGCATAAAGCCTTTGAAGTCTATGGTGCATATAATTCATCCGACAGTGGATTGGATTGGAGTCCATCTAAATAAAGCCCAAGCCTGAGTAGGCATCAAAATTTCTCTTCCATAATTGGCAAGTGCTATTATGCTACTGGGCTATTAAAAAAAAAAAAAAGGCATTTACTTGGCCACATATTTTATTGACTTTTGCTATAATAAATATTTCTTTACTTTTGAAGAATTTTTTTAATGTCTCAAAATTTCCATCTGCCCTAACAAGCTCTCAAACTTCACCTCAGTTTGTATTTAGCAATATGCCCACTAAGAAAACAAGGAAATGTTTGTAAGAATTTCCTCAGGCTTTTTGACCTATGAGGATTGCTTTGGTTTCCCCTGAGCTTTTCTGCCTAATTTGTGTAAATCCTTTTTAAATTGGGGTTCATTTACTTAATGTTAGATGTTTGCAATGACTTCCTAAAGCTAATTTCAAAAGATGAGCGGTTCCAGGAGACAGCTGCTTCTCCAAATGGACTTATGAGAAAGAGAGGGTAAGGAGAGAAATTTTGGAAACACAGAGACCAAGGACTTGAATTTATTACAGCCCTAACGTGGCAAGCACTGAAATAGTTACAATAACAACCCTTAGCTTTCAACTTCTTCCCCTTTATAGACCCTAAGATAAGATTTGAAATGTTCTGCCTATGTCACTATTTTTAACTTCGTGTTACAATATAAGTAAATCTGGCCTAAGAAACACCTGGGGTAATTCAATAATAAAGCAGGACACAGAAGATGCTAACAGTTGGCACTAGGGCATAAAAAACACAGAGAATATAAAATGTAATAGCAATTGCAAAATGTAATACAATTGCATGAAAATGCAATTAAATCAGGTTGGATAAATAGCTTCCAGGATATAATAGCAAGAAGAGAGAGTTCATTTCAATGAAGTGAAAATGGCAAAAAACTGAATAAATAATTTAAAGCTGGAAATGAAAAAAGTTCCACGTGGAGTTTAGAAGACAATTGAGCTCATCTGACCTTGTGCAAGTCGGTTAACCTCCTGGAGCCTCACTTTCCTTATTAGGAGAAGGAAGAAACAGGAAGGAGCATTAGATTACTAATCTCAAAAGTCTATTCAAGTTCTCTCCCTCTCCCCTCTGTTCCTCCTATCCCCTTCCCCAACCACCTACCCCAGACTCCCAAGTGAGTGGTAATATAGGGCATCAGTACAATATTAGTGGCTCTGCAACAGAAAATGTGTATATGCAAACTGTAAATTTGGGTTTCATGCAAAGCAATTATTTTGATATGCTCAGATTATTTGTCATTCTTTATAAAAACAAAAGATAAGAATAAATGCCTGCAATGGTTGAATTTCCCCATTTTCATCTTTTTCTGGCTACAGTTTTCCCTTATCTGGGGTTACAAAAAGGCATACTGATAAAACAGTCCATGTGGATAATGCCATGCTGAGGTTCCAGGCTCAATCATTCTCTCCACTTTTCTTCCCATCTGATGTTTTTCTTTCACCTGATCCTCCAGGGTAGAGAAGTTAGCTGGGTGCTAATCAGTAGGTAGGGAAAGGAGAAGCATGTGTTATTGCAAACTGGATGGATCATGGATCGTGGGTCAATCAAGCAAGGACTCTAGTGAGAGCTGTTAAAGAGTTAAGTCATCTAACCATGAAGACATATAGAAAGAAAGCAATGCCTTCATGCAACATGTAGATATCAGTCAATTGCAGAGACCAAAGGGGAATGTTTTGTTTATCATGCTTATTTATAAATACCTGAGATCTTGAGAAAATCAAAGAGTTATTTCTAATTTCCATGTTTCACTTTGGGTTTCTTGGCCTGCAGTATAATATAAACAGTTAGTAAACTCTGTGTTCTTCATTGTCAGCTGAGGATGCATATCCCACCCTTCTCCACTCCAAGTCATTTATCAGCAAACGTGAATGTTAAAAAGGATCATTGGGCTGGGTGTAGTGGTTCATGTCTGTAATTCCAGCTCTTCAGGAGGCCGAGGCGGGCAGATTACTTGAGCTCAGGAGTTCAAGACCAGCCTGGCCAACATGGCGAAACCCTGTCTCTACTAAAAATACAAAAATTAGCATTGTGTTGGCGCATGTCTGTAACCCCACCTACTCAGGTGGCTGAGGCATGAGAACCATTTCAGCCCAGGAAGTAGAGGTGGCAGTGAGCTATCACACCACTGCACTCCAGTGTGACTTTGTCCAAAAAAAAAAAAAAAAGTATCTTTGTAAATGAAACGTTACTGACCATGACCAGTAGTTTAATGATCAAATTTATGATTGGAAATGAATCTATTTGTTAGTTATATGATGATTATAATGGTGGACTGTTTAACAGCATTAATAATTTCTCCTTAGTAGGAGAAAAATAGATGATGTACTGGTAATTTAAGTTACTATAACACAACAGCAAAGAGATTAGATGTTGCACTCTGTAGTCAGACTACCCGGGATCCACTGCTTCCTGGATATATGACCTTAGGCAAGGTATGTCTCTGGGTATTAGTGTCCTCAAATGTAAATACTGAGATAGAAATGTCAATAGCAACAACTATCTCATAGGTTTACCCTGGATTAAATGAGCTACCATAGGTCAAGTATTGGAAACAGTCCTGGAACACAGTAAGTACTGTATGTGAGCAATTACTGTGAGAAAGAGGCTTTAGGAGGAACCACTAACAGCAATAACAATGGTCTTTATCATAATTTCAAGGCACAAATAGCCTTGAATTATGTGCAAAAGTCAGAATTGCAGAGTATCTATGTCTAGTATTCTGTTTCCCTAGAAAAATATTCCCCACCCCAGTTAGATTATTTGAAAAGGAATTGGAAAGGGATCCCTATGAGTGTATGCTATGTGCTGTAGTTGGTGTTCTGTTTGTGGGAGCAAGATAGGGAAGTTATTGCATACTTTCAACAGAGGAAACTTGGGCTTGTCTAATTATTTCAGGATAACTTTTTTTTAAAAGTCAGATTATCAAAAACAATGAGTTAATCTTACAGGAATACATGGCAAAATGTAGCTCAGGAAGTAGTCTAGCTTTAGACTACAAACCAGAGTGAATAAACAGTAGAATTCTTACTCAGAATGGAACAGCAGTCTGTAAGTCTTTTTTTTTTTTTTCTCATGACTCAGCTCCTCTGACTCCAGCGTCTCTCTCTTTCTACTTTTTCCAACTACCATTTGGTAACCTTAAGTATTTCTTGTACTCAAACTCTTCCAAAAGGATCTAGCTGGTTCAGTCAGGTTTTGTTTTTATTTGTTGCTTTGTTTTTGTAGGAATTAATGGAGCCACTGAGCAAAATTCCCCAAGCCAATGTCTTCATAAATTCCCATCTAATCCATTCATAGTCTTCAACTGAAGAAGCAACCATGGTCTATTCAGTTGTGCTCAGTGTGTAAGTGTCTTGCAGAATAAAGCATGGTAAGCCATACCCAATAAATGGCTTCTTGGTTGCATTGTTTAGAAACAATGAATTTAAATCAAGTCGTCCCATCAAATAACCATTTGGACTCACAGCAATTCAGTTAACCTTTGGGGGCTTTAATTTCCTCACATATGATGTCAGGAAAGTGACCTGAATAACATCTAATATTCTTTATAACTCTAAAATGTTATGATCCATTTGTTCCCTTAAATTACCTTTCACTAAATGGTTAATGGCTTTGAAAATAAACATTCTTTAGCTTGTGTACTTTTAACATTTTTTCTATCTTCAAAAATTTATATTTCCTTTATATTTAGCATATATAAAAGCAAATATTGTAGTATGAGTTTGCTCAGTATACCCAATAAACTAAAAACCAGAGTCAATCTCAAATCTTATCAGGTTAATATCCAATTGGGTTGCTACTGTCATTGTCCCAATCTTACTAATATTTCCTTTTCTGTTATTATCAGGAGGAAAGGGTAGATATTCCAGAAATGGAATCCCCTCCATTTTTCCATTAAGGATTTCCCTAAGAACCTCTTTCATGTCAAGTATTCTCAGGGTTCCGTGAAAACAAAAGTGCTTCCTCTGCTCAAATAAAAGGATTTGACTGAAGTTGACAGGAAAGAGTGCAAGGATCAATCAGAAATGTTTACCATAATAACACTATAAAGGAGTTGTGACATTTCAACTGTATAACTGCCAATGTGACTTTGGGTCATTTAAAATACATTAGTGAGAACAGGCTAGGTCATGCTACGTTAACAAGCAACACTATGATCAACAACAAAGGTTGATTTCTTGCTCAAGCTACATACCTATCATAGATCAACAAGGAGGCTTTGCATATCATTGTCATTCAGACACCCAGGCTAACAGAGTAGCTCCCACTGCAAACATCACTGTGTATATGCCAAAGAACACAGCAAGACTTGGAGGTCTTGGACAATCAATTAAATGCTCAGTCCTAAGTTGACACACATCATTTTCCTTTACAATGCATTGTCCAGAACTAGTCCCATCGTCCCTACATCCACAAGGGAGCCAGGAGGTAAAATAAACTCAGTATTTAGGAGGTAGAGAGCTGGAAATAATCAGAAAGCAGTACTGATGAGTACTCTAGAATATTACCTTAATGATAATATTTAGATACTACTTTCCTGGAGGTATCTAAAATTTAGGGTCACTGGAAGTCCTATCCTTATGCCTTAGGAGATGTTCTTTGTATTAAATAAACCAATGCTGAAGAGACCAAGGTCTTGGGCTCTATCCCTTTAAAAATCATTTGCATTTATCTTCATACTATCATGGCCATGGCTAGAAGCCCTCTTTAACTCTAAACAATCCAGACAACCTGTATAAGACAGACTGAAGCCAGATGGTGATAGATTGGCTTCAACAAGTATCACAAATAGAAACATAGCACCAACACTTGATCCACAACTACAGAAGTATTACCCAGTTTGCATTCTTCATATAATGCACAGCACATTTGAATCATCTCACTTTTGGAATAAATCCATGCAAAAATGCATTAGGAATAAAAGGTGCTACCTTAATAGGCATCATTACTTTGATATTCCACACATATTATAAACAAACATTTATATTTTTCAAATTGGAAAAGAAATAAGATATGCAACCACATTTTCTGAGCTATCATCAATTATAAGAAAATACTGAAATATTGTTCACCTTCTGTGCTTAACCCACAACTCACAAGCACCCAAATATTTGCTGTTTCATTCAGGGTTGAAAGAGTAGAAAGTGAAGGACACTCATTTTACTGGAGTGAGCAAGTATAGGCAACCCTACCTCTTAAGGCTGAGGAAGCTGAGGGGCCAAAGAAAGAGGCTGACAAATCCAGTTTTCTGAGAAAGAAAATATTTACTAGGAACCTGTGAACTGAAGCAATATCTCAAGTGGCTGAGGGAGGGTGGATCCCTGCACCCACTCTCCAGAAAATATTCTTTATATAGCAAGCTTTTAGGGTAATGACATGTGCAGCTGATTATGTCTCAAACTATTTTGCAGAAACATGATCACTGGGGAGGATAAAGATAAACATCTTTATGAGGGGGTATCTGTGTTAAAGGTATTGTTTCTTTATGAGGGGTTATCTGTGCTATAGGTATTATTTAAAGACCCTGCTGTAGAACACCTATCCAGGAGTCAAACATTAGTCATCATGGTGATTTTGTTTCAAGAAGGCATTACTCTTGCCATGTAACATGCTGTTTCCCTATGCCCAAGAAAGATATTCAATTAACATGATCAATATAGACATTCATATCAGGTATTTCAAATTTTTTAAATCTACATTGTGATCTCAATTATCTGATTGATTTTCCTAATTAATTGCACCTAGATTAATTGTTCATCTTTTTTTTTTTTTCATTTATTATGGTCTTAATGAAATGTGAGTCTAGTTAAAGTGCAAATTTCTTTTCTTTGTAAGGAAATGTCCAGGCTAGATGGGAAGCACATTTGTAGCTGACTTCTATGCCCTGTCTTTAGAATTCCCTATAATTTATCTGGAATGTCCTCCTTTCCTTGAATTCTAGTGGGACACTTGGCATTCCAACTGGCTACAGGGAGAGGTGGTCTCTGATAGAGAGTATTGAGCTCTTACATTCTCTTGTCATCTTCAACTCCAACTTCAACTTCAACTCTTGTCAACCTCAACTCTTGTCAACTCCAATATGCAGTTGGAGACAGAAACTAAAGGTCTCTTCCAAGGTTGAAAGCAACCTTGCTCTTTGCTCCAAAAAGGGATACTACTTCTATTTTCCAATGACTTTCACTATACAAACATCCTTGGAAATATAGTTCAGAAAAAGGCAGTCTGTAAGTCTGCTCACAAGTCATACAGACAACTGAGAGATTTATGGATAATTATCTCTCAATACTATTTCTTAGAAGAATTTTGATCTAAATATCCTTGGAGAAAGACCACATCAACTTATCTGCATCAAGTTACTGTTGTCCAATTTTAAAAGGACACTTACATTTTATTCTTTTTCTAAATCCTCTCTGTCTTAGGAAAATCTAGATTATGCTACAATAACAAACAACCTCTAAAATCTCAGAAGTTTAATGAAAAACATTTTAGTTTTACTGACATCATTCTATACAAGGCTCTTTTATACTGTTGCTCAAAAAATAGATAGAATTTTACCTTCTTATAGATGCACCATGTACAGCACTGTCTCCTCAATGGCCCTGGCATCAGAAGAAAGACTCATACATGGACTTTTCACTGCCTTATCCTGAAAATGACATAGGTCATATTTTATTTGCCAGTGCCGGTTACCTGGCCAGATCTAATGTAAAAGTGATGGGAATGTAGGAAGACTAATGGAATACCAAGTGAGCATTCCTCTCTCAGCCACACTTCATTTGGACTTCCAACCATTCTTCCGTTTTGTGTTTTTAGGAACAATGTTAATCCACTTCTTGACTTAGATTACTAGATCTGTTTTGTCTAGATTCACAGGAATCTTTCTGATGATATATTCACTCAGTCCTCTAGAACATGAAATCAGAAACCTATCCCCTAGCCGTTATAACATTAAGTGGCCTTGTCATTCTTTGCACAGGCAAAACATACTTTCCACCAAGGTGAAAGAAAGGTTGCCCACTCAGAATCTAAGTTTCTTATTGGTTTAATTGATTGTGGCTGTTATTGGGCTTCAGAAATAGATTACAAAAGAAAAATACCAGGACTCTGGGAGTCCTTAGAGTGATGGAGGGAGAGGACACAGGTAAGCCAAAAACTATAAAATAACAATGTATGGTATTTGCTGTGATTTAGGTATGCATGGGGTATTTGGAAAGCTCAGAGGAAGAGGCATTTAATCTAGGTGAGGCATTTAATCCGAGAAAACTTTCTGATTTTTTAGGGAATACCTGAATTGACATTTGAAGCACACGTAATAGCTAAACTTATTTTTTTAAGTGAAAGTGGCTGGAAAATCATTCTAGAAATAAATAACAATTTACCCAAGGACAGAAACATGAAACAGCATGGCTCTGTTTTTAAAACAATGTGAACTCTTAAAGGATTTTAAGTACAATGAGAGTTTTGTACTATAAAGATCATTCTGACAGCAAATTAAGGGATTGGAAGGAGGTGAGACTGAGCCTGTAGCAGTGTCAGGAGGCTTTCACAATATCCCAGACAACAGTGCAAGTATAGATAGAAAGGAGGAAATTGATGTATACGATGGTAAGTAGATAGACTATCAGAATGTGATAATTAAGTGGACATTGGGAATGAGAAAGAGAGAAGGCTCAAGTGTAACTCCAAAACTTCAGAGTTATATGGAAAAATATAAATTTTAGGATGAAAATAAAGTTTATCCTTTGATTGGCAGCTGTAGAACATAATGGTATACATTCTGATCTGGAGTGATTGGCAGCTGTAGAACATAATGGTATACATTCTGATCTGGAGTTCAGTGGAAGTCATGGATGCAGACAGTGGAAATTACCCTGGGAAAGGGAAATGAAAGGAGGAGAAAGGGCTGAGGTCAGCAACATGACAACATCCTGAGAACAGCCACAACATACGTGTGCCTCTGTTAATAGGATATGCAAGCTTTGTGTCCACCTATGAGTTGAACAATGTGAGCTTTAAAGACAAACCAAAATCACCAGAACAATTTCAAAATGCTTTGCCTCACCAACTTTCACCTTCTAAGCACATTCAACATGAATTCAGTGATGAAGAAAATCACATATTTAAAGTAAGTGGCAAATTGAAAGCATATGTTAGTCACCAGCAAACACTAAATATGTTTTATACTTCCAAATCTCTTGTCTTTACTGGTGCACTGCTGGAATAATCATGATAAACCTCACAAAACTCCCAGGAGGTAGGAAATGAACGTGGCAGTACTCAGTGGCATCCTTGTAAATAAGAACAGATGCTCATCCATCCACAAAACCATTTTGTGCCAGACTGCCTTAGGTCACAGGGTGGTTGAACAGAGGAAATTCCAGTCTTCTACCTGTCCCAGCTCAATGAGATTGGCATTAGATGTAACTGCTGTTGAACCAACTGGAGTCAGGATATCTTTCACATAGAACAACACTTTGGGATATTAGAATCTTGCCAAGGAGCTCAAAGCACATCTGAGTCATTGATTCACTAACTCCCAGGCAGTCCTTGCGGAATAGAAAATGGCTTTGCATACAATTTTAGAAGAGCTGAATCCTTAAAGTCAGCAAATTAGTGGCCAAGCCCGGATCCCAGTAAAGTCCTTTTTTCACTAAATGCAAACACTTGGCACTATCACCTAAGTGCATAAGGAGGTCTTGGAGGATGCATCCCTTGGAAACTCCCTCAGTGAGCTCAGTTATATCTCCAGTTTGCTTGGTACAGAGCCATTTTGACTCACCACCTAAAAGCTGTAGGGAGGAGAGGTGGCCCAGTCTCCACTCTATTCCTCTTTCTTGTCATCCTCTCAAGAACTGCTGCTACTCCTTTCAGCCTGGTTCCAAGCCAGAGACCCTGCTGTTTTTATTGGAGGCAGAAAATGAGTAAGGAAGAGTGATAATTGCCTTCAACAAGTACCCTGGGACATTCACTTGTTGCTTTGGCATGGTACCTCATGATATTTTGAGCTTCTACTTCATTAAAACGAGAATTTTGATTACACTGCTCTGCCTCCTAGGCATATTATGTGCTTCTTTAAAGACTAATCTAAAGGCATTTGGGCTCAATGACTTCATATAGTTTACAAGTTTTGATAGAACAGAACGTTCTCAAAAATATGTCTTTCAAAAAAATCACTTCTCCTTTAAAAACAGGGGGGTGGAAATCACAGCAGACATTATCTGTTTCTACTCAGGGCTGAATTGTTCTTCTGAGAGTCTCTTCCATTGTGCTTTTAAATATTGTATTATGCGACATCAAATCCTGTTTTAATGCAACATATTGATTCTCTTATAGGCTAGGGTATTATCGTCTTAAACAGATTCAAAGTAAATGATTAAACATAGCTTATGCCGTTGCAGTCGCCAGCAATTTAACATTCTCTTCTGATTGGCATGTTTAGTGGCTGGCTGCTCAAGTGGTGAAGGATAGCACATTTTACACTGGTGGTTGTGAAATGAAAGTCAAAGACAACGTAAAGCCTCTCATTGCCCCCTTTCCATAAAATAACTAACACATATTAACTTTAAAAATACAGTAGGCTTAGTTCCTTTAGGATAGGAGGCTTATTTCTCCACCATTGGTATAGCTAGAAAAGAAAAGAGGAGAAGGTAAAAACACTCTGCTTTATTCATTGAATTTCTGAACAATGGCTAGGGCTAAGCTGGTGTCCGGCAACCTGAAATATGTCTGTGCTCAGTCAAAGCATACCTTTTCTGTTGTTTTAGAAAGCACAGCTCTGTGGGAAAGCATTTTGGTAACAATTGAATTTCCTTACCAGTATCATCAACATGTAAAATGGAGCCAGCGTTTGTATCATAGAAAACTGCTAAATAGAGAAGATCTGGGAGGGAAGAAGAGATCAAAGTTCTGTTCACTTGTTTATAAGGAAAGTGTGACCTAAACCAGCCCTTATGTGAATGACACTGTCACCTGTCCTACAGAGGATACAAAATCCAAAATGAGCTCCCTAAGGTACTGGGAGGATTGGAGACTACTTACCCATGATAGATCCTTGGGAGCCAGCTGTGCAATGGGGCTGAGTTTCAGCTCTCTTCATGCTGGTCACTCCTGGGACATGAATGTCTCTCAGATTTCCAAGGAGGTGCAATAGTGGAGGGAGGAGTAGGATCAAGGGCATACAGGTTTTAAAACCTGAAAGGCAGAAGGCATCACTACATAAAAGGCAAAAAGCATGTTGAAAAGAGACTTTTTACTCAAGGTGGAATGATGCATCTTTTTGACCCTTTCAGAATTATCCTAAAGTGGGTATCCTAAGAGGGGCTGCTCCCGAAGGGTGCACTGTGTCCCTTCCATTAATGACTCTTGCTATATCCTCTGATTTATTTCTCAGTTTACACTTAAAAACATAAGGTTTTGATTAGTTGTGACTTGGCCACAGTCACTCAGTTTGTCCTTGTTAGTGCTAAGGTCAGACTCCAAGCTGACCTTCCGGTGAGCTTCCCATTGCACTGGCATTTCCATTTCAGCCCTTTACTCTTTGACTGAAAGCTGTCTCCTTTTGTCAAAATATACAGCCCATTTTAAATATTTCAAAACAAACACGATCACAAAGTCAGCCTCAGTGGTGAAGTGAAAGAGATAATAAATGGCTTCAAAAGGGTCATTTCCAAATTAGTAGGAGATTTAAGAATTGGGGGAATGGAAGGAAGCAGCCAACCTTTTCTAAGAAAAGAGATATGCCCTTTCATGGACAGAGTGAGGTGGGATGGAGCAGTTGTCCATCCTTGAGAGTGGAATATCCCCCTAGGTGGTCAGAGGTGGGGTTTGTGACAGAGCAAGGAGAACAGTCGGGAAGAAGCTGACAAGTGTCAGCCCGGCACAATTGATTTTCTGATGAAATGAGGCTTTCCTACTGTAAGATGTGTGTATTTTTGTTCAGTGGGCTTATTTTTTTTTTTTTTTTTTTTTTTTTTTTTCCAAGACGGAGTCTCGTTCTGTCGCCCAGGCTGGACTGCAGTGGCCGGATCTCGGCTCACTGTAAGCTTCGCCTCCCGGGTTCACGCCATTCTCCTGCCTCAGCCTCCCTAGTAGCTGGGACTACAGGCACCCGCCACCTCGCCCAGCTAGTTTTTTGTATTTTTTAGTAGAGACGGGTTTCACCGTGTTAGCCAGGATGGTCTCGATCTCCTGACCTCGTGATCCACCCATCTCGGCCTCCCAAAGTGCTGGGATTACAGGCTTGAGCCACCGCACCCGGCCTCAGTGGGCTTTTGAGATGAGAGCTCTAAGGAAGAAAGAGGAAGTGATATCCTGGAATAAGCATTCTGGAGAAGAATGGTTAGGTTTAGACAAAGGCTATCTGCTTTTAAAAAAATAGATTGTATTATTATTCAGGGACAGTGAGGCCAAAAGTTCAGAAGACTACTGCCATTGAAAAGATTATTACTCCAAGTTCCTGTCGGGGGTGGGGCAAATCATGCCACCCAGGGTCACACTGGGAAGCACCAGAGTCAGTCAGGAGGCAAAGGAAATGAGGGCCAAGTATGGGCACAAGCCTCGACTGTGGTTTCCCTAGGAAGGAATGGGCTGAGCAGGGTAAGCTGGTGTAGGATTGCGTAGCCTGAATAATTTGCGTGGGCTCTGGAGTATAGGGACTTCTCCAGTGTACTTGTTGGCTCTGGGATGATTAGAGGAGGGGAATAGTGGCCAAGAGTATAAAAGCCTGATAGAGTAGGCGGTGGGTTGCTGGGTCCTAGATTGGTTAGTTTGCGCATGAAAGGTCGCAAAGGAGTGAGTTTTTTTGTTATCTCTGGAAATTGACTTGTCTTAGGAGGGTCAGTCTCTCCAGGGTCGGCAAGGTTCCAGGAGTCAAAGCCTCAGAAATACAGAAAATAAAAGTGTGATTAATACACCATCTAAGGGTAATGTCCCCAAATTAGAGAAGGAAAGACACTCCTTCCCTGATATGATATTGGTATCATACCAGTAAGTGGTATCCTTGTGAAAAGAAAGTGCTTAATCTAATTGGATATGTTTTGAGAGGTGATAGTATCCAGGAGAGTGAGGGCAATCCTAGGAGTGAAGAGGTTGCCCTGGGTAGGGTAGGAGTAGTCATCTGCAGGAGAATGTGCCACAAAGAAGTGGCATGGATACTCTGCTGAGGGCTCCAAGTGCAGAGGGAAATTGACCCAAAATAGGAAATGATAAATGGCATGACGGATGAAATCATAGCTCTTTCAAATGGAAAGTAACCACCTCCTACAAATAATAATCTTGAATCTGTGGCCTAAAACAACGGGAGCATCACCATTGCTTTTTTTTGTCTGGTGTTACAACCAGAAAAGCAGTGGTTTCAATTGGTTGGGAAATGCAGCATCTACACAGAGCAACACAGTAGGCCTGCTTATCTTCCAGCTTGTACTGTTGGGTTTACAGCAATATTTCCTGCATCTTAGTCAAAGAATTTTACTTGTCCAGTGTTGAGCTGTTAGAGGAAAATTGACTTGTCTATTTATTTTTAGCAAAATTAGAAAAACAAGCTGGGGAGAGGGGCTGTTCATTCTCTCAACCCCACCTTTCTCGATACATTTCTCAAATTGCACACCCCCTGGGAGGGTTTATGACAACAGAATCCCCCCAGATTTAAATCTAGACCTGAACACTTGAAACCAGGCATGTGGTATTGGAGAAGTGGCTTTCAACCACCTTGTGAATGAGAAGTGGCAGCCAGCAAAACGCAACCATGAATCTACTCGCAAATCATGAAAGCTGTTAACTTCCTCGTTTATTATGTTAGAGGCTTAGGGGAAAATAAAAACTGCAGGGTGATTTGCAGTCAAATTTCTACTGCACCACTGGAAGTTACAATGGTGGAAGGTGGGGGTAATTTTCAGCTCTGATGTTCTGATAGAGCTGAGTGAAGGGAGTGGCAGGCTGAAGGACTTTGAGTCCTGGGCCATTCAACCCAGTTTTCATAACTGAACAACCCACTCCCCCATTAGAAAAGTCCTCTCCTTAACTGGGTTATAGCTACATTCTACAGATAATGCAGCCACTGGATACTAAAAGCCACTAGGTGGCATTTGTGATTTATTACTTTGGAAGCTGAGATTTTTCTCCACTGATCCTTTGCTTAGACTGAACAAGACATTTAACATTCCTAAGCATTTCATTCAAGAAATGCATAGTTGGTTCTCTTTATCAAGCTCAAAAGGGATGGGGGAGGCGCAGTGACTGGCTTGAGAAGTCGAATTTCAAATCATCTACATTCTTCTGCAGGTCCTCTGTGACCCCACACCATCAGCTTACACAAGTAATTACTTGTCTACAATTAAGCTGTAAATAATGCAATCACTCCATTCTTGTCCCATCACTCCAGTCCCAACCACAACAAATAGTGCTAATCACATACTTATTCAAGTGTGTAATTATTCACAGTTAAACTTCTGTCACTTTCACCCTGTTTGGAAACAGCAGAACACAACCTGTAATTAGCAAATGTGGCTCCAGGCACTTTTGCTTGGGAGTACGCCAGGGATTCAGCACCTAGGCACTCCTTTGATCTGGAAGCTGGCAAGGCGCCTCACCCTGAGGCCAGAGTGCTATCAGCACTCTGCAAGTCACTGAGATCAATGAATATGTCAAAGGCATCTATCCCAAATCACATATTACTTCCCTTTCTCACTGTGGTTTCTGCCTTTAGTATATATTTCATAGACTTTCCTTTTCTTTTTGAACCCTTTGACTTCAGTTTAAAGGGTTACCAAAAAGGTCTCCAAGCCCCTGTGTTTTCAACTCCGGTTAAAATGAAAGTCCCAGAAGTCCTGATTGATGGTCCTTGTTCTTTCTTAACTCTGCAGTTTTCTTGAACACAGCACAATGGAGGAGGAATGGCCTTTGCCACCTCACCTGGACCACAAGTTAGAAGGAAACCAAAGACTTTAGTCCAACCCTGTGTGAACCACTTCCCCTCAATCCCTAGCTAAACCACCCTGCATGAGTACTCTAGTTGCAAAGGCGACCAGGTAAACTTCTGATGTTTTGTAGTACATCCATTATATTTCATCAGAGCAACAACTCAGCAGCACAGATCCTTCCCGGGGAGAGGTAATCGTGTCTTCTTAGGTGGAAAGCAGGATTCAGTAGCCAGCTTCTTTCCACACAGGGAGGCCATAGGCCTTGAGCTATGAGGTAGTTCTATTCATGAAAATATATTGGGCCCACAGAAAAGAATAGTGAGGCATAAAGGCCCAGTATGTACAACCATGAATTAGATTTTTATTTGCATGTCTTATTAAGAATTATAATTTCTTGTTTGAGGAAAGATTATTCTATCTTCTTTAAGACCTTCGATGGCAATTACCTAATGAAAATAAGTTCGCATATCTAGCTAGTTTAATGTCTTCCTTTTCTGATATATCCAATTAAGACAGAGCTTTTTCACTTCAACCAAATGTGAATACGCCTCACAGTAGAAGGGTAAACAGAACTGTAGTACAGTTCTTTGTATAGAAACATGAGTTAGCTTTTGGTTCGAAAAATAACAAAACCAGTTTTTGAAATAATATTTAGAGGTCTCGAAGAGAAGAACAGCTATGCAAGCTTCTCCATCAAAGAAGATCGTCCTCAGAACAGAAATCTTCCCAGGGTAGAAGGTGAAGTATGAGCAGTGTAGGGATGTGCCTGGCCAACTAACTTAACCAAATGAGCCAAATTAGCCCTGGCAAACAGTGCAGTGACAGATGTGTGAGCCAGATTGCCAAGATGTTTTTATTTTATAATTTTTTAAAGATGAAATACTATGACTGCTTCTATGTGAGCAAAGTGGAACAGTGCTGAGTAGTATCTGGTGATTTTGATTAATACAGACTGACAAGCAATCTGGAGGATTAGTTAAAAAAACAAACCAAAACAGACTTCTATTTTCTCCAACAGCAATGATCTTCAACACAGCTTCACTGATAATAATACTGATGATTTTTAATTTTTTTAATTGACAGATAAAACTGTGTGTATTTACCATGAACAATATGATGTTCTGATTTTTAAATCTCCACTTAATTTAGCTCATTTGAACAAGCAGGACTCTATTTTTTTAAACTAATTTTTGAAAGATCTTAATATGCAGTCCACTAGCATAATAAGATGGCAAAAACCACCTGCACTCCTGGCCTGGAAGATGGGTGAAAAGATGCTTCACCTGCACTGCCCTGTCTGCCTTCCCAAGACTGAAAAACTTTTAAAAAACTCATTTCCTTCCTGACTTCAGGGCACAATATGACATTTAGTCAGAAACTGCATGTAGATCTGTATCTATATATAATCTATTTTTCTATATTTGTATCTATATCTGTCTACCTATTTACCTACCTGTATATCATTGGACAACTAGAACACAAAAGTCATATTCAGCCAAAATATAACACGTTAATCAATCCACTTCCTGTCATGCCCACTCTCACCACCTTGGCCAGGGCTACTGTCATTCATCATCTGGCATCTGGTCTTTCTAACTCTCCTCTCCTCATTGGACACTCGCGTTCCTTTTTTTTTTTTTTTTTTTTGACAGAGTTTTGCTCTTGTTGTCCAGGCTGGAGTGCAATGGCACGAACCTCAGCTCACTGCAACCTTGAAACTTCTGCCTCCCAGGTTCAAGCGATTCTCCCTTCTTAGCCTCCCAAGTAGCTGGCATTACAGGCATGCACCACCACGCCTGGCTAATTTTTTGTATTTTTAGAAGAGACAGGATTTCACCACTTTGGCCAGGCTGGTCTCGAACTCCTGACCTCAGGTGATCCACCTGCCTCGGCCTCCCAAAGTGCTGGGATTACAGGCATCAGCCACTGCATCCAACTTCACATTCCTTTCAGGGCATTCTCCTCACAGCAGGGACACTGATTTTAAAATATAAATCTGATCATGTCACACTTTGGTTTAAACGTCTCCAGTGCTTTCCTTTGCACTTAGAATACACCTTGTCATGACTTTCAAGGTCCACCTGATCCTGTACCTGCCAGTTCAGTTCCCCATCTTCATTTTGTAATCCACTCCCAGGCCAGCCTCACTAGTCTTTCAGTTGTTGAGGTATGCCCAGAATTGTACACACTTTGTGTCTTCACCTTGAGTTGCTCTTCTCCAAGCTCTACCAACAGCTTCAGCTTACATGTCTGGCCCTTTATGACTGTCCTGCGTAGAGTAGGTGGTCCGTTCTACACCTTCAGTCTCAGCCCTGTGACTGATTCTTTTATGACACAAATCACCATTGGTAACCAGTCTATTTGCTCATTATATATTGGTACCTACTAGAATGTAAGCTCTTTCAGGCAAAGTAATGATCTTATTCACTACTGGATCTCCAGTGCCCATTCCAATACCCACTCTATAGCAGATGCCCCTAAAATTATTTGTTAAACAAATGAATAAATAGAATATAATCAATCAGAAGACTAAAGAATGCAATGTGGAAACTGCCTTGTGAGAGTTCTTTGAGTAATTGCAAGTAAATAAAGGCAATGAGCAACACTTTTCCCCTACCTTTTATTTTGAAAAACTTCAAACATACTCATGAAATAATTTTATATGAACACCCTTCAGATTCAGCCATTAACATTTTATTATGCTTACTTTATCCCATAACTGTCTATCCATCCCTCTTTCTATATTTTAATCTGCCTGATTAGGGGTGTCTTTCAAAGCAAATTGCAGACAGTGTGCATATTATTAACTAGAATTTAGTGTTTGTTAAATTTTTTCTTTTGGTTTATAGTTTATATATAATAAAATGCATAAATTTGTGCATAAAGAAAATTTTCACTTACTTTTACTGAATGCACACAACTTTGTAACCCAAATTTCTATCCAGATCAGAACAGTATCTATGCCCTTTAATAGTTGATCTTCGATTGCGACTGTTAGAATTTTTTCCACCAGAAATTAGTTTCACTTACTCTAGAATTTCATATGAATGGAATCATGCAGTATATATTCTCTTGTTTATGGCTTCTTTCACATAAATAGAATGTTTCTGAGATTCATTTGTGTGGCTGCATATATTAGCTATTAATTTCTTTTTACTGCTGAGTAATATTTCATGTGTAAATGTACTATAGTTTGTTTACTCATTCTTCTTTTGATAGATGTCTAGTTTATTCCCACTTTTGAGCTACTATGAATAAAACTTCCATGATCACTCATAAACAAGAATTTTTGTGAAGATAGTTTTCATTTATTTTGCAAGAATACCTAAGAATGGAATCATGAGTCATAGGTAATATTCAGTTATAAGGCATATGCTTAGTTTTATAAGGAACTTCCAAAAGTTTTTCCAAAGTGATTGCACAATTTTATTTTCCCATCAACAATGTATGAGTTCCTTTACAATCGTGGTAACACTTAATGTTATCAATCTTTTTAATTTTAGCCATATTCATGGATGTTAAAGTGGTATTTCATTGTGGCTTTAATTTGCATTTCTCTAATGACTAATGATATTAAGTACTTTTTCATGTGCTTATTGGTCACTTAGTATGTTTTATTTTGCAAAATGTTTGTTCAAATATTTTTTTCATTTTCTATTGAGTTGTTGGTGTTTTTATTATTGAGTTGTGTGATTTCTCTTTTCTTCTGTTGCCCAGGCTGGAGTGCAGTGGCAAACATAGCTCGTGGTAACCTCAAACTCCTGGGCTCCAGCCATCCTCCTCCAGCTTCAGCCTCCCAAGTGGCTGGGACTACAGATGCACCACCACACTCAGCAAATTTTTAAATTTTTTGTAGAGACAGGGTCTCACTGTGTTGCCCAGGCTGATCTCAAACTCCTAGCCTCAAGCAATCCTCACACCTTGGCCTCCCGAAGTGCTGGGATTATAGAGTGAACCACCACACTCAGCCTGATTTCCTTATATACCCTGCATATGCGGTATGGAGTCCTCTGTCAGATATGTTTTGCAAATATGTTTCCTCAGTCTGTTGTTTACCTTTCTTTTTCCTAAGTGAGCTTTTTGATGAACAGAAGTTTTTAATTTTGTTGTAGTCAAATTAATCAACTTTTTGTGGTTATTGCTTTCTATGACCTAAGAAACCTTCCCATATCCCTAATTCCTGAAGATAGTCTTCTATATTTTTCTCTAAAAGATCTTATCTTTAGATACACTCCACCTTGAATAAATTTTTGTGTATGGTGTAAGGTAGGAATGGAGGTTTTTGTTTATTTGTTTTGTTTTGTTTTACATGGATATCTAATTGTTCCAGCAACATTTGTTAAAAAGACTTTTCTTTCCCAAATGCCTTATTTCGGCATCTTCATCAAAAATCAAGTGACTATCTAAGTGTGGTTTGATTTCTAGGCTATCTATTGCATTCCTTTGATTTATATGTTGATCCTTATGTCAGTACTATTCTTGATTAATGTAGCTTTATAGTAAATCTTAAAATCAGACAATTTATGTTCTTTGACTTTGCTCTTTTTTTTTTCAAGACTGCTTTGATTATTACAGGTGGTTTGTATTTCCATATCAATTCTGGAGTCAGCTTGTCAATTTCTGCAAAAATTCTGCAGGGATTTTGATTGGGATTACATTAAATTGGGGACAACACTTCTTTGATGCAATTGTAAGTGTTCTGAAAGGCATCCTCTAACCAGCCCTCTCTTGCTCATTGAAGGGTCCCATCAGATTCCCCTTAAAGGTTATTTGAATTAAAATGTGTAATTGGGTTCCTCCTACTATAAACAATAACTACTATTTTAAAATGTACTTAAAGGGCTTTGCATTCATAATATTATTTAATCCACATGCAAAACCAAACCCTTTGAGTGGTAATTTATTTCTTTCAAATTACACATGAGATGCCTGAGGCCCAAGGAGTTTAAATACTTTGCCCAAGGTCAGACAGCTAGGAGGGAGAATTTGAATTCAGATGCCTCTTACCCTGAAGATTAAATGTCCGAGGAAACTGAATTTTATTATCCTTTGTTGTCCATCATCATGTGAGTGTGGGGATTTGTATCATCTGGGATCCAAATACTAAAGGACAGGTAAATGAAACAAGGTCCTTTGGTGATGTTGAAAGAAGCAATGACCTTCACAGAGAGAGCCTGTGCAGATTTATCTTTGGATACCCAGGGTCAGAGGACACCACTGAGGACCAGAAACTGGAGTGATAGGGACACTGAAGGCAAAGAGACTCTCTCCCGATTTGGCCTGCGGAGGCCCTAACTGGAGGATGACCATCTAAAAACAGCTTGTTCTAATGCCTTTAGCTGTCTGAGAATATTTTTATCTTGAGAAACTCACAGGCGATACACTTGGCAATAGCTTCAGGGCACTGATTCCTCCTCCTTCCCTCAGATGAGCTCAGGGCAGCAAAGAGAACATAGAGATTCACAAATGAGCTTTCTTTGTAGGGCACTGTCTGCTTTGAAATTCTTCATTAAATCTTTTTCACAAATAAATTGCCCAATGTCCACGGGGAATATTTCCATCTTTTAATCATATGCAGTTTGAATTGACTCTAGAGTTGCAGTGTACGTGGCAGGGTTGGTGTGGAGGGCCTGGACAAGGGCGGGGGAGGGGGCAGAGCTTCAGAAGCCCAGCCCTTGCAATCTCTTTTGAATGTAAGTAACAAAAGGAGGCCCCAAAGGGAGCAATTGGAGTGAGCCCATATTTCGTAATGTGTTTAGCACCCGTTGTGGCTGGATTTTTAAAACCGTGAAAGTTAATTATGCACCTCACCTATTGGTTTAATATTGATTCCAGAAGTGAAATCTTGGGTTCAACTTTCCTCACACAGGCTGGTGAGCCATGCTAGATTAATAGTTTAAATAAAATGTCAAGTATCGGATTGCCATGGAAACATTAATACAAAGTGGACCCAGTGGCACTTTGTGCTGTAGAATTACAATGATATGAATTACCTTGGTCTCCAGACACCTTCCGAAATGGCCAGGGCTGCATCCCTGAAATATGGGTCATGCAAGCACAAAGGAAGAAATGGTGTGGACTGCTCCTACTCAGTCATGTCCCCATGCGCACAGCTATGAGTTGGGCAAATGCCAGTTTCTTTTAAAAGACAGGCGCAGGTAATGAGCGCAGATGTTACTGTTATGTGGTTCTCCCTTCTCGTGGAAAAACCAGTGAGAATGGGGTGCCAACTTTAGTGGTCTTCAGTCTTGGGGGAGGGGAGAGTGTGTCAAGAGTGTGTCAGTCACCCAGGGGTGAGAGCTCAGGAAGGCGCAGCGTGCACTTTGGGGCGTGCTCCAGGACCTCGCTATGAAACACATGTTCCAACTGCCTCCCCCCGCCTGATTAGCAGAGCACTGCTGATTATGTTATGCAAATGATAGGAGATGGATTTCACATTTCCCCCAGCCAGGCTTTGCACAGCTTTGCATTTATTATCCCCCTTTAAAAATACGGAGTCCTCAGAGAAGGGGAATGGCTCGTTTTTATTTGATCGCCAGCAGAGTTGGCACAGACCTGTCAAGCAATCATCCTGGGCTGTGATCTGCAAAGCTGCCCTTTGTTGTTCAATTCCCCCCACCCCCCAGATTGTTTACAAGACACACAGAGACATCTGCATGCCTCAAAACAAGTTATTTCCTGATTCGGCACAACTTGTCAGCCTGGGTGATGAAAATGTTACAGCATTTGCTGACAAGCCATCAGATAAGCCTGCAGTTACGTCCCCAGCACCTTGTCCTCATTCACGGCTCAGGATGGTAAACATTAGCAGGTCCTGGTTCTAGATGATTGTGCAATCAGCCATCTGCCCCTTAGCACTTCTGATAGTGCTTTCTACTCAATGGTGTTTGTCCATCACCAGAAAAACAGTGACTACATTTCTCTCTGTTTGGAAATAGGAGGATTATGCTTGTCTTTGCTGCACTCCCAGTAAGATCTAGAAATCAAGTTTGGGTCTTTTGATTTTAGATAAAAGTCTTGAGTGTCCACAATTTAAATATTTCTATGCCCCTTGTCATAGTAAGATGTTTCCTGCCTTTCCTTCTGTATCTGTGAAAGCCAAAAAAACATAGTATAGCTTTCTGTTAGCCTTTCTTCCCTCCACCTCTCTTCCTCCCCATCGATTCTTCCCCCACTTCCCACCCCCGGGAGGAAGTAATATAATTTGTATAAAATGATCCACTGGAAATTAATGTGGCAGAGATTAGCTGACATATCCAACTCCTCCTTCAGAAGAATTTATATGATGATTTCTCCTGATTTACAAGACACAACCTAGCAACAGTATGAGCTCATCGAAGTGGGGAAAAATGGCTGCTTGTCACAACTTGGTAAGAGCTCCACAGATCTTGTCAAATGGAAATAAAACTCTGTAGCTCTAAAAAGGTTTATTAAATCAGAGATTTATAATTCAGCTTTGCAAATAGCTACTCGCCACCTACTTCTGGTGAATCACATCTCTTTCCAGACGTGTGGCATAGAATATGGATACACACACACACACACACACATCATATATAAAAATATATATGCACACATACACATCATATATATACACACACGCACATGTATACATATATACTTGTGCATACGTGAGAAGCGGATATTATCTCCATTTTTTTTTTTTTATCTGAGATGGAGTCTCGCTCTGTCGCCCAGGCTGGAGTGCAGTGGCGCGATTCCCGCTCACTGCAAGATCCACCTACTGGGTTCACCCCATTCTCCTGCCTCGGCCTCCTGGGTAGCTGGAACTACAGGCACCCGCCACCATGCCCGGCTAAGTTTTTGTATTTTTAGTAGAGACAGGTTTCACCACGTTAGCCAGGATGGTCTCGATCTCCTGACCTCTTGATCCACCTGCCTCGGCCTCCCAAAGTGCTGGGATTACAGGCGTGAACCTCCATGCCCAACCATTAGCTCCATTTTTTAGATGGAAAAAATAAGACAGAGAAAGTTTGTATGACTGTTTGGGTTGTAATGTAATGTAGTCAGAATTCAAATACAGGTTTGTGTTGATTCAGTCTATGGTTTATACACCAGTGAGAAAACTTGTAGTTTCCAGTGGCAGCAAACCCAATGCAAGTTGATGTAAACAATATAGGGAATTGATTGTCTCCCATAATTGAAAAAGCCAGAGGTTAGCTTCACTGGAAGCTTGCTCCAGCAGTTTAAATGACAGTGTAAAGGCATAGTTTCTTAGTCTATCTACACTTATGTTTCTTAAAGGAGGTTTATCCTCAGGTTCCACATTGTGGCAAAGCAGCTCTTCCTCTCCCAGCAGGATGCCACAGTGCTTCCCCGGTGGTTCTGGATGGCACATCTTCAACATGCCAATCAGAAAAGAAAGACTGATTTTTAACTCCCAGAAAAGAGGAAGCTCCTCTTTCCTAGAAATATCTTCTATTAAGTCATAGAATCTGATACAATTACATTCCCATCCTAGAACCAATCCCTTGATTAGGGGAAATGGGTCAATCAAGGCTGACATCTAACATTAGAAGTGAGAATGCCACAGAAACCAAATGGCTAAGAATGAAGAAGAGAGGTACTGTCCCCCAACACTTGTGCAAAACAATAACAGCAAGACAAAAAACAAGTGTTTTCCTCTTTACCCTTCTAATATGTGGTAGAGACAATGAAGCAAAAGACATCTATGCAATGGACTTAAGAGCACATATAAAGCACATTCAAACATGGAAAGTAAAAAAGAGCAGAGAAAGAAAACTGAAGGAGTTCTTTAAGTTAGATAAGAAATAAACAAAGGCAAAGTTCCAGAACAGAAAGTTTAAGTAGTTTTATTATTGTCGGTAGCGGGTAGTTGTTTTGTTTTTCACAGGAAATAGCCAAGAGTTGTAAGGAAAAGCTGAAGTGCAAAAGTGGAGAAATCAATCATCTCAGGGAAAGAATATACATACTCTTTACTGTTAGAGAAGTCAGAGAAATGATTTTGGTGGGCTAAGTGATATATACTGAAAAGCTGAAAAATCTAGTTTTCTAATTATATGCAATATCAAACTGCTGCAGATTTTGAACTGAAAATTAACATGTTAAAATGTTCTGGTTGAAGAAGATTTTCTATTCTATTATGCATTACATGGGCTAGAGTGCAGAAGTGATCAATGTAAGGAGAAGACAAGTGGAAGGAAAGCGAGTCAGTGCCTGGGAGGTGAGGTCATCCTCTGCAAAAACATATGTTAGGCCCATTCCACACCACGAGTCAGGCTGTGTGCTAGGCTCAATAGTAGGAGAGAGACACAAAGATTAATTAGAAATAGACACTGTCCTCACAGAGCTCACAGTCTACAAGTGGAGGTAAATGTGTAGATATCAATCACAATCCAACATGGTAGATAGTATATGAAGGGAGAAGAAAAAAACACCATGGGGTTCACATGAACAACAGACTCAACTAGAGAAATTCAAAGAGTCTCCACTTGAGCTGGGTCATATGGAAGTATAATAGCCTAAATTAGCATGATGGTCTTGGAATATAAATGGTGGATCATAGCTCAGCTATTATGTTTCAGGGGATGCAACTTGATGAAAGAAAGAAAAGGACAGAGAGAAAGGAAAGAAAGAAGAAAGCAAAAAAAGGAAGGAAGGACAGAAGGGAGGAAGGAGAGTGAGGAGGAAGGGAGGAAGGATGGATGGAAGGAAAGGAAGGAAGAAAATACAATTGCCTTCTTACTTGGTTGCATTTGTTTGTTCTGTGGTTAAATAATCCAGGCCTTCCACTTTTCCTTTTTCAAACTTTCAGTAGACCTGGCCTTAAAATGTCATCAATGATGGCAGAAAATGAGAATAGATAAACTAACATTTACATTTAAAGTCAGCAAGAGAATGTGGTTGGTTAGGGATAATGTAATGGAATTAGTTTGTATACATTTTTTATCTTTCTACCCTCAACCTATGTTATATGGTAATTTTTAACATAATTTATGACATCACCTAGAATAAAGGGATGTTTTTTAAAAACTGAAATATTGATTTGGCACTAGGAATGAAAAACATATAGCAATTAATAATTTTTTTAATAATAATATTATTTTTCCACTAATTGATACTCTGCCAAGACATGAATATA
This sequence comes from Rhinopithecus roxellana, assembly GCF_007565055.1. Lineage (NCBI taxonomy): Eukaryota > Metazoa > Chordata > Mammalia > Primates > Cercopithecidae > Rhinopithecus > Rhinopithecus roxellana. The sequence goes on along the minus strand of NC_044553.1, from coordinate 57,447,467 downwards.
TGCTTGTTAGAGAAAGTGAAGATGACAAGCTGTTGTTTTAACCTTGTAGAATAAAAGCATTATAAAGAAACAACTTCAGACATTAGTGATTTCATCTGAGAATTTTTCTCTGCTGTGATTGAGAAATGTCACCCTGTCAGGAATTTCGGAAAGTGAATGAGAGGTGAGGAGTAGAGAACTGGTAACAATTTTGCCTAAACTGGAGATGTGTCATTCCCTAGCTCTGGAGTTTCTTGTATTCCTATAAATATTCACTCACTGTAAGGTGTAACTAAGAGACATATACACTGTATCTATGTCCTACTGAACCCATCACTTACTAATATAGCAGTCAAGCAGGGCCAGATTATACTGTTTCCTCTTGCACTTTATGGCTGGCATTGCAAACTTTTTGTTCTCTTCTGTCCACAACTCATTTCTGTTCAATTATTCATTGAAGTAGGCTCCCCTTGAAATTTGGAAGAAATTAAATGTTATATTTGCATTCATACCAAATTAATTAATCATGATTAATGTTCCTACAATGAATACAAAAGGAATTAATCATAATTAGAAACATACTGAAATGTGAAGCTCAGAATCTGAAGTTTCTCCCACTTGGTATGCAATGTAGAAACCTTGGAAGGATGTCCAGCTTCTTTGTCCTTTCTTCTGTTTTTGTGACTGTTCTAGGTCATTTACTAAGGTTTGTGGATATGAGTGTTCATAAATAAAAGGGGATAGTGATCGTACTCCTCCTGGGATTCAGGAGCAACTCCCTTATACAGGTGGTAACCATAAGCCTTCAGACCAAGAATTGGTGCACTCTGGCCCATGAGTCAAGTATAGCCTACTGCCTGTCTTTGTCATTTGTGTATTGTCTATGACTGCTTAGATGCTACTATTACAGAGTAGAATAGTTGTAACAGAGAGATACCATATGGCACAAAGCCAAAAATATTTACTATCTGGTTCTTTACCAAGTAAATATTGGCCAATCCCTGCTTTATTTAAATGGGCATAGTAGAACAGACATCTCATTTATGATTGTTTTTAATTACCTTAACTCCTTGAGGATAAGGACACTTAAGTGGTTCTAATGGAAATGTCCTTGAAGATAGTGATTCTAAATTTGCCTACCATGCCATGCACAGCATCCAGCACAGTACTTGGCACATAACAGGCCCCTTCTATATAAGTGAATGAATAAATGAATGGATAAATGTATACTCCATAGTGCTTGAGCATGGACTTTATCCTACTTTAATGCCGAATTTTTATACCTATGAAATAGGGAGAATTTGTTGTTATTATGTAAAACATTTTTTGATATTGACACAATTATATAAAATATTATACAGTTCTACAGGACTTAACTGTTGCATTTTAGTTATTCAGCAAACACATGTAGTGACAATAATGTGCCAAGCATATGTACTTTGCAAATATTAATTTATTTAGTTCTCATGCAACCCTTGACTATAGAGTTTCAGATGAGAAAAATAAAGCACAGAGATGGGAAGTGACTGGGTCAAGGTCACACAGGTACTAAGTTTGGACCTCATTGCAAGGCCCCATCAAGAATGATCTGTTAGTGCTTAGTGTCTCCAAATCTCCAAATGTACATATGAATTCAGCATGCCCTTTTTATAACATGGCCTAAACTGGTCAACAGATATCCTTTGGAAAAATATATTTAGTCCTTCAAGAAACATATTATATCCTATTAATTCTTGAGATGAAGATTTCAAGATTAGATAAGTAGAATTTCAGATACTCATTGAATCTATCCATTTGATTCACTTTAGAATCAGTTTTAAGGACATAGATAAATGAAGAAAACATAAAAATATGGGATTCCCTATATCAGCCAATTCTCAATTTCAAGCAGCAGTAAGCAACAAAATTAATGAGGAAAAACAATTTCCTAGAAGGATAGTAGGTGGTTCACAGACTTGACCCCTGAAAAACCAGGCTCCAATAATGAGTGGGAACTAAAGGAGTCTGAGTATCAGGGGATGAGCTAATCTCTGAGCAAGATAGCTGTCCAGGTGGAGAACACTACCCAGATTCTATGATTCCTGGCCATGTTCCATTTCCCTAATTCACTTCTAGGAAGTTAGCTATTCGTTGTAAATATTTTCTGAATTGTCCACGTATTTTTGCATCACTACCTCAAGATTTAAAGACCTAGATAGGTGAAAGTTGCATTTCTTAGCTGCCCAGTGGGTGAAGAGCAAACGTAACTGCTTTTCTATCACTAAGCTTCACTGAGGATATCTCAAAAATGAGAAGTGGTTAGATACTGGGGAGCCAGCACATACACACATGCACGTGCATATGTGTACATATACAGACACATATATATCCATACAGATATGGATATCACTAACAAGCCTCACCCCTACTACTTAGCTTTCTGTATTTTTCTCTATTAATACAATAATTTTCAAAATAATTTCCCTTTCTCTAGTTCTCTTGTCAATAACTAAAAAATGAAAAATTTTAAATGATGATTACAATTTCAACAAGTTTTTTTTGTTTGTTTGTTTATGTGGCAGGAAGTTTGGATTTTGGAATAAACTTTAAGCCATTATTTTTAACACAAAGAAAGTATGTTAACTTTATGTGGTTTAATCATAAGTTAATGGGAATCTACAATTACTCCTAAAGTGGTTCTTTATATGCAGAGAAAAGGTCTGTACTTATCACTTACTTTACTGGGAGCAAATGTTCAATCAGTATCAAATATTTAAAAGCAAGGAGCTAAACAAGGGAACTCACAGATGTGCTAAAAGTATAATTCATACTGTTGGTGAAGAATTAAAACCTGCAGTTCAAATTTGCATCTCATTTGACTTTTTGTATTTGAAATTGGATTATATGTCATTCTTTCTTCTTTCATTCATTCAAGAAAAATTCATTGAGCTTCTCCTAAGTGCCAAGTAACGTGCATATAGGAGACCTACTAACAGCCACATTCTAGAAGCAGAAAGCACTGCTCTTTGGGAAATTATAATCTACATAACTTTGGTAGATTCTCATCTATCAAGATTTCTATTGTACTTCTTAAGTAAGTACAATTAAAGATTTTCTAAATCAAAAAAAGTGTTTTATAGAACGTTATTTTGTGTCATTCAAATAACCCCAAAATATGATAGGTTGATAGAATAATGGTTGCTAATAAATCATGTCCTTTGCGATGCTTGTTGTCACTCCTCTCATCAAGAATATTATCATTTTCCCACCTATTAAATATGGGCTGGACATATGAGTTTTGTTGACCTGAAAGTGGCAGAAATTATGATGTATACATTCTGAAATCTAGGTCTTAACAAGCCTTGCTGCTTCCTCTTTCATTATCTTGGCACCCTGAGATGATACCAGATGATAAGGAAGCCCAGTTTACCCCATTGGAGAATGGATGGCCACTTGGAGGACAATTGGGTGCCCCAGCAACAGCCAGGGGCCAACTGAGAGATTTATGAGGGATGTCATCTGGGACCTCCATCCCCAGCCAAGCTGTCAGATGATTGTAGCAATGTGACTGATCTCAGGTATGAGCAGCAGAATGGCTCACCCAAACCTCAGTTGTGTAAAATAATAAAATGTTGATACTTTAAGTTACTAAGTGTATAGACGGTTTGTTTGCTAAGCAGCAATGGACAATTGGAATAGGAAGTATTTATTAAATATCCGTTACCACTAAATTTACTATTCTTGGATTCAGCTTCTCTAGTCAGATCCAATTGCTTTATATTCATCTGTAATTGGCCATTTCCTCAAGTTGGGTAGAATTTACTTACCTGATGAAATTAAATATTTCCAATGAGAATTATACTGGAAACACTTTGGTTTTCTCTTTGTATATTTACCCTTTTCTCTTGGCAAATGATCATGAAATTTTACATAGTCACAATAAAGGAGATTTAGAGAAAAAAAATTACACATTCATTTTCATAATTACCTAGAGTCATAATTCCAGGGAAGCAAGGATACAGGCAGAAAGAAACATCAATGACACCTTTGGATGGCATGACTATAACTTCCAATGTGACCTGAACATTTGTAAGTCTCTGTGCCATGCCCTGTTTTTAATGACATGAAGGCTGCTTGTGTATTTCATGTTTATACCTTCCCCAGCATAAATCACAAATACCCACAAAGAACTCAGATTTTAATAAAAGGCATCAAGCTTTGTTTAACAAAGAAATGTTTTTATGACCTGCTAAATGAGTTGCATAATAATTACACACTTATGAAGACAAAAGAAAAAATTAAAAGTACACAAACACAAAAACACTTTCTATGTGTAACCCCCCTTTACCCCCCTCACCCCCATATATCTATATATATTCTCATGTTCAGGAAATCCCAGTAACTCTGTCCTGGTCTTCAGCCAAACGAAACTGTTTTCTGGGACAGTATCTCCAGCCCTTTCCCACCTGAGTTTGCACCTGAAGTAAATCTGTGCATTCCGGATCACTTGGAGGAGTGGGTGTGAGCATAAGAAATCACCAGAATTATCTTTCTCAATGATGAAGGAAAGACTGTTTTGCTCTCTGTAGGTAAACCATTGGAGGATTATTTCCTAAAATGCTCCTTATGTCCTCTTTTTGTTTTAGAGCAGAACCATTATCACCATCTGATCTGCACTGGAACATCTACACAAACTCAAGTACCATGAGACAGCGAACATGTTAAGTGTGTTTCTTCCTGTCAGCTACATGAGGGAAACCAAAAATAGCAACTTTTCTCCTGCACTCTTGTCTGACAGGTAAAAGCTTATTAAACAGTGCCTCAAATTGTCTCATGGAAATTAGGCTCATTTTTCTAAAATTGAAAAGATCCACCCAATCTTGCCTTATTACACAGCAAGTTGATAGGCATATTGAGATCACACTTTTTCTTTTCCGGCAAGATGAAAACTCAAGGTTTATCACTTTTTCAGCTAGAGGTTATTAGAAATATGAAGAACAGTTAAAATAATTTTAAAGTTATGATATAAAGAAAGAATATAAATTTCAAGCATGATCTTTTAGAATTCAAATTGTTGACTTGAACTGCATCTCAGAATTTAATACATCCAGCCTCAAGGTAAATACTGTTAAGCAAGCTTGAACTAAGCTTAGCAGAGTTTAACATGCTCAGTTATATTTGCTTAAGAAGAATTATTTCTAGCTCTTCTTACAGATATATATTTGCTGCAACTCTTTAGAGCTTTGCTTCTCAGTGCAAGTCCTATGCCTCAAATAAAGTGCTCATTACTCTATCTGGGTAGGGAGGAGGTGCTGGTGCCTTTACTATCAGGATAACTGGGGAAATACTTTATCTCAGTAATCTACATGAATCACATTTAATAGGATGAGTTCATCTTTCAAAATCCACTGTATTTGTGATAAACAATAGCTTACTGGATGTATCCAAGCAACAGCAACATATTCACCATATGTATCAAAATGACCAGAAGGAAATATTTAAGCTATCTTCAAGTACATAATACTTCCTTCTATAGATAACACTGACCAGATATTTTCCATCTTCTCTATGAATAGTGTAGCATGCAATGGGCTTATACTCTAGTAAAGGAATTCAAGTTAGACTTTCCTCTTGATAACAAGTTGCTGGGTATTAGAAATAGGCAATAAGGGAAACTGTGCGCAATGGGATGTAAAAGGTTGTCTTTCTCTTTCTCGTTCTCTTTCTCTTTCTCTTTCCGGAAAGACACAGATTGACATCTGTCTGTGTCTATCATGTACTTATTTGCTTCATCTTATCATTCAACAATTATCAAAAATTCAGAGAAAGACATTACTTAGGAAGAACTGCTTGTAGAATGTGAAGTTCTTTATGAAAAAAATATTAATTCCTCCAGATTATCCAGTTTTTCTTTGTGATCAAACATCATCTGGAAAGAGCTAGGTACTGGAGCATGTGCAGTTGCCACCACCCCCGCACTCCTAGAATTGTTTAACTAAATTATACTTTGATGTGGTGCTATCACACTGCATCAGAAATTAGTCTCATAGCAATCCCTACTGCAAGGATGCTATTGATATTGTTTTCTACTGTATACATTCTACTCTTTATGAGGACCCATAAGAGGAATGAATTCCAGGTCTTAGCAAACAGGATAGTTCTACCTTCTGCCGTGATTGGTATTCGTTGACTGGACATAGTGATTGTGTAACTGAAAGGTTTCCCATTTTATGGTGATGCCTAGAAAACTTAGATCCAATTTTGTGATACATGTGTGTATATATATTATAAATACATTGAAGCAAACTTTCTAGTTTACTTTATTATCTCTATTCATGTTATTCTTTATTTTTACTCCATGGTTTTAAGTTGTGCCATTTTCTTATAATAATATTAAATAAAATAATAACAACTTTTACTTATTGTGTGCTTATTACCTGCAAGAATACTTGCTAAGAGCTCTATATATAGCCCATAATTTATTAATAGTTCTTATAAAATGCTCATAACAATTATCTATTTGTTATATATTAGGGGATAGAAAGCACATTTTGGTATTTCATTGATCTGTTAGTGGAGAAATTGAGATTTCTTTAAATATGTTCTCTCAATAACAGAAAACCTGTGGAAAACAGAGTCTAGGTGCTAATCCCAGCAATCGTGCTTTATGTGTGTTATCTTAATTAAAATCAGGAAACAAGTATGTCATAGTTAATATAATAAATACTATTAAGTGTCAATACTACTTATTTATGATAAGGACTATTATTATCCTTGTTATACTGATGAGGAAACATGCACAGAGATGTTAAGTTGCTGTTGATGAAGAATCAAAGTCTGTAAAATATTTGAAGAGATTTATTCTGAGCCAAATAAGAGTGAACATGGCCTGTGACACATCCCCAGGAGATCATTAGAACATGTGACCAAGGTGCTTGGGCTACAGCTTGGTTTTATACATTTTAGGGAGACACAATACATCAATCAATACACGTAAGATGTACATTGGTTTGGAAAGCCAGGGCAGGGAGGGTTGGGGGTCTTCCAGGTCATAAATGAATTCAGATTTTCTGATTGGTAATTGGTTGAAAGAGTTTATTTTAAGACCTGGAATCAATAGAAGGAAGTATATGGGTTAAGATAAGGGGTTGTGGAAACTAAAGCTCTTATTATGCAGATGAAGCCTCCAGGTAGGAGGCTTCAGAGATAATAGGTTGTAAATGTTTCTTATCAAACTTATAAAAGTGCCAGACTCAGTTAATTCTCTACTGGATCAGGAAAAAGACCTGGTAAAGGAAGAAGATTCTCTACAGAATGTAGATTTTCCTCACAAGAGACAACTTTGCTTGGCCATTTCAAAATATGTCAAAGAGGTATATTTTGAGGTAAATACTTTGATTTTTTTTAGAGTCTGCCATCTGTCATGTGATGCTACACTAGAATCAGGTTGGAATTTGGTATCTTCTTGCTACAAAGAGTCTGCTTTGTTTTAATGTTAGCGCTGGTCAGTTGTGACTGACCAGGCTGAATTCCAAAGGGAGGAGGGTATAATGAGGCATGTCAGTAGGCCCTTCCCATCATGGCCTGCACTAGTGTTTCAGGTTGACTTTGGAATGCTCGTGGCTAAGAGGAGGGGTCCATTCAATTGGTTGGGGGACTTAGAATTTTATTTTTGGTTTACACTTTCCAAGATCCAAAGCCAGTGTAGAGCTGAAATGTGAACCTAGGTAGTTTAATTCCAGACTCTAGGAAGATAAGCATGACATTATCCTGCTAGAATTTTATACATCCCTGTGAGCCACCTTAAACTCATCCTGTTACTGGTAGGTGGTAATCATATCTAGATGCCTACGTGCCCACATCTGTATACATATACCTATCTGCCATTTTTATCTCTTCTTATATGGAAGTGATCTTGTTCAGTGCTAAGGTGAAAAGAGTTTCTCTACATAAGGGAATAGGCAGTTCTGCCTGCAGTCTGGGGAAAGGGCTAGATGACTCTTAAAAGTTCCTTTCTGCCCCAGTTCAACTGGGTTAAATGCTCCTTCAGGACGGAGACTATAGAGATGTGATTTGAGCAGTAATAAGCCTGAACTGCTCTTTTCTGACTCGTTAGGGTCCCTCCGCTTTTCATGAGTCCCAGAGCTGGACAACTTTCATGTTCCTGGTGTGCCTCTTCATTAACCAAGAATGACTTCATTTCCTTTATAATGAACTCTGCTCTGCTCTTAGACCACACCCACTGATCGCTTAACCATGTAATGGCTGGCTGTGAACAGCTCTGTTTTCAGGTTCTGAACTTTTACACTAGGGATGGGGCTTTTAGCCCAATAACGCACTGAGGCACGGAACCTAGTTCTTGTTAATCTGCTAGAGAATGGAGTGTGTAGGATTCTGTGCTTCAAATCTAGGCCATGTCAACAAGGTGATGCAAATTAATAAAAGCTGAATTAATGAGTACTTTTGGTTGCAAGTAAGTCCCAGCTAGGTTAAGACAAAAATAAAAATAAATAAATAAATAAATCCACCAATATCATACAATGCCGAAATAAATGAACTTGGGTTTTTGGTGATTCCATGCCAAGACTCTTCTTCCTTTCTTACAAACTTACCAGATACTCAGCAAACCACAATGAGTCCAGAGTCTCTTATCAAAGGATGGAGACAGGCTTTTGTTTTGTGTTGCTTTATTTTGTTTATTTGTATGAGAAATAAAATGGAAATTAATTTATCAAGTCAATAGTTGAACTTTGAAGATGCAAATACTTACTAGACTAGAAATAGGTTCTTTAGAGGTACAAAATTATAATTTTATTCTAGTAGTATAGAATCTGCCATATCCCAAATAAACTGTTTAATTAGCTTTTGGTGGATATTTCCTTTCTATCATCCACACGAGATACAATCAAGAAATGTCTTTGAAGTGATGAGTATTTCAAATTATTGGAGAGTTGGCTCTTCTGGAAAAATCTGTAATTCTCTACAAGCATTGACTTCTCCATTACATGAGAAAGTCAAGGAGTGCATGTCCTTCCAGCACCCAGGCTGCATTCTTTCCAAGGGACTGATGTAGGATTACATTAACTGGGGCCACGTGCTTTACAATAGTAAGGACAAAGTATTGTTCCTTCTCACACTGCCCTTTGTGAGTAATTGACAACTTCCTTGTTGTATGCAGTTATGCACCACATAAAAGCTTACAGGATCATATTGGAATAACTATTTACCATGAAGGGCAATACAGTATATGTTATGTGCTAGGTAAACACAGGGACTATGGACACAGACTGCCTGAGTTCCTCTCTTAGTTCTACTGCTAACTGTGATCTTGGCAAGTTTTGTAAGGCCTTTATGCTTCTCTTTTCTCCTAAATACTCACCTCCAAAGATAAAATAATTAAATCTGTGTAACATGCATAAAGTATTTATAAGTGTAATAAGTACCACATTCATGTTAGCTGTCACTACCAACAGTAAGTCTTTACATAAAATACCCTTTTGAACACTGGCCTCATTCCCATTCTCACAGCTTTTACCTCCTGCAGATGCTCATCACCTCACCCATCGTTCTGTGATAATTTACTCCAAACTGGTCTCTCCATCCCTCCTCCTTTTGAATCAGTCTTCCCTATAGATTTCTTGTTAATCCTTCTAACATACCGCTTTCCACTGCTTTCAATCAAAAATCGTTTTCACCAGGGTAAAGTTTGCTTTTCTTTGCCTGACATTTAAGACCCTCTACAATTTTCCCCTGCCTCTTTGTCAACTTGTATTTGCCACAATTTCTTCATTTCACTGCACCGTGTGGGTGACTGTGTCTTTTGTGGTAGAGATAGAGTGGAGACAGAGGGGGACTAGCTGAAAGGAAGAGGTACAATGGGATATTCACTATTTCTACTTAATAAGTCAAGGCTTCTGAGGTTGCTCTAAGCAAGACCTGGATTAATGTTGAAACTTAAAGCTGGACCACTCCTGTGGAATCCAGGAAGTCTCTGTGGATGGTGAGGTCACAGTCATCTCTGTGACTTGTACACTGCTTTTGAACTACCTTGGGTTGTAAAATGCTGGACTGAATGGCATGTGATCAGTCAGCAGCTTTACTAAATGCTTTCTTATTCAGTAAAAGGGAACCGCATTAGCTGCTGTTAAAACTGTCCTGTACATTACCTTAACTTCATACAATGCATAGTTTTAAGAAATATTAAACAGGAATGAAAACAAACAATGCATTCTTAATGGGTTTACAATATCTCTCATCCCTACTCCTTTTTCACTTTGGCTATCTGAAGATAAATTTTTCTTTTTGTCTTCTAATTAAGCAGAATGGATTCATTTCCAACTCTGCACTCTGCTATATCTTCTGATGGAATTTGTGCATTGCAAGATACAAAGTTATTGATATGATATTGATCTCATTTCGCATCTGCAAAGTGTATATATGAGTGTTGTGTGTTGAATCTCTGTGTGTGTTTCGGTTAAGTTTTAGAAATTTTTATAGTTGGCAGGGGCTCCTCTCTATGCTTCTTGCTTGTCTTATTCTGCTCCCCATGAAACTGATCAGGTTGCCAAGTTCTTACTGACATCAAAGCAGGCTCCAGGCTCAGATCATCTCTGTGGGATGCAGAGGAAGAGGAGAAATAGCTTTTTTCCCACTCTTTCCCGGAGAGCACTTCTCTGACCGAGTTCTGAGTAAATTCTAGGGCTTATTTGACTTTTTTTTTTTTTTTTTTTTTTCTTTTTCTTGCTGGGCAAGCTCCTAGTGAAATCAAATATTGCAGCTGACGTCAATCGGCTTGTATCCAGGTGCTGGACTATGCTCGGCAGAATCTCAGGGCAACAGAACCATCCCCCTTGGATCTTGATTTTTATAGTTCCGTTTTGCATGATGTTCTTTAAAATAGCAATAAAAATGGTAAACAGATTACAAAACACAAGCCACCCATGCGTACATTCCTTTCTCCTGAACTGAAACGAATACAACGCCAACCCTAACAAAGGTTAATTAATAGCACAGCAGAGATTCTTATTTTACAAAAATTCCTTCTTCCCACAGGCTGCGCAACTAGGCTCTTGCCAGTCCTGTGTGTTCCTTAGTCACAAATTTATTTGTACTTATTCTTCACATCTGTGCCAAGACTCTTGATTCCCTACAAACTTTCCATGTGGAGACACACGTAAGTGTGAGACTAATAAAATTGTGAAGTGGGTATCCTTAACTTTCAGGTCCAGGATTTCCCCACATTTTGATACATTCTTATGTGTTTTGGATTTCTCCATTATTTTGCCCTAGAACCCACTGGGCCCATGCTGTTCCCTGGTTTAACAGGCTCACCAGTGTAAAACAACAAGGCTTTATGCTCCTAATCACATCTCTTCACAATCACCAAAATATGCACTACTTATCATTCCCACAGATCCTCACCAACTGATGTGTCATCAATTGTGATAAGTTTGTGTTTAAGGAGAGTTACCTAGGGAAATGTCTATATATGAGGCAGTTTATGGACTGGAGAGACATTTCTGGCTCCTAGTTTTGAGTGGGGGACATACTCAAACATACACAGACAGAAAGGTGACATTTGGGCTTAATATAATCCATGTGCATACAAATACACACACAGTGAGCAAGGTAACCTAGACCCTTGCAGGATTTTTGACTCCCTGAGAGAGCAATCAGCATTTATGTGACGTGTAGACATGACCTTTGTGTGTTTTCATATTTCAAGTGGAAATAGGGAGCCCACTATTTTTGGAAACTCTGCTTAGAATCTCTCTTTCATGGAACTTCCCCTGGAGTACACTGTTGTGATGACTTGACCCTGAAATAGAAATGTGACCTTTATAATCAGCAGACTCTCTGGTGTCTATTTCTTGATATTCACAGTTGCTGGTCAATGATGCTTTAAAATATAGTAAATGCCTTTAAGTGATATCATCACATGGTTTTAGAATTTTAAAGGATCTCAAGGACCACTGATTCCAAGCCTGTTTATTCTATAGCCGAGAGACCTACCACCCAGTTAGTGGGAAATCTGAGCCGGGAACCAAGACCTCTTTACTCCCCATACAACACTCATTTTTTTTTTTTTAATTATTTAATGCAACCCATTCTTATCAGAATTTTTATAAGTCCCTCCAATTATTTTTAATCCTGTGATAAAACAGTTCTGGGCAATTTAATGTTGTAAAATTCACTAATTTATTTCTCTTAAATGTTTTGAAATATATTAGAATATAGTGTGAGTAAAATAAAGCAAAGCAATGAAGTAAATTGCTGCAGTTGACAACAGGAGTGTAATCATGCCCATTATGAATTCATTGTTAATGCTTTATCCTTGCTCTTTCAGATGTGCCATTGCCAGCACATGCATAAAAGTAAAAAACTGCCTTAATCTTTGCAACATGAACTGAATGTGTAAAACTAACTAGACACTATACAATGCAGTTCAACTTTTATGGAAGAAATAATGCACATAATTACAGTTAGTCCTAAAAGTTAAGATCTTCCTCTTTGCTATCTTTATATTGTACCCTATCCCCAAACCAATTCTGCTCCCATTAGGCTACTTTCCTCACTGTACTATATCCATGTCTAGTGCTGAGATCTTGATGTGTGGATTTTCTCAAACTGTTGTTTTTCTAACCCTAAGTCCCGTGTGCCATCAAGTTCAAGCTCAAATCCTACTTCCTCCTATTAATTCTTTTCTCTGACAATTAAACTTTCCTTTCATTTAACTCACACCCTTGAGAACATAAATTTATACCTTGATATTTTATCCATAATTATATTTAATCTAATATAATTTGCTTATTTATGTTCATGTAGCTAATGCACTTAGATTGCAAAAATTTTCATGCAAAGATTATGTGTCTTCTCTTTTCTCATAATACCCAACACTATGGTGCAAAAATGGGTACCCAAAACTATTTGTTTTTGATTGGCCTATGATTAAATAAAGGCTATGTCACATGATGCACAAACTTTGCTACTCAAAGTGTGGTCCACGGGCCAGCAGTTCCCTAGGAACTTCTTAGAAATGCAGAATCTCAGGTTCTATTCTAGGCCTGCTGATTAAAAAAAAAAAAAAAATCCAGTGATGTGTAAAGTTTGACAGGCAATAGTTTGTTGGAGAGACACTTTGGTGGGTCTCAGACACTAAGTTCTGGCCTACATGACGTGAGCATCAAGCTTTCCTGTGCAAAGAAGGAGGTGTTTCCTTGACATTTGTAATCATCAACTCCTTAGAGAATCTGGTAAAAGCGTTGAATCTTCTTTCAAAAAAATGAACATAAAGTCATAATATTTTACACATAATTTATGAGCTTAAAGGATACTTTGAGCCTATAAAAAAATCATTTATTTTTCTCCTGGAGTGCCTTGTTATGTGTTGTGTATTTACCATTGAAAAACGGGAGAGATCTAATTGGCCTTTCTGCAAGAGAATAGTCTTTGGTTTTTATATTATGTGTATGGATGGGTAATAATAATCACATGTAATGTTGCTTCTGTAGGTGAGGTGGCAAATATTATATGTATAAGCTAATTTATCCATGAAAGAGGACTTCATATGGTAGATTTTATTCATTTCAGTAACACAGTATGCTTTGATTTAAGCAATCAAGACTGTCTTTCTAGCTAATTGTGTACTTAATTTTTAAAAAAATTATCTCTTTCTTTCTCTTTCTTTTAATCCAAGCAAAGAGTCATACTTTCTTTTCATTTATTTTTAAAAAGACCTTTGGGGTGATGATCTGAAATGGTCTTAATTATCAATTAAATTTTCCCCAAGTAGATTGTTAAAAGTTTAGATGATCCCAATTAGTAAGAACCTCACTCTAACAGCAAGAGTGAAGTTGGTTATTTTAAGTTTTCTTTATCATATGAAAAGAAAGGCTCAGATAGCTCAGATCAATGTTAAATTGGAATTATGTAAATAAATGCTAAAAATAACAGACATAAAAATGTATGACCAGTGAAGTCAAAGAAGTGGGCCTTCAGTTTTAAGTTTTTCCAGATACTAATAATATTCATTTGAAAATATTATGCCACTGTTTATCCTAAAGGGAGTTCCAAATTAATGTCTGCTTTGGTATTTTAAAACTGTATTATTTTATATTCTTTACTAGTGCTTTTTTCTTGGGAAGAAAGATACCCACACCTGTATTTAAAGGCAACTTATATTTGTCAAAACAGCAACACTTGAAATTGAGGTTATGGTATTATAACTATTTGGATAAGGCATCTGTGAGCACACTCAGAAGACACACAGCCCAATAGTCCTCTATCAGTGAAATCTTAAAAGCAGTGTGCTAGAAAATGTGGATAACTTAAAAGTACTCAGAACTTCTTAGAATAGATTATGACTCAGGAACAAATCAATAGTTTAGTAGTTTAAAAAAAGTGAGCTCTCACTAGCATGAATCAAGTATTGGAGGGAAGAGCTATATGCTGGCATCAAGAGCTGGCTTATAATAATGAGGTATACCAGATCATCTCTTTTGTTATGAATCTCCAAAGCAAGTTTTAGGCCATTTAACATTCTTTGTTACAGAGATACTGGGTGCACATCAGGGCTGAAAAGAATCAGGGCTAAATTCCACTACATTTGATTCAATGTGTAGAGTTAGAGTTAGGTACACTTCCTTGTCAATGAGGAAAAGGGGAGTTAAGAAAAGAAAGGGTCAGGAGTTGGTACAATGAAAAAACATTCTCTATCCTTAAGAATTTTTCTCTCTAGCTGGGGAGACAAACACATACACATTGAGATTAAATAGTAGCATTTAAAGATGTTAATCCTTGGGTAGACTGCTGAAAGCAAAGAAAGGAAGTTGCTTTTTTTTTTTTTTTCATGTATGCTTTCAATTCTTATTCTCACCCTGTTGCACTAGCTAGAGGTCTGTATTTTGATAAGGATAAAAATCTTATTAAAGAAGTGAGTCTCTATACCATATCACCCATAGGTTAGCAGGGGCTAAGATATAATTGGAACAGCTGATTTTCATGGAGCCTCTGAAATCATGTCACTCAGACAATCACCTCTTCAGTTTTGGAGGCCTTGGTAAAACAATCAGCAACTTGGGATATGAATGTCCAGGGTGATTTTCTAGATAATTTTGAAGAAGCTCAACCAACATCGGAAATACATAATCAGATGAAGTTTAAATGTGGTGTGTTCCCAAAGACAGTCCTACTTTAAAATATGGTTAGAACAATTGGAAGGATAGGTGAAGAAAGATATGTGTTGAAAACCATCTTTTTGTTATTTTTATTCTTTCTTCTTAATTTTCTCATCCTCTTATTAGATCAGGGAGGACTTTTATATATATGAAATCTAATACAGACAAACTTCATTTTTGTTACTTTTTCCTTAGTGGAAACAGTTGTAGAGTGTCATGTTCAGGTGCTTGGGAAAACATCTGGGTTTAGTCTCAGGAGCGGCATATTCATGGACAGATAGAGGGGCACAAGACACACTGGGGCCTATCAGAGGGCGGAGGGTGGGAGAAGGGAGAGATCAGGAAAAATAACTAACGGAGTACTAGGTTTAGTACCTGGTTGATGAAAGAATCTGCACAACAAACTCGCACGACACAGGTTTACTTATGTAACAAACCTTCACATATAACCTTATACTTAATGTAAAAGTTAAAAGAGAGAACATTTTAAAAAGAGTGGTATCATGTGACATGAGTTGTTTGAGACGAGGTCATTTTTCCTTGTTTGTATCATAGCAGCTTGAGGGTAGCTCCAGGACAAAATCAAAAGAATACGATCATTTGATTTCCCACTCAGTCTTCAGTGGATCCTTAGACCCGCCCCCCCGCAAAGAGAATTACGTTTCGAGAAAAAAAAAGCCCTCACTTTCTCTAATCTGCACAAACCGTGATGATGGTGATGATAATTACTATGTTGACAATAATGCTTAGTACTATAAAGTCAACATCAGATGAGACTGGGCTCATTCAGATGTATTTATTTGCTCCTATTCAAACAGTCAAGCCAGGCACAGTGGCTCATGCCTGCAATCCCAGCACTTTGGGAGGCTGAGATGGGACAATTGCTTGAGCTCACGAGTTCAAAACTAGCCTGGGCAAAATAGTGAGACCCTGTCTCTACAAAAAAATGAAAAAAATAAAATTTAGCTGAGCTTGGTGGCACACTCCTGCGGTCCCAGCTACTCAGGAGGCTGAGGTAGGAGAATCGCTTGAGCCCTGGAAGTTGAGGCTTAGTGAGCCATGATCCTGCCACTGCACTCCAGTCTGGGTGACAATGAGACTTGGTCTCTTAAAAAAAGAAAAACACCAAAACAAAAAACAGCCAAAATACAATTGATATCTGAGAAAGTAAAAGCCCAGGAGGTTAAAGGAATCATTCCTCTACCTTTTATTTGAGAAAGAAAGCAAATAATAATAATAAAAAAGTCAACATCAGTGAAACAGAATTATAATAGTTATAGCCTCTATCATATGAATCCTAAATTGTTTATGTCTGTGTGACATGTTGTTGTCAAAAGCAGCAATTACCATATGAGCAGCAGTCCTGATATATACTGGAGCAAATTTACTAAAAAATTGCTAGTAAGAATTCAGTATATTCCAGCTGTTTTAAAAATTTCTCCTTGGAAAACTAGGCTTTGAATCAGGGAAGGAGGGGAAATTTGAAGGTAAATTAAATTGATAATAGGCTACTCTATCTAGGATAAGAAAACCAGGAAAAGAGGTGGGACTGGTAAATTTGGACTATAGATTAAGTAACGACAAATTTTCTTAGTGAAATCTCAAATGAAGAGAAAGGACAGATCATATTTGGTTAACTATTTGTAATCTGTAGGTAGGTATCATGGCCTTTAAATTAATTTCTGTAACTAAAACATAAAATACTATCTAGAGCTGGAGGGCCTCTTAGAGATCATTTAAACTCTCTCTATAGAGACCAGACGTTAAAGCTCAGAGAAGTTAAATAATGTAATGACTGTCATACAGTAGATTATCAGCAGAGTTGGGGCAGGAATACCTGCATCCTAATTCCCCTTTGACAGCTCTGAGAGAAAAGTGGGTTTTCAGAGGCTTCAACTGTGTGAACAGCTTAAGCAGAATGTGACAGATGGACTGTGTGTATTACTGCTCCCGCCAATATGTACAATTATTGGGATGTAACATAGTGCTGGGGTTTAACATTTACTTGTCAACATCTATTTTTTTAACTCACTGTTTATTGTGCTGCTTGAAGAAAGCTAAACATTTTGTAAACAATACAGTTCATTTTTCTGAAAGGCTATATACAAGTAAAGCCACTAACTGGAGTTAAAAATTGTAAACTTTATTTTTACAGTGAATTGCTTCCTATCTTTTGGTGCCTTGGTTTCTATCAGCCACATAGAGAAATGGAAAAAGGTCTGCATGTCCCAGTGTGGCTTTTGTTTGTACATGCCGAACAAAAGTCACTCCAGCATGAATTCTAAAACCTGGATCTGTTTCCCTCTCCTACACTGGAAGATTCTCATGTAGTTGTGAATGTGAAAGGATTCATCTGTCTTTTACAATGACAATTGGATTCAATGCACTTACACATGTTTTTGTTTCTAGGTTTGTGTTTTTTTGTTTCTAAACATCCTAGTTCTTTTACTTGTGTCTCCATGCTCTTGGCCTCAGAACAAAATAACTCACACTGTTTTCAGACCAATTATCCTTCTGGGCTAGATTCTGTGAAAATTTTTTATTCTTTTTTTAAACACTAATGAATAAACCTCAGTGAATAAGTTTTACTTTTTTGTTAATTCCCTCATTTCTTCATTTATTTAACTGATAAGCATTGGCTCTATGTTAGGACCAGTGTTATCTGGAGCTGTGAAGATGGGTAAGACAGGGTATCCTGCCTGGGGAGGTTGAAAATGCAGAGGAACAGAAGGTCATTTTAAGGGAGTGTGTAGTTGCTCTCTGTGTGATTTACCTCATCTGGTCTGACATATACTGTAAGCACCATTAGTATCCTTTATCAATAGGATTTATCAATCATGATTTTCTTTTGACAACTTCTTAACCTATTTTTACTTCTGTAGTACTTCAAAATAGAGAATCTTCTATTAGTTTACTACCTCCTTAATATACCTAGTCCTAGAAAAATATATATTTGCCTCCCTTGGGTCAGGTTCCCTAAGTCCAAACAGCATGATCCTAGTTCTTTAATGCATGAACATGATATTGATCTGACTACACTACGAAGGTCTCATTTGATGAGCTCCCCTTAGCTCCGTTTTGCTCCAGAGCCTTACTGTATTTATAATGTTCCTTTTTTTTTTTTTTTTTTTTTGAGACAGAGTTTTACTCTGTCACCCAGGCTGGAGTGCAGTGGCATGATCTTGGCTCACTGCAACCTCTGCCTCCCGGGTTCAAGTGATTCTCCTGCCTCAGCCTCCCCAGTAGCTGGGCTTACAGGCATGCGCCACCACGCTTAGCTAATTTTTATATTTTTAGTAGAGACGAGGTTTCACCATGTTGGCTAGGCTGGCCTCAAACTCCTGACCTCAGGTGATCAGCCTGCCTTGGCCTCCCAAAGTCCTGGGATTACAGGCATGTGTTACCGTGACAGGCTACATAATGTATTTTAGATAAGACATCCCTTATGCTAAGAAAGAGGAGCTTAAAAATAATAATGTCTTATAAATTTTATTCTTTATACTAGATATTAACTCACAATCAGTACTGCTGCTTTGTAAGTTTCTACTTCCTGTCTGAAATGTGCAGTGTCAGCAATGTACGTACAGTGAAAAGAAGGAGTTTTTAATTTATTGAAATATGGTAGTAGGCTGGGCACGGTGGCTCATGCCTGTAATACCAGCACTTTGGGAGGCTGAGGCAAGTGGATCACGAGGTCAGGAGTTCGAGATCAGCCTGACCAACATGGTGAAACCTCGTCTCTACTAAAAATACAAAAATTAGCTGGGCGTGGTGCAATGGGCCTGTAATCCCAGCTACCCAGGAGACTGAGACAAGAGAATCACTTGAACATGGGAAGTGGAGGTTGCAGTGAGCTGAGATCATGCCACTGCACTCCAGGCTGGGTGACAGAGCAAGACTCCATCTCAAACAAAAAAAAGGATGATATATAGTAGCAATTGAACATTTAAAAATAGACAATTAACCAGATATATTAGTTGTTATCCACAATGAGATCTCCATTTCTTTTTGCATTCATGAAAGAAAAGAAAAAGAAAACATATGGCCATTTACAAATATTTGTAAGGAGGGAGAATCTTAATAGTTAAATTCAGAATAAAAAAGGATAAAAGCAGATGAAGAAAAAGAAATAAAACATTAAGGGGAATTTAGTAAGATTTAATAATAATTTATATTCAAAAGAAGATTGGGGAGGTTGGGAAAACAAGATGTTGAGGAAAGCAACCTGTTATAAAGGGATTTATAATTTTAAGGGGGCAGGGAATGAAGTGAGAGATATGTATTTATCAAAAATGCAGGTTTTACTTTGAAATTCAACTATGAAAGCAGTTTGAACATATGATTCTTAAGTGTTATTCTCAAACAAGTCCTGCCTTCTTTCCTTCTTTCTTTTCCTCCCTTCCTCCCTCCATTCCCATTCCTTCCCTCCCTCCCTCCCTTCCTTTTCCTCCCTCCCTCCCTCCCTCACTTTCCTTCCTTCCTTCCTTCCTTCCTTCCTTCCTTCCTTCCTTCCTTCCTTCCTTCCTTCCTTCCTTCCTTCCTTCCTTCCTTCCTTCCTTCCTTCCTTCCCTTCTCCCTCCCTCAATTCCTTCTTTCTCTCCTTCTTTCTTTCCTTCTTTCTCTTTACATCTTTCTTCCTATTCCATGTTGATCAAAGCTCAGATACTGCATTGTGCACCATGCATTCCATACAAGGCAGGAAAACTGAAGAGAAATCAACTGTATTACCAAGAAGTGAAATCTCTCTTGGGAAGCAAGAATGCATCAGGAGACCTCTTAGTTTCATGTCTTAGCAACATAAAACCTCTAAGTGGTCTTTGGCAGGATTTTACATAACCTAATGAATAAAAAAAAAATGAAAACTTATGCTTAATTAGGCTTGACAAGAAATCAATCATATTTGAAGAACAAGTAAGTCTGATTTGAATACCAGGGAGGTCTCTAAGAGTAGCCAAATCTGATCCGCTCCTGTGCGTAGGTCAAACAGGTAACTGTAGCTGCTATCCACAATGTCAGAGCCTTGGATTTCACTGAAAAAGCACATTCAGAAGAAGTCTATTCACTCTTGAAAACCACTCTTACTATATCTTGGCCATGCTTTGAATTATTTGTAGCAGTATTCTAATTGCTGCT
Source organism: Rhinopithecus roxellana (assembly GCF_007565055.1). Classification (NCBI taxonomy): domain Eukaryota; kingdom Metazoa; phylum Chordata; class Mammalia; order Primates; family Cercopithecidae; genus Rhinopithecus; species Rhinopithecus roxellana. Next base: position 57,427,200 of record NC_044553.1, on the reverse strand, counting down.
TCTTGGGTTTTGTTACTATCGAGGGCAAGAAAACATTTTCAGCCCAAATGCAATGTAAAGAAAAATATGTTATGGAAAACAAGCACAGCATTATACAATATTGGACGGAGCATTTTTTTGTCTCTCTGACCTTCTTACCATTATTATGGATTACATATTTTTATTTCTACCTCACTTATTTTACTAATATCTCTGAGAGGTAGAGAGATTGTATATATTATCTCTCATTTTAAGGTAAGTAATACATTAGGTAAGTTCTCCAGTAAAATTTCAAAAAAGGCAGTCTGAAGCTTTTCTCAGTTCTGTGACCCGAGTAGAAACCGAATAGAAACTGAAACTCAACCACCAGACTATGTATCAGCCTCTATTCTACATGAAATCTGCCTTTATTCTGCTTCCAGAACAAACCATGTAACCTTGTGCAAATTATATAATCACAATCTCTTATCAGTTTCCTCATTTACAAAGCCATTCACTCCTTCAACATCTGTTTTTCTAATAATATGTTTTAAAATGTTCTTTTCTAAGATTCTACAAACATATGTCATTATATACTTTTTCTAATTAAAAGTTATTTAATAGAAAATAATAATTTAGTGACCTTTAAGGGACAGAGTGACAGTATACGTGTTAGCAATACTAGAATAGTGAGCCTGAAATTATTCCTTAATATTTGCCAAGAATCTTAAGGTTTTGTAATTAGAACATTAAAAATTCTTTTAACTCTGACTTCTATAGAAAACCATAGTAATACCTGATTTTAGGATAATTTTTGCTTTAAGTAGAGGATTTGCTATGAATATAAATGAATTATTATAATAAGAGGTATAAACCAGCAAGAAATGTCATCTGTAGAACATTCTCACCTGTATAAACTTAGTCCAAGATTATAAAATACACAATAGACACTAATCCCTCTTAGGATGAATATCCTTTCTTCAACTTTCTAGGGACATCTTCAAGCTGCTTATGACTTTACCTATTAATATTAATAGAATTCTTACTATGCTCAAAGCTCAGAGACAGGGCTATTGTCTTTAAGGAGAAATATTACTATATTATGGTTTTAATAGATTTTGTTGACCAATAGGCTGATAGTTAGAACCTCTTTGAAAGTGACCTCCTGCTGATACTTTAATTTCTTAACTTTGTAATAAATTCAAAATTAGGAGACTTTGAAAAAATATTAGGGTGCCAGAAAATCCTCTTGGGAATAAAATTTAGAAAGTCACTACATTTTACTGCCATGGAAAATTGATTCTTATGAAAACAGAAGAAAATATGACTATGCTGTTAAAATATTCTAAGAAAAGTAACTCATGAAAAAATGGTATTGCATATTTCTGACAGTTAATCAGTCCCTTCCACTAGGAGACTTTTTTTAAATTTAATTTGACTGTTCCAACTTTTTCTGTTCTAGTAGAAATAGAATACAATAACTCACCTGACACTGCCCTGTAAAGTTAGAGCTGGCTATTAAGTTATTATCAGCCATCTCTTCTCCACACTAAGTCCCATGTCCTTTCCTATTGGGATTTTAGTTCTGAATTATTAGCCAATTTTGATTTAAAAACTTTTTGGAAGCTTTCTATGTCACATTTTAATGCTAATGAATTTTAAAAATATGTCATATAAAGGTAAAATAAGTACTTACAATAAATAACAGCAAGTGGGGAAGTAGGACAGAAAAAGAAAGGCAATTAACTCACAAGATACTTCAGAGATAAGTACTAGAAGAGATATTGGGTGTATCACTGGAAAAGGCTGGACCCGCCAACATTCAAGAAGGCAACTGGAACTATTGGGCCCATGTGTTAGAAATTTGGCCTAGACTCTAGAAGCTGCGTGCAAACTGATCACTATGAGTAAATTCCTCAGAGATTTGTCACCATCACAGTTACAATAGAAGCTGTTATATTAAGTACCATATCCCCACCACGTAGGAGATGGGGATCTGTTTCCACAGAGGCTTTCCTCATCAATTGTTCCAAAAGCAACAGGAATGCAGTAAAATGAAACATGGCAGAATTCCAACCTAATTTCCTTTTACTCCCAGATATGAATATTCACTGCAACTTAAGCCAAAGCCAAATGGATGGTGGAAGGGAGTTTCTTAATTTAGGACTTATCTATTAAAACAATAAACATAGTTTCTACAACTCAGAACCTCACAGTGTTTGCAGTTAGGGATATTTTTATGACATCGTCATATCTTCTTATCAGTATCTTCAAAACTTACTTGTTCAAATCTTTATATGATCATAAAATATTGTCTTCAGAAAGGCCAATTTTTGTCACTATAATAAAGACCACACACACATTTTGTTCCATTATTTTCCTTGTCCTCAGTGGTCTGTTTCATACTCTTGGGACTTCACTTTGGTGATTAGACGATTGTTTATATTGTCATTGAGTATGTGATTCAAAGCTGATTCTTGGCAGATGCTAGCTAGTGTGACCATATATACCAGTTTTCTTGGGAAATTCAGGGTACATGTTTTATGCTATTGTTGTTATTCACAGTGAACCCTTTGAGTTCTGGAAGTGGCCTGATTTGAACAATACATTACACAGTCACTCTACTATTGTTTGTTTCCTCCTCCCCACTGTGATGGCCTTCTAGATCTATGATTGAGGCCCAAGGTAAAGGGCCATTATAGGTGGTGTGGTTATTTGACTAGGTTCTGTCTGGCAATCAGCACCCTTCTCCTCTTTGCCAGTCATCATGCTAAGTTGAGTTCTGATATATGACGGACACTTTGGAATGAATCTTGTTCCTGGTGACATTCTTGATTAAAGAGTATGGAAAGAGACAGATAAACTCAGGATAGAATTTGGTAAGCAGAAAATACAGAAAGTATGAATGAGGCAGATTATGGAAAGATTTGGAAAAAAAGGAAACAAAGTAAGGACAAAGCAGGTAAGAAATATAATAGTAGGCACTTCACAAAGAAAGTTAACAGTATTGTTCTTTTTCCAATATTTCTTTTACTACCGCTTTTCTAATGACACATTCCTCACACTTCCCCATTCGGACAAAAGCAGGGATCACCTGCACCAACATTTTGTATTTCTCTGCAAGGTCTTTCCTCTGGAGCTAGTGTTCTTATTTACTTTTTGGTCCTTTCTCTTGCTGAAATTCTTCAGATTCTATTTATTCAAATCTCTGCCTTCATTAGGTCAGTAGAATAAATTAATTTGCATAAAGATGAGAATGGCTTCATGTGACTTTTCCAATAAACTTACATTTTAACAGAGACTTTCAATGTATTCTTAACCTACCCAAGAGTGTGTTATGTTGGGGGCTGTGGTGGTGATAAAAGGGGAAAATATATTTTGAGTCAGTGGGCCATCACCTCTAATTTATACCCGAAGGCTTCTGCTTACTCCACATACTAATAAGCTGTTCCTCAAGGTCCTTGCCAGTCCTGAGTCTGTGTTTACTAGCTCTCAGTGTTGTGGCTGACACTTCTTGTTGTTGGCTTTTGAAAGCAGGACATTTCTTCCTTCAGTACAGATAACTCAAGTTATTATCTGCTTCAGTGTGTAAAAGTCATCCCCACTCTGTCTAGCTTTAGAAAGTGCAGCTACTCTTCTCAATGTGTACCTAGGTTTCATGACTGTTGGAAGAGAGTACAGCTCAGTTTGTGCCATTGTAAGGATAATTGTGAAATTAATGTAGGACCTTACATCACAATTTTCATAAACTTTCTCTTTAAATTCTTCTGAACATAAGAACACTGAATGCAGATTTTTCTTTTCAGACTTTTCCAGTCATTTCTTTTCTGGATTATAAATGTGCTATAATGAGTATTCAAAACAAGTTTTTTAAAATAAAAGCATTTTATCAAAATGAACATTTCCACAATTAGATTTATGAAAGTGATATGGATTACTGGAAAGCAAACTTGTGAGGATCAGGAGGTGTGATTTCCAGTCACAACTCTATCATGTCTTTGTCATGTAATCACTAACTAACCCACCCTCTCCAAAAAAATCACAAGCGTGCTTAGCCTGATGCCTTTCCCCTCTGCTAGTGTTCTAGTGTTACCTCCTTTGCGTCTTCCTCTGTGTTTTGTGATTATCCTACAGAAAACCTTTATTATATCAAATACCACAGTATAATATAATCCTTGGTCTCCTTTCACATTTCCTTCAAAGTTCGGACAAGACCTTTTTCTTGTCCATCTTAATAAAGCCAGGGTTTATTACAATGCCTAGCATGTTGCAGGCATGTAGTGTTTATTGAATTAAAAAATAAAAATCACAGACAAAAGGATCAGACTCTGCTATGCCTTCCTGTCCTTATCTACAGATAGGGACTAATGAACTATCTCTGGCTCTTCCACACTCACAAGAAAGAGAGAGTGACTCCCTGAAAGAGGCCTTGCCTTTTGCAGGTAGTCTTCCCTAACTCCCTTGTGCAAAGTTACCTCTCTCTACCTCTGTCCTTTGTCACTTCCTCTGACTTTATGCTGCTTTATTCTCTTCATAGAGTATTTTTTGACATACCCACTCAAATATTAGCTCTATCAGGTAGATGTTTTATCTGTCTTGTTCTCTCCGGAATCTGTTGTGCACCTTAGAGAGATATGCACACATAGCAGATACTCAGTAAATGCCTGAGTGAATAATGGACTTCTATATGTGACACTGAAGAGACTCTAAATAAATGCAAATATTTTAATGTGGCAAAATTACTATGAAAATTCAACGCATTTTTATCATCACTAAATTACACTGAGATGTCTCCTTTGCTTAATAATAAGAGAATATGCTAAATAAAAAAAGAAAAGGTTTTGTTTGTTGATTTTTTTTTTCTTATTTAGTTTTGTGACTATCCTTTCTTTAGAAGGATTACAACCATCTGAGCCTTTTAAAAATGCAACTTCTTATTTTCCTGAAAATTTTCCGATTCTTTCTGAAAAGATTAAGGTGCATTTCTTGAATTTTTTTTCAAAGTTGGAAGATACTATTTAATATGAGAAAAATGCAAGCTTGTGTTTCAATAATTAAACATATATTCATTTTTATTCAGTATGAAGATCTTGACTTGATAATTATAGTATTGGATTATGACATGAAAGTAGTTTAGGAAATAACACTCAGATGTAGGTGATTTCCTTTATTTTAGGGATGATGTTTTGTGAATCCAAATGTGGACACCCATGTAATATGTAGAATCAGAGTTTCATAGTCTGATTCTAAAAGGAGATTTTTGGTATTGGGCCTTCTGTGCCCTCTGTGTTTTAAGGACACTTGTGTAAAAACTTACCATCGTAGATGTGTGCTGCTGATTTGAGACTGCCATGGAGTAAGTAGTGTTTCACCCAGCCATTTGTCATGTTTATTTTCACTTCTGATCAATGAGGATGTTGTTCAGAAACATTCATGAGAACATGAATATCACAATTATATATACACGGTATTTGAACATATTCATACTTAGGAATGGAACTATCATATCATATCTGTTCATGCATAATGAGGACTGCAAGCAACGTTTATAGGAGGTGAGAGTTTTGTATTTTGTGGTATTATTTAATTTTAATACGGTCATTTTACAGGCTACTGACAATAAGCAACCTCTGCTATCTCCTCTCCCACAAAAATAAAGAGCTGTTAGAAACCTTTTAACTGTGGATTTCATCAGGAACCAGTTGTTCAAATTCAACCAGGAGATTTTATCCTACCACATTTCATCATTATTCAGCAGAAATAATCATTTAAGACTAAATTGGACCCAGGCCTCAATCAGTCATACTTCTTGGAGTTGGCTGAAATGTCGACAAATGTGGGCTTGTTTAATACAAAAAGCAAAAATAAATTAAATAGATAATATATGATTCTACAATGGGTCCTACATAGTGCAAATTTACCATTGTCTATGTCTTAATTTGAGCCAAGGGAATATCCAATAGTTATTTAAAATTTTATTAAGCCAGTGGTGGATATTTACTCATTGCTTGAAAGTTGGGTCTCTATAATATATTTTAGAACATAAAGATTGTAATCCAAACATATTTTAACTTACCTTCTCAGGTTCTGGATTATTTCTGAGAACAGCTGATCTGGGTAGGCAGCAAACAGGTTAAAAATTTAAATACATTACACATGTAAATATTATCATTGCCATTGTTGCTGAATCATGGTATATTCTTCATACAAACTAAAAGCTAAGTGACCCTCATGCACTTGGCATTAAATATTGATATTAAGCATATGTGTTATCTGAATTTTAGGTAAAACATAAAGATTCACATTTAAAATAAACCTCTTTTTTAACCTTTTAAAAATATGAGGAAAATTATTTTTAAGTATACTATATAGTACAGTGTTGGGGTATATCTAGGTATTGGTATATTTTAAACTGGTTGATATTCATATTATGAATATACACAATATAATTTTCATTTTTTAACTCAAAGTAAATAAAAATATAATTAGTTTTTATTCATTATTATCTTTCTTGGTTATGTTGAAAGCCAGGATGCAATAATTTCAAATATTTAGAACCTGAGATTATTAAGTTAGAAATGAAATTTGTGACTAAGTAAGAAATATTCTGGTTCTAAATCTGTTTGTTCTAAATGTCTTAAGTTTGGGAGTGATAAAAATAAAGTTATCAATTATCCATTAAATTTCATTAATTTGCATCCCATTCTAGCTTATATGTTGGCAGAAAAATGGAATATATGGGATTATGTGCATTTATTTTTCAGAAATTTCACTCAATCTTTATACCTAGGGATGAGACTGGTCTACATAAAGCATTCTTGTCTGTTAATTTTGTTTCCCTGTTATTTTAAATTCAGTTGAACAAGTTCAGTCATATTATTAAATAAAAGCAAACTTCATTCTTCTTTAATTTCAGAGTCTTTTTTTTTTCTCTTCAGGCTTCTATAAAAACAGTTTAATACTTACAGCAATGCATATTTTAGAGAAACAAACTTACAGGCTAAATTTATTTAAAAGTATAATATTGATTTTCTTATTTAATTCATAGAAATCTATGATACATATTTTCAATTTTAATACTGAATTTAAGCGCATTTTAAATGCAATAAAGAGGTGTCATGAGAAATTAAATGAGACAACTACTTGAGAGTGTCCTTGAAATTTGTACTATAGCAAAAGGCAAATGTAAGTTGATATTGTCATCTTCATCTTTGTTCTATGTATCCCACAGAACAATTTTTCAGCTTTCTTACTGCCCTAACAGTGTAGAGCTGCTGTTTCTCTCAATAGGCCTGGCCTATGTTTCAGTTTTACATGTGTCTAACATTGTTCCTAATGAATGTGCACATCATTTCTGGACAGAAAACTAACAGCAAAAAAAAAAAAAAAAAAAAAAAAAAAAAAAAAAAAAAAAAAAAAATTAAGTTGGGTCATTTTTTCACATACATTTTTTCTATGCTATGACTTTTTTATTAATATTACAGAAGATACTTACTTATGCTGTGTGGTAATGAACTTCACATATATGGCAAATTAAAATAAAAGTCTGAATAAAAATTAAAATGATATTAACCTCCCAAGCCTTAGATGTAAAAAATACGTTTCTGATGAACCAAAGTGGCTCTAGACTTTACGTTGAGAATTTCAATTTAAACACCCAAAGACTGTGATAGAATAGTGTTTTGAAGTACAATTTCGTCAAAAACATCAAAATCGCCCTCTTCCTCTTTTAAAGCATGTTGAAAACTTCAGTAGGGTCATAAAAAAATCTATCTTTCCCCTTCACAGTTGGTTCTTAAAAAATATTTCTCATTATAATTCTCTGATATTCGGTAAGTGCTATATAGACTGTTGATTGATTCTGATAAGATAAGTCTTCTTTTATTTAGGATCAGTATCTGCGATTTATCTTGACTATATTTGTTACACATTGTTTGGAATTCCGTATCTATTATGTAATTCATGTTTTGAAACTACATTATGTTTCAGATCTATATTTGTTGGTAATGGTAACAAAACTGGGACACTATATTAAAATGCATATCATTAAGAAATAATTCTAAAGTGTTGATTGTAAATATCTAGGATATATAACATTCATTTTTTATTCTATCTTCTTAATGAATGTAATTGTCTATCAAAAGTAATTAAGATGATTATCACTGCTTATTACATACCAGAATTAGTAATAAGCACAAAATAAACTAGGTTTCATAGCTCAACTTAAAAATGATTCTTTTTTTATTCAGAAAATCTTTCTTACCATTTAAAACATAGTGTTTTGAACATTAATTACAACATTCAACTTAATGGTTTCAAGACCATAGCAAATCAAATTTTCACATTTCTATTGTATTTCAATCAAATGAAAAGAAAAAGTATTTATTAAAATCCTCTTGTTTTCAAATATCAATAGTTAATAGTATCTTAGCTTACATTTGGATGTACATCTTGTCCTTTCCCCATGTTTCTACTATTTGATTTTTTTTTCCATTATGATTGACCTTAGAAAACATTTTAATGGCAGCAAATATACTTTTATCTCAGAGCGCAAGGCTCCTGTGTACACTGAACTTCATTTTGATTAATCTCTATATGGTGCTTAAGTACATATATCCTTTAGATGAGTAACTCTTGCCGAGAGCGAAAAAGCAATTCTGTGTCTTTCCATTTGGTATACCTTTCAAAAACATCTTCAGACCATGTAAGACTTTGCAATCAGATTTCTGTGTAACTACTAATCCATTATGCCCATAATAAAATTAAACATATTTTAGCAGAAAGAAGCACTGAACCCATGTTTTAAATTTTCACCTTGTATATCAAATCATATGCATGATGTTGATTGCCTCTTAGTCAAACAAGGGAGCTGTGCTTGACAGTCACTTTCAGCAAAGGTATTGATTGATCAAACTAGTAGAGGAATGAGTGTTTTAAAAGTATATTCTCATTTAGGTTTTAAATATCCCATAACCAGTAGTGATCGCTAATATTTTGAAGACTCATAGGCCTACAAAATATTAATCGAAGTGCCAGTGTTTCTTGTAGGATTGTCCAAGTTACTTATTTTCTGTTTTTATCCCAGTGAAGAAATGCTGAACATAACTTTTTAATTCTAACATGAAGTATTTAACTGCCCAAAAACTACGTTTTGAAGACATCAACAATACAATGTGGTGTGTATTAAACGGATGTCTGCCTTGCTCTTTTCTCTAATATTGAAATTGGGGGAATCATTATCATGGCTGAAAAAAAGAACATTAAATTTGATACTGGTTCTACCACGTTCAAGGGGTAGTAAAGAAAAAAATACAAATTGATATGTCAAAGAGCTTTGAAAACTTTAAGATACAGTTATGATCATATTGTAAGAGTATTGGGCTGTGCTGAATTATTTACATCTTAGTCATATGAGCAGAAAATACGCTCTGTGGGATGGAATATGGCTGAAATTACTCACAAAATGTGCCTTACGAAAACTGCCAAAATTTATCTCTCATTTTTCTTATTGTGTAAACTTATCTCTGATCATTTACAACCCTTTAATGATGAGAATATTTATCTGTTGTCCTACAATTCTTCAATGAAGAAATAAATATAGACATACGTCAGAATCTCTTCATTAGGTTTTAAGAGTTCTTTCTGAGAAGATATTTGTTACCATTAAGATTTTCAAACCAAATTTCCTTTATCTTTTAATAAAGCATGTGCACTACATATTTAAAATATAAAATCCTGTGGTGTTTAAAAATATTTTATTCTATATTAACATTATTAAAAATGAGTTTACAGGAAAATTACTTATATGAAATATATAACACTACATGCTTAAACACAGAAGTTGCTGAGATGTTAGTTTTTATTAATATATAACATAGTATAATACAAGTATCAATGCATTTCCAGTTCTTTATTATTTACTCTTGTATTTATATAAAAAAGCAGTAGGTTTTTATGTAGGGGTTTATGAAAGATTTAAATTGAAATATGATTAGTTAATGGGCAATCTGATGAACTTGTTGGCTTGCTGAACTTATTATCACAAATAAGAGCAATTAATTGCCAGATGTTCACTTAATTTCAGCAAGTATTTTAATTAATTGCAAATTTTTCTGTTATCAATCTTTAGAATATTAAATGTTTTCATTTTTTCCCATTATTCATTGAAGTTTATGGACACAGAAAAATACATTTAAAAAGTTTTCCTTAAGTGTTCATAAACATCTTCTTGTGCCTGTAATAAGAACGTTCATAGTATCAATTAATAAACCAGTACTAATTACATATTTTTGTATGATCATTTATATTCTACTCTTCAATTAATTTAGGGAATTGTTACCATTTGTTTTTAGTTGATATGAATAATTCTACTGATTTTTAAATAAAATCTGTTGTAATAACTTTATGGGAGCCCCCATGTGAAGCTGTAATAGAAATGGGTAAGACGCAATACTTATTTAATGCTTATTTTGTGTATTTATGTGTAGAAGTTTGTCTATGCAATCTAAACTTTTTCAAATTTAAGACTTTATCTTATATTCTATTAAGCTCATGTATTTTGTAAGGTACTTTCACAAATATTACTATGCTCTTGTTTGACATATTTTATACATTCATTTCCCTCAATTTGTAGAGGAAATCAGTATTTATTGAAACATCTCTTGCTTTCTTGTGATTGAATTTAGGTACTGAAATGTAGGTATACTTAAAACAAATATAATGTAATTTAATCCTTATATGCTGAGGTAATTGTGATCCCTATATTCTATACAGGGTACCTGAATCTACAAAATGTTCAGTATCAGAGGAGTGAGACTGAGATTCAAATCTGTATTTGTCTATTTCAAGACCCTCTTTTCCTCCATATCATGCTGGGTATGTGGGATTTATGTTTTCTAGCTGATGTTCTTTGGTTAAAATTTCTGGTAATAAACATAATTCCTTAAGAGAAGTCACACAGTTTCTTTTGCTAATAATAAAAATAGCACCCTGACATTTATTTCTTTTGAGATGATAGAAACCATAACTCTTAAGTTCTTATCATGCATCATGTTAGATATCATTTATCTTTAGATAATTCACGTCAATCTATTTTAGGCTAGATATATTTCTTGCCTAGACTCGGCCTTAGAGTAGAATAAAACTCTGAAAACTCAATAAAATCAAATGATTTGTATCCTTCTTCATTTGGAGAACAAGGCGCAGGCAATTATTTAAAACACTTGAGATTAAAATAATTGTATTTTTCCTGCTAGAATATGCTATTGATTATTATTTTAGAGAAAAGAATAATTCTTCTATTATGGAATGGCCACACTAATTCTAATTTTTTTTCTGTCACTCTAAAGTGTAAGGCAAACAGAATATCTTATAAAGATGATTTTCCGTGATTATACACTTTTGTTTTTTCTGAAGACCTATGTAAAAAAAAAAATGACTATACTATTAACAGTGGATATGCAAGGGTTACTTCCCAATTAGAAAATAGCATAATTTGATGAAATATTAGGAAATATTTTCCCTTTAATAACATATTTTTGGCCATGAAATATATAGACAATTTTAGAACTTACTTTAAGTGTTATATTTATTCTACAGAGAAATAACCTCTGAATATGTTGAATGTGATGACAGAATTGGATATGGCACAGTTAATTTGATTCTCACAACTATTTTGATAATCAGATAAAAAAGATGAGGAATATAAATAGTGCATTTGATTACTAGAAGACTGAAAAAAAATCCTGTAAACTGTATCAGTGTATGTCAGATATGGAGTTTGCCCACATCTTTTTTTATTTTCTTGCCTTTCAGAAAAGAGAAAAACAAATTACAGAGGAAGAATTATTTTTGCAGAATTTAAAAACATTCTTTTAGATGTTACTCATATTTTAAAATGATTTCTAATAAAATATCATCTCTGAACTTTTTATAACATATGACCTTTTGATTTATAAGAACACATTGGTTATATCTTGATAA